>NC_138101.1:63495997-66198497 GCF_964146895.1 Miniopterus schreibersii | reverse complement strand
ATAGTAAGCACAATTTTCCTAATTTTAGTAAAACACCACTGATGTTTAAAAGTTAAATGTTTTATTGTGGAATTATATTTTTACTTTGCTTCTCTTGTTTTCTCTCGAACCTTTTAAAATTTTCATAATTTTATTTATTTATTGACACCTTTCATAAGGAATTTGGAAAAAGGAAAGAGAAGAAGGGAATGGAGATGAAAATAAGACCTCCAAACTCCTATAAAGATTTTTTAGATGAAGTAGACTCCACAAATTTATTCTTTCATATATTTATCAAATACTTTTCTAAGTATCCATGCTGTGTCAAAAATTATGTTACACATACTAGATAAAAAAAGAAGAAAAGTTTTAAAAAAATCCTAGGCACTACTTATCTTTATCTACGGATCCAGGAATTGATTGACAGATATAGCTCCACTAACACAGATAATCAACCACTCTATGTTTTTATTAACTCAATTGGCAAAAAAATGTCATGATATTCTTACAGTATGGATATGGAAGTCTCAAAAGACATTCCCCATCTGATTTCCATTCTTCAATTTCTTAAAATTAGAAATTTTCCAAGTACTATTTCTGATCACAATGCACTGTCATTCTCTGCAATCATTTTGGCAAAGCGAACAGAAATATCAGCCATTCCATGCTTTAGCCTGAATAGATTGTCTGAATCTTCCAGCTGATTGCCAGAGAGGAATGCAGATCACCTGCCCACTGATGCCACTCACTAACAGAACGTCACCCTTGAGCTTTGAAGTCGGAAGACCTTGAATTCCCTCAGAGTACAACCGAAAAGATCTCAGACAGAGATTTGCCTCTGACATGTTTCATTATTTTTTGTGGGATCCAAGCATCATCCATTCCTAAGGTGCTGTGCCATTGCCAAGTTAAGATAAATACCTTCTGAGACAGTTATTTTGCAACTTTCCATTTTAGGTAAAGCTGATGTGTGCCTTAGGATGTGTGTGTGTGTGTGTGTGTCAAGGTCGATATCATTTAGCTCACTGTATTCTTTTATCTATTGATTGATTTGTTTGCTTTGAGCTCAGGGAAGGCATAATTCCATCTGGCCGTAGGTACTGAATTCACCCTTTCGTCCTTCCAACCTGGGAGTCTGTGTGTCTCATGGAATATAGAGTTGAGTTGGCTACATCCTTTCTTTAAAAATAGCTGTGTTCTGGGCGTAGATTATTATGGGAACAGTTTTGGACATTTCACATTCCTTCCCAGTGGGTACCATAAAGTCATGGCCATGAAGGCTTGCCAAGAACAGCTAATGAGTATCCACATTCCAGCCCAGAGGTACTGTTCTTAGCATTATTTGGCTTGATCTCTATGTTTCCCTCACTCATTGTCATAAAGTGTTCCGAAGCTATTCTAAGCATACTCTATTTTCAAAATGCGCTCCATGAGCCTTAGGTGACAGGCAATGGTGAGAAGTGAAGCACAAATATTAATTATTCCTTTGTTCACTTTATAAGCCCGTATGCTTTGGATTATTTTTAGGAGTTATTTATATAATGTTATTACTCAAAAATTTCCCCTTAATTGTTTAAAGAACAGAGTAAGTGCTCAACTATGCAAAGACATTACGGGATTCAAAAAAACAAGCCTTGATTTCAAGTTTCAACAGCATAAGTCAAATAGAGGTCTCTGTTTGGTTTGTTCATTTATTTTGTATTTTAGATTTCACATATAAGTGAAATAAAATCATATTTGTCTTTCTCTGTCTGACTTATTTCACTTAGCATAATACCTTCTATGTCCATTCATGTTGTCACAAATGGCACGATCTCATTCCTTTTGTGGTTGAGTAATATTCCACTGTATATATGCACCACCTCTTCTTTGTCCATTTGTCTATCAATGGACACTTAGGTTGCTTCCGTATCTTGACTATTGTATTGCTGTAATGAACACAGAGATGCATAAGTCTTTTTGACTTAGTGTTTTGGGTTTCTTTGAATAAATGCCCAGAAGTAAAATTGCTGGGCTCTTCTTTGTCTCTGTTATAGCCTTTGCTTTAAATTCTATTTTGTCCGATCTAGTATTGCTACCCCAGCTGTTTTGTTTTTTTTTACTTCCATTTGTATAAAATATCATTTTTCACCCCTTCACTTTAAGTCCGTGTGTGTCTTTCTTTCTGAAGTGGGCCTCTTGTAGGCAGCATATATATATATGAGTCTCGTTTTCTTATCCATGCAGCCACTCTGTGACTTGTGATTGGAGCATTTAATTAATTTACATTTAAAGTCATGACTGATAGATATGTGGTTATTACCATTTTATTATTCATATTTTTGGCCCCTCCTCTGCCTCCCTCTCCTCCTTCTCTTTCTCAATATGTGCCTTTAACATTTCTTGTACTACTGGTGAAGTCCTTTACCTTTTTCTTGTCTTGAAAACTCTCTGTCTGTCCTTTGATACTAAATGATAGCCTTGCTGGGTAGCAGCATAATCTTGGTTTTAAGTCCTTGCTTTTCATCACTGAATATTTTATGCCATTCCCTTCTCACCTGCAAAATTTCTGTTGAGAAATCATCTGACAGCCTCATGGGAACTCCCTTATAGGTGCTAACTGCTTTTCTTGTGTTGCTTTTAGGATCCTCTCTTTGTCTTTAACCTTTGACATTTTAATTATGATGTGTCTTGGTGTAGACCTTTTTGGGTTCATCTTGTTTGGGACTCTCTGCACTTCCTGGACTTGTATGTTTTTTTTCTTGGTCAGGTTAGGAAAGTTTTTAGTTATTACTTTTTCAAATAGGTTTTCAATTCCCCGGGCTCTCTTTTTTTTTCTGGTGTACCAATGATGTGAATTTTGGTATACTTGATGTCGTCTCAGAGGCCCCTAAAACTATCTTCATTTTTTTTTGGATTCTTTCTTTTTCTTCTGTTCTGTTTTATACTCAATTTGTCTTCCAAATTGCTGATTTGATGCTCTGCCTCATTTAATCTGTTGTTGTTTCCCTTTAATTTATTATTTATTTCAGTTATTGTATTCTTCATTTCTGACTTTTTAAAAATGTTTTCTATCGCTACATTTATGTTTTCTATCTCTCTGTTAAAGTTCTTACTGAGTTTATCTACTCTTCCCCTAAGTTTATTGACCATCCTTGTAAACAGTGTTTTGAACTCTGTATCTGGTAGATTGTTTGTCTCCATTTTGTTTAATTCTTTTTCTAGAGTTTTGTTCTGTTCTGTCATTTGGGATATGTTTCTTTGTCTCCTCATTTTGACTATCTCCTTGTGTTTGTTTTTTGTATTAGGTAGAGCTTCTACATCTCCTAGTCTTGTTAGAGGGGCTTTATGTAGTAGGTGTCCTTTGGGGCCCAGTGGTGCAGTCTCCCTGGTCAGCTGAGCTGGGTGTTCCTCTTGTGTCCATTGTTTGAGCTGTGGGTGCCCTCCTGTTGTAGTTGAGCCTTGATTTCTGTTGGCATGTCGGTGGAAGGATTGGCCCTCAAGCTGATTTGCTGCAAGGACTGTCTGTGACTATAGCAGAGAGGCTACTGTGCAGGGGCTTACCCCAAGGAGCAAGATTCCCATTAGCAGGGCTCTGGTGCCTGCTGAGTCTGCCCTTTGTGGAGGTGGTTGGGTCATACTCTGGTGTAGTCTGAAGCTGGCCACCAGGTGTGTTGATTCTGAGGCCTCTTGGGAGGGGCTCTGGTGCAGGCCAAGGTCAGCTGCTGCCTGCTCCTTGCCTGGGGCCATCTGGTATGAGCTACAAAGTCATCTGCAAATGGTTGGTTGCCAATTGTGCTGGGCTTGGAGGCACCCAGGAGAGGCTAAGCTGCAAATCGATGCCAGCTGCCATTAGTGCCAGGTTTTGAGCCTCTTAGCAAGAGGTATGGAACACACTTAGGCCAGATGTTACTTGTTTGGAGTTTATGAACCTTTGAGAGATTATAAGAAAGTCCACAGCTCTATCCAAGAGACAGAGTGTTTGAAAAAGCTGATGATATCAGATTGGGTGAGCTTATAAATTGGGTGGGGTGGGGTCAAGAAATCACCAGGGTGGAGCCAAAGGTGTTAGCTACGTTAATGGAGACTAAGACTTGGTGTCCACCTGTGCCTGAAGGATGGGGGGATGGCTCAGCAAGGGAACAATGGGACCTGCCCAAATAGAACTGCCTCTCCAGCCTTTATCCTGAAGTCAGATAATTCAGTTTCTCTCCATATGTCCCTCATGCTTTTCTAACTCCGATGGTTTTTATAGATAACATTTTAGTATTATTTTTGTGGCAATGTTAAAGAATGATGATAGGGAGGATATAAGAACTATAGATATAAGAACACTATAGAAAGGCATGGCGGGGTGAAAATGGAAGATGCAAGAGGAATAGGTGGTAAGAGCTGAAGGGAATAGATGATGTCACAAGTGGACATAAAATTTTGTTGGTTATTTAGGATCAAAATAATTCAGGATACAGGCTGATGTTTGGACTGAGCTTTAGACTGAGGAAGAGACTATGGTACAAAGCAAAGTAATGGTACCCTCCATCCACTGGCCAGTATGAACTCAGGAAGAACAATTCATTGCTGATGTCATGAGCAATTAATTTTTGTTCTGGGATCATCAGATCCTAAGTCTGAATATTACTGAAGAAAAACTAAGAAGTAACAATAAAATATCAAGTATGGGAGGATGACCCAACATAGTGTTATAGTAAAATGTGGGTACTGGGAGAGAAAAACAGAGGTGGGTATCACCGAAGATGTTTAAGTACTCCTTGCATCCCATCCTTTTGGGTCTAATTGGAATTAGAAAGAGGCTTCAGATGTAATAACAAGGGGCCCAGTTTTATATTTTTGTATAATGATAGTAACTGTTAATGCTTATTGAGAAATTATAAGCCAGAAACAAGGTTGAGTGTCTCACATGGATTATTTCATTCAATCCTCACTACAACTCCAGAAGGTAAGATCAATTATTTTTCGCATTGGGTGAATGGAAAAACAGGGGTGAAGAGATCAGATAACCCAAGGTCACAGAGCCAAGAAGTTTCATGCATGGGACCCACATGATCTGACATTAGATTTAGCTTTCTTAACCACATCTTCAAACTAAAGAGTACACCTGAGATGGAGTTATGGTAGCAGGGTTGCTAGTGGTAGATGGAAGACAAATATGCCTAGCCTAAGCACCCTGTACCCATGGAGATGTTAGTGATATAGTTGATTTCTTCTCAAATTTTGAACAGCTGTGAGGTGTTTGGACCACTGAGCCCAGTATCAGTATACATAAATAACCCTAACTTGATCCCCTTTGATTTTATTTTTGGATGTCATAGCTTCGTCCTTTCTTTATTTCAGCTAAGCCTCTACTGCACATTCCCTGAGCAGCAGAACGATCCATTTCAGGAGCATATTTTATGTGATGCTGACACCAGCTGCTCTATGGAGACCTTCAGCTTTTTGCCAGAGTGTAATTGGCACCCAGGAGTAGGCAGTCTCCAAAGAATCAAAAAGTAAATGTGTTTCTCAGTAAGTCTTTATCTCAATATGGAAAAAGCAATAAATTGTGAAGAATCTGAACAGCTATTCTCTAAAAATACACACAAACATTTATTTTGCTAAGACATAGCTTATTGCCAAAAAGGAAGACAACAGAGCTGTCTTTTTAACAATCTCCATGTAACTTGTTTTTAATGCCGATTATTTAAAGCTCCTTAATATCTAGTGCTGGGCAATTTAAGATATTTAATCAACATTTATTGATTGATTGATTCATTCATTTATCAGACGTTTTTGAGTACTTACTGTATGTCAGGCAATATTCTAGGAATACAGCAGTAAACAATGGTGAACATAAATTTTCACCTTCATGGAACTTACATTGTGGCTATAAGCACGTTTGGAAGAAGTAGAAATGGTGGAGGAAGCATAGATCCATCATTTACTTCTTTTAAGTTTCCAAACATTACCCTAAATTAGAAAATTGTACTTTTGATGTCTATTGATTGGGGAAAAAATATAATGATAATATCTACGGGTTCAGAAATGCTTTATTTATACCTTTCTATGCATTAGAAATAGTCACACAAATATAAGTGAGATATATTGATTTTGTCAAAAGAAATTCCTGACTTTTACATGGTTTGATGTTTCTCTTGTGGTAATGTCACAGATCCCCATGGGTCCAAGAACAACAAACTGGGATGACAAATTAAATGATTTCTGAAGATTCTTTCCAGGTTTGAGAGTGGAGCACTGTCTTTAATAAGAACTGCTATATGCTCCCTTGAAGATAATTTTTAAAAAAATAGTCCATCTCTTATTTAACTTATTCTTTCTCTATTAGAATATTTATAGATAATTCAGCACATTTTCCTCAATTTTAAAATTAGGGTGTGATGTTGCTCCTGAAATTTATTTTGTCTCCGTTTTATATTAGATAATTCTTTTCAAAATGGTCTCTTATTTTTTTCTTTCTCATTTAAAAGTAATTCACTTGATGCCCATTTACCCTTGTAAACAAAAATAATTAGGTCTTACTATGCCTAATAAAAATATATTTTTATGTTCAGTGTAAGTCTGATTGAGTTTATGTTAAAATACTTTAAAATAGGAAAAGTAACCTCATCCTTGTCATTTTTATTACATTTATCAGATTTCTGAAGGAAACCATACCAATGTTCAGAAAAATTCTTGAAAACTCAAAAATAAAGTACTGTAGCCTAGAGCAAATCACCTTGCTTTGCATATAATGTCTGATAAGTCATTAAGCCCTCCCTAAATTTCCAGATGAATTATTTCTATAGTGCTTCAGTGTGATGATTTATCTTCAATTCATATTTCATTAAGGCCATATTGAAAAGCTCTCACTAAGATTTAATCTCATACAGCAGAAAAACATTGGCATTACTACTTTATTGGGTGCAAAAAAGTTTTCACTTAAAATATTTTCATCTTTTTGAGAGTATACTTTTATGGAAGAAATCTGAGGTGAACTTAGAATTATTTGGAATGAAAAGATGTTTCTATAAAACTTTATTATATCAACCTGACCATTTAAATGAACTTGAGGTAATTTTCAACTAAATATTTTGATCTAATTGATTATACACAATATAATTAAAAACTAGAGAGCAGTAGCAGTTTCTATGTAAGCTCCGACTATAATATGAGCCTAGAATTTTGCCTTCATTTTATCATTGGTTTCAATTCCTTGTCTTAGCAATGAGAGGAAGGAAAAAAAAAGAAATGGAGACATTTATTCAATATTAATTGTAACTGAATCTGAAAAAATTAGGTCAAGCAAAAAGTAGAGCAAATCTAAAATCATTAATTGAATACCTTTGCTAGGTGCAGAGCTCTGTTTTAGGCGATATGAAAGAAGTAAAAAATAAGTTTCTCATCTTCAAGAAGTTTGCTATAATATACTTACATGATCATTTAAATGACAAAAAATTAATAGAGAAAAATACCACATATTTAGTACATGCTTATTATATTTGTAGATCCATTATCTAAGTATTAACAAGAACAAAATGCTTATTGGAAACTAAAGGAGAGATAAAATAGGAAAAAGTTGAATTTGACATAGCTTGGGTCAGTAAACTAAAGAAAATATAAAGAAAATCTTAAAAGAGTGAATACATATTACCTACCCATTAATGGCAGAGAGGGAGTAGACATCTCAACAATAGCAAAAGAAACCCCAACATAGTTGAATGATTTTTTTAAAAAGTACTAGAAAATATTCTTAACTTAGATTTTTATACCCAGCAAAACAATTATTCAGAGACAAGAGAGACAAAAATGAAAAGACAAACACTAAAAGAATATCCTGACTTAAGAATCTTGCTGAAAGAACATGTACAATTTATATTTCACAAAAAACAGAATCTAATTCTATGAGAAAGAATCCAAATTATGTGAACATCTAGGATATCTAGCGTCAAAATGCCTGGGCTTCCTATTTGATAGCTATGTGACTTTAGATGATTTATTTAGCCTCTCTAGTCCCATTTCTTCATACATAAAATGAAGTTGATGATAACAGTATCTATTTCATAGTGTTGTTATAATAATTTTGATGCTTACAAAGCATTTAAAAGAGTGTCTGGCACTACAAGAGTTTATATATATGAAATATATATTAAAAATAAAAATGCATAAATAAAATTTTATAAAGATTTGTTGTTGTGAACTTTAAGGTCATTGCATGTTCTTGAATAACAGTGTGATATAATAATCACATTTGAGGGGCAGTAGGAAAAATACCAACATTATCTTTCTTAGTTTCGATGCCAGAAGTAAATTATGTTTTACTTTATTTAATCTTTATTCTCAGATTTCACAGAATAATGTCATTGTTCTGTGTCTCTTTTGTCACTTAGACTATGGTATTAGAACTATAAAGGTAAGTTTGAAGTAAATAACATGATAGCTTTACTTAATGTGGTAAGTTTTTGTATTGTTCTGTTTGTTGACCTCCAAAATTAATATACCTGTTAGGAAGGGCTCCTTGTGGCTGATAGGGCTCAAATTTAAAAACAGAGCTTAGCAACCATTGCTAAACAGGGTTTTTTCAGGTAGGCTGTGCTTCAGGAGGAGCCTGTACTTAACTGCCCGCCTCCCTCATTCAACGGCATGCTTGCACTGTATTTCTGCCACCTGAGCCAACCCTTTTAAAGGAGTTCCTGGAATCTTATTTCAACCAATAGGACTGAGATGTTCCCTGTCCAATCTGAGCCACACAGCTATATCTTTATTAGCATCATTGCTGACCAATCAGAATAGCTTTATTTTGACCAATCAGCACTGTGTTTTTTGGAACAATCAAATTGTGAGGATATAGAGTCCTTTTTTGCATGAGAATGGACCCAGGGGCAGGAAGTTTTTTCTGTATAAGTCAAGGCCCCTCTGGCTCTGGGAACTTTTAGTTCCTATTGAAGATTGTTTCCTGGGCTAGAGCTGTAACAGTGAAGGAGAACTGCAGCACCAGGGCATCCTTGCCTGAGGCTGCCTCCTAGACATGCTGTTCCACAGCCATGCTATATCAGAATTAAGCTATATCACAATTGAGCTTACAATTGAACTGCTCCATAGCTGAGCTCTTTGCACTCAGCAAACTCTCTCCTTTCACTGTACCCCAAATTGGGGACTCCTACTGGCATTGAATTGGTGGTGACAACTTTAGGCTAACAAGTTCAAAGTAGTATTTAATTTTCAGATGCAAAATAGCACAATACAAAATAGATGCATTTTTTCCCCCCCACTTATTTCTAAACCTATTTAACTGGAAAGAGCATCTAGATTACAGGGCAGCATCAATGAACTCACATATGTTGACATGTTTTCAGCTATCTTCTTTGGAATGAATTTTCATATTTTTATTTTCCAACTATATTATATTTACTATAATTATTGCTCTTGGAAAGAACAAGGCACACCTCAATCACATGAACCACACTTTAAGTAAATTTTTAAATTTCTTTTATATATTACAACATATTGCCTCAGATAATTGGGACAAAAGGAGATAAAGATAGATGACTGTCCATAACTGGAGGTTATTTCATTTAGAAGGAGCTCAGTTTTTAGAAAAAGATCTCCTTAATTGGACCTGAACTCATAATATTCCTCATATAAAATGATGTAAAAATTGCACATGATGCCTATTCCTATTTTTATTTCTTGCCTACGTTGTCTTGTTCTGAAGGCTGTGAACAGGGGGCTGGAATTTTTCTCCTTGCTGACTGGAGCTAGGATTGTCTGCTCTCTAACGTTTAGCAATGCAGTAGCATTGGCAGTTTACAGTTTTTCAGCTGTGGTTATTTCAATCTGGGCTTCCATGACAATCTCTAAAATTGCCTTCTCATTCAGTCCTGAGGATGGCTTATCCAAGGACTCTTTAGTGTGCCATTGGCACCAGCCCTGCAGCCCTGGCTCTGGTTCTGAAGGGTGCTTTAGGTGCAATAAAATAATTTAATTGGGCTCTTTGATCTTATTTCATTTGGTCAGCTGGGAAAGTGAGCGCGCTCTCTCCACTCTTCTGCAGCTCCAGGTTGGCTGCTGGCCCTCTAATGTGGTTTCTTCTGATGCCATGGGGTTCTAGCTCTCCTCAGCTGTTTACACTGGCATTGGCCTAAGCCTGGTGTGCTGATTTATCTCTGCTGGCACTGGTCCCATTCCTCTGGCTTTTGTTCTCTGCAATGCTGCTGAGTTTCCCCTGACACCTTGTGAACTCCCAAATGCTCCCAGAAGCCTGAGATGTAATCACATTTCAGCTGCTGCCCCCAAATGAGGTACCAATTAAACTGGGAGGAAAAGGGAGTAGGTTTCGAGCTAGAAAGGTGAAGCCAACAGTTCTTAATCTCCGAGCCATGTTTATAGGAAGAAAATGACACACACTCTGAAGTTTGATTCTAAGTAATAGTTTGGAGGGGTGAGGAGATTTGTTTTAGTATGTGTGTTTAGAGCAAGTATGAGCTTTCATCTTTAAGTTATAAGGAATTGCTTGGAACTGTTTATGAAAGAGTTGCTGAAAGCCCCCCATAAACAATTGGAAGTTCAATCTTATGGCTGCAAATACATTAAAACAGAAAAAAAAAATTAGTAAAGCACGGTGTATAAAAATCCTTTTCCCAGTTCCTTCCAAAAATAACTTTTCTTTTTTCTCACCTCAGTAGGAGATCTATTGTAGTGCAAATTCATTTGTCAGAGACTAAATATATTCTACAGCACTTCATGGGATGACATATGCCATATGGTCTTTCATGGTGTAAAATTTCTGGTCAACCAAAGGCCTCCAGATTGTGGCTCTACAAAGGAGCAGGTCACCTGAGGGAATTAGAGAGGAAGAGATGCCAGTGACTGAATTTGGAAGTGGAGGTCCTAAAAGAGAGGAAGAAGTTTACATTTACATGGTTTCTGCCTTTTCTCATTAAGGCTGATTGTGTGGTATTTTGTTTTGTTTGTCATTCAGGAGCCTGAGCTTAAACAACAGTGAGGAACATCCAGTATTTATTTTTTAAAATCAGTAACTATTTGAAGTCAGCATGGTTGGCAAAAAGGGTGGTATACTAATGGCAAATAATAACCCATTTTCTTAAAAACTTGCTACTAAAGAACAGTTGGTTCAAAGGAACAACTGAAAATTGCAGAGTGGTCGAAAAATAACAGTAACAAAAAGAGGGAAACAAGCTGTGGGACATAAGGGAATCAATTATCACTGGAAAAATTTACAGCATTAAGTACCTATATCAATAAAAATTAAATATGAAAAGAAATGATGTAAACCACTCAATTTGAAAAATCTAGAAAACAGAACAAAGTAAACGTTTTAACAAGCATTAAAAAAGGAATAGAAATAAAAACAGAAATTGAGTTAGAATAGAGAAAAATAGTTTCAAAATAGCATCAAGCTATTTCATTAATATCAAAATGGAGAAACTATTACCTAGAAATAAAAAAAGATGAAAGCATATACACAAAATTAGAAATCAAAAAGAAGGAAAAAACTATGAAGTCAATCAATTGAAAAAGTTCTACTTTGCCCAACTGTATGCAGATAGATTTGAAAGTCTTGATAAAAATGGATAATTTTTTAAAAAAATTCATCTTACCATAATAGACACCCTTAATAAAGTATAAGTGGAACAATAAACAGTAGTAAAGAAATAGAAAATTAATGAAGCTTTCTCAGAAGAGGACCAGGTTCATTTGGTTCATAAGAAAATTCTACCAATCTTTTACGATTTGACAGTTTCAATGCATTTAAAGTATGCTATAGAACATAAGAAAGAAAGACATCTTCCAATTTCATGTTCTGAATCCACTATAACATGAATCCTAAAAGTTGACAATGACTGCTCCAAAAAAAGAAAAGTACAGAAAATATCACTTACGAATAGCAACACAAAAGTCTTAAATAAAACATTAGCAAACAAAATTCAGCAGCACATTTTATCTTTTAAAATTTAATTATAATTTTTCCATCACCATTTATCCCTTCTATGCCCTTTTCCACCTCTACACTCCCCCACCCCAACAATCACCACACTCTTGTCCGTGTCCCTCAACAGCACATTTTAAAAATAATTACATTATGACCAAGTGCTGGGACTAATTCCAGTCATGCAATGTGGTTCATTACTTCCAGGTGGTTCACTATTAAAAATTCCATTAAATTGATACAACATATTAAGAGGAAAAGGGAGAAAAATCATACGATCATCTGTAAATATTCAGAGAAAACATTTTATAACATTCAATATCCACTCATGTTAAAAACACTCAATAAAATAGTAATTGATGGATATTTACTTAACATGAACTTTTCTCCCTCTCTCTGTTACTCTCCCTATTGCTGTTTCTCTCTCTCGTTCATCATCCTCTCTCCCTCTTTTCTCCCCTCCCAGAAGTCAGCAGCTGAAACTCTAGCATCTTAATGGAAAAACAATACAAAATTTGTCTCTAAAGTTAGGAACCAGGCAAGACTGCCCATTTCGTCCACTACTATTTAACATAGTGCGGGGTGTCTTAGACAATGCAAATAAATCAAGAGAGAAAAACAACTGGAGGCTTTCAATAAGAACTGAGAAGGGGAAAGGAAAACTGTATCTATATGAAAATACTATGACTATATATTTGTAAATCCTAAAAGAAAAAATGGGAAGCTATCAAAATGGTAGAGAATTTAGTGTAATAGGTTATTAAGTTAACGTACAAAAATTAGTAGGCATAGCCTAAACAAAAAATCAATCTAAAATGGAAATCTCATTTTATGACATCCAAACAGAAATTAAATTCATTTGTATAAATTCTGCAAGAAATGTTTAAACTTAGGTGAGCAAAGCTAAAGAAAGTTTCTCAGAGACAAAAATATAGTTGAACAAGTATAAAGATATATTTCATTCTTGGACAGGAAGACTCAATATAATGAAGATGTGAGATAGCTCTAAATTGCTTATTAAGTTTAATGTAATTCCAGTTTAAAAAAATCAGTTTTTTTCTGTAGTTAGATGAGTTGACTATAAAGTATATTTGGAAGGAACATAAACATGGGTAGTCAAATACGAAATAAATAAAAATACTAAAAAAGAAGAGAGTGTGTATATACAGTGGGGGCACAGGTAGCCATCTTCAAAATTAAAAATATACTATAAAGATTATCTAATTAGGGCAGTTTGTTAATGATAGATGAATAGACAGACTGATTAATGGAATAGAGTAGAAGATTCAGCAATTGGCCCTATTGTATAATGGAAATTTAGTATACCATAAAGAGCAGTCATACCTCAATCAATAGAAAAAAGAATTTTTCATAAGTAGCGTTGGGGATAGGGAAAAGATAACATTAGAAACATTCCTTACACTTTACACAAAGCAAAAATCCAAAAGGATCAGAGATTAAATGTAAAAAACACAAAATCCTATAAATTCTGAAAGAACAACATGGGTGAATTTCTTTATATCCTGGGAATGTGAAAACTTTTCCTAACTCTGGTGCAAAATCCAGAAGCGATAAAGAAAAATGTTAAAATTTTTACTGCATTAAAATTTGCATGGCAAAATATGCCATAAGTCAACATACAAATAAACTGGGGACAGTATTTGCAACTTGTGTTAGAGATAAGGGTTATTATTCTTAGTATATAAAGGGCATCTGAAAATACAGGGAGGTGGAAGGATAGAAAAATTAGTTAAAACACAAACATAAAAAATGCAAATGTTTTTAATCTATGTAAAAACATTCATGATAGGGTAACGCAAAATAGGCAACACAGAGATGCTATTTCTCTCCTACCTGGTTTTCAAACACTCAATTTTGACAACTTTCTTTTTGCAAGGTTAGTGCAAATACAAAATGATATAACCCCTATGGAGGGAAATTTGTCCATGTTTAAAATTACATAATTATTTACTTTTGAGTCCTGAAAAAATCCTACTCTTAAGAATCTATTGCTATAATACATTAGCAAAACAAAACATATTTATGCATAAAGCTGTTAATTGTAGCATCCCTTATAATAACAAAAGATTGTGAAGACAACCCACATGTTCCCTGGTAGAATGATCTGTGGTCTCAGTGCACTGTAGTCATATACAACTGTAAGTGCTATGGGGTGATGTTCAGAAAATATTGTTAAAGGAAAAAAGAAATGTGGAGGAAAGTATCATATGACATGTTACTCTTTATAAGAAATGAAACTATATTGCTTACATTTAAAATGGAAAATAAGCCATTAAAAAAGGGGATGCTAGTGTCCATTGGGTCACTTTTGCTAAACAGAATTGTGCTCGGGTTTGAAAAGGGAGAGAATAGGTTAGATGTGACCCCCATGAACTTAGACCCCTTTGTATATAACTTGTTTTAAGTATTCAACCTTGGAACAATGTTAATATTTTACATAATTAAAGTATAAAATTAAACAATTAAAAATCCCTTAGCATAAAAATAAAATGTACAAATAAAACTAATTGTGCATCCAGTTGGTGGTTGAAACATACACACAGAGGAACTATTCTAAATGACTTTAAAACACAACAACTTATACTTAGTGGAATTGTGTCATGATACAAATAACAGCAAAATATTTTTAAAAAGCTGTTTTTAGTAATCAGATTTTTGGTAGTGGTTTGATATGGCTATGCTGAGATATGTGTATTGTGGGATAGAACAAATGAGATGCTGATGTGAGAAGTTTTATGTTGTGATAAAAGAAGATATAGATATAATACATGTGAATTGAAAATATTAATATAAACTCAAGATAGTTTTCTATATTTTGCCTACTAAAATAGCTAAAAAATCAGTAGCCTGGAATACCCCTCATGCCAAGACTGTATTCTCTAAATACCATTGCCCATTAATAAGAACTAGGTTTCTTAGAGGACGGTTCCTCCTAGAGGGTGGAAATGTACAAGGTAAGCCTGGCAGGTGCGTCTTGTCATTACCAGAAGCAAGGTAGCTATTGCAGACTACAGGGCTGCATTAAAAGAATTCAGGAGCCAATTTAAATTATCTCCCACTGGCCAAAGATGTGACAATATAAGGAGAATAACTGCAAGTAAAACATATTATATTTGGCTAAATTTCTGAATTTTATATATTCTTTCTTTTGTTTACTTTCTTGTTCTTTTTCCTAGCTTTTTGAATTGAGTGTTTAATTCATTTGTATTAATTTTTATGAACATTAAGTATCTAATACTATAAATTGGTAAATAAAATAATTAATTATTCTCCTTTCTTTTCTATATTATCTATACTTCAGGGTATAAATAGAAAGGATAGAGGGGACATTGATGAAAATTGGAATTCTTTAAATATACCTTGTTTAAAATATTTGACTCGGGTACATCAGTTGGATGACCAAATACTTTATAAAAAAGTTTCTCTTCATAACACTATACAAATTAATAAAGAAGAAATGATAGAAATAGAATATTACCATTATTTTGTATTAGTTTCAGGTGCAAAGGGGTACCCCTGATATTTCAAGTACCACCTGGCACTGTACATAGTTATTATAATATTATCAACTATGCTGTAATTTACATCCCTGTGACTGTTTTGTAACTGCCAATTGGTACTTCTTAGTCCCTTCACCTTTTTCACTCAGCCTCCCAGCACTCCTCCCATCTGGCAACCATAAGTCTGTTCTCTGTACCTATGAGTCTGTATCAATTTTGTTCATTTTTTTCTTTAGATTCCACATATAAGTAAAATCATATGGTGTTTGTCTGGCTCTGACTGTCATTTCACTTAGCACAATATCCTCTAGGTCCATCCCTACTGTCACAAGTAGTAAGATTTCCTTTTTTATGGCTGCATAATATTCCATTGCATATACGTACCACAACTTTTTTATTTACTCATCTACAGATGGACACTTGGCTTGCTTCCATATCTTGGCTATTGGTAGAAGTGCACAGTATCAGCTGTGATGTAATCATGTCCCGCCTCTTTCTTCCCCTAATGTGCCATCCCCCACCTCCAAAAAAATAAAATTGGGATGTGATTAAGCCTCTGGATCTACTAATAATTCATAACTACTGCATCTAACTACTAATTCATAAGCAATGTAAAGGACAGAGGAGCATAATAGATGGCAGTGTGGAGTGGCAACCAGCAAAATCCAGGCTGTGTGAAACTCTACAGACAAATGATCAGGTCAGTTTTCTTAATAAATAAATTGCAAAGAAATAAAAAAAAAAATGGAGAGAGGAAACTTTAAAATAACAGATCTTAAAATATGTCAATAAATTTGAATAAAGACCTTATTTGAATAATGATTCAAACAAACAAATAGTACAAATAATTGGAAGACAATTATTTGGGAAATGTGAACATTGACAAGATATTTGATAATATGAAAGGATTATTTTAGGCATAATAATTATATTTTAGTTATACTGAAAAAGAGTGTTTATCTTTTAGAAATGCATGCTGATAAATGTATAGATAAAATGATATAATATTGTTTTACAATTACTCATTGAGATTAGTAGTAGTAGTGAGGTATGAATGAGATAATATTAGTCATAATTATTGAAACTAGGTGGTGGAGTATTTTGCTATTCTCTTTATTTTAATATGTTTAAAATTTTCTATAAAACTATTTTTAAAAAACCTTAAGAAAATTATTATAATTCCTCAGTAAGTGATAATAATTCATGTTTTAAAAAAATATTTACCTTCCAGTGAACAATACTAAAATTCTTTCAACTGTAAAAAAAATACATGCTTATATTTAAAAAAAAAAAAAAAAAAGCCCGACCGGGCGTGGCTCAGCGGTTGAGCTTCGACCTGGGATCCAGGTGATTGGGGTTCGATTCCTGGTCGGGGCACATGCCCGGGTTGTGGGCTCGATCAATGACTCATCATTGATGTTTCTATCTCGCTTTCTCCCTCTCCTTTCCTCTCTCTGAAATCAATAAAGATATATTAAAAAAAATACATGCTTATTGAAAATATAAAAAGTAAAAATAAGTAAACATAAATATTTGTTCGTAATCCCACCAAGCAAAGACAGACACTGCCAACATTTTAAGATATTTTTTCTAGAATTATCTTATGCTTTATAAAACTAGACCATCTAGTTCAGTTTATAATCTCTATTTTAGTTTTTCAGTTAATGTTATAACAAAGTTTTTCTATACCGATGATCACAAGGTAAACCATAATTTATTTAATTATTTATTATTTGGTTTCAATGTGTTTCCTTTTGCTTAACTCAGGACTTATTTGCCATTATAAACATCACTGCACTAAACATCTGTGTGTTTAAACTTTGTCCCCACATCAGTGTATTTCCTTAGACTAAATTTCTAGAAATCAAATTGTCTAAGCCTTTTTTAAGGCCTTCAAAATATATTGCCACATTGATATTAGAATTTTATACCCCCTTACATTCTAAGTAATAGGCTTTCAGTGTACTGTGTGCAGATCTTCTCATATTTTCCCTAAAATTGAATGGTATCACTGAAAAAAATTCTGCTAATCTGACAGTGGTATTAGTATTGTGTGTGTGTGTGTGTGTGTGTGTGTGTGTGTGCATTGCATGTTCAGTTCTTTCTCTATTTATGGAGATTTTGGTGTTTGTTATGACAATTTCTGTGGGCTCTTTATATGGAAATGATATTTGAACTGATATTTTCTGTGAATATTTTCTCCTACTTTGTTTTTTGCCTTATTTTGGTCAGTTCAATTGACACACAAAGTTTAAAATTTTTATGTAGTTATATGTATTTATCTTTTATATAGTAAGTTTTATTGCTTTCAAGGTTGATTATTCTTACCTATTTATTTTCACTGCATACAATTTTGACAGTTAACTCTATAATCCGTATAGAGATTGTTTCAGCCTTTGATAAAAGCCTAAACTGATCACATACTCATTTCCTCCCAGCTCTCTAGTTCTTTGGCTGAGCAAGTCATCTTTGCCTCTTTGGTTTGTGATGTATCTATTTTGTTAGTTTTAAAACACTAAATTGGGCTGTTTGTTTCATTAATCTGTTTATATTTGAACCAGTATGAGACTTTAAATTATAGTAATTATAGTAGTGTTAAAATATGTCTATACTGTCCAATTATCTTATTAGTTGGAGGAACTAAGTCAATGGTTGCATATCTGAGAGAGCACTAGGAATGGAACAAAACCCACTCCTCAAGTCCCAGCTGCTCTAAATACACAATGAGCCCTTTGAAGGAAGCCACTGGATTTTATGTGTTTGGACTCTCTCCATAGGGACCAAGAAATGTTGTCTACACTGTGCAAGCTCAAGTAATATTTTCTATTGTCTGCCTGGTCAGAAGCCAGTAGGAGACTTGGTTTCAGCAGTCACTTCCAGAAAGACTATCGAAGTCCTGCTTTTAAAGCTTGCCAAGGTGAATGAAGAGTGAACACATGCATGTACCAAGGTCTGTGGACTTTTTGTCCATCTCGTCACACTTCCTCTAAGGTCTCTGGGAAAGGCAACTATTGTTTTTCTCTGCTCAGTTATTAAGTACAGAACCTGATGAGATATTCCTTTTACTTGTGTGAATGTGGGATGGGTTTTGAATATCTCCATATGTGATATGAATAAAATACAGCGGGGGACATTATAATGAAGCATAATTAATTAGATTGATGAAGAGCTATTTGGTGCATTTTAAAGGCTAACCTGTGAAATCACAAGTAGAATCCTCTTTAAACTTCTCATATATACTTTAGAAACAGTAATAACATTCAAACAAAAGACGATGACAAATCATCTAGTCCAATTCCCTTACTTTATAGATATGAGCGAGACAACCAAAGAAGCTAAGATCTGTTTTCATGGTTGCACAGTTAATTAATTAGTAGAGAAATCTCATGACTCCTCTCCCAGTCCTCTTTCTATCATACCCTGACTTCATTAATTAAGGAGACAACATGAGCCCTGCCAGAACCTCTAATGTTTTTGTTTCTATATAATATATAGGAGGAGAACTCATGTTTGGAAAATTCCAAGTGAATTGCAAGGGACCCCTAAGAATTTTTCCATCTTTATTCTCTCTCCAATCTTAATAAACTAGGCCATATAGAATCACCAGTTCACTGAAATTTAATCGTTTTTCTTTTTTTGTTCTGCTTTGAGAGCAGAAGCTCCTAAAATCTAGCTCTAAGTTCAGGCATGTGATATGCTTTCTGATATCACTTTTAAGACAAAAGTCCAAAGGAAACTGGAGGTGCTGAACCATCTCAGAATTGTAATCTTCAATCCAGAATGCTAACAGAGCTCTGCCCTCACTCCCCATGTTGTGAATCAAATGTCCTTTCATCCATTATCTGAAACTTTTTTAATTTAAAAAATGTTTCCCCCTCATGATGAAAAGAAAAGGTTATTTCATTTGAAAAGTAAAATGCTAATCTGAGTCAAGAGAAATTTATGTGATTTTGAAATGAGGAAGAGAAGTGTTAGAATCCATATTTTTCCTTGTTTATTCTCAAGAGTAATCACTTCTTCAAGATACTGAAAAACCACCTCAGAAAGCAGGTACCTAAAGACATGCCTAATTCATGTACCATAAATGCCATATAATTTCAATTAATAGCAACCTTACAGAGTAGAAAAGAGGCTTTATAATATTTAGCTGCGCATGTCCAACCTCCTGTTATCGTTAAATCAGATATTAGATTTTCCTTTCGACTCCAATTTGTGCTAAATTGCTAGGTGAATATTTGTTTTTGTGTTTGTTATAAAGAAATTCAATGAATTAAAATGTTCCACGGATTAATAGGGGAGCTTAGGCCGCTAAAGTTCTCATCTTTATGTCTTTAGTATTAATGTAATACACCAAAGGAGGTCCTAAAGACAAGTCTTATTATCAGGATGTTTTCCATGATTTTGAGCATACCAGAGAAAGAATGATTGATGTGGCAACATCAAAGCTAAAACAAGTAGGACTTATTGTACTGGCTAAAAGATGATACATTTAGTTTTTCTCTTTACAAAAGGAAGGATTTGACTGTTGCTTAATGAGTTGTATAAATGCTGTCTTTTGTGCTTTGAGTCTGTTATTGCATCTGCATTTTATGAAAACCTCATATTTTGGGCTTAGCAGATGGACTCATTTGAATTAGGCTTGCTGAAAAGAGTCTTTCCAAATTATATTATATAAAAGGCTAAAGCAGTAGATTTGCCTCAAGGTTTTCTGGAACAATGATTAGGCTCAAAGACTCGTAGGATGAAGAAATAGTTGTGGTAAAGAACATCCAGAGCTCTTTCAGGTGGGAGGGGCAGAGTCCTTCTAGGAAAGTCATGGTCCTTACCTCCAAACAGGTCCATGAAAAAAAAGCCACTATCTTTTTGACTGACTGACTGACCCAGATTCCTCAGCTGCAAAGCAAATAGCCTATAAAACTTGCTTTTAATTTTCAAATGAAATGCATTTGAGTCATCATCCCATTTACTTCAAAAACAGAAAGAAGGTTCATGTCATTGACAATGCATAGTGCACATTTGCTGCAAAAATGTCATGGGATGGGGTCTATTGCTTCAAAAGAGAAACAGTTGTTGTTTTTTCTTGATGAACATAAATGAAAAAATCCCCAATAAAATACCAACAAAATGGATTCAACAGAACTTTTAAAAGAATCATACACCATAATTAAGTAAAATTTATCCCTGGGATGCAAGGATAGTTAGTCCAACAGAGAAATAGTTTTAAAGAAGAAAAAAGACCTTCAGATATTTTTAGGCCTTTAAGAACTATGTTGGAAAGTGGTCACAGTGACCTTAGGATCCTGCTAACAATTTGTTTTTAAAAGTAGATGTCGAAACTTCCTAGCTTCCTTCTACTTTTTAATTGGAGGAATAAATTTTTTGTTCTAATGCACAATTTCTGTGAACATAGATTTGAAAGATCCATGAAGTCTTTGAGAGGTTGTTGGGTGCATGTGATGAGAGAGGCAAGAAAAACTGAGTGGGGAGAAATGAATAGTTTCTAATACATTTCAAGATCCGACTTAAAAAGCAGTCTAGAAGAAACAAAAAGCAGGTTGGACATCTCTAGTAAACTAATTTTTTTTTTCTATTCTGGGCAAGAGAAGTAATGGAAACATGAGATAAAATGACTTTTTCTTTCTCTTTCTTCCTCTCTCCCTTCTTCCTCCCATCTGCCCTTCCTTCCTTCCTTCCTTCCTTCCTTCCTTCCTTCCTTCCTTCCTTCCTTCCTTCCTTCCTTCCTTCCTTCCTTCCTCCCTTCCTTCTGCTTTTTCTTTCATAACAAACTGAGGAAAAGACATAATCAAGGAAGGACATATAGTTGGACCTATGAAAATCAAATTGACTCACAGTTATTCCTTGGTATTAAGAAAGGGGTACTTACCTAGAGATCCCTCAAGAATCTAAGGATGAAATTT
This sequence comes from Miniopterus schreibersii, assembly GCF_964146895.1. NCBI lineage: Eukaryota > Metazoa > Chordata > Mammalia > Chiroptera > Miniopteridae > Miniopterus > Miniopterus schreibersii. The sequence continues at coordinate 66,177,159 of NC_138101.1, read as the reverse complement.
GGTGGCTGTGTATCCCCAATAAATGGTGCTGGGAAAATTGGAAAGCCGCATGCAAAAGAATGAAACTAGACTGCTATTCATCACCATACACAAAAAATAACTCAAAATTGATCAAAGACCTAAATATAAGAACTGAAACAATAAAATACATAGAAATAACATAGGTACTAAACTTACGAACCTTCGTGTTACAGAGGATTTTATGAGTTTAACCTCAAGGGCAAGGGAAGTATAAACAAAAATCAATGAATGGACCCTGGCTGGTGTGGCTCAGCAGTTAGAGCCTTCCCCTGCGCATGGAAGGGTCACGGGTTGGATTCCTGGTCAAGGGCATGTACCTGGGTTGCAGGTTTGACCCTCAGCCCTGGTCAGGGCACATGTGGGAGGCAATCAATTGATGTGTCTCTCACACATTGATATTTCTCTCTTTCTCCACTGTCTCTCTCCCCCTCCCTCCCTCCTTCCCACACTCTCTGAAAAGCAATGTCCTCAGGTGAGGATTAACAATAAATAAATAAATAGGGCTATATCAAATGATAAAGCTTCTGCACAGCAAAAGAACCCATCAACAAAACAAAGAGGCAACCAACCAAATGGGAGAAGATATTTGCAAACACCATCTCCAAAAAGGGGTTTATATCCAAAATATATAATGAACTCATACAACTCAACACCCAAAATCAAATAATCCAATTAAAAATGAGCAGAGGACCTGAGTAGACACTTCTCCCAAGAAGACACACAGATGGCCAACAGATACACGAAAAGATGCTTGACTTCACTAGTTTTAAGGAAAATGCAAATTTAAACCACAATAAGACACCACCTCACACATATTAGAATGGCTATTATCAACATGACAAGAAATAACAGTGTTAAAGAGGTTGTGGAGAAAGGGGAACCCTTATATACTGCTGGTGAGATTGTATCTGGTATAGCCACTATGGAAAACAATACGGTGGTTCCTCAAAAAAATTAAGAATGGAGTTATCATATGACCCAGCAACCCTTCTGGGGATCCACCCAGAAAATTTGAAAACATTTATTCGTAAAGATATCTGCACCCCTATGTTCATTGCAATGTTATTCACAGTGGCCAAGACATGGAAAGAACTGAGGTTTCCTTCACTGGATGATTGGATAAAGAAGATGTGGTGCACCCAGCCGGGTGTGGCTCAGTGGTTGAGCATTGATCCAGGCGATTGGGGTTTGATTCCCGGTCAGGGCACATGCCCAGCTTGCGGGCTCGATCCCCATTTGGGGGCATGCAGGAGGCGGCTGATCAATGACTCTCTCATCATTGATGCTTCTATCTCTCTCTCTCCCTCCCTCTCCTTTCCTCTCTCTGAAATCAATAAAGATATATTAAAAAAAAAAAAAGAAAAGATGTGGTGCATGTATACAATGGAATACTTAGTCATAAGAAAAGATAAAATACTGCTCTTTGCAACATGAGTAGATCCTGAGAATCTAACTAAGTGAACTAAGTCAGATGAAAATGAACAGGCAGGATATAAAACTTAAAGCAACACGTGAACATATAAAAAAACAAATAAACAAAAACTCATAGACACAGACAACAGGATGGCGGTTATCAGAGGGAACGGGGGGTGGGGAAAGTAAATGAGGGTAGAGGGGATCAAATATATGGTGACTGAAGGAGACAACTTTGGATGGTGAACACACAATGCAATATAGAGATGATGTGTTATAGAACTGTACACTTGAAACCTATATGTTTTATTAACCAATGTTACCCCAATAAATTCAGTAAAATTAAAAAAAATGTCAGCATGTGCCTATTTGCATTTTCCTAGGGAGGGAGGGAGCTCCTGCCTCTTACCAGATTCTCAGAGGTTCTATGGCCTAGAGAAGTGTAAGAGCCACTGATAAAAAGCATTTGAAACAAAAGTGTTAGTTTATAATTTTTCATATAAATATGGTTTTCTTAATACATATTTTTTCAGTAAACTTTAGATTATAATTTTTCATGAAGCACTACTAAAAGAGGATTTTTTTCCTATTTGGAATTTTGTATCTCACTAAAATCAGTGCACAAAAGTTTGTGGGAGACAAGGGCTGCTGGATTGCAACATCTTTGGGAGTTTCCCAGGTGTAATCTGAAACCCTCCCTCATAAACCAAGGGCAGGGAAGATCAAGAAAAAAGGCAGAGCATTCCAGATTGATAGTTAACAGGTTTAATAAGCAAGGAAACTTACTTAAAAGGCCTGTCTTGGGCAGCCACAAGATGAGTAGTTTTCTGCACCTGCCCCTCAAATCTTAAAAGTTTATGTAGAGGCTCTGAGTTCAGCCACATACCCAGGAGACCTTAACTGGGTTCAGTCATGTACACAGTTCAGGTAGTCTCACCACATTTTTATCTCAGGGCTGTATCCTTGGAGCAGCTCCTGGTCACAGAAAAGGCAAGGAGGACATATATTCCAAGGACAGGGGAGGAAGTGGGGAGCCTCCAGTTGCTAGAGTCATTTGTGGGTCAAACTGGTGGTCACATCTTCTTGATAACCTTCCTTAATGCAGGACTTTGCACAGTTTCAAGTGATCTCCTGCAAAGTACTTTTAACCTACAAAGGGAAAGATAGTAACTTTATGGTGGAGAAACTCAGAAGACACCACTTTACCTAAAGGCCTAAGGTTGGCATCACTTGTAAGGAGACACATTTACACTATTAATCCCTTGCTAAGGTTCCCTGAAAAGGAAATAACATAATTTCTGTGACCTTCTTGCCAAAAATGCAGAACCTTATTCCAATCAAGAGACAAAAACCTGAGAAACACAAACTGGGAGATGTGCTACCAAATACGCAGTCAATAATCTTCAGAAGCGTCAACATCATGAAAGGCATGGGAAGACAGGAAATATTATGGATCAGAGGAGGCTAAGGAAGTGTAACAGCTAAATGCTAGGTGCAATCTGGTAGGATCTTGGAGCTGAAAAGGATGTTAGTGGGAAAAAAAACTGGTGAAAAAACTGGTATAAAGTCTGTAACCCAGTTAACAGAATAGTACCAATGTTAATTTTATAGCTTTGATAACTGTACTATAGTTACTATAAGATGTTAACAGAGAGGAGGCTGAGTAAGGAGAGGGTGTATAGGGACAGTCTGTTAGTCTGAGTTAATGCTTTTTTATTAAGTCTAAATTTAGCTTAAAATAAAAGCTTAAAAAAAATAAAGAACAGGAGATTCCTGATGTCATTATCTTAACATTTGGGTCCAGCTCTGCCAGAAGTCTGAGAATTTTCTCCTAACATTGCAGCTAGGTGAGTCAATAAATTCCCTTTTTCTTATAAAGATTTAAGGAAAATACAGTTCTCTATTTTACCTTTGTTACTCTGGGCAAGTTACCTAAACCCCCAAAACACATAATTTCCTGAAAACAGGCTAAATTACTTTGATCTTTCCTCCTTTTATTTTCATCTTGTTGAGTTTTAAATATGGATTCTCACTTGATAGCAACTACTGAACTTTGCTTTATTCTTTTTTTAAAAAAAATATATCTTTATTGATTTCAGAGAGAGAAAGGGAGAGGGAGAGAGAGAGAGAGAAACATCAATGATGAGCGAGCGCTCACTGATCGGCTGCCTCCTGCACACCCCTGACTGGGGATCAAGCTCGCAACCCGGGCATGTGCCCTGACCGGGAATTGAACCCATGCCCTCCTGGTTCTTGGGTCGACACTCAACCACTGAGCCACACAGGCGGGGCAGATCTCTCTCTTTTTTTTTTTTTTTTTAACATATCTTTATTGACCTCAGAGAGAGGGCAGGAGAGGGGGAGAGAGAGACAGAAACATCAATGATGAGAGAGTCATTGATCGAGCCCGCAACCCGGGCATGTGCCCTGACTGGGAATCGAACCCCGATCGCCTGGATCCTAGGTCGACGCTCAACCGCTGAGCCACGCCCAGCCAGGCTCTCTTTTGTTTTAGAAAGAGCTTCAAAGAATGTACAGTTCATAAACTTCCAACTCCTGTCTTTTGGGTAGTCTCCATTCTTTCGGCCCATGGTGTCTTTCTTTGTAACTCCCCAGACATACCCACTGAGACCAGGTAAACATTCAAAGTCAGCTGATATTTTCATCAGGATAGGTTTAGGAGATTTTGTAAACATATTGTAATGGTTGGAGGCTACTCTTGTGTATCCTTGAATTTGAGACTTTACAGGAATACTCTGAGCTCTGGAGATGGCCTCTCATTAGATAATGACAACACTCCATTTAGTCAACACCCAGGAGGAAAACTGCAAATGATGAAGTGTTACTTTGCAGTGCTTGCCATTTTTAACTTTTTATTTGGTCTTCTGTAGTCTATTCTTCTGTCTCTTCCTTTTCCCACCTCTTTTCTATCCACTTGTATCACTTTTTAACAGTTCATCACAAAGGGAAAGTAAGAATTGGATGGTCTCCCTCTCATTTTTTAACACCTTTGACTAAAAGTAGATCAGTGATTGTAATCACTTCCAGAAAGCACTTGCACTGGGTGCCAGTAAACTGACTCTTGCTTTCAAGTATGTGTGTCTCAGGGCATGGCGCAGGGGAGGAGTAAGCTTTTGTTTTCTGCTGCCAAGACTGCGCTGTTTGCTTGTGCTGTTGGTCTCTATTTTGGGGCACCAAATCTTCTAGCAGATGAGACATTATAATACTGCCAGAGGCCAACATACCTTTTATCTTGGGTTCTCTCTCACTCGCCCCTTAAGTTCCATATTATTTATTTAGAAATCAAAACAGAAAAGCACATCCATCATCCATCCATTCATTTGTTGTTGTCATTTATTATTTATTCAGTGAGTACGTGTCTACTCTGCACTGTACTGAGAATTGTAAGAACTTTAAGAGATGGTTTTAAAATTATAGTTTCGTTGGAGTTTATGATTTTATAGGGTGGCATCACTTCTAAGAGTTGGCCATCTAAAATATAATTCTAAGGCAACATTTGATTAGATTTGTGATGGGTGGATCAGTGTGAAGCTACAAACACTCAGAAAATTCAGAATCAGGGAAGACTTTAGTGGGAATGGGGTTAGTCACTGGTAGCTTTTCAGAAGAGAAGGTCTTGAAATGGCCTTAAAGGAAGCTCAGGGTTTGGGCAGGTTATCCAGTGTGTAAATCATGAACCTTCATCACATTTCAGTTCCTATTTATTATGAGAGTAAAAAGGGCCCTGCAGGAGTTATAGCTGATAGTCTTGGGTCTGATTCTTATCATTACGTTAAAAGTTACTCATCATTTATTCAGTGCATTTTGCTTATCAAGTTCAAGTCTTTTCCCCCCATACTAAACATCTTAACAGCAAGGTATGTTTCCATCCCATCTTAATATCTCCCTTGGAAAGTAACACGGTACCATGCATGTAGCAGACACTCATTAAGGTGTCTAGGAGAGTGATGTACCATAGTGCTGAAGAGCATGAACTTTGGAGCCAAGATACTTAAGTTCAAGTCCAAGTGGTGCTCACTTCTTCCTAGCAGTGTGACTGGACAAAGTTCTTAAATTTTCTATGTCTTAGTTGCCTCATCTTAAACTAGGGGTAATAATACTACCTGCTTTATAGCAGTGTTGTGAGGCTTCAACAAGATAAAATAAAAAATAATTCTTAGAAAGTGTCTGGATCACTATCATCATCATTGTCATCATTATTATTATTATAATCATCATAATTAAATGTTCATGGAAATAAAATGGAAGCATAGGAGCCATGTTGGAGAGAGGAGATGGATGGGCACTTTAGGTAAGTTAGGGATAGCAGGTGAAATATTTTGAGTGTTAACCTGAGTAATTTAGTAGATGGAGGTGATCAGCAATCCTTGGGTGAGGTAGCTTCAGCCTCAGATGTAGGGGCCAAATCATCCAGAGTAGAGACTAAGGGCCATGGCGGAGGAAGAGGTCTATAGCTGAAGAGAGTAGATAACTAACCATGAAATAACTTTACATATTTGGTGTGCTGAGGGCTTTTATATTAAAAAACACATTTGTGTCTCCTTTTATTCAGCAAACATTAATTACAGTATTTTCTTAGGTAGGGCTATAAAATGAAATATCTTCGTTTTTGTGCCTGTCCTCGTGGAGTTTATGGTTTTGTGGGTAGCCAAATTTTAAACAGCTTTAATAAAGCACGATGGGTGTGGAGATGGGGAAGCACAGAAGGCTGTGGGAGGCATCTTCCTGTCTGCTTTCACTCCCTGCCCATTCCGAGCTGCCAAGTGATGCATTTGGGAGCCTACAAAAATCTGGCTCAAAGCCTACCTCCCACCGGAAATCATTATTGACGGTTTCATTAATTGAATTTTCTCTTGTCTTTAATCCTATCACTCTACAAACACACACTCATATTCCAAGTTTTCATTTTCTTCTGAATTTATACAGCTTTCACGCAAAAGAGATTAGGAACAGTGTTCTGGAATGCAATGTCTGCTCCTACTTTCCGTATCCCTTTCTGAAAATCCTTCTGGAATTAGGAATTGATCTCTTCAAAAACATACTCATTTATATCTTCTCCCAGGGGTCTTTTGAAGTATTAGGTGAAACTCTGGAGTCAGCATTCACTCATCACTTTTTATCCCACTTTTAGTCGAGTCTTTCCTGTATCTCAGCTCTTTGATTAATGCATTTTATATTCTTTTTATCTGAGAGAGCCAAGTCCATGATGAAAGTTGGTAAGTCAGATATCCTGGCACCTTTAAAAAGTAGCCGTTTCTGGGTTTCATTTGCACTGCGTTTTTCTGTGAGGAGTCACGGCCAAAAATGTAGGATACATGTTTGTTGAACTCCTACAAATCTCACTTATTTCAGAAGCAAAAGAAATGAAAGTCAGCTCTTACTAAAAAAAAAAAAAAAGAGAGAGAGAGAGAATAATCTTAGTGAATATTATTAATAAAATTGAAGCCTTAAGCAACAGTCTTTTTATGTCCTTAAAGTTGACGTGGTGTGAGTTAAGAGTCACAGAACAGCAAATCCAGATTAACAACTGTAAACCTCCGAACTTCATGCTCCAAGGGGTTGGTTACAAGAGAGCTAATTTTTACAACATGGTGAGACAGGCAATTATCTATTGTCTCTTATACTAAGACTAATCTTTGCACTGACTCATTTTAGACCCTTTCTTTCTCTGGGGGATACCATCTGCCCAAACCGCAGGTCCAAGATAGTGATGATCTGCTGAACATATGCAGAGCAGATGGTCGATGAGATTATCTGCCCACTCAATTGTTGCATGACTCATTCCCACCACCTTGCTGCCGGTGCAAACACAAGGCTGTAGGAAGCCAGCCTTTAGGGCTTTTCCCATGTCGATTCCTGGAGGCCGCTTGGCATGGCTGGTTCTGGAGAGGCACAAGACCAGCATCCTCAGACAACGTTGCCTAAATTCCTGGCAGCGTGCTCTTAGGAAGTAAGAAAAAAGTAAGATGTCATTCAGGTAATGTCCAAGTTACATTTTTGGTCTCACTAAGGTAGTTGTTTGGGGGCTCATTGGGAAGGGACTGCAACCAAAGCTCTGGAAAATTCAGTCCGTATTCTCTGCTGGCCTGGTGTTGGAAAATCTTGTCCTGTACAGAGAGAAGCTGAGAGGTCAGAAAAGCAAACACTGGAGAAGAAAGGGCCCTTGTTGGCCTCGGGGGTTGCTCCCTCCATCATTTCTATGTTGTAACCAATGGCCAAAATTTCCAGTTTGAATTGTCTTAATATCTCATTGAGGTAAATCACAAATTTTGCATACAGATATTTCTTAATCTTTCTCCTATGCCATAGATCCGGAAAAACAACAGCACAGCAACAATAAAAACCCAAGTGGAGTTTTTGGTCCATCAGTTGACTGACTCTTGGAATAAGTCATATTCATTAATGCATCTTTGAATTAATTAGGCCTAATAATATCAGGATTAAAGCCAGGTGAGTTGCAAAGATCACACTGAGAATCTGTGGTCTTTACCACAGTCTTTTCCTGTTTCCATTTAATTGAATTTTAAGTGGGTTCATAATGAATCAGTGAAACCTCTGTACTGTCTCTGCCACTTGGTTTTAATTAGTGACTGGAAATAAAAAAGTCCTGGTTTAATTTAGCAATGAAAGGGTGATTTCGAAGGTTGAGAAGAAATGAAACAATATGCTGTGTTAGGTTTTATTTTATTTGGGGCTACTTTTCTCTCATTTCGTTGACTTTGTCATATACTAGTTTTGTGTCATGCACTGTGTAGGGGACATAGCATCCCTGTTCTTCTGGAGCTTACATGGTAAAATATCACTTTATTGTTTAGACTTAAATTTAGAAAATCTTTCAGAAAAGAAAACTTTCAGCCCTGGCCTGGGCAGCTAGGGCGTCGTCCCGATACCTCAAGGTTGTGGGTTCGATCCCTGGTCAAGGCACATACAATAATCAACCAACAAATGCATGAATAAGTGGAACAAGTTAATGTCTTTCTCTCTTTTTCTCTCTCTCAAACCAATGAAAAAAAAAATCTCCAGGAAAAACCCTGACACTAACAGTAAAAACAAATAGGAAAGTGAAACCGGACACAATGGGTCCGGGATGCCTGTTGCTACTTCAGCCAGTTAAGCAGAGACAAGGTTGAATCATTTGAGCATTTACTCCATTATTGCCCTCAAATAATGGGAGAGCAGTCGGTTATCCTGGAAATTCTGCTCTGACCACCCTTTGCCGGATGACTGATTATGTGCCAGGGAGGGAGAAGGTAACTATGTGCAGCTGCGAGCTGCAAGGAACCGAAAGGGGAAGGGAGGGGCTGCAGTCTGGCCTTCAGGAGCTCAAGGTCTGATAACCAGGTTGCTAGTCTTCTCTGTATCGTAAAAATATTGAATGCTTCACAAATTCGTGTGTCATCCTTGCACAGGGGCCATGCTAATCTTCTGTAATGTTGCAAACAGCTCAGCCCATTCTTGGGACCAAAAAATGGTCAGCATTCCTGAGGCAAACTCCAGAGGGGTCAGGGTCCCGGCACAGCAACCAAATCAAAGCATCTTCTGTCCTTGGCCTGTTCTCAAAATGTGTTTCTTTTCTGAGTAATGGACCCGCCGAGGCATCTTATCTTTTTACAGCCTTGTTTCATCCCCCAGTTTCCCAGGGTCTGTAAGAAACCGTCTTACCTATAGTTAGTAAGGTGAATGATTATTAAACATCTGTGGCTCTATTCTTATTATGTGTCTTTCCCCACTATCAAAAGGATATTAGATTTAGGATGCTTTATCACTATATTCATTTCTACAAATGACCATTTTTCTGGTTAAAATTATTTCCCACTCTCACTGAAAATATTCGTTACGATACATATTCTGTTAAGATATTACTCAGTGTAAGAAATACCAAACTCTTAAATCATCAAGACAGGTAACTTTTATATAATTGGTGCAAAAAATGCCATGTAGCAAAACACATGTGACTTGTTTTTTAGCTATGTTGAGAGCCCAAAGATAGCAAGGATTCCGAGGGAGGCTTTGCAGGGAACTCATAGGCGTTTAAACAAAAAGAACCTTTTACAATGCTGGCCAATATGGCCCTTCTGTACTTGTTTCTCCCTTTGCCTTCTCTCTTTCCTTCTATCTGGAAGATGCTGGTGTGGAATAAATAACACGGTGAAGTGGCTTTGCTTTTTATGCTTTCCTAAGGCCATGACTATTTTACAGATTCGTTCCACTGGAAGTCTCAGGTTTCCTGTTTTTATTATCCACACTTTGCATGGTGGTTTAGACTAAATTGGCCATTACAGAGTTTGGAGAGCAGTCTATTTAACACAGTAAATTGCACTGCTACTTCCATACCCTTCTCTCCGGGCCTGGGCTCTGAGGCTGCTCCCTGACGGTTCAGTGCCACCCTTTCCACCTATTTTTGAAGTCAGCTCCTCTTTAAAGTCATAGTTCAGTCATGTTTATTTGCCCTGTTGAGTTATCAGGAAACAGGTAACTTGGAAGGAGAAGCGACAATTGGAATGCAATTTCCCTTTCATCGAGAGGAACTGCCTCCCAGGCTGGATGGACCAGCCGGGAGCAGAGGTGCCGAAGGCTCCGTGACAGCTCGCATTGCCTAGTGAACCTGTGACGGGGAGAGCGAAACCCCTTCATGAAACCGTGCCACGACGTCAGCCAGATCAAGTCCCTGGCGGGCTCTCGTAAACAGAGCCTCTCTTCTGGAGGGTTGTCAGCATATTCAGCAGCGAGTACAAAGTTATCTCCTCCACGTGCGTGGTAATTTAGCTAGTCAGCGGCAGGAGGAACGGTATGCGCATGTACGCAGAGGCCTGTAGGCCTGCGAGTGAGGCGGACACAGCAGACCACCCAGCACCGAGGAGGGAAGGTGATGTTTGGAAATCGTTGTGATGAGACCGTGCCATAAGCTGGGCCATGCATGGGGAGTGATCGGGTCCCTGCAGCCACTCTGTGTTCCCTTGCCAAGGGCGCAGACAAGGTCAGTTGTCCAGAGCTGCAGCTTGTGGCCGCTCTTCTATCTTCCCAGCACACAAGAACTGTCCCGGCCTCAAAACTCCTTGAAACAGTTTTCGTAACTTTGACAATAGGTCAGTAACTTGTTAAGACCACAGATAGGGGAGAATTTGGAAAACAAAAATGAAAGCAATCCAGGCACTGTCGACGCAGATCCTCCCGTCCCCAGACATTCCCGAGCTCCAAGGGCACTAGTATCTGCATGTTATGCTGATTGCAAACTTAGGCAGTGAGGCTGTAATGTGGGGGCATTGCTGTCCTCAGTTTTAAGCAACAGAAGAGGCTGGCTTTTTTTATTTTTAAATTTATCTTCATTGTTGAGAGTGAGGCTTGCTTCTATGGTAGACAGAGTTCTTAAGTTTGGGAGGATTCATATCCTGTTAGCCTTGTCCCTTCCTGGGATGACTCCAAATATTTGCAGTTCTGCAAAGCTTTACGCACTTTCCATCGCCTCCGTATTGCCCTGACTGCTTCCTCCCTCTGGTATTATGCCTGGGTCATGACAAGTCACCAGACAACCACACACAGGAATAGGTAAATCCTAATTGTATTGGTATTTTGGAAGAGAATGTAGTCCATCTGAATACATTTTGTTTGGATTGGCTTTTCCGGTCCTCTTTTGACCCGAAGCCTAAAAATCAGTATTAGCTACATTTACAACTGTGCCCTCTTCACTTAAATGGTTTTATTGGGGTGTGTGTGTGTGTGTGTGTGTGTGTGTGTGAGTGTGAGCATGGGTGAGGGTTTTGTAGTTTATAATATCTCTGTACTATAGTCATTTTATGGGAGCCCTGTACAAATGCTAATGTATTGCCATCAATTGTGATAAGCACAGCTGTTAATCATCAATGTTTCTGTATCTCTGAGAAGAACCAACCTGAGAACTGTCTCTGATTCTAATGATTTGAACACACTATGATTGGTCGGAGTCTGAAGTGACCCTGTGCAGCACATTTGGATCTTCTCGACATTTTCCTATGTGTCAGTCAGAGACTAGGAGATCATTACAATTATCCACAGGTGCCTCTCATGGTGGGGAAACAACTCAAATTCCCAAGACAGGGAGAAGCAAATGAGAAGATAGGAAAGAAAAGGTGCTGTTTATTCCATGCCATGAGTAACAAAACAGTAAGCTGAAGAAAAGGGTCGGTGTTTCCCTGTGAGCATCATCTGGGTTAGGAATACGTTCATGGGTTACAGGTTTTTCAAATGCACCCTCCCTCTTCTTAGGTGGTCTATGTTAGGGGACATTTGTGGCCATGAGGTGAGTGAAAGGTGAGAAAATAGCCCCTAACTTTCCTCACCTATATTTCTTTTCTCCCAAGTATAGGACTGGGGCAAACCACAAGAAATCCCAGGCTTTTGTGAGATATGACTAATTAAAGGAGAAGAAACAAACTCAGTGCTCCTCTGAAGTGTAACAGGGTCAAGATGGAGTAGACACGGTCCTGGGGAATGAGTAGAGGCAAAAATAAGAAGGAAATCTATCCCCATGTTTCTGAGCTTTGCTGCTTCAGCCACAGGCTAGAAGGCCATGGTCCCAAATTTCCATTTTTAGCCCTTGGGTGTCCTTAGTCAACTCTTCTAAATGCCTTGTAGCATTAGCTATTTATGATCCATTTATTTGATATTTATTTATTGAGAAATATCTGAAGGGCTGCCTGCTTCTTGCTGCCAATTATGAAAATGCCATGTTCTATTTGGGGAGAGTATAGGGAGCAAAAAAATGGGGAAATATGGTCAAGTTAGAATTGTGTCCTTATAATGATGCTTAAAAATTTTTGGTATATACTCTATCAAATTTCTCAATATAAAATATGTCTAAAAAAGCTTTTCCTAGTGTCTGTATTTGTTCATATATGTTGCTTTATTTTAAAATAGTTTGGGCTGATAACATCTATGGTATACACCAGTGTGTCTATATTGGAAGCAAAAATATTTTATATTTTAATAATTACAAATAACTGCTGCTCCAACTCCCTGTGTAGCTCCTGGATTCAGCCATTAAATTAACACGTAGCAAAGCGAGGCCTTCCAGAGCCCCTGTTATGTTAGGGGGCTCTATATTTTGCTTGGTTGGTGTTGTCTGTGCCATATCAGTTGCTAAATATTTTGAATATCACACTTGAAAGAAGGAAGCACATGTACAGACACACACATGCACACAACACACTCTGGAGCATTTATTAGACAAGCATAGTGTTAAAGATCAGGGTCCTGTGCTTCCAGAACTTTTCTGTGAAGGAGCTTACTATATACTTGTGTAACTAATCATTCTTATCCTTATTTTTAAAGTATCCTTTTAATATTAATGTTCTATCTTAACTTAAGCATTTCTTTACAAAGCAACTCAAAATATTTGAGTAGCAGCTAATTATATATTCTCCATATCAGGTATATATAGCAATGTGTTATTATTCACATTTTGGAGATCTTTTAGGCTCATATTGGCGAAGTGCTTGCAGGCTAAGAAATTACTAGGGTCCCTTCCTGCATTCCCTGACTATTTGGACTCTTAGTATGTACATGAAATCATTAGCAGTTAGACTGAACAAATTCTATCCCCAAAATGTTTCAAGTAGCATATTTTTTTGTCTCTGATATTTTCTACTCTTCTCCATGGTGATTATATGAAAACACTTCATATAAAGAACCTTACTAAAGTAATTTTCAGGATCAATTACTCTATAGTGATTAAGCCATGCAAAATAGGGCTTGTGATTACAGCAGCAGCATATCTTGGTCTATATCTAGTTTACTAACCAGAAAGTTTTAATGGATTTTGAAACTCTTAGCTTTGGTTAAGATTATAAGATTCAGATGAGACAGATCGGGGTTCAGCTACAAGCTTCCCACGACACTCACCAAGCTACTTAATTTTTCTAAGACTCAGTTTTCTCATTGGCACAATGATAGTTACAAGAGTAAGTATTTCACAGAATTGTTATAAGGACTGAAAAAAGCGATGCATAAAAAATGAGTAGTACACTGCCTGACATCATCATATTATCATTATATTTCCTTTTCTTTCCCATTATGGGATAAACATTTTCAAATGGTATTTTCTTACGGTGTTTTCCACTAGGAAGTTCAAGGGATATTCAGTTTGATTCAACAGCGTTTCTAAAATCCCTTTTACCCAAACTTTTGGAATATTTCTTTAAGAAAAACTTTCACAGGAGAAGAATGAAAAAATAAATATTCCTCTAGGAAGGTAGTACTTTCAACAGAACAGAAAGTGTCATTCAATTCCTGCACCTGACAATCATCGGCACACAGTCTGTGACTCGTTGGCCTTAAGACACACTGATTAGATAAGGGCTGCCCATCACTCATGCTAAGGAAGGCATCAGAGTACTTGCAACACAGTGCGGACTGTGAACGTGACATGAATTGGACCACCTCGAGTCTGTCCTTCAGGCCTTACGATATTGTCAAAGCCTAGAGACAGGGAGAGAGCGAGCTGTGGGGGCGAAGAGAAAGTCAAGTGTGTAAAGCCCAGTGGTGCGAGGGCTCAGGCACCCTTCCAGGGAGCAAATCAAATTTAGCAATTTAGCAATTCACAGCGGAAGAGAGTTTTGAATGTAGTTGCAAGTTTTCCAAGACTCTCTATTTTTTTTTTTTTTGCTTTATTATTATCTTCACTATAGGATTATTTTCTCACATCACAAACTTTTATATTTAAATCCTTATGCCATCTGTTTGCAGTATTTCAGTGATAAAAATATACTATATTTTATATTGAAGTCCCTTTGTGTTTACTAGGCTTTAACTTTCTTGAGGACAGGTATTATTCCTGATGCCTTTTTGTATCTATTATAGAGTCTAGCATTATGGCTTCCAATAATGGAGCTGATGATAAATGTGTTACTCTGTCATGAGTTGGAAATAATATCAACGAGTTCTTTGAATTTGGCAAGTATCTTGGGATCATGGGACAGCATCTAGCATAGAGAAACATTTGTCCTTATATTAGCTTCTGTGATGGGCTTTGCTATACGTGTGTGCAGGTAAATCCAGATATTCAGGTATGAGTTTCTATATGGGAAGGAGAGTTTGTACAATGAATACATATTTAATTAGGATACAAGAATCTTCTATATGCCTAAGGTAATTTATATTATTGAAGAAGGGTTCTATAAATCTCATTCCTCTAAAATATTTGTGTTGGCAGGATAGTGTTAATAAAAATTCAGGACCGCTTAATGAAACCCAAGTAATTATTTCAAACTATAATAATTTGAAAATGTAAGATATTTCCAAGAAATATTAAGAATTGTGCAAGTAATTACAGAATCCTGAAAAAAGAGATGTAAAACTAGTGGCACAGGGACTGGAAAATGTCTGTGTGCTTATATTTCTAGAGGCATGAGCACCAATCACAGTAAGAGAGTCAGCATCTTAGATAAATCGAGAGAAGGAAACAATGGCTGGCTGTGTCATTTTCATTATTAGGGCCTTCTTGTTTAATAGCCCAGCCTTTTACTTTGCTGTGTCACCCTTGATGCTTGCGGTTTCCCGGAGGGTTTTTCTATCACAGTCTTTGGTCCGACTCCTGGGCTGAACCCATGCGCAGCTCACACTGGAGCTTTTCGGCTCAGTTTACCCCGAGGATTCTCCCAGAGCTCCTTGGCCTTGGCTCTGTCACAGAACAATACTCCTCTGAAGAGGAGTGCCGGTTGCATCCCTGTGGCACCTCAGTCCCTTTCATTTGATGAAATCCTAGATCCCTCTTTCAGAGAATCGTTCAGCAGACTGAAGTTGAAACAGAGTAAATTTTATCTGTAACTAAAGTGCATGTGAAATTGTGCTTATTCTGTGTGATCCTGTAAAGCTCTGCAGCTTTGGCCACTGTGTGTCTGAAAACAGCTCATCAGAAAGGGGGTGCTTGATGTAGTGGCCAGGAGCGTCTGGCAGTAGGGACACATTTCGTTAGTGTTACACCAGCGAGTCAGGGCTTTGGAAGTGAAAAGGCCTGGGTTGAAGTCCGCAGTAGATGCTGTTGATGCCGTGTCCCGTGGCCTCTGGGCTCACCTGAGTTCACCTGTGACTGCGATGAGCAGTTTCCAGGATGCCGAATGCTTCGGCCTCCTATCCTCTGGGACTCACCTGGGGACTTTTACTGGAGCTCTGAGAGTTTTCTCTGTTGCTCAGAAGTGCAGGGGAGTTAAGGCCCCCAAGTGCAACCCTCAGCCTGGGGGATGGGAGAGGGTGGATGAATGCCCGGCCTTCTAAGTCTATGGTGGGAATATTCAAAGGCATGTTCTACATGGTTTCTCAGAGGGTCCCCAGCAAGACTGAGGGTCTCACTGACACAACTTATCTTGAATTTTTTTCTTCTCTGTCTCACTTTCCCTATCCCCTCACTCAGGTTTCTGAAGATCACTTTTCAAAGAAATTGCTTGCACCCAAGTCTTTGTATTGGGATCTGACTTGAGAAAAATCCAACTTAAGACATGGCCCTAACTATGCACTTAACTGGTACTGAGTCTCTGAGGAGGTTATTTTATTTTCTGGGTCTAAGTTTCTTGGTCTATCGAATGAGACAGTTGAATTAAAATGAGAATTTTCCTATTTATTGAGCTACAGAGCTCTTTTTAAAAAAATTAAATCTTAAACAAAACTTTAAAAAATAAAAATATTTCTTTGGCAATTTAAAGGTTTTTTGTTATGTTTTTTTTTTTTTTTTGGTCTGTATGGCAGATATTTACTTGTTTGTAGATCACTGAGGTATATTCTCGGGTTCTTGCAATTCCTTGTAGCATAATTTTAGAATAATTGGACTAGACGATATTTAAGATTCATGAAGAAAATTTTTTTCTTATGTTTTTACTGATTTCAGAGAGAGGAAAGGAGAGGGAGAAAGAAACATCAATGATGAGAGAGAATCATTGCTCGGCTGCCTCCTGCATGCCCCTGCTGGGGACTGAGCCTGAAACCTGAGCATGTGCCTTACAGGGAATCGACCACAACCTCCTGGCTCATCGGTTGATGCTCAACCACTGAGCCACACCGGCCGGGCAAGATTCATGAAAAATTTAAAAGTCTGTTATTCTAACTGTGGATGAAGGTGCCTGAGGAGCTCCCTACCTTCATCCTAATCTCTGGGTTGCTTCCTCATACCATTCCCCTCCCTACCACCGAATGGCTCTGTGTGTATGCATGTGCACATATGCATGTGTATTATCATAGCGCAAAGAACAAATCAGAAATATAATTTCCTGGCTCCTGGCATGCCACTTCCCCAAGAATTTTAGTAAAAGACTATAAATTCTGATGTTATGCTGGGTGAATATGGGGGCAAAAAAGTAATTCTCATTAAATTTTTTTACTTTATCATAAGGATTTTCAGGCTTTAAACCTACTATTATATTAAAGAAAAAACACATTCAGTATTTTTTTTAGCTTTAACACAGATAAAATATATATTTCAGGGAGACTATATGATACAAAATATATATATATTTTGCTCCCAAGTCTTAACTCTTGACCATTGATATATTTCTCAAAAGTTGTTTTTCTTCCTGCATCAAGGTATGTTTGAGGAGAGTTTCAAAGTAAGACAGTTATTTTCCTAGAAGTATCCACATGCCTCTTTATTTCCTCTTTCCCACACTCCCTGCCTAAGCTGGGATCTGGATTTTCATCAGCCTGTCTTCCCTTATTATTTTCCTTAGAAGACCCCAGGACATCCCATTGTCCTGCAGGTAAAACCACTAAGCCTCAACCACTTGATTTCTCTGGGACTGGTGCCAGCACATCTTTCACCTCGCCGATCTTCCTAGGGACACTTTTTCTTCATCTCTTAAACCCTGCACTTCAGCTTAACTTGTAGAAATACACAGGGGGGAAAAATCCTCTCTTGCATTTTTATTCCCTGGAGGAAATAGCTGTTATCTCATTTCCATCGTTCATCAAATCTTTGCCTTTGTGATCACATGGTTTTCCTATTTTTTAAAAAAAATATGAATTGAACAGAGGGGCTAATGAAAGACTCATTTTGGAGAAGAGATAGAATAACATCCGCCTGATTTACTGGTAAATATTCATATCCAGATAGCACGTATGTAAGTTCTGCAAGGAAGGACTGTTTCTCTCAAATATGACTCTTAGTGATGTTAGTAAGGCATTTCTTAGTGAGACTGAAAGTCAGTTAGAAAGAGAATGATTTACATATCCATCTCAACCCAGCCGTGACACCCCGCATTTCCAGGGGAGCTGATGGCTGTTAGTTCCTCTTACAAGGCCTTGATTTACCCCACGATTCTCTGTAGTATCTCAAAGCTTTGAAATACAGGACAGCAGTAAGTCAACACTTAACATTTTGGAGAATACAGCCTTCCCTCTCTTTGGCAGAGTTTTTCTTTTTTTTTCTTTTTAAAAATATATCTTTATTGATTTCAGAGAAAGGAAGAGAGAGAGATAGAAACATCAGTGATGAGAGAGTCATTGATCAACTGCCGCCCGCAACTCCAGCATGTGCCCTGCCCGGAATCGAACCCCAGCTCCTGGATCCTAGGTCGATGCTCAACCGCTGAGCCATGCCCGGCTGGGCTGGCAGAGTTTTTCTTGAGAACTGCAGCTGCGTGCGTTGCCCTTTATTTTTTAGTTTCTGAGCCCCCTCTTAGAGGTGTGCCCGGTCTTATAACCTCACCAAGCTGCATTCTCACCCACACCACCCCGGCTGCAGCGCATGGGCCTCTGTCTCCCACCCCTGACTCAGTTCCTTCAGGGCAGGAGCTCCTTTCCCAGGGCTGCCCCGCGTGTTGGGTACGGGGTAGCTCCTTAATATATGCTGGCTGAACAAATCACGAAATTATTGGAACATATGTCTTTTGGATGAGGCCTCATTAAGAACTTTTTTAATGGCTCAAGATTTTGTGATTTGGCTGTTTTTCAGAAGCTCTGCCCAGCTTTCTTGTTGTTTCAGGGATCAGACATTCCTCTCCTCCTGTGCTTGGCTTCAATGGCATCCAAGCTTTCAGCTTGTCATCTTTCTTTGTTAGATTCTAATACTTGATCTCATCCTTGGTCTGGCCCTTCCACCTCAGACACTGATGTGAAAATAAAATCCCTTTCCTTACATTTCTCTGCCGTGTGCAGCTCTGTGCTGATCTGTGCTCCTATCAAGTGTGGCCCATGCCCTGTGGAGATGAGCGAAGGTTCTGTGATAGATGCCAGGGTGTGGTACACTTACCACAGACTAGTTTGGGGGCATTCCAGGGAGGGAAACAACTATTTTATTTCCTGTTTTGGTTTCAAAATCCTTCAGCAAATTAAGCCAATATGTCTTTGCATTGTGTTTTATATTATTTCTGGGCAGGAATCACTTCTGATGTGTTACTCCCTTCCATACCAGTGCTCCTAACAGTCGGCCAACATGTAGCCATAGGTGCAGCAGTTGACAAGTTTCATATGTTTCCTCATTTTACTTTTTCATATTTTCCCCCTTCTTGGAACTTTTCTTGGCACATTTCTTCCTAAGTTGTTTTCATTTTTTATTCTTTTATTATGACACCAAAAGATGTTGCCAGGTCAAGATCTCAGAATGGTGGGTAGTCCCCGTGGGCCTCCTGAGAGTCACATATTGTTAGCATCTGCTTTGGGGAACTAGGAAGAGTAGGCAGCCCGGCAACGTTTTTGCATTTGTTCCCTTTCTGTTTCACTGATCGTCTCAGTTGGCCTCTGCTGATGATGATAAGGCTGGACAGGACCTTTCCCTTCTTATTAGCTGTTTTCAGATAGTGGCAGATGACAAAAATAAAAAAAGTTATTTGCTGCAGTGTGCAAACAACCATTATTTGCTAATTCCGTGCCAGGCAATGGTCTATATGTTTTACACACATCTTTTATGTAATCTCCACCCAAAGCATATGAATCAGGTATTGTTCACCCGATTTCTCCAGTTGCTCTTCTTATCTGCTGGCTAACCTGGTACGTCCTGCCCATTCCTGCCCCGTGCTCGTGTAATATGTAATATAATGCAATCCTGTCATATATGTAATATGTTATTATGTAATACGCAATTTTCTGAGCCTTAATACTAGACTAATTTTCTCCTCATGTGTAAAACATTGTGTTTATTACGTGCCCCACTGACTGAGGAAGACAAGAGAGGATCATAACTGTTCACGTTATTTCATTTTCCTGTTCGGTGGGCTTGGTGCCGCCTATATATCCAAGCTGGCGAAAGGAAGAGAGTGGCACGGGGAACCCTTTTTCTTCTGTTTCTCTCCATTTTTAGGATGCCACCTTCCTGTATTTTCTTTTCACTCCTCTCACCCCAGCACTAAACCCCAAACTGACATCCATTGCCCCTCCGCATATACCACGCTTAGGCTTTTCTCCACATGTTTTCTAAACGCATGGCTTCCTATGTCTTCTCTTGGCCCGCTGATGAAGAATCTGAAGAAAAGAGCAGTAAAATGATTTGCCAGGTTCCTAGAAATAAGTCAGAGAAATACACGAGCCAGGGGGTTCCTTCCTCTTGAGGCCTCTCTCAAACCTCACTCCCCCTGAGGCTTCTCCCCTGGGCCGCCCTCCACCGGTCTCCGAAGGCAGAGAGATTCCCTCCTGCCTCTGTCATCCCGGGTCACCTTATCCATCCCCCAGCACAGCATTTATCTCAGGACACTGCCTGGAGGTTTGTCTCTCTCCACTAGATTGTGAGATCCTCTATGGCAAACACTGTGCCATTTATCCGCGCGTCCCCTGGGTCCAGAAGAGCATTTGGCCGGTTGCAGATGCCAGACAAGGGTTTGTTCTGGGAATGACGGCACCGCGCTGTCCAGTTGGCTGCTGTTCCTGTCTCGCCCCCTGGGGGCTGCTTCCTGTGGATCCCATTGTTCAGTGAGTGCTGATACGGGGGGTCGGCGACTGACTCACAGAAATATACGAGGCAATGTGGATTCCAACCATAGAGGTTTCATCACAAAAATTCCATTTTCAAGTGAAAACCCTGAGTTAAAACAGACCTAATCCACTCACGGTATGGAATCTCCTTTGTAAAAACTATGAAATGAGTTTATATACAAAGGTCAAATTTCAAAATAGAAGTTCAAGATTATGATCAGGGTTTTCTCAAGGCAGGGAGGATGTTGTATATTCACACACACACACACACACACACACACTTGCCAGTGTCTTTGCTGCTCGAGGTCATTTATGTGGTTATATAAGCTTACAATTTGCATATGCAACCTTAACAAATTGTTTACATCCGTGGATCTCCAACATAATTTCAGCTTGACCTTTGGTAAATTTCCCCACGTAGGCACAGCACTGAAGCACCTCTCTCCCAAGTTTTAACTCGCGAGCAGAAGTAAGCTATTAAAGGAGTCGGGAGAGAAGAAAAAGAAAAATAACTATGCTTCTAATAGAAGAAAGAAAGCAAACATTGATTTAATCAATTGATTTACTTTTAAGTAAGAGAACAGATGTTTTCTGTTAAGTCCCTGGTGAAAATGCAGTAGGCGCCAGCGATACTTTAGGACCAGTGGCTTCTGATAAAATTTGAAATGAAGGTCTGGGCTGTTCTTGCTAAATGGGCTTTTGCATAGCAGGCCGGTCACTGTGGTGCAATTTTTCTCTTGAGCAGGAGTCAGCCCTCTCCATTCACTGTTGTTCTTTACCCCTTAGAGTAGGGAAAGAACATTACATTTTTGTGCTGTCATGTTGATTGAAAATATTAATTGTGAAGAATTTAATTCTTTACCTATAATTAGCTGTGCCAATCCTGCATTTTCTGGCCCATCGGAAACACAGGTAATGTCTTCTGATCTTGGCTGGGGTGCAGCCTTCTCTTTGAGCAGTCGAGTTTAGAGAGGGGGTGAGGTGTTAGTTTCCCCAGTGCTGTCTTCATGACCTGTTCCTCGGCCTCTCTATGTAAACACTAACCAGAACCCCACTCAATAAATCTTCAAAGGTTTCCTACAGAGGTTTCTAAGAATCTTCGTTCCCCCAAATGCCAGCTTTCCTTTTTCAGCTTCTTGAAAATTGCTTGCGGTGAGATGAGCCTTTTTGGTCTCATAAACACTCCAATTATGTTAATATTCATGGGATTTCTTTACCCAACACAATTTGTTATTACTATTTCAAATAATAGATCATCTTCTGTGCCATTCTATTTGCCCAGACTGCCACCATCTGACACACAACTCAGCTGGACTGCAAACTTTTTAGACCAAAAAATGTTCTAACCATTTTAGTTTTTTATTATTTAAAAAAAAATTTATCTTTATTGTTGAAAGAATTACAGATGTCTCCTTCCCCCCCCCCCCCCATTGACTCCTTTTACCCTGTACCCCTCCTCTCCCAGCCTCAGGCCTTTACCACACTATTGCCTGTGTTCTTGGGTTATGACATATGAATATAAATTCTTTGGTTAATCCCCCACCCCCGCCACCCTTGCCATCCCTCTGAGATTATCAGTCTGTTCCATGCTTCTATGTCACTGGTTCTATTTTGTTCATCAATTTATTTTGTTCTTTCGATTCCATATATAAGTGAGATCATGTGATATTTGTCTTTCTCTGACTGGTTTATTTTGCTTAGCATAATATTCTCCAGGTCCATTCTATACCATTTTAGATCCCTCTGCAGAACATGGTTCCTCGTACAGAGTGGGAGTGAAATCGATGTTGGTTGAATAAAGCCAGACATCTCCTTATAATCATTTATTGGAACCCATGTATAGTCAGGCTCTCTCAGACCTCACAGAAGAAATCAACACAGCCAGATAAGCAAAGAAATTTGTTCCTTGCTCATATTTTCCATAATGAATTCTCCCCTTCTCACCTATGCACTTTATATTATCTGGTAATCCATTTGCTTACAATCAGTTTGTATTGTCACACAAAAATGATAATATCTTGGAATCCTGCCATTGCATGAGAACAAATACAGTCTCTCCTGATAACAGGAGAGAGACAATGCTGAACAGAGATGAATTGTTCCAGAACCTGGGACTCCCTGGACCACCCGGTGCTCAGTGGACCTCCCCGTTGGCTGCACATGCATGTGCAAGCCAAGACCACGCAGTTGAGTCCAGCATAAATTGTAACCAACAGTCATGAGCTAAATCAATGGTCCTTTTCCCTAACATTATGAAATAATGTTATGCAGGAGAATATTTCCCAGTAATAATCTATTTTTATCTTATTTAAGAATGTGTTTCTTACCCGTAAAGTATTTTTTGGGCATCTTCTATGTGCAGATCAATGTTTTAGGCTTTAATGGGATACCCAGGTAAATAATATATAGTCTCTATCTACAAGAGAATGATAAAGCTCAGGAGGAAGTGAAAAAGGCCACATGCGAGGCAATGAAATGCTAAAGTTTCATTAGCATGGAATAGTAAGAGCAGCTTTAAGATCCCACTTCCTAGCTGGTTGATGGTAGATGATCCTACAGCAGGAGAAAACAGTGCTGGGTAACCTGGGAGCAGAAGAAACTTCTTTGAAATTGGTTCCAAGTAGGTTGGCCTGAGGGTCTTTACTGAAAGCAATCGGCTGCCTCAGCTGCTCAGGACCCTCTAATACCGAGGCTGGGAGTGACCTCCCAATACCACGCTATCTTTTACCACGTTACAGAATTGGAAACAGTTATTTCACAGTGCAGATCAAATCAGAATGTATACTACATGTTTGATACATTGAAGAAGCTTCTGTAAACACTCCATCACTCTGAATTTCATTTTGAGTTGATTTAAATACAAGTTCTAGGACTTTTTGTCTGAGGAGATATTGAGTGGTATGGAAAATGACACTCAATTTCCAAGAAATGCCAAGGAGCTCAGAATTCCCCTCACACTGTGGTTTTCTAAGAATGGTTTTCAGTTACTAATATCTGTTCCCAGAGCAATGTTGAGCTCAGAGTAGGGACTAAGAAATAATTGTTGTTTTGAATTAACTTACAAGTTTTCCTTTTTGTCAGAAATAAAAAAATAAATATTTGCTTAACTTTGATTGGTTTTGTGTTTCAGTAATCTGTTATGTATCTAAATGATTTGAGAATGGAATATTCTAGCTTCATTAAACAGTCCAACAGAGGACAATACATACTTTATACATTTAATTTACCTAATAAAAACAATAAGAATTCAGTGTACATACTAACAATAAAATAAGATTAATTTGACTTTTTGTTGTAGTCATCAAACTTCATTGTATAACTCTATACACAACTTATTTTTTTTTTATTTCTAGATGTTCATATTGAGTTTCCCACAAAAAGCTGTCACCTATAATATCATGTCCATGCAGCCAGAAATCAAACTATAAACAATCCTGAATTTTTCACTTTTATTGTTTTACATAGTAGTACATGGTATTTAATTGTCAAAATGGGAAGTTAACATATAATGTAGAATGTCTCTTCCTGTACTGAAAAGAATTTATCTTCTCCAGATGTGTAACAAACCTTTTATATGTTTTTCTATTTTGTCTGTAACCATGCAGTCATACATACCACAAATGTCAGGTGTTTTCTTTTAAAGATTCATTTGGAAGTAAAATAGTCCAACAGAGAAAGAGTTTAAATATAATTTAGCACAAAATAGAGTCAAATTTTACATAGCCAGCTTGAAACTCAGGCCAAAGCAAAGAGATCTCCACCATTACAGCAGGGGTTTGCAATAAAGATAGTTTAGGGAGCTAGATCTCTCTTCTGAAGGCAGAAGATTGAGAAATACTTATGCTATTTTGTGCCAAACATTTAGGGGGAAAATGTGGGTTCTAGATTGAAGTTTGTTGATAGAGTAAGATCCCAGGAGGCACCCAGTTAGAAAAACGTACAATTACCATTATTATCTCTGCTTTCAAATTAGGGTAAGTCAGAGACAGCTGGAAACTTCCTTCTACCAACCAACTAACCAAGCAGCTGCTCAATGCACTATGTTCAAACCTGTTAACACTGTGCACATGCTCCGCACTTACTCCCAAACCACAGCTGCTCAGTACAAGCCAAAGGCCTTCAAGCACTTGGTTAATGGCAGCGGAGTTTCGTTGAATTAAATGGTGTATGTGACTTAGTCACTAAGTAGCTGTGTGTCTTTGGGTAATGCCTTTAGCCTCTCTGGGGCTCTAAAATGTGACAACATTTTGAATTATAAACTTATAAATCTTTTTAGGCCCACAAATCATCAAAATGTAAACAGGGTCTTTATTTTCTTTGGGACCAAGTATCCTTCTGAGGCAACAGAGAAAGTAACCTATACATTTATTTGCCAGGCTGCACGGTTGTTCCATTTAGTAGCATGTCATCTAGCATGACCCTAAGGGCGGGTAATTCCTCAAGAAATAATTGCTGATTATTTGACACCTGTGATTTATTTCTCTCTCTCAGCACTTAACAAATTTTAACAGGCATGGCCTCAGCCGTCTAGAAGAGCTCACTTGGCTTTTGCTTCTGTCACAGGTCACATGGTCTATAAAGTGAGAGCCAATACCGCCGCTACTGCTTGTGGATATGGCCCCTAATGATTTTAATTAGGGTTATTTCGTAGGTATACTAATTAGTACATCTAATGTAAGCTTACCCTTTTGAAAACATTCCTGGGGAGATCTTGGGATCTAATGCTGAGAGTATTATGATATGGCAAAAACTGGGCACTGAACCCCCACCTGCTATAATAAGTAAAC
Source organism: Miniopterus schreibersii (assembly GCF_964146895.1). NCBI lineage: Eukaryota > Metazoa > Chordata > Mammalia > Chiroptera > Miniopteridae > Miniopterus > Miniopterus schreibersii. Next base: position 66,152,053 of record NC_138101.1, on the reverse strand, counting down.
AGAGGACAACATTTATTATATGAATTTTTCTCATATATTGTATAATTTAATCTTCATATAAGCCTACAAGGTAGGTCTGACGATCTCTGTTTTATAGTAGAGAAAAAAATCCAGAGAGGTTATTGCTTCATTCATCTATTTATTCAACACATATTTATTAAATGTCTCCTCTATGCCAAACCCTGCTCTAGGCATTGGGGAAAGCTGTGTGTGTGTGTGTGTGTGTGTGTGTGTGTGTGTGTGTGGCGAGGGGTGGGATACAAGATCCATTATATCCATGGGGCTGCATTATTGAGAGTGATGGTGGCAGAAGACATTAGCATTATACAAGTAACAAATGCAAAAATGAATCATTCAGAAACTTAAATTTATGAGGACAATACAAGTTAATGTGACAGGTTGACTGGGGTGGGGGTGCAGGTAAAGGGGAATCAGGAAGCCTGTCTGAAAAGGTGACATTTGAGTTGGGATCTAGCTTGTTAAGTGGAGTAACTAGAATTTCAAGTTAGGACTCTCTTAGTGTTAGATACTTTAATAAAAACATTTTAATAACATTTCCTATGGAAACTAAATTATGAGGTGTTTATCTTAATAACAGAAAAATCCAAGAAGTCTGTAAGCTATATCCTGCCTCCTCTTGAAATTATTAGGGTCAAATAAAGAATGAAAGGAATGTAAAATCTATTAAGAATTATGTACACGAAAGCTTTCTTCTTACTGTGTGCCATTGAAGCCTGGCATGGAGCGCATGCTGAGGAGGGGAGGGGAGGAAAGTAATGAAACCTTTGCAATTTCAGCTGAAGAAATGAAGAGTGCAGTGATTTAGCCGTAAATAAAACATAATAGCACTTATTTTTTATCTGCTCTCAAACTTCTTGGGGGGAAAAAGCCTTCCAAAGATGGAAGTTAAAATCACCTCTGATCCACTATCCAATGAAAACAATGGTTAATATTTTGGTAGATATTTCTTCAGATTTTTTTCTATGCATATTTCAATAAAAGTAAATTCTGATTCGTACACAAACTTTTTACTTAATATTTTATTATAAGTCTTTTTTTTTGTGTTATTTAAAGTTCATGAAACAGGATTTGTAGTGGCTCCAGAGTAGTCCATCATAATGGCTCTACATGGATGCATTTAACCACTTTCCTATGTTGAACATTTAGCTTCTTCCAATTCTTTTGACATTTCAAATAACGCTGAAATGATGATACTCATATGTATCTCTATGTTTGCTTGTCTCATAATGTACTTGGATAGACTTCTTAAGTGAAACACCTGTGGAAAAATAGAGAATTCTCAGAGTCAAAAATATGAAACTTTATTTGCAAAAGTGCCGGGAATAAGTTGCTGGGCAGCTGGAGGCTCTGTTGCAGAGCAAACTGGGCACCCTATTTAGCCTGCACTGCAGAGAGGAGCAGACTTACCAGAGGAGGTCCCAGTGGGGGCTAATGGTCTCAGCTTATCTTCCGATAGTTATTTTTCCAATATTCTGTTAATAAAACCTTTATTTTAACCAATGAGTTTATATTCAATGGTAATTGATATTCACAGAAAAATACTGAGACACTACAAAATCCTAATTATCCATCAAACATAAATATCATGTTCTGTAGCATTTTGTATTATGTATTTATAATATTGTGTGTTATTTATATAGAATTATATTTATACTTTTCTAACTCTTAAAAAAATAATAGTTTCTATGTGTTTGCACTGTACCTTTTATTACTCGTAGTAATATGATGATCGTAAAAGCCCGTGTCTCTCAATTCAGGTTTAGCAGCAGAGTTTATTCCATAGTATCATGCAGCGTGTTCCTACCTCATTAAGTAAGAGTTCTAGGTGAGCCATACCCTTGCTCGATGCCATTTTATTTTCCTCAAATAAGCTTTTCTCAATTTTATTTAAAACATTCTTTATTTATACTGAAGTCTGTAAGAATATGTATGAAGCCTGTTAGATGGTCTTAAGGGATTAACAAATTATAATTTAGCTGAAAAATGACAATTTTAACCGCTCGGGGATCCCCCCTGGAAGCTAGAGTGTACATCAGCCACGCTAAGAAGAGGGATGTTTATTTGAAACTTATGCGAACAATCTGAAACCCTTGGGTGGAAATTGTGAAGAAAAGGGATTTTCCACAGATTTCTAACTCTCCTCTTTCTCACTTTTGGATATTCTATGATCATGAAATCAAATAGCCCCTCTGGCTTTCCTGCTTGGTTGGGGTAAGAGCAGAGCCAGCCCCTCTGGCTTTGCTGCTTGGTTGGGGTAAGAGCAGAGCCAAAAAACGATGTGAATCAGGGAAAGGGAAAGAAAGAGACGAGAACTCTATTAGAAATAATTTGAATTTGACTGATACTTATATTCAAGAGAGAAAGAAAAGAATATTGTACCTTAACTAAGGTATATTTGAAATTATCATTGGTGCATAGGAACATTTAAATACATGAAATTGAACTTTAAAGGACATAGCTGATGGAATAAAAGCAAGCCTGCAGCACCCAGTGTCACCTTCGCCTTTGCCCACTTGCCTTAGGCAGTGGGAATGTGTGGTATTTCACTCAGTGAGCTTATCTCCAAGCGTAGCTCCAGGAGAACTGATTCCCTTTCAAATCGCCTGTTTTACAGTCAAGATTTCTCTCAAAGTCCAAATTGAACAGCAGCTCAGTTCTTGAAGGTGGGACATAGTGTGTGATGAAATAACTGCTCAAGTGGGATTTTGAATAGTAGGTTTCCACTTACTGATTTGAGACTTTAGGTCTGAATCACATTTCTGGGCCCATTCTTTCCCTTTCTTTAAAATGATAGATTTGGAGGAGATCATTTATGGTTAAGATTACTTTTACTCCCTACCCCTTGAGCAAATTCAAACCCTACACTTTATAGTTACCCGAGGCGTCTTTTTCTCTCTCTCGTTGTTCAGCTTTCTCTCTCCTTTCCTTTTATTGTCTAAAATATACAATAAAATAAAATTGTATGTTTTACTTACAATGGCTTGCATGTTTGATTACACTATTAGATGCAGAAAAACAAACTTATGACTCCTCTTGTCCCTATTCATTTCCAATGTACTGAGAGTAAAGACTGAACTGTCCTTTGTTCCTGGGCCTGGGCATAACGACTGATTGTTTTCCTGCAGAGGAGGGGTCCCAGCCTTGGTTTTAACCGACTGACAGATGTCTTTGCAGTCTCCTTATGGAACATTGTAAATGGAATGAGCAAATGCATACATAAGATCACTGATTCTCCATTGTTTAGTTTATAAGTGTGGTGAGATCCTGAGGCCATGTGTCCAGATTCTAAATCTAGAAAATTCACAGTTATTATCTTTTGTTTCTCAAACTTTTCCCATCAAGCTCAACAAACCACCCTTTCATATTTCCGTTGTGAGCTGAGAGAAGTGGAGAAGTATTCATGGTAAAACAAAACAAAACGACAAACCGTGAAGGTGTAAATATGATGTCCCTGGACACAGGGCTGACAGCCTGCAGGAGTGTTTTCCTCCAGGCCCTGGCGTGGGCGCCTTCCCGGGGGCCCTGCGCAGGGCTGTGATGAACCAGGCCGGCCACTAGAGGGCAGTGCCGACCATTCACAGAGTGACGCCAGCGCGAGGGCCTTGGAGCGAAGTCAGAAGGGTACCTGAGGGCCCTTTGTGCCATCGGGTGAGATGAAAGGCATGTTGGATCCACTGTGAATCGCGTATTATGTGCAGCCCTTATTAGGACTAATGTTAACTCGGCTAATGATGACATTCAAGAATGTTATTCAGGATTATTTCTCATTCCTGGATATAAATCAACTGTTTTAGAAACTAACAGATTCCTGCTTTGGGGGATATCTCAGTAGGCTCTCGATTTTCTTCCTTTCACCTCTTTTACAGTATTATAATCATCAACCTATAAGTAAACGTAGGGTAAGTATACTGGACAGTGTGGTGGCATTTGAGGTACTTTGACAAGGTTCTAGTATTCCCACACAACCTAAAACATCTCCACTTTTCTTTCTCTTCCTTCCTTCCTTCCTTCCTTCCTTCCTTCCTTCCTTCCTTCCTTCCTTCCTTCCTTCCTTCCTTCCTTCCTTCCTTCCTTCCTTCCTTCCTTCCTTCCTTCCTTCCTTTCTTTTTCTTTCTTTCTTTCTTTCTTTCTTTCTTTCTTTCTTTCTTTCTTTCTTTCTTTCTTTCTTTCTTTCTTCTTTCTCTCTCTCTCTCTCTCTCTCTCTCTCTCTCTCTCTCTCTCTCTCTCTTTCTTTCTTTCTTTTCTTTTAATATATCTTTATTGGTTTCAGAGAGAGGAAAGGAGAGGGAGAGAGAGAGACAGAAACATCAATGATGAGAGAGTCATTGATCAAGCCTGCAACCCGGGCATGTGCCCTGACCGGGAGTCGAACCCAGATCGTCTGGATCCCAGGTCAACTCTCAAGTTCTGAGCCACGCCCGGCTGGGCTCTACTTTTCTGATGGGGAGGCTTGTCATTTTATTATTAAGCATTAGTCCTTTAGGACCAAACCACTTTCCTACAGGTCATCCTTCTACAAATATTTGTTACTCGTCTATCATATGATAAGAGCTGTGCCTTGATTTTGAGTTTTAAGAATTTACTTATTTTAAATATTTCCCCAGAGAGGTAATGCCGGTGCATGGTTCCCAGCTTATATTTAGTGGACAGAGATCACTTGGCTTTTTTATTGTACCTCAATGACCTATTTTTCTAGGATCAACCTTGGCTATAAAGCAGGAAGAACTAACTGCCCTACTGAATGCAAAGTATATCGTGTGTATAGTATCTCAATTAATGCTCACAACAACCATGGAGGTAGGGATTGCATGTTATCTACACTTTATAAACAAGGAGATTGAGGTTCAGAGTTTAAATAACTTGCTCAAAAACAAATCAACAAACAAGCCATACAGCTTCTAAGAGAAAGGACCAGGATTTGAATCTAGGTCTTGTTTTCTTCAGAGCCCATATTTTTTCCTGAGTCAAACTGCCTACTGTGGTGTCCCTAATAAAATTACTGCCCTCTACCTCCACCCGTCCCACTCTCTATCCCTGCTGGGCATCTTTGCATTAAATATGCTCAGGAGTTGATGACTTCTAATATTTACTATTGTAGCCTGTTACTCTAATGAGAAAGTATCCTGACCCCACTACATTTGTTAGCATAGTTTAGTGTCAATTATAGGAGGTCTAGTATTGAGTCAGGGTGTATGATCATTGCAGTGCCCCTCCTAGTCTCCTTACAGTTAACTGAAACTTTAAAAGCTGAAGGGCCATAGTAGTAACATGGGCTGCCATAATAAAATACCATGGACTGGGTGGCTTCAGCAACAGGAATTTATTTCTCACAGTTCTGGAGGTTGGGAAGTTCAAGATCAAGGTGCCAGCATAGCTGGTTTCTAGTGAGGGCTCTCTTCCTGGCTTTCGGATGACTGCCTTCTTGCTGCGTCCTCACATGGTGGAGAGAGAGAGACAGAGAGAGGAAACAGCCTCTCTGATGTCTCTGCCTATAAGGGCACAGATACCCCCAAGGCCCCACCCTCAGGACCTCATCTAAACCCCACCACCTCCCCAAGGCCCCGTCCCCACTCGGCATCACACTGGGGGTCAGGGCTTCAACATACACATTTTCTGAGGATGCAATTCAGTCCATAGCCACCCTGAATATTAAATACCAGCTATTTTTTTTTTTTACCCAAAATAGGAGGAGGGAAACTTTGGATGGCGAATTGTTGGAAAAGCATTTTATTTTTGCTCTCATACTTCATAATTTGGTGGAGATGGTAGCGATATAGTAATTCCGCCTCAGTAGTCACTGAGCTTTGGAACGGGGACTGTGCCCTTTGTTCTTACACGACTGACGGCTACACACTAATTGACATGTACGCGGTGAATGAGGCAGTGGCCCCCCAAAGAACAGCACCGGCAAACCTGCCTTCCTGGTGTGGTTTAGGGCTGTAAGGATTATATCTAGGCTTCTTGCAGTTCTCAAATATTTGTGTGTTTTTTTAAACCAAATTTATTGAAGTATGACTTACCTACAGTAAGTTCACATTTTTAAGTGTAAAATCCACACTTTAAGTGATGGGTTTTGACAAATGAATACAGTCATGTACACTCTGCCACAGCCATAATAAAAAATAGAATATTTCTTTCCCTTGTTTCCTCCTTTTTGTAGTCAATCCCTTTCTTCCACAACTGGAAACTAACAATCAAGAAATTTAATTCCTGAATATAGTTTTGCCTTTTCCCAAATGTTATATAAATAGAACCACATAGTATGTTGCCTTTTGGATCTGATTCCTTTGTTGAGATTCATCCAGTTTTTGCCTGTTTCAGTAATTTACTGCTTTTTATTGCCAAGTAACATTCCATTACACAGATGATAATTTGTCTGTTCACCAGTTAATGATATTTAAGTAGTTTCCATTTTTTGACTATTTTGAATAGAGTTATTATATGTGCTATGGACTGAATGCCTTCTACTCCCTATTTATATGTTGAAGCACTAAACTCCAAGTGGCTGTATTTGGAGAGAGGGCCTGTGAGAAGGTGATTAAGGTTAAATGAGGTCATACAGGTGGTGCCCTTATAAGAAGAAGAGACACCAAAGCTCTCTGTCTCTTTCTCTCTCTGAACACACACTGAGATTCAGAACACACTGTGTTCTGGATAAAAAGACTTTCTAATCATGAATTGTAAGGTGCCAAAGAATCTTTCAGCTGGAGTCCCCTGGATGTAAGTGCTTTTGTAGGAAAATGAAAAATGACTTTGACTAGGATGTCTAACAAGTTGTTAGACTCTGTAATGCATGGTCAGATTACTTCAATATACACTATAAAAATAAACTATTAGAGAAACCAAATGATGGAGAAAACTCAGTAGTTACCATGGCATTAGGGAAAATGTTTTTATTGTGGGTCAAGCACTTAGTGACAGGAAACAAAGGGCAAAAACAAATAAACACTTTTCTGACTGGGGGATGGTAATGGGGAGATCCTCTAGAGATTACTTTTTTATTTTATTGTTATTCACATTTTAGTAAATTTTCTGAGTAAGAAAACCTCTAAGTAAAGTAGATATCAAGCTATTTTGACCAAAAGATGTCAAGCTCATGGAAATAAATTTAGAGATACATTCTCAGTTATGTGAATGTTGGAAACTGTCAGATGAGCTTTAATGTGTATATATAAGTAAGGGAGCTATTTAAAGAAAAAAGCATAGAATTAATGGCTTCAAGGTTTTAGTTATAACCCAGGAAGATGAGTTTGGGTGATTGCAGTCTGGTCCCCAAGGCTCCAACCCAGTGGCCTGATGGTGAAGAAGACTGGAAACAGGTCAGAAAGCCTCATGTAAGACCTGGAGTAATATCCGTTCCCCAGGTGACCACTGCTCAAGCAGAATAGAACTGGGAGAGTCCCAGAGGACAATATGTAAGACGGTCAAGGGGTTTCTATTCCAGATCTCTGGATGCTTTAGTCTAGAAACATGAAAGCTGAGGGGATTGGATCAAAGCCTCAAGGTTGCCAAGTCTCTGGCTAGGTGGGACACGGGCTTGTTCACAAAATCACAAATGTGGGAACTAAAAGCCCCAGTGCTTGGCATATTGTACGTAATATAGCTTTTTAAACTGTCACTTTTTATCTGAAGTGGTGCTTTTTCTTTAATGGTGAATAAGGCTGAAGGAATAGTTTCTGGGACTCTGATTACTGATGGCGGGTGGAGCCACGGAGCAGAGAATGTTTAGGTAATATTTGTGACCTTTAAAAAATTAAGTATATTACTTTCCCCAGTGAAATCATAATATGTATTACTTATAGAAAATTTAAAAATACAGATGAAAAAATAAGTAAATTATCCATACTCTCGCTAAGGAAATACAAAGGAAATGTAACACTTTATTTTCTCTAATGATTTTTCCCATGTATAGTTTTGTACGTGTGTGTATCTGTGTTCTTACTAGATATACATTTTTTTATGGAAGATTATAAAAACAAAATTCTATGTTATTACAAAATTTTAATATGATATTTGTGTGTCCATAACATTAATTGCATGGACATAGTATAACTCACATAATCATTCTTTTATCTCTGAGCCTCTAGGTTGCTGCCACAAGCTGAACTTCTCTGGAGTGACATTTACACAGTGACAATTCTGCAAAAGTAATCCCTTAAAGAGATGTCAACAGCAGAATAGAAGAGTGGCAACTTTGGGGACACAAGGTTATGGCAAGATGCCTTAGGATCTATATTTACCTAAATCATCACCTTAGAATAAATAAATGACTAGCTTAGGCTGTGGAGATCTGTAATATGGCTTTTAGTTTTATTTTCAGGCTGTTGTAGTTGATAAAGTAGAAGTTCATTCAAATGTAACATGTAATGCAGAGTAGCTTTTTGTTCTGTACTGTGTCACAAGTACAATCACTAGCATGAGAGGAATTCATACTATTTTTAATTAAAAGGAGATTTTCATGCTTATAAAGATTAGATAATATTGCTCTGTAGTTATCTCTTGAGTGTAAATACCAGAGCTAGTGATAATTTTGCTAACAATTTCATTGAAAGTTGGCAGTATGATTTCTTCAGTATGGTTTGGGACAATTTATTTTCCCTTAAAGTACTTTATTTGAAGATAATAAAAGAAGGGAGATAAATAAACCTACCACTCCAACAATTTCTTTCCCTTGGAAAAATATAAAGATGAAGAACACATCTTTCTTCGATAGAATTGTAATCTAATTAGGGAATAAAAATATACATAAAAACTTAAGTGAAATTTCTGTGATAAGTCTAACAGAAAGAGAAGAGAGAGAAAGGAACTGAAAAACTTCACGGGGGAAGTAGGATTTAAGTTGGACATTGAAGGACGGGTATAATTCTTGCAAGTAAATGGAGGATTGGAAGTCCATTGGAAGGGCAGGGCAAGCAACCCATGAGGGCGGCAAAACCATGGCATAGCCAGGGGTGTAAAAGGTCACTTTGGCTGCAGTGGGGAAGTCACTCTGGTGGGCAGTAGAAAATGGAGATGGAAACAGGGGCGGGAGATGAATGAGAGATTTTAGACTTTATTCCTCCTTATAATGGGGCCCTTTGAAGAGTTACTTGATAGGAAGATGACATAATAAGTTTGATGGTCTTAGATGACTTAATCTAGTAATGAGGTGTTTAATGGACTGGAGTGAAGAGAGCCTGAAAGAAAAAATATCAGAAACAGCACAGACAGGAGGAAATAGGGAGACAAGCGAATGCAATGTTATAATTTTTATTTCCAAACAAGAACAGGCCCACCCAGGAGCCATTTTATTATAAATTAATTATAAAGTATTAGTTATAAAGCATCATCTGCCTTCTGTGGGCACCGGTAAAGTCACTGGAATTTCTCGCAGACTGTAGTCTCGGGATAATCAAGCTTCTTACGCAGTGTCTGCTGTCTGTCTTCTCCCAGTGTGAGTTTTTCAAGAGAGCCAGGAAGAACCTGCAAGCGCCTTAGGCCTTAGCCTCAGAAGTCATGGAGCATCACTTCTGCCGTTTTCAGTTAATCAAGCAAGAGTGAGTCTCAGGGCTAGCCACGATTCAAGGGGGGTTGCTACGTAGAGGCCTGGATACTGAAACTCAGCCCGAGACTCCTCACCTGTTTCTTGGTTAGGGTCCAGTCCCTCTTCCCTGGGCATGATTCTTTATTAGTAAGTGATCAGCAGGGGACGTGGAACCACTATGGATGATGTGGAATAAGGAACTTATTAGAGGGAATAGGCATCAGGCAGTTGTGGCAGCTGGTGAAGAAATTTCGGTCAGGCTGCTGCCCTTCTGTTTGGCGGTGGTCTGAGTCATTGCAGGTCGTCTGTTGGAGAGAAAGCCTGGACCCAAAGCAGAGGAGAGTCAAGACAAACTAGAACATGAAAGGACACACTAGACCCATGAGGACAAAGTTCTGTCTTTCATTTCCCCTGATCTTGCCAGCGCAGGTCTTTTGCAGAAGATGCAATGAGAGAGAGACTCAGAGAAGCAGAAGGAGACCCAGGGGGAGCTGGGGTGGGGGTTGTGGGTCCAGTGCTGCCTCTTCCCAGAAAATGAGCCAGCAGTTGAGTGACCATGTTCACAGCTCCAGGGATACCTGGTGTCCACACCAAGACTCAGAGAGTCACCTTTGCACTTCACTTCAGCTTTCCAAGTCTCACACAAACCTCCCTTTCAACCATCTCTACACCAGAAACATGCAGGGAAGGGGATTCTGGGAAACTTAGTTATGTTGACATGAGTACAAACCGTCATAAAGCTCTTCTGTCCTCTAATAACACAAAACACTTCCTGCAGCTGCTGTGAACATCTGTGTTGCTCTGGTGGAGTAAATTTTAGAGATGTAATTGTTTTTTGGCAAGAAAATAAAAGCCTTCTTTGGAGATAGTTACCTAAAAGAGCGTCTCTTCATTGTCTAGATATTTACTGACCTTTGATTTCTTTGTTTTTCTCATAGCAGCTGGGATTACATATCTTGCACAAATTACCTCATCAGGTAACATCTACTTCTACTATTATGTATGTTCCGATGAAAAAATATTTTAAAAGAATATTGCTGTGGTGAGTCCTACACCAAATGAATTTTGATTTAGATGGTTCTGTTATGAGGAAACAGTTTGAGTGCTGTTTTATTGATCCACAAGACCTAGCTGCAAGAGTGTTTTAATTCCTAGTCTTATTCTAATTAATCTCTCTAAACAAGAAAAAGTAGGTGAATCAATCATGATTAGACCCTCACTCTCATAAGTAGATCTAAAGAGGAAATGAGCCAATGAGAAGTAAGCTCAGCTGTTTGATGTGACAGGAGGAGCTGGAGTCGGGAGGGACAGGCCCTGGCAGAAGCGCAGGGGTGTGTGCCTGGGTTACGAGGCAGAATTCCTGCAGCTGGTCTACAGCATCTCTTCCATGTGGATGTTAGTGACCCAGAAATCCAGCCTCACCCCTGTATTTTCATAAGAGCAGAGCTTCAGCATCAGGGTTATCCAGTTATGGTCCTTAAAGGGTCCTTTTCATGGCAACAGCTGTAGGAGAACATGAATGAAACAAAGATTGAGAAAATGGTGGGGAGGGACAATAATATTAGTGTCACTTTTTACTTTATCTACACTACCCATTTCACATTTTTAAAGTCTCTGATGTTGAGTGTTCATTTTGATCTGCCCTATGTGTGGGCTAGAAGGACTTGGGTAAGGTCTTCCCCAGTCAGCTCAGCGGTGTTTGGAACAAGATTGTACTGAGAGGCCTTGTTATTGAGTTTTGATTTGTCACTTTAAGAAGACGTTGCAGTTTCCAATTGTTACTGTGAGAGGATGTTTTCTGGATTCAATTGTTACCCTGAGAGAACATTCCAGATTTGAGCACTGGAAACTTTCTTCTTCAAGACTGTGTTGACTTTCATTACAATGTCACGGTCCTTTCTTTGAGGAAAAACATGGAATAAGAAGAAAACATGGCATAGTAGAAAAAACACAGGAAATTGGGTCTTGGCTCTGCTAAGAGCTGTGTGACTTTTACTGGATCTGGGGCGTGGTTTCCTTATTTGAAAGTCAATTGCACTAATTATTTCTCTGGAAGTAGATTCAGTGAGAAGATGAAAATTAACTAAAGGAAATACGGTCCAAAAATGTGGTTTGTTGCTCTCAAGTCTACTCATGTCTTACTTCCATCTAATGCTCTGCTGGTGGAGGACCAGCATTCTCACTAAAAACAATCGCTGTTCTCTCTGTCGCTCTCCATCTTTCCATTATTATTCATGTCTTGACCATGGCACTGCTGATGGCACATCCATCACTGCCCCATGTTTCTGCTTCTCCGATTCTACTTGCAGGGAACAAGAGATACAAAGCAAATGACAAAACAAACTGAAACCATGCAAGGAATTGTAATGACGGTGACATTCTAAAATTCTTGGGGGGCATTATATACTATTTTAATTTCAAACATTTCCAAACTTGCTTCTGATATTCACAATAATCAGAGAATATACTTCAAGTGGATATGTAAATAGCTTATAAAGATTACTGTTAGGTAGAACTTATCTTTCCTACATGCAATTTAATCATACTTTTTAAAGGCAATTAAAATTATTTCCTTTTGTCTGATTTCAATAGAGTACTCAAATTATCTTTTATGCATCAGGGTTTTTTTTGTTGTTTTTTTTTTACCTAAAATCTTTAAAAGATTAAAACTTAGGACGATTATTTAAATCAGCATATTGCAAATGCTATGCATTTCATGAAGCGTCTTTGCACTGTGAGGAAACTCATTCAAAAAGACCTTTATGGACATTGTGGGCTGAGAATATTGCTGGTTGAAGGCTGGCAACACTTCATGTGGAAGAAGGAACGTGAGGTTATTCAATTTACCATTATTCCCCGTACCTCCACCTTTACATTTGTAAGGATGACAAAAACAAACAAACAAAAACGAAAACACCACCTCAATGTAAAGCAGAAAAAAATCCATCCTCATAAACATAAAATTTTTAATGGTTTTGATATGGCATACTGATATGTAGATGTTTATTTAGAAATAGCAACATAATTTTCAGCTCTTTTAGGCTGACTCTTCCATCACCAAAACACCCAATTTTTTGCTCACTTAGGTAGATTCCCTCCTTAACCAAAACAGTTACTGTCACATTCAGAAACAAAATCGAAAGTATCAGGGGATGACTGAATTCATTTCTATCTGGCAGACACTTAGACCTGACTCTCTTTTAGGCCTGAATCTTATTTTCCATTTCACATTTTAGTCTTTGGCATCTCAACACTACTATCTTAAAACAAAGCGCATTCCTCCCTTTCCCAGAGTAAGAGAGTGCTTTGCTCCAAAAATAAAAACCAAGTAAGGGCTTCCAAATGCTTAGATCCTTTTTCTGCCACTTGTTATAACTTTCTGTTGGGATGCCAGTCTAACTCCAGGCCACAAGGGTGGCTGGGCCACGCTCAGGAAGTATGTCAGCACCAACGTGCCCTGTCGGGAAGGGGGTGTGTGGCCTGCTGCTGCTCACGCTGACCCAGGTGGGCCCCTGGAGAGCCTCTTTCGTCATCACTTGAGCTACATGTCAACCAGTGCCACCTGATGTAAAGCACAGTTGTGGCCTTGTAAAGATTTTTGGCAAAAAAAAAAAAAAAAAAGCCCTGATGCAGAAAGGATAATTTGAGTCCCCTCATGAAATCAGATGTTATTTTCCTTGAAATTTTGTTGGATTTCTCAGGGGTGAAATTTATTTTCTCTGATGGTTAAAGACTTTCTTCTTTCAATGTTGAACTTAATTATTGCATCCAGTTCTCACTTAATCAGAGGACAGTTTCATAAAATGGGGATTTGCTTTGGCAAAACTGTAAGGTCAAACAGTGAAATAGTTTTGCTCCTTACAGTCTAGTTTAGCTTTTAGTTGAAGCTCCAGAACTTAAAATAGATGTGGATTGGGAGCAGAAGTCATTTTCTTTGAGTGATACTGACTGAATTAATGAATAATTATGTTTAGAAAGCAATTTGAGCAGCCTTGATGCTCATGAAGTAACCATATGAGTGTTTTTCACAAGGAAAGTAGGTGTTGGGACCTCTAACCATCTCAAAGGAACTGGGGTGGTATTTGTAAAAGATTTTGAGGTCTAATGGTAAACATGATGTTCTGTTTTAATCAGGGAAGGACATCACCTCCAATAAAAAAGACATAAGTAAGCAGAACCGGACAGTAACCCAAGGGGGTCAGTGAAATAACCTATTTTAAGGCTACGGTGAGAATGGGGATGTTGACAAATGGTGGGAATAGGGCCAGGTGTGCTGTGCACTTGGTCCTTATTGGGGCTCTGATACCAGTGCTCATGTCATATCTGTGTTTGTGCATGTGTGTGTGTGTGTGTGTGTGTATGTGTGTGTGTACATGTACACATGTTGGGTAGTTTAGGAAAGAAAGCCAAAGCAAGAATAGATTTGATATTAGTTAATGACTAATTCAGGTCAGCAGATAATTTTTCTGTGTTGCAATCTGTCGGCTTTTGTGTTTTAAGGGTTGCTGTGTGCACGTCAGTGAGGGAGTTAGTAATTGGAAGTGGGTATCAGAGTAAGGGAAGGGAGAGGTGATAAAGGATTTTAGGAAGAAAAAAAATCTTGAGTTGAATCTTGAAAGACTGTTAGGATTAAATTTGGTTTAAACGGGGAGGAAGAATATTTGACTTGAGGAAATGACATGTAAATGCACAAACACATAAAACAAATAACAAGGTGAGTGAGACTGATCATTTGGGCAACAAGTGGTAGCAAAAGGGTCTGAGGTAGGACAGGAAGTGAGAAGAGATGTGGGCAGAGGTCAGATATGAAACCCCTGAATGGTATGCTTCAGCAACTTGAATTTAATCTGAAAAGAATATGGCACCATTTAGAAAGAAGGGCACAGTCATGCCCTGAAATCACTTTAGTGGAAGTGTGGCAGATTAATTAGGGAGAGTCAAGCTGGAATGAGACAATTAAGTTGCCGTCATTTAGATAGGAAATTATGAGGCAACAGTAATCTCTTAGAAAATGCAAAAAAATTCTTATAAAAAATTTACCCAAATAAATAGTTAATTTTCTGTACTTTTTTTGGTTAGAGTGATATTTTAGTTTCAAATAATGGCAGTTTAAATATATGTATAATTATAATAATAATCATAAATTAATAATGTATATAGCTATATATCTATACATTTATTTTAATTTTTTTGTGTTAGAAATCATGAGTAAATATACCAAATAGTTATGGAATTAATATTTTGAGTGCCTTTGTGAATTTAGGAAGCATAGTATTTACATTATTATTTTTTGTTGAAATTTGAGAAATAGAGTTTTAATGTCATTCATACTTATTGAAGATGTTCAGATATTCTAAGAGATATCTTTTATTCTAATTTCTCTGTTTCAAGACTTTTGTTCAGCTTGAAAAAGAAAAACCTTTGTAGAACTTTAAAAGAGAATGAAAATTAAATATAATAAAATAACATAATTTTATCTTCCTATTTCCTTCAAATCTAAGAAATAAGGTTGATATGGCCATTTAAAACAAGATAGTATTCCAATACCACTTACTCTTATAAGTAAAGTCTGACATTGAGATGGAAATGGCCGTTTTACAAAGTGAAATTTTTTAGTTCTTGGAAGGTATGATTAAATAAGACTGTCTCATACAACGTAAAGGATATTGGTTTTCAAACTGCAGTATATTTTGTTCCTTTGAAATTAATTTATATTTGGGAGGATTTTTTTGTTTGTTTTATAAAAGGAAAAATTCTAAAAATGGTTATAATCATTACATATTTAAGAAAAGCTCCCACAAAAGTGAAATTGTAGATTTTTTTGTCTGCATTTTATAGGAGGAATCCTTTTCTAATAAAAATGCGTTTGAACTAACGTCTACATACTAATGTGCTTCTAAATGAAATGGGGGCCTACATGAACATTTTGACAACCAACAGAAGAAACAAAGGGCAAAAATCATTGACGTGCCTGGACAGTACATACCACAGTCACTGTATCTGCTCGGCTCACGTACACATTACTTCTCATTTTATGAAACCACCATTCCATGTAACACCAGCATATGTTTACCATATGCTTTTCATCCTGAGTTTGTTGCCTGAATAGTACATACAGTCCCTAATGCACAATATATTTAAAATATGGTAAGTGGGCCATCATCATACTAATTCCATACAAATTCTACTAAAGGGTAAAATATATATAATATAACATTAAGAGATACAGAAGAAGAGAGATTCTTGCACCAACTGAAAACTCCATTTCCCTTAAATTAGTCCTGTTTTGGTATTTTCCTTCGAGGCATTCATTGTTCTTTAAGACAGGAGATTTCAGTTTAGCAGTTTCCTGAAGATATGCAGGAGACCATAAAAGACTCCAAGTAACAAATGCATTGCTTTACATTTTTTCTGATACATTATAAACACACGGGCATATCAGGAAAAAGTCAAACTGAGAAGCTCGACAGAGAGATAATGTTACCATAGACAATATTGTACCAAATAACATAAGTTTGCAGAGCATCTCTGTGGACCTCACTCTTTTTTTCATGAAACCATACTTTAAGTGGGGTTGTATCAAATCACATGGGTCCAATCACCACGGAAATATTTTTGTAATTGCTTCCTGGAGGAGCTGCAGAGACATTGGTCTTTGTGTATATGTATCAAGGTTTTCCAAATGGCCTCTTTTGGAACACACCACCAAAGGCCAAATCCAATAACCATGGATAGAACAGAATTTCCATATGGCAAAAGATCTCCAAGAATCAGCCAGTGGCTTCCTAAATTTAAACTCTAGCAACATTCCACATTTGTTCAAAATTTTACTTGTATTTAGGCAAAGAGTTTTTATTAGAAGATTATAAAAAGACAATCGAAACCTCCCTGGCATGGTGACCTTAGAGACTGAAAGCCTTGGCAGAGGAAAGAATGAAATAAAAAAAGTAAGAGAAAGGGGAAAATAGGAGAAACCAGAGAGTAAGTAAACAGAGAAAGAGGTGAGACTTCTCACTAACAAAGGTCTCATGTGTCAAACTAGAGTTAATCTAACCCTGGTCAAAGTTGTGCAGCCAAAGGGAGACTCCAAACCAAAAGTAACTTACTGGCAGTAGGAAGCCATAAAAATGTTCTGGCTGATACAATTTGATATTTCCAGTGAAAGAACTGCCCTTTAGAATCTTCCTCTGTTTCTCTACCTGTATCTATGCACTAAAACACAAACAACTGAGCCACACCATGTCGTCTTGCCAAAATATTTTATGAATGTGTTTGCTCTTCTTTTGATTGGTGAACTCGTTATTTCATGTTATAGGGTCTTAGCAAATGTCAATATGTTCCAGGCTCCAAATTTCTTTTAAAAATGGGTTTTATGTCAAGATATCTCCAAATATTTTGCTTAATGTGTGTGAATTCAGTATCTTAGAAATGGCATGCATTAGTTGTCCCAAGGCTGTTGCTTTCCCTTTATAGTCATTTTTATTTTATTTTATTCCAGGCCTTTTTCTTGGTTTGAAAACTTTATTATAATTAAACATCCTGTGTAGAGAAGTGTACTGGGACTTATATTCTGCAAAATTGCATTAATTTCTTTTGTAGTCAAGGGAGTACATTTACTAATTTACAGTAGTGAGATAATTAAAATTGATTGCTCATAGTGCACATCACTAAACGGATGGCAACTATGATTTGAATACCTTTTACTATGCTTCAAAGAACATTAACATATCTTACATCATTCAGTTTACTAAGACAAAGAGGTCAATGCTCAAATAATTGCTTTGGTAAATATAAACTGGGACAGGGTATTGGGGGGCATAAATGATGATGGATGGAGATTTGACTTGGAGCGGTGAACACACAATACAGTGTACAGATGATGTGTTGTGGAATTGTGCACCTGAAATCTGTACAGTTTTGCTAACCAGTGTCACCCCAATACTTTCAAGACAAAGGAAAAAATGTAAATTCATTTAAAAAATCCTCTCAAAGAGATAGTTCACTCAGGTCATGGGGAGTCCACTGAAGTTCCCTTCTCACTCTGGGTGATTTTTATATCCAGTAAGTTAAATTTGAGTTTAGCACCTCTCTTTCCTCAGATCTCTACTTAGCCTTTTCTGCCACTCTCAAACCCCTTTGGGATATAAGTGAACATCTCCACAGCGTTTTGGCATCTGAGACAATTCTGATGTAGTGATTTCCTAGGTCTTACGGCTACTAAGTGCCAAGGCTGCTTGTGGAACTGCCCTCAAAGAGAATTTTCTCCTGTTGAAGCTGTTAAAAGTCCATCTACCTTTATGTTAGCTTTGAAAGTCAGCTGTGGTGACCATCAATCTTCAAATCTGCAAGAGTGTAAAAAACTCCCATCTTCTCAGGATTTCTTCTCTATTCATATCATTTTGCATGATGGGACTTGAACATTTCTTTATAAGCTTCCCACTTCTTTTTTCAGGCCATTCATGGAAACGAATATGTAGGACAATGGTAAGACCCTGGGCATAATTGTGTTTATTTATAGTACATCTATTGTGTGATAGACTTTATTGTTTGTTTAAAATATATGGTGCTTACGGAGGCCCCTCCCTGGTGCCAGTCCCTCTGGGAGAAATGTTCTTCCCAGCCAAGCGATATCATCGTCGGCCCTGTGACCTGCCCTAGCGAGTGGAAAGTGAGCAGAAGGTTTCAGGGGGTGGCATGGCCCTGCCATTGTTCTTCCCCTCTTCCTGTAGAACAGCCTTCCCCAGGTTGGGGCCTCTCTTTCTGTCTAGATTTGGGAAGAAAGATAAAGCATGGGAAAAGGCCATGACTAACAGCCAACATGCACGTAGGTCAGAAAGAAACCTTTGTTATAAGTCAGTGAGGTTTGGAGATTGGTTGTTATCACAACATAATCTAGCAAATGTTGACTAATAACACATATTGTATACCAATGGGGCCATTAATTTCACACACAGTGGCTTTTGCCATGTTTTTCATGGCTAGTATTGACATAAATATATTTCTAAATTAACTGGAATTTGTTAGACCAGATATTGTGCCAACCGCTAAAGTTATTCTTTTATTTTACTATTCATTGATCATAAAAAGAAGAAACATGAGCTGATATTTAAATAATAATGTTATATATTTACTGTTATATTACAGTTGACAAAATGCTTTCATATATAGCATCTCATATTATATTCATAATAATTCTGTGTAATAGGTGTTATCATCTCATTTGATAAAGGGAAAATTGCTGAGATTTGGGAAGATGTAATAGATTTTCTCAAAATTCTGTATTAGTTGATGTGGAAAGAAATTAAGAACAGGCCTCCAACTCAGTGCTTCTCTTCCTGCCCAACTATTTCACAGTTGTCACATCATGTATGCTTTTCCTTTCTGATTAGTTTTCTTTTATACTTTTTACAATTATGTACATTTGCAGATGGAATTTATACACACTATAGTTAAAACCACTTTAAATTGACATACATGGGAAATTTCTGGGATTAAATTTTTCTTCCTGTCTGAAAATCAACTGTAAAGGGGTCATAAAGTTTAAAATTACTAAAAGAGTAGTGTGAAATACGTTTCTTAGAAGCTGCCCATAATACAACAAAGGTGCAGTGAACATTCAGAAATTAGGGAATATTAATATTTTGTCTTGTTCTGCTCTGTGCTCACCCATCTCTTCCTAGTCACAATAGTGAAAACGGCCAGGACTAAAGCGTGCATCTAGTCTGATTCCCTGCAGCCCGTCGGTGTGTGTTACTGCATCAAGGGCTGAGGAAATGACGATGGTCATAAATCTCCTGTGATATTAAGACAGTTACTGGTAAATGCGAGTGAGCCCTACTCTACATTTCTATAGTCAGTTTATTTTTGCTGTGTGGGCTCTACTATAATAAAGTTCAATGACAATTTTACTTTTCTTTCTCTCCGTTTCATTCTTTCCTTTCTCTCTATGATTGATGGCAGGTAAAGAGGGAGGTGATACAGTCTCTCTTTTCCAGAAG
Source organism: Miniopterus schreibersii (assembly GCF_964146895.1). Lineage (NCBI taxonomy): Eukaryota > Metazoa > Chordata > Mammalia > Chiroptera > Miniopteridae > Miniopterus > Miniopterus schreibersii. The sequence goes on along the minus strand of NC_138101.1, from coordinate 66,132,511 downwards.
TGAGTTGCGTGACCTACAAGTGGACATGTGTAATAAATGTGCATGCTTTTTCAAACATGCCTCTGGCTTCCTGCTACATGAAGATCTGAGTATGAGTGTATGTGTGCCTGCTAGGTTTTAAAAATTGGTCCTACGCCCAGCTGGGCTTGGCTCTGCGGTTGAGCGTCGACCTGGGATCCAGGCGATCGGGGTTCGATTCCCGGTCAGGGCACATGCCCGGGTTGCGGGCTCGATCAATGACTCTCTCATTATTGATGTTTCTATCTCTCTCTCTCCGTCTCCTTTCTTCTCTCTGAAATCAATAAAGATATATATTTTTTTAAAAAAAGGTCCTGTACTGCTTTAAATTGGTTGACTGCGTTGCTGCTGTGTATGGTTTTTAACCACAAATGTGGTATATAATTGTAAAAGTTTGATCTCAAACAAACGTTATGATGTTACCAAAACTGTTTTAAATGTGATAAAATTTAATCAGGTTAAAAATTTACTAAAGGTATTTTCACCAACCTGTTTGTTATTTTAGAACTTCCTCAGACTCAATATTCATAACAGGGCAGAGAGATCACGGTGGCAACATGAGGTAAGTAACGGGCAAATTTTATTTGTTAAAACAATGTCATTCAAACCTGTATTTGATTATATGTAATATAGTAAGTTCAATAGAAAAAAAATAATATGCTGGAAAATGAGGGGCTGCAAACAATTAGCATATATTATTGTACCATATCCAAGCATCCTGTTATTAAGCATTTCTGTTGAATGAGTAAATGCTTACTCTAATAAATACTTGGAGGGTCAACCTCGCAGCTTATAGGGAAGGCACGAGGTGAGAGTTCTGGTGTGCTGCTCCTGGGGGGGGGGTGGCGGGGGAAGCATTTGCTTAGGTAAACCCCACTGAATTTTATGTTGAGATAGTAAAGCTCAATCAGATATGATGAGCCTTCTGAAAGACTGTTTCTTCAGTGAATGAAAGCATCGGTAGGCTCTAGCCTTAGGCTCCAGACAGTTCATTTTAGTTCTAGCAACATGTTTCATCCACCAGGAAGCGCTTTTATCTTCCACTGAAGGAAAACACCACATAAGCAGGGATGGCTCAGCATGGCCAGTTCAAGGAACCACACATGACATGCAGATGCTCAAGGCTTGCAGCACAGGGATGGGGGTTCTCCGTGAATCTGGGAGGATGGATGCAAATAAAATACACTTTTCAAATTTGTTTCTCTCTTAGTTGTGCTTTTAGATGCCTAATAACAAATATTTGTCCTTCTGTCTTAAACATTGTCTCTTTCAACCTCACAGCACACACACTATGTTTCCTTGTACAAAATACTGCCGGGTACAATTTCAAGTCAAGTTGCTTTATCTTGCTATCTGATAGATTTTAAATACATAATTCATTTTTCTGAATGTTTGGAGAATCTTATTAGGATTTCATGCTTATTTTTGTATTAGTACATTCATGAAGCTAGGCAATGACCAAAAATTTATTTGTCTACCTTCTATTATGTATAGTAGGCTGTGAGAAGAGAGGTGTTGATTTCCCTGTAGTGATATTAACAGTTAAAGGGTAAGAAACAGTAAGCATGACAATCTTGTTGCCCCGACTATGAGCATTGTCTTTTTCAACATGCATCACGGGTAACTGAGAGAAATCTGTGAGCAAGGGTGTTTTTCCTGGTATAAAATATTACTATAATTCTGAAATCTAAGAAAGATTTTGCATGGAAAGACATATTTTATTTTCTGGGATGCTCATCTCCTTTTACAATTCAAAGAATAAATAAAAATAATAACAGATTAAAGTTTTATGACATCATTTGTGATTTAAACTTTAACGGAGTTGGCAATTAACCCAAGTGAGACTAAATCACCATAATAAGTAAAAAGTTGAAATAAAATGTACTTTAAAAATTTTAGATTTATAGAAATTTTAAAAAGGTTTAGCACAGAGTTCTCACAGACTCCTTTACCCAGTTTCCCCTATTATTAATATCTTTCATCTGTATGTTATATTTATTAAAATTAGTCAATATTGACATATTGCTATTAAAAAGTCAATGTTTTTCAGATTTCCTTAGTTTTCACCTAATGTCTTTTTTCTATTTCAGAACCTCATCTTACTCTTACTTGTCATGTCTCTTAGGCTTCGCTTGGCTGTGACAGTTTCTCAGGTGTTTTCTTGTTTTTGATGACCTCAACAGTCTTGAAGCCTACCGGTCAAGTATTTTGTAGGATTCCTCTCAATTGGAATTTGATATTTTTCTCATGATTAGACGAATTGTGAGATTTGGGGTAAAAGATGGCAGAAAGAAAGTACTATTTTTATCTCATCACATCAAGGGTACATTCTATCATCAATGTTTATCGCTGTTGATAGTTAATATTAACTTTGAGCATGTGGCTGAGGTAGCACTTGTCAGATTTTCCCAATGTGATGTTGCTTTCCCCCCCTTTTCTATACTATATGCTTTGGAAGGAGTGACTATATGCAGTCCGCACTTAAGGACTGGCATCCCATTATTTGGAATTCTTTTTGAATAGATATTTATTTCTTCTCACACATTTATTTCCCAATTTAACTATTCATATCAGTATGAACTCATGGATATGTACTTAATACTTTGGATTATAGTCCAATATGACTATCGTTTTTTGTTGTTGCTTAAATCATTTTAGTTTTGGGCACTGGGATCTCTTTCATTTGGCTTCTGTTCCTTTGAGATACAACCATCAACATGGTTTTGTCTGTACTTTCTTAACTTCTGGCACTACAAAATGCTCCAGAATTATTTTGTCGATTTTGTGTCCCAGTCCTAGAATCAGCCATGTTTACTAGGAAGGCTAGGTGGGTGTTTTTTCCCCCTCCAAAGTCTCCAGCTATAATAGTGGATTTATCTGTTTCTCTTTCCAGTTCCATTAGTTTTTGTTTCATGTATTTTGATGCTTCATTGGAGAATTGACCCCTTTATCATTATGTAATTCCACTTTTTATCCCCAGTAATTTTCCTTGTTCTGAAGTCAGCTTTATCTAAAATAAATATAGCTATTCCAGCTTTGTAAAATAATTGTTATCATGTTATAGCTTTTCTCACTTTTTCACTTTTAACTTATCTATGTCCTTATATTTAAAATGGTTATTATTTTTTTTTGAAGACATCATATAGTAGGGTCATCTTTTTATTCAATTGGACTGACTCTGTCTTTTAATTGGTGTATTAAGATAATTCACATTGAAAGTGATTATCGATATGGTTGCACTTATAGTTAAAATGTTAGTAACTGCTTTTTGTTCTTTGCACTTTTTTTTTGCGTTTCTCTCTCTCTCTCTCTCTCTCTGCTTCTTCTTGTTTTAATCGTGCAATTTATATGATTTAATTTTTTCTTCTCTCTCAACACATTAATTATAACTAACTTTAAACTTCTTTTAAAGGTTGCCCTAGAGTTTGCATTATAAAATTTCCACTAATCTTAGTCTATTTTCGAATAATAACTACTTCATGGGTAATACCAGAATCTTATAATAATTTTCAAAATTTACCCCTCCTGGACTTTAAAAATTACTGTCATTCATTTTAGCTATCCATATACTACAATCACACACTGCATTGTTACTCTTATTACTTTAACAAACACTTATCTATTAGATTAAAAATAAGAAAAATAAAAGATTTATTTCATATTTGTTTTCCTTCTCCAATGCTTTTCCTTTTTTTATGTAGACCTGCGTTTTCAACCTATATTACTTTCTCTTTCATCTTTTTTAAAAAGACTTTCTGTTTTTAGAGCACTTTTAGGTTCACGGCAAAGTTGAGTGGAGAGAACAGAAATTTTCCATATAGTTTCTACCTTCACACATGTATAGCTTCTCACATTATCAACACCCCCACCATTGATAAACCTACATTGACACATCATAATCACCAAAGTCTGCATTTATCTTAGGGGTTATTCCTAGTGTTTCACATTCTATGGGTTTGGGCAAATGTATAACAACATGTATTCATCATTTTAGAATCACACAAAGTATTTTCACTGCCCTACAAAACCTGTTGTGCTTCCACCAGAGAACTTGGTTTAATATTTCTTGAAAAATAGGTTTGTTGGCAATGAATTAACTCAATTTTTGTTTATCTGAAAATTTCCTTCCCCTCACTTTTGTTGGATAGTTATCTTGGATACAGAATTCTAGCTTGGCTTCTTTTTTTTTTCAGCACTTAGAATATTTTGCTTTATTCTTGTGATATTGTGATTTGTAAGAAATGTATATTTTGGTTATTCAAATGATCAAAATATATATTTCCCATATATAGTTGGTCTTTGCCCATAGGCATTGTAGCTCACAGCTCCCAAACCCTTGGAATTTCCTGCGTTGGGAGTGATCAAGCTGTCTTTTGTTATGTTAATGAGGTGATTATAGAGCAGCTAATGATGAGAGCTGGTTGCCAGAGGAATCAACCTTGCGATTAAAGGGTTAGAACTTTTAAGTTTTACTCCCCTCTCACGCTTCCAGGGATGGAGAAGGGCTAGAGACTGAGTTTAATCACCAATGGCCAATGAGTTAGTAAATTATGACTACATAATGAAACCTCCATAAAAACCCAGAACATCTGAGAGTTTCTGGGTTTGTGAACATGTGGAGGTGGTAGGAGAGTGGTGTGCCTGGAGATGGCATGGAAGCTTCATGCCGCTTGATGTTACCAGCAATATCAGTTCTCGGTTTTCTAGTTCAGCAAAGATAGAATTCAGAACCAAGAACTGTAGTGCAAGAGGGAATTTATTTAGCATGCAAAATGAAAGTACACTCAAAGAGAAAATTCTAGCAGGCTGCCTTGGCCTTTTAGAAAGAAAGTCACAGAAGCAGAAGAAGTGAGCTAGTGCGGCTGTGGGAACTCAGGAAACAAATTAAAGAGGCTAAAGGAGGGACCTTGGACAGGTTCAGGTGGTTAGCCCAGGGCAAGCTGTTGTTGTATGCTGCTCCCCTGGTTGCAAGTCTCCTGGAAACCTTTAGAGCTTAGGAGAAAGAAAGCAAAGATAAATGCCTGAGGGAAGAAGGGGGGAAAAGGCAAGGGTGTGCCCTAGGGAGAGTGCGCACTGGGTCCTTTGTCTTAAGGGTTTTTTATCTGTTTTCTAAAGGTCGATATTTTAGGGAAGATCTCAGGGGAAGATCTCAATAGAATACTCATCAGCTTCCCAGGTGTGTCCTTTAATATGCTGATGCATCAAAATGAGCATACAGGTCATTCTCTGGTCAGTTTCACCTTCAAAGAATGGCACCAAAGAGAGACCTGCCCCAGCACAGTCTGGAATGTATAAGAGAAGACTGTGATTTATTATCTGGCTGTAAATTGCTCAGCTGATTGTTTAGCTATCTCTTTCAGTTTCCCCATTCAACTTGCCAAAGAATTCTAGCTTTTTACTATCCTGCCTCATTCCCACAACCCTTGCCCTACACACCTCTTCCACCTGGCAGTTCTTGAGTTATATTCTTGTACAATAAACTGATGACTTAGTAAATAACATGTTACTTGGACTTCTATGAACCATTCTAGCAAATTAATTGGCTCCAAGGAGGAGGTTGTGGGAACACCTGATTTGTAGCTAGCCAGTCAGAAGCCCAGGTAACAACCTGCATGTTTGAAGTCTCGTAGGGCTGAACCCTTAACCTGTGTAACCTGGTGTTATCCATGGGTAGATAGTATCAGAATGAAATTGAATTTAGTGGATATCATGGACAGCCGGTTGGTGGTGTCAGAGAACTTCTTACTGTTGTGTTTGTGAAAAGCACACCTACCCCTTCCCGTGTGCACACAAGCATGCACACAGACACACGGAAATTGTATCCAGGATCTTAATTTAAGTCTCTCCTTGCTTGCACATGTTTTTCTCTTTTTTAAAAGAAAAATCCTCTGTAATCCTCATCTTTTATCCTATATATGTAAGGTGATTTTTTTTCACTGTAGCAGCTTTCAAGAGAGGATAAATGGTGATCAAAATAATAATTAATAATAATAATAATAATAATAATAATAATAAAGAATAATAATAAAGAATTAAAAAACAGTGATGAGTTCTCTGATTGTAAAAGCACATCATGTACCTAGTAAGATAAGTAAATATAAACACAATTCTTAAAAACATCATTGAGAAACTATACAACATTTGGGAAGAGAGTAAGAGGGAAGTTTTAAAGGCTACTGGAGAGGCAAGACTGATTACTTATAAATAAATAATAATCACAATGACAGAAGATTTCTTAGAAACATCAATAGCTCTCAGAAGTCAAGGAACTAATATCTTTAAACTACTGAGGGGTATAGCTGTTTATTAAGATTTAAATACATTTCCAACATAATAATCAACAAAATGAAATGGCAACACTTAGAATGGGAGAAAATATTTGCAGATAATTATCTGATAAGGGCTATTATCCAAAATGCATAAAGAACTCATACAACTCAACAACAACAAAAAATCCGTTTCAAAAACAGCAGAGGAACTAAATAGACATTTTTTCCAATGAAGACATACAAATGTCCAACAGGTACATTTAAAGATGCTCAACATCACTAATCGTCAGACAAATGTAAATTAAAACCACAGTAACATATCACTCACTCTTGTTAGTATGGCTATTGCCAAACAGGCAAGAGAGAAGTGTTGCCCAGGATGTGGAGAAAAGGTAATCTTTGTGTACTGTTGGTGGGAATGTGTGTTAGTACAGCCACTATGAAAAACAGCATGTAGATGCCTCAAAAAATTAAAAATAGAACTACCATATGATCCAGCAATTCCACTTCTGGGCATGTATCAAAAGAAAACAAAATCACTACCTTGAAAAAATATATGCACCCTCATGTTCATCGCAGCTTTATTTACGATAACCAAGACATGGAAACAAACTAGTTCATCAGCTGATGAACTGATAAAAAATACTATTCAGCCATAAAAAAAGGAAATCCTGCCATTTGCAATAATACGGAGGGACATTAAGGGCATTATTCTAAGTGAAGTCAGGCAAGAAAGACAAATGCCATATAATCTCACTTACATGTGGAATTTAAAAAACAAACAAAAACTGAACTCGTAGATGCAGAGAACAGATTAGTGGTTGCCAGACTTGGGGAAGGAAGGAGGGAGGGTGAGGTAGGTGAAGGGTGTTAAAAGGTACAAACATCCAGTTATAAAATAAATAAGTCATGGGGAGTTAATGTACCACATGGTCACTATAGTTAACATTGTATTACATATTTGAAAGTTGCTGAGAGAGTGGATCTTAAAAGGTATCATCATGAAAAAAATATTTGTAACTATGTATAGTGATGGATATTAACTAACCTTATTGTAGTGGTCATTTTGCAGTATATAGATATATCAAATCATTATACTGTATACCTGAAACTAATACAGTGTTATATATCAATTATATCTCAATTTTTAAAAGATTCTACATATAAGTGAGATATAAAAAAAGATGAAAACTTTCCACATTTTTTACAATTGTTTTTTACTCTTTTAATATCTAATGGTTAGGAACACGAGTATTTATTTATTTATTTATTTATTTATTTATTTATAAATATATCTTTATTGATTTCAGAGAGAGGAAAGGAGAGGGAGAGAGAGCGATAGAAACATCAATGATGAGAGAGTCATTGATCGAGCCCACAACCCGGCATGTGCCCTGACCGGGAATCGAACCCTCATCGCCTGGATCCTAGGTCGACGCTCAACCGCTGAGCCACGCCCGGCCGGGCCATGTGTAGTAATTTAAAAGTAATTATATACACAGTAACACTTAAAATTGAGTTTGTATTATATTAAACACAAATGTACCTACATACATTTAAAAGATGATGATGTAGGTCTTTCTCTATAATATATATGTAATATGTGTAATGTGTAACATGTAACATGTTTAATGTATATGAAATGATATTTCATAATCAATAGGCAAAGATTAACATGATGTACATGATCATGGACCATTTGCCACAACATTTTTAAAAAAATGCAACTTGATGGTCTGTCATGGCTCTATTTTGAAGTTTGTTTCTTACAGTTCTAAAAGTGTATGCTTTCATACTGCGTTTCAGCCATATTAGTCAACATACCTTCAAAATATATTCTTTTCCAGACTTTGCACATTCTAACAAGCACGCCTGGCCCCCAGCTGTTGTGATTTGCTCTGATGGAGACTGGCTGCTGTAAGAGCCGGTGTAGTACTTGTGGAATGCAGGACGTACTTTGTATCTCAGCGCAGCATGCATACAATTGGCTGAGGATCAGAGTTTTGGCTGCAATGGATAGATCTGGGCCCTCTGAGAGCAATTCTAATTTCAGGTATCTTAGATGTGGGAGGATATTGCCAAAATATTTTTATTCTTTAAAAACACTCAGATTTCTTCTCCCACCCCCCTTATTTTTTCAATCTAATAAATCCCAAAGGAACCTTAAAAATAAAATATATTTTCAAAACAAAACATTTTCTCTTGACCATAGGAGAAACAGCTGTTTATTACTGGGTCCAAATATATCCACAAAAATATATCTGTCTATATAGATCTTTCACATTTTGAGAGGGTGGAAGTGATTGATGCGTTGTACTTTCAACCAGGCCTTTGTTTGCTTTGAGATTAAACAACTAGTGTGATTTCCCTAGTCATTTACTAGCTCAGAAAAAAACCTCTTGATCAAAATCCTTTCCCAACAATCAACTTCTCATACATTGGGAATGAAGTTTCCCGAGGAACAACTTTCAGGAAGATGTCCTATTCTTTTAAGCCTTGGTTTCTTACCTTTGAATCTCTCAACCAGTTATTAGAAATCCAGAGTGTGCCTACTCTTTTCAGCTCGCCAGGCACTGTGTTAGCTGGTGGGGATTCCCTGATGACTATGAAAGAAACGGCCGGCAGCCTTCAGGCCTCTGGCACCAGATTCTTGACTTCAATGATAAACTTACTTCTTTAAAAATATTAGAGGTTCTTGTGTCTTGTGTATTGAACACTGGTCACCTCTTCCATCATAGCTCCACATAGATCTTCTTGAGACATTTCCATTGCAGTTTGCTGGACTGTCTCTCTTATAGCTGCTGGCAGAATAGTTCCAAAGAATGAATCCAAGGGCATATTTTTCTAATCAGAAGAGTCAGTGGTGCCCTTTAAAATACACACAGACCTGAGAACAGGAGACCAGAAGTATCAGTTGTTCTGTTTTGTTTAAAGTAAAGACAGGCACTTTTTTTGCAGTACAGCTTAACGGAAAGAGCTTGGACATTAGAGCTTTCTCTAAGTCTGTTCTAGAGCTATGTGATCTTGGTTGGGCAGGGTCCTCTTTGGGGCTCAGTTTCTTTATATGCTAGATGGGAATACTATAAGCTGGTTTATATGGTTTGGTATTCATCCAGAGATGGTACAGCACAGCAATAGTAGATAGTAACTATTGTATTACATATAAATATGTATACCTTTTATGTTATAAAATGACTTATGGAATCAATATGGATTAATTTGGACACAAATCTGCTTGCCAGAAGTGTCTGTCATTTCTCTGTCAAATAGCAATTTGTCTAATAATGTCTTTAAACTGGTGTGTGTGTATGTGTGTGTGTGAGTGTAAAACACATTTTTGTACAGCTTTCTTAATGAAAACTGGCAGGAGAAATGAAGAAGACCAGGGTGTCCTGAACCACAGCTTCAGAAGACAGCTCTTTGGAGGCCTGAAAGAACATCCCTGAATATGTGATTTGTTGCCTGGAAGAGAAAGGGAGATAATTTAGCAAAAGAAGAGGCTTTATCATTATGTTTGATTTTCATTCAACTTCTTCCATTTCTTTTACAAGATTACTTTACACTTTTTTACCTCTGTGATCTACTCCACTAACAAACACGGTGCTAGTTCTGTCCTCTGTTGTGCAAATAGATACAGCAACGCCCACAGTATTTAACATAAATTAGTTGCCTAATACTTCTTATGAAAATCATTACACCAACATTCAGCTTTCCTTTTTCTTAAACGTAGAAAAAATTCGCAACCCATTTCAGACCTGAGAGACACCTAGGTTTTTATATCTGTCACTGGCTTTTATCCAAGCGTCATGTAAGGAATTTATTAATATTACTATAATACTTCAGAGGACGGTGGAATGTACATTCTAGGCAGATTTTTTCAGCTCTGTGGGGGGGAGGGAAAGAGCAGAGATGATGGGGTGATGGAATTCTGTTCTCTGCAGGAGGGAGGAAGAGAATTTTCTTTATGCCACTCTTTCATGCCGAGAGGCTCCGAGGCAGTGCCAGTGGCGTCTTGACATAATATGTAGGATGTTGGCTTCCTACATGGGCTACTTATATCTTTGCAATGATTCAGGAGCAATTTAACAAAAATTTTAAAAATGTACTGTGACAATAAAAAAAAGTAGAGATTAATATATTTTAAAGATGTATTTCTTGGACAAGCCAGGTATTTTGGTAAAATAATTTTAAAAATTATATTTTATCGGTAATACTTTCATTTGAAAATACATATCATTTTTGTTTTTGTTACAGATATTTTTGAATATTATTCGTCAGCCCCTATAGATATAATAAAAGTTTTATTTACTATTTTTTAAAGCTCTCTAAATAATCAGAAAATGGATGTAGCAGGTTATGGTAACATTGAGAGTAGTCACCATTTTTTTTATGAGAAACTGCTCCAGCACTCACCCACTTAAGATTATTTTATTTAACTTAATCACCAAATCCAAAGGTCTTTGCCTGGTTCACTCTCTTTGACCTACTTACAGCATTTGTTGGAGTTTTTCTCCCCTTTCTTACTGAGACTTCATCTTTTCTTTTTGACTCCTGTAACATGTTCCTCTCTCTATTTGCTAATTAATTGCCCATTATCTCTCAGCTCCAAATATTTTTTTTCTACTCTGCTTTATTGAAACTGGGCATGGATGGTACTGTCCAAAAAACTGTCCCCAGATCCCCTTACCAGCTGGCTGCCTGGTAGGCTCTGACAGTAGAGGGCCCTAGACAGAGGTTGCAAAGTAAGAGAGGGGAAAGGATTTTTTCCTTTCTGATTTTCCAGCCCCTGGCAGCATTGTTTCAGGCAACGGCAGTTGGCCTCCAGCTTCTTTTACCACCTCCAGCACCTGTTGGTACCAGACGTGCTTCCCTAAAAGGCTGGCGTAGGAGATGCGCCAGGGTTCCCTCATTCACTGGGGCATGCTCTTCTGGGCATCTGTTGAGCTATGTCCCCTCCACTGAATTCCTGGCACTTGCCAGACGAGAGTTCTGAGAACCAGCTTTGAGACACTTTTTCCAAAGGACAGAACAACAGCTCTATTGGGCCCTCCTCCAAATTTTAGGTTCCAGCATTACCATCTCTTCTCCTTTGTTTTCCCAGCCCTAGGGACAGTAGCTGCTTCTTGTAATTATTAATCTCTGTGTAACCTCAGCATCCCTTTACTGTTCTTACAGCTGACACATATTAATCAATTCCCTGTATTAAATTCCATTCCATTTCAGAAATACCTGGGAGGCTCTATTTTCCTGAGTGGACTCACAGTTGTCTTCTTGCTCTGCCTCCTTTACTGGATCTTTTCCCTTCTTCCCCTCCAAATTTCTCTTGGTGCCCCACTTGGTTCTTAATATACATTGTGTATATAAAAAGAAAATCTGTATAATCATATTTCTGATTCATTTCCTCAGCTCCAGGCATCACATCTCTACCAGTTCACATCATCAACTGTTTACTTGGTATGTTTGCTAAGATATTTATATGTGGCACAGGTCAAACTCTCTTCTCTCATATACCATTTCCATGCTTCACCATGTGCACTGTCTTCAAACTTGCTTGTTTCCCTCAGTGGTACCTCAGTAGTCCCAGTCAGGGAGACTTCATACTTTCATACTTTAGAATTTTAAAATTATTTTCTTTTATTAGACCTCAGTAATAATATAATCTAGATTACTCATCTACACTCTATTTTGAATTTATCATTTTTTCTCTGCTACTACCATCATTACCCTAATTTAGATCCTCATTAACCTCACTCTCTGATGACTTCAATAAAGTCCATACTAGTTTACCTACTTCCACAATTATTCTATTCTGTACATTGCTACCAGACTAATTCTCATAGATCCTGAAATCACTTTATACAAACCTTCTTCAGTGGTTCCCTCAGTCCACAAGATAAAGTCCAAACCCCTCTTCTGGAAATCTTACCTCAGTAAAATGTTTGGTCTTCTCTCCTGCCACTAGCTTCAATTAAATCTCTATTTTAGGGAAGTTGGTTTGCTCAATGACTTCCCATTTTTCTCTCCATCTCTCTATAGAACATACCCCATTTAGCAAAGCTCTATTTTGTAAAGCTTTCCAAGAACATTTCAGAGAGAACTGACCTCTTCCCATGAGGGACTCTGCATGGGGACAACTTCTCTATATCACCTATTTGGCATTAGTCATGAGTTGAATGCAATATTATAATGAGAAAAGAGGGAAGTGTACATTTAAGAGGAGTGCCTGTGAGGTAACACTCTGTATGAAGACTGTTAGGATGTATCTAGCCAATGTTAGGTCAATCGATTTAAAAAAATCTCTCAACTAAAAATTTGTTTTGACATTTGAACACTGATAAAAAAGTGTTGTTTTTTAAAATTTGAAGTCACTGAATTTATCAACTATATTGTCTTAATGTTTATGTAGAGGTAGAATTTATTACTAAACCTTGATATTTCTCATTTTATGGAGCTATGTACTATATCCTTCATAATTCTAAAATTCTTGTCTTATATCAAGAGATGTGGATGAAATATGAAAATATAATAGAATTTGATTGACTTTAGTACTTCTTAAAAACATATGAAATATTCTGGGGAAGTTTTGTTTTGGAAAATTTTTCCTACCATATCTCAGTTCTTTCTTTCTCCCTCTCTTAATCCCTCCCTCTTTCCCTTCCTTCCTTCCTAATATGTTGTAGTATTTCTTGCTCCTGAAAGCTAAGATACTGATAAGGTCAGATTTCATGATTAAATCTGATAATGTCAAATCTCATCATTAAATTTGATCCATCCTAAAAATGCTAGATTTTGCAGCATGTAGAGATCCCAAGTGCTTAAGAAGAAGGTCTACAGAACAGTGTCAAAGGATATATTATAAAAAGAGTACCAATAAAACAATGTGGGACTGTTTTGTCTGTACTTTCTTTAATGGCTTTCCATAATCCAATTCTCAACAGTATCCAGATAAGTTGAAGAATAGTTATATATGCAAGGCCTCCAAATAATGGGAAAGATATCTTGAGCTCTGTAGATTAGGAAAGAATCTGAAAAGACCATCTTAGTCTTTTGTTTTCAGTCTTTGTAACTGCATTTTTAAAATTTTTTTATTATTGATTTCAGAGAGAGGAAGGGAGAGAGAGAGAAAGGTAGAAATATCAATGATGAGAATCATTGATCAGCTGCCTCCTGCACACCCCATACTGGGGATCGAGTCTGCAACTCTGGCATGTGCCCTGAATGGAATGAAACCATGACCTCCTGGTTTGTAGATCAACTCTCAGCCACTGAGCCACACAGACTAGGCTGTAACTGGGCAATTTTAATACACTCCTCAAAAACTGATTGAGCTCCTATTGTATGAGCAGAGACAGTGAGTCCTCATGGTTGGCAACTCTACACATCTCACAGTACTTATTCTTAAAATTAATATTCCAAAAATCAAGATGATCTAGCCATGTATAATAACTAAATAATGAAAATTTTAATTTATATAAACATGTCTAATAATTAGATACCTAGCCCAGTAATAGTGGGGTCCTCAATAGATATATAAATAAACAACAACAGCAAAAATATTTTCTGCTTTTAGTCTTACTTGGTCTTCCATGAATAAGGTGAGTAAATTATAAATATTTTTCTCATGAAAATTTTTCATATGCTTGAAGTCAGCCAATACACCTCTAAGTCATAGAGTGAGCAACCTCTGTTTGCCTGAAATAGGCCCAGCACTGTTGTCTTGGCAAAATCTGTAGGAGCCACCACTTCTTTCTTTTCTGTAAAGTTTCCAAGATTTAAAATCTGGAAATTATGTGGTCAGTCTAGCCATTAATCTCTCATTCAGGCCAAAATCAATATTTAAGGCTTTCTTTTTAGGATCATCTTCATTATTTTTTTCTAAATCCTTTCTAGTGATAACAAAGCAGGTTTCAATTTCCTCCCCTTAACTGTACGGAGAAATTCAGTGCTAAAGGAACCCTGCTTTCAAAAAAATTTCTAGCACTAGATTCAGTTATTGAAAGACTATAATTAAGGAGTCATTGTGAGGGTGGGAGTGTTTGTAAGAGTGACAGTACTTGGAGTGAGAGGGAAAGCGTGCCACTGAAAAGTTTATGATAAGCAGGTGATTTCTAGTTCAAGAAATCAAATACCACCTATTCCTATTCCCGTCAGAGGTTCAATTAGAAATAGAATCCTGCTTTGCTTCCTGCCCTACGCGGGAGTGTTGTTTCGGGCTGTGCACTGTTTGAACAGCTGCAGGGTCTCCCCTCAGGGGTGACTGAATTGCACCGGTGATGGTGATCCCTGTATGGAGCTAAAACTACGAGGAAACTTGATCCTTTGCAGAATAGCAACTGAGGGTGAGTTACGCTCTCTGTCTGAGGCTAATGAGTTAAGCAAGTTTAGAAAATGTGAAGTCTTTGTGCCAGTTTTGCTCAGTAAACCCAGCGTCAGACTTTTTCTTTTCAGTACAAACCAAGAATGAAAAAACAGCGTAGACACAAATGTACAGATAGTAAATTAAAAATTATATTTAAAATATGAACACTCATACGTTAGAGCCTCTGATAAAGGAAATGGAAAGATATCACTTGCTTACCTTCTTTTTCTGTAGTTTGGTCTCCTTTTCTAAACTCTGCCATTATTCCTATTATCATCTCACCTTTAACATACTGCTCCTTATATCCATATGTTCTTCTAGTCCAGTAGTTCGCAAACTTTATCATGTGTTACAAACACTTGGAGGGACTGTCGTAACACAGATTGCAAGGGCTTCACTCCCAGAATTTCTGGCTCTGTAGGTCTGGGGTAGATAGAGCTCCAGAATTTTCTGCTGTAGCATGTTTTCAGATGATACTGTTTCAGATGGCACTATGGTTTGGGGACCATAATCTACAACCACTGTCCTAGTAGCTCAGTATCTTACTGAAAGGTTTAAAAAAAGTTAACTACTGAGAGGGAAAAGGGAAATCCAAATGCATTATGTGGGGAGAGCACATGAAAGAGAAACACTGGCCACCTCAATCAGCCTCATGAACGGCTCACCACCACCCTTCCCTCCACGGTCTGCTCCACTAGCCCTGCCTCATTCTTTTGAATTCTGCTAGGGGGTCACTTTTGAAAGCATTCCAGAGGGAAGCTATGTTCATCGGATTTGAATTTATTGCTTAACTAAGTGAATTCCTGGATTTGGGATATTAAGTAAAAGTAACTTTGTTATCAACTGGATTTTAAATGTTTGGGGATGTATTGAGAACTGTTGTGAATATAACATACGTTAAAATCAACCTGTGTACACGATGACATGCAGGAGGGTGACCTGACCTGGTTTTGGTTTTCCCTGACGACTGCATCCATAACGCACAGGAGCAGTGCGATTGCTTAGCGGGCACATTGCTTGAATGGTTTGATTGCTGCTGTGTGTGTCAAAGCACTCAGTCTATTCTTGTTCTGCCTGCAGACTTCTGCTTTTTGGTTTATATTTCTTCTCGTTTACTACATTTTGACCTGTATTTCTTTTCAGCTTTCTGTCAGAATCTACTTCAATCTTACTATATATTTTTCTCAATATTCTTCACTTCTAATTTAGCTAATTACTACCTTCACTTTACTCACCTTTAGTGCTCTATTGATTTTTCCATCACTGCTTTATCTCACCTATCCCAGCCCCCATGCCTTTTTTAGTATCTTTTACAGTATAGTGAGGTACTGGTTTATTTGTCTTTCTCTTTAGATAGGACCTATCTTGTTCAACAAAATGCTTTAGAATGACAGTGGTGTACACAAAACCCATAAATACATGTGTGAATTAAAAAGTTAAGGCCATGAAAAATATAGAAGAGAAAAGCAAATTAATAGAAAATTTAAAATTAAGAAAGAAATGAATACTATAAAGATTTGAATAGTTACATACGTTTAATTAATAACAGTAATCATTATCACTTAAGGAGAAGACACTCTAATTGTTTGTAAGGTCAAATACAAAAGCCCAGGTCTTAAGTGGGTCTTTGTATAGGCGATTCTGAATTATGTAGTGTATGGCATTTTATTATTTTTTATTATTTTTATTGATTTTTAAAAATATGTCTTTATTGATTTCAGAGAGAGGAAGGGAGAGAGAGAGAGGGAGGGAGAGAGAGAGAGAGAGAGAGAGAGAGAGAGAGAGAGAGAGAGAGAGAGAAAGAGAGAAACATCAATGATGAGAGAGTCACTGATCGGCTGCCTCCTGCATGTCCCCTCACTGGGGATCAAGCCCGCTGCCTGGGCATGTGTCCCGACTGGGAATCCAATCTCGATCTCCTGGATCATAGGTCGATGCTCAACTGCTGAGCCACGCCGGCTGGGCGTGAATGGCATTTTAATAGCATTATTAAGTAACTATAGTAGTCCATTTCATAAAACAATTTTTTAGGGCATCCATTAATGCAAGCAAAGAGAATAATGTCAAAGACCAACAAAGAAAATACCTTGCCAGAGGCTAAGGAAATATGGTCTAAATATGCAGCTTTTTGATAATACAGCATGATTTGGGGGTTAAAAATGAGGATGTTTAGCCCTGGCCTGTGCAGCTCAGTTGGTAGTTGGTTGGAGAGTCCTCCCCTACACTGAAAGGCTGTGGGTTCTGTCCCCGGGTGGGGCACGTATGGAGGCCAAACAATCCATGTTCTCTTTGGTCTGTCTGTCTGTCTCTCTCCATCCCCCTCTATCTAGAATCAATGAGCATATCTCCGGGTGAGGATTTTTCAAAAATGAGGATGTTTAAAGAGAAACATGCATTCTATTTTTTTTCTTCCTAAAACAATCTCCAGAAAAGAAATTCTATTCCAAAGGCTGACAAGCAGTTTGAAAGTATGTTCTCTGGCAATAGCAATTCCTTATTACTGATTAAAGACATATTCTGCATTTTAAAAATCAACTAACTGAACAGGATTGACACACTCTTGTTTAAATTAGATAAAAAAACCAACATTTCTTCTTGAGTAGGCAGCCACCCAATTACCATATCACACTGGGCCAATAGTATAGTCAGGTCCATGAGTTTACTTAAGAAACAGTTTCTGAGTCTATTTTAGCATATGAACAAATGAATTATTAAGTCTCCAAAGTTCCTCACCATAAATGTGACCAAGAGAATTTGGATGGAGACATTTTCAAAGCACAACTTATCAGCCACCCACTATGGCTATAGAAAAAATATCTCAGCAAATGAATTCTTAGTTTTAAGAAATGAATTTCCTACTTGAATCTGCCAGGATGATTTAGTTACAAATGTATGCTTAAGTAACTAAATTATCTTGTTATATGGTGTTGATGTGATCCATTACATTTTGAAAGGTAACTGATCCAAATAATTTTGGTTTTAAAGTAAATTATTTTAAGAAATCTTTTCTGATAATAGTTAGCAAGCAGAGCAAATGTTCCCTGAGAGTCCTGATAGTTAGTGACATAGTCATATCATAAGCACGTACTATAGAAGGAACATTTATACTCTTAATATCAGACATATTTTTACTGACCAAAGAAATCAAAGAAACATGCAGAGAGAAAAGTGAGTGAAATTAGAACATGGAGAACTTTTATGTTCTTTCAAATTATGTGAGTAGTTAGTAGGCTATTTCTCTCCACCCTTATTTTCCCAGGAGAGAGATATTCTCCCAGTAGATGTGTAGAAATCACTCAGCCAATATTGACCATTACTTTTAGCCCAGAGTAAAAGGTTGAATAAAAGTCAACAAATAAGTGCCATTATAGACAGACTTTGTCACAAAAGGGCTTAGGTAGGGATAAGATTTAACCAAGTTTGTAACACTGGTCCATAGTAGAATAATTTTGCCCCAAATCTATTATTTCTTATATACAGTAAAATATTGAGCCAAGAAATATCTATCTGTAGTTTGTCAAGGAGGAAATCAGCATGGAGTTTGAGATAATGAATAATTAACAATATTTTGTTTCAGAAAATCGATGGCTTTGCAACTCTTTTGCTGAAGATCTAAATATTTTGATTTTTTAGGCCTAGGAATGTTATTGTTCTGTTAATGGAGCAAATAATTCTTGGTTCTAAAGAGTTAAAATGTTCTGAGTGACTGCATAAGAAATGGAATGTTTCTCCTTTCTTATTTTCCATCTATTGTAGTAATTTAATGATAACCAAATGTCAGTAAAGTTTGGGACACATGTAAAATGTACCAAAATAATTTGCCATAGAAAGGAATAAATTTTAGCAACTGTTAGGGATATGACAGAAGAAAAACCCTGCAAATAGCTGTGACCAATACTGAGGTAGGCAGATTCATTTTCAAAACAACCACTGACATGGAAGAACTAAAAAACAATTTCATGTTTGTACTGTTGAATAGGAAAATTATACGATACAAAAATGTATTATGCTCTGACTCTAAATACATCCTCTTGCGTTGCTTATACATTTTACATATATTACTTCTTTAGTGTAATAACTTATGCAAAATATGCTTTTTTCTTTCAAGCAATTATGTGTCCTCTTTTGCCCATGAGATTACATAAGTAGTTAACTTATCTTAAGGGTAAGTGGTGTGTAATTAGTAAGAATGACCTTTTCTTCTGCTAATACAAATCTGTTTTAGATGAGCCAAAAGATGTAAGTGCATGAGCAGGACTCTAAAAAAATATTGCATTAGAGTTTTCTTCGAAGGTAGGGCAGACATAAATATATAAAAGACATAGTCAACCATTCTGTGTTTACTAGATCTAGAATGGGCTATATGTGTTCTGGAGATCCCAGAAGATTTGCAAAGTTAGTCAATTTACTAAGTAGACTGAAAACTCCTCCCCCATGCTGCTCCATTCTATCCCCTGGATCTTCTCAGTGAATTTTGTACATGTAGAACAAAAGTTTGTGTCATGTTCTTCTGGAAGCATGGAAAGACTGAGAAATCGCCCCTTTCTGTGAGTTCTCTTTTGAGATGGGCTACTTTTTCTACTCTATTTCTGAGTTGTACAGCACAGCTCTATAAACCATTTTATTCTTCCTTCCTTGACTTTGAAACTCAAGCATGTTCCAGCAGAGTAAAACTTTTATGGTTTTCATGATTAAACATTCATTACATATCAGAGCACATCACTCACATTGCATCACATTTATCTAAGGAAAGTTTATTGTTATATCTAAAGATAAATGAGCCAATCAGTCTTGTATCCTATACATACCGTACATTGTGTGCTTTCTAACAAACGACCTGGAATGCTTTGGATTCGAATATGGTATATCATTGGCATGTTGACAAATAAAGCTCAGCATTAAAGTCAGAGATTCTCAGTAGCTGATGTCACTCTATAGAGTTTAAAAATAGAGTTTAAAAAGGTCAATTAATTTTATTAATTGTCCCATATGCATCTCAAGTGTAGGTCACATTAGTGCACTTACTCTATTTTGGACTACACACCATATACAGTATTGGCACGTGGACCAGCATTGCTTTAGATGGAATTCCACAGGACAGTCACTGGGAATGAATTAGTTTTACAAATTTATTTGTTCTATTCATCATTAAAAATTTGTTTCAAAGAGTTAACTCAGGTTCAAAGTCAAAACTACTCTCAAGGCATTGAACCATCCATTCCTCTCTAAAGGGATGAGTAATATTTAGTGGTCTGGTCATTAAGACTCATTTAGAAATTCAAAATTGTTTGATTTGTAGTTTTGTGCTCTTAGAAACATCTCAGTGCCCCAGATCAATTATAGTAAAGAAGGTTAATTCTGTCTCACTCTCTAAATTCACCAGTAAGAGGCACATAGATAAGTTATAGCGTTCATATTGATAATTGTGTGCCATATTATTTGGAACAGAGAACCTCAATATAGGTGCTGAAACTGGGCAAATATTTCATTTGTTATAAATAGACAATTAATTTAGAAAGAATTATGTTTCCCCAGAATATAAAAAATTTTTTTCTTTTCTTAAAAATTGAATTTATTGGGGTGACAATGGTTAACAAAATTATACAGGTGAGCAAGTCTACAACACATGTACACTGTATTGTGTGTTCACCACCCCAAGCCATGTCTCTGTCCATCACCATTTATCCCCCTCATACCCTCCTCCACTTCCCTCCCCCATGGCAATCACCACACTGTTTTTCATATCCATGATCTTTTTCTCTTTTTATTTATTTTTTGGGCATAACCCCTCCCCCCCAAGGACCTCCTCCCTGACTGTCATCCTTTTCTCTATGAAAATATTTATTAATGGGCAATATAGAATAATAAGAGCAGGGGCCTTTATTTGAATCAGGTTTCAACATGACTACAGTTGGATGTAGAATTGCATTAGTGCTCTCTGCTTGTCTTCCCTTTCCTTATAATTATAAGCAAACCCAAGTTGAGACCTGTTTTCTTTACATGATGTGAATGCTCACACCTTCCAGCACATTGATGACTTCAAAAATCTTAATCTTGAAAAAACAGTGGGTTCTATAAGTACTTACATCTAATTTATTTCAATTCAATAAATGTTCATTGAGTTTCCAAGCAACATTCTGGATACATAAGTTACAGACATGAATAAGCCATGGTCCCTGACATCCAGTAAAAGAAACAAATATCTTCAACTAATTATAGTGCAATAAATACTGTATTGATGATATGAATAAGTAGTTTTAAGAGCACAGAAGAAGAAACGATTTGTTTTCTTAGAAGATTCAAGAGTTAATTCACAACGAACAAAATGTGTGAATTTCTTCTTGATATGAATTAGAATTTTCTTTTGTCAGATGAGCAAGAGTAAAATCAGTTCCAGTAGGAGAAGCAAAGTAAGAAAAGATATGTAAATATAAAAATCTGTCAAATTTTGCAAGTAATAGTGAGCATTTTAGTACAGTTAGAGTGTAGGGAATGTGGTAGGGAGAGATATTTGTTGAATAAATGCATGAATAAATGCTCTAATGAAGGGATGAAGAGTGGCATAAATTTAAGAATGCCTCTCAGAGGATTCCTTAGTTGATATAGTGCAGATCATATGGATTCACTAAATATTTTAATTGAGATAATGAATGGACCAGATTGTGTTTTAGAAACCCTGGTAGGCAGTTTGGAGGCTGGGTTGGAGAAGGAAGCTATAGCTGAAATGTAAATTCAAGGAAACAATTTTATTTTGCCAAAATTATCAAAGTAAATAAGAAAACAAGTAGTTTTGCCTAAATTAAGCACATAGTTGTGGTCGGATGCATCCTGTTAGATTTATATGGTGCCTTTTTACTGAAGAGAAGCCTGGTTTGGGGTCATCTCTGTTTTAGTCTTTTCAGATTCTATTCCTGTGAAGTGAGGAGAATGATATTTCCCCCCTTATCTGTCTCCTGACTATGCAATGGCTCTTGACGTTATTTATCAGAGGCCTTGAAGGCTTTGAAGGAGAATGCCTTAAAGATCATAGAGTGTTACTGTCCCTTTTGAACAGAGACTTGCCATGTTTGCCTTATTTATGCTACCTTTGAATCAGGAACCACAAAATACCAGCTGTCAACCTCTAATTTATATTGAAGAGTTTCTCCATGAATGCATTAGAAGACCAGAGCTTGGGACCCAGGCCAGTAGAAAACATTGACCATCGACAAGTTTTTTGGGAAGTCAATAAAAACACCAGTTTCCTTAATGACAAATCCATTGGTAAAAGTCCTGGTTTTGGTGTTTTACCATAAACATATAAGTTGTCCTTCTAAAGTGGAATAGGTCTTTCTGGAAAATGTGTTTTGATTTGAGCAGATATTTATATTCCTAGAATGCTTGCTAACCAGACCTTCTAGAATATCTCTACTGTTCAAAACTCTCAAACGCTAGGCTATCAAGGGTATTCCCTTATTCCTTCAAGCTGCTGCTAATGAAGATGTATCTGTGGGCCTTTCCCAAACATTCCAGCTCTTAAACAAAGCAGATCTCAGGCAGGGTGTGATGTCTTAAAGTAAGTAAGACATCTTTACTGTGCTTGAAGGAAAAACTGGAGGAAATCAAGAAGGCATGCGTCTGCCTTTAATGTGACAATGCCTTGGCTAGAGTTTCCTCCTTTCCATTTTCTCACTTTAGTGAAACTCTCTTTCCCTTTAGCATCTCAAATCTGAAGAAACTGTAAGAATGACATGTTTTACCAACCATTTTTACCCTGCAGCAGTCACCCAAACTGTTTTTCTGTTTTTGTTTTTATTTTGCCGCAAGCTATTTAAAACCTGTAGAAATGGAAATATAAAATTTTAGTTTATGATTTAGGTATGTGCTATTCTGATGTGCAATGGTTTCTTCAACATTGCGAGTTCAGTGCCATAAACTAGCATATATACAATGTACAGATTTCATGTTGTAATTAAATATATCTCAGCAAATATTATCTCTACAGCTAGGTAGGCAAAGACATCTTTTTACATATGTTCACATGTCTTTATTAGATATTCATGTATATGTATGTGGTGCGTACGGTAAGTTTCAAAGTATGTAATCAACAACTCCAAGTTATACTTTCCCATACTCTAAGCTCAGCCTAACCTGAAATGAGGAGTCTGTGTAATATTAATACTCTGCTACTTATTCACTTTATTTAATGAACATTTTTGAGCAGCCACTTTGTCCCAGGCAGTATACTGTATTTTAAAGCAATAAAAAGTTAGGTGGACAGTAAGGAATACACTTAAAAATTTTATTAAACTCTTTTTCTTGTCTACACAGCTAATAGTAAACCAAAACACAGCAAAACCCAATTTACTCTGTGTCTATTGAACTGTAAACCAATTAGAAGTGGGTAATTGTACCAGCATTTGTTTTGGGGAAATGATTTAACATTAGATATTAAATGCAATTGTCCTGGCAAGGTAATTCCGATGTGATGACTTTATCTACAAATAAATAATTACTTTTGTTCAAAAATCTAACATCCTGATTATATTGGTAGTTATTGTTATAACCAAGTTCCTACTGCATTTGCAACATTTTATTGTGAAACATAAACAAAAATAGACAAAATGGCAAACTGAACCCCTTGTAAGCATAACTTATGCAGCATTGCTATAAATATCATTTCCCCCCAAGTGTGTGTGTGGTGGGGGGGCAGGGCGGGAGGCAGGGGAGGTATCATATCAGACGTGGAGGTCTGTCTCTGTACATAATATAATATTCCATTTGAAGTTCTTGGGATGGCATCTGAGATTCAACAGCTTGAGCTCTTTGGTTCAAAGCACCTGAAAAAAAAAGTATTTTAAATTTAGGTTACAAATGCAACTCCCCCAATGGGGATTAATCCACCTGGTAGATAATGACCTTCAGTGCTTAGAGCACCACCAGTACTTGAACAAAGCAAAGCATGAAGAGGAGTATGCTTAGTCCAGGATTAGTGTGATGAAAGGAAACCTGTTCTGCTTGTTTTATGCATCAGGCTGTTTGTAAATAACACAAGGAAGGTAAAAAATAGCTCCCATGATGAACAACAAAGCACATTTACTCCCCCTTCCACTTTTGCAATGTCTTAATTGTTTGTATTATTCATATATGAAGAGAATACCACCTTTCTACGCTGAGCTTTGTTGTCAGGATAGACTAGGAGTTTGAGATGCTCAGCTGTCCCATGCTCACCTGAGTGTCTAGTCACCAAACACCTGAGTATGAGTGACAGCTGGACATAGTTGAGGGCACAGCCTACCACAACGATCACAAACCACTGGTCTATCAGACTCTGGCCCCCTAAGCTTTTAGTGTGAGGCCTGAACAAAATTCTTGCAGTTTAAGCCTACAATAAAAAAAAAATATGTAGACTGAATATAAAAATCTAGAATTTCAACTTTTATTGAAAAATTAGAAAGTCTGATATTTGCACTCACAATGGCCAAGTGGCATGTCCCTTTGAACAGGCACCTTCTCCTACTACACTACAGTTCCCACCTGGCTAGGGTCCTCCATCCATGTTCCTGGCTAAAAGAACCTGAGTTTGCTAACTCTGGTCTACAGCTGTTAACAAAGGCAGCTCCCTCCATGCAAACCTACTGAACTAAATGAGCAGGCTTCCAGGGACCGAGCTCTGTTTGTGACTTCCCAATTAGGTGTAAAGCTTCTATTTTGACTACCATGTCAAGGGCCAACGTATGTGAATTTATATATGCTAGCATATGAAGAACTTCCCAAATAGATGAGCCAGACAAGTTAGATAGTGTTAAAACCTTTGAGAAATTAAATAAATAAATAAAAGATGAGAGGGCATGGTATCTCTTTTCAGAATGCCATTGCTGGTTGTGGGTCCCCATCCACCTCCAAAAGGGAGGGTTTGGGTTGCTATCTCCTTCACCTCAAGCCTAATGATGGTGGTTTCCATGGGGTCATCCCAAAACTTAAAATATATTTCCTGTGGTTAAGCAACATCATTAGAAGATGCCTAATTTGTGCCAGAGAGAGGGACACACATTTCATTCGGCCGACAGTCCACTTCCATTGAGTTTGGCGCAAACCATTTTTCAGTGAACCAGACCTGGGCTCCCCATTCAGGAGAAGACCTGTTTTGCATCCTCTTGAGTGGGGAAGGTGAGATACCCTAACAGCAAGAGTCTGCGAGGAGTGGACAACCAGATGAGCCAAAGAAGAAGGTTAAATGTGTGGGGGAAAGGGGGCAATGACAGAAAACTGACCACTTGCTCCATAGCAGACTCCACAGCTTCTAGCCGGCTGGGAAGGAGAATATATTTAATACTGCATGAAGTTTAGAATTACATTCAAAGGATTTGGTGTTTTACTTTCCAAATTGAACCTGTGTTTGCAACTTCCAGTGACTTTAAGGCTGTTATTACCTGAACATGATCATTAAAGGTATGTAATTACTCGAGGTCTCATCAAGGTCAGGAGAGGATTACCACCACTGAATACCTTTTAAAGGGACAACTGAATACAAACACAAAAGTGTGTTTGTATTACATCAGGAGTTGTGTCTGTATGTTGTATTGGATACAGAATAGCACCAGCAGCAAAGCGATGTAAAGGACCAGGCTCTGTGGGGAGGTTGACATCCAGTCTTCAGGCTCCTAGACCTTCTGGTTTTCATGCCCAGCTCTACAGGAGTGTTGAGAGTTTGATCTTCCACTCCAAAGTCACCAGAATATTCCCAGTACAGAAAGAACCATTATTGACATTAATTTTCTTTAACTATTTTTTACTTCCCTCTAATCTTCCTCAAACTCTTAAATTCTATCAACTTGTAGATATTTTCACCAAACTTACCTTTTGCTTTTGCATTCTCAGCAATTTTCTCTTGTTGCATAAAGGCTCTTCCAAGGTAGATATAAAGTAGAACATCACTGCTCACTGACTATGGAAACCGTTCAATGCCTTCTTCCCATTGAGAGTGAGCTCCTGGCTGGGAGTTTTATGACATGCTCTGATGTCTCATATTTTATTGGAAAATAGAAGAAAATAAGTGTCTTGATATTTCCTAAAAATATATCTAGAGTTAGAGAAAGAGAAGTAAAAAATGAAAGGTGTTGAAATTAATAATGTCACAGTTGATATACAACAGTTATGAAGAAGCAAAAGAGAAGCAAATTTGTTAACATGTCACTGACTTACAACATGTGAAGTACATTTAAGTGGTTTTCTGGGAAAGAAAACTTCAAAAGAAAAATGCAAGAATGATGTAGGTTAAGTTGCCTATGTCAGAAGCAACTGATACTTAATAATCATAAAATTAACTAATAGGACATATTTATAGGAAAGAGAGCAAAAGTAAATCAATTTATAATTCCCTGGGTACATTTATTTAGATTTAAAATATGAAGATAGACATTAGAGAAGGGAATGAGAGGAAAGAGAATCTGGAAGAAAGGACCTTTGGGATCCTATAAAACATACTCTGCGTCTGTGTAGTTGAATATTTAGTAGTACATTTCAGAGAGAGATAGCAAGAGAATAAAAAATTAAAAATTGAACTGATATTTTAAAAATGACTAATATACCCATTTCTTCTCTAATCCACAATTATGTCAGGGATATAATTAGTTTCTCAAATAGTTAGGAGTGCATATGCTATTTAAGCAGTCTTAGAAAAACATTGCTTTAAAAATATATTCTTAGTAATTAAGGAAAAGGGGAGACTATAAGGAGGAAAATGAGAATGCTGATTCATTAGATTTTGACTTGGAACTCAATGCCTAACCTTAAAACTTTTCAAAAACATTCATATAAATATGGCTTTACTCCCTCCTCAAATGTTGTTTCTTCATGGATTGGTTGTTTCTAACATGATTGCTGGAATGTTAAATGTAGATTAGAGGGATCTCAAAAGCATTTTGTCTGGCCCTCTCCTTTCACATAGGAGATGGGGAAGAGTATATTGTTAAAGTTGGAAAGGTAGATGGTACAGGAGAAAATTATCTTGAGGTTGGATGTATTCTTGCAGTCATGGGGGAAATTTGCCACTGAGTGTCCTATAGAAAATTATTCAAATACAGGAACTAGTATTAAAAAGTGTTTTGAATCTTCTATTCAGAATTCTAAAAATTAAATAAGGAAAATTTTAAGTGGACATGAATTGACCCATAGTTTCTAGTAAAAATTAAGGCCCTTTTATTTAAAGTACATGCTTTATTATTGAGAGTTGTTTAAAAAGTACCCTCATTTATCATCATCTCCGTGAATGCTATTTGGTATCTTACGCAAGACTGATTTTGAAAACTTTGACTCCAGCTTGTTCATTAATTAAAGAAATTCTCATAATGGCAAAAAAATACAAGGCTAATACTTCAGTATTCTCGTAAACAATGATGAACAATTGCAGGATATAAATGGAAAAAGTGCCATTGATGATAATGCAGTGGCTTTTAAACACTTGAGAGGGAGTCCAATTATAGTATCTCCCGCTACCTTCTGTCTTTCAGTATCGCCCTGCCACCCATGAATGGGAGCATGTATCACTTCCTCCAAAACAATTCCATTCAGTTCAATCATGAAGAAAGCCTCTTTCATGCAGATCCCGACTTCCTCCCCTCTGATGTCCAGATCTTTCAAGCTCACTAAGTCACACAGCATTTCTGTGCATTGTTACCTCCTCCTCAGTGAGGCTGTTGGGAAACACTTCAAACAGTCTGTTCCGGAGGGAAGGGGGAGGGGAAGGAAGGGACATCAAGTCAGTTCTTGCCAAAACAATGAAATAAAAAGTGGGAGTTGGTGGTGGTGGTGGTAGTGCTGGTGCTAGAGGGGAAGTGATCTTCACCCAGCCCGATGAAACGATACCTGAGAAAAATGTTTAATTCATTCTAAAGAGAAAAATTGATTTAGGTGTTAGGTAATTACTTTAAATTTGTGAAAGTGCTTAAATAGGAAAGTGATGTGAAGAGAGTAATTCGGGGGTATGAGAGGGAGGCCTGAAAGAATGTGGAGATGCCTGTGACATCCCTGAGCTTTTCAAAGGCTCTGAGTTTTCATTGTAATCTCCTGAGACACGAGGCACTTAGCATCCACACAGGAGACCAGGTCTGTACTCCTATGTGACTCCATTGGCTCTGACATCCAAACCTGTGTCTATGATTTCTCTCCGTGACATGCTCCCTACAATAAAAACATAACCATGCTAGATATGTAGAGCATAAAAGCAGATTGTTTTTAAACAGGGGGATTTTCAAGGTTTACTGCAAGGCATCAGCTACTCTTTAAGTTAAAATAATGTTTGACAGGTCAGTAATGAGACATAAAAGATTAAAAAAAAAAACACAACCCCAGACAATTTTATACAACTAAAGGAGCAGAAACAGAAACATCAAAGCTCAGGAACTGTATACATTGCATTAGGAGTTTCTGTTCTTTTTAACATTTTGACATATCTTGTGTAGTGTGGTTAGAGCTATTAAGAGAACGCAAACTTCTTTCCAAGCAGTTCTTTTAGGGCTCACGTCTTTCCATGGTCACGTGAAGGGCACTTAGAAGTTTTCTAGGAAAATGGGCAAGGTGCTGCTGCGCTTTGCTGGGTAGGATAAGTACCAAGAGGAGCTGCTGATGAAGGCATGTAACATAATGTATACATTAAATAGTATTTGTTCTTGATTTAAATAGTACTTTGATATTTTAATACAGGCATTCCAAGAGAAATCTCCTGTCCTCTGCAGTTACCCAGCTCTGTTAGGACTGAGGAACTCTCCTAGGGTAGATGGGACTTGGAAGTTAATATTGGCTGGTTGTACCTCCCAACTGGTGAATGTGAAACACCTTATAGGTTTAGAAGGAGTTTTTCATAACTATTATATTATTCTGCTTGATCATTTATTATTTCATTGGAAGTTTTTCATTTAGCTTCAGCAAATTATCCAAAGTATTTCTTGGCTTGAATAAAATAGGTGTGATTGTTTCTGAAAATGAGTTTGAACACTGGGCAGAAATGCTTCTGTAGAGGAATGCTTGTTAGAGCATGTTATAGTATCAAGAACAGAGAGAGCCTTCAGTTTTCTCATAACTGTTTTTCTGAGCCTGATTTCTGGAGATGAGATATTCCTTGAATAGTCAACATCTTGTAATGGAAGAAACATGGACTTTAGAATAGAAGTTGTAGATATATATGCAGCCTCTACTGCTTACCAGCTAGGAGACCTTGAGAAAGTCTGTGAACTTCTCTGGGCCTTGGGTTTCTCATCTGTGAAGATGAGATAATAATACAATTTATGGAGTTTTATTGTAGAAATGAAAATGTAACTTAGGTAAAGATTTAAGATTTAACAAGTACCAGGTCTACCTTTAACAGAAGGAAAACCAATTGGAAAGGCTTCCATTTGGGAACCAGAAAGAAGTATGTCCAAAATCATGAGAAGGAAAACTATTTTTTCTTTTCATATTAATGTTTATTTTTATAGTTCCAAAGCCTATTATCCCCAAAGCTTGATTGTTGGAATCAGAACAAATGAATGAGGGAATTATGTGGACTCATTTGTCTCTATTCCTTCTTCTTATTTCTGACTCTCCACCCCCACCATGGCTTTAAAAGTAAGCTGTTTGGGAGATCAGCATGAGCACATCAAGGGTGAACACAGATTCTCAACCTCAACTTGTCCAGTATTGAACTTAGAACCTTCCTCTGCCACCATCAGCAGCCCAAACAAAAAGCTAGGACTATACTAGCCATCTTCTCCGACACTCCCTCCATACAACCCCCTCCAAGGCCTTTGGTTGCTACTTTTAATTGGACCCAGCTTAGCTCCTTTCTCTCTTTCTCCTTTGACTCTAAGTTTTGGTATGATTTGATTCTTTCTTGAATCCAGGCCTTTTCATTGATGTCTCTTCCTTTAGTCTCAGTCACTTCGAAATACAAAACTAATTATGCAGTTCGTTTAGAACCATTAAATGTATATACATAACCTTAGAAATTAAAGTCTGAATGCCTTAGCATAGTGCATTAGGCCCTTTATGGAGTGGCCCCAGCCAATGTACTTAGCCCTATATCCTGCCATATCTTCGTTTGTTTCCTAACACCCACCCACACAGAGTAACCTGAGGTTCCCACACTGCAATTAATCTCTGTACCTTTGTACCTAGATATTCCCTCTACCTGCATCTCCTTCTGTCCTATTGTCCACAAGGTAAACATTACCTTCTCTGAAACACTCCATGACTTATGGTTTACCACTACCTGGCCTTCACATTCAAGGAGAATTAATTGTTTCCTTCTCTTTACTCCATCGATCTTGTATAGCCTCTAGAACTGCACTCACTCTATTGGATTAAATGATTTCCATTCCCTCAACTGTGAACTCTATGAACAGGGAACATAATTTTTATCTTTATGATCTCAAACTGCTCTTCATAAGATACTATAAATCAAGGCTGGTTGAAAAACTGAATTCAGGAGACAGAATCAAGTTTTACAGATTTGGCAGCACAGGAGAGAGATAGGTGTGATGAGACCAGACCACGTGTGCAAGCTGGGAGGGAAAATAGAAAGACAAACTCTATGTTGTTTAGGGTAATTTTGCATAGGAATTTTATACAGTGAGAACCTATAAGTGCTATAGAAAGAAGAGGGAACCCATGAACCGAGAGGTAATGGGTTCCATTAAAGGTGGGGGTGCAGGCCTGGGTTTCAGGCTCCATCCCCAGTGGGGGACCTGCAGGAGGCAGCTGATCAATGACTCTCTCTCACTGATGCTATTAGCTCTCTCTCTCCCTTCCTCTCTCTCTGAAAAATCTTTACATACACACACACATGAAGAAAGAAGAGGGAGAGAAAATTTAGGGGCAAGTGGTATATTTGCTTCAAAATCCCAGTGACTGGGCCATTAAATTTTAGATTCATTATATCAGTTAATGCCCCAAGGTGTTGTAAGAAATAAACTCCAAATTGTAGTGGCTTTAATAAAATAATAGTAGATGTCTTATAAATGTTTAAAAAAGATCAGGAGACAGAGAAGTGATCACTTGGATAATGGGACTGAGGAATGCTTTGCAAAGGATGTGATAATTGGGTTGAAACTTCAAGGATGCCTAGGACTTGCACAGGTAACAGGCAGTCAGAAAAAAAGACTTTCTTATATAGAAAATAACATTTAAAAAAAACAGATTTATGAAACACGTTCAGTGTCCAGTGGAATGCAAATAGGTCTGGTACGATGAAGTAAGAAAATAATGAGAGAAGAGTCTTCTCAGGTATGTGGGAACCACATTCTGAAAAGCCTTAAATTGTAAGTTGAATAGTTGGGTTTATGGAATCTGCATGTAATGCCCTAAAAGGGAAGACACATAATACTTTTAAAAAAAATCCTCACCTAAGCATATTTTTTCCATGGGGGGCAGGGGGAGAGAGAGAGACAGAGACAGAGAGAGAGAGAGAGACTGATTGATTGCTTCCCACACCCACCCAAACTGGGGTGGACACTCTTACCATTAAACCAAACTGACCAGGGCTACCACATAAGACTGGATGCAAGTGGTGACAGGAACATAGCTATAATATAGAAGCATCCTTCAGATGGCAGTGGGTGGAAAAAAATATTTTCTATTAGGTTATATGGTCCCCGGTCATTCCTATGGTGCAAAATCTGAGTAAGGGGGTTTACCATAGGCAAAGATGTATTTCTTTCTAAATCCTGATGGAGAGGAAAGTTATTTTTTTCTGGTATATCATGGAAGCTGGGGTGAGTACTTAGAATTCTTATCCCCATTCAAACATCAAAAACACCTGGGGGAGGAAAAGGTCAGAAGTGAATGTCTCCTTCTAGGACTGGTGGGAAGAGCAGGATATAATTATCTTTACAAAATGAGACACACCAGGAGCTGAATGGCTCACTTAAAATCCAAGCAGACTTAAAATGTCTGACCCTAAACTACATGCCCCCAGTCTATCCACAAAAAAAGATTTGGCTGTGTCCTGTTTCCTTGGGGGTGGGGGAGAGAATAAAGTATACATTTCTTCACACATCTAAAGATTCCTTTGAACTCATTCTACTTATATCCCTACACACTTTTATTTGAAGGCTGCAGTGCCCACAAATCCAGGCAGATAATTTACATTTCGATGTAAGTAATTTCTAACAGTTTTTCTTCTCTGTATTTTTGGCCAAAATTTTTGGTCAGAGAGGAGTGACTCAGAGACAAATGAAAAAAAAAGAGACATTTGGGTCATCAGTAATATTACCACAGTGCACAGCCTATAACAGTTTTTCAAATTTTACTTGTTTTTTTTTAACACCCAAAACCATATTGTATTGTGCCAGGCTAGTGAAAGTTAGGGATCAGTCCTAGCTTTTGTCTGCTATCTATTGGAATATTAGTTCCCAAGAAGGGGTGAAGGCCACCTGTTCACAGGAAGGTGGCGTTACTGCGATGTAGAGAGATCACTGTAAATTTTACAAAACCAGGCCTACAAGAAATTTAGGAATTGTATACATGGAAGAAAAGTAAAGACATTGCTGCTACAAGGAATAGGATATGTCAGGAAGAGCACTCAGTTGTCTTTTCATTCATTTACAATCATTTATTAAGTGCTTATGGGTGTTAAACAGAGCTGGGTATTTAGATCTTGAGGGACAGTGAAAGATAAACTAGGAAAGATAAGTGAGAGAGAGAGTGTGGAGGGCCTCACATAGACAGCTAAGACATTTATAATTTCTCTTGGAGGCAATAATAAATCACTCAGGTGAACATCGTGCTTGAAAGATTAATCCAGGGGCA
Organism: Miniopterus schreibersii; assembly: GCF_964146895.1. Lineage (NCBI taxonomy): Eukaryota > Metazoa > Chordata > Mammalia > Chiroptera > Miniopteridae > Miniopterus > Miniopterus schreibersii. The sequence continues at coordinate 66,100,102 of NC_138101.1, read as the reverse complement.
TCATGAGATGGTTGGGGAAGGGAAGAGACAGAAGGCAGGAGGGCAGTAGAGGGAGGCCCGAGTAGGCTGATGACTGAGGGATGAAAAGGAGTGGGAAATCAAGAGATAACAGGCCAAGAAAGAATAGAGGAAATTGGTCACTGATGGATGTGATGGAGGAAAAAGGAAAACATTTTAGAGGGGGATTTTTGCCTGAATAATATTTATTATGTAATATCTACCTTGGAATATTCAGGACATAGGAATTTCTTTTCTTTTTTTTCCCTCTTTTTTCTCCTATGAATTCATTACTGTTATGTCTAATCAGGTCTAGAATATTTAGGAACATGACTGATCATCCAGAGAATTCTATATAAAAATTTAAATGTGGAAAAATAATTTTCCATTTATGTCACTTTGTAAAAGAAAGAGAAAAATATGTTTAAAACAATTATTTTAGACCATTTCACACTGTAAATAAGGGGCAAAATTTTGTTAATCTATATCCAGAGATTATGTTTTAAAAACTGCCAGAAGATACATGAATATTTTCTTTGCTTGACACTTGAGTACAGAAATTTTTTAGGGTAAAGATTTCTTTACCAAGTTAGTTTTAAATGACAAAAATTAATGGCAGTAAGCCAGATATTAAGAAAAATATATTCTTGTTAGGTCAAGAATTTCATGTTTTCCTGCTGAGCTATTATTATCAATGGCTTACATAAAATTGAGTGTCATCTAGAATTAAAAATGTGAGAACCAAAATTTGGTTTTCCAAACCCTAAGAGCCATGAGGGATCTGTTGCCATACTCGATTTAGAACCGTGGAGCTTCTGGTCTTGGATAAAGCGAATGGGAAGAGAGTTCAATAATAAATGGAGTGCAAAGGGAGAGAAAGTTGGTTGGGAGACTCAACAACCATCAGAGGCATAGCAGGATGTGGATCAGAAAAGAGTGGTGTATAAACAAGCCCAGCTTCGTAGCAGGTGTCCAGAAGAAATCTGACGGGTACCCCTGGTTTCTGAAATGGCTTAGCGTACCCGCTGATGCTGGTTCATCATTTTCGAAACCTGGTTCACACTTTTTCCAACATAGTATTGTCTTCACTCTCAGCTGAATTACAGTCTCTCATAAACCCTTGCAGTCCTTTATTTCTTTATAGCTTTTATCAAAGTTAGTATTATACATATCTGTGGTTATGTGGTTAACCTGTATCTTATCCACCAATATATAAGCTTAATAATGGAAGAGACCATGGCTATTTTGCTCACAATAGTATTCCCAGGAACAATTAGAGTGTCTGGCACATATTTTATTCCCAATAATTATCTTTTGAGAAGATTAATGTCTAACACTCTTATTTCTCCAAATATTACTTAAACTTCTATGCCTAATTGGCAAACTAGTTGAAACAACCAGAAACAGGTGGTAGATACTGATAAGTTTGAAGAGTCTCAATGTTCAAATGTCAGAGAGCAGAATGAGAGAACTAACATGACAAGTATCAACATTTTAAGGGCTCGCTGGCTATCAAGTTAGCATTTATCTATGAAAAAAGGTCTAGAAGGGACTATGAAAATATGCACTCATCTATTTCACTTTGATGAAAATTATCAAATTATAAAGGTAGTCAAATTAGTGAAAAATTAAAAATAAAAGTGGACATTTAAACTTTGGTGGGTAAGGTAATGCCATTTACACAAGGGGAAATAATAGCTGACCCCATCACATGTTCTCTGGAAAGGATATGCATTCATGACTGTGGATGAAGGATAAGCTGAAAAAGTAATCCATTTTCACTTTCAAAAGATTGGAACAAAGTTCTGCATCAAAAGCCATTGCGAAAAAAATTGTGTCACTGTGGGACTGGAGAAAATGTTTTGTCACAAATAGGAAATTGGCTCTGAAATAGGAAATAAAGGGTGGTGATAAATGTACATTTTCTTGTTGGAAAAAGTAAACAGTGAGGTTCTCAGAGATTAGGGCTGATATAACTTTTGTTTAACATTGTAACAAATGATCTGTAAAGGGAAAAAGGCCTCAGGAATGTTCACATCTGAGGATTATAGGACTCTTTCAGGTAAGGAAATGTGAAATGTCAAATCAACAGGCCGAGCTGCCATGGGACTTTATGTACTGTGTGTGGTCAAAAACTTAAAAATAAAGGGCTTTTTTATTTTTTGTTATTATAAAAGAGATCACATAACATGATAAATAATACACATTGCACAGAGGGATAAAAAATAAATCGAGGCTCTCAACTCAGACCACCCTTCAACTCCCTCACCTTGGTTCTTTCCATAGATTGCCACATAATACAGTTTCTAGATAGCCCTTCCTCAAATATCATGTGCGTATATATGCACTTAATATACGTATGCCTTTCTGTAATATATTTACTCATGAATGAGGAGATTTCCATACATACTATTCTAAACATTACTTATTATTTACTTAAGAATAAATATTGAAGATGTTTTCTATTAGCAGAAACCATTGCATCTTTTAAATGACTGCATACATACTGTTATATGGATTTTCCTTTTCTAATTTACTCCATCCCCTGATGGTGAACATTTATTAAGGTTATTTCTTGTTTTTGATATTATATGTTACTATTGTTGTGATTTTTGTTATTGTTGTCACTACAACCAATGCCTCAAGGACATTCTTAATGCATATTTCTTCATATATTTGTAAGCATGCCTCTAGGATAAATCCCTAGAAGTGGGATTGCTGAGGCAAAGAGTAGATGCAGTTTCAGTTTGACTTGCTTCCTATTGCCTTCCAAAAATGTCATATCAGTATATATTCTTACAAGTAGAAAATAAACATGCTCACCATACTATAGCTAATAGTGAATATTATATAAAAACCTTTTTGTTTTATCGAAGTATTAGCTTCAAACTTAAATATATATATATTTTTTAATGTTAACTTTTTCATTAAATTTTGATTTTTAATATACAAGTGATATAGACACATACTTAAAATGGTCAGTCTTTTTAGCACGGAGCTGCTCCAGGCCAAAGAATGAAACAGGAGGGGAGCTGGTGAGTACAAAGTGTCCTTTGGAGGCTTGAGAAAAAGGGAGTGAAGAAGCAGCCAGGAGCAGGGCCAAGGCTCAAGACAGGAAAAACGTTTTATTTGTTAAAGAATTTTAGTGACTTAGAATTGGAGTAGTCGCTCTCCTGAGGCAGTGGATTTCTTGTCACCAGAAAGGGACAAGATGTGGCTGAGACGGCCTCTGGCTAGAGACATGGTAGAACAGTTCATGCACTGGAAGGAGGGCTCTAATCACCTTGTTTCAGGCTGTGACAGCTAACTGGGTCCTTTCCACAGCATATACAGTGTGAAACTGCAGAATCTGCTGGAATATCACCAATTAGGGAAAACTCATTGAAGTCAATGGTAGAACACCACAGTACAAAGTGATAATCTCTAAAATTCCTTTCAATTTGAAGTCTTTATGATTGATACATTAAAAATGTTTGCATTTAAAATAAAATAAAAATCTGACCCAGCAATTCCACTTCTGGGGATATAACCAAAGAAATCTGAAACACTAATTCAAAAGAACATATGCACCCCTATGTTCATTGCAGTGTTATTTACAGTAACCAAGATTTGGAAGCAGCCCAGGTGCCCATTAGTAGATGAGTGGATAAAATACCTGTGGGACATTTACACCATGGAATACTACTCAGTCATAAAAAAGAAGGAAATCTTACGTTTGCAATAGCATGGATGGACCTGGAGAGGATTATGCTAAATGAAATAAGCTGGTCAGAGAAAGACAAGTACTATGTGGTCTCACTTATATGTGGAATCTAATGAACAAAATAAACTAACAAACAAAATAGAAACAGACTCATAGATACAGAGAACAGCTGCCAGAAAGGAAGTGCTGGATAAAAAAGGTGAAGGAATTGAACAAAACCTCCCAAAACTTATAGACGCAGACAACAGTGTGGTGATTGCCAGAGGGAAAGGGAGGTGGGGAGAGGTAGAAGAAGGTAAAGGGGGGATAAATGGCGATGGAAGGAGACTTGACTTGGGGTGTTGAACACACAATACAATATATTGATAATTTATTATAGAATTGTACACCTGAAACCTATATAATTTTAACTAATGTCACCCCAATAAATTCAATAAAAATTAAAAATATATGTAATAAAAATAAAATAAAATTTAAAAATTCAAATTGGGGAAAAAATAAAATAACTGACCAAATCCCTATGTAATTGTTAATTCTAGGGGCTTAATTTTGCACAAAAAATGAGAATAAGTAAGATATAGTTGATCACAAATTAATATTTCTTCAGAAACCATGCAAGACCAAGAAAGATTTTGAAGCAAAGAAAAAATAGTTTCAACCGATAACCTCTGCTTTCATAGCTTGCTCTATAGAAGGGATTTTTAATGTTTCTTGCCCACCTGTTTGCATACAGTAAGCTCTCTACCTAGTTAAATACATTCCATATCCATTCAATTTTATTAGCAACCTGACCCGTTTCAGGTGAGTATCTCACATGTACACTTCTCTGGGATTTATATAAATTAGCAAAATGACCCATACAAGAACCAAGCAAAATAAAAAAAGAAACACACTTCACAAATACAGACGTTGAAGCCTTTGTTTCCTTGCAGTTTTCTTAGGATTTTGCCAAGAGCCTGAGGTGGTAGATCATAATTTAGTTTAGAAGATAACTATCTAGGGTGTTTGAAAATATTTTTACCAATTTATATTAAGATTCTTGGTTTCAATATGGGCAATCTTTCAAATGCCTGATTAAATTTGTTGGAAGTTTTGTTTGCTGAAGAATTTCACATCCTGGGAAAATAAACCAAATATGTTGTTTTTCTTTGTTCTGCACTGAGCCATGCAAAGTTAAAGAGAGCTTAAAAAAAAAAAAGGAAAAAAAAAATCAGAAAAAAAATCCTGTAAATCAAATTGACCTTTCTAGGCAACTTTTTTTCTACATCTTGGCAGGGACTGCATCTCTAGCCTTTTTTTTCCCTACACACATTCTGTGTGGCCCACTTCCTGTGGCTGCTCTGTTCTCTGAAATGACAACATTTATGGACTGTAACAGTTTAAAAAACATTAATTTCCAGTCATTGGAAATAACCTACATTTCACTCAAGGCAAAGAAATGGTTCCTGCTTCTGACACTTGAGCTTTATTGCTGCTGATTTCAGACACCCCAAACACTGGGAGGTGAGGATAACTTTCCCTTGGAACCTTTCCTCCGGGTTGCTCGCTTTGCCACCTGTTTTTCCCACCACCCAGCAAGGCTGTCAGCACATTCTCTCCTCAGGCTGGTGTGGGGGAAAAGGCCAGAACCTGGAAAAAGAATTTATTTTAGGTAAATTTAATCAAACAGTGAGCTTTTATATTTACTTTTTATATGTTCAAAAACAATGGCGCTTTAGAACAACAGAATTCTGGAACTAAGTTTCAGATTTACAGATGATGAAACAAAGTCTTAGGTCTCTCTGCTTTTCCCCTTTACAACTTGCTCCCCTTTTCTGACAAAAAGAAATAGCTTTGCAGTGTACTCAAAAGGAAACCCAGTTTCCTTCACGAATCACCCCCCAGAGGCTCTGACTGATCCAAGTTTGGCCGCATTGAACTTTACTATACCTGGAGTGGATACCTGGCAAATACAAGAGAACTGATCTTATTTATTTTATATCTTACTGAGCATTGCTGTCTATGCACTGGGTCATCAAAATATTCTACTCCGTGCTATTGAATAAAGGGAATTATTTACTGAGCATTTCTTATTGTGGCAGATAATTTACATACTGTCACTTTTAAACTACCTCACCTCACAATCCTATGTGGTAGTTATCTCCACTTATCTAATAGGGAAATAGACTCATGGGGTACCTTAATTATCCTATGCTTTGCTCTTAGTAGATGGTAAAGACTGCAGAGATATATTATTATGCGTGTTAAGTTATATGATATATGTTATATGTATTTCTGTTTCATGTAATTATTGCTCACAACTTTATAACTATTGGAGAGAGATATTTGATATACTGCTAAAACAGGGATTTTACAATAATAGAGACTTAAACTCAAATGCCAGCTTTCCTTGGACAAGTTATTCAATCCAATGTAACTCAATTAAAAAACCCACTGTCTCAAGGAATATTCCCTAGAAGTTGAGCCTGGAGCAGGGATTTGGGTGCATGTGTTTTACAAAGAATGTGCTCTTCAGGAAAAAGCAGTCAGGGAATGAGGGAAGCAGGATACAGAAGGAGAAAGAGTGGAGAAAGGACGTGGTCTTAGGGCAGATCTAGTCTTGGCCCAATCCACCAGACACTGAAACATACAGTTTGTGCCAGTGTTTGCCCCATTGAGGGGAGGTCCAGGGCCTTTGTACCCCCTTCATCAGTTAGTCATTGGCCTACCCCAGCAAAAGGTTGGTATAATCTCCTCCCAGGCGACTTTTGGCAAGTTGGTTCTTGTCTGCCATGGTCAATTTTCCTATAAAGTGTCAGCCATTGCTCACATTGTCCTCAGCAGCTGGGACATGGGTGTCCCAGCAGGTTGAGGTGAGTAGAGAAGGGCGTTTACAACATCTACTATATCAACTTCTGCTGAGTTCCCACAAGACGCCACTCATTTTTTTCCTCACCTTAAAGGAATCTAAAGAGAGGAAAAATAACTGTGTCAGGGGTCAAACTAGAAGTGTATTTCAGTGTAATGGCCTGTTTCATATGCCTGGGGTTGGAGATGGGAAGATGGAGGAAGGGAAGGGAGAGGAAGAGAGGTTAAAGAGCTAAAAAAGGGCTCAGAAAAATCAAGTGATACCAGAAGAGAATGACCTTGAGGTGCCTCTTGGAGACCCTTAGAAGTTAGTGGAAGGGGTGGCAAAGTGCATTTCAGACAGTAGGAACAGCCTAAACCAAGGAGGCTTGATAAATCATGGCAACTTTTGGGAACAGCATTATGTCTACACATCTAGGATGACTGGGCCCTGTGAGGGCGTGGTGGGGGAGGAGACTGGAAAGACGAGCAACAGCCACCCAATGAAGGGGCTTTGGCTTATACTTAAAGGTAGAACTTAATAGTGGGGCAATGGGAAGGTTAAAAATGTTACTGCAGGGTGACAGAGTCTAAAGTCTACATCGGCCTTGTTTGTGACAGTAATTACTTAAATATATTTCACTCTGTAATTTGATTCATGAAATGTTGACCATTTGGCTTATACTTGTCTTCCACATCCACTCTCCTAGGAATATCTAAAATGCAGAATGGATAGTTTCACCATGCTTATATAGTTGGTTAAAATACATCAAGGATAATCCTGAGGCTGGTGTCAACAAGGAGCACATTGCCTTATTCCACACGCTAGCAAGTGCACCGTTTTGAGCACCTGTACCCTAGCTTGCAGAGGCTGGTGATGAAAGTCTTTCTCTAGGCATCTCTAAGCCTGCACTCACTCTGATACTCCCTAATCTCTGAGGTTGTTGCATTTCCCATTCTTTGAGCTCCATAAGTCACATGGCTGCTAGATTCCTGCTGGAATTGCTAACTTACTTTGCTTTTGCTCAAATGCTTGGCTCACGTCACTGAGCACCCATACACTTCTTCAGGGTGGTGACCAACTTATTTTTGCTTATGGTCTCCATTGTTTTCCCTTCATTTTGATACATTTTCCCTTTCCTGTCATGGAGCCATATTGCTTTTCCATATGGCCTGTTGTGGGCTCTGTGGAACTCCCCTGAATTCCAGCCAAAGTACATGCATTAGAAAGTACATGCTTTTCAGAAAGTTAGACATAGCATGGGCTGGAGTGCGGAGCAGTGGGACATAGAGGTGCAGAGTCCAGTGTTCAATAGGGAACACATACATACACAAAGTCTCAACAGCACTGTTTATAATAGCAAAACCTGGAGGCAACCCAAGGACCTTTTTTGGATAGGGGGAGTGGTAAAGTCACACAATGGAATATTGTATAGCTGTCAAATGAATAGATTATAATCCCATTCAGTAATATAGATGAAACTCAACAACATAATAAGTATAAAAACTCAGTTTTCAAAATTTACATAAAGAATGATCCCCTGCCTGGCGGGGAGTGGATCAGCTGTTGAGCATCAACCTAGGATCCAGGAGATCACGGCTCTATTCCCGGTCAGGGGACACGCATGGGTTGTGGGCTCGATTCTCAGTTGGGGGTGGGTGTGCAGGAGGCACTGATCAATTACTCTCTCATCATTGGTGTTTCTATCTCTCTCTCCCTCTCTCTGAAATCAATACAGATATTTTTTTTAAAAAAAGAATGATCCCTTTTTTATAATAGAACATAATAAAATAAAGATAAACATTTTAAGAATACAAATATAGGTGATAAAACCATATAAAAAAGGTCTAATGAAACAGGACTTGAGGTGATGGTTACCATGTATGTGGGGAAACAAAGGGATGGAGTGGAGGAAGTAATTAGGTGCATCTCAAGGTCTTAGTTTTAGTTCTGGATGGTGGTTTCATGTGTACTTATTATATAATTTATATTAACCAAAAATTATAAACCAATTACCCAAAAGATGACCAGTGTGGACAAATGTCAAGAGTTTGTCATGAGCCCGGCTGGTTTGGCTCAGTGGTTGAGCATCAACCTATGATCCAGGAGATGACTGTTCCATTCCCGGTCAGGGCACATGCCTTGGTTGCAGGCTCTGTCTCCAGTAGGGGGTGTGCAGGAGGCAGTCAATCAGTGACCCTCTCTCATCATTGATGTTTCTCTCTTTCTCCCCCTTCCTCCCTCTGAAATCCATAAAGATATATTTTTTAAAAAAGAGTGTGTCATGAGCTACTATGATTACACTACCTCTGTGTACCTGAGATCCAAAACAAAAATCATATATAACTATTTAAGGCATCAAAGGGAGTAGAGGTACTTACGGCATGAGTTCTTTCCAGAATTAAGTGAGATGAGTTGTGAGTAATAAGTGTGAGGTAGCAACTACAAATTCAGCTATGAAAAGATACAACTGTCTTTATTTCCTTTAATTCCATTGAAATTTGACTCCTAATTTGAAGGACCTCAATTTGAGTTTCAGTGGGGTTTAACCCTTCCTCTGCATCCTGCTCTTCCACAGAAGTTGAACCCAGGGTCTTTCAGGGCAGGATGGAGTTGGGGGTATCCTGCTGGTCATCGAGGTCCGAGTGACCTCTCAAGCTCAGATCTCTCAAGCTCAAGCTTCATAGCTCCCTAACTGATTTGGGAATGGGGGTGAATCTTTGGCAACAAAGGGAACCATGACCCCTAAAGTTTGGCCTCGGTGGGTATGCAGCACAGCCATTTCTTTCTGAGGCCCTACCACCTGGACCAGGTTAATACCCAGATATCCTTGTCTTCTGCCCACTGTTGGGGAATCTTCTCTCTCTCTCCCGTCCACAGAGTCCCTCCCCTTGCCTCTGGAATACCTGGTATGTTCTCATCAATAAATTTGAAATTTTCCAAATGATAGGAAAACTTTGACTTCAAACAGCATCTGCTGTATAGCCTGCAAATATATCTAAAGCAAGAGACCACTCTAGGAAAACATTAGAGAATAGAAAAAGGTAATCCACCCAGCACTAGCAGAGCCAAACACTAGACACAGAATTTCAGCAGAGAAATATTTGCTATTTCATTATGAATGGCTCCACCTAAGAGAACAAGAAGCTAATGCTCAAAAGCCTGAACTCCTTCATGGCATGTAGGTTACAGATTACATAGGGCAAAATCACAAGACACCATGGTGGTTAGGGAGTTCGGGATCATGCTGGAAGCTTGTTCGTTGGAGGTGAGGTAAGGGTAATAAATTATTTCTTCAGGTCTTGAGAACAGCTCTGAGGTCTTTTCCATCTCTCTGCCTAGTCTCATGGGAAAGTAGCCAGGGTGTCGGTCCACCTTAGGGCTCAGGAGCTTAAACACAACTTGGGTAAAGGTTTTTTCTTTTATCCCTGGACAATGTGGCTCAGTTGGTTGTGCATCCCTCACTGAGAGGTCACTGGTTGGATTCTGGGTCAGGGCACATGCCCAGGTTTTAGCTCTTGTTACCGGTAGGGGTCATGTAGGAGGCAGCCAATTAATGTCCCGCTCTCACATTGATGTTTCTCTTTCCCTCTTTTCCTTTCTCTGTAAAAATATATATTTTTTTTTTAAAAAAAGAAAAGATGTCTTTTAGCCTGCCAGAGGTCCAGACCTTGTGACCATTAATTAGGTTCTGGCTACTGTCTTCTACCTCCTTGAGAGATGTTGATTATCTGGGGTAAAGGCTAGGTCTCTGGGGGGTAGGTCTCTGAGAGATAGAGAGAGAGAAAGAAATATGATTTCTAGAGCTAGGGTTTAAAACTAAACTTAAATTTAATCAAAGTTATAAGGACTCTCAGTTTTAAAAATGGGACACGAGAAAATGTAGGCAGGAAAAAGTTATTTTAGTTTATTTTCCTGTCTGTGTGTTGAGCACTGGTCAAGTGGTATTAGATGCTCAGTAACTATTCTTGATCTGCTTGCATCCCAAGTTAATAACAAGGAGTATGGGCTTTTGTTTCCCTGTTTGGCTCAGGATATCTTATACCTGAAAATGCAAAGGGGATTTTAAGTGGGCAGCGCAGAGAACCCCTTTCCTGTTTGTCTCTTTCAACTCTGCTCAGGCAGAACTTGTGCTCTGGTGCCCTAAAATAGTGCCCTATTTTAGGAAGTGTCCAATGAAAATTTTCTGACTGATAACTCCAAAATAGATGATGTGAAAGTACCATTTTTTCTTGAAAAGAAGAAAAAGTGGACAAAGGCAGGATACACATGTTGTAAACATGGCCTGTGTCTTTCTATGGCTGGCACTCACCAGCCCATTTCCTCTTTCCAGGCTGAAAGAGGCTAAATGTCCTCTGGTCCCAGGGGCAGGAGTGTACTTCCTTGGAGTGGGACACAGAACATCTATTCCTTACAGGAGCTGGGAACGTCTGGCTGGCAGGCCCTACATACAGTCATTTGGTCTGGCCCTGCCAAGGCAACTAAAGGCAGGACTTGAAATTCAATAAATCTAGGAGCTTTTTTCATAGCTAATTTTTAAGTTGATAATTTCGTATGGCCCTCGAGTGATGTTATAAATATCCAAATGGCCCTTGGCAGAAAAAAAGTTCCCTACCCCTTCCAGACATCACACCCACCCCTACCCACTCCCACCACATAAAACAAGATAGGAACTAAGCTCAGTATTCTGTTTTCCTTTACTTTCCATTGATTCATGCCAGCAAACAAAATAATGCACTATTCTCCCTTAAAAGAGCAGTAGTTTAATCTGAGAAATGTCATTCTAAACAACAAACTGGCCATCTTGGAAAATTTTCTTTGTGTCCTAGCAGTTCCACAGAGGTAACCTATTCATTACAGGCATCTCCTGAGTAACCAGCAATCCCCAGACAATCTGTCCAGATGGCCTTGTCCTATCAGAGGGTGTTGCAACGACATAAAAAAACACACCATGCTTTGTGTTGGCTGATTTAAAAATAGGTCTCTGTTATGGAGATAAATATAGAAAAGGTATCAAGTTACTAATCTGCCATTGAACATAGGCCTCAAAGGAAAGTCATAATCATGCCTGTCATTCTGTCTTCAAAGGCTGTCACAAATATAGCTAATGAATTACCAAAGCACCTGCCTCTACCTTTATCGCCTTCCCTTTATTATATGTCTTTGTCTTTTGAAAATTAATTATATCAACCGATTTCATCATAATTAGATGATGATACTGAATAAAATTGTGATTTCTGATTTGCAGTATCATCATTGACCTTGTACCAGTTTTTCAAAAATAATTCAGCTAGAAACTTAAGGCTATTGGAAATTCATTTATTTGATTTGCAATTGACTATAAGTGTTTTTGAATGAATAAATGAGTATATGCATTCAATTATCTCAAAGCATCTTACAGGTGTGTGAAGCTATCTTTTTGAATCTTAAATGAATTGTACCTATTTCACTCAATATTTTATTTCAAATTATTTTTTAAAAAATCGAATCTTTTGAAGATTAAAGATAGAAAATAGGGGATTACTATCTGCTGCATGAAACTATTTAACATTATTTTAAATTAGTATTAAACAATTTTCCAGGCTTATCAGAGGATGATCTCTTTGCCTTCAAGTTTTTGGTTGATCTTATTTTGCAAACCTGGGCTCTTCTGAAGAAGTATTCAAGTATGATCTCAGATTTCTGGTGCTCATTAATATGACCAGTTCTGACCATAGTAGAAAGATAAACTTACTGTTCTTATGAATTTAAGAGTTATTCATATTTAATGATGGTAGCCATTCTGGCAGATGTGAGATGGTACCTCATTGTCATTTTAATTTGCATCTCTCTGATAATTAGTGACATTGAGCATTTTTTCATGTCTCTTGGCCATCTGTATGTCCTCTTCGGAGAAGTAACTATTCAGGTTTTCTGTCCATTTTTAAATTGGATTGTTTGTCTTCCCTTTGTTGAGTTGTATGAGTGCTTTATATATTTTGGAAATTAACCCCTTATCAGATGTATCATTGGCAAATATGTTCTCCCATATAGTGGGGTCCCTTTTTATTTTGATGCTAGTTTCTTTCGTTGTGCAGAGCTTTTTATGTTTCTAAGGTTATTAGCAAATGAGATATTTTTAATGGTACAATTATCTTAAAATGTAAGTGCAGGTACTTGATTTAATGTTAAAAACATTTAGACTACGTATTTTTACTTCTGGTATTACATAGATCTGGTTAATGATAGCTTCTACAACTATGAAGTACTTTATTGGAAGGTCTTGGCTATGCTAAGAGAAATAAACCAGTCAGAGAAAGACAAGTATCACATGATCTCACTCATATGTGAAATCTAATGAACAAAATAAACCAATGAACAAAATAGATCCAGAGACATAGAAGCATGGAACAGACTGACATATTTCAGAGGGAAGGAGTGAGGGGTGGCGGGAAGAGATTAACTAATTAACCATTGGCAGACAATAGTGTGGGGAAGGCCTGGGGAGAGGGTGGGATTTAGAGAGGGGGTCAATGGGGGAAAAAGAGAGACATTTGTAATACTTTTAACAATAAAGATAAATTTCTAAAAATGAGAATATAATAGGAAAAATATGCATATTTAAAATTATATTTTCTATTACTATTTAAAAACCCATTTCTAAGGTTATTAGCAAATGAGCTATTTTTAATGGTACAATTATCTTAAAATATAAGTGTAGGTACTTGATTTAATGTTAAAAACATTTAGACTACGTATTTTTACTTCTGGTATTACATAGATCTGGTTAATGATAGTTTCTACAACTGTGAAGCACTTTATTGGAAAGTCTTGTTTCCTTTAACCTTTTTCAATTTCAGGGTCTCTAACTAGTTTCTTTTCTTTATTTAAAAAATAAAATTTATTTTGTATAGCAGTTTTAGATTTACAAATAAACTATGAAGATAACACAAAGATTTCCCAAACACTCCCATAGCCAATTTCCCCTATTATTTATATGTTAGTGTGGTACACTTGTTACCATTAATGAAGCCATATAGCTATATTATTATAACTAAAGTCCATACTTTATTCAGACTTCCTTTGTTTTTACCTAATGTCCTTTCTTGTTTTAAAACCTCATGCAGTACATGACATTACAGTTAATCATGTCTCCTTAAGCTCCTCTTGCCCGAGACAATGTTCTAGACTTCCCTTGTTTTTGATGACATTGACATCTTCACCACCAATTGCTATTACCATTTCTATGAATGTTAACCATTCTAATAGGTGGATAGTTGTATCTTGTTATAATTTGCTACTACCTAGTGACAAATGACACTGAGTGTCTTTTCATATGCTTATTTGCCATCTGTCTATCTTCTTTGGTGAGGTGTCTGTTCTGCTCTTTTATTCATTTTTAATTGGCTTGTTTATTTTCTAATTAAGTTTGAAGAGATTTTTTATATTGCGGTTAAAAATCCTTTGTCAAATATGTGTCTTGCAAAGGTTTTTTTCTAACTCTGTGGCTTGTCTTTTCATTTCTTAACAGTCTTCACAGATAGATGTTTTTCATTTTAATAAAGTCTAACATTAATTGTTTTCTTTCATGTATTGTGCTTTTGATATTTATGTAAAAACCCTTCACCAAATCCAAGTCATCTAGATTTATTAGTTGACCGACCCTATTGTGGGATCTATTTCTGTGCTCTCTATTCTGTTCTATTGATACATGTCCATTCTTTTGGCAATAACACATTATCTTGATTATTGTAATTTTATAATAAATCTTGAAGTCAAGTACTGTAAGTTCTCCAGTTTTGCTTTTCAGTATTGTGTTGAATATTTTGTTTCTTTTTGTCTTTCTTTACAGTCTTTAGAATTGATTTTCTATATGTTAGTTTCTCCTCATTAAGTATGATGTTAGCTTTTACTTCCTTTTTAAATTATTTGTCATAATCATTTCAGCCTGTTATAATAAAATACTATAGAATGAGTGGCTCATTAACAACATAAATTTATTTTTCAACTTTCTGGAGGCTGGGAGGTCCAAGATCAAGGCACTGGCAGATTCAGTGTCTGGTGAGAGTCTGCTTCCTGGTTCATAGAGAGACAGCCTCTGCTTGCCAAACTCACATGGTAGACGGCGGCGAGAGAGCTCTCTTGGGTTTCTTTACATGTATGCTGTTTCCACTCATGACTCTCCCTCATGAACTACTCATCTACCAAAGGCCCCACCTGGGTGGTGAAGTATATAGCATTCACAAATAGTTTTTATTTTCTATAAAGTTAAAGCAAGTTCTATGTTCACAAGTTCAACACATTAATTGTGTATAACTGGATTTTATGGAGCATTAAATCTTGAGGACTTAAAGCAAAATTATAAATTTAGTTACTATTAGTTAATTATATGAATTTAACTGAGCTGTTAGAGTCAGTTAAAGTAAAATTAAAAATCCAAATAATATATCTCTCAGGAGAATAGAATGAGCTTTTAAATTTCTTGTACTATGTAGTTATTTAGAGAGATATTTATAATATGAAAGTCCAAGGGTTCTTCTGTCAACCTTATAAGTAGGTTTAGAAAATTTATCAGCCCTCTGAAGCATGTACAGTATCAGCCAGCAAAAATTTTTATCAAGAGTGTCATAGCGATGAAATATCTGATAGCTATGAATATTAAGCAAGAAGTATACTGGGACACATTTCAGTTTGATGAATATTCTTATACCTATGGCATTTTAAAACTTTCCTTAAAATCTAATGCTAATCTTAAGCCTTGGGTAGGAGAGTGAAGTCTGACTCTTGATGATAGATACTGAATTTTGTGAAAGGAGCCTGGTTAGGATCATTTGTGTTGTTAAGTATACCATTTCCTAATCCTATTTTGATAAGCACAGTGAATGAGCAGTCTTTTATTCCACACACAGATAACTACAATGGATTTTACATGCTGTTTCTATCTAGAAATGCACAAATCCAGATCTCAAGACAGTTTGTGCAACCTCTGCCTTAAAGAAGGCTATTACTTCTATGATCCTCTGTCTGACTCTCTTGTCCTGCATCCAGTTTTTTGTGTGTGTTTTTTTAAAAAAAACATTACTTCAGCCCTTCTAGTTCTTTCTACAAAGTCCTATTTCTCACACTAATCCTAATGGGGGGGAAAAGCAAACCTTTTACTTTCTGGTCTTTTAAAAATGCTTTTTTTCCTATTTACCTCTGGAAAAACTCCATAATTTCTATTCATGGTAATGCAAGCTTTCTATCCTTTTTGGTGCTATGGAATTCACTATTGATTTCTTATTTTATGTTTTTTAGATTTTTTTTTATTTTCTTGGAGTGAGAAAGTAAGGCAAGGAGGTGGAAGAGAGATAGAGTTTGAATGAATAAAATTTTGGAGTCTTAATTTTCTGGTTACTGATACCTTGTAAGGTTGAATTTACAAATTAAGTTAAAATTCTAATTTATCTTAATATGCATAATATATGTCTCCATTCTGATCCTGTATATTTGAATCATTGCAGTGAACATGAAGTGATTGAAATTATTTTCTGGGTTATGACTTTTCTCGTTTTCCTGCTGCATTTTTATGACTAGATCGGCCATCCATTTAGCCTCAGATTTCTATATGTTGCTCAATATGGAGCTTATCTTTGGATATATAGACACTTAAATTTTTTATTTCTGTCAAGTGAACAAATAAATGCACAAATCAAAGAACTGGAAGAACCAAGTGGTGTTTCGTCTGACCTCCAACTTTACAATTACATGAAATCTTGTAGCCAAAGCACACCTATAGGTTTATAAATGATGGGAAATGAAAACATTAAAATTAAAGATAAAATTAATAATGTTCATTCTAATTTGAGTTAGCCGTGTATTTAGAAAAATATAAACATCAACATAACAAAATACAAACATATCTGAAGTTAGATATCTGTTTAATCTTTGCTTGATTTCTTTTCTTTTAACAGTGAGCTTGGGTTATTTTTACTGTCTGACAAAGGTCCTCTGTCTTCATTATAAAAGGCACTCATCACATTAGGAATTAAGACATTTTTAATTGCCAGATTTGAAATAGGTACTTCACCATATTTTTTGAAAAACATAGTCATGATTATTATGCTAGAATCCAAAGCAATGATCATGGACTCTTTTTACAAATATAATTGGTTTTCTTGTCTTAGTTGCTAAAGGGAAGCATATCAAAATCAAGTGACTTCCAGTTCCTCAGCTGAAGGAAATGCTGGAAATCTCTGGAGGATGATATTGCCTGTGCTTACTTGCAGAAAGAAACCACTGTTTGTGAGTAAATACCCTTAAGGCGAGGAAAATGAAAAGGTTATCTTGTATCAGTTGTCTGCTATTGTCTAGGCAAACAACATGTGATAACCAAAATTTGGGTACCAAGTATAAAACCCACTCAGAAAATGTGGGTTCAAAATTTGGAACCCATTTCAAGATATTTTTTCTTATTCGACCTCCTTTACTCTTGGCAAAGCTGTAGTTTCTTGTTCTTCAGAATACTGTTCAGAAGTTTAACTGAAGGCTTAAAAAGCTTCTTGGTCATTAAATTGCCACGAAAAATAACTTTGATAACTTTTTGGAGGGGCATAGTTGGATGAATTAATTAGAAGCCAAATATGTTTCAAATGACAGATTTGATTCAACATTTACCTCCCTTTTTTTAAAAAATATATCTTTATTGATTTCAGAGAGAGGAAAGGAGAGGGAGAGAGAGAGAGAAACATCAATGATGAGAGAGTCACTGATCGACTGCCTCCTGCACACCCCCGACTGGGGATCCAGCCCGCAACCCGGGCGTGTGCCCTGACCTGGAATCAAACCTTGATCTCCTGGATCCTCGGTCGATGCTCCAGCGCTAAGCCACGCCTGGCTGCGCTTTATCTCCCTTTTTATTCTTTAATATACTGATGCTAAAATGGGGCCATGGCCACAAGACCAAGGTATGGTAATGGGTGACTTCATGTGAGGAGGCTCTTACAAGAGCAGTTTAGTCGCAGAGAGTTCTGAGAGCTAATTGGAACCCCAAGTGGTTTTACCTTATGTAGGCCATGGGCAGGCTACTAAGGAAAAATAAAGGCAATTTTCAAGAATATCCAGAAAAGATGGACTTTTGAGTCCTGATGGCAAGGACAAGTAGACAGGTAATGATTAATCAATTGGAGGTCAGTCTTTGGGAAGAAACAATGGAAGTAAAATGCGGAACTAGAGCTAAGTCCACAAATAAAGGGTATGAAAAATATTCCTTTTATGCCAAGTCCAGCTTGTGATATTGGGGTAGATATAGAACTTTAATGACATTATACCAACTGGGGCAGTTTTCGAAAGAGCAGGTGAAAGTCCTGGGGAGCCTTAGGTACTTTTATGTGTGCTGTCCTTAAAGCTTTTCATCTGTGCACAAGGTACTTACACTTGTAAACATCAAGAGGATTCAACTTAGAGAGGATTTAGAATCTTCATCTCCAATTCAAAGTCCATGATCTTTAAATTCTCCTGCTAAAACAGGACCAGCTGTTTGGAAAGGAATTAAAGTCAAAGAATAGATTGATCAGCTGATTAGAAGCTCTGCCTTATTCTTACCAAGCCTCCAAGATAACAAGAAGGACAGTTCCAGAGAAGGCATTATTTAATGTTGTCTTGAGAAGTTCTATACTTTAAGACTTATTCTTGATTTTGGGAAGACTCAGCTGAAAGGTGGATACTTTTCCCAGTCAGAAAAGCTTTGTTTGTTGTTGTGTCTCCTTGTGTGTTTTCAAATATTGAAAAATACACTTTAATGCTAAAGTTTCTTGCTTATGTTTTTTAGTCTCTAGAGAACATCTATGTTTTTTCTGTTCAGCACTATTCAGAAATGGCTGCTTTGTCATCCAATACCATTCTGTTGGGACTGCAATTTTTAATATCACACTCCTTGAGATCACACACATAACAACACACTTGTGGTCACAGGGATAGGTGTGTGACCTAGACAATATTTTTCTACACTCTTGCTAATGTTGATTAATTCAGAGGTGGGGATGTGACCTAACGTAGGCTAAGCAATGTATTTCTCCAGGAGTCCTCATTTTGCAGCTACAAGAGGTTCTTGCCCTTTGCATAATAATGCTAGAAGGTTAATGTATTCATTAGATCATAATTCAGCTGATGTTGCAAAGACCTCAAGTTAGCATTAGCTTACACAAGATAAAAGTTTATTAATCTATCATATAAAAGTCTGATCTGTACGGTAGCTCTCTTCAGCTAAGTAATGAGGGGCCCAAGCCCATTCTGTGTTGTTCTCCCACAAGGTGAAACATACAGCTTCTGTCTTGTGGTCCAAGATGACTGCTCCAGCTTCCACTTTATGTCTGCATTTACAGCAGTGGAAAGAGATAGAACAAAGGGAGACCACACCTCGTCCCTGCAAAGGCATAACTAAAAGATCTATATGCCACCACTGTTCAGATCATATTGGCTGTAACTTACGCAGCCACACCTCTCTTCAAGGAAATCTGCGGATAGGTAGCCATTATATGGATAAGCATATAACTAGTTAAAAATTCTGTTGTTACAGAAGAAGTGGAGAATGGAAATTTAAGGAACCATGTCTCTTTTTTACCAAAGATAAGCATCAGGGTTTCCTGGAAGCTGCTTATTCTACTATATAAAGTCTCCTATAATTGATAAGAGATGGTTGTATTACTTGAGTGCATTTAAATTTTGGATACTGTTGTGATATTTCCTGACTTTCTAGATAAGTAAACAAATGAATTTCTTTATTTGTGTGTGTGTGTGTGTTGGTAAATAAATTTAAGTCAAGCTGTTGTCTTAGTCACTGAGAATGAATCAAGAGAAGAGGGCTCCCACTGCTTCTTGTATGACATAAGCTATGTATAAAAGTGGAATTTCCTGAAAACAAAGATCATTACATATCGAAAAGAGCTGTGGACTATTTGACTAAAAAAAGATTAAACTGAGCAAAGAATTCAAACTGTCAGATGGTTGTGGCTTGATGAAGATTAAAGATAAGAATGTAGAATTTAGGAATTAATAAGAAGAAAATAACGAACTAGCCATTTCTTTTAAAAAAAATATGTTTTTATTGCTTTCAGAAAGAGGAAGGAAGAGGGAGAGATAGAAACATCAGTCATGAGAGAGAGTCATTGATCAGCTGCCTCCTGCACGCCCCCTACTGAGGATGGAGCCCACAACCCTGGCATGTGCCCTGACTGGGAATCGAACCCTGACTTCCTGGCTTATGGGTCGACGCTCAACCACTGAGCCATGCCAGCAGGGCCAAACTAGCCATTTCTTAAATAGCTACTATGTACCTAAAGAAATAAGTATTAACCTCATTTAATTTTCGCTTCAACTGTATAGTAATCAGTATTACCCCCATTTTATAGATAATCAGAAATTTAAATAACGTCTTTGAAATGATAAGTGACTAAATTGAGATGGCATTCTAACCTGACTCCTAAGCCAGCCTGTCTTTCCTTACCATCATCATTCCCAAAATTGGTTTCATCATGGTCATCATCATTCGCTGCCCATTTTCACCACCACCCGTCCCACAGCCACCGTTCCTTCGACAGCCCCCCACCATCATTACAAAGGAAGCGCTCTCAGCACTGCTTCCCTGACCCTCGCCATCTAAGGTATTACCATCGGCCCCACTGTTTCTAGTAACGACCCCAGAATAATAAATTCTTGAGGGAAATACAAGACTTCATTGTTTGCTTGATTCCATGCAAAGGAGAGCATTAGACACAGATGGCCAATACAATTAATATAACAAAACAAACACACACACTCCATATTTTATGTAAGCTATTGATTCGTTTTTCTTCTTGTATTTCAGAATATATTATACACACTGTCCAATTAATTCCCTAGTATATGGATTTCATAAGGACAAAGACCGTGATTTGTTAGCTGTTATATTGAAAAAATATAAACCTAACACATTTTCATTGTCATTCGTTTATTACAGAAAATAGTCTTTTCAGTGACAGGCTCTGACTTGGTTTGGGAACGCAATGATGATCCAGGAAATTGGACGAGATACAACTGAGCGAGCAGTTGTGATAATGTGTGTTAAGTATAAAGAGAGGGAAGTACATGGGGAAAAGGGAAGACAAAGCAGAGGTATGTCACAATTCTCGGGGTGAGATAGAAAGATATCCTGAAGGAAGTTATGTTTAAACCTAGACCTAAAAATCGAGATGAGTAGGATACGGCAAGGAAAACAGGACTGCAGAGAGTTCCGGAGCAAACTTCATGGGCAAAGGCCCAAAGGAAAGCAAGATGATATCTGTTTCCAGAGATTAATATTGATTGTGGTGGATATGCAGGGGAAGTAAGTGTCAAGTCACATAAACCACACTAAAAAGGTGGACTTTGCCCTAAGGGCAGTTGGAAGGATTTTAAACGTTGTATGGAAATCAGAATTGGACTTCAGAACTTCCCTTTGGACTGCTGCTTGCACGGTGGGGAAGGAATTATGGGGGTCAAGGGGTTAGGGTCATTATTATTCTCTAGTGGTCCAAGTGAAATGATCATGCTCAAGGCTTATCTTGCTTGAGATGGAAAACGTTTGCTTTCATCTTTATAAAGGCAGTGAGAGGGAAAGAAATGCACAAATTCAAGAAATGATTATAAAGTGGAATCACCATGACTTGTGGTTGATTAAAACAGGGCCATGAAAGAGAAGGAGGGTTTAAAGACAGCATCACTGTGTCCGTGTGGGCAGCCAGTGTCTGGTGATGCCACTCATTTAAACATGGAGGAGTCCGGCCGGGCGTGGCTCAGCGGTTGAGCATTGGCTTAGGATCCAGGAGACCAAGGTTCGATTCCAGGTCAGGGCACAGGCCCGGGTTGCGGGCTTCATCCTCAGCTGGGGACGTGCAGCAGACAGCCGATCAATGACTCTCTCATCACTGATGTTTTTTTCTCTCTCCCTCTCTCTGAAATCAATAAAGATATATATATATATATATATTATTTTTTTAAAAAGAACAAATAAATAAATATGAAGGAAAGAAAGCTTTAGGGGAAAGAAAATGAATTAATTTTGTTTTTGTAAATAAAACTTTTGATTTGAAAATAGCTTCACGCTTAATGGAAAGCTGCAAAAAATGATACAAAGAACCTCTTAGATGTTTTATGCTCTGTCTCTTATACAGATGTACATAGACAGACAGACAGAAAGATAGTTGTACAGATAGATGTATATAGGTTTCCCTGAACCATTTAAGAGTAAGTTGTGCCTATTATACATTGTTATCTTTAAATACTTCAGTGTATATATTTTTAAAAACTGTGTTGTCCCACACTACAATCTTCCACTTCAGGAATTTTACATCTATAAACAACTTGAATGTGACATCCATATTCCAACTTTGTTGACCTATCCAATAATGTCCTTTAAAACATATTTTCCCTCCAGAACCGATTCCAATCTAGGATCAGGTATGGCATTTCATTATATGTCTCTTTATTTTTTTCATCTGAAATAGTTCCTCAGGCTGCTTTCCTTTTTTAAAAAAAATAAATAAATAGCCTCCTCCTTTTTATAACAGAATGTCTGATATTTTGTGCTGGTTAGATTCAGGTTTTCATCCCAGGTTATAACATTACATAAGTGATGAGTGTCCTTCTCAGGGTAATACATGCAGAGGTCTGTGGTGTCCCCTCCCCCTCCCAGATGATGAGCACTTTGTGAGGAGACGCTCCAGACGCACAAGTAAACATATGCCCTTCATTAAAATCGCTCTTCTCCCCTCCCCACAATGACTTATCCTGGGTCCGTGATTCTTACATATGCCCGTCTTTACTATGTTGTCACATAATGATTTTCCAACTCCAGCACTCCCTCTAAATTCCTCAGTTGGCATTGGAGCCATCCTTTCTCCCCCCAGCATTCGACTTATCTATCTACTTATTATAACTCGGGACTCGTGGATTCCTATTTCCCAGTGGTTCATCATTCATTATCATCTTCACTTATTTAACACTCCAGTTGTCCCATATTTGGCCAGTTGAGAATTTGCTTTCAACATTAACTATAAATTCTGCTGCAGTTGATATTTAGGTTGAAACCAGCAAGTTTTAACATGGGATTCTTTGTTGAGCTGTCTCCTATCAATGAATTCAGTTTTGGGCCTGTTGGGTTTTAGTTGTCTGCACAACGTAAACGTAGAGATGGCCAAGAGGTTGTTGGATATATAGGTCTGAAAGCCGAGAGCAGGTTAGACTGACACTGCCTTGAGAATCCTCAGCTATACTGGTGGTAATTGAAATCTTGAAGGTAGGTAGGATTGCTGAGTATCTGAGAGCAGAAATCTAAGATAACCAATATTGACTAAAACAATAAGTACAGAGTTTATTTGAAATTACAAAAGTGCTACATATTTACTGTAGAAATTAATCAATCAAACATGAAACTGGGGCATTTAAAAAACATTTTACAAGTTGCCTAATAGGTAATGAACACAGTCATAATAGTATTTTATGTTATTCTTCCTTTTTCCTAAGAAGGTGCTTATTCTATATTTCCCATTGAATGTTATCTTTTAAAGAATGCCTGAAAGAAACCTGACTGTAATGTTGGTGTTGATCCAAACTGAGTCTAAACTTACTTTGTAACAAAGAATCCAAAATGTTCAGGAAGCAAACCAGTTATCAGCAGCAGAACTCACATGGGAGAGCTGAAAGCAAATACTCCAGTTTGTCCGCTGAAACGTTACCTGTTACTGCTCCTCGTGGATGTCAGAACTCAGGTGCTCTGCGAGTCTGCACTTAACCATGTCCAAGAAGCATCAGGAATGAGAGGCTCTGTGTTTAATAGAAATTTCCTCTAAAGTAGGTCCCACCAAAAAAAAAGTCATTACCCTTGGGTAGTTGATTATAAATTTTGTGTCTGTATTTATTTTCTCATGGGGAGAGGGAGTGATGTGAACGAATTATGCCATGTGGGATTGAGAAGCTCGCAGTTAGGAGAGAGTGAGTTCAGGGTATGCACATGATAAAGCACTCCTATGAAAAATGAGTCGCCAGAACATGTGCTTTTAGTCACGTGACAAAAAAACCACAAAGTTCTAGAAAGCCAAGCAGAGAGTATACTCCTCAGAGGAATTCACAGAATTCTTGGGCTGATTGTCATTTTTAGATGAGCTGATGCATTGGGGTGGCAGAGATAGTGCTGATCCTATAAGCATTCCAGTTAAAACCTCCCAAGAAGTGATGACATGAGTCAATGACAGTTATTCTTAACGACCCCTTATAACTCTATCAATTAAAGTATTTTATAACATATCTGTAAAAAGAGATTACATTTGTTGGGCATTCACTATGTGCTGGAAACCGTTCCAAGTACTAACATGTATTAAATTATTTAATCTTCAAAACAAACTTATAAATTATACATTATTATAATTTTCCATTTTTTAGATAAAAAAGACTGAACTTAGAAAGGATGACTAGTTTGCCAAAAATTGTACAATTGACAAGCAAATGCTGTCATGATTCATTTTGCTTCTTTCCAAAGAAGTAAGCATAAAATAATTAGCTATATTATAAAACTTCTATAAATGAATTAATTTGTGCTTGGCTGCAGTCACTTTTTAGCTCAATGAACTTTCCCACAAATAATGCTAATATGTTCTACATCTATTTCAAAAACAATGATCTAATCTAAGACTGCAGTGTAAATTTGTATGGAATGATTAGTCTATTTCTATTTTTGCATACTGCTGAATGCATAGAAACTGTAATTTCTCAGAGTGGTAATATATATATAATGTAAATTTTCTGACAAAGTCAATGCTAATTATCTTTATAATGGTGGAATAAATTGTATTTTCCATGTAGCTTAAGAAGAATGTCATTTAACCTTTCAATATATTGTAAAGATATGTCACATTATTTCATAATATCACAAATTTGATTTAAAAATTTTAACTAATGGAGTAAAAAACTATAGTAATATTTCATTTGTTTCAAAAATTCTTTTAAATAGTTTTTGGAGAGTCCCTTAATTCCATATACATAATATAATTTTAAATTGATCTTCAGTGTCTACATCATTAATAAAATATTATGGAATTATTCTTAATTTCATTAATAACATTAATAATGACTTTAATTATTTTGTGGACTCTTTCACAGTAATTCTAGAAAACCAATTGTTGCTATGCTTAAATCGATGAATTGCTAAGATGTCCACTGCTTCTTTTTAAAATGTTGGCCATATACATAAATTGCCTGTCATCCATAGCCTGGGCTCCATCTATTGCACAATGTATACCATTGGGAAATGGGCCTTCTCCAAGAATTAATTTTTAAGGCTTTCAAACATGTGACCCTTTTCTATACATTGTATATAATTTAGAACATAACCTATCCCCCAATAACTTTTGCATTCCATATGAACTTTACATTATGAGCAATAAAACTTCACTATCAAACAGGATGATTTCATTTATTATAATAAAAATTTACTTGACTGTAGTTCATTACGTAGATGATTTTATCCATCTTTCTTAATGTTGTTGATTTTTCTTTTTCTTCCAAAAGAATCATAGCTTGCAGATCAGGAATTTTTGTTTTTCATTATCTTACTTATGAGCTCTCACAAATAATGCTAATTTTACTTTTGTGTTGTGGGCCCATCACATTTTGTAACCATTTGTGTTTCTATGAGGAAATTAAGAGTTTTCAGTAAGTCCAATGTTGGTGTTATGATTTCAGTGTTTTTCTCTGAGTCTCAATAATATGATACACATTTGCTAATTTTATCTTTTACATCTTTCCTGTCAGTTCCTTCCCTTCCCTCCCTCCCTCCCTCCCTCCCTCCCTCCCTCCTTCCTTCCTTCCTTCCTTCCTTCCTTCCTTCCTTCCTTCCTTCCTTCCTTCCTTCCTTCCTTCCTTCCTCTCTTTCCTTCTTCAAAACTCTCTGTAGAGTTGAGGCATATTTTATTTAACTTATCCCCAAACAGTGATTATTTAAAATTTACCCTACTCTTTGCTGCAAAAAATTATCATCATATTAAATAGGTCTTTGCAAACTTCTTCAAATATACCTATAGAAAATGTCCATAAGTAGAATATTTGGAACAAGGGGCACACACATTTCTTTATGTTGAGGTGGAGAAACTAGAATACAGCTGTCTGTGATCAGATTTCTAAATTCTCATACTTCCTTAATCCTTCATTCTTGGTAGAGTTTTAGAATGTTTCTTTAACTTTTTAATCATACAAATCATGCATGAATTTATACTTGATAAAAACTTATCTGAAGAAGAAAGTTTCATTTCCTTTTTAGTCTCTGCTAAGCTGTTTTGTGTGGGGAGCCATGCATATGTGCACACAGATATAGGTACAGATTTTTTTCTTTTATGAATGTGGATTATGCTATACATATTGTACTATGAATATGTCAGATCGTTAGGTGAAACATTTTTATGTTTTCCATTTTAAGTCAACTTTACTAAGTATAATTTGAATTCAATAAAATGCATTTATTTAAAATATTCAATTTGATGAGTTTTAACAACTGTTTACGCCCATGTAACCACCACCACAATCCAGATGAAACATTTTCATCTTCAAAGCCCCCTTGAATTCCTTTGTAGTCAATCCCTCCCCAGCCCCAGCCCCAGCCCCACACAACCACTGAGATGATTTTTATTATTCTAGATGAGCATTGCCAGATTTAAACATTAATATAGCCTTGCCGGCATGGCTCGGTGGTTGAGTTTTGATCTTTGATCCAGGAGATCGAGGTTCGATTCCCTGTCAGGGCACATGCCTGGGTTGTGTGGGCTCGATCCCCGGCATGCAGGAGGCAGCCGATCAATGACTCTCCCCATCGTTGTTTCTATCTCTCTCTCCCTCTCCCTTCCTCTCTCTAGAATCAATAATTTAAAAAAACAGGAAAAAAATTTATATAAATGTAATCATACCAATCTTACTTACTGGTAGTGTCTTGTGTTTGGTAATTTTTTTTTTTTTTTTGATATTAGGGATTTGTTTTTTGAGAATCATTCATGTTGTTGCATGTTTCAATATTTTTAGTTTTGTGTAACTACCTAGAAGTGGATACACATTTTGTGTACACGTAGTATTTACCAGAATTAAACTCCAATATTTAAAAATCAAAATCATGCCCTGCTGGCGTGCTCAGTGTTAGAGCATCGGGCTGTGGACAGAAGGGTGGCAGGTTCAATTTCCAGTTAAGGGCATGAATCTGGGTTGCAGACTCGTTCCCTGGCCTCTGTCAGGGCACGTGAGGAGGCAACCGATCAGTGTGTTTCTCTACATTGATATTTCTATCTTTCTCCTTCTTTCTCTCTCTCTCTCTTCCTTCCACTCTTTCTA
Source organism: Miniopterus schreibersii (assembly GCF_964146895.1). Lineage (NCBI taxonomy): Eukaryota > Metazoa > Chordata > Mammalia > Chiroptera > Miniopteridae > Miniopterus > Miniopterus schreibersii. The sequence continues at coordinate 66,073,235 of NC_138101.1, read as the reverse complement.
AAAAATCAATGGAAAAAATATCCACAGGTGAGGGTTCATAGCAACAAAAACTCAATTTCATAAAGGCAACATTTTCTGACCACAATCGTATAGTTTAGATATAAATAACAAAACATATTTAACCTCTTTCTCCTATATTATGCATTCTAAAACATTTTCTAAATGATTTATGGGTGAAAAATTTAACAAAAATCAGAAGGTATTTCTAACAGTTATAATAATATTTTATCTGTCAAAATTTGTGAGTCACAGTTAAATTAGTTTTTGAGAAATCTTATAATGTCAAAAGTTAATATAATAAATGCAAAATTTTATTATCATCATATCTGTGACCCCATTTAAATTATGGCTGAAAATGTTGTATGAGACATGACCTGGTGCTGAGAGGTCCTTCCATGTTACTATAGAGTTTAAAAATTAACTATGAATGTATGTAGTTTAAAAATTAACTATGAATACACCTTTATAATAGAAGAGAACACTTCTTATAAATACACCCATATAATAAAAACCCCACATACGATGTTCACGTCACTTTCTAACCTTTCCATTAATATTTGCCTTTATCTTATGTTCCATCTGAACCACTTTAGGTTTTCTAAGCACACAGATTCCTCTGTTTTGAATGCTCTTTTCCTTTTATTTTCCTGGAAAATTTTCATTCTTTTTAAACCTATCAAAATATCCCTTCCTCTGATTGTGATCTTTGACTTCATCATTTACTCATTACACTCTCTTTCTATAAAATGTCTGTCTTGTACATGTACATGCTATTTTACATATAAAATTGTATGGTACTTTTTTATATTACCACAATAAGCATCAGCATAATGCCTGGCATATAGTATGTGCTCAATAAATAGCTATTAAATTTCTGCAAAGGAAAATCATACAACCTGTCTCCATTCTTTCTTCATACATGAAGTAAAATGGATGATCTCTAAAACCTTGTTCTACTCTAATGATATATAGTTGTCATTCCATATTGCTACACCACTAATTTCTTTGTCTAGGGCATTATCACAAAAAGATTTCAGAAAATGTAAAAGGGAGGGAGGAAGAGAGGGAGGGAGGAAGGGAGGAAGAGATAGAGCTTTATATTTATAGAGTTAATATTAGTTTTAAGTGCAGATAACATCAATGAAAATTCAGAAAGGGAAGACAGGAGAGAGGTAGACAGAAAGATGTGGAGTATTTATGTTTAGGAAGTGTGAGAAATAAAGTCAATTCATGAAAATTTAGATAAGAATCTATGTGGAGACAAGAGCTTCTTTGTCTTCAGTGACAAAGAAGCCAAGGGAAGAAGTGGGCGTCCCTGAGAGAAAGACCAACGTTACATGTGAAGCAAAGCAGTTAAGATAAAAACTGAGAAAAAAGTACGTGCTTAGTTATTACGTTAATAAAGAGCTACATTTTGTGCTGGACCATAATGGATGTCATAAGATCTAACTGGGGGTTAAATATTTGGGGAGAACTGATGTAATTTAGAATGATTTGAAAGGAAAATAATACACTTTGGAAAATCTTTTCATATATTTTTAAATCACTTTCAAAATCTTTATCCAAAATGAAAAGGTTTTTAAGAACAAAACATTCATATCTTTTATCATATTTTCTTCAGTTATCTACATAACTATATACTTTCTTTCCCTTTATTTAGGATAAATCTTCATTGTCTTTGGAAAGAAGAATAAACCCAACAAATGTTACAAATATTACTTCAAAAGTACCAACTACACTTTTAAGATGGATATACTCACTCATTTTATATGCCTCACTCCAAACACTAAATTCTGATAGCTGATGGTTCCGTTGTATCACAGTGAAAGTCAGGGTGGGCTTAAGAAAAAAAGTGAAACTTTTGGAATGAACATTTGCTATTGATTAGGAGAATGTGTCAGATATGTGTGTGGGGAAGAGGGGAGGGCGAATGGTGGGTAGTTGCATGATCTATTAATAAGAAACAGTTTAATGCAAGAGATCACTAAAGCATGGCTGATGCTGAAGCCAAACCCCACACATTCTTAACTTTCCCCCCAGCTTTAGAACCAGTCTCCACACACTCAGTACAGGAACTGGAACATTATTCTTTGAAAGCAAAGCCAGTGTTTAGAAAATCTGAAATTGAGCTAACAGCACAGCATATAGAAGTCACACAGGATGTTATTTTAAACTGTAATGCAGAAATGTCAGTTCATTTGATATCTTTATTTGTTACATGTGGGCTTGAAGAAAGCATGTTATGTATATTTTTACTTTACAGATACTCTGTTACAGGGTATAGTCAACTGTCCAGGAAGTTGGAGGTCCATTAAAGAGAGAGAGTTTTTACTGAACAGCTTTGGAGCTTGGAGAAAAGTACAGATGATGATTTCTCTCATCCCTTCCCCTATAACAGTATGTATTTTAAAATATCAGAAAGGGTGTCTAACTGGATGAATCACATAACTGAAGTGGTTATACAGTTTAGACATGCAACTTATATTCTATCAACATGCTTCTTCTCCATTGCACATAAGTTAAAGATTTAAACATACGATTGGATCCAAAGAAAGAATTGTGCAATATCCAGAGGTAATGAAAATCATGTTTAATTGGTTGCGCTTGACTAATGCTTGTGCGATCCCTACAAACTCTTTGGTCCAACTATCTCATGTAAACCACATCCTACATTTACATTTTCTCCTGTGTATCATTCTGAGTTTTATTTGACTACTCCCAAAATGTTAAATCCGATAGTTAATTGGTGACTTTCTACTAATTGATTAGCTGTTGCAAAAGGGGAAAAAATGGAATGTGAAGTTGCAAATCAATGACACATGCTTTCATATTCACACCAGTCTGAAAGATTATACATCACTGTTTTGTATAAAATGTATAAATAGGATATAAAATTAGCTGAAATTTTTTCTTCCTCTACATGACAGATAAGCAGAAAATGCTTTTGGATGCAACACGAAAATAGGCAATCCTTGGCCATTTTCTTGGAATTGTTTCCAAAAGAACAAGGAAAGAGCAAAGTAATTTTTCTTTAACAAGGACATAAACAGAGAAAAATGTGGAGAAAAGATCTTTTTATTAGCGGAAAAAGATTAGAAGTACAATCTGTAAGCTATAGCTATACCAATATATTGTAGTTGTAGGGACAGAGAAACTACAGTTTAATAAAGGACCCACCCGGCTATGATGGTGGTTTAGCATCTTGATGGAGGCCCCAGTACATAGGAGGCCAGAGCACTTTAGAGATAAAGCACTACATCATCTGTCCACTCCAATTGCATTGAAAGGAACCACCTGTCAGCATAAATACTTCCAAATAGGCAATGAGGTATCTAAAATATTTTATGATTTTTGAACTTTATTACCTTTAACAAAAAATTTTTATAGGACCACATCTCTTTTTCATAATAGCAAAAAGAAGGAGAGACATAACATTTAATGTGGAGAGATTTTATAACGATGTATACTATTAAAACTAAAGCATACCTTTTCCAAGTGATTGTATTGATTTAAAAAGTATGCAAATAAAGATACTGAATGCATTTAATTTATTAATTTTGTTAATCCTCACCTAAGGATATTTTTTCCATTGACTTTTAGAGAGAGTAGAAAGGAGGGAGGGGGAGAGAGAGAGAGAGAGAGAGAGAGAGACTGAGGTGAGAGAGACACATCAATTGGTTGCCTCCTGCACCTACCCAGACCAGAGCTGGGATTGAACCTGCAACCCAGGTATGTGCCCTTGACCGGCAATCAAACCCAAGACCCTTTGGTGCATGGGACGATGCTCTAACCACTGAATCACACTGGCCAGGGCAACACATTTTTCTTTTAATTATTTAAACCCATTTAGATAGGAGAGGAGGGAGTTGTATTCTCCTACATGTGTATGTTGCAAAAATCCAGAATAATTAGGTTGCAATCAAGAAGAGCTTTGTTGAATTCCTTGCATCTTTTCACTGTTGTTTTACATTTCTATGTTTTTACTTATATCTAATTACCATTTGTAGTGGAGTAGGCAAATTTTTTATACTATAATGGTAGGCATACAAGTCCATTCTCAAAGATACCCTTTGACAATGAATATGTATTTTATCCAAGAATCTGAACAACTCTTGTCTTTAAAATTATTTTATGTATGTATTCACTCATCCAACAAATACATGTTGAATGACCTTTACTTACTAGGCACTGTTTAGGCACAGGGGGTAGTGCTTCATTAATTAATGTATTTTGATGAGTTTGTTGTCAGTCATTTCCTAGGATTCATAATTTGATGGCAGCATTTCAGATGGTTTGAAGAGAGTTAAAATGAGAGAGCAACGCTGAACAATCACATGATTCTATTTTTTGAGACATTTTGTGAGCTCCTGACGTTGTCTATATTCAAACCTCTCCAACCTTTATGTGAGAAATATCCAGCAATGACTGAGTTTACTTCGATTTGAATAAGACTTGAGTTTTCTACCTTCACTGAACATGTAGATGCAGGAGTTAAACTCACGAAGACCGATTTTAAGAAGCTCAATTTTTGCATGTATGAATTTGTGATACTACAGCATATAGCCATTACATACACACTGCAAAAGACTTGGTGGAGAGAACAAAATTATATCTAAAACCTCCTTCACTGAATTAGTGTCTTATTTTTCTTATTGAAAAAAAAGGTTTTTTTGAAATTCAGGCCTTGCTCAAAGCCCTTTTCAACAACCCAAGAAATCATGGTGTCATTATGTTCACGGACTTTCCAATGTATGGAGATTCTGTGTGTGTGTGTGTGGGGGGGGGGGGGATGTGCACATACACTAAGGAGGCCATGTGAGGACATAACTGAGAAGGAGGCCCTCACAAGAACTTGACCACACTGGCACCCTGATTTCCAAATTCCAGCCACCAGAATCATGAAAAATAAGTGTTTGATGTTTGAGCCATCCAGTGTATGGTAATTTTTTAATAGCAGCCCAAACTGCTATTGTGAGATTCTACCTTTTATTGTGAGATTCCTTCTCTTGTGCAAAAGTATTCATCTCCCTATAAAATTAAGAATGTGATAACTCAGACCAACAAATCTCAAATTCTAGTCCACGAAATTCTGGAGTTTGAGCAATAATTTAAGGGGCAACAATTAAATACAATCTTGTCAGTGAAATACAATGTGGCCATGGGAGGTGGCTTTCAACGAACCCTTTGGGGACTTGATGCTAACATTGGAAGTACTTGAGGGAGAGCCAATAAAACTGTCTTCTCTGATTTGGGGAATTTGGGGTTGCGTTAGGGAAACAGTGACTAATTTATGAGAAGTATTTGGAGAAGATATAGTCTGTCAAAATAAATGCATCTTTCCTCTTTTCTTGAGAGGAAGCAAGCTGTTTTTTGGATTTCCTTGGAATCCTTAAAAATAGCAGGAAGAGACATGTTTCCATTATTCATGGTATGCTTTTTCCCTGCAGGTTGAACAGGCCAAATATTTGTACTTGCATAGGTGAGGCTGGAAAGTTCCACACATACTGGATATAGAGATCTTTAGGTGTGACCCATACCCACAGCTTAATCCCCTTTATTCAAGGTCCCAGGGCTTCCTCAGTCCAAGGACTGGTGACTGACTTTAGTCACACATGGATTCTAAAAATTAGGTAAGTCGAACACAGTGGGGAGGAGCCCAACCACAGGGTCACTCTCCTATAGTTGCATGTGTTTGCTGTCTATCTGGGTATAAAAAAGAAGAATTTACACTTTAGATTCCTTGGTCACCTTGCTTCAGACTGCTTAATCTACCTGAAAAGTCCCCCATATTTTCTTTCTCCTGTCCTCATTAAATTTAATTCTATACTTTTGTGAAACTTCTGAAGACAGGTAAGTCTAGGGCTCAAACCTCATCTTCATCAGCAAATTGGATACAGTATCAGTTACATGCAGGGATGTGATAATATGACTAAATGTAAAAACATGCATTCAGCCCTTAATGAAAAATCCTAGAACATCACACACGCCATAGACGACAGCTTGAAACCAAAGGTACAAAGATCTGTGTCTATATACTTTGCACTATTGTCTTAACAATACTTTATATCCAGTAAAAGGTTTTACCTTGAGTTTGTTCTACAACCTTATATGTGTTTCTAGTGTGGTTATAAGCTTAATCAGGTTGAGAAATCTTTAATCAGCTTTTTATATTTTATCTTCAGTGGCCATCTTAGGCACCGAGTTAAGAGGGCATGTGATAAGTCTTCCATTCTGAAATGAATTTTTTAAATGTAAAGGCATCCAGGTCATGCCCTGCCCACGTATCGAAAGAGGGACACCTTAATAAACAATTTCCACTCCACTAGAAACAAATGTGCAGGATCAATCTGTGGATGGCATTTGGCAGATTTAGATCCTCTTGGAAGATATGGAGGAAAATAATGCCTCATAATGATTGTAAATTCAATTTAAAATTGATTTAAAAGTCTCTCCTTTTGGTTATTATGATTGTTTAAGTTCTGGCCCTCCTCCTCTGATTACCATGATTTCTGGCCCCGTGTGCTCCTCCTTTATTTCTTGCCAAGGAATAAAATCAAACCCCACTGTGATGATCCATTTTCATTTTTCCAAACAAGCATTGTGTTTTCAGGAATACAGGGAGGGAAGCAGGGGAAAGTGAACTTCTGGTTGAACTGCTCAGCTCAGAATTCCCCTCCACTGGGAAACCTTTTTCTACACCTTCCCTTCCCAATTTTTATAAGAGTAATTACTCATAATTATTTATTTTCTGTGCTATCTCTGCACCCTGTACATACAGTTAATCTTTCACTTTCTCATACCTGCTGTTACTTATTTCTTTGCAATAACCTGTCTCCCTTCTGGGGCTGTGGGCTGCTTGAGGGTAATGACTGTGCTGTACACATCTTTGCATCCCGAGAGCTGTTTGAACGTGCATGTGACAATCATTCACTGAGCTGAAGTGCTGAGTTCTTAATACTATTACTTCTAGTTAACACATTGGAAAACATGTTTATGTGTTCATTTTCAAAACAAGTAAGCAGTGATAACTGTCTGGCTAAACCATGACTTTGAATAATTTTTCTTTGTAATACATATATATTTTTTCTGTTTTTAAAAGTTGATGTTGTTGTTATGTTTTTTAATCTCTCAACTCTTGGCGATGAATTACTTCTGCTACATATATGGCTTTAAGCTCTTGGTGAAAAGTTTCCTGCCTGCTCTGCCTTTCCTGATGAATGTTTTCCTGTTGGATGTGTTTAATTTATTTACTTTTCCTGTAATGACACATTCTTTCTAACTATATAGAACCTCTCTGCTTAAGTTGTTATATAAATATCCTAGATTGAATTGCCCCTAAGGAACTAGCCTGATATTAAAAAGATTTATTTTCTCTCTGTTGTTCCTCACGAATAAATTCAGCAAATACAAAAGGCTGTTCTTTGGAATACTATGTAAAGCCAGTCCCCGACTCATGATGGCACGACGCAGGATTCTTCAACTTTATAATGGTGCAAAAGCGATATGCACTCCGTAGAAATTGTACTTAGAATTTTGAATTTTGATCTTTCCCCAGGCTAGCGATATTTGATATGATACTGGATGCTTCTTCCGACGTTAGGCCGTGGCTGTGAACCTCAGCCCCCAATCAGCCACATGATCACCACAGTTAAAAAAATGGTAATCTATAGAGTACTGTGTTGCCAGCGTTTTTTTGGATATTGCATTTTGTGTTTTTGCATCACATCATGTCTACAAATCGCCCATCTGTGTCTCCTGCTCCTGGTGAAAAGAAGCTCAAGATAATTACACAATTGTAGACCAAGGTAAGTGTTCTGAGCATGCTGAAGGTAGGCTAGGCTCAGCTGGGAAGTTCGGTAGGTTGGGTGTATTAAATGCATTTTCGACTTAGAGGCTTTTCGACTTATGATGGATGTATTGGGACATTACTCCATCAGAGTTGACAAGCATCTTGTACTATGTTTAACTACCTTATTTTTTTTTTAAAGGTAAAGGTGAGAATAAATAAATTAATAACTGAATTCTGTTTATCTCTTTTCCTTATTTTCAACTTTACATTTTAATTTTTTACTCTATAGTCTTTCAAATGTAACTAAATGAGAATATTAATACTGTTTTTCCTATACTCATAAGAGAAAGCAAGATATATATTTTTTATGTAAAATATCAAAATGATTAATGATATGAACATGTATTAAGAACCGTAAAATAATTTTTACATGCAATTAAGGCAAAAGGGCAGAAGTTAATTTCACTACATAGAACTAAATAATTTCCACAATAATAATAAAGTGAGATAAACAAATATTTAAAAATATTTAAAATTATATTTAAAGTAAAATGATCTCTGCACCCTGTAATATTACACAGGGTTTAAAAGGACGTTACTGTTAGTTATCATTCTAAAGACAAGGTTTAGTTAGTTGTCCAGACCCACACAACTAGTTAGCAGCAGAATTCTCCTGACTTGCAGATCATGGTCTTTTTATTTTTACGCAAATATATCAGGAGGACACATCAAACCATGAATTGTCAATGCATTTCAGTTCTCTCCTTATTAAGCATAAAAATTATGTAATCGGTTATGTTTTGGTGCCAAATTTGTATTAATTTTCAATGCAAGGCTTACTATAAATATGCAGTTATTGCTTAGTGTTTGGTTCACGTTTTATTTATTAAACATTTATTTAGCACCTTCAGTGTGCTGCACGGTGGTAGACACTGAACATACCACAGCGGTGACGCACAGCCCTGCCCTGGGAAGGCATGGTCAGCAGCAGAGCCACACGTGAGCACATATTCTGAACATTAAAATTTTCCTTTTAACATTTCATGAAGAGTGCATTTGAGCTAGGACAGATAATATTCTTGGAGTTTTCCATGTTTAAGGAGATAAAACTTTTAGAGGAGCATAACTGGACATGTCTGAAACTGTGAAGTAGGACAATGGACCTGCCTTGTCCATACCCGAGAGACTCTTTTCCTGGAATTGCCTCTTTACAGCCTCTTCTCATTTGTCCCCAGTAGGTTCTGTGCTCCACTCACGCAGGAATAGCTGCTATTTGTTAAGCTCCTGCCATGCAGTTTTTTTAAATTGAATTTATTGGCATGACACTGGTTTGCAAAACCAAACAGGTTTGAAGTGTACAACTCAATAAAAGATCATCTTTACACTGCATTGTGTGCCCATTGACCCAAACAAAGCCTCTTTCCATCCCCATTCCCCTCCCCTCAATTTACCCATCGCCACTTAGCCCCCACGGCCCTTTCCCTCTGGCTCTCACCACACAGCTGTCTGTGTCTGCCTGTTATGGGTATAAGTTTTCTGGATAATCCCTTCACCTTTTCTCTTCTAGTCCTTGTGCTTCCCTCCTCCCCTCTGACAGCGGCCTGTCTGTTCCAAGTGTCCATGCCTCTATTTCTATTTGGTTCATCAGTTTATTTTATTCGTTAGATTCTACACATAAGTGAAATCATATGGTACTTGTCTTTTTCTGATTGGCCTATTTCACTTGGCATAATAATCTCCAGGTCCGTTCATGCTGTTACAAAAGGTCAGCTTTCCTTCCTCTTTACAGCAGCATAGCATTCCGGTGTGTAGACATACAAGGGCTTTTTGATCCACTGGTCTACTGCTGGGCACTTGGGCTGTTTCCAGATCTTGGCTACTTTAAGTAACACTTCAATGTACATAGGGGTGCATATATTCTTTCGAATTAGTGTTTCTGGATTCTTAGGGTATGTTCCCAGAAGTGGGATCCCTGGGTTAAAAGGCAGTTTTATTTTTAATTTTTTGAAGAAACTCCATACTGTTTTCCATAGTGGCTGCACCAGTCCGCATTCCCAGGAGCAGTGCACTAGGGCTCCCCTTTCTCCACACCCTCGCCAGCACCTGTTTGTTGATTTGTTGATGGAGCCATTCTGACAGGTGTGGGGTGATATGATGTCTCATTGTGGTTTTAATTTGCATCTCTCTCATAGTGACTTTTAGCATCTTTTCATATGTATATTGGCCATCGTTAAGTCCTCTTTGGAGAAGTATCTATTCAGGTCCTTTGCCTAAGTTTTTAATTGGGTTGTTTGTCTTCCTGGTGTTGAGTTGTGTAAGTTATTTATATATTTTGGAAATTAACCCTTTATCAGATGTATCATTGACAAATATGTTCTCCCATGGAGTGGGTTCCCTTCATTTTGTTGGTGGCTTCTTTTGTTGTGCAGAAGTTTTTTATTTTGATGTAGTCCCATTTGTTTATTTTTTCCATTGTTTCCCTTGCCCTAGGAGATGTATTGGCAAGCATATTGTTATGATAGATGTCTGAGATTTTGCTGTCTGTTTTCTCCTAAGATTTTTATCATTTTGTGACTTACATTTAAATCTTTTATCTATTTTGAGTTTATTCTTGTGTATGGTATAAGTGGGTGGTCTAGTTTCATTTTTTTGCATGTACCTGTCCAGCTTTCCCAGCATCATTTATTGAAGAGACTGTATTTTCCATGTTGTATGTTCTTGCCTACTTTGTCAAATATTAATTGACCGTAAAGGCATGGGTTTATTCCTGGGCTCTCTGTTCTGTTCCATTGATCTATATGCCTGTTCTTATGCCAGTACCAGGCTGTTTTGATTACAGTGGCCTTGCAGTATAATTTTATATGCGGTATTGTGATACCTCCAATTTTGTTCTTCTATCTCCAGATTGCTGAGGCTATTTGGGTTCTTTTTTGGTTTCATATGAATATTTGGAATATTTGTTTTAGATCTGTGAAATATGCCATTGGTATTTTAAAGAAATTGTGTTGGATGTATGGATTGCTTTGGGCAGTATGCACTTTTTAATAATATTAATTATTCTAATATGTGAACTTGGTCTATGCTTCCACTTATTTCAATCTTCCTCAATTTTTTTCTTTAGTGTCCTATAATTTTCTAAGTACAGGTCTTTTACCTCCTTGGTTAAGTTTATTCCTAGGTACCTTATTTATTTATTTTCTTGCAATAGTAAATGAGTTTGTTTTCTTCATTTTTTGCAGCTTCATGTCTCTGCTGTTTCTGTAACCTCTGTCACTCTCCTCAGTTCACTATTACCTATTCATTCTTTAAATCTTGGTTCAGATCTCATCTCTGCTTGGAAGGATATCTTCGCCCTCCAAAGCTGGAGTTATTACTCAGCCATTTGAAATGCTATATCCTGTTGAAGTGACCACTATTATACAAGTCTGATACATCTACTTGGTTTTTATTGTGATTTTGTATTTTATTAATTAATTTAAATAGGAATGGTTCCTAACATTTTTCTACTTCTACAGATGATATGTGGCTTTCATTAGGAAAGAGATGTCTTCTTCCTCAGAACTTGGATTGTTATAATTTAAATGGATCTGGGTTGTTTCATGTAGTGCATATTTAAATAGTCACCTCAAGGATGGAGGGATGGATTGATCAGTGATAAGAATTTACTTCAGAGGTTTCTTGATTTTCTGACTTGTCGTTATAGAGGTGAGTCAATTCCTATCCCTCAGCGTGGGCTCTTAAAGCCTTGATCTTTGTGCCACTGAGGAGTTAAACAAACCAAATAGTCCAAGGAGAGAACAGAGTATGTGACTCAAGGAGTAAAAAATTTGAAGCTCCTTTAAATCAATAATTTCTCAAAAACTTTTTTCTCTTAAACATGAGACTGCTTTTATTTTTAAATTAAGCTTCCAATGTGCTTTAATAATTTTGTCATAATCACAAGTACCTTTATAAATTTGAAATACCAAGCAGTTATAAGAACCCTAAATAGTTATAACAAATACTGTGCACTGTTTTACATTGCTTATGTTCTTGATTCTTCCATAGGTCATTTGCTCCTTTTATCTTCTGAACTAACACCACTTACTCTATTACCTCATCAGCACTCCTTTCAGTGAGATTATTTCAACATGTCGCACTTCAGAAACAATGTCAGACCTTGCAGAGCCTGAATTTTTTGCGTGAGCTTTCCACAAAATTGCTTTGTATATTAGGTCATAAGGGTTTCTTAAAACTAAATCAGACACATTCAATTGTGTATGGTTATAATTTATTTGTTTTAGATAAATATTATCTAGAGCGATATGAATGTGCTTTAAATTATTTTATGATGTCTTGAGAAATTCTGTTCATTGTAACATCAGAAATAATTTTGAATGTTTCAGTGGATCTTATAGGTTAGTCACTGATGTTTTTCCTTTCTCCTTTCTTCCCCTTGAACTTTCCAGCGATGCCAACATTTCTACACAATTATCAGAGTGAATGTAATGTCTGGTTTATTTTTAAAATCTTTGAGTTCTGAAACATATTTATACCGCACCCTTATGAATGCTGTAGAGGTAGCTCTGTTGATTTTAACTTTGTAAGATATAATGGGCAGAATAATTCCAAACATGTCTAATGTATCTTCTAAGATATTTATGGTTTAGTTTACTCTTGATACACACCAAAGTCCTCTGTATGGAACACAAATCATTCAATAGTACTCTCCAAGTATGAACGAATAATTCCAATCATTGTGGTTTATTTCTTAATGCTCTCTCTCACAATGCTATCCTTTTCGCCAGTGAGAGTGTGTGATATGCCTGCCGTGATCAGAATGGTTTTTATATTACTTTCTGCAGTAGAAAAATTAATGATTGCCTCTCTACTCACAAACTTTCTGAAAAGTGCCTGTTCCTGTTCAAAGCTTCCTCTATGGGCAACTGTGACCCTAGGCAGCTTCTTTGCATGAGGTGACCCTACCCCTAAAAGGAACCAATAAACAGGCTCTGTTGGCCAGGAATTTGGAATTTACAGTGATCAAATTGAATGAATCATCCAGCTAAGAAAAACTGAGCCCCAAGGTTATAAAAAGATGTGACTGGAAGTTCTCTCTAATTAAAAAAAAAAAAGACAAATCCGGTTACAGAGAGAAGACAGCCACAGTCATCAAACAAAGGTGGTTTTCAGAAAGCAGCAGCAGAATGAAGCAGGAGCACCAACCTGGGCAAGCACGGGAGACAGCAGCCCAGGAGGGGCAGAGGGAGTGGCCCCCGGCTCTCAGCTCCCAGGTCTGGATGGGTGCGATCCAGGGGAGCTGTGCTTTCATTCTTACCCTCAGATGCTTGGGAGACTGCCTGTTGTGCTCTTACTCTCAAATTTCTTACACTGCCTGCTTCAAATTTTCTATGCAAGCTTGAGTAAATTTTTGTTAATTGCAACCTGATAATCCTGAGAGGTATTTAAAAATTGATAGATATTTATAAATTTAGTAAGACTTGAGAGGTATTGTAAATAAAAAGAGCGAAAGAGATTCTCCTTCAAGTTCATATCATATAAAACTACCAGTTCCGAAGTATGGGAATAGAGAAATATTTACATTTCAATCTGAAAAAGAACTTTTCAGTGTTAAGGTATATTTCCATATTAGAAAATCATAAGCACTTTTATTCACATGATTTCGATCACACAAGACAATCATGTAAGATGTTTTCTAGTTCCTCAACATCTTGCGTCAGTCAAACCTGAATTCTAGCATTGTTTAGCTTGAACTTAATGGAAAGCATCCTTATTTGCTCAAGTAATAAATTTTCTCCATTTGTTTCCAGACTAGTATTTTTACAAGTTGTGCCCTTTTTTATTCCAATTCAGTATTTTTTATGTTTTAGGACTCTTTTGATTATATGTGACAAAAATCCCAACTTTGAAATAGCTTAGATTAAAGGAGAAATGTATTGCTCTCTTAATAGTAGAAGTTTTTAACATTAGACATGGGGTCTGGCTCAAACCATAACTAATTTTTTCTCTCTGTCTCGCATCTCAAGTGCCCGAGGAGGTTCAATTCTTAGGTAGATGCTTTCCTATCTCACACTCTGACAGTTAAGAAATCTAGAAATCTTGTCAAAAGAAAAACTCATTCTCAATGTTTCCAGCAAATGTCTGAGCCTGCTGCTAAGAAACAACTTTTGTGGCCAGAGAGCTAGAATGCTCCGAGTTGCTAGGTCCGGGTCCCAGGGCCACTATTGAAGTCACATGAAGTAAGAATGGGGCAGGGAGGAGGGGGGCAGTTAGTTTCACAAAGGGAAACCAAGGCGCTTTTACTATTAGGGGAAGGGCGATGGTCCTGGGAGGCCTAAGCACAGAAATTCCTTGTATCTGCTCAACATGTTCCACATTCATTCTGACTTCTCTTGCCCACCTCAGTTGTTACAGCTTTTTTGTTGTCAGTTATAGCCTGTTGACCTATACATTCTTATGCACTAATAGTGCATTATCTGTCAAATGACACCCCCCAATTCAAAAATCATTCATCTGGTGATAGCCTTAGAAGCCAAGATCTTTTATGTGACATGATTCAAAGAGTGCCAGGAGAGTTCCTCCTTTTCTTCAAATATTCCTTCCCATGACCTGCCACAGAGATGTGCTTTTTTGGATTCTAAGGGTCTTGGAGTTGTCCAGGTTTTTTTAAGCACAAATATTCCCTTAAAGCAGTAGCACTTTAAACCACTCAGAGATGGTGCTCTAGCAGGGATTAGTTGATGGCGAGTGATAAAACAGTTTTCTGAAGGGCAGTGTCTAAGGGAGATGGAATATTAGATGATTTTTGCTGGCACAACATCAAGGATTTACTTGGTCTAATTTCACAATTTTGCTCATGGTTACTCCTGCTCTAAGCCATCTTTTCTATGCTTCAACCCCAGTGGAAAAATCCAGATAAGTTATAATGACCATAAGAGAAGAGGGAATAAAATGACACAGGGGTTTCTTATTCTTAGATGTTGGAAAAATGACAGAATTTCAAGTGCCAAACCACAAAAAAGACCAGATACAAGAGCTCTCCATCAGTATTTGTGGGGTAAGACTTTGTATCAAAGAAAGATAATGCTGTTATATCTGCAAGTTTTCCTAGTAGGGAAAACTTATTTCAATAACAGATGTCGAGATCTTGAAAAATATTAAATTCAAGTGCAAAGCAATAATGTTTTATTGACGTGAATTGGAGAGAATTTATGTCTTTTAACGTTTTGCATCTTCTACAAGCCAGGAATTAATCTTGGTGTTAGAGACACATTGACATATAAAATCGACTCAAATCCTCACCTTCACTGAACTTACCTATTAGTGGAGAGCATATGCAATAATCACCATAGTAAGTAAAATATGTAGAATAGTAAAAACTTATAAATGCCTTTGGAGAAATAAAATATAGAGTAAATTAGAAGAGATGAGGAGGGCTTTGTGGTGGTAATGGTGCAATTCTAAGTAGCATAGATTTGATTGGAAGATAACAATAGGGCAAAACCTTGAAACTGGTCAGGGAATGAGCCCCAGGGACATTGGCAGGAAAAAGTGGGCAGAGAAGTCCCCAGGTTAGAACATGTCCTGAGGGTTCAGCAGCAGTAATGAGGTTGGTGTGTGGGGACTGAATGAACAAGGAGGAGACTAAAGGGAGATGAGAACCCAAATGAGATAATTACATTATTTTCTACCAAAATACTTTAGTAGAAGTTAGTTGTATCCGCTGAGGTTCTAAAAGTTTAGCTATTACATTTTTAACCTGTCTTTTCACTTCTAAAATATGATCAGATGATTAGATTACCAAGTCTGAGTGACGGTCTACTTTGTCTAGATAGTTTTACCTATTTTGAATTTCCTCAATTTAGAATCTCATTTTATAAATACATGTGAAATATTTCCTAAATTGATGTCTATGCGACGTGTGTTAAGAGAATGTTCTTAAAATTGTAATTTCTTGATAGGGCTTGAGGATGAGACTTTACCAAGTGTGACCATATGCAGTCACAGACTGGGTGTGGAGAAAAAAGGCAGCCTTGCAGCAAAATGTGCCTAAAAGTGGAAAACTGCAAACAATCTCCCTCTAGTGTCCAAGAAGGATACTGTGCAGATCTTACTTGGGTGGAATTGGTTGGAAATTGCTCAGATGAGGTCAAGATGAAGCTCAGTTTGGGTCTTGCCACTGACGCTGGGCAACTGTGGACCAGTTATTGATCAAAATCTTCAATAAATGGAAAGGGTGAGATGCATCATTGTAAAGTAACTTAGTAGCTGGTAAAATTTATTTGAGATCAGTTTTTATTGTGTTTGTCAATGTATAATATATTTTATAAACGTTTGTCAGTATCAAACTCCGTGGAGCCAAGGTATTTTGGGAAAAGTTACAAAAATAGAAAATGAGAGTCCCTAGTCTTGATAACAATAATATATTTTGAATTTTCTGTCGTGAGTATTTATTCCCAGCCCTGTCCTCTGCCACCAAGTGACACAATTTATGACTCCCCCCCCCCCTCCAGGGAATTCAAATGCTTAGAGAGTTCACTTTATTTAGTGTTAGCCAAAGTAAACACAAGAAAGCAGGTCTTTAAAAGGAAATAAAATATTACATTCCAAAAATAGATTATAATGCCACTACGTGGCTTTTTTAGTGGTAAAGTTGAGAATTGATAGAATTTTTTAATCAATAGAATTTTAAATCTTTTACTAATTATTTTAAAGTCAGATGTTTTTCCCTCTAGGGCTTGAGTTCTTGCTCAGTGCTTCCTGGCTATTAACATTTTTAAATTTTGCTTTACTACCTGTTCAAGTAATACTTGAATATAAGTATAACTTAACATTTGCATAAATAAACAAAAATACAAATGAGCCCTAAAAATTTAAGTAATATTGGAATACATCTAATAAAAAATACCCTTCATCAATCCATTTTCTTCAATCCTACTTTTCTTCCATGATTAAACCAACATTAGAGAATTGAACTTCATTAGAATATTCAATGTATACACACAAACACACACTCACCTGCATACAGACTATATTTCTGCATTATGCTTTTCTTACTATATAACTATATAACTTGGAGGTATTTGCATGTGGTAATTATTCATTTGTCTCTAATGCTCTTTCTCTATCTGTACATCTGTTTATCTACTTATCTATCTATCCACCCATCCATCTATCCATCCATTCACCCATCCATCCCTTTATCTGTCTAATCTATCTTTTTTTTTTTTTACATCACCTAGTAAGTCCCCTCTCCCCATCACTAATTTCTACCTCTTTCTGCTCATCTGCCCTAATCTCTCTCACCAAAGACTGGCTTTAATTGTTCCTGTTCAGAAGACAGAAAATACTATCAGCAATTCTGAGTTTGCATATTCTATTTCAAGAAGACATGTAGACTTAGACTGTTATTTTTAGTGTTAATTCCAAGTTTCACAGGGAAAGAAGGAGCTCAATGGCCTTACTGGTTCAGATATGACACTAAATTAATCTACAGTGGCCAAGTAGGCAGTTGAAGTTGTAGCAACAAGAACACCAGAAACCTTGCCCTGCAGCTACAGGAACTGTAAATGAGAGATAGTTCCCAGATTAAATGGTTCTCTGGGAAGAAGGTGGGGATCTAGGCATCCAATTCAGTAGGTATCTAGTTATAGGAAACCTTCCTCCTTAAAAATCCCATTCAATTATAAAACTTCCCTCTCAGAGGTGCACTCTAACACCAAGAGCATTATTTAGGACATTTGTGTAGGAATTATCTTCTTATACAATATTTCTGGGACATCCTCTTATATTCTTCTCTGGCTTCTTGACCACCAATAATATCATCTCTTCCACACTATAATATTATTGAAATCAAGTGCCACTTGAAAAAAAAAAATCAAAATATGCTTGTTTTAGGTATATCTCCTAGTAAGATGATCCCCAGTTTATGATTCTTTGACTTAGGATTTTTCAAGTTTATACACTGGTTGAAAAGCTATACACATTGATCTTTTCCTGGGCTAGAGATATGTGTAAGATACTCTCTCATGATGCTGGGCAGCAGCAACACAGCTGCCAGCCGGCCATGGGATCTCAAGGATAAACAACAGATACTCTACAGTGTACTGTGCTGCCAACTCTTTTTGGAGCATACTTAAGGTAGGCTAATCTAAGGTGTGATGTTCAGTAATTTAGGTGAATTAAATTCATTTTCAACTTATGATGGGTTTATCTGGATGTAACCCCATCATAAGTAGAGAAGCATCTGTAATGGACAGTGGCACTGAAGCTAAGTTGTCATTGCAGAAGAGTTTAGAAGAGGTGAAGGCCTCATGATGCCTTTATTATATATTATTTATTATTACTTTTTTAAATCCTCACCCAAGGATATGTTTTTATTGATTTTAGAGAGAGAGATAGAGAAACATCAATGTGAGAAAGAAACATGAATCTGTTGCCTGCCCTATGCACCCTGACCGGGGATCAAACCCAAAACCTGGGTATGTGCCCTGACCAGGAATCAAACCTGCAACATTTGGTGTATGGGATAACACTCCAGCCAGCTGAGACACCTGGCCAGGGCCTCATAATGTTTTAGGAGACTTTCAGACCCAGTGTTTTAATGTTTGCATTCTTTTGAAGAGATTAGAAGAATATTCATTTTATATTCTTCATGATGATGTTTTGCCCCAAAGGTCACCTGATGGTATAATTGGAGGTTTTGTCCTAAAAATTGTTGTTATTGTTACTGCTGTTGTTGTCACTTCTATATATGGGAATTTTCAAAGCTATAAATGCAGAAGAGTATAATGAATCCTCTTATATCACCCAACTTCAACAATTACCAACTCATGACCAATCAAGTTTCAATGACACCTCAATGAACTCACCCCTCCTCCAAATTATATTGAAGCAAATCACAGACATAAAGCCATCTCATCTTGTAAATATCCCAGTATGAATCTTCAAAAGGTAAGGACTCTCAAAGGAAAACTCATTCATCATAACTGTGATTGCACCTTAAACATTAACAATACCAAAGAACTTATACGCATATATGCATAACCCATGGACACAGATGGTGAAGGCCTGGGTAGGGGGCAGGAATGGGGAGAAGGGGGTCAATGAGGAAAAAAGGGGGAGCATCTGTATTACTTTCAACAATAAAGATAAATATAAATTTTAAAAGTAACAATAGTTTCTAAGTTTATCAAATGTCCATCATATAATTTTTTTCAATTTGTTTACTTGAATCAGATCCATGTATGATCCATGCATTACAATTGTTTAATGTATCTCTTAATTATTTTTTATTTTATGGGTTTCTTTCTCCATCACCCTTCTTTTCTCCAATTTTGTTGTTACTACTGTTCATAAAAACTGAGTCATTGTTATGTGGAGTTTTGCACGTGATCAGGATTTTGCTAATTTTATCCCCATGGTGCTGTTTAACATGTTTCTCCATTCTCGGTATATCTGAAATTCATACTTTGATCTAGATGTTTGATGAGATTCAGATTCAATTTTTTGGCAAGACAACTTGATAGGTGGTAATGTGAACTCCCATTAAGCAGCACATAATGTTTGGCTGTCTCAGTTTCTGTGATGTCATCAAAAGTTGATGATTGCCTAGATTTCATAACTCCTTAGGCATTGCAAAATGGTGATATCTTAAACTTATCATTTATTTTTCACATATTAACCCTTATGTGAAGAAAAATTCTTGACAATTTATTTGGTTATCTTGAGGTATGGTGAGACTAGGAAAAGCAGAATAAATGCTTTTTCCCCCCGTCCTTTATAATTTTCCAAACAGTAAGCTGGCTACTTGCATCATTCAGAGAATACCAATGCTTTTTTTATATTGTTATGAACTGATGGGCCTAAATCTATTTTATGAGTCCCAGTATATTGAAGTTATTTTTCTTATTGATTCACATTTGCCCAGCAGAGACTCTTCAAGTTGGCTCTGAAATCCTCGGAGCGTGATCCCAGCAGTCTTTTATAATTTCCTTGCTATCCGATTTGTCAAAATGATAAGGCTGATACTGTATATTTCCTACTCCACTCTTGAGGTTAGTTAGCATTTTCTGCAAAAGAACCCTGGATCCTTTTAGTAGAAAGTTAATAGGGAGACTGAACATTCAAATTCCACTATGCATGGCTTATTTCTATTTAGCCTCATGGTTTTTAAATCTGATTCTCCTTTCTCCAACATCAAAAATCCTGGTCTCCCACCAGGGAGAAAAATCCTGGTCTCCTACACAAAAGTGATGATAGTCCCATAGAAGCCACAGAACTGTCTCCCGATAATGATACCAACCCTAACACTTAGAATCTGATTATTAAAAAGAGTTCTGTAATGAATCATTAGTTTATAGTTGTGTAAAATATTTACATGGTTACATAGTCAACTCTATGAACTAAGAGTAGTTTATATCCATGGTCACTGCCACCCTATTCTTTGTTCTCCATTCTAGTTTTGTGGTGGTTTGTCTTAATTTTTTAAAAATCATAAGCAAAGACATATAGGTAGAGGTACAGTAACAGATATAGAGTTGAAACCTACCCTTTCCTAGTTAAAGGATAGTACACAATTTTTCATCTTGCTTTTTTTCCACTTAAGGATATGTCTTGGAGGTCACTCCATAGTAGTGATACATCACATCTTGTAGTGATACAACACTCATTGCTTTTCGCAGATACACAGAACTCCATTGTAGGTATGTCTTGAGTTTATTCAACCCATGCCCTACTTATAGACATTTAGATTATTTTGAAACCCTTGATATTACAAATAGTGCTACAATAAATAGCTCTGTAGCTATGTATTTTCCTATTTTTAATAGTGTATTTTTGGAATAGATTCTTAATAATGGGATTACTCACTGAATCAAAGGGAAAATTAATGTGTAATTTTCTAGTTTGCCAAATTCCTCCCAAGAAGGAAAATGCCATTTTGTATTCCCATTAACAGTGTATGAGTGTGCTTGTGCCATTTGGATTTTTACAGGCTTATAAATAAGAAATGATATATTGGTGATAGTTTTAATTTGCACCATTGTATTATTATATAAACTTTTTCATATTTTAAATCATTTAATTTTTCTCTAAACTCTCTGTTCATATCTCCAGGCTATTTTCTTTACAAAGTTGTTAGAAAACTTTTCTCTTTCATTTATCTCTTTGCACAATAGGTATTTTCACCATTTGCCTCTGCTTTAAGATGTAAATACTTTTTTTCTGTTTGTTATTAATTT
The DNA here is from genome assembly GCF_964146895.1 of Miniopterus schreibersii. Classification (NCBI taxonomy): domain Eukaryota; kingdom Metazoa; phylum Chordata; class Mammalia; order Chiroptera; family Miniopteridae; genus Miniopterus; species Miniopterus schreibersii. The sequence goes on along the minus strand of NC_138101.1, from coordinate 66,052,205 downwards.
TTTAGCTCTGTTTATAGTGATTTTTTGCCATAAATAAATCAACTTTATGAAACCCGATTTTCCAATTTTTCCCTTTATCACTTCTGGATTTTAAATCAGGAGAATATTTCTCTGGTTATGGAGGAACTCAGTTTATGGACAATTCATCCAAGTTTTCATTTTACCCCTTGCATTGCTTTATTTTTCACATTTAAATTTTTTATCCATATGGAATTTATCTGTTAGAGTATGAGAAATAGATCAAGTTTTAACTCTTTTCAGATGACTGTCTAGTTAAACCAGTGCTTTAAAAGTCCATCGTTTAGCCCAGAGGTTTTGGATGCTGCTCCTCTCATACTAAATGTCCATATGTAGCTGAGTATACCGCTGAGTTTTTTATTGTGTCACATTGGTCTTTTGTCTATTTACATCCCAATAACAAATTAATGCCTTATCTCCATCTCTTCAACCATTACTCTTCTTTTTTAGAGTTTTCTTGAGCATTCTCAGTTCGTCTCCCAAAAGATTTTTTCTTCAGTCCAATACATTTTGAAATCAACTTTGCCAGTTTCAGGGAATGAGAAACATGATGTATTTTTTTGTAATTACATTAAACTTATTAATTAAGATATAACTGACATCTTTATAACGTTGAGACTTCTGCTCAAAGAATATTGTATAACTTTCCATTTGGTTCAGTGTGCTATTTTTATTTTTTGGATGTATTTGTTGTTTTCATATAAACTTTGTACATTTTAGCTTATGTTTATTAAGCTTTATTAGATTTTGGTGATTGACACGGCGTCTTCTCTCCCATTATGACTTCTAAATTATTATTTTTCTTATGTATGAAGACTAGCAATTACTGGATATTAAGTTTAAAATCTACTTATTTTAGTAAATTTTGTTGTTGTTTTTTTAATTTTCCAGATATTTACTTACATAATATACAAATGGAAATAGTTTTACTTTAACCTTTCTAATTCTTATGGCTATAATTGATTTTTGTTGCTCCATTGAATGACTGACAGCACAGTGCTCAATACTAGTGGAGATCGTAGCCATCTTCACCTTGTTTCTTAGTTTCTAATTTAAGCATCAAGTGATTCCTTACTAAATAAAGATGCTAACTTTTGTCATAAGGTATGTGCATATGTCCATACATTTCCATTCTGTTGGTTACTTTTTAACATGAATGGTGTTAGTTGAGTGTTGCCAAATGCTTTTTCTGCATCTACGGAGATGATCGTATCTTTCTCCTTAGCTCTATTATCCTGAGGGAACATATTATTGGATTTCCTAACCTTACATTTCTGAGTAAACCCCATTTAGGCATGATGTATTGTTTAAAAGAACTGCTGCATTTAGTTTACCACTACTTTACTTAAGATTTCATCACATCAACATTCGAAAGGAGCTTGGTGTGTTGCTCTCTCTTTCTCTCAACTTGTTACTGCACAGCCATTAGATCATACTTTGTCTCTCCCTGAAGACTATTACGTAGATTTAGTTCTACAAGTAATTGCATATTTAGCGCCAGTCCTTATCTCAATGTCTCCCCAGTCATTGTGGTTTTCTAGATCTTATTTTATGCTAATTTCTAGGGGAGATTTTGAAAATGTTATTCTCTGCCTTCTTGGATTCGCAAACTGTTTTGTCTGGAACCTTTGTACAAGTAGCCAGAGAAAGTGTGAGAATGACGTGGTAGGAAATGAGATTGAATAGGTGTGAATTCTAATGCATTCTGCACATTCATTGGACCATTTACAACATAGTTTTTTTGCTTCTGTTTCTGAGTGTTTTGAATTTTTACAGTAGACTGCAATGCCCTATCAGCAACCTCTGCATAGATCTTGGCAAAAGAAGGTAGCTCTCATGCGTAGTTAGGTAAAAAAAAAAAGCTATGTTTTTTGTTTGTTTGCTTTAAATCTTGGCAATCTAAGACTTGAGAAGTATTGCAACCTCTCTTCATGGGAGGGGTAGACAGTTTTTTGTTTTTGTCAAGTCTCTTCCATTCACTAATACTGATCTAGGAAAGGCCTTTAAACACTTTTCTCCAGAAAGGTTGCTTTGTAATAATTTCTAGCTCTTTATCTTTCTTACCATTGATAAATGTGCATTACTGCCCTCTGCTGCATGAACTTGGACCTCTCCTACTCTTGCAGGCTAATAATAACTGTGTAAAATCATTGATTTTTTTAAAGCACATTTCTAACAGTTAACTGGAGTTCCCCTATTGTCAAACAATAATATCATGATAAGTTGCAATTTCCATCCACCATATATATGGATTTACTTAGAGGGATTATATAGAGTGGTTTCCTTATAGGCATTTTAAAGTTAAATGGTCTGAAAAAGAAAATCAGGTGATCATGTCTGCTATGTGCTGAAAGTGCTTTACAAATGAGCAGCAGACAGTGTACAAATTAACTTATATTTAACAGTCTTAGGCTGCATCTACACTTGGCTAAAGACAGTAAACAGTGTTGTAATAAGCATAACTTTTGATCAGAACTTGCAATTGTGAGCTTTTTTAATGGACGACCTACTAGAATTATGGGAACACAGAGAAGGAAAATCAGGTAATTCCATGAATGTGAAAGGTTATAAATGTACTTTGGTTTTTCATGTTTGAAAGGGTGCCAGTTTGCATAATCCTTGACCCCAATGTCAGCTCCAGTGATAAGTAAACAAAAGGATAGTTATCAAACTTTGAAAAATTCTATTACATATAAAGCTCATATTTGTACAATACAGTTTGATACCTAAAAGACCAATTGATCAAATATTTAAGCATTTTATTTTCTTGTTAATCAAGGCACACCCAATGATAATAGACAATAAGGCTAACCATTTTTAGAACGTGGAAACAGTTGCCATGTTCGAGAAGATATTATTTGACCTTGGGTATGTACAAATTTGCACATATATACTTGATACCAACCACCAAAATAGCATTTAAGGGATTTTAGAAAGAAGAACAACAGCAGCAATAAAAATTAACCTAAATTTAAGCTTATTCTAACTCATATTTCTTCATAATTTAAAAACTGAATGGTCAAAGTGCAGGTATATTCAAAAATGATTTCATGACCACTTTCAATGAAATTAGATATTCCCTCTGCTGCTGCATATTTAGCACTGCCTTGAATTAATTAAAGGTACTGTGATTCCAAGTGACTATTAATTTACTGACTAAACTCAACAAATTAAGTCAAACAACTGGACAAATTGAGTTAGTACCAGAAGAGCTCGCTGACTGCTGGGTCACTCTTTTTTTGATTGCCATTTCCTTTTCCTTCGTCCTACCATGATTTCACTTTTGTATCATCTACTCCTGTATTTTATTGCTTCCTGTTTCATTAACAAATTGCTCTTTCTCAACATAGCAATGACCTTACCTTCTTGGCACATAGCTTGTGGTCTTTGTTTTCTTTTTCAGGGCCCAGGTGGAATCTTGACAATCACATTCACACTCAGTCAGCTGGATTCATGTTTAGCCATAATTCACACAAAGAAGGAAGGTCAGCAAGTTAGCATCATTGGCACAGGCCGAAAGCAAATGGTAATGGGAAATTTTAAATAATGTTTTCAAGTGTATGACACATCGCTCACATTAAGTTTAGAAACTCTGGTAGAGTTCCAGAAGTGTTACTTTCCCCAAATGTTTTAATATGCATAATGCCTATAAATCTATCTGTTATAAAGAAAATTGTGTCCTCTCCCCCCCAAAAAAATTATATGTTGAAACCCTAACTGCCAGCACTTCAGAATATAATCACCTTTGGAAATATGGTCTTTAAAAATATAATTAACTTAAAATGAGGTTCTTTATGATAGGCCTTAATCCAATATGACTAGTATCCTTATAAGAAGAGGGAATTTGGACAAAGACAGAGGGACTACACAGTGAGAAGGAGGCCATCTGCAAGCCAACGTGAGAGGCCTCCAAGAAACCAAATCTGCTGACACCTTAATCTTGGACTCCTTGCCTCCAGAACCGTGAAACAATAAATTTCTGTTGTTTAAGCCACTCAGTCTGTGTGGTATTTTGTTCTGGCAGCCAGAGCAGAAATACTGTAGAGGGCCTTTTTCTGTTCTCTACAAAATTATCATTCAGTTTCCAAGAGGTTTTACTGGGCAAACCTGCAGTATATGCACTCATCCACTTATATTCTTGGTGTTATTTGTAGCCCTTTACTAAGTAGTTTATCATGGGCCTTTCAGGAGAATTGGTGTTAGGCCCTGCTGCAGCGATGCAAGGCACCTTCAGTTTCCTCTAACGGATTCTTCTTTTCTTAAGTGCACTCCACATTGTTGCCATAACTGCGCATCTATAATACAAATGAGGACCAGCTGTGCTACAAGCTACTTTTTGCTCAGTATTATTTAATATTGAACATTGCACTGAAGCCATAAACTATGGGATACAAATAAGAGATAATATGTATAATAGATATAAATAACTTAACAAGCCTGGCATATAAGCATTCAATATATTTTGGTTATTTTTTAAATTATTGCTATACACTCCAAGCCAGTTACCTATAAAATCTCTTCAATTGATTCAAGTTTAATACCTTGATTTATCATACCTCAAACTGTTCTTGAGAATTGTAGCTTATTTCTAGAGTATCAAAAGGTAGACTCTATTCTAAAATGGTCATTCAAAGATAAATTAAACACAATTTACATTCCTTATTACCAATTCCAGTTATGCTTCAAAGAAGATTTGAAACTGTCACATTGGAACCTATTTCCTTATTTTTTTGCAAATTGTTTTCCCATTACTTTAAAATCTGTGCCACAATTTACTTTATAGTGAAAGTTTTTCCATTTTCATTGATCATAGGTTCAGTTAATTTACCAGGAACAAACACATTGTACCATGACTGGATTAGTTACCCTGCCCTTCCATTTTTTAATATTCTCTACTTCACTGAATAAATTGCCAGATTTCCAATACTTTCTCCTTTAGAGTAAGGTTGGCTGTGGAAATTATCTGTAATAATAACAGGGTAGAAATCAGTCCATCTTGTTGGTTGGTAGATTGAGGGTTATAGTATATTTTGCTCAACTCACTGTAGCTTCCAAATCTAAACATTTAAGAGTTGATGAACCAACCAACCAACCAATACAACCCTCTGCCAAATAAAAATAATAACAAAAACAGGCATTGAAAATTGTTACTGGAGCTCTCCCCCATGAAGTCCTATCAAGAACACAGCAGCTCTAACTTCCTTATGTGACTTCTGTAGAACCTGGAGAGCTAAGGAACAGAGTTTGGAAGCCACTGGTCCAGGTTATCCAAATGTTGTTTATTTTGTTGCTCATCAAGATGAGATTTCTTTTCTTTTAGATATGTTTTTTTCCTAATTGATTTTAGAGAGAGAGGAAAGAAGAGGGAGTGAGAAACATCAATGAAAGAGAAACATCGATCAGCCGCCTCCTGCACGCACCCTACTGGGGATTGAGCCCACAACTTGGGAATGTGCCCTGATAGGGAATTGAACCAGTGACTTCTTGGTGCACAGGACAACACTCAACCAACTGAGCCACGCCAGCCAGGGCAAGATGAGATTTCTTGCAATGAACTTCTCTCAAGAATTACATGTATTTTTTTTCCCCACTGTCAAGTATAGTATTGTTTCTAAAGATGAATCTTGAAACAGAGTGCCAGAACTTAGCAGTAGGAGTAAGTGGACCACTAGGAAGGATATGTAGTGTATAGAAGTGGTAGAAATTGTGTATCACAAAGGGTAATATTTGGTGTTAAACATTCAGAGATTGTTTCTAATTTCAGTTCCACTTAAGGTAACTCACTTGTCAATAAAAGTTTGTCTACTCGAGTTTCTGACTATATTATTTGCACACATTTTGTAAGTTAGGTTCAGGCTCTGTGGAGGGCATCTGTTCAGTAATTCTTTTCATTTGGGTGGTACAGTATTGAAGAGGTGATTGGTATGTCAAGGACCAAAAAGTAAGCATCAGTTAAGCAATTATGTTTCTGATTCATTTACTGTGAAATCCCTTGGACCATTTCACTTCTGCATATTTGTGTCAAACACAATTAATGTCTCAAATGTGGATGATGAGCCCTATTCTCATTGACTGGTCCTATTGTCCCCGAGATCAAGGCAGAAGACAGTTAACAGCTGAAATTAAAACAGGCATCAAATAGGAGATGCAATTTTTCCTATGTCCTATGAAAATTAGTGCTATCAAGAAACACAAAAAAAGTGTTCAGAATACCAGAGCTCTCATTTATTATGAATTATTTGAAATGTAGTTGACATCAATACATGGTATTTTGTTTTTTCAGGCAGTGAGAAACATAAAACTCTGGTGTGATAGAATCCAAGTGTGAGTACTGCTAGAATAGAAAACCAGGTAGCCTGGTTTACTAAGGAGGAAAACCACATAACCATATTTTCCAAACCCTTTAACATCCAACAAAATGAAGGTCTTTCATGTCCACCTTGTGTGGACAAGATGATTTGGGGTCCTGTAGGGTCTACTAAAAAGTAATCTCCCTTCCCAAGTTTGCCATAGCACCATACTTTTGTTCTTACTAACCTAAAATGACCACAACTAGTGCCATTTCTTTGAGTTCAACCACACATGCAGGAGTGTTGCCTCTCTGTGCACTATTAAAATGTACATATAACTTATGAGAAAAGGAAAGACTCTGGGGGTAGTCTCTAATATTTTTATTCTCAAAGTCACACAAATACAATCCAGATCAGAAGTTCCAGCTAGCCTGTGGGGGACTGGGATGGGCAGAATTCAATAGTGAATGAGAACAGAGGAAGGCTCATAGCAGCAACTCCGGAGAGAGGCTAAGGGCAGATTTCAGTGAGGCATGGCCTTGACAGTAGACTGCAAGCCTCCCCGTGGCCAAGGCGCTGGCTGACCCACCTGCGTATCTTCAAGGCCCTAAACTTAATAAATATGCTGTCAATGCAAAACAACTGCTAAATAGACTGCATGGAAGTGGTCACTAGTGCAGGGAGAGAGACAATTTGATGGAAAACAAGAATAAAGTGATGACATGTATATTTAGCTCACCTTGGGGTTAAGTGTTCAGAAGGAAGCCAGGATCCAGAAACAATTGCTGAGGCACTTGTGGTTTTTCTAGAAACTAAAATGATCCCACAACTGGAAGAGCTAAGTTGGAGGGAAGGATGGCCAAAGGAAAAACCGTCCACAGAGGTACTTTCTTCTGGACAAGAGGGCCCTATTCTTACTTCTGTACAGTGTTGTTTTTATATATTTACTCCCTAATGATGTTATTGCAAGAGACATAAAAATCTATTTTTCTAATTAAATACGAAGATCCTATCTTCATACTTATTAAACACATGAGAAAACACATGTGGGGTTATGACAATGATCCAAAGACTATGTTTATTTGCAGTTAGTTGATTTTGTGCATGCATGTCTACTTGTCAACATATGGTTCATGTGTCTGTTTCTGTCTGTTACATAATTTCACAGAGAGCATTTGTATCATAAATGAAATGAGTTTTTACCTCTTTCTTTTTGTTTGTTTCCTAAGATGTAGTTGTGTATGTTTTAGGATTTGATTCCATGTTGTGTAGAGGAGAATATGTGTGCAAGTGAATTTCATGTGAATTTTAATTTGTAACTGTCTTGGTGAAAGTTTAGTTTTGGAGCTTGTAGGGAGTTGTGTAAGCCTTCGAGGTCATCTCTTTATCATGATACCCCAAGCTGAGGGGTTTCCTGAGAATAAATACACTGAGCTTGTAATCACTTTTCTTTTTCATCAGTACACATCCCAAGAGTTAGGTGGGATCCTATTTTGGATGGAGGTACAGAAAAGGGGAACTGACAGAAACAGGGGAAGTATCTTCAGATATTCTTTTGGCTTATCCGAGTTTGCTCTTGAGCAGATGGTGGATATCCACACCCTTCAAACCAGATGCAGAGTGATTTCTTGCTACATAGCTAGCTCTCTTTTGCTCTAAAATACTATTGAAAACAATAATAATAACTGAACCAGTGGGCTCCTAACTTAATTTTCCTCATTTCTCTAATGTTCTCTGCTTGGCAACCTGGAGTAAAGACACCAGACATACCCTTCTGTAAAGTCTGAGCTCTGACTCCCACGTTCTTATTTATAGAGCAGGGGTCAGTTTCCTTGCCCTCCACTAGTGCCCGGAATGCTCCGCTTGTCCTTAAAAGTCCATTCCTGAGCATATTTTTAAAACGTAAAAAATTTTTAAATGTGAAAATCTTACCCTAAGGAAGCACACAGATAAAAAGGAAACATGCCAGAGGGCGCCTCAAGTTTTAATCCCCCTTTGCCTCTGTATTAATTAATAATAATAATAATAATAAAAACACCTTTCTGGAAACTAAGGTTTCCACAGCAGACAGACTCACAGATTGGGGCAGAGGCAGAGAAACAGGCAAAGCTGGTGCTGTCTGGAAGAACCAGCTATAAATTCACACTTAGAACTCGGCCTTCTTTTGGGGAAAAGAAAAGATTCACCACTGTTCTCACTTAGCGACACGGTGCATTCCTGCCCTGGAGGTGCTGCCCGGCGAGTGCGGGATCGGGCGTGAGCACTGAGGGCGCGCGGTTCGCCAGGCCGAGCGCGCACCCGGAGCGCAGCCCCGCCCCGCAGCTGGCCGCCGAGCGCGCTGCGCTGCCTCGATTTCCCTGCGCACAGGCGCTAAAGACCGCGAAGCAGAAACGCGAACGACTTCGGAACAAGTCCTGGCGTGGCCGTGGAAGGCACAGTGGCCCCTGAGGGCTGAGCCTCGCCGAGCCCGGAGCTCGCCCGGGACTCCCCACCTCCCGCAGTGCTCCCGCGCCTCGCCCGCCTGCTGCCGCTGGCGCCCCCAAGCGCCGCGCGCCCAGGCTCTTCTTGGAGCCTCCTCGGACCTTCGCAGCAGCGCGTTGGGCTTGGGGAGCCGCGGGGTCTGGCAGGACAGGTTTCCCGTGGAATTCCCAGGGGCTAGGAGTGAGGAGGCCGTGGAAGGCAGCCCTCGGCGGCCCCCTGTCCCCGTGCGCTCCGCCCTGGGATGTCCTCCTCCCTGCGGGGGCGACTGTCTGGCGCGGGAAAGGTGCGCGGTGGAGCCGTGAGGTTCAAACCTTGGGAAACATACTCAGGGGCTCCCCATTCCTCCCAGCCCCTCACCGACAGGGACAAAGGCTGCGCGTGGGGTGGGTGGAAGGCAGAGACTATCGAGGCTAGAAAGCCCTAAGCGCGTCCTAGGAGAAAAGAATAGGACATCTTCCCAACCCTTCTCCGGTCCTCTCCCTCCGCATTACAAAGCCCCCCTCGGGATGGGCTGAGCACCCCCTCGGGCGCCGACACAGCCTCAGCCGCAGTCATCCCCTGGGAGGCACAGGCTAAAACCTAACTCGCGCGGGCTCCGACCACAGTATAACGCCCGCGGACTCACTTCCCTCGCCCTTGGGCAGGGCTTTTCCAGGGCTCCCCTCGGGGTCGGGGACCGAGGATGGGTCGGGAACCGAAGGGAGGGCGCGCGGGCGGTCCCCAGGCGCGGTGGCGGCCGGCCGGCCCCCACTTCCACGTTTGCACTCCTTGCGTTTCCACGGGTCCTTCCACCCTCCCGGGCCGCAGTTAGGAGCCCGGAGCCCTCACGTTCCTCTAGGGGCGAAACCCATTTTCTCCATTGTAGGGGGAGGGAGATGGGAGGGGGAGAGAGAGGGGGGCTGGCGGGGAAGCCGCAGGGGGAAGGAGAGGAGGGGGGCGGGAACACGGGGGGTGAGAAAAGCTTTTTCACTCTTTGTCACTCTTGAATTGGGGGCGGAGGAAGAAAACCACTATGTGAAGCTATAAAAAGCAAAGGGGGCGGCGGCGAGAGAGCAGACGCGGAGCGGGAGGCCCGGCGGAGCGCGCGACGGCTCCGCAGCATCGCGGCCGCACCCCCGGCGGCTCTCGGCCGCTGGTGTGAACCAGGGAAAGACGCTCCCGGCGACCGTCCGCGCGCGCTCGGGGCGGGGCGGGGACCTCGGCTGGCCCCGGACCTCCGGCGTCCGCTCCGGGGGCGGTTCCCGATCTCCCAGGAGAGCGCGGGCTCGCAGAGAAAAGGAAGACTTGAGTCCTGCAGAGTGTGAGGCGTAAAGGGTAGGCAAGGAAAAGAGGAGAGAAAAGCGTCGGAGGCCGAAGGAGAAGGCACTGGTGTCGACGTCGAGCAGCTAAGAGGAAGGCTGGAGCGCGGGGATCCCGGCGGGGCCACGGAGGTGCGGGGCGCGGCGCAGCGGAAGCGGCGGCCGGCGGGGCTGAGTCTTCTGGCACCTCGGGGCACGCCTCCTCGGCGGGAAGGCGCCTCGCCTCGGCTTCCAGTCACTGCACAACTTCCTGCGCTGGTGGAGAAGCGGGTCTTGCTTGGGTAGCGCGCGCTCCTGGTGTGAGGCGTGAGACTGAGTTCACAGGTGCTTGCCCCACCCCCTCCCGAAGCCAAGTGGGGTTTGGGGAGCAGCGTCTTCGAGCCTCCGCGCCCCGAGCGAGTGGCCCGCCTGTTGGGGTCCTCCCTCCCCTCGCATCAGCATCCCTCGGGCTCTGCGCCTCCCCGGGGACCCCTCGCCGGGAGATGGCCGCTTTGATGCGGGGCAAGGACTCGTCCCGCTGTCTGCTTCTCCTGGCCGCGGTGCTGATGGTGGAGAGCTCGCAGCTCGGCGGTTCGCGGGCCAAACTCAACTCCATCAAGTCCTCTCTGGGCGGGGAGACGCCTTTACAGGCCTCCAATCGATCTGCGGGCACATACCAAGGACTGGCTTTCGGCGGCAGTAAGAAGGGCAAAAACCTGGGGCAGGTAGGAAAACACCCCCAATATACTCTTCAAACCAGGAGAGGGAGGGACCAGCGCTCCCGAGAGCTTCGTTCGCCTTTGCGCCCCTTGAACTTCCCAGTGCGCTCGCAGGTGGGGCGCACACGACAGCTGGGGAGGGGATCCCAGAGCAGGTCTGCGAGCGCGGAGGGTGTGGAGCCGGCGGGGTAGGGTCCCGTCTCACCTTTGCTTTGGGGCTCGGGCATGTGCAGCGATCTAAGTGCGTACGCAGGGGTGGGGAAAGCGGCCGGAACGGTCCTTCTCGCAATTTAACTCGGCGATGCTGAGGATGATGCTAGTATCTAACCCGTAGCCACTGGCAGTGTTCTAAGCGTTTTACATATATTTAATTTCCACACTCTATGAGCCGGGCTCTGTTACTGTCTCTATTCAGCAAGTGGAGAAACTGAGGCACGGGATAGCAGTTCTTTGCCCAAGGCTTACTGCTAGTGTAAGTGGCAGAACGAGCGGGATTCCAGTCCCAAGAGCCTGAGTCTGGTCCTGGGCTCATCCTTACATTTCACAATCTGGAGGTGCTGGGTGCTTACCCACTTACAGGTTTTCCTTTCCTTCCAACCACTTTGTCTTCTTCAAAGAAGGTCACAGGCAGAAAGCTTCGATAGGCTCCCAGGTCTCACTCCTGGAGAACTGTAAATAAATCATCCGGGAGGGAGCAAAATAACGCAGGGACGGGGCTGCATCGTAGGCGCGGTCGACGGGGTGCCGGCGATGGAGCAAGGAAAGCCCCGGGGGCATTTCTCTGCTAGAGGGAACTTTCCGTGGGCGTCTCCACGTCTGCCTCTGTCTCGCAGACAGACAGATTGACAGTCACGTGTAAACAGTTACACAAACAGACACACACAAAGGCAGGCGCGCGCGCACTCGGCCCCAGCGGCGGCCGGCGCGCAGCAGCCAGGAGAGGGGGCCCTGTGGGCACCGGGAACCACGACAGCTCCTCCTTCCGCTCCTTTTGTAGGAAGCCCAAACCGAAAGCCAGTTCGCCAGACAGCACTGGCACTTGGCACAGCACAGCTGTCAACCCATGAAGGCGGTTCATTGCCCCACATACCCGAGTTTCCTTGTTTCAGCAAAGGAACCAACTGCAGGCGCTCTCTGCGCTCTCGGTGCCCTCCGCTGCCCTTGACCTCAGCGCCAGCGGCGGGGTGAAGGGTGACAGCTAGGGCCAAACCTGGATGGGAGCCAGGGAAGACCTGGCCCGCACTTGGCCCCCCTACTGCCCTCTCACGGGACAGTTTTGCTGGTTTAGCAGTTCCAGGAGGCCTCCTGGGCTTTGAAATGTCAAGCATTTCAGCTATCCCCTCGAAGGAATACAAGGTCTGCAATCACAGGATTTTCTTAAAGGTCTCAAGGGAAATAAACTATACATATGCATATACTTACACTGCACACATACATATCCTTTGCACTTTATCACACATGTCACTTATCTCCACACATACATGACCACGATCCTGTTCTCGTCCTTCAGAAACACCCTGACATTTTCAATCAGAACGAACCTAACGTTTTCTTAGAAGTCCATCGTGAGATGGGACCAAGGTTGCAAAGAAAGGATGCTCTCAATCCAAATCATCAGACGTATCTCTAAGGGAACCGACTTTCAAGTCCCACCTTATCAGTTGCTGAAAAGAGCCTAATGTTTAGTTCAGCCGAGGACAGAAGAAGGGGTCCAATGTGTTTTGAGGTTCCATGCACATCCTGTATGTTTCTGTAGAGGACTTTCTGTGTCTGTCACCACTGAACCCCAACACCTGATGTTCCTCAGTCAAATGGCCAGTATGTCAGTACTGGCCATGGGGTTACATGGACTAGACTGAGGGGTGCACCCTAGAACCCAGCTTATCCTTTATGTTTTGATAGTATATTTGTACGTAAATACTCATAAAATGTCTGTTTATATTGCTATTTCTCCAAGTACCTGCTCCTTAAACAGGTCGCAACTCTGTTTGAACGTCTTTATTAAACTGAAGATTTATTTATTTATTCTAAAAGTGAGTTGAATTCTTTGAGTTGAATTACTCAGATGCTCTCCATAACTTAGTGGTACTATAAAATATATTTTATTATATTTATTTAACTGCAATATTAGATCCTTAAAATCTATGGTTGGGTTTGTGAGAAAATTGTAACATATCAGAGATAATGGTAACATAAAATAAAACACTGAGTTGAATTGCAGGAAGATAGCTGGGAAATGCGAGGATTATCTTTTGTATATTCTGGCTGCTCAGTTGTTTAGCGGGTGATCTAAAATACTGTTGTCAAGAAATAAATAGAAAAATCTCTTCTCTTTGAAGTAGGAAGAGGAGTCTTTGAAAATTTATGAGTTTCTTTATTTTCTTTATTCCATTAGTTACGTGGTCACCAAAATCCTTAATACTCTTATTTTCAATCATGGAATGACAATTAGGAAAGATTATTCAAAAGGGAAGATGTAGTTCTTTTTACAAAGAAAAACTCTGAAACTGAAATGTAGCTAAGCTGAATTTTTATTCATCATAATAGAAAAATATGAATGGTTGAGAAGACTGGAAGTGAAGTGCCAACTGATCAAATTAGCTAAATTATGTAGGGTCACCCTGAGGCCTAGTAAATTCTGTTCTCTGCCTTTTCCCTCATCCTTGACTGATGCTGTTGAAATACATGAATTTCAGAGGTACAGGAACAAGGAGCTGTAGGATGACCTTCAAGTAGGCTTATTAGACACTTCCTCTTTGGGCTTCTATTCTGCAGTGAAAATTGTCTACTTAGTTTTTTTCTGATACACTTTCAGGATAGAGAATTAAAATAAAATTTTGATTGCCATTGCAGAAGAAACTATCAAACAAATCTAATAATTTATTAATCTCCAAAAGTGAAAATGAGACTAAGTGGGTCCCAAGGTTTTCTTGATTCACTGTAGATTGATTTCATATGAAGTAACCGTTCTTATTTGTAGGAATGCCAATTGTTATAGGCAAGGTGGGTTATTTGTAAATCACTCCTTGAAAACGTGCCTTTGAATTTCAGAAACAAACGAGGTGGGGGCTCAGAGAAAACGCACTGTGTTCCAGGGGTGTTACAATTCTCATTCGTAAGGTTTGCTTTCAAAAGAACGGCCATGAGTTATGATGGAAACTGACATAGAAAATTGAATGTAGAAATATTCAGGGAATTGGTACAGAAGTGGTAAAAATGTTTTTGCTGAGTTTTTCACATTAATATTTTAATTTGGCTTTTTGTTTGCATCTATTGCTAATGAGTTTTAAGATGCAGTGAATATATATATATATATATATATATATATATATATATATATATGGGATAAATTAGGTTGTAGGGCTGTTACTAACATATATGTGCGTCAATATTTTACTTATATACTTCAATTTCTAAAGAAATTATTGCAAATTTTCTAAATCAAAGGTAATTTTAAACAAAATCTTTACTATCATACAGATAAATATATTCTGATTAAGTACACTGTTGCTCAACATCACTTCTGGAGTTTGAGGTGTCAACTTTACAGGCTTTCTTAAAGACACATTTTTTTAAAGAGCAATTTATAAAATGATTTTACCTTTGCGATGCACAATGATATGTTTTCGGGAATGAAAAGCCTTTCGGATTTGTGTTGGTAATTGCTTCTTTTAGTGTCTACTCCTTGCCTTTTCCTTTTGAGACAAGCAGAGTAATTAATTTGAATGAAATGCTATAGAATTTTAAAATATTTAAAAATATTATAAATAAAGCTTTGGGAAATAATTACATTTTTAAGATAGGTCAACTTCCTGACATGCGCCTCTAAAAAGAATCTGAAACTGATTTAACGTTTTCAGATTTCATGATTTTCTAATATAACTTGGACATTTGGAGGACAGTGGTTTGGATGAAGTTATGTTGTGAAAAAAGAATGTTTGAAATACATTGAAACAGAAGCTTGAGGGAGTTGATTAGAAAGCATTACTATTTATATGCTGCATTTTCTTTAATAAAAATATTCTATTTGCACGCACAATCACGCACAAAATCGCTTGCTGAAATAACTCTACACTCTGTTTTCTATAGGTGATCTCCTCACTTTCTGAAATTATCCATGATTTTTTTTTTTTTTTTTTTTAACCCCAGCCCAACTTCCCCTTGCTGGAGAGTAAATACCTGGATATCAACTGACATTACACGAAATCGGGAAAACAAATCATTTTTCAAATCTTCCAAAATATAAAGATTTTGAAACAATCTACACTAAGGTTTCTTTCCTTTCACTGCAGATAATAGAGAATTGATGATAGTGGATGCAAGTGGAAGGTTACCTCATGAATAGCAAGAAAAGTATTTTAATGATAATCTAAGTATGAGCATCCATCATTTTATTTTTGTGCTAGACTAGCGAGAGCAAGGGACACGGTTACTTAAACTCACTCCAGCTGTGACTTCGACCCTACCATAGTCTTCTTTAGTGCTCCCTTCTGATACAAATACTTCCCAGGATGTTTCAAATCTTACCGTTATTTTAAAGTAGAGAAAGCAATATAATAGAAAGGTAACTGATGCATTCTGTTCTATGAGAATATTCCCACTTTCTTTTCTTTTCTCTGAACAATCACTTTAAATGTGCATTAAAATAAGCTATTAAATTATAGAGGCCTTTTATAATGCTCAGTATATTTACCATTTTCGACTGAGTCTCTTCTGAGTTTACTTCTTGGTATTGATGTAACATCAAAATGAATTACAATTTTATTTCTGTGTGTGACTCCCTGATGGCCCCTGAAAGGCATTTTACTTCCTGATACCTCTAGTCACTTGTCCTCATCTGCAAAAAAGCAGATAAAGCTGCTCCTAGTTATTTATCCGATGATTGAAAAGATTTAGGCGATTTTGTGTCTGCCTCTGTTTCCCACTGAGTCATTTAAAAAAATTCTGAAGCAAACCCAAAAGGAAACAAAATTCATACTACTTAATAGATGGACTTCTGCATGGCACAGAATTGCTTTAAGCTTGCATAGAAAAATTGAATATGGAATGAAAAACAAAAATTTAGTATTACTATTTAAGGCCATCAGAAGTTAACTTTCTCTTCCTCTGCTGCCCACTCTTGCTAGGAACTAATGAAGAACAGCACATTTTGTCTGATTGTTGGATTTCTTAAGGCAAATATAAATCAGTCTCCCACACAAAGAGGTCAACTAATGTAAAATATGGGAGATTTTTTGATAGAAACATCTGTCCACAGGAAGAAAAGTCACCATCCAAATATTTGAAATAGTGACTTCCCAATGGGTCTTGCATGCTAAGAACTTTGGGTCACTGCCCACCCCTTCAGGTCAAATTAAGGAATGAAGGCCATGAATATTGCCAGCATCTACTCAGAAGTTTGTAAGGAGAGCTGATCCCGTCAGTCCTGGAGTTTGTAATGGTAAATGGAGAAACCGTTAAGGCAGGGGGACTTCAATATCAGATGTAAATTGCTGTATTTTAACTCAAGTGATTTGTTCATGTAGCTCTAAAAACAGAATTATTAGTCTAACATTTATTCTACAACCACTGAATCTATTAACAGATTATATTTGGGGGAATCTTAATACTAGTTTAGAATGATCTATGTGCTCCAAATAATAAATGTAGAAATAAATCCAGCAAAACACAAAAGTAATAAATTTTTTAAAAAGTTACTTATCTCTCTTCCATAGTGAAATAAAATAAACAAATGTGCATCAGACAACCTTTTAAACACATTACAGTGTCTAATTTAATTGGTTGATTCTATTTATGTATTATAATTTGGTACACAGAATAGCTTAAATTTATGTATTTCATAATAATACAACACTTTAACTGCCCCACTCCATGTAAAACAAATAAAAGCAATGAATGAATAAGTACACTAAGTGGCAAAATAAATCAAAGCATCACAATGAAGGAGAGTGACTTCCTCAAGGGGTGGTCCTAACCAAATGTTTTCCAAAAGATATTAATTCTCTGTATAATGCTCTATCGTGTGGAATGAAAATGTGTTTTCTTCTGGGGACTGGAAGAAAAGAGTAATTTTCAGAGTATTATTTCCTTAAACTGGCTTGCAAAGGATTATAGCACACATTGCACTGTAGTAAGAGGTTCCGTTTATTGATTATTTCCTCTGGGCCAGCCACTGCTCTAGACACTTTATTTAAATTAACTCTTGATCTCTCCGCAGTTTTGAAGCAAGTCCTAGTATCATCCTTATTTCTATAAGTGGTGGAATATTTTATAAATGCTAAAACAATAATTCTCCTGAGGCACAGGGAGGTTATGCAATTTGTGCAAATCACACAGCAGTAAGTGAAAAAAGCCAAAATAAAAACCTATGCAAAAGAATGTGAGAGCCTGCATCCTCAAGTACCAGGCTAGGTTGCTGCAATTTGCTAAGGCTATTCTGGATTTAAGAGGAAAGCAGACCCTTTATTTTATTCTTCCGTCTTATGTTTTCTAATGACATGGGTATAAATGTAGGTTCATTAAAAACCACAGCAAAACCCAGGCCCTCTCCTGCTGCCAACTGCTGCTACTCCGAGCAGCCACTGGATGTTAGCACTTCATGGACACAAAGGCAGGCACCAGAGCCCTTCACCATCTTCGTCTCTGCCTTTCCTTGCCTCCCTGCCAAGAATTCTTCACTGTCATCAGGCAAATACACACACACACACACACACACACACACACACACACACACCCTTTCTTTCTCTACTCTGTCCGATAAATTATAGTGTTGCCCAAGTAGAAGAGAATGTTATTGGATAGATTCTATTTCTCTTCTTTTCTCATGGCAACCACCACACACTCCCTGTCCTGTCTCCCTGCATCTGAGTGCCACCATGCACCCACTGACAGCGACAGGCTGGGGCCTTCTGTATGGCCTCCCTACAGCGGCTCGAAGTTGGCTCAGCTGACACCCCGCTCACCCCGATCAGACGGGAAGGCTGTCTAGGTTTAGAGCCTGCTTTCTCCTTGCTCTGACCGTCCAAGCTGTCCTTCAGACGGTCTGTAGTAGCCCTACGGCCCTTTGGTTTCCTAGCAGGCTCTACGTTCCTGCTCACCACTCCCTAGGCTAATGTCTTTGAAAAAGTCACTTAATTCTGATTCTTTTTATTTTGACATCTGTGGAATAACATAACAATAACAATAGCAACAATAATAATAATACTTCTCTTTCTGGGCAACGGGGAGGAAAAGGAAAGTGCACGTTAGTACTGAATATCTTTATTGCTGCTGCCATCACAGAAATAAGTGAGGTCAAGTGCTCGTGAACAAAATAGAAAGGGGCTGCTTTCACTACCCACCACGCTGGGAAAGGGCAACTAAACTAACACATGCCCTGTACATGGAGGAAACGAATGACCTCAATGACACTAAGGCTGAGAATTGTAACACAGAATAAAACAAGACAAAACACACACACACACACACACACACACATGCTATGCCATTTCTTGTATTGCATGCTAACACTACGAGGGGTATTAATTCACTGTTGTCTTGTAAAAAACTGAGCAAAATGGTACATAACTGAGTAATTGGTGACACTACACAGAAGCAAGAGTACACCAGGCATTACACATATGATCACGATACGTGGAGGTCCTCACAACCACTGCAATATTAGTTATCTAAGCACAGGAACCAACAGAATCGAAGAACATGCTCGCGTCCACTGCCAACAGCATTAACTTGATATTCTCCAAAGTGAGGTCGCCTCTGCGAGGGCAGGCTGTCCGCGCTGCGCGGTGCGGCCCGGGAGCTTGCTGAGAACGGAGGGTGTCCGATCCCCTCGAGTGTCAGCTGTCCTGCTGGCAGGACTCAGAAATGCCGGGCTCATTATTCCCCCTTCATTCCCTTCACTTTCTTTTTTGTTGTTGTTTTATTTGAATTTGTTATGATTCAGGTAATTTGGAAATATTTTAACAATAGTAAATTGAGAGTGAAAGTCATCTCATAGAAGTGTGCGATACATTTCGCATATTGGAAACAAACTGGTTGCCAATAAGTGTTTCTATCTAATAAGGATCTAAAGAAACTTCATCCAAATGTGGGGATGGGGAAAAGTTGTTATTTAAAACCAATTGAAATGACGGCTCACATTCAAATAATATTCTTCGCTTGCTCTTCCTAGCTTTACTTCATCTTAACCCTTTGAAATTTGGCTCAACAGGCATTTTGCTAATTTGTCTCTTGAAATCTAGTCTTTTTTTTCAGTAAACGCCCTCTGTACTTTGTAGCCTGTTGTCTGTCCTTTATGCCTTACATATCCCTTTCTTTCTATAATATTACATATTTCTCTTTTCCTCTATGGCTCATTTCTCTCGATTTCATTCACCATTTTCTCTGTGGGCATTTTCCACATTCTCTCCTCAGTCCCCTTTTCTGTCTGTTTCATTTTCTCTTCTTTGCTGATATTATTTCCTTCTTTGGAATCATTTCACATATGCAAATATCTAGCTTTAGCTTGATTAAACTCCTGAGCCCCTTTGCCTGCTCAAATATTTTGGAAGTTTTTCCAGAAACAAACATACAAAAAAAATCTTCATATCATAAATTAAGCCTTTTATCTCTAACTTCAAATTGTCAGGAGTCAGGCAACCAAGTCTTTAGTATTTCTCTAATTTATAGGATTCCTTCATTAATTTTAATCTCTTCTGTTGCTTTCTTGTCATCCCAAATGCCATTGCTTTTACTCAGATATTATCGTTTCCCGATAGACTATTGCACTGTTATAATAGTTCAGTACTTTTTCAAACCATCTCTCACACTTCATCCAATGTGAGCTTTCTAAAGTAAAAATCTGATCAGGCTTTTCTCCATTCTATATACATTTCCAGAGCATGAAATCTAAATTTCTCAACACACAAGATAAATGCCACACAAGATAATTGGGATGTAAAGCCAAGCAGTCTTTCTTGAGTCTGTGCCTCAATCACTGTGCTCTGCTGCCCCTCAGATAAACTGGAGGCCAGAGAAACCAGCAAGAGACTTGTTATTGGTGTTTCCCAATTCATATGTGATTAAATTCCTCAGGTAAGTCAGTCAGCCTGCTCATTGTTTACTTGCTTCTTAGGTGTATGGTATGATCACGGTAAAAATAACATTTATTAGACATATGCTGGGTCCTTGGTCTATGTAGCTATAGAAACAAATGTAGTCTTGCGGAATCCAGTTAGAATTTTAAGGCTCAAAGACGCACCTAGAAATTGTCCAGTTCATGCTCCCATTTCCAGTACCACATTAGGGCCAGCAATTTGATGAATTTTCCTTTTTATAAAGATTTCTAAGGATGAACACTCATATTACATCTCTCAGTTAACTAGTCATCTTAATTTTAATTATGGTAAGAGTGGGAACATTCTGCTTTCTGCTGTAAGCAAAGCATAAATATAACAAAGCTGGAGATCACTCTCTGTTTAAAAAAACCATCCGATTAATAGAAAATGTGATCTAGTTATTTTTTAATGTGTTTTTATTGATTTCAGAGAGAGAGGAAGGGAGAGGGAGAGAGGGATAAGAATATCAATGACCAGAGTTCATTAATTGGCTGCCTCCTGCATGCTCCCTACGGGGCATGTGCCCTGACGGGGAATCGAACCATAACCTCTGATTCATGGGTAGGCGATCAATCCCTAAGCCATACCAGCTGAGCTGATCTAGTTGGGTTTTTTTTGTCGTTCTTCATGGATTAGACTCTGGTTCCCTTGTTGGAGAGTCAAACTAACTGGGAGAATAAGGCTATCTCCATAAACAGTCAAGAAAAGGTCTGTTTGTCCTAGAAATTATGCTAATAGTGTAAAGAGGTGCTGTCTGCCTTTTCCAAATATTTTAGAAGAAATTAAATTAAATTTTTAATTTTTTTTCCTTTGTAAAAGCTCCACTGTTCCCTGAGGAAGTCTGCTCCTAATTTCATCATTTATAACACACTCAAGGAACATTAGTGAGAAGAGGTAGATTTACAAGGAATTAGAAGTCTAATGAGAAATGACAAAGTTGCACCAGCAGGAGGGTAGGAGCCTGGTGACCTCAGGATGGACTGGCAGGAAGGGTGTTAAGTGAAGTGGACAAGTTCTTACTAAGGTAGAGTGGACGGGTAGAATGTGTGCTGACATATATCAAAGAAAGAAATTTGATAAAGATGCAAGTTTAAAATGATGCCACAGGTTTTTTAAAACAAACTCTAACATTATTTTTCAAAATTAGTCACTACAGACAACTCATTCTTGGATTTTGTCATTTAGACCTTTTTTGAAACTAATTTCAGAAGTAGATTGTATGTTTGTTTATTTTAAGCCAGAACTTTATGACCATAAACAATGTTATACATATTAACATACCATATTCAAAATACTTGGCTCTGAGTGGTTTTGTGTTGTTTCCATAAGCCAAATACCCTACAGAAGGTGAAGATAAAAAAAAAAAAAAAAAAAGTGACATAGTTCAGGAAACAATTCCAAAAAGTTTCCAAAGATTTTCTCACTCACGAAATCACTATCGAGGTTACAGTTATAAACCCTTCAATAGTGATGAGGGCTTTAAGATGGAAAACCCTGTTGGATTTATAGTCTTAACACTGAAATAAAATGTGTGTAATATTATTTTGTAATGAGGTCTTCTCCATTAGAGGAACCTGGTCAAAATTTACATGATATGGTTGCTATTTCTCAGAGAATCGTGGTGTTCAGGAAGCAATTAATGAGTACAAGCCAGCAGTAAGTTCCCCACCCAGAACCCACTCTCTTCCTGAAAAAGGAGACAGGAACAATTTAGTTCCATAGAGACTAGTTTGGTGACACATTTTTTTCAAGTGCCACTTATTAGATAAATTCATGAACTGAGGCCAAAAAAAAAAGATATGTCAAAGTTTATTTTTTTTAATGCAAACATATCTAATTAAAATTTCAGAGTAAAAGCCAAATTGCTTAACTCAGTAAAAATGTTTTTGCAGTTGTTCAAATTAATACAATGCTTCCAGAATGCTCTCTGGAAATTCTTGTAAATTTCCTTGCTTGCCTATTTGCCTTACTGCTATCTTCCCAACACTTTTCAGAAGGAAATAGCTTTTTAACAAGAAAAATCTTGAAATTAGATTTCCAAGGAGTCTTGGCCACACCAGCTGCAACACACTGTAACTGAATTTTAGTCTCTCTGTGTTGGTTCTCATTGTTAAAACGCAAGTGACCAACACTCAGGTCTTATGCCATAGCCATCCCTGTGATTGATTACAAATTGGATTGGAGTGTGTACTGTAATTTCTTGTTAGAAAACACAAGCTTTCAACACAAAAGGACAATTATACTTGATGGCCTGGCACTTAAAAATTAAGACCAAAAATATACTTCTGGTTCTTAGTAAATATCACTAAAGAAGAGTGTAACCTAATCTCACCAGTAATTCTGTTTTTTTAAGAAGTCCACTTCTTAAGAGAGTTAGAGACTAACTGGAAAGAATGCTCTGATGGTTGAGACCAGAATGTTCTGAAATTTCAAGGACTATTTAAAATACTTTAGGGAATCAAGACAGAGTGACCAAAGCAACAGACAAATTAACAATTTCAAATCCATGCTATCAGATTTAAGAATTGCAAACTTAATGAAGATTCAGCAATCATAATGAGATTTAATATAAGGATTTGAAGAAATGATATTCTGCAGGTGTATTCCATAAGATGTATGGGAAGGAAAGGAAGAGCACAACTGATAGCTACTTGTGACTTAAACACAAAATCAAGCAGGGTTAATAGGCCAACCTCCCAATCAGTCATTGCCCATTCATGGATAATACAGTCTGATATTGAACATGGTATTACTGTACATTTTCAGTACATTCCAACCAATAACTTACAGCCAGCATTAGTGTGCTAGGATACTGAGCAATATATATAGTGTATTGCTTCTAGAAAATAGGATAACTGACAGTCTTTCAGAGCCCACTTTATGTCAAGAACTTTGTGTTATCTCACTTAATATTCTCAATACCCTATGAGCTTCTATCATGTGCAAAACACAGTGAATGTTTGAGGGAAGCAGACAGGCAAGAAAGAAGATGCTAGAAAGGAGATGCATTATTACCATATTCAATAAGAGTTAGTTCAGCATTTGGTATCAGTGGTCCCATGATGGCTCAGCTTCACACTTAGAGTTATTTGATTATGGTTTTAATGTTGAATAGTTTTGCCTTTCTGAGTTAAATGGGGAAAAACACTTGATTTTTTTTTTTTTAATTCGTGAAAGTGAATGAGATTCATATGGTCATCAGGTCATTGGGTCATCATACAAATGGCCAACAGGTACATGAAAATATGCTGAAAATCATTAATCATCAGGGGAATGCAAATCAAAACCAAACTGAGATATCACCTCACACCTGTTAGAATGGTTACTATAAAAAAGACAAGAAATAACAAGCGTTAGTGAGGCTGTGGAGATAAGGAAATTTTTGTGTACTATTGGTGGGAATGTAAATTGGTACAGCCATTATAGAAAACAGTATTGAGGTTCCTCAATACTGAAGGATAGAACTACCATATGATCCAGCAATTCTACTTCTGAGTATGTATTATGAGAAAATAAAATCACTATTTGCCCGGCTGGGCATGGCTTAGTGGTTGAGCATCGACCTAGGATCCAGGAGATCACAGTTCGATTTCTGCTCAGGGCACATGTCCGGGTTGCGACCTTGACCCCCAGTTGATGTTTCAACTCTCTCTCTCTCCCTCTCCCTTCCTCTCTCTGAAATCAGCAAAGATATATTTAAAAAAACAAACAAACAAAAAAAACTACTCAAACAGGTATTATGTGCCCACATGTTCATTGCAGCATTATTTACAATAGCCAAGATATGAAAACAACCTAAATGTTCATCAATGAATGAATGGATAAAGAAGTTGTGATAAACAACTTGATATGTTGCCATCTGCAACAACATGGATAGATAGGCCTCAGTGGCATTATGCTAAGTGAAATAAGTCAGATAGACAAATACCATGTGATCTTTCTTATATGTGGAATCTTGAAAAAACAAACATATAAACAAACAACAAGCTTATAGATACAGAGAACAAACTGGTGGTTGCTCAAGACAGAGGGTGGTGGGTGGAAGAATAAAACTAACTTTTTTTAAACAAAAAAAAGTAAAGTGGAGAGATATCACCGAGACTGAAGACTGACACAACTCCGTATGCAACTAGTTCAGCAAATTTGTCTGGCTATTTTTTTATTTACTCCATTCCTTGTACAGTATATTTTCAATTACACAGAGAAAGATAAGCATGTTTTAGTGGAGCAGGCCTTGTATGAACTGAGAAAGAAAAATGATCAGTGGCATTTAATCTGAATTGTGAGCAATTTCTCAAGTAGGTCTACATTCTTGAATTAATTAGGATTATGAGTTCTTGGTCCAAGGGAAGTAAGGTGAATATTCTCACCTTGGTCAACTGGGACCTACTGAACGTGACTTGTCAAACTATTGCTATGTTATAGTTACTGCATTTTCAGGATGATATTGTAACTATACGTATACTATAAAGTATAAGTTTTCTTTTCATTTGCTTACCAATCTAAAAAAAGCGAATAAAATTGTTTCCGCCATCCTGGGGTTTTATTTTGTTTTATTATAAGAGTTTAACAACTTTGTAGAACTGTGCCTATGAAGTAGAAACACTGTCAAAGTCCTTGTCTTCTTATGTCTGATGAGTAAACCAAAATCGCCGTAATCTTCAAGGGGAGTAACTGCAATTACACATTAAAGGAACAGAAATAAACATTTTAAGTAGATGATCATTACTAAAAGGTAACATTGCTAAACAAGGACTTAAAGATAGTTTGTGGGACATTCATCCCCCAACTCTGCAAAGAAATGAGTGTTCGATCATACTCTTCTAGATGTCAGTTTTAGTGCAGGGAGACAAAGGCAATTGATACTAATTGTTTAATAGCTTCTGGATTGTTCACCATGTTTGCTCTGACCAGGTTTTCATAAATGATTAGGGAGTCGAGGTGTGGGCCAAATGTCTCCTGATGTTTTAGAAAGAGTAAGGGAGAGAGATATTCCCTTGTTGGTCTGATAATTGCAAACCCAGCGACAGGAACATAGAGCATTTTTGGAATGTGCACATGCTTAACACCTGGAATTTTCTGAGAGTTATAGTCATACTTCATCAGTCACCAGAATGAAAAGCCAAATGCAGATCTGAAGGCGGACTTCTGAGGCAATTCTTCTGGACTCGCAATATACCCTCCTTGTCATCTCTCAAACATAAGCTTTTAATCCCCTCTTCCGAAAATTGTTTATTTTAAAATATGAGGAAGGCTAAGGATGTCACAGCTGAGCTGTGAACTTTCTCTTTAAAGAATCCCATTCTTCAAACCCATCTTCGGCAAAGAAACTGGCACTTCATGTGCTGAGCAGATGGTGTCCTGCAGCACTGGCCAACCCACATGCGCAGCTGGGCCTATCTGGCACACAGGTGTCCTGATTTGGACCCTCTTGTAATTCTGACACCACACTTTCCTCCACTGGGAAGTGTGACTTGGCGTTGCTGTTTTTTCCAGTGACAACAGATATACGGGCCTAACAACAGCTCCGACTCAGGCGATAACATAACCCTCTAACTCATATTTAGCTCGGACCCAGAGCATAGGGTTTGTCCTAAGAGTCTGGGCCAACTTTTTGGTTTAGATTTCCTCTTTTTTATTATCTTTTGTCATTCATGTTTCCTCCCTTCACCTCCCTGAATTTTGGGTACTTCTCAGAAGGGTGAGAAAGTCCCTCTGATGGGGAAAATGATGCTGTAATACACAAACAAAGCTCAAAACTGAACATAAATTGGGTGGCTTTTCTACTCATTGGCAACTATTGGGCAACCACAGTTAAATCCTTAACCTTCAAGGATTTAAAAATTGGGAAAACTAGGCCAATTCATTCAACTTTTCATTGCATCTGACAAAAGCTACTGTAAAAGTAAAAGGAGATTTCAAATGTAGGCAGCAAAGAGGAAATTCAGTTGCCGTTTCTTCTGCATAGTCTTTTACATAATCATTTCCGTCTCACCAAGAATACTTCTCAGTGCAGAGCCCAGATGTTTTGAAGTTTTATTTTTCTTAAGGAAACAATATTTAAAATTTTTCCCATTCCTTCCCATCTTAGTAACAGCTGCCTCTAGCAACTGCTTATAATGAAATACGGCTAGGTAGGAAAAACATTGGTGGAAATAATGAGAGAAGTAGATGGTATCACAGTTTGGGGGTTTAGATTGTGTTCTTGTGCTGTCTCTGATTCTCTCTCTTTCACAACCTGATTTTGAAAATTATCTCATTTATTAAAAGCAAGCCATCTTCACATAATTGTCCTGTACACAATTGATTGGCTTTGCCTTTAGACGAGTAGACATAATTACTCAGCTCAAGAGGGAACTAAAATTGTATCACCCAGAAGTGATCTTATCCCACTGTTAAGATAATTCAGCCATTGTCGTTAATCTAAAAGGAAAAATATAGTATGGGAAATATATTCTGATTTTCATAAAAGTGAAGAATTTATTCCCTAGAATGATGAGTTTGATATTGATTCTGGGCTACATTACAAAGCAGATTATAAAATTAAGTACTGAGCGAAATAGATATACCCAAGAAATAACACAGGTTTTCTTAGAATAAATCATGACATACTAATTTATTATTTCTTGAGCAAAGAAAGCCGTCTGGTATCAGTATGCTGTTTAATCCTTCCCATCTGTCGTTATTCCCGTAGTGATTTAATGGTCTTGTGGCTTTAAATGCCACTGTAGAGAATGACTCCCCTATTTATTTATACCTCAAGGCAAAACCTCTTCCTTGAACTTTAAAATAATATACTCAAATGCCAACCTAATATTTCCACTAATAGATATTTTTTGTAGACCATATCGAGATTCCGTTTTTTCCCTTTTCCAAACATGCTGTCACATGGATTTCCTTATCTCACTTGATGATAAATCCATTTTTCTAATTGCTCAACCAACAGCCTTGGATTCATCAATAACTTTTCTTTTCTCTCACATTCACATTCAGCTCACCAGGAGAGCCCCTTAGCCTTATCTTTAAGACATATCCATAGACCAAAACAGGCATCTCTTCAAAGGTATGAGGTAATAGCTCACAGAAAAAATGACTTAGGAACTTAAATAAGATTGAACAAGATATGGACAGGGCAGCACAGACTCTCCTAAGAAAATAACTTCATATAAATATGAGAAACATATTTATTTTATAGTTTAGGAGGTGTTTATCTGTATACATTTAGAACATTAAAAAAATTAGTATTCTGGGAACCAATTCAATCATCAAGTCTGCTATTGCCAGGGCAGGAAAAATTACTCAAGTGTCATACACTATAAAAACAAAAACACTTTGTAAATCCTGTTCTTTGTTAGTAAGCTGGATTCCTCAATGATTTTCTTTAGTGACTAAACAACATCAAACACCATATATTAGCTTATTAGCTGTGTTCTTGATACCTTCCAAATGTTGTTTTTTTTTAAATTTATTTATTTATTTTTGGGGGTTTTTTTAGTTTTTCTGTTATGGTGCACATATCGCTAACAGTGGATGTTAAGCAGATAAGAAGAATGAGTTTTTAGACTGACTATGGCACTCTCTAATGGCCTTAGATACTTATATCTTAATACTGAGATGTGACAGCTCCTCAAACTCAGACTTTCAAATAACTTTGCTCTATTTGACTCTTTGGAAGGGCAAGCTTTATTTATTGTTAAAAGTTAGTGGAAATGCTGTTACACAAGAGGTGTCATGATATTGTTATCACATCATTAATTAAAGTCCCAATTTTTATCATGAGTATTAAATTTTTCTGTTTTAATGTTACTCATATAACCAATATGATTTATCTGTCACACAGGTACATAAACATTTGAGAGAAATCCTATTTCATTTTAGCAACTAAAAGTATCTCCTTTGGGCTAAATTTCAGGTTATTTTCTAATTCCATTTACAGGACTTGATATTTGTGTCTTAAGAGAGACTGAAAATACAAAGCTATATTAATTGATACTGTGATATTGACAAATTAACCAATGAAACAGACTAGAAAACCTACATATAGATTGAAACATAGGTCATTAAAGAAAGAGGAACTATTTAAAAACTTATGCTGGAAAAGTTGAGTATCCATATACAAAAATTTGATATTGTAACACTACCTTCCTATATACAAAAATCAATTCCAAATGGATCAGTGCTTATACATAAAAAGAAAAAAATATAAAATATTTAGAAGAAAGTATAGTAAATATTTTTAAAACCT
Source organism: Miniopterus schreibersii (assembly GCF_964146895.1). NCBI lineage: Eukaryota > Metazoa > Chordata > Mammalia > Chiroptera > Miniopteridae > Miniopterus > Miniopterus schreibersii. The sequence continues at coordinate 66,024,080 of NC_138101.1, read as the reverse complement.
TGGATAAGAAGGAATTTTTAAGCAAGGCACATGCCAAAATGAAAAGAAAAGAGGTAAATTTGAAAAAAGGTAAAAATACTGGCCTACCAACGACACTATAAAGAAAGTAGAAAACAGTCCATTAACTGGGAAATGTGTGAGCACATGTAGCCATCTGAAATCTGTGTGATTATAGATTATTGTCTAGAATATTTAACAAATTCCTATAAATTAAAAAGGAATTAGAGGGGGGTAATCTAATAAAAAATGGGAAAAACACACAAACATTCATTTGACAGAAGGGTAATAAGGTGGCCAATGAATATTTGAATAGATCCTCAAACTTACTCGTAGTAAAAATAATGCAAACAAAGATATTGACCTTTCATTGTATACACAATGGGTGATCAAAAATTAAGAAATTGATAATACCAACTGTGTAGGAGGATATGTAGAACTTTAATTTATTATTCATGGGAGTGGAATCATTACTACCACTGGAAAATATCTTGTAATTCTGAACATTCATACATTCTATGACTTAGCAATTCCGCTCCTATGAAAAAAATTCTGCTCCTTGTTCATGTGTGCCAGAAGATATGTATAAAAAGGGGTATAGAAGCACTGTTGGTAATATCAAAAAACAGGTCATCAACAAGAAAATGCATATATAAATTATGGTAGATTAATACAATGGAGAGTTATGGAAAAATGGAAATAAATAAATGAACTATAGCTAGAAGTGAGCATGAATGAAGCTTTGAAATGTAATGGTTACTGGCAAAAAGAAAAAATGTACAAATAATATTGAGGATACTGTCAAATTTGGTGGGAGGTATACTAAATAGAGGCAAATTATTAATATTGTTGTAATTCTTCGGTTCGATGGTGGGTTCACAGTTGTTCTTGATAACTTACAAATATTTAAATACATTCTGCGTGTATCAAATACATTTTAAGATTTTTAGAAATAAAAGATTGAAGGAGAGATTTGAGAATCTTTGAGGATCTTCCATTCAGGTGGGATAACTGCAGATGAGAGTCAAGAGAGATGGGAGTACCTATGAACACATCCTCTGAAAAGTATTATCACTTTAAAAGTAACTTTTAGAGGTCATAAGTTGACAAGAGTATTAGGGAGAGTTGTTTAAAAGTGGAACTCAGACTTTAGAAAATGTAGTTAAAACATTTTTTTTCAGTAACATCTTTTATTTTATTTATTAATTTTACCTAAAAGAATGGCCAAAAAACAAGCTGTGGTTATTCAGACTTAGGATTTACCAAGTATTTTCTCAGAAATAAACAAAGTGTGTCTGTTACTTCAAGGAAAACATTTCATATTTGTTGCCACAGTGAGATTTGAGTTTTCAAAGTCTGTATAACTTTAGGAAGCAACATTTTCTAAATAGTCGATGGATAAAGTTGCAAATTTATAATGTAAAGTAGACCAAAGGACTTTAATGTAATAGAGTATGAAAGATTCATAGATATGGTTTCAAATTTCATATGGCAACTAACCTTTAAGAAACTACCATTTGTCAAGTTTTGGTACAGTAATCAAAGAGAAATATTCACAATTATATGAAAAAGCTATTAAGATACTCCTCCCCTTTCCAACTACATGTTTGTATGAAACCAGATTTTCTTTATCTATTTCAACAAAAATAACATACTGCAAGAAATTAAATGCAGAAACAGTTAAGAGAATCCAGTTGTCTTCTACTAAGTCACACATTCAAGAGATTTTCAAAAATGTAAAATAATGCCATACTCCTCACTACATTTTTCTTCTGTTTAGTTATCTTTCATAAACTTATAATGGGTTATTGCTATTTTTTAAATAAGCTAATAAATATTACTTTTTTAAAAGCTTTAACTTCTAATAAGTTTATTATGGATAGATACAACACAGACAACAGCTTTTTGGTGCTCTCAATAGTTTTTTAAGATTTTAATAGGCTCCTTAGGCTCAACGCTGAAAACCACTTTCTTATGCATTAAATTGTTGGTCTTTGTCTTCCTGTGCTTAGGAGCAAAGTAAATAAAAAAGGTTCAGGAATTTCAGAACCTACCAGGAGAAGTAGGAAGCCAACTTGACCCATTCATTTTAATGTAAGGGTCTAGTTTCTCAGACTTAAAGCCTCTTACTAAGGTTGAATCCCATATTTTTCTCTTAAGCAATATTTATTGAGAAACTTCTACAGGATAAGCATCTTTCTGGAACTGGGAATACAGAGAAAAGAGAAATGCCCCTGCCCTCTCTTAGAATGGACGCTGAAGTTAAACATTGGATTTAACTTGAATTTATGACAGTGAAAGATTGTGCGAAAGCACAAAAGTGTACCTAGTAGATTATTTCAATTTAGAAAATAGCAATAAAAGTATTATCTTTCTTTATTGCCTACCTACTCTCCTGATTAGCTTAATAAAGGGTTAAATTATCATTTTAAAGGAAATCACTGGACATTTTATAGTTTTAAGTTGATGGGTTTTTAACCAAGAATCATGACTAGTAATCTAACTCAAAGCACAGACTGAGTAAGGACATCATATTGTTCCTCCCTTCCTAACTTTGTGGGAAGGCAGCCTAATTGTAGGTAAATACAATCATGAAAATGAAAGAAAACAGGTTTTGGGGTGTTTTTTTGGTGTTTTTGTTTTGTTTTATTTTGTTTTTTTGTTTGTTTTTAGTGTAGAAAGCAGCTTGATCTGTAAAGTGATTGTAAACTTCACAGATGGTAAAATGTTTGAGAATCCTTAGAGGAAAATAAAATCTTTTGAAATACAAATTTGAGGAACTGAGGAACCATCACCTGGGGCCAAATTCTTATTCCCTGTCATTCCAGAAGAATTCCCACAGAATTACAGAGATTTAGAAACTGGTTAGTAAGTACTCATTTAAAGAAAAATCTCTGTCAGTCAAGGAGCCAAAAATTGCGTTTTGCGTAACAAAATGCCTTACTCTATTTTGATACCTATTCAAGAATGTCCCTTCTATTGCTGTGTCAAAGTAAGCGTTCACATATTTTATTCAAGTGACTTACTTGAAAAACATTGCTGCTCCTTTGCCCTCCCCCCAGCTGCAATTCCCTTGTTGAAGCATGATTTCATAAATTTATTCTGAAATAAAATTTTATTTTCTCTTTGCTCTACCCCTTCCAGCTGCAAACTCCTACCAGATTTGTGCAATAATTAATATATATGTTTAAAATAAGAACTCCTCTTCTCTCTTCTACTGTCCCGTTTGCAGATTTCTAGCCCTCATATGGCTTTTTCAGCTTTTTGTTTGTAATAGTATTTTATAAACACAAAACAAGCTTTGATTCTCTTATACTTGTTTCCAAGCCCACACTGTCTCCTGACTCTCAGTCATTCTGATTCTTGCCAATGAAGGTTAAACCAGGCCCTTCCTCAACTGCAATATTACTTTTAAATTGCACTATTTTTATTTTATTTTTGAATTCTTTAGTCCTCAAAACATTACTGAATGAGCATTAGTCAAGGAAGGGCATGTTATCATTCTCTAGTTGTGAAAGTAAGGGGATTTGTTTTTAGATTCTAATTTATCTAATTTATCTTTATTGTTGAAAGTTTTGCAGGTGTCACCCTTTCCCCCCATTGACCTCCTCCCACCCTCCTGGGCCCTCTCCCTAGGTCTTCACCACACTGTGTCCATGGGCTATGCATATATGCACATAAATTCTTTGGTTAATATCTCCCCCTCCCCCTTTCCCTCTGCTACATGTCAGTCTGTTGCATGCTTCAATATCTCTGCTTCTATTATATTTGTCAGCTTATTTTGTTCATTAGATTTCACATAAAAGTGAGATTTTTTTAATGCTCGAGGACAATAGACATCCAGCTTTTTTCAGCTGATCCTTTAGAAGATAATCTATAATTCTTCATATTAAAAATGTAAGTATATAAAAGCATTTCAGTTGTTGAGAAGACGTACCTAGTTCTACTTTGATAAACTTTGATGTTCATATTTGTTTTCATTTATTGATCAGATTTGCAAATAGAAAATTCTCTTATTTGGCAGTTTATGAAATGGCATTACAAGTAATCAAATATTCCTGATCGTAGGCTAGTGATTTGATATTTCTATTATTGGTCTTCATATTTCTACATACTTTTGAAAGTTTCTGCGTAGTAAAATATCAAGTCTAGGAAACCCACCTGTCTTATTACTACTATTAAATAGTTTTATTTTACTTGGAAACAGATATTAGCCTAATTAGACACTAAATAAATAATTTGAGGTCTAGAGAAGGTTCACTTTGCGTGTGTGTGTGTAAGGTATTGTTTTGTGTATGAAGCACTAAAGGAACTTTGACCTCTTTCCTTTGCTCTTCTACATTGTGACTGGAGTGAGCTTCCAAAATTGCAAATGTGATGTTGTCTCTCTCTTTTAAGATGAACTCTAACTGCCTTAACATGACTTAGAAGCCCCTGACTTACAAGAGCACTTATCTTTGCCTCATACATGGTGCTTTTCCCTTTACACATTTTACCATTTTCCTTGCATAACTCTTACTCATCCTACAGGTCTTACTGAACTTCTCAAGACAAAACAAGATTCCCAGGTGTCCTAGGTGTACCAAGTATTTACTCTCATGACTGTTGCTATTCTGAATATTTTTGGTCAGTATTACCCCTCACTCCCCATTCCCAACCAAACTGAAAGATCATATATTTTTCACTAATGTATATTCAGTGTTTATCCCAGTAACAGACACAGAGAGAATATATAGTAAATATTACTTGAATGAATGAATGAATGAATGTTGAATTACAAATCCTTTAAAGTCCCTCTAAACCCTGAAATATGATTTTATTTTGCTTTTTACGTAGTCTATGTAGTTTTAATGGTGGTGATTTCAGAATTACTATTTTCTTTCAACCCTGTTTTATCAGAGGCTGAAACATAACTAAGAAACATTGAAGTTTAACCTAACAAGGTACAGCCAGAAAAGGAGTGAGTCTCAGAAAATGATATGGGGTTCTAGTTTGGGAAATTTCTCATTGTGAGAATTGATGTGTCCCAAAGAGTCAAGAAACCTGTAAAATAACATGCACTTGCCTCCTGCTCTTTCCCTCAAGTCTTAACAATATGAAGTATTCATTGTGTGTCTATTCTGGCCATTTAACTTGGCTCCATCCACTAGGATACCAGCTCCTAAACTTAGCTACACAGCAGAATCACCAGATGCCCAGGCTGTACCTCAGACCAATTAAATCAAACCTCCTGGTGCAAAATCCAGGTATCATTAGTTTTAAAACTAACTTCAGGTGACTTCAGTGCACAGTCAACTTGAGATCCCCTGCACTTGAAGGTGCCCACGGAGCTGTTGATTTGCGTCACATTAAGCTCTACAAGCATGCTCAAGAAAAGGGATCTTAGGGTCAGAAAATTACCTCCAGGTGTGAGCTGCAGCACCACTACACATTAGGTATTCAATTTTTTTCTCAAACATTTCTTTTTTTGTAGTGGTATCATTTAAAACTACATTTATTTTAAAATAATAATGGCATCTCAAACGGAGTCACTTTATTTTCAGGAATGCTGAGATAAATGGCCACTTTGGCAAGAAGAGACAATACATTTGAAAAAATAAGTTGTTTCCTTTCTGCCACCTTCCTTAAGCCTATGCTGAAAAGAACTTAAATTTTTCATGACCATATAAAGAGGAAATAGGGCCTTTGTTACTCTTGAGTCCATTGACTCAGAAGGGATATTAAAGTTCCATACAGGCACTTCAATTTAAGCACAAACTTTAAAATTAACATAAACTTCTTTTTAAAATTTTTAAATTAATTTTTAATTTTAATTTTTTAATGATTTTAGAGAGAGGAATGGAGAAAGAGAGAGAGAGAGAAACCAATTTGAGAAAGATCGATTGGTTGCCTCCTACACATGCCCCGACCAGGGATGAAACCGAAAACCTTGCGTATGTGCACTGACTGGGAATCCAATGGCCACCTTTTGGTGTATGGGAGGATGTTCCAACCAACTGAGCCACACTGGCTAGGGAAATTTTATTATTTTTTTAATAGCTGTTTATTTTTTTCCATCACCATTTATCCCCTCTATTCCCTCTTCCACTTCCATGCTCCCACCCCCTGCCATCATCGCACTATTGTCCATGTCCATGAGTTCTCTCTCTCTCTCTCTGTTCAAGCCCTCCACCTTAAAGGATAAAATCATGATTATTCCACTGGGGAAAAATTATTGGCCTAAAAAGAGCAAAGCTACTATGAGAGCTGTACTTTCAAGGTATATACACAACCATTATTTTTTTATTAGCTCTGAAAACATGAAGGTCTATATTAAAGAATGTCTTCTCTGTAATAATGTCAACAATAAAAAAAAAAGAAAAAAAACTCTTACCCTATTAATAAAATAAGAATCCATGAGCCTATACAGACTAGATAAGATAAATTAGATAACTCGGCAGAGGGAAAAAAAATGGCTTCTCTTTACATCTAAAACACTGTCTCTTTGAATAGTTTTCAGAATCTATCAATCTTTGCCATTCTTGTCATATTAACATTCCTTATTTCCCTCCACTTTTGCCTCCAAAATAGATACATTTTACAAGCAAGGAAGGTGAAGATTTCATTTCAATTCGCTATGAAAATTCTGTACTTTGCATTAATAATCTGAGAACACTATGTTTGCCAAAAGGTTCTTATTTAACAGTTACATGTTTCCTTAATTTTCATTTGATGTTTTGTATAAAAGCAGGACACAAGCCAGAGATTGTCACCTGCTCTTTCACTTTTTTTTTACCTAAGTCAAATTGGGAGGTATGTAGTATGGGTGTGCAGAAGGTGGTGAGCAGAGAGTAAAAAAAAAAAAAAAAAAATTAAATGTGGAAACCACCTGCACTCAATTCAGCCATCAAATGAATCACAGAATTTAACACTTAGCAAATACTGCACACTTAACTTAACCTGGAAGTCACTAAAGATTTCAACCAGATCCTAGAAATTTGACCCAGACAAACAAACCTTCTTGGTAACCAAAAGCTTGCTGAAGGTGTTCTTTTTCCCACAGCCAGGTGCTGCTAAGCATGGAAAAGGGATCTGAAACCAGGGAGGGCTCTCTCCCCGGGGTTTAGTTAGGGTATATAGAAAGCTGCACTGCTTTGAAAGCATCGTGGAGATGTTGAAATTCCTCCATCTGAATCCTGCTGTAACACCATGTTGCCAAAATTACATATTCAAACGATTACCCTTAATAACAGAAAAAAGCTGCCTGTCTTTTAAAAATAAAGTTACTTTAACGTGAGCCTTCAAACCATTACCTTTTAGCTCTTTAATTTTTATTTCCGTTATTTACCTTCTAGCTCATTAACTATATTCTAGCTCTTTGATTATCTTCTTAGTTCTTTAGTTTTTATTTTCTTTCTGGAGCTCTAAGAAGAATCCCTATCCTGGACTTTTTCAGATTCTAGAGGCCACCCACGTTCCCTGGCTTATGGGACCCCCTTTCTTCATCCTCAAAGCCAGCAACAGAAAGCCCAGTCTTTTCACATTGCATCTTTCTGACCCTTCTGCCTTAGTAACATCTATAAGTCTTATAGTCCTCTGACTCTAGGCTGGAAAGTTTTCAAATTTTAAAGACCTACGTGACTGGATTGGACTTGCCCAGATATTCCAGAATAATCTTCCCATCCCAAGGTTTTAAATATCTACAAAGTCTCTTTTGTCACAAGTTTTAAAGATTAGGATATGGACATCATTGGGAGACAATTACTCTGCCTACTGCAATATGTGTGACCTTTATATATGGCATCTATAATTTTATTGAATTATAGAATTATAAAATTAAGTAAATTAAAAGAAATTTATTGGAAATATTTTTTCATCAATTGCAGATGACTTGTGGTTAATGGTAGAATAGATGTTAATAGATTTTTAATTGGGGGCTTTGGTCTAAATCACCCTTGAAATTTCTTAGAAAGATATCATTATGAATTCTAGCATAGGCCTATTAATGCAGTACTTTTTTTCTTCATTGGTAGAATAGATCACTAGAAATGTGATCTGAGTACCAGATGCTGTAGTTAGCAGACAAAACTGTGTATCTGTAGACACTTTAATCACAATGAAGTTAGACACCACAATATTACGATATAAGAAACACTTTGGAACTGAGTAATTCAATAGCATATTCACACACCAAATCCCTCACTCTGATTATACAATTTGGAATCATGGGCTGAATTTAAGTTGTTTTTTCTCTTGCACTCTATTTTATAGATTTTTGTACTCTCTCTCCCAGTACCCACAGTATTATAAATATGTTATGTTGAACCATGTTGCTTCATAAATTCTAATTTTGACTATCCCCTGTAAAAAGAGAAATAAGTAAAACAAATAGAGAATATGAATTCCACTCTATGAGTTTTTCTCCCATCTCATAATTCATTTTGGAATGCAAGTATTAAACATCTTAGAGCAATGCTTCTCAAATTACAACGTACTTACCAATTACATGGGGATCTGATAACAATGCGGATCTGAATTGGTAGATCTCAGGTGAGCCTAATATTTTGCATCCCAGGTGATGTGATGCTGCTGGACCTAGTCTGGGACAGGTTAGTTGTAGCCTACTGACGATGTCCTGTTGCCATGGTAACCTGTGGTGGGAAAGGAAGCTGCATGTTCAGGTACTTGGTTTATGTGCTGGGTTGAGGAACCCAAGGAGTGAAGCTTTCATCTGTGGAATATGACTGAACGTGTCTAAGTCAGATTCCCACCAAGGCAGAACTTTAGGGCAGTGGTGCTGAGCCATTGTCTCAGTGGTGGCCAAGGCTGGTGGGATCGCTCACTGGTGGCATCCCGAGGCCTCTCTAGTGGGTCAAGCGCACACTGGGAGTGTTGTGTGTGTGTGTGTGTGTGTGTGTGTAGAGCATGAGCATTTCTGTCAGGACTAGAATGATGGTAAACTATGCCTGGCCGTAGCGAAGGCAGAGGAAACTCATGGAGGTTTGTAGCAGTCCTGTGTGAATCCCTTGTCTGACCTGAGTACAGGGGAGAAAGGCCAAGCCATCTACTAACTAGTTCTGTTCAAAGTCTCCCTCATAGGATAACAGGCACACATGGAGTACACCATGTGAAGAGAAAGGCAGAGATCTGCAAGCTGAGGATCTCTAAAGATTGTCAACAATAATCAGATGCTATGGGAGGGAGAGGCGAAGAACAGATTCTCCCTCAGCACCCTCAGAAGGAAACAACCCTGCATTTTAAGTAACATGGTTTTAGTGGACTTGAACTATGAAGGATTTCATTTTTAATATATTTATAATCCTATAGTAGGTGCCATGAATTATATACTATTAATCATTTATGGAATGTGATAGCTTATCTGACACCCTACTAAGCATTTTGTGTGTCATCTGATTTAATCCAAACAACAGTGTCAAAGAACTGTTATTATCTCCATTTTTACTGAAAAGAAAGCAAACACTGAGCAAAGTCAAATGATTTATCCAAGATCACGCAATTTGTAAGTAACACAGCTAAAGTCAAATACATCTGTTATTCCAGGGCCTGGGATTTTGATCACTATGTTTTGGTAATTATTTCAACTGGGACTAGACTGAAAACCCCAGGTTCAGAAGTTAGAATATTAAAATGAGGTTAATTTTCAATTTTCATACCATTTTTAGGGCATACCAAAGTTGCTTTTGACAACATGTGCTCAACGACTAGTGCTGTTCTCTTTCTTTCCCTTTTTCTCTCTTACTTTTTTTTTTTTTTTTTGGCTGTGGAAATCATTGAGCCAGCAAAGCAGAAGCACGTGAAGCCCTGCAGCAGATAGAGATTTTCCATTCACATTTTGAAGAGAATAAAACAGCCAAATGAAAGAACCCAAATGGCAAACACTGTAAAGTCATCCTTTCATAAAAATGTATTTTTGGTGAAGAGGTCTTTCATTTGGAAATTAGATCCAGCCTCTGCGATGGAAAAAGCAAGTAAAAGGCAGGGAGAGGCAGTAGGTCTGCTAACTATATAGTCGCACAGTGATACTTAGAGTTCCAGAATACAAAAATATAGACTTAAAAGATTTGGATAATTTGTTCGCATGCCTATGCGCTGTGAAATCAGGCACTGGGAAGAAACAGAGTGTTGTAGCTCGTTCAACAATATAATTCAGAACAGATTTTTTTTTCTTCTCGAACACATGGTTTTGAAATTGAAGATTTCTTTTCTTCGAAGGAAGATGAAAAATTCATCATGTACCAAGGGCAAAACATTAAGTGCAGGTTAAGATCTCCATGGCAGGTAACACTGCACTTCCTGCTGTCCTTTGATTGGATGCGTGTATTTCTTGTCAGAAAAGACCAGTGGGTTGAGGTCTGGAGTAGCCTAGTGAAGGTATCAACGTCATGACGAAGCTTTCACATTCCAAAGAACAGTGATTTTCTTTTCTGTTGTGAATTCAAAGGGCTTATTTTTCCTAATTATTTCAGAAACTGTTTTCAATATATTGTTATAGGTCTTCTCTTACGGAAAACAAGTGGCCTTTCATTTCTGTAGGTTACAAAACTGATAGTTGGTTCCTTGTACACATGAGATATTGTCCACTAAGAACAAGACGGGGCGCACCTAGAGGTGCTGAGAGGCGAGAAACCACGTTCTCTGCCTCTAGGAACTTAAAATCTGCAAATCATCTGGGATAAGAGGAAAGAAAAAGAAAGAAGGTACTGTTCTCTAAAGCAGGAGATACCTCCCAAGGTTTGTGCTAAGAGCTTTATATGTATTTTTTAATCCTTATGATAATTAGTACTAGTTGATTCAAACTCCAGTTCAGCTTCCTCCATAAGCTATTTTTTAAAAAAATATATAGTCCTGAAAGCATGAACATCATCATAGAGTTAAGGGTTAAATTGTTTATTTAGAAAGTTCTTAGAAGAGGAAAGGCTTTAGAATTGCCAAGATTTCTATTAATTTCCTAGGGCTGCTGTAACGAAGTACCACAAACCAGGTGGCTTAAAACAATAGAAATGTATGATTTCAGAGCGTGGCGGGGAGAAGCCTGAGTCCGGGTGTCGGTGGCGTGGGGCCCCCCGAAGGCTGCGGGAGGGCTCTTCCCTGCCCCTTCCTTGGCCTGCTGGTGGCCGGCTAAGCCTGGCCTTCCTCAGCCTTGTCTGCTGTACACGTTCGCTGGGCCGCTAGAGCACCTCCTCTCACTGGGGCTTTATGTCTCTAAGGTGACTAGGTTTTTTTGTTTTGTTTTAGTTTTCCTGTTTTTTTGTTTTTGTTTGTTTGTTTTAGCCCAGAGAAGAGGCCTGTCCATGTGATATGGAGAAAAGTGAAAAGAGGTCAATCCTGAGACCAGTCATACCTGTTTTTTTCCCCCCAGGAAGCTTCAAATCTATGACCTCAGAACCAACTTGGAGTTAGTGCAGTTTAGGTAGTTGAACTGAGAATAATTATTTCTCTCAACTCATGGATTTTGAAGGTAGTGCCATCTAAACGTCCTAGTTGTGTGGCCCATTCAGGGACAATTCAAAGGTCAGTGTCCTCGTCTGTGAAATGGACATGATACACATTTCACAGGACTCGACGGGACGTTTACAGAGCCTGGCATCATGTCCTGCACGCTATGAACATGGATGTTTGTGCTCTTCCTTTGTCCTTTGGCTTATTGGGTACAGTTTAAGAAATCTGGCATAGGTCCCCTGTATTATTAGCATGTAAATAAGAAAAAGAGTAAAATGAAAAATTTAGCATATACCAAAACGCAAACATATTGAATAGTTATCAAATAAAAAATTAAATTTTTCAGGTTTGAATTGTCCTTTTGTTCCTCCAGTAGAAGCCTCCACTCTGAGTAATATTTCAGGTGCTAAAAGTAGTTCGGTGTCCAGTGTTACAAAACTGATGATGGAAATTTTGCTTGGATTAAAAAAATCATTCTGTCCAAATGTTTTAAACAACATTCTTTATTCCAATTGAAGTGAGTGCTATGTTGTTGATAAATTAAACAGAAACACTACAGTTTTCTCTAGCCATTAATGTTATTTCAAAACTGTGAACTGTGATTTTTTCAGTCTATAACACTAACAAAGTCCATAGTAAAAACAAATTTGCCACTAATCAAGGACAAATCTTAAAAGTAATGTATTAGGTATATAGTAAATGTTAACTCTAATAATTACATTTTAATGAGTTTTAATCTCTTGGAATTTATAGAGCTATGCATTGTTTTGAATATTTTGGTCTGTTAATGTTTATATTTCTATTTTATCACACCTTTACACAATACCCTTTTCTTCAATTATGTATGCTCTTATCACTGCTTTCTGTATTTCTTTTCACATTACATATTTTATCACATTTACTTATTTTTGTAGTGATAGGGTTTCAAAACATTCCCCTCCCTTTCACAGGCATAGTTTTGTTTGGTTTGTTTGTTTGTCTTACCAGAATTAGGTGAAGAGTTTAAATCTTACAATTTAAAATCGCTTAGTTTATACTTAAATTTTACATTAAACACATGTCTATAGAATATTAAAGTTAAAAAGATGAAAAAATACAAAATTTGACTTAATTTTTAATTAGCTATTTTTTATGTAGCCATATGACCTTATCACTAAAGAAATATTGAATTAGAAAAAAAAAGTCTCCTTAAAAAAAAAAGATATATATGTATGTATGTTCACATACACACAAACATACATTCACACACACACATATATTTATTAAAAATTCTTCTTTATAAAGTAGGTTCACATCTAATTCATTCTTAAATACCTACAATCTGCAATGACCCAGGCCTGTGCTAAGCAATTTGCACTTCAGTTGTGATTCCCATAGTAAGTCCAGAAGGTAGGCACAGCGTTATCATCAGGAAAGTAAAGGAATTTGTCTAAGAACATAAGCTAAGCTCCAAGGTCATGCTTTTCATCCGGGTCTTCCTGATTCCAAAGCCTGTATGCTTCCTCTGAAGTCAACTCCTGCCTTATTTTCCCTAAAGAAATGTAAAGTGGGCAACTCTAAGGAGTTACTTTACACGCAGATTGGCTATGTCAGTGACCCCCATTTTTAATCCTTCAGTTTTCCTCTAAAAGTTTTTCACATAGTATTCAGGAAGCTATTTTTATTAGTTGCAAAATTACATATTCATAATATGGTCAATTTGTGTGACAAAATTACTTGGGATTTTGTCTCAAATGTAAGCTTGGTGATATAGTCCTCAGTGTGAAGTGTTATTTAATGCTTTCTGTAATTAGCACAAATAAATGGATTTCTCATTCTAAACAGGACACAGGTCATTTTTTTCTGATTAATTATAGCTATTCAGATATAGCTCATCTTAAGGAAATTTGATAACACATTTATTAGACATACAATTTGGGGAAGTATTATTGATACTTTGTAGAACTATTCCCTTTACATGAGAATCCATTACAGATTTTCATTTAATTTATTGTTATAATTTTTAAATTACTATTCTTTTTTTGACTAGAACTTCTGAGTTAAATGAGGTTTATTGTAAACTGCTAGTTGGCACTTATTTCTGAGATTGCTTTTGGAAGGAACATGGATGATTCTGGAGTAAAAGAAGGGATGTAAATAGACCTCTACACTCTTGCATAGCCAAAGCGATTACAACAATTTGACAGAAAAAAATGGAGATACACTTTATGTACTCTTCTTCCAGAAGAAATTTAAGCAAAATAACTTGTTTTGTGGCCAGATGAAGGGCTTCCACATTGTGAGTTTGAAACAGAATGGACTAGAAAAACCCAGTACATTAAAAATAGATTAGAAAACATGATTCATTTATTTTTGGAAAAACAGGATGTCGTGACAACTGAGAAGAAAGAGAAATGTCTGTTTGCTTGGGTATTTCAAGTCCTCTCTGCCAGTTGTTTAGCATTCTCCTGCCTCACCTACTTAAGTGTTCAGAAAGGGTGTTTTATACGCAGGATAAGCTCTGGCTCATCCTTGCTCTTGAATAGTCCTGACAGCTTTAAGACTGTAATTCTAGAAACAGGAGCCTGATATTAAGCATCTGCACATGTTCTCCATTATTGCCTCAGAAGAAAACAATAGTTGGGTAAGCTTACACTCTAACGGAATTCATTTTTACTAAGTAGTTACATTTAGTCGGATATAATTTGGTAGACCATGAAAGAGAAAAAACACACAGCATATTACATGGGAAGGGCAAATGTGTACCTATTCAAAAATGTCTGAGTAGCTAATTACACATATGTCCATAATTGCAGACTTGAACAGTTATTTCAATACACCTGACTCTTAGGGATCTTTGAAAATTAAGTATTTAAGCTACCAGGACCTTTATCATGGATGTTTTGATTTGTAGACTTAATATTTTCCTATCCTCTAATAACTTTTTTGAATAAAGTTGCAAGAAAGTTTTTTAGTTTCCACAGTTAAAGGAAAACTTGAACTCTTAAGGAAACTAAGAAATACATCTCTTGGGTGCCTAGATAGCTGATCGGCCCCAAATAATTTGTGGATGCTCTTGGTGAGTTCTACTATTTCAGGAGGAATTGATTCTATTTGCAATACTGACATTACATGTGTAAGTATGATCCATATAGTCCTACCAATATATGCAGCACCTGGCTGGTAAAAGATCTGAAAGAACAAAGAAAGAAATAAAGAGCAAAGAAAGACATAAAGGAAGAACAAATAAAATAACTGAAACTTTTTAACCTGAAAGAATGTCTAGCAGTACTTTGTGTTACTGTAAATAATTGTTCATGCATTCATTCAACCATTTATTAAAGGCCTAGTATGTGTCAGGCCCTGTGCTAAATGCTAAATATGTAGAAGGAGCTCTCACTTTATATAGCTAGTATGATGAGAACAGATATTCTTTGTAAATGGGAGAAAGAATTGGGACTAATGGATAAGCATTACAGAAATTCAAATGAATTTTGTATAAGGTAAAATTTTCTTAAAAATCAGAGAGTTTATTAAAATAAATGGCTGTTTTGTGTTATAGACCCTTAAGAGTGTTCTAAATGAAATCTTGTGCCAATTTATAGGGAATATTTAATATATGATAGTCCTCAACACTATGATTTGTTTTTAAAATCATGTCATTTATTATTAGTCAAATTAAAATTAGGTCCACAGAGCTAACCTTGGCCTACAGAAAAGGCTAAACTAGGTGTCAGACAGACACTCTTCAGAGAAGTAGGAAAAAAACTACCGGTTGTACTTCTGTCACAACTACCCCAAAAAGAAGAGAGCTAATCTCGTGCAGCTGTTTTTCCTTGTTCTGCTAGTTATTAGACTAGCGAACAGGTCACCAAGGGAACTATGAAAACCTGTCACCATCCCATGACCCAATAATTTCATGTGTGAGGTTAATCACCAGACTTTGCCTTTTCTTTGATGTCTTGGAGTGTGAGGGTAGTCGTGGCTCCAAGATCTGCCAACTTCAATATCCATGTGATTTCATAGTTTACCTTAGAACTCTGGGCTTAAAAGAGTTCTTTCAAAGACTTAGAAACTGTTTTTGGTAGCATACTAAACTTACAATCTGTTGTCTATGAGAGGTGTTCCGTTACCTTTCTTAGAAATAAAATGGAATCCTGATGAAAATACTTAAAACAAGACATCTCTAGGTTTATACTTTATTCCAGAGGCATCCTCTATGTCTTCCATAAATCGAATCATATGCTATTTTTAAAATCTCATCTACAAATCATTGTAGGTGGGCCAGCCTCATAGCTGAACACATCATTAAGAGATTCTGTGATTCTGAAGATCCATAGTGACATATCTAACTAATTTCTACATATTCTATTTCATTTCCATTACAAATGAAAGATTTTCAAAGTAGATGTCTTTTGATTTTTAATTCTTCAGAACTGTTTTCCCCCTTTAAGATCTTTCTCAATGTCTCAAAAAGTTTGGGGCATATTTTCATATGGTTGATTAAGTAAAAATAAGGAAGTAAAATTTCTTTTGAATTTCTCCTGGAGAAAGGGTAATCAAAGGTACATAGAGTCCCCTTCCTCAGTGACCTCATTCTGCACTTGAGAATGATTTGTTTTTGCTCTTACATTAGGTAGGATTACAAAAATTTATATTGGGGATTTATTTCTCAAATATTATTTCAGCAAACAGTGAATAAGCAAGAGCATGATGAATTCTTTCTGTGCATCTTACTTCATAAAAATCAAGACACCAGCAAAAAAATGGAACATTGGTGTAACTTCTGAGATAAAGTTTAATTTTAACTTATAAATTCTTATATAAAGTAAAAGTAGGAAAAAGACTTTTAAAACTCTAATCAACATATTTCCAACAATGTCTATCATTAAAAAGTGAAATGAAATTATTAACTGTACTACACATTTTAACTCCTTATATTAATTCTCAGTGTCTTAGAAAATGACATTATGACTATTATTAATCTTAGTAAAACATTTACTGTTATTAAATTCTTCCCTGGCCAGGGTTGCTTAGTGGTTAGAGTGTCGGCCAGTGCTCCTGAGAATCTCAGGTTCGATTTTCAGTCAAGGGCACGTGGTACTTGGGTTGCAGGTTCAATCCCTGCCCCCCATTAGTAGAGTGTGGGAGATGACCAATCAATGTGTCTCTCTCTCATCGACATTTCTCTCTTCTCTCTCTCTCTCCTTCTCCCCTCCTTTCCACTCTCTCTAAAAATCAATGGAAAAATGTCCTTGGGTGAAGACTAAAAAAAAAATTCTGGAGGCATGAAAAAGGAAATAAATTGAATTATAAGAAATTAATATTTTAGGTAATGGTTCTAGTGTTATATATAATTAATACCGTTAATAGTATTAATAATGTTATCTATAAGAAATGGACACCAATTATTATAAAATAATATGCCAGTCCTGAGAAATTTTCAGTAGTAGAATAACAGCATATTTTACCAGAAAAAAATGAAGGAGGAAATAAGTCCAGCCGTCTCCCGAAAGCTGCTTGAGCAGAGTTAACTGCATGTGCCTATGTGTCAGTCAAACAAGAGCCCTTGTAGTCCTTGCTCTAGTGTCAGGTGAGCAGGACAGTCCTCATAAGAGCACCAGGACTTCAAAGGAGAGCAGCTGGGGGCCAGATGGGGCCAGTTGTCGCCTTGAAAGGGTTAACTGCTAAGTTCCTTCCCAAGGTGTTACTCTTCCCAACTCATTCTCCCATTATTCACACAAAGAAAGCCCAGGTGCTGAATTATCTTAGAGAAAGACAGAATTGGTCTCTAACCCTGGATTTTTTTTGGTAATTGCTCAGTATAATCCACCCTTCAAATTGTTTAATTAGGAATTATTATAAACTTTAAATTGTGAACTTGTAATGAGAATCATTTGCGTGTGTGTGTGTGTGTGTGTGTGTGTGTGTGTGTGTGTGTGTGTGATTCCTTTGGAAGACTTCTTTCTGGAAGAAGAGGGATGTATGTGTCTAAACCCTGGGCAAAAGTGTATAAGCAGACTCTGAAAAAATTATCTTAAGTGAATATAAGCAATGTATTGTGGCCACTTGGGGTTTTGGAAATAAGCAGCCATGCATGGCTTTTGTCCTTAAGGGGTCCTAGACAAGTGGGTAGCAGGCCAGAGATAAAGAAAGCTAAATGGCCCCTTTGGTGAGAGGAGAGGATGGTACGTGAACTAAAGAGTGGAGAAGCTGCTAAATACAGTGTCTGCTGGCAGTTTCCATAAACCACTAACTGCTCTTTAAGTTCTTCAAACCAAATTACTTCAACCACTAGATAAGGTTTCAATGCATGATATTATTATGCTGTAGGCATTTTCCCTCTTCCAAGTTAATATTTTTGTTTTGATTTTGGCTGGGTAATTTCCTTTGTTGGTCAGCCACAACATTTCCATTAACTCACATAAATTCCCCATCTCACGACTCTTGCCAGTTTTCTCCCTGCCCAAACAGGATAGATAACATTAGCAGTGGTGCGTGAAACATCTAAAATTAAAATTATTTTTCCCACAGCTTCCGACCACTGGATTGTGAATAACTTCTGTATTATTCACAACCTTCCTAATCAGAGCAATGAACTTGGGAATACTTTTTACTTTAACTAGGAGCTAAATCTTCATGCATGAGACTAGAAATTGTCTATATGTTTTAAAAAATAAAGGAATACCAGAGTTGATTCAGAGATTGCTTTTTGATCTTGTAATCTAGTTTGTTTTGGCTGCTCAGAGCAGTGGTCGCTTTGAGCTTGTATGACTTCAGTCCTCGCTTCCTAAGAGTAAGGAGTTACCCACTAGGCTTCATAGGCCCAACCTAGCAATCCAATTAGTCCACAATCTAAGTGGCCACATATTTACTAAAGCAAATTGTAAAGCAAATTGGTCTTCCTGATACTGTGGCAAAGACTGGGTGGGTAAAATTAGCTAGTATTTCACAGTTAAAGTAAACTAGAGAAATGAGTCTAATCCTGGGATAATTTGGAACCTTCATTTATTGTGCATTTTAGTATGTATCAGGCATGCGTTAAGAACTTCATATGTCTAATCTCTTGAATTACTGACAACAACCCAGAGAAGTAAATATTATTTTTCAAATCTTTCAGATTTATGGGCATAACTTCTTTAAACAGTTTGCCCAAGGATATATGGTCACCAATAGAAGAACCAGGATTTCAGCAAGACTCCAAAGCTGTGCTCTGAACCATTCACTACTCCATGCTATTTCATTGAGCCCTGGTTAGCCAGGCTTTGGCAAGGATGGAAAAGGAAAACTTCTCTGCACTTGAACTGGTTTCTCATTCAAAAGAACCCAAAAAGTGGTCCATAGTGGTTCTCTGCAGTATCCGTATGGGATCTTCTTAGCTCCAGAAAAGATCCCCATTCAATCCATATGTAGCTCTTTCTCAGAGGGCCCAGGAACACCTGTGACAACAATAAGCCCAAAGAGTTTTCATCTTCTGCTAACTACTGTTCCAAATGTTTTTCATTTAATTTTCACAACAACCCTGTGAGGTAAGTTCTCATGCTCTGTGGCAAGGCATATTATAGTAGGGAGGAGGTTTTTTGTATTCAAATATATTTGTGAAATGCTACCTACTCTATTTTCTTTTCAATAATTCATGATTCACATTAGCCTAGTAAAGGCTCTGAAAATTCCGCAGTCAGAAACAGCTTTGTTTTAGCTAGCATATTTCAAAGTTATTTTAATATACACTCCCATCTCCACTAGCACCTATTAACATCTCACAGAGTTCAGGCTGATGAGTGCTCTACCAGGTAATCAATAACAGTGTGAGTCCAGAAGCCAAACCATGGGCAAAACTTTAACGACCAGGAGGTGAAGAGGTTGTGTGTGTGTGGGAGGTGGGGTGGGGGGGTGGGGGGCAGGAGGTGGGAAGGGATGCTACTCCAGTAACTCTGGAAACCACACTAGACACAATGGGCTCAGGAGAGCAAAGCTGCATTCCATGTGTTGGAGAGTTGTTTGCCAGCACAGAAATAAATGTATAAAATGGTTGGCACTTAACCCCAGGTTGGCAGTTAACCAACCCAAACCTTTAACACTTCTGCTATCTCCTAACACAAATCTTTCATCTAATAATAAAGTTATTCCAGGACTTTGGGAAGACTAGCACCATATATGTAATTGCTGATGATAGGATGATTCTGTTCAAGCATAGATAATCGTGTTACATGTACTTGAGAAACTGTTGGTCCTTTCAGAGCCTGCTGCTTATCTCAGAACTCTGAGGAAATACTGAGCAAGTGACTTAGATCCAAAATCTTCTCACCTTTCTGGATCCATGGGATCACTTTAGAGTTTAGTGTTAGGATAGAAATAAGGAATGATGAGAGGTTGGCCGTGGAAACAACTGGACAGAGCATCTAAGCGGCAAAATGAGTGAGGGAATTAACTGCCCCTGGAGTTCAGTGTTTGGAACTGAGGATGTAGGCCAAATTGTTACTAAGGCTTCAGAAAGTTTGAGCCTCAATTGTGAATCTCAATAATGGGTGGGATTTGGAAATATGCAGATGAGGAAAAGTAGTATTCTCATGTATGTACATGTATACGCGAGCGTGTGTATGTGCGTGTGTGTGTGTGTGTGTTGCAGGACAGGTAAAAAGAAGGAGTCAGTATGAAATAAAAGGACTGTGACAAAGAAAGCCTGTGTTGTGGAAATTACAGTCACTTGATCTGGCTGCATGAATGCGCTCATATGAGACTTTAGAAAATGTAGGT
Source organism: Miniopterus schreibersii (assembly GCF_964146895.1). Taxonomy (NCBI): domain Eukaryota; kingdom Metazoa; phylum Chordata; class Mammalia; order Chiroptera; family Miniopteridae; genus Miniopterus; species Miniopterus schreibersii. Next base: position 66,003,908 of record NC_138101.1, on the reverse strand, counting down.
TAAATTTAAGTTAAGGAGTTCTTTGAAGGGCCAGGCCAAGAATTTGGATCTGTGCTGGTAGTAAAAAGAGAGTCCTAAAGGTTCTCAAGCAGTAGGATGACAGAAAAACTGTTAGGAAGAATCATGGAGTGGTGAGAAAGAAAATATTGCCAACATATTGTGTAATTATGCTGTTAATATAAACTCATTATTTTACACCAAAAAAGTAACATTTCAATAATTGTTTGCAAAATCCTTTTTGCAAAGGAGTTTTCCTAATCCGTTGCAAAAAAACAAATCTTTTCTCTCATAATTTGTGAGGCTATATTAACTATTTTTGCCAAGTGGTGTCCACCAATGATTTATATTGGAAGGGCATTCTGCCTTTGCATATATTGCATACTCATGTAGAATAAAATTTTTCACTTAAAAGAGAAATAATCTGATACCAGCTCTATTTAGCATCCTACTTTCAAAGTCTATGCTATAGATTTCAGCTTCCTTCTGATCATAATTTTCTTCTATGTGCAGAAGGAAAAGAGCAAAAGGTACACAGGCCTTCTTAATTTTGAGCATTGAGTATATTTTCCACTTGCCCTTTCTGATCCTTCTCTGACCTGTTCAGTGCCCTAGGGGGCTGACCTGAAAGAAATGCACCAAGGGCACCCTTGCCTCTGGTTGTCAGTTGAGTTGGGCCATCAGAAAAGACAGGAGATTGAATGGTAGGAAGAGATGCAATGGTGTGTCAGAGAGAGCCAACTCTGCACGTTTTCCCTCAGCTCAGCTTTAGTGACATCATGTTTTTAGCTTGCATTCAGACATGATGGGTGAACTTACACCATGAAATGAGCCAATGTTACAAATCAGGGTTTTCATTTTTGGACAATCCAGTTGCCAGCATGCCATTAGAGGAGTGTGGTTCCAGGTATTTACACTTTTTGTGCTCTGTACTTGGCCATCAAGGTTGGCTAAGTACCTCAACCAAAAGTGCATGAAGGGGGCTCTCTCCATAGAGCAACAATGTTCAGGTTTCTTTAATGTTCAGTTCTTTAGGCTTAAAAGAGAAAATGGTTTTCTGCCCTGCTCACCTCAGACTACTTCACCATTTCTTCTACTTCTTTAAACTACACCATCCAATATGGTAGCCAGTAGCTACATGTGGCTATTGACCACCTGATGATGTGTCTATCCTCATACAGTAACAGGTGAATTAAATGATTTATTTTATTTGGTTAAAGTTCATTAAAATTTAAAAACAGAAATAGTATAAAACATGTTCCCATTAAACAGAATTTTATTGTAGGGCTATATTTTACTTGAGAATTTATTACTTGAACTGAGATAGGCTGTAAATGTAAAATACATATGACATTTTGGAAATTTAATATGAAAAAAGAAAAAATATCTTATGAATGGCTTCTTTAAACTTATTACATATTAAAATAATATTTTGGTTGTGTTAGGTTAAACTGAATATATTATTAAGATTAATTTTACTGGTTTCTTTTCACTTTTTAAATGTGATTATTAAAAAGTTCTAAATTTCTGCATGGCTGTCACTATTGGACATTCCTACCCTAAAGCTTGCCCACACTACTATAAATAGCCCCTTTATACTCTGAAAAACACAGCTTAAATATGCCATCAGTTTCTGACTGGTGGGACCCTAGCTGATATCACCACCACTAAAAATGAAATCAGTGACTAATTCATTTTATTACTTATGAGCTAAATTACCACTCTATTTTTAAAGAGAAAAAAAAAACCAGTTTTCTTTTGTGGGATATATTCAGTGAGCACTATTAAGTAGGTGGCACTTGGCTTCTAATGATGTTTCCTACACAATTTTTACAGTGTGCTGTAGTGGAATAATCCTCAGAATGGGAGGAAGTATTAATATTGTTAAGAAACTATCATATGCCAGGCAATTATCTGATAGATTATCCAATACAACTCTCCCAATAGTTCTGAGAGAGAGAAATGTTTTGAGGTAGCCTCATTTTACAGACCGGGAGACTGAAGCACAGGGAAATTACTTGTTCAAGGTCACACAGCTAATAAGCATAGAGTCCAAAAATCAAGCCCAGATTTGCTTGTCTTTATAACCCAGGATCATCGTAGCACACTAAATAATAAATATCTCTTACCCTAAGGCATTTTAAACAAAATTTAGTGGGGAAAGGTGTTGACTTTGCTAGATTATAATTTAAAACTTCCCTTGCAATGTTGGTGGTCTTTAGCTTCCCTTTTCCCTCCCACCCAGTCTCGTGGACCACCTATCACTTCTTCCTCAGCCCCAAGGGTAACCACTTTCTAACTGACCTAGAAAAGACCATAGCTCACAATAGTTCTATGAAGAGTTGTATCTGGGAGTGGCTTGTAAGGTCATTTTCGGGACGGGAGAGCCGGAGATTTGGTGGAATAAAGCAGGCCAGTTTGGGAAGGCTGTATTCTGCTGAGCCCAGCCCCTCCCCCAGCCATGGTCTCACCCCATCCTGCCCTTGACCCTTACTTAGAGTGCTACGTTGACTATTAGATAGTGTTGCTTTCCTTTAGTAAAGCTGGGAAAGGAGGAAAACAAAGACTCAGAGATGTGATCTGTACCCAAGGCACAATAGGGATGAAACCCTTCACCTTGGAGTTGAAGAAACCATGGTGCTGTTTCCCATTCTTAGTTCCAATCTAAGTATATTTATTTTTTTCTCCTGCATTCAAGTCTGATTTACAATGTAATTCTTCATGGGAGTTTTCAAGTGATGTTTACACACATGTTAGCACTTGTTGCACTGGACTTCATGTATCCTCCCAAATGGGTGTGAAATAAAAATATTTTTAAAATGCAGGTAGGGACTGTATTTGAACCCAGTTAATTCTGGAATTTTGCACAGCTGTGTGACATTAAACACTAAAAAGAAAATGACAGGAAACTCCAGGGTCACTGCAAAATTGGTCGTGGTTTTGTATTCCTTAGTAAAGAACCCTTTGGGTGCATAATAATTGTAACAAAGCAAGTGATGCTTCCTCTTACGTGCATTGTATATTTTTGGTCTGATCTAATATGACTGTGTGACCATCTAGATATCTTCTCATGTAAACTTGTCTGAAACTGAAAACAGAGGCAATGTTAGTAGGGATTAAAAGCAAAGCTTGGAATCAGGCAGACCTGACTTCAGCTGTGCTACCGAAATGCTGTATGATTGTGGACTAGTTCCTTCTCCTCTCTACACCTGTTTCCTCATCTTCAGGAAGAGGGTAACATCAGATCAGAGTTTTTTTCAGGTGTAAGCAATAGAAATCAACTCTTAAGTGACTTATACAAAATATATATATTTTAAAGAAATTTATTGTAAGGATATGATGTAGCTAAAAGAATCAAATGAAAGAATGAACTGGATCATAGAAGAGTATGAACCCACTGAGCTCCAGGGTTATAAAAAAGAAGACCTTATGGATATTATTAGTCCCTCAACCAGAACAAAAGAGCACTAAATCGAATTTCATCTTTTGGCCTCTCTACTCAAGATGCAAATTCCCAGAAGGAGTATAAGTAGCTAGTTGGGGTCCTGCATTCTTTTCCTTGGCCCAGGGAGGGTGGGAAAAGGTACAGTGCCCCAACTGACAAACCTCAGTAAATGAAGGACACTGAGTTCTTAAAATAAAACATCAAGTTACCAAGAAAGGGGCATGGGTGTTGAAAAAAAAAAGTGGTTTTGACTCTCTTGTCTTACAGAGTCATTATACCCTTCAAATGAGATCACTGATATACAGTGACAATACATAAAAATTGTCAGTGAAGATAACATTAAAAAATTATCATTAGGAAAGAGTTCATAATCCAGCTTATTCCTCTGTCCTAAGAAATGAACATATTCTCAATGAACGTATTTTACACACACACACACAGCAGTTTCTTAGCTTGTAATAATGGAGCATTGTAACAATTTGCTATCTAACTAGATGGAGATACATGGAAAAAAAAATAAGTAGTAATTATGTCCCAAATCGTTAGCATGCAATTATTTAATTCAAAAATCTGCCTTTGCTATTTCAAACATAAGCCGACAATGAATCCCATGCCATCTATTTTTGTTATGGTAAATCATAGTTGTATGTGGTCATGATTATGGCTAATTGTAGGATAAAGGATTTAATTTTAGAGTATGAATGAAATATGTTCTTGTTGACATTTATGCATGACAGTCTGGGAACAATAGGGGAAGACCTAACGGTTATGTGACATAAATCCTCCTACAGAGAGAATAATGAGGAACATTTAAATCAAGGACTCTGATTCTTAATGATGGCACTGATGATTCTAGGAGCCTGGGCTCTCCATATTTAGAATGCACCAGCTGCTTCAAATTAGAGAGACTGTGGACTCTTCTGACATGGATTCATTGATGGCTTGAGTGTGTGAATGTCTTTCCAGTTATGTGCAAATAGAAAATCTAGGACACTTCCTAGTTTATAGAGGAATATATTTTATGCTAAGCTGCTATTCCACACAAACATTGCATCAAAATTTGTAACTTTTTAGAAACATTGAATGAGAATCTATTTATGCTCAGCTCATGGACTGCATGACAACACTAGGAAGTTAAAAGGAACCAACTCTATCTTTTTAAACTACTGCTTTCACTTGACAACGTCTTCCATTTAAAACTAAACAATTAGCACCATCAAGCAAGTCCTCATACGATTAACATAGGACTCAAAGTTACTTCCCATTCTGGAAATCCTTAGGAAAAGGCAAGATATTTATACACTATGAAGAGGGAGCAGAGTATGCCCTGTGCTTCTACAGCACGTCTCCAGTAAGAGCAACTCCTGCTGCACTGACTGTGGTTATTGAGTGTCAAGATGTAGTGCCCGCCAAAACTTTTCAGAGGATATTTCAAATAAATTTGAATTGAAAGAAATTTAAAATTGTGCCATTTTATAGTTGTACAGTACTGTATGTAAGTACACTTTGGGTATTCAAATGAATCTTAGTCATCTCCCTTTCCATTCTGAAAATATCTTAATATTCCCACAGTACCTCCGGGCCTCCATTAGGGAAAAATCAGTAGGAAGCTTGGCTGGCTGGGATCTAAATCAAGTCCTCATCAGAGACCCCACCTTCCATCCTTGCCCCCCTCCCTCCCTCCCTCCCTGCTTTTCTTTCTTTTAGTTAAATATTTTGATTTGAGATCATTGTAGGTTCACATGCAGTTGTAATAAATAACGTAGGGAGATCTGGTGTATCCTTTGCCCAGTTTCCCTCGCTTGTAACATTTTGCAAAACTACAGTTCAATGTCACAACCAGGATATTGACATTGATATGTCAAAATATGGAACATTTTCATTCCCCAGAGATCTAAAAATGTTGCCTTTTGTATTCACATCCACTTCTCTCCCACCCTAATTCTGTCATTTCAAGAATGTTCCATAAATAGAATTATATGTGTGTGTGTGTGTGTGTGTATATACACACACACACACACACACACACACACACATATATATGTATATATATTTAATCTTTTGGGATTGTTTTTCCTCACTCAGCATAACTCTCTGGAACTTTATACAGTCTGTTGTGTATATCAATAGTTCATTCTTTTTTTTATAGTAGGATTTCATGGTGTGAATATACCAGTTTGTCTAACCATTCACCTATTGAAAGACATCCGGGTTTGTTTCCAGTGTTTGTCTATTAAGGATAATGCTGCTAAAGATGCTTGTATACCAACATTGATAGCAGCATAATTCACAATAGGCAAAAGGTAGAAACAACCCAAATGAATATCAACAGATGAATGGATAAACAAAATATGGTACATACACACCCTGGGATATTATTCAACCTTAAGAAGGAATGGCATTCTAGCACATGTTGCAACATGGATGAACCTTGAAAACATTATGCTAAGTGAAACAAGCCAGATACAAAAGGACACATATTGTAGAATTCCACTTTATGAAGTACCCAAAAGAGGAAAGTTCATAGAGGTAGAAAGTAGAATAGAGGTTAACAGGGACTGAAGGGAAAGGGACATGAGTTATTTAATGGGCATAGAGTTTCTGTTTGGGATGATGGACAGTGGTAATGATTGTACAGTATAGTGAATGTACATAATGCCACTGAATTGTCCATGAAAAATGGTTAAAGTGGTAAAATTTATTATGCATATTTTACCACAATATAAGTATATAAACATTTGTACATAATTTTTTGTATGAACAGAAATTTTCATTTCTCTGGGGTATAAACCCAGGAATGCAACTGTTGGGTCATTTGATAGTTGTGTCTTCAGTTTTTTAAAAAAATGCCAAACTGTTTTGCAGAGTAATGAGCCATTTAATTTCCATTAAAAATATATGAGTGATCCAGTTTCTCTGTATCCTCACCAACATTTGGTGGTGTCACTTTTTTTTTTTAATACATCTCCATTGATTTCAGAGAGAGGAAAGGAGAGGGAGATACAGAGATAGAAACATCAATGATGACAGAGTCATTGATCGGCTGCCTCCTGCACACCCCCTGCTGGGGATCAAGCCTGCAACTGGGCTTGTGCCCTGACCGGGAATCGAACCTCGGTCTCCCAGATCCTAGGTCGATGCTCAAATGCTGAGCCATGCACTGCCGGACGGTATCGCATTTTTAAATTTTTTAAATTTAAGCTGTTCTGGCCCTTGCAGGGTAGTACAGTTGGTTAGAGAGTTGTCCTGATACACTAAGGTTGCAGGTTCAATCTCTGGTCAGGGCATATACAAGAGTCAACCAATGAATACATAAATAAGTGGAACAACAAATCAGTGTTTCTCTTTCTAAAAAAAAAAGAAATCAATAAATTTAAACCATTCTGAATGATGTGCACTTATATCACATTATGGTTTCAATGTGAACACCCCTTCAGATGCATTTTGCCATCTGTATGTCTTCTAGTTGATATGTCTTTTGCCTGCTTTCTAATTGGGTTGTTTGCCTTTTTTACTGTTGAGTTTTGAGGGTTCTTTATATATTCTATATACTAGACCAGCAATTTTCAACCCTTTTTAATCTCATGGCACACATAAACCAATTACTAAAATTCTGTAGCACACCAAAAATATATTTGTTGCTGATCTGACAAAAAACACATATAATTTTTATTTGTTAGGCTCAATGGCTATTGCTGTGTTGGCTGTTGTCATTTTTCATTTGACAATCTAAGGGAAAAGAGGTCAGTGCCTCTGACTAAATACTCAGGTACTGCATTTTTAAAAATTCTTCCAGCACTCCGGTTGAAAATCGCTGCGCTAGGCCTTTGTCAGAGGTGTAGTTTGCAAACATTTTCTCCTATTCTATTACTTGTATTTTATTCTTTTTAACAGAGTCTTTCATAGAACAAACATTTTAAATTTTAATTATGTCAAATTTATCATTTTTTCTCTTTGTTATGTTTTTGCTGTTAAGTCAAAGAACTTTTTGGCTAGTTCTAGTTCCCAAAGTGTTTTCCTACCTATTTTTCCCTAAAAGTTTTAGAGTTTTATGTTGACATTTAAATTCACAATTCAGCTTGAGTTAATTTTTATATAAAGTGTTATTATTTTTTTCACATGGATATATGATTGCTCTTGCACCATTTATTGAAAAGGCCCTTCTCTCTCCATTGAATATTCTTTTACCCCCAAATAACACCTTCCCTTTCTTCATTCTCCCCCCACCCCCTTTTGTCTTTCTCTTTCTTTTTGGCTACTGTTTTACATAATCTACAGTATATTTACTCTGGCAGGTTTTTCTTTCTATCAACGTAGGTTTTAGCACATTCATGCTGTGAGTTTTGATGTTTAACATGTATATGGAAGGCATGGATTTACATCGCCTATATAGTCACAAAACACCTAAATCAGCATTATACAGGTCTTGCAATGTACTTTTATAATTGTCATGTTAATTAATGCGCAAAAGAGAGATGACAATGGGTACATTTTTATTCCTCTTGTTACACAATGTACCCAGTGTCAGCAGCCCCAGTCCCTCTGTGTTTGTTTCTGCCCTGGTGTATTAGGAGCACCGCAGCCAGGGAATGAGGCACAGGGGACGAGAGCAGATCCCGTGCATTCCTTCTCTCCCTCCTTCACTTCTTCCCTCTACAAATATTTAACAAATACTTGAGAATAAAATGTTGAACAAAGTAGACAAGTCTTTGCTTTCAAGGAGGTTTTATTCTAGTGAAGGAGGAAGAAAATTAGTAAATAAATCAATGAAATAATCACAGGTTGGAATAAATGCCATTTCGTAAGGTTTGATCATTGCTGTACTCTGCAATACTCCAAATCTTCAGATATTAGTTATTTTGATTGTATTATTAGAATTACAAGATGTATCATTAGAGTGATATTGGGGTTGAACTCATTGACAGTGTTTTATTGATCTGCCCAATATTTATTGAGTATAATGACACTGTCTTAGTTGCTGCTATAAGCCCAAAGATTAAATATTGCATAAGTTTTATCTCCAAGAATTTGTAACTTAGCTGAAGAGATAAGAATATACATAAACACATAAATACATTAAATGTGTCATTTAAAGAGAAGGAATGATAAAAGCTTAAAAGAAAACCAATAAAGAGGGAAAGTCCCTGCCCTGGAAATGACCATGGAAAAGCATCACTGAGCAATATCACAAGGATGGGCTTTGTAACAAACCTTAAAGAGGAAACAAGATTTCAAATACAGTGGTACCTTGGTTTTCTAATGCAATCCGTTCTGGGAGCCCGTTCGAGTTCTGAAACATTCGAAAACCGAGGGATCCACAGCCGAGAGCCGGGCCTCAGGATCTTGCCCTCAGCAGAAGCCGCGTGGCATGTTCGACTTCCGAGGCGTGTTTGAAAACTGAAGCATTTTCTTCGGGTTTATGGCATTTGTAAACCGAAATGCTTGCCAACGAAGACGTTCGAAAACCGAGGTACCACTGCAGTCAAAAACCATGGAGGAGGCAAAGGACAGTGCAGATGACTGCCCTAGGGAAGGCTCGGCATGGAGACGAAGCATGGTTCCCAATGAGTTTAGAAATATTTGTTTGCATAATGTGTCAACATAAAATCACAACAGTTTTATTGTTAATTCAATTCACTGTTTTAAAAATTCAGACCACTCCTTCACGAATCCACAGGGCACATATTAGGTATTATAGATAAACGCAGCCCTATAGTCTAAGTTGATATTAATAATTCTAGTTCCTCAGAATGTTCTGAGTTTCAAATCACATTGACAGTGAAACAAAATAGCCATGTATAGCTGTACAGCAAAAGCTATATTATGCGGTCTTGTTAAAATTAAATTTTATTTTGGAGCTCTTATATGGAAACAGCTTTCTGTAACATAGATTGATGTAACAGAAACCATAATACCTATGTGTAGGTTTCTAGATGAATACTTTAAGACTTAACGATAGTAAACTGAAGTGACTAATTTTATAAATTGTCCCCCATGAATCTAGTTGACCATTCATAAAAGTCTTATGTGGTTAAATGTCAAAGACTGACAAACAAACAAACACCTGGATCCTGTGACATGTGAGAAAAGACAGAAAGTGCGTCTGTGCATGAGTGCAGTGAGTAAGTCAGTAGTAGGGCTGGGAGTAGCCCAGCGTCTGCCGAGTGCGCTACACTCCGCAGAGCAGAGCCTGAACACGCGCAAGCCTTCCTGGTTTGGGTCAGCAATACTGTCCAGCAGTGATGTGGGCTCCTCCTAGGATGTCGGGAGTGTATAATTTACCATGGAGCGGCCTATTTATGGTACACAGGAGGATACCTTGCTGGTTGTTTTTTCTGCAGCTATTAAATCTTAGCAGCAGTTAAAATCCAAGATGCTATATGACTTTGCACAAGATGACAGGATGCTTCCTGCATGCTTCCTGTCTTTAAAAAAATGATATTAGGTAGTCTTATCAGAAGTCAAGGAATGGGGAAAATGTGAATTTGAGCCACGTGAACTTGCCTTCAAATCTTGACTCTTTATTTAAATTTTGTTGGCCTATGTTTTGGTTTTCTTTTGCACAATAGACAAAACAATATGTACCTTGAGTGGTCATTTTGAGTATTAAATGAGATAATGGAATCAAATATAAATATAATGCCCATCATCTATTAGATGGTCACACTTCCTTAACCTCCAGCACCACATCCCCTCTCCATTTCCTGTCATCCATTGGGGAAATTAACACAATAAGCTTAGAGTTTTATAAATCCTAAAATTAAAAGCTTTGAATGTTTTCCTATTGAAAATTGATGGTAATTCATATAAGAAGAATTCAATAGCTTCTCATCTATTGGGTACATATAAGAAAAAGCTAGCAAATGTCTTAAGAACTTTATACATGTTATGATTTTGAACCATACATCTATTAGATATTATTATAAGAACTTTGCAAATGTTTATCCCAACAGTCATGAGGCAAAAGTACCAACCTATTTATTTTGACTTCAGAACAAGAATGGAAGCTCCACTAGAAGAAAAAATGTTCACTCTCCTTGTATTTTAACAGTACTTTGCTTTGCATTTAATAGTTAGTCAAGGAACATTAGTTGATTGTTTTTCTTGAAAATTTTTATTGCTATATCTAGAAAGATGTCATTATAGAGACTCTGCTTCTCTGATCCAAGTGTTAATCAAGAAGCTCTAGGTAATGAAATCTATCTAGGTTATAAGTGAAAAAGCAAGAGTTTTGCTCTGTGATTTGTGAATAACCTTGATACATTTTGCTTGTAGGAACTGATTTGCTCATTTAAGTAAAGATGGGGTTGGAGCGGAGAGGGAGGGAAAGAAAAAGAGAGGGGGAAGGAGGGAGGGAGAAGGAAAGAGAAGAAAGGAAGGAAGGGGAAGGGAAATACAGAATTCTCTAAATTCTCAGGTGTGAGAAATTGTTAGTGAATTATCCTCGAAGTGGTCAGATTGCATTTCAAAAGATTGCACTGAAAAAGGCTTACTGTATTTAGCAAAAATAAAAATTAAAAAATTTATAGCATCACCAGCCTGAGGCCTTTACTTCTCTGGACCTATTAACTTGCATCATAAATAAATGGATGCTCTATTACAATGAATTTAGGGTAGCAAAGAAAGTAGTGTCAGGTTGCTACATATGGATTATTTTCAAGGGTGGAAAATAAAATAATGAGGATACCAACTGGGCCACCCACTGCAAAATGTGGGTGACCAAATGAGCCAACAGAACCTCTAATGAGTATTTACTCCAAACGACTCTGCATGTAAACTACTTCCAGACTGATGTGGTGCCAAGCTTAGAGGATTAAGTCTTTCAATGGCTTTTGTTGATCAGCAGCCAAGGCATCTAGGAACAAAGAAGGGGGTCTCCTTATTAAACGTATCAAGAATATTACTTTCAGACAAGAAGAATGCAAAGAATGGACCAAACACTAAAAACTAAATGGGAGATAGTAGAAATAAGTAATAACAGCATCGTTCATACTGTGGATTTAGGGTGATTTTGTTAAGGCATTATTTTTCAGAAGACTTTAAAGCATTGCTTAACATTTATGTGGTCTGGACTATATTATCGGTAGTTGTATACGTGTCTTTGGTTTTGGTGATGGTGAGGGCAGGAATTTCTCTGCTCTGTCTTATCGGTGTGCTATTAATCTTCTAGTTCTTTCTTCCTCCAGAACTAAGCAAAGTATAGATACAGTTGTTTAATAATTATTTTTGAAATACATTAAGTTGAATTATGCAGCTACTCTTGCTTTAATAATATAGAAAGCATGGGGAGGAACATAACATGGTTTTCTTTTAAGAGCAATAAATCTATAATGCAGAGGAATTGCTTGTCTAGAGGGAATAGCTAAATAGTCACTTAGAGAGTTAGTAACTGGGTTTATCCTGACTCAGGGACCTTGTATATCTCAAATCCCCCAAAGCAATGCAAATGACAGAGCACATATGGAAAATCACATTCTCTATATGTTTACTCAGAGAAAACACAAGGCAAGAAAATGTTTGCACAAAATGTTTGTGCAAGAAAATGTTTGCGACAAAAGTCAGTGCTAGAACAGATTCTAAGATGGCCACCCAAATAAATGTTTACTTCTTTAAGCAAAGAAAAACAAAACAAAACCTAATTTGGTATTCTGAAAGTCTGAAACATAACAAAGGTTGTTTGATTGCTTTTTTCTGTTTCCAAATAGTTGTGTTAACATTTTGGAAACTTTACCTTTCTAGTCTTTCTCAAAGAAGTGGTCAATTGCATTTAATAGCAAGATCTCCTAAGAAACACTATAAACTGTGGCCACCAGTTTCCCCCTTTTTAGGTACAAGGTTGCCATATGGATGTAAGGAATTGACCTACAATTTTGGAACCACACTCTCTGGATTGGAGATTTTTCCGATGATCAGCAATGCCAGTTTTGCCATAGTCCTAACATTCTGTGGGTTCAATAAATAGGCCCTGTGCAGATATAGTGGCTCACAGGCTAGACCAGAGCTGTAAAAATAAAACTGAACTTTGACCAGAAGCAGTGAGTACTTGTTGGGTCAATCATTTGAGAGATTCTGTGGTAGCAACGGGGATTGCCGATCAAGATAGTCTTGGGGGTGCCATGGGAAGAAGAAGGTGGTGATGTAGTATTACATAATGATGATGATGAGGAGGAGGAAGATGGTAATAATAATAGCTACTATTGGGTACCTGCTCTATGCCAAGCACTTTGCTGAGAATTTCACACACATAATCTCACTGGATCTTGAGAGTGATAACGGCAAAAACAGAGAACTCTTACTGGACTACGATTGCATGTTGCAGTTATGCATGTAATTCAGAAGGCTTCCAAATGATTGCATATTTATATTCTTAACTTAACAATCCCTTATAGTGCTGGGAAATGTTCTTATTTCTATACACTAATTCTTTCAATTCTCATCCTGTGAAGCAGATCGCAATATTATCCCTATTTTATAAACGTGAAAGCTGAGATTAAATAAATTGACAAGGGTCACACATCTTCAAAGTGGCAGAACTGGGTGGGATTCAAATCCAAGCCACTTGGCTCAAGCAACCTAAAGTTTGACCCAAACTCAAAAATATGGTTGCAGGACAACAACGATGAGTGGTTCCGTTTTTATAAAGTTCTATCCAACTCATCATATTCCTGAAACTGTATGTTAAGTGTCTCTCTCTTATAGTCCACATCCAGTTCTGCAGTAGAAACAGTAAGTGCTCCAGTTCTTATGCCCTTGGGTTCAGGGTCCCACAGAGTGGAACTGACAGGAAGATTGGAATTATATGGGCGGAGGGATTTCTGACAAATTTAAACTCCTGGGGATATTTCTGTGCTCGGGGGAACTTCATGTCTTCCTTTTGTCAGCTCCTTTTCTTTGCTACCACCAGGCAATTTCTAGTTGTTTTTTTCTACCTGCATTCTTTTTTTAATTTTTTACTGAGGTGACATTGGTTAGTAAAACTATATAGGTTTCAAGTATACAATTCCATGATACTTCTTTTGTATATTGCATTCTGTGCCCAACACCCAAAGTCAAATCTTTTGTCACGTGTTCTTTTGTCACTACCTATATTTAATCTCCTTTATATTTTTTACACCTGAAGCAAGCACTCAAAGTAAATATCAAACACTTTCAAAGACTTTACTGTCAGGGACCAGAAAGAAAGAGGGTGAAAGTTTATCAAAGAGGAAAATATATTCCTCCTTTAAAAAGCAAACAAACAAAAGACTACCCTTCTTTCCCCTTCACCTCACATTTAAACTTTATCCATGGTGCACGTTACGTAATTACATGATTTTCAGTGTACTATATTTTTGTTTCATTCTGGAGTTAGAATGAAACTGAAGTTCTGAGAGGAGGGTTGGGAAGTGTGGGAAGGGAATAAATGAGGGAAAGATGGGCATAAGCACTACAAAAAGGGTAGGTCCTGAGAGGGAGGGAGCCCAGGAAAATAGTCCTGGAAAAGGAGAGGTGGAGCACCTGGGATGACCTCAGGCTATGTGAGAGAAGAAAGAGCAGAGAGGTTCCAATGTGGAGCCTAAGAGTTGAGCAAAAGCAGAGTAAGGAAAGCCAGGTTTCAACTCTAAACAAAGATCATGAAACTGTTTCTTGGGGTAATGGACTCCTACATTAAATAATAAAAAAGGCATAAATCAGCCTTATCCACCAGGAACCTACCACTCAACTGGGATTTGTTTTGGGTCAAATGCTAAAATTTATTCTTGAGCACTTTTGTTTTACTCTGGGAATATCTCTAGGTTGACCAGTTATGCTTCTGTGAAATCCAAACTGGACACATGAGACAGGGAAGAAGACTATGAATGTAAATCTTGAGGGAGTGTCTTTTTTATCTTCTCTTCAGTGGGGGAGTCAAAAATAGTAACTCTTCTCATCTTAACCTGAGAAACTACAACCAGAGCCAGATCTTGAATTTTCTGTAAACTCCATGTGTGATAACAGGTCAGGAATCTTGCCAGGGCATTCAAAGCCAAACTGCCCAGAAAGCCATATGGGAAATGACGACTCAATGACCTCATTATATGTGTTGAACATATAACGTGTTGTGTATTTTATGTGTTCTGTATTTCTGCTATCTGTTGGGCATACCGTGCTTTACAGAAATTTTAGCTAAAAGTAAATGTAATATAATGTAATATTTGGATTAACTTTAAGAATTTGAAGCATGGCCCCATTATTTAGACTTTTACTTTAAGTATTAATCACAATCAAGACCTCCTCGGTGGGAAGAAGGAAATAAAGAGGTGTGTGTGTGTGTTTGTGTATACAAACACAATGCTAAAATGTTGGAGAGAGGAATGATGTGAGAATTGGTTGTATCATTATTGGTTGTATCACAAGTTGCTTAACTATTCTAGCTTTATTATCCTCATTTCTAAAAATGGCAATAACAACCAAAATGAAGAAAGCTTTAGAAAAAAGTTGAGAAGCCACGGCATTCGATGGAGGCTCTATTTGACTTAAATATCTGCAATTAAAATTTTTTTTATTACAGCTGACATGAAACATTACATTAGTTTCAGATGTACAACCTCGTGATTAGACATTTATATAACTTACAAACTGATCACCAATAAATCTAGTACCCATCTGACACCATACATAGTTATTACAATATTTTTGACTATATCCCCTATGCTGTACTTTACATCCTGGAACTATTTTGTAACTACCAATTTGAACTTCTTAGCCCTGCCCCTTTACACCCAGCTGCACAGTGCCCCCAACGTGTTCTCTGTATCTATGAGTTTGCTTCTGTTTTGTTTCTTTGTTTATTTTGTTTTTTCAGATTCTACATATAAGTGAAATCCTATAGCATTTGTCTTCCTCTGACTCATTTCACTAAACACAATACCCTCTAGGTCTATCCATGTTGTTGCAGATTCAAGATTTCAGTCTTTCTCATGGCTGAGTCATATTCCATTGTACATTTGCACCACTTCTATATCTATTCACCATTATGTATGATGTTAACTATGGGTTTCTTATATATGCCTTTTATTTGCTCCTTCTATCTTCACTTTGCTGGAAGTTTTTATCATAAATCAATGTTGGATTTTGTCAAATGATACTTCTGCATCTATTGATACAATCATATAATTTTTATGTTTCATTATGTGTATGTGGTTTGTCATGATAATTGATTTTTAGGTATTGAACCAACCTTGAATCTCAGGAATAAATCCCACTTGATCATGGTGTATGATCTTTTTAATGTATTGCTGATTTCAGTTTGCTAATATTTTGTTAAGGATTTTTGCATCTATGTTCCTCAGGGATACTGCCCTATAATTTTCAATTTTGTAGTGTCTTTGGTTTTAGTGTGTCAAATCAGAGCAATGTTAGCCACTTCAATATTTTGGAATAGTTTAAGAAGGATTGATATTAATTTAATTTTTTGTATATTTGGCATAATTCACCTGAAAAACCATCTGGTCCAGGACATTTGCTTGTTTTTATTAGTAGTAATAAATCTGTTCAGATTTTCTGTTTTTTCCTGATTCAATCTTCAAAGATTGTATGTTCCTAGGTATTTATACATTTCTTACAGATTGTTCTTTTGGTTGGCATATAATTATTTGTATGTATTTTTGCAGTGTCAGTTGTCACTTCTCTTTTATTTTTTATTTTACTTATTTAGACCTTCCCTCTTTTTTTCTTGATATGTCTAGCTGAAGGTTTATCAATTCTGTTTATCTTTACAAAGAACCAGACTTTGGTTTCATTGATCTTTCTATTGCTTTTATAGTTTCTCTCTTTTTTTTTTTTTTAAATTTCCCTTATTATCTTTATTATTTCCTTTCATCCACTCACTTTGGGCTTTGCTCTTTTTTTTCTAGTTCCTTTAGGTGTATGGTTAGATTGTTTATTTGAGAATTTCTTATTTCTTGAGGTAGGTCTGTATTGCTATGAACTGCTTTGGCTGTGTCTCATAGGATTTGGGTAATTGAGTATTCATTTTCATTTGTCTTAAGGTATCTTGTGATTTTTTTGTCTTGATCTAGTTGTTAACCTATTCATTGTTTAGCAGCATGTTATTAAGCCTCCATGTGTTTGTGTATTTTTTGTTTTTTTTCTTGTAATTGATTTCTTGATTGATGCCATGTGATCAGAGAAGATGTTTGATATGATTTCAATCTTACTTGTTTTCTGGCTTAACATATGGTCTATCCTTGAAAATGTTCCATGTATACTTGAGAAGAATGTATATTCTGATGCTTTAGGGTAAATACTTTAAAAATATCAACTAAATTCATCTGACTGAATGTATAATTTAAGGTCACCATTTCCTTGCTGATTTTATGTTTGGATGATCTAGCCAGTGATGTCAATGGAGTGTTAAAGTTCCCTACTATTACTGTATGACTGGCTATCTCTTCTTTTATGTTCATCAATATTTGCATTATATATTTAGGTGCTCCAATGTTGCATTATATATTTAGGTGCTCAGTCTCTGTGTGTCTTTCAATCTGAATGGGTCCCTTGTAGGCAGTATATGTACAGGTCTCGTATTTTTATTATTATTATTATTATTATTATTATTTTAAATCATTACCTGAGGATATTTTTTTTCCATTGCTTTTCAGAGAGAGTGGAAGGGAGAGAGAGGGGGGGAGAAAGAGAGAGAGAAAGAAAGAGAGAGAAACATAGATGTGAGAGAGACACATCAATTGGTTACCTTCTGCACTTGCACTGACTGGAACCTGGGGTCAAACTTGCAACTGAGGTACTTACCCTAGGCCAGAATCAAACCTGGGACCCTTCAGTCCGCAGTCCAATGCTTTAGCCACTGAGCCAAACTGGCTAAGGCCAGATCTTATATTTTTAATCCATCCAGCCATCGTATGTCTTTTGATTAAAACATTTAGTCCATTTACATTTAAACTAATTATTGATAGGTATATAGTTATTGACATTGTATTGTTTTCTAATTGTTTTGTAGTTTTTTCTTCTTTTCTTATTCTCTTTCTGGTTTTTTCTTGTATATTGATGACTTTCTATAGTGTTATGTTTGGATTTCTTTCCTTATTTTTTGTATATCTCTTATAGATATCTTATTTGTGCCTATCATGTGCTGTATATATACCAAACTCTGTGTATAGTGGTCGATTTTAAGTTGATGGTTGCTTAAGTTCAAACACATTCTAAAATTACTAAAATTTTTACTCACCTCTTCCACATTTATGTTTTTATCATTATTTTTTACTTTTGTGTGTGTGTGTTTGTATATTCCTTTATTTGCTGGTGTAATTATACATGATTTTTCTACTTTTGTTTAACTTTTGTATGAGCTTTACAATTGAATGATTCATTGCTTTTACTAAGTTTTTGCCTTTGTCAGTGAAATTTTTTTCTTTCCTATGTTTTCTTATTCATTCTTTTCTACTTAAGGAAGTCCCTTTATTATTTCTTGTAATACTGGTTTAGTGGTGAAGAGCTCCTTTAGCATTTTCTTCTTTGGGAAACTATCTCTCATTCCATTCTAATTGATAGTCTTATTGGGTAGAGTAATCTTAACTGTCAGTTTATACCTTTCATCAATTTGAATATTTCATGCCATTCCCTTATGGCCTACAATGTCTTTTGAAAAATTTCCTTGTAGTCTTATGGGAGCTCCCTTGTATGTATGGGAGCTCCCTTTTCTCTTGTTACATTTACAACTCTCTGTTTTTAAATTTTCACATTATAATTATGATTTGTCTTTGTGTGGGCCTTTTTGGATTCATCTTGTTAGGAACTCTTTGCATATCCTGGACAGTGTATCTATTTCCTTCCTCAGGTTAGGAAAGTTTTCAGTCATTAGTTTTTCAAATAGATTTCAATCCTTTCTTTCTCTCTTCTCCTTCTTTTATCCCTATGATGCAAATGTTGGTACAAGTGAAGTTGTCCCAGAAGTTCCTTAAACTATCTTATTTTTAAAATTTATTTTTCTTTTAGTTGTCATAATTGGGTGTTTTCTGCTACCTTGTCTTCCAGATCACAGATTCTATCCTCTGCTTCACCTAATCTGCTATTGATTCCTTGTAGTGTTATCTTTATTTCAGTTATTGTATTCTTTAGTTCTGACTTGTTCTTTCTTATGTTTTATGTCTCCTTTTTATGTTTTCTATATCTTTGTTGAAGTTCTCACTGAGTTCATTTATTTTTCTTCCAAGTTTGTTGAGCATCCTTATAACTAGTGTTTTGAGCTCTGTATCTCATAGAGATTGCTTGTCTACATTTTTTTTTCTTTCTAGAGTGTTGCCCTGTTTCTTTGTTGTCTCCTCATTTTGGCTGACTCTATATGTTTGTTTCTATGTATTAGGTGGATTTGCTATGTCTCTCAGCCTTGACAAAGGAGACTTATGTAGAAGGTGAACTGTGGGTCTCAGTGGCCTCATCTCCATGGATACTTGATCCAGGTGCTCCAGGAGTGCCCCTGAGTGGTTTGTATGAGCCCTTTTGTTAAAGTTGAGTCTTTTTTTTTTTTTTTTTTATTAAAGGTATTTATTGATTGATTTTAGAGACAGGATGGGAGAGAGAGAGAAAGAGAGAGAAAGAGAAACATCAGTCTGCCTCTGAAGGCATCCATGTATTCATCAGTTGATTCCTGCATGTTCCCCAACTGGGGATCAAACCTGCAACCTGGGAGTATTAAGCCAATGCTCCAACCAACTGAGCCAGCTAGTCAGGGCTTATAGTTGAGTCTTAACTGCTGTTGGCATGTCAATGAGTGAGGTTGATCCTCAGTCTGACTGGCTGTGAGGGCTGGCCACACCTACAGCAGAGAAGCTATTGTGCAGGGGTGACCCATTAGATCATGAATCAAATTATTGGTACTCATGCCAGTCAAGGTCACCCTTCAAGTATGTTGTTTGTAGAGCTGGTTGGGTGGGGCTCTGGTGCAGGCCATTGTTAGCTGCTGCTTGTATGTAGATTGGGGCCTGCTTGTTAGGTGCTAAAAATTGATCTACATTTGGTTGTCACTTGTGCTGGGCTTCAAAGCACTTGGGAGAAACTACACTGCAAACAGACCAGCTGCCACTTGTGGGCACTGTTACGTGAGCTAAGGCCAGCACTACTTATACTGGGTTTGTGGATGCTTAGTTGGAGCTATGTTAGAGGCTAAAGCTGGCTTCCATTTATGCTGGGCTTGGCGCCGCCTGATGGGTGTTGCAATGCAATTTGAGATCAGTTGTTGCTTCTACTGGGCTTAAGTCCACTTGGCAGGAGCTACAATGCAAACCAAGCCTGGGTGCTGCTTTTGTGAAGTATGTGAACCTCCGAGAGAGTCTTTAGTATTATCTGAG
Source organism: Miniopterus schreibersii (assembly GCF_964146895.1). Taxonomy (NCBI): domain Eukaryota; kingdom Metazoa; phylum Chordata; class Mammalia; order Chiroptera; family Miniopteridae; genus Miniopterus; species Miniopterus schreibersii. The sequence continues at coordinate 65,984,141 of NC_138101.1, read as the reverse complement.
AGTAGATGTCCATTGCATGAGATCTGTAGACTTTGAGAAAGTCTGTAGTGAAAGCCTAGGGTAGCTACCACTACTGTGGGGTTTGTGGTTCTTTGAGTGAGTCTGAAGCATGAGCCAGGGCAGGCCAGTCCTGTGGAGGAGCCACTGTAAAAGGCTCAGGCCTGCCAAGGAAGTTAGGTAGGGTGGCATCTCAGGGAATCATCAGGGTGGGATGAGCAGTGTTAGCAAGGTCAATGGAAAGCACAGATTTGGTGCTTGCCTGCACTTGGCCAGCTGGGTTGGAGGATAGCTCTACAAACAAACAATAGCACCTGCCAGCACTTCTGTACCTCAAGAGAATTGTCCCTGTCCCTATCCCTTCATCCCTCATCCTGATGTTTGTTAATTTAGTTCCTCCCCATATGTCTTCAGCACTTTTTGCACTTATGCCTCTCTCACTGGAGTCCAGAGCAAGCGAGTTTATGAGTGAATGAGTGTGTATAGGCCCTTATAGAGAAATAGCATCTTGGTCTCCAGCAGATCTTTATTTTTCTCAGAAAAATGTAATCCCTGCTGGTTTATATAGCCAGATGTTATGAGGACTCCTTTTCCAAGCAGCGGTGCCCTAGGCTGGGGATCCCAGTGTGGGGCTGGGATCCCTTACTTCTCATGGGGTACTCCCACAGCTGAGATATCCCTCCCATTTCATAACCACCACACTCGGGTGTGGGACCTGCCTGAACTGTATCTCTACCCCTCCTACCAGTCTTGATGTGGCTTCTTCTTTATATCCTTAGTTATCAATAGTCTTCAGGTGGTTCTCAGTGACAGTTGTTCCATAATTTAGTTGTAATTTTAAAAAATATATATTTCTTTATTGATTTGAGAGAGAGGAAGGGAGAGGGAGAGAGAGAGATGAAACATCAGTGATGAGAGAGAGCCATTGATCGGCTGTCTCCTGTATATCACTAATAGGGATCAGCCCGCAACCCTGGCATGTGCCTTGATGGGGGATTGAACTGCAGTCTCCTGGATCATAGGTAGATGCTCAACCACTGAGCCATGCAGGCCGGGCTTAGCTGTAATTTTAATGTGATCATAGGAGGAGGTGAGCACAGAGTTTACCTACTCTGCCTTCTTCAATAGCTACAAATTTTGTCTCTCTGCTGTGTCTCACTGAGGTTTTCTTTCCTTCCTCCCTCCCTTCTTCCTTTATTCATTTGAATAAATATTTATAATTCTATTAAGTGATAGGCATTGTGTTCTAGATATTTAACACAATCCTCAGTGGAAAAAACAGAGCTGTGCCCTAAGATAATGTCATCATCATCCTTAAATCTTTCTATGGTTTCCTATTTCTTTTACAATAATAACCAATATCTATGTCACGGCCTAGCCAGCCTCATTTCACTCCATTGCCACCTTGCTTTCACCCCTCTGGAGTTTTTTGTTCACCATGTTGTTTGCTGCTGTAGGGACTTAATAGATACCATTTCTACTTTCTGAAATTTTTCCTCAGTACCACTTTCTCTTCCACTAGTTAACTCCTAGGCATCTTTCAGATCTCAGCTCAAATATTACTTCCTTGGAAAAACTTACTCTGACCCTTCTCTTTTTCTATGTGCTTCCACAACACTGTGCCACATTTATTCAGAGTATTATCTAAACTTATTGAATTTATTTATTAATCTCTACTCCACCAAACAACAAACTCCATAAGAGCACACACTGTGTTTGTCTTCTTCTTCCAGCATTGTGAAGCCAGTGCTTCCCATGGTGCCTGACCTACAATAAGTGCTCTATTTTTATTAGTTGAATGAATGAGTGAATAGTGAATAAACGAATGAGTGGATCCACCAAGGAACTTGGTGGAATTGTCATCCATTCTTGTCCCTATCTGTAATTATAAAGCTTTAAAAAGCTCTCTCTCCATTAAAACATTTTTAAAAATTGTGCATTTCTATAATGCACAAATGGACTATAATAATGAAGATAATTCTTTGAAGGCAGTTCCTTATTGTGAGCTTTCTTAAACTTGTAATCTATTATTAACCAGAAATCTATGGCTGAAAAGCCTGGTAGTTCTGAGACAGCCTCCAGAGAATTATGAGTACCAGGCTTTTCATTAAGATGCATATCGTTTAAAGAAAGAAAAAAACAGAGGCTTACAATATGCTCTTTCAAACGTGACTATTTGAGAACAATGCTCAAGACATTTAGTTTACTTTCTAACAGATGAGATTTAAATTAAAAAAACACATGCATTCTTGGAAAAATTAGAGTGGCTGAAAATTTAGAAGGGATGGAGAGTTGGCCACTAATGAGAAAACCCCTAGGAAATTGATTAGGTTGGTATTCAGTTGCAGCTTTTGTGAGCAGAGTTCAGAGTAATGCTACATGAATTTTGGCCTATAGTGCATATTCCTACAAAAGTTCCACTGTGTAGAAGGTGTATGAAAATATTTAATGAATTGCATGCTTTTCTTTAAACTTAAGAGTCTGATTCCAGAGTTTGGAAAAGTTTGTTATTATTCTTCAGTGAAAAAATTGTATGTCATAAGAGCCAACTTTTTTTTTCTTCTTTTTTTTTAAAGAATAGTTTATTGATTTTAGAGAAAGAGGAAGGGAGAGAAACATCAATGTGAGAGTGCAACATCAATTGGCTGCCTCCTGCATGTACCCCATGTGGGATGGAGCCTGAAACCCAGGCATGTGCCTTGATTAGGAATTGAATGAGCAACCTTTCGGTACATGGGACAATACCCAACCAACTGATCCACACTAACTAAAAGCCAGCTTTTTACTAGAGCTAATATATCAGCTACTGTTTTGGGAAAAATTATTGTGAAATTACCACTTTGTCATTATCTCATAATTTCAATCATAGTACAAGTATAATTTGATTATCCAGGACTTACTGCAAGAATCCAAACCCAAGTTCATTTAAAACTATGTGCTTAAAAGTCTTTAAATTTTCACAAATTATTATTATTTATTTTTATATTTTTTTAATTTATTTTTTAATCCTCACCTGAGGATATTTTTTCCATTGCTTTTCAGAGAGAATAGAAGGGAGAGAGAGAGAAACATTGGTGTGAGAGAGATACATGGATTAGTTGCCTTCTGCATGTGCCTCAACAGGGACCTGGGATTGAGCCACCAACTGAGGTATGTGCCTTTGGCCAGAATCAAGCCCAGTACCCTTCAGTCTTCAGGCCGATGCTCTAATAACTGGGCCAAAGAAGCTAGGGCCCAAATTATTTTTAAATCTTAAATTACTATATGTATTATTAGGTTTTTCACTGGACTTCAAACACAACGGAGAACTTCTTCATGGTATTCATATTGTTTGGAAGTAAATGGAAAGAGTTATATAAAAGATTAAAAACAAGTGCAATAGGTTACATCTATTAAATCTTAATCTTGGTGGAATGGTCCAAATAGTTTTGTTGCTTTTTAGTTGGGAAGACCTGTATAACTCTTCGCTTTGACATTCTTGGGAAACTTATTCATTTCAAACTTTTAGAAATAACTCATTCGGTTCATAAAAATATATGTTGCCATAGTTTTGACATAATGGCTGATATTAGCTATTCCAAAAAAATAGGAAATATTAATTATCTAGACATTAAAAAAACAAGATAAAAGTATATTTCTTTTTTTTGTCTTCAAAATTGCTTCTTAGGTGGTATTAAAATGTCAAGGAACAAAAATTTATAAGATGTAGATAAAGTAAAAAGGATGTAAGAGTATAAAAATGTGGAAAGAGAAATATTTCTTCTTTTACCTTTATTTTATTTGAAATCAGGTAGGTTAAGTGGTAATGAACACCGAATTAGTCGGACTTTCCAAAGAAAAACAACCAATTATCTATATCACATATCTATACAGTTATAGATATATGTGTCTATAGTTTATATCTTCATCTATATGTCTACCTATATTTTAAAAGAAATTGGCTCACATGATTGTGGGACTGGCAAGTCTGAAATCCATAGGCTGGAAATGCAAAAATAGTTGACACTGCGGTCTCAGGCAGAATTTCTTCTGGAAATTTCAGGTTTTGCTTTTAAGGCCTTTCAATTAATTAGATGAGGCCCTCTCTCATTATCAAGGATAATCTCTTAAAGTCAACTGATTGTAGATGTGAGCCACATCCACAAGATACCTGCACAGCAGCACCTAGCTAGATCAGTGTTTGATTAAATGACTGGGGACATTAATCTACCAAAGTTGACACAAACCATCACAAACACCAGCTTGCTTATTAGTCTCCAGCTTTCTTATCTTTCTCTTGCTGGCAATTCAATTCATATTCTTAATTTAAATTTCAAAATAAAGCAGTTTTGAAAACTCTTGTACTTGTGATAATTACTGTTTCTTCCTTTAGTTGCTTACTCTTTGGTTTAGTCTTTTGTTATATTCATCTGAAAATCATAAAAATAGAATAAACAAAGCTCACTCTACCCACCCACGTACTTGATCAATAGGTCAAGTATACAGGACCGCTTTGGCAGTCCAGTAAAACTTAGAACCCATTCTCAAAACCATGTTTACATAAAATAATAAAACTGAAAGAAACATTATCTACATTGAAATGTGACTAACCAAGTTTGTGATATAGCAACATATATGTTTACTTATACATTAAATAACAAGGTATAGCTTTAGGTTTAATAGCTACCATAATTTTCAAATGGTGATGAGTGGAAACAGTATTTGGGGATTCAGATAAGCCTATTTTTGTATTTCTGTGATTTCTATTGTTGCCAAAGTCACAGATACTGCCAATGCCAAGTTCAGAGACCTCTGGTTAAGAACCAGTCCACTGAAGAGAAAAGAGAATGATGGTTTGACAGAGATTTAAGGATTATCTATGGATTTAATTCTCACGCATTGCCCTGATGATAAGAATAATGATAGCAGTAGCTAGCGCAGCATTTATTAAGTGCCAGACATTATTCTAAGTGCTTTATACATATCACATCACATGGAGTTTTTGTATAAATTTTAGTTTTTCTAAGATTTTACAGATGCACAGAGAGGTGGAGTAACTTTTTAGAGTCATACTATTTTGTAAGTGATGGAACCAAGTCCATATGGTCTTTTTTAACTATTGTGCTATATAATTAACAGCTGGTTTCTTTGTATTTCTCTGAATTTTTTAGTAAATGGTGAGAGGGCAGGATTATGTGAAAAACCTTTTTCAGTAGAACGTTATGAAATGCAGTTTGAATACCTATAAATCTGCATAAAGGGTTTATTATTGTCTATCTAATTTACAAGTTGTAACTAAACTGTTAGAAGTACAAGAAAAAGAAAACCCATGCTTACAGAGAAAGTCTGTGACTGTTAACATTTACCAGATTAAAACATTTTTTATTTAGTACAAGCTGTTGGTGGCTACAAATGTAAGAGTTTGAAATTTCTTTATAAGATTAAAACATTTTAAAATTTATTGTTATATGGTTGTTTGACTGTTGGAATTCTAGAACCACTTGTAAAAATGTCAAGGTCTTAGAAGTAGTAAAGATTGAAATTTAGGGAAATTATCTTGTTAAAATATTGCTACTATATTTAAATATTAAATATTTTTCAACCCTAAAAATGCAAAAGAGATGATCCGCAACATGTACCAACTTTTCAATAGCGTCAAAACACCATCACTGCTTTCCCCCCCACAAAAAAAATTTAATGAGCTTAGGATTACTATTTTAGAATACATGCAATCTATCCAACTCTTGATTTTCCAGAGAAGGAGGAGGTGAGATGGCATGAGGAAAGCTTACACATTTTATAACAATATGAATGTCAGCATGAAACCCTGAATCTTTAGATAGTGTTTCTTAAGGGTATTTGACCATTTATTTAATAAGACATAAATCACAGCTTATAAAATAAATTTATAGTGAATATCTAGACATCCAAGTTCTTCTTTCTACATATATCTAGTTTTATCATTTTTGTCTAAGTTTATAACCCCTCAGTTCTGTTTTCATCTCAGTGAGCAAGTTGCTTCATAAATTGATGACATGTTGAACAAACTAAGGAATAATTTTTAAAAATGATCTGAGCTTCATTGTATATGAGCTTACTTGAATATTTATACAGTCTATAGTAGGAAGGGAAAATTGGTTTCACAAGTGGCAAATATTTGTTGAATGAGTGAATGAATAAATCAGTATGAGAAAGAGGAGTGAACTTTTGCCAACCACAATTTTTTCAATATCCTTCACTTTTGTAAACTACTATTGTCATGGATTTGCTCATATTTTGGATTTTTGGTTTATTTTTTGTAATCATAGACTAAATTTTTTTTTTTTTTTAATTCCCATTAAATCTGTTCATTCTGTTCTAGGAATGAAGTTACTTATGGGAATTTTACAAATTGTATCTCCTCTTAAGAAACAGTTGAAAAAATGGGCATAAAGAATCAAGTAGGCTTCCCAGATGAATGAAGAGATTTCCACAAGAGGGAAAGGGTTAATTTCCTTGCATTGTGTGCTTCAGGCCAACCATTTCTTAATGGCATGGAAGACCAATTTTCTAGAGTCCCCGAAAAAGAAGAATGAGACCAATCAGGAACATAAACTTATGTGAGGCAATCAGGCGCTCATAAAAACAGCTTAATGTAATGAACTTTTGTGATGTGGAGACTTGGAATATTTCATTTCTAACCCACCAAGAAAACCCTTTTATACGTTTGGAATATTTTCCCATACAGGCAAATAAAATCTTATTTTAGACATCTTGTAAACTTGGAAAGTCAAATACAGTAATGGGGCGTATATTTTTGGCCTTCCAAAATATTGTCTGCTTGATATCAACCATTAAGAAAAGAAATGTGAACATATGTCTTCATTTAATGTCATTTTTTTCATCTCTCAAATTTTTAATAACAACCTTTCTGGTCATTTTGTTTTATTTAAGAAATAGAGAGAACATGAGAAAAACTGAATCTATGAGGCAGGAGGGCAATTGATTGAACTGGATACCAAATATTAGAAGCAGCTGTGCTCAAGAGAGTAATTTTTTTGCCTTCCATGGTTAATTAAAATTTTTACCAAACTAAATGATATTATGTATGCATACATGAATTGAGACTTCCTTCACAGTGCCTGACATATATTCAATACAGTAGGACGTTTTTTTTAGTTTATATGTATGATTTGGGGGAAGGCATAACATAAATGGGAAATTAAGAGTGACAATATCACTCAAGGTGCCAATCTTGTAAATTATAGGTAATTTGTAATCAGGTGTATTTTCATAAATGTCAGGTTCACATCTGTTTTTCACTGATCTTTTTTTTTAAAAAAATTGAGATTATCTCAACAAAGATAAGAGATAATACATCCGTTGCAAGGATCCTGTAATATAATCTATATATAACTTATTTATAAATAAAATATAACTTTTTTTTGTTAATACTCATCTGAGGATATTTTGTCCATTGATTTTTAGAGAGAGTAGACGGAGGGAGGGAGGGGGGAGGAGAGAGAGAGAGAGAAACATTGATGTGAGACAGACACATGGATTGATTGTCTCCCACAAGTGCCCCAACCAGAGCCAAGGGATCTAACCTGCAACCTAGGTACGTGCCCTGCCCTTGACCAGGAATTGAACCCGTGACCCCTTGATTTATAGGCCTGCGCTCTAACCACTCAGCACACTGGCCAGGGCTCTAATATAACTTCTGATATACATAATCATGCTATCAATCATTTCTATCCTAGATCATAAAAAATGCAAAAAAGGAAGTTTTGCAATATAGACAGTTCTGAATAAATTTTTAGTATTTTTACTTCAATAGCAGTGGTCAACTAAATTTTTTGAAGAGTTCTTGCTACCTTTAAAGATGCTGGTGGACTATCATCTTAACAAATATGGACTACATTCTCTTACTTGTTAAATTAAATCACCTTCGGAGTTCAGAATTCTTGTACTTGACGATAGCTCAGTGATTCTCTTCTCTGCACCAGAAACTGCGCCGTGAACTTGCATACAGAGATGAGCTAAACACCTTACTTGCCCTTAGGGAAATTTTTAAACAACTGTAGTCGATTTTTATCAATACTGCAACAAAGATAAATGAGTTCAGTTGGGAGCAGGGGTTAGAGTTCTGTTTCTGGGGCTGGGATGCAGGAGGAAGGCATGGAAGAGAGGGCTCCAAAGAGGGGTAATACGTACCTAACTGTTTGCTGGGCTATGTCATAACTTAAACAAGATTTTTCTATCAGTATTCTGTAGTTAATAGCAATAGCTCACTACCAAGAAGTGTTTTTCATTTGTTCTCTTTATATTCCTGATGACGGCAAATAAAACCATTTGGCATACCTCAGTTTAGCTGCAATTTCACCAAAGATTTCCATGGCACATCAGATATTCGTTGATCTTCATTGGAAAAAAGTAATAGTTTGCTTCTCCCTTTGTATTGTCAGGTGTGACAAGATGAATTGTGGCAAATTCATGGGTAATGTGTTGATTTGTGTTGGATGTGATTCCGTAAGAGGGAAAACAATTGTCAAATAAACATACTATGGTGTGGTGCTTCCTTTCCCAGCCCTATAAAACCTCCCCAAATGTCATGCTTTATTATGAAAAATGGAAACACACAAGTTTATTTTTAAAATGTGTTCACCTAACATTTACTTTCAGAGAGTTTTAGCTATAGAGATACTTTACCTTTCTGACTTTAGAAGGCTAGGTAGGAAAATAAAGTTGCAAGTACATGAAACACAGACTTTATTTTTGTATTATTATTTATTAATCATTGTATTATTTATTTGTATTACAACTGTAAACCTACTTTTGCCCACCCCTATGAGTAAGGAAGGGGGGTTTTTAAGTCATTTAAGTTATGACATAGCCCTTTCGTATTTGGAAGGGTGTAAATATCACATTAAAAGAGAAAATACAACCCCATTACATTTTCAGTAAGTTGCTGCTTTAAAAACTAATTAACATTAAAATCTAGCACACTATGTCTTGTTGATTATTACTTGATTTATGAATGATAAATTTCCATTGAGAAGACACGAAAAGTTGCTTCACTGTGCAATTTCTCAAGGTTTACAATGGAAGCAAAGCAGTGTTATTAACTCTAAGCATATGAGGTCATATTTCACAATAGGGACACCCCTCCACAACATCCAGAAATGTTTCCACTCCAGTCTCTCAGGCATGGCCTTCTGTTTAATGTGGATGATGGTTTCTGGATAGCATGAACTAACTGCCAAAGACCCGCTTTTCTCTGTCACCTAACAATGGGCATTTCTCAGACTCAGATAAATGGAAAGGTATCCTGTGTTCATGGACTGAAATATTTCAAATTGTTAAAGTGTCAGTGCTACCAAAAGCCATCTATAGATTTAATGCAATCCCTATGAAGATTTCAATGGTGTTTTTTTTACAGAATTAGAAAAAACACTCCTAAAATTATATGGAACCACACAGACCCCAAATAGCCAAAGAAATGCCAAGAATGTGTTGTGTCTTAATTACTTAAAATGCAATTGCAACAGTCATTTCTTCTTCCTTTCTTATTATGTTATGATAAAAATAAACTTTTAGGTAGTCCAAATGGAAAATATAGGGAATTGATGATAATATTACATCAGGCAAAATGAACCAGAAAAAAAATCAGCAACTCAAAACTTCAAAATTTATATGCACATCCTAGGACTTTTAGATAAGAGCTTACCTTCTAAATCTTTTGTCTGTGAAACTTTAGCTGGCACAGTGGTGACTTTGGCTACATGTGGGAGAGCAGACAACTTTCCATCACACAGATTATTTCCTATTTTAGATCTTTTATGTATATCAATGAGGATAACACTTTTACTACATTCACAATGTACTTTAAATAACATGTCATGTCATTTGACCACTCAATGAATGGTGTGATAAATAGAATAGTAGTCACTGTTCTACTCATTGTGTATTTGTGGAAACTGAGGCTTGGCTGATAATTTGTAAGAGATGGCATTTGTACTGTGCCCATGACTTGCATTTTTCTCACCACACTACACAGCAGGACTTGGCGTGGTAAGAAAACTAGATGTCAGAAGCTTAGGATAAATTGACCGGAATCATAAAGTAAATGAGTACAGATTTGAGGTCCAAAATATTTTATTTCTTTACCTGAAAGGGATAGGGTTTTGGTACATTATTACAAATTCTATGTTCTATGGTGCTGTGCTTCTGGAATGTCAGAAGGAGGCTAACGTATTTCCCTTTCTTCAGTGAACATAAGGAATCTGTCACTTGTTTCTTCACTGGGCTACGTTATTTAAATGTAGGATTCCTCTTTTTGCATAAAGAATTGCCTCATATGGAGGCAGGGGCAAAAATCTCAGTAGTCTATGAGCTTCTGAAGGAAGAGAAAGAAAGATGGAGAGTTTTCTCTTTTTATCCACTGAATGAGACAATTCATCTATAACCTTGAAAATCATCAAAATGTAATTGACCCTCCAAGTGGTGATGGTTAGTCTTCTTTGTTGCATAGTTTTCTTTATTAAAACATTTGTTATTTTGTTCTTTTTATGTAGACCAGAGCCACTGGGAAGGTATGAACAGAGTTCACACCCAGAAGGGTATACTAGCCATTTCTTCATATTTGTGCTACAAATGTGTTCTGTCTGTCTTATTCCCATAGAGAAAGGTGAAGCTCAATGCCCCTTTGGAGTAGTGAACACAGTGATGGGGCACTCAGCGCTGGTTGCCCTGGTAACATCATCTCAGATCTTACACTAACAGCTGGTTGTCTACAAAAAAAAAAAAAAATGAACAAGAAGTTGAAATACAAATGGGAATACCACAAAATAACAGTGGTTACTTAGGAGGAATGCCAAGAAACAACCAAGCTAAAGTAGGAAATTAGATGCAGCTCACCAAAGGTGGAGATAAAAATATATCAGGGATTTAAAGTAAAGGTAAAAGATAATGTCCCTACAGACTAAAATAAAGATTGTGGGTTTAAGTTTTTCAATATTTTTATAAGCAAATTGACCAACATACTGGGAATATAAAAGATCAAAATTAAATTTTGGAGCCCTGGCTGGCGTGGTTCAGTTGGTTGAGCATCTGTGCAGGAGGCAGCCTATCCATGTTTCTCTCTCATCGATGTTTTTTTCCTCTCTCTTTCCATCATCCTTCCTCTATTTCTCAAATCAATAAAAACATATTTAAAAAATTAAATTTTGGAAAATTTAGACTTTTTGGAGTCTCTACAAATCCTAACAGAAGTGGAAACCACGATTATCATTTCAGTTAAACTTTTGAGAATTCATGGTAAGGTGTTAGAAGATTAGAAAATGCTCAGGCCTTTCCCTAGGGGTGGTTGAACAATAACTTTTAACTTCTTGTTTCTATTAATTGAATTAAACATATTTACATTATACTTGAAGAATTTGAGGTTATTATTTATTTATTTTATTTTATTTTTGGTTGACCCATCACCTGAGAATATTTTTTTCCACTGATTTTTTTAGCAGTGAAAGGGAGGGAAGGGAGAAGAGAAAGAGAAACATCGAAGTGAGAGATACATCAATTGGTTGCCTCCTGCACAAACTGTGACCAGGGTCAGGGATCTAACCTGCAACCCAGGTACTTACCCTTGTCCAGGAATCAAACTGGAGACCCTTAGGTGAGAGGGCTGGTGTTCTAACCACTGAGCAACACTGGCCAGGGCTAGTTTTTATTTTTGAGGTTTGTGTTTACTTTAGGGACTCACTGAATTTATACTGACATTGAAGACGTGTTCAATTTATTTTATTTTATTTATTTAACTTTACTGATTTCAGAGAGAGGAAGGGAGAGGGAGAGATAGAAACACCAGCGAGAGAGAGTCATTGATCGGCTGCCTCCTGCACACCCCCCACTGGGGATGGAGCCCGCAACCCGGAAAATGTGCCCTGACCGGGAGTCGAACCGGGATCCCCTGTATCATAGGTTGATGCTTAACCACTGAGCCACGCCAGCCAGGCAAGAAGTGCTCATTTTAAATCATAACCTTAACACAAATAAAGATCTTTGGCATCAATATCACTGTTCATTTTGAAGGCCACAGGGCATAATTATTTCCAAAAAGTTATTAACACAGAGTCATAGTGATGGTTCTTCATCCCCATCTCTGAGGTTGGAAAGTCTATTAAATTCCCAATTCCTATAGTAAAAAATATTTGTGCTATATCTACTTTATACTAGGGTATATTAGAATATCTAAATAGAAATAGGACCTTTTTTCACAAAGAAATTGACCAAAGCTAAACAGAGGATGCTTTAACAAAAACTTTCCATTAAATAAAACCACTGGCCTAATAGAATGTAAGACTTATTCTGAGTAGATTTAATAGGCAGAACCAGAAAAACTGGATTGGAATGAAAAGGGAATTAGACTTTTACTTGTTACAGGGAAAAACAGCTTAGAAATTTGTTTCCAAATGTAATGAACAGCCCCTAGAGGTCATGATTTCCTCACTGCAGTCAAGGTTGGATGGTCACTTGTCAAAGATGCTGAATAAGAGATTCATGTTGAGTTAAATAACTAATAAGCTCATATCCAAATCTAAAATTTAGTTTTCTTGTTTAGCCAATGCTACAGAAAACATGCAGTTATTTTTCAAACATGAATTTTTGTTTAATGACATTTAGAAAAAAATAAGCAAATAACTGACTGCATTATTTTCCACATAATGCAAATGTTTTCCCAAATGGTAAGACATATCAATTATTTTTCTTAACAGACATATTTTTAGAGAAAAATTTCAAACACTAAAAAAATTTAAAAGAATAATTAAGTCCCTGACTTTCACCAACCCAGAATTAAAAGTTTTTAATGTTTTTCATATTTGACTACAAAATAAAATGTTAGAGTTTAACAGGTTTAATTTTATCATTAAGAATGCTCTAAATACCTGGAGAAAATTATGCTAAGTGAAATAAGCCAGGCAGAGAAAGACAAACATCACATGATCTCACTTATATGTGGAACCTAAAGAACTTAAACTGATGAACAGAATAGATTCAATGACATGGAAGCATAGATCAGACTGATGAATGTCAGAGGGATGGAGGAGGGTGGGGGGGTGGAGGGGGAGAGAGTAACCAAAGAATTTATATGCACATATGCACAACCCAAGGACATGGACAATGGTGGGGAGAGGGACTGGGGAGGGGGTGAGATGAGGTGGAATGGGTCGTTGGGGAGAAAAAGGGACATCTAAAATATTTTTTTAAAATTAAATTAATAAAAAATTTTTTTAAAAAAGAATGCTCTAAATACTTCTCTTTTCTCCCACAACAATCTCATCCCCTACTCCCTTAGTCACAAGGTTTTGTTGGTCTCCCTTTAAATCCTTTCAATCACTCCAATTTTCACCTCTTTGGAGGATGTTTAAAGATAAATAGGAAATTCATGAGGAAAAGACAGTTTAGATTGACTTAGTGAGTACAGATGTAAATATGCAACATTTAAGAAGCCAGAAGAGACCAGAAGATGTTAAGCAGTGAGTGGGAAATATTTGGAATTTCAAGGGACAAGTTTTAGTCATTTCTGTTTAGAATGACAATCTCCACAAGATAATCAAAACCATAGATGTGGACAGAATTCTGGAGTAAAAGATTCTACAAAAATAAAAATAAATTTAGGCCAGGGCTGTTTATCATTACGGTGTTAGAAAGGTGAGAGAATGAAGAGATTCCATTTAAGACAGGGTGAAGAACCAGGGTGATGTGTGCTAGAAGCTAAGGAGAAAATTACTGTCCTTTCTGGAGAATCATTTTCTCCAGAAAGAACAGAGAATGATTCCAGCAAGGATAACACTTTGAACTGAGCTCCTAGAAGGTTAAGAATGACCAGGAGTGATGATGAGTTTCTGCATGTTGGTAGCATCAGATCTAAGGTTAAATGTTGAATTAAGGAATGAATGAGTGGCTAGGAAGAGGAGACTAGAGGCATAAACTAAGCTTTCAAGATATTTACCAATGAAAGAAAGAATGTGCATAGTTAGAGATTGTATTTTTAATAGATTTTTGTAAGAGAAAAAATGCTCTTAGATGGGGAGAAATAGAAAATACACTATCTCTTTCTAACTAAACCCTCACTAGTCAAATTCAGAAAAACAATTTATTCAGGTAGTGGGGCAAAGTTATACAAAAGAAAGGAACAACAATGGGAGGAGGAAGAGTCTGTGGAGAGAGGTAAGGAGGAAAAGGGTCTCTCTAAGGCTAGATACGTAAAACCATGTTTATTAAATATAGCCATTCACTCATTCATTCATTCATTCATTCATTCATTCATTCATTCAGCATCTGTTATATGCCAGATACAGTTCTCCATGTTGGAGACACTCATAAACAAAACAAAATAAAGAAAATACTTTCCCTAACAGTGCTAATACTTCAGTGAGGGGACAGACAATAAACAAGTAAACAATTAAAATAGGTAGCATGTCAGATGGTGAGAAATGTTATCAAGAGAAAACAACAAAGTAGTAAAGGAGATAAGGGAGCAGTAGAGTGAAGTGTCATGGAGGCCTCAGGAGTAAGGTGACATTTCAGCAAAGACCTGAAGGAGAAGAGGGAAGTGGGCCGTGTGTCTCTTGGGGAAGAGCCTTCTAGGCAGAGAAGAACTGGTGCTGCGCCCTCAGTTCCAGGACGGAAGGTGTGCAGTGGAGCCGAGCAGTGCAGATGGTGAGAGGAGGTTGGATTCTAAAAGCACGTTGAAGATCGAGCTGACTGGATTTGGTGATGGGCTTGGAGTTAGGAGCAAGAGAGAGGAATTCAGGGTGGCTGCCCGGTTTTTGGCCTCACAGCTGCCCATATAGACATATCGTTTACCGAGATGGGGAAGACTGCTGTGAAAAAGAAATAGAATAGCATTTGTAATATTTTTTGAAGGGCCATCCCTACCTGCATGGATTTTTACAAAACATATGTACCTACTGGGACCTTTTTGACATTCCCACTTGGAATTGAATTGTTAAAGTTTTGCAGTTCAAGACACGTTTTATGCTGTGCAGGAGCCTTACACACATTATTGCTTATAAAACACTTAACACAGAGCAGGGTACACAGTAGACACTCAATAAATATTAGCTATGATTAGAACTTTTTGTAATGCCAGTCTTTGTTAGCAACGTTGATGCTATTTATCAAATATTCTGCCTAGGTATCTAGTTTGTTCTACTAGTTGGAAACAATAAACGGAGGTAATATATTGATTCTGTAATGCAAAAGGAAAGCAACTTAATGACAAATAGCCTCTGGGAAACTAGTAATTATTTTTTAAAGTTGCAACAAATATCTTGTTAAAAACAAAAAACAAAACAACTTTTCTAGGTGATTTCCTTCCTCCTATAGATGAAAAGCCAGAAGCCTGCAGATACTGAATTGATGGAATATAATGCATGCTAATTGATGGAAGAGTCATAACTGGAACCCAGAATTCAGTCTCGCAGTCCTCAGCTACTTGGATCATAATATTTCTCTTTTGTTTGAATGCAAAAAACCATTTGTACAGAGATTCTATGTGTTTTTAAGCAACTGCTTTTTTATTTATCAGAGCTATAAGGTTTTTTTTAACCCTCTGATTGTGCCTTCATTTGATGTATGGGCAGAAAATAAATAGAAGTCATGTCAGTGTGACCAGGGCTGTCATCTTTTACCCGAAGTAAAAAGAGAGTCAAAATAGCCTCCCACCCACAGAGCAGAGATCTAGAAATGTGTAATTCAAGTCACCTGGTACCATGGGCTCTGCAGGTGTTGGTAACACACACCCTTTAGTGGTAAATGGTTTCCTGGTGTTTCATTTAGTCCCAGTGTCACTGCATAAAGAAGGAAATCTCAGACATCAAAGGGAGAAAGATTAAAGGATCCCAGCACTTTAGAAACAAGACATTGTCAGCTCCACCGGTTACTCTCCTGCAAAGCTCCTCCTTACCCAACCTCAAGCTAAGCGACCAGGGGAGTGCACACAGATCTGGTAGGCAGATGTCGGAATATATGTTGGCTGCCTTACAAGTTGCCTTCTATACACATGTGCACACATGGGCAGGGGCAAAAAAAGTAGTTTTGGGTTGATGCTAAAACACTGGCATCAACTCGTGCAGAGATTCAGGAGAGGAAGAGATGCCCTAATCAAAGTTCTTAAGACCTTTCAGTGCATTTGGACTAGGATGCTAGCATGACATCTGTCCTGGTGAGGATTGACCTCTGTAATAAAGCTCCATCCATAAGTTGTATCATATAGGTTGCTTTGTAGCCATATATTTAGAAGTGGCTTAAGTAATAATAAAAGAAACCCTCTTACCTTTGATTGGTAACTAAACCTATTAATTCAACATTTAATGACTACTCTATGGCAGGCACTGTGTCATACCCATGAGAGTTCTGGTGTTTTGGAAATACACACTTACACAGTTTGGCAGTTTCCTCAGCTGTGCTGGAAGAGATAACAACTTTAGATAGTGAAGCCCTTTTAAAAGGACTGATCTTCAGCAACAATTACGATTCTAGTTTACATAGCAGTAATTATGCCAACAAAGGGCTTTCACCTCCATGTTTTCATTTTGATGTTGATGGAGCCTATAAACCTGTGAGGTAGAGAAAGCAGACACCTCCTACCGCCTACTTTGTGCAAATATGTAACATCCTGATTGAATTAGCAAAACCTGTAATTAGAAAATAGGGGAGTAAGCAAGTCATTATAGCACAATGGCTCTCAAAGTGTGGTCTCCAGACCAGCAGCATCGGCATCACCTGGGAACTTATTAGACCTGCCGACTCTCAGGCCCCACTCCAGACTTCGCTGAATCAGAAACTGTGTGGCTAGAGCCCTGCAGTTTATGTTTTAACACGTCCTGGTGATTCTGATGCGGGCTAATGTTTGAGAACCACTAGTCTGGGAAGGAATTCAGATATAGATAACCTGGGTTGTGTTTCTGGCTCCAGCACTTACTGACTATAGGTACCTAAGAGTCACTGAGTAGGGGGTCCTTGCTGCAAAGCTGAAGCTAGCAATGCCTACCCATTTCAGAGCAATGGAAATGTTTTGGAATGGATAGAGGTAGTGGTAGTGCCATTCTGAAGGTACTAAATGCCACTGAATTATTCACTTTAAAATGGTTAGTTTTATGTTACTTGAATTTCACATCAATAATTTTTTATTTTTTATTTATTTATTTTAAATATATCTTATTGATTTCAGAGAGAGGAAAGGAGAGGGAGAGAGAGAGATAGAAACATCAATGATGAGAGAGTCACTGAGCACACCCCCGACTGGGGATGGAGCCCGCAACCCAGGCATGTGCCCTGACCGGGAATCGAACCCCGATCGCCTGGATCCTAGGTCAACGCTCAACTGCTGAGCCACGCCCGGCAGGGCCAATAATTTCTTTTAAATGCCTGCCCAGCCCTGGCCGAGTAGCTCAGCTGGTTAGAATGTTGTCCCGATATACCAAGGGTGCAGATTCGATCCCCAGTTAGAGCACATACAAGAATCAACCAATAAGTGTGTAAATAAGTGGAACAACAAACAAATCAATGTGTGTGTCTCTCTCTCCTCTCTTTCTAAAAATCAATAAAAACTATTTCAAAAATGCCTGCCCGATTCACCTCCCTGACTAGACGTGACAATGTGCGTGAAGGCTCTTTGCCAACCAGAAGGTGCTATACAGAGGTGAGTTTATGAGAAGGCTATTCAGAGAGTAAGCATCCTTACTTCTTTTTTTTCCTGAAAATCAAAGAGCTCTGTCAATTCAATTAGACAGACATTTAGCAAGTGTTACAGAACAATGGGGCATCCTAAAGAAAACATTTTATCTTTACAGTATCATTTGAGCAGCTATCATGGGGTAAATTTGGGGCGGGATGAGGGGAACACCAGCTGCAGCTCATGTGGTTAGTATCAAGAAGTACAGTCCTACACCTCCAGGTCATACATGCACCCCAGTTATTTCACCCCCACCCCAGAAAAAATTAAGAGACAATATACTTAGAAATTTTTCACACAGTCTGATACCAGTTCTCTTTCCCTTGTTTGCCCGTTCCAGGATAGTGGAGTTCCCATGTGCTCCTTGAAAAGACAGTTGACAGTGCCATCAGCACCTGGATGTGACCGCTAACAAAAGCAATGTCTTGTTTCTGCCCTATATTACATAAGTCTGAGGGCAGGCGCTTGTCTTCCTCGTCTTTACCACCCCTAATAGGCCGACATTAATAGCCCTCCAGTAAATAGGCAATGAATAGCAATGGTTCAGAATGGGTGTTTTCCTGCGGGGTCCTGGGATAATTTTAACATTGGACATTTGAGGACAAGAGGCTGGAGCACTAATTTATAAATCCAATGAACTCATGGCTACCTCTGTGGAGTAGATGATGAATAATCCAGTTTGCAGAAGCTCAGAAGGTCACTCACACTATCCAAGGTCTCGTCTACCTGATGCAACCTTATCAGAGGCTGCCTTTCAGCCTCTCCAAGGTGAGGGTGGAACCAGGAGGGGATTTTGACTCCGCGTGGTCCTGAGGCTCTCTGTGCTGTGCATGTGGAGCCAGGTGATTTCAGGTTATGTCTGGAGTTGAGTTGGCTGCTCCTTGAAGATTAGTTTTAGAGTTCTGCCTAAGCAGCAGGAATCCTTTAGTCTATTTTTAAAATTTCAAATATGCGCAAAGGGAGAGAGAATAGTATAGATTAACCCCCATGTGCCCATCCTGTAGCTTCAAGAATTTTTTTAACTCATGGCTAATCTTGTTTCATTCACATTCCCCAACTCATTCCCACTTTCTCCAGAGCATTTAAAAATAAATCCTATGCATTGTTATTTCATCCACAAATATTTCATTTGTTTTTTTTTTTCCCCTAAAGAAGCATGAACTTTAAAAATAAAATTGTAATACTATTATCAGAAGTTGGAGTTAACAAAAATACTTAAATATCATTAAATATTCAGTAAGTAGAATTCTCGAATGCTTACAATTTTGGATATTATTGAGGAAAAGTGATTACAGTTAAAATTTGGTATTTGTAATATACACCAGTAGTTGATCTCTATTGGTCTATATAGTGACACATCAATTAGGTGCCTAGGCAAATCGTGAAATCATTTTGTAAGAAGCACATCTGCAAAATATCTGTAGTTTCCAGGAACCTGTTATTTTCAGAGCCTAGTGAAAATATGTACAGTTCATAGAGAAGCTCTAGCAACCGTGGCATCTGTTAGCAGGAGGAGTGTTTTTGGCTGGTGGGATGGTGAATTTAAGGATCTGTGGCTGGGCTGAGGTTATGTGGAGAGTTGCTGAACTCTAGTGAGAAATGTGAAAAGCTCATCCTCACCACACCCAGGTTATGCACCCAAATTCCCAGACAATTTTTGTATTATTTCCGGCAGTCTGTCCTCAATGAAAACCATACCACTCTATCACTGGAAACACATTTTCCCTTTGATTGGATATTAGTTGAAGACTCAGCAGTGAACCAGCCAGACAGCGGAACATGGGTGTGTATTATAAACCCATCTCTGTACATCCAAACATTAGATAAACAATGGAAAGATTCCCCTGCAGACATGACCAGAACACTGGATGTTAACTAAAGTTCTCCCAGAGCTTTCCAAACATATGTTGGCAGTTGTAACAGAGAATTAATTTGTTAATACTTAAGATGTTCACTACTTTGAAGACGAATAGCTTGATGTACAGTTTCTGTTAGATATTAATATTCATTATTATATAATCAATAACTGGCTGATTACTGTTTCAACTGATTCATTCTATGAAACTGTATTTTAAAGATCTGTGATTTATTTTTTGGAAGGTTCTCAGAAAGCAAGATTGGACTTTAGCAAATTTGCTCTTATCAATATTTTTGTATAAGAAAGAGATTGCAATGTGTCTTGGAATCATGATTTGTAAATTGTAAACAGCTTTCAATATACCATTTATAAAAGCTCAGCTCTAATTCTCGTTACTATGGAATGAGCAGTCTTATCTCAAGAGCTCATTCTTAGCTTTTCCAAACCCTCCTGCTTAAGATCCCAGGCAGAATTTGATCCGCGTGTGTTAGGACTGTGCTCCAGAATGGGAGATGAAAAGCAGCACATGACCAGATCTGTGTGCTTTTGATCTGCCTTCAGAAAAGAGTCTGGCTAGTGCTGGGTTTTGTAATAAAAATCACCTCATCTAACGTTAACATGGAAATGACTTGCTTGCGTGCGTAAAGCTCTGGTGATCACAGTTAACCCCAGGAAGTGGGACAGTCGGACCGTAACCCACCTTGTCTGATAACTGCTGTGCTCACGTGGGGCTGTGTCTTTCCTCTTGCTGTGAGGAAATGCAATTGCACGGTCTCTAGACTCTGCAGCTACACTGTGCAGGAGTCTTACAGAGACTTAAACTTTTCAAACACAAAGTAGTGTCTCCTAGATTCAAAACATGTACTAATCATGTAACTTCGAAAATTTGACCTGGAAAGTGGAGTTTCAATTTCTTGCCTCTTTGCCCAGACAAAAGGCTTAGAGCATCCTTTCATAAATGCCAAATACAAACTTAGGTTGCGCTGAATAAAGTCCTTTGCAAATTTCATTAACTTCTTAAACTTGAAAGTAGGGTCTGAAAAATGTTTGGGTGTCTCTAAAATTTCAATGTATGAGCAGAGTAAGAGGAACTGGATAGGTGTGTACAATAACCATACTCATGATTTAAAAGGAATTTGGCTCAAAACCTAGAGGTACTGTCCACATTTTTTTTTTTTTTTTTTTTGGTCAATATTGACATGCCAATGAGATTTAGCTAATTTAACCGGGCTGGGAAGAACCTTGTTTAACTCAATTTGTTTAGGATCATAAACAAATTAGACATCAAATAAATGTGTTAGTGGTGGCATTCTAGTGGCAAGCATTTGGAAAGAGTCCTTTAGTTTTTATGTTCTGGTTGTTATTTTGCTGTGACTAAAGCATATTAGGAAATCGAATCCCTTTAGTATTCCGTCTATGTATCTCCAACAGGTTAAAGGAAGCCACCACGAGTTGCTCACCTCTTGCTTCTTTGCAAAAATACCTCATGGTGGTGGAGGTTAACTAGGAACATTATCGGATATGATCCAACGATGAGAAAACTATTGAGAGACAAAGGCGAAGAAAAGTTAGAAAGAAACGTTTTGGATGGAGTGTCATCACCTTCATCTGATTCTCAGAAGTACCCAGGGTTATATCTCCCACCCACCAAGATTCTTCAACAATTTCCTGGGGACAATTAGGAAAGAGAGTCACTGCTGTGAATGGCTACTAGCATGGCATTATTGCTGTGTCGGAAACTACTGATACCATTTATAAATCAAGGAGCTTACTTTTTACTTTAGATAATTTATATGTGAGAAATAGCATCAGCTACAGGATGTAATGTAAAGGAACTGATGATGGCACTTGAAACTGAATTTGAGCTCACCATTAAATACTTGCAGTCAAGTTGCTGGCTAGAAAATTACTCATTGCCCAATTCCCTTTCTCTTAACATATGATTTCCTTAGCTATAGAGTTGTAGGCTATGAATGGTTTATGTAGATCTTCGCTGAGTTCTAAAAATCTGTTTCAAAATAACCTCTTAATTTTCAAATTCTTTTTTCTTTTTCTTTTCTTTTTTACCATCTCCCAATGGGTACTTATATGAGCATTTTTGTCAAATCAATTATATGAATTTCCAACCACTGTTTCAACAAGATCTCATTCATTAATTCATTACTGAACAAAATATGGAATGCTAATTTATTCCAGGCATTATGTGACCACTGGGGATACAGAGGTGAAAGATGATTTCTGTAATCAAAGAGTGTAAAGAAGGCATACAAAGATTCAACAGAATGTGATCGATGTCACGGCACAGACAAGCACGCGGTGTTAGCAGGGCACAGGTTACAAGGGAAATTCACATCGACTGGGAGTGAGGAGCCAGCCTGGAAGGCTTCCCAACAGTGAAGTTACTTGATATAACCTCTGAATGATGAGCTGGAATTATTCTGATGATGAATTGTATTGGGAAAAGTTGTCCTTGGCAGAGGAAAATGTTTGCAAATGTATAGTCATGAGAGGGTGTGGCTGACTCTCTCATGTGCAAATAGCCCCGGTATAGCTGGTGTGTATGATTCACATGCTGGGAAGTTCATAGGGAGCATATGCCCTGCTAAGAACAAAAAAGGTTTCTGGTCATCTTTATAGTAAGATAGCTGCCTTCCTTGATTAAAACAAACAAAAACAAACAGGACAGATTTCAGATAGGATTCCAAACAGAGTTCTAGAAACACTTTACTACTAGATGTGAGGGGAAAAAACTGAAAAAAATGTATAGAATTACAGATTGGCCCTAGCAAAGTTGTATAAAAAGTCTATTAACTATTTGGCTAATGAATTTTGTTCAATTTGTTTGACTAGACTTCCTGTTAAACAAAATAGTTGTGTGAGTCAGGACATATCTACCCCAGTACCTGGGGGATCCTTGCTGTGTGAGCTGCACTCCACTTTTCTTTCCCACTCTCCCTCCCCAACCTTGAATTCTAAAACTCAGTATTTGCCACAAAGCCTGCTCAAGTGTCAGGGAAGACACAGAGGTGTTAAAAAGACTCCAATTCCAGTATACCTGGAGGTCTTTAGTAATGAACAAGGGCCAAGAAAAGAAGCAATGGGCATACAGAGGAGCTATTCTTTGAACTGGCTGGAAGGACCAGTGGGATGGAGGGGAAGTGACTTAAACCCAGAGACATGATTTCATTTTTTTTCTTTTTTTTCATCTAGTAACAAGTCACCTGGCCCCTGTTGCACTATTTGAGAATGTGCTGGTCACCACTCAAAGCAGATGTACTGGGATGTGGGTGGTGTGGGAGACCAAGATCTTCAATGTGTTTTCTTTGCAGTTACTAACACATTGAGTATGTCATTACAAGATGTACCTCATTTCTGAGGCTGAGATTTGAACATTAGGGTCACATACACCAAAGGATCTGTCATCCGGCTCAGAATTTCTTCCCTTTCCAATCCTCTAGAAAAACATTTAAATTGATTTTTTAAATATGGTTTTATTGATTTCAGAGAGAGGAAGGGAGAGGGAGAGAGACAGAAACATCAATGATGAGAGAGAATCATCGATTGGCTGCCTCCTGCACACCCCCTACTGAGGATCGAGCCTGCAGCCCAGGCATGTGCCCTGACCAGGAATCGAACAATGACTTCAAGGTTCACGAGTTGATGCTCAACCACTGAGCCACACCTGTGGGGCTAAATTGATTTTTCTGATGGAAGACTATAACCAATAAGTGATGGCCTTCTCTAATGCAATGTTTTCACTAGCCATAAATTTCCTTTGTCCTTGCCTGTGCTGCCTTCCCTCCCTTCTTCCACACAATAAGAATCTAAGTTGGTTCACGGGGGTAGGAGGCTGAGAAGACCATGTGTGCATGGAGATACCGATTATTTTTTGGAAAAGTATTTTATTTTAATAAACAACATGTGGTCATATAATTCCTATTATTAGATACTAAAAACAAAAATAATCTACAAGCTGGGGCTTTTCAACTCAATCGTCTTGTGAATGTCTGAAATAAATGAGTAGCCTTGGCTATTGTAATTTCCTCTGTCAGGAAGTCAGGCGACTATTCCACCTGGATGCTTTAACTCTGTCATTATGTTGGAAACTCTGAGACTGCTTCAAACTCTCTCGAACATAGTTTGTGCTGATCTTTGGAACCCAGATATGACAATAGAAGTGTATTGAGAGTGCTCTTTGAATGAACTTTTATGTGGGATCTATCTGCCTTACCAACTGAACATTCTAAATAAATAAAAATGAAACACAGGCACAAAGTACAGGTCCATAACTGTTACTGGTTATAAAAAGATTGGCTTGAGATACCCAGAGAAGAAATCAAGGTGGGAAATGGGAAAAATAAGGATGGTAAAATAAGCATTTATATGAGAGAAGGGCCATTCCTTTCTCTTCGTAACAGACAAACTGGCTTATCCAAAGCTCAGGAGTTAAAGTCCTTCATCCAGTTGCACATGTAACAGGCATCTTCGCCCCTCCATTTCCCAGTAGTACATAATCTCATAGTGGTTCCAGTCCAAGGCTTCTCAAGTTTACTGTTTATTTTCCTCTCAATGGCAGAGGCAGACATAGATGACAGGCAGGTTTCTGTGCTGGAGCTGTGAGCCACCTGCTCATCCTGCTTTTTAATCAAAAGGTTTCTTAGCTGATTCGACCTTTGTGCTATCTCTGTTAGGTAAGCCTCTTGCTCCAACCGTCTACGTAATTATTTTGGGTCATGATTCTTAAATAATTGCCTTTCTTCCTAGCACACCTGGAGGGATAAAATTCTGCCTGCCTTCTTTTTATGGCTCAATTTGAGTGGTAACAATGTTATATTTCCAAGCAGTATGTGTTCAGGGTTTAAAATAGTTCTTAAACAGAAATTAAGAGTCTTTTCACTGCAAAGGCATATCGAGGATTATATTTTGCTGTGCTTATTTTTGATCTTCCCTGCCATAAAAGAAAGAAAGCAACCTTTTCTATTTTATCAGCTTCCATCAACTGTTTCCTCAAAATCAGAATAGCAGAACAGAATGGAGTGAGTGTCCTTTTAATATAAGTCTAGCCTAATTCCTAGAGGAAATGAAAGAGAATTCAGCAAGATTAGAGAAGTGCAGAGTTTGCATGTTCGAAACTAAATGAATTCAGCCAAGACAATAAGCACTAGCTCAAATAAATACTTGTTGGAAAAATGGATTTTATATATATATATATATATAACTTGAATGTCTCACTGATAATCTGATTCTGCTAAAAAGATGACAATGTGAAAGAAAAAAGAAAATTTTACCCAAGAAGCGTCAACTTGAATTCCTTATACTCTTGCAAGAAGGCTTGTTTCTAGGGAAAAGAAGTTCTTTCAAGACTTCCTAATATGAAAACCATGAGGCATAAATTAGCAGAGAATAAGAAATTTCACTTCGAATCTTACTATATTAGAGATTAAAATTAATAGGTATTAATTTTAATAGATAATACATGCATGTAGTGGAAATTATAGAATGTTTGAAAGGGTAGGGTTTAGGTGAAAACTAAAAACAAATCTCCTCTTTACTCTGTTCCCAATAACCCTGCCACCTTGCCTTGGGTAAATTCTGTAACACATTATTTGGTATAGTTCCTTAGATAATTTGCACACACACACACACACACACACACACACACACACACATTACACATCCTTTTATAGCTTCATTTCTAAACCCATAATATTATAAATGAAAAAGTCTCAAAGTAAAATACTACCAGCATTGATTTATTCTATAATCATCAAAAGGTATTTTCTAAACAGTAATTTTATAAAGTATATTAAGTTTTCATATCTCCCCTTAATATCTACATTTGAATTTTAAATATGATTTTAATTGGAAAGGGGAATCTGATGCTATACAAAGAATAAAAATTAATAAAATCACACATCATCTACTTATCATACTTGATATGAGGAGGAATAGTACTTGTTTTGTAAAGAGCCGCAGGACACAAAATGCAAACAAAACAAACAAACAAAAAACCACCCAAACCTGCAAAGCTCTATGTTGCCAACCAGACACCACGTGAAGCTATGAAACAATTCAGCCATAATGAGTGTGTGGACAGCTCTGAGTCTACATGTGTCCCTCTCAAAGTGCACTGGTATGTTCGTTATGTGTTCTTTTATTTTTCATATAGTTTTAGAAATTCTCAAGCCCACCCCTAAGCACCGTGGCTAAGTAATAAGAGTGAAGGTGAACCTGCCTGGAAATAGTTGCTGTTGTCAATGAGTCTCTTACTTAGACTCACCTTGATGTCAGGGAATCAATCCCTCATTTGGACCCATGTCTGTCTGGGAGATAAAGCTGAGTCCATACCTCATGTAGACCAGACATTGTTTGTATGATTTATATCCAAGAGGCATCCTTAATCTTTGCAACAATTCTATAAAGGAGTGTTTTCTTATCTTACCTGATCATATGATCACCAGAATGGTATTTATGAAAAATACAGATACCCAGACCATATCCACTCCTACAGAACTAGAGTCGTTACGAGAAGTCTGTGAACAAGTAATTGTTAAGAAACCCCATGAGATTTTTATGATTACATAAATAGGGAAACATTGCTGGAAGTAAGAATTATACCCATCTTATCAAGGGGGAAGCTGAGACTCAGTTAATTAACTTTAACAACAAATTCATTATGGAGGCATAATTCAAATTGCAGTAAAAGTCCCAAATTCTTCCTACCATATCACCTTTCTGAAGGTCACAAGGTCAGGGAAATTTGTAAGGCTACAATGAAAGTTTTATATCATGGGCACTCAGTCCTGGATATTGTGTAGTTTCTTCCTCTGTTTTGGTTAGAACAATTACACTCAACCAATCACAGAATTATAAAGGGGCTTTATAATTATATATGGAGTATAAAGGGCTCCAACCACTGCTGCAAAGGCACTCCTGAGATGCTACTTTTTGAGCGTGGGATAGAATATCTATTCCAAATGTGGGGGCAATGGGTCAAAAACAGGCAAGCATTTTAACCAGGTGAACTGCCTGGTGTAGATTTCTCTAGATACCGAGACCATATGGGAAGGATCAGCACTCATTTACCTCACCATCAGTAGTAGTAATGTGCCTGTTACAACTGAGAATGTGGTCAGTGTTCTAAGTAGAGAACTCCCTGGAATCTCCTTTCTGCTTAATGACACACAGAAAACAGGGTGGAACAACTGAAGTTAGAGAGGACCTTGTCTCTGTTCCATAGAATTACTGTTTAAGTGAGGTTTGCTGAATACCTTGAGGCAGTTAATGGAGCACTGGCAGGAATCCATCATTCTGAATTTATAATCCAGGCAGTGTTAGTAGAAATTCTCTCAGCTCTGAACTTTTGTATCAAAAAACAAAGGGAATTAATTTCCAGACCCTCAACTTCCATTGTTCTTTTTCTTAAAATTGTCTGGGAATATGCCTGTGTTTACAATAAATTTTGCTATTTTAAGGGGGGAAGGGGGATACCGAAACAGTCACTCATTCCAAATCTTGATATACTGCATTAGTGAGAGGTACAAAAACCTGTTTTGATGACAGACTAAAGTAGAATTTGGAATATTAGTTTAACAAAGATATTCTTAATGATAGATCAGGGCATCCTAAATGCACAAAGGCACTTTCATTCTTTATATTTTCATTAGTTTTTTAAAAGTGAATCTTGGCCCCAGTTGGAAAGTTCTGGATACAGAACATCCTAATTAGTTGTGATCACTTGTATATTTCAAAATTTAACCTAAGGTTTTCTAAGACAATTTCATTTTTAAAATTGATCGATAAATATGTTCTGATATATTGTAGGATCAATATGCATTGATTCGTTGAATCATGTCAAATTACTGTGAACTTAGTTTTGCAAAATGTCTAATGTTATCTATCATAACAATACATGTAAACTTATGCTGAAAATATTACACGTCAAATGTGTGAAACGGTATTTGTTTTTCAAAATTATTTTAAGGGTAACGCTGGAAAAATATTTGTAGGTCACTGAACCGGTTGTGTCTGGGTCATACTCGGTGTCCAGTAAGTAAATAAATGCTGAATAAGGAATGACTGAGTGCTGAATGCACACCAGGCAGCTGCCTTCACGGGCCTGTGGCACACCTCCAGGACATCATGAAATACCTGAACTTTTCCCCTGGAATTTAATATGGCTCAGTCCTCCTGGCCTTATGTTCGGAAACCCTCATAGACGCTTCGAGTCCATCTTTATCCCCCAGAGGTAACGGGGACGATGGAAATCCGTTTGCACAGCGCGCGGCTTGCAGGATTCAGCCGCACGGGAGCAGGCCGAGCTCTCCGCCTGGGCCTCCTGCGGCCGCAGTTGCAGGGTTTGATTTTGAACCGAGCAGCATACCTTGCGCGGTCCCTGAACTACAGACCTCTCCCATGAAATGTCTGACGAGGGACATTCATCTTCTCTCTAAGGACCTAGGGGAAGCCCGTCCAGTCCGGTTTCCCAAATGCAATTGCCAACCTGCGGCTGCTCCTCCGAGACCCCAGCCCTTCGCCGCCGCCTTCGTGGCCCCAAGTGTTTCTCATTCGCGCAGCTGGGTTGCCCGGGCCCCCCTCCCCCGCAGGCTTTTTTTTTTCCTGCCTGCCCAGCTGATGATGTTTTTCTGGCTCCAGAAAACTTCCGAGGTTGTTGCAAACAGTGCTTGCAGGGACAAAGGATTGTCCCGATTAAAACAACAACAGAACTAGGACAGTCTTGCAAAAATCCGGATGGGTGGCCGTCCCACATGAACGAGTTGGGATGTTTCTCTCTTCCTCTCCCCACCCTAGCCCCCGTGATTCAGCAGGAACAATGTCATTATTTTGAAACCTCTGGAGTTAAACTAAGGTTTAGTTGTGGCCAAATGTCTATTCAACAGCCGGTGCTGCTGAGATACCTGAAACACTTTTTTTATTTCATTATTCGTAGCGATCTGATTACTTCTTTGTCGAGTTGGACTATTCTAAGGATTGGGAGGTAATTGAAAAATAAGAATAGATTTCAACCCTAAATCTAAGTCTCGAATTAATAGTACTTTTCTCTCTGCTGTTTTCAGAATAATTAAAAATAAAAGGCTCAATTAGTTCAAATAAGGTGCAGTAACATTTCATTTTCTTTTGTTCATTAGAATATTATGTAATTATTATTATTTGCATGATGGGCTTTTGCTTATAACTCTGATTACATTGAGTTTACCTGGACATAAACTGCTGTTGAGAAATGGAATGAGCCCTGGCCGGGAGGCTCAGTTAGTTGGAGCATGATCCCTTACACCAAAAAGGTTTGGGGTTCAATTACCAGTCAGGGCACATACCTAGGCTGCAGGTTAGATCCCAGGTCAGGGTGCACAGGGAGGCAACAGATGGACGTTTCTCTCACATTGATGTCTCTCACACTCTCTCTCTCCCTTCCTCTCTCTCTAAAAAAATCAACAAAAAATTATCCTACTGTGAGGATTAAAAAAATAATAAAAAGAAATAGAATGAGAAAATGTTTATAGTCTCATCAGTGTTTTCTGCCAGTATTTGGTCTTTCCAACAGCTGCAGCAGGACATGCCATTGGTATTTGGAGGCTTCTAGAAAGAAAGGTAGCCAAGTTTACTTTTCTAATCTCTATATTCAGCTCACAGGTCACCACTCAAACACCTTCTCTACATCTGCATTAAACCATCACTGTTTTCAGAGTGAGGCCTGAAATCCCCAGGTTCCCTGCTGCTGAGCACATACAGACAACTTACTTGCAGAAGTCACTCGACCTCTCTTCACTTCATTGCTAAAATTTTAAATAATGATTCCAAATTAGCACAGAGTAAATTGACTGGAAACAATTCTTTGTACTAAAAAGAAATGCTCATTTCTGATTGACCTGATGCAAGCCCTGTCCAATGTGTTTTCTCTTTTTTTAGTTCATGTCATGGTTTTAATGATAAGCAGCACTGTTATTTATGGAAACCACTCTTTTTTTTTTTTTTTGCCTAGAAAGGGGATTGAGTAAAACTTTGTTTTTTGGCCTGATCATGGACAGCTCTTAGACATTCTTAATTTATGGCCCATCATCATCTGCTATTATGAGGTGTTTCAAATGAATTCATGTCCTAATTGTGACCAAGGCCATGTCATGAATGATTCTGCATGAAGGCAGTTATTCTTGGATGTTTATGCAGCCCCATTTCTGATTCAGTTTTGGAGTATTTTAGTACAGGGTAAGTGTACTAAAGTCTCTCCCTAATTCTGTCACTTGATTTACAGTGGCATAGGTTGTGACTATTCTTCCTGAAAAGGGTCTTGGCTCTTGGAGGGTCTGCCTCAGGCTGGTCAGTAGTGCGTGGGTTCTTGACTTCTTGCAGGAAAAGTTTCACAATACGAGTCCAGGTGAATTTTAGAGGAAGTTTTTTAAAGCTGGGGACAGGGAAACAAGAAAGGGCTGGGGAAATGAATGTAGGCTGGTCTGCTTTGGCTCACTAAGAAGTCAGAAAAAAGGGGGCCTTGGGGATAGGCTCAGGGGGTTTACCCAGGATGAACTGCCATTGCCCATTGCTGCCCTGGCTGCAAGCCTGGTGGGGCCCCTTAGAGTTTAGGAGATGAGTTCCTGTGGGGAAAGAAGGTGGAAGGGAGGCGCAGGCATGCTCCTGGGAGGGAGAGCAGGCACCAGGACCTTTGTCTTAACAGGTTTTAAAGGCTGGGCATTTGGGGAGGTCCTAGGGAAGAATCCATATCATATTCATCAGCTTTATGGTGATGTATCAAAATGAGATTTATTTTCTTACCTTCATCTGTCCTTGGGTATGGTTGGCAAATGGCACTAATTGAATTTCTGTTATGTGTCTCAGTGAGCAGGGCAATTCAAGCTATTTACCTTCTGGTTGGGGAGGAGACAGGCAAACCATTTACTGTTAAGTTTCCCTGTTTTAAAGAAGATAGGACTTAATAGATGGCTGCAAACTGCTTGGCATCTAGATTTTCTAGATGGCTGCAAACTGCTGTTTATCTTTCTCAGTTTCCCTATTCTGCTTGTCCTGGCTTACTAGATTGTCTCAAAGGGTCATAAAAATTCACTCTGAACAATTTCCATAGAAGATAAAATAAATGAGCCTTTTTATTCATTTATAAAATAAGTATCAGGAAACCATATTATTATTTTTGTTAAATAGAAACTTAGAGTAAGGCACTCAAGTTCACTTTCTATTAGTCAGAAATCCATCATCAAATGATAGCAGGAAAAAAAATTTGGAGCCAAAGTAAATGGAAAATAAAGATTTCTTTTCATGAGAAAGTTTCTGAATGCCATTTTTATTAATGTATATAATTCCCTTCAGTGGTCTGTTAATCACCACAGTCATTTCTTCAGGATCCCCCACAACTACTTTTACCAAGTAGTTCTTTCACCCTCCATCCCTCTTTCCCTCCCTCCCTCTCTAGCCTACTATGATATAATTTTCATACATATTAAAGGGATTAATGTAGAGGGCGAGAAAATTTCATTAGCAAGCTGGAGAGTCCTCATTGAATTGAAAATGTCTTGTTTAAAACTCTTTACTGAAAAATAATTCATTGGGCTGAAAACACAAGCATTGCTATTAATGGGTCAGATCCATATTTTCTCATGTTCTGCATTTTCTTGCTAATGACTACGGCAAGGGAAACTTCACGGCTGAGTAGATCTGTACTGGGGAACACTGATTTCAAGAGGCCAGGCATGCCCCCAAATGCCACTTGCTTTTCATAAAACCTGCTTCAATTAATTTGTCTAATCCTTTCTTGATTTTATTCACAAATAAAAGCTGTTTTTTGGAACTAGAATTTTCATAAGCATACTAGAAGTTGTGTAACATAGCCTTGCACTTCAATTATTAAAAGTTTTTTGTCAAAAAATTCCTCTCCACATTACATTCTGGGATTTCATTCCAAGTAGAAATTCATATTAATAACGACCTTGCATTAAAAAAAATCCTACATGCAATTTGTGCCTGTGTAATTTCTGTTTCAAGGTAATTAAAAGATATATTGAGCCTGGCAGACATGGCTCAGCGGTTGAGCATCGACCTATGATCCAGGAGATCCTGGTTCGATTCCTGGTCAGGGCACATGCCCGGGTTGTGGGCTCGATCCTCAGTGGGGGGCGTGCAGGAGGCAGCCGATCAATGACTCTCTCTCATCATTGATGTTTCTATCACTCTCTCTCCCTTACCTTCCCTCTCTCTGAAATCAATAAAAAGTATATTTTTTTAAAAAGATATTGAAATATAATAAAATTACTTACCCTCTAAAATATTTTCTCAGACAAAATGAGCTTTTGTCTGAAAAAAAACTTGTGAGAATTTTACTGTGATCTCATTCAAATAAAGGACACTTTGCATACTACTTTTTGTAATATCATCTGTGTTACTAGGGAGATGACAAGACCTTGGTTTTTCTCTTCTTGAAGGAAAAATTTCAATCAAGAAACAAAGTGTAGCAAAGTAATTAAAAACTTATTGTCCACAGCAAAAGTATACTTAAGACAGTGAAACAAGGAAGGACATAGAAGTACCAGGAGAGTCTAGGCTGGGCTGCTTTGGCTCACCGAGAAGTCAGAGAAAAGGGGGCCTTGGAGAGAGGTTCAGGGGGTAAGCCCAGGACAAGCTGCTGCTGCTCACTGGTCCCCTGGCTGCAAGTTTGTTGGGGTCCCTTAGAGGGAAGAAGAAGGAAGGGAATGGCTCAGACGTGCTCCCCTGAGGAGAGCACACCCTGCGTCCTTCATCTTGAGTGTATTTATCTCTCTCTTGCAGGTGGAAGTCTTAGGGGAGGTCTCAGGGGAGGGTCTCAATAGAATATTCATCAGCTTTCCAGGAGGGCTCTTTCAGGGTCATGGTCTCCACTGATTGGTCAGTGCCCGGGCAGTAGGTCATTAGTCAATGTATCTAGTCCTGAGGCAGCCATGGAATAACTTGTCTGGTTTTGCTGCTCTTCTGGGCCTGGAGCTGAAGTACAACTGAGGTCTAGATGTTCTTTTTAGGGAGGAAACCGTCAGGGGGTCTAAACTGCACGACCAGCGATATGCTAAGGGAGGAAAGGTTACCCTGGAGATGAGGCTCTTGTTTTCTCAGTTTTGTCCCCTTGTTAAGCATCCAAGGCTTTCTGCCCCAGTGAGTTTCTGCACCTGGCCCAGCGTACTTGCTCTGCTCATATCTGCCTAACTACCTATATAACATTCAGTAGTTTTGTTTCAACGTTTTTTATTTCTTATCTACTAAGAATGAGAAGATGGTAATGTGCTTTCCAGTTTTTGGATAACATAACTGCTTTTAGCAAACAACTTGCTTTCCACCATATAGACTATTATTTTAGGAATGGAACCAAGTATTATTTTATATTCAGATTCTCTTGAAGATTTTTTGTTTGAGTTGTAAATTGCACATGATGTTTTAGGTAGCATGTGTTTATTTCTGTTGAAAGAACATGTCCTATTTTTGAGGAAGAAAACAACTTGTAAGACATCAAATGTTTCTTGCAAAACAATTTGATGAAATAAATGTAAATGAATCAAATCCATGTGAATTGTATTTCAATTAAAATGAGTGGGTTTAAATATGAAGGGAGTAAAATGCTTGGGGGGAAGAGTGTAGCAAGGCAGGAAGTGACATTTGTTTTGTTTTCATAAGTTTTGGAGTCTTGAAAAGTGGCCTAATACTCCAAATTCAACTTCATTCAGATTCTCCCATAAGCCCAATAATGGAGTTCCAGAATAGGGCGATAATATAAATTCATTTTATAGCTTTATCTGGCACTGATTATAATATAGGCACCAAATATTGCCACTGTGCAGTCCTTCGAAAACACTCTCAATGAAAAAAGTTAGTGGTTTTTCTATTTTTTATTTTCTTTTGAGAGTAAACAGTACATTGTCATGAAGCTAAAAGTATATATATTTTTTCATATAACCACATGTAAAGTTTTCAGACTCACACATCAATTCCATATTTCTTTCCTTTCACTGAAGATGATCCCATCTAAATGAAAACCATGTGAGGACTGATGTTGAGTGTATACACACATTGTATACACACATAAGAAGGAGTAGGGCAGAGGAAAAAAGGCGACAGTAGAAACAGAGAGAAGAGAGAAAGAGAGAGAATGGGGAAAGGAAAAAGCATTGCATCCAGTTAGATCATTGAACCTCATTTCACAAGTAAAGTACACAAATCACACTCATCATTTGAGTCACAAAAATGTTATCCCACAGTTTTATATTCATATCACTTACGCTTGTTTTAAAAACTACATAGCTTTTTTTTCTGGTATTTTTTAATTAAAAAATAACTATGCATTAGCCTGAAAACCGGGGGGGGGGGAATGAATTACCAAAAAAAAAAAAAAAAGACATAATAAGTCTCCCTGTCAACGTTTCTCAAAATAGGAGTAAGTTTGATGTGTGGTGTGACATTTCAGTTTACCAACTCTCAGTTTCTGAAAACAGGGACAATTTATGTGCCCCGATAACTTCCAAGAGGCAAGGAGTATATAATTGTAGAATATGTTTTTATTTTTTTAGGTAATATGACACTGTTTAAGGTGCCTTCTGAACACATAGCTTGGTAGGGAAGGAAGTAGAAATGGAAATCCTTTCTGTATAGAACTGTTCTTTTGTGTAAGGAGCCTGCTTTTTTGTTCCCAAGAATGTGATGATGTAATTGGAGCTTAGCATCTCTCTGACCACTCAGAACACTGCTGTTGCTGCTGCTCACCACCACGTGGGAAGTGATGCTGTTCCTTGCTCCTCACAGGCAGGACTTGTGAAGTGTCACTCTTAAAATATCTGTTTCATAATTCGGCAGATGCATTTTCTTTTCTTTTCTTTTTTGTTTATTTTGTTTAAAATATTACAGATGTCCCTTTTTCTCCCCAATAACCCATTTCACCCTGCCTCATTCCCCTCCCCAGTCCCTCTCCCCACCATTGTCCGTGTCCTTGGGTTGTGCATACATGCATATAAATTATTTGGTTACTCTCTCCCCCTCCACCCACCCGCCCTCCTCCATCCCTCTGACATTCGTCAGTCTGATTCATGTTTCCATGTCATTGAATCTATTCTGTTCATCAGTTTGTTAAGTTCTTTGGATTCCACGTATAAGCGAGATCATGTGATGTATGTCTTTCTCTGCCTGGCTTATTTCACTTAGCATGATATTCTCCAGGTCCCTCCATACTGTCCCAAAGGTACGAGATCCTTCTTCTTTACAGCTGCATAGTATTCCATGGTGTGAATGTCCCATGGCTTTTTATCCACTCAGCTACTGATGGGCACTTGGGCTGTTTCCAGATCTTAGCTATCGTAAATTGTGCTGCTATGAATATAAGCGTTTTATTTTCTAGCACAGCCCTTTGTTAATTTATTTAACCCTTCTCTCATCTTAGTCTAGCACATGAAAACTAAGTGGCTAAGCTGGCTGTTCCATCCACACCTTAGATCAGTGACAATATAAGAATTGTAACTGCTTCTGAGCCCCTAAAGTCATTCTTAAGGGCTCTATTAAACAATGCAAAATCTAAATTTTAACTTGAAATTTGTGCCCATGAAAATAAATGAATAATGTCAACTTTATCTTCACCATCAACAATCAATATTTCTAAGGTTCTCAGTTAAGTAAGTGTCTATATATAAGATCTATGCTCAGAACATTATTACAATGGTGTATATTATGACTTATTTTTCATCATAATTTGAGACAGTAACTTCATAAGTTAAAAGATCTAATCTACTTTGCTTTTGCTGTTGTTTTTCTGCTTCCCGACAGGCCTACCCTTGCAGCAGCGATAAGGAATGTGAAGTTGGGAGATACTGCCACAGTCCCCACCAAGGATCTTCAGCCTGCATGGTGTGTCGAAGGAAAAAGAAGCGCTGCCATAGAGATGGCATGTGTTGCCCTGGTAACCGCTGCAATAATGGTAAAGATTGCGCTCAGTGTTGATGGTCCTCTTTCTTTTCATGTTAGTCTACCTTCTCCATAAACTCCCAACATGTAAAGAGCCTTTCCAGACAGGCAAGTTTAGATAAGATTTCCTGGATTACCTCTAAAATCTTAGTTTCCCTAGGCTTTCATCACCTTCTGTATTTAATAATCTATGCTGAGTTGGATCTACCCTGTTGAAGAGTTGCATGTAAATAGCTAGATGTTCTATTCCACTAAAAACATGAGCAAAGGCATGCAAAAGAACCAAAGAAAAGAACCTGCTGTGATTTGGTAATGCAGCTGTGAGTCCATCTTCCAATTTCATATCCACTTCATACATTGATTCTTATACCCAAAGTATCCTTTTTTTGAAGGCCTTGCCTGGTGGCACGCTCAGATGGTGATGAAGTGGTTGGTTCCTCCAAAAGGAATTATAGGAGTCTATTCCCCAGCCATTCCATAAACATGGTTTCACCCAATGAATTTATAGGCAAAAATTCAGCATTAATGATGAAATGAAGAACTGCAGACAACACGCGATAAAACCACTAAATAATTGCAGAAGGTGATCAGAAACATACACTTAGCCTTGCAAGCAACATAATCAGGCTCATATTCCTATACTTGTTCCTCACCTCTGGGCATAGACCTGCTGTAAATACCTTGGACAGGAAGTGAAGGGCAGAGGACCTCATACCATTAGAAAACTTTACAGTGTAGATTAGAATTGCATTGTTGATTGAACAAAGGGAACTGTGTCCCAAAGATGCATGTCTGGTCAGACATTTTTAAAGTATGAAAAGCTAATATCAATTTAATACTTTACTATGTCACTATTCTGAGCCTCCGAATGTATTCACAATAACTTATTAAAGTGAATTCTGTTTTTATTCCGACTTTTGCCCAAGGTCACTTAGTCTTTTTCCCCCCAATATTTTTATGGATCTCAGAGAGAGGAAGGAAGAAGGAGAGAGAGATAGAAACATCAATGATGAGAGAGAGTCATTGATCGGCTGCCTCCTGCATGCCCTATTCTGAGGATCGAGGCCGCAACCGGGCATGTGCCCAATCAAGAATTGAACCTTGATTTCCTGGATCATAGGTGGATGTCCAACCACTGAGCCACGCTGTCTGGGCATCACTTAGTCTTGAGAGAGAGAAGATGCCAATCAAGAAAGCCTGGTTCAGGGACAAACTTTTCAATACTCAGTTTCAATAAATTTGTAAATGAATGGATGGATGAATGAATAGATAGATGACAGATAGGTAGATGATAGATAGATTAGATAGATAGATGATTAGATAGATAGATAGATAGATAGATAGATAGATAGATAGATGATAGATAGATAATGATAGATAGATGATGATAGATAGATGATAGATGATAGATGATGATATAGATAGATGATGATAGATAGATAGATGATAGATAGATAGATGATAGATAGATATAGATAGATAGATAGATAGATAGATAGATAGATAGATAGATAGATAGATAGATAGATTAGATAGAGCTTCATGCCTCACACCAGGAGAATACTTGGATACAAACCACACTGTATAGAATTGAATAAAACTAACCTCTTACCTGACCATTTTCAGGCATCTGCATCCCAGTCACCGAGAGCATCTTAACCCCTCACATCCCAGCTCTGGATGGCACTCGGCATCGAGATCGAAACCATGGCCATTACTCCAACCACGACTTGGGATGGCAGAATCTAGGAAGACCACACACTAAGATGTCACATATAAAAGGTAGGGAATACCTGTAGTCCTATGTCTACTTTTTATAAAGAAGCACAGTAACTATACTTACTTAACTCCATTGGTTTCAGAAAAATACAAAGAAGATGTTTTAAAGGCAAGGATTTAACTGAATTTATTAATTTTTTTTTTGTTAATCCTCACCAGAGAATACTTTTTCCATTGTTTTTCAGAGAGTGGAAGGGGGGGGGAGAGAGAGAGAGAGAGAAACATCAATGTGAGAGAGACACATCCATTGATTGTCTCCCTCATGTGGCCCAACCAGGGCTGGGGATGGAGCCTGCAAACGAGGTACGTGGCCTTGGCTGGAATTGAACCCAGGACACTTCAGGCCTCATTCTGATGCTCTAACCACTGAACAAAACTGGATAGGGCATGAGTTTATTAATTCTTAAATTTAAAGATTCTTAAAGCTGTTTTAGAGATCTTAAATTGTTAGTAAATATGTGTTACAAGAAGTGCAATACCCTGATCTACCATGTCACTTTCTTAACATTCCTGTTTTTTTACATGGGATTTAGAAGAAATTCCTTATACAACATTTTGATCACATATCAAAAGGTAAAGAAAGCATTCTGAAAAATAAATAAGAAAATGTGTATTTCCATGTGACTTAATCACTGTGTTTTTTAGCCTTTCTCACCTTTGCAGATTGAGAAATTTTATTTCACTAAACAACCAGATAACATAATATTCATAAAGCAATTTATTACAAATAATTGGTTTCTAGTGCAGTTATGTATGGCCATAAATCCCCTTCATTGTATCAAAATATTTGAGAAGATTAATGCCTAATGACAAAATTTAAAAGTATGAACCTTATTACCAGTAGTAAAAATTTAAAAAAATCCATTTTTAAAGGAAGCTTCTTGTAAGTATATTCTGTGGAGCAGTACTTTTTCAAGACATTCTGTGAATAAAAGTGCCCTGTGTTCAAGAGTTCTGTAATAATGTACCTCACCATTTTGGGAACTTTATAATAAACATTGGTTTATTGAAGACTCTGAGAAGTTCAGCAATGAGGAAAACTGATTAACTTTTTAAAATATTGTATTTCCCCAACTTGCTTGAATAAAAAAAACCTATTTCCCCACATTTTCATTTCCTGCAAAGAAAGTATCATATAAGATACCTGACCAATTAGTCCGACCTGGAATACAAATGGTCACGTGGATAGGACTAGAGACTGACAATTCTTCTTCAATTATCCTTTGTTTACACTCTTAAAGGCCTAAGTCCTTTACCCATATCTCCTATTCCAACTCCACCAAGTTCACATGAATTTGTTAATACATGAGTATTTCTCTTTATTCTAGATGTCTATGTCACTGTATATTTTCAAAGTTACTACTTATTTATATATAATTATATGTACAATTTTATGACAGCAAGTAGGAAGAAATCTTATGCGGATGGCTAGTGAGTTGTGCCCACATCACACAGTGGAATTGGTTACATTTGGGATGATAGATGACCGTTTTGACCAGGATTCTAACACCATGGCCTATGAGCCAAATCGGTCCTGCTGCCTGTTTTTGTAAATAATCTTTTATTGTAACACAGACTTGCTCATTTATTTAGACATTATCTATGGCTGTTTTTGCAAGACAGCAGCAGAATTGAAGAATTGTGACACATATGATCTAAAAAGCCAAAAAGATTTCTAATCTGTATGTAACAGAGAAGTTTGCTGACCACTTCTTTATACAGGTTACACATCAACCCAACTGGGATGTGGGGGCTCTACATGGGCCAGGGCTCCACATGTTTTTTGTTTTTTTGTTTGTTTGTTCAATATCTTTTTTATTGATTTTAGAGAGAAGAAGTGAGAGGGAGAGAGAGATGAAAACATCCTTGTGAAAGGGAAACATCGATTGGCTGCCTCCTACACAACCCCTGCTGGGGATCAAGCTCACAACCTGGGCATGTGCTCTGACCAGGAATCAAACTGGTGACCGTTTGGTACATGGGAAAACACTCAACTAACTGAGCCACACCAGCCAGAGCTCCACATGTTTTTCTGTGGCAGGTTCTTGGTTGATTCTGGGGCGTTCTGTCCTTTCTCTGTATCACACCTCTTTCTAGGCTGCATTTCCTATGCTTCTGGCCACATGGGTTTGCCTGTGGTGGGACACTGAGAGGAAGGGGAAAGAAAAAGCCAACATGTTCTCCTTGCCTCCAGCAGTGTTTCTGGCAGAGCTGTATCTCCTTGGGGTTTTAGTCCCTCCAGTTGGGCCTGATGAGTTGTCATTCCAGCTAGTGACCCGAGTCCTCAATTCTGCCATCATTTGCTCCTCTGGATCCTCCAGTCTGAATGTGGTAGTAGCTTCCTGCTGTGCTGCTTTAGCATCCTCTGATACTTCTGAGCCCTGCCACTACCTGTGTGACCAGTTCTCTGTATTAAATACCTTCT
Organism: Miniopterus schreibersii; assembly: GCF_964146895.1. NCBI lineage: Eukaryota > Metazoa > Chordata > Mammalia > Chiroptera > Miniopteridae > Miniopterus > Miniopterus schreibersii. Next base: position 65,944,454 of record NC_138101.1, on the reverse strand, counting down.
GTTTTGAAGAATCAGTTTCCATTTTCCTGGCTAGACTCTGATACATGATCTTAGGAGATCCTGAGAATTTCAACTTCCTCCTTGAATCAGAGTTTGTTTACACCTCTCAAGAAGGTATCAAATTAATTAAATTGAAAATAATTATTTTTATTTTCTTATTTTGCACTCATCTAGTAAAAAAATAATAATGATGATGATGATCAGGGAAGTATCTAGAAGTAGACCATGACAAACTAAAGAAAAGATAAAGTATAATCTAGCTATTTATTAAACTTGATATTCACACAGCAAATATGAAAATAAACAATAATAGATTTACAGGTTTAGAGGGAGAGCCCATTTTTTTGAATCCAAGACATTATGGAAGACAGCATAAGTGAAAATATTTTATGTGCTTCTGACTGTAAAGTAAAATTTTTGCTGAAGTGTTGTGGTGACGTGTTTCGGTCATCATCCCTGTAGGGCATGAAGGAGACCCCTGCCTACGATCGTCAGATTGCATTGAAGGGTTTTGCTGTGCTCGTCACTTCTGGACCAAGATCTGCAAGCCAGTGCTCCATCAGGGGGAAGTCTGTACCAAACAGCGCAAGAAGGGCTCTCATGGGCTGGAAATTTTCCAGCGGTGCGACTGTGCAAAAGGCCTGTCTTGTAAAGTATGGAAAGATGCCACCTACTCCTCCAAAGCGAGACTCCACGTGTGTCAGAAAATATGATCACTTCAGAGAAAATGCATCCCAAGCAGACTGTGAGCCTGTGCATTTAGTGCATCATAGCAGGTGGAAGATAGGATTCGGATCTCAGAAGAATGGCTAATGTAAGGCATGTGATAAGAGTATAAATCACAGAGAGAGAGAAAAATGGGAACTAAGCTGATTGGAAAGGGTGACTAATGTGGTGCAACTTGTGTGTTTCCATTACGCAGCTTGTTTATGTAAATAATGTACACACTTGTGAAAATGCAATTACTGAAGAAGAAAGAAAGCACAGTGAAAATTACTGACGAACACCCTGGGACTTTCAGAGTTTAGGCTGTGCTGGAGGATCGGTGTCCTTCAGATTGGCGATTGTCTGTAAAATAACCTAAAAGCCGTATTTCTATTCAAAGTTATGGTTTAATAAAATACAGTATATCTTGGTATACAATAAGATCTAAAACATGAAAAAAATTGTTAAATAGGAAATGAAACACGGAGAAGAGTTCATTTCCAACACAGATTACCTTTTAAATTGGAACACTACTTCTGTTCAATTAAAGGCCTTGGTAGGCAAGAAAGAAAGCAGTTGATATTTCCCGAATGATTTCAAAATGATTGCAGGTCTTTTATCAAGGCCTTTAGAAAAGAAAAATAAACAACTTGTTTTTCTTCAAACTGCTTATTTATGGTTTCCAATATTCACTTTCACCTCTACTTAATAAGAACCAATATAACAAGACAAAAGTAGTCCCTTCAGATTCCTAAAGAATGACATTGAATATTTCTAAATTGTATGCGATTCCTACCATGAATAAATGTTATTTTCCAACCTAACCCCAATGGTAGTGAAAAGCGCAGAGCAAAATCTTCACAGGTCACAAATCTTTATAAGATATCCAAAATAAATGGGAAATGAAGATAATAGAGAGATGGTTGCTTTTTAAAGCTTTGACATTACCTTTGTGTTGATAGCATTAGACTGGTAAATACACTTATTCTTTACATACTCTGCAGTATATCAGGGTAAAGCTGATAACACAAACTGGAGCGGAATCTGTCCTGCACTGAAGCCAGCAAGGAAATGGGGGAATCTTTGTCAAGTATCCAGGTTTGGGCAATACACAGATATGTCTGAAACAAAATGACTCTTTGTGTTTGAGTCCGAAAGCTGCACAACCTAAATGGCAGTTTTCTATGGTATTTGCTCCCTCAAATACTCACCACACAGATGAGTACAGTGTGAGGTCACTAGTTGACCTCAAAATATATATTTTATCCATTTGAGGTTCTAAAATGATATGAAGAGTTCTAACAAAATTGACTTCCAAGAAAGGCAGTGCACAGTAAGATTCCATTGCCCTCATTTCTAACTGGCTGGTGGCAACGTCTGATTTTTCTGCACCAACCTTTCCATACAACAGCTTTTTGTTTTTTGCCAAAGATATAGTTTCTGTTTTCTGCATCCATTGAGATAAAAAAAGTATGTACATGGAATAACTTGTAAAATCTACATATTGCTAACCTATAAAACCACAGGTTCTTCATCCTTTGAAACTATTTTATCACTTTTTTTACTTTACTCACTTCTAAATATTATGTCTAGAGCATAAAGCAAAAAAGTTATAGTTGTTACTTCTGACCTTTTCTTTTATAGACTTAAAATCACTCCTTAATTTTATTTTACTTAACCTTCATCTTTAGTCTCAAATTCAAGTTCTCCCAGTAGAAATTGAATCCAAGCCTGCCTGTCTATTAAGAATTTCAGCTTCCCACACACATCTACTAGGATAATCAAGATTTACTTTTCCCCTACATGTCTGTAAAAACAAAAAATTTCAGCTTATCTATCCAAGAACCATAGTCTGTGCAAACAGGATTCTATATGTTTGACAACATAAAAATGGAACATTTTAGTCAAATGCTTCCTATATAACAATTACATTTATAATCTGGTTTCTGCATTATTTCCCTTATGTACATCCCTTCAAAAATTATTATTTGAAGTAATTTATTTACAGGAAATGTTAATGAGATGTATTTTCTTATAGAGATATTTCTTACAGAAAGCTTTGTAGCAGAATATATTTGCAGCAATTGACTTTGTAATTTAGGGGGAATGTATAATAAGATAAAATATATTAAAATTTTCTCCTTTAAAAATTGACTTCAAATTTTCTTTTGTTTTTCTTATGGGAAAAAATTTCATAGAATCATGGATTCTCAAAGTTCAATTGGACTTGATCTGATTTTGTAGTCTGAGTGGAAATCCATTGGACAACATCACCATTAGATGATCCAAGGCAGTTTACGACTGAAGGCAGCTCATTTCATGGCATTAGGGTTGTAATTTTTAGAAAGTTATTTTTTCGTTCAAGTATTCCAGTTAATGTTTTTCACCCATTCATTCTTATTTTGCTTTCTGGAACATCTTGGAACAAGGACTCTCTACTAACTTCTTCAAAACTCTTGAAGCCACCTAGCATATTTCTTATAACCATCTCTCCAGGTTAAAATTTTTCAAACTAGAAATGCCAACATGCTCAGAATATTGGTTCATTCTCCTATGGTACAGAGAAGATACACACTATCTTTATCCCGGTATGGATACAAACTGAGTTACCTGGCCCTAAGTGAACTCAAACTTGCTTCCTGGGAAGGTTTTTCCTCTGCTTCCTGAACACAAGGATGTCAGGAGTATTTAACAAACAGTACTCACCAATTATGAGACCACGAGGGGTTGTATTGGAGACGACAATGGGATAAAAATGTGGAAAAATAAACATCTGTGACACAGTGGAGTGAATTAAGTATAACCAAGGCAGCATACGGAATTGAAACAGTCTCACAGCTAGATGTCAGAGTTGAAGATGCCTCAAGTACTGCTGACATAATTCCCACATTTCCTAATTAGTCACTTAAGTGTATTTATAAGTAGTTAATCCATTTCAGAATATTTATATTTCTTAGCTACAGTGTATTTTTATATTATAACAATCATATGGGTGTTATTTTTTTTTTTTCTTTTCCACTGAGCTCAGTGAGATGCTCTGGGAAGTGACAAATTGTCCTGACTTCTGTTTTAGACAAGAAATGAAATACCCATTGTAGCCTTCTGACTTGAGGAAACAATCAATTACACCTTTCTCACTCCCCAAATTCAGGCCATTTGAGAAAAAGACAAAGACAGAAAGGCAGATGAAGACAGATTACCCTGAAAAAATGAATATTGGTGAATGTGGTGTGTATCTGTGGGCAAGAGGACACCAGAAAGAGATAAGTTCTGTGCCCATTCTCAAGCAAGACCAGACAACATCAGTTCTACCTGTGGGAGCTGCTCCTGTAAACTTTACAACATGGATAGGCAGAACAGAACGATACACTCTTCTGGCAGTTAGTGCCAAAGAAGGGTAGGAAAGGGATGGAACTATGTATTTCTCATTCAGGAATTTCATTTGAAATTCTACAGAACTGGATAATTCATACCACATGAGAGTAATGAATGAGAGATAGAGTGAGACAAAGATAATTAGACACTCTACATCAAATTAACATTAAGAATTAGAAACGACCCTCTCCCCCGATATCATTCCCCAGATCTTTATATTTTAACCCATTATACATAACCATTTATCTCTGATGAAGATATGGGTTTTAACCAAAATCTGATCAGATATCTACTAGAACAATACCTAATGAGGTCATTCCCCCAATGCCAATCACTCCTCCTATATGGATCCTCTCAGGACCAGGGGTGGGGAATTTAGATTTTATGCTCCCAAAATTGCAGTATGGATGGAAATAGTTCATTCATTCAATTTACTCCAAGACCACACTATACTCAGAACTAGAAAATAGCTCCTCTTTCTTTTCACTTTCCCAAATTATGTTTTGCGGTGAGATTAAATGACACATTGGGTATCTGATAATAAAATGTATAAAAGCATTTCAATCACAAAATTCCAACAGTACAAAGCCTGGACAGTGTGGCTCAGAGGTTGAGCATGGAACGTATGAACCAGGAGGTCATGGTTTAATTCCAGGTCAGGGCACATGCCTGGGTTACAGGCTTGATCCCCAGTGGGGGAGGTGAAGTGTAAGAGGCAGCCGATCAATGACTCTCATCATTGATGTTTCTCTCTCTCCTTCTCCCTTCCTCTCTTTGAAACCAATAAAAACATATTTTTTAAAATTCCAACAATACAGAGATGCTCTGCTTTTGAATATCAATTCTCTTCCATTAAAAATTCCTAGAATAAATTAAAGTACAAAATTTAAATTCACTTGCATGTTAAAGTCAAAATAAGTTAAAGTCAAAAAAGGTTAAAGTCTGTATTTGTTGTCTTCCTCTTTAGAATAAGGAGTCCAAAAAAATTGAAATTCGAAATCTTCAAGTTAATGGCTAGAGTTTTCTGTCTTCTTTTCATATTCTGCTCTGTTTCCACCAGAGGGATTCTTGATATCTGGGAGAAGTCAGACTCCTTCAGCAGCTATGTCCTGGACAATGTCTCACTGGAATGACAGACTTCATTTTTTTAAAAAGTTCAATGAATTTTTAGCACACATGAGAGTAAGCCAAAGATTTCACCACATTTAGGAAGCAAGCCAATCTCTACCTCTTAGAGCAGATATCTCAAAAAATGTGCCAGGACATGGTGTTGTCAAAAACCATAGCAGAGATGCTTCACATCTGAGTGAAGGAAGATAGATGGAGAAAATCTTTGTTTGTGCATTGCAAAATTTCAACCAATCCCAATCAGCTGTCTGGAACCCATGACCTATGTACTTAAACTTACCTGAGAGAAATGTCTCCACAAGACCTGAGCTATGGCACAGTATTTTACCATGTGGTAGGGTGGGAGGAGAATCCACCTGTGTGGTCCACCTACTCATAGAGAATGTGTGGTATTAAAGACATTGCTGCCTTCTTGTAAAACTGGTCAGTTTAGAAATTCACCATGATGTTAGCCTTATTGGGGCTTCTTTCTTATGTACCTAGCATATTGAAAGCATCACCAGTGCTTAACTGAGAACAGGTTTGGTTTGGTTTAGGGGGTGCCACAGTGGCTGCTTCCACTGCTTCATGCTGCGAAATTACTTACTCCCTCATCCCTGCTTTTGTGCTAGTCCTAGAAGCACATCAAAGGATTCCTGAAATAAAATTTCTATTGATAGTTACAAAAATTATTTTAGCAAAGGGTGCCTGAGGCACAGAAGACACTGCCAACTTACCTTCCTTCACTCAACACGTACTCACTGAGAGCACCTTCTATGTGCTAGGCAGCTTTGTAGGCACAGTGGGTAAAAGCAGAGAACCAAACTCATGAAGTTCATTTTCTCATTGTTTTTACATCTCAGTTATTTTTTAGAGCAATAACTAGGAGGCATAAAATAACTAAATAATTCATAAATTCTGTAAGAAACAGAGAGGAACACTTTGAAGAAAATTGAAGCAGGGTAGAGAAACAGAGGGTGATGAGTAGTGTTATCTTAATTAGATGGTCAGGGATGACCTCTTGAAGTAGAAATAAAAGAGCAGAAACCTGACTGGCATGAGAGGTTGGCAATACAAAGGTCTGGAGAAACGGTGGTCTATGAAGACGAGCAAGGCAAGCATTTGACAATGGGAAGAAGTTGAAGGGGAGGGTGAAGTGGGATGGGAAAGGAGGAGGGGTAGGAGATGAGGTTGGAGAAGGAGTCAGGTCAGATTGTGCAGGATATTATTGACCATCATAAGTACTTCTATTTTGAAAGAGATTTGGAGCTGGCAAGAGCTTTTGAGCATGGGAACAGCATGAGCTAATATGTTTTCAAAGGATCACCCAGGCTGCTGTATGGAGAAGAGACTCTAGTGCATCTGGGCAAGAAGTGCTGGTGGCTTAGATTAGCGAAGTAAAGTAGAAGTCGTGAGAAATCATTAGATTTCGGGTCTCTTGGAGATAGAGCCAACTGGATTTGCTAAACATAAACGTTTAGAGAAAAAGAGTAGAATCTCTCTAGCCTAGCATGAGGAACAAAAAAGAGAAGTTGTCAGTTTTAAAAGAGTTTAAAAAGTCTTCCCTGTACAGTGGCCTTCTATTTAATATATACAGAAAGAACTGTGCTCAGTAAAATCTCAACAATTCTTTAGAAAATTACCCTTTGTAAGTTTCTCATCATCGAGCTGAGGACTTGAGAAAAAATTCTATGTAGAAGGATTGCATCAACAACAAGAATTTGTTGGATGTACTAAGGAAAGCAGTTGCAGACAAGCAGAAAATGAGGAGGTGGCAAGAAGATATAGAAAAGACAGTAAACGGGTTAGGGCACAGAGATAGAGCAGAGATTCAAGTGAGCATGGAAGAAAGAGATGCATCGAGTAGAATGCTGGGAATCCTAAAAGGTGCTAATAAGATGCTTCAATTTAATACAGACTTCAAGGGGTGTCAAGAAAAACTCATGGGAGGAGAGTGTTTGACTCACAGCAGTAGGTTTAGAAAATTATTTTAGCAAAAGGTGTAGCTCAGGCAACACTCACATTGACATTGGGCCAATGAATTGCATTAAAGGGCAATTTGTCAAAGCAAGCCATAGTTCTCTCTCAGTCTTATGTAATTGTATAGTGTAGGACCTGGAAATTCTAAAGAAATAACAATATGCAAGTAATTGAAGTAGTTTCATGAGAAATACACTTGCCATCACACCTCTAACACATACGTCATGAATACCACAGTGCACAACCTTTTAAAATTTCCTAGGGGTCAACATTTCTTATAGATGCCATGGACTTGTTTTATTTGCTCCACACCTTCCCACTACACTGCACCTGCTACACCAGTCATCATTCTGTGTTTAATGGCCAGTCAGCCTCCAGGGCCTCGTAACAGATGGAGAACATCAGATCAGCTAGTGCATGTAAAATATTCTAAGTCCCACTTAAGCTTTTCAAGGAGACTTTGAAATTGAGATCATTTAATTTTCCATTTCTTTTCCTACCTGGCCTATCGCTCCTTACAGCTGTGTTCTTGTCTGTTTCAATAACCATTTATTCTGTGCCCAACTGTATGACTTAAAGCTTATTTAGGCAACATTAAGACTGAGCATCGTCTATGGAAATTTTAATGTAACATTTAAGCCATTTAGCACACGTCCATGTCTTATAAATTTCCTAGATCCAAATATAGTGATGCTACCTTTTATAATGCCTGAGAGGAATACACAACAGAACTATTGCACATGTTTCAAGGGATCTTGAATTCTCCATGGGAAGTAAACTCCCTAGCACACTCTGGGCTTCAGTTTGAGGCTGTTAAAAATCAATGTCAGCTGTGGATAAATATGGGGATGCTATGCAAAACTTTCCTTACAATAAAAGAGGTAAAGACAACAGAAAAACAGTTGGGATTTTTTTTCTTTAATGAGTATAACGTTAGTCAAAACACTGTTTTAAGGTTACAGAAGAGAATATCTGTTATTTAACAAGGAAAAACACTTCAAGGAAAACCTACTCAGTGTCAAGAGTGGGATAGGCTGAAGAGATTGACCATCTGGAAGAAAGGGACAGGCAGAGGCAATTCAAGACAATGCTCAGGGAGCAGGGGATATGTGAACTTTCCTTGGAAAAAGGTTTGTTTTGGTAGCCTTGGAATAAGTCAAAGGAAGCACTTAAAAGAAAGGATTGATTGGATATAAAATGGCTATTAGGAGTGGGGGATTCACAGGAAAACCAATGATTTAGGGACTGTCCAAACAAGAGAATATTGTGTTGTCCAAAATTCTCTGATTCTTCAGGTCATCTTACTGAGAACCCAGATCTTATCTTATCATTAATTGGCAAAGAAGGTTGTTTGTGAGGACTCCCTCATGAGATGCAGATGCAAAAGTAATGCTAATAGTCATTACTATTTGTACAGCACATGTACTTTGCCTCAGAATGCCATCAAGTGTGTTACTATACTTCATTCTTTACAATACGCTGTAACTCTTATCTCTTTAAATGTTTGCCGGGGGCTGGCTTAGTGGTGTCTCTATGTTTCTCACATCATTCATCACACAGCCCCTCTACAGCCAATGGAGTGGAGCCAGGATTTGAGACCCTGACTCTCTGAGGCCAGAGTTTGCACTCTTGTCCATTAGCTTATGTGGCTTCCATTGGAAAGACCTGCCCTTTTAAGATTATGGGGGAGTCTGTGGCTTGTCTATGGTGACAGAGCTCATTACTATCAGAGCTGAGACTAAAGGCTATCTTTCATAACCATATCTTGACTCCAAGATTTGCTGAGTACTTCCAAAACAGTTTCCTTATTTTCCCCGGAACCACAGTAGTCAGTGCTGGAATTAGGGCTAACAATATATCATCCCTCCCTGCTGATTTCTTTTGAGGGGACAAACTTGCCCACTGAGTATACAATGCTAACAAGAACAGTTTTGGGGTATTTAACATTCTACAGTTTATAAAGCTTACAAATAAACACTATATCATTTGATATGTGGACAATTGAAATGTAATTTAAAAGTTAAAAATTGTACAAGAATGAAAAGCAGGCACGGGGTTTTCAAAGCAGGATTTGAGGAGTATATGGCTGGAATTAGTTTTGCTATGACTAACATACTAAAATAGCAATTGAATTTCCATCCCACCCCATCTCGCATTCTGCTGTGATGACATAGCTCAGAGCAGAGAATTAATCATTTCTTTGAAAATTATTGCTATTTTTTTAAAAGTCAGTTGAAGATTCTACTGAACTTGTACTTTGTTCAATGTTCCTTATCAAAATATCAATTTCTATTTAGATAATACACAGAATTACTATCATGATGGAAATGTGTAAATCTTTCTTTCACTACACACATTTTTGTCCAATCATTCTGTCAGGAAAATGGAAATATAAGCTGAACAAAATAACTTGCCAATGTCACTGGGTTGGGGGCCAGAGGAAGTAGAGGTGGGGATTTATTCAAACTATAAGAAATATGTTTTGATTTTATACCAGTGTTTTACTTGTGTAAGTTATTTTATATATTATTTTAAAATACTACTAAATTTCTTGTTTGTTTGTCTTCTGTGGCCTAGAGAATTTATCAGCTTCCAGAAGAATGGTAATTTCTTATATTATAAACTGTGCTTCACTAATGGTATCCATCTACCCATTGATCCATCCACACATTGATCAATGGATCCATCCCATCCACTCATCCAGCCATCCACTCATCCATCCATCCATCCATCCATCCATCCATCCATCCATCCATCCATCCATCCATCTATTCACCCATTATATGTGGCTCCTTACAGAATAAAAGAGGCTGATTTTGAGTTTAAAATTTTTTTTTTCTTAAAAATTCTGGGTTTGATGAGTAATTTTTATCAGGATATGAAGGGTATTCTTGAGGAGCATTTCTGTTCTTGAAGAAAAGCTACAACTTGAAGAATCAGAGCCAGGTAAGAAAAGACTTTGTGAAATCATATGGTTCTTGTTTTCTTCAGTCTAATTTCTCTTAGCTTGATACTCTTAAGATCCATCCATGTTGTTGCAAATGGCAACATTTCAGCTTTTTTATGGCTGAGTAGTATTCCATGGTACATATGTGCCACATCTTTATCCAATCATCATTGAAGGACATTTATGTTGTTTCCATGTCTTGGTTCTTATGAAAAATGTTGCAATGATTATAGGGGGAAGGATAAAGATGATAAAGGGGGTTAAATAGATGGTGATGGAAGGAGACTAGACTATGGGTGCTGAGCACACAATGGAATATACAGATGATGTATTATAAAATTGTGCACCTGAAACTTATATAATGTTATTAACCAATGCTACCCCAATAAATATAATTTAAAATATTAAATAAATGAAGAAGACTATCACAGAGGGAAAAAAGACTTTGTATAATTAGTATAATTTGCTCTTTTTTAAAAATCCCACAACATTTAGTGTACAATTGGTTTCCACTAAAATGCCCTAACTTGGAAAGATCTTTATTGTTTATTGAATTGATATAGTGATTATTAAGTTGTAATATATTGAAATTACTTTAAAAAATGTACTTGACTGATCTGAATGGTCTTCCTTTGCCCTTCTTTCCCAGGAGACTGATAGCAACTGCTTCTGTGGGCTTCCTAAATCTCTAACTCCCTGCTGGGTTTGGCCAAAAGAGCAAGATTTGACAAAGGGACTAGAATGCTTGGAGGGTATGTCTTCTTGGTTCTTGTCCTCACGTGGTGTAGCCTAGTAAGGGCTGTATTCTTCAACAAAGGCCCTATCCTGAGTGCATCAACAGCTTTTGTTGCTTTCCTTAAAATTGCCTACACCATTATAAATAGTCCCTTTATCTGTCTCTCCCCAGTTACCTGTCTCTGTCTACCATCTGTTTCTTGTCAGGACCCTGACTGATACCTAGGTGTAAATGTTAATGTGCTTTTCGTTTTCACTGTTCTCCCTCGCAGTCTATGAAAGTCAAGATGTGACATAATGAAGATGGTAAATTATCATGACCAGGGCTTCATCTGGCTTCCAAGAATGTTTGGTGCTGTCTACAGAGTGCTGGCTTATATACTGATTTTAGGAAAATTTGTATTATTTAACACTTAGAAAATTGAAAATTCTTACATAAAAATCTGAGTTTCTAGAGTCTCCTGAAAAGCAAAAAAACAACACCATGAACTATTGGAAATTGCTGGGCCTGCTTTTCTGCCTATCAACTGACTAGAGCCAAGAAGGGCTAGGGTTTTCTACTCTCAGTTCCCACTACACCCTGATGTATCTGAGCATCACTTGCCTGCTCTTTCCCCCACCTTTAAATTGAGCTTATGTGTGTGTTTTTTCTTTCTTTTTCTTTTTCTTTCTTTTTTTTAATATATCTTTATTTATTTCAGAGAGAGGAAAGGAGAGGGAGAGAGAGAGAGACAGAAACATCAATGATGAGAGAGTCATTGATCAAGCCCACAACCGCGCATGTGCCCTGACCGGGAATCGAACCCTGATCGCCTGTATCCTAGGTCAATGCTCAACCGCTGAGCCACGCCCGGCTGGGCTGTGTGTTTTTTCTTATTGCACATTTATAAAAAAATGAAATGTCACACAAATACTCCAGTCTCCCATTATTTTTGGAATAACCTATAAATGCAACTTGACCTGGCCTCTGCTTGCCTTCTTGACCTCATCTCCTATCTCCCTCCCTATCTGTAGCTCCAATATAGCCACTTATTTTCTCTCTGTTCCTTGCACTCACCAGGGTTGTTCCCATCAGATTCACCCTTTTCTTCAGTCTGTTTGCCTAGTATAGTTTCCATACACACATACCCTCCTGAACTTCACAGGGCTTGCTTCCTTAATTCATAGAGGTCCATCAAGACTGTCACTTCCAAAAAAGTCTTCTCTCTAGAACCGGAAGGACTCCATTTTGAGAAGAAGATTTAGCCTGTATGCAGACAAGTCTAGTCTCTTGTTTTTTCTTCTAGATCCTCTACCTCTACCTTTCAGCTTCTTCCACCATAAATTATAAATTCATAAATTGTAGCAGCAAGTGAACTGACACCACATGATTCCTGCACGGTCCAGACAGTGAATGCTGCTTCAGCCCTGGGATTAAGGGGCAGAAGAGTTATTGTGCAGTATTAAAACCAGATGGTGTTATTTTAATTAGAGTAATGGGAGTTCTTAATCAGAGAACGTGCACTAACAAAGCCAGGATATATCATCATGACCATTAAAAAAATTGCAAAGCTGTTGCTTTAAAATATCCTTGAAATTTTTTCTGTAGAAATATCTCTGTCCTCAAATTCCTTCCACAATCTTTTATTTTTTTAAAAAAGTTCTTTCAATGAAGAGACAAAAAGCATAAGTATCATAAAAGGCATGAACACATAGAGTTTTGGTGCTTCAGTTTGAGGATATGGGCATGAATGTGTATGTATTTTCTGTGTGCATAAACTGTGTTTTCCTCAGAAATAAATAAAAGACAAATCCTCCCTTTGGAACCATTAACCCAGAAGATTCCTACGAGAAAAGTGAAATTTAATTTGGGAGGGATGAATGGAACAGTCTGGTCCCATAAGTAGTGCAATATACTTAGCTCCATTCCAATCATTTTAATAACTCACACCCACTCTTTATCCATTTCACTTGACTGTGTTTTAACACTTCTCTGTGGATCTCTAGAGACCTGAGCATTCTTTCCATGTTTCCGACACTTGTGCTTATATGGATGGAGGCTGATCCTCTCTCCTCCATTAGATTTTAAATTTATGGTGCACCAAGAACTTTATAACTCCCCACTCCACTTAGTAGCCCCGCAGCTGAAGTCTTACCTCCTTCATGAACTCTCCCTTAGACCCTTCTGACCCTTGGTGATCCTTTTTTCCTCCAAATTCATATTGTAGTTTTCATTGAACCACATCCCATAGCACTTGGCTGTAATAACATTTAGTGAGCACTTGTTATGTAGCACACACTTTTCTCTGTACGTTATATGCATTACTATATTTAACTCTCACAATAGCCCTATGCATCAGGTACTGACCTTATCCCAATTCAACAGGCCACATTAAAGTATTTGCTCAAGCCATAGAGCCAATAAATGTTATTATCCGCCAAGCTTTCTAAACTTAGAAACATTCCTTTCAGTCATTCTGATTGACCATGCTACACTATCTCTCACATATATAATATCTATTTAGTTACAAATTGTGTCCTATAAATTAGTTGAGTCTCAGCCAAATGTCATGCTGTACTGAATGAAATACCCCCTGTCGTTCCCAGGTCTGTGTTATGGGAGGCACTCAATAAATACATTTTAGAGAATTGAAACTTTTGTTGAAATTAAACAGTTTTCATGAGAGTCTCTACAGTTCTACATCAGCTCACCCAGCTGCACGTAGCCAAGTCTTTAGAATAGATGAGACTGTAGAATTTCTATTTTTGAGATCATCAGAATATTCCAAGGAAATGGATTTATGCTCTGTAACTGAGGTTATTATCTTTATGATCTAAGGGAGAAAAGCCGAGTCTGCAAAGCCTCCCATACACCAACATGACCAGAAACTGTATTTCCTTCTGGTGCAGAATAAGTTACAGTATAACTATACTTTCCCTTAGTTCATGTTGTGCAGAGAAACAGAGTTGACAAGAGAAAGAGGGAAGAAAAAGAAAACCACTATTATTAAACTTCTCTTTATCTTATCACCTAAATTTACCTTAAAACTGTATTTAAAGCAATTTAGTCAATTATAAGGGACCAGGATATCTGGATTTCTTTCTGAGTCTTTGAGCAGGAGTAATTAGAACCCTATGGTGTCAACAAGCAGACTTCGGGATGTTCAAGAACATGATGAAATTCTTTGAAAAATTCTATGTGTCTGCTGTTATGTTTGTTTGAGAGGGTTCGTAGCTTTTACCAATTCCTCAAAGGAGCTCAAAATAAGTGAACAACAGTATCACTGCTCTCCTCATGATTATATCATAAATAACCTGAAATTTGTTCGTTTGCACATAATCAAATAGAATAACTAATATGATGCTATATGAAAGCAAATTTTCAGGTTTTAATACAAGGAAAGAGAAAGCAAACAAAATTGTTCCTATTTTAGAACAGCCATTCTCAGGGCACTTTGACACTCTTAAAAATGTTTGCGGGCTCCCCCAAAGTGCTGTTGTTTATGTGGCTCTATCTATGAATAGTTACCGTAGTAGGAATTGAAACAAAAAGTTTAAAAATGCAAGTGTAGAGGGTGTGGCAAAAGTAGGTTTACAGTTGTTCATGTGGAAAATAATACAATAAATAATAATGCAAGAATAAACTCTGCGTTTCGTGTACTAACAACTGTAAGGCTACTTGTGACCCATCCTGTAAGAAAGTACACATTCTATTAGTCCCCAGAGTGACAGCACCATCCCGGGGATGGTCATGCAGCCTCTGGAAAACTCCACTGTGCCATTACGAGAGCATGAGATGGAAAAGCAAACGATGTTTTGCCTCATTATGAAAATACTTTCACTTTGCAGTCCCTTGAAGGGTCTAAGGGACCCTCAGAAATATTCAAGACAACATTTTGAGAGCTACTGCTTTAGGGAAAATAAAATCTTGTAATTGATATTGTTTTCCCATCTCATCTTGGCTTTGGGAAACATGAGATCAAATGCGAGATTCATCTCTGCAGAAACAAAGTGAAATTTGTGTAAGTGTTAATGCTACCCACGCTCTAATTTCATCCCTATTTTCTCTTTGCCTTACTTTTATCATATTTTATTTCCTCTTATTACACTGTATACATATGCACAAATCCCCTTAAGGCCTTTTTTGGAATAATATGTACTTAAAGAAACAAGCGCACGCGCGCGCGCACACACACACACACACACACACATGCCAAAAAACAAAACAGTAAATCACCATAAAATGATGAAATGGGACAATCATTTTTTTAAAGTAATTTATTCTCAAACTACCAAATGCAATGCCATGATACTATAAGAAAAATCTATAACTCCTAGCAAGTTAAAAATTGTTTAATGGACTAGTTTTGCAGGTAGAAGAGATGTGGTGTTTTAGTCACATTTCGTCTTTCTACAGAAAGGAGAAACGAAATAATGTTCTTGCTTCAGTGTTCTCTAGAATTAAATATAGATTTTTTTAAAAACAATTCTTGAATATAAAAATTACCTTGATTGAAATAGAAGGTATTTTATCATATTTTTATTACCTATGATGGACATGTGATACTTCTCTTACACAAATGAGTTGTCCATGTGCACTCAGCGTTCAATGGCTAATGTTAAATGTGGCAGAGAAGCGAAGGTCCTGAGTGGGAGCAGGTACAACAGAAGCAGCCAGTGTCTGGGTCTGTGTAGTGTTCATCATTGACAGCAAAATACAGCCTTTCATGTGCAACCGGTGACTTCCCTGCCTGCCAGTAGCCCATTGTTAAAGATAAATGTTTGAAAACAGAAGATTCCTCCCATGAAACCATAAATCTGTGTTTGTGGGATTGTCTAATCTCTGTTGTGGAAATGGATCTGACATCACCATCTGAAAATTATGGCTTTTGTCAACCCCAAACCAGGATGCAGATAACGATAAAGAAAATTTTCATCTTTCTGTTCAGGCAAATGTCACAGTTGTGTATAATTCGGTTACCCATGTTGAGAGAGTTTACTATCCTTTAATTAGAATTATCATCCAGGAGACGTCATGGTTTATGTGCTCACTAAAGCAACTGAACTGAGCCCTTACTTCCTCTAGAACTAATCCTGGGCTGGAAAATGCAAATGTCATCACTGTAATATTATAAGTCATGGAAACAACCCAGAAACGAGGATTTTCATCCAAGGGTTCAAATCAAGTCCATATTTCCAGGTCCTCAATCGCTTCCCTATGTTCTTTCATCAAACATTTCCAGTGTACGTTACACCTTGCTGGAAATATCTTTTAAATTCCACTTGTCAGAGTGACATGATGCACAAGTTGTGCTTTATGGTAGGAAAACAACCTGCCACCTACTTATCTGTGCACCCCTCCTTCACTCTCTGACAATATCCTCCAAGAAAATAGTATTGCTTTAGTTATCCTCTCTCCTCTTTTTTTGACATCTGAGCATATGTTGGAAGCAATGACATCATGCGCTAACCTTCCTCTCTCAAAGAGCATGCAACACCTTTCAGGCAAGATGCTCAGAGCTAACATTAAACATGCACCCTACCTCTTCCCTGCACATGGGTAACCATCTCCATATGATCAGAGAAGGTCACTCTGTGATCTGATGGTGCAGCTGGGAGTAGAGGCAGAATCCTGGCTCCCTGTGAAGTGTTGCAACTAGAAAGCACTCAGCCTGTTTCTTTGGGGAAGGATGCACACTCTGGGAGCAGGATGAAGGTCTGGCTAGGAAGAGGACAGGTCAGGGCTTTCTCAGCCCTGAGCATGCACCCTTCGAGATATTTTCACAGTGGTTCTTGGGTGGCTGTGACTTTGCTGAGTAATTACTTCTAACAGCACAGAGACAGTTCAGCTCCGTGTTTGATAGTATTACAGAGGCAATTTTCTTATTTTGAAAAAGAGAATCAAAGGCTGAAGAAGTGCCTCTTGATCTGGAAAATCTCCAACAGATTCCTTGACCCATAAAACAACTCAAAATATGTAAGTGAACGAAAAACCCATTCTCAACCTATATAAGCACAGGTAAAAAAATATATTCACTTTTATTTTTTTTTTTTAGAAATTAACAAGTTAGTCTGCCTGGGAGTTGAATTAGTTATTTTGAGCAGCTACTTTGGTACTTTAAAAATTGAAAGTTCTGAACAAATTCAGAACTTAGAATCTGAAAACTTCAGAACAAAACGCCCTTCCCGTCACACACAAACACACATACACACACACTGCCCCCATGTCTTCTCTATGAACTTCAATCCACCAGCAGGGCCTAGGTCAGCATCACTGTGGGGAAATATCCTATTAAAAGAAAAAAAATGTTTTTACCTGTATTTGCAGCTCAAAATGGGTTGTCAATAAGTATTTGTTGACTCTAATGATGAAAACTGTTGTAGAAACCTATGCCTACAAAGAATGATCATTTCCCATGCTCATTTTTATGGGAAAAATGCATTTTGAAGGAGAAGGGTGTAGTTATGAGATACTAAAGAATAATTTGACAACATCTGCTGAGATAAATCTTTACTCATGCAGACAAGGGTGCCATACATTGAATTGAACTTGATTTTACTTTCTGGTCCTGCATAATTAGTTTTTGTTGTCATTACTCTAATTAGACAAGGCAAGGAATCTACCATGCCCATTTAAGTTTGTGTTTTGCTTTGTTTGGTTTTTTTTAGAAAGGCAAGACCCAAAGGAAGAGTCAGAAATATTTCTTTATATTCAAACAACATCAAAGTCAGATTTTAAAATTACTTTTTTTTCTTATTTGTAAATTTTTTCTATGAACTAGCTCCACCTAAACATGGTTTAAAATTTTTCAATTTAAATAATTATAACCATATGGAGATAAGGAGACATTTGTCAGCCAGTAGCCTGGAATCCAGTGTATGGTGACATAAAAACTTGTCTAAAGAAGTGATAAACACAGGTTAATTACCAGGACAATGCATAGTGGTCAGAGGGAGAGGGGGGAAAAAATCAAAGTAATTTTTAAGTTAGTAACCTTTCACCTGACTCACATTGGTTGGAATCCAATATTGACCAGAGGGACTGGAGTTCATTCTGATGATGTGATGGTAAAAAGTTGTGAGTTCAATGAGTCTGGTGGTCTTGGCACTATTCCCAGAGAACATAAGTTCCCAGCAAATAACTAAAGGACCTCAACTTTGGTCCAACTGGCAGTCTTTGTTCTGTCAAAAAAGACTCAGGGTGGAAATGGACCATGGGGACACATTTTTTCCTTTTTACTGACAGGCTTCATCTCTGAATGAGTGGAAGGAACTTTGGTGGTCACCTCTGGAAAAGTCGTGGTCAAGACCCTCTGCTCAGTCTGACCTGTGACTGCAGTGGACCGAGGTTTTGGAGTCCTTCTCAGAGCCTAATGCTATCTTTGGGGAACATAAAATTTATCACTTGAAAAGATAGAATGACTTCATGTGCAGCCTTCGTATCAGAGTCCTCAAGGAGAAGTGATGAATAATCTGGGAAATGTTATTCAGCAGAGCCATTCCCTTGGGGATGGAAAGGAGTGAGCAGAGGTCATCTTTACTAGAAACGTTGCACCTGAAGGCTCCCAGACAGGGTGAAAGAACATGCACAACCCCACTGCAAACACTTTTTAAAAGCCTTTAGAATGCATTAGTGCATTAATACACAGGGGTTTAGCTCTGATTGCCTGATATAGAAATCCCAGCTGCTAATCTTTAAACACTAACACTTTCCATTAGAAAGTATTTATTTTGTGCTGGTTTTCTCTTTCTTTTAATTCATGGTATCCATCTAATTTTAATTCATGGTATTCACCTAATAGAGTCCTTACGTGGTCCCTATGGTTCCTAAAATTACTAAAGTAAGTGGCTAAGGTAAATGATTCTTATTGATGGGAAAAGCACCAAAACTATATGAAGAAATATGCAAGCTAGGTTATGGTGCAGTATTTCTAGTCTCTACAATTTTACTATTCCATCCAATGGGTTATCTACAAGAGAATGGTGCAAAGCTTAGAAGTTCCTTGGAGGAGTTCAATCTTAGAGTAAAAAAAAAAAATAGCGGGCAATTAGAAAACAAATTACAAAATTAATTTTGTAATACAGAGGAGAAGGAACCCTTAAACAATATTCACAAAGAAAATAAATCACAATTTAAGTAAGATGATGCAAGATAAAAATTTAGTCCTGTCCTTCAACTTACATTTTATTTGGTCTCTATAAAACATAACACTGTTTTTTATGCCCTCTGTTTTGAAACATTCTCTGGACTTTCATAATACAGATCTCTTATTCAGGCTCCTACTCTGGTATCTTTCTGCCTGGAAAATTTGATGTTTTTTAGGGACCTACAATCTCTTTCCTTCATATTCAGCAGATTCTCCAGGGATATCCTGTCTTTAGATTTCATCCCCTTGAACTTCTCATTTGGTCAGGGCTCATTCAGAAGCCAGTGGCAGAAATTCAAATTAAAACAAATGAATTTCAAAACAGGGTATTTATTGACTTACACAACTGAAAAATCTAGGCACAGTTATTATAAAGATCCTCAATGTATTTATTCATTTAACCTCTTTTTTAAATTGAAAGTTACTGTAAACCAAGCTCTATTTAAAGATTGCCAATAGAAGAGTAGACTAAATAGACAACAATCTCTGAGGCCATGTAGTTTACAATAATAAATAAATAAATATTTTAAAAAGCACACAAATAAAATACATTGTATGTTAGATGCTGGTAAGAGATAGGGAGAAAAATAAAGCATGGGATGTAGATAGGGAGCCTGGGGTAGCGTGGGGCTGCTATTTCAAATAGTTACTCAGGGAAAAGTCTCAGTGAGAAAGTAACATTTGACTCAAAACCTGAAGGAGCTGGAGGAGTAAGCCATGTGGATATTTAGAGAAAGAGCATTCTGGGCAGAGGAAACAGCAAGAGCACATGCAGAGGGTAGGGTGAGCCAAGAGAGTGGGCAAACTGCAAGGAGTCCAGGTACCTCCAGAAATGTGAGTGAAGGACATAGCCATAGAGGGAAGCAGACAGGTAGACCATGGGCAGGCCATGATGGGCCTTCATTAAGGGTCATAGCTCTGTACTGTGATTGAAATCTGAACCACTGTTTTGAGGAGAACATCATGACCTAATTTATGTTTTGATGAGATTATTCTAGTGGCCAGAATAAAGGAGGTGAAGGTGGAATCGGGAAAAGCACATGAAGGATACATCACCCAAAACTCAGGGATTAAAATCTGTATATTAATTCTCACTCATGTATATTTAGGTAGTTTGGATGTTTTTTTGTCTGGTTTCCATTGAGCCTACCCCATGCATCTGTGGTTCGCTGCAGGGTAGCTCTGTGGATCTTGCCCCTCCCATATTTTGAAAGATTAGCAGAATGTAGGCTGCCCTCAGATATTCTCAGCTGGGATGTCTGGCATCTCCTCTTCATGCTGTCTAATCCTCCAGCAGGCTGGCCTGGGTTTGTTCATATGGTGGTGGCAGGGTTTCAAGGGACAGAGCAGGAGCACGCAAAGCCTTTGTAACCTGACCACAGAACTGGCATAGTCACCTCCCTACATTCTGTTGGCCAAGGCAAGTCACAAGGTCAGTCAAGATCCAAGGGTTAGGGAAGTAATTCTATCAGTTTATGGGAAAAGAAGCACAATCATGTTGCAAAAGGTATGCTGAGAAGCCGGTGACCCACAAGAGAATATTTTTTAAATAGGCAATTGAATTCTCTATACTTTGAAAATAAAGCCAAGAGGATTTACTGAAGAATTAAAGGTAGTTCACCACCATCTGTTATTTGCCCAAGCAAGGAACCTGGGAGTCATTGTTCATTTCTACTTTCCCCTACATTCAATGAATCTTGAAGCCCTGTAAATTCTTTATTCTGAATATCTGTCAGTTGGGGGCCACCATCCACAGTATTATGCAGCTCCCTGACTGATTGCTTTGTCTTTGTTCTCATCCTTAGTTAATCCATCCTTTCTTCTAATTAATTTTTTTTTATGTTGCAGATAGAGATATTTCTACAACAAAGTACAATTATAAGATTTCCTTGACTAATGTCTTATAATCAGTCCCTATTATTCTTAAAATAATACAGCTTAAAGGTCCCTTTTTACCTCTCCAGTTTTCTGTTTTGTTACTTTTTGCCACTCAGACTGTGTTCTTGGCACATTAAATACACTCAATTCCTCTAAGGAACTCGTCATTTCCCTCTCATCTTGGGGTACTGATTATTCTGTTCCTTTTTCTTGGAATATATGTGTGTGTGTGTGTGTGTGTGTGTGTGTGTGTGTGTGTGTGTGTATGTATATATATATATATATGTATATATATATATACACACACATATATATATATTTCAAGATAGATCTCATTTCTTTTAGGAAATACATATATATATTTAAATAATTTTTTATTGATTTTAGAGAGAGAGGAAGAGAGAGTGAGAGAGAGAAACATCAACATGAGAAACATCAATTGGTTGCCTCCCACATGCACTGCAAGCAGCACTGAACCCGTAACCTGGGCATGTACCTTGACTAGGAATTGAACCATTGCCTTTTGGGGTGCTCTGAACGATGCTCAACCAACTAAGCCACACCTGCCAGGAAATATTTTTGACCCTTCCTTCCACTGGTCTGGGATGCTACTCTTCCTCTATATCTTCCCTATCATAACACTTTTTACCCTGCACTTTATCCACTATTTGCCAGTAATTAATCACTAGATTTTAAATTTCATGAGAGTAATGATCATGTCTGTCTTGGTCACAATTTTCTCTTTCAGTAATTAGCTCATATTAGTCAGTCAAAAGATCACATGAATCAATGAATAGAAGAACTCTGACTAAACCTTTTTGTAAAGAAAATTTTAGTTACCACATAATAGACGCAGGCTTCACAAAAGATTTCATTGTTGTTGTTTTAATATTATGGCGTTAACTATTGGAAATGTTTATTATATAAGAGCCATAACAAAGACTAATTAGAAACACTGAAGAAAGAGAAGACAATATGAGGAAAGAGTTTTGACAGTGTGAGCCAATTTTTCAAAAAATTAAGATAGGGAAGTTCCCATTTTATTGGTGGTAGCAGACATGCAATGAATGTTATGGAAAATTCATTACAGTAATTATATGCTTTTCAATTGTGGGAGAAATTGGGCAATGAAGATCTGGAACTAGATTTAGAAGATAAAAAGGGAGTTGCCAACAAGATACTATAGAAGCCAAGTAAGTCCAGCTGCTAAAAGGAGTCTATGCAGTGGGATCTTGTGGTGAGGTCTGTGGAAAGCTCTTTTCTCTGTGTGGCTACCACCTCCGTGGGGGCATGGTCAAGTGTCCTGAGGTCACCGTTGGTCAGCAAAACCCGAAGTGGGGAAGACCTAGACCTAGAACAGAGGACAAAGAGGATAATCTAGACCTGATGGGCATCTCTAAATCTGTCTTTGAAGACATCTGACTGCAAAGAAAACTGTTTCATCTCTGTTTTATAGATTTTATTCAAATTTCTAATCTGAAACCATACAGGGAAGGAGAGTCTGAGAAACATATTTTCCAGATTAACAAATTTGACCACCACTAACTACTGAATGCTAGAGGCTTTCTTTAAATGTTAGAGACACTTGTGGCTTTACATTCCTACCTAATCTGAATCTGGAAAAAGTCAAGATTTAGGTGTTGAGTTGTTCTGTAGAGCAGGGTGACCCAGACTCTGACTTTGCACTGAGCAGCTGTGGTGTAAAAAATGAGTGGAAATGCCAAGAAGCCCAAGGATGTATGGCAAATAATCTTGAAGCTCAAATAAATTAATGGCATATGAGAGAAAGAATGAGATCTAGTCTTAATTATAATGGCTTTGAAAATGTGCCTCCAAGAAATAGTGTACAAAATTGTTTACACTGGGTTTCAATTACATTTAGAAAATGTAAATACTTTGTATTTATCTTGTGGATTTGGGAAGCAAAGCAAATTAAATGTCCAATAGAAGCTGTCATGTGAATTAGTAAATTTTAATAGCAGGTGTCTCTGTTGTTAATGTACTCTGTATATTTGAGGGTATACTCTGGAATTCTATGTGGCCGCCTTCCTCCTTAAACCATTTGCCTGACTTATAATAAGATCTTGGTTTCTCCTCCCAAAAGGTCCATTCCCTAGTCCCAAAGATTCTTGCTAAAGGATACTAAGAAAATATTTGACCTCAAAATCCTCTCTCTGCAAAGGTGGTTACCTTCATCAGTGAGACGGCCTTTTCAGTTATTAAATAGATTACCTAACTTGCCAGCCTGAAGCATTTGCATTTGGATGCTGTCCCCAGTGGCCCGGCCTTCCAAAACACAAACAATATCAAGCAAGTTGGGCAAAAAGGCTCACCAAATCAACAACAAAAAGATCATATCAAATATAACTTCCACTGTCCCTCTTCAAAGCTATACAAAGTCAATTTCTGACAATTCTAGCATAGTCATTATGTCCTCGCAGTTATTCAGTAAAATTCACATATATCAAGCTGCAGTCTCAGGACACCCAAAGGTAAATGGTAAACTTTAAATATTATTCCCATAGTGGAATTCAATATCAATTGTCCCAAATCACCTCACTTTTGCTTGATAAACTTTATATAAACTACTGTAGAGAGGTATCTCTCAAATAGATTTGAAGTCCACCTTTGTTACTTGTTTTCAAAATCAGTACCTGACATTTCATGTCTCATCCAATTCATTACCACAACCATTTCCTTCACATCTCACCCCAGAAGAGGCTCCTTCTTTGCCCATACTTTATTCTCTTAAATAAATGTCCTCAACTACTGTCATTTAACTCCTTTTCAGGGCCCTTCTTGCCATCTCTATGCTTGCTTAGTTGTTAAGATTTTCTTCCTGGGCACTTAAGCCTGTAAGAGTCAGAGCAGAAGATTCTGTGGAGAAGGAACCTTCTCAACTGCAGATTATGACTCATCTTCTGACTCATCAACAAGGCTGGAAGTTTAGAACTGTTTATTTTAATTACAATTAATTTTTAATAGAACTAAAACAAATATGTTGAGAAATATCATTGGCACACAATATTTCAGCTGAGTGGGGGAAGGGTGCTTGCCTTTGAAACAATGCAGACACTAGAAAAGCTCATGACATGCAGTTCTTAAAGCTACAACAAAATAAATTGACAAGCTAACAAATAACTTTAAGAAAAATTGTATGCTTAACCATTTTTAGAGTTAAATTCTGAAAGTTAGTCAAGAAAAAAATTAAGAATGTTCACTGTAAAAAATAAGAAAATTTAAAATTTATGAGACTCATAACATCATCTTTTTAAAACTCAAAATTCTTTATCTTTTAAGTAGCTTATTAACTGTTATTTGATATCATTGTGATTATATTAAGAGAGAATTTGGCTGCTGTAGCTGTAGCTGACACAAACCAAAAAAAATTTTAAGATTGAAGTAGCTACAGAGAGTAATGAAGACATCATTCTCTGGAATTCACTTTTTTTTTCAGGAAACCAATTGCCATCCTTGGACATGTCTCAATGTCAGAAACTGACTTAAGAAAAGTATAAATTCAGAGCATAATACTTAAACAAATTAATCCATATGAGATGAGAAGCATAAAATTCAGATTTTAAAGTTGAAATCAAGGCAGTATCATTATTTTTGAGAGAACAATCTCAACCTTTCTATTAAATCAAAGAAAAAAAATCAGCCTACTAAGCAGTAATCAAACAAAGTGAACCCCCCTGTGTATATGCATGGACACCTGAAACAAACAGAAACTGGACTAACCCTATTAACATATTCCATTGAAACGCTTAAGCATTTTTTCAATTAAAATAAAAGGAAAAACATGTCAATATATAATCCAGCACCCAAACTCTTTATAAAGTAATACCAGTAGTATTTTATGAGCTAACCATAACAATTGAAGTTTTAACCTTAGAGCTCAGAAAAGGACACTGAACATTGATCCAGCAGAGGGCGATGGTGCATGCTTACAGTTCATCTCTGAACAGGGAAAGGGAAGAATCCTTGCAGAGGAGCTTGTGGGGCAGTAAACACACAAAGCACAGTATGGTGAGAACTTATTATAAACAGCTTCAGAGTTTGTTACTAAAGGGAGATAAGGCATTTCAGATCTTTAAGGCTTATTGAGATGTTGGTAGAAAAAGCCAAGAAAGGGAGAAAATCAACTTCTGAAATTCTATTTCTCAAATTACAGAATCAGTCAATTTAATAAGAGTGGGAATTATGCATCTTTCTCTCTCTTTCACTTGATATATATATTTTTTAAATTGCCTTCTCATATTGTTGTTTACAACAATAAAAATAGTGGTAACTAATATTTATTGGATATTTATAATTTTGTCTATACATATACTGTATGTTATGGACTGAATGATTATTCATGTTTAAAGCCCTATCTATCACCAAAGTGATGGTATAAAGAGGTGGGGCCTTTGGGAGGAAATTAGGAGTAGATGAGGTCATGAGGGTGGAGCCCCCATCAGTGGGATGAGAGCCCTTATAAGAGTCATGAAAGAGTTTGTTTCCTTTCCCTGTAATCTCCACGTGAGGATACGAGAAGTGGCAGTCTGAAACCCAAAAGAAGGCCCTCACCAGAACTGGACCATGCTAGCAACCTGATCTTGGACTTCCAGCTTCCAAAACAAATAAATGTTGTTTTGTGAGAAATAAACATTTTTTATAAGCCACCCGGTCTGTGTTATTTTGTTATAGAGGCCCCTGAGAACTAAGATACTATGTTAACTCATTTATCTTCTCAGCAACTCTATTGTATATATATTCTTTATTATTTTCTTTTTAAAGGTGAAAAATCTTAAGTAATTTTTGTACATTTAATTTATTGCTCCTCACTGGTGAAATGTATCTCAGTGTTTCCTACACCACAGTCTACTTATATTTTATTTTATTGCAGAGGCATAGATCCTCTCCAACTTCCTTCTATGGCAAACTCCACTGCAGTGAACCCACTCAAATATCCCTCTTGTCCAGACTGTAAAACCTGTAATTACCCTGTCTAAAGATGTATCAATACTTAATTTGACTAATAACTGCCAACTGGTTACAGAGAAAACTATTGGCCTCCCACATTCTCATTAATTAATATGTTAATATGTACCTTTTAAATGCATTTATTAATTTGCATTTTGCCCATTGTTAATGAGTTATGTCATTTCTCTAAATAAACTTCTTGGCCATTCAGATTTCCCACATACCTTTCCAAAATGGTACAATTAAGTTTAATTTTTACTTTAAGGTTTCCTTTTTGAGGTATTTTTCATGAAGACTTCCCTAACTTTGGATCATAAAGATAAAATTTAATATTTTATTCTATCAGCCTATGGTATTTCCTTTCACATTTAGGTTATAAGGCACATGAAATCCACTTTGCATGTGCTGTAGTACAGTAAGCATTGAGGTGCATTTTTCTCCATAAGGTGGACAGTTTCCCCAATTGTTTTGTCGTCACAATCTGTCAACTAAGTTCTCTCATATACATCTTCCTAAACTCTCAAAGGTGTTCTACTGGTCTAATTTTCTGTCTTTATGCTACTTTCATAATATTTTTTATTATTTTGGCTTTATTGTAATTTTGCCACGTGTATTAGGGTAGCATTTACCAACATTGAAATTCATCCTCTAGGCAGAGTTCTCCAATTTTTGACACACAAGTCAATGTAACTACCACCATAACCAAGATTCAGAAAAAAAAAATCGCATTGCTTCTCCCACAAAATGTCCCTATATTTCCTTTGTAGTCAACACATACCTCAAACCCAGCTTCTGGCAATGACTGATCTGTTTTTTTGTTCCTTTAGATTTGTTTTTTCCAGAATATGATACAGATGGAATCATACAGCCTGTAGACTTTTGAGAATGGTTTCTTTCACTTAGCATAATTTACTTGAAATGATCCATGTTTCATGTATCAGTAGTTTGTTCTTTTTTATAGCTGAGTAGTAAGCCATCCTTTGGATATACCATGATTTATTTATACCTTTACCAATTTAAAAAAACATTGGGCTCTTGGTCAGCATGGCTTAGCAGTTGAATGTCCACCCAGGGACAGGGAGATCGAGGTTCTATTCCTGGCTGGGTTTGGGTCTCGATCCCCAGTAGGGCCCATTCGAGAAGCAGCAAATCAATGATTCTCTCTCATCATTGGTGTTACGGTCTCTCTCTCCCTCTCCCTTCCTCTCTGAAATCAATAAAAACATTTTAAAAAAACAAAACCAAAAAACATTGAATTATTTTCTACTTTTGGTGATTATGAATAAAGGTACTGTAAATACTGACATGAACAAGATTGCTAGGTTATATGAATAAACTTTTAAGAAAGTGCCAAACTGTTTTCCACAGTGGCAATAACACTGTGCATTCTCTCAGCAATATAAGATTTCCAGGTGCTCTGATCCCTCTCCAACAGTTGACACTGTTCTCTCCCTCTAGTCCCTTCCTTTTCTCCCTCCCCTCCCCCCCCTTCTTCCCTTTTTTCCCCCTTTTTATTTGTTTTTTTTGTCATTTCAATAGGTGTGTACTGGTCCTGATTGTGATTTTAATTTACTTTTTCTATATGACTAATGATATATTGTGCATTTTCCCATGTGTCTTGTCTTCCTTCTGTATTTTTGTGTGAAGTGTCTCAAAACTGAATAGCAGAAAATTTTAATTTTAAAGAAGTCCAGTAAGTCAATTTTGTGTTTTATAGCTAGTGCTTTCAGAGAGGTATGTAAGAAATGTTTGCTACTTCAAAGTCACAGAGATGTTTCTCATAGGTCTTCGTCTCAAAGTTTTATACTTTTAGGTTTTACAATGAAAACCTTGGTCTATCTTGACTTAATTATGTGTTGTGAGGTCAAGGCTTACCTTTGTGCATACGGATATGTGATTGTTCCAGTGCCACTTGTTGAAAAAACTGTTCCATTAAATTTTCTTTGCAACTTTGTTGAAAACAGCTGATCATATGTATGGGTCTATTTCTGAGTTCTCTATTCTGTTCTGCAGTTCTTCCACTCTCTTGCTGATACCACACTGCCTTCAAACAACAGCTTCAGAGTAAGCCTTGAAGTCAGATATTGTATGTCCTCAGATATATGTGACTTTCCGTGTCTGGTTTCTTTCACTTAGCATAATGTTTTTGTAATTCATCCACATTGTAGTATATATCAATACTTTATTCTTTTTTATGGATGAATAATATTCCATTGCACAGATAAACTACATTTTGTCTATCCACTCATCTGTTGATGGCCCTCCCCCCCCCCCCCAAATTTTAGCTATTGTGCATACTGCTGCTATGAATATTTGAGTACAACTATTTGAATATCTGCTTTCAATACTTTAACCTTTTACCTTGGAGAAGAACTGTTAGGTCATATGATGATTCAATGTTTAACTTACTAAGGATTCACCCAGTTGCTCTTCACAGTAGCTACACCATATTACATTCCCACCAACAATGTATGAGAGGTCCAATTTTTCCACATACTCTCCAATACTTGTTATTTTCTATTTTATTTATTATAGACACACTAATGAGTGTGAGGAGGTATCTCATTGTGGTTTTGGTTTGCATTTCCCTAATGACGAATGTTGTTGAGCATCTTTTTATTTTTGCTCCTTAATAGAATTTTAATGTTTTTCTGTGAGATGGTTTGTGTACTGTTTTTAAAATACTTTATTATTTTATTAAAAAGATATATATTTTATAATTTACTTTTTACAAATGGAATAATACTCTAACTTATATTCTAGCTCTTTATTGCTGATAATGTCATTGATTTCTATTTGTATGAACTCTTATTTTTGTTAAAAATTGTTTATTGTTGAAAAGTTGTCACATAGATTTTTTTTCTTTTATTATAATCCTTATACCTTTTCTGTTTGTTTATTAACTGATTGGTGTCTTAATCTGCTTGAACTGCTCTAACAAAATACCACAGGTAGGGTGGATTATAAATAGCAGAAATTTATTGCTTACAGTTCTGGAGGATGGAAGTCCTAGATCAGGGTCTTCTTGGTTACAGACTTTTCTTTGTATCATCACGTGATAGAAGGGAGCAAGGAAACTCTTTGAGCTCTATTCTATTTGTTAAAACATTTTTTTATTTTTTAATTGCAATAATATACAATATTATATTAATTTTATAGTGATCAGAGATTTATATAACTTACAAAATGATCATTGATAAATCTAGTACCCATCTGACACCCTACATACACAGTTATTACAATATTACTGACTATATTCACAATGCTGTACTTTACATCCTGTAACTATTCTGTAATTACCAATTTATACATCTTCACCCCTTTCCTTTATTCACTCAGCCCCTCAACCATCCTCCCCACCTGGCAACCATTAAAATGTTCTCTGTATCTATGAGTTTGCTTCTGTTTTGTTTGTTTGTTTATTTTGTTTTCAGGTTCCACATATAAGTGAAATCATCTGGCATTTGTCTTTCTGTGATATTTCACTCAGCACACTCTACCCTCTAGGTCCACCCATGTTGTTGCAGACGGCAAGATTTCATTCCTTTTTACAGCTGAGTCATATTCCATTGAATATATGTACCACTTCTTTATCCATTAATCCATCGATGGACTCTTAGATTGTTTCCATATCTTGGGTATTGTAAATAATGCTGCAATGAACATATGGATGCACATGTCCTTTCAAATAAGTGTTTTGAGTTTCTTCAGGTAAATACCCATAAATGGAGTTGCTGGGTCTTTCTTTGTTTCTTGTTAAAACCTTTGCTGTAAAAATTATTTTCTCTGGTCTCAGTATTGCTACACCAACTTTTTAAATTTTATTGTCATAAGATATATTTTTCCATTCTTTTACTTTCAATCTGTGTGTGTCTATCTGAAGAGAGTTTCTTATAGAGAGCATATGTGATAGTCTTTCTTATTTTCTTATCCATTCATTCACCATATGCCTTTTTATTGGAACATTCAATCCATTTGCATTTAAAGTAATTGTTAATATATATGTAATTATTGCCATTTTATTATTCATATTTAAATTTTTTTCTTCTTCAAAAATTCCCTTTAACATTTCTTTTAATACCGGCTTGTTAGTGATGAACATCTTTATCTTTTACTTATCTGGGAACCTCTGTCTTTTGGTTCTTAATGATAGCTTTGCTGGATAGAGTAATCTTGGTTGTAGATCCTTGCTTTCCATCACTTTGAATATTTCATGTTAATCTCTTCTAGCCTGAAAAGTTTCTGTTGAGAAATCAACTAGAAGTCTTATGGGAGCTCCTGTGTAGGTAGCTAATTGCTTTTCTCTTGCTGCTTTTAAGATTTTGTCTTTAACCTTTGGCATTTTTAATTATGATGTGTCTTGGTGTGGGCCTCTTTGGGTCCATCTAGTTTGGGACTCTCTGGGCTTCTTGGGTGTAGGGAACTTTTCCATCATCATTTCTTCACATTGGTTTTCAATTTCTTGTTATCTCTCTTCTTCTGGTACCCCTATGATGCAAGTGTTGGTGTGCTTGATGTCATCCCAGAGGCCCCTGAAATTTTCCTCATTTTTTTGGATCCTTTTTTCTTTTTATTATTCTGATTGGGTGTTTTCTGCTGCCTTGTCTTTCCAATCACTGATTCAGTCTTCCTTTTCACCTAATCTACTGTTGATTCCATCTAGTGTATTTATTTTAACTATTCTTTTCTTCATTTCTGGCTTGTTCTTTTTTATATGTTTTTTATCTCCATGTTCATGTTCCTTTCTTTCTGTCAAACTTCTCACTAAGATCATTGAGCATCCTTATAACCAGTGTTTTGAACTCTGCATCCTAGATATGTTTCTTTGGGATATGCTTCTTTGATTTCTCCTTTTGGCTGCCTCCCTTTGTTTGTTTTGATGTATTAGGTACATAGATAGAGCTGCTATGTCTTCCAGTCTTGATAAAGTGGTCTTATGTAGTAAGTGTCCTGTGGGCCAAGTGGAAAAATCTCCTTAGTCACCTCAGTCAGGTGCTCCAGATGTGTTTCTTGTGTGGATTGTGCCTTCTTGTTCTAGTTGAGCCTTGATTGTTGTTGGCATGTCAATAGGAGAGATTGGCCCTCAGGTTGGTTAGTTGGGAGGTCTGGCTGTGACTATAGTTAATGAGCTGTCATGCAGGGGCTGAACTTACAGAGCAGGGTTCACTCTAGCAGGGCTCTGGTGCCTGTCAAGGCTGTCCTTTGGGTATGTTGTTTGTGGAGGTAGTTTTTGGTTCTCTGATGTGGTCTGAAGCTGGCCACTTGTATGTTGTTTCTAGAGCTTCTTGGGAGGGGTTCTGGTGCAGGCCAAGGCCAGCTGTTGCCTGTGCCTTATCTGGGGCTAGTTGATATAAGCTAAAAAGTGACCTGCAGATGGTCGCCACTTGTGCTGGGCTTAAAGGTGCCTGGAAGAGAATAAGTAGTGAACTGAAGCTGGCTGCCCTTTAACGCTGGGCTTGTGGCGGCTTAGCAAGAGGTATTGGGTATGCTGAGGCCAGATGCTGCTTCTTTGGGGTTTGTGAACTTTTGAGAGATTTTAGGAAAGTTCATGGCATTAGCTAAGACAGGCTGTTTGCATGAAAAAGCCACTGTAAGTGCTTGGGTGGGCCTGAGAGTTGGATGGGGTGTGGTCAAACGGAATCATCAGGGTAAGGTGAACAGTATTAGCCAGTTAATGGAGACTCAGATATGGAGCTCATCTGCACCTGCACCTGCAGTGGAAGGGCTCAGCAAAGAAAAAATGACTTCTGCCAGCACTTCTGTCTGGCACAAAGCCGCCACTCCAGTCCATACCCTGAAACCAGACAATTCAGTTTCTCCCTGTATGTCCCTGGTACCTTTCAAGCTATTGTCCCAATACTGGAGCTTAGAGCAAGTGAGTCTATCAGCAGGCCCTCTAAGAGAAACCCCTGGGACTTCAGCAGCCTTCTGCCTCACTCAGCCACAATCTCTGATGGTTTTCACAGCCAGAAGTTAAAGGGACTTCTCTTGCCGGCATTGGAACACTGTGCTTGGGGTCCGGGTATGGGGCAGGGATCCCTTGCTTTTAAAGAGAAACCTCCACAGCTAAGTTATCCCTCCCATTTTTAACCACCACCTGAGTGTGGAACCAGCCAGCTCTGTGTCTATGCCTCTCTTGCCAGTCTCAACATGGTTTCTTTTGTATATCCTTAATTATAGGACTTCTTTGTTCAGATAAATTTCATGTGGTTCTCAATAATGGTTGTTCTGTAGTTTAGTTGTAATTTTAATTTGGTCATGGGAAGAGGTGAGTGCAGCATTTACCTACTCCATCATCTTGACCAGAAACCCTGGGGTCTTCTTTATAAAGGAATTAATGGCATTTATGGGGAACTCTGTCATCATGACCTAATGACCTCCCAAAGGCCCCACCTATGGATACCATCACCTTGAGCATTCGGAATTCAATGAGGAATTTTGAGGGGAATGAAAACTTTTAGATCACAGCAGTTGGTGAGGACTTTCAATATTATCCTTAAAAGCAATCGTGATGATGAACATTGGTTTCATATTCTTGACCTTATGCATTTCAATTCATCTAAATTTTTTCCATTAAGAAGGATGCTTTCTGTAGGTTTAAGTTATACAGATTTTTATTGATAAGAAATTTTGATATATTTCTCATTTCCTGAGATTTTTAAAATCATAAATATTTTGTGTTTGAACAATATAATTTTGAACTGCACGATTCCACTCATACACAGATTTTTTTCAATTAAAATATGAGAGAATTTTTTCAGAAATTAGCAACAATTTGAAAAACTCACAGAGGAATGATAGAGCCTAGAAATACTGAAAAAAATTAAGAGAAAGATAGGTATGTCACAAATGCATAAAGTATATGTAAATACTAGTCTTTTTATCCTTTGCTACCATACAATATGTGCAAACCTATTATAAAAAGTTAAAATTTATCAAAACTTACACAAGCACAGACCATATATGGTGACATTCTCAGTAGAGAGTAATGCAAACAAATGTAAAGATGCAGTATTAAATTAAAACTGCATAACACTAACATACATACTATACTACTGTAATAATTTTGTAGCCACCTCCTGTTGTTATTGCGGTGAGCTCAAGTGTTGTGAATATTTGCTTAAACCGTTGTGTGATGCTAATCACCCCCTTGTGAGCAGTTCATCTCTTTAGTAAACTGCATCACAGTAAAAAGTGATCTCTCACAGTTCTCGCATATTTTCATTGTGTTTAGTGCAATACTATAAACCGTGAATAACACCATGGGACCCATACAAAATGCTGCTGGTGATACTGGAGGTGCTCCCAAGAAACAGAAAAAAGTCATGATGTTACAAGAAAAAGTTGAGTTGCTTGATGTATCACAGATTGAAGTCCACAGCTGTGGTTGCCCACGATTCAAGAAAAATGAATTCAGTGTAAGGACCATAGTAAAAAAAGAAAAGGAAATTCATAAAGTCATGGCTGCAGCTATGCCAGCAGGCATAGAAATCTTCTTGTTGTGTGTGTTTTTTTTGAAAAATACCTTTTTATCTTGAATTAAAGATAAAATTGAATTATGTGGGTGCAGGATTGTTATAAGAATATTTACAGACTTTAATATACTTAAAAAATAAGGGAATCCATTATATGACAACTTAAAGCAAAAGAAAGGTGAAGGGTCTAAAGGTGAAAAATTTAATGCCAGCAAAGAATGGTTTGATAACTTTAGAAATTGGTTTGGCTTTTAAAATGTCAAGATTACAGGAGAAGCAGCTTTTGCTGACCAAGAGGCAGCAAATTCCCAGATGCTATTAAAAAAATCATTGAGGAGAAAGGATATCCGACTGAACAGGCTTTTAATGCAGATGAAAGTGCCCAATCCTGGAAAAAAATGTCAGGAAGGACATTTATCAGTCAGGAAGACAAGCAAACACCAGGATTTAAGACAGGAAGGGATCGACTATTTCTACTGTTTAGAGCAAATATAGTCAGGTTCTTGATCAGGGCTGCCCTTACCCATAAAGCTGCTACCCTCCCCCAGCCCATTCAGTCTCAATGGGAAAAGATAAACATCAGCTGCCAGTCTTTTGGTTGCACAGCCAGAAGGCCTGGATAATGAAAACTTTTTTTCTGGAAAAAACGTGAAAGTCATCAAGCCCTAAATGGGAGCTTCCTGCTGGAGAAAACCATTGTTTTTTCCTGTTGCCAGAGGCCACTCAGGCCTTCGTAGGAATCACAGCAGTTAATCAAGGAAATCAAGAAAGAGATTGTGGATATGGCAAGAAAGGTGGAGGGAAGGGGGTAAAAGGTTTCAAGATATGGATCTTGGAGAAACTCAGGAACTAATAGCATGCCAGAGGCGTTAACCGAAGACAGTGTGATGGAGATGGGTGCTTGTGAACCTGTGCCCCATGATGAGGGTGAAGGCGCAGAAGCAGTGCCAGGAAACAGGTTGACATGAGATAACGGGCAGAAGTGCCCCCGATATTCAAGACTGCTTTTAACTTCTATGCAGCATGGACACTTCTATGGTCTAGGCACTGAAACTAAAGCACAGTGGAAGGGAGGATTGGAACCTTATGGAAGCATTTTTAGAGAAATTAAAAAGCAAAGAGGTCAGACAGAAATTATTATTCCACAAAGTTACACCAAGTTTGCCTACATAAGGTGAGATATTTTAATATAAAATTAATAATGTGGGGGTTTTGCTTACTGTTTTGTAACTTTGCTTTCAAAGAATTACATTACCATACAGTATGCCTCTCTCTCTCAATTGTAGAAGCTGTGTATCAGCCTATCAACACAGGTAAGTGCTTTTTTAAAAAAGTGAAACAGTTTCCAATACTGTATTATGAATAAGACCCTAATGTTGTATGCTATGCAATTTTTATGATGATTTACTCATTGTATAGGCTAGACTTCTGTGAAGCAATCATATTGATTACACTAGGCTACCAGTACAATCATATCAGTGCTTCTTCATTATCAACATGTGAATTATTATACCTGTAAATAAGTATGGATTTATTTTTTACATTATCTTTTTATTTTTGATGTCTAGTGTTAATGATATGTATAACATCTATAGTGTTTATATCATATAAGACAATATTGATGTAGATACTGACAACAATTCAGCTTGTAAACAGACTCATATACTTACTGTATTGATAAATCCAGTATAGTACTGTAAATGTGTTTTTTTCTTACTAATGACTTTCCTTTTTTAAAAAAAATAATTTTATTGATTTTTAGAGAGAGAGGAAAGGAGAGAGAGATTGAGAGAGAGAAAGAGAGGAAACATCGATGTGAGAACATCAATCCTGCAACCTCCCCTACCCAGGCATGTGTCTTGACAGGCAATTGAACCTGCAACATTTCCATGCACTGGATGGTGCTCAACCAACTGAGCCACATGGGCCAGGGCCTTCTTGCAAATGACTGTTAAAATATTTTCATTTTTTCCAGCTTAATTTGTTGTAGGAATTGAGTATATAATATTTGTAACATACAAAATATGTGTTAATTGGCTGTTTATGTTCTCCACAAGTCTTCCAGTAAACGGCAGGCTATTAGTTAAGATTTGGGGAGTCATAAGTTATATGTGGATTTTTGACTGAGCCAGGGGTTGCTGCCTCTAACCCCTATAAAGGTCAACTGAATAGGTAATTTATTCTATAAAGTGCTCTATATGCATTGTTTTAGTATTCATATAATTATAAGGCAAAAAAAGTGGGTGCTTTAAAGATAATAATTTATAGTTTTCAACTATCCTTAATTTTCTAGTATACTTTCGACCCCGTTAAATAAAATTCACTTAAGACATTTACTTCTAGATTTAAAATAAAAAATAGTCTATCACATATTTTTCTTTTACTGTTCTTAGCTGATTTTAGAGTAAATTTGTGCTAGCCTCATAAAATGTATTAGTGAACTTTCCTTTTTCTATTTCTTGAAACAAAATGTATAAGGTAGATATTTCTGTATTTGAAAGTTTCGCAAAATTCCACTGTAAAACGATACAGACCTGCTGTCCTTTATAGTGGAAGAGCAGGGGTAGGAAAGAAAAAAATGGTGTATCTTTGATTATTTCAATTTCTTTCAGTAATTCAAGTTTTCTGCCCTGGATGGTGGACATTAAACATACCAACTGCATCTCAGCATTGTGAGAGTCATAAGCACTGTCACAGGTTTCCAAATGCCAGCTGGGGTGATACTGCTTTTGGTTGTATATAATGATTATAGATTATCAAATTTATTAGCATATATTGTTCCAAGTATTCTTATATATATATTTTTAATCTCTATAGTATCTGAGATTACACTTCCTTTTCCTGGTATGTTTTTATATTACACCTTCCTTTTTTGAATTAATAAATGTTGACAACATTTTTACTTTTTTTTTTTAACCAATCTTTCACTTTGGTGTTATTCTTCTTTCATTATTTCTTAAATGATTTTTGTTATTATGTTTATTACATT
Source organism: Miniopterus schreibersii (assembly GCF_964146895.1). Lineage (NCBI taxonomy): Eukaryota > Metazoa > Chordata > Mammalia > Chiroptera > Miniopteridae > Miniopterus > Miniopterus schreibersii. The sequence continues at coordinate 65,908,169 of NC_138101.1, read as the reverse complement.
CTTCTCGTTGCATTGGTTTTGTTCTGTTGCTCCTTTTCAAAATGAAATTAGAATTATTTTAATATTTTTATGACTAATGTATGTAAGATTACAACTTTCTTTCCAAATTCTGCTTTAGCTGTATAGCATAAATTCTAACTGCAGTGTTTTTATTTTTGTTCAGTTCTTGCCATTTTATAATTTCCCTAAAGGTTTGCTCTTTAACTCAAGGTTTTTTTCATTTTACATTAATTTGTTTTTTCCAGTCATTAGGGACTTTTTAAAAGTTTCTTTTAATTATTAATTTCTAATTGTATTGTTTTGTGATCAGAGAACACCTCCAATATAATATTCATTGTTTTGAGACTATTGCCAAGCTTCCACATGGTTTAACAAAATTTAAGTTTTGACGGCTTCATGGTTAGTCATGCAACAAATATTTAATAAATACTTTCTGTCTGGCACACTTTTAAGCCCTTGGGAAAAGTTAGTGAATAAAACAGACACAATCTCTTTTCTCATGGAGCTTATATTCTACCAGAAAGAAAAAGTTAATTAACCATTGCTAATAGATAAATGGAAAGTTAGAAAGAGACAAATGCTTTGGGAAAGAAAAATGTAGATTTGAGTAAAGCCTTACTCCTAACTTAGTAAGGCTCGTTCTTGTTTTACCTTACCAATTGTTTAAACTTCTCAAGAGCTACATCTTCCATCTAAACAAATCAGTTTGCTTTCTTTTTTATCAGCTCCCTTCCACCACCATGTAGGTATTATCTGTTTGTTTGTTTTTAATATTCTGTCTTACATGGATTATCTTTCTTTCTTCCCTGTGTTTTAGGTTGTGTGTATGTATAATGCTCACCATTACTTCTCATACAGGTTATAGTGGCTTTCTGGGTTTATTTTTATTTTTTAAAGTTTATTTTTATTGTTGAACATATTACAAATGTCACCTTTTCCCCCCATTGGTCCCCTCCCCCTGCACTCTTCCCCCCAGGCCTTCACCAAACTATTGTCTGTGTCCATGGGTTTTGCATATAAGTTCTTAGGTTGATCTGTCCCCACCTACCCACCCACCCACCTCTGCTTTCAATCTGAGATTTGTCAGTCTGTTCCATGCTTCTATGTCTCTGGATCTAGTTTGTTTATTAGATTCCACATATGAGTAAGATCATGTGATACTTGTCTTTTTCTGACTGGCTTGTTTCGCTTAGCATAATACTCTTCAGGTCCCACCATGATGTCTCAAATGGTAAGGGATCTTTCTTTTTTATAGCTGTATAGTATTCCATGGTGTAAATGCCCGAGAAGATGCTTGATATGATCTCAGTATTCTTGAACTTGTAGAGACTTGTTTTGTATCCTAACATGTTCTATCTTTGAGAATGTCCCATGTGCACTTGAGGAGAATGCCTATTCTGCAGCTTTGGGGTGAAATGTTCTGTAAATGTCAATTAAATCCATCTGATCTAGTGTGTTACTTAGAATCACTGTTTCCTTGTTGATGTTTGTCTGTAAGATCTATCCAGTAAAGTCAGTGGGGTGTTAAAAGTCCCCTACTGTGGTTGCACTGCTGTCCATCCCTCCTTTAAAGTCTTCCAGAACTTTGTTTGTTTTCCAGCCTGTGTGAGCCTTTTGTTCTGAGATGGGTCTCTTGTAGAGAATATATATTTGAGTTCTGTTTTCTTATCCATTCAGCTACCCTATGTCCTTTGATTGGAACATTTAATCCATTTATATTTAAGGTTATTACTGATAGGTACTTATCTATTGCCATTTTATTTCTTTATGTCTATGTTTCTCTGTCTATTTTAACTTCTTATTACAGTAGTCCCTTTAACATTTCTTACAGTGCTGATTTGGTGGTGATAAATTCCTTTAGCTTCTTTTTGTCTGGGAAGCTCTTTATTTCACCATCTATTTTGAATGATAGCCTTGCTGGATAGAGTAGTCTTGGTTTCAGATCCTTGTTTTGCATTACTTTAAATACCTCATGCTACTCCCTTCTGGACTATAGAGTTTCTGAAGAGAAATCAGCTGACAGCCTAATGGGAGCTCCTTTGTAGGTAACAGATTGCTTTTTTCTAGCTGCTTTTAAGATTCTCTCTGTCTCGAATTTTTGACATTTTAATTATGATGTGTCTGGGCATGGGCCACTTTGGGTTTTTTTTGCTTGGGACTCTCTGTGCCTCCTGAACTTCTGTGAATTTTCCTTCACCAGGTTAGCGAAGTTTTCTGTCATTTCTTCAAACAAGTTCTCTTTTGCTTATTTTCTAGATCTTCTGGCACTCCTATGATGAGAATATTGTTACATTTCATGTTGTCCCACAGCTCCCTTAAACGGTCCTCCTGTTTTTTAATTGTTATTTCTTTTGAGTTCTCTGATTGAATTATTTTTCTACCCTGTCTTCTAGTTTGCTGATCTGGTCCTCAGCTTCCCTGAATCTGTTGTTTATTCCTTCCAATGTTTTTGTTTGTTTGTTTTTTTAATTTCTACTATATCATTCTTAATTTTCTTCATAGTTTCCATTTCTTTTCTCATGCTGTTGAGCATCCTTATTATCAGTATTCTGAACTCTATATCTGATAGGTTGCTTATCTTCATTTCATTTAGCTTTTCTGGAGAATTTTTTTGTTCTTTCATTTGGGGCTTTTTTGTCTCTCCATTTTGGCAGCCTGTTTAGGTTTGTTTCTATGTATTAGGTTGATCTGCTAGGACTCCCAGTCTTTTGAATGGTCTACCATGCAAGCCAATATCAGATGCAGTTTGTGACTGGCCTTGAGTACCTTGTTTGAAGTTTTCTGCACTCCCCAGCTTGTGGTTCCCTCTACTGCAGCTGGGTGTGTTTGGACAGGACCAAGGTGTGCACCAAGGTTTGCTTTTCCAAGCCCTGGGTCCCGAAGCAAATCAGGCAAAGACTCAAAACATCTAGAGGTGGTTATTCAGTCTCTTAATGTGCCTCAAGTTATAGAAACTCCCTAAGGTGGGGCAGCTGATTGTTATCAGTCTCTTAAGAAGCCTCAGGCTGTAGAAACTCCATAGGGTGGGGGGAGAGGTTTTCCAGCAGGGTGGGGCAATTGCTCCCCCCAAAGGCAAAAGTTGCTTGGAAGGTAAATGTTTGCCTGAGAAAAATGTCCTCTGCAGTGTGGGGGAATGACTCAGCCCAGGGATCCAGCTGACTGTCCTCTGAGCTCTATTCTCCCTCCCAGCATCCCTGGATTCCCCTCACACTGTTCTAATCCACTCTGCCTTCCCTTCACCACAGCCCAAGGTGACTGCCTGCACACAAAATGTTGTGTGTTGGCCCTTGAAGAGGGTGCCTGCATTTCTAGCCTTCTCTCCCTGGCAGACATAAACCCAGCTGCTTTTCACAGACAAATGATTAGTAGATTAGTTAAAAGAAAATATGGTGCTCTGGTGCTCTGGGCTGGGAAACCCAGCTTGGGATTTAGACCCCAGAGTTCTTAGTGGGAACCTCCCACAGATGAGATATCACTGTGGACCTTCAGCTGATGCCTGTGAAAGTCCAGTCCCTCTTGCACCTCCGCACTTCCTACCAGTCTCTGTGTGGTCTCCACTTTTTGTCCTTGGTTATGAGGGTACTCTCCAGCTAGTCTTCAGTTGCAGTTGACTATTCAGGATGGTTTTTCTATATTTTAGTTGTAATTCCAGTTTAGTCCTGGGAGAGTGTCAATGTAGCTTCCACTCAGTCTACCACCATCTTGGAATCTCTCCCTGTGTCTATTTTTCTTCTTAATGGAGAACTCCCTCACCAAAAGTCTTTTTTTCAAGTGTATCTTTATATTTTTATATTGACATCTTATTTCAAAAATGAGAGCTAATTATAGAATTCTAGATTTGGCATCCCTTTCTTTTAATACTTTGAACATTTTATTTAGATTTTCCACTTAATTTTTTAAGTATATCCCTAATTTCTGTGGACAAGGTACCTTAATTCATATTTTCTTTTAACTAATCTACTTTTATTTTTTGGAAGTTTTTAAAATGGTCTTTTTTTCTTAAATTTTAGTAGTATGTATCTAGTTGTGACCCTACCACTAGGACATAGCCCCTAGTCCCATAGCATGATTCTAAATCCTAGGTTTTTGCCTCCCTTACTTCTAGGGTGTAGCATTTCTGATGTCTCAACTGAAATGCAGTGTATATGAAGGTTTATAACATTCCTAAATGGGGGTGGTGCTTGAATTACAATATTTTTTACTAACAGCACACAGGTGAACTCTCTTATCAACTCTCTCTCCCCACCAGTTGTTATTTTCTACTTAATGTTTTGAAGTTTTGCCTTGGACATGTGAATCTTATAAAATGGCAAAAAGACATGGAGAATGTCAATGAATGCTTTTATTCCTCTTCTCTGTTGTTTCTTCTCCTCAATGTTCCTCAAGTTGCAGCCACTTTGGCTGCACCGAATTTCAACTTCCATTTCATCAGCTAGTGAGATGACCTCCTTCCTGCTCCACAATGTGAAAATTGTGTTCAGAAAATAGATGAGGTTAATGTGGAGCTTACCTGTCTGTTTCTCTTTCCTCAAGAGTTGCCATCCCTCAAGTTCTCTTGAGTTGGTTGCTTTCCAATGCCTTCAAACAGTTCCTTTGTGAATTTTGTCTAACATTAATAGTGATCATTTGCAAAAGGCTTAGTTCAATGCAAAATAAGCCATTGCATCATTACTAGAACTGGTCTGCATGTTTTTTATTTTATATTATACATAGCCATATTTTAAGCTGGAACCCTGACCCAAGCCTGACCAATTATAACCTCATGCCACTGCCCCTCATATTCTGAGTCACATTTCTCAGAGCATTTATCAAAGGGTGAACACGGACTCTGATATGACGGACTTCAGAGGTTTTTGCAAGGTCATCATGACATTGCTTCTCCTCATCTCTTAGTCACCTTCTCCTCTATGTTGACATTATTCTCAAACAGGCATTTTTCCTAATGGCAGCAATGATGAGTCCTAGCATCCACAAGCTGAAAATATTGTTTAATTCATATGCCCAGTTGGAGGTAGCATAAACTTCTCGTCCATCATCCATATCAATCCTTCCCCAATAGATTCTAATTTGTACTGATTGGGTTATATATTTACTAGGACTAATCACTGTTGCTAGAAGAATGTAGTACACTGATAGATCAGCTTGGATTGCATACCTACCTCTGTGGTGATAAAGTGTTGCTACAAATTCTCATCCCCATCAGAATTCGAGGGTTGGAAAACAGTGGTTCTCCAGGAAAACAAGTGTGTCTGATTACCATATTTTGCTAGGTAGGCAAAATAATAGATGTGTTGTATAGAGTTCTTCCTTGGGACCACAGAGATAAAACTGAAAAGATTTGGTCCTGCAGGTATGAATATGGGAATTGCCTTCTATGGAGTACGAACCTGGGAAGCTGCTGAGGGCCATCTGACCAGCCTTGTAGAGGGAACCACTGGACAATGTGAAAGAATAAAGCAAAAAAAAGTCCTGGAAATTATCAAGTTCCATGTTTTATTTGTTCTTGAGTTCCCAGCTACATCTTTGTTTCTTGGACTTTTCCTGGTTTTACTGAGCCAATAAATTCCTAGTTTGGTTAAAATTATGTCACTTGCAAGCCAGAAACCTAGCTAAAACTATTTAGACTTGCACTTTCCAATATGGTAGCCACTAGCCAGATGTCACCATTGAGTGCTTAAAATTTGCCTAGTCCACATTGAAGTGTCTCCTAACTGTAAAATACACACTGGGTTTTGAAGACTTAGTATGAAAAATGGAACATAAAATATATTAGTAATAATTTAATGATTACATGTTAAAATGATATTTTTATATATTAGGTTAAATAAAATATATTATGAAACTAATTCCATTTTTTAAAATTATTAATGTAGCTACTAGAATATTTTAAATTATAGGTATGGTTTACACTATATTTTATTAATACTCTTGATATAGATGATTACATAAGATAGATTCCTAAATATGTACTTTGTAAAGTCCCTATTTCTAATCTGCAATGCACTTAGAGAGCTATGTAGAAATCTAGATGGGGTAATGTTTGAAGAGATATATAGTATTGGACCAATGACATAACTGTAACTTCCAACTTTGAGAATATGCCAGAAAATAAGTAATTAGTGTTATTTCATATCACTTCACTAACCCTGGGGAAAGAAACTTAATAATTATAAAGGTAAAGAACAAGGTAGAGCACAATCTTCATTCCTCATTTAAAGAATGTTTCAGACAATAGTATGGGGAAGACCTGGGGTGGTGCAGCCATGAGGTGGAGAGGAACAAAAAGGGAGAAAATGGGGGACGTGTAATACTGTCAACAATAAAAAAAAAAGATTTCACTAGATGTTATAAATAAAGGTTATAAACAAGGAAAAAAATAATGTTTCTCAAATGAAATGGTGCATTTCTGGAAGCCAGCATGAAAAGAAATGGAAGGGAGTCAATTAAAGGCTTTTGCTTTTGGGTGTTCTCTAACTTTGCAGCACCCTGTGAATTTCACCCAACACAACCATGGTCTAATCCTGCTATATCTAAAACCCCAACGAGGCTGTATTAAGGCTTCAATGGCATTGCTGAAATCTCAAGTAGATTAAAAAAAAACAACCTACAAAATTCATTTCTCCTATGACAATAGAGTGTAATAGTTGATCATGGGCCTTGGAATCAGATAAACTTGGTTTTTAATTGTGACTTTGTCCTGTAACCATGATTTTGTTTCTTCTCTAAAACTCATCTTCCTCTTTGGCAAAATGTTGGCATCTACCTCCAAAAGTGTTTAAAAGAATAAAGAAAGTAATTCAAATACCTAGCATTTGCTATATGAATGATAAATATTATTATTTATAATATAACCAAGAAGAAAAAGTAATAAAATACTTTTATTATCCCCAAATAAAAGTCTTACTTTAATATATATCTTTATTGATTTCAGAGAGAGGAAAGGACAGGGAGAGAGAGATAGAAACATCAATGATGAGAGAGTCATTGATCGGCGGCCTCTTGCACGCTCCCCACTGGGGATCAAGCCCGCAACCCCGGCATGTGCCTTGACCTGGAATTGAACCCTGATCTCCTGGATCAATGCTCAACCACTGAGCCATGCCCTGCCAAGCAAGAGTCTTACTTTTTATAAAAGTTAAACATAACATATATTAAAAATAATTAAAAATCAACCCAAAACCTACCATTTAAATTTTATACTTTAATAAAAATTTAGAGACCTAATAAACAGTCTGTAAATAAAACCTGATTTTTAAAGTGAAATCTTGTCAGGAAGCATTTATCCTTACTGAAAAGTTCCATAAGCTACCTTTCCACCAATTTCATCATTATAAAGATTACCATGAACTACACTGTATAATATGTGTTACAGAGATCTTAGTGGAAGAGAAAAACATGATAAAAGAGTGGTAAAAATTGTGTTATAATATATATAGTTTTATCATTAATTGCATCATCCCTTTGTGGCTTGACCACCCAGATGTAATTTCCAGTCAGCACCACTTATTCCAGTAAAAATTTCATTAGGCTCCAGCCGTTGCACAATTTGTTTATTTCCCTTTATTGTTTATCCATTAGTTTATTTATACTTTACTTTTACTTCTAAGAAATACTTTATTGAATACAATTTGCTCTGAGACTACAAATTGGAATTAATTTGAAGCCATTTATTGAAAAGGTAGAGCTCATATTTCACATTTCAACAGACACATCATAATTTGTGCACTAAAAATGGTATATTTCCATTGACCCTGAAGTAAATTAAATAACCTATTCCAGGGAAATTGCTACATCTATCAAGAGGACTAAATGAAGCCTGTATGTTAATGTACATTATTGTAGAAATTCACATGATATGATACATGCTATAACGTAGGTACTATAAAATGAGCTTATATACAACTACTGCTTTATGATACAAAGCACAGGTCATCTCTCTTTGATCATTTTGTAGCTTTAAAAATCTAATGTTTTCAATTTTTTTAAATCTCCTCAGTAAATGACCAACCCGTATGCCACCAGTTTTAGTCTGTATAGCTTGTTTGTTTTGTCAGTTGGGTATGAAGTATTTTCCTGAACAGGATGAAAAACCCACTTGTTGAGTGTCCATGTTCTTTCTCCTGTGAGTTTACCATCACAAGAACTAGTCTTCTGAGTATGATTAAGAAGAGACTAGAGCCCAGCCCACCTAGCTCAGCGGTGGAGCATCAACCTATGATCCAGGAGATGGAGGTTTAATTCCCCGTCAGGGCTAGATCCCCAGTCGGGGGCGTGCAGGAGGCAGCGGGTCAATGACTCTCTCATCATTGTTGCTTCTCTCTCTCTCTCCCTCTCCCTTCCTCTCTCTGAAATCAATAAAGATATATTTAAAAAAAAGAAACGACTAGAACCCCATTTTTCTATATCTGAGTGTTCTTTTATGCCCCAGTTTTTTGCCCTTTAATCCTGATATCACCTGGTACTTGGACTTTTCTTTTCTGGTCCATGAGCTATAGGCAAGCATTTGAAGAGAGTTTGTGTTCACAAAATTTGAATAATTGAATCTATTAATTGATGTATTTCATCTGTTTTTGTGTGTATTTAATAATTATGACTAGTTACCCAAAAAACTGGTAACAGTGATTTTCTCTTGTGAGTTAGAGGCCAGAAGGGAAAAAAAGGCCGATTTATTTTCCATACATACACCCCTCAACTGTTTTTTTATGATGAACATTTAGACCATTTAACAGTCACATACAATTTGCATTGACTATAGAATATGGACAATATTTGAAGATGGACTAGGAAAATTCAAGAAGATAAAACATTTTCTCATGTGGTGAAAGTGATAAAATCTATCATTTGGTTAAATTTTATATGTATATAGGAAAATTCATAACACTGAATAAAGACATTATAAAAAGTGTATCCCAGCTTAGCATTCAATTATAGGTATATTTTAATAGGTGAAGTTATGCACTGCTTAAAAATGTGTCAGAAAATAAATAGATGTTGGTTAATATTTTATGAGGAAAATTCAATATCAAATTCATGAAAGTTTCTTTAAAAATAAACAGAAATTAAAATTTTTTGGTGTCTTATATGTGCTAGGCACAGCCAATTTGACAGGAAACTTTTTAAATAAAAAGCCTTATTATGATTAAATTCCATAATAAACTAAACTTTTAAAAATTTTATCAATTTGTTTTAATTAAGTTTGTAAGACTTGGAAATATGTAGTATCACTACATATACTGACATAGGATGTTTACTCAGAAATTTTATTTAAATAAGATCAAAGTTACACAGATAATAGTGTGCTGATTGCCAGGGATGGGGTCAGGGGGAGAGCAGGGTGGAGGGAGGTGCAGAGGGTACAGGAGTGATAAATGGTGATGGACTGATGGACGGAGACCTGAGTTGGAGTAGTGAATGCACAATACAGTGTACAGATGATGTATTATAGAATTGTGCACCTGAAATCTATAATTTTATAATCAGTGTTACCCCAATAAATTCAATTTTAAAAAAAGAAAAAAGGGGACCCAAATTTTAAAAAAATGTGACATGTAGCTATTCCTCTTCCTTTCCTTATTCCCAATTCTATTTCTCTTCCCATATTTTGTTTTTCCTTTTTTAGTTCCTCTCTCTGAATAATTAAGTTCAAAGCCACTGGGTGAGGCTGAGCCAGGTAGGTGTCTGCACTGGTGAGATGGAATGAGTCGTGGTGGTTTAGATTGAGGTGTAGGTGTCCAAACAAGGTAAAGAAGGTGTCTGTAGAGAAGAGCTACCAGGCCTAGATGCAGAAGCCCACGGAGGGTAAGGGAGAAATCCATGCATCAGAGCATCCCATGGTAGGGTTATGAGAATCCAAGAGGAGTGAACAGGGCGTCCCTGCAGAGGGTTGCCCAATGAGGGGTATCAGAACCTAAATGTGGACAAGAGGATTGTCTAAAGCTGGTGTGAAAGCACAAACTGTGTGAGGAAATCATCGACCCAGGGAAAGTTTCACTGCAGGCCATGGGAGCCTGAAGACAGAGAAGAAGGGGGCAGGGAATGGGCAGCTTAGCTTGAAGATGCAAATTGCAAATTTCAAGCAGAGTAAAGAGAATATCCATGCTGGCAGGAAAGTGTTGGGGATAAGGGAAGGGGGCTCAGCAGTAGAAGTTTGGAGCAGAACCTGAGGGAGATTAGTAGGGTGAATGCAAACAGGGGGGATCAGTGACAAAAGGAGATTCATACATACAGGGGGATTAAATATGTAAATGCATTATGAGTGATGAGAGCTGGGTTTCTCAGTTTTGGAAAGGGGTTGCAAATTAAATATAATAAAGCTAGAAGGAACCTTACTATATGACACTGGACTAGAGGCATTGAGCTCAGTGTGAATTCACAGTTTCCAATACATCCCAATACATGTAGGCGGATGTATAAATTCCCTACCTCTGCCCACAGAACAGGCCTGACAACAGTGACATTGTGACATACCAGTAGTGATGAGCACACATTGATCCCAAGTTTTGGTTTCTATAAACTATTCTCCACTAAAGAAGAACCTAGGATCCTTGGAGAAAATAACTGATTCCGGAAGTAGGTAAGAAAAAAATATTAACTGAGACCGGAATATCCCACTGTACCAGAAAGCAAGGAGGTAGTCACAGAACAATGGGCACATTTTAAAAGGACACAGAAGTCCCATTGAAGGGGCTCATGCTGGTCAAAACTGAAATGACGTGAGCAGTAGAATAAATAATTACAATAAAGAAAAAGAAGCCATAAGTCAATATTGATCTAAATAAGTAAGTGAATAAATTGACTTGTTTGATTGGTATATTAGTTTTCTGTTGCCCTATCACAAATTACCACAATCCTAGTGGCTTTAAACAGCACACACTTGTCCTGACATAGCTTCTGTGGGTCAGAGGTCTGGGCACTGCTTACTAGGTTCTCATTTAGAGCCTTGCCAGCTGCAACACAGCTGTCAGCAGGGCTATGGTGGTTTGATCAGAGACTCAACTAGGGAAAGGTCTGCTTCCCAACTCCCTCAGGTTGTTGGCAGAATTCATTTCTTTGCAGCTACAGTATTTCCTTGCTGAAAGTCACCCTCAGCTCCAAGACGCCACCTCTCGTCCCTTGCTATGTGAGCAGCTCTAACATTGCCACTTTTTCATGGCAGCTTGCTTCTCCAAAACCACCTACAGAGTCTCTAGTCTGATGGAAAGGCCGAGTCTTAAATAACATAACATAATTACAACAGTGACATCTAATCACCTTTGCCACAATCTCTTGATGAGAAGGAAGCAAGTCATAGGGCCCACCCATACTCAAGGTGAGGAGATTACACCAGCTGTGAATTCAAGAATGAAAGTACATTGGGGTCCCATTAGGGTTTATCTACCACCACCATTTGCCTTCTCTTAAGGATTCACTCCCTTCCATAAGCAAAAGGTATTTTCATGCATTATTAGTGGGATTATAAATCATTAAATTTTTTCTGGAGGGAAATTAATTTTGCGTTAATTTCTCTTCAGGGAATCACATTAAAGCAACAATTAGAGATATGTGCAAACATTTAGCTATGATGGATGTTCTTTGTTTGTTTAAGATCAAAAGTTGGAAAACCTGAACATTTACATAGGTTGGCAGATATATCTAGACATTGGATGGAATACCCCAAAGCCTCTAAAAATAATATCATGGAGGCATTCATACTTGCATAGTCAAATGTGTAAAATATATTGTGTATAAGGTTGCTATATATTTATAGTATAATCTGATTTTTATAAAATCTATATCACATCCATATGCATAGATAGCAAATTGAAAAATATATATTCCAGGGAATTAAAAATCACTTATTTTTTGTTCTGCCTTTATTATTTTTCCTTACATGTATTTTCTTATGTTTAAATATATATGCACTTAGTTTAATTTTGAGTATTTAAAATTCTATGAATGCTCTAGTTAAAAATGATTTATTAATCTAACCCTATGATAATGTAAAAATAATTCTTAAAAAATGAAAATTATAGCTAGTGAAAGTTATAACACTCAAACAGAAAAACTTAATGCCAATAAAATGACTTGAATGACATTTTTAATCAATTGTAATGCACTTTATCTTATTATAAATGGTCAGTGATATGAGATATTGCTCAAACATCTATCCAGTTTGAGACAGCATAGGTAAAAGACCTTCATGAAATATATCCATAGAAATTTTCATATGGATTTTGGCCTAAAATTCTTATTTTTCCTGTTTCACACATTCAATTGCTCTTTTTCCTTTTTTCTCTCATCAAATTGTATCTCTTTCCACTTCTTTTTTCAATTTATCTAAATTATCTTAATGAGGCTGGAAACCCAAACCTTGAAATTTCTTTATGAAGTAAACAACCTCTCTCCCATGGATCTCCTATATTTAAAAACCTCTCTTAAATTATTCTCAACTTTTCTCCTTAATTTTCTTTTTCCATACACTCAAGACTTACTTCCTTTTTTCATTTCTGCACTTTTAAGCCTGTATTCTCTTCTTGCCCAGCCATTCTGCTTGGTGTTCCTTTGCCACCTTCATTTTCCTTTTTAGAGAGTTGGCATCAGGGCCCCCTGTTATCCTCAGCTGACTGAGCATGATTTAAATTTATCTTCAGATGCCATGTATTTAGGCATCAGAAGCTGAGGATGAAAATAATCATGCAGGTAATGGGCAAAATGCTTGCCCAAATTATTTTATTAATTGCTAATATGTAATATATCATACTAGGCTCAGAGTTGAGAGATAAGGACCCTTAAACCAGCTTTATTGAAGCTATTTCTTAAGGTTCTACTTGCTTCAGACAGTATGAGATTTATTAGTGGTCCTAGTTAGTTCAGCTGAGAGCCCAGCAGAGGGACAAACCAAAATGGATCAATGAAGGGCATAGCTAAAGACGCAAATGTCCTTCCTTCAAGTACTCCATGATGAACAATGCATTCAGGGGGATATTTTTAAGGTATGATATTTTGAAAAAATCTTGGAATATCATGTATTCCTTAGACTATAGCAAGAATCTTTGTAGCTATGTCATTGGTTAACAGACCTAGTTGGTAAATGACAGCTGGTTAACTTAATAGGTTTTCACTTGGTCCTGTGACTCAGATTTATGTCCTTATTTTGGTGGCCTAGATGCTGGTGGATGAGCATTTTATTTCATTGATTCCAACCCACATGAAGCATTGTTTTCAATGTGTGTGTGTGTGTGTGTGTGTGTGTGTGTGTGTATGTGTGTTTCCCCTCCAGTAGTATAGGGTAACATTGGATAGGCCTATGAGCACCACTGGTTGGAATGGAATTCCAGCTTGAAAGTTTACAGACTGACCTGAACAAGTTACTTAATATCTTTGTGTTTCAGTTTCCTTTCTGTAAACTATGTATGATGGTAGTATCTACTTCAAAAGTTGTGAGATTTAAGTGAATTAATGTATACAAATCAGATAAGACATGTGAGGTAAGCTGTAAACATGCCAATGAATGTTAGGTATTATTATTTTTATCTATTATTTAGATTATATTTATGCATAATATGCATTGAGCTTTACTTAATACTAAGTTTAGATGTTAGAGCTAGCTCTTTTTTAATGGCCTAATCATCTGAAAATACTTCCTTGTAATAGAAAAAATGGTGAAGCATTAAGATAAAGAAACACATTCTGATATTTTCCCTGATGACCTTTGTGAATATTAAAGTTAGAAAACAAAACATCCTTTGGGAAAATAAACTACAAATAATCATTACAGAGACCATTGTGAAAATGTTTAGAAAACTCATGAGGGTGACCTTAGCTTACATTGCAAATAGAATGCTCATTAAATGATAATATATTACCTTTTTCAAATGCCTGAGCGTTTGAAAGTTGGCTCCAAATAAGCTATCATCCTGACCCATTGCTTCCTCTGCTTTCATTCCCTCCTACTGCCCACCAGCACTCTCTCATCGGCATTTAGGCAAGAGCATCAGAAACATATACAAGGCTCTAGCTATGCCCCTGTTCTTTATAGTTCCTGAACCATTAAAAAGAAGAAACTTCCTTGAGTTTATGCAATTTGCACTCACACGATTGTCTCACTTCTCAATCAGTGCTTATTTCTTAGACTTTGGCCTTTACCCTCATCTGGACTCTGTCCTTCCATTAGTACCTACAATAGGTCCAGACTCACTAGGTTTTATTTTCTTGGCCTGGCTTCAAGATTCAGAGCTTTTCTCACTGCTGGCCTGCTGCTAGCTGATCAAGGGCTCCCTAGTGGACATGGATCTAGATGCCTGTTTAACTTCTGTCCTCAGCATTTCAAAATTATTAGTCAGGATCTGGACTGGAGCCCAAAGAATATGAATATTTTCAGATGCACAGTTACTCCCATACTTTCTTCACCCCCTGCATCTGGAAGACAGATAATGACTCCCCCAGAGTCTTGCTTATCGGTACCCCATATTAATTTTAGTTATGATCCTAAGTTAATAGCTCACTTCTGGCTGTTACATTTAAGAAAGCTCCAGTGGATCTGGATACTTCTGGCATCTTGAGCTACCACAAAGGAGCTTTTGGACACATGGAGACACCAGTGGAGTTGAAGACTCGTGCCATGAAGCAATTAAAGCTTAAAGTGCACCCCAAGTCTTCCCTCACATCAGTTGATCCTGCCATTTCCATTCCAATAGGATAGGTCTGTGACAGTCTTGATTAGCTGTAAGTGCAGTTCCAAGCCAACTTGTCAGCGCGAGCTTCCATGCCTGAAACCTGCTCAGTCCCCAGGCATTTGTGCCTCCAGCTGCATCACTATAAATACAAGGTCCTGGTTTCTGAGGAGCCCAACTGTTAAACTCATCTGCAGGTATGCAGAGTCTCATGGAAGCTCAGTCCCTAGGCAGTTCTTTTCTCTGGTCTCAAGTTCTTTCTCTCTAGGAAAAGATAACTCTGATCTCACTGACTCCTAATTTCTAGGCATATCAAAACACAAGCTGAATCTGTAAACGGAATGAGGGTAGCAGCAACAGCTCTTTGGCCAAGATTGGGTTGTGAGGCTCTTGACCCCTTCCTTATCTTGACCTTAATTCTTCACCACTCCATGGTATTTGTCTTTTATTGACTCTTACTTCTTGGTCATTTCTTTGATTACTTGATTAGTATCTTTCTCTCAACTTGTCTTAACTTTTCTATGATCACCTAATTCTACTCTTGCTGTTTTGCTTGTGGACATCCATGTTTTTCTTTTCTTTCTTTAGAATATTTTTCCTACAGACTCCTATTTTTTATAGACATGTAGCTCTCCTCTATCAAAGCTTCTCTTCTCCTTTTGGTTTATACTTCAAGAATATTCCCTAAACTTAAAAAAATATAAAGCTAATTTGTCTTTCCTTAATCTAAATGTTTAACTTAACCAAGAAAATGCTTTTTACATTATAGAACAATTTGTCACATCATTAGTGTATATCTTACATGTATGTCTCAAACCCATGAGATGGGCCTCTATTTCCTGTATTTCTAGAAGAATAAAAATTAAGACAAAGCAGTCATGGCCTATAAGTATACAGAATTGTTTTTAAGTATTATATTTAGACTAGGAATATATTTGCATGAGATGTAGAAGATATCCAGTCTGAGCATAATCTTGGCTGAATTGAAATAAAATATTTCTTCCCACAACTTGTCATGAGAGAAATGAAGCCTTTTATAAACTACATGTAAATAATTAGAATTCAAGTAAAAAATTAAAATTGAATATGAAATTACTGACTTTATACAAATAAATAAGAAACATTCTGTTTCCTGCTGGTAGTGGAAAAAATGTGGTCTGGTAAAGAAAATGCAATTTTCTGTTAAGTTCAAATAGTTAATTATGTACTATATGTATGATATATTTCAGTGGTTTTCAATCTATTTCATCTCATGGCATACATAAGCTAATTACTAAAATTCTGTGGCACACCAAAAATATATAATATTTTTTTGCCAATGTGACAAAACAAAATAGGTATAATTTTGATACATTCACATTAGATGGCTATTGATATGCTGGCTGTTCTCATTTTTTTTTTTATCAGACAATTTAAGGAAAAAGAAAGAGGTCATTCCCCTGACTAAATAGGTAGTGCATGCTCTAATAATTCTTGTGACACACCGGTTGAAAATCGCTGATATATTTGATCATAGAAATTTAACCACAAAATGTGCTAGTATAAAATTTTTAGATAAACAGATGATAAATATTATGTTTTACATATTTTATCAAAAAAATAAGAGATTTTAGAGTTCATGTGCATTGAGTGAACAGAATGAATAAACACTGACAATCAGGAATTAATTAAAGTAGAATAAGTTAATTTTTTTATGTATTTATAGGTAATAAAGTACTATTCTTATTGTATTTCTAAAAAATTCCTACTGTTATAGAAGTCATTGTACACAAAAAGAAAGGCATCATATAATCACATGCATATACATATTAGAAATGTATTAATTTTTTAAATGCTATATTTGAGTTACTTTATGTTGGCCAAGATATTTTGTTGAATTTATTTCATCAGAGGAGAAATAAGTTTTAGAAATGAAAAAAGATATAATTATTCTATTTTTTTTGCGTTTTGATCTATCTTACAAGTCTTATAAGAATCTTCCTGAAATATATATTAAAATATGTTTTTAGAGAAAGAGGGTGAGAGGGGGGGAGAGAGAGAGAGAGAGAGAGATGTGAGAGAGAAACATCAATCAGTTACCTCCCACACACACCCTGACCTGGGACTGAACTCACAACCTGGGCATGTGCTTTGACCGGGAATTGAACTGGTGACTTTTCGGTGCATGGGACAACGTCCAAACAACTGAGCCACATCGGCTAAGGCCTGAAATATATTTTTAATGTGAAAGGTAAGTGAGCATTTTATCAGATGCAAGTAAAATCAAATAATATGAAGATTTTTTATAAACAGAAATGGGTATCTGGAGTCTTACAAAATAAAGCAAAGACGTAAGATATGCTAAAATGTAAGAAGTTGAAAAGAAAGATTTTGGCCACTAGATGATAACCACATTGTTGAATGAATGAAAAAGGAAAGCATAGTGTATGAAAAATATTAGACTGGAGAAAAACATATTAAAATGTTTCAAAGTTTTCCAGCAGTACATAAGTATTAATTTCATGCTGAAAAGACTTTGGTAATATAGGATTCCTAGATTATATTGAAAAAAGGAAAACAAAATAACCAAGGAGCCCCAAGATTTCTTAGCCTTGATTTTATATTAAAGAAGCAAGGACTCTAATAAGTAGTTTCTTTTTAAAAAAATACTTTTGAGATCAGCAGATGATCTCTTTAGGTAGCTTCCACTGTGACGTATCTTTGAGAACAAAGCATCCATCACTAACATTGAAGATGTCCAGCTTCACAAGACATGGTGTGTAATGTTCATTCAGTATTTTTTTTAATATATCTTTATTTATTTCAGAGAGAGGAAAGGAGAGGGAGAGAGAGAGATAGAAACATCAATGATGAGAGAGTCATTGATCAAGCCCGCAACCTGGGCATGTGCCCTGACCGGGAATCAAACCCCGATCGCCTGGATCCTAGGTTGATGCTCAACCGCTGAGCCACGCTGGCCAGGCTCATTCAGTATTTAGAGTCAGTCTAATGCCATATTCTTTTGAGGCAACCAGATAGTCACTGTAGCACTTTTAGTTATAGAAGGCAGGAGAGAAAAATGTCTTGCTGCACCCAAATGAGCAACACTATGACTCAAATCAGGAACATTGACAGCCATCATGTTTTTCTCTATAGACTGATGACTAGAATTTATGTGAAAATATTTCACTATTTTTAAAAAGAACACTCATATATGAAATTGCAGCAAATTAACATGGAGAAAGAATATTGATATGAATTTATGTGTTACTTTTTGTTGAAGAATTTATAATAATAATTAGCATTTGTATAGGAATTTTAAGTTCTTGTAAGTCATACTCAAGTATTTAATTTTATTTATCACCTTTTTATTTCACTTAACATGTAGTGATTTTGAGAGGTACTATTGGTGGAGAGCTATTGAGGAGTACTATTGGTGGTAGATGTCCCCCTTCTCCCCACCAACTCCCCGATGATGGTAGAGCTCTGGAAAACTTACAGGGGTGAAAAAGTTGAACAAACTAATTCTTCATCTACCTAAAGGCTGCTCTCACTCCCCAACATCCTCAGGTTGCTTTTAGGTCACTAAAAACCTCAGGCAGTCCATATTTTGGAGACCTGCATTGCTCTGTTCCCTAGCTGCTGCTACTGCTGCTGCTTTTTTAAAATGCTTTTTTTTTTTTTTTAAATATTTTTTTGGAGAGAGAGGAAGGGAGAGGGAGAGACAGATAGAAACATCAATGAGAGAGAAACATCGATCGGTTGGTTGCTTCCTGCACTGCCTGGTCATGTGCCTTGACTGGGAAATGAACAGGGACCTCATGGTGCATAGGTCGATACTCAACCATTGAGCCACACTGGGTGGGCCCTAGCTGCCTCTTGAGTCTTATTTCTCCAGGTGTCCTTTTCCATCATGATTCATTCAAAGGGAGGCATGCTATGTTTAGTGTCACTTTCTCAGAACATCATTTTAGTCACATCTTTCTCCTCAAATGTGTGGAACAAATTTCCTCAGAGAGGTAAATTACTTTGGGCATACATTTTTTGAATGAAGTTATTTTTCTTTTTAACGTGGAGTAGTTTGGAGGGGTTTCTTTCACATACGCTTGGTGGCTGGAGTTTAAGACCTGAGAATTGAATGATTACCAAGGTAGCTTGAGTCATTTGGCAAGTCGGCATTCTTTGTAAGTGAAGTTTCAGACGAAGACTAAAAATATTGAGACAACTAACTTTAAACTCTATGGTATTTTCAGCTTTTAAATATCAAGTTCCAGAGTTAAAATAAAATCCTTTTACGTCTTCAAAGCTGGCCTCTGTCCTGATCATAGATCACAATACCATAGTGAAGTAGAAGTTCACATTTGGATAGACAGGAATGAAAAACTCATGTGTACCACTCTGAAAATTAAGGAATATTATGCCATATTTCTCTCAGAAAGGGCCATACCCCTTTGGCATTTCACTCAACTGCTGCATTCTTGAACAAAGGCAATAGAGAAAAAAGAGAGAAAGCTGTCTTGAGAATCTGATCATCAGAGAATTCCTAATGATTTCTCTAAAAGTATACTTTGAACGTTAGTGTTCTCTCCTGCAATGCCAAGGCACAAAATTGTAGAGAGAGTGAATACAAATTCTTCCATTTATAAAAAAACAAAACTAAATCCCTCCAAAAAAACTAATATCTTAGATTATCATTTCCTAATCAGTAATAACGGGGTGCAGGGGAGGCTGCCCCAGAATGGGCCACTTTGGCATGTGCATTATTTTGAGCTGAAAACAATCAAGGCCCAACAGACTCAAGGAGAGCTTTTTACTTCTGCCTTAACTGCCTACAAATATTTAGGTAGGGGGCCTATACCTGGAAGAGAATTATTGTCAGAGATAACTTTTTATTTTAGAAAGGCTTATCTGTGTGGACTGGCAGACATTTGTTTACCAAACCTTTGCTTTCCCCTTTTCCTATAAATTGTCTTCCTCCCCTTTGAAGTCTGGGGCCCCACCCCTTCTCTTTAGCTCAGAAAGGCACATAAGCCTCGATTGCCTGACTGTTGGAGAGCCTCTCTTTGGGGTTCCTGTACATACCGATACGATTGTAATTAACTAGCTGTTAATAACAGGAAAGGAGCAAAGGGAAGGCCAGATATTATAGGCATGCCATTTGGGCAGCATCACCAGGAAGCTACAGCTTTACATTCTCCAGGGAGCCTCTGGTCTATTCTTCGCAGATCACTGGAGGGTGGGACTGGACAGGGAGGAAAATAGACACATGCTCAGAAAAGTTAAGGTGACACGAGGAAGGTACTTGTCTGTCAGTCACACCTGGGAACAGGTCATTGGCCAGAATGGGCGTGGCCACTGCAAGCCCTGGGAAATTTGGGATACTTAGTTGCCTGAACAGAGGAACTCGCTCTCTCGCTGCTCCTGTGCTCTTATGGTCTTGATTCCTCTTTGCCTGTGGACTCTTGTTGCTTGCGGTGCCCTCTCCTGCGTTTGCCCACATGGCCCACGATGATGGGAACCCCCGTGCACAGTGGACTATGGGCTGCTGCTAGCCTGATGCTGAACCCGACCTGGTTCCAACCTGGAACGAAAACCCTGGATACGCCTTTGCTTCCAGCTCTACTGAAACCCCAGCTACCCTTCTTCTATAACGGGACTTTGGAAACCCAGGTTTGTAATTTCGTGCAAATAAAAATCACTCATCCTCCCATGTGAGTCTCAGAAAATTCTTTTTCTCAAGATAATCATAAGGACCTCACCCCCAGCACCCAGTGGGGAAAAGAACACCCCAATTTCTTCACTAACAATACAAAATTATTTTTTTCTCCCTTTAATATGTGTCAATTTACTTATTAGACTAGCCAAAGAACTTAGAAAAAAAAGAAGGAAAACGTTTTTCTCCCCTACGATAACAATAGAAAAGTCTTGAAAAAAACTTTTGGAAAATAAAATGAAATTAGCAACCATAGTATTTCTAAAATAGCTAAATATCTTTTTGAATTTTGTAATCCCTGTCCCTGTCAACGCTACCTCTCCGCCTCTGCCAAAAATTTTCTAATCATCTCAAGAGGAATGGTAAAAGTCTCCAAACAAAATGGATTTTAACTTCATTTCCAATTGAATATGTGTTATAGAAAACAGTTGGATATGTGGAAAGGCAGAATTTTATTTTTATTTGTCACTTAACTGCAAAGAATGGTGAGTATTAAAGTGCAGGTGACCAATGCCTTTTTAAAAATGAATCAGTTGTTAAATAAAATAGAAGTTGAAAAAGATAGGTTTTTTTAAACTACCAAAAGGTCAAGTATGCTTGTATTAACATTAGATTTGCAATGCATTTCTCATATTTTAGTTAGTTGCTAGTTTGTAAGAAGTACTGCCTTCCTTAGCAAAATAAGATACACATACTCAAGCCATGATGCAGGAAGTAAATGAACCTCTCAGTAGTAGCTGCTCTTTTGAGGTATTTGCCCTTGTTTGGAACTACATATTTTAAATGTATTTCCTTTATTTTATACCAGTTAGTGTTTATAATCACACTGATATATATTAGTTTTATCCCCATTTTAGAGACCAAGAAAGAGGTCAGGATGCCTATATGACTTGCCTAAGATAATATAGATTGTAAGTGGAAAAACAAATGCTTAAAATTAAAGCCAAAGCTTGTCTTCCTCCAGAGTGCATGCTCTTAATCACTGTACAAGTAGTAACGCAAGTTATTTTTCTTAATGTCAGTAAGTTACATTTATCCATAAAAATCATCAAATACTTTCTGTTGCACAACCAGTCTTGGAGGTTAAGCCTTCTTCAAATTCAGAAGCTCACACTGTTTTGAATCACGTTGGCCACTGACAGTTATGCACACGATCAAAACTAATTAGGGTTGCAATTGTGGGTATGTTTTTCCCCTTCACTATTAACTTTATAATTTTGACTGAATATGAAATATCTATTTTTCCTTTATTAGATTAATTAGCAAAAGAAGCTAAATAGCTCCTCTTTAAAATCAGCCAAAAGTGTTTAAGCTGGATGTTGAGTGCCTGAAAATTCAGTCCTTTGAAACTGACCTCTGATAATACTTTAGTCCTTTCAGAGGTAGGAATTTCTATTTCCTTTAATTCCATCACTTTATCTGAAACCAAACATCTTTGACTTATTCACAGGCTTATTTCAAAGCTAAATGAGAATGTAAACTTTGTAAAAAAACATTTTAAAGGACAGTTTAAAACCATTGTACCCTTATTTAAAGTAAGCACCTGTCAGGAAGTAAAAAAAAACAACACCTTGATTTTTCAAAATTCAGACAAAGGGGTAAAGTTTTATCTACTCTATCTGGAACCTTTTGATTGGCTCCAATTTGGGTATTAGGTGCTTAACGCTTCCCCACACAATACTATGGCGACAAACAGCGTGTGCAATGAAAAGTTATGGAATCTTCCCCTGCTGTAATGCTGCCGCTTGTTAAATAAGAATAACAGTAGTAACTGCTACAGGAGGTTGTTATGAAGCGTAAATGAAACTCTGCATGTGAAGCATTTAGCTCAGTGCCTGGTACAAGAACAACGAAAGTCAGCTGCTTTTATTGTTGTTACTATTACTATTGCTACTATTATTATTGCTCTTATTAATATTAACAGAATACCACAGCCATTAGCATTTCGTATAAAAACAGGGTGTCTTGACTTTTCAACACATTAGTGCCAGCTAATTTGAGATAATAAATCAGCATCTCTTGGTAGAGAAGTGAACGCCAGTTTGGCAAAGATTATTTTTTAAATGTGAAAGGATGAAAAGATAAGCCACAGACTGAAAGAGAATATTTGCAAAACACATGGCAACAAAGAACTTATATCCGAAATATACAAAGAACCCTTAAAACTCAACAATAAGAAAATGAACAACCCATTTGAAAATGGGCAAAAGACTTGAACAGACACCTCACCAAATAAGACAGACTATCTAGATGGCAAATGAGCCTATGAAAAGCTGCTCATCACCGTATGTGACTAGGGAGTGGAAAATCAAAACAGCCACGGGGTGTCACTGCCTGTTAGAATGACCAAAACCTGGAATACTGACCACACCGAATGCTGACCAGGATGCGAAGCAACAGGAATCACCATTCACTGCCGATGAGAGTGCCAAAGGATAAACGGCATTTTCTCACAAAGCTAAACACGCTCTCCTCATTCTCCAGCGATCACACGTGGTGTTGACCCAGAGGAGTCGGTACCTTATGTCCACACAAAACCCTGCACATCGATGTTTATAGAAGCTTTTTCATAATTGTCAAAATTTGGAATAGGTGAATGCATAAACAAAGTATCAATAGGTGAATGCATAAACTGTGGTACACACACAGTGGAATAATACACAGTGTTAAAAAGAAATGAGCTGTTAAGCTGCCACAATACCTGAAGGAACCTAAAATGCATATTGTTAACAAAGCCAGCCTGGAAAGGCTAATTACTTTGTGATTCCAACTAATCACAGTCCCTGACTTAACAATGGTTCAATTTAGGATTTTTTGACTTTATGATGATCTCAAAGCCATCGACACTGATATTGTCCTGAGCTATAGCACTTTGCAGTGTGCTTCTCTCTCATGAGGCTGGGGCCTGGCAGTGAGCCACAGCCCTGAGTCCGCCACATGGTTGCAAAGGTGAACAACCAATACTCTATAGTGTACTGTAGAGCCAGCATTTTTTGAATATTGTGTGATGAGCATATTTAAAGCAAGCTAGGTTAAGCTATGATGTTTGGTATGTTAGATGTACTAAATGCATTTTTAACCTAACGATGTTTTCAAATTTCAATTTGTTTATTGGAACATAACCCCATTCTGCATTGAGGAGAACCAGTATAACATTGTGGATAGGGCAAAATTATTGAGACAGTAAAATGATTGGTAATTGTCAGGGATTGCTGGACGGTGAAGGAATGAATAGGTGGAGCGGAAAGGATCTCCAATGCAGTGAAATAATTCTGTATGATACAGTAATGGTCAATACATATAACTGTACAAAACAATGAATGAATCCTGATGTAAACTATGCTCTTTAGTTCATAATAATGTACCAATATATTAATGAATTATAGCACATATGCCGCCCTAATGCAAGATATTAATAGTAGGGAAAACTATGTGTGGGTGGGTGACAGGAGGAGAGGGCTGATAGGGGAGTTCTCTTTACTTTCTGCTCAATTTTTCTGTAAACATAAAACTTCTCTAAAATGCAAATTTATGAATTATTTTTAAAGTATCCTATTATAGAGATGATGAAGTTGATTAAATTCATAATAGTCTTAGTTTTGGTATATCTTTCAAAAATATTTTGTGTATCTGCTAAGCTATATTGTTTTCTTTTAAAAAAAAAACTTATTGAATTTATAAGGATGACATTGGTTAATAAAATTATATAGATTTCAGGAGTATAATTCTATAATACATCATCTGTATATTGTATTATGTGTTCATCACCGAAAGTCAACTCTCCTTCCACCACTATTTATCCCCCCTCTACCCTCTTTTACCTCTCTTTCCCTCCGGTAATCACCATACTCGTGTCTGTGTCTGTTAGTTGACTATTATTATTATTTTTATTATTATTATTGCTTTGTCCCTTCACATTTTTGTACTTAAAAATATGACATATATGTCTTATAACTTTGAACTAAAAATATACAAAATTTTGACTGCAAGCTATATTAGAATAATTAAGAAAAATTAATTTAATTCATATTTAATTTGTAATAGTTATTTTTAAATGAGCATGTTAGAACTGTAAGTTTATTCTGTCAACTATCAAGACTACTTTAAAATTATTTTAAGTGTACTGAATTTTTTAAAATGACGTTTATTTAAAGCATAATTAATTATAAATAGATCTTTCTAGGCAAAAATATCTCTTTCGGGCATTATAGAAATTTAGATTGCCAGCAGAGTTAATAAGATTTAAATAATTTTTTATTTGAATTTTTAAGAAGTTATTATAGTATTCAATGTTTACTTAGTTATTTGTCCATGGAAAACATTTTTGTTTGGCATTACTATTAATATTATGATCCATTAAACAAGCTTTTGGAAACATGGAATTTTAGAAATGTATGTAAATGGGACAAAATCCCTTGTTAAGCAAAATAATAATAATAATAATAATAATAATAATAATAATAATAATAAATTTCCAAATGTGCTTTTAAATAGATACACTTAAAGCAAAGTAAGTTAAGTAGTTAAAAATAAAATATTAAGTAAACAAAGTAAAGCAGAGGCTGCTGCAATTCTAATACCAAATTAAATTTTTCATTAAAGGCCTTAATATGGCTTGGTAACCAATATTCATTATATTGTATCAAATTATGTTAAAGAATATTATTATAAGCCATGATGAAGTGTATGTATACATATTGAAATGTACGCATATACATAATATATATTCTCCCAATAAATTGATGTTTGATTTTTTTTTTTTAATATATCTTTATTGATTTCAGAGAGAGGAAGGAAGAGGGAGAGATAGAAACATCAGTGATGAGAGAGTCATTGATCAGCTGCCTCCTGCATGCCCCTGACTGGTGATCGAGCCCCCAACCCGGGCATGTGCCCTGACTGGGAACTGAACCTCGATCTCCTGGATCCTAGGTCGACTCTCAACAACTGAGCCACGCCTGGCCAGGCTGATGTTTGATTTTTGAGTGTACCTGTTCAGAATACTTACTTTGATCAGTCTCAATCAGGATGGGAAATATACTAGAAATCAGAAAATAAAAAATTAAAAACTGATTTTGCTCAGCTGGAACCAGTAGTCTCCATTACACAAGACACATGGAAAATTAATAACACAATAAATAAAATTGATTTAATTGTTATACTTTGACTCCTATGGGGAATACAGTTTCTTCAACTCCCATGGAAACATTAAAATTGATTATACATTAGGCTAGAAAGAATATCTCTCAAAATTCCCAGAAATTGAAATTGTACAAGCAACATTTTCCATCCACAGTAAAATAAAATTAAGAAACAATAGGAAAAGTTAAAAGAAAAAAATAAGCATCCAGAGCATTTATCCATTTGGAAATTTAATAGTCTCTTAAATAAGCCCTGTATCATTGAGAAAATAAAAGTTACAATTGCAGACTAGTTAGATATTGTAACTGCACTGCAAGTTATGGGATACAGCCCAAGAGAAAAAAAAAGAAGTTGTAGCCTTAAACACTCTTAGTATTAATCAAGAAAGAATGAAAACAAATTCAATATTCAACTCAAGAAATTAGTGAAAAACCCCGCCCACAAAAGCTAAGCTTGAGAAACCCATGAGGAAATAATAAAAATAAGAGCAGACGCTAAAAGAAAAAAAAAAAACAGAAATACAGTGGAATTGCTAATTGTATTTAAAAGCTGGTTCTTTGAAAAGACCTATGACATAAACAAGTTTCTGGAAAAGCCAGCATATGAAATAACAGGACTGCAGGCTAATAAGAATGAGAAAGGAAATAGGACCACAAATATAGAGGAGATACTTTTATGAAACTGATAAGAATTTGATAATTCCCCTTAGTACTTAACTATTTGAGCTTAAAAAAGGGCAGGCATAATTTTACCTTTACTTTTAAATCTAGCATAAATATTTTTAAATTTATTTTGCATGGGACATGGAGGGTTCTTTTAATACTCATCAGGTATTTTTTACATCTCATAAAACAATTTCTACTACATATATTATTCCTTCTTTTCATCTGGTCTAATATTTTCCCCCAGAGCATCAATTTTCAACTTGTGCCTTTTGCAAACTCACTCACGTATATTTGTCTATTCATTATTGGTTAAATTAATTGTATATAGTATATTGTGGATTTTAAATCTATTATTGAGTTTGATTTTCTTGAAATTCTCTCTAATCTCTTACCACTCTTTTCACCCCATCTGCTTATCTTTTCTCTTTCTGTCTCCACTTAGTGATTTTAGGTTTTCTTTTCTCTCTCTGACACAATATTAAAGATTCCAGCCAGGCCAGCATGGCTCAGCGGTTGAGCATCAACCTGGGATCCAGGCAACTGAGGTTCGATTCCCGGTCAGGGCACGTGCCCGGGTTGCGGGCTCAATCCCCAGTCGGGGGCGTGCAGGAGGCTGCTGATCAATGACTCTCATCATTGATGTTTCTATTTCTCTCTCCCTCCCTTCCTTTCTGTGAAATCAATATAGATAAATTTAAATATATATATATATATTTAAAGATTCCACATGATTTCTTTATATTTTCCTCTGTATTTCATAGGAGATGATTTTCAGAACTGCTTCGTCCTCTGGTTCATTACAATGATACTTCTTTTCTTATGCCTGTCATGTTTTTCTTTGATTCCAACGATGCTTTGTTTCTTCTCAAATTTTGGAGTCGACCTCTGAGGTAGGCCTGGCGCAGGACCCTCTTGGATCCCACTGTCTTTCTGTATGGAATCATGATCAGAAGTCCGGACACTGGATTCACATTGCATAGGTTCTTATCCAAATTTCACCACTTACTACTTTTGTGCACTTTGCTTTTCCATGCTTTATTTCTCATCTGTAAAGTATGGGTAATACAATGACAATATCTCCCTCATAAGGATTCTAGGGAAATTAAATAATTTAATTTATTAAAAGGGTTTAGAACAGTATCTGGCATATACTAACTGCCATAGAAGTAGTAGTAATTTTGACTTAGTTAAAGGGTGACTTTCTTCTCAGATTAACAAAAGAGCAGATTGATGTTCATAGTTCTCAGTCTAATTTCTATTTTTCATCAGAGAGCTCTGCCATATAGAGGCATTGTATTTTCTCTCTCCTCACACCTGGTTTTCTGAAACTGCGAATTTTTGAAAAAATGAGAAAATAATATTCTCAGCAATATGGCAACCAGTATTTTTCTTCTCTCCTCACCATAAAACCATCAAGTTTGTACAATGCTATTGACATTTCTTCTGCTTTCTGTCCAGTTGTTTCCTGAAGTTGCCAATTCTGCATGTGAAAACAAGATAGAAGAATCTAGAGGTAAGGATTACAGAGAGAAGGAACCAAGGATTCTGGTCTCGGCAACAAATAACACCTACCTGGTAATGGGAAGGGTCCCCTAGGTCTTTTACTCAGTTGGCAGCAGGTTGTGTTAGAGATACAGATTCTTCCCATCTTCCGTGGGTATCTACTGAATAAAGAAGTGTCCAGAGGTGCCATGAGATCAGGATGCATTGCTCTTATTCTGCTTCTTATTTGCCTTATAGCTAGTGGGTATGTTAACCAGGCCCTGGCATCCACCATCATGGTGTTTATTAGTTTGTTTTTGTTTTGCGTGTTTATTGTAAGAACACCTGAGATCTGCCCTTAGTAAATTTCCCTTATATTACATAATATCTTTAACTATACTCCCATGCTGTACATTAGATCTCTAGAATTTATTCATCATATATGACTTCCACTTTGTACTCTTTGACTAACATTTTCCTATTTCTCCTACTTCCCCACCCTTGGTAGCCAACCTCTAGTCTCTGCTTCCATGAATTTGACTTTTTAAAAAATATATATTTGTATTGATTTCAGAGAGAGGAACGGAGAGAGAGAGAGATAGAAACATCAATGATGAGAGCCATTGATTGGCTCCCTCTTGCACTCTCCCTTCTGGGGACTGAGCCCACGACGGGACATGTGCCCTGACCGGGAATCAAACCCCAATCGCCTGGATCATAGGTTGATGCTCAATAGCTGAGCCACATCAGCCTGGCAAATTTAACTCTTTAGATTCCACATATAAATGAGATCATGCAGTATTTTTCTTTCTGTGTCTGGCTTATTTCATTTAGCAAATTTGTATCTTTTTTTGCATGATTTTATAGGTATTTTACAGGGAAGTTGAGGGATGATACACCTGGGGCTACACTGCAGGTACAATTTTAAAGTTTACATCTTAGTAATGTAATAAAATGCTACATGCAAGGTTTCTGGCTTCATGTCTCTCACATAAAAAATAAATACTTTCTCCTTCCATTGCGTGCCCACCAACCATTTCTTGAAAACATGTAATAATTAGATGTTTGCCTGTGGCATCTTTGTTAGACTGAGAAGTAGAAAGGTCTTTTTATGCTTATTCCTCCAACTTAATGGTAATGAAATAAATAATTCTGGCTGATGACTACAGATATCCTAAGTGGAACTTTGTAAAGATGAAGTACATTAAATATAACCACAAAGTAGCGTAGTTATATCTTCTGTGACTATGACTAGTTAGTACTCTTTCCTCAGGAAAGCTTCCTTCATAAACAGGCATTTTTTTTGCAATGGTTTATTGCAAAATGGGAACTTATTTTTAAATGGGAACTTTTCACTTTACCCCATTCCAGTGTCATTTAGCATAATTTACCTCTTTCTCACATGTGGTTTTCACTTGATTTCAGGATATTTAGCATATTTTTCTCTTGGGAAAGTTAATTAATTTAAATCAATTGAAACAAATCATACAGCTTTTGAAAATGTATGACATCTGCTATCCTTTTTTGTCAAAGTTCTCTTTAACTATCCCCCTTGAGCATCTATTTTTTCACTAAATAGAGAGAAGCTACAGAAACAAAAGTATACAATTTCTTGCCGACTTTGGTTAATTCATTTAAATTTAAACTAAAACCTTATGTAAGGAGAATCAACATTAAGGCAGGTGCAAGGCAAGGCAAAATCGGGGGGAAAGTGAGCATTCATGGAGCTGTTGAGTCCCTTTCTCTTTCTCGTTGAACTTTGAGCCGTCTTATACTTGGATTTGCTAAATATTTTTCCAACTCCAGTAGTTGGATGGCTTACTAATTAAAAAATAATGGCTCTGTGGTTGGCTGGTATTTCAATCATGTAGCAGATGAGTATTGTGCACAAACAAGTCAAGAGTTCCATGGTGTAGCAAATGTCATGACTTCTGCCTCTCCTGTACTCAATGCCATAATCTGATTTTTTAAAAGAAAAACACTGAAGATAACTGGTGTTGATAACCCCTCACACTGACAAAAAAAGGTCTTGGTTGCATGTGTTGTACATATTTTTAAGTAGTTGTGAAGAAAAGTATTTTGTTTATAAAGATCGCTGCACATATGGTCAACAACTGTAATTCATACAGAGGCTTCCTCAGTGTAAACAATCATCGAAATAATGAAATTGGCTATTTTGGTCCTCTGAGTGCTTTGTGAATCAGAATAAGCAATTAATCATTTTTCTACCATTCTCATTAAGAAAAATATACAAAAAATGTGAACTAAGTTATGTACATTGTTCCATTAGTCCTCAGCACAATGAACTGCTATACATATAATATGAAAAAAAGCATTTAATATCTCCTATGCATAAGCAGTCTCCCACTCTAAGATTGTCAGCATGATGAGTGATTGATTATTAATCATAGTTTTGCATGACAGCAGTCATTTTTCATGACACTGAATTTATACTTACGATTTCATTACCATTCTAATGAATTTAATAGGACAGCCACATTTTCATATCAAAATTCAGAATTAATAAGAGAGGAGTCAAAATTTGGAAAATGCAGCAAGAACATTGCTTAATAAGGCAGTGTCTTCGCCTCTTGGAATCCATACACATCAACACAAAAATGAAAGAAAATCTGCAAAGTACACTTTCAACAAAACAAAGTGTATATGTATGTGTAAATACACACACACACACACACTTTTCCTACAGTCTCCAAAGTGCATAGGATTGCTGCCAACGCAGATGAAATCAGGCAAAAATATGCAAGAGGAAGTATAGGGAAGAATCTCAGAGAGGTTCAGTGTACCCCAGAACTTGCCAATAGATGAGGAACTCTTAGCAGAAAAATCTTACATTGGTGAAGATGAAAATATTACATTTTAAGACTCGAAATTAAAAGGACACAATGTTCTCTAAAAAGAAAGTTAAAATGGAAAGACCCCAGGGAAGAGATGTGAAGTCAACAGAATCAGTCAAAATAAGGGAGGTGAGCAGAACTCAAGAAAGAAGTAGAAGAAAACAAAATCATAGTAGAAATAATGATGATATTTGAAGGAGAGTGAAGGATAATAGGTACAGTAGAAATTATTATTATAAAGTCACAGAGAGTGGAAATGCAAAAAATAAATTTAAAAAAGTAAAAATAAAGAGCTACAAAAGACTTGAGGGGAAATAGTACACATAGAAGGTAAGCAAAGATTGAGTACATTACCTAATTCCCTGAACAAAACACATATTTGGAAGTTCCAATTTGAAAAACATTCGTGAAATAAAAGAGAATTTGAATTTACAAATTGTAAAGGTACATTGTGTACCAGGAGAAATATGAAAGCCCAATATGTGTTCGGTCCAAGAGACAGAAGTAGCTGATAAGGTTCTCTGCTCCCACTGATACGCTGACCTTAGCACTTGTGCTCATATCTGTTCTGCATCTAGGAGTTCAGGAAGGTTTCATTTGCTGTTTTCAAAAGTGTTTTAATTTGAAAATTACAGACTTGGACAATCAGATTCAGGAAATTAAATGAATATTTATTTTAAATCTAGTATGCTCTAGACATCATGTTTATGTATTCATATATATTTTCACATTTATTCTTTCTGCCAAATTAGATAGAAGTCTACAGAAGTTAATTATCTTGTCCAAAATTATATGCCTCCTAGGTGGATTTGGGTCTTGAGTATGGCTCCTAAACACTAGGATTTTCTGATGTTTATGTGTATTAAAAGAGCCTCTATAAAGTGGTTTGAATTACGGTCTGTTTTTCCTATTTCTTGCCTTTCAAGCATCAATCTTGTGATACCTTCTATATTCCATTAAAGTAAATAAAATATAATTTTAAAACATAAATAGATAAAATATAAACAAAAATATGTAAAGTGAAGTAGAATATAGCAGAAGTCAAAAGAGTAAATAGTAAAAGAACTTGCTATGAAGAGACAACAAACAGAAAAGTTATACATATATCGCTAAGGAACATATAAGAACATTTTTCTATAAACTAAAATTACTATAAACTAAAATTAGTTTATTTTTCTAATAACTAAATAATAATTTCAAATAAAATATACTCATCTCAAAAATTCCTAGGATAATGTGTTTTCTTGGTGGCCATAGTTTATTCTTAGCTCAATCAATTCCTCTTGAAACACCCATTTTAAAACAGGGACACAGCCCAGATGGGCGCGGCTCAGCGGTTGGGCGTCGACTTAGGATCCAGGTGATTGAGGTTCGATGCCTGTTCAGGGCACATGCCCCGGTTGAGGGCTCAATCAATGACTCTCTCATCATTGATGTTTTTATCTCTCTCTCTCCCTCTCCTTTCCTTTCTGAAATCAATAAAGATATATTTAAAAAAAATAATAATAAAACAGGGGCATAATTCACATATATTATGAGGTTTTTCACCCCTAAAGAGCTGTATACACTTTAGAATATGTGAATATCTTTATAAAATCTGATTTAATTATTTTTAAATAAGATTTCCAGTTTATTTAATTCCTGTGATTTCTTTAAACCAATTGTAATTCATGAATTAAAAATTTTAGTACAGCGTCTTATTGGCAGCTATTCAATCTGTATTTCTGTTTTGAATAAGAATACTTGCTCTTTTCTGAATAAATCAGCAGTGTTCCCTCCACACATGCACACACACACTCACACACTCACACATACACACACACACCATTCAATTTAAATGTATTTAGCTGTTTAGAAACACGAATCAGAATGTACAATCATATGGGTCACTAAAGGTTTTGAGTAGTTGGATCTCTAACACGGAATTAGTTATCAAGAGACTTGGACTTAGGGAAGTCAGTAAAAAAATTTAAACAAAATTTTCCTAATCTATTCAAAAGATGATGTTAAAATAAGTTACATCTGCATTCCCTACTATAAACTCTTCTAAACGTTCCACAAAATTTTTCCATTTAAGGCCATCTTAATCATTCCCCTTTCACATCATGCAAAGAACCCGATGTTTAAAGATCATAAGACCATAGCATAATGTCTCCTGAGAAATCATATAATAGAAGCTGGGCATGAAGATATTGTTTTTGGACTTAATAAAATGTTTGAAACCTTTTTTTCTTCCCAATTACACCAAGTTTCTTATCTATTATGACAAAAATATAAAACGAAACTGCGTATTTCAGGTTTACAGCACAATTTTGGAGTTCTCTACTGGCAGGTCTGTGGGTCATGTTTATTTATGAATGGCAGGATAATTTTGTGGGCTGTTCTAAACAAGTTCTGTGGTCAGTTAAGCCACCTTTGGCTTACAAGTAAAAACATAAAGAGTTGAATTATAAAGAAAAATAGACGTGACAGAGGATTTGGAAAGTTCTAATGTATTTTTTATTGTAAAATTATATTAAAATATACCTATGCATGACTTTTAGAAACAGCTTAAGGAGAGCCAATATCCTGTAATAATTTAGTTCAGACTCTGGCACTAGATATCCTAGTTTGAATATGAGTGTGGCAGTTTATGTGCCTTTTCACATAAATAACCTTTCAACTCTTCCGGACACAATTCCTTCCTCTGTAAAATGGGGATAATACCATTTCTTACATAATTGTGGTATGACCAACTGACTTAGTACAGAAAAAGTACTTAGAACAATGATTAGCACATAATAAAGCTCAGCAAGTGTTAGGTATTATTGTTATTTTTTAAAAGTGTGTAGCATATTATGCTATCCTCCAAAACTTTTGCTTTTTCTCTCAGTAGAGTTTATCCCATGGAGCACTTCTCTATGAGAGGATAATTCATTCTTGCCTCAATGACATCAGGTTTGGCATTATAACTAGCTTTGGTCTTTTGAATATGAATGGAAGTCACCTGTCCTACTTCTAAACAAAAACTGTAAAGTCTTGTCCATTACCTTCTCATCTGTCCACAGAATATGCACAATCAACCTGAAATGGATATGTACTCAGAAAGAAATACGTTTTTGATAGATCACTAAGATATTTGGATCATTTGTTATCACACCATAACTTATCTATATTGATTGATACAGGAATTGGTGACAAATAATGGGGAGCTAATGAAAAAATTCTAAATGTCATGTGATTGATTTTAGTCCTGGGCAATAGGTACCATTTCTGTAGGAGTTTGTAAAAGTAAAAAACCGTATTATTTTGTACAAAACATTAAGTAAAAGTGTCACCTTTGATAACTTGGAAGGAAGATAATGTATTGATTTAGTGTGTGGTTTTAGATAAAGAGATTCGAAAGCAATATTATTAGTGTGTCTTGGTTGCACACAAATAAGGTGATACAAGACGACATAATCTAAGAAATAAATTGGCCAGTTTTCAGGAATAAAAAACCCCAGATATTGCAAATATCCCAACATTTTCTGGGATAACAGATACAAGTGTTTCTCATCTTTGACAAGTGAAATAAAAACTGAGAAGACTGTAAGCAATAAAGGCCAATTAAAACTCTACTGGGGGCAAAAGCCACACCAAGAGTACAGTATTCACATTTGTAATAGACTGAATGTTTGTGCGCACCCCCACCCCAAGATTCATATGCTGAAATATAATTCCCAATGTGATAGTATGTGGAGGTGGAGCCTTTAGGAAGTAATTAGGTAATGCATAGAGCCCTCATGAGTAGGATTAATGACCTTATAATAAAAGGACAGAGAGCTATATCACTTTTTTTGCACCATGGAAAGATACAGTGAAATGTCAGCCATCTGTAACTGGGAAAAGGGCTCTTATCATAACCTGATCATGCTGGCACCATGATCTCAGACCTCCAGTTTTTATAAATTTATGCTGTTGATAGACTACATTATATTTTATTATAGCAGCCCAAGCTAAGAAAACACTTTCAATTAAAATATTTGAATCATTAAGTGGCACTGAGTGAATGCTTTCAGTTGGATAAAGTAGTACAAGGTAAAGAAAACAAATCTCCCATGTAATGTCTTGAATTAATTGAGTAAAGAGGGAGAAGATTGTCTCTCAGGAAAATAATTGTGGGCATTGCTACTGGCACACACACATACCAATAATAAAATAGGCAAAAGGTAACTAAGGCTACAAATCACATAAGTTCTGGACAACAGAGTCCATGATGCCAATATTCATTATAGATATGAAATAGCTTGATTATTCATAACTGTAAGTTTAGATAAAAAGACACATATGATATTTTTGATGGCTAACCAAATAGGTGAACTAAAACATATGTTTTGCCTTAAATTCTTCCATCTCAGAAGGGTTTCTAGGTAAATGTGAATCATCTTTAAAAAAAAAAAAAATGTATCAAGTTACCTATTAGAGTTGATTTTTCGATCCTAATATCACTGAACTGTATTTTAACTCTGTCATGTCACAGTGAATGAAATTTTATTTGAAGAGTAACAATTTCAAACACTATTGAGGTTAAATGTTGAAACTCTCAGTGCCATAGTTATTTCTCACACGTTATTTATGCTGTATATAATGCCTATTATCCATTAATGCCTATTATTTTATAGATATTGTTTCATTTTATAAAAGGAAAAAGGGAAAACTTACAAGCTATTCAAACAAATATGGGAAGAACACTCTTAACCAATCATTGAAAGAAGATCATTTCCCTCAGGTAACTACATATTATGATGAAACACATGATTAACCCAGTGAAAGAAAATCTATATTGTATGTCTCAGGATTTTTATAGAAGTTATGATACTTTAAAATTCAAAAGAGATTTTAGAAAATTAAAAAGACAAGGCAATGCTGCATTTTAGATTCTATATTGCTCAATTTCAGTATAATTTGAAAATGCCTTTGAAAGGGGTAATGATTAATTTTATGTGTCAACATGGAAGGTGTTTTTGGATGAGATTAACATTTAAATCAGCCCGGCCAGGCGTGGCTCAGTGGTTGCGAGTCAACCTAGGATCCAGGAGATCAGGGTTCGATTCCCTGTCAGGGCACATGCTTGGGTTGTGGGCTCGATCAATGACTCTCTCATCATTGATGTTCCTCTCTCTCTCCCTCTCTTTTCCTCTCTCTGAAATCAATAAAGATATATTTTTTTAAAAAAAATTTTAAAAATGTTAAAAAAAAACAAAAACATTTAAATCAGTGAACTTCGAGTAAGCAGATTGCTCTCTATAACATAGGTGGGCCTCATCCCATCAGTTGAAGACCTAAATAGAACAAAAAGTCTGGCTTCCCCAAGCTAGAGGGAATTCTCAATCAGATTGTTTTCAAACTTTAACACTATTGGCTCATAGGTCTCCAGCCTGCTGGTCCACACTGAAGATTTTGGATTCTTCAGGGTCCATAATCATGTGAGACAATACCTTATAATAAAGTTTCTTGTTCTCCTTCCTCCTCTTCTTCCTCCCCTCCTCCTCCTCCTCTCTCTCTCTCTCTCTCTCTCTCTCTTTCTCTCTCTCTCTCTCTCTCTCTCTCTCTCTCTCTCTCTCTCTGTTTGTGTGTGTGTGTGTACACACACACACAAACACATCCTATTGGTTCTGTTTCTCTGGGACACCCTGAATAATACAGATTTCATAATCTGTCTTAATGTGCTAGAGCTTCCATAACAAAATACCACAAACTAGATGATTTAAACAATACAAATTTAATTTCTCACAGTTCTGGGGCTAAAAATCTAAAATCAAGATGCTTACAAGGTTGGTCTTGGTGAGATTTTTCTTCCTGGTTTTCAAACAGTTACCTTCTCACTGTGTCCTCAAATGGCCTCTTCCTTATGTGGGTGCAGAGAGAGAGAGAACTCTTTGGTATCTCTTCCTCTTCTTATAAGGATGTCAGCCTTACTGGATTATGTTACTCCCCTTATGACCTCATTTAACTTAAATGACATCCCTAAGGACCTTAGAATAACATTAAGAATTAAGTTTCAACCTATAATGGGGCGGGGGCACAATTCAGTTCATAACAAAAGGCATTGGGAAAGAGGTGATATTTTACTGATTTTTGAGATGCTGGCATGGGAGATTTGATCCTAAGAGGAAAAATGCAAAATTGAGAAGCAAATACCTAATGAGCCCAATGAGAGATTTGCTTTTAGAGAAACACTCTTTAATCTCTCTATCACAGGCATTCAAAGAAATTGGAATTCTACAAGCTACGATCTATTTCATTCAGAACATACCTGAAAAAATGCAACCACAATTTTTAGGAGCATCATATTATCAGGAGATAATTCTCATTTTCCAGGATTAATGAACAGATATATCAGAATGTTGATGTCTCACTTAGAGAGATTAAGATGTTTCTTTTATGCTGCTTAAAAAGCCAATTACTTGTAAAAGTGGAAAACCAATACCACAGATAGAGTGGCAAAAAGAGAAGATTATGAAGAAAATGAACATAGCACCTGTGAGGAGAAATGTGATATTTAAAATACCTTTCTGAATGAATACTTGACTGGTAGTAACTGAAATAATTAATTTTAATATTCTTTTTTAAAAAGTTAAAGAAGAAATGTGTTATCTTTTACTCAAAGTAAATTTCAAAAAACTTATATAAAACTGTTTTAACTGTAGTTATTTGAAGAGGTTGGCTAGCCTGGATATTACAATAAAACATAAGTCAATAGGTGCAAACCATAATATTTACTCACCTCAAATTATTCTTTAGGCACTAGACTACTTAATAGGGCTTGTACTATTCTGGAGAGTAAGTTTACTGTAAATAAATAAGTAAATGCATTTTAAATTTTATTCTTATAATGGTAAAGACATACTTAACTATCTTGC
Source organism: Miniopterus schreibersii (assembly GCF_964146895.1). Taxonomy (NCBI): domain Eukaryota; kingdom Metazoa; phylum Chordata; class Mammalia; order Chiroptera; family Miniopteridae; genus Miniopterus; species Miniopterus schreibersii. Next base: position 65,870,798 of record NC_138101.1, on the reverse strand, counting down.
TACAATTTTCTAAGATGGGAGCTCTATTATTTTATTGTATGACTGTCACTAGCCAGAGCAAGTAAACAAGAAAAAGAAGTAAAAAGCATCCAAATTTGAAAGGAAGAAGTAAAATTGTTCCTGTTTTCAAATGACATGATCTTATGTATAGAAAACTCTAAAAATTACACAACTGAACTACTAAACAAAATCAGAGAAAGAGCAATACAAAATCAATACACAACAATCAGTTTCCCAAACTATCTGAAAAAGAAATTAGGAAAACAGTTCCCTTTACAACAGCATCAAAAAGAATAAACTACTTAGCAATGAACTTACCTAAGCAAGTGAAGTACTTGTACACTGAAAATTAAAAAAGATTGCTGAAAGAAATTAAAGAAGACACAAGCAAATGCAAAGACATCCCATATAAATGGATTGGAAGGCTTAATATTGTTAAAATGTCTATACTACCCAAAGTGAACTACAGATTCAAACAATACTTACAAAAGTGTCAATGGGATTTTTACATAAATAGAAACAATTTCTAAAATTCATATGGAACCCCTAAAGACCCCAAGTAGCCAAAACAATCTTGAAAAGAACAAAGTTGGAGGCTTCAATACAGGAATTACATTTTAAGTATTAGGCTTCTTCAAGTAACTCTTTTACTACCAGAAAGAAACAGATGCCCGGCCGGGTGTGGCTCAGCGGTTGAGCATCGACCTAGGATCCAGGCGATCGGGGTTCGATTCCCGGTCAGGGCACATGCCCGGGTTGTGGGCTTGATCAATGACTCTCTCATCATTGATGTTTCTATCTCTCTTTCTCCCTCTTCTTTCCTCTCTCTGAAATCAATAAAGATACATTTTAAAAAAGAAGAAAATGAAAAAAGAAACAGATATAGTGGGGGAAAACTCTCATTTTTAAACGTCACAACATATTTCTCTTGTATTTACAAATGGGGTCTCTGCTGTCTTTATTTTCCCCACTTTGAATTTAGTAAATTCAATCACCCTGCCTATTTAAGGACACAATTTGGGTTTCCTGAAAAATGTCAGAGTATTCTGGCCTTGGCAGGTTAACTCAGAGCATCATCCTAATATGCCAAGGTTGTGGGTTCAATCTCTGGTCAGGGCACATACAAGAAGCAATCAATGACTACATAAATAAGTAAAACAACAAATTGCTATTTCTCTTTCTCATTTTCTCTCTCTCCCTTCTTCTCTCTCTCAAATCAATAACAAAAAATACCAGAGGACTCCCCCCAACTGTAATGAACACACCTCTGAAACTAACTTTTTGAGGTTCCTAAAAATAATTAGATTTCAAGGATACATAGATAATTTAGAGCCAATTGGCTGAAAGATCACTTTGTTTTAGAGTTGATTCATGATTCACTATCCACCAGTTTTCTATGATATTGAAACTGTATAACATGGTAGGAGAGGCAAAGAACTTGTCCATATCTTTCTTTCCCTTGAAGCTCCTTATATTTGCATTTAATGTTCCCTCTCCTGAAAGTTACCCACCTTTCCCCATCCTTAGGAACACTCCACAGAAAATGCTCACCTTTTCCTTTCCCTGTATCTCACTAACTACAGACTGAGGCTCTGAGCCACAGGTATCACTCCTGTTGCTTAGCGCCTAGGCATCATTTTTTAATTTTTATTACTGGAACTTTGTTGAAGCAAATAGGGCTTTTATAGATTGGTTTCTTTTAAAAATTTTTATGTGCAAGTAACTTCCCTGCAAGGCTTGCATGTGCAGGAACAAGCATTTTTATACATTGGGAGGAGATAGGATCAAACCAATTTTTAGATTTAACTTAATAAAATTATTTAAATAGAGGGTGCTTAGCCTTGTGTAAATACAGTTTATAAATTAAGAAATAATGATAAAGTTATTGTGTATATGGTACCATCCTGGTGACTAAACATCATAACATTAGATGAAATACAATGGAATTAAACAAATATTTTTATCTGATTATAACAGAAGTGCATAATTATTTGAAATGCATTGCCTTAAAGGATTGTAACATTAATATTAAACTCCAGAATTATGTGCTACATTTTCTCAAAGATTTAAAAAAACATTTATTCAACAATTAAATTATGTACAAAAAAACCCAACTAGGGCTAATAAACACATTCAGCAAAGTTGCAGAGTACATGATCCACACACTAAAATTAATTATGTTTCTACAACCAGCAATGAATAAACCAAAAACAAAATTAGAAAAAAAAATCTCATTTACAATACCATCCCAAATAATAAAACAGCTAGAAATAAATTTAACCGAAGAAGTAAAAGAGTTGAACATGGAAAACTATAAAACATTGCTAAAGCTATGAAAAAATTAAGGAAGACCACAATAAGTGGAAAGACAGCAATGCTCTTTACTGGAAGGTTTAATATTAAGATGGCAATACTACCTGAAGTGATCTAAAGCTTCTATCAAAATTCCAATGGTCCTATTTGTCAAAATGGAAAAGCCATTTCTCAAATTTATATGGAATGTAGAGGGCCATGAATTGGCAAAACAATTCTGAAAAAAAGAACAGTCAGAATGTTATACTTCCCAACTTCAAAACTTACTGCAAAGTTCATTAAAAAGGTTTTGCACAGCAAAGGAAACCATCAACAAAATGAAAAGACAACCCCACTGAATAATGGGAGAATATATTCCCCCATGCATCTAATAAGGGGTCAATATCCAAAAGAACTTATAAAATTTAACACCAAAAAACCCAAACAATCAAATTTTAAAAATGGGCAAAGGACCTGAATAGGCACTTCTCCAAAGAGGACATAGACATATGAAAAGATGCTCAACATCACTAATCATCAGAGAAATGCAAATTAAAACCACAATGAGGTATCACCTCACCCCTGTCAGAATGGCTCCATCAACAAATCAACAAACAACAAGTGTTGGCGAGGGTGTGGAGAAAGGGGAACCCTGGTACACTGCTGGTGGGAATGCAGACTGGGGCAGCCACTGTGGAAAGAAGTATGGAGCTTCCTCAAAAAATTAAAAATGAAACTGACCTATGACCCAGCAATTTCACTTCTGGGAATTTCTCCAAAGAAATCTGAAACACTAATTTGAAAGAATATATGTACCTCTATGTTCATAGCAGAATTATTCACAATAGCCAAGATTTGGAAGCAATAGAAGTGACCATCAATAAATGAGTGGATAAAACAGCTATGGTACATTTACATAATGGAATATTACTCACTTGTAAAAAGAAAGAAACTTTACCCTTTGCAACAGCACAGATGGATCTGGACAACATTATGCTAAATGAAATAAGCCAGTCAGAGAAAGACAAGTACCATATGATTTCACTGATATGTTGAATTAAATGAACAAACTGAACTAATAAGCAAAATAGATACAGACTCATAGCTAGAGAGCAGGCAGGCAGCTCTTTTGAAGGAGCAAAAAAGAAAAAAAAGAGAAAGAACTCATGGACGTGGACAACAGTGTGGTGACTGCAGGGGGAGTGTGGTGGGCAGAGGTGGAAGAAGGTATAGGAGGGATAAATGGTGATGGGGGAAAAACACATAAATAAATAAAAATTTAAAAAACAATAGTGCAGTACTGGCATAAGAATAAACATAGAGACCAATGGAACTGAGAGTCCAAAATAAGCCCATATATCTACGGCCAATTGCTTTTTTGACCATTCAATGGGAAATAATAGTATTTTCCACAAATGGTGCTGTGACAACTGTGTAGCTACATATAACAGAATAGAGTTAGATCTCTACCTCACACCACATACAGAACTTAACTCAAGGTAAATTAAAACCTAAATCCAAGAGCTAAAACAATGAAACTCATAAAAAAAAAATAGAGGTATATCTTTATGACCTTTAATTTAGCAATGGATTTTTAGATATGACATCTAAAGCATGACCAACAAAAGAAAAAAAAATTAGATAAATTGGAATCCATGAAAATGAAAAACTTTTGTACATCAAAATACATTATCAAAAAAGTCTAAAGACAACCTAAAAAGTGGGAGAAAATATTTGTAAGTCATTCGTTGATAAGAGTCTGATATCTAGAATATATAAAGTCCCTTACTCAACAATAAAAGGCAAACAACAGAAGTATTTGATTATACATTTCTCCAAAGATACACAAATGACAAGTAAGCATATGAAAAGACACTCAACATCATTAAGCATCAGAGAAATGTAAATCACAACCACAATGAGATACCACTTAACAACCACTAGGATATGTACAAGAAAAAAGACAGATATTATTCAGGATGTGGAGAAATTGGAACCCTCATACTTTGCTGGTAGAATGTAAAATGGTGCAGATGTTGTGGAAAACTTTAGTGGTTCCTCAAAAAGTTAAACATAGAATTATTTTAATGCAATTCCCCTCCTATGTATATGCCCCCAAGATTTGAAAACATGTACTTAAGCAAATACAGTAAGTCCTCGCTTAGTGTCTTCAATATGTTCTTGGAACTATGGTGAAATGACATATAAATGAAACGATTTTTGCCATAAGCTGATTGACATACTCAAGAGTTAAGTTCCTATGACATCTCATTAATGTTATAACGAAATGACATAGAACAAAATGACATTATTCTAGGACCTGCTGTACTCTACACGTCTTCATAGCAGCACTATTCACAATAGCCAAAAGGTAGAAACAATGCAAACGTCCATCAACGGATGAATAGATAATAAATATATATATATATATATATATATATATATATATATATTTATATGAATAGATAATAAATATATATATAAATATATATGAACATTTATATACTATATATATATATAATATACAAATATATATATATATATATGAACATTTTTCAGCCAAAAAAGGAATGAAGTAATGATACATGCTATAATATGAACAAATCTCAAAAACATGCTAAGTGAAAGAAGTGAGACACAAAAGGTCCTATGTTGTATGATTCCATTTATACAAAATATTCAGAATAGGTAAGTTTTTAGAAGCAAAAAGCAGATTGGTGGTTGACAGGGACTGAGGGAAGGGAAGATGGAGGAGTGACTCCTTAATGATACGAGGTTTTACTTTGGGGTAATAAAAATCTTTTGGAAATAGATAGGGGTGGTAGTAGGCAGCATTGTGAACATACTAAAGGTCGCTGAATTGTTCACATTACAATGTTTAATTTTATGATTTGAGAATTTCACTTAAATTAGGGGAAAAAATTAAAATACATCTGTTCATTGTGTAATTTGCACTCTAAAACTTCTAATTTCATCACTTTTCTGGGTTGTGATATTATGACTATTTCATTTAAACTCAATGTGAAAAGATAAGAAGATGAGTTCATTTTAATTTTTGTTGTTGCTTGTTTTGAGTTTTCCAGTGATTTCAAATTGATCTTATTAATAAAAGAGTTACTCAGATCAGACATTTTCTGTGAAAAATTAATGTACTTAAATTATACTTAAGGAGTTGGAAAACTTTTTAAAGTTCATCTTAGTTTTTTGTAATGGATCTGTTTAGAAATACAATGTTTGTTTAATATTTAGAAAATCTTATCAGGAAAATATTCTATGTGACATTTGGAACTTAAAAGTATTGCCCACCAGAGGGCTCTCATTTTTCTTCTATTCTGCTTTTCAGAAAAATGAAAATCATATTTTATAGAATATAGCTTATACAACATTTAATATGTCAAATATATTCCCCGAAGAGTATAATTAAAATAGACTTATTATGATTGAGGCAAATAAAGCATAATTTTTATACATACCATCAATATTTTCTACATTTGTCTATAAAACTCTCTGTGAAAGGGATTGTATAGTGAAATATTATGATTCAAACAAGAGAGAAATTAAATAAATGTTATTTTATAATTCATAAATCACAACCTCTAAAATAGCAAATATACAGTTAATTTTCTATATTAATCTCCATCACCATGAAAGGAACTTTTACCAGCTGTGTTTGGAAACAGAGCTTTAATCTGAAAGTTGATAAAGTGAGTTTATCAACTTTCAGATTGTAGCTACAGTACAACAATATAGACATAAGAAATAATTTTTAGTATCTATATTATGTATGGTAGATATGTGGGTGACTACGATAGAGTTTCTTTCCTTGAGAAGCTCAGTCTCTATAATCAGAAACAGGCCTGTGAACTAATAGTAATGACCTACTATAACTGCTATAAAGAAGTGTGTCAATCAAAATTAATTCCCAAGGAAATGTGAAGACTGGAATGCTGTGGACTTTGAACAAGTCTCTTGAGAAATCCTCATTTTTCCCACATTCCACTGCTGAGAACCACTGTGCCAAGTGAAATTGTGGAGAAACCAACAACCTATGGGAATCAAGGAAGTTTTCTAAATCAGAAATTAAAAGAGTTCAACCTGAGGAGCAATCCAAGTAGAGGGAAGAGAGTGACCAAAGGCATGGAGCTAAGAAATTTAAAACAAAACACACAAAGGGCCACATGATGTCTTCAGGAATCAGGACATATCCAGGTGTCTGGGGAACTAATTAGGCCACATTGAATGGTGAAAGATGCCACTGAAGAGTGAGCTTTGGAATCACATTTTGACAAATCTGGAGTTCATGTAAAAGAGTTTGACTTTATCTTGTAGGAAATTTGAAGTCTGAGATGATTTTTTAGCAGAAGAGTGACTTGAACAGATCATTAATTAGTTAGCTAATTTTGATGAATTTGGGGAGCAAATTAGTGGCGTGGAAGAGTGGAAGCTGTAAAATATGATACACAATCCAATTAAGAAGCAATTACAAACACTGAATAGATAAGGGCCTTTTAAACATGGACCAGTAGGGGTGGTGAAAAGGCTACTGAGTAAAAGATATTAACATCATTGATAAAAAACATTTCCGCAAGCTTCAAGCTAAGCATATAACTTTGCTTCTCTGTAAGCTTGCTAGAGTTTTTATACAAGTCACCCCAGAACTCTGAGAACTGTACCATGGTTTGCTGAGGTAAACCAGAAAAATGACCAACCCCTAATGATACTTCATTATTATCGTTTTTCTTCTCGATTTGAGGACCATTTCCTCTCCTTATCCTGTTAAGAGAGATATAGTGAAGTGGAACCTGTAAAAAGACAGAGAGGTGTTCCTTTAAGATGGAGAATTTATGGCATGTTTATGAGCAGAAGAGAAGGAGCTAGTAGAGAGTAAGTGATGGTAGATACAACAAAAAAACAGGTCTAACTCACAGGCCTTCTTTCTAGAATCATAGTGACATTAAATTTGTTGGATAATATTATTGAAAACTCCTATAATCCATGTAGTACTCTAAGTACTTTACATTTATTAATTCATTAAATCACCGCAGTACTTTCATTGGTGTGGAGAAAATTAAATGAGTACTAGGTTCATTGTGCAGATCAAAACATGAGGTAATGGTAGATTAGGTAACTTGCCAAGCATAGATTGCCAATGATAATAAACCAGGATTTGAATCCAGGCCAAGTGGATGTAGAAGCCAAGCTCTACTATTCCAACCTGTCTCACCTTCCAGCAGGAGGCTGTGTTGGACAGAGGAGTTAACAGCAAGCTGGAGGAAATCTTGACCTCTACTCACCAAACTTCCAGGTAAACGTGTTAATGGTAGTTTCTGTGGAGTTCTTATATAAAAGATGACTTGCGTAGGATGTACCTCTCTATACTGATTATGATGAATAAATCTGGAATTTATGTGGTTATAGGATACAGTTGGCTAGAGAATGGACATTTGTCCTGTAATATCTTTGCCTCTTATGACTAAGCACCTATAAAAACTAAGAAGCTCTAAATCTCAGTGGCTGGGCTCACATGCACACCACACATATTTAGTGCTTGTTTTTACTCCCAGTATGGGAAAAGGGACAATTAGGAAGCAAGTTTTGAAGACTCAAGCCCCTCAGGAAAGGAATACTATGTGTGCCTGCTTCTCACTGTATCTTTTGAGTCATTAGTAGTTTGGTATTGGGCAAGACCTATGATTCATGTGAGTGTGTTTTGACAATTTTATCTTTTCTGGCATTCCCTGTGGGAAGGAAAGAGCACGGTGGTGGGTGTTGTGGCTCTGAACAGCTTGAGTCTTGCCATAATTTAATCTGTTATGGTACAGAATTCAGTGTGTCACCAATTTATGCCTATGCACATACCTACCATGTTAAGAACTCTCAAATTTCTTTCTGTGCATCACAGATTCAGGTCTTTCATTTGGCAGAATGCATAACACAAATTTGGAGCTGGTGCAAACTATTTTTCAAAATAAAAATGGCTAATGTTATTCAGCAATTACTTTTTTACTTATGTATCATCATTGTTAACATCAGTGTTTACTTCTCATAAGAAAATTGTGAGGTCAGGACCATTATAATTGCTGTTTTATAGATGAAGAAGCTTAATAAATGTGGTTCAACCATTGTGCTCTGACCACTATCTGCTTCCCACAGAAGAGTGAATAGGCTGGCACAAAGTGAGGAGAGAAGCCTCCACCCCAGCCCTTAGAAGTAATGTATGTATCTCCCCCGGGTTCTATTATCTGTATGGTCAACCCATATGGTTGTGTTAGTCTGCTCAGTCTGCATTCACAGCATACCATAGACTGAATGGCTTAAACAAGAGAAATTTATTTTATCATAATTCTGGAGGCTAGAAGTACAAGATCAAAGTGCTTTCAGGGTTTGTTTCTGTTGATGTTCCCTTCCTGGCCTGTAACCTTTTTATTGTGTCCTCAAATGGTCTTTTCTCTATTTGTGGAGAGAAGGATCTCTGATGTCTCCCTCTTTTCTAAAAATGTCAACACTCCTATTGCATTAGGATCCATCCTTATGACCTCATTTAACCTTAATTATCTCCTTGAAGGCACTATCTCCAAATATACTCACATTGGGGCTTAGAGTTTCCATATATGAATTGGGGGAGGGGACACTATTCAGTTCATAACAATGATCCCTCTATCTTTCTGCCCATCCATGGTTCCTTTTCCAATGGTCTGTCTTTGCCTGCTGGACTCTCATTTCTAATTCTTTTGAAAATCTTCCCTATTGCCTTGACTTCAGCCCCATGGGATGGACTCTCAAGAGAGATTAATTCTCCCTCTTCCTGCTGAGTGTGGGAAAATCAGACTTGCTTCAGACCAGACTCCTTCTGGCCTTCAGTCTCTGCCTCAACAGGAAATTTTTCACATGACCACCAGAATTATCCTCGTAAAAATTAATTGAATGTCTCTCCATTAACTAGACAACTAAGTCAACATTTCTCAGCAGCATTTTAGTCTTGCCCAATCTACTTTCCTTGTTTTATCACTCTATGTTTCAGTCAAGGTCTAATCCCACTCTTATAGATCTGTCACTTTACTTCCTGCCATCCAATGCTTTGCGCGTGCCTCTGCTATGAGATGTAATTCCTTTCATCTTGTATAAGTGCTAATTGTTTACATCACTCTTATAAAATTAGAAACTCATTGAGGCAGAGAAAGAATTTATTTATTTCTGTATACTTAAACTAACAAGGATATGTTGGCCCTCAATAATTCATTTTTACATATGATCACTTAACAAATATTTATTCAATGCCTATTATATGTTAGGCCTCTGCTTCAAGATAAAAAAAAACAAGAAATGTTCTTAATAAACTTTTTTTGTCAGCAACAAATGATTTCTTAGATTAGGCGGCAGTTCATAAGGCATAAAATGTTTTAAGATTCTGCAATCCTTAGTCAAGGTTTCAAAGAATGCTATTGATATTCCTTTGTACCCATTAGAATTAGGCTTAGCTGAATGTAACTACATCAGAACAGAATGGTTTAAATAAAGTAACTTCTTCACACAAAGTCAGCCCAGAAGGCCTGCCACGAGCTGAGACACAGGGGCTTGGAGGTTGCCAGGGACCCTGCACCTTTGCACCCATATTCCCTAGATATTCCCTGCCTCTGTGGTACTCCAGCCACCACATATTCCTTCCTGGCTTGAAGTAGAATATGAAACTTCAAGAAGTCCCATAAAACAATTCCATTTATATCTAACTGGCCAGTTTCATAATTATTTGGCCTGACCCATGTTAGAGAGAGGATGAGAAATATCTTTTAGCCTGGCACATCGCCACCTTAAATAAAATCAGAAATCCCTTATTAAAGGAGAGAGAATGAATGGATATTTGGTCCTCACTGGAAGTACATGTAAATGACTTCAAGAAAAAACAAACAAATCTGTGAATCTGAAATGAAATGGGACCGCAAAATGAGCTTTTAGGTATAACTGAGCCGAACTTAAAAGTGTTTACATTCAATTAAATTACAACTTAAATAATCACATTATTAAATTGGGAAAATAACTGTCAATTAAAATTCATAGTTTACTTGGCCAACAGCCCAAATACCTCCCCCTCCCCCACCTATTGTCCCCTGACAGCTCCTGACAGTAAACCCACCCACATTCTCATCCATTTGCTTTATGTCTTAAGGACTGTTTTCCTAAGGACTCTCCTCTCTCCCTTTCCTTGGCCTGTCTGGCCTCTTACCACCCTTGAAGTGTTTACATGTTTGTCTCAAGTAGCTTACCCAGAAAGATTTGGAATTATTATGATTTATTTGCTGAACAGCAGTGGAACTAATTACTCATGTCTTGGGAAGAACCTGAAACAACCCTCTTAGAATACAGTGAAGTAAGAGTTGACGGATGGGGTAGAGAAATAGAGCAGGGGCAGAGCCAAACAAAGGACTAAACAATCCTGCAATGGCAAGTGTTGTCTTGAAAGAAAAGTTCCAAGTGGGAAAAATATAACTGTATGACTACAATTCATTTTCTTTTTATTCTCTGTTTGTCCAGAAACACCAGAGTTATTCTTCCTACAAATATCTGGAAAATCTGATGAGTGTGTGTGTACAGTTTTGTCATATAAATCAATTTGAATGTTTTCCAAGGGGAAAAAAATGGGTAAGAAATAGACTGCTATTACAAAAGTTAAATCTTCTGTAATTATTCCAAGTGTATTTAGGTTATAATTAGCCAAGATCCTCAATCCTCTTTATCTCTTAATGTTAATATCTCCACTAAACATGTTCAAAATGGAAATCACATCTTCCTCCTATTATTGATCAATCTGGACTTTAAGCAACCTGTTAAGTTTTCTTCTTAATTGCAGCTCTAGAACAGTAGAAAGAAAAAAGGTTAAAATAATATTTGAGACTCTTTAGTAAGCATAGAGATTAAACATATGTTTATTTCCAATACCTCCCAAAATTGCATTAAAATTACAGCAAATTTCTTTTTAAAGTATAAACCCATAAGAGTATGAAAGATAAAAGATAAAATACCAGAGGAAAAAAAATCACCAAGTTTTTGGAAGCTGCAAAGTAGATTGATGATTGATAACCAATTTGGTAGAGGGTAGAAAAGTGAAATAAAAAATGCCCACAGAAGGAAAAATCAAGAGGCAACATTCAAGACTGGAAGGCTCTGGTGTAACAGAGGGTAACAATAAAGACACAGAGAGACAGAAGAATGGGTTAAAAGCCTATATAGAAGTTAGACCCTATATATCCTCTGACAACCTATACCCCTATAACCTTCCCTGACTGTGGCAGGAAATTGAGATTTTCTCCCTGGAGAAAGTCCACCAAAAAGCCTCTGTGTTTGAAGGCAAATGACCATACTGAACGTATTGGCCTGCTGGGCCCAAACCAGAGAGAACACCTTCTGAAAGACTTCAGACCACTATGAGAAAGTCAACACACAGCTGCTGACAGCTCAATCATGAAAATGAAATGTATTTTAATAAAAACTTCCTTTATAATTATTCAAAGTGTGTGTATTCCTTTTTTTTTTTTAGACACTCTATATATAGAGTATATATATATATAGTATGTAAGTATATATCTTAAGGGTGTGGCAGATTAAACATGCTTATAAATTCTTTGCTATTTCTTTCATTGAGAATTGGAGGAGTTGGCCTTACTGGGCAAAAAAATGTCCTTGAAGTGACATTTGGGACTTCTATGGTTAGGTCATCAGGACCGATCCCAAGAGCTACCACTGAAAACTCTTGGCATATAATGTCTGGGTGCCTCCATCACCATATAAGATATTTAATTACCCTGATGCCACCATGTTGAAGAGGCTACATGTAGGCACACTGGTCAGAAGTTAGCCTCCAGCCAAGGCTTCAGACATGAGTAAAACCATTTTAGACCATTCAAACCAGCCCATTTACCAGCTGAATATCACTAAGTAACCTCCATCAACATCACTTGAAACAACTGAGTGCTACTTAAATTTTTGACTCACCAAATCATGAGATATAATAAAATAGTTATTATAAAGCACTATGTTTGAAGTAGTTTCTTACATAACAGTAGGTAACTGTAAGAAAGTTGGTTGGATGATAAAGTTAAAGAAATTTCCTGGATATTAGAGCAAAAAGACAAAGAGATCAAGAATAAAACAAAAAATAAAAAAAATAAGATTATCAGTCGAGGCCCAGTGCCCAGTAGAGGCTTGTTGAGAATAGAATAAGAGGAAATGGGAGGAAGTAGATTATTGTAGAAAGTATACAAGAACATTTTCCTGGAACTGGAGAACTGGAGTTTCCAGAGTGTCCAACACAAGTAATAAAATATTAAATATAAATATAAATATGGATAAAAGAAAAATTCTGAAAGTTTCTAGAGAGAAAAAAAGGTGACCTATGAAAGAGCAAAGCAGCAATGCTTTCAAAACTCAGGGAAAATGGTTTCTAACCTAGAATTCTATGCTCACACTAAAAATCAAATTTGATAATAGAAAAACATATATTTTTATTTCACAAAATTTCCTAACATTTATTCCCCAAGGACCTTTTCTCAGGAAGCTAGTAGATAATGGCTTATCGTCAAAGTGGTAGATTAAATTAAGAAAGAATATATGGAATCCAGAAATCACAGAAACAAAGCAAAGACAACTGCCAGCATATGGGTAGAGCTATGGAGGCTACATGGCCTGGAGAGCAACCAGCCAAATTGGAGTGAACAGACAGAAGGCTGCAGAATGGATGTAGAAATGGAATTGACAGAGTAACTGAAGCATGTGATTGTTCTGAGAGGGCTGCAGGCGGCTCTATGGGAAAGTTTAGAATAATTAGTGTTAGTCACAGAAAGTTAAACAAATAAAAAGCTAGGTAATTTCCAACTCCAAGAAAAAGAAGTTGTAAAAGAAGGGAAATATAATGAAAGTGTGCAATGTGGCTGGGCTATAAAAACTGCTCACTTAATCATAAGGATGTAAACATTGACTTGCTACAAGGGAAATGGTGGGATATTGGAAGGTTAGGGAGAAGTGTGTGAGTATGTGTGTACTAAATTCTAATCCACATTAACAAACACAAAGTAGATAATATTAAAAAAATTTAATTTAAGAAATGGCCCTAAGTGGTTTTGTTTTAGAAATGTAGAGGCTAATAGAACAACAAGTTCAAAGTAAGGTAAATTTGGGAAGAGGAAGAGTGTGCAGGAAGTTGCCATTTTCTTTCAAGAGTTGTAGTGCTATGTGCTTTTTAAATATATACATGTGCAGTATTTTAATGTAATAAAATTTAAATTTTGCTTCATTTCTTTATTTAATGACTCTCTTATAGCTAATTTAATTTTATTTGATTCAGTTGCAAGTTGTGCTTTTTCTAAAGTTTTATTCATAAAAAAATATTATTTGTACCCAGAAAATATGGTTAATTTCTACTTTGATGAACAAAGTTTAAAATTAAATATCCCACAGCATCATTTCTACTATTGGGTATTGTCAGCTATTTTGTTATTTATCCCACATAAGAGATGAAATTTGGTTTCATTTATGCATGTATTTGATTACCAACAATAGCTAAAGTAAAAAACTTTCCAGGCAGAGTCCTTAGTGCTTTACATATATTAAAGGCTATACATATGCTTTATACATATTTACTTAGTTCATACAAGGTATGCAAATAAGCTTGAATTATTTGGCTGCAAATGAGAGAAAATCCCAAATAACAGTAGCTTAAACAGGAGAGAGATGTTTACTGCCCTCAGGCGTAACAAATGTCTGAAGGTAAGAGGGCGAAGGCTGGTGAAATGCTTTACTCCCACACCCTGGGCATGGTGACCAAATTGGTGGGAGGACCTTGGGTTCTTGCAGACGTTTTAGAGTAAAGCATTTCACCAGACTTTGCCCTCTTGCCTTTAGATATCTGTTATGTGTGAGAGCAGTGAACATCTCTAAATGAATTGGGAAGTGTTCCCTTATGCCATTGGGTAAAGGTAGTATTGTATCTATATTAATTATTTACTAAACTTCATCAATAATGCCATTTGGGCCTGGAATTTGCTCTGTGGGAAAGATTTCAGTTATAAACTTCTGTAGTAGATACAGGCCTATTCAGGTTTTTTTTTTCCTTTAGTCAATTTTGTTAGGCTTTCAAGAAATGTGTTCATTTTATCTAAGTGATCAATTCATTGACATAAAATTATTCATAGTATTATTTTATTATTCTTTTAAATATAGAATCTTTGTGACCTCCCTTCTCTTTCATCTCTTATATCAGAAATTCATGTCTTCCTTTTTATTCTTCATTAGTTCTACCTACAGGATTAACAATTTTATTGATAGTTGATTTTCTATAATGCTTGTCCATTTTTATTTAATCAATTTTTTATTTTATATTTATGTTCCCCTTTCTTCTACTTACATTTATTTTATTTTATTTTTTTTAGCTTCTTAAGTTGGAAGTTTAGACCACTGATATTAGATCATTTATTTTTTCAAACATAAGCATTAGAGTTGTAAATTTTTCTCTAAACACTGATTTACCTATATTTCACATAATTTGATATGCTTGATATATTGAGTTTTCACTTTCACCCAGTTCTAAATATATTTAATTTTCTTCGCAATTTCTTTTGTAGTCCATGGATTATTAAGCAAAATATTTAATTTCCTAATATTTAGTTTCCAAATGTCTTTCTGTTACTAATTTCTACCTTGTGGTCAGAGAACACTCTTTATACATTTCAATTCTTTTCAATTTATTTTAAAGAGGAAAGGGGTAAATTTTAATAACCCGTTTTCTAGCTTAGCGTGTAGTATATTTGGTGAATGTACACTGCCCTTGAAAATAAATTGCATTCTGCTGTTGTTGAGTGAAGTGTTTCATTAATATCCATTAGATCAAAATGATAGATAATTTGTTTAAACTTTTTATTCTTACTCATTTTCTGTCTACCTATTCTATAAATTACTGAAGGAGTAATATGAACATAATTGCAGATTTTTCTGTTTCTTTTTTCAGATCTCTCAGTTTTTGCTTCATGTATTGTGAAACATTATATACATAGACATTTAAGATTATTGTCTTCTTTAATTGATCCACTTATTTTATGAAGTATTTATCTCTGGTACTATTTCTTGTTCTAAAGTATCATAGTAACATGCTCCATTTTTTGGCTTTCTTATACATTGTGTACTTTTTTCCCAAGCTTTTAACATAACAGTTTTTAAATTTAAAGTGGGTCTTGCCCCACTGGTGTTGCTCAGTGGTTGAGCATCAACCTATGATCCAGGAGATCGCGGTTCAATTCCCGGTCAAGGCACATGCCTGGGTTTCGGGCTAGATCCCCAGCAGGGGGAGTGCAGGAGGCAGCCAATCAATGAGGACTCTCATCACTGACGTTTCTCTCTCTCTCCCTCTCCCTTCCTCTTTCTGAAATCAATAAAAATATATATAAAAAAATTTAAAGTGGGTCTCCTATAGATAGTATGTAGGTGGGTCTTGCTTTTTGTATCCACAGAATTTTTATTAAAGTATTTGCCATTTACTTTTAGTGTGATTACCAATATAACTGAGTTTCCATCTATTATCTTTATATTACTTTTGTGTATTTTCCTATCTGTGCTATATTTCCTACTCCTGACTTCTCTGGGATTAGGTATATTTCATTATTTCATTTTTTTCTGTTTTAACTAGACTTTCTTAAACTTTAAGTGATTTCTCTAAGGATTATAATATGGATGTTTAATTTACCACAATGTACCTTGAAATTACTCCTTTTCATAGATAGTGCAAATATCTTACAACAGTGCATTCCATTTCACCACTCTTATTGCTGCTGTTTTCATATCTTATACTTTAACATATGCTATTAACCCCCAAGCACTTTCTTAAATAGTTAATTACTTTTTGAGAAATTTAAAACTGAGAGATAAAAAATATTTTATATTTAACAAAATATTTACAATTTCCAACATTCTTTTTTCATTTTTGTAGGTCTGAGCTTCCATCTGGTATCTTTCTTTTTAGCCCGAAGAACTCCCCTTTATTGCTTTCAGTTCAGATTTGCCAACAACAAATTCTCTCAACTAGTGTATTTCTAAGGAAAAAATTCTGCCTCTATGAAGGATATTTCACTTTGTGGTTCTTGGCTATTTTCACTGGGAACTCCTGGTTGACAATTTGTTTCTTTCAGCATTTTGAAGATGTCATTCCAATGTCTTCTGGTTTGCATGGTACCTGATGAGAGACCAAAAGTAATTCATACCTTGCTCTTCTCTGTGCATTATGTCTCATTTTTCTCTGGCAATTTTTAAGATCTTTTCAAAGCTCATTTTCAGAAATTTGATTATAATTTACCATCGTATGATTTCTACACATTAAATCTGCTTTAACTTTGTTGACATTCTTTGATCTATGAGCTTATAATTTTCATAAAATTTGGAAATTTTTCAACAATTGCTATTTTCTAGCATCAAACTATCCCCTCATCAGTCACAATTGACACCTGGAGTTCTTCCTCCTGACCAACATAGAACCTAACTTCATCTTCATCAGTAATCCAATATTATCAAAACTGCAATACACTGGTATCACATAGCTCTTCATAAAATGCAGTGAGGAGGATATTGCATCACTGCATTGGTATTCCTGTCAAAATACGTATGAGCTAAATCTAATCATGAGAAAACCAGGAAAAAAATTGAGGGACATTCTATAAAATAACTGGCCTGCACTCTTCAAAGATGTCAATGTCAAGTAAGATTTTTGAAATGCTGAGGAACTGTTCCAGATTAAAAGAGACTAAAGACACATGAAAATAAAATATAATACTTGATTCTGGATTGGTTTCCAGGCTGGAGAAAATTAGGTATAAAAGATATAATTGAAATAATTCATCATCTTTGAACATAAACTGTGGATTGGATAACATTATCATATCCATGTTAAATTTCCTGATTTTGATAGCTAAACTGAGGATATGCAAGGAAAGTTTTAGGACATATGCACTAAAGTGTTTAGGATAAAACACACACACACTCTTCAACTTTCGCTTATTTTAGAATAAACAGAAAGTGAGTGTGTGTGGAGAGAGAGAGGGGTGAAGGGAGGGGAAGAGAGGGGAGGAGAAGGGAGAGAAGGGGAGGAGAGAGCATATAATAAAACAAGTGGGGTAAAATTATAAACAATTGATAAATCTGAACAAAGGCCATATTTGAGTTACTTGTAACTTTTTTTTAGATATAAAAGAATAGTAAAATAAAATTTACCAAAGTTTATCATAAAAACTCCTTAAAGAATTATAGGGTTGTATTTATTAGGATGTGTAAAGTAACAAATGGGAACAGGTACATTTCTGATTTTTAACTTAAGTATTGCAAGAATTAAAAGAGCTTAAATAGCACTAAGTTAACACTCAAGTTTTAATAAAAATGAAAGTAGCCATTAAGACCTTACTTTGTACAGCATTGCACCATGCATTTTACATACCTTCTACTTATTTTACACAACAACCCTATAACATTAGACTATAATAGTGACCATTTTACAGATAAATCAAAGTGACAAGAAGTTAGCTGTTTAACATACAACTAGTGAGTAGAAATGTCAGGATTTGAACCCTGGATATATCACTATAAAATGTGTGCTGTTAAGCATTGCATTATACTGATTTCCAAATATATTGTGTTTTTGGAAGTTCAGTCCATTGATTAGTTACTTGAAGTTGGTGTGTTGGGGTTTGGGGGATTTATTTTGCAATAACAAAGCATCTAGTATGGTTGTTTTTCACTTTTGCAAAGGATCTGCTCAAGCTTGCTTAAACCATTGTGGTCTTTGGCTCACATCATCTTAATAAAACCCAGGTGTATTTAGCCAGATTATATGACACATGTTCAGGTTCATGTTTGATTTCAAATTAAGTATCTAGATGATTTATAGTAAGTAGTGTACCTCTTTCTTTCCCATGTGGATTCTGATCCTAATCTTCAATCTGCTCTTCCCACATTTCCAGCACTTAGAGTTTTCTCATTTAAATCCTTTGTTGTTATTTTTATAATCACAGGAGACTTACCTAGCCCAACACCTGTCATTATTTCTTTTTCTTTTTTTTCTTTTAGGGAAGAAATGAACTTACAGTAATGTGACTACACTGTATTTTACCAGATTCCTAGGAGAAAACATTGTTTCCTTGTCCCTTAGAATTATTGATTACACCAGTATATGGCTTTATAGTAATTGGGATCACTTAAGCAGTTTAAAATTTTAAGTAATTTCAATTTTGATACATGTAACTATATGAAATTTACTCTCTGTTTCACACTTTGGAAAAAGGCAAACACAGATACATTTTAGGGGCAGATCATTTGAAGTCTAGTATGGCCAATAAACTAGGTTACACAAAATCTAAAGGAGTTTTCATCACTAAGATGAACTGAAACCCAAACCTACATAAAAGTTTAAAAATACTTCATGACTAACTTATTTTATTCATTCTAGTCTTTCTACACTTCCTGATTAGTCTAACACCAGAGTTACTATTTCCACAGTTGTGTAAGACAAGCTTTTGAGCTGACTAAAATTAGGAAGCAGAGAAAAGTCTCCAGCCAAAGGCTGTTTTCCATTGACTTTGTTTTATTGCAGTTTTATGTACTTGAAAAACCAACAAAGAAAAAATCCTTTCATGAGATTTCCAGATTTTTTTAGAGATAAAAGTTCAGTAAAATATGTAAATACTGGCACAGTTACTGAACTCTGAGTTGTTGAGTGTCATTTTGATTCATTACGTATGATCTAACAATTTCACATAAAGTGCCAGCCAGCAGGTAAAACTGTCTCCAATGCATAATGTGGCCGAGAACACGGGTTTTGATAGAACATTTGTTGGAATGCTGTATTATTGAGAGGGCTCGGTCCATCTGCATTAAACTTGGTTTCTTCCCTTACTGGGAGGGACAGTCATGCCTCAAAGTTCTTTTGGAAGATGAGATGGCTGTTCATTTATAGAATCTGGCTTAGCCTCTGGTGCTTTTAGCTATGCCACTGCTAAATTTTTCTGTTATTTTAGACCCAGATGGACTTTAAAGATAAACTAATTCATAATTTTGAGTTTATATGTAAAAAAACTGAGGCTTAGATAGATTAACTGACTTCCACAATGGCGTTTTGTACTCAAGCTAGAACATAAAATACTTATTTCCTGAGTTAGGACTTTTTATTTAGTTATTTATTTATTATTTATTTATTTATTTATTTATTTATTTATTTATTTTAAATATGTCTTTACTGATTTGAGAGAGAGGAAGGGAGAGGGAGAGAGAAATAGAAACATCAATGATGAGAGAGTCATTGGTTGGCTGCCTCCTGCATGCCCCTTACTGGATATTAAGCCCGAAACCCAGGCATGTGCCCTGACCGGGAATGGAACTTTGAGCTCCTGGATCCTAGGTTGATGCTCAACCTCTGAGCCACGCTGGCCGGGAATGTTGTGGCTTTTTTTGTCTGTCCATTCGTCTGTTTGTTTGTTTGTGGACCCAACAAAAGTAATCTCTTTTGCAATTTTAACTCATTCCTCCCTGTGGAAATGTGGAGTGCCTACAGGCGCAGCCAAGTTCACATCTTGCATCTCTCTTCTCAGCAGGAATGGGCCTGAAGCATTGTTCATGTGAGATGAACAAGCACCACATCAGCAGCAAAGTATCCATTCACTGTGTGCTGATTATGTTCAGGTGTTGATGGTCCCTTTGGTATTTCCCCCCAGGAATTTGATCCCCTCTCATAGACAGAGCAAGAACTAGGGGAGCAACAAGCCAGCTCACGCATGTGGTGAGAGAAAAGTGAGCCTCCACCTTTCCACCGTTGTCCTCCTTGCATGGG
This sequence comes from Miniopterus schreibersii, assembly GCF_964146895.1. NCBI lineage: Eukaryota > Metazoa > Chordata > Mammalia > Chiroptera > Miniopteridae > Miniopterus > Miniopterus schreibersii. The sequence goes on along the minus strand of NC_138101.1, from coordinate 65,850,658 downwards.
TATGAAACAGGTAACCTGGCTCTTCAATTACATAATTTATTAACTACACCCACTGAGCAGAGACAGCAGGTGCAGCAGCTGGAATGCAGCTCCCCAGATACGCCTCCTGGTGCATAGATCTGAGCAAGCAGTTTCTTATTCTGCTCACAAACCCATCCCTCACTTCTCCACACTTCTTCCCTCAAAATGGAGCTAACTTCACTCAGCGCTTTATGAATTACCTCATTTAATTTTTATTGTAATATTGTGAGGTAGGTATTGTTTTTTCCATTTTACGGAGGAAAAAAACAACAACTGGGTCTTTAAGACATTGAGCAAAACCTCTCGCTGTCCTCTTGCTTCTGTATTTTGAAACCACCAGTTCAAAGCCCTAATTCCTACTTAGTATGCGTATATCTCCAAATGTGATTTTAAAATAGCAAGAATGGAAATATAGTAATGACCTTAGGATTAAAGTTCCTTATATTTAGGATATCCTTGTATTTAGGATAATTTCTAGTTAATGTATTGACTTTGAAGTGTAAGGAACATAGTGTTTTTAATCTAAGACCTTGAGACAAAAATGTGAAAGAAGTAAACTAAAATATTTCATAAAAATATTAAACTAGTTTTTACATTCTAATCTAGTTAAAGAGTGTGCTGACACCACAAAATAGTTAAACAGTAATTCATCAAGTATTTCTGTACAGTTAATAACAAAAAATAAAGCTATATACATATTTTTTTCAACTCATTTTTATTTTGTGCTAAGTTACATTGCACATTAAGTACTGAGCAACCTTTTAGAACTCAAGTGGACTATTTGTTTACCCCATTAACTAAAATTCACTTAATAGAAGGGAAGTGTATGTGTGTGTGTGTGCAAGTGTGTGTGTGTTGGGGGGGAGGTGGAAATAATAATATACATTTTAAGTTAGTAAGAAACTCAAAAAGTGCTTCTAAACAACCACAACATAGATTCAAAATGAGAGAGAGAGAACTCTGGAAAGAGTTATGTAAATTTTAGATCAAAATTACTTTAAAAACAATAATAATATCAGGGTTCTTTCTTTGCAAGAACAACAAAACATTTATGTTAATGCATAGAAACATATTTGTTGTAGAACACCATATGTAAACTAGGACACTGTCCTGCTCTCATTTATATTAATGATTTAATTTTTGACATTACACAAATGTGAACTGCATAGTTGAAGCTGCCAAATCCACTACTTTAAGCCTTTCGTTTGTCTGAATGAACTAGGTTATTTAAGCAGTAATAGGTGCCATAATTTTATTGTTGGGATCTTTACCCACTATTATTATCTTTTAAAAAGAGGAGCCCTGTACAAATGATAAACAGCCAATTCAAAGAAACAGAAAACTTTTACCTGTTTATTGAAAAATTACATGCTTCAATTTTTTATCTACGAGAACCTAACATACACATCATTTGGATAGCTGGCACAATCTTGTTTTAAGGAAACACACTTAGAATCTGATTGTAATGGAACAGGTTTCTATCTTTCTGAAACACGATACAGGTTCGCAGCACTGCATGCTGCTCATCAACAAACTGCAGGTGACCTTGGCCTTATCAACCACCTGCAGGCCTATCTCTCCCATCAATGCTTTCATTTCCTTTGGCTTATTATAAGCCACTCAACACTTCCCAAGAAGAAAAGAAAGGGGGAAAGGCTTCCTTACTTTAAATTCAGGGTTTAATCTCCTAATAATAGCGTTTTATATCTACGTAGTGCTTTTCTATCAAATGTAACCTACATGTACAGAAATTAGATCTCCTTCCTGTTCTAGCTTTACATTTAAGGCATTATAAAAAAATGTTGAAATGACAGGGTGTGTTGCAAAGATCTTGCACAAAAGAGCTTAGTTTGAAAGAAGTGTCATTCGTAGGAATATTTAAGAATCCTGAGAAAGAGATCAGCTCACACTTTATGAAATCCTTAAATAATTCGCAAATAGCAATATAAAATATATTGTCTTTTATATAAAGAAATATTTGTTTTGAAAATTGTAATAAACAAATGCATTCCATCATGTGTTAATAATTTAAAAATATATCATAGAATGAGTGAATTTAGATTACAGCATTCATGTAAACTGAAATTGAATTGATACTGCCTTTAAATCCCTCCCTTTGAAATCAAATTACAATACATTGAATGAAATGCTTGCTTTTAGACCAGATCCCAATTGTGCATGACAAGGACATTTGAATCAGTGCCATTCTGCCTGGTAATCTTTCCAGCTCGTTAATATGTCTTTGAACTCCAGTTGATAGTAATTAATATGTCTTTGAACTCCAGTTGATAGGTCTCTTGTAAGAGACCTATCAAAAATATCTCTGACTCAGACACCAGATACTTCATTCCACACTTTTTATAGCATTTTAGTATTCTCAACTACACCAGAGAAAATCCAAAGCAAACATAGAAATTAAGAACAAAGATTAGGCCCGGCTGAGCATGGCTCAGCGGTTGAGCATCGACCTAGGACACAAGAGATCGGGGTTCGACTGCCGGTCAGGGCACATGCCCGTGTTGCGGGCTAGGCAACCGATCAATGACTCTCTCATCATTGATGTTTCTCTCTCTCTCTCTCCCCCTCTTTTCCTCTCTCAAATCAATAAAGATATGTTTAAAAAAAAGATTAGTTTTTAAAGTGTACATATTTCCTCAGACTTTAAAAATATTTTTCAAGTAAATGAAATTGAAGATAAAGGCATCAACTTGCTTAAGTGACTAAAACATCAGATGGCCATTCCCACATATACTACTCAGTGTGCACTATTCTAAGATTAATATGAAACATAGATAAAATTGAAGGCCTTTTGACTTAAATAATTTTTATTTGTTTCTTCATTTATTATTGGGCATTTCTTCCACCTGCAGGATAATACTCTTTACATTGTAACCCTTAATTCTAGTTGTTCCGTTTTCACTCTATGGATGTGATATAGTCATAGTCATATAACTTTCCACATTGAACAAGTTAACATTTTACAATAAAACTATCAAAGTGATTAATAAAAAAATCAAATAATTTCTGAGCCTATTGCATTTTTTATATTCTTTACCTTTTATCCAGATGAGTAATAACAACCTATTAGCAACATTCAAATTGTTTTCTAGTCTTATAAATATCTCTTGAAGGCTTGAAAAAAGTATCTAATGCCTTTTGTGAAGTAAAAAAAAAAAATAACTCAAAACTCAAAACATTGGAAGGCTTGCTGCTGAACATGCTAAATGAGCTAAATAATGGGAAACACATTTACAACATATTTTAATGGTAAGCCTATCCAATTTGTGATTTAAGAGGTCAAACTATTGGTTATTTTTGCATTCTTAGTAATTTAAGGAGAAGCAGTGGGGAAATATACATGTACAGGCCTTATAAAACTGCCACAGTTATTTTGACTAATAGATATTTATGGCCAATGTTCTGCTGGTAGAAAAGCACCCTTTTAATGTTGTAAACTAGAAGGAGAGCTCACGGAACCTTGAAGTGTCCATAGCCACAGCTGTGAGGACAAAACCATGCAAAGGATGAAACAATCATCTATACTAGTGAGTTTGTGTGATGTGAATAACCCATTAAGTCAAGGCTGAATCTTGTGAATGTGTGTGTGGGCACGCATAATCACATGCATGCCTGTTTGTGAGTGTGTGTGTGTGTTTGACCATAGGTTCCCAAGTCAACAGATGATTTAGTCAGTAATTTTCTATCCCCTGAACCCTCTCTTTATTCCATATCATTTGTGATTGATTAATAGAACATCCCTTTCCCCCATTTGCAGTCTGTGATCCAGTAAGGGAAAAGCCTATAAATAAAAGCAAAAGTTATTATTTTTGCTAAACTAAATGATTTGCTCAAATAGTGTGAGTCAATAAAAGAAATATCTGTTTTGGGAACATTCCCAGAGAAAAATCACATGCCAGAAATTATAACTGAAAATAAATAGATTCTTAGGTACAGGCGCATTCATGTTTACCCAAAGGCTTTCACTTGAAAAGTGAGAAAGAGACAAGAAGCAGAATATTAACTTTTCAAAAATTGACTAAAATTTGTCATTTCCATCCATACTATTCCCATTCTTAGTCTTTCTGGGGAAAATGTAATTTGTTAAGACCATATGAACATTTTCAACTTAGGCAAATATTGTAATTGCTTCCATTTCCTTCTTTATTAGGGATTTTTCTGCATAATGTATTATACCCAACACTTAAAGCATTCTTTTCTAACATTCTTAATGGAATATACTCAGTAAAAATCATTTTAATGCCTGCCTACTTCCGATGTAGGGATATAGGAAGAGTTGTGAAGAATGTTTGACAAGGAAAATCTTTTGCATTTCTTTCTCCCAGAATTTGCCAATTTTACTTTAAGAAAGAAGATTCTCTGTGCAATTGTGAAATTGCTGTTGGTATAAGAATCTTTGTTCATAATTTATTGGTAAATATAAGAAAGAAAATGTTTAAAAAATAAATTGAATGAGGAAGAATATGGACCCAAGGCATCACGGGTAGATTTTTGAAATATATACTGATCATGCAAAAATCTATATAAGCAGTTAAATTTGGAATACTTTATTATCAATAATACAGTTAAAATTTGGTGGGAAGTTCTTACATGTCCAGCTTTACATGTATTCACATTCTATCTTTACAGTAATCCAACAGGTCAGTACTATTACTATTCCCTGCTGTAGATGTGGAAACTGAAGCATAAAAGGATTTCCAAGGTCATCAGGGGGTCAGTGGGAAATCCCTTTCTCTCTCCTTCCCTCCTAACACTGCCTATGAATAGAGTTTTTAATATGTACTGATATTTTGAAGTTTTCAAGCATAAAAACACATTATTAATGAATTTAAAGAATGTCCTGGCAGCTCATTTTAACCAAGATAATTGTGACTAAAATTTCCTTCACTGCACTTCTACTCAGGTCAATTTCAAAGGTATATTTTAGCTACTAAATGTTGGCTTTCTACACTTCTAACACTGTACTCTAACAAAAGAAAATGCTTTTTCAACAAGTTAGAGCTTTGGGTACATACCTAGAGTTGTTATCAATTATTTCCACTTTCTTTTTTTAATTTATTTTTTTAAAGATTTGTGGAACCCTGTCTTATTTGATTCTTATGACATTTAAAAAATATATAACTTTATTGATTTCAGAGAGACGAAGGGGAAAGGAAGAGAGAGAGAGAGATAGAAACATCAATGATGAGTCATTGATCGGCTGCCTCCTGCACGCCCCCGACTGAAGATGGAGCCCGCAATCAGGGCATGTGCCCTGACCAGGAATCGAACCTCAATCTCCTGGATCCTAAGTCAGTGTTTAACCACTGAGCCACACTGGCCTGGCCACTTTAAAAAAAATTTATTTATATTGTTGAGAGTATTACGGATGTCCCCCATTTTCCCTCTTTTGCCCCCTCCACCCAGCTTTGCCCCACCCCAGGCCTTCACCACACTATATTCTGTGTCCATGGGTTACGCATATGTGCATATAAATTCTTTGGTTATTCTCTTCCTGCTTCCCCTCCACCTCCTCTTTGAGATTTGTCAGTCTGTTGCATGTTCCCATATTTCTGGGCCTATTGTGTTCATCAGTTTATTTTGTTCATTAAATTCCACATGTAAGTGAGATCATGTGATATTTATTTTTCTCTGCCTGGCTTATTTCACTCCACATAATTTTCTCCAGGTCCCTCCACACTGTCCCAAAGGGTAAGAGATCCTTCTTTTTTATGGCTGTGTAGTATTCCATGGTATAAATGTCCCACAGCTTTTTTATCCATTCATCTGCTGATGGGCACTTGGGTTTTCCCCTTTCTTTTGTTCTTAAGGGCGTCTACTAATAAGATAAATGCCCATGTTGTGACCCCCAATTGTCTGGGCTCTATAAAAAACTAGATTATTTGGCAGTGATAGTCTATTAACAAGGGACAGAAATTATTTCTTAATAAAAATTAGAATGAGGAAATACTTAAAAATTCACACAAAAAGAATATTTCAAATATTCTGACATTCAGTAGTGAAATGCAGTATTAGTGTTTTAACACTGTCTTAGGAAGGCAATTTTATTTTGTATTATCATACATCATTTAAAAATATTTTGACTATAACTTCTGAATTACTAAAATCAAGTCAATGATAACTCAGATGCACTACCTTCATTGACTGTCTACGAAGGATAGAAAGCCAAAGAAACCCTTGCCTGAATAATTTCAGTACCCTCCAAACTCTTCTAAAATGTATACAATTTTAAGGATTTACTTAGAATACTGTAGCATTTGAATTCTGGCAATAAAAAATCATAATGATTAAGCAATGACATCAGTATACATCAGGGTTTTTAGCTGCTGCAAAGAACAGAAACCTACTCTGTAGGGGAAATGGAATTGTCAAGGATTTTAGGTAGATCCTGTAGTCTATAAGAGGGCTAGAAAATCAGCCTAAGCAAACAAGACAATCCAAAAGAGGCTTTGTAGCAAAAATAATTTAGTCAAAAGACTAAAGTGTCCTTATTATTTACAAATCCCACCACTGACCACAGACCTAATAGTCCAAATCAAACCTCAGCTTTTATTTGTTTTTCTGACACTCATTCCAGTTTCAAAGTTATTAGAAAGAGACTCCATTGCTGAAGCTATCTGAAGTCTGGCTTTCTCCTTGGTAGGAGGAAGGGTTTCTCTGCTGTGGGAGAGGTAAGGGAAGATAGTCAGGAAGGGAAGCGTGGCCAGGGCTGTGGCTCCCACCACTCACACACTGAATTCCACAGCACAAGAAAGATGGGCCCAACGCTGGGAAACAACCTTTTAAAAACAATAAAAGCCTGTAAACCAGTCATTATAGGACCTAGAGCAGATGTTTTTTCTGGTACCATGTCACCTGTCCTGCAATGGATGTCTGCCATCATACTTTGATAGGGGATGACAAAGCACTAATGCCCCACTTTCACTCTCCAAATTCCAAGAATGAAAAACATAAGGGTTGCAAACAACATGGATCATCAGTGATACATAAAATCAACTATATAGAAATGTAGTCATTCAATTTGTTAAATAATGGTATAATATTACAATTTTCCATCAAAATAGGAAAAAATTAATGATGCTATAATCATGACATAATTTATCTAGTGATTGTATTCCAGTTTTGCTTTCTCCTTAGCAAAATGGGATTCTGCTGGTCCTCCTCTCCAGCTCAGAATTCTGTGATTTTAAATCCAGCCCAACACTTGACTTGGGTGGGGAAAGGAGCTATTGGATCAAGTCTGATCAGTCAAACCATTGTATTAACCTTAGCACAATGATTGTTTTAAGAAGGGCAGCTTGTGGTCACAGGGAAGCCATGGCAAAGCTGTCATCCTGAGAGCTTCTGTCCCTGGCTTCCTGTTTTGTAATCCTTCTTTCTTGAATTACAAATCATCTTTTTGTTTGTTGTTGTTTTTGTACCCTTTGTTCTTCTGAACACATCATTAAATGACTCCCTAAGAAGGGGTGGGAGGGACGTAAAGTTTGACTCTCTGCTTTTCTGAAAATATATTTATTTTACTTCCTTACTTTATTGTTAGTTTAGCTGTTTATTCAATTGTTTCCTCTGAATTTTTAAGGAGTTGAAAACCTGTTAAAAAACAAATTGCCTTTCTCGTAATGATTAATTTGTGTATTATTAGACTTTTTTTTTTCTTAAATTTTTCACACAAGGTATAAATCTAAAAACTGGTATCTCTCTATTCTGAGGAATTTCCCTGTGTTATTTCTTCATATTTTTATATATCTTTTTTTATATAATGGGTCCATTGGAATGATTTTCCAGGTCTTATACATTCTGTCCTATTTCTAAAAATGTTTTTGTCTTTTGTGTTATTTTCTAAGGACACCTTTAAATTTACATTCCAAAACTTACACTAAATTTTCATTTGGCAATTAAATTTTTAACTTCTACAAGTTCATTATTTCTGTATGATTGCTACTTTTTTGGTTTATTTTGCAGATGAAATATCTTGTCTCATCTCTGATAATGTTACTTGCCTGGCATGGTTAATTTGCTATGTGTTTGTTCCCATCATTCGCTTTCTTTCTTCTACATCCCTTTATTCTGCTTTCTTTTGTTGTTGTCTTATTTGTTTTTTTTGCTTTGTTTTTCAATTTCTGTTGAAGATTTCCCTCAAATATGATTATTCATTCATATTTAAAGATGAGACACTAAAAAGCTGGTTAGAAGCTTTGTAATGAGAGAGTAGAGTCTATCGGCTCTTAGAATTCATTACAGGGTAATCAGGTAGCTTGCTGGCTATATTCTTATGGGAGTTCCAGGTTTTAGTATCTATAGATTTCTTATGTATTATTAAATTTCTCTTATAAAAAACATACTCTTGGGTGCCATGAGCCAGACTGATAGCATTCCAGGAGGAAAACCTGAAAAAATGATTCAATATCTACCACTTAATATACAACCTTTCACACAAACCCTATTTTAATTCTCATTTCTCAGTAGCACCCTTTGTTTTGACTTTTGACACCCAAGGCTAGAGGCTCTTTAATATCATATTGTTTATATTTTGATACCTTTAGAACATACTTGAGCGTCTCACTAGCTCATGCTACGTAAGGAATTTATGAACCAATGGTTCAAGCAGTACATACTTGATAGCTTTTATACAATTCTAGGCTTAAGATAAGAGATTTGGTGTAACCTCTTATAGTTAAAAGAAATTCTTGTTTTCAGTATAGCTTATAATCTAATTATTTCTATATTTTATTTATTTTCATGTCCTCTGACCTACTTCAAGTTTCAAGGCAGTAACCCAGGTCATGGTTTTCCTTATGTATTATACAAGAAAATTTTTTTCATTTTACATTTTAAATTTATATTACTCTAGAAAGCATTGCCTTATAATTCTTTCAATCTTTAAGATTAATTTTCCCTTTCTCACTAACAATATTCAGTGCTTTATATTTTTATTTTTATTGGCAATATTAGAAAGGGGATAACTTACCTTACTATCTTCCAACCCCAAGCACAGGTTTAATCCAATTTAACTCTGAGTACTGTTTTGGCTTAAAAATTATGTTTAGCCTACCCATGTTTATGAGACTGATAAAACTGTGGTAGCCAGGATAATGCTTTTCCATAAATGTCCATGCCTGTGAACATCAGAATGGATACCCGGCAAAGGGGAATTATGGTTGTAGATGAAATTAAAGTATGGTGAAATAATTTTAGATTATCTGTGTTGGTCCAATATAATCTCAAGGGTATTTACAAGTGGAAGAAGGGAGCAGAAGAAAGAAAACCAGAGAGATGGAAGTGTGAAAATAACTTGATTTAGTATTGCTAACTTTGAAGATGGAAGAGAGAATAACTCAAGGGAACTGGGTGGCTTCTAGAAGATGGAAAAGGCAAGGGAATAGATTACCTTCTAGGACATCTACATGAGAATCATCCTACCCAACACCTTCATCTTAGCCCAGTGGATGTGTTTGGACTCCTGATCTACAGAACTGTAAGGAAATAAATTTGTGTTGTTTTAAGGTACTAAGTTAGTGGTAAATTGTCAAAGCCGCATGGGAAACTAATGCAGATTTTGATACCTGGAAGTGGGGTGATGTTGTAACAAATACTTAAAAATGTAGAAGTGTCTTTTGAATCGGGTGGTGGGCAATGGCTGGAAGAATTTTGAGGAGTGTTATAAAAAAGTTAGATTCCCTTAAACAGACTCTTAGTAGATGTATAAATTTAAAAGCTCTCTTAGTGAGGGATCAGAAGAAATAGAGAAGCATGAGAGAGAAACCATATATTACTTTAGAGAATACTTAAATTTTCATGAACAGACTATTGGTGGAAATATGGGTGTTAAATGTACTGCTAGGGAGGAACCAGAAGGTAAATGAAGAACATGTTACTGAAAACTGGAAGAAAGATGATCTTTGTTATATAATGGTAGAGAGTTTAGTGAATGTGTGTCTTATAGTTAGATGACAAACAGATCTTTTAACAATAAAATTGAACATTTAATTGAGAGACTCACCAAACAAAGTGTTGTAGATGTGGCTAAGCTTCTTTCTGCTTATAGTAAAATGCAAAAGGAACAAAGGAACTAAGACTTGATGATTGAGGAAGTACTCAGCTTTTCACATCTAACAACACTAAGAGACTTCCACTGTCGAGAAGGTGTGCTATAGAATATAAACTAAGAGTGTGGCTGGACAATATTTTGCTAATATTTCAGAAAGAACAAAGGGTCAGTGTATTCAGTCACACAAAATACTCTTTGAAATGATTAAGCATATAATTCAGATAGCCCCTGAATTATCTCAATAAAAGACAAAGATACATATGGAATTATGTAGGAAAAACATCAAATATCATCATGAAAGATTCTCAAAGAGCCTCTTGTCTAATGGAATGAACCCCCATAAGATACATAAGAGATCCACAAAGTTCATATATCAACAGAAACTCTGCCAGCTTGAACTGAAAGGGAATGATAGAACATAGAATGAAAGAAGGTTGCCAGACCACCAAAATTCTACAGGTGGGAAAAATATAAAATTGAGCTGTAAACATGCACTGCATTTAATGAATAAGGAAAGATGATCCAGAGGGTCATCTAGCTTAGAGCCACAGAGTGAATTCCAGTTCTTGAAATCAAATAGAGTTCAGCTGGCTGGATTTTGAAATTGCTTGGGAGAGGTAGATTATTTTCTCTTCCCAGTTTTTCCCTTCCTAAATCAGAATGCCTGTAACTAGTGCCCTATGCCTGTCCCACCATTGTTTTTAAGGGGGAGGAGGGGAGTGCAAATAACTTGTTGCTTGAGTTTCAGATGTGCACAGATGGAGAGAATTGTGAGCCAGGATAAATTATACCCAGAGGCTCACTCATATGTGATTGAGATGATGACATTTGGTATTTTTGAACTGATGAGACTTAGCTGCAATTTGGAATGTAGTTGTTGCTCTAATTAGTTGAGACTTCTGGGGACTTTGGTATGAGATAAATTTATTTTATATGTGACTGTTTGAGGGGTAGGGTACACACTGTAGTAGGTGAAGTAATGTCACAAAGATATCCCTGTCCCAATCCTTTTAAACTGTGAATATGTTAAATTACATGACAAAGGGGATTTATGCTTATGATGGAATTAAGGTTACAAAACAGTTGAACATGAGATAGAGGTTTTTGCATGGATTATATGGATGGTCCCAATGTAATCTGAAGGGTCCTCATATGAGAAAGACAGATGCAGAAGATAAAACAAAACAAAAACACAAAACAATGACAGCAGGAAAAGGACTCAGCCTAGTGGAGTTGGCTTTAATGATGGAGAAAGAAGGAATGAGCCAAAGAAAGCAAGCAGCCCTTAGAAGCTGAAAAAGGCAGAAAATAGATCCTCTCCTAGAGCCTCCAGAAAGGAATCACTCTGCTGACACCTTGATCTGAGCCCAGTGAGACCTGGGTTGGACTCAAGACCTATGAAACTCTAAGACAATATATCTGTGTTGCTTTAAGCCATTAAATTTGTGGTAATTTGCCATAGCAACAATAGAAAACTAACACAAGTACTTTGACATATATTCAAATATTCTCAGCAACCAAAATGAAATTAGATATACTGACATGTACCAATAAAAAATGACATTTATTGAGCTTATAGAGCTTTCAGGCAAGTTCTTTTGGAATATTACAATTTTAATGTAAATGTTTATGACAAATTAAGACTATACATATTGACATATTTATATTTTATAACTTTCCTTTCAAAATCTAAAACTCCCATTTAATTTTGCAATTGTATTTATCATATTTACTTATAGTTTATTGAATAAATCCAATATTTATTGACTATCAGTTTATTAATCTTATTTTCAATTTAATCTATGATATTTGAGAATGTTTATTTTTCTGTGACTAGCACCCTAGAAAATGTCTATTTATTTATTTATAAATGGTTAGGAATTGACTAGTATCACATCTGTCTACCAACTCCTCCTCTCATATTCCATTTAATAACCACACTTTATTCTAACACTTAAAATTGTGAGTCTGAGACAATCTGATTTTTATGTAATCTTTAACAATTGATGCTCATCTTTCCCCTGAATATTTATAAATCTTTTCAATTGCAAATAAAAATGTCATTAATATAAATATGTCTGTTGATTGTTTATCCACTTTTTTTCCAAAATGTAGTAAATTATTTTAACTTTTGGATTTATATTTTTATTTTTCAGGAAATATTTTATTTTATTAAATTTTAATTAAATTTTTCTGTTTCTTTTTCAGTAATCAGTTTTCTACAGAAGTTCTCTATCTTTTCATTTTTTCTTTTGTCTTACTCTTCTGTATTTATGAAATTTTCTTAACTTGAGTAAGTTATAAGCAGTGACAATTTGACCTTCTGTTACTTATAAAAGGATTTTCCATAGTTCACCAAATTAGGACAATCACACAATCAGGAAAAAGAAAAAATATAGAAAGATGAGAAGTCTACAGAGGACTTTGAAAACTTTCAATTATGGTCTTAAAAATCTCAAGGGCCAAGCCCATGCACAAAGCTATGAGCATGCCTGGGGCTTTGTGTATGCCCAGAAAAAGTCTGACAAGATCCTAAGGTTTTACCTCTGGCTGACCTTGAGGTGCTATATAAGCAATAGTGAAGGCTAAGAATGAGTTGTAAACTGAATCCTGAAGCATTAAAAAAAAAAAAAAAAAAAGCCCAGCATGCAGAGAGAGCTCCTCAGCAAAAGCTAGATGTTTAGTTTGAGGCACTTAAAGAAATCTTTGTCCAATCATAAGCTGGTTATTATCTGATCATTGAGTAAACACTTCAGTGGCCACACAAAATAAAATACACAGACTTTACTCAGGAAAATCACTAAATAAACAAACAGCAGTAACAACAATGAAAAATTCTGAATGTGTATATGAGATCTGATTTCAGAGTTATTACATAATATTATCATATACTGTGTAACATCCACTCTTGAATAAAAACTGATAAGCCCTGGTTGATGTACTGAAGGGTCCAGGTTCGATTCTGACCTGGCCAAGGGCATGTGCCTCGGTTGCAGGCTCAATCCCCAGTCCCAGCCAGGGCCCATGCGGGAGGCAACCAATTGATGTGTCTCTCTCACACTGATGTTTCTCTCTCTCTCTCTCTCTTTTTTCTCTCCCTTCCACACTCTCTGAAAAGCAATGGGAAGAATATCCTTGGGTGAAGATTAAAAAAACAAGCAAACAAAAACTAATGAGAAATGCAAAGAAACAAAAAAGTATGCTCCATATACAGGAAAGAAAGAAGTCAATAGAAACTATCCTTGAGGAAACCCAGATATTGGACTTAATAGACCAAGACTTTAAAGTAGCTATTTTAAGTGTATTCAAAGAACTATGTATAAAGGATTAAAGAAAATTATGAATATGATGCCTCACCAAATAGAGAGTATCAGAAAAAAGACAAAATATATATATATATATTTAAAAAGGACCAAATGGAAATTTTGAATTAAAAGTTACAATTTTCAATGAAAAATTACTGAAATGAAAGTTTTACTAAGGAGTCTCAATAGGAGGTTGAGTGGGCAGAAGAAACGATTAGCAAATTTGAAGCTAGGCCATTAGATATTATCCCATCAGGGGAAAAAAATAAAAAGAATAAAGAAAAATGAACACTGTTTGACCCCACCCAGCATACTAACAAAAGTATAATGAGAATCCCAGAAGGAAAGGAGAAACAGAGAGAGGCAGAAATTCAGATTTGAAGAAAATCATTAATGCATACATTTAAGAAGCTTACCTAGAATCCTTAGTACTCATGAGTAGCCCTGTGTTAACATTCTATCCAATGAGACACATGGGTCTTCTGATGCTATCGTTTCTCCCTCACCTTTTCTCTTTAATTTGGAAATGATGACTGGCACTACAAAATGTATATAACCATGAGAAAAATGTCCTAATATCACTAGCGGAATAGTGATAAGATGCAATCAGAAGAAAAAGGACAATTATATATAAATCTTTTTTGCACAAACTTAATGATCACCCCCCTCCCACACACAAAAAAATCCAGGTCTGAGACATATAGCATTTAAAAAGAGGAAACGGGAAAATCATAGAATACCATCAAGGTAAAAATAACAGACAGAAACACAAAGAACAGAAAAGAATGGAATAAAGACACAGACCTACCAGAAAACAAAAGATGAAATAGTTATAGGAAGTCCTCATATATCAAAAATTACCTTAAATGTAAAGGGACTAAACTTATCATTTAAAAGACACCAAGTAGTGAGTTGGATCAAAAAACAAAGTCCACCTCTATGCTTCTTTCGGGAGACACATCTCAGCTGCGAAGACAAATATCAACTCAAAGTGAAGGGGTAGAAAACAATACTCCAAGCAAATGGCATCCTGAGAAAAGTGGGTATAGACATACTTATATCTGACAAAATATATTTCAAGATAAAAATTAACAAGAGACAAAGATGGACATTTTATAACGATAAAGAAAATACATCAAGTAGACATAATACTTATTAATGTATATATACACTCAACCTGGGGATGCCAAAATATATACAGCAAGCACTAACAGAACTAAAGGAAAAAACTGCCCAAAACACAATTTTAGTAGGGGACCTAAATACTCCAAGGACAGCTATGGATAGATCGTTCAAACAGAAAATCAGTAAGGAAATATTTATTTTGTTTTTTAGATTCCACATATAAGTGAAATCATATTGTATTTATCTTTCTCTGTTTGACTTATTTCACTTGGCATAACAAACAAAATATAAAGGGACTCACAGATACAGAGAACAGGCTGACAGTTGATAGAGAGGAAGGAGGTTGGGGAGTTGGTGAAAAAGCTAAATGAATTAAAAAGTAAAAATTAGTAGTTACAGAATAGTCGTAGAGATGTAAATTATAGCATAGGGAATATAGTCAACAGTATCATAACTATATATGGGGCCAGGTAGGTACTTGAAATAGGGAGAACGTGTAATTTTCCTGGCTAGAGCCTCCATTACTATGTTGATTAGGAGTGACAAACATACACACCCCTGTCTTATTCCTATGCTTTCATCCCTTTTGAATATGTCAATCCACTGTCCTTGGCTTCCTTGATTTTGATGATAAATCAACTATTAATCTTAATGAAGATCTCTTGTACATAATGAAATTCCCTAGGATTTTCTATTTAACATGTTTATGTTATTTGCTATTGGCAATCGTTCATAGATCTTAAATACTTGTGTTGTGGTTATTTTGAATAAATATTTTAAGATGATTAAAAGAAATTGTTTAAATTTATTGTTATTATTTAAAAAACATTTTTGGAAAATAAACTTTTATTAATCATAGATAACGTATGTCAAATTAAAAGAGCTCCAAGGCCAGAGCTAGGACAACTACAGCTACAAAATAAACAAAGTGGTATTGGATTATAACTCAAAACATAAAATATATATCTATGAGTCCATACTGATATAAAGATATGGTTGAATAAAGAAAGAAATAGGGGAGAAGAGGCAAATACCCCACGCAGAAGAATTTCAAACACTTTATATAGATACTTTTGCTCCAAGAAGTTGGAGCATAACTCTACTTCATAAGCACAGACTATGCATAGTGATTTCTTTTCAAAGAGTATGGTATGAAAAGGGTGGAGGAAGAGTAACTTTTTAGTGCAGAAACCAGACAGACACTACCAATCAGGTTACTAAGGTTAAAATCATGGTGATAAGTCAGTTGATGCATATATACCAATGTGATACGGTGAGAATGTCACTTCACCTCTGTGGTTTTCCTCTTTAAAGCATATAACCCCAGTCTAATTAACCTTGAGGAAAAATTCAGGCAAGCCCTAATTGAGAGATGTTTTATAAAATACATCAGATTTCCTCAAAACAGTCAAGTTCATCAAAAACAATGACAATCTGTAAAACTGTCACAGATCAGAGGAGGCTAAGGAGACATGATGACTAAATGTAATTTAGTATCCTAGATAAAATCTTGGAATTAGGAAAAAAAACTAGTGAAATTCAAAGAAACTGTGAAGTTTGGTTAATTCTAATGTATTAATGTTGATTACTTAGTTGTACATGATTGCTTACCACTCTCCTGTTTTCTGAAACTAACACAGAATAAAATAATACTAAAATTTAAAAGTAAATAAATATTGGCCTTAAATGAAACATTAAACCAAATGGACATAATATTTACAGAGCTTTTCATCTCAGAATACCAGAATATACATTTTTCTCTAGTGCACATGAAACATTTTCAAGGATAGACCATATGTTGATGCACAAAACTAACCTCACCAAATTTGAAATACAGAAAGCATACCAAGCATATTCTTCAAATACAATAATTTAAAATTAGAAATCAACTTCAAAAAGTGGGAAAAACCACAAATATGTGGAGATTAAGCAACATGCTACTCAACAATAATTGTGTCAAAAAAGAAATAATAGAAGAGACCAAAAGACACACAGAGACGAGTTAGAATAATATGACATATCAAAATTTTAGGGATACAGCAAAAGTGATAATAAAAGGGAAGTTTATATCAATACAGGCCTATATCAGAAAACAAGAAAAACCTCAAAAAAGCAAAGTAACATTTCACCGTAAAGAACTAGAAAAAGAAAAACAAATTTATTTATTATTTATTATTTATTTATTTATTTATTTATTTTTAAAATATATCTTTATTGACTTCAGAGAGAGGAAAGGAGGGGGAGAGAGAGAGAAACATCAATGATGAGAGAGTCATTGATCGGCTGCAGCCCGCAACCCGGGCATGTTCCCTGACCTGGAATCAAACCCCGATCTCCTGGATCCTAGGTCGATGCTCAACCACTGAGCCTCGCCCGGCCAGGCAGAAAAAAAAATTTAGATAAAAGTCAGAAGAAGGAAGGAAATAATGAGAATTAGGGCAGAATTAAACAAAATAAACAAAACAGAAATACAATAAAAATTAATACAACAAAGAGCTAGTTCTTTGAAAAGATTAATAAAACTGACAAACCTCTGGCTAGACTCACTCAGGAAAAAAATAAAAAACCTTAAATACGCAAAATTGAAAATGAAAGAAGTTACAATAGACACAACAGAAGTACAAAGGACTATACAAGGATACTATGAAAAGCTATATATATCCAAATCCTATAACCTGGAAGAAATGGACAAGTTCTTAAAAATATATAACCTTCCTAAAGTGAATCATAAAGAACTAGATAATCTAAATAGAACAACTAACACTAGGAAAATTAAAACTGTCATCGAAAACCTCCCAAAAAGTAAAAGTCAAGGTCCAGATGGCTTCACTAGTGAATCCTAGCAAACATTCAAATATTTAATGCCTAAATTTCTCAAACTGTTCTAAAAATTTTAAGAAGAAGCAATATTTCCTAACTCATTTTGAGGACATTACCCCAATACCAAAACCTGACAAGGACAACACAAGAAAATAAATTTACAGGTTCATATGTCTGATGAATATAGATGCAAAAATCCTAAACAAAATACTAGCAAATAGAATCCATCAATATATTTTAAAAATACCAATCATGATCAGGTTAGATTCATTCAAGGGGCATAAAGATGGTTCAACACTTGCAAATCAATCGATGTGAGACACCACATTAACAAAATAAAGAATACAAATCACATGATCACAGCAACAGATGCAGAAAAAGCACTTGACAAAATACAACATCCTTTTATGATTAAAACACTAGCTAAAATAGGCATAAAAGTATAGCTTCTCAATGTAAAGACCGTATATTACAAACTCTTAGCTAATATCATAGCAAATGGTAAAAAACTGAAAGCTTTTTCCCTAAGATCGGGAACAAAGATGCCCATTCTCACCACTGTTATTCAACATAGTGCTGGAAGTCCTAGCCAGAGCTATCAGTCAAGAGAAAGAAGTAAAAGGCATCCAAACTGGGAATGAAGAAATAAAATTATTCTTCATAGATGTCATAGTTCTTTAGATAGAAAACCCTAAGGACATAACCAAAAAGCTATTAGAAACAATAAACAAATTCACTAAAGTTGTAGTATACAAAAATTAACATACAAAAATCCATTGCATTCTTATATACTAACAATAAAAGTTCAGAAAAAGAAATAAAAAATTCAATTTTTGATTGCAACAAAAATAATAAAATACCTAGAAATAAACTTAACAAAGGACATGAAAGACCTATACACTGAAAACTATAATAAGTTCTTGAAAAAAAATGAAGACACAAAAATGGAAAGATATCTCATGTTCAAGGATTAGAAGAATCAACATAGTTAAAATGGCCATATTACCCAAATCAATATACAGATTTAATGCAATCCCCATCAAAATCCTAAAGGCATTTTTCAAAGCAATAGAATTTAAAAATCATCAAATACTTATGGGACCACAGAAGACTCCAAATAGTCAAAGCAATCCTGAGGGGGGGTACAAAAACAGACAAATAAATAAACAAAAAACAATGCCAGAAATATCACACTTTCTCACCTCAAATTATATTACAAAGCAACAATAATCAAAACAGTATGGTATTACCAGAAAAAAACAGACACACAGATGGATGGAACAGAATTAAGAGCCCAGAAATAAACCTACATGTATACAGGCAACTAATTTTCAAGAAAAGAGCCAAAAACATACAATTGAGAAAAGAAAGCCTCTTCAATAAATGGTGCTGGGAAAATTGGAACGCCACATGCAAGAGAACGAAACTAGACTGCTATTTGATACCAAACACAAAAATTAATCAAAATAGATCAAAGACCTAAATATAAGACCCAAAACAATAAAATATGGGCAAGAAAACATAGGCAGTAAACTTATGGACCTTAGTCTCAGAGAGGATTTTATGAATTTGACCCCAACGGAAAGAGAAGTAACGACAAAAATATAAGAATGGGGCTATCTCAAACTAAATAGCTTCTGCAAGGCAGAAAAATAAAAATAAACAGAACAGAAAGGCAAACAACTGAATGGCAGAAGATATTTGCAACAGAACCTCTTTTAAAGGGCTAATATCCACAATACATAAAGAACTCAGACCATTCAACAACAACAAGACAAACACTCCAATTAAAAATAGGCAGAGACATGGAAACAACCAGTGTCCTGGGATAGAGGACTGGATAAAGAAGATGTGGACCATGTACACAACGGAATACTGCTCAGCCATAAGAAAAGATTAAATACTGCCATTTGCAACAACACTGATGGACCTTGAGAATATTATGGTGAGTGAAATAAGTCAGAAAAAGCTAAGAACCACATGATTTCATTCATATGTAGGATATAAAACTGAAACTCATGGACACAAATAGCAGTGTGGTGGTTGCCAGAGGGAAGGGGGTGGGGAAGTGAAGGGGGTCCTAATATATGGTGACGGAAGAAGATTTGATTTTGGGTGGTGGGCACACAATACAATATACATATCTTGTAACATAGAAACCCATGCCTGAAACCTATATGTTCATATTAACCAATGTCACCCCAATAAATTTAATAATAAAAAAAATGGCAGAGGCCCTGAACAGATATTTTTCCCAAGAGGACATACAAATGGCCCACAGATATGTGAAAAGATGCTCAACTCACTAGCAATTAGGAAAATGCAAGCCAAAACCAAGAAATACCACCTCACACCTGTTAAAATGTTATTATCAACAAGACAAAAAATAACAAATGTGAGAGAGGATGTGGAGAAAAGGGAACCCTCCTATACTGCTGGTGGGAATGTAAATTGGTACAGCCACTATAAAAAACAATATGGAGTTTCCTAAAAAAATTAAGAATACAGCTACCATATCACGTAGCAATCTCTCTTCAGGGTATTGACCCCAAAATTTTGAAAAGTTATTCATAAATATATTTAGTTCTATATTCATTGTAGCATTATTTATTGTAGCCAAGACATGGCAACAACCTAACTTTTCTTCAATGGATGATTGGGTAAAGAAAAAGTGGTGCATATACACAATGAAATATTACTCAGCCATAAGAAAAAATAAAATACTGCCGTTTGTGACAACATAGCCATCTATTGAGAGTATCATGCTGAGCAAAATAAGTCAGAAGGAAAGGGACAAGAACCATATGATTTCATTCATTTGTGGAATATAAAATAGAAAGCAACAAACAAACAAAAGAAACAAACAAAAAATCTTCATAGACACTGATGAGAAATATGATGATAATCTAATGGTGTTTTCTTTGTGGGTTACTGTCTACTTTCTTTGCCTTAAAATTTTTTTATCACTGACTTTTGCCAATTTTAATATAATGTGTCTTGAAGATACATTTGTGTTGAACTAATTAAGTGTTCTGTTAGCATCTTGTACTTGAATGTCCAGTTTCTTCCCTAAGTTTAGAAAGTTCTCATCAATTCTTTGAGCAGGCTCTCTGCTTCCTTCTCCCTCTCTTCTCCTTCTGGGATACAAATTATCCTTATGTTGCTGTTTCTAATGGAGTCAAATATTTGTCACAGAGTTCTTTCATTTTTTAAAAATAATCTTAATTCTCCCTCTTTTTCCACCTAAATGATTTCTAGATTTCTATCTTCGAGGTCACTAATTCTCTCTTCTAGATGACTTGCTATATTGGAATTGCTTTCTAATGCATTTTTTCATCTTATTTATTGAGTTCTTCAGCTTCAGAATTTCTGTTTGGTTCTTTATTATAGTCTCAGTCTCTTTGGTAAAGTACCCCTGCTCATTAATTTTATTCCTGAGCTCATCAAAGTACCTTTTTGAGTTTTCTTGTATCTTGTTGAGTTTTTTCATGACTCTTATTTTGAATTCTCTATCATTTAGATCATAATTTTTCATTACCTTGAGTTTGCATTCTAAAGAATTCTCATTTTGTTTCTGTTATCATGTTACCTTGGTTGACTATAGTACTTGATAGTTTATTCCTCTGCCATTGTATTTGAAATAGTGAACCCCTTTCTTATTTAGGCACCATTTTGATTTTAACAATTCAGCAGGTTGATAATGGTCTTTCTTTTGTTTTCCAGTAGATGGTGATGTAGCACAAGTTTTTGTTTTCTCTTAATGTGCTTCTTGAGCCTCCAGGGTGGTGGTTCTGAAAGGGCACCCCTGTAGTCCTGGGAGTCATAGCCTAAGTGACCGGGGTGGTGGGTGTCTCCACTTGTCTTGGCTGCCTTTATATCAGACCACCATCACTGTAGTTAGGAAGGTAGTAGGTGGGAGGTGCCAGATTTACTAGCCTACCACACTGACACCTGGTTCCCTATGGCTGCAATGCTGCTGTGCTTTAACTGGGAGGCCTTAGATACATCTTTGTTGCTGGTACCATCAGAAGCAATAGGGGAAGGGAGGCAGATTTTCAGGCACCAATGCTGCTTCAGACTTTCTTACCCTCCACTGTAATGTAGGGTGGGGTCCACACCCCAACTCTTCCACTGCTATGGCATTATTTGGGACCATGGGCTCAGCCATAGGTAGCCAGGGAATTGCATCTGTGGGCATCATCCCTGTCTTTCCCAGGTCTCTCCACCCTGTGCTGTTCCAGTATGTCTATTTTCAGATGTACCAATGTGTAGATCTCTCCAGCATGTGTGGTGAGCAGAAAAAACTTTGTTGGATTATAGATGTTTGATTAGTGGTAGATTTAAGGGGAAATGCAAGGGGTCTTCTCACTTCACTATGATACTTTACATCACCTGATGTGATAACTTTTAAATGTAGTTTTATGACTCTAGAATACCAAACTCAATTTATATCATGCTGTATGATGGTTAAATAAATAAACCAAAGTGAAAGACTTTCATTAAAAATAAAATAACATCTATTTGCTAATATAGCCATGAGAATATTTGTATTCTCTGTATATTTTATAGCCTACATGCAATAGTATAATAATAACTATGTTTTTGAGTATGAAAATATTACATTAATTATAAAATGTTTGAAAAATACAAACAATAAAAAATACAGATATAAAATATATATGTGCATTTTTGTGTATGTGTGTACTTGCACATGGAAAAATGAAAATGTTTGTTTTCCGGTCAAACACAGGTGACTAGTAGACATTTTTATGTAAAGCTCCCCTTTTTTCTCTCTCTTTTTCTTTTTTTTTTTTTTTTTTGCTTTTTTTCCTCTTTTATGTTTTTTTCCTTTCATTCTTGTGGTTTACTTTCTGTATACTTATAGTAAATATTACAATAAATTATGAATGACTAATTATAATCCTTGAAATACACCCATTGGATCTTTTATTTATCTCTGAGGGAATTCTCTCCTTGGCACAAGGGGAACAAAATCAAACAGTGAAAAAAGAAAAATAATTCTGAAAATACCAAGTACAATAATTATTTCATTGAAACATAATATAAATTAGATATTTGACAACTTCTTGGATGAATTCCAACAGCCAAAACAAACTGCAGAACTGTAAACACATAGCACTTAGGCAATTTCTCTGATGCTCTTTGCTTGTTAAACCAAAAAGGAAGTTAATATTTAGAAGAAACCAGTCTTTAAACTCAACCCCTCAATCCAACACAAAGAGATATTTTATAGCCACAAAAAAGCACATGCTTTGGCAGGAAAAATGTCATTTGTTGTTTTTTATATTTTTCTTTTTCTGTTTCTTATTATTGACTTTACCTTGGCATCACGAGTGTGCTTTTGAAATTTCTCAATGAACAATGACAGTTAAGTTTTGAAAGGCAAAACAATAATGCTCCTAGTAGAACATTTTCATGGGACTTTGGAGTTGTTAAAAAAAATTAACAGGGCATAAAAATGAATTAACCATAAAATTCATAAATGAAAGTACATTACATTGAACAATTTTTATTTATTAAAAAATACCATTAAAAGAGAAAAGTAATCACCCACAGATTGGGAGGACTTAATTTGCAATGTTCATTGTCAGCCAACATCTCGTATTAAGAATAGAAATAAAGAAATTTTTAAAAAGTCAAACTAATAGAAAAATGGAAGCTAGATCCTGAAAGGGCATTTCACCAAAAAAAAAAGGCTATCAAATGAGTAATAAACATCTGTAAAGAAGTTCAGGTTTTTAATCTGAGAAATGCACACTAACCACTATGAAATACTATCACATGAACACACATGCACACTATAATAATTAAAATTAAAAAGATAAAATAGTACATTTTGACAATGATGCAGAACAACAAGATATTATTCTGAAAAAATTAGTGGCACTATCTACTACACTTGAACCAAAATATACCCTATGACCAATAATTCCACTTCTGAGTATTAATATAGATGGCCTTTGACAGAAAGATTCCGACACATAAATTTACATTTTGAAATTATTTTTATAGCTTAGACATGTATGTTCTGACTTACCTATGAAAAAAAATTTTAAGGTTTTTATTTTGTACCTAACAATAAAGCCTACAACAAAACATTGGAACATCATGACAATCATGACAACAATAATGCAACACAAATAACCAGAGAAATGCGTATACTATGTGTTCATCTCAATACATTACAAAAATGTGCATAACAACATTATTCGTAATAGCCTAAAACCAGAAATAACACAAGTGTCCATCAACAGTAGAATGGATAAATAAATTGTGGTAAAGTCATATAATGGGATAATGGATGACTATAAGATAAACAAAACTGATGTCACGCACCAGTGTTACATGTATTAACGTAGATAAAATCATTAGTGAAAGAATCTATATACAAAAGAATACATAATCTATGCTGATTCCATTTTTGTAGAACTCAGGTAAAGCCAATCTATGGTATTAGAAGTTAAAACAGTGGTTCATTTTGGGATGTAGACTGGGAGTAATGAGAATAAGTATTGTAGGGGCTTTTTGGTTCCTTATAATGTTCTTTTTTAAAAAATCCTAAGTAGTAATTGCATGTCTTTTTTATATTGTGATAATTCTTGAGTTTTTTACTTTTGAAATTGTGCTTTTCTGTATGTCTGTCATAATTCAATAAAAAAATTTAAATGAATTTATAATGCTCTAATTGGTTTTCCAGTTTCAAAGCTTTGACACAGACAATGCTACTACAATTGCTGAAAAAGAATTTAATGCCATTAAAAACTTTTTCAGAATAAAATTTTGAAACAAGATTAAATTTGATCACCAAAATTCACTTTAGAACAATTAATATGGAATCTATACATCTTAAGAAAACAAACAATCTAATCTAAATTTACAAATCTAAGAATTATAAAAAATAAGTAGGAGTCAGAGAACTCACTCTCACTCAGTCCAAGCCTTTCATTACACACAAGAGGCAAAAGACCTAGACAGACTAAATTTATAACTGTCAGCTTATTAACGATAGATTAGGGATTCCTGTGCTCTTGACATCTAGAGTGCTGTTCTTTCCTACTAGTCACTGGGTCTCTCAACATGTGTGCACAGTAATGTACCTGTGGTTCGAATAAACGTTAAACATACATTCTAATGAACCTCTATCTGTGTTCACATAGAGTTTCAACCCCTCACTGAAAACAAAGCAAAACAAACCTCATGCAAATCACTGTGTTACTCAGAATCTAATTCAAGATCCTATTTCTCTATATGACAAATCACCACATTGGTTATGGGCTTTGTTCAAAATAAATAAATGAGTTATTAATAAAGAAATGACTCATCCTAAAATAAGATTCAAAAGCATCTTGTCTTGGGAATTAATGTCTCTGAAAGATAACTGCTATGGGAACACCCAGCCCATTACCAAAACAATAAACATAGGTAAAATTTCTTTAAAAATAAAAACCAGAGATAATATTTGTATCTTTTGTTTTAAAAAGATAAAATGGTGAGATACATTGCATTTTCCAGAGATTGTCAAACATTTTTTAAAATATAAGTTATTGCTTCTTTTGTTTTAGTGAGTTTTCTCTACAGGAAAAAAATAAATTTTATTGTTGGCTTACACACAATTTCAATCAAGTCATTATTACTTTCATGTCATATAGATGGCCCAATTTAGTGTTGAATACTTTTCTAATTTAGTGTTGAATCCTTTTATTCAACAAATATTATTGGGAAACTATGATGTACAAGTCAATATGCCATATTTTAGTGGATATAACATTCACTCTTCCAAAAACATTCTCAACCACTTTACAAACTTCACAGTTCCTCTAACTGGTGATATTCAATGCCTTAGAACAAGACCAGTCAATCATTTGGAAATTAAGATTCTTCTAAAAATTATGTTATCTAAGTGATGGGATTCTCCAATACTTTGGATTATCCACCTTTTCACAGTGCTTCTCCAGGAAGAAGCAGTGGTGTGCAAAATACGGCTGTCCTATCCAACAATTTAAAATTAAATATCCATAAAACTTTATATCAAATGACTACAATGTCCAATGCAATATTAGGTATACAGATTGTTATGTAAATTTTTTCTACGTGTTTATTATAGAATAATATTCTGCTTTGTAAGAATTTTCTATTTCTAATCCACATTAAATATCTTCCTGAAGTGTTGCAGAGGTCATACCTGTTTTCATGCTGCTCTTTTTAACCCTACTGAAATATCAAGAATGTGAAGTTAATTTTATTTAAAGAATTTGAGATATATTTCTTTTCTAATAGTAATAATTCTGGCTTTTGAAAGTATCCTGCTGATATTTTCATATCTAAAATGCAATTGTTGAATTCAAAGTGCATTAAGAAAATATTGCAGTTAAACTTACTATAGGCAACATATTAAATCCATGAAATCCATTATACCCCCAGGTGACCCAATGTTAATTGTACTGAAACAAAAACCAAGACTATTTCCAATTGTAGAGTAGAACAACTCTCAATACTATTTTAGTTGAATACTTATCTTATGAATTGATAAAGGGCTTGTTCCTAAATTTCAGTTATATGTTCGGCATATACTGCCTTAAAAAATTAAAGAAATCTTGCTTTTGTTCTTGATTTTTTTAACTCTATCATTTTATTATTCCAAATTATATGTCAAGGTATAGATTTGCAAACAACAGGCACTTGAAAATAATATTAAATGATCAGAAACTTTGTGATGTGGATTATAGTTATTATAAGTTACCTTTGTGAGCATATCTAGACCTGCATTATCATCATGATGCTCATTTCCAGAGAGTACAGCAAGTTTCCCAACTTTAATATTTATGTACATTTTCCTAGATACAACAGTTGTCCAAATTTGATAATGTGACCCATAACTTATTTAACATTGACAAATGTGTTCTAGCTATTTATGTTTCATAATAGATTTTAAATCACTAAAGAAAATACCAAATGAAAAAGTTTCCTCTATTGGAAACAGCTGTAACAGAATCAAAATTAAATATTTCAAAGATTCTTGGAAAGTTCTAGAAGACAGGCCAACAATTTAAATGGTGTGGAATTTAGAGCATTCTTATATCTGAGCTTTAGGATAAGTACATGTTTTCACTTTCTATATTTGATTTGCTTGATGATTACCAATAATATTTCTCTTGTCAGTTTGTTATTGGTGAGGTGCCCTCTGTGCCCCACCTGTTATCAGTAGAAGTGGAATTCTTGTGGTACAGTTGGGAAAATAATTTCCTGAGGCCACCACAGGAGGATGAAGTATTGTGAAATCTTTATTGATGAGGTAAAATTAAGGGGGTTCCCTTCCAAGGTCCCATTTCCCTCTGTCTTGCCATGGAAGCAGTCCAATCTTGTCTTTAACAGGGCAAGAATTAAAGCCACTGCTCAGAGTTTCCACTCCATATTAAAGCACAGCCCAGTCCAGCATCTGGCTAGCTTAGCTTGTGTTCCCAGATGCAGTCCATGGCATGTGGGGTCCGCATGGCCCATGCTTAAGGCCACATGGCAAGCTAGCACATGAGCAAGAGAGTGCAAAGGAGCAGGAGTGAAGCAAGAGCACAAGCAA
Source organism: Miniopterus schreibersii (assembly GCF_964146895.1). NCBI lineage: Eukaryota > Metazoa > Chordata > Mammalia > Chiroptera > Miniopteridae > Miniopterus > Miniopterus schreibersii. The sequence goes on along the minus strand of NC_138101.1, from coordinate 65,823,726 downwards.
GAGAGGGAGAACTCTTTATTTGGGGCTTACATATTCCCAAATTTTCACGGGCTTGCATTGGGGTCCACCCCCTAGCCAGTTATCTTTTTCCCAAGTTAGACTGACAGGCAAGCACCTTCCTTATGTCACCCCGACTTCACTGTGCATGTGCCCATCTTCCCCTTTGTTTGATTCCCTTCCCCAGTGATCTGCAGGGAATGGACCAATGGACAGATGGTTCCCTGGGGAGTGCTAAGTTGCAGCTCCCTGGTGAAGCTGCCCATATGATCATGCTTATAAAGTCTGGCCTCCTCTTTGCTTTCTTCTTATTATTAATATGAATAAACTAGCTAATTATGATTATAACAATTTTAATACATGCATTGTGAAGTTGTTCAAAAGATATTGCATATGTCTATATTTTAATTTTAAAAAGATAAAATTAAAGAAAAATGATCACAGGTAATATAACGGAAAGTGTACAGGAAGAGGAGGTAAAATACATAAGACTGAACAACTCAATAACATGCTTTAAGCCTCTGTTTCCTAATTTATAAAATTAAGAATACTAATACCAGTTATGGTCTCCCCATGGAGTTGTTACTGTGAAGACAAATATGTCCATATAGTATAAAAACACTTGGTAAACTGTGAGGTGAATTCAACCTAAAACTAGAAGGCATTCGTTCAAGTACATGAGAAAGGCTTCAGCCCATAAGGAAATGAACAGCTAGCGTGACATCTTTCTTGGCAATGAAATTAATCCCCTAGTACTCTTCCTAGTGGCTCAACTCCAGAACACTGAGCAGCACTCTATGGGAAAACACAGAACCAAATTTGACCTGTTTCAAGGGCCATGACAGGCTCAGTGGCACAGCAGGCTTTTCGAGGAAAGCTTGCACTGGTGTCCTGGGGAAAGCAGCACCATGATCCAAGGAGGAACTAAGACTCCTACATGCTGGAACAAACTGGGATTGGAGATGTTCATAGTCAGATTAGCACTGGGTTACTGAGAATACTCATCTCACTTCCAGGTCTGATTTCTCTCATAAATGTTAGGGCCCGTTAGCACTAATATTTTCTCTCCTTCACTCTTTTTTTCCCCCCCTTCTTCTTTCTCATTTACTCCAAGTGTAAATAGCTTGGCAAAACTTCAGAAGTTAGCCAAAAATGTTACATCATTTTGGGCCTAGAGTTATAGATTTTAAGTTAATATTTACTTCGGCCTACTTTTCACTTTTGTTTATATTTTTGTCTGACAATCTAAGTCATACTTGAAAAGAGTTATTTACAAGGCAGCATCTGACACAGGCTTCCAAGAATAACAGGAATGTAACTTGACATCAGCAAGAATCAGATATGCTATGTGAGGGACTCCAGGGCAGCCGCTCAGAGTTAAATCCTAAGAGCTTCTTTATAAAATGTATTGACAAAGATGCACAATGAAAGCCTAAGAGCCTTTCTTCTTATTTCCCATGCTTTGCTAAACTTTATCTTTTTGATATATGGATCTACGTAGAGGAACTTTACAAGAAATTTGGGAAGAGGGTTGGACTCCACAAGATGTTTACCTGTAGACCATGACGCTTGAGATCATTTGAATATGAGTTTATTATAGTCAGGTAGATGTAACAGGAGTATCAGAAAAAAAGTTTTTACATGGCACTCACTGAAGAGTGTTGACTTTAGAGGTAAAAGAGCACATTCTGGAGATTCTTCATAATGATACTCTAATTTTCAAAGCACCTGAAAGACTGTCATTAGTAAATATTTAAAAAGAGATGGTAATCTCAATGCATCTGCAGGATTAAAATAACTAGATTGCTTTTTGCTCTGTCTACTAATAAAATAACTTTCTTGCTGCTATCGTGGCCAATTTCATCTCTATTTGTTTACAGAAACAGTTAAACCACAAAAGTACAAAATTCACATATTAAATAGCTTGAATGCTTAAGTAAGCCTTCTGATTATATCCTGGTGATTGGTTCTAGGTATTCTTTTAAGTTTCTACTTCTTAGGGCCTCCTTTTTGACCGCAGTTTCCTCTAATTATCCTGTCTTCTCTCCCAATTTTCAACAACCGTTTATCAGCCAATCTGTTTTGTATGATATACCATGGCTCTGTAGAATGCAGCACAGGGGAAGTGGAGGGAAGGACATACAAGAATACTTTGTACTATCTTTGCAACTCTTCTGCAAGTGAAACTTATTTCAAAATTAAAAATGTTAAAAACATATCAGATACTGCTATTTAACAAATATCTACTATTTTCCCAAATTTCATGCACTTTTTTCTCTCAATTTATCTATCACCTCTATTTTAATCCTTGTTCAGAAAGTTTGTTTTTTTTCATACATTATTTTGCTCATAGTCTATACTGATTCTTAAACACGTCTCCCTTCAAACATTCTGTTTATATATTTTTTCTCTTAGGGCTTACTGCACCAAACATATAGTAAAGAAGTTAAAATATTAAGACTAAAACTTATTTTTTCTTTCTTTACCTTAACTCCTATTTATCTTCCCTTGCATGGAAAGCTTTATCTCATGCTACTCACTCAGAGAACTTATTTTCTTATTGTGAGAATTTATACCCATTATTTCTCATTTTCTAAATAAGTTTTCCAACAGTTTGCTTATTAATTCAGCTGACAATTTATGCATAATTATGTATTCTTAGAACTTTCTTCCTAATTTCCCCATCAGATTTAATAATTATATATATTTCCTACTCTACATCTGCATTGTCTAAAAAGGTGGGCATAGCTGCATGTGGCTACAGGAAACTAGAAATGTGGCCAGTCTAAATATGTATAAAATACCCACCAGGTTTCAGACACTTAGTATGAAAAACAATATAAAAATCTCATTAGTGCATTTATATCTATTACACTTAAAAATAATTATATGGATATATTGGCTTAAATAAAGTATGATGTTAAACTTAATTCACCTATTTCTTTTTACATTTTTAATGTAGCTACCAGAATATTTAAAAGTATAACTATTGCTTGCATTATATTTTTGTGGGACAGCATGTCTATAACTAAGTACTTTCCTCCTTCACTTCTGAACCGTATTAAATAGGATTAAAACTCCCTTCTCATCGTACTTACTGACCTCGGTTCCCAAAGCTCTAAAATTGCTTGATTCGCCCGGCCGGGCATGGCTCAGCGGTTGAGCGTCGACCTAGGATCCAGGAGATCGTGGTTCGATTCCTGGTCAGGGCACATGCCCGAGTTGCGGGTTTGATCAATGACTCATCATTGATGTTTCCATCTCTCTCTCTCCCTCTCCTTTCCTGTCTCTGAAATCAATAAAGATATATTTTTTAAAATAATAATAATAAAATAAAATTGCTTGATTCCTTCACTACTTTCTATCTTCTTGGTCTTCTCCTCTGTCAGCCCCTGACTCTCTTCACTCATTATCCAACTGTCAGGATTAACAGTCTTGACTGTTCGGAGCTTCAGTTTATATATCTGCTTCCTTAAAGAGGGCATTTTATTTTCAAAGCTGTTCTATATTGGTTTAGTTTTCTTGTTTGTTTGTTTTGCTTTTAATTCCTTAGCTATTGGTATGTAAAGATCCTGAAATCCCTGCTGGAATGCCAGCCTACACTTTCTAGGATAACCTAATCTCTCTGGGTATTTCTTTAGGCGAATCCCATTGGTGAAATCTATATTGAAACCAAAATGTCAAGTACCTAATTCTGAATGTATTAACCTTTCCTGATGAGTGTTAGGTAACCACTTGCTGTTTTCCAGGGCCTTGCCCTGTGAGTTATCTTTCTAAGTTTTTTCCTACTTTTCCACCAGCGTCCAATCTTGATTCCTAGCATTTATCAGAATCAATGGAGCCTTGCACGGCTTATTCTGAAGTGAGGTGGATGTTTACTGAAATGAATTTAACTGACCCAAATGGATAGAGGTTTTACTTGGTGTTGGTGATGAGAGTGAGGGTGCTTTTTTTTTTTTTTTAAGGAAATTTTCTTTTCTTTCTTACCCAATAGAATATTTATTAACATTATTTTCCTAAAGGCTTATGTATTCAGATTCTTTCTGATCTAATTCATCAAAACATTATCAAAAGTGAATTTATAAACTCACTTTTTGGACCAGGCTATACACAGGTCCACAGTTTTCTAATGGTTATTTTGCATCCAATATACACTGTACAGAGAATTTAAGGTTCTATTGCATATTTCACATGTATAGTAGTTAGTTTTCATTGCATGATTTATCACTTCACTTTTATCTTAGCAATAGTTATAATCTGTTCTCTTCTACACCTTTAGCCACCTCACTGATATCAGGGTACAAGATTTTACCCTATTCAGTAATGCTTCATGGATACTGGCAGAAAATGCTAGACTGCTATGTCAGAGACAAAGGACTTATTATTAAGAGCTTCATTTTCATTCGTGTTGAGTCTCTATGTCTCACAAGTCCCACAGGGAAGGGCGATGCTGGTGGCCCTAAAAGATACAGGCATTCTCAGTGGGTTGCATTACAGGAGAACCCTGAGCTTCCAGGACTTAACGCTTTTATAAACTGCTCTTAGCCCGGGGGGGTGGGGGGGTGTTACCTCATCCTTCAAAGTTATTTTCTGCAAAGATCTGCTCAGAAACAACCTGAATAAAGAATAGTCAGTCTCATCTATGCTTCCATGTCATTGAATCTCTTCTGTTCATCAGGCAGGTGGGTGGAGGGGGAGAGAGTAACCAAAGAATTTATATGCATATATGCACAACCCAAGGACATGGACAATGGTGGAGAGAGGGACTGGGGAGGGGGGTGGGAAGGGGTGGAACAGGGAGAAATTGAGGAGAAAAAGGGACATCTGTAATATTTTAAACAAAAATAAAAATTTTTAATTTTTTTTAAAAAAAAGAATAGTCAGGACCCTAGCCAGTTTTGCTCAGTGATTAGAGCATCAACCCTTGGACAGAAGGGCCCCAGGTTCGATTCCAGCCACGCTTGTGGGAGGCAGCCAACTGATGTGTCTTTTTCACACTGATATTTCTCTCTCTCCCTCCCTCTCTCTTCCTGCCACTCTCTCTGAAAAAGCAATGGAAAAAATATCCTCTGGTGAGGATTAAAAAACAAACAGTCAGGGTCTTTCATGCTTGCAATACTCAGAATGTGCAGAGAAGCTCATTGACCATGGTAGGTGGCTTCTCCCAACAGGTGGACAAATGTTACGAGATTTTTTATATGCCCACCATTACACTAGCTTTTCACAGAGGGAAATATAAATCTAAGCCAGCCTGCTTTTTAAAAATAAATGACCTTTTTGAGGAGATAAGACAAGTATTTATGATACAGTTGAATTGAGGTAACCAAACAATTAGGTTCTGAGATTAAAATAATACTGCCATAATATATTTAGTGAGGGTCTTAAAGTAGCTCCCTCTTATATTTGACTTAGAGATAAGTCAGAGCTACCTATCTCTATCTTTAAAAAACAAAATCTATTTTTACAAAATAAAATACATGCACATAGCTGCTACTTTACACATTATGAGATTGGACATTAAATGTACCTCACCAAAACTCCTGATCCCTCTTGTTGAGAACTGAGTTCTGCCAATCCATGAACTTGGCATATCTCTCAATTTATTCAGATTTTCTTTCACTAATGTTTTGTATGCTTCTGTTGAGAGATCTTACTCATATTTATTTTACTTTTGTTTTGTTTTGTTTTACATTTTTTGAAGCTATGCCATCAGGTAAACTCAAATTTAGAATTACTATATGGTAAATTGCCTTTTTATCATCAACAAATGTCACTCTTTCTTGTGTCAGATTCCTTAGAAACAGAGCATGAGATAAGGCTACTTGTGCAAGTGGTTTTGTGAAGGTGCTTTGAGGAATGAATCTGCAAGGAAAAAAAAGAAGCAGAATAGCAGTGGAGACAAGCAAAGACGGGTTCAGCTGTAGTCTAGCCTCAGCCAGATCCCACAGGCACTCAGAATAGGTACCCAGACCTGTCTGTCTTAGGGAGTTAGGGCTTTATATTACCACATCCGTCCATTGTTGGCAGCATTATAAAGAGCACAGACTTCATGTTATGTGTTTCTTGCCAAAAATAAAAATAAAAAATTATTGGCTATAGGTCACCCTCAGGAAAGGGTAGGTATAAATCCCCATCATGCTTTGGGTGACATGGTTCCTAGCATTTCTCCAGAGAAGGGTGTAGCTGTGAGCCAGTAGCAGCAAACACTCACAGGAGCTGAAGGACAGGAGAACTAGCCCTGGAAAGAGATCTGCATTGGGCACCAAGAGTGTACAGGGTAAGCTTCCAGTCTACCCACTCTTTCTTCACTGTGTACCCTGTGCTCATCCATTGAGTCCTTATTATCAGTGTAGGTATTTTTCAGTTCTATAACTTTTTTTCTTATATTTTAGTTCTCTTGTATAATTTGTCATATTTCATTCATTTTTTGAAATTAAAAATCCATACTTTAATAAGTCTGTATCTGATAACTCCAGTATTTGGGTCAACTGTAGTTTATTTCTATTGTCTCTTTTCCTCTTCATTCTGCTCTGAGGTTTGTTGGTAATTTTTTTTAATCTAAGATCAAATATTTTGTATGAGAAACAGTAGAGGTACTGGATGAGGTTATCTCCCCCAATAGTGAATTCACTAAAAGGCAGATAGAAATGAGACACATTACTAATCCAACCAAATGCCAAGCTAATGGTGGTTCAATTATACTCCCAGTAAGACTCAGTCTACATTTGAGGTACCTCCTAGGACATAGAGCTTTTGTGGATTGTAAATGAGAGCCATCAGTGCTTCTTTCCCTTTGAGTAGTCTTAAAATAGAATTTTTGCTTTTCCAGGATTACAACATAGCAAAAAAATTCAGTGCTGCCTGCCCTGGCCAGGTGGCTCAGTTGGTTGGAGCACTGTTTCATGCACTGAAAGGTTGTGAGTTCAATTCCTGGTCAGGGCACATACCTAGGTTAAGGGTTTGATCTCTAGTCAGGGCACATATGGGAGGCAGCCCATCCCTTTCTCTCCCCCTCCCTTTCTCCTAAAAACAAAACAAACAAACAACAAAAAAAAACCCAAAAACCTTTCAGCTACTTTCTGCCTGACATTTAGCTTCTCTCTCTGTGGAGTTTAAAACTAGTGTTGAGTGTTGGGCTTACTCCAGATTAGTCCCTCAAGCCCTGGCTGCCTTGGAAGCCTCCTCATTCCATTTTTGTCTCTCCAGGACATGAAATTGCTGAAAACTCTGCTGGCTTTTCTGCCTCAAAGGCTTTTCTGTCTCTGAGCAGCCATCTCCTGCCAGTTTCTTGGTCTCTTTATTGTTCTCCAAGTTGACAAATGCATGCAATTCCAGAATTTCTGGAAAGTAGGCTTCTAAACTGTTGGCTGCCTAAGCCATTTTCTGATGCCTCAAAAATGAATATATGATTATACATAAAATCTATCTACCCAATCCATGTCTGGCTTTTCTTTTAATCCTTAGTTGAGTAGTTGGTCTGCTATAAGCCACCCAACTATAACTGAAGCAGCAGTCATTTTAACAAGTATTTTCAAATTCAATCTTAAAAATAGTTTTCAACATTCATTAAGCATCTAGTTTTACTGAGTGCTCACTTTGTTCAAAATTCTGATTCAGGTCTTCGTAAAATAAGGAAATTAATAACATAAAGTCTATGCTTTCAGTAGGATCCTATAATGTCTGGGCTCTTTTTAAAGCCTCAATATGTAGTTTTCCCATAAAATTTCATTATTTCTGCCTTAGTAGCTATACACTGCCCCCCACCTCTCCATCTACAAATTATTCCATGGATATTCTTTTATACTGGTTAATATAGGAAAGGGAACTAACATTTATGGAGTGCTAAATGCTTTCTATGTGTTATTGCTCTTAATCTTTATTGATATTAAGATTTCTCCCCCATTATATAACTGAGTCTAATGAGCTATTAAAAAGAAACAGTATGTCAAAGGTCACAGAAGATAATTAAGTAGAAGAAATGTTGTTAACTTGGGTGCAGCTGACTCTAATGTCTATATCTTTCTGCTACTAAGCATTTTCTCTATATGGCGTCTCTCTTAGGTAAATGCACTATGAGTTTTCTAAAAGAACATAGCCTACTCAAAATTATGTGAACTAGAAATGATGTTCAATTTAATTTGTTTTTTGTCATATTTACTTCTACACCTCATATGTATTAGATTTGCTGCCTGATTTCTATTTGGCCCTCTACCATTTCATTAGTCTCTGGTCAAATCAGCCTCTATTTTTCTCCCCTATGGTTTTTAAATGACACGTTGCAGCATAAAGGAATAATCATAAAAATATTTTATTATTTTATCATGCCTCTTGAACTAGGGAGTGTATAGAGATTGAACTCACAGTACATCAAACAGATTGAACTCACAGTACATCAAGCATGAAGCCTGGATCAATTTAGTGCTCAAAAAATACTCAGTGGTATAGACTCACCAAATAGTGTTTGCCCTCTCCAACTGAAAAAAATGTATTCAATTCTGTTCTTTTGCCATGTAAGTAAGAGTATTACAATGTGTATGAATGCATGAAGATGAAGTAGCAGTTCTTCCTGGTAATTTTTTCCTGGGATCTCAGATAGCTTAGCTTGTGGGTCTCTTGTAGAAGCAAACACGTGGATAAAATTATTTCTCAAGACTCTTCAGACTTCCTCAGGAATCCATGCTCTAACATCTCCCACATTAGTACCTATAACAGAGTTCCTGGTTAACAGAGAGTTAACGCACCTGGTTCCTGTCTGGGATGTGAAAGCAATTACAGGTCCCTAGCCAAAGATAACAACTGGAATTGGACAGATGCTTCTTGGTTTCTCTAATGCTGAAATGAAATATTTATTTTCATCCATAGGAGTCTCTGATATTATCCCAACCCTCTTTATACTGAAAGTGTAAAAGCCACAAGCACAGTATTAGTAAATAAAGTGAATGTACTGCCTGACTCTGCAATATATCAACATGAGGTTATTAATATTCACAGAAATATTTTCATTCTTAGGAAAATAATTTTAGGTGGCCTGTTTACAAATAAGATTCAATGTGTTTCTTGTATCTTTATTAACTAGGAAGATTAATTATTTTATGAGATCTATAAATCTCAGAGACATAGTAAAGCTCTATTTACTATAGACAAAGAAATGCTGATCTTAAGGATAACAGAATTTTGTTGGGTCTAATATTGGTATTATTATATTTGGAAAAAAGTCATAATCTATCATATACATATAATCATTTATACAGAAATAATGTGATTCTAGGATTTTAAAAAATAATTAAGAACAAAAACAACACAGGATGGGGCAATAGAAAAATAGTAAATGTCAGGAAGTTCATGATTACTGAAGCCAAGAAAGGTTAAATAGTTGTTTATTGTGCTGCTTTTTTTGTGCATGTATATTTTAAGTATTTCAAAATAAAAACCTTAAAAATATTTTATCTTTCTATGATGAAAGCAGGTTAGTTTCATAGCTAAAAGTCAGTAATTGAGATATTTACAACTCAAATGAAACTAAAGGGTTTCTTTTATAATGTTTTCCTAAACAGCAACTATTAGCTTGCTTACATTTTTATTAACCTAATTGTTAGATCAAATCATAAAACATGGTATTCAAGAATTCATGAAGGTCTAAAAAACCTAGATTGAAACAAAGAAAGAAATGTGAAATAATTTAACTAGTTTCTTCTGCAACATTTTAGGAGCACCTCCTACATCACATATCTTCTTTCCATGAGCTTTTTCCTTGGAAGACTTTTTCCAAGACACTGCTAGTTCCCATTCCTTGTCCCTCTATCTTTCTTTCTTTTTTTAAATATGTCTTTATTGATTTCAGAGAAAGAATGGAAGAGGGAGAGAGAGCAATAGAAACATCAATAGTGAGAGAGTCATTGATCGGCTGCCTCCTGCACACCCCCTACTGGGGATCGAGCCTGCAACCGGAGCATGTGCCCTGCCTGGGAATGGAACCTCAGTCTCCTGGATCCTAGGTCGATGCTCAACCGCTGAGCCACGCTGGCCAGGCCCTCTATCTTTATTTTTTATTTATCATGTCAGGAACCATCTTAGCAACTGATCCCTTTTCTACAAAGTTAATCTCTCAACAGCATTTATCTAAACAACTTGTTCAAGGAGAAATGCAAAAGTGGCTTGCTTCTCCTAAATAGACATATCTTGCTGCATGATTTTTATCTGTTACTTTGTATTGACCCCACTGCTTGACTGGCCTTTAATTCCCTGTATTGCTTTCCTCTCTGCTAAGAAAAATCTATTGACTCACCCTGACTATATTATGACTCTCCTCCTGAAGTAAACTTCAGCTTTCTTTTCATGTTTCAACTCTAGACAAATGGCCTGGCTTAAGACTCCTTCCCAGCTTTGATTTCCAGTATCCTGGCATTCAGATCTACCAGCCCATCTGGCACTTGTCCTTAACCAAGTGTTTCCAGGTTGATGGAGGAGCTCCTGGTCCTAACTCATCTCTGTGACTATACATTTCTCCCTAGATAATAATTTCAGAGAGGTGTTGGCATTTGGGCAGGATATAATCCCCTAACCTTTGTGAAGAACATTAAGATTCATGTAGGTTTTTTATATAAAAGGATTACAGCCACCCAAACACACACACACACACACACACACACACACACAAACATACAGGCAAACACACACATAATTTTTTATTTTGTGCCATTTGATAACAGTTAAATTATATCATATACTGATACTAAAGATACTTTCATAGTATGTTGATTCTTCTGGGTCCCAAATGTATGTCACTACCAAGTCAAAATTGAGATAAATTCTTAAAATTTTCAGTTTTTTCCAAAATGAGTCCACAGTATTGACAAAAGTATGTCCAAATGTGTAGAAGAAAGCTTTATAAGAATGTATTTTAGCCAAGATTTGAGGATAGATCTTGAAGCAAGATTTCGAATGAGTTGAGAAAATGCTCTAAAGAATGGCAGTTTTGCAGCTTATTTTATACATTTAAAATTGAAGGAGAAAAACATAAGGAAGTTTACATGACATCTATTGGTGGTAGATTAAGGAGGCAGGAGAAAGCCAAGTGGGGAAATCTCTAGGACTGGATAAAAAGTAAAATGAGAGACACATACTTCCTTTACATTGGTGGGTACAAGATAGTTACCATTTAACAACAGTAAATAGAGATGGTATGAGTGCTGTTGAGATGAGGTAAAAGAGAAATGATATCATTCATAGATAGATAGATGATAGATAGGTGATAGATAGATAGAGATATATAGATACAAATGCAGATATATAGATATAGATACAGACACAGGTAGATATAGGTATAGGCATAGATATATAGATATGGATGATATAGATGATACATAGTTACAGCTATAGATATAGATGATGATCTGGATCTAGATATATAGATATAGACATAGATATGGACATAGATATATAGATACAGATAGATTATATATATTAGAGATATATATAGATATAAATGATATATAAATATATTAGATATAGATGATGATATAGATGATATAGATATAGATATAGATATAGAGAGATATAGATATAGATATATAGACATATAGATGATATAGATATAGATATAGATGATATAGATATAGATATAGATAGATATAGATAGACATAAATTGCATTCCAGTATCATCTAAAACAGCATCTCACTAAGAGTAAATTACTGGCAACATAAAACATTTTGAAGAGCTTGAGGAATTCAAAGGACCTATGGTAACATGGCTGATTTGGATAACATTGCAAAAGAATGCCAAGCTTAAAAGCCAAAATTACTACCTTAAAGAATGAACTGTTGCTCATAAAAGAATAGGAATTAAACTGATTCTGTAGCTTAGTAAAGTACAACTTAATTTTTTTGTTTGTTTTTTGGTTTTGGCCATAAGACAATGATCACAAAGATAGTACTCTGGCTACTTAAAAGAAGAAATAAAAGAGAAAGAAATGAATCATCCACCCTCTCTTATGAAGCACTCTCCAATGCCATTGCCTAAGGTAGTTCTTTCTATTTTCAAAGTTGCCCTTCTCCCTTGCTTAAAAACTATTTCCTTGCCTGAGGAAGCTCCCTTATAAGAGGTAGTTAGTCATTCCTCTCATGCCTTAGCCCATTGTTATTAGACCAGTAATGACAACCAGACTCTCAAATGCCTGAGAGTATCATATATAGGATTAAACTTGTGTAGAAAACAATAACAAACCAAAAGAATGGCAAGAAATTGCTGATTTATACCATCAAAAATATTTTATTTTAACTATGACTAGGGAAGCAAAGTTAAAGTTAGATTGGTTTAAATTTGTCAAAATTTATGTACTTACCAAAAACTATATATTCAACCTGCCATCTGAAACACCTAGTACGCTCCACAATGTCAGTGGGAATAAACAAAACCTTGTAGAGGTAGAGTCTGGAGAATGACACCAGAAGGGAAGTGTTGGAGATGACTATGAAGTTCATAACAGGATTCCCAAGTTATGCCACTTTAGCATGTAGTTTATTTTGAGTCAAAGGCAATCAAGACCCTGTGAGTTCAAGAGGAACTCTTACCTCTCCCTTGAAGAACTTAAATTAGGGGTCTTGCCCATAATAAGAGTTATATCTGAGATAACTTTTTTTGACTTATTGATATAGCAAGGCAAACATCTAATTACTGAACATCTGCTCTTTTTACCATCTTGTGAATGACCTTCCTCCCCTCTAAATATCCAGGCACCATAACTCATCCTTAGCTCTGAATACCATATATACCTCAACTTTCTGTCTTTGAATCTTTCATGTACGTTGGGTCTCTAGCTCTATGTGTATGTGGGGTTCCCATATATACATATGTAATTAAATTTGGTTATTTTTTCTTGTTAATCTGTCTCATGTTGGTCTGACTATTAGACAAGCTGGAAGAACCTAGAGGAATAGAGGAAAATGACTTCCCCCCCAGTTGCCACCGTGAGCATGATACCTCACCTCTGGACACTGCTCACTCTGAAGCTGCTAAAGTAGAAAGATTCTGGCACTTCTAACATGCACTGGTGGAAATAGCAACTCTTGCCAAGTCTGACTCTCTCTCTGATTTTTACCTAAAGAGTTTGGTGAAGCAGAGTGGTGAGAGTCTTTTTTTTTTTCTTCCAAATTTATATTAGCAGGAGAAAATATTTATAGAACTAGTTCCTTGGACTTAGGAATTCCGGGTTATTTAGTATGAGCACTTCTGGGTTTTATTGGTTATTTTCTCCCATAGAGGGTCAATGTCCTGTTATATTATTTGTCTTGTTCTATGTTTTGAGGGCTTATTTTGACCTCCTCTTTGGTCTCTGCCATCTAGAAGGTTCATGTATTAATGTGGGTTTGGCAGCCATCAAATAGAGTAGGGATTCTAGGCAACTGCATCCAGTAAGGCTGCTTGTGACTAGGTCAGCTGTAGCAAGTAAGTACAACTGGCATCACTTTGTCTTTTTGTCCAGCTGTGCCAGCTCTCAGGAGGATTTATCATAAGAGTTCCTAGTTCATAAAGGGCTTTGTTGTCCCAATATTCATTGCTTAACAGCCTATAGCAACTAAAGTCTTTTTACCATTTTTAGGGTATCCTGGGAGTAAACTTTTGGGATCTTGTGATGGCTGCATTTTTTTTTTTTTTTTTAATTCTCATGTGACCCTTGGTTAAGACATAAAAAAGCTTATGGTTTGAACCACTATAGATCCTATTATCAGTGGCCAGATGATAACTCTGAATAAGAAAAATTTTTTAATTGGGAAAAAAAATTAGAGAACTCTCATTATACAGGTGTTTTTTTGGTACCTATGGGAAAACCAAATTAAAAAAAAATGGATACAAAAATATATAAGGCTGAGCCTTAAGAACTCCCTTAAGAAGACAAAACAAAAAAGGCCAGTTTGGGAAGACATTGGGTTTTGTTCAGTTAACATGAGAATGAGAAGAATCCTAGGGGATAATCAAGGGATTCTTTGAAAAAAGATATTAATTTTTATTTTTATTTATTTTTTCCTTTTTTTAATTGAATCTATTGGGGTCACACTGGTTCACAAAACCATACAGGTTTCAAGTGTACAACTAAAAATACATTATCTGCACACTATATTGTGTACCCATCACCCAACGCAAAGTCTCTTTCTATATGGGCATTGACGGAGTTAAAACAAAGGTTTTAATACAGCACTACTAATGGTTGGATGGGTTAAAGTTCCTCAACATTATAGGGCCCCCATAAAATTCACTCTATGTACTGCAGTCTGGAGAAATTTAAAAAGCTGGCAGGTAGGTATTATAATGAGAAACCTGACTATCAATTGCTTAAGGCAGGGCATCAATTGATTAACCATCAGGCTGATTAATCAGGTTAAATATTGACAACAGGGATAGGTTTCCTTGGCTTAATCTAGAGTTAGGGTTAGGGTTAGGGTTAGGGTTAGGATCAGGGTTAAAGGACAGGGGGTGGAGAAGAGAAGTTTCCAGGGCTCCTTGATATACGAATTCCACAAACTACGGTAGCAAAACCCACTGGTGAAGCCCTGACTCATACTACAATTAGATTAAAAGAATATAGAAAAGTAAGGATTGATATGATTATGAAAATTGGAATGTTTAAACAGGCTTTATGTAAAGAAGTTACAGCAGCTTCACCTGAATGTTTTAACGGAAATGAATATTATGTCTGGCTGCGAATCTTTCTCCTACCCCAAATTGTAAAACCAAAACCTATTGATAAAGTCCTAATGAAAGCCAGAGTTGGGAATGTAAGAGATGGTGAAATTAAGATTAAAGTTTACAGGAGAATTTAAAGTTTACAAGTATATTTAAACAAGTTTTATGTGACGTGATTGTATTGTGGGATTGAACATTGTATTTCACTGGGAACATTTCTCCTGCTTAGTTTTGTAAAACAGAGGCATATAAATTCACCCCTCAAGCAATATTGACTAGACATGCTAAAGAAAAAAAAAATAAACAGCTTTATTGAATGAGTCTTTGCAAAAGGCTCATGAAAAAGTAAAGAGATAAAAAGAATTAAACAAAAGAATTATAAGTGATCCTCCTCAGATATCTTGCTCTCTTTGGTGTAAAGCCAATCTAATGGCCATAATCAGAGAATCTCTAAAACTGAGTGAGGATCTGCAGAAATTTTTGTAAATGAATTACCTCCTGAGTCCAGTGAGAGGGGGATATAAAATTTCACACTCTCTTTTCTTTCCCAAATCCATACCAATTAGTTATTGATTCCTTTTCTCTCAGGGAGAGCTATTGTCTGTCCTAACTGCTTGGGTTGGCTTCTGTCTGCCTGGGACATGCTAACAGAAGGAATGACTGGAGGTTAATAACTTTGTACTCTCGTGACTCTATGGAATCATTTAATACTGCCAGAAATGTTTACTTTTTGTCCTGGCTGAAACCTGATAAGACATTGAAAGAATTTAATAACTGCAGTCAGCAAGATTGGAAGCTGAGATTCACAGCCTGACAGGATTTTTTTAAAAATTGGACTTTCTGCCTAAACTGAGATGAAACTGTTCACACAGAGGGAAAGAAGCAAATTAAGGATGATGTAGTTGGATGGGTATTTCACCCTGTGATGCTACTTAAGTTACAATCCTGTTCTTAGGGGAATTGACAAAAATTCTCCTTATCTTACAAATCTCTGTGAAACCAGAAATGCAGCTTTACAAGCAGGTCAAAGCCTCCAATCTTTAGTACCCCCAATTTCTTAGACTGAAAAAAAATAAAAGTTTTTTTTTTAAAGCACAAACTACTGTTCTGACTCCAAGCTTAACTTTCCAATGATGAATGCAAATCTTTAAAAAATGCTTCATCCATTCGAACAGATACTTATTTCAACTGTTCCTTTATAACTACTAAATTTCTCCTGTGTCAGGACCATTATTTATTTTTTATTTTTTTAAATAAACTTAAAAAAAATTTTTAATCCTCACCTGAGGATATTTTTATTTATTTTAGACTGAAAAAGGAGAGAGAGAGAGGGAGGGAGAAACATCGATGTGAGAGAGAAACTTCAATCGACTGCCTCCCATATGTGCCCCCAACTGGGGATCAAACCCAATCTGGGTATGTGCCCTGACTGGGAATTGAATTCACAATCATTATGGTGAACAGGATGGCCTTCAACCAACTGAGCCACCCGGCCAGGGCTCAGGGCCGTTATTTATAATGAAGGCTAGGAAGTGCCTGTTTGCATCTGTCTGAATATTCATCTGTGTTGTGTGATATCTTCTATCTCAAGATGATATTGCTTATTTGTAAAAGAGTTCTATTTCATTGGATTAAACAAGCACATGCTTACATAACATTCTCAAACATATAATAGAAGCTAATCCAAATGTTTTTCAGGTTCACGTGACCTGGGGGAAAATATTTGGTATTTAAGCTCATGTGTTTGTTGATTTAATTAAAACAAGCATGTATTTAGAGTTATTAGAAATAAATATAATACTTTTATTTTACTTATGCTTACTAAAATAAGTTCATGTTATCTCTGTTGCAAAATTTGTAAGCCAGAAAAATAACTTAAGATGATGACAGACATCATCTACTATCTAATAAAGTGTTTGTAAGTAATCTAGATATAATTGTTAAAACAAGTAAATTAAATAAATGTACATAGAATAAAAGGTTTTTAGGTGAAACTTTTCACCAATAATTGTTATGGTATATATACTTTCAAGTAGTTTCCCCATATTTATTGCTATATTGAAACAGATTTTTGCTAAATTAAGAAAATGGTGGAAACTATTGAATGTCCAGATTATTTCTAATGAAGATAAAATAATAAAACATTAATATGAAACATAAGTTTATCTACTTTTGGTTTCCTAATCCAAATTTAGAGGTAAATTTGGATTTGTTAGTAAGCATATCTAGTGCTACAATGAAAGATTATACTATGAAAAAAATGTATTTCTAGAAATTATGGAATGCATTCATAAGAATACTGATGTAACAAATAGTGCATAGTGCACAATTGCTTGTTTCTTAGTTTTCCTTAGAAATTAAGATTTTTAAAGATTAAATATGGAACTGCCATTTGACTCAGTAATCCCACTTCTAGGAATATATTCTAAGAAATCCAAAATACCAATCAGAAAGAATATATGCACTCCTATGTTCATAGTAGTGTTATTTACCATAGCTAAGATCTGGAAATATCCCAACTGACCATCAGTAGATGAGTGGATAAAAAGCTGTGGGACATTTACACAATGGAATACTATGCAGCTGTAAAAAAGAAGGATCTCTTACCCTTTGAGACAGCATGGAGGGACCTGGAGAGTATTATGCTAAGCAAAATAAGCCAAGCAGAGAAAGACAAATATCATATGATCTCACTCATACGTGGAGTCTAATGAACAAAATAAACTGGTGGGCAAGATAGATCCAGAGACATAGAAGCATGGAGCAGACAGGAATCTCAGAGGAAAGGCGGGGGTGGGGGATTGGATGGGGAGAGGTTAATTGAAGAACTTATATGCAGATATGTATAACCCATGGACACAGAACATAGTGTGGTGAATGCCTGGGGGGCGGGGGAAGGGGGTCAAATAGGGAAAAGAAAGGGATCATCTGTAATACTTTCAACAATAAAGTTAAATTTTTTAAAAAGGAAAAGAAAAAAGATTCTAATATATGTAATTAAAGCTACTAAAAATAAAAAAAAGATAAACAACTCTGTATACAAGAACAGTAGGTTATGTTCTGGCTTAAAAAATGTAGGCAATATGGAGATATGTTTCCATTAAGAAAAATAAAACTACTTTGTCTTGGTTGTTTCAAAATGTTGGGAAAGATAACTTTACCTTGTGTAATTAAGCTGCATAAATTTGAACTGTTATTATAAGGGTTTTAAAAATTAAGCTAAACTAAAACTCAATTTTCTTCCATGTGCAAAAAGGAGAGACAGTATTTATGGACAGTCAGTCTGCTCCTGGTAAGAGATTATAAAAGGTTTCTTATTTTTTCAAGTTTTCTGCCAAGAAAGCAAAGATTCTGTTTTATCAAAATAATTTTCTGTATTTAATGACATCTTAATTAAGCCTTTGATTACTTAAGAAAACTGAATATTCTTAATAGTAAGAGCTAGCCATCTATATTTGACTTCAAAATCTTTTATTATTACTTTGGTCAAATAGATAACTAAAGTAATGTATAATAATCGGTGATCCTACTCAGTCAGCTGTCCATTTGCTAAGGCTTCTTCACATTGTGTCTGCACAGGTATATGTTATAAGTGTTCCAGAAAGCGTGTGAAGTCCCTGAAACCTGGTATGTCCTTCCATAAAATACTGTATGTCATAAAAATCGATACTCACATGAAAAGCACTGGGTCTGAGTGTCAGGAAATTCCCAGCTGATTTACATACAAAGGAAGCAGCAACAACAGCTACAAAGATTGTGGCACCTGTGCGTAAAGTCCACCTGCTTTTGCAAAAATGACCCTTTATTGCCAGCCTCGTTATCCTGATCCCTCGTTAGATGACAGCAGACTCCTCCTAACAGAAACTAAATGAGTTAGCAATGGCCGTAAATAGTCAGGGCTGTGGGAAAGCTAAGACAGCTAGTTGGTTTTTCAAGCTCCCTGGCAAACGTCACTTTTTCTGGTTTTATCGCATTCCCCTACCCACCATAGTGCATTGAATCTGGACTGTATTCAACTGCCATTCCATACGGGTTATCAATATGCCCTTGGTGTTGTATGTATGTTTTATGGATGGGCAAAAGCAGTCCCCTTCTGCAAGGCTGAGGCCCTAACGGTGGCAAAGAAACTGTTAGAAAATGTGGTTTCCACTTGGAGTATACCTTCCCAAATCTCCAGTGATTGAGGCACTCACTTCACTGAGCAAATCATATAAGCCTTGGTGGGGAGCCTTGCAAACTTGGAGTTACCACTTTCCCTATAACCCTCAACCATCAGGCAAGGTCGAGAGAACTAATGGAAAAACTGGATTTAAGCAGAACAAGTCTTAACTGATGAGAATAATTACAACCCTTATGACTTTTTGTTTGGAACATAGCTGATTCTTTCAATTTTTTTACTGTTTCTAAATATAAGGAAACCTTTCCTCTTACACTAACTATGACTTACATCAGTTTGGTAAGCAGCATTGAGACTTTTTCCCCCATACTTGATCTCTCCAAAATTCAGAAACTCCAAGTATTTTCGTGGCAATATTTTTATTTGCATAAGTTAAGCAAGAATCTGTTCTCTTTATAACAGGACATAATTGGAAACTGGTTATATTGCCAAGGCTTTGACTGGAATGTTATATTTGAGAAAAACATGCACAGACTCAGATATGATCAAACAGCTTAAGGAATGAAAGGCTGACTTATGGAAACCAATAAAACCCTTGGAAATACCAGCCTACTGCCTGTTTACAGGGTTCTCAGCTGCCTTACCAGCTGAGTAAAGAAGGTTACTTCCTGTCAGGTGCAGGGACCTCAAGAAATTTTGTGGGCCTTGTGAAGCGAGGAATTCACCCAAATCTATAGGTACTGCAGACTAAGTCTGATAACAAGTCCTGGCCTTGGCTTTTCTATCCTGGAGAGGCTTTTGAAAGTTCAATCTGAAGATTCCTTATGAAAAATTCCAGCAAAGCAGATTTAAAAGAGCTTATATAGTTAATTGCTATTCTTGCAGCACCTACATAAATAGCAGGCCACATTTACTGCAATAATTTATTTTGGGGGGGGGGGGGAGTCTTAATTTGGCTATCTTTGGTAAAATTGGAGGTTATTTTAGACATAAGTATTATGTTTCGGTAGTTCACCTTTGTGGATATTAGATTCTAGTACTGTTCATTGTTTTTTGAGGTTTTGTTTCTACCTGTAAATTCTTCTAGTTTCCTCCAAACTAACATTTCCAATTTTACTCCCACCCTCTGACTAGAATCATTGAGAACTAAATCTGCCCTTTTGCAAAAGCCATGCAAACCAATGCTGTAAAACTTGATATAAACTTGAGGGAAATTGCCACAACAGTTCATATATGGGCAATCTTTATGCCAGTTGCAGGAAGACCACCAGAAATAGTCAATCTGCACGCCTGGAAAATCTATTAGACTGTCGCTGCCTGTCCTCACTCCATCTGAAGGTGTTTCAAGACAGATATCCAAAATTTTTCCAAATGGCTGTGTTCAGAACTCAGAAACTGGGATTAGAGTTTGCTCCAATCATTAACCATTGTTTTTATTTTGTTTCCATAGAGATTCCTCATATTAAATACCTGATTGCTTGCACAATATAGGCCTAACTTTGGGAGTTCCACTTACATCATCACCTCCTGAAATGAGACACAACTGTTTAACTGAATTGACCTATTTTTCAAGACTGAGACTGGTTTAATGAGATATGAAACAATACACAATGTCTGCAATGTGAAACTTCTTAGAAAGTGTCAGAAGTTGGATATAAGGGGTTCAGAACAGGACTCCCAAGATGTGCCATGTTGGCCTGTAGATTATTATTATTTTTTTAAATATATCTTTATTGACTTCAGAGAGAGGAAAGGAGGGGGAGAGAGAGAGAGAAGCATCAATGATGAGAGAGTCACTGATCGGCTGCCTAGCCCACAAACTGGGCATGTGCCCTGACCAGGAATCGAACCCCGATCACCTGGATCTTAGGTCGATGCTCAACTGCTGAGCCACGCCCGGTTGGGCTATAGATTATTTTGATGAAGGTAACTGAAACCCTACTGGCTTAAGAGAAACTTTTACCTCTCCCTTAAAAATGTAAATTAGAAGACTTGCTCATAATAAGAGTTATCAGAAATAACTCTTTTGACTTATCTATAGGGCACAGCAAACTTCTAATTATCTAACATCTCTTCTTATCCTCCTGCCAATGACCTTCCTCACCTCTGAAGCTCCGGGCACCTTACCTCACCCCTTAGCTCAGAATGCCATATATAACTCATTTTAACTTTCTCTTTTTCAACCTCTCAGTTATGTGGAGTCTCTGACTATCATGGATGTGGGGTTTCCAAACATACATAATTGAATTTGGTGGTTTTCTCTTGTAAATATGTCTTATGTTGATTTGATTATTAGATTACCTGAAAGAAATTAGAAGGGTAGAGGAAAATTTATTTCACCCCCACAATTATAATAGCAGTAATCAGAATAGTCTGATTTGCATATATCCTTCATGGTGGTTAATTATATATGCAAAATGTTAAGCTTTTACCTGATTTATATGACAAAAAAAATCATAAATTTAAAATTCTAATTTAAAAAAGAAAAAAGAAAAATCTAATCTAGGAACAGAGGACTGATATTAACTACCATAAAATAGAAGGTAAAAACAAAAGTAATAAACTGGCACTGATCCCTTTTTGCTACTGGAAAATTTATGAATATTGGCAGTAAAAAAAACTTAGGTTTTAATGACATTAAGAGACATTCAAAAAGGAGAAATCCTGAGTAGCCAATAAATATATGCCTATCTCACTTGTAATTAGAAAAGTGCAAGGTAAAAGAAAACCGAGATAATTCGGTACATATTAGAAAAGTCTGACAATACTGAGGCTCGCACACTGTTTTTTGTGTTGTAAACTTATACAACCATATTAAAGAATTATTAATACTATCTAATAAGCTAAAGATAGATTTTTCCCTAAATCCTAAAAGTGTACTTCTAGGTATACAGATAATTATATGTACAAAAAGACATATGCAAGGATGTTTATTATAATATTGACTATATAGCAAAAAGTTATAAAAATGATCTAAAAATTCATCAAAAAAGAAAGATAAATTATAGTATATTTATGCAATGAAATAATATACAGTAATTAAAATGAATGACTAGAGTTACCTCTATCCATATATCAAATATATATAAAATATAAATATAAAAATATTATATCAAAAATATAATGTTGAACACAAGAAACATGTTACCTAAGGATACATAAGATGATCTCTTTAGATGAGGCCTAAAAACCTAAAAAGCAATCTATCTAGTGTTTATTAATGCTATACTTATAGAAAAATATTTGTGGACTCAATCTTTTGGACACTGAAACTTCTAAACTATCAAATCAAGAGTCACAGAAATGGGGAAAAATTTTTTTTATGAATCTGTTAAAAGTTTAATGATGAGAAGAACCATCTTACTACCATATCTTTGGTTTTCAAGTCCATGACTGAGAAAAACAGCATTATTTTATTTATTTATTTATTTATTTATTTATTTATTTATTTATTTAAATTCTCACTGGAGGAGTGAGGATATTTTTTCCATTGATTTTTAGGGAGAGTGGAAGGGGGGGGGGAAGAGAGAAGGAGAAAGAGAAACATTTACGTGAGAGAGACACATCAACTAGTTGCCTCCCACATGTGCCCCGACCAAGGGCGGGGATCTAAGCTGCAAAACAGGTACCTGCTCTTGACCAGTAATCGAACCTGCAACCCTCCTGTGAGCACACTGATGCTCTAACCACTGAGGTGCACTGGCCAGGGAGAGAAAAACAGCTTTATATAATTGGCCACTAACTGTACATACATACTGCATTTTGTGCCTCAGTCATGGAACTGAGTCTTTTCCATGCCATTTTTTAATACTGTGAAACCAGATGCTTTTGGGTAGAGAAGTATCTAATGAAATCAGAACATCCCATGTTGTGTTATGACAATGTATCAGGTATAGTGTAAGTCCATATAAAGTAACTCTTGTAAAGATATAAAATTAGAGACAGCAAATCCAAGTCTAAAATGATTATTTCAGTAAAGACAAATTTTTGCTCTTTCCAACATAAAAGTGGAGAATAACCTGAAAATAAGCAATTGGCAGCTGATGTCAAGATATGGTATTTTCAAGAATCAGCATAAAAATGAATGCTTCTCCAAATCCTTCCTTGTTTTCCATGATGGGTTAGTGCCCCAAAATGTGTTCTTATAGCAACTGGTAGCTTCCATATTATAGTATTTATTACAATTTATTGTAATTATATTAAATGTTTATTATTACCATTAGACTAAGCTCCACTGAGGACAAGAACTTTATTTTATTTACCATTGAACTCTCAGTTCCTAGAAAAATTTCTGACATGTAGTAGCTGCTTAGAAATACTGTTGAATTAATGAATGGTTACTCAAGAATTGACAGGCACCATCCCAGCTGGTGTGGTTCAACTGGATGATAGTGGCCTTATGCACTAAAAGGTCACCAGTCACCAGTTCAATTCCCAGTCAGGACACAAACCCGGGTTGCAAGGACTATGGGAGGCAGCTGATCAATGTTTCTCTCATATTGATGTCTCTCTTTCTCTCTATTTCCCTTCCCTTCCTCTCTCTCTAAAATCAATAAAAAATATATTTTAAAGAAAAAATTGACAGGCATCAACAAAATATTCTACTTCATGTGAAAATGTAATGCCTGTAAAGGTTAAGGCTCCAATGAGCAAAGGAAGGATGCTTATTTAGTAATAGTAATAGGTGACAATATCCAGGGCTTACCATTTGCCAGGTACTGTTTTAAGTCTCATTTAACATTCACTCACCCAAAGATCTCATATCAGTTTTACCCTCAGAGAGATTAAGTATCTCAGCTTTTGAAGCACATTTGGTTCACAAACATGTTTTGGAGTCCACTAAATACCATTTTAAAACATTTGAATATATTAGAGAGACAAGATGGCAGAAGCTCAAGCCTCATCACTGCCACCTATTGAATTACACTTGCCAGCTTTAGTTGTAATTTTTTTGTTACCTGCCTTGTTCCTGAAAAGCATTTAAATTACTCACCCATGCTATAGGAGTAGATGAAATTATTGTTTCTTTCTATTCACCTGCTAATAATTTCCCAGCTTTCTGCAAGTAGATGAGTGACTACATGTAGCACTCCCCAGTGGATCAGAAGCAGAGGAACTATCTGATTTTCTGTGTGTCTGCTAGGGAGACAATTAACTAGTTTTATTTTTAGTATAGTTTAAATTACTAAATATTGAGGGGGGTGTCCAAAGGTCAGCCCGAATGGAAGTGATAACATTTCAGACATTTCTTACCCTTTGAGACAGCATTGGGGTACCTGGAAAGTATTATGCCAAGTGAAATAAGACAGTCAGAGAAAGACAAGTATCACATGATCTCACTCATATGTGGAATCTAATGAACAAACTAAACTGATGAACAAAATAGACCCAGAGACATAGAAGCATGGAACAGACAGGAATCTCAGAGGGAAGGCAGGGGTGGGTGGATGGGGGAAGAAATTAACCAAAGAACTTATATGCATATTTGCATAACCCATGGACACAGGCAATAGTGTGGCAAAGGCCTGGGGTGGGGGGCAATGCTGGGTAGAGGGGGTCAATGGGGAGTAAAAGGGGACATCTGTAATATTTTCAACAATAGAGATAAATTTTAAAATAATAATAAAATAATAAATAAAATTTTTAAAAGATTAGTAGGCTAAAACAGCTGAAAGTTTTTCCTGAAAGCTGACAAACTTTACAGAAATAAGACATTCCTAAAGCAAGCAGGAATTCCTAAACTGGTCTAAGACGAATAGTTTGTTGTAAATACAATGGGATGATTTTGAATATATTAACTTTTTTCCAGCAAACTCCTGATTGCTGAGTGCAGAAAAGGAAAGTATGACAGATGTTCTATCACAGTCAAAGGCAAGACCTTAGGAGATTGTATTAATATCCGATATATCCCATGGCAAGGAAATCAAGCACTGATCCGTTCAAATCCTTATTCAAAAGAGAAATTTAACAACTCCAATAACTACATAATTTCTAAAGTTTCCTCCCAATTTTCCTACCTTCCAGCCAAATCTAATACATTTACCCACTCATTCCATACCCAACCTCAGATTAGGGAGGTAGAGAGGCAGAAGAAATCAAATGGTCTGGAAAAATAACTTTGCTTTTCCTTGGGATTTTTTCTCTGGTTTTCTCTTGTGAGCTTATGTCACCTTTCATTTTTGGCACACATCATGGAATCTAAGTGTTACTGCACCTCTTGGACTTAGATTTCTGCATGTGTTCAGCATCATCAGGAGAGTTAGCCAAAATCCAGGATTATCTAGACCACAGACCATCCTGGGAAAAGGTGAAAAGTCAGGAGGTTATCCTGAGGTGACTCCATAACCAGATAAAATGCAGTCTCAGGAGCCACACATCACCCCACTCTGGAGCAGCTGAGACTCTGCACACTAGCTACTCTTCCAATGTCTTTGAAGACACCCTAACACCTAAATCTGCATGAAAAGCACTAGTCACATTTCAAGTCACAATTCAAATGTCCCTTTCTCAATAAGACCTTCACAAATTCAGTTAATCATAATTTGTCTCTCTTTCTCTATTTCCCCAAGATTTTGATTTTAACTCTATTATAGCATTCATTGCCATTTTTGCTGAACTCATTGTTTATATCCATCTTTCAACAAGACTGTAGCTTCTGGGGGAAAAAAGATCAGTTTTATGTCCAGTTTCTTATTGGATGAAATTCACTTCAGGAGGCTCTTGAATTTGGACAAGTATAACATTTCTTACTGTTTCAGTTTGTTATATTTAAAAGTTCCTCATTACATCCTGGGCCTCAGCCAACCTTAATGATAGAATCTGATAGCTGGCCAATGAAGAATAAGAATATATGTTCAGTTTTCCTCATTGCCTATATCTTGAAGCAGGTCCCACTATTATCATCACTTCCATTTAATAATGGAGGTGGTTAATAAAGTACACTGAAATGAGCTGTTCATATGGGAGAGGGCTTCAAACTGGGGAGCATAATCCCCAAATTAGGAAACAAGGGAAATTGCTTCACACAAAATATTATCACACTCAAGAAATATATTTCATAGGAAGGAAGTTATTAAAGAGCATAGGTGAGTTGAACTAACACCTAAGTTTATTTTTGGAACCAATCAAGAAAAGTAAATAAACACAAATGAGAATTCTCGTAAATTGTAAGATTCCAATATTCTAATTACTGAGAAAAATACATTAATTGAGAACTCTGGAATCTTTTCATATCTAAATAGATATTCAATTTCCCCTTATTCTCAAATCTTTAATGACGGAGTAGATTTACGTAATGGATATGTTTTCTAGAAGAACATTTTATGAGATGAACCCATTTCTTGTTTCTAAAGATAAAACTGTTTAGGAAAAAAAAGAAAATCATGAATTCTAAGGGCTATAAAATTATAAAATTTTAAACATGATAATGATGTATAATTAACAAAAAAAATATATAAGATTTCTGAAATTAATAAGCTTTCTACCCTAACAAGGAACTTGAATACTTAATGTTTTAAACTCAACTATGGTCAGAATTCAATTCACGATTGTACTAGAGAGGTGGTAAACTGGATAATGAGAATGGTAATAAGCTTATTATTGTTATTGAAATGTTATTTTTAATTATTAGATGTCTATATACTTATCACTTCAAGTTAGGTCTCTCCACCATACATTTATGGATATGTATCAAACAACTACGTGGATTTAAGATGGTTATAATCCTAAAATATAAGGCAGCATATTCCACTGGAGTAAAACTTTCCTCCACTGCCCACCCACCCCTGATAACTCACTTCCAGAAATGCACCTAACACCTGCTAGTTTAATTTGGTTTATTGTCACTACTGAAATGTTAGTAAAAGTTAAACATAAGTACCTGTAATCTGTTCGAAAATCACTGGAGTGTCAGCTCTCCTCTAAATAAATCATACAACTGTTTTATAGGTTTTAATGACCAGATGTACTTTGCTTCCTCAATCATCTGATAGCATAAGAAACATCTGTTAGCTCTTCCAGAGAAGAATTAATTGTTTTTCTCCTTTTCATTCTTTCTGAAGCTCATGGGAGCCAGGTCACACTAAGCAGCAGGAACAGAATAGAACCTTTCTATGTTTATTTGAACCAATCAACTGGAGGTCAATTATACAGCAGTAAAATTGACTAAGACCCAGGAGCATAGGTTGAAATTCAGCTAATAAGTTCACCCTATATTGTCATTGAAATTTTCCTATAATTTTTTTGCTGCTAAATCATAGAATCAAACATATGTTGCTATGCAAAGCTGTCTTTCCTGAAAAAAAACAAAGAATCCCGTTAGAGTTTTTTCCTGCAGGCTACTTCCTCTCATCTCCTCCATTCTTGTTTTTTTTAATTATATTGTAGTAAGAACACAACATGAGATCTACTCTCAACAGATTTTTAAGTGAACAATAAACTATTGATACCTATTTACAATGTTGTACAGAGGACCTCTGAAATTTATTCACCTTGCTTAACTGAAATTTTATACTTGTTAGGAAATCCCTTTTCCCCCTGCCCTTCATCTCCTAGCAACCACAATTCTATTTGCTTCCTTGAGTTTGATTCTTTTAGATATTTTAATATATGTGGAATCATGCAACATTTATCCTTCTGTGACTGGCTTATTTCATTTAGCATGATGTCCTCAAGGTTCAACCATGTTGTCACATATTGCTAGATTTCCTCCTTTTTAAGGCTGAATAATACACCATTATATATATGCCTCATTTTTTAATCCATTCATCTGTCAATGGACACTTATATTGTTTTCACAATAGTGTTACAATGAACGTGGGAGTGCTAATATCTCTTTTAGCTACTGATTTTAATTCTTTAGATAAATACCCAGAAGTGGGATTGCTGGCCACATGGTAATTCTATCTTTAATTTTTTTTGAGGAAACTCCATGTTGTTTTCCACAGCAGCTGCACCATTTTGCATTCCCAACAGTGTTCAAGGGTGTCCATTTCTTCATAACTTAGCCAATACTTGTCTTTTGATTTATTGATAATAGTAATCCAAACTGGTATGAGGTTATATATTGTTGTGATTTCAATTTGTGCTTCCCACCCCCTCCCCAGGCCTTCACCCCATTATTGTCTGTATCCATGGGTTATGCATATATGCATATAACATCTTTAGTTAATCTCTTCCCACCCTCCACCCCTCTTCCCTCTTCCCTCTGAAATATGATCGTCTGTTGCATGTGCCAATATCTCTGGATCTATTTAGTTTGTAAGATCCTTTTGCTCATTAGCTTCTTCTTAAAGAAGACCCTACCACATTTCATATAATCTGGTCTGGTGGTGACGAACTCCTTTAGCTTTTCCTTGTCTGAGAAGCTCTTTATCTGACTTTCAGTTCTAAATGATAGTTTTGCTGAGTAGAATAATCTTGGTTGTAAGTTCTTCTTTTTTATCACTTTGAATATTTCTTGCCACTCCATTCTGGTCTGCAAGGTTTCTGTAGAGAAATCAGCTGACAGTCATATGGGTGCTCCCTTGTAGGTAACTAATTGCTTCTCTCTTGCTACTTTTAAGACCCTCTCTTTGTCTTTAACCTTTAGCATTTTAATTATGATGTGTCTTGCTGTGGGCCTCTTTGGATTCCTCTTGTTTGGGGCTCTCTGTGCTTCCTGGACTTGTAAGTCTATTTCTTTCCACAGGTAGGGGAAGTTTTCTGACATTATTTTTTCAAATAGGTTTTCAATTCCTTGGTCTCTTTCTTCCCCTTCTGGCACCCCAATAATATGAATTTCAGGCCACTTGAAGATGACCCAGAGACTCCTTTCACTATCTTCATATTTCTGGATTCTTTTTTCTTTTTGCTCTTCTGGTTGGGTGTTGTTTCCTCATGTTCCAAATTGCTGATTTGATTCTCAGTGTCCTCTACTCTACTGTTGATTCCCTGTAAATTATTCTTCATTTTAGTTCATGTAGCCTTCATTTCAAAATGGTACTTTACTATGTCATCTATGATCTCACTTGTTTTCTTAATAGTCTTACTAATATCCTTGAGCATCCTTATAACCATTATTCTGAACTCTGTATCTAGTAGCTTACTTGGTTCTACTTCATTTAGTTTCTTTTCTGGAGATTTCTTCTGTTCTTTCCTTTGTGACATGTTTCTTTGCCTACACATTTTGGCTGCTTCCAGGTGTTTGTTTCTATGTATTAGGTAGAGCTGCTATGTCTCCTGGAATTGGTAGAGTGGCTTTGTGTAGTAGGTGTCTTGTAGGGTTCAGTGGCTCAGCCTTCCCAGTCACCTGAGCTGGGCCTTCTAGGTGCTCCCCTGTGTGGGCTGTGTGCACTGTCCTGTTGTAGTTGAGCCTTGGTTGCTGTTGGTGTGCCTGGGAGGAATTGACCGCCAGGACAATTGGCTATGAGGATCAGCTGCAACTACAGCCAAAGAGCTGCTGTATTGGAGACACCCTTATGGATCAGGATTTACTTCAGTGGAGCTTTGGTGTTCACCAAGTATGCCCCTTGAATGTGTCACTCATGAATGTGGAAGGGTTGTAATCCAGCATGGTTGAGTCTGACCACCAAGTGCGCTGTCTCTGGAGCCTTCTGGGAGGTGCAAAGTCAGCCTGTGCCAGTGCTTTGCCCAGGGCCACCCAGCATGAGCTACACAGCAAACTATAGTTGGCTGCTACTTTGCTGGGCTTGGAGATGTCCAGGAGAGGCCAAGCCATGAAACAATGCAGGCTGCCGCTAGTGCCAGGCCTGGGTCCCCTTATCAAGCTGTATGGGGCAGGCAGCTACTTGTGAGATTTTAGGAAAGTCCTAAGCAAGAGGCCCCAGAGGCCATTTGGATAGAAAAGCCACTGGAAATGGCTTGGATGAGCCTGCAGGTGGGGAGGGGCAGGGCCTCTGGGAATCACAGGGCGGGGCCAAAGGTGTGAGTCAGGTGCTGGCGATTCAAATATGGCGCCTGCCTGCTGGCTCTGTGTGGGGAGGGCTCGACAAAGGAGCAATGGCCTCTGCCAGCTCTTCTGCCTGGGAGAAAGCCTCCCTTCCACCTCTCGGCCGGATCTCAGGCAGGTTAGTTCCTCCCCAAGTGCTCCAGGTCCTTTCAAGCTGCTGCCCTGTGCATGGGCTCAGAGGGAGCGCATCTGAGTGAGTCCATGGGCGGGCCCTTTAAGAGGAAAATCTGGGGCTCCAGCAGCGACAGTTCCCACTGGTTCATAGCCTGAAGTTATGGGGACTTCTCTTCCTGGCCCGGGAGCCTTGGGCTGGGGGCCCGATGTGGGGCTGGGACCCTTCTCTCCTCCTTCCTTCAGGAAACCTCCCCTGCAGGGATGTCCCTCCTGGGTTTAAACTGTGGCACAGGGTGTATGTGTGTGTGTTTGGGGGGGGGGGGTGGATCTGTGGTTGCGGCTCCAGGATCCAGCCCCGATGCACCCAGGTCTCCCTCCCTCCTGCAGATCCTGATGCTTCTTCAGTTCCCTGGTTGTAGGGCTTCTGTTCAGCTAGATTTCAGGAGGTTCTGAGTGATGATTGTTTTGTATTTTAGTTGGAATTTTGATGTGGTTGCGGGAGGCAGTGGGGACCGTGGTTACTTATGCTGCCATCTTGTTTAAGAACCTATCTCATTTAATCTTTACACAAAATTATAGAGAGATATTATAAACCTTAGTTGAGGGAATTGAGGCTTACACAAGTTCAACACTGTCCAAAATCACATAATTAGTTAGAGCTGGAATGGAGATTTGAACCAGATCTTTGACTCCCATGTCTTGCCATAATATTGCTATAACAATATTTTTATACATTTTAAAATATATTAGACATATATGAAATATTATATCATTATATTATACTATTAAATATTTTATTATAATATTAGGCTATACATCCTCAAAATAAAGCTTACATTTGCCTTCAGAAATAAAAGATATGGAGTTCATTACTCTCACTATTCAGAGGATCTGTCATTAAAATAATGATGATAATGACAATAAATTTTTGGATGAGGAGGCAGTTATATTAGTGTTTCATTGTATTTCACCCAAGAATAATAAATGAGGTGTGGGGAGTTTGATTGTGAAGTACTGAACAAAAATTCACTCTAAGAGTTAGGGAGGTCTAATATTTGCTTGAAACTATCTCCTTCTATTGTTTTAACTACACTTCTCTTTTGTATGGGACCTTTTCTAAGTACAGTTGGTGTTCCTCTTCTGTAACAGCACATTAAAATCCTTGAAAGACATTTTTCTGCCTTTTATCATTACACATTGGAAGCTGGATGTACTAAGATTGGGTTACAGGTCATTGGGGACCAAAATAACAATAAGTATTAAATAAGCATAGGGAAGTTTTCTCACCCCTCACCTTTGTTAAATTTTTCTTATAATGTATGACACTCTAAAAAAAAAATCAAACTAAACAAAACATTATGGTATTAAAATATAAACATGCAATGCAGGTGATTATTTAGAGAATGATATTACAATTTCTTTTACGTGCTTACCAGCTCAAGAAAGTATTAGGTAGTTTGCTACAGTTACCCCACTATGTGGAAATGTATTCTTAAGGCATGAATCAAATAAGAAATGAGAATTTGAAAGGTAAAGTCTGGAATTCTATTGTAAAGTTAAATTGGGTAATTAAAGAGGGTAAGGCATACTTAGAATTAAAATGTAAATAGGTAAATGTGATTTAATTTGCTAAAATTCTTAGGGTTGGTAAAAAGGAAGGTATCAGTTATGAACGTTATTTATTTATTTTAATGCACACATGTGAAGCAAGCAGGTGTAAAAGAGGCGAGCTAGTGAAAGCCAGAAAAAAGTAAAAAGAATAGGAACAAGCCATAAAGAAACCCAGCCAGAGACTTGGCAGCAGAAAAACTCCTCTTCACAGGGTTCCTCGAAACAGTTGACTAGACTTGCCCCTGGTCAGAAGTTAACTTCATAGACTCCTCTCTCATTTAGATCACTTTCTAGTCTGAACTTTGAAATGCTCTTCAATCAGTGGACCTTCTATCATTTTATAGCAAGTAACTTTTCTTGTTCCAAAATGTATGTCCTCTGCTCAGTGGCTTTGTCGTTATTTCAACTATCTCCTATTATTGTTATTTTTTACAATAACAGAATTATACTATTCTATTTATTCTCAATTTTGAACCCTTGACTAGAATTTAAAAAATCCTTGAATTACATTATAATTTTATTTTTAAAATATATTATCCTTTCAACATTATTTAGAGTTTACATGTTTTACTATTAAATGTTTGTTATTAGTCCCTAAATATTACTTTGCATAACCTTGTTCCAGCACTTTATAATGTTTTTAACTGCATAATATAGACCCCAGGCCTCTGACCTAACTTTCCCTCTGAGCCACAGGCCCATATGTTAACTGCATTCTGGAGAGATCTACTTAGACATCCCACAGATACTTGGGACTCAAGATGAACAAACCAGAATTCCTTGATCCCACACAAACTCAGATCCTCCTATCACCTGCTGGAAACCCAGTGTCCCAAAATAATAACTCTGATGATCATTTTTGATTCTTTGTTCCTGCGATTTCTGTAGTTAATTAGTCATCAAGTTTCGCTAATTCCACTTCATAAATATCTTTTTATATGCATACCTATTGATAATATGGCAGTTTGATTTCTCATTCCTCTTCTTCTTGGCATAAATTCAAAACATAACTTCGCCATATTAGCTGTGACCATGACTAACCTTAATCTACCTGAACCTCAGTTTTCTTATCTGTGAAATAAGAGATATTAGATTCTGCTTACTATTTTGTTTTGACTGTGAAGTATAATAAGGGATATAGGTTAAGCAGTTAGATAATGCCTAGCTTACAATAACTACTCATTAAAGCCATATTTGCAATAGGCTTTATTTATTTAAAAAATTATATGAGAGTCTATGTTTCAAGTATCTAGCAAAGTACTGGACAGAACATAGTCCCTGCAGCTTACAGTGCCGAAGAGACAGACAAGTAATTAGACAGTTTCAATACAGTATCACAACTGTTCCAAGAGGCATGGGGACATTGGAATACATAGGCAGGACACCTGATCAAGTCTTCAAAAATCTTGAAAGTTGATGGCTAACCTATAAACTGAGGATAGGATGGATTAAAAGAAGAGAAGGAAGAACTTTCAGGAGATAGAAATGGCATATGGTGACCAGTAAAGGAGTGAGAACTTTATCTATGGATCCTCTAATTTAGCGTGATTGAAGCCCAGGAGTTATAAGGAGGAGATGCAGAACTATGATTGTTGATATAGCCATATACCTGAAAATCCCAAAAGAATACAGTATTTTATACAATGTAAGTATAAAATAAAATAAA
Source organism: Miniopterus schreibersii (assembly GCF_964146895.1). Lineage (NCBI taxonomy): Eukaryota > Metazoa > Chordata > Mammalia > Chiroptera > Miniopteridae > Miniopterus > Miniopterus schreibersii. The sequence goes on along the minus strand of NC_138101.1, from coordinate 65,790,592 downwards.
TGCTTTAAAAATGTGTATATGCATACACACACATTCACAAACATACAGTTTCCCTGCATTCTTCAAATAATTAATTAGTTGATAAATTAAGTAAAATATAATAACAAAAAAGTGAACATAAAATATGTAGAATTATCAAAGAAATATAATGAGTATATGAAAAATATGAATTCATAATTCTAAGTAGAATTATAAGTTCAACTTTGGGATATTTAAGAAATCTTGTAAGAGTGAATCAGAGTCTAAGCTCATGAAAGGAAAAACTCAGTGTTGTGAACATGACAACCTTGTCTAAAGTCAACTGTAAATTTAATGTATAATAATGGAAATCTAATGAACATTTTGTATATTTGTTTTAATGCTGTAAAAATGTTTCTAGAATTCTTTTAAAGAAATTACTTTGGATGAGAATAGTCAGAAAATTTCTGAAAAAGAAAGTTAAAAAAGAATGCTTGCCTAGCCAACTATGAGAGCTACTTTAAAGACAGAGCGATAAATAGAAGAAATATTCTAGAAAGCAAGTATATTATAAGTCTATATTATGTTATATAAAATATATATTCTTTTTGTTGATAGTAAATTTGGACTGTAGAATCAGTAAAAAATAGATGAATTACTCATTAAATACAGGAATGGGCAAAAGTATGTTTACAGCTGTGAGTACATAAAACAGTTTATTCTTGTATTATTTATTATTAATTATTGTATTATTTATTTGTATTACAACTGTAAACCTGCTTTTGCCTACCTCTGTACTGTAGAGATTTCTATTTGTTTTACAAAAATTAAAGTAAACTATACTAATATAATATTACATAATATTATATCCTATTATAATATGTTAATTTCAGAAAGAAGAAATATTTTATAATATTCTTTTTATAATATTTAGGTGAGATAGGCAATTTTAAGCATGGCATCAAAGGGAGAAAGCACTAAAAATGATTGATAAATCTCATTCCATAAAAACCTCCATAAAAAATAAAAGGCAAGCATCAAACAGGTGTGCTGTCTGCCACCTGTTCTGAAATTACATGATGAATAATATTTGTGACTGTTTTCTTGCATTGAACAGAGTGTTTGGTAAGGCTATCTGGCACACTGTAACACTAAAAGAAATCAGTCATGTCCTTTAGTTCTGGAAAATTTTCTTGAACTGTCTTTATGTTTCTCTCATTTCTTCTGTTCTCTCTTTTCAAAATTCTGATTTCCATGTTGGATTTTCTGTACTAGTCCTCTAGTTGTTGTTTTTTCTTTCTTATCTTCTGTCTAGTTCCTTTTCTGCGCTGCTGTCTTGGGAAGTACCTCAATTTTATCTTCCATCTATTCTAATGAATTTTTCGATTCTGCTGTTATATTTATAATTTTCTCAAAACGTTGTTTTCTAATTGTTTATTGTTTCTTAACATCTTGTTTTTATTTAACAGATGCAATATATTTACTTTCTACCTTCATCATGTGTTTCCTTCTCATGTGTTTCCCTCAAGTTACTTTTGCTTTGGCCTCTGTTTCCTTAAATATCTGACATTCCTTTCTTATTTATTAATATTTATGTTGGGACCCAAAAAGCCTATATGCCTGAAAGCAACTCATCAACTGTTGGCTGTAAGATAATCTACTGGGTCATTTCAATAATAAAGCCCTGACATTTTTATCCTTAGATCTTTTCTCTCGTGTTGTTCGGAATCCCAGAGGACACAGCATAAATCTGCTTCCTAGAAAGAATAAGCCTGCTACCTAGCATTCTGTGAAACGGATATGGGAAGAAGACTGGGAAACTTCAATATTTATAATATAAACTTTTACTCAGACCCCTTTTTTACTACAGTGCCCCATCCTAACTGGGGCTAGGTTTCCCAATAGAAGAAATAAACTTCTGGTTTTCTCTGGAGAGAGAGGTAGCTCCTATTTGCACAGAGTACAGGAAGGAATCAGATAGTTTAATTCATTCTTAATCTGATTTTCAAACAATTAACCATATTTATCCCCTACCCCAAAGGTAATTGGTATTACCAATTTCTGAAACTTTGTGGTTTAGCAGTATAACTTAGCATGCTTGGGCTTTCTCCATAGCAATCTTAAAATTTAATTTTCTCAAGTCTAAGTCAGTTTTTATTCATCCATCTGTTTCCTAACTTCCAAAAAAATGCTTTCCTGATAATCCTAATTTATGCACATAATATCATTTTATAATCAGGAGTACAGATAGATAGCTCTTCATTATGTAGCAATGAAAGGATTATTTTATTGTTAAATAGATGCTAACTACATGCATGAAATGTGTAGATTGCCTTGGTTAGTACTGACATTTTAACAATATTAAGTTTTTCAATCCATGAACACATGATATCTCTCCATTTAATTGCATCTTCTTTAATTGCTTTCAACAATGTTGCATATTTTTAATGTACAAGTCTTTCAGTTCCTTGGTTAAGTTTATTCATAATTTTTTATTATTTTTAATGCTCTTGTAAATGGAATCATTTTTTAAATTTTCTTCTTGGATTGATTTTTGTTAATACGTAGAAGCATAACTTATTTTCGTATGTTGTATCTGTATCTTGAAACTTTTCTGAATTTGATTATTAGTTATAATGAGGTTTTCGGGTTTTTGTGTGTGTGTAATCTTTGGAGCTTTCTACATATAAGATCATGTTGTCTACAAGCAGAGAATTTTAGTTCTTCCTTTCTAATTTGGATGTCTCTTTTTTTTTTTTTTTTTTTTTGGCCTAATTGCTTTGGCTAGGACACCCTGTACTGTGTTGAACAGAAGAGGCAAAAGCAGGCATCCTCGCCTCATTCCTGATCTTAGAGCAAAGGCTTCAGTTTTTCACCATTAACTATGATGGTTCTCTGAGGGTTTTCTCATATAGGGCCTTTATTGTGTTAAGATGATTTCCTTCTGTTCACAGTTCTTTGAGTATGTTTTTAATCATGAAATGTGTTACATTTTGTCAAATGCCTTTTCTGCATGAGATGATCATGTATTTTACCTTCATCCTGCTAATTAGTATATTAGATTGATTGCATTTTTTATGTTGAAAAAGCCTTGCATTCCAGGAATAAATCCCACCTGGTCATGGTGTATAATCTTTTTAATATGCTATTGATTTCAGTTTGTTAATATTGTGTTGAGGATATTTGGATCAGTATTCATCATGGATATTGGTATGCACTTTTCTTATAGTGTTTTTGGTTTCAGGGTAATGCTTGCTGTTGCTGATCAATCTGTGGACTTAAAGAAGACATGGAGAGGGGAAATGTATTCGAGCTGAGAGCTCGAAGGCTCAAGGCTGTCAGGACCAAGAGTCCCGAGACTCCTCTTCTCAGCATATTTATTGAAGCTCCTAACAAAGCAAAGCTTGTGCATTCCCTCCCTGCTGTTAATCATGCCAAAATGTTCTCTAAAAACTTTGTACCTACCAAACTTTGAATTAGATTAGCTGTTCCTTTTACGTAGATGACCCCTTATCAGAACCCCAAGAATAGCCCCCATCATGCTCCTTCTGGAACATTCTCAGCATTGTTTGCAGGCTCAAGCAGAGTCTTTGTGTGCAAAGAAAGTCTGTGGTTCCTGGAAGCGATCCCGGGCGACCTCATCTGCACTCCTCAGCGGCCATCTTAAGGATTTTCCACAGCTGGCCTCGTAGAATGAGTTAGGATGTGTTTCTTCTTCAATTTTTTAGAATACTTTAAGAAGTATTAGTGTTAATTCTTTGTTAAATGTTTGGTAAAATTCACCAGTATAGCCATCTGGTCCTGGGCTTTGGGGAGGGGTGGGGCAGGGGGAGTTTATGACTCAATCATCTTACTAGCTATAGGTCTATTCAGATTTCTTTTTTATTTTAATTTACCTTTATTGTTGAAAGTATTACAGATATCCCTCCCTTTTTAAAAAAAAACATACCTTTATTGATTTCAGAGAGAGGAAAGGAGTGGGAGAGAGAGAGATAGAAACATCAATGATGAGAGAGTCATTGATCGGCTGCCTCCTGCATGCCTCTGACTGGGGATCAAGCCCACAACCAGGGCATGTGCCCTGGCTGGGAATTGAACCCCGATCGCCTGGATCCTAGGTCGATGCTCAACTGCTGAGCCATGCCCGGCTGGGCCAGATATCCCCTTTTTTCCCCCCGTTGATCCCCTCCACCCCGTATCCCCACCCCAATCAGGCCTTCACCACACTATTGTCTGTGTCCATGGGTTATGCATATCTGCATATAAGTTCTTCAATTAATCTCTCCCCACCCACTCCCCCACCCCCACCTTCCCACTGAGATTCCTCAGTCTGTTCCATGCTTCTGTGTCTCTGGATCTATTTTGTTCCTCAGTCTATTTTGTTTATTAGATTCCACATATGAGTGAGATCATGTAAAATGGAATCAGGAAGAATCAGAAAACCTTATCAGAAATAAGGTTTCTTATTTCTTTATAGTTCAGTTTTGGTAGATTGTGTGTTTCTAGAACTTTGTTCATTTAATCTGGATTATCTGACCTCTGCCATAAAATTGTTTGTACTACTCCTATACTAATTCTTTTTATTATTACACCATTGGTAGTGATGTCCCCTCTTTCATTCTGATTTTAGTTGAGTCTTTTTTTCTTCTTATTCAATTTAGCTAAAGAGTCTTCAAGCTCATTGTATAGTTTGAGTTCTTGCTACTCTAATCTTACCCACATATTTTTCTTGTTTCTGTTCTTAGAATTCATATTTATAAATTATTATATTTTACTGTCCTATAGTTTAAATATTTTCTTTTGAGAACAAGTTGTTATAGTTGAATTTTTATCCAGAGTTGTAGCAGTCACTCATACAGCTTCATGTGTAATGTGTCATTGCTCACACTCAGTCATGCTACAGCAAACTGAAATCTTATTTCTACTTAAACATCTAATTTATTTGTTTACATATTAAAAATTATTTCTTAAGATGGAGCTGCTATATGTGGGTGGGCTGTTTCTGACCCTTAACATTTGAAAAATTAATTCTGCTGCTTTCACATTTTTCTTCTAGTTTCTGTAGACTTGTTTCTTTCTAAGTGTTAAGTGTCAGGCAGAAAAATGAGGTTAGCTGAGCTTTTTCTCTGTAGGTGTGATGTTTGACCCTGTTTTACCTATTTAAATACTTACAGAAATCTTTTATCCTTACTATGCTAACAAACATTTAGTTGAAGGGTTTTTTGGGTTTTTTTTTTTGTTTTTTTCTTGAAACTTACTGAGTTCTTTTGTCTGGTTATTAAAGTCTGTTATTTTAACTCAGAAAAGTTTTGTTCTATCAGGAATTTGATAAGAGGTTATATTCTCTAATAAGTTTTAGGGCCTCAAAACTATCTTCTGAAACACTAAAAAATATATACTATATAATATTTATTTATGTACCTATTTTATCTCAAGCCACACAAAATATCAATAATTCCTAAAAGTAAAAATTTACAGGTTTCATTTGTGATCACAAATGCATTAAAATTTTAAATTATTAAGAAATTACATTTAGAAATAACTAACCACTAGGAAATTTTAAGAGATCTTACACAACTCTTGCATCAATGAGAATATAAAGAAAATGATAATATGATCTTTTTACAATATAAAACACAAAGAAATAGAAGGCATGAGTAGCATTATATTCAGGACAGAAGCTAGAGTTACTTCAAAGAACTTTGTTTATAGAGTGCATCCACTTCAATAGTCTTACAAATGAGTTCTCTTAAGCTCTCAAGGAACAGATAATTCTCATATAAAATGTTTGAAAAATTAACTATTATTATGCTAATGCCAAAAACCTAACGATATACTTTAAAAAATGATGCAAGCCAATCTCAATGATTAATATAAGTACTATATTCTGGACACTTCAGCAAATTGAATCCAAGAGCCTCTTATAAAATAATATAATAGCCAATTTTATTTTAGAAATACGAGATGTACTGCATCCCTCATTCTCAGCAGTTCATCCTGCTTCTGTACTCAGAAGACAGAGCTCACACAGTGTAAATACTCTGAACTATTTTTTTTTTTTTTTTTAATATTAGGCTTCTCTGCAATGTTAAACCTCCAGCCGGCCTTTAATCCCAACTCCTCCTGATTCTGTTAGTGCTTTCCCCATCATTCTATTCCCACCTCAGTTTCCCACATCTTCAATGAGAGCTCTCCATCCACTCATTCCTTTACATCTGCAACATCGAGCTCTAATTCTCCTCTTCACAGAATTAATTTTCTGCTTCACTTCCGTACCATGTCCTTATTTCGTAACCACCTGCAATTTATATCCTGTTCCACCTTTGTCCCACATCCCTCAACATCTCCAACATCTTACTTGTCCAAACAAGTCAAGTTTTCTCATCTTCGCCACTCATTGGCTGACCTGAAAATTAAAGCGGTTGACCACCCTCCTTTGCCTGCAGTGACTACTCTTCCTGAGCTTTCTTCTACCTCCCAGAACGCTTTTCTCATGCTTCTTTGCTGGTTCCTCTTCTGTAGTCATTCATATAAACAAAGTATCTGTCATCGGTCCTCTCCTCACCCAGTTCTCTTTTCCTAATGGACTCACTCACTCTTTGAGTTTGAAAAACACTACCATGTGAACCTGTGTTGACTTATAATTAAGTAAGTTATGAAAAGTAGTAACACGACATCCTGCGGATAAGGCAATTTCCAGGTACCTGTCTACCCCATTCTTCCCACAACTATACAATTCTTTCTTTTCTTCTTTCAGTTTTCAAGTCCTTTTCTATTTTGACTTCTAGATCCAAAATTTCAATTCTCTTCCAGACACACTGGTAGCATGCTTGCCTCCCAAACTCAAGTCATGCAATACACAAAAATGCATATCACTGTTCTAATTTATTTCCCCAATCCTCCAAATACTCTAATACAGCACTAACAAAGTTATTTTTCTAAATTATAATTAAGGTCAGGACATCTCTCTCACAAAGTCTTCAGTAGCCACATTGCTGTCATGTTGATTCATCTACAGATTATTTTGTTTGTATTGTAGTTAGTGGGCAGATATTTATTTTCCCCTACTATTCTATAAACTCTTTGAAAACAAGTTCTATGCTTGGCTCACATATATCTTCATAAAATTTCTGGACATTTATATAGTAGAAGCTCAATAAACATTTGTGGATGGGTGGATAGATGAATGAAATTAGGGCAAATAGATAACATTTTTCTCAGGGTTGGTTTTGCAAATTTAACAACATACATTTTAACCTTTACTGAATCCTTTTGTTACAGAAAGCAGAGTAAAAAAATTATAAGTGACAAAGTCAATTTTAGGAGGAAAAATTATGATCCGTTTAATCCCAAATCAGGGTCTGACATCCTCTGATAAAGTAACTTTATCAAAAGTTGAGTAAACATAAAGCAATATTTAGATAATAGAAACATTTTCTGAGTTAATAAGAGAGAATCATAGAAGAAAAGCTAATTAATTACTCAAGGTTCTTGTTACAACTATACTGGTAGCTTCTAAAGACTCTGTATTTACTCATTACCTGCCCCTTGAACTTTCAAATTAGATCCCAGGTGACCATTAATATTTCCTTCTATAATATTAAACATCTTGCCAAGCCTGCTTCCTTCCCATGGAAAAGTAATGGGGAAAAAAACTATCAAATAATCTCATAGATCAAGATAAATCATTAATTAGAAAATCTGAAAACTAATGAGGTAGATTACGTGTTGTGACAAAATCCACAGGTCATGTTCTAGAATTTGGCAAAACATAACTACCCAATAAATATATAAAATATATATACAAAATCCTGAATAAGAGTATCTTTTTAAACTGAAAAGTACTCGTTCTTGCAAGAAAAACCTTATACTTTTGTGAGAAATATGACCACTTATTAGTCAAGACATACTTACTAACCACTTTGAAAAACCTTAAAATCATGTGGGAATAATAGTTTTTCTTCTTTAAGTTTATGACTGATATAATATGGGGCAAAGTTCAAAATAATTCTAAAGGAAATGAACATTAAGGTACCAGACTCTTTGTGTTGAGAACAAAGGGGTGAGTTATCTTTTAATCAGTTTGCCTAGAGGTCAAAATCCAAACCCTGACATCTGCCCCACTGCAGGCTGTAATCACTCAGTGTATTCATCTAGACTACAAGCTGATGTCCCATATAAAACCTGGAAAAGTATGGGCCTGGCAGATGTGTAGTATGTTTACCCACTAATCTGGCAGACCTAGAAAAATTATTTCCCATAACACATTTTGTATACTGTGGAGATTTCAGTGCCAGAATTGGTGTTGGCTCATTAAAAGCCGTGGAAAAATCTGAAAAGTATATATATGTCCAGCAGGCCTTTCCCTGGAATGAATATTTCAGAATAAGCACATAAATTTGGTTTGTGGTTGCTCAAGTTCCTATTCGCATACCAAATACACTGTCTCTGTAGAACCAGATAAAATAACCCATGTGGAATTTGAACGGTTCAAAGTAATAAAAGTGCCAGCACTACATGCAGCATGAAATTTCCTCCACCTTCACAAATGTTATTAATAACATTATAGTTAACGGAAGAACTAAAAGCAACATCTACTAATTGGTTTTGACACTTGACATCCCTGATAATCATTCCCACTCTCTTCCATTTAAACTTTTAGAAAGTATATCCATTATATTAGATAAGATACACTAATACACTAAAAGTAAGGGAGATTGCAGAGAAAGCCATTTTTCTGGACCCTCAGTGTCTGATCTTTCTCAAAGGCCTGACACATGTGCCCTTCACACTGGATCTTGGTTTTCATTTGTTCTGCTATCTTTCTAAAAAGACCCTAATTGCCCTGGCTGGTTTTGTTCAGTGGTTAGAGCTTTGATCTTCAGATGAAGTGTCCTGGGTTCCATTCCCAGTCAAGGGCATGTACCTTGGTTGCAGGTTCAATCCCCAACCCCTGTCAGGGCATGGGTGGGAGGAAACCAATAGATGTGTCTCTCTCATGCCGATGTTTCTCTCTCTCTCCCTCCCCCTCTTCCCTCCCTTCCACTCTTTTTAAAAATCAATGGAAAAAAATCCTCAGGAGAGGATTAAAAAAATAAAAATAAAAAATAAAAAAAGATCCTAATTGCCTCCTTTGCAGTAATCCCACTTATTCATTTTATTTTTTCTCCCACCCGCTTGTACCTCAATCAATCTTGTTGCTATAGTCATTTTACTATGTGTTTATTTGGTAACAAAACTTTTCTGCAAAACACTTTTAGTGACTCTCTGCCGTCTACAAATATAGTTTAAATTCTTTAACCTGACTTCAGTCCTCCAAAGTCAAATAAATCTCTAAAGTTGCATTCTTTCCAACAACATTTACTCACTTTGAAAATTAGGCCTCCAGGTACCCAAGATGCACTCTTTTCTTTTTCTCTTTCCTCTTCATTAATTTAAATATGTTTCCTTTCTTTTCCAGCTAGCTAGGGCCTATCTTTTAAGAATATGCTTATATTCATTTACCTAAAAAGCTTCCTCTAGATTATAATGATGTTTCTGTTAGCTGAAATAGAGCAATTATAGGCTATATAATTTATTGAGGATTTTTCATGGTGTCTTAACTCTTGTGTTATCCTCTTGAAATGTGAGTTAAATTTTGTATTAAAATGTATATTAAATTTTGAAATGCTATTTCAATTTTGGGTAGTGGTTTTCCCAGCTAGATTGCAAAGACTTGGGGGCAGGGTTTTATGCTTTTTGTATCCCTTTTAGCAATGGGTACATATAGTATCCATGCCCCCACCAACTGCTGACTTAGTTGAAAATAAAATTTACCACCCCTATGGTTCAGAGATAACAGTTTAAAGCTAAAGACACACACACACACACACACATACACACATACACCCCTTTACACACACACACACACATACACCCCTTTACGCACACACAAATCTAAAAGCATATACACCTGAGATTATTTTTTTTATTATGAAAAATTTCAAGCATATACAAAAATATAGGATGGAATAATGAATCTCCAGTGACTTGTTATTCAGCTTCAACAATTATTAACACACAGCTAGTTTTCCACCTTGTACTTACACATCTCTTTCCTCCCTGTATTACTTAAAACCAAACCTCAGAGATCATATCAACATCATAAATATTTCTAAAATGTATTAGCAGTAAAATGTTTAACCCGATACTAAGTGGGTTATTGGACTGGCTGTCATTGGAGCCATGTAGGAAGGTTGCATGCAGGTAAAGCAAACCCCAGTTTGTCAGGCCAAAGTCATGGTAGACACATCTCCATAAATTCTCCTTATTTCTCAAAGCTGCCTTCTCTATGTAATAAACTTCTACATGACCATTTCTATGAAGGGATGGATAACTAATCTCCCCTTATATTGCAGCTAGTTTGCTTAAATTTATCTTTGTCCCAGAAGTTAAAATATCATTATTTTAAAATATCATCACTTTTGAAACCATTCATCTTTCTTCATTCTCATTTCTTTGTTCTGCAAAATACATTATGCAGGCTCTCTAAATACCAATAATTTCTACTAGTCATGCTAGTAGACAATACCTCAGTCTCAGGAGCTGGTTAAATGTAATCAGCTTGAGAACATCAGGCCTCAGATTTGTTGAAGTATTATATATAAAACAAAGAAAGGTGGACAGAAATTCATAGAAATGAAACCCACAGATGTCCTTCACAACTACAGGAATGATCTGAAATAACTTACTGGGATGTCTATATTAAGAAGTGAACTTTATTAAGTATATATTCAAGACACAAATCAGAATATATGGGCTACAGGTTTGAAAAGTGGTTTTAAAATAGAATTTGGGGGCAAGGCAGTGAACTTTGAGCTCTTGTAGAAAAGATAGTTGAATTGAGGAGAAAAGAAAATGTTAAATTATATGACGAATCAAAGCAGATGGCCATGTATTTTTGAGGTTTGAAATTTTTTTATTTTGCTAAATCTCAGAATATTTTTCAAATTATAATATTCATAAACTCCCTTATTTGCTATTAACATCTCACTTTCAGCTACTTACATTTTACAAGTTTTTATATGCGGTATCTGTCATATGCATTACCAATCAGAATGTACTTTGCCAGAGTGTGTGCAGAGGAAGCGTGAGCATCCTGATGGTAAGAGTTACAGTTCGAACTGGACTTCATGAGAGCAGCCTCTCTTTATGAGGAAAGGCAAGAAGCAGGAGAGAGAAGACAGAGCAAGGGGGAGGAGGTAGAGTCAGAGCAATGGGAGGTTGGGATTGTTAACCTGGGAAATACAAGAGCTTATTAATGAACCTCTGGAAGGAACCAGGAGAGAGAGAGAGAGGGAAGGAGGGAGATTAAAAATATAGAGAAGGGTTGATAGCTGGTTACAAAAGATATAAAATGAGTCAGCAGAGCAGTTGTAGGACTAAACATAAATAGAAAAAAAAGCCACTTCCTTCTGAGACTAAAGAATAGGAAGTGACAGTAAAAGCCAATGTCGCTTTGTCTGCTCTGAGGAAGACCAAAATAAAGAATTTCAACATCGATAGCCTCAATCTGCACCAAGAAAAAGAGCAGGTCCATATTTTAAGAGATGAGACCAGGGGAAGTTAAAGGACTTGAAATGGTTGCTTTAGGAAAATGGCATAAAAGCCTGCAGAAATAAGGAAAGCAGGCGCCCAGTATGGCTGAGGGCCCAGCTGAGTTGTCACAGTGAACACTAATGTGATATTATCCCACCACAGACAACTAAACACAGTGAAAAGTTCTGCTTGGCCTGGTCTAGATGACATGTTACTCTATGAAACTAATCTTCCATAGCAGGCTGGCTGGCTGTCAAGCAGGAGACATTTTTCTCACTGGAGAAATTGTTGTTCTTAAAGTATTTCTTTTTTTGCCCATAGACTACTCCCAGGATGGGAAGGTCAAGATTCTCGCCAATATCTCAGAAGAATTGGCATGAGCTACAGAGCAATGGTGACTATGAAGGGTACACCGGCCAGGTGTGCCCTGCAAATGTCTGGCTTGAGTGTTTTGAAATTTGGGAAGTTAAACATAAAACTCTGAATTTTCCATTTTTGTCATAAAAGTTCAGAGATCATTTGGTTTGTGTAAAGAACAGGCTACAAGAGAACTAGAACTGCCACACATTCTTTCGCTCACCACGCTACACCTCTCTATGTTGTTGTAATTCAGATAATTTTACTTCCTTCTACTAGAAAGGGAACGGTATTTAAGAAGATTATTAATCTAATGTTACACTTTCACCTATACTGCAAAACACACATAAGACCATAAGAATAACCTTTAAAATAAGAAATATGGCAGCCTGGCCAGTGCGGCTCAGTTGTTAAAGCATTGGACTGAGCACTGAAAGGTTGCAGGTTTGATTCCCTGTTAAGGGCATGTACCTGGGTTGCAGATTCGATCCCCAGCCCCAGTCAGGGTGAGTGTGGGAGGCAACCAATTGATGTGTGTCTCTCTCACATCAATGTCTCTCTCTCTCTCTTTTTCTCTCCCCCCCTTCCTGCCTTTCTCCCTTCCGCTCTCTCTAAAAATCAATGGGAAAAAAATATCCTCAGGTGAGAATTAACAACAAAAATGAAATATGGCAATTATTATGAGTGTATTAAGGCAATTCTGGGGCTGACGGGCCTGTCCAAGCTCTCCTCCTCCACTTGTTGATAAAACCATCCATCACTACTCAGCAGGTGAGTGCAACGACATTAAAAAGCTGTGAGTTGTGCTTGATGTGTAAAATATCACCAGGACTATTGCAATAGCCTCTCAACCAAGCTCCTTGTTCAAAATCTCCTTCTCAGAAGATTTCTCTTCCACACAGCAATATTGTTCACATATGTTGTTTTACAAATGTGAAGAGCACAGCCCAATGAGATCAAGTAGCTTACCCCACAATACAGCTGCTAGGTCTGAGACCAGAATGCGGTCCTTCGTATTTCTTCCAGTACTCTTTGTGGTTTGTCTTGTTTATAAAAATGCCGCTTAATTCTTGAAAACAAAAAAACATGTTGTTGTTTTTTGCTAAACTTGTTTATAACAATTAAATGCTCCTTGGATTTCATCATATAGGAATGTAAACCCTGCTGCTGTACTCCATACACAAACATATACACACACCATCTTATTAGGTAGTAAACACACAGTAATGGTTTCCCTCAAATGAGATACAGTGTACATGAATAGGGTGACTGGTCTTTAAAAGATGTTTCTACCTCATGCACAGGACAGCTAAATTTAGCACAAATTAAAAAATGCTTTGAAACAAAATTGTCTTCCACCAATAATTTTTATGTCTTTTGGATGCTGTTGCAATAGAGTTACTTAGCAAATCTGTGTCTTATTTGGAAAAAAAAGTGTTTTAGGCTACTGAGTAAATCTGGCCAAACCCAGTTCTAAAAACCTTCTATTCTTCTCATCTTCTGGAATCTAATACATTTCACAATGCCCTGAGAACTTTGTGTACATTCTAGTTTTAAAGAATAGTGAAACTGACAAGATGATAGCCTTGCATTTGACAATTTTTCATTAATAATAGCTTTACTCTACTTTTTAGATTACTAGGGAATTAATTATATGACATTCCACTATAAATAAATTCTGAGTGACACTTATCAAAGCATAAGAATGTCGTATTTGAGATAAACGAGTAACAGAATTCTAATTTAGCTTATGTGGTAAAAATTCGTGTAATTTTCTAAAAGTTTTGCTGATAACTGTAGGAATCAAATTCAAGATATAATAATCTAGGAAGCAATAGATAGAGTCAACTCCTGATTAATCATGACAATAAAGGGCAGGAAAGTATTAGTTACTTACTTAATAAGTTAACACTCAATTGCACTTACTGTGTGCCAGGTAGTGTTCAAAAAGCTTTATAAATATTCAGTAGCTGATTCCTCACAACAAACCTATGAGGTATATGCACTATTATTACCCTCCTTTTACCAATGAGGAAGGAGAGCTCTAGAGAGACTAATTAACTTGCCCAAATTCTACATCTAATAAGTACCTCTCTCAGTTCAACACCTAAGATTACATTTGACTGTTTGAACGCATTTAGATGACTTAGGATGAAAAACATTTTTTGAATGAGAGATCAAGGCAAAGAGAAGATAAGCAGATTTGTAAATGAGAAAGACTCTAATGAAGACAGGAGCAAAATGCAGAGCAGTGAGAAATAGGGATCTTGGGCTGAATAAAAGACCTGATGGTGGGCATGAACTTAGAGCTCTACTCCAGCCTCTCATTTTTCAGATATGGTGGCCAAGAAAGATTCAACATTGTAAACTTTCCACATATGATTAACATTAGGGGTTGGAACAGAACGTGGATGGACTCTCTCATTGGGCATTATCTCTGAGCCAGGCCTGCACTGAGCACTTAGGGTAAAATCTAAACCAAACAGGATCCTCACCCATCCAGAGGTTGCCATTAAGAGGAAGTGACCAAAAAATACACAAGTCATCATTGTAATGTGAGGTAAGTGATAGTGGATCTCTGAACAAAGAGGAAAAAACAGGTTAACAGTGCTTAGGAAGAGAGGGGACAGTCTACAGAATAATTAACTGTTTAGCAGCAATGTAAAGGACAGACAAAATTTTGCCAGGCAGAGAAGAGGGAAGGCCACTGAGGGCAAAGTCCTAAGCCCACAAGACAGAGTCCTGAAGCCGCACTGACATGGTATTCATGAGACCCGCCATGGCACATCTCATGAATACCATGTCCATTAAGTCTATTCACTTGAATATTTTTGCATTAAACCAACATTTGTTGAGAGCCTATTATGTGCCAGGCAATGGCGTTTCAAGGATGAAAGATTAAAATGTTGCTGTCTTCAAGTCTCTGGGAGTTCACAATCTAATTAGGGAAGCCAATTGGACTCAAGTTGAAGCAAATTAGCCTACGTGTTAGTCTATTCTGGGGCTCACAGTCTAAAGAAGTAATTTTCTATCTGGAGAGGATATGTTGGCAAGAAAAAGTTTCAAGATGAAGCAACACTTGGTTTGAATCTTGAAAAATGGATACATAGGTGTTTAGCTGAAGCATAAGCAAATGAAAATCTGACTTAAATAGTACCTTTCTGCTTAGGTCAAAGACAGTCCTACTTGATAAGAAGGCAAGCTTGATCATTACCTTGTAACAGCCTTCTCTGGGCATCTGGGTGCATATCACTTAGATAGGCCTTAATGAGAAAGAAATAACTCTAAATCTATAAACTTCAAGAATAGCCCATAGTCTCAAATGGCTCTAAGTGACACCAGACCAAATGAGGTGTCAAATTCCATTAAAAGCACTTTCCAGATGAATGAATCACAAAATAAAATGACCGTGGCTCTGGAAAATAAATAGAAATCTTGGTCTATTTTATTCTTTTGCTTTACACTGTTGGAAAATCTCAACCAAGCAGTATGGTTTCCTAAACCACACGGGCCTCACCGCAGACCCCGCCAGCTTAGTTCTCGTGTCCAAACAATCAGAGTGAAGCTTTGCCTTCATCTCTTTGGGTGGCAACTGAGAAATGGCCCATGGAAAATAAGAGAAACAGATGTGGAAAGGAAGAAAAAATAAAACTATGACCCTTAATTTTGCAGGTTGAAGAAACCAGATCATACCCAGACCCATGCTGTGCAGGGGGAAGAGGTTAGTAGTGGGAGCGAGTAGGGACAGTGTTGTGGTTTGGGTGGATTAATATGTTGGCTCAAAAGCAAGCAGGTTGATGACTGGATCTGTAGTCAGGGATCAGTCAGCTTTTGATGGAAATTAATTGAGTGCAACAAAGGACACTTCTCAGCAATGTGCTTACCACCTGTTAATAGGGTCTAACCAATCCTAGACATCTCCAAGTTTGCCTTAAAAACCCAAATGATTTGTCAGACACCATGCATGTCTGAGAACATAATGAGCCCGGCGGAACACCAATAAATGCCCTGGGATCTCAAGCATTTTTGAACCAAACATCATAGGGGAAGAAAGACAATACCAAGAATACATAAGCCATAAAAAATGAAAATGAACAGAAGGAATAAACATTTTGAAACACACTTCATCAAACTAATCAACCAGTGCCTAAAACCAGCAATTCCTCTGAAGCCTTCTTAATAAGGCCACAAATCACCCCTGTTGACATAGCACAGCAGGCACGCTTCTGCTGGACGGGATCTTGAAGACATGGACATCTGTTGCCCAAAGAAACTTTTTGAAAGGGGTAAGTTCAGTGGACAAGAAGCTAGACTCACCATCCTGTATAGCAGATTTGCATTTTAATGGGAAACCAATGAGAGTGACATGGTGTCAAATAAATAAAGCTCTTAGTCTTCTCATTGACTCATGGACTTTGCAGTGAACTGTAACATCACCAAAGTGTTTGATATATTGACTTGTGTTAGATGTAACTACACATAGTGAGTGATAGATCATATCTGTAAGGTACCTGAGGTCAGAAATAAACAATCTCATCATTTTATCCAAAAGTTGGCTACAATATCCTATGAACTTTAGATAATTAAATTTGTTTAAACTAAATAGGTGACTACACTCTTGAGGATTTTGCTTCAGATAAATTTTTAGGACAGTGGACTTAAAAGCAATTAAAGTTTTTTTGGTTTTTTTTCAAAACACTGTAACGAACTCTATTTGAAATATAATAGCTAAAGAGGAGAGACAGAGAAAAGGAAGGGGAGAGAGGGAGGGAGGGAGGGAGGAAGGGAATGGATTTTGAGGGGAAGAAAAGTGCTAATTTTAATTAACTGGCAATGGTTTGCATCTATATATAACTCATTAGCTGTCATTGCACAACAGATGATTGGCTTTTATTCCCTCAGCGATAAAAGAAGATTTCCAGTCCCCAGAGTCAAAACCCACATGAGATATATCTCCTCATGTGAGTAATTACTCAGTGGTCAAGAAAAGACAGTCTTTGTCCACAAGTGGCTACCAGATTGACTCAGAATCAAGAGTTCCAGTAGGTTCTGGTCTGACTTCCAGAAGAACATATTTCTACCCATTCATTCTTTTCTTCATTTTTTCCAACAACTTTTGGGTGAACAAAACAGGCAAAAATTCCCCTCCTAATATTCCGGTGAGTGAAAATAATAAAAACTATAACATTTTACATGGTATATATGTTTGATATTAATAAATGCTAAGGAGAATAATAAAGCAGGGGCTAGGGCTTGGGCATGTGAAAGAAGGTTGCATTGTAGATCACGAGATCAGGGAATACCTTATTGAAAGAGTGTCATTTGAATCAAGTGTCATTTGAAAGAGGTAAGGGAGTGAGCTGGGTGGATATCTAGGACAATAAAATGCCAGTAAAGAAAAGAGCAAGGGCGAAAGGCCATGAGGGTGAGTACGTGGTGTGTTTAGCAACACCCAGGAGGGCAGGATATGTGCACTAGAGTGAGAAGAGGTGTGGGCATTGAAAAGCAACTCAGAGAGCTTTCTGGGAACCAAGTTATGGAGCATCTACACATTAGCAGCACTTTTCTTCTCACTCTGATTGTGACAGGGGTCCACTGAAGGATTTTAAGCAAAAGAGCACAATATGATTTGTGCTTCATAACAGGATCTTTTAAGAAGACTGCTAGCCATGCCATAGATGGTTGCAACATTCAATTCCAAAATTTTTTCAATTTTTTAAATCTTCAGTGTTGATCAAAAATAAACTCCACATTCCTCATGTTATGGTGATCAAATTAGAGCCCAGTGATAGCAAGTGGCTTTCCCAAGGTTATGCCAGTGGTTGGTGGCTAAGCCTACACTTTTCAATCTGGAGTAGACTGGAAGTAGAAGTGATGAGTTCTGTTTATGGAAACAGGAAAATGCATTGATTTATTTTTGGAAGAGCCCATATGCAGAAGGCTGACAAGAGCTAATCACAATTTGGGTTTCTGCTCGATCTGGTAATTATATTAGTCATGGTCTAAGTCTTCATTCATTATTAGTTATCCCAGTGAGAATGATGTTATTTCACTTTTGCCATATTCTAGATACTTTTATCACTTTTAGCAACACTGGGAACTGAGGAATAGGTTTACCATGGGGTAGAAGGGACTAGTTTGACTATAGACTAGACAAAGTAGACATGATTCTAGGTTTGGTAAAAATCACCTTGACTGAACAGAAAAGGCTTCAGCGGGACTAAGAGCCCATTTTAGGGAACTGTTTCAGTGAGTAACCTTTGAACATGTGGCCCATAACCACATTTCATATGTATGGCCATGCAGCTGAATATAATCTTCTGGTTCCTCAAAAGTGAGACCATTTAAGGCAGACAGAGTTTCCTTATAGGACATGTTCCTGTTTATATAGACCAGGGATTTTCAACCGATGTGCTGCAAGGATTTCTAAAACATGCCATATCTGACTATTTAGTCAGGGTCACTGACCTCCTTTCCCTTAGATTGTCAAATTAAAAAATGACAACAACCAACACAGCAATAGCTGTCTGGTGTGAATGAATTAAAATTATACCTATGTTTTTAGTCAGATGGGTAAAAAATAGATCTATTGGTGTGTTGCAGAATTTCAGTAATTAATTTATGTGTGTCATGAGATGAAAAAGGTTGAAAATCGCTGATCTAGACCAAAGTATAGGGTTCCTTCGGGACATGGTTCATTTGACTTCTACTAGAGGAAGCTACCTACTCTTCAAAGATGGAACCCTCCTCCTCATAGATGGAGTTGTTGTCCTTCTGTAGCCTGAGTTCTGGCCATATAGATCAAAACTCAATGTGTAGATTCCCATCTGGTGGGACTCTGAGCATCTTTCATCATACCAAAACAACATACAGTTTTAAAAACTGAAAGCACTCAAAGAGGAAGCATCCCTAAAAATGAGCCCAAGAAAATTTTAAAAGCCTAGACAAATTCTGAGTTAAACAAGCACTGTCACAACCCCAGGGATATGTCAGTCCTTTGAACATTGCCACATAACCACATCAAGGCATGCAGTAAAGGGCTCAAATGAATCAGAATATGAAATAGATAATTAAGCATCACACATGCTTTTGCCTTCCAACTTAAAAAGAAGAGAGAGAGAAGTGGTTAGTATTCTCACACAGGTCTTATCAATAAGACTAAGTTGTCAAAATAGTGCCCATCAGAAGTAGGACGGTGGCAACTCACTTGCTGGAAAAGATGACTAAAGATTTCAGGATGGGTTATAGAAAAGAAAAAAAAGGCTAGAGAAAGGAGGATCTCTAGGAGGCTGTTGTCATCTAGATGTGATGCCATGAAGAGGGTGTAAGGAAACTGATTCAAAGGCAACATAACCACAATGGAAAGACTGGCTTATGCAAACATTTCAAATGAACAGCTGATAAAGCACGGTGATTAGCCAGATCAACAGCCAATCAATAGAGAGATAAATTTAGCACTTCAAATCTAGAATGTTAGAGCAGAGCCACTGACAGATGTAGGCAGTTAAAAAAAAAAAAAAAAAAGGAATTTGGATTGAGAAGGGAATAAAAATAAAAGCTGCCATTTATTCACTACTTCCAATGTTCTAAGCACCGCCTTCATTATCTCATCTAATTCTCCCAACAACCCTATTTACTCATATACTTATTCATTCACAAACTTTTATCAAGTGACTATTTCGGACCAGGCATTGTCTTATGTAAACATTTCTATCTTTATACATGAGGAAACTGAAATTCAGACAGAACCTGTACCAGGTACCATAGCCAGGAAATGCCAGAGCTGGAATGCAAACCAGGCTGAACAGATTCCAATGTCACTATAACTACCATGAGATTTAGTTTTGGATTTGTTGAATTCAAAAGCTGACAACTGACAAAAAGAAAAAGAAAAAGCCTGTTGGGACAAGACAAAACGGAACTGGGAAGCCACAAGGCTAGTGGGAGTGACTGAATAAGGGAAGGACCAGGACAGTAGGAGTCAAGTGTGCATGTGGGCGATGGGAGGGGAGATAAAAGGGAAAAGCTGCCCTATGACTGGGGCACCTCGCTGAGGGCACCTGGTTAATGCTATGGAGGGTCTAAGGTTATTAAACCAGGTGCAACTGCTGCTGGATTTTCTGGTCTCCAGGACAAGAAAGGATGTTGTTGAGGTAACATGGCCCCATGTCACCTATGAAATTCAAATCAGAAACAGAAAGGACCATGATATTGAACATATTAATGGTACATTAAGTTATTTAATTCACACAGATTAGATTAGCCTATGTTATTTATGTTATAAATTATTACCATTGTAGGTTGAATTGTATCCACCTAAAAAGATATGCTGATGTCCTAAACCTCCAACACTTCTGAAGGTGACCTTATTTGAAAATAAGGTTATTGCAGATGTAACTTTATTTTGCTTTGCTGATTTTGCAATGAGGCCATATTAACTTTCTTTTAAGAAGGAAAGAAGAAACCAGAGCCACTCTGGGAAACATCAGGTGATGATAGAGACAGAGATTGCAGTGATAAGTCTGCTAGCCAAGGACCTCCAAGAATGGCCAGAAACACTGAAAATTAAGAGAAAAACATGGAACGGATTCTCCCCCAGAATACCCAGAAGAAGCCAATCCTACTGAGCCCTTGATTTTGCCTTCTAGCCTTCAAACTATGAGAGAATACATTTTTCTTGTCTTAAGACACCCAGCTTTATGCTTCATTGTTACAACAGTCCTAGGAAACTAATACAAGTACTTATCAAACCATACACTTAAATTGTGCTTATGATACCCCAGAAACTTTTCTAAGTGCTATGCAAAATTTGCTCATTTAATCACTGTAACAATCTAATATGCTAAGCACTATTATCTCCAATTTTACTGATGAGAAAGCCTGAGACATAGTGAGTTTAGGTAACTTGCCAACAGGAGACCTGGGATTGGAAGCCACACAATCTGGCCCCAGAGTATCTAACACCATTCTCTGCCAACCTAACATAAGCCATTCTCCCTAAACTTCTTATTGCCCCTGATTTTTAAGATGCCATCACAGGTACTCAGTCCCTTTCCCAAAGCACTGGTAATCTTGAATTAGGTAATCATTAAATGATGATAAGAAGGCTTATCTATGCATTGGTACAGCATTCTGCAAATGTTTTTCACAGACATTTTCACATTGCATCCTAAGTCTACATTTAAAAATCTTCTTTGCTCTTAAGTGTTTTTATAAATACAGGCATGCCTCATTTTATTGTACTTTGCTTTAATGTGCTTTGCTGATTTTGCGATTTTTACAGGCTGAAGGTCTGTAGCAACCCTGTATTGAGCAACAGGGTTGGTGCCATTTTTTCCAATAGGCTCAGAGGGTTAACATTTTTTAGCAATGAAGTCTTTTTTTAATGAACGTATGTACATTGTTTTATAGACATCTTCCCATTTGTGTTAATTAATCAGGCACACAATAGATGACAGTATAGTGTAAACATAATTTTATATGCACTGAGAAACCAAAAAATGCCTGTGACTTGCTTTATTGTGATATTCACTTTAATGCAGTATTCACTTTATTGTGGTGGCCTGGAATGAACCTGCCACATCTCCGAAGTATGCCTGCGTTCAGGTGCGTAGACAAGTGTAAGTTTATTAATACACATCTTCCCATGTGTGTTAATTAATTAAGCAAATTTGATAAAAAATAAAAAAATAATTTAAATAGCAGAGGCTATTCTACCTCCATTTTATTCAATGCCCTGCACTAAAGGTGAACCTCTGTGCTTCCTGTAGTACAGAGATCTTGCCATAACAGGCCACAAAAGGGCCCAGAATATAAGCCAACCATTGCATCTGGTGTTCAAATGGAGTAAAAGTCATCTGTTCCAACGCAGAAGAAAAGTCTGCGTGGGTTGGATTTAATGACAAACAATATATCAGAACAACTTTGTATATATATAACCATGTATGTTAAATAAATTAAAAATTCCAAATGATTACATTTACATGCGATTTTGGCAATAGATAATTTTTAATATGCTTATTATCTAATCTAGCATAAAATGTAACCCCATTATATAACTTTTTTAATATCTATCTTTATTTTGGACTGTCCATAGCATATCTCTCCCATATGCATAAAATTGAGGACTAATTGGAATCCACAGTTCATAATAGAAAATTTCTAGAAGTCAATAAAACATCTAATACTTTCTCCTCCCAAATCATGTTACTACAAATGAAGCTAGTTTTTTTTTACTCCTCATGTAAGGATACTTTTTCCATTGCTTTTCAGCGAGAGTGGAAGGGAGAGAGAAAAAAAAAAATTCAATGTGCGAGAGATACATCGATTGGTTGCCTCCCACACACCCAAGGCGGGATCAAGCCTGCAACCAAGGTACATGCCCTTGACCTTCCTGAACTTGAGACCCTTCAGTCTGCCCGGCTGACGCTCTAACCACTGGTCAATCCGGCTAGGGCCTAATGAAACTATGTTTTAAAATTTATCCTTAATGATAGTTGAGTTTCAGATGTATAACATAGTGATTTTAACATTTATATACCTTACAAAGTGATCACCACAGTAAGTCTAGTGGCATCCGTCACTATCCATAGTTGTTATGATATTATTGACTATGTCCCCTATGCTATACATTAGAAAGTTGCTTTTTTAAATGTCTTTATTGATTTTTAGAGAGAAAGGAAGGGAGAGGAATAGAGAGACAGAAATATCAATGAGAGAGAAACATCAATCAGCTGCCTCCTGCACCCCCCTCCTGGGGATGGACCCCACAACCCAGGTATGTGCCCTGACCAGGAATCTAACTGGTGAACTCTTGGTTCATGGATTGATGCTCAACCACTGAGCCACAGCTGCGGGCAGGAAATTGCTTTTTAGATGAGGCCATCTCAATGGAGGTTATTTGAGAAGGCTATAATGTCTATGTGCTAAAATGCCTGACTTTTTAAACGGATAGTGGATGTCATTATTCCAGCAATGATGTCACAGCAGAAGGATGTGGAGTATAAGTGGAGCCATTCATACTACAACTGGGAAACTGTTTTGAATGTAAAGGATGAAAACACACAAAAATGTGCTATGTTTTGAATAATGATAAAGCTAAGAGCGGGAGCCCTTATATAAGCATGATCAACTGCTTAATTCTCGCTTTTTAAATATTACAAAGTATGAACATAATTTTTATATGCACTTAGAAACCAAAACATTTGTGTGACTTTCTTTATTGTGATATTCACTTTACTGCAGTGGCCTGGAATGAAACCGCAGTATCTCTCAGGTATACCTGCATTCAAGTTCATAGACAAGTGTAAGTTTATTAACACACACCTTCCCATTTAATCCTTTCACCTACCCTCCATCATTAGCACCATGAAGACTATTACAGCACAAAAAAGTTAAATAAACTTGTACAAAGCAGCTGGTTCATGAACTCATGTCTTCTTACTCCAAGTCCAAGCCTTTTCTCATCATGAATGTTCCTTATAACCAAACACAGAAACATAAATCCCACCTAGAGACTTTAGGAGCACCAGAAGTGAAGTCTGAGGTAAACTAAGGTGGATATTAAAATAAAGGTGAAAAGTCATCTGTAAAACTCTTGCACAATAGGTAAGAAAATGTATAAAATCATTTATATGTTTAATAAAAGCTCAATGGTGGCTTGGTCTACTATAAAAATTATCTACGGAAAGGTGTACTTTGGCTTCTTTAGAACAACTACGCCTGTCCACAGAAATCACTCCCTTATTATTAATGTCCTATTTTTGTATACTTGAATTTATGATGTGTCCATGATGAGCTTTACTCATAAAATGGCTTATCATCATCTTCAGAAAACAGTTAATACGGCCAGTCATCCTGGCAATGATAAACCTCTATTGATGCAGAAGCACATGTTTTCTAGTGAAAACAAAGCAACGCAGCTATTTCTTTTGACTCAACCTGCCTTTTCATCTGTTGTTTTCATCACAAAATTCTCATGTTGGCTTTCTAGCCACAGATTCCTCCTTCAAATGAAGTCGACCTACGCAATTGTCTGCTCTTGTAGAAGATGCAATCAGTTTTGCACTTCTCCATGTTGAAATTAAAATGGTTCTGAATATGATCCTCTGTCCTGTTCCTGAGTATGGCCTTGGTCCATGAAGAACATTGCCCAAATAAGATTTATTTCCATATAAGATTATTTACTTACATACTTACTTGTTTGGGAAGAATTATTTTCCAAATAAGACTTGAAAAGACCAATTCAGGACATTTAATCAATTTGGACTGACAAAAAAAATTTCTAGAGATTATTACTCTGAATGTTTGCTTCCAAAATGAATAAACTCATTTATAAAACATTGTATTATGTAGAAATTCTGTAAAACATATGCGAAGCAGGATATTAAGAAAAATACACATAATGTGTGTGAAAACAATTATTCAATTTGGCATCCAAAATTACTCTCCCAGAAGAGAAGATAAAAGAATATAGGAAATGTCAAAATGAAATTTCTAACACCAGTTTTTATATACATCCTAAATTGGATCAAATATAAAGTGGAAAAATATGTACAAAACTTAAAATCAACAACATAATGAAAGGAAGTGAAGTGCTCTAAATACATAGTAATTTAAAGCTGGAAAAAACTTTCAAAATAATCTAAGTGTGCCGCCTCCTTTTATCGAAAGGAAACTGAAGTCCAGAGCAATTAAAGGTCTTGCCTAACCTTACACAGCTAATTAAGTAGGGAATCAGGACAAGGTTTTCAGGTCTCAGTCCAGCGCTTTCTTCCCATTCCCACTTAGAGTAAATGATGGCAGAAAATGCGCCATTAACTTGCAATAGGATAAGAACTGTACCTAGGGATCAGTCCTTCTCTGCTCTTCTCCTCCCTGCCTCTAACCCAGCTCCATTCAGCCAGACCTGAGAATAAAGAAACGGACTAGAGAAGTGAAGGTGGCTTGTAGTTGTAACTCAAGACAGAAGAGTAGCAGTGCTGTCTTTCTGAGCCACAATAACAATTCAATTTAATTGATTCAAATTACATGTATCAAATGCTTGGCAACTACAGTACTGCTCTTATCTCTTAAAAAGAAGAAATAAGAAAAACGGTATATATTAATACAAAAAGAAAGAATCATAAGCAAACAAGCATGATTAAGACTAAGTTTCCCTCTAGCTAACAGATAATTATGCATTGGAGCCAAGCTGGGAAAAGGGCAGATAGCTACAGGGAGGCAATTTGCATATTTTAAGGCTGCCTGCTATATATTTCAGGGCTTGTCACCTGGAATGGAATGCAGCCAAGTTATGACAAAGAAATCCCCATGGACAGCAGCAATGAACTCTTCCTAGTTCAATAGCCTGCTTGAACCCTGCAGTGAGGTTATGCACACAAGCACAGCTGCAGCTGAGAAAGACCAATGAGGGGACAGTGCAGATGGCTCTCCATAAGGAGTTGTATTTTTCAGACCATAATTTGTTATCTGCTGTTCACAGAAAGAAGGAACAAGGAAGCGTGGCGTTTGTGGGGACCATAGTGCCACCACTCTACCAGCCTATGTAAGTCAACTAGAGGAATGTATCGTCGAACATTGCGTTTTATATCTTATACATAAAGGAGAAGAAAATTTGTGCTATTCATGATCAGCAAAATTATTCGAATCATCAAAGGAACCAGAGGCAGAATCTTACCAAAACTAATGTAGGTGCAAATAAAATCACAGCAAAAACTTTAAATTAAAATAAATATTCAACCAATAGCTCAGACACATTGTTTATAAACTTTCTGATGCTGAAATTTATATTGTGGTCCATGATACTGACAATAAAATTATTATTATTTTTGTTATAATTATTTTTAGTTTTAAAGTATTTGAACATTTTAAAACTAAGGGTAATGAGCTAACTATTTCATAGAAAATCTTCAATATTTTTTTCCTGTCTTTTCATGTGCTTCATGTACTTTCTTTGAATTTCCCCAAGATTTTTGCTTCCCAGTATGCCTTAATATTTCAACTACTAACAAAAACGCCAAAAGTATCAGACTTCATTGTCAGTTTGTGCTATGTTAAGATTAAAGGCTGTAGTGTAATATTTTAGGGTGTGCTTTTTCTTGTCTAGAGTTTTTCTTTTTGGTACAGAGGCCAATCCCATAGCCCTACCTCCCCTGCCAATAAGATAGGTATGATATCCCAGTGGGCCAGTCAGAACCTCCCATCTCATTAGACACAATGATTAGGCCAGAAGTGGGCACAAGGCCCAATAAAGCCAATTAAAATCCTTTTAAAGTTTTTATATAAGTAGGAATAGAAAAAAATCCCTTTCTTATCTTCAGAGACCTTGAGCATGGAGGATCCTGTCAGCTTAGAGCTTCTAGAGGCCCTTTCCCTGCAGGAATTCCTTTTGAAAGCTCTAGGGGACAATCCATTCTCTTGCCATTTCTAGCTTTTAGAGGCTGCCCTCATTTCTTGGTTTGTAGCTCTTTCTTCTATCTTCAAAGACAGCAGCGTAGCATCTTAAAATCTCTCTTCTCTGCTTCTGTTGTTACATCCCCTGCTCTGACTCTTACACTCTTGCCTCTGCTTATAAGGACATCTGTGATTGCACTCAGTCCACCTGGATACTCCAGGTAGGATAATCCCCCTACCTCGAGATTCTTAGCTTGATCTCATCTGCAAAGTCACTTTTGCCACATGAGGAAGCATAACATATTCATAAATTCGAGGTACAAGGATAGAGGCATGACCTAGGGTGAGGTGGGGATATTATCCAGCCTACTACAATGTTGGGTATCAAATAGTATAAAGGATAAAAAATGAATTAACAATGTGAAGATCATTAATGTCCTTGACCAGAAAGTATTATGCTAAGTGAAATAAACCAGTCAGAGAAAGACAAATACCATATGAACTCACTTATATGTGGAATCTAATGAACAAAATAAACTGATGAACAAAATAAAAACAGAGGCATGGATACATGGAACAGACTGACAGCTGTCAGAGGGGAGGAGGGAGGGATGACTGGATGAGAGAACATGAAGGGATTAGCCAAAGAACATATGTGCATGAACCATGGACACCAAAAGCGTGGTGATGGTGATGGTCAGAGGAAAGGAGGGGCTGTGGCGGAGGCTAGGTGGTGGTAGGCAAAGGAGGGGAAAATTGGGACATCTATAAGAGTGTCAACAATAAAAATAAAGTTAAAAAAAAAGTAAAGTAGAGTTAGAAAAACAGACACACAGACCCAAGTCAGGGATAACCTGCTCCTATGGCATATAATGGTGGTAAAGCTGTGAGTGTTAAAGGGTAGATGGGAGAGATGGAGACACTTGAATTTTCATGATGGAGACCCGGAGATCCGCATAGAATCAATCTGCATCATTGCAGAGGCATTATTGTAATTATTTGCCAGACTGACGTGCAAAGGGATACTCTGAATATTCAGGCTCCCCTTAAAATAGAAAGTATTATTTGTTGCTAGTTCATTGAAATATTTTTATTACTTGAATTTATTTTAATGATTCATAAAAGCCAAAGAAGTTGCTCAGTGAATCCAATGTATTATATTATATTCACCTGATATTACACATATTTTTGGAAAAGTCTCCTGATGTCTCTTAGATTTTTCTCCTAATTCTTGACTGAGTAACTAAATAAGTAACTGTGGACCTCATTTCCTTGTTCTTTGGGAATCTTAGTATTTGCTTAAGTTATGCATTCTTTTAATTTACTCAGTCATTAAAATAAGTATTGCTTGAACAACATAGACAAAACACCACGCTATGTACTACATTTATTTACTCCATTTATTTGGTCATGAGTTTTGACTTACTATCAGGAAGTAGAATATAATTGTGGTTAAGCATGGGGCTCATGGTCAAATTGTATGGAACTGAATCCCAGTTATACTGCCAATAATTGGGTGATGCTATGTAACCACCCTTAGCTTCATTTTTTTTATTGATTGATTGGTTTTAGAGAGAGACAACGGGGGAGAGAGAGAAAGAAAAACATCCATTTATTGTTCCACTTTTTTATGTATTCATTGGCTGCTTCTTGTATGTGCCCTGACCAGAGATTGAACTAGCAACCTTGGCATATCGCGACGATGCTCTAACCAATTAAGCTACCCAGCCAGGGCTCTTTGATTCAATTTTTGCATCTGTTAAATTGAGTTAATAGTACCTAGATCGTAGGTTGTGTGAATGCTGAGTTAGTATATGTAAAGTATTCAGCACAGTGACTTCTTGGCATGTAGATGATATAGCTTACAATGCTACTTGTTACGGCTATTGCAGTTATTACTGACTTCATCATTGCTATTTTACCCAGGCTACCACAGTATAGCAAGAAAAGCAATTGATCTGTATGAGAACACCAGCCGAGGAAGCTTTTTAATGTCTTTGAGACTGAGTGTGCCTCCCTATAAATTGTATACGGTAATGCTTACTTCACCAGGACCAAATATGAGGACCAAATATGATGGTGAATAGGCAAATGACTAACACATGCGAGGCATATCATAAATGTTCATTTTTTTCCTTCTTCCCTTTGACTATTAATTGTGAAACCTAGAGAGCATTTCACAGTATACTACCAAGTACAGACAAATATCTGATGCAACAAATATCATCCAAGAGACAAGTATCCCTGATCAGAGAGGAACACAGAGCCATTTACTTTGGAGATAAGACTCTCTGTAAGCATCGGTGTGTCTTTGGTGTTACAAATGTCGCCTGGTACACAGAAGCAGAGTAATATGATCCAAGGCAAGTACTAGAGGTTTACACACAATAACCTGGTTTGCCCTGTTAGAGGCAGAAGAGGATATTTCTCTGAGAGAGCAGAGTTTCCAAAGCACCATTGGATGACCACTGCCGGGGACTGTATAACTCTCCACCCCTTCATTCTCTTACTTCAACTATTTGTGCTACTTTCTTTTGTTTCCCACTATCCCTGTGACATTGCCATTCCAGAACGCACTCTCAGATTCAAGGAAGTATCATGAATCCCTGGGCCATTTAAGTGAGATCAAAATAGGTGACACTTCTGGGTGCTCACATTCGAAATCATGATGTTGAAGAAAGCAGTCATGTTCACAATCACTTCCTGGGTGACTAATGTGGCAGGTACTTTGTTGGTTCCTGGACACAGCAGGTAGTGATGCCAAAGGAAATAAAGTAATCAAGAGCCAATTAGAAGTGAATACTGTATCAGACTTGAAGAAGACTTGTACTTGGGGATGTGAAAGTGATCAAAGACTCTAGGATAATTTCTAGATTTCTGTCTTGGGTGACAGCGTAGGTGGTAACAGCATTCACTAACATAAGGAGAACAAAATGAATAGATGGTTGAGTTTTGTTTTGTTTTGTTTTCCTTTGAAGGAGGTAGAAATGGAGAAATTGCTTTGAGGTATAGTTGGGTATGCAGTTCTGAAACTCAAGAGAAATGATCAGCAGTGTTAATTGCAGAGCTATTCCAACATATATATGGGACATAGAGCAATGAAAACAGATGAGAGCAGCCCTGGAGACCTTGCCTCCTCTATCCTCCTGGACTGCCATTTCTATGCATGAAAAAAATGTTAAGACAAAAAGTAAATCTTCAAACATTTCTCACTGTCCTTAGTATTTTACTCTTGTTAATACAACCTAGATGGTTGCAAAGAATGACATGGACTCTTTGACGGCTCTCTATCCCAACTCTGTCCACTATTTTTCTCCTGTTTTCTCTAGTTAATGTATAGCAGTACCAATTCAATACTACATACAATGTGCTCAACAAGCAAATGCTTTAAGGCCTAAGTTAATTAACTCTAATAGGAAAGCTCTTCCCTTAACATTTCTGAAGATTCTTCTATATCACATCC
This sequence comes from Miniopterus schreibersii, assembly GCF_964146895.1. Taxonomy (NCBI): domain Eukaryota; kingdom Metazoa; phylum Chordata; class Mammalia; order Chiroptera; family Miniopteridae; genus Miniopterus; species Miniopterus schreibersii. The sequence continues at coordinate 65,760,843 of NC_138101.1, read as the reverse complement.
TAAATCTCCAACAGTGCTGGATCGGTGGATCAATCCAGCAGAAAGTCAAACCTAAAGAAAACTAGGTCAAAAGTTTAATACTATTCTTTTGGGTAGAGAGATTCTGAGTAATATTGTCCTCCAGGTTTTCCCCCCCCTGCTTTTCTGTATTTTTAAAAAATACTAATAAATATTCATTGCTTTAATAATCAGGGAGAAAAAGGTTTAATGAAGTCAGTCAGGCAAAAACTTCCAGATGAGCTGAATGCTCTGGCCTAGTCAATTGAAAGGGGATTTTATGAAAATCAGAGTGGGATATACTTAGCTTGGTACTGGATAGATGAAGAAAACTAAAGCAGGGAACATCATCAACTAGCAAGTGCTCTCAAGGTCCTGTTTTTGTCTTATGAAAAATGGTGTAGACCTCCCAGAAGAGTTTGTAACAAACATAACCTTCAAAATAAAAATTATTCATCTAATGATTTCTGCAGGCAGCAAAAATGAGTCTACCCTCTGCAGAAGTAATTTTCTGAAAGGCAAGTTAAATTTATGACATTACATCAGTTTCACAAGCCAGGAACTTTGAATCTATGTAGAAGGGCAAGCTAAGGACTCCTTTGCATGCAGAAGAAGCTGACAAACAATAGCAATGCCCTTCAAGTGGAGAATTCTTTATTTTTGTTTTCAAGCACATATAGTCACCTTACAGTAAGGAAGTTTAATGACTTGATAATACTTATTTGGACTGGTCTGTCATGTATTACCAATAATGCAAAGCAAAAGCAAAAAGAGTTGCTATTTCTATAGGTTTTCTCAGAACTATTAGAATACAAATCATTGCCATTTTGTTCAAGCTATTTTTTTTGAGACACAGGACAATATCAGTTTAAGTAAAAATGAAGTGTGACACTTCAGTGAAAAGAAAGTTATAAAAACCAAATACTGAACTTATAGTACACAACAGAATAAGCAGCCTACAGATGGAAGCAAAATAATAAACTTTTTTCCTACATTTCCCAAAAAGAAAAGAAAATAAAAACCATCAAGCACTGCCCAGCCAGGCATGGCTCAGCAGTTGAGTGTCAACATAGGATCCAGGAAATCGGGAGTTCAATTCCCAGTCAGGGCACAGGCTCCAGCTGCAGGCTTGATCCCCAGTTGGGGGGGTGCAGGAAGCATCAATCGATGATGACTCTCTCATCATTGATGTTTCTATCTCTCTCCCTCTCCCTTCCTTTCTCTGAAGTCAATAAAGATATATTTAAAAATTAAAAAACAACATCAAACACTTACATCCACATCTTGTATTTAATACAATATTTACACATAACAATAGAATAACTAGAAACAATTTGATGTATTGCTGAGGATTATGTAAAACAGTGCATTTCCAGCCCCTCCTCAAATGGCCTAACTCGCCAGCATTTACCATCACATAAACCAGGATATAGTTTTGTTTTAACAAACAACAAGTGTCTTCAGTTCTAGAAAGCTTTTGTTCAAATATCAGACATGGTTGCTAAAAGCTAGTGATTATAAAGAAAAATGAGTTTCGTTTTTTTCTCTCTGAAGAAACCCATCCTAAATGCTAGAAAGTGTTTTGATTTTTTTCTTTTATGGGAAATGAATTATAATTAGGGAAGCATTCCTTTCCTCAGACACATTTCTTCATGATTTTTAAGTAACAAATGGTTGGAAATCATTAGCTCAGATACAGAAAAAGCAGTGTACCTTCATGCAAAATCATGGTAAATATAAATCTAAACCATTGTATTACAATTCTGGCCACAGGGATCTAAGATGTATACTCTAGTGGAGTTTGATAAAATTCAAGGAGTTAAATTTAAACTAATAAAAATTTTATATAATTTTAAACATAGTTTCAAAATATGGATCAAGCATGTTAAGTATTATCTTCATATTCAGAACCACCAAATATTGGGTGCCATGTAAGGGTGAGCCTCTCCAGTAAAAATGATAGTTAACTTCAGATTCCCAGTGGTTTGTCATAGTCAACCAGATATCTCAATCAACAATGAGGTGATTGTTCCCCAGGATTCACCTCTTTATAGATAATATGTACATGTATAGCTCTTCTTTCTGATCTGAGGTTCACCAGACTTCATATGTACTCTTGGAGAAAACAGGACCTTATTTCTACACTAACTTACTCAATGTGTTCCAGATGCTTCCCAGGAAGATATGACAAAAGAGAAAATGCAATACAATCTAAAATGACATTTACTGTACACATAATTGAGGAACAGTAAGAAATTCTTGATAATCTTGACTTAAAATTTTCTGCTTCCAGAAATGTTGAAAATAAAAATTCAAAGCAATTTCTGTCACATGGTTACCATAAAAAGAAAAGAGAGAGCAAGGGATTGAGAACCCATATGAAGAAATAATTTAATACTTCCCTAATCTGGTGAAAGAAACAGACATACAAGTCCCATAAGCACAAAGAGTCCCAAACAAGATGATACCAAAGAGGTCTACACCAAGACACATCATAATTAAAATGTCAAATGTAAAAGACAAAGAGAGAATCTTAAAAGCAGCAAGAGAAAGGCAGTTTGTTACCTACAAGGGAGCTCCCATAAAACTGTCAGCTGATTTCTCAACAGAAACATTTCAGGCCAAAGGGATTGGCACAAAATATTCAAAATGAGGAAAAGCAAGGACCTACAACTGAGACTACTCTACCCATTTAAAACTAAAGAAGAGATAAAAAGTTTTCTAGACAAAAAAATCTAAAGGAGTTTATCATCACCAAACTAGTATTATAAGAAATGCTAAAGGGACTTTGAGAAGAAGGGGAAGGGGGATGAGTGGAGAAAAAATAAATATTAATAATAAAATAGCAATAATTACATACCTATCAATAATCGCTTTACATATAAAAGCATTAAATGCTCTAATCAAAAGACATAGGGTACCTGAGTGGATAAGAAAATGAGAACCATACATATGCTGTCTATAAGAAATGCACATCAGATCAAAAGTCACACAGACTGAAAGTTAAGGAATGGGAAAAGATATTCCAAGCTAAGAGAAATGAAAAAAATCTGGGGCAACAATATTTATATCAGACAAACCAGATTTTAAAACAAAGGCTATAATAAGGGACAAAAAAAAGGACATTTTTCAGTGATAAAGGGATCAATCCAACAAGAGGACATAACCTTAGTAAATATTGATGGACACAACATAGGAGCACCTAAATATATAAAAGAAATATTGATGGACACATAAAGGAAGAGATTGACAGTAATACAGTCATAGGAGAGGAATTTAACACCCCACTGACATCAATGGATAGATCTCCCAGACAGGAAATCAACAAGAAAACAGCATCCTTAAATAGCACATTAGACCAGATGGATGTAATTGATATTTTTAGAGCATTTCACCCTAAAGCAGCAGAATATACATTCTTTTCAAGTGAACATGGAACATTTTCCAGAATAGACCACATGTTAGGCCACAATACAAGTCTCAATAAATGTAAGAAGAGATTGAAATCATATCAAGCACCTTCTCTGATCACAATGGTATAAAACTAAAAATCAATTTCAAGAAAAAAACTGAAACAAACACATGGAGATTACGTGACATGCTACTAAACATTGAATCGGTTATCAATGAGCTCAAGGAAGAAATCAAAATATATCTTGAGACAAATAAAAATGTAAACACAACAAACCAAAACTTATGAGACACAGTGAAAGCAGTCCTAAAAGGGAAATTCATAGCAATATAAGCCTCCCTCAAGAAACAAGAAAAGCTTCACATAAATAATATAACCTTACACCTAAAAAATCTAGAAAAAGAATAGCAAACAAAGCTCAAAGTGAGTAGAAGGAAGGAAAGAAAGATTTGAACAAAAATAAACAAAATGGAATTTAAAAAAATACAAAAGATCAATGAAACCTAGAGCTGGTTTATTAAAAGTATAAAAAAAAAAATGATAAAGCTTTAATCAGAACCATCAAGAAGAAAAAGATAGAAGAGACAAATAATAAAATTAGAAGTGAAAGAGAAGTGACAACTGATATCACAGACATACAAAGGATTTTTTTTTTTTTTAACTCCATGAATACTTGTATCCCAACAAACTGGACAATGTGGAAAAATAGTTGTAAATTCCTAGAAACATAGTCTTCCAAGATTGAATCAAAAGGAAACAGACAATCTGAACACACAGATTACTGCTAACAAAATCAAATCAGTAATCAAAAAGCACCCAAGAAACAAAAGGCCTGGACCAGATGACTTTACAGGTGAATTTTTCCAAAACATTCAAAGAAGAATTAGCACCTATCCATCTCAAACTATTCCAGAAACTTAAAGAGGAGAGAAGCTCATTTTACCAGCATTACCCTAATTTCAAAAACAAATGAAGGCATTAAAGAAATTAAAATTATAGGCCAAAAATCTCTGATGAACATCTGTGCAAAAACTATCAACAATGCATTAGCAAACTGAATTCAGCAATAAATTAAAAAAATCATACACCTTGATCAAATGAGATTCATTACTGGCATGCAAGGTTTGTTCAATACCTGTAAATCAATCAATGTGCTACACTACATAAACACAATAAAGAATAAGAATTATATGATCATATTAATAGATAGAAGAAAAAGCATTTGACAAATTTCAGCACCCATTTGTGATAAAAACCATCAGCAAATGTGAATAGAGGAAGAATACCTCAAAGTAATAAGGACATATATAATAAACCCACAGCTAACATCATATTCAATGAGGAAAAGCTGAAAAAGTTTATCTTTAGATCAGGAACAAGACAAAGATATCCACTTTCATCAATATTATTCAACATATTATTGGAAGTTCTAGACACAGCAAACAGACAAGAAAAAAATAAAAGCCCTTTCATTCAAATTGAAAAGAAAGAAGTAAATTTGTCATTTCCAGGTGACATAATACTATATAAAGAAAACTCTAAAAATTCCACCATAAAACTATTAAAACTGATAAATGAATTAAGTAAAGTAGCAAGATACAAAACTAATATTCAGAAATCAGTTGCATTTTCATATACGCCAATAATGAATGATCATTAAGAGGAATTAAGAAAACAATCCATTTACAATAGCATCAAAAAAATACCTAGGAATAAATTTAACCAAGCATGTAAAAGACCTGTACTTGGAAAATTATAATACATTGAAGGAAAAATTGAAAAAGATACAAATAAATGGAAGCATGCCCTATGCTCATAAATAAGAAAAATTAATACTGTTGAAAATTTTTATACTACACAATGCAGTCTATTGATTTAATGCAATCTCTATCAAAATGACACTGGCGTTGTTGTTTTGGGGGGTTTTGGGGCTTTTTTTACAGAACTAGAGCAAATAATTCTAAAATTTACATAGAGCCACAAAAGACTCAGAATATCCACAACAATCTTGTAAATAAAAACAAAGTTTAGAGATATCACACTACCTGATGCCAAACTATACTACAAAGCTATATTAATCAAAATGGCATGGTACTGGCATTAAAAAAGAAAGACACATAGATTAATAGAACAAAACAGAGAACCTAGAAATAAACCCAAACCTATATGGCAATTAATAATCTATGACAAAGGAGGAAAGAATATACAACGGGTTAAAGACAGTCTTTCAATAAATGGTACTGGGAAAATTGGATAGATCCATATTTAAAAAAAAAATGAAACTAGTCTAGCTTCTTACACCATATACAAGAATAAAATCAAAATGGATAAAGACTTAAATATAAAACTTGAAACCACAAAACTCCTAGAAGTAAACAAAGGAGATATACTCTCTCACATTGCTCTTAGGAATATTTTTTCTCATATACCTCCTCAGACAAGGAAACAAAAGAAAAAAGTGAACAAATGGAACTACATCAAACTAAAACAATTTTTCACAGCAAAAGAAATCATCAGTAAGACAAAGAGACGACCTACTGAGAGAGAAGGCATTTATAATGATACATCTCTTAAAGGGTTAATATCCAAAATTTATACGGAACTCATATAGAAAAACAAAATTGCTGCGTTGGTAACAGCTGCACCTGCCACCTCCCACAACCACATCAAAATTACAACTAAAATACAGAACCACCATCGCTCAGAACCTCCTGAAATCTGGCTTAAAAGAAGCCCTACAACCAGGGAACTGAAGAAGCAACAAGAGAGTAGGAGGGGTGGAGTGGTGGATGGGTCGAGCCTGAATCATGGAGACACCGCCCCGGGCCCACACCCCATGGTGCCATGGTTGAAACCCGGGAGGGAATCTTGGCAGCAAAGGTTTCCCGGAGGAGGGAGGGGTCCCAGCCCCACAGGAAGAGATGTCCCCACACCTTCCAGCTGTGAAACCAGGGGGGACTGTGGCTGAGGGTCACAGAGGCTGTGGGAGCCCCAGGCTCTCCTCTTAAAGGGCCCCGCACACAGACTCACTGGGACACGCTCCCTCTGAGCCCATGCACAGGGCAGCAGCTTGAAAGGACCTGGGACACTTGGGGAGGAACTAACCTGCCTGAAATCCAGGAGAGAGGTGGAGGGTCAGCTTTCTCCCAGGCAGAGGAGCTGGCAGAGGCCATTGCTCCTTTGGCGAGTCCTCCCCGCACACAGCCGGCAGGCAGGCGCCATATTTGAATCGCCAGCACCTGACTCACACCTTTGGCCCCGCCCCGTGATTCCCGGAGGCCCCGCCCCTCCCCACCTGCAGCTCATCCAGGCCATTTCCAGGGGCTTTTCTAGGCAAGTGGCCTCTCGAGCCTCAGGCTTAGGACTTTCCTAAAATCTCTCAAACAAGCAACAGCATGCCCCATACAGCTTGATAAGTGGCCCCAGGCCTGGCACTAGCAGCAGCCTGCATTGGCTCAGAGCTTGGCCTCTCCTGGACACTTCCAAGCCCAGCACAAGTAGCAGCCAACTACGGTTTGCTGTGTAGCTCATGCTGGGTGGCCCTGGGCAGGGCACTGGCACAGGCTGACTTTGCACCTCCCAGGAGGCCCCAGAGACAGTGCACCTGGGGCTCAGACTTGACCACGCTCGATTACAACCCTACCACATCCACGAGTGACACACTCAAGGGGCGCACTTGGTGAGCAACAAAGCTCCACTGAAGTAAATCCTGATCCATAAGGGTGTCTCCAGCACAGCAGCTCTTTGGCTGTAGTAGCAGCTGGTCCTCACAGCTGATTGGCCTGGGGGTCAATTCCTTCCAAGGACACCAACAGCAACCAAGGCTCAACTACAACAGGACAGTGCACACAGCCCACACAGGGGAGCACCGAGAAGGCCCAGCTCAGGTGACTGGGGAGGCTGAGCCACTGGACCTTACAGGACACCTACTACAAAAAGCCACTCTACCAATTCCAGGGGACATAGCAGCTCTACCTAATACATAGAAACAAACACCTGGGAGCAGCCAAAATGTGGAGGCAAAGAAACATGCCACAAAGGAAAGAACAGAAGAAATCTCTAGAAGAGGAACTAAATGAAATAGATCCAAGCAAGCTAACAGATAGAGAGTTCAGAATAATGGTTATAAGGATGTTTAAGCAGACTGTTAGGGAAATAATGAGAAAATTGATAACATAATAAAGTACCAATTTGAAATGAAGGCTACAGGAACTGAAATGAAGAATAATTTACATGGAATCAACAGTAGTGTAGAGAATGCTGAGAATCAAATCAGCAATTTGGAACATGAGGAAACAAAAAACACCCAACCAAAGAGCAAAAGGAAAAAAGAACCCAGAAATATGAAAAAAGTATAAGGAGCCTCTGGGACAATTCAAGAGGCCCAACATTCATATTATTGGGGTGCCAGAAGGGGAAGAAAGAGACCAAGGAATTGAAAACCTATTTGAAAAAATAATAACAGAAAACTTCCCCTACCTGGGGAAAGAAATAGACTTACAAGTCCAGAAAGCACAGAGGGTCCCAAAGAAGAGGAACCCAAAGAGGCCCACAGCAAGACACATCATAATGAAAATGCCAAAGGTTAAAGACAAAGAGAGAATCTTAAAAGCAGCAAGAGAAAAGCAATTAGTTACCTACAAGGGAGCACCCATAGGACTGTCAGCTGATTTCTCAACAGAAACTTTGCAGGCCAGAAGGGAGTGGCCAGAAATATTCAAAGTGATAAAAAACATGGAACTACAACCAAGATTTCTCTACCCAGCAAAGCTATCATTTAGAACTGAAGGTCAGATAAACTGCTTCTCAGGCAAGGAAAAGCTATAGAAGTTCATTACCACCAGACCAGCACTACAGAAAAAGTTGAAGGGTCTTCTTTAAGAAGAAGCTAATGAACAAAAGAATCTGACAAACTAAATAGATCCAGAGACATTGACACATGCAACAGATTATCATATTTCAGAGGAAAGAGGGAAGGGGGGTGGAGGGTGGGAAGAGATTAACCAAAGAAGTTATATGCATAACCCATCGACACAGTTAATAACGGGGTGAAGGCCTGGGAAGGGGGTGGGAGGGAAGTGGAAGGAATCAATTGGGGGGGAAAAATGGAATACCTGTAATACTCTCAACGATAAAGATAAATTTAAAAAAAAACAAAAAAAACTCATACACCTTAACACCAAAAAATAAAATAACCCAATTAAAAACTGGGCAAAGGTCCTGAATATACATTTTTCTAAAGAGGACATACAGATAGACAATAGATATATGAAAACATGTTCAATGTCACTAATTACAGAAATGTAAATTAAAACCACAATGAGATATCATCTCACTGTTATCAGAATGGCTATTGTCAATAAATCAACGAACAAGTGTTGGCGGGGTTGTGGAGAAAAGGGAACCCACATGCACTGTATGTGGGAATGCAGATTGGGAAAACCACTGTGGAAAGCAGTATGGAGTTACTTCAAAAAATTAAAAATAGAACTGCCTTATGAACCAGCAATTCCACTTCTGGGAATTTATCTGAAGAAGCCCGAAACACTAATTTGAAAGAATATATGCACCCCTGTGTTCATTGCAGCATTATTTATAATAGCTGCGATTTGGAAGCAGCCCAAGTGTTCATCAGTAGATGAGTGGATAAAAAAGCTTGGTGCATATACACAATGGAATACTACTCAGCCCTAAAAAAGAAAGAAATCATACCCTTTGCTACAGCATGGATGGACCTGGAGAACATTATGCTAAGTGAAATAAGCCAGTCAGAGAAAGACAAGTACCATATAATTTTACTCATATGTGGAATCTAATGAAGAAAATGAACTAATAACAAAAGAGAAACAGACTCAGAGAGCAGGCTTACAGCTGTCAAGGGTAGGGCTGGCTGGGGGTGTGTGGAGGGACAGAGCAAAAAGAAGAAAAAAAGAGAAAAACTCATAAACACAGACAACAGTGCAGTGTGGTGATTGCCGAGGAGGGGTGGACAGGTAAAGGCCTCAGTCTCACAAGACCAACCCACTCCTTCGGACACCAATTGCAAGCCCAGGTTGTTTCCTGTGCTTCTGACCATCAGCCTACAAGTTGGAGGATCCAAGGACCCACTCCAACTCAGGATGCCAATGACAAGTTCAGGTTGTTACTGGTACTTCTGACTGACTGGCTGTAAATGAGAGGTTCCCACAACTCCCTCCTCAGGTTCAATTAATTTGCTAGAGTGGCTCACAGAACTCAGGTAACCCATTTACTCACTAGACCACCAATTTATTACGAAGGAAGTTAAAGGATATGAATCAACATCCTGATGAAGAGATACACAGGGTGAGGTCCTGAACAAAGAAGCTTCTGTCCACGTAGGGTTTGGGGCCCAGCATTAAAGCACATGGAAGCATTCTGGCTCCCCAACCCTGGAAGCTCTCCAAGCACTCTCCTTTTGGGTTTTTATGGAGACTTCACACAGAGGCATAAATGATTAAATCAATGGTCCTTAGTGATTGAATTCAGTCTCCAGACCCTGTGCCATTCTGAAGTCAGGAGGGTAAAATTTGTTTGATTCAACCAGCCCTAATCTTTAGGCAGAAGTCAAAGACACCTCATTAACATAACATAGGACACTTTTAATCTTTCTCACCACAGGAAATTTCAAAAGTTTTAGCAGCTCTGTGCCAGAAAAGAAATCGGGACGAAGACCAAATATATATTTCTTATTACAAATCACAATATCACACTGAGTGGACTTGATTGACATACCCAAGAATTCTCAAAGAGAGCAAATTATAAAATTTTACATATAAACATTCTTAAAAAAAAACAGCATTTTTTTCCATGTTGCACATATCTATGTATATTTCATTGGCTTTATTTTCTATCTTTTAATTCTTTCCTTAAAAAATAGGTATGTGCTGTATTCACTTTAGCAAATAAAGTGCAGAGACATCACAGAGGGGTGTTTTTCAAACTGCAGAATTAGTTCCTTATCTTTGATGCTGTTCTACATTCAGAGGCCAAATTAGCTAAGTGTTAAGGTTCAAAAAGAGGCTCTTTGACTACCCATCTTCAAGTTATATTAATTATATAATTAATTCTTTCATTTTACTCTTACTGAGAGTGTAGTGTGGCAAACACCATGCACAGTGATAAGCGCATAAAGTTAAGGGAGGGTTGGTAATATCAAAGAGCCCATAGGAGATACTTTTAAAAGGAACAGATTCTGCCCTTGTTTTCTGGAATGCTGTAGCCAAACATTTCCATACTGGCCATCTAATTTGGAAAGGTTACAGTAGCTTAAGCATCTTCTTTTTCCTCTGTGATTTATTTCAAACTCAATATGCATTTACCTGTTAGAAAAGAGCTAAAATTATCCATGGGAATGGTAGGAATTACTTCATAAAATGAGAAGCAGAAAGATTTATCTTATTTTAAATTATCTTCTTATGCAACCCTTCCATAAGTATGATGATCTTGTTTTATAAGTTTTGTTAAACAGTTTCCTTGACCACTCCATAAATATTAGTGTTATACTATGTGCTTTTCTACCCATCATGACTGGGAATATATTAGATGCACTAGGCCTTTGCTTCTTTTTTTGCATATCACCTCACAGTTTTGTCTTAACCACCTGTGAGTGACCTATCTTTTCACCAAAAATAAAATAATAGTGATAATGATAATATGGCAAAAATAACAAACAACAGTTCACATTAGCAGCCAACAGAAACATCTGTACTGAAGACAGAGAAATTAGTTTTATTCACATGCAAAAATGGCTAAAATCAAACTCAGACATCAATAATTGATCCAGGATGTCTCAGGATCCATGGCTGCCACAAATCATTGCTCTAAATAAAAAATACCAGGAATTGTGGTTTCATTGGTGGGGTGGGAGTCAGGGGTGAGTTTCCAAGGTAATTTGGCAAATATAAAAAAGGACTGAAAAATTAAAATGGGAGAATCCTTATAAAAACTAAGCCAAAACGTAACAATTGAATTTTTTTTTTTTAATTTGCAAACCACTTAAAACAATTGTTCTTTCTTTTAAATTCAGAAAGAAACTTTTATATTTGAAGGAGCATAATATAAGATGCTTGTACTTTTAGAATGGAATTATGGCAAGAAGAAGGAAAAAAATTTTTAATGCAAAGTGGTCAAAAGGTACTTTAGTAAGGTCAGTTGGTGGATCCTAAGGATGGGTCCCTTCCTCCTTTTCCAAATGTCAAGTAACAGAATCATTCTTAGAATCTTCACAGAATGATGTTCTTTGGACACACCTGAAGATATTTCGGAGGTGATATGTTTGATTCATTTACAAACAGATGAGAAATCAAAGCAACTTATTTTAGTTTCAAGATAGTATGATTACATTAATAAATATATAACCTGACATCTGCACATTTCGAAATATTGCATATTTGGTTTGGTTCTCCACTGGGAAACAAATACCTGAAATGCTCTTTTTAATTTTTTTTTTTTTTTATGCTCACATCTTTCCATTTCCTTGCTTTTCACTCCCAGCACATCTTCCTTCTCTCACTCTGGTTGGAATATCTTCTTCCAAAAGTTCTTAAGGTCAATTATAATAGTCATTGGAAGTCAAGTTAAAAGGAAAAGAAAAAATACCTTATTTTACAATTTTTTTCCTGAATCACTTTTCTGAAATTTGGGTTCTTTTGGGAGCCTTCAATTTTTACAGCTAACACATCAAAAGTTTTTATGTACAAGGCATTTTCTAATATGTTAGCATATAATCATTTGTCTAAGTTTTACAGCAGCCCTAGGAAGTATTATTATTATCACATCCTCCAAACAAAATTCTGGTACAGAGAAGTTAAGTGATAGAGTTGGGCTTGAAACTGGGTGAGTCCTAATACTGAAACCAAGAGACCTAACACTGAAAACAGATCATAGCCCTGCCTGTGTGGCTTAGTGGTTGAGTGGCTCAGTGGCTGAGCTTCCACCTTTGAACCAGGAGGTCACGGTTCGATTCCAGGCCAGGGCACATGCCCGGGTTGCGCGCTCCATCCCCAGTAGGGGGCGTGCAGAAGGCAGTTGATCAATGACTCTCTCTCATCATTGATGTTTCTATCGCTCTCTCCCTCTCCTTCCTCTCTCTGAAATCAATCAATCAATATATATATATATTAAAAAGAAAACAGACCATAATAGTTTGATTTTTAGTGTTGTTCAGCAAATAACTTCAGGCCTCCTCGCAGCACTCCAGAGACCACTAGACCTAGATGGATCCAAGGGCTTGAGCAGGCACAGTTAGCAGCTAAATGACCCTACGCTGACCTTGAGAACATGGCAGAACCAGGGTTTTCAGAATTCACGTACCAGAGGTGCCAGATGTTTGCCAACTGAAACCCTTTCAAAAGCGAGAGGTCCATCAATAAGGAAGATCCCGTGAACAGACCAAATAGGGACACATACCTGACTGACCAAACTGCCAGACTGCAATGATTTTGTTCTGTTCTGCCCTTTTCCTTGTTCATCTTAGACTTAGTTCCCAGACTATCCAGTCAGACCCCTTGAATGAGAATTAATGAATATGTATAGACCTTCTTTACCTTATTCTTTAAATTTGCTTTAGATTTTTTAAAAATATGTTTTTATTGATTTGAGAGAGAGAGAAAGGCAGAGAGAGAGACAGAACATCAATGATGAGAGAGAGTCATTGATCGGCTGCCTCTTGCACGCCCCCCACCGGGGATGGAGCCGCAACCCAGGCATGTGCCCTGACTGGGAATCCAACTGTGAACTCCTGGTTCATAGGTCGAAGCTCAACCACTGAACCACACCAGCCAGACATAAATTTGCTTTAAATTTTGATTTGGGGAGCTGGATTTGGGCTTTCTCCCTATCTCCACATTGGGCTGCCTCATGAATTAAAAACTGCTTTTCTCTGCAAAAAAACCTGTCTCTTCACAATCTGGTCTCTCCATATTTGATGAGCCAAGGACTCACCAACTTTAGCTGGTAACAGGATTTGAACAATGGCATTCTGACTTAAGTCAATGTGCTTGGTCAATGTACTTTTCACCAGAAATCAGAGAAATATGAGTTGTTAACCAAAAATATGGATCATCTCATCTGCATTATATGTGTATTAGTCAAAGTTATATATAACTTACAATCCACTGAAAACAATCACTTCCAATTCCCACTGAGGTAATTTATACCTGATAAAATCCAAGTTTCTAATCGGAGTGGCCAAATTTAAGAAAGATATGTTTTAGAACTATTATTATAAATATATTCTCATTTCTGGGTTTCCCTAGACATCCTTACCTGGTACCCCATAAAAAGAACTTCGATTTGTACATTTGTTTCTACTGTCTTTACCATATCTATCACAGCTTTGTTACTTTCCTTAATGCTCTTCCTCACATTCACTTAATCTTCACTCACTTTGTAGAATGAATCTGAGGAATACCCCTTGGTTGGTGGTTGGATTATATTTTATTATTAAGCTTACACTGATTCACAGTGCATACATTAATGTTCACACTTGTTTGATATTAGCACTTTTTAATAAGGAATCTACACTGGTTGTTAAAAATTGATGTTTATTAGTAGAGACAGTTAAATTTCAAGTTAAACCTAATGCTGTGGTCTTTGTGGCTGTTTTGGAGGGCAATATAAGCACACTGCACAATGCAAATCCCAGCTGTTTGTCTTTCCTGTGCAATGAAGTATAATTCTTTGGGAAGCAGGATATCTGGTTATTAGTATATATCCATGCTCTGGTTCCACTGTCTCAAAAAAAGCCTTTGTCTGACAGATGTTGTGCAATCTTCTCCAAACCATAACCACATCTGGCACAGAAAGAAGGTCATCACTGTCAATATTCGAATGGAGCCATTATGTTTGGCCCAAAGGTTTTCTCATATCATCATAGTCCTACGTGAGACATTTCTTAGCCCAGAAAATATTTCCAGCATACTACTTCACTGGTGAAAGGAGAAGAGAATCACTGGAGTTTCCAATAGGCATGCCCATTCTTTATTTGAATAAATAAATATCAGTGTAACTTCGAGCAAGTACTCATATCGTATGGTTGTTAGGAATATTAAATCAGTTATGATGACTATTAAATCAGTTAATATATGTAAAGCATAAACCAAGGACTGGAACTCAGTGTGATATCTCTTTTATTCTCTATTTGTTGAGATCTACTGTTATGAAAAAAAGTAAATATATTTAGTCCATTGTTTTCCAAAACTAGAAAAAATTTGCTAAACACTGTAGAACATTTGTATTGCACCAATCTGGGTGTGTTTTCACAAGGTTAAGAAATAATTTGAACTTGTACAGGATGTACACTTATTTCCTTCTGGCCTTCTGGGCATGTTGGATTTGAGGGTGGTAAAAAAAAAAAAAAAAAAAAATGGTCTCTGGAGTTTACAATTTACCAGAAAAAATAAGGAAGTTTTACATCAAGAGTTGGAAACACAATTTTGAAAGTAAAAATTATTTGTTTTGTGAATTTATACCAGTAATATTAAAGCAATTGCATTCTGGATATATATACAAATTCTTTCTATTTGATTGTTTTTTTTTAAATCTTGTCAAGATTTCTCTCCTCCAGATTTATAAAACCTTAAATTAAGTACACAGATATGGTTATAAAATAATTTTGTGTAACCAAAAAGAAAATAGAATTTTAACAAAATGTGTTTATTGGTAGTGGTGAAACTATTCTGTGTGATACTATCATGGTGGGCACATGACATTATGCATTTGTGAAGACCAACAGAACTTTATGGCATAAAAAAGCGAACCTTAATGTATGCAAATAAAAACATAATTTAGAAAGTCATAGATCCCAGGAATGAATAACCACTGTGAAAACAATCTAATTCTACAAAATATACGGGGGTGGGGGGAAACTCATTGAAAGGGTTGGGAGATTTGCAAGTATTTAAGTAACTTTGGGAATACATGGAATCTGTAAAACTTAAGGGAAAATGAACTGCACATAAGCAGCAGACCCTAGTTGTTAAGTTGTTTTCCATGGGAGTATAGGTTAACAAGTGTGATACTATTACACACATGTACTGGAATTGAACAATCAAGTAGATGGATGGTGGATGGTAATAGCCAGGTTTCTCACTGTTGGAGTAAGACTTTACAGACAAGCAAGGTAAAGAGTTTTGAATGATCCATGTGTGCTGGTTTGGAATTTGAGACATGAATTCATATTTAGTATAATATAAATGCAAACAATTATATAAAAAATATGTATAGGCATGTATATATAGATGAGTTGGTATATACACACATATTACTTTACTCTCTGTCAGATGAGAGGGCCTGAAAAAGACATCTCAGAGACAAAGAGCATGCAAAGAATCCAGATCTTAGTTTCTAATACTGTTCTTCAATAAAAAGATAAGTGTTTGATTCTAGGACCGTGACAGGAAATATACAAGAGCATCTTGTAGTGCCAGAAATTAAGAACGGGATATTTTAAAAAAGAAAGAAAACAAACAAAAAACTCACAAAGAGGCAAAGGAGCCAAATGAAAAAGGTCCCAGTGGCCAAAGCTGCAACAATTTGAGCAACATAAAGTACTGTTGGATAATTACCCAAGATATAAAATATTTATAAGTCCATACTTATGGAAATGAATGATTGAATAAATAAATATATGGGGGATAAGAGAAAATCATCCATGCAGAAAAATTCCAAAAAAGTTATGGAGATATTCTATCCTCAAGAGGGGGAATATAACTCCCCACTCCTGAAATGTAGGCTGTGCATAGTGACTTCTTTCCAATGAGCATAGTATGCAAAAGGAGAGAAAAAAATAAGAACTTGACAGTGGAGAAACTTGACCCATACTACTTTAGACAGGTGAAGAAGGTGAAAAATTATGTTGTCAGTATATACCCTTAATATGATGTGGTGAGAATAGCATTTTACCTCTGTGTTCTTTCTCCCCCAAACATATAACTACTTTTTAATCATGAGAAGAAGAAAAAAATCAGATAAATTCCAATAAAAGAGCATCCTACAAAATATCTACCCAGAACTGAAAACTGTCAAGATCATCAAAAACAGTTTGAGAAACAGTCATGGCCAACAGGAGCATAAGGAGAAGTTACAAGTTTTTGTAATGTGGTATCCTGGCTGGAATCCTGGAACAGAAAACAGACATAATGTAAAAACTAAGCAAAATTTGAATAAACTATGGACTTTAGTTAATAATGTGTCAGCATTGCTTTGTTAATTGTGTCAGATGTAGCATACTAGTGTGAATAATAGAAAAATTTGGTTCTGGGTATATGGGAACTCTGTACTATCTTCTAAATTTTTCTGTAAATCTAAAATTGTTCTAAAAAATAAGCAAAATAAGCCAGACAGAGAAACACAAATACTATATGATCTCACTTACATGTGGAATCTAATGAACAAAATAAACTGAAAAACAAAATAGAATCAGAAGCATGGAAGCATGGATCAGACTGACAGAGGGCAGAGGGGAGGAAGAGGGGAGACTGGATGAAAGGAGGTGAAGCGAGTAGCCAAAGAACACGTGTATATAGCCCGTGGACGCAGACAACAGTGTGGTGATGGCCAGAGGGAGAGGGGCGGGACTGGGTGGAGGAAGGCAAAGGGAGGGAAACTGGGGGACATCTGTAATAGTGTCGATGACAAATAAATAAATAAATAAATAAATAAATAAATAAATAAATAAATATAGAAAATAAAGTTTATTTTAAAAGATATGGTACTGCCCGGCTGGCCGTGGCTCAGAGGTTGAGCGTCGACCTAGGATCCAGGCGATCGGGGTTCGATACCCGGTCAGAGCACATGCCCGGGTTGCGGGCTCGATCAATGACTCTCTCATCATTGATGTTTCTATCTCTGTCTCTCCCTCTCCTTTCCTCTCTCTGAAATCAATAAAGATATATTAAAATAAATAAATAAGTAAAAAATAAATTAAAAAATAAAAGATATGGTACCAAGAGAGACAACAAAAAGGTGCGTAGGTAACAGCTGCCCCCGCCGCCTCCCGCAACCACATCAAAATGACAACTCAAATACAGAACCACCATCACTCAGAACCTCCTGAAATCTGGCTGCACAGAAGCCCTACAACCAGGGAACTGAAGAAGCATCGAGACGAGTAGGAGGGGTGGAGACACTGGCAAATCGGGGGTGAATCGCAGAGATGCGGCTGCCGGCCCACACCCGGTGCAGTGGTTTAAACCCAGAAGGGAATCTCAGCAGCGGAGGTGTCCCAGAGGAGTGAGGGGTCCCAGCCCCACATCAGGCCCCCAGCCCAGGGTTCCAGGGCCCAGAAGAGAAACCCTCACAACTTTGGGCTGTGAAAACCAGCGAGAACTGTTGCTGAGGATTACAGAGGGTGCGGGAGCCTCAGCAGCTCTTCTTAAAGGGCCCCCGCATGGACTCACTCAGATGTGCTCCCTCTAAGCCCAGCACTGGGCAGCAGCTTGAAAGGAAACTAGGAGATTCGGGGAGGAACTAACCTGCCTGAAATTGGGGCAAGAGGTGGAAGGGCAGCTTCCTCCCAGGCAGAGGAGCTGGCAGAGGCCATTGCTCCTTTGGCGAGTCCTCCCCCCACACAGCCAGCAGGCAGGTGCCATGTTTGAATCGCCAGCACCTGACTCACACCTTTGGCTCTGCCCTGGTGATTCCCAGAGACCCCGCCCCCTCCCACCTGCAAGCTTATCCGGGCCATTTCCAAGGGCTTTTCTAAGCAAGTGGCCTCTCTAGCCTCATGCTTTGACTTTCCTAAAATTTCTCAAACAAGCAGCAGCATGCCTCATATATCTTGATAAAGGGCCCCAGGCCTGGCACTAGTGGCAGCCTGCATTTTTTCATGGCTTGGAGTCTCCTGGACATCTCCAAGCCCAGCACAAGTAGCAGCCAACTACAGTTTGCTGTGTAGCTCATGCTGGGTGGCCCTGGGCAAGGCACTGGCACAGGCTGACTTTGTACCTCCCGGGAGGCCCCAGAGACAGTGCACCTGGTGGTCAGGCTTGACCACACTGGATTACAACCCTACCACATCCACTAGTGACACACTCAAGGGGCATACTCGCTGAACACCAAAGCTCCACTGAAGTAAATCCTGCTCCATAGGGGTGTCTCCAACACAGCAGCTCTTAGGCTATAGTTGCAGTTGGTTCTCACAAACGATTGGCCCGGGGATCAATTCCTCTCAGTGACACCAATAGTAACCAAGGCTCAACTACAACAGGACAGCACACACAGCCCACACAGGGGAGCACCTAGAAGGCCCAGCTCAGGTGACTGGGGAGGCTGAGCCACTGGACATTACAGGGCACCTACTACACAAAGCCACTCTACAAATTCCAGGAGACATAGCAGCTCTACCTAATACATAGAAACAAACACCTGGGAGCAGCCAAAACGTGGAGGCAAAGAAACATGTCACAAAAGAAAGAACAGAAGAAATCTCCAGAAAAGGAACTAAATGAAATAGAGCCAAGCATGCTACTAGATACAGAGTTCAGAATAATGGTTATAAGGATGATCAAGGAACTTAGTAAGACTATTAAGGAAACTAGTGAGATCATTAATGACATAATAAAGTACCAATCAGAAATGAAGGCTACACGAACTGAAATGAAGAATAATTTACAGGGAATCAATAGTAGAGTAGAGGACACTGAGAATCAAATCAGCAATTTGGAACATGAGGAAACAGAATACATTCAACCAGAAGAGCAAAAATTAAAAATAATCCAGAAATATGAAAATAATGTAAGAAGACTCCAGGACAACTTCAAGCGTTTTAACCTTCGGATTACTGGGGTACCAGAAAGAGAAGAAAGAGAGGGAGAAGTTGAAAACCTGTTTCAAAAAATAATTATAGAAAACTTCCCCTACCTGGTGAAAGAAATAATCTTACAAGTCCAGGAAGCACAGAGAGTCTCAAACAAGAGGAACCCAAAGAGGCCCTGAGCAGGACACATCATAATTAAAATGCCAAAAGTTAAAGCAAAGAGAGGGTCTTAAAAGCAGTAAAAGAAAAGCAGTTAGTTACTTACAAGGGAGCACCCATACAACTGTCAGCTGATTTCTCAACAGAAACCTTGCAGGCCAGAAGGGAGTGGCAAGAAATATTCAAAGTGATGAAAAACAAGAACCTACAACTAAGATTGCTCTACCCAGCAAAGCTATTATTTAGAATTGAAAGTCAGATAAAGAGCTTCTCAGACAAAGAAAAGCTAAAGGAGTTCATCACCACCAGATCACCATGAAATGTTGTAGGGTCTTCTTTAAGAAGAAGCTAATGAACAAAAGAACTGGACAAACTAAATAGATCCAGAGACATTGAGCATGCAACAGATGGTCATATTTCAGAGGGAAGAGGGAAGAGGGAAGAAGGGAAGAGGGAAGAGGGAAGAGGGAAGGGGAGTGGAGGGTGGGAAGAGTTAACCAAAGTTATATGCATATATGCATAACCCATGCACATAGACAGTAATGCGGTAAAGGCCTGGGGAGGGGGTGTGAGCGAGTTGGAGGGGGTTAATGGGGGAAAAATGGGACATCTGTAATACTTTCAATAATAAAGATAAATTTAATAAATAAATAATAAATAAATAAGTATTATTGTATCAATGTAAAAAAAAAAAAAAAAAAGATGTGGTACCAGCAAATGTGATGAGACGTAGAGTTTTGCAAATTTTTGTTTTATGTCTGAGATATTTCTTGTACTAGTTTAATGGCAGAACACACCCTGAAGTGATGAATTGTTGACCAGCTTTGCAGTGAGTGATCCAGTTGACATAATTTCAGGAATGTCATAGGATGAGACCATATACTTTTTTACTACTTTACACACATGTCAGAAATGAAGACAAGTGATAGAGCCTTAATATGGTCTTATATGCAATTGTTGATAGATGTAGAGTCTGGGAGCAGCTACTATTTCTGATTATTGATGTGAAGTAGGAATTTCTTAATTTCATGTTTGTTTCCTAAAAGAAAGCTTCTAAAATTACATTAGGTACAGGGCATATGATATCCAGGGACATACTTACTAATCATGTAATTGAAAGAAGGAAATATCATAGAGATTTAAAATCCACAAATAATTTTAAGTCATAATTTATTCAAATAATTTTAACATTTACCGCCAAAGTATGTAACTATAATAGAATCAATAAAAATTAGCGAATGCTAAGCAAAATAAGCCAGGCATAGAAAGACAAGTATCACATGATCTCATTTATGTGTGGAATCTAATGAACAAAATAAACTGATGAACAAAATAGATCCAGAGACATGGAAGCATGGAACAGACTGATGAATCTAAGAGAGAAGGGAGGAGGCAGGAGGCTGGAAGAGATCAACCAAAGAATTTATGTTTATATATGCATAATCCATGGATGCAGACAATAGTGCTCTGAAGGCCTGGGAGGCAAGGGGAGTTGGGTGGAGAGGGTCAATGGGGGGGAAAAAAGGGGTCATCTGTTATACTTTCAACAATAAAAATACATTAAAGATACATTTTTAAAAGGTAGCAAATGACATGTATGTATTTTTACTTTCCATTTTCCCTATATGTCTTCCTAGGGAAGGGAATAGGGAACACCGATATAATCAAATGTAAGGTAAAGCCAGAAATGGGCTTTTTGTGAACTCGATTATCAGCCACTGTGTATTAACAATTAATTAATTAGCAACTAATACATGTTAAACATGACATTTAAGTATTATTAAATTGTAATAATGTAAGAGAATTCTTATTGGTTTCTATCAACTTAATTTTCTAATCTAGTTTAGACTATGATGGTCTCAATGAGTCCTCCATTGGTTTAAAGTTTTTAGAGAACATTTCCCTTGTTTTCTAGAAACAAAGGAAAAATGTTTAAATTCGAATCCATTTCAAGGCACATCATTCTGTCCTGCTAATTCAATAGAGAAGGCAAAGGCTTTATAAGTTTTCCCTTCTTCAAGGCCACTTAATTAAGTGCTTATTCTGTGACACTGTACTAGATGTTGGGTTACACAGCTGGCAAAAGCACCCCTGATTTAAAATATCTCACAGTCTGGTGGGGAAGGCAGACATGCTAGTCAACTCTTACGTGATTATAAAACAATGTAGAAACACAGTGGGTCAGATTATTGCTATAAAACTGGAGATCAACCTCACGTTGCTACTTGGCAGTGGCCACAGGAAAGCCTATTGGAGTTGGAAACTCCCAAGAAGAATAGGGTGATTTTGATCAAAGTCATCCTACAAGTGATTTGGTATTGCTGAGCATAAATTTTAGTGTAATGGTTATTAAGAGTTGAGGCCAGAGAATTAGACAGAATCATAAAGAAACTTAATACAGAATGTAAAAGAATAGGATTTTATCCTGCAGATGATAAGTTACTGAACAAATTTCAAAAAGGAGAAACTATAGCCATATCTGTATTATAACAAGATCAGTCTGATGGCTATGTGTCATATGGGTCAAGGAATCAAAGATTAGAGGCAGGAAGGTCAATGAGGAGACTTCTGTATCCTGTGTGGCATTGGTAGCAGAATTGGTGAGAAGGGAAGGGACTCAAGAAGTATTAGAAGAAAAATCAATTGGTTGAATGCAGGGGGTAAGAAGAGGGAATGTTAATGATAATTTCCAGATTTTTCAGCTATAGGAACTGAGTATAAGATTATGCCCCCAAAGAATACTGAAGGAGGAACTAGTTTAAAATGAGAGGATGTGGATTCAATGCTGATTGTTTTTATTTTTTTATTTTAAGTGCTCCTGGCACATTCATGTGAAGCTGTTGTTAACAGTCAGATGAGGCTATAATTCAGGTTATCATAAGTCTTCTCTGATTAACCTAACCAGATGAAATTTCTTCACACAGAGATTCCCTACAACACTAATAAGAGGTGTTACTATATCTCTTATGACAAATCTAAAACTGCCTTATAATTTAGTTCTTGCATGCTTTTGCTACATTGCAGCCACTTTGATGAAGGAAATGTGTCTCGTATTTGTACTCTTGCCTAAAAGGACCTAGCAAGTGTCCTACACATAGAAGATGTAAAAGTTCCAGACATGTAATGGGTGCTCAGTGTTTATTGAATAAGTGAATACAGTGTATAAAACATTTACTGAGTTGATGTTAATTATAAATAATAAGTATGCGGGTTGCACAAGTTTTTCTAATTACATTTACATTTAATTTATGTATTGTTTTATATGATTATCTGACTGGCAATAAGTGTTGGCATATTCTAACAATGTTAATAAAAAAATTCTATTTTTTCCCTTATTTTCCTTAAGGTCTTGTTACCACAGCCAGAAGGCTCACAAGAAGAGAGTACAGCTAGTTAAGAAAGAATCTTTAATACTGGTGCATGGTATTGGCTTTCCATCAGTTTATATACTACGATCTCTGGCTACTAAAACTGGCATATCTATTTCTTTGCTACAATAATAATGTCACTGCAATTCATTCTCTGAGGACCATTTTCTTGATAATAAATTAATAAGCTCCTGATATCAAAAGTCATATAAAAAATGTTTAAGACTCTTTGTTTATGTATGCTATTTCCTAAATCCCTGGAGTGGAGCTAAATAATAAAAATAAATAAATTTATAGGATATTTTAGTCATTATTATCAAAAAACCAATCTTTGTTTAATTTAAATGATTGCTGAGGTTCCGAGGAAAGAAATACCTTGCAAGATGAACTTTACAGACCACCCCTTAAAGGGAAATAAACAGGATTGGGGTTTAATTTGAGTATCTAGCTTAATTGATCACATATGTAGGTAAACTACTAATTGGAGTCATGAGCATGATGCCATTTTAATAACTTGCTGGTTCAGCTCATGGTTTTCTGGCTATTACGAAGCCTTTTGAGCTTTTTAGTTAATTAATGTCTACTATTGAACCTATGGTTGCAATAAGGTTCAATTTATTTTTAAAAGACAATCTAACTCCAAGTTTGCTTCACTTAAAGATGAATTTAGGTGACCCACAGTACATTTTCTAAAGACAAGAGGAATGAAAGAACAAGCTTCAGCTGAATGCCTGCTTTGGGGCTGGGTGTCAATGGGTCAGATTTGGCCTGACCTGATATTGTTGCAGCTCTTTTCTCCAAAAATATTCCCATCAAGCATGAGTATGATGGAAATGGGAGCGAAATGTAAGTGTAAGAATTTACTCCCTTATACATCTATAGCTATTTTTCAAGAAAGAAGCTTAAATGGTCCATGTCTCTTTCTGGAATGTGCATTCCCTCTGTGAGCATCCAATTAATCCAACTGTAAGTTTCATGTAAATCCAAGGCAAGTTCCATTTCTTTTGGGACTCCTCCCTGATTTTCAGATTCCTTCAGCCCATGGTGATTTCCCTTCTATCTGTACATATGCTTTCACAGAAACATTTATTGTCTTTATACTCTGTCAGGTAGTATGCTAGGCCCTGATAATACCAAAATAAAAGTTTTAGTCTTGAGCTCTGTTGTTTGTGTGCATGTGGAGGTGAAGGTAAGAGGAAAATTACTTAGAGAAGTTAATTAAGAAGTAAGAAATGAACTGAGTTAAGGGTTAAATTTTTCTCTTTATAGGGT
The DNA here is from genome assembly GCF_964146895.1 of Miniopterus schreibersii. Classification (NCBI taxonomy): domain Eukaryota; kingdom Metazoa; phylum Chordata; class Mammalia; order Chiroptera; family Miniopteridae; genus Miniopterus; species Miniopterus schreibersii. The sequence goes on along the minus strand of NC_138101.1, from coordinate 65,736,857 downwards.
TATCACTATAATTATTATTAGTGTAAAATTGTTTAAACAACATAAATATATAACACATTTTGTTAAAAATTATTAATAATATTTTGTTAGAAATAAATCTCTTAGATGTATCCAATAAATTCATGTATCTGTACCTTAATATTAAATTTTCCTAAAATGGGCCATGGATCAGAATCAATTCTGTCATTTTTTATTTTTATGCAAATAAGATAACATGTGATCTCATAAATAATCAGATGGAATAGAAAGTAATTTGTAATATAATCCATTTCAAATTTTTGTGCTCTGGGTCATATGCCCAAATTGCCTGCTGATATACCATAAAATATAATTTTAATGAGCTATCAGCTGACAGTTCAAGTATTCCTTCAAATTTATTAAGAGCAAAGAATGGAGAGCCACCTGACTTTTAAAAATGCTTTAGAAAATTTATGCCCAGTTAATACAATGCCAGAAAATATGCTTCATAAATATTTTTATATTTCTGTACAGAAAGGGCCTTCTGAACAAAACTATCCTACCAGCAACCTGGATTAAGGATAACCAAATGGCAAACAACCCTTGAAAGCTAGAGACCTCTAGAGAAATTTAGGGACATCCCCTTAGGAGACATTTGTTTACATTCAAAGGGTTAAAAATTTAAAGAATATCCCTCCTCCTCTCCCAGGGAAGATCTGTTTACATTCTAGAGCAAAAGTCTCTAACTTTATCTCCAGAGGAGAGGGGGACAACTGTCAGGGGCTCTATATAAGCTTCTAGATTTTTTAATTTTTTTAGTTTTATTTTCAGCGTTTTTTATTTTTTTTTTAAATATTGCAAATGTCCCTTTATCTCCCCAATGACCCATTCCACCCTATCCCACCCCCCTCCCTAGTCCTCCTCCCCACCGTTGTCCGTGTCCTTGAGTTGTGCATATATGCATATAAATTCTTTGGTTACTCTCTCCCCCTCCACCCACCCGCCCTCCTCCATCCCTCTGACATTCATCAGTCTGATCTATGCTTCCATGTCATTGAATCTATTCTGTTCATCAGTTTATTAAGTTCTTTAGATTCCACGTATAAGCGAGATCATGTGATGTTTGTCTTTCTCTGCCTGGCTTATTTCACTTAGCATAATATTCCCCAGGTCCTTCCACACTGTCCTAAAGGGTACGAGATCCTTCTTCTTTACAGCTGCGTGGTATTCCATGGTGTAGAATACTGTCCCACAGTATTCTATTTTTATCCACTCATCTGCTGATGGGCACTTGGGCTGTTTCCAGATCTTAGCTATTATAAACTGTGCTGCTATGAACATAGGGGTGCATATATTCTTTCTGATTAGTGTTTCAGGATTCTTAGGATATATTCCTAGAAGTGGGCTCACTGAGTCAAAAGGCAGCTCCATTTTTAATTTTTTGAGGAACCTCCACACTGTTTTCCATAGCGGTTGCACTAGTCTGCATTCCCACCAGCAGTGTACTAGGCTTCCCCTTTCTCCACTAGATTTTTAATGTCAGTGTTGCTCTCTTGCTGTACAAACTCCACTGTGTGCTCAAATGAGATCTTCAATCATCGAGTCTCTGCACAGGACATTGTGGCAGAAAGAACTGATGATGCAAGATTTTCTGTAAATATGTTCATTGCCGCGTTATTTACAATAGCCAGGATATGGAAGCAGCCCTAGTGCCCATGGGTAGTTGATCGGATAAAAAAGCTGTGGTACATTTACACAATGGAATACTACTCGTCTGTAAAAAAGAAGAAAATCTTACCTTTTGCGACAGCTGGATAGACCTGGAAAGTATTATGCTAAGTAAAATAAGCCAGACAAATCAGAGAAAGACAAATACCATATGATTTCACTTACATGTGGAATCTAATAAGCAAAATGAACAACATACAAAATAGAAACAGACTCATAGATACAAAGAACAGACAGACTGCCAGCTGTCAGAGGGGAGGGCTGGGTGAAAAGGTAAAGGGATTAAGCAAAACTAAATAAATAAAACTCATTGACACAGATAATAGTATGGTGATTACCAGAGGAGAGGAAGGTAGTAAAGGGTAAAGGGGAGATAAACAGTGATGAAAGGAGACTTGGAGTGGTGAACACACAATACAATATATAGATGATGTATTATAGAATGGTACACTTGAAACCTATGTAACTTTATTAACCAATGTCACCCCAATAAATTCAGTAAAAATTTAAAAAAACAACAACCCCCCCAAATATTATCAAACAACTAAAAGAAGATTTTCTGCAATTAAATGTCTGTCTCTTGTCCTAAGGTCTCATGATTCTACATGTGTGTGTGTCTGTGTGTGTGTACACACAATTGATAAAGAGATATGTAAAATTATGCAAGTGGAGTAACATCTCAGAACCTTCACAGTTTCTGACTCAATCACAGATTAATTCACTTTCACAAGTCCAGTATTTCTAACTGCTCTTGTTTTGAATCCCTGAAGGTTTTGACATTGCTAGAACAGGTGTGCTTTCTTTTGTAAAGGAGAAAGGGGGTTATTGTAAAAGTAGAAGTGACAAAAGTAATAACTAATACTCTATTGTAGGCAGATCAATTTTAAAAAATGACAGTTTACCCTTTGGAAAGTTTATGCATACACCAATTTGCATACCGTAGAACCATTAAACTAGAGCTAGTGGGGAAAAAATTGAAGAGAAATAATTAAAGGTGATTCTGTTTATATAGAGTTAGAGTTACAAAATTAAATTTTGTATTCTCAGAGTTGTATATTTCTGTAATTAAACTACTAAGGAATCAAAGGAAATAAAAATTCATAACAGTGGCTACTTTTGACGAAGAAGGAGATATAGTTATGAAAGGCATTTAGGGAGGCTTCAAAGGTATTGGTAATGTTTTATTTTCTAAATATTTATTTTATTATTTTCTGTAAACTTTAAGACATGGTTTTACATTTCTATATATGAAATGCACCATTACATTTTTTAACTTATTAAGTTTTTAAAATTAAACCATCAGTGTCACAGCTGAGTGATGATTAAGAGGAATTAGTAACATGAGTGCTTTTGTTTCAAAAGGCACAGCAAATAAGAATATTTTATTAATTTGCTCACCTGCAAATATTTACTGAGCATCTATTATGTGCAATTGTTCTCGGTGCTTGTGAAACTGTTACTAAAACAGGATGAAACAAGGGAAAGCAGCTAAAAGGCTGTTGCAAGAATCCAGGCAGAAGATGATGGTGGCTTCAGCAAAGGCGGTGGCAGTGGAGATGACTGTCATCTGATAGTAGTTATATTTTGAATGTAGAACCAACTGGATTTCCTGAGAGTTTAGAAGCAGGGTGTAAAAGAGAAAAATATTCAGTATAACTCCAAGGTTTTACCTGAGCAACTGGAAAAAAAGGAGTTTCTACATATGAAGAGAGGTTACAATGTCAATGAAGCAGATTTAATGGGGAAGAAAATCTGATTATCTCCATCAGATACCCAAGTGGCACTAGATGTATACGTCTCCAGTGCACGAGAGAACTATTTAAACACCAGATGTGCTACTTACCAAGTCCGTCAACTAAAAGCATCTTATTCTTGTTCGAAATTTTCATTTGAGTTCTTTTCTTATTGAGGAAACTCAGTTAACAATCTCAAATGTTGTCCTTTGACTCGGAACTATAACAGAAAACAAGAATTTGTTTTTAGTGCTAATGTATAAAATTTTCTAAACACATAACTTCAGCACAAACCCATAAGTGTGCACACAGGCATTTGTGTGTGTGCGTGTGTGTGTGTGTGTGTGTGTGTGTGTGTGTGTGTGTTTACTAAACTACAGTGCTAATGGTTTTGGCTCTGGTTTCTAAACTTTCTCACAGGGAGATGTGGAAACATTAGCCAGTAATAGCTAAGGGAAATGTCTTTGTCACCTTCCAGCTCTGCACTGTCTTTCCAAGGACCTCTGTTGTGACCCACGGCATACTGGGCTGAAACTGATATTTCCCTCTGTCATGATTTTTAATGCCAATTACAGAGCTGTTTTGGTCTCTCTGTTTGTAAGTGCTCAAATGTCAGGCTTTAAATAGAGAGCCAATTGTTTCTTTGGCTTTAGTTACCTGTGTTCTTAACTACAGGTCCTTTGATGAATGACTGTCCCACACCAAACATTCTGTACAATAGCAGTTGCATCTTTGTTTCTCAGTTTTCAATGCTCTCTTGTAGTCACTCTAGGTATCTTAGCTTGGCCCTGAATTATGCAGCAATAATAGGCACATTTTACAGGTATTCTAGTTGTTTTTTTGTTTGTTTTTTAATAAAAACAGAATGAATTTCACATGGCTAAACTCCTAACTGAAAAAAGTCTTCCACTTTGTGGAAAAGTCATGATCTCTGTCACTTCATGTATAACATTAGAAAATATGCTCTTGGTTCTAGAACTCAGAATTTTACTACCTGAATATATTTTTGTCCTATTTTACAAAAAACTATAGCAATAATTTTGTGAAGTTACCTCAAGTCTAGGGTGTGATTTTTAACTTTGCTCATTAATAAATTTGATTGTCAGTTGACCCAGATATCAGATTCATTCTATCAGGGTAGGCAAATTTAGACTACCAATTTATTATTCTACATGAAAAACATAAATTCTAACAGAGTGAAACTGTAGTGTGCACTTGACTCTTACTCTATTGTCTGTAGGAAATTTACATAGACAGCCAAATTTTTACCAGAATATTGCTTATCAGGTAGAGTAATATTGTTTCAAGTAGGTAACTGATTGCCCTTAATACCTAAAGTTGTAAAATTACATATCTGAGAAACAGAATTAGAGGAAGCTCCCCCTAGATTATACTTGGCTGCTGACAAAATTTTAATCTTTTTCTAGCACTCAAAGAGACCATCACTTACATTGTTATGTACTGTTACCTCAGATAGGTAGCAGCACCCTTTTTTATATCAATTATATTGAAGTAATATTCATTCAACACATTACTCATCAAAAGTGGGTAGATTTTACCTACAGAATGTGCCTTAAGAAGATGTGAAAAACTCCCCAAACTCCTTCGTGGAGAGCTCGGAACGCATTCTTTCCTATTATTGTCATTGAGGTCAAATGGCAGCTCCATATTTAATCTTTTGAGGACCTTCCATAGTGTTTGCCATAGTGGCTGCCCCAGTCTGCATGCCCACCGGCAGTGCACCAGGGTGCCCTTTCTCCACACCCTCGCCAGCACTTGTCATTTGTTGATTTGTTGATGGAGCCATTCTGACAGGTGCGAGGTGATACCTCACTGTCATTTTAATTTGCATCTCTCTCACGATTAGTGACATATATAATAAGTCTAGTTACCATTCATCCCCATACATAGTTACAGAATATTTTTTCTTGTGGTGAGACTTAAGATCCAGAACATACTCTATACATAGCGAATCTTACCCTGTTTTGTGTGAAGTTATTAGGTGAAATTATAAATAGATAATCTCTGACTTTCAAATCAATTTAGTTCAATATACATTTATTGAATATTCAGTGGATATCTGTTTCTTATCTTAATATTAAAATTTGAGCCCGGCCGGGCGTGGCTCAGCGGTTGAGCATCGACCTGGGATCCAGGCGATCGGGGTTCGATTCCCAGTCAGGGCACATGCCCAGGAACTGTGGGCTCCATCAATGACTCTCTCATCATTGATGTTTCTATCTCTCTCTCTCCCTCTCCTTTCCTCTCTCTGAAATCAATAAAGATATATTAAAAAAAAAAAAAGGAAAAAAAAAAATTCGAGAAACATGTTCAAGTTAGAGTTCCTTTCATTAAATTTCAATAGATATGCATGTTTTAACACCACTTATTATTTAATTATTGTGTTTGTGTCCATATTTTTCATTCATGAATCATTCTGGTTTAAGACTATTAAATAATAATGGACAAGTATGAAAAAAGACTTTTAACCAGAAAACCTACAGTCATAAAAATTTCTATATAACACCTTCACTGTTTTTCTTGCCTTGTGCAGAGCTCCCATTTTCCATTTGTGAGCACTTTTGTCCATCTTTCTTACAGCTTCTCTCTGAGAGTGGAAAAAACGACAACTATTAATGATACAGCGATAAGTGAGTCTGAAAAGTAGAATGAACTTTAAGCCAAAACAAGTAAAAAATTATACTATTGCTGCCAGTGAAAATCACAGACTAAAAATATATTACTGCATGGCTCAATGAGAAAAACAGAAAAGGGGACAGAATAAGAGGGGAACTGGGTCAAAGGAAAGAGAGAAGTGGCATATGCCGCAAGAACAAAGACATAGATCCTCAGTCTTCCTGAACTCTGACAGTGGCCTTGCTAAAACTACTGCAATTCTTGTCTAAAATTATATAACATATTATTTTGATATGTGTGAGTAAGTTATTTTGTGTGCTTCATATTAATACAAAGAAAAAGATTTTAATTATTTTTGAAGAATACCTGGAGCGCATCCTTTGAAAACTTGTGGACCACAGATAGACAGCCTGCAAGTATTTAACAAAGAGAACATTGGAAAATTCTTTTTTCTCCTTTCCTTTTTGGCTCCATATTGTTTCAGAAATCATGTGACACAATTAATTAGGGAAAAATAAAATGCAAAAGGAATTCCTACTGGCATTTGGCAATATAAATATTATATGTACAGGGAGGGGGTTTTGTTAACATTCTGCAATCCCCTGTTTTCAATTTCCTCAATTCTTTTATATAATAAAGTTTTAGTTATGCCTCCGGATACAGGGTAAATTAGGTAAAGTTTAAAGTCCTGCCTTCCTAATTACTCTTCTTGTAAAATATCCTAAAAACTCCATTTAATTGGTTCCTTCAGGAGTTTAAATAAAAGGGCACTAACAAATTTGCATGTGATGAAATGTTTGACATAAGACTCAAAAATAGTGAAATTATACCATAGCTGTCTGGTCTTACTTAAAGTATTAATTCTCTAATATAAAGACAAGTGTTTCATTTTCCAATTCTTTCTTGGTTCATATTCCTAATGACTCCCAAATAGAGGTTTTTTGTAACTTTCAGAGAGACTATTCTACTATCTATAAGATAAATAAAATTATAAGTTCTTAAACTTCATGACAGAATGGCATCCCTTATCCACATTTTTATTATGCATTAAAGCCAAAGGGAAAATCACTTTAAAAAGAGTTATATAAGCTCTGGTCTGTGTGGCTCATTTGTTTGAGCATCTTCTTATGCACCAAAAGGTCACTGGTTTGATTACGGGAGATACCCAGGTTGTGGCTTCAATCCCCAGCTGGGTGCATATGGAAGCAACCAGTCGAGATATCTCTCTCTCTCTCTCTCTCTCTCTCTTAAAAAAATAAAAATCAATAGAAAAATCCTCAGGTGAGGATTTACCAAAAAAAGACACTTTTTTTTTAAGTTACATAATGCATAAGCAATATGTGATACATGTATACATACACACACACACTGGAATAGCAATACATTATTCAGCCTTGAAAAGGAAGAAAGTTCTGACGTGCTCAATGAAATAAGCCAGTCACAAAAGGACAAGCACTGTGAGATTCCACTTGTACCAAGCACCTAGAGTAGCGGGTTCATAGGAGCAGCTGGCAGACAGTCCGGGTGGCCTGTCCAGGCTCCACTCATAGCTGGATGGGGGACCTTTGTCTCAGATTTAGCCACAGAATGAAATCGGTGATTTCTGCCATGAATCCTTTCATATATCTGAGTCTTCGTACAGTGAAATCCCGCGCATTCTCCACTCCCCGGGGGAGCCCTCTGCACGCACTCCCAGCTGGTGCAGAGCCCAGCGCGCAGGCCTCAGTTCTCCGCAGTCTCCGGCTGTGCAGCCCGCCGGGAACCAAGGCCACGGGCGGCACCGAGAAGCCTCCTGGGCTGTTTCCGAGGACAGAGGCCCAGGTGGTAATTCATCTGCTGCCGAACGAACCAAAGCACAAGCAGGCGAAGATGTAGTTCCTTTGGCTGTAAAATAATGGGCAAAATTGTATCATTTCCTTCGAAATGATATTACCTTATTGAGAGAACAAGAAAATTTAAACATTCTGTTGTCTAAAAGCAAAAAGAATTCCTATGACAGAGAGTAGAATGGTGTTTGCCAGCGGCTGGGGGTGGGGACAATGGGGAATTGTTCAAGGGGTACAGAGTTTCAGTTTTGCAAGATGAAAAGGGTTCACAGTACTGCGAATGTACTTACTGTCACTGTACTGTACACTTAAAAATGATTATGATGGTAAGTTTTATGCTATTTAAATTTTGCCATCATTTAAAATCGTTTTTTAAAGATGTATACGTTGCTCTAGCTGGTTTGACTCAGTGGTTAGTGTGTTTGGCCTGCAGACTCACGGGCCCGGGGTTCGATTCCAGCCAAGGGCACATACCTCGGTTGCAGGCTCATCCTGGCCTCTGTCGGGGTGCCTGTGGGAGGCAACCAGCGGTGTGTCTCTCTCGCATAGATGTTTATCTCTCTCCCCCTCTCTTCCTCTTTCTATAAAAAGCAATGGAAAAAAGATCCTTGGGTGAAGATAAAAAAACCCAAAAAACATGTATATGTTTTCCAGCTCTTACTCCAATTATTTGTCACCCACTCATTTTAAAAAATGTAAAGTAAAACAAGAACATATTCTTCTAAAAGATTCAAACAATGCAGAATTTGATAGAACAAAACAAGTTCCTCCTTGACTTACACTCAACTTCTTTCTTCCTGGTGGCAGGTGATGTGTATTGTTCCAGTTTCTGTTGTCTATGGAATAGAAAATCTATATATAAAATATAAATGCTTGACATTCACATATTAAGGGTTTCTTTGAACCTAAGTGGGGCCATGGCATGTACAAAGTTCTTACACTTGCTTTTTTCCTTTAATATGTCTTAGAAATGTGTCCAACTAAGTATATATGGCTTTCCTCATTCTTTTTAATAGCTGCACAGCAATGTTACCATTAATATAGCCATTTCTCTATTGATGAAATATTAAAGTTGTTTCTCCTTTCATTTTGGTAAAGTTCCACTCAATGCTGAACAATGCACTAAAATCTTTGCATGGAAGTATGTACAGCACCCGCAATAGTCCCCAGCATGTGCATATGAGTTAGATAAAGTCTTAGCTTTAGATTCTTTGAGGTGATGGCCCTTGACTTCTATTCTTACTATATTTTCTTACAGTAATAAGAAAGATAAAAAATGTGTATATACCCATACATGCAAAATGTGTAAATGAGAGTATAATTTTTAAGAAATTAAATAGAAATATGTATCCAGAGGACTTGCTTCAGCATTGCTAAAACTTGCCAAGAATCATTTTTCCTCCCAGCAATATATTTATTGCAAAACCAGGGATTGCTAATAGCAAAGATAAAGAATTTTAATATCTTCCCCCCAACCCCCAAATTCCCTGTCTCAAAACCATAGAGGATATTTCAAAACACTTTTTTATCTCCCTAAAAGAAGAGTCAGATGGAAATGTGATGCATCCTGGGTCACTGAAGTCCAGATAAAACTAAAATCATTCTTTTAGAGAAGGTAGTCCAAAAAGGATATTGATCTCTTGGAGTTACAAAGGAACCTGAGTTTTCAGAACAAGAAAATAAAAAATATTGACTATTATTAGGACATTAATAAATTGTTATTTTATTTATATTATGTTTTAATATTTATTTATATTCATTTTACTAATAATTTCCCCCCTCAAAAAACTAAAGAAAAAAATCAGCTATGGAAACTTCTCCCTGTAATAATTTAAGATGCTCTGGGCCTCACATGCCATTTTTGATGGTCATTTCTTTTGTCTTCCAGCTCCCCTTGGTCCGGCTCATGTTCTACCTAAGATATGCTCCCTTCCCTGGTGAATATACATTATCAATCACTGACAGCTGTGAAGGTGGCCTCCTCTAATGACTTCCTTCTCTGCTCCTCAAGAATTAAAATTGGTAGAAAAACTCTGGATTGAGAAGGCCAGTTAACAACTTGGGAACTTCATTTTGTGTGCACAAGTTGCAAAGGCTGAAGTGCCCAACAGCTATAACATATAAGAATTCATGCCTCAAGCAATGTTAACCCTAAATGTAGTTTCACAATATAAATTAAGACAATATCTGTTATCAGGACATATAAGTTATTTAAGTTTTCCCAATTCAACTAGAACAATGTATGTTCCCATTAAGAGGCTAATTTCTCTCTCTTATTCATAACTTATACCAGTTATGTTGGGAAGAATCAGAAAGTGGAAAAAAATAAATAAAATTAGCAAATACATAGTGAAAAACTAAATAAATAGCCAAAGAGATGTAACATATCTGTAATTTAAATCTGTGTTTCTTACAGGAAATTCTGGTTCCTCTGCTAACAGTAGTGATAATGAAGACCCTCAAATAGACATTGTGGAAGAGGACCCTGGAAATTCTGGAGATGATGTTAGTGAGCAGTCTGTGCCAGACCTGTTTGACATGGATGATGTAATTGTCTGTCAGTATGACAAGGTTCGTTGCAGCAAGAACAAATGGAAAGTCTACTTGGAAGATGGTGTTATGTGTTTTGGAGGGAGAAACTATGTATTTGCAAAAGCCATTGGTGATGCAGAGTGGTAAAACTTATAAACTCAATACATCATAAACATCAGTGGAACTATATCATGTATTGTGAAACTTATTTTTATTTAAATATAGTCCACAGAGCTACTTAAATTTTTGTTTTACTATATGGAATTTAACAAAATTATAATTCAGATGCACATACAAATAAAAAAATATTTAAAAAAATAGAGCTACGTTGTATATACATAATTCAAAAAAGAAAGAAAATTCCTACTAAAAATTATAGAAGCAATAAATTTTAAACCATAGCAACCTGTAAGTATTCAGTATAAAACAACCAAAATAAGATAATCATTGAGAATATTATTATGTCATATTATGGCTCATTAATTGTTATTCATAATGATAGTACTGAGACAGTAAGAAAATGTCTAAGTTTATTACCAAATAATCTTTCTCTGAAAAAGCTACAGAAATATGTAACACGCTTTGAAAGATTTCTTCAAAATAATTAAATTTTAGCACTTAAAAAAGATAAGCTATCTGGAAAAATCACTTCTATGGATTGTTTCATTTCTTACATACCTAAAATATTAGGTGTCCATTCCTACTGCATGGGAAGTTATTTTTAAATGAATTACTTAATCTTTCCCTGAGACTAGAAAATAATGACTTTTGGCTTTTAACGTCTTAAGAAATCATCAGCTTTTCTCTTTTGAAAATTCATGACTGGAATCAAAAACATCCATCTCTCTCTGCTTTTCGTTCAAGCCTCTTGCCAGCCAGTTTAGACTCCAGAGAGCCTATGACAGGTTTTTTTTTGATATATGCTATTGGCTGCCAGCTCTATAACTTCCTCCTTTTTTCTATCTGATCTCCACAGCCTCTGAAATAAATAAAAAAAGAATTGAAACAAATATGATAAAGGCATTCCAAGATAGAAATTATGACACAAAAATTCTTGACATTCAGTTAAAGAAGTGGTCTGTTTATCATCAGTCAACACTCAAGGAGATAACATAATTTATTTTGGCAATTGTGTGTTCAATTCTATCAAGTGATCTAAGAGATAATGGTCAGATGCAGAATTATAATCCAGATAATGTCTTTATTAAGATAAAAAGGAAACCACCTCTTTCAAATCAGATAAGGCTAGTTGGGGATAGCTCCCAAAACATGTGAGCTTTTTATTGTATCACTTTGATGCCCAGAGCCAAGACAGTGTGATATGGAAGCAAAGCAGGACTGAGAAAGGAAGCAGGTCTTTGGCCACAGTCCTTTGGGGGCAGGATCTCTTTCCCCTAATTTTGTGATGTAAGGTACAGCTCAATAAGTCAGCAACAGGAACACTGAAGAACAAAATCCTGACACCAACACAGTAATTCTGGTATTTATCCTTGTAATAAAGGCTTTCTTTCTAGAAATTATCCTTTTTACCATGGATGAAACTATTCTATTCTACCTTCTTTATAGAAGAACCTTGTTGAATCTCTTCCTGGTTGCTTAAGCCCAAAACTGGAAGTCTTCTATGACTCTCCTTCATTTGCACCCCTTCACACACACGTCCAAGAAAAATAACAAGTCTGTAGCCGTTGTCACAGTATTAGTCCAAGCCAACACATCTCTTGCTTGAATTTTTTACAGCAGACCACAGTTCCATTCACCCCACCTCCTGAACATTAACACGGTTCCCACTCTTATCCACTCATTTCTGCAGATAAAGTGATTTTTTAAATGCAAATATAATTATGCCACTTTTTTGCTTAAAACTCTTCAACAGGTTCCAATTGTCCTCAGATGCAGCTGAAAATTTTAATGCAAGCTGACAAGACTCTCCTCAATCAAACTTCCTCACACTTTTTCAGCTGTATTTTATTCCAGGCATGTTTATTAAGGATCTACACCTATGAGAGAAAGAAGAAAAGAATTAAGATTAGGCAGAGAAGTCTAAAGAAGCTTTGGTCACTTGGAGAGAACACGTGGAGTGACTATTGCCCATGAGAGCCATCCTTCACCAAGCTAAATTGGAAAAAGCTTTTATGAGTTTGCCTCAATCTCTCAATAGACTGCCCCTGAAAAAGAGCAATCTCGAGTGAAAAACTATGCAGCTGATGCAGACCCTGAGGAGCTGGTACCCGTAGGCTGTCTGTTAACCTCAGTCCCCACACTTGTCATCCAAAACTTTCCTGGAGGAGGAATTGGACGGGGCGGGCCCTTATCTACTACAACCCCTTCTGTGTACCACTCAGATGTGATCTTCAATATACGCTTGGGGAACAGTTCCTTTAGGATTTTAGTAAGCATCTCTCCCAGAGGGAAAACTTAGAAGAGAGAGCTTAGTAAGATGAACAGTCTTTGCTTCTCTAGCTGCCTCAGGCCCATGATTGATATTTATCATGTCCCTCCTCTACAATATAAGAGGAAATGTCTGGATTTCCTTCACACTTAGCTTCCACCTCTTCTGGCCTTGGTGGTTTACCTGGTGCCATGACCCAAATCCTCATGCTTAAGCACCCTGGTTCTCTGATCACCACAAACTCCTCAGGCTGAGGTTGCCAGCTCTTATTCATTTGCAGTGATCTTTGGGAAAGGGACACCTATGCAGGTCACCTGAGTTCAACACATATTCTTTCCTGTCTCATTGTAGAGCAGCAGGTCTACTTCTTCCTCATGACTGGAGTAATTTACCCCTACCAAGATATTGACACCTGTTCTTGCGTGATGGTATTAGTATATAAGGAATTCAATATGTGTAACTTAAAATTCAATGGTACCTGTTCTGAGTCCCCTTCCTAAAGGGCGGCCTTTTAGAAGCCTAGGACCTCTAATCCTTCAGTGCCCAGAGTTGCAAGAATATGAATTACAAATGCCCACAGTGGTTTATTGGAAGTCACAGTACATAGAGCCACTCCTTCCACCTGTTTTCCTTTCCCCAATGCCATACAAAGTCTTTGATTCCATGCATATACTGTGTCTCGCAGAATGGCATGTTGTAGGAAAAGGGAAAACGCTTAGGCTTTCTCGCCACTTTCTCCGGTTATGTAAACATGATATAGCATAGTCATAACAGATGCCGTGTTAGTTGACTAATGTCTGACTCATATTTGTCCGAGAGCCACTATTGTCTTGGGTCCTATAAGACTGGCCCAGGCCTTTCAGAAGTGTGGTTTGTGGATTGTTTCCCTGGGGTGTAGTGTGTCCCCCTTTGTATGCCCGGTTGAGAGAGTGTGGGTTTGTCTATCCTGTACCTTTGACCCGCCACAGCCAAATAATAAAGTAAGTGTCTCATCCTCCTTGGGCTCCATGGCTCTTCTTTGGATTGTGCAGAGCTAGAGTGAACCTCCCTGGCCCTGAGTGGCCACTACAGTTGGCATAGTCATTGGCACGACACATGTCATCCATGCAAATTATCACCTCTAACACTGGCACTTTATCTGTGCCTTCAGCAGGTGATCCCAATTCTCTAGCCGGCTTTCCGCCTCTAGGTAGTACAATATGTGATATGTCCAGTTTCTCCCATGGCCATGGGTCCATTCCCACACCATTTTTGATGTAAAGTATGCCCCTTGTTCTGATGCAATGTTATGTGGAATCTCACAACAGTGGATCAAACACTTAAATCTTGAGATAGTGATACGGGCTAACGCCCTGTGGACAGAAAAAGCAAACCCATACCTGGAATATATGCAAATTCTTTTAAGAATGAACCACTACCTCTCCAAAGATGAAAAAGGCTGAACAATATAAGCAGCTTGCCAACAAGAGGCAAATTTTATCTCCTGGAGAAATGATGCCATAAGGGGAGTTCAGTACTTGTCTCACTGCTGACGGATTAGAAGCATTCATTAGCGGCAATAGCTAGCTCAGCCCTGGGAAGTAGAAGTCTATGACATTATGAAACTTTCATTTTTGTCACTGGCACTTATGTGGCCATCCTGCCAGCACTGAGCTAACAATGTTAGAGGCCAGCTAACATCAAAATTGGTTGATCATATTGTTCACTTGGTTGTTGAGTGCCTTTTCTGTTTTGAATGTTCTCTGGTGAACATGAACTTCTGATATAAATATCTTTCCCCTTTGTGCCCACTCCTATGTTTATTCACATGCTTCTACCCCATACCATCCCATCTTGTCTCCAATCTTTTAATTTTTATCCTTTTAAGGTCCTGCTAGGCCATTTGTCTCTGCCCATAACTCATATATATTCTAACCAGATGCACTTCCCAAAACTCTCTATTGGGAGAATTTTTGATCACTACTGTTTTTCAAGGCCACCCCTGAGTGAGGCTGCCATGCGTTTCTAATATATACCCATATTCATTCATTCAACTTTTATTGAGCACCTGCTCTATGCCAATTACATTGTTAGGGTTTGGGAATCAAAGAAGAATTAGACACCATCTTTGCTCACTAGTTCAGAGTCTAGTGGAAGTCAGAGAATAAAAACAAGGTCGTAAGTGATACTAGTATCATTAATTGAATGCTGTCAGGGAAATATATATAAGTATTAGATGTTTCAAAGAGGGAAGTTGCCAAGTAGCAGAAAGAATAGCCTGTAGGCAGAATATGCATAGATTCACACAATTACAGTTGTAAGTAAAAATGATTAACGTTCAGCCTGCAAATGTGATTATCAGTCATAGAGATGAAGCTCAGTATATACTTTGGGGAAGATGACAAAACAGCACCTGTTTAATACCATCGTGTAGCACACCCTGTTCTGAGCTTATGTAATTCCTCTTTTTCAAACACATGACTCAGGGTATCTCTCAGGCGCCATCGATGCCTGTCAATAGTGGAATGGACTGCCACACTGGGAAAGTGATGGGAGAAAGTGCCAAAGGAGGCAAAGAGAGAAGAGGGAGAGGGGTGAGCAAAAAGAGAGATGAGTATTACAGAACAATGTGTTCCTAAATAATGCAGATGTGTTTTTTCAGTTCAGAGTCTATGTGGTTTCTGGCACAACTCCTCAAAACAAGTCAATTAGACATAGGCAAATGTTCTCAGCATTGCAGAATGAATGGTTAAGATCCAAAAATAAAATTATACCCCAATGGAGATTCTGACATAAAAATCTCAAGCTACTCCAAAAGGGAGTAGCCACCTTCAAAAAAAGGTGTTGCTCATTTGGACATCTATTTCTCAATCTAGGTCCCTAGGTGAAAACAAGGAGCCTCAACTTAGGAGATGCTCCCCATCAATAGCAGTCACAGGGTAAATCTAGACCCTCTCCCCAACTAAATAACCCTGACCCTGAAGAATGTTTCCTCTCTGTTAAATGTAGACAATGAAAAAGGAAAAGAGGGGGAAAAATCAGCTAACTAAATCCTGAAATTCTAACAGAATAAGCATTGAAACATTTGGACATCTACCCATGTCTTTAAAAAATCCAAAAATTCTTAACTTAAGAAACCTGGCTATGTCTGTTATGGAAAATATGGAATTGTGGCATTTCCAAAACGTCCTGGATTTAATCATAAAGTACCTCAGACCTCCTGTATGACTTGCCCATTCTAATGATGAGAATGAAAATCCAAGCATGTATCTTAGTGGATTAGCTTACAGTATTTGAATGAACTACAACAGACAAGTCCAAAATCATTATCAAATGTTATGTCCATTCTTGGCATGGTAACCACTCAACATCATTTGACAGTGAATGATATTTTGTGATAAAGGAAGCCCTGCTCAAAGAGTGAGTGAGTTCTTGCCAATGAAGGCAAAGCACTATTTACACATCTTACACCAAAT
This sequence comes from Miniopterus schreibersii, assembly GCF_964146895.1. NCBI lineage: Eukaryota > Metazoa > Chordata > Mammalia > Chiroptera > Miniopteridae > Miniopterus > Miniopterus schreibersii. The sequence goes on along the minus strand of NC_138101.1, from coordinate 65,720,599 downwards.
AAATATTTAAAATATTTAAAAAGATTTTAAGTTAGAATAAATTAAGCACCTAAAAAATGCATTTCCACATGCAGTAAGTTACTGGCATAAAACATTCTATCTTTGAGAGATATGCCGTTGGAACCCTCATAGGTAACTAAAATCACTGTTTCATGGCTGTGGACATTTCAGAGGCTAACTCCTCCATAACAGGATTCATGGCAAATTTGTCTTGTGCCAATACATTTAAATAGCGATCCAGTATATGTTAAATACTGTAGAAATTAAATTTTAGACTGTTGTTCCTGTGAAATATAATGTGTCCATAAATTTCCTTTTCATTGTAATTGTTTATTTGATCTACCTCTTTCCTTGTAGCTAATCAATGTCAGACCTAAGTCTTGGATTCTAAAAAACTTACTCATTTTGCAAGAGTTGTTCACAGATTCTATAAACAATTAAGAGCATTTTCCAACACCAAAGCCCTTTTTTTTGGAGGTAAGAAGATATTTATGAAAATATTCATTTTAGCCAAAAACTTAAAGTTAATTCTCCTATAATCGTCACTAAAATAATATATATATAGTTTTATTTTTAAGAAAAAAATATATATAAGCTAGTGTTAAAACTGGGATGTTAACAAAAATTTACTCTATAAAATGTATCAAAGGTTAAATAATAGGATCCATTGACAAGGAACTAATTGAACAGATTGTACTTCCTAGCCTATCTGCATGTCATCATAAATATATTCATTTGTTGCAGCACAACAGAGCACACCTACTACCTGGAGCTGTGATAACACCCCATGGAGTTTCACCACGATAGTTTACCATGCGTATATCCCCTTTTCAGATTTGCATTTTGTACTTTGAAATGCTCAGCTATTATGAGTTTTATTAGCAAAAAACCAAAAATAAGCAGTATTAAAATAAAATTAGGAACTATCAGGGTATGAATCTAAACATTTGTAAGTCAGTTTGTTTTGGCCACAAGTAACAGAAACCCTAAGAAAATTTAAACACTAAAAAAAAATATTTCACATAACAGAAACTCAGAGAAGGTTCCGGTTACAGGACAAATTAATCATTCCAACAATGACATCAAACCCTGAGGATTTTATTATCTCTCCTGTCTTCCCTCCTTGCTTTGACCTCACAGACTATTAGATCAATGGCTAAAAGCAGGACCAATTGCTTAATCTAGAAAATAAAAAGAGATAGGCCATCCTGTGGTGTGGATATCTCTTAGGATTGAGGTCTTTTTCCAGAAAATTCACCAACAGGTTTCACTTCACAGTTCATTGGCTAAGATTGGATCACATTTCCATTCCTGGACCAACCACTAGCAAAGATAATCAGCTCACTGTTAGAGGAACTAGTTACATTACTCTAGCTGGGTCATCTCTTGGGGGCACACGACTATATATGACACTGCTGTATACCTGAATAAATCTAGGTTTTATGAGGAAGAAGAGGAAAAGTGAATGATAGGTAGACAATCAAAAGTGTTGTCTTTACAGTAACTGTAACTGCATTAGAATTGTAAAGGCCAAAGGTTGGGGGGAAAGATGGTTAGAGTATTGTTATGTGGGTTAGGATCAGAGACTGGAAATAGAAATTAAATCAAAAGCCATACATCTTCCAAGAATAAATATGTATCAGTATTGAAAAGTAAATAATTACGAAAATTCCAATCCTAGTTTTCCAGTTTATAAATGAGGAAAACGAAGCTTAAGAGCATTTAAATTTTTTGAGATCACATAAGAAATCAGTGATTGGCAGATATGCTAAAATTCATGGTTTCCTTCCTTCCTTCCTTCCTTCCTTCCTTCCTTCCTTCCTTCCTTCCTTCCTTCCTTCCTTCCTTCCTTCCTTCCTTCCTTCCTTCTCTTTCTTTCTCTTTCTTTCTCTTTCTCTCTCTCTCTCTCTCTCTCTCTCTCTCTCTCTCTCTCTCTCTCTCTCCTCTCTCTCTCTCTCTCTCTCTCAGTTTTTATTGATTCCAGAGAGAGGAAGGGAGAGGGAAAGAAATAGAAACATCAATGATGAGAGAAAGTCATTGATCAGCTGAGCCCACGACCCAGGCATGTGCCCTGACCAGGAATCAAACTATGACCTACTGGTTCATAGGCTGATGCTCAACCGCTGAACCATGCCAGCTGGGGCTCATGGTATTCTTTCTGAATGCCGACATTCAGTTCAATTCTGCCCCAATATTATGGTACATTCTTTATTGGGTATCATTTCTGGGTATAAAGATAGGTCAGTTCTGATTTTTGAAGAAGAATATAAAAATTAGTATTCCAAATGTTATAAAATGTTTTATGTCAGCACTAGCAAGGGAAATGAAGCACCTCTTTTCTGTTTTAGCATTCTGTATATTTTTGGAAATTAAGTTATTATTATTAATATTGATTCCAATATTTGATCATCAACTCTGTGCCATACATTGTGTTGGGTGCTTTATAGTCATTACCTCTAATTGTGAACTTCCCAAAAGGGATGTTTCCCCCAACCTTTAGCCTTTTTGAAGGTGAACTGAGACTCACAGGCTATAAGTTACTTGCCTGAGATCAAATTGGTTCTGGGGTCATGATTTAAAGCTAGAAATTTTTCCCTTTAGAGCTCTTTCAACCCACCAACATTCCTCAAAATGTGTCTTGTTAAATTCTTGTCCTAATAGATGCTCCATAAAAAATAAAATAAAAAGGGTCCAGGGTCAAATAAATTTAGGAAATACTGTGCTTTATACCCTTCTCTTGGAGATTAGAGATGCACAATGTAATATTTACAAATGTGGGAAATCCCATGAAAACAGAAATCCATCCAATTCATTTTAAACCAGTAATTCCTATTGTTTGAAAATACATTTTTTTTACATAATATACATTAACATTCAGGAAGGTAATGTTCAGTAGCACTCACTTTGGAAAATTCTACACTACAGTATTTGACATTCAAAACACATTAATGCATGTCAATGATCAAATTACATCTAAATGATAGTGTTAATGTGGAATTATATTACACATATTTAACCAGTATAAGAGTCTTACTATGAAATTATTTTATTTTTTACAATTACTATCTTCAAAGGTCAAATCTTGCTTTTGTATACGCCTCAACAATATTCTTCACAACATCTTGCTCAAATTATTTTCATCAGTTACAGGTATCTTTCACATTTAAAACCTAATGTTAAAAAAACAATAGGAAAATCAATAAAACAAAATGCTGTTTTATTAAGATCAACAAAATTAATAAACTTCTAGCCAGACTAATAAGCAAAAAGTTTCAGAAGCCACCAATTACCACCATCAAGAATGGAAGAGGTAACAACTAGACTGTGTCCATATATTAAAAGAATAAGTGACTGCTATGAACAACTATATATCCATAAATTTAACACCTTAAGTGGCATGCACAAATTTCTTAAAAGATACTGCAAAAGCTCACCGAAGAAGAAATAGATTATTTAATAACTCTATCTATATTAAAGAAATTGAATTTATAGTTGAAAACCTTCCCACAAAAAGAACTCCAGGCCAGATGGCTTCAGTGGTGAGTTCTAACAAATACTTAAGGAATAAATAACACCAATTCTACATAAACACTTCTGGAAATTTGAATAGGAGAAACATTTCCTGATTTATTTTATGAGGCCAGCATCACCCTGATAACAAAACTAGACAAAGGTATCACAATAAAACTATAGAATAATATATCTCATGATATAAAGAAAAATTCTAAACAAAATTTTAGAAAATTAGATCTAAAAATTCATAAAATTATAATACATCAAAACCAAGTGCAGTTTATCCCAGGAATGTAAAAAATGTATTTTTTCTCAAAACTAAATCAATATAATTTACCATATTAACAGATTAAAAAATTTAACCCACCTGATCACCCTGGTGGGGTAGCTCAGTTGATTAGAGGATCTTCACAAACCAAGGTTATGGGTTCATTCTCCTGTCAGGGCACATATAAGAATCAACCAATGAATGCATAAATAAGTGGAGCAACAAATCAACATTCTCCCCCCCGCCTCTTAAATCAGTCAATAAAAAAAATTTAGTAAAAAAAAAGCCACTGGATCATCTAAATGAGTGCAGAGGAAACATTTAACAGACTCCAATATCTATTCCTGATTTAAAAAAACCTCTCAGCAAACCAGAAATAGGAGGAAACTTCTTCAACCTGATAAAGATCACCTATAAAAATCTTTCAGTTAACATCACATGTATGGTGAATGACTAATGTTTCCCCCTAAGATAAAGAACAAAGTAAGGCTGTCATCTGTCATCATTTATATTAATCATCGTCCTGGTGGTTCTGGCTATTATTATAAAGCATGAAAAAAAAATATGGCTTCCCAAATGGAAAGCAAAAAGTAAAACTGTCTTTATTTCACAGATGAAGTAGTTATCTATGTAGAAAATCTGATGGAATATGTAAGGTAGCTATTAGAACTAGTAAGTGAGTTTAGCAAAGCTGCAGCATAAAAGATCAAAATACAAAAATCAATTTTGCTTCCATATGATGGAAACTGTCATAAATTCAGAAATTAAATTATCTATAAGAACATCATAAATATTAAATATTTAAGGGTAGACTTGAAAAAATGAGAAAGATCTGTACACTGGAAACTACAAAACATTGCTGGGGAAACTTTTTAGAAGTCTAAAAATATAAAGAAATATATTGTGTACATGGACCGGAAGACTCAGTAATGTCAAAATGTCAATTCTCCCTAAACTGATATATCAATTCAATGCAATCCTAATTAAAATCCCAGCAGGTTGTTTTGTGTTTTTTCATTGGAAGTTAAAAGCTGAAAAGGAAATGCAAAGGATCTAAAAGAGCCAAAAAACTTTGAAAAAGAAAAACAAAGCCAGAGAATTACTGACTTCAAGTCTTTTATTTGTAAACTACAATAATTAAAGCAATGTGGTAATGATTTAAATATAGACAAATAGATATATGGTCTCATAAACATATAAACAACGAATGTTTACAAAGATCCAAAGTAATTTAGCAGAGAAAGAATAGTCTTTTCAGCAAATTATATTGAAACTGTTAGAAATTCACATGCAAAAAGGAACTTTGATGTATGCCTCCTACATACATCAAAAATTAACTCAAATGAATTATAGACATATTAAAAAATTAAATCTAGAAGAAAACACAGAGAAAAATCTCTGTGATCTTGAATTAGGTGAAGATTTCTTAGTTACAACACAAAAAAACATGATCCATAAAGAAAATAATGGACTTTACCAAAATGTAAGACTTCTACATTTTTTTTTTTTTACTTTATTTTTGTTGTTTACACTATTACAGATGTCTCCATTTCCCCCCCTTTGCCTACCTCCCCTGCACCCTCACCATCCTTTCCCTCTGGCCATCACCACATTGTTGTCTGTGTTTATGGGTTATGCACAGTTGTTCGTTGGCTAATCCCTTCACCTTCTTTCATTCAATCTTCCAGTACCCACTGCCCTCTAACAGTTGTCAGTCTGTTCCATGTATCCATGCCTCTGCTTCTATTTTGTTCATTAGTTTATTTTGTTCATTAGATTCCACATATAGTGGAGATTAATATGCTAAGTGAAATAAGCCTATTGCTCAAAGACAAATACCATATGATCGCACTTAAAACTTCTATTTTTAAAAGGCAATGTTAAGAGAGTAAATAGACAAGCCACAGATTTGGGGAAAATATTTGTAAATATATTTGACAAAAAGCTTGTGTTCAGAATATATAAAAAATTTCAAAACTCAATAATAAAAAGTGACAAATATTTGAACACTTCAGAAAAGATATACAAATAGCAAACAAATACATAAAAAGATGCTCAACCTCTTTAGTGAGTAAGGAAATGCAAATTAAAATCACAACAAATATAACCATGTGCTTTTAGAAAGACTATAATTGAAAAGCCCAATAATACCAAGTGTTGTCAGGGACATGGAGGAACTAGAATTCTCATGCAATGCTGGTGAGAATATTTAATGGCACAATCATGTTGGGAAACACTTTGGCCATTTCCAGTTCAGTTCATCATACACTTTCCTTGTTATCTACCATTTCATTGCTCAGTATTTCTCATGAAAAATGAAAACATATATTTATAAAAAGATTTGTACAGAAATATTAACAACTTTATTTGAAGTAGCCCAACACTGAAAACAGTACAAATGGCGATCAACAAGTGAATAGATAAACAAATTAAGTAATATTCAAACAAAGGAATACAATTCAGCAATATACAGGAATGAATTACTGACACCCACAATGGACAACTCTCAAAACAAGTATGATGAAAGAAGACAGACAAAAAGGTTTTACAAAGGAACATGAGAAAATTTTTGCAAGTGATGGATATTGATTTTGGTGATTTGGTGTGTATATATATACACACACACACTATACTTTAAATAAATGCAACTTATTGTGCATCAATTATAGCTCAATAAACTTGTTAACAACAACAAAGAATTAATCTTACTCATTTTGAAACTTAAAACTTGAACTTTACCCAAAATTAATTTCCTCTACTCCCTCTACAGAAACTAAAACAGAAGCTGCATAGAGTAGATGGGGTTGGGGAGAAGTTCTAGTTCCTCTCGTGTGGGGCACCGATTAAAAAGAAAGAAGGTATGGTCTCTGGGTACAACTTCCCTCCTGTTGGTAGTTTATTGGTGTTTCTGTTCTCATTCTGGTTGAGTCTTGTTTCATCTGCTATTGGTGACTTTGCTGATATTGGGGTCTCCACATGGGTAGTGTGCATAATTTCCTCAAGGTGGTGCTCACTATCTCTGAGCTTCCTCCATGGCTCAAGAGACCTCCTTAGAAGAGCAACCATGTCTCCCTTGGGCTCCACCTGAAGACATATGTCCCAACAACTTCTCTGGGTTAAGCACTTGTCACTTTCCTTAGTGGTTACCTATGTATATATAGAAGTTGTCCATTCACTATCTTTTATGTGCCTCCCTGTGAAACCACATCTCAAAGCCTTGCAGACATGAATTGGGAAGCAATTGTCCTAATTTTCTTCTCAAGACAAACTGCTGTATATTGCTCATCCCTGAATCTCTGCTATTCCAGGGAGCCTCCTGACTTCAGAAAGCAGATGCCAGTCTCTGTTCACTACCTAGGCCCTTAAACCCTTTCCCTTACAGAGTGAGATTGGAGGAACTTAATAGGACTACATGCTATACTCCTGGATCCCCCTAAAATTCTCACCAGAACTCTCTCACCAAGCTCTATGCTTTGGAGGGTTCTGAATTTCAGAAAGCACCCATTAAGGAAAGAGAACTCAGTTTTTTCTTCTTAAAGATGCCACCAGTCATCATGAGTTATCTTCTTAAGTTCCCCTCACTTAGCTTCAGGAAGGAAGTGAGAGAAGACCCTTTGCCTATGACTATTTTACTTCACAGTTGCACAGACAACTATCTGATTACCAAATCTGTTTTCAATTTTTCTTAGGCACAAAACTAGTCTATATTTTCCAGAATTGTTAGCATTTATGTGGGACCATGAGACTGAGGTCTGTGTACTGAGCAGAAGTGAAGTGTACTACTTTTAGCCCTAGCACATTAAAATCTCTAAGAAATAATATCCTGTTTTTTCCACCCCCAGACTCCAATAGCCTGGGTCCTGAAATGAACACAGAGACCCAACACCCCTTTGCCCCCAATTAGATCCTTGTTACTGTTAAGTATGCAGAAATAAACTTTTATTCTATTAAAACTCCAAAGTTTTTATGTTTGTTTGTTACAGCAGGTAACGTACCATAACTAATGGGGGGGGGGGGAACAACATTGTCTAATCTGGCAACAAGTGGTAAGAAAACTAATATTGGAGCTAGAAAGATGGAGACTCATGTTATGCAGTGGCAAAAATATCTCGCAAAACCTTCTCTTACTTGGAAGGTAAAACAACAAGCCCTGAACCAGTCATTCTAGGGGACATGGACTGAAAGAGTGAGAGTGATAGTATGTCCAGGCTTTTCCTTAATGTTTTATTTTTAACAAGGTATTACATGAGAGAAATGAGATCAGGAAAGACTTGCACAGTCTGCAAACAGAAATAAAAGGGAATAGAAAGAATACAAAAATCCAGGCTCTCAAAAATTCAAAAAAGCAACTCTTTTCTTGACTCTAAATAATAAGAAATTGATAAGTCCTTTTAGTAACAGAGGCCCAGTAAGACTTAACTGAACAAGGAACTTAGCTCTGCCTTTGAGATTTAATAAATGACAATGTAATTCTACCTTAAACTATAGTTTTATATGGCCTCCAGGTAGTTTTCCTTAAGCTCCAAGCTGAGAGAAGCATGAAGGGGAGGCAGCGAAAGCATAAACCAGATTTGAGCTATATTTGGGAAAGAATTTCAGGTGTGCTTATTGACACATGAAACTGATTAGAAGCAAATGGATCAAAATCTTCCAAAGTTGTTGAGGGCACTGTATTGCCAAAGAAACCATATATGTATGTGTTTGACTTATTGAGTCTTCAAAGAGCCCTTGGGTGTTCAAACTTACCTGAACAGAGAATGGGCTGCAAAATCTGAACAATTTCCAATAAGCATATCGCCGAAGCTGAGAGTGTGACTATATTTGGAGATAAGGCCTTTAAAAGTGATTAAGTTAAAATGAAGCCATTAGGGTGGGCCCTAACCAATCTAGTGTCCTTATCAGAAGGGGAAATTTGGACACACAAAGAGGCACCAAGGATGCAGAACACAGAGGAAAGACCATGAGAGGACACAGCCAGAAGTTGGCCATCTGCAAGTGAAGGAGAGAGATCCCAGAAGAAACCAAACCTGCTGACACCTTGATCTTGGACTCCTAGCCACCACAACTGTGAGAAAAAGTTTTTTTGTTGTTTAAGGCCCCCAGTCTGTGGTATTTTGCTATGGAAGCCCTCACAAGCTAATACAGCTCATAAAACTGTCCCACGTGTAATGCTCCATGTTCTCCCTTTCTGGCTGGCTGGGATGAAGATAACCCCCCTTCCCCCAGAACAAAGATGAAAGCCATGAACTAAAAATGGCAAAGTTACATGCTGAAAAAAGTGCTTAAAAGAAAAGCATCCCACCAGGAACACCTACATTGTTCAATTACATGAGTGAAAAAATAATTTTTTTATTATGAAATATAAGGGTTTGTTGGTTACAACAGTAAGCATCACCCTGAACTAGTATACCTACAAGGCTGATGATTCCCTTTCTCGCCACAGCTCTCTTTTTAGTCACTGTTGGCAGAGGGTGGTATGTACTTTTCACTTCTTAACAAGCCCTGTGGGAATGTAGCTGGCTTCCATTATATGCTGGCTTTCAAAGTCGGATATTTAGCGGCTCTTGACCACAACTCTGGGACACAATGAATTTTCCATTTTCTACTCAATATCCTCTAACATATTTTAAAAATATATTGCTTAAAGTAAAATAAATAGAAAGTTCACAAATATATAAGTAATAAAAATATATCCCAATTATGTGTTCACTTGGAGGATTTTCATTATTTTGGAGGAAATGAGGAAGCCATCTACATTTTAAAAAAAAAACACTTCTTTTATAAGTACCCAATATAACTATCTTATGTTTTAAGATTGAAAGCTAGAGATCATAGTCCAGCTACAGACATTGTCAAGGACCTTGAGCTCGATAAATAAGATTCTTTCCTCTCATCTTCTACCCCTGCTCCTTAAGAATTAATGGAGAAGAAGAAATAGCCAGGCTACAAATTACTATTTATACAAAAAATTATTAATTTATACCATGAATGCTGTGCTTCCTTACTGATTATTGACTCTTTAAAAAAAAATGGCTTACTCGTTGTATCTTTGAACTAATATGTCAGATGTCTTTGAAATTCAGAGGAAACCAGAATCTATACAAAATTATGCAACTTTGCTTAACCTCAATTTGTTTCACAGTCTCCTTTGCACTTTTTCTTTCAATTTGCTTAACATTTTAGACTATTAAGTAAAACCAAGATAGATAGAGTGCAAAATATTATTAGTTCAAGAATGTGAGGTTTACGCATAGGAAATACAATCGTGGGATGTCAGTCTCCCTCTGGCCATCAACCATGGTAACTGAGAGAGAACTGTGGACATAATTTGTCCTACAGCTCTCTAAAGGCTTCCCTTGCTGTTTATGTCAGCGCAGTTCATATCTACCTTGTAAGCCTTGACCAGTGATCTCAAATCCTCACTGATGTCTGATGATTGCCTTACTAACAATCTCAGTTTTTTGGGGGGGGGATGGGGTAGTAATTATTCAACAAACATTTGTTGAATTCCTTCTACATACCAGGCTGTTAAGAACCTTCACATTTAGCTTATACGCTCTTGGAAGCAGTATCTTTTTTATCTATCTCTTCCAATCATAACACTTCTAGTGTCTTCCATTATGCACAGTGTACAGTGTACATATTAGTAATTCCATAACATTTTAAAACAGGTTCATTAAAAATAGAATGTACTTAGTATCAGGAAGCACTGCATAAGGCAATATAACAGATGGTGTCATCAACAAAACCTAATATTCTGTTAACAAACCCTTCATATAGATTGAATACAAATAAAACAAAGGAATTCCAATGACCATAGTTCCCTCTGATGCCTGCCTCTACAGGAATATTACCTAAATGTTCACTATATAATTTTTTCCTTTTAGTTTTATTCAGATTTACTCTGGATTATTTCAAGAGATGGGTATGTCTTTTAGTGGGGTGGCTTCTACTAATGTTCTCAAAAGTGGACATTGCAAATACAAATCAATGATGTAACATATATCACAGTGTTTCCATGGACCTTGATAATGCTCTCTTCAAATGTTTATCTTCCTTCAGGACTCTTTATAAACTAGTCATTTTTTAACCATAAAATTTCCTCTCGTTTTATGCATAGATGGATCGCAGTAACAGCAGCAAATGAAATGAATTTTCAGCTTAGAAAAACTTGCAGAATGATCTCTCAACTTCATCCAAGTTCAGAAGTAATCCAGTTCAAGTTACCTTTCATCATCCTTGGTGTTTATTCTAGGAATTCCATCATCAGAAGTAGCCCAGGGCAGACTTAGCCACGTTGACACAGCAGAACTCAATTTTTCAAGGAACTAGGGAAAGAAAACTCTCAATGTGCTAAAATAGTTTATGATCACTAGGTATTTTAAATTGTGAACAGAGAAGCATCCAACGCCAGCTTTATTGGCAGAACTTTTAGGGGCATATTTTTCAAATTGTATAAACAATATGTGATATTTCCTTTTACTATGTATTTTTAAACTCTATATCAGGGACTTATAATCTTAAAAAGAGCAGGAATTTCATAGTTAGGCTGCCAGAAGCCAAAACATCATCCTTGATGTGCCTGGTTCTGCACAATGCATGCTTCAGGGAAATCACTTCCCGCATATCAGAATCTGAAATAGTAATTCATCTAGTTAGAGCCATAGTTTAAGCATTATGCTATTTATGTAAATACAAATGAACTAGGCCTCTCCTGACCTGTCTACAGAACCATTTTCATCCATAATGACATGTGCCACCCAACCCTACTCTGAGGTTTTGCTATGAGGATCACCTTAGAAAGGTCACATCCTTTTAAAAATAAATTTAAGTGAAAAGAGACCCAATTGGTACTTTTCATGTAGATATAAATGGGTTTGTTAGCACTTTAAAAACATATCTTATTAATACTAATGACATTAGTTTTTTAAAAATATGTTCTCATTGATATTTAGAGAGAGAGGAAGGGAGAGAGAGAAACATTGATGTGAAAAACATCTGTAGGTTGCCTCCTGCATGGACCCCAACCAACTGGGGATGGAATCGCAACCTGGGCATGGGCCCTGACCTGGAATAAAACTGGTAACCTTTTCATGCACTGGAAGTTACTCAACTAACTGAGCAACACCAGCCAGGATGACATTCTTTTTTTACATGAATTTTCCCCAGTCTGTTTTTCATAAACCAGTGGATATACTGTGACTGAGCTGCTGGGAAACAGTATTTGCATTGCACTGACGCCTTGCCTTAATCAGCTAAGTAGATCTCTGTATTTTAATCAGGAATCAGAAGTAAACTCAACAGTTGCAGGTTACAGAGGTTAGGCTCCTCCTGCACTTTGTAGTCACTCTTGCCAATTTTATGAACTTGGGGAAGATGCTAAACCACATGGTGCCTAAGTGTCCAGGTCCGGAAAATAAGGCTAATTAAAATGTCTTACTCATAGAATTGGGGATTAAGTGAGAAAATATTTGTAACATGCTTACAATGATGCATAGTACACACATAGTCAGTGATTAATAAATGTTGGCCAATTTTATAACAGTGCAGGTAATTAGAAGGTGTAAGAAGCAGTGTGGCAACAATCATGTTGGAAGTGCTGGGAAAGGGAAAGAAAGTTGTCTGTATCCAAAGACTGGTTTTACTCAGTGCTGCTCTGATTTTTAGCTGTAGGTCAATAGCTATAAAATTGTTATTGGAGTTCCTATAAGAAAAATAGCATGCAACTGCAAGACTGAAACTTAATTCCCCTATTTGCATTGAAATAATTGTTTGCTAATATGTCTTATATCAACTCAACTCAAGATTTCTTAGGAATACAAACAACTAACAATATATAGTTTAATTGCAAGTACAGTCTTATATCCATGTTGCAGATAAAAAATTGAAGAACAATAGAAGAGGATACTGAGAATGATTAAAGATTTCACAAAAAAGCATTTTGCTCTAGATGGACATCTCAAAGCATATAATTCAATCCACTAATGCTTTCAACACTCTTGAAAATTTCTCCCACAAAAGATTTAATGCAAGTGATGTGATTACCACATCGATCAATGGATTAACTCTCAAAGTTTAAAAGCACAAGATTTCCAGTCCAGTTAGAATTTCTCTGATCAGGAAAGGAGAAAAGAGGACATCAAAGGCAAATAATGTGAATGAACCTAGCTGGAAAGCCATTACAATCAATTTTAAAGAAACAGTCCACTAAGTAAATTATATATGTATACATATATATATATATATATATATATATATATAAATCTTAGCATGCATATATATATCTACATATGTAGATACATATATGCCAAAATTACATGTTTAATCCTGCTATAAGACAGCAAATTTACCCTTTTTTGGTTCTAAGCTTACAAGTTAACCCTTGTTCTGACTTTCTAATGTATAAATTGGTTGGAACTTAGCTTAAATGACTCCTTCCCAAGGAAACATTAATTTAATACTTTATCTAAGTAGGTCTTCTCTGGTTAATATCCATCATTTCAACCTGTTTATCGCTTCATAGCATTTACCAGTACATGAAAGTATTGTTTATTTATTCACATATGTCCTTGCCTAATGTTTTCCACCCAGCTCCATCCACACAGGTATCATATGTGTTTAGTTAACCACAACACATCAAGTACATACCACAGCACCCAGCATACAGCAGGTACTCTTTGTATATCAAATGAGTAGGGATAAAACTTCTGCAAGAGGTTGATCTACACAAATTTGCCAACATCACAATTTAAGACATCATGCCTTATCACTGGGCAAAGGGGTAACAGCACGAACTCATCAAATACATTGTTTGAGTTCATTCCACTCCCCTTGTTTTGTATTCCACTATTTTTGACTATTTTATTTGAAATGACTATCATTTCTTTTTCCTTCTTTTGTTAATTCAGATTTTAAAAACACTGGAATGGTAGTGCCTTATGCAGAAGATTTTTAAAAATATATATTTTTATTGATTTCAGAGAGAGGAAAAGAGAGAGAGAGAGAGAGAGAGAGAGAGAGAGAAACATCAATGATGAGAGAGAGTCATTGATCAGTTGCCTCCTGCATGCCCCCCACTGAGGATCGAACCCACAACCGGGGCATGTGCCCTGACCAGGAAATGAACCTAGATCTCCTAGAGCATAGGTCAACGCTCAACCACTGAGCCATGCAAGCTGGGCTATGCAATAGATTTTTAAACCTTGTTACTAAAGGACTTCCAAAATAGCATTCCCTCACTACCAATAGGCAGGGAGATATCTAAACTCCTGGTAAAAAGATAGATTGCAACCTTTTTCTTTCCTGCCCAGATAATGAAGACTGAATTCTACAGCAAATCAGCAAGGTGTGGAGTTGAAGTATTTGTTGAAATAAGCATTGATTTTTGTCTTAAGCACAGCCAAGTGACTAGGCCTTCACTTGAATTCATATTTCAAGCTATAATGAACATTTGTGCCTTTTTAATTTCCAGCACTATAAAAGGGTCGATGAAGTAAAGTAAAAGAACTCCATCCGCTTATACCCAATAATTAAAATTAAATAAAAAGAAATATAATTTGTATAGAAACAAAATTAATATATAACAGTCCTAAATCCAAAAAGTATGCTAAAACAACCTTTCAGTAATTTATGTAACATCACCAAAAGTCTTTCTTGCAATCAGTGATTATACAGCCATGGCGTAAGTTTGTCCTCAAACAGGTACATCATAGAGACTGATGTTCTGGTCCCGTATGTACTCAAACCAAGTTTTAAGAAATCATCTTAAGCTCAATGAATTATTTCCTGCATAACAACTTCCAAGCCACTTGCCAATATGTTTTGTGAAAATTTTGCAATTGTAATTGATAAGTAAAATATGAGCAGTTACAGCAGGTTGAATTTTTTCCAAAAATTTTATGTTCTTATAGAGAAAAATCCCTGAGGATATTTTTGGTAGTAATCTTACAATGCTTTACTGCTTGGGAGTTGGGGAAATTAATGCTTCATGAATTGATGCATTAGTAATGTTTTTTCCAATTCAATTTCCTCCAATTCCCTAGGGAAATCAGAGAATCTAGTATGTTGTTTCTTTAATGAATGAATACCTTTTTTGACATGTTAGATGAGTAATGACAAAGACGTCTGTAGTTTCTTTTTACCAGTTTATCACAACAAGATGGATTTTATGAGAAATTAAAAAACTTAAAATAAAATTTGATTAAAAAAATAAATCATATAGTTATAGGCAGTGTCAAGAGCTATAACTGATATTTAAGGAGGTACTTTAGGACTCTGAAGTCAAACAGAATCTATCGTCCATGTAATTTCCTTCATACTATTTTTTATTCTCTAAAATGTTCTTATTTATTTATTAGTTAATTGTCTTATATGTGAATTACTCTTTCTAGCTACCTCCTAACCACAATACCCTCAAAAGATATACCCAGGTCCTAATCTATAATACCTGTGAAGTCAGCTTATTTGAAAATAAGGTCTTTGTAGATGTAACAAAATTGAGGATCTTCATATGAGATCATCCTGGATTTAAGGTGGGCCCTATATTTGTTGACTGGTGCTCTCATAAGAGAACAAAGAGGTAAATTTGAGACACAGAGGTCATTTGGGAGAAGAAAACATGAAGATGGAGATGGAGATGGAAATGATGCATCTACAAGCAAAGGAATATCAAAAATTCCTGACAGCCACTAGAAGCTAAGGGAGAGGCAGAGAATGAACTTTCCCTAAAAGCCTTTAGACAGAACTCACTCAGCCAATACCTTGATTTTGGAATTCTTCTGTCCAGAACTGGAAAAGAATAAATTCCTGTTGTTTTAAGCCACTAGGTGTGTGGTGATTTGTTGCATCAATCCTAGGAAATGAAAATGAGAGCAAACTGAAATCATAATTATTAACTTACTCTTTCTTGTAATGACAGAAAGAAAGAAAGACAAGATCTTGCCTGGCCATTCATCAGTGTGTGATGAAAAGAGACTATATAATATGATTTCACTAGGAACATTTTATAGTAAACACTAATGAAAAATCATAAAGCAATGGAAGTCACAGCATGGTTAGGTAATGGGTGAGCGAGGCAGTCTGAGGCAGGGACGCCAGACATCTGCGTTCCAATCCTGGTCCAGCACTTACTTACTGTGTGAACTTGGACACGTTATTTGACCTCTTTGACCCTTCTCTGGAAAATGAGGATTATTAGAATTTACCTCCTAAGGTGATTGTGGGGACTGATGTGAGTAAAAGTCTTCAGCAGTGCCTGGAATTCAGGAAGTGCTAGTGAGTATTTATGAATCATAGTTTAAGAGAACCCAGTTATGCAAATAGAGCATGGGATTAATATTAGTTGAAGACAGCATGAAGGGGCACACCAAGAAATGTGTTCCTGATTTTAAAAGCTTTCCCAATTGAAACCACAAGTTTTGAAGTCCTATGGCTGAGGATTTCTTCCTCCCCTTTTCTCTTTTTCTCTCTCTGGCAGTTCTGTCCGAAAAGAAGTGCCTTATACACTTTTATTCAAGTTTCTCCTTTAGCATCCTAATGACCTTGGAAAAAGGAAGAAATGGGAGAGAGTCAAGTGTGCAAACCATAGTCTCTGTGTCCCTTTTGTAATAATGACATAGGCTGGGAGCACTGAAGGTGCGTTCAAAACCATTTAGGGCAACTCCTTTGTTCACAGATGTCCAGAGCGTTTATGAAACTCATCCAAGATAACTAGGTTCTGTGAGGGCAAAGAATTCGGGCATCTTATGAAATACCATATACTTATACACTAGCATGGGTCTTGGATATAAAAACAGATAAAGGAATAATTGGCAAGTTAGTCAATGCCATCACCACTACTACTATATGAGAGAGAATTAAATGTATGATAATACAGTGAAGATAAATATATTGATGAATATATTTTACTAACCTAAGGTATATAATATTGATTATTTTATGTTGGAGAGATAAGCCCTGATATTGCTGAAAATGATACTACCTCATAAGAATCTATGCAAATAATAAAGAGGATTTTACAGGCCTAAAGTCACTTAGAATAACAAATGTATTATAATGTTTTTTTCTATCTTTTCCTTGCTCTTAATATTTATCTCAAGAAGGTATTAGTAGAATATCATCTATTTCCAGAAATGTCAGACCCCCTTTATAATTCCATCTGCAAGACACATGTAGCCATCTCTTATTTCTTTCAGAGGGAATCAGCTTGTTTCCATACTCCAGAAACTGAGTTTAGGAGGTTGGAGGGAGTGGTAGGTGGTAGAAAAGTCAGCCAAAATGAGCAATTTCAACTTATTTGGATATTTTTTTCTGTATAAATGTGGTGGCCAAGACCCAAACAGCTCTGATTTTCCTGCCAGCATGCAGTTTTCCATCACTCCTCTCTGGCTAGAACTTTGATTTCTGAGCACCACTTGCAAAGTCATTTATCATCAGGTGTTTAGCATCCCATGGAGGAACTCTATGGCTGGGCCTCACTAAAGTATATTAAGGAAAAATAGACAACTTTACCATATTAAGTGTAAGATGCACAGTTCTGCTCTTTGCTACTTTATCTTACATTTGCCTCGCTGCAAAGTCACTTTAGACACATCATCAATTTATAACGGTAGCCCATAAATTGAGTCCTTTTACCAAAGGATTCAAGCAGGGCAAATGAGGAAAAGATTAGGCATCTGTATAGAAAATAATTTTATTAAATTATGTAAGAACTCAAGGATTCCCTTCATGTTTTATTCTTCTTAATTTACTGAATAGAGCAAGAATGATTTACTTCATTTGGAACCAAAAGTTATGGATCCAGATCTCAGAAATATCAGAAAGACACTGACAGGAGGATATTCATGAAGAAGCATTAAGATATCAGAAAAAATGAGCTGTAGAATTCATGTAATTTTCATTGAACCAAGAGCCACTTTATATGCCATCATATTCTTTCACATTTACATAAAGGAAAATCTTTTTAGTGTTAAATGTTGCTTTCCTTCTATAATATGAGATATTTTATTTATTTATAGATACATGTTTATATAGATATATATGTTTGAAATTTAGAAGAAAAAATAATTGGCTTCCAAGTAATCAGCAGGTTGCAAGCTCAGACATGTTTCCCAAAGAGAGCTCTCCCCTTGGCTAAGTTTCTTGGCTGGAAGAGACAGAAAGTAAGACTTTAAAAACAGGTTGAACTTTTTAGAACATTGACACCACTGGTCATCTGTGCAGTCTGTAACAAAAGCAAGAATTCTTAGTGCCTTGTTCTGTGTTCCCCATTCATCTCTTAGGTTTGGGTTTTCTTCCTGAGTAGAACAATATTAACAGCACAACATATATTTTTAAAACTTTTTCTGGGGATGCTAGTGACAGGCTTCATGTTGTCATTAATATTCTCTCATTGGGCTCTAATCTGTTTGTTTCAGCATCAAATGGGTTTTCATTTTGTGCCACTGAAGAGTTTCCTCTTTATGACATTCACTTGTATCTTGATCTCGTTAGCACTATGAGTTCATCCAAGAGACTTCATCTCCAGTTGTTCCTTTATGAATGTTTACCCCCTTTGTGCCTCTTTCTGAGAGTAGATTTGCTTTCTTTCTGCAATATTTACTCCCTACCCCCTTTCCTTATTATTTACCTCTTGAACAATTCTTTGGAATACCAATCCTAATGGAAAGATTAATGGTGAACAAATGTCTTTTTTAAAACAAAGTCTAAACCTATGCATAGGAAAATTAATAACTTATTATAGATTAGCTTTGTGCTACTTTGATCAAAGAAATGGTTTGGGGTATTTTATGTTGCAGATTAACTTCATAATACACCTCTATTTCCTATAACTATATAGCTGTGTTGTTTACTCTTACTATTTTTAAAAAACATCTGAACTTTGAAAGTTCTAATTTTTAAAAATGTTTCTTCTATTCAGGCTGATTTTAATAAATCTTAGTTGGTTATTATGAAAAATTTGTATGTAATGCTGAATCTTTTTTAAAGCCCATTTAAAAGATTAATTATATCTCAGAACACCTGTGAGAGGTGAAGCTTGAATGAGTCACTTAACCTTTCAGACTCTCAGGCCGCTCATCTGTAAAATGAGCCTGTTGAACGGGCTTATCTCTAAGGTCCCTTCCAAACTTCAAAGTCTATTAGATCAGTATTTTTTCCCTAAAATTCCTGAATTCTAGAAAAGCATCCAAACTCACAAGTTATATATTAGAATCTTAAACTAGATCATTTTAAACTCTCATCTCCATTATCTACTCCTTATCACCCAAATCAAAATACATTTTCTGTAATATTTGTGATGCCAAGCAAACTTGAAATATAAGCTGCTGACAGTTAATAAGGTAAGCCAAAAAAATAATTGGCTAAATGCTTTCACTTGCTTTGCTTAATTAAAGCTTCCAAATCTTAAAATAACACCACAGAAATCTAATCTGGAGATAAAAAGAGGAAAGATATATAAGGGTCCTCAAGAAAAATATACGTCAAAGTTAAACTACGGATCAAAACATGTAATATTACAGAAAATAAATCATAAATACAATAGAAAAAGAGCTACTACATTATTTGTTTCCAAGTAATTCACTTATGAAATTAAACTGCTAAGACTAATATTTTAGAAGCAGAAGACAAAAATTCTCCTCAGAAGTCAAAACAACATTTTTTCATACTTCCAACATTACGATAACAAAATTAAACTGTGTGAATGGGAAACTTTTGCTTGTATATCTGTAACTTAATAATTTTATTGCAAGTGACAAGAGAAACCTTAAAAGCATTCCTGCTGGTTAAAGAACACAGTTTGAAGCCGAACTCTGCCTTAGGAGCACAGCTTTGTCAGGAAACTTCCCAGCTCCTCATCCAGCAATGTACTTAAGCATGGGACTTTTATGTGGTTGCACAGTTTCCTGCACTGTTTTCATAGCTCGTAAAATGCTTAGGAAGTGTTTATAAAAAATGCTTAGGAAGTGTTTATAAAAATTGCTTAAAGAAACTGGGCCACAAAGAACTTAAGCTTCATGGATCTCAACGGCCCAGCTTCCATTTCATTTTCAAGGAAGGAATATTTTCATTGCAAATGCACGGGTAACATCTGTATTTCAGGTTCTCTTGGAAGAGAGAATAAGAAGGGGTTCTGCCCAATGTGTATTATTTGGCTGTCACTGTGAAATCTGTGATGCTCCAGTTACTCTTCTCATGAAATCATGCACACAAATGGATCCTCCCTCTTTCCCCTAACATCACCCTCCTTTTTTTGTTGGTTGCTTTCAGTTATCTGACTATGCTGGAAAGACATTATGTCATGAACAGCCTAATAACATCTGCAAAGAATCCCTTTGGAATCCATCTCATGAGCTGTCAAAACCAAAGTGTACTCTTGGATCTGAAGTCGACTCCTTACAAGGGCTGACCTTTAGCCCAATAGCATTTGAATTTTTGTTTTTCATATAGGCTGATAGGGGATGCATGGCCACAGAAGTATCACAAACAAGATCTCAGTTTATAGCTGTCTGGAGAATCATTGAATCGAGCAACAGTAAAACATTGTAAGTATCAGCTTGCCTTTTCTGTTTGGTTTTGTTTTTTATAGGACAAAGGGTGGTACTAGATAATTTGCGTTTAATTGAATGTGCATTCTTTACTCTGAAATGCATGCTTGGAGCTCTACACTTAGGTCTTATGCTGAACTTTATGTAATATAACTGTCATCAGTGCAGGCTAATAAATACACAACGTATTAGGTGTATGTGTATGAATTCATTACTATAAACTGAGGAGGAAACTGTCACACCAGCTCCAACACAGCTGTCTCATTCCTGAAGGACACCTTCCTAGCAATGGTTCCATAGAGAAGATAATATCCAGTCTCCCTTTTTCAATTATTTATTCAATCAACCTATTAAAATGTATACATTTTCCTTTAACCACTCCAGGTCATTAATTTGTAAAGAATTAAAAGAAATACAAAATGTGAAAATATCCTTATTGTGCAGAATGATGCTACAATGTTTGCTTGACAATTAAAAAGTTGTATGTAGGTAATACATGGATTTTTACGAAAATAAACTTGTAACCTTCCTATTTCAGATATTTAAACTAACGGAAAATTCCAGCACAAATCACTGTCCCAGTTAAAATCTTGAACGGAGAAACAAACTCTATCAACACATAGGAGGAGTCTTTTTTTTTTTTTTAAACTGATGTACTTATGGAGCTAAACTATTAAGGGAGAGTGGGTGTGAGAACAAGAGTCATAGATCCCTACTTTATGATGTATGTACAAGGTTAACTGTAGACTGTATTTTCTGTACTCAGTCATGGTTCATTACCACATGTCTGTTGGAATTTGCCCTTTGGGGGAAAAAATTCAAAATCTTGTCAAGCACATGGTACATTTCCAGTCTCCTGGGGAAAGGTGAATCTAGCCTGGCCCTCACTCCCAAGTCCTCAAAACCCTGAAACTGTACCACTATAAATTACCTTTAAAAACTTGAGAAAAATGTACATACTGTAGCTAAAGGGGTTAGATGTGAAATGTGTAACCAAGGAGGCCTATCCATATAGCTTAACAGAAAAAAAAAAAGAAAAATGAAATCAATCTGTGATAAAAGAAACATTTGATTTAAGAATATAGTCTCAATGAATTGTTCCAGCATTCAGCTTTATTATAACTTAAGTAATAAGAGATTTTTATGTTCCTCTTAATCTGTAAACAAGAAAAATGGGCCAAAAGTCAGCAAGTATTTTCCAACTTCTTCCTTCTGAAATAAGAAACGTTTGGACAAACACAATGCAAATCTAACTCACCCTTTAAGAAGATTTTCCCATTCTGGGACCTGGTTATCACCACCTAAATCAAGACAGAGCCAGTAAAGCCAGGCCTGTTCCCAGAAAGACCATCAGCAGGAGTCAGTCCCACTCAGATTATTGTCCTGGTCACTGCTTTGGCCTGTGGAACCAGGCACAGCGTGATTGATCCAAGATTGAGATGAGACCTACCAGGAATACTTCACTTCCAAATTCAGGAGAAAATTTTGCCAAATGGGAAGAAACTGAATATTTCTCATGTTTTCTGAGAAAAGAAAAAGGCTCTGGGATGACCTGTTCTGACCACATTAGCTTGCACAGCATTCTGAGGCTTCACAAATTGTGCTAATGAGGGTAAAGTGGAAAAAAAACAAAAGTTGGGTGCAGGCCAGTTCACCAAGGTCCCAGATGGTTTTAGGAAGAGGCAGGAAGGCACAGGAATTTCCAGAGAGGGGTGCTTGCCCTCCAACCAATCAGAGCAGCTTCCATTTGGTTTGTTGTACTGAAGCCCAGCAGCTGATTATGAGCCTTGGTACTAGGGAGACAGAACAAGCTCAGGCCATTATAGAGATGGTTCTGGTGGGGACGGCCGAGTCAGCCAAGGCACATAATTCAAATCTGATTCTAAACATCTTTGTGGCCATAAAGTTATTTTAGTGAGCAAAGAATCAAGGATATCGCAGAAACCACTTGAGCTGTTGCGAGTTCAATAGGACCCGCCTTTCCATTTCAGAATGCTTGCAAAGACAGTGAAGAATGACAGAGGTTAAGAAACAGGAATCGATGTGCAGGCTTCAGAAGGAAATGAGCCAAGTACAGGCTCTGCTGTTCTATTTGAAGTTCAGGGCTGGGCATCAGTTCTACAGGGAAACACTAGAAGAGGCAAGGTAACTAGGTGGACTACAGATAGAAAATCAAGATGTAAACAAGCCCATGTCGAGAGTCAATGTATAAATGAGAAGGGGGCACTAGGAAGTGGAGGCTATAATTTCTCATACACAAAATATGATGTAAATATGATTTATATAACTCAAGAATTATAACTCGAGGAATTTTGTTTCTAGATTTATGATTACTGATTTTCTCTCTATTTTCTTTCCTTTAGAAACACTTGTCACTCTGATTTCTACCCTCTATTTCGACTGATCTTTCATCTCATTGGTTTCATATTTTTGACCATTTCTTCTTCATTCTATGACATCTTGACTCCAGAGAGTATTGTTTCTAATATTGGAATTCCTAGAAGTAGCCAGCATTGTATATCTGATATTTCCAGTGCATTATTTCCAATTACTTAGGGGGATGAATAACATAAATAATAAGGCACAGCACTTATTTTTTTCTTTTACAAACACATTGTCCTTTTTTCGGCCTAAAGAAATATAAAGTAATATTGGTGATCATTTTAATGTTCTACCTGCTCAACACAATTTCCCATTCCCCTCATGCTTTCCTCTCCTTGCAAGAGGGGTGGGCTCAAGATCAAGTCTGATCCACTCACAATACAACGTCTTCACACAGTGATGGGGTAGGATAGACTTAGGACCTAAGCTTGGCCCATCAGAATCTTCTCAGGGATGCTTTAGCTGTAGTTGCTGCAAAAGACTCTCCTATTTGTGCAGGTGAAAGTGAGACACAGGCTTTCTCGCCACCTTCTCCCCACCGAAGGCCCCAGTTACGTAAACATGATATAGCACAGTCATGACAGGCGTCATGTTAGCCGACTGATGTCTGCCCCGTCCTTGGCTGAGAGCCACTATTGTTCTGGTTCCTGTAAAACCCGCGGGGAACTTTCCGGGGTGCGGTTTGTCCCCCAGGGTGTGGTTTGTCCTGGGTGTACACCAGCCTGGCCCAGGCTGGGAAAAGACGGGTTGTTTCTCCTGTACTGTCAGCCTGGCAGTGGGCTGAGTAAAGTTATGTCTCCCCCCTCGGGCTCCACAGTTTTTCTTTGGTCTGTCTGTCCCGATTCAGTGTGAACCTCCCCGGCCTTGGTCCTTTGCATGACAATTGGAACAGAATTTCTAGGGATGTAGACCTGGGATTGCTTTTCTGCTATGTGATGAGAACATATGCACAGAACAAAGAGGCCAACACAGGTGGAAACAGTGAGAAGCGAAACCACGAGATGCCACGAGAGCATCGTTTGAGCCCAGATTCCAGCCTCAACCTGCCAGTTGCATCGGCCAATAAATATTGTTCTTGGCTTAAGCTAGTTTAAATTGGGTTCCAGTCACTTAAACTGAAGGAGTCCTGGGATATATAAATGTCAGACACTATTAACAGGAACACAGCTGATAGTAATACAAAGTCTCCATGGCTTAATATTATATGATTAGTGCATGCTGTTCACATTTTCTAGAAATTCTTTTCTGTTTTAATTTAACTGACTTTATTTTATTGTTGACAGCATTACAGATGTCTCCCATTTTGCCCCCCTCCACCCCTCCCCCATCCTACCCCTCTAGAAATTCCTGATGCCCTATGGCCATTATGGTTGCACATGCTCGGCAAGGTTGGTGAACATACAAGTTACTATTATTGTCTACAGAAGGATTTGAAGGCCTCAGATTTCTTGATTTTCTATTATTTTAAACAGCACTCGGGATCATAGATTTTGGATTTAGGATGATGCATATCTTCTTGACTCCTGGATGCTATACAGTGGACATGACATAAATAAACAGTGAAGGTCACATTCTAATGAAGTCTAAGTTAAAATCCTATGTGACACACAAGAAGTATCTCTTTCTATATCTTCTACCAAATGAGAGAAGCCTCTTTGAGCTCAGTTTTAATCTAAAATCTGTTCTCATCTCCAAAAATAAATATAAGGAATATAAAATACTGTCCTATTATCATTATATTTCCAATATCAAGTGCATTCATTCACTGAAAAAATACTTATTGATGGTTTACTATGTCCCAGACAGTGTATCATAGGTTATGGATTGCAGTGGGGAGCATAAAGTTCAGGCCATCAGTGAAGACAGACAATAAACCCATAAATAAATAAGAAAATTTTCAGGGACAGCAGACATTTGAAACTGAAGGTGATTAACACTGGAAGTGTTTAAGGAGATGGCTGCGTCACCAGTGCTCTAGTTCACAATGCTTTCGGAGTCTGCACCTAAGTCTTATTACCTTAGACTATAATACTGAGCAGCCAATTGTCATGACACACACACTGACTTAAAAATTCCTTGTTGTTTATCTGTTTAAGCCACTTTTAATTTATATACTTTATAACAGTGGAATACTCAAGCTTCCATGTGAAACCAATGAAATACCTGGATCCAGTTGGTATGGCACTGAATTCCCAAGAAAGTTCTGATTGCCACAGAAAATGGCTTTGGAAAAATCTAACGCTAACTCTATAAATTTTGAAACAAATATCACATGGTCACTTAAATAACTTTGGTGCAGGTCTCATAAATATTTTTAAAGTTACCTTTATTAATCATGATAAGAATATCCAACATCTTTGGTTTTTATCTGCCCAACAACCTTTCGTTTCAGCCTAATTTACCTTTTGGAAACTATCTTTTCCCCAATTCAAATGACTTTAGTATAATAATAGATGATATTTCCACTATCTTTTCTCATGTTGCCCAAACAAACAGGTAGTGACCTGGATCCTATCCTTCCCAAGGCCTAGCTGTTCCTCTTTCTTAGATTCCAGGGACTACTCCATATGCTTACCATATAGCAATATATTCTTTTATTTTTTTACTTTACTTGGCCAAAGAACCCCAATTTATATAATACACAATAATCTAAATCAGCTTGGATTTCAATCCTGGCCAGTTATGAGTATTGTGATAAATGCTACAGTATTCTGAACTATGTTGCTTATATACATTTGAGTGGACTAATACTTGTGAGTTTGAATGACTATTACCTGCCTGAGCAAGGTGTTGAAATATATGAACTAACCTACAGTTCATCTGGAACATACATTTTCTGTATTCTGCTCTCCTGACATGTTACATACAGCTTTATATTAGAAAACGCTCTTCTCATTTTTCTTGCATGTGGTGATACAGTCTCACCTGCAAGGGCATTTTCTAGGCCCATTATAAATATTAAATTGTGTTCAGTCAAAAGAAGTTGTAATAATAGTGCCTTCAATTTTACAACACTTCATATTGTTAAGAAAAATTTTAATATATCATTACTCTGTTGTTGATGTCACATAGGTGAGAAAATTGAGGCTTACCAAGGTTAAATGAATTTCCCAGTCATGCAGTTGGTAAATGTCAGAACTGGGACTAGACTCAAGTTTTCTAATTCAAAGTCCAGAGTTCATTTTTTAAAATATCATAACAGGCTCTGTCTAGAGGATCTCATTGTAAATGTTACATAAGGAGTGTTATTAATATGTCATTTAAGAAAACCCCATATTGAAGAGTTGATAGATATATTTCAGATATAAAATATTGGCAGCAAAAATTCAATCAAGATGTAATTGTGGTGCATAATAAATATCTGTTTAAAGGCCCAAATCTCTGGAGAACAGTTCAATGTGTGGTTTAGAAGTCTACTTTTAATAACCTTATAAAATCTCACAGCAATATCACATGTTTCTGTCTATCTTGTTTCTCTGAGATGGGATAGAAATCTCTCAGCCTGCACACCTATGTAAGTAGACAGAAAATCACCAGTTTCCACCAGTGTGCCTGGAAGGGCCCCTCTTCATCTCTGGGTGTAAACATTGTTATGATTGTGTGGATATAGCAGTGAAACAAATAAATAAAAATAAAGCAAACTCACTGGATTTGTAGAGTTTATGTACTAATGAGTGGAAACCAATTTGTATTAAATTAGTATTGTTATAGATACTACCTGCTTTCCAACTTTTTAAAAATAGGATCTCACACATTTCTTTCAAAGATGTACTATTAGGTGATAGTAAATAAAAGGCAAAGGATTAATGAGATTCAAAAAACTGTCCATTTGCTGGAGCTAAAGCAAGTCTGAGTTGATCTTATCCAAATTCAGAATTTTTTTTTTTATTAATTCAAGAGCACTAATATCAAACTTCACCAGAAGCCCTTGATACTCCTTCCAGACATCCCTCTGCTTCTTTAGAGCGGTCTGGCTGAGATGTGCCTGAAACCTGGAACCCACAGCTAGAGGGCACACTAAAAAATCCAGGCTTGAAATATATATTTTTAAATAATTTCTTTCCTATTTTTAAAATTTGTTTTTTGCCCTTAAAGTATTTATGTCATCGTTTTAAAATTATACAATTAGCTTACTATTCTTCTATCAGTTATCCATTGCTGAATAACAAACTACCCTGAAACTTAATAGCTTAAAAAAAACACACAAATATCTGAAATTTTTGTGTCAGCACCGTGGGCTAGGTTTACCTGGCTGGTTGTTGTATTGGTCTCAGCTGAGGTCATATGTGCATTTGTGGACAACTGATAAATTGCCTCCGGTTGACTGTTTTTTTCCCCCCTGAAACAACTGGGACACCTGGAAAAGATGTCTCTCATCATCCAGGTAACTAGCTTAACTTCTTCACCCAGTGGCACTCACAAGATTCTGAAGAGTAGCAAGAAAGGGCAAGCCCCAATGTACAAGCCTTTTCAAACCCCTGCCTCCATCACATTTTTAATGTCCAGTTGGATAAAGCAAGTCACAAGACTAGCCAGGAGCCTGCAAGAGGTACTATCAACTGGTATGGATAAAAGGAGAAAGACTATTTATAGTACATTTTCAATCCACCAGAGCTCATTTATTTGTTGGTTGGTTGGTTTTTTTCAATGACAGATCAGATTAGGTATGTCTTTTGTGAGATATGGTATCAGTTACCCACTGCTGAGTAGCAAACTATCCCAAAACTTAATAGCTTAAAACAACAACTGATTACTTATCTAAAGTTTGAAAATAAAAATGTTGGGCTATGTCTTTTTAAATTATCAATTTAAATTTATATATATATTTTAAATGTTTAAATCTTTTTATTAAATTTATTGGGGTGACATTGGTTAATCAGATTATATAGTTTTCAAGTATACAATCTTATGACCCATCATCTGTATATTGCATTTTTTGCCCACCACCCAAAGTCAAATCTTTTTCCATCACCATGTATTTGACCCCTTTTACCCTTTATTACCCCCTACCTTGCTTCCTTGTGGAAACCACCATACTGGCTCGTTTTCAACACAGAAAGTTGTATTATTTGACACATTAACATGTTTCTAATTATGCCAACATTATCTGAAACCTCTCAATATGTTGTAGCTATAAGGAATTAGTTCTAAAACTATTACCAAAGAAATACTCTGCCAGACTACTTAAGTGTTTCAGAATTCCCATTACTTACCAGTGGGGCGGAGATATAGCATAGGCTTCCATTACGGCCTGTCATTCAAGGACCCAACCTCCTTACAAGTATGTATCAAAACAGTCTCCTTTGAGAGTGCTTTGGTAAATGCCTGTGACAACTCTACCCAGCATTAACTCCACAGTTTAAAAAAAAAAAAGAAAATCATCTATTAAACTATTTATTCAGCATAAAATGTGATGCAGCTTTTCTCTGGCACATAAAAAAAAAGTAAGCCTCAACCACCAAACAAAAATGAGACAGTGGTAGCTCAAGAGTAGCTTTGATGGCCAATAGAGGAGTCACAAAGGAAACGTCTGGGAAAGCACTTTGATCTCTGCTGAATGTACCCGTCATGGTTGGCATGAGGCTCTTCTCCCTTTACACAGAATGAGAATTCAGGAAACTTGTCCACACTGTTGGTAGGTCAGACACTTGAGGAGTTTTCTGGGAAATGAGAGCTTAGCATAGTGGATTTTCTTCTCTGCCATGCCATGTGGTCGTGTGCTTTCCAGTGTCCTTGATGTGCTGCACTTTCCCCCAGCAAGTTCCTAGCACTCTCCAACAAGCTTCTTGAATTATAGTCACATATCTACACTCCACTGCTCTATAAAGATAATAAAGAAACACTGTAATGTGCTACATTTGGACAGCCTTCTCAGTGAGGCAAACCAGATGTCAAGAGAGGAGGGCTGTCAATCTGAAGCTGAAGTGAGACGAGAAAATTAAAATAAAAACTTCAAAATAAATCATTCACTAGAGAGTCAGTAGATGACAGAGTATGACAAAGTGGGGTGGCAGCTCCAGGGAGAAGACTCAAGCTAGATAGGCCCAAGATCCTATTTCAGAACCAGAGTGCATTCAAAGGATCACAAGAGCCTCACTTTAAATAAGATCATGTGTGGATCCACAAAGGAATTGCAGGAGGTAGAAATTCTTATGAAACTTAGCGTGGGCTCCACTGGTCTCTTTAAAAAGGCATGCCCAAGCTCTAGTTATGACTCTATAAATCAGTACATATTAAACACATCCTTCCTAAGTTCCAGCCTACCAACACCACCTTTGAACCCTCCGCTCATCTGTGCAATTGATATATTGTTGTTCTCTCTCTCTCGCCTCTCTTGCTATGTCTCTCCATCCCATTTGTTTTGTTCCTTAGATAGATATAGTTAGGTAGACAGAGGATGGATGATAGCGCTCTCTCTTGTTTTGAATCTCCCCCTTTAAACTGCAAGGCTCTGGAAAGCAAGAAGAGCCCCTGCTTTGCAATATGTACACCAAAGTGCTTAATCCTATGGTGGCTGCTGATAATAACTTTCACACTGTCTTGTAAAATAATTCATCAAACATCATGGAAAATATACATGAATATATACAATGAGAACCAAGTGCTTTTAAATGTTTTCAGAAGAAAAATGCCAAACCCTGCTTGGCAAAGATAAGTGCCTTTATTTTATTCCAATGGCACTTCAAGAGGCACACCAGAGGCCAAATTAAATATTTTAAAGATATATGTATAAAAAAATCTTAGAATCAGCAGTTTATTTCTGTTTTGTAAGTTCTATATTTTGGCACTGGAGAAATTACGTTGCTGAGGAAAGATAATCACCCTGTTCTTGATTCTGTGGTATATAATTTGAAGATTTCATAGCACTGAATTACAATAGGCATATGACTCAGTTAATGTTTAGCAAGCTCTGCTTAAGCAAAGAATCCATCTGGCCTAAATCAAACTGAGAGCTTACCAAAGAACCAGGGGAGAACAGCTACACTGGGAGATCTGAAACTGTCCAGTTATGTTAAGTGACACTGAGTCAGCTCTGACTCTTGGTGACACTATGAGTGAGTGACATTCACAATGTCCTGTCCTAAACAGCCCTGTTCAGCTCCTATAGACTCATGCCTATAGCTTCTTTTATGTAGTCAGTACATCTCATATCTGGCCTTTCTCTTTTCCTGCTGCCTCCCAGTTTTTTTCCAGCATTATTGTCTTTTCCAAAGAACCCTGCCTTCTTATGATGTTCCCAAAGTAAGACAGCTTCAGTTTTAACATATTTGCCTCCAGCAATGTTCTAGGTATCATTTGCTCTAGGGCCCATTTGTTTATCTTTCTGGTAGTTTGGTGTATCCTTGGAACTCTCCTCCAACACCATATTTTAAATGAATCAATTTTTTTCCTATCAGCCTTCTTCACTGTCCAACTTTCACATTCACACATAGTAATTGCGGGAGAGGGTATGGATGACCTCAGCTTTGTTCCCTAATGACACATCTTTGCTCTTGGTGATCTTTCCTAATTCTTCCATGGCTGCCCTTCCGAGTCTCAGCCTTCTTTCGATTTATTGGCTTGGGTTTCCAGTTGAATTGATGACTGAACCAAGGCAAGCAAAATCTTTAACAATTTCCAAGTCATCATTGTTTATGTTCAAGTTGTGGATTTCTTCTGTAGTCATGACTTTTGTCTTCTTGATGTTCAGATATCCAAGTAGGGGAAATTCCAGGGAAAGAGGTCATTCATTTAATTTGGGTCTCATTTACAAGGCTGTCTCCAAAGGTAGAGGACTACTAAAGATCTAAGTCAAAACACCATTTCTTTAGTTCCATGCAAGACTGTACCTCAGTTATCTTACGTGGACAACTGCTTCTCCTCTATATCAACCCTGTAGCACCACCACTAATATTACCCTCATCCTTGTACCAAAATAAGAAATTCCATGTATCTCAAGATCACTAGCCCTGGCATCTCACAGTTCCTATACCGGAAAGCTCTTGCTCATCTACAACCTGTGTAAAATTTAAGCCCATTTACTTTTATATTTTAAAACACATCTGAAAATAATAAGTGTGATTTAAAGAAGACTTAGAGTATGACCCCTTATAATTAAGAATTATTCAATAAAAAGTATAAAGAAATATCTTAAGTACACAAATCAAAGGAACACAATTATTTTTTTCTTGCAGTTCTAGATAACAAATGGTAAATTTACTTAGGTTTGTTTATTTTAAATATTGAGGTCCTCTCAGAAAAGACAGACTTTCTTTCTGGGGTTTAAGGTTAATCAACAGCACAGAGACAATAGGCTGTTCATTTCCATAATTCAGATCATGCAAACAGTTATTTCATCCTCAGGCCTGTTGAGAGGCTAGTAAAGTCACTCTGTTGCATTAACTTGCATTTCTAGGCCTCTACATGATGGTTATAAAATTGCAAGTGTTTGGATGAACACTTCACAGGATCTGATGATAAGTGCTTTCACAATAGAAAATGTGAGTCACACAGCTTTTACAAGAGTATCTGCCTCGTGAAGAAAGCCAGAAAAGCTGGAATGAAATGTTACCTCTGACAGAAGAGTGTCAGAGGCATACCAAAAGACAGCATGTGAGACCAAGCAAGCGACACTGTGTAAATCAAAGTTCCATTTTGCTATGCAGAAAGTGGGCTTTGGCAGCAAACTCTTTATTGTCCTGAGCAACAATAGTAGGAACAAGAATGTTTGCTATGAAATTTATAGAGTTTGCATAACCTAGTGTTCCTTGGCACATGTTCCTTCCCTGAGTATCCTAGTGACTTTGCTTAGAAGCATTTTCATCCAGACATGATTTATGTAGGTAGATTTAATTACATTTAAATACTGTATAATTGCTCATGCAATGTGGAGGGTGAGATGCGGGGGTGGGCATTAGTTATCTACTTGCTATGCAGCAACTCAACAACTAAGCAGTTTTCTGTTTTACAATCAATATGGATGTTTGCAAGGTGTGAAATTACGATAATATGAGAGGATTGTTAAACAAACATAAAAATCACAGAAACAAAAATTTGTTTATTTCTATAGCTAAATTATTAATGTTTGGGGAATTGACTCAAACTGAGCAAAGATACTTTTAATAGGATCATTTTTCTTTAAAATATACTTTTAGTGTTTTTGCTTGTTTGTTTGTTTGATTTTAGTTTCTGGTTTTTCTGAATAAGTTTTCCTAAATAATAACAGGTTTTAACTTCATTGGGAAATATTGCCTTTATAAATATTATGTTTTTCAGTGAGTAAACTGTGAATTAAAATAGACTAACTATGAGGAACTTTTCAAATAGTAAGTCTTTTGCTTTGAGTTTTTGCATTTTTAATTTAAATACAAATGTTTTCCATTTTTTATTAAACTTACATATAATTTTTTAAAAGAGGAAATATATGTAGAAGTAAGTCTACAAATTCAAAGAAAGGAAGAACTATTTTAACATGCTAAAAAGCTGTTTTGGTAAAAATGTCTGTTATACTTCCTCTGTTTCTGTTTCCACATGTCTAAATCTTTTTTGCTTACAACCAACAAAAAGTCCTAATGAAAATAATGTGGATATAGACATTTTTATTAAGGAATATAATTTAAATATAAAGTAAGAAATATGCTCATTAAACGTCAAACTTCAGTTCTGGAAGTCACCTTCCCAAACATCTGACATATCTATAACAGCAGGTCCAGATCTGTTTTCTAAACTGACATATGTTATGGATAAATCTTCACATTAGTGACCTACTCACAGATTTCAATAAAAGTGAAAAAACTATGTGGAGATGTAAAGTAACACTATAAGCATAATTATCACCACTAAATTTTATAGGCCTATTTGTAACAATTATTTGATCAGTGACTGTCACTTGTTTAAGAATGCAACAAGTGCCCTGGCCAGTGTGGCTCAGTTGGTTGAGCTTTGTCTCATGCACCAAAAGGTTGCTGGTTTGATTCTTGGTCCGGGCACATGCCCAGATTGCTTGCTTGACACCCAGTGAGGGCCATGCAGGAGGCAGCAGATGGATGTTACTCTCTCACATGGATGTTTCTCTCTTACTCTCTCTCTAAATTCAATAAAAATTTTTTTTAAAAGAGAAAAGAATGCAACAAGTTTAGGTAGTTGTAGAAGATGTACAAGCTGGTATCTGACTTATGTGCTCTTTCCCCTAGACCAAATTTAAGTGCATTGCTTTCTTCCCCACCAAATATTATACAATTCTAGTAAAAGAAAATAACTGTATTATGGAGGTAACCTCCAATATGCTCTGATTTTTTTTTAATTAATTACCTTTTAAAATTGTTCCTTTTTTAAAAACCATCACTGGAAATACATTTCCTATCAAATTATAACATATATAACTCTCAGGATACTATGGCTAAAAAAAATGATACTTTTTTTTAAAAAAATGTTTTAACACAATATTCAATACTGGTTTACTATCAACATGTATAAAAGTAAATGCATATTCCAAAAAGGAAAAGTAAATTAGTTACCAAAAACCATGTGTTAGGGACCACATGAAGACACACAGCTGCTTGCCAAATCATGTTTATGATAAAGGGATAAAAGAGCAATCAGATAAGTTTACAAAGCATAAGAGTTTTTACTGAAGGTGACTTTTCCAAGAGCATCAACAAAGTCAGAACACTTTTCCTGGTGTCTGAAAACTGCAATTAAAATAAGTAGACAGTCTGGTGTTTCTTAACAGATCATAATGTCCTCAGCACCTTACAAATGAATCTTCAAATTCTTAATTTCTAGGGCCAAATGTTAATGACTTTTAGCAAGCAAAAACAAAGGATTAAAACATTTTGCCTGTGACACTTCGTGAGTGTCACTAAGCATTTTATGTGAGTATATTAAATTATGAAATGCTGAGAGAAGGATTTTATGCAATTTCAAACTTAAGGTTCATGAAGAAGATAAGATCTATGTAGAGTTGGGAAAGTTAGTATTTCTTATTTGAAATTTTAATTTTAAGCCTTTAGTACATGCCTCTGTCCTCCTTAAGGGCTCTTTCCTAAAAAGGCCTCATTTAAGCCTCAGGCTTAACTTGTGCATATGAAAACTCAGAAGAAGACTTGCACCAAAGTGTCTCACTTCTCGCCACACCAATCCCTGCATGCATGGAGGGGCTGAGTCTCCAACTGCCCCTAGATGTTCTGGTAAGTCAGCACCTTATGCGTATTTGAAAGAACAAGTTTACCAAACACAATCGTACGCTTGAAACCTATATGATTTTATTAACCAATGGCACCCCAATTAATTCAATAAAAATTTAAAAATTAAAAAGACAAACATCACATGATCTCACTTATATGTGGAATCTAAAGAACTTAATAAACTGATGAACAGAATAGATTCAATGACATGGATGCATAGATGAGACTGATGAATGTCAGAGGGATGGAGGAGGGTGGATGGGGGGAGGAGGAGAGAGTAACCAAAGAACCTATATGCATGTATGCACAACCCAAGGACAGGGACAATGGTGGGGAGAGGGACTGGGGAGGGGAATGGGACTGGGTGGAAGGGGTTATTGGGGAGAAAAAGGGACATCTGTAATATTTTAAACAGAAATAAAATTTAAAAATAAAAAATAAAATAAAATTATAATTACTGTTATTTTAGAAAAAAATAAAAATAAAAAGAATGCAAAGACTTGATCAACTTTTAGCCAAGGATCACAAAAGTGGGAAAAAGTTTACATGAATCTGACCAGAAAATACTTCCTACAGTTTGAAAGGATCATCATGGGGTGGGGGGCGCTGCTACCCCCAAATGGCAAAGCTTCCCCTTTCCAGTATACTGCCCTGGCCAGTTTGGCTCAGTGGTTAGAGTGTTGGCTCGCTGATCGAAGGGTCACAGTTTTGATTCTCGAGTAAGAGTCTCGGTTCTGATTCTCTGCAACCCAGGTACGTGCCCTTCACCGAGGTATGTGAGGAAGACAACCAATCAATGTCTCTCTCTTACCTTGATGTTCCCCCCCATCTCCCCGTCTTCTCCCTCCCTCTCTCCACCCTCTCTAAAAATCTCTGGTGCAGATTAACAACAACAAAAACAAACAACAACAAAAAAGAACCAACATACTGTACTTCCAATTCTACCTGCTAGCTGTGATGACAGATTGGTATATGCTCACCCAATACTTTCACTTTTCCTAGGTACAAATCTACATTTTGTTTTGTAAATTTCTTGCTTTTTGTTTTTGACTCTGCTCATACACAGTTAAAACAAGTGTGCCTTTTTCATGCCTTCTCTTCTCTTTGACTGAAGATAGAGGAGACCAAGCAAACTCCCAGCCACATATGAGAGATGTAGAGCCAATATGGAAGGTCCCAGGATGACCAGACAGAGCAGAGTCTCATTCCCTCTGACCTGCACTGAACTTCCACCAGAGCAGAAAATGTACTCTTATTTTAAGCTTCCTCAGGTCTTAAAGCTGTTTGTTGTAGTGTTTAACATATGCTGATTAAACTACTCCTCTGCTAAGATAGTATTACAATCAAGTATATAATTTTATTCTTTGGATTTCTAAAAATATATATATTTTTTCCATTGTGAAAATAATTTATCATGGCCAAGCCAGTAGAAGGTTCACAAAGCATCTCTTAGCTGAAGTTAATCTTTGTATCTTCCTCACTCATGACTCATACAGTGACCATTCTAAAACCATTCCTTTCTTTGCTACTATAATTCACTTGCAAGATGGAGAACTCACTATGATGATGACCTTGGAGTTCCACAGAGAGACTAGCTGTGTGAAACAGAGATGAGATCACCCCATACTGAACTAAGGTTTCAGAATCACAGAAGTGTTAAATCATGTTAGGACAATAACTTTGGTCTATCTGCAAATTTTCATTGCTTTATAGGATAATAAACTATTCCACAAATCAGGATGTATGGGGAAAGAAGGAAATTCAGGTAGCTGAGTGGAATTAGCCTTATCTTGTAGATATTGCAGAGTTTCCCACATTTACTCTTTGTGGGCATTGTGCTATGATTCTTTAGGGGTGAAAGATACAGGGAACACATTAGAAAGTCAAATTCCACTCTTTGACACATTGGAACTTTTAACCGTTGTTTTCGGCTGGAAAAGTATAAAATAATAAACTTAGATGTTCTAAGTGTGGCCTTTGGAACTGTCTTTGTTGATGCTATCATGAGCGCACATATTAAAAGTGAAACGGAAGATGAATAGTTTACAGGGTAAAGAAATATTTTCCATCTTCACAAATGGTTTCAGGGCTCCCCGAAGGCCTTAAAAATGAAGTCTGCCCGGTGGTCTCAATTCTAACCCCTGGAGAATGTATTCCACGTCGCCAACACAGAACACCTGATTCTGCAGAATTTGACACTTCTCTGCAGCCTCCACACAGAAGAAACAGAGGACTTGACATGCATGGAAATTAAATTATCTTCCACCTCTAGAGACATTCTGTCCTCTCAGGTCAGGGTTACATGAAGGTCAAATGAGGGATCTCAGATTTCAACCAATTCCATGCTAGCTGTGAATCGACAGAAAACACATCCTTTTGAGTTCTTGATGATCTGCTACATTTTACATGAGCCATCAAAAGTAAGAATAAAATAAACACACAAAGTAAATCATCATCTTAAAGGAAAAATCGTTTTGCGTTATCAAACTAGGTGATTGCCTTAAAAGCCAGGGATTGCCTCCAGAGTGTGAGTTTCCCACAAGTTCTCAAATGTATAAGGAAATTCTAGGACAGTGATAAAAATTCAGCCTGTGTTGGCAAAGGCTGATCTTAGTTGTTAAATTAACCTTCATAGAGACTTAGGAGTCATTCACTTCGCTCTGTTGATTAATAATTCACAACCTTAGGTAATGTTTGAATGGCTTAGATGCAGTCAAAAATAGAGATTTTAGGACTCATCATCAAGGCCTCAACAAAAAATACAGAGGCACTTAAAATATGACATAAAAATCCTTTTAATGAGAATTAATCATTGGTATTCATGGGTGCCCCTTTAATGCATAATTACATTAGACTTACTTAACTGTTACATATTTTCAAAGATAATTCTCTTTTTTTTTTTTTTAAATATATATTTTTTTATTGATTTCAGAGAGAGGAAAGGAGAGGGAGAGAGATAGAAACATCAATGATGACAGTCATTGATCGACTGCAGCCCACAACCTGGGCATGTGCCATGACCAGGAATCGAACCCCGATCTCTTGGATCCTAGGTCGACGCTCAGCTGCTGAGCCACGCCTAGCTAGGCTCAAAGATAATTCTCATTTCTAAAGTAAACTATGTTATCTGTACACATCCAATCAATTCTTCCTCAGCTGGCATGCCCAGCCATCTGTTGGTTGAAACATATATAACCCTAATGCAATAGAATATTTTCAGTTCATTCGCACACATTGCATTTCCCACGCTCAGGCAAAGTTTGGAGCATTTAATAAATTTATGTAATTATGTCTAGAAATAAGAATGATGTGTTTCAAAGCCCCTGACGACACCCAGACTTTGAATGCAGAAGATGTGAAAGTCTTTTGAATTCCTAGAAGTCACGTGCTCTACTCTTGTTTACTTTCTGTGCTGCCTGATCTGTGTCCTACTTAGTATGCAACGGGAACAAGTCCAAGAAGCAAGCCTTCTCCTCACTCACTGGAGTTTGCAGCAACATTAATCCGTGGACCCACAACCTCCATCAGAGACACAAATGGCTTAAACTCAGCTACCTCATGGGTAGCAGCAGGTGAATGCAATCAAACGCGCATCTTCAGAACACAGGCTGCTCTCTTAATCATGGGCATGTAGGGTCTGAACTCACATAATCATCATCAAATTCTTTGATCAACTGTACTCATCATTTGTTAAATCAAACTGCCAAACTTCTTGACACAAGAATTTCATTTCTGAGGCCCTCCCAGTAAGTGCACATGGCTAGGCAACTCTTCTCACTTTCACAATTCAATGAAAACAAAACAAAAACAAAAAAAAACCTCCTAAGAAAGAGGAATACAAAGAAATGAAGTATTCCACAAACAAGTTAACTAGAGCAATGTGAAGCCAACGTGTGATCCAGCTAACCTCTCACCTAAGACGGCCTAATTACTTTCTAACAATTTATCTTTTCATTTGCCAAAAATACTCAGGTCCCCACCTCCTTGGCTCATCAGCACATCAACACTAAACCAAAGGTAATTTCTTCTACCTTGTTCCAAAAAGGCTTTCCTATAACCTGGCATTTTCTAGGAGAAGATTTCTTTCCAGGGCAAATATTTCCCATAATGGGTCTAGGTCCCCAGCCTAATCTAGCTCGCTTTATGACTGAAAATCATTACCCTCAGGGACTCTCAGGCTTTAGATGACTGTATGCCCAAAAGTGTAAAAGGAAAGAGCCATTCTTTTTGGTTAAAACTTCAATGCCCTCAGGGAAGGCAGGTAAAATGCCCTGACTGGATATAAACAACCACCTCCAAAGTGAGGGAGTCCCCCAGGAGGACCATACTGACCGAGAGCACCCGCACTCTTGGTCCCATTTGCATCATGCAAGGACAAAATTAAGCCGGCTTTCTGCCCTCCAGGAAAACTGAGACTAATCTGGTCAAAGCACAAAACCACAGAAAGTTCCTATTACCAAAAGGTAAATCTATATTCTTCAATCAAATAGTATATGTTTCTTGCTCATTTCTTTTATTTGAATTTAAAAATAATATGTGCTGATTATTAAAAATAGATATAGATAAATTCACCTTTCCCCAGTACCACAGTCCTCACCAGAGGTAGCCCTCTCAAACAGATTTTTATGCATTTATAGATATAGATAATAATAATAAAAGTCAAATTTTATATAGTACTTAGTATGTCCAGATTCATGCCAAGTACTTTCATAAATGCCAAATCAATTAGTCCTCCTAATAAGCCAGTGGGAACTATTATTATCTACATTTTGCAGATAAAGTTGAGGCATAGAAAAAATAAGTGATTTGCCCAAATTACACAGCTAGTAAGTGACCAAGCTGAGGTTTGTATCCAAGCAGATTCTGTTTTTAAATACCATGCAATTCTGTACCCAAGCAGGTAAAATGACGGAGCCTGAGTGAAAGTGAAGGTAGAGGCAAAGCCAGCAAAACTGGCTCTCTATAAATCTGGCAGTAAAGACAGAGGTTGGCGGAGGTGTAGATGCAGGCAAAGTGGAGACGCAGGCATGCACATAGAGTAGCTCAAGATGATTTGTGTTATTTTCTGTTTTTCTTACCCCAGTAAGATCATTTTCTGTGTATTATTCTGGGATTTTATTGTCCTTAGTTCTGGTTTATGGAGGTATAATTTACATGCAATGCATTGAAACTGCTTTTGGTACAGTTCTATGAATTTAGCCTACTGTTGTATAATCTCCACCACAGTAAAAATATGGAATATTTTCATCATCCACAAAAGTCCCCTTATGCCACTTTGAAGTCAGGTTTTCCCCCATGTGTAGGACTTGACAAGCATTGATCTGCTTTCCATGAGAGTTAACAATATATCTTGGAAATTATTCTATGGAAATTGTAAGAGTGGAATAAATTCCAGTGACTTTGCAAAATGTAATTTGTATTAGATACACTGTAACTTATGTTGCAAATGTTATTACAATTTTGACAGGACATTAGAAATGGGATCACTGAATAGATTTGTACAATGGCCCTTTCATATTCTTCTATTTCAACATCTACAGCAAAAACTGAGCAAGAGCACTATGGGCCTCATTGCTTTCCTCCAAAAAGATTCTCAAGCATTAGAAAGAAATAACAGCTGCCAATCTACCTTCCTTCAACTTACTGAAAAGCAAAGGAATAAAGAATGAGAATTAGTGGAAAGGAGTAAAAAAAGGAAAGAAATATAAGCACTGTAAACTATTTTGCATAAGCTTACTATGTGATCAAATAAAAATATTAAAGCATTTCTCAGGATCTGCTCTTCAGCCAAGAGGCCAGGTTTGAAAATAGTAAAAGAACAACCAGAAGACAAAGGACTTGGAAGGTTTTGGGGAGGAGGGGTTTCATCTTCTTAGGTACATGATGCCAAAAAATGCAAGAAGTTTTGATTAATTTCTCCAGGACAGCACAACCATGACCCTCCAATATCAGATTTAATATTCTCATTTAGCATTTTATAACCTTCTACAAGGCTCCAAAGGAGAGCAAGTACGTTTTTCCTTTCAGATTAATTTTTGGCACACTAGAATGTGCCCAGAGGAATCCGTAAATGATATTCATTCACACATGCAAAAAGAGAAAGCTAAGGTTATTGACTAACATGTTAAAAAATTGTAACCCAGCCAGCAGCTGGATTTATGGGATTGCTTTGCCTTGCATTCAAATGACAGAAGCAAAATGCCTGATTTTCTCTACGGGGATGGCATCTAGAAAATAATGCTAACTTACTAAATACTCTCTTATTCTTGTTTTGTGTATTAATTAAACTTGCTGTTAAGCAGGTGTAATCTGATAGCAGACGTATCACCTGGACGTTCCTGGAGGGGCCGACAGAGCTTTAGGCTCCTGAGCCAGCTGGAGGATGGTGTTCTGGAGGAGCACAGCAGGAGCTCACTTTTTTAAAGAGGCGCTTGAGAGCCAAAGACTCTGAGTGCTGCCTTGTCAGGGTGCACTCTAAAGATAGGGGGTATAAAATGTGTTCTCACCAAGGTGCTAGCTAGAGTGCAGCAGGGACACCCTTACAAAAGGGGGCTATTTCACTCCACGTATTGGTTCTCCTGGTCTGTTTTTCTGTCCAACCACAACACCTAAGTAAGAATAATTCTATCCCTTTGTTTCTAAAGTAAAGGATCTATTTCTGCAACATAACACTTAACCGAACATGACAAAGTGGTCTAGAAGCTTAGGAGCTCTAGCCCAGATTTTAAGGCCAAAGAGAGAGTTGCAGTTGAATTTAATGTGAGTGTCTCAGTTGACCTCAGGAAACTCCAGCTTCCAGCCACTGAGCATTGATAGCTCAGGCAAACAGAGAAGCTTGTGAATTCCCCTCTGCCTGATCCACTTCAACAATTCTAGCTTTAAAGTTTGGTGCAGTAGGTGGATTGCGGAACACAAGTTGAGTGTCTTTGCTAAATTTTGTATAGGTTTCATCATTTTATCCTTAGTTACAGGAGGATGGGTTAGAAATTAGATTATCTGAAGAGAAAACATAGAATTCCTCAATTTGGGCAGCAGATTCAATTTAGAGATGATTTAAGAATATTGACCTTGAGACTGAAGTAGGAATGAGATGTCAATATATTGACTAAATATTTATAATAGATGCTAAAGAAAGCATACCTACATATCACTTTAATTTTGAGGTTATATTGTTTTATTTGCCATGCATTGTAAAAAGACAAATAATATTACTATTTGTCTAGCACTTCATTTTGAACACTCTGCACAATTAACCCTCACAATAGCCATACCAAGTAGATAGTTTGTTCTTGCTCTGTATGATAAAATTGAGTTTCAAGAGGTTCAGAGACCTGTCCAAGAGCAAGCAGTTTTTAAGTGAGAGAACTGGAGCTAGAACCCAGGTCTTCCATGTTTCAGACCAGTGACATTCCACTGTGGCACAGCTGTCTCCTAAGTCAGTTAGTTCCCACATGAAAATGTGGTGAAAGTTACAGAGAGTGAATTAAGGAGAAGGCTGGAATTTATGAGACCCCAATGATTTATAAAACTAGGCACTAAAAAATGGTTCTCTAAGATTCTGAAGCCATTAATGAATTGATTTATTAATACTGAACTCCCTTTATCTGGCCTTAGATCCCCAGGTTGAGTCATGCAGAATATCCTTGAACCTGAAATAAGATTTCTCTCAGTCAGTAGAAACCAGAAGATGAAAATGAAAAATAAGACTTTGACTGTTGTTGAGACAGAAGGTCTCAGGGCTCTTGTTGGGTCCTGGGAAAACTCTGGTGCCTGTTATGCAAATCATTTAATAGAAAGAGTTGAATTTTTTAGAAGGAAATAGTAGTCTCTTTAATATACTTATTGGGAATATTTAGATAGATCTATAGTTTAAATTCAATTAATTGAATCATACATCAAGCTCAAGGTCAGTAGAAAATTGGATTGGTATCTAAAAGCAAACAAAGCAAAAACGTCTATCCTCAAACCAAATGGCATTTTGTAACTTGAATAATTATTTGTTCTTCATCTAAGAAAATATTTTTCAGTATTTTGTGCTTGAGTTCCTAAGTATAGTTACATAAGTGTAAAACTCTTGCTGATTTGGAATAGAATGTTTAGACTAATTTTAAAATGTTGGTAAAGTGGGGTTTGCCAAGAGCTTACACAATTTAGTGAAAGAATATGTATTTTAATCTGGCCAGACTAGGAAAATTCTTTTGCAGTCATCATTTGTGTCCTCTACTTCTCAATGTAGTCAGTTTGATAAAATAAAATGTCATCTTAGCATGTTAATGACATTCTCTTAAAATTCATCTTGTATAATTTCAGCAAATAAGAAAAACTATGTTTATTAATTTTGTCTCCATAATGTCTGTTGGGACATGCATATATATTATGATCAAATTCTCATAAGTATTATAAAGATAGATCTTTGAAAACATTGAATAGAATATGTGCGGGGGGGAAATACTTTGAAAACTTAAAATTAAGCATTCGTTGACTCCACGGCTCTCATTAGAGGGTAGCTTTATAACCCTAGCCCTTTGCTCAGTGGTTAGAGCATCGGCCCACGGTCTGAAGGGTCCTGGGGTTCGATTCCAGCCAAGGGCACATACGTCGGTTTCAGGCTCGATCCCCGTCCCCAATTGGGGCATGTGCAGGAGTCAACCGATCAATGTGTTTTTATCACATCGACGGTTCTTTCTCTCCCATTCTCTCTGAAAAGCAATGGAAAAAATATCTTCATATAAGGATTAAAAAAAAAATTAAATAAAAGTTAGCTTTATAACTGAGGTATTTTCTTCTTCCTTTCAAAATCAGTGTCACTGTTTAATGATGCTTGTGGTGGATTCAATAATATTGATTTTTGGCTTATTTCAGGGTTTAGTGTAACATTATAATACCCGAGAATGCATAGAAAAATAATGACACTGAAATTAAGCTTAGAGAGCAACTGATAAAAGTTTGCCTTCTCCTCAAGTTTCCACCGTTATCACAACCACCACGTGGCCCTGAGTTTCTTATGTAAACATATTTAACTGCAACCCATTCAGATCTCTGTGGATATGTTCATTCAACTAAATCTAAGCACCCTGGATATTAGATGGCTTCTTTCTTTCATTTATCCCAAAATCGCCTAAAAGAGGTTTCTACTTCAAGATGGCGATTAAACCATTGTTTGTTAAATTTGGCCAATTCGTTCTGATGTCGTATACTTCATTTTGATAAAACAAGATCTCAGCCTGAGGCACAGGACACTAAGCCCTGTTTAGAGTCTTTGTGTTATAAATATTACATATAATCCCAAATGCTGAAGTCCTTCCGACACTCCATTTTTTTTGGCAATTCAGCCTTTGGATGCGAGTAAGTCTTCCTTGATGGATTGTCCTGAACAGGAGTTATGTGATTTCTGGCCTTTGTGTGATAGAAAACATTTTTTGGAAAAACAGTGCCTTATATAATCCATCATGAAACAATCTTTCAGTTTATCTGTTGTGACTCCAGTCTTCTCGCACCCACATAAATGTGCTTCAGATAATGTTAGTCTCAGTTCAGATGAAATTCTGCATTTGGCAATCCACCCACCACTGCCAGCTGGAACAAGGCCTCCTTTTAGTTAACAGCACACATATAAAATCCAGGCCCAGGACAAGCTATCTGTTGAACACGGATTATGATTGTGAACACAGCAGATGTGGAAATGTTGCTACAGCCAGATCCACACTGCAGGCAGGAAAGGACTCTGGGCGCCTCACTGTGACCAGGCTCTGCCCAGATATACCAAGCCCATTTGGTCATCTCTACACCACCCATTAGCGCTAAACATGTCATTTGCAGTGTTGAAATAGGAGTTTTATTCATGTTTCTTTTAAGTAGCCCTACATCACTCACCAAGAAGCCATTTCCTCAGGATGTTTGTGTAGGTGAGAACCCTCAGGAGAAAGATCTTGGAAAGTTAGAAAACTACCTGTTGCTGCTTGAATTGCTTTTGGCATAGCAAAGTTTTCATTTCTGTTTCTGGCTGTGGTTTCACAACCTTGAACAAGGCAAACTGTGGCTGTGCAAGTTATTTGATTACTTAAAATACAAATTCTTAAATCACTCACTCCCTCTGTTTCAAATAGCATACAGTGAACAATCTGTTTGCAATAATAGGCATAACAGTTCCTCGCTCCCCCCCAGCTAAATGGATGCTGAGACTAGACCTGCTCTGTTTACTCTGCACCTGAATTCCACTGTGGTGAGTATTTGGGAGACCCATACTCCAAGAGAAGATTCCAAGTGGCATTCTGGCAGATGACAAAGGATACAAATGCAGTTGATTTTTATATTAATTTATAGGCAGCCATGTCCCACGTCTCTTGGGCATTCTAGCAAAATTAGGAAGAAGAAAAAGAACTACAAAGACATCCAAAAGAAACATCTCCACATAAAACCAAGATCAGGAGCTCAAAATAAA
Organism: Miniopterus schreibersii; assembly: GCF_964146895.1. Classification (NCBI taxonomy): domain Eukaryota; kingdom Metazoa; phylum Chordata; class Mammalia; order Chiroptera; family Miniopteridae; genus Miniopterus; species Miniopterus schreibersii. The sequence continues at coordinate 65,676,286 of NC_138101.1, read as the reverse complement.
TAGTACTGTAATGACTACCACACACTACTAAGGACAAACAACGCTTTGTATTATTCAGAGCCATTTAGGCTGAAGATGTGATTAACCAATTAACAGTTGCAAAGTATTTTGCAGCTTTAAAGCTTCCTATTAGTGAGAGTCTTACGACTTTGGAGAAATGATTCACAAAAAGATGTCCTTCCCAGACACCCCTTTCCCGATTGCAGCCAATGGAGATAATCTTAGGTCTGCAAGCGACTCCCAGCAACTGAGGCAGGACCAAGAGCAGAGTGTCCATTGATTGCTTTCAATCATGTTTCAAAGTAAAATGGCAAACGTCAATAGTTAGCTCTTACAAAGGAAGCTGAATCATTTCATCTTTAATACAAATTACTGACTTAAATGGGGAATTAGAAGGGTAGAAATCATGATATTAAGTGAGGATTAAAAAAAAACTTTAATAAATTCATTAAGAAGTTCATTAGACAATTAACTACATTATCAATTTATCCAAGAGTGATGAGTGAGGGGGTACTTTTTCCTAGGAAGAGCACAATGGTAGCAATCATCTTAACCTCAGAATATGTCCACATGGAATCTTTGATTCGAAACCAACTCATGGTGTTGATTAAAGCCTGGATTTAAATGTTTGGTTCTTCTTTACATGAAGTCAAAGAAAACAAGGTAATTTCAGCAAATGAATTGAGTAATATATTGGATGTGTGGTTACATTATGAAAACAATTGATTCTGTCTTCTCACATTTCTGGGCTCTGATACTAACACAGCACAGAGAGAAGTTTAGAAATCAGAAAAATGGATTTAAGGTGGACCCAAGAAGTTGGCACTGCCCTCTGTACCATACCAAAGAGATGTTACTGAGACAGATGGAGTGATGCCAAGATTACACTTATAGTTGACTTGTTGAGTCCTTTGACCAGGAATAACTGTCAATGCACTACCACCAGGTGGAAGCCATACAGCAATAATTTTAACTAGTTTTGCTTTCTTTAAATGACTGGAACTTGAATGTGAAAGTGAGTGGGAAATAATGCTCACAAGATAGAATCAGCAAATTTATTCAACAGTTTCATTGAATAGATTGGGCTAAGTATCAAATATATTCAGGCTTTTATTATATTTAAGTTTAAATTCTACTTCAACTATATTGTAAGTGCATTTGTAAGGAAATTACATAGTCCGATATAGGAGTTCTCAATTTATATTTAAGCAGAAGAGTGATGTATGTATATAAGTGCTTTTTTTAAACAAAATCTCAAACAAAATGTCAAAATGTTATCGCTAAAGCTGATAAACACAGGCCTTCTAAGCCAGGGGCCTGTGCTTGCCGGTTTGGCCTCCTCTTCACATCATATCATAATTAGTTGTTTGTTTTCTTCTCCCAGACCACCATAAGCTCATGAAACCAGAAACTACACTCGTCCTATTCCTTTTTATATTCTGAGTACCATACACAGTGCCTGACCATAGTTTTAATAAACAAATTTTGAAGGAAAAAGAGAGAGAAGGAAGGAAAGTGGAAAGAAGGGGCCAAGGATAACCAGAAGCTTAGAACTTAAAAAGTACCATTCACCACATACAAGCATTAATATTTGTGTTAGGGTGCTCTGGGCAGTGACATGTGTAAGGGCTGCCTTGGATAGACTTTTATAAGACAAGAGTGAAAAGGACTCACATAGATGTTCCCATAAGCCTTGCAAATTTCCCTATTATAACATTCATTATATTTTACTTTAATATCAGTTACCATATGTGCACCATCCCACAAGACTGTATGCATCTCAAAGGTGATGACAATTTCTTAGAACATTTGTATCCTTGACAGTTTGCACAATGCCTAGGACATAGTAGGTACCCAAGTAATACTTGTTGAGTGAATAATAGTTTTATCTGCTTGTAGAAGATTTTGAGGGAAAGATAGCATTTAATTACAAAAATTTCATCTGAGACATATCAGTGTATATTTTAATTCTTATGTATAGGGAAGCATGACCAGCAAACTTATTATTAAATAGAGCAAATGTATCTTTTATTCAATAAAATCATTTATCCATTGGAATCATAACACACTAACTTTTCTGCCAATGCTTACTGCGTAATATTTTATAGTTGTGGGAAATTGGAAATCAGCCATATGTCAAAAAATTGGATGACAGTCAATTATGGAAATGATTATGTATCTACCTGATGGAAATATTATATATCTATTTAGAGTTATTATTTTGAAGGCCATTTAAAAATGCTTAAAATTGTCAAGATATGTTTATTTTTTTAAAAGAACATACACCCTAATGTGTTGTCATACACTATTTCTGTGACTTGGATATATCATAATTTTTCTGATTGTTGGCTTATCTGTGGAATGAGCAGCACAGTCACTTTCCCAGCAGTATAAATTTTCTTACACATCAAAATGAATTTTATTCTGACAATCTATAAATTCAGTTAGTGAAGGTATTTTAACTCCTGACTTATATAAGAACACCTGTTTCTCCTTAGTGGGGATCAAATAGCATTTGCTTATTTACCCTGAGACTAAAAAGAAAAGGGAACTAACAATTTTGAACACTCTAATGTGACAAGCACTAGATTATGTTTTTATGCCACTTGATTATATCTGATTCCTTTTTCTCATTCTTTAGTGTGTGACAAGGGAACAATGGGTAGAGTCGCCTCCCCAAGGTGCCTCCAGAAAATGACCTACCCAGACTCTAGAATCTGGTTCTAGTCACTGGCGCGTGTACCCCATCTATTTATCAAGGAGAGGCTGAGAAATTCTACCTGCTACGCTTTGGATTTGGATGAATACAAGAAAGTGAGAAGGACACCTAGTTTCTTTGAAGAATGAATCGAAACCCAAAACTATCTCGACAAAAGGAAATGAGAGCAAAAACTTGGCAGGAAGGCAGTGCAGAGGAAATAACGAACATGACACAAATTCAGGATGTGGAGGAATGGGCTTGTCACAGAGGCTGAGAAGTGCCATCGTGAATCTCTAACCGAACATGAGTCAGCATCCCAGTGCTATTATTTTTAAAACCAGCAAAACAGAGGAATGCATTAAAAAGATCAAAACATGCAAGAACCCTGAAGCAGTTGTCCCAGCGAGCGTCGGTCAGGCACTTATTAGAGCACTGTATCCAGTGTAAGGTCCAGAAACTAGAGAAGGGTAAGGAAAGCTGGAGAGGAATGAGAGAAAAACAACAGAAAAGATTAAAATTTAAAATTAAAGGGTCTATGAGGAATTGGAATTCAAAGAGTAGAGCCTGCAAAAAAAAAAAAAAAAAAAGTGACTTTTCTAAATGTTCATGTAGTTACATGTTTTTCCATAAACTTTGTACTTATCTAGATGTTGCAATCTTCTCTGGGGCCCCTTGTAAACCTCTTAAAAACATTGAATTAAAACAGTCTGGTTTGGCAGTGACTGGAAGAGAGAGAAATACTAGATGCTAACTGTGTCAGTTTGTTCATTACAAAAAATAGTTGTATAATCATCTGCAGAGCATCTCTCACTGGTACTGCAAACTTAACACAATTCCACTGTCAGATCTATTTTTCTTCTTCTAGCTCCCTTATCTTATTTAGTGGTATCGTGATGCATCCAATCACCCAAAACTGACAGGAGCCATCTTTCACTTTTCCAGCTTCTTTACCGGCTACACTGATTAATCCTGAAGTCACACTGATTCTACCCACTAGTAATTCTTTTTTTTTTTTTTTAATTTTTTTTAAATATATATATCTTTATTGATTTCAGAGAGAGGGCAGCAGAGGGAGAGAGAGATAGAAACACCAATGATGAGAGAGTCATTGGGGATCGAGCCCGCAACCCGGGCATGTGCCCTGACCGGGAATCGAACCCTGATCGCCTGGATCCTAGGTCGATGCTCAACCGCTGAGCCACGCCCGGCCAGGCCCCACTAGTCATTCTGAATGGCCCCCCTCCTCTCCATTACTGCTGTTGTTATCTTTACCCAGGACCCCATCATCTCCTTTTGAACCATCACTGTGGATCCCTAACTGTACTTGGTAACAGCAGTCTTTTTCTACTCGAGCTCATTTTTTACACTATCATCCTAATGGATTTTTTCCATCTCTTTTCAGAGACTTCAGCTCACTCTATGCTTACCAGATAAAATCAAAGCTTTGGTAGCATGGCATGCAGCACCTTCATGTCCCCACCTGGCAGCTGGTCTCAACATTCCTTTCCAGTATCCTATATTCCAGCCACAATAAAACTCCTTAGCACATGTTGACTATGCCCTTCCATGTCTTCATGATTTTAAAATAATTTTTTGCATTGCCTGAAATACGTCCAACTCCCTCTTTCTATCCCCTGAACCCTTGTGCATTTGCTTTTCTCAAAGCTCAAGTAAGATATTACACTTGCCCCAAGAATCTCCATGAAAGCCATCACTAAGATCTAGGTCACATCTAGGTCTAGGCCTTTATGCACCCTGGTAGTTATTTCCATCATAGCACTCTATAATTTATTATAATATCTGCCTCTCCATTCTAGTTGTGAGTCCATTGAAAATAGAAAATATATCATTTGCTAATGTTATGTCTTTGTATTCTCAGTGCTTGGCACATAATGGTCAGTCAATAAATGCCCCGCTTCAAAAAACATCTCCCCACTAGACTACAAATATCTCAAGTGAACATATCATATCTTATCAATATTTGTATATTTATCAAATGAAAATTGAAAGAATAAACAATTTATCATCAATCAATTACCAAACATAAATTATTTAGCTCTCTTATAAGTTCCTATTTATAAGCTGATTTAAAAATTCATTAATAACATGCAGGTTGGGTTCTAAATAAGCTATATTATACCTCAGAAATATGATTTAATTTTCATTGGCTTTCACCTGCATCCCAGGAACTTAGCCTGGGAAAACTGTGATGCAGTCAATCACATCCATGAAGCTGGAAAAAATCTATGCAAAAAATGACTAGCTACTTAAAATATATGCGATGTTTTCTGTATCTAGCTATCCATCTATATTTACATAAATTGTAGGTAAATATTAGCAGTTATAGTTCCATCTGCCAGCTAACCCAAGGCAATATGTACTCTTTCAACCCTTCAGGTATAAAAATAAATTATATTGTTCCTAAATTTTCTCACAGTTATCCAAAAACACCTCAATAATTAGCTCATAATGAAAAAAATAATAATTAAAGTTATAGAACACTCTATAAAACAAATTCTCCAAAAATAAAATGAAGGAAATATTTTTCATACACACCACTTTAAGCCCTTTAAATTTAAAATATATTGTTTACAATAACTATGCCTATTTAATTATATATTGGCCTAATTTACAACTTACTGAAATTTCTAAAATATTAAAAGAATTATCATGCATATTTGGGTGTTTTGGATTTATTGAAAATTTGATTCTTTTCAATTAATACTACCTGACAAATTAAATTTACATGTAAATGAGTCTTATACATATATTTCCAACTTGAGATATAATCTATGCTAAGTAGATTCCTAGGGAAATAAAATTCCTAGTAGACAACAAAAAGATTTCATTGAAAATACTTTTTGATAGATCTGTCTCTAATAAGATATAATTATAATTTAGACTATTAATTAATAGGGGCTGGAAAGGAAAAGGGTGTTTTCTCTGATCATTCTCACAAAGTACCCTAAATCTCCAACACTTACAAACACAACTCCATAGGAAAATGTTTATTTTGTCTATTTGTTTTATTTTTAAAGAATATGCTAGTGGTGGATTCACAGAAACATTTCCCTTCTTAAATTTAGGGTATTTTCAGAAAAATATTCCAAATGAGCAAATAGGCAGTCTGTTTGGCTTATAGCTAATCTCTTTCGATCCAATCCCTATACCTCCTCGTACTAGGTATTTTAAGAATAAGATACCATTACTTTTTCTCACGCTCCATTTTAAGCTTACAAGAGAATACGGGAAATGGAAGCAATAAGTAAAGAACATTTTGTGTGAGAAAACCATTCTGTTACACTTGTTTTAAAAATTAGTATGATTGCACTACTCAGTGTAGAGTCTAATCCTTGCAACAGCACCTTGGCACGTGCGCCGGAGCTGTGGTCTGCTGCCTTGGGCAGGAGGCGGGCACAACCTCTTTACCAAGCATCCATCTCACTGTGCTGATGCTCATGGGGTTTTGTTTTTGCCTGAAAGAGAGAGAAAACTTGGGGACAGGGACTCTGAAGGGAACAGGTATGAGGACAATGAAAAGGAAGAGTTGGCAGGTTTAGAGCCTTTAGGAGAGTGTCAGGACAAGAAGCTGAAAGAATTGTATGAACAAACAACTGTGAAAATAAAACAATGAGGAGACGAAGCTGAGCCTGAGGGTCCAGGGGAGCATGTGCAACACAGAGTTAGGGAAAGACATGTACCTGCCCCCCTGAGCCCGTTCACCTCAATACGACAGGCCCCATGCTCAGGTGCACTGACAGAGCCTGGCGCCTGGCGCCAGGGAGCAGGCAGAGGTGGCAAGGACAAAGATGACACGGGGTCATTAGTGAGAATTCTGAAGTTCAAGAAGTCTCCCTAAAGACCTGTAGGAGGTTTTAGAAAGGCTTCAAATTCCCAAGGGCGCGTAGCTGGCATCCATGTGACAACACTTATACTTAGAGGTTGGAGAAACCTGGAATTTTAGATTATACTCACAAGCATGACTTAGAAAGCCACACCCACGTATGTGCAAGTTCTTACAAGCATACCTTTCCTCAGAAGGCACCTTCTCTGACTGTCAGGGAATGCAGTTAAATATCAGCTCATCTGTTATACTGACCCTAGGTTTCCTTCTGTTTTTCACAGCTCAGTAAATTCTTCCACAGGCAGACTTTCACTGAGGGCTACCCACATGTATCAGGGTTCTCCAGAGAAACAAAACCAATAAGATAGGAAGATTATATATAGATGATGTTATAGAGACAGATAGAGATAGAAATACATAAAAAGAGGTTTATTATAGGAATTAGATCACATGGTTCTGAAAACTGAAAAGCTCCACAGTCTGCCACCTGTAAGCTGGAGAGGCAAGTGTAAGCCAGTGACATAATTCAGTCCCATTCTGAAGGCTGAATTTCACGGGACTTATGATGTAGAGTCCTGGTCTGAGTTCAAAAGCCCGAGGACCAGGAGTGCACATGTCCGAGAGCAGAGAAAACGATGTCCCAGCTGAAGGAGAGAGCAAATTCACCCTTTCTCTGCCTTTGTTCCATTCAGAGCCTCAATGGATTGGATAATATCCACCTACATTGGCGAGGAGGGATGTTCTTTACCCAGTCTACACACACCACAATTCCACAATCCCCTAAGAAAACTACATCTGTCCTTCTTCCTCTAGTCTTTACTTTACTTTGAAATGACAACAAAAAAGTTATGGAAATAAAGATTTATCGATGCTATGCCATGCCTTGCACTTTATGAAATAGGAGATATCTTCTGCCTGCAGGGATATTAAAATATTGTAAGGTAAATGAGATGTTACATAAATCACTTGAAAACAAGATGGAATGTGGTAGGTAGGTTAAAGAGATACCTAGTATATGAGCGTTCAGAAAGGAGGATGAGTAGCAGCAACAATATCCAACACTGAAGGAGCACTTAGCATCTCAAATGCTATCTGAATGCTTTATATCTATTATCTCACTTAATCCTCACAGTAACCTACTGGTGTTATGGGAGAAATGTGCGGATGGTCTTTCTTCATTGCTTCTGGGAGTGGGATCCTTACGATATCTCGAGAAAAAGAATTTTTTGAGACTTGCACAGGAGGATGAGTGATCTTTATTTTCATGGAATTACATCCTTGGGTTTCCAAAGTCCCATTTGCCTTAATCAAGTCCTGGAAAATGGGAAGCTGGGAATTCAGCAGAGCTAGAAGCAAAGTCATTGTCCAAAGTTTCTGTTCCATGGTGGAGATGGATTCAGTTTAGCATTAGGCTAGTTGCAGTCCATTAGTTCATTGTGTGTGGGGTCCACATGGCCATGGGCGATGTGGGTGAATGAAGGAGCAGGAGAGCCCCCGCAAGCCAGGAGTCAAGAGAACAAGACAGGAACAGAGAGAGAGTGAACTCCTTTGTTTAAGGGATTAAGTATCTCAAATCTGGTGCTTGCAGTGGCCAAGGCTGCTCTGGCCAATGACCTGTGCTCAGGTGTGACAGACAGGCAAGTAAGTACCTTTCCCATGTCACCCGGACTTTCTTGGGCTTACATCTAAACTGCAGCTTGCTGGCAAAGCTGCACAAATGGCTTGCCCATAATATTTGGCCTTCTTTTTGCTCCTTTCTAGTTATTCATAACTAGTTTAATTACAACAGTATCGCTGGGATAGTTACTATTATCTTCATTTTTCTCAATGAACGATTGAGGCATAGAGAAGTTAAATAAGATGTTTAAGGTCACAAAAATTAAAATTGTCAGAGCAGGAGAACAGAAAAATAAGAATATACTACACAAAACAAATGAAACCCCATAAACTTTTAAGTTGAATTAGACATAATAAAGGGCTAGCTGGTTCCACTAACCTCTAAAACTATAATGTTGAAAATTTTTTAAAAGTTTCCTTCAGCTTTTCTTTTTTCACATATTAAATGTAAATTTCTCAAACACAACTACTCTAGATTAAGTGAAATTTCTTATTTAATTTTTTTTAATTTAAATTTATCTTTATTGTTGAAAGTATTACAAATGTTCCCTTTTTTCACCCATTGATCCCCTCCACTTTGTACCCCTCCCCCTGGGCCTTCACCCCACTATTGACTGTGTCCATAGGTTATGCATATATGCATATAAATTCTTATGTTAACCTCTACCCACCCACCACCCTCACCTTCCCCCCTGAGATTCGTCAGTCTGTTCCATGCTTCTGTGTCTCTGGATCTATTTTGTTCATTAGATTCCACAAATGAGTAAGATCATGTGACACTTGTCTTTCATCTGACTGGCTTGTTTTGCTTAGCCTAATACTCTCCAGGTCCCACCATGCTGTCTCAAAGGGTAAGGGATCCTTCCTTTTTATAGCTGCCTAGTATTCCTAGGTGTAAATGTTCGAGAAGATGCTTGATATGATTTCAATCTTCTTGACCTTGTAGAGACTTATTTTGTATCCTAACATGTGGTCTATCTCTGAGAATGACCCATGTGCACTTGAGGAGAATGCCTATTCTGCAACTTTGAAGTAAAATGCTCTGTGAATGTCTTAACTTCATTTTCCATGATTCATCATTTTTTTGCAATGGTATTATTTTTACTACTTTTCTTTGTAATCAGAAACATTTCAGACAATGGGTAAAGCCAACCTAGAAATATAATAAACAGATTTATTAAAACCAATTTACAGATGAACATTTAAAACTACTTCTTTGCCCTGGCCGGTGTGGCTCAGTTAGATAAGCATTATCCCATGTAACAAAAGGTCACCAGGTCCAATTCCAGGTCAGGGCACATGCCTGGGTTCCTGACTCGAACTCTAGTAGGGGTCATGCAGGAGGCAGCCGATTGATGATTCTCTCTCATATTGATGTTTCTCTCTCTATTTCTCTCTCTCTCCCTCTCTCTCTAAGATCAATAAAAATATAATTTAAAAAAAAACTACTTTATGACTTGAGAATGTCCACATAGATAGGCAGATAGATGATAGATAGATGATAGATAGATGATAGACAATAGATGATATAAATAGATAGATAATAGATAGATAGATGATAGATAGATAGATGATAGATGATAGATAGATAGATGATAGATAGATATAGATAGATAGATGATAGATGATAGATAGATGATAGATAGATAGATGATAGATAGATAGATAGATAGATAGATAGATAGATAGATAGATAGATAGATAGATAGATAGATAGATGATGATAGATAGATGATAGATAGATAGGTGATATAGATAGATGATAGATAGATGATGATAGATAGATAGATAGATAGATGATAGATAGATGAAGATAGAGATAGATAGATGATAGATAGATAGATAGATGATAGATAGATGATAGATAGATGATAGATAGATAGATAGATGATAGATAGATAGATAGATAGATAGATGATAGATAGATATAGATAGATAGATAGATAGATAGATAGATAGATAGATAGATAGATAGATGATAGATAGATGATAGATAGATAGATAGATAGATAGATAGATAGATAGATAGATAGATAGATAGATGATAGATGATAGATAGATAGATATAGATAGATAGATAGATAGATAGATAGATAGATAGATAGATAGATAGATGATAGATAGATAGATAGATAGATGATAGATAGATAGATAGATAGATAGATAGATAGATAGATAGATAGATAGATGATAGATAGAGATGTTCATTACTGTGTGCTGGGTAATAGGCTGGGTAGTGAAAGGTACCAAAAGGATTTAAGCAGAGATATTGCCTTCCAGCAGTTTTTAATATATTTTTTTCTAATATAGGTATTATCCTCTAAAAGTTTCCAGTATGTGAGATTAAATAAGACAAGTAAATAAATATCATTTAAAATAAATGAACTACTGCTATTAAAGAGAAGCAGAAAAATTGCCATGTCAGTTTAGAGAAATTCGTGTTGCATGTCAGATATCAGTGAAGACTTTTGTATTTATAATAATAAGTAAACAACACACTTCTACGAAAATTGGGCACTGATGGTCCCATATCCCTGCTGTTAAGTAATTGACGTTAATCACATTTAAGCAACAAGAAGGAGAAAGTATTCCATAAAAAAAAAAAAAAGTACGTTAGCAACACACACACAGGAGAAATTGCAGCTCTATGCTTCATCTTAGTGATGAGTTCTTCCCAACTGGGGAAAAATCTGTTGTAGAAAAAGGATAGTTTTTCATTGCCTCCCATTCCCTCCCACCTTATATACACTGTTTGCATAACTTTAGAAAAGACCATATTTACTCAGTAAATAACGATTTTGAAGTATATCCTTTTATCTTTGGAAATCAGAGGCACCTATTAAAGGCACACCTTTCATGTAATTTATTTCTAAAACTGGCATCTGAAATAAAATAAGATCATAATACTAGTATCTTATTGATCACATCTTGAAATTTCATGTTATATCATAAAGAAATTTTTATATAGTAGTTTACACATTTTTAGTTGACTCCAATGGATTTTGTAGTTTCCATCAATTAACTAGCTTATTAAGGAAAATTATTTCTACCTCCTACTTATTAGCCATAAAGAAATAACTATACTGAGCTAAAACATCATTTCTATCTACTGCTTCTATTTATACTTACATATGAGGGATTACTTTTGCCTTGATTATCAGGTTAAACATCGCTAAAATATGTAGCTTTTTAGCATTCCTTAGGGGATAACATGTGAATTAAAGAAAATCTTCGATTTAGAAGGTGAATGAATTTAATTAGGAACTCATTTTTAAGTAACAATTAACAGGAGGCTATCCCTCCAGCACAGTTAGCATATTTAAATCTGCCTCCTCAGATATTATCATTACTTAAAATTGAGGGAACTCCAATAAGTAAGTGACAGTGACTGCGCACTTCTAAATTAAATCGCTGAATCAAATTAAATTCACTCTGATCACAAGTTGTATCTGCAATTTTTACCAAGAATGGAATAATTTTAGAGGCGGTAAATTTCACAGAACTTTGAACACCTTTTGCCCTCAATTTTGAGAACAAAGGAAAGCTTTCCTTCTATTTTAAGTCATTGTTTTTTAAAGGAAATTTGATTTCAAACCTTTCTCTGGGTAAATAGAAGCTTCTGTTAAAGCAAACATCAAAAGTTATTCTAAATTACTTGGAGGTTGAAGTTCTTTTAATGCAGCATTTCAGAGTTGGAACTCTGTGATAGCTATATAGAATGAGGAGCTTAAAAGATTTTTGTTCTTAATTTATAGCTCATAATTTTCTTTTGGATTCTAAATTTAAGACATTCTCCCTTTTGTAATTTAACTCAAAAATACTGTAGCTCCATAAATTCTTTCCGGGTACAACTCTGTAACACTTAAAATGACTGTAATCATAACACTAAAGATACTTGGCTGCTATTTTCATACAGATTTATTTACAGAAAGTGTTTTAAGAATTATTTTAAAAAAGAGTGGACCTTTAATTACTCAATTACGCTAGTGATACTTAAAGAAAAATTCAGAATGAAGAATTTTTCCCTTGGTTATACAGGACGTGTGCTGGGAAATGCATTAATTAGTGAAGCCACAATTTAGTAGTCATTGTTTCCCTTGAGACATCTCTCTGACTTACTTAAATACAGGAGTTGATTCATTTTGCCACTATAGAACTAAAACAGACTTATTTATGTGATTAATGATTTAGTAAATTATAAATAACCACGGCTTTTCAAAATGGTGTCTTTAGTAGCAAAAACAAATATATTGCTGTATACACACAAAAGGAACTTTTTCTGTAAGAATAGGTACAGAACTCCCCCCCCCTCACAATTCTGCTTAAAAATGTAAACTATATCTGAGGAGGTAGACTTAAATATGTTAACTGTGGTGGAGGGATAGCCTCCTGTTAATTGCTACTTAAAAATGAGTTCCAAAAGTACTCCTCTGGAAAGACTCAGAACTATATTTTCCAATTTTTACTTTTTTGTTGAAGCATAACATACATTCTTATTCTGAAGTGCACACATCTTAAGTGTATAGCTGCACAGATTTTTACAGTGATCATGTGTAACCGCCATCCAGATCAAAATACAGCATCAACAGCATCCATCCAATCAGTCATTACCACCATCACCATCTAAGGTAAAAACTTTAGTGTCTGAATTTTATTGTTGAGCATTATTCATGAGGCTTATCCTTGTAGTTATATGTCTAGAAATTCATTTTCTCAAGCTATATTGTATTTTGCTGTGTATATATGCCACGCTTTATTTACCAATTCTAATTTTGGTGGGCATTTGAGTCATTTCTAGTACTAGACTATTTCGTTAGGGGCAGACATAGAATAGTAGGGACTAGCTGTAGCTATAAGAAATATTAATCATGCCGTGTTGACCATGATTGTTCTGTTCTGATTAGAGAAAGCACATTCTAACCTGGGTGAAAGCTGTACACCCCAGGACATAGGAGTTAACCTTGGAATGCAGTCCCTTTTCATTTTCCTAGAACTGCCTATCCTCATGGAAAGATTCGTAATCTTTTCCCAAAACAACGGAGTCCCGGAGTTGCCCACCCTTTGCGACCCCCGGCCCTCATTGCCTGCAACCTGTTGGCATTATACCTTGCCTACTTCCCCATGCTGTAATTCCTCCTTTCCCGTGTAATCTTTGTCCTTTTACACAATATAAACAACTGGCTTATGGGAGGGGGAGGGTAGAGCAGATTTTCATGGATGACCCACTGCTCTCCCACACTGCTGACATTACTGGAATAAACGCTCATATACAATTCAACCTTGCCTCTGCTTAATTGGCTCAAGTAGTGACAGGCAGCCCTGACCCATTTTTTTGTCCAGTTTCAGTTTGAGTCATGCTTCCATACATGTTCTGGACTGTTGGTGGCACAAATAAGTATTCATTTCTACTGGGGTGAAATTGCTAAGTCATAGGATGCATGTAAGTTCAGCTTTACCAGATGTTACCAGACATTTTTTCACAAATAACTTTTAAATCAGTGTATGGAATTTCCAAATACTTCACATACACTTGAAATATATATATAATTTTCATGGTTCTGGAGGGCTTGTAGTTAGTATCTCATAGGGTTTTTCAATTTTGCTTTTCCCTGATGGATATTTTATGTATGGATTTCTGGAGAGGTGTTATTCAGATTTTATACCTGTTTAAATTTGTCTGTCTTATTGATTTGTGGAATTTTTATACATCAAGGAAATGAGTCTTTTGTTAAATATGTTCACTTATTTTCAGCTCCATGACTTGTTTTTGTGCTGTAATGATGTTTTTTGACAAAAATTTGCAGTTTTGATGAATGTATCACTCTTTCCTTCATTGTCTTATGTACTATCTAAGAAGCCTTTGCCTACCCCTAAAGTCATAATAATAATCTCCTGTATTAGTCATTAGAAACTATTATTTTGTTTTTCATATTTCAATGTATGTTGTGAGGTTATGTGACTGTTTCATTGTTTTATAAACATTCACTTTTTCTAAAAAGAAAGCTTTCACTAATATATTGCAATAGCACTTTTATTGTAAGTCAGATGTATATTAACTGTTTCTCTGCTCTCCATTTTAATGATTTATATATTTATTATTGTTCCAATACCATACTGTCTTAATTGCCATGATTGTAAAATAAATCTTTATATCTAGTCATTCAAAATTTCAACTTTTATTCTTCATTTTCAAGATTGTCTTGGCTATTCTTAATCCTGTGCATTTTCATATAAGTTTTAGAATCCTTTTGTTAATCTCTCTCAAAACACCGTGCTAAGATTTTATTGGAATTACATTGAATCTGTGTATCAGTTTGGGGAAAATTGACATCTCTACAATATTTACTTTTCCATTCTGCTCTGATTTGGTATTGCTGTATACAAACCATCCCAAATGATTGGTTTTTTCTTTATGAATCTAGAAATTAACTGGGCTCAGCCAGAATTTTCATTCTGGTTTCTCATGAAGTTATAGTCAGATAGTGGCTGGAGCAAGGGTCATTTCCTCCCATTCTCAAAATATTACTAAATAAAACAAAAATTAATAATGTAAAGTGATATTTGAAATATATATAAAATAATTAAAATTTATGTCAGTAGTAGAGGAAAGGTAAATAAAGATAAAAGTGTGACAAGGTCCTTGGACCATTTGACAAGTATTAAAAGACCAATTTAATACAGATGTAATAAAGCAAAATTAAATCGTTCAGTCACTAGGGGAACCCACAGCTCACTGATACTCAATATTTTTTAGTCATTTTTCTTTTTGTGTCTTATTTAATAATTCAAGTTCACTAATCTTTTCTCCTTCAATGTCTAAACTGTAATTAATCATATTGCATGTATTTTGCATTTTATATTTTTTGTCTTTATCTCTGGAAGTTCAATTTGGTTCTCTTCTTACATGTTTTATATCTCTATTTAATATTGCTAATCCTTTGTCTAGCTTCTTTAACTTATGGATATAGTTAATAATAACAGTTGAAATCTTTTTTTCCTACAAATTTTATTATTTGTGTCAATAGTTGGTAAGTTTTGATTGATTGTTTTTTCTTCTGATTATTGGTCATATTTCCTGTCTTTTTGCATGCCCGGACATTTTTTACTGGATCTCAAACATTGTAAATTTTACCTTGCTAGTTGATGGACATTTTTGTATTTCTGTAAATATTCTCGATCATTATTCTGGAACACAGTGAAATAACTGAAAATAGTTTGATCCTTTCTGACCTTGCACTCAAGTTGAGTCAGTGGAACCAGAGCAGAATTTAGTATAAGGCAATTATTTCCTCAATACTCAGGCAAAACCCTTTTGAGTACTCTACCCAATGCCTCATAAATTCCCTCTCATCTCCAGACCCATATGGGTTATTTCTCCTGTTTCAAAATGCATAACTGGAATACATAGCAACAGGAAGAATCTCTACATTCGTTCCCTACCCTGTGGCATGTTAGGATGGGAAAGGCTAAGTGGAAACCATTAGAACTGTGTCCTACCTAGGAAAATAGTAAACCAAAAGCAGTACCACGTTCCTGGAGGAATTTCAGAGATTAGTACCACTACCAAGGACTTGAAAGACATAGGTGTGGTGATTTTTCACCACATCCCCATTAAACTGTCCTGTTTAGATTGTGCAGAAGCAAATGAATCTTGAAGAATGACAGTGGGTTTTCATAAGCTGACAGATGATGGCTCCAATTACAACTGCTATCAGTACCAGATATGGTTTCATTGACACATTTCCTGGCATCTTATATGCAGCCGTTGATCTGGCAAATACCTTCTTTTCATACCTATTTATAAGGCCCACTAGAAGCAGTTTGCTTTTAGTTGGCAGGTCAAGCAAAACACATTCATTGTCTTACCTCAGGGGATATTCACTTTCCAGCTCTATGTCAATTTAGTTTGATTTTCCCTTCCACAAGATATCACACTGGTCTATTACATTGATGACACCATGACGATTGCATCTAGCAAGCACAAAGTAGCAATTACACACTACTTACTGGTGAGATATTTGTGTTGCAGAGGGTGGGAAATAAATCCAACTAAAATTCAGGGGTCTTCTACCTCAGTGAAATTTCTAGAGGTACAGTGATGTGGGGCACATAAAGATATCCCTTCTATGATGAAATATAAGTTGTTTCATATGGCCCCTCCTAAAACCCAGAAAGAGGCACACCTAGTGGACCTCTGGATTTTTGGAGGCAATGTATTTCTCATTTGTGTTTACTTAAGCCCATTAACTGCTGCTAGCTTTCAGTGAGGTCCAGAATAAGAGAAATGTCTACAATAAGTCCAGGATGCTGTGGAAGCTGCTCTGTCACTTGGGCCATATGATCCAGTAGATCCAATGGGCATGTTTCCATATGGGTTCAAACTTCATTCCCAGTACAAAAATCTGTATTAATCAGGGTTCTCCAGAGAAATACACACACACACACACACACACACACACACACACACACACTTGTGGAAGGGAAAATCAAACTAAATTGACATATATGGAGATATATATATAGAGTTTGATTTATTGAAAAATTGGTTCATGTAATTATTGAGACTGAGAGGCCCAAATCTGAAGGCCTGAGAACCAGGGGAGCTGACCTTATAAATCTCAGTTCAAGGACAGCAGAAGATAAAATGAGATGTCCGGCTCAAGCAGTGAGGCAGGGTAAAAGGGATACAATCCATCCTTCCTCCATCTTTTGTTCTAACCAGGCCCTCAACAGATTGGAGAAGCCCACCCACATTGGGAGGGAAATCTACTTCACAAAATCCATCTATTCAAATGTTAATCTCATCCAAAAATTACACAAAAGTAGCCTAAAACAATATTTAATCTGGGTACCCCTTGATACACTTAAGTTGATGTAAAATTAATCACCACAAGTGTAAGGGGGGCAAAAAACTACAAAAGAGAAGAAAACATAGGAAAAATGTGTGGCCTTGTTTAAGTGATAACTTCTTTCTTTAATAGCTTTATTGAGATATAATTCACATATAGAATTTACTCATTTAAACTTTACAATTCAACAGGTTTTAGTATATTCACAGACGTGTGCAACCATTACCTCAGTTAATACTACAACATTTTTGTGACAAAAAAAGAAATCTACCCTTTAACTATTAGCTCTATTCATTAATCTTTTTGCCAAAATGAATTTCCCCCTTCTGAACATTTCATATGAATTAAATCATATAATATGTGGTATTGTGTGACTGTTTTCTTTGACTTAGCATAATGTTTTCAAGTTTTATTCATTTTAGAGTGTGTCTCTGTACTTCATTTCTCTTTATGACCAACTAATATTCCGATGTTTTTATTTCTTTTGAGTTTATACCTAGAAGTGGAACTGCTGGGTCATATGGTAGATCTGTGTTTAGTTGTTTGAGAAACCACCAGGCTGTTTCCCAAAGTTTTTGCCCCATTTTATGTTCCCATAGGCAATAATTTCTTAGATATATCACCATAACTATATTCCATAAAGATAAATTAAGCTTATTTAAAGTTAAGAATTTCTACTCTTTAGAAGATACTGCTAAGAAAATTGAAAGAGAAGCTACACTCCAAGAGAATATTTGCAAATCACATAAAAATTTATTGAAATATATAACAAGCTACCAAAACTCAACAATAAAAAAACAAGCAACCCAATTTTAAAATGGGCAAATTATTTGAACACACACTTCACCAGAGAAGACATATAATGACAAATAAGCACATGAAGATATTCAATAAGATAGTGAACATTAACACCACAGTGAGACACCACTACACACCTATTAGAATACCTAAAATTTAAAAGAGTAATTATACCAATTGTCTTTTCTTTCCCTCAGGCTTCCATAACAAAATACCTTAGACTGGGAAGTTATAAGTAGAAATTTATTTTCTCAGAGTCTGGAGGCTGGAAATTGCAAATTAGGGTGCCAGTACAGTCTGATTCTAGTGAGGATCTCTTTGTGGTTCACAGAGGGCCATCTTTTCCTTGTGTCCTCACGTGGTTGAGGGGAGAGGACACAAAAGCTCTCTGTTGTTTCTTTTTTATAAGTCCACTAATCCCATCATAAGGGCCCCACCCTTGTGATCTCATTTAAATCTAATTATGTACTAAATGTCCCATCTCAAGATATCATCACTGGAAGGATTAGGGAATCAACAGTGAATTTTCACAGGATGAAATTCAGTCAGTTGTACCAAACGTTAATAAAGAATGTGACACAACTTGAGCTCTCGCAGCTAATAAGAATATAAAATGGTACAATCACTTTGGGAAATAGTTTGGCAGTGTTTTAAAAAGTTAAACATACACCATCTGTGTATGTATATACCAGACATTTGCAGGTATTTGCTCAAGAGAAATAAAAGCATTTGTCCATAAAAAAAGACTTGTACGTGAAGTTTATAACTATTTTATTTATAATAGCTAAAAACTGAAAACAACTCAAATGTTTTTCAACAGGT
This sequence comes from Miniopterus schreibersii, assembly GCF_964146895.1. Taxonomy (NCBI): domain Eukaryota; kingdom Metazoa; phylum Chordata; class Mammalia; order Chiroptera; family Miniopteridae; genus Miniopterus; species Miniopterus schreibersii. The sequence goes on along the minus strand of NC_138101.1, from coordinate 65,657,655 downwards.
ATTTCACACTGTGATATAACTACATATTGTAGTACTACTCATCAATGATTATTTGCTAGTAGTATATATAAATACTATCATTCTTTGCACATTGGTCTTGTATCTTGCTAAACTCATTTATTAACAAATGAACTGTTGATGCACACAAAATAGATCAAATGTATAGGATGGTGTCCTGAGTGAAAGGTGCAAGACAAAGGAGAGTGTATGTTTTTATGATTCCATCCATAACAGCTTTGAAAAATGCAAACTGCTCTGTAGTGATGGACATCAGATCTGCAATTGTCCACAGATGGAAGTGGGGCACACAAAGCAGGAGGAAGTGGGGAACAGAGAAACTTTTCAGGATGATAGACATATTGACTACTGTGACTGCAGTAATGAGGGTGTAAGCTTATGTAGTTGTCAAAATTTATCATGTTGTATAGTTTAAATATATGCAATTTATTGCAAGTCATTTGTACCTCAAAACAGTTATTAAATTTTTTAAATATATAAACACTTTAAAACATTTTTTCATCTCGCCTCATTTTGGTCATATTTCAAAAAAGAACTCACATGGAAAAGGAACCACCATATTTACCAGCAGCAGGAATAAAGGGAATGAGACTCTATGATGAGCCCAAGTATAAGATCAAGCTAAATGTAATGTTTCAGTGTTTTGAATTTAAATAAAACTTTAACTCAGACAAGATAAAATCTTAGTACTAACACAGACATCATAAAACTTCTAAAAATTCTGGTTCATCAAGTATTTCTCACAAAAGAATATTTTGGTACATAAATATATATGTATATATATAAAATAAAAAATATATAGAAGTTCTGTTTTTCTTGATATACACATGGGTTTTAAAAGGGGAGGGTGAATTTTATTTCTTTTATGGAATGTTTTCTGGATATATAACATTTGATAGCCCAAAATACCAAGTGGTTATCTACATCCAATTCAACAAATGTAATATTATTTAAATAAAATATTTTCGCTAACACCTTTGAATGGGAAATAAGCTATTGAAAAGGAAATAGATGAACTTTTTTCTAATTATAACTGGACCAATTTTCATCTTGAATTAAGTTATTTATTTGGCCCATATTAGTTTCATCTTCACTTAAACCCTTAGACTCCAAATTCAATTTGGTCTAAGAAAGAACAATAAAACTTGTCCTTCCTCTCACAGATCTCCCTAATACTCTTTAGTACTTTATGTATCACCACACGGTCAGAAAATAAATATCAAATATCATATATATCTCAATACTGTCAGTGACCATGGCGACAAAACTAGATAATCTTCTTTTTTTCAAGTACTTATGTTTACTGTTTTGTGACTTAAGTCAATTTTGGCACATAGTTGATCAGATAAGTATCCCTCTACATCAGCTAGACAGCCAAAATGATTGATGTCTCCACTAAGCTCTAGTACATATCATCATTCAGGCAATTAAAGAAACCAAAAGATAGAAGGAAGAGATTTAATCTTTGAATCAGAGAATATGGGTTTGAATTTTGATTATTCTGGTTTTCTGATTTTGTGACCTTGAAAAACTAAAGATTTTGTGAGTTTTAGTTTTTCTACATCAGAAATGGAAATCAAAAACAACTCTATCATAACTCATATTTAATGAATTATGCAGATAAAGCAGTTTTTAAATAACAAAGTACCATGTATACATATACATAATGTATCATTATCTGATCAGTAGGGGAAACAGAAGACTGTGAATTTCTATTTTGAGTTTTTCTAACTTTCTTCAGTTAGTACATTTATGAATCACAGCATAGCTCCTCTATTTTCCCCTAAATAAGTGGCATCAGGACCTGAGGTGAATGGTTCTCTTTTTCTACATCAATTCATTTTTAAAGGGATAGTCAACTTTCAAACCAATTTGGAAAACAAGAATCTGTCATAAAATTATAAACTCAATAGTCTGTTACTTTGCTGTCAGGATGACTTATGAAAACATGTCCCCAAGAATTTTGTTAAGTTGTATAACTGACATTAATGATGCTATATTGACATGACTCCTTGAAAGACGGGGTGACAAGATTAAAGCTTTATGATCCAGTTACCTTGGCATCAGTCATTCCATGAAATAAATCATTGATGGTGTCACATAACTTTCATTAGAACCATTAAACATCTGAAGGGATTTTTCCCCATTTGAAAATAATTAAAGAGCCATTTATTTCACTGTTTGATTAGTCTTTTATAATTTATTTTCCCAACAACTTTGTCATTAGGGTAGCAATGGCTTTCACCCAGATGGCAAGACATGTCAACATAAATATAAACTTTCTGCAAATAGCATCTAGTAGTTAATCATCTGCTAAATTAAAAATTTCTCTTTTGGATATCTGAAACAGAGTGGAGAAGGCTTGTTAACAAGAATGAGCTCAATGTCAAAGATCTCCGAAAGTCCCAGGCAAAGAAGGACATAACGTACCATTTACTTAAAACATCCTTTCCTAATCTTTAGTTGCACAGTGGAAAGAGAAAGGGTTTGGAGAACAGAGTAACAGAGAGTAAAATATTTTGTCAGGGACAGGGAGCTGCCAAATAATGAGAAATGCAATAACTAAAAAATGTTTTGAGATTATTCATCTTTTTACCCCATTTTATATTTTTAAGATTTTGTTTGAATTTAGCTTTAAATTTAGCTTTAAATGATATGCTTTATTTTAAGAGAACAGCTAAGAAGGAAATAAGTAAATTTTGTTGAATCAATGTTTGCGGGAAGAAAGACACAGTGACACAGACTTTGGGACACAGTTTGGATATGGCAGCATGATTCTTATTCTGACTTACCATGACTGTATTCTAAAATCCATGCCCATTAAGCTCTTTGTGGTAGAGTTCATGAGCTGGCAATGGCATATGTGGTCATCATAAGTATCACTGTGAATTTGGCCTAAAAATCCCTTCTCTCTTCCTAATCCATTCATAATTCCATTTTTAAGTGGTATGAAATTAATTTTTTCTCTTCTAATATTTAGTGTTCCCTCTAATTGCATTAACTTCATACAGAACAAAAATGAATCTTTAATGCTGTGACTTTGCAAGAAGTCATAGAAATTGAGAAAACTGAGAACACTGAAATGTATAGAGTCCCCATCTTACAATGATTCAACTTAATTTTTTGACTTTATGATGGTGCAAAATGTGCATTCGGTAGAAACTGTAGTTTGGATTTTGAATTTTGATCTTTTCCTAGGCTAGCAACATAGGATACAATACTCTCTCAGTATTCTGGGCAGTGGTAGTGAGATGATTTTGCTCGACTTAGGCTAACATAAGTGTTCTGAGCATGTTTAAGATAGGCTAGGCTAAGTACCTGCTCAAGATGACGAAGTAGCTAAACACTGAGCTCACCTCCTACCACAGCCACATCAAAATAACAACTAAACTACAGAACAACAGTCATTGAGAACTGCCTAAAGTCAAGCTGAACAGAAGTCTTATAACTAAGGATACACAAAAGCCACATTGAAACTGGTAGAAATGGTATAGACACAGACAGGTTGGTCCCACACCCACCTGTGGCAAGTAAAAATCAGGAGGGATATCTGGGCTGCAGAGTCCCACCTGAAAAGCAAGAGGTCCCAGTCCCACACACAGGTCTGGCTTCAGGGTGAGGATTGGATGGGCAGCTTTCTCCCAGACAGAAGTGCTGGAAGAGGCCATTGTTTCTTTGCTAAACCCTCCCCCTACCAGTAACATATCTGAGTCTCCATTAATCTAGCTAATACCCTTTGACCTGCCCTGGTGATTCCCTGAGATCCTGCCCCATCCAACTTGCAGGAACACCTGAGCCACTTCCAGTGGCTATTTCATACAAAGGGCCTGTCTTGGCTTAGGTTGCAAACTTTCCTGAAATCTCTCAAATTTTCACAAACCACAAACAAGCAGCATCTGGACATCACATACTCTGTACCTCTTGCTAAACAGCCCCAAGCTCAACATTAGTGGCAGCCAGCCTCAGTTTGAAGCTTAGCTGCTTCCAGGCACCTCCAAGACCAACACAAGTGGCAACCATCTGCACATCACTTTGTACCTCATACTAAGTGGCCCCAGGCAGAACACAGGCAGCAGTTGAATTTGGCCTGCACCAGAGCCCCTCCCAAGAGGCCCTAGAAACAACACACCCAGTTGCAAGCTTTAGACCATATCAAAGCACCACCCAAACATTTCCACAAACGGCACACCCAAGGGTGAGACTCAGCAAGCACCAGAAGCCTGCTAAAGTGAATTCTGCTCCATAGGGTCAGTTCCGGCACAGCTCCTCCACTGTAGTTATGGCCAGACCTCACAACCAATCAGCTTGAAGGTCAATCCCTTCCATTGACATACCAACAGCAAACAAGGCTCAAATACAACAGAAGTGCACACACAGCCCACACAAGGGACACAACTGGAACAGGGGGCCAGGTGACCAAGGAGACTGTGCCACTGGGCCCTACAGAACATCTAAAACATAAGGACAATATACCAAGACTGGAAGACACAGAAGCTCTTCCTAATACATAGAAACAAATACAGGGAAGCAGCCAAAATGAGGAGACAGATAAACATTTCCCAAATAAATGAACAGAAAAACTCCAATAAAAGAACTAAGCAAAATGGGAACAAACAATCTACCAGATGCAGAATTCAAAACATTAGTTATAAAGATGCTCAATGATCTTAGTGAGAACTACAACAAAGAGATAGGAAACATAAAAATGGAGAGAGAAAACATAAAAAAGAACCAGTCATAAATGAAGAATACAACTGAAATGAAAAATACATTAAAAGGAATCAATAGTAGATTATATAAAGCATAGGATCCAATCAGCAGTTTGGAAGACAAGGTAGTGGAAAAAACTCAATCAGAGCAATGTTTAAGAGACCTCTGGGACAACTTTAAACATATCAATATTCGCAGTATAGGGGTACCAGTAGGAGAAAAGAGAGAGCAAGGGATTGAGAACATATTTGAAGAAATAATGACTGAAAACTTCCCCAACAAGGTGAACAAGTCAGAAGTTCCAAACAAGATAAACCCAAGGAGGTTCAAATGAAGACACATCATAATTAAAATGGCAAAAGTTAAAGACAGACCTGGCTGCTGTATCTCAGTTGGTTGGGTGTCGTCCTGTACATTGAAAGGTTGCTGGTTCAATTCCCAGTTAGAGCACATGCCTGGGTTGTGGGCTCGATCCCCAGTAGAGGGCATGCAGGAGGCAGCTGATCCAAGTTTTGCTCTCACATCGATGTTTCTCTCTCTCCCTCTCCTTTTCTGTCTCCCTAAAAATCAATAAAAAAATCTTTTTTAAAAAAAGTTAAAGACAAAGAGAGAATCTTAAAAACAGCAAGGGAAAAACACCTACAAGGGAGCTCCCATAAGATGGTCAGCTGATTTCTCAACACAAACTTTCCAGGCCAAAGAGGAAATACTGAAAGCACAGACCACCAACCAAGATTACACTATACAGCAAAGTTATCATTTAGAATTGAAGGACAGTTAAAGAAACTTCCCAGGCAAGAAAAAGCTAAGGGAGTTCATCACCACCAAACTAGTATTACAATAAATGTTAAAAGGACTTTTTTCAGCAGAAAAAAAGAAAAAATATGAATAATAAAATGGCAATAACTACATATTTATCAATAATTGCTTTAAAAGTAAATGGATTAAATGCTCCAATCAAAAGACATAAGGCGCTGCATGGATAAGAAAACAAGATGTTTACATCACTCTCTACAAGAGACTCACTTCAGATTGAAATACACAGAACTGAAAGTAAAGGAATGGAAAAAGATATTTCATAAAAATGGAAATTTTTAAAAAGCTAGGGTAGCAATACTTATATCAGACAAAATAAACCTTAAAACAAAGGCTATCTAGTAGACAAGAATGATTCTGCAATTCCATTTCTTAAGTATATAGCCAAAGAAACACAAAACACTAATTTGAAAGACATATGCATTGTATGTTTATTGCAGCATTATTTACAATAGCCAAGATATGGAGGCAACCTAAGTGTCCATCTATATATGTATGAAGTGGTACATATACACAGTGGAATATTACTCAGCCATAAACAGAATGAAATCTTGTCATCTGAAACAACATGGAAAGACATAGAGGGCATCGTGCTAAGTGAAATAAGACACAAAGACAAATATCATATGATTTCACTTATATGAGGAATCTAAAAAATATAAATAAATAAACAAACAAGACAGAAACAAACTCATGGATACAGAGAATATTATGATAATTGCAAGATGGGAGAAGTATTGGGGTAATGGGCAAAAAAGGGGAAGGTATTTAGAAGTACAAATTGGTAGTTATAAAATTGTCACGGGGATATAATGTATAACAAAGGGAATATAGTCAATAATATTGAAATAAATATGTATGTAACATGAATACTTGAAATATAAGAGGGGCCACTTTGTTAAGTTATATAAATGACTAATCACTATGTTCTATGCATGAAACTAATGTACTATTTTATGTAAACTCTAACTGAAAAATAAAAAAAATTATATAAAAGTAAGATAGGCTAGCATAAGCTATAAAGTTTGGTGGGTTAAGTATATTACAAGCATTTTCTACTTATGATATTTTCAACTTACGACAGGTTTATAAGGATCAATCCCATTGTAAATCAAGGAACATCTGTATTTTAATACCATATTTGGACACGCCGAAGCATAAAGAGAGTGGTAAGATGTAAGGATTATATTTGCCTTTTCCCACTTCATTCAGTTTTATCAACTTCTTTCAAGTTCCTACACACTCTCATTGAGTAATCTTATTCCAAAAATTATATTAATTAAAAGTGACATTTATAAATAATCTATAGAATTCTCTTATAATGAAAAAAGTTTAAAAATAAATTTGCTTTTCATGTGTCTGTTTTTATTTTAAACATACAGTGCAAGTGCTGAGGATACAATTCCATTGTAAATTTTTGTGAATTTTGATAAAGATACTATTGTTTAATGGACCAGAAAGTAAAATAATAGAAGACTGATAAATTATAACAATTGTTTCAAATAATCCAAATGGGCAAAGCCAGAATAAATAAAACAAAGGATTAATTCACTCAACAAATATTTATGTATCACCTCACTATGTACAAGGAAACAACATAGTAAATTGAGGAGCAGAACTCATTCTATAAAACTGTCCTCCAAAGAAAAATCAGGTAATATTGTTTCTGTCACTAGAGAGTTGAACCTGTGATTCAACAGAGAGCAGAAAGATGTGTCCCTTGGACAAGTTACTTGATCTCTCTAAACCTTAGTTTCTCATCTATAACACTCAGGTGGTAATAGTGGTGCTGGTCTAGAATATTGTTGCAATAACAGCTTAAATAATACATACAAAACACTTAGAAAAAAATAAATACAATAAATGTATTTTTAAAAGCCTAACAAGCATATTGTATTGTCTCTAGGTTTTAATTAAACAACCTAATATATACAAACTTTAGGTAAACTTAGACCTTTAATATCTTAGAATAGAACCTATACCATTTTTTCCCCTGGATATACAGCAACATCTCCTTCTTGAACTGCTCCCGTTTTCTATACTTTTGTCCTGAGCTTTGTGATTTCAGTGCATATTCCAGTTATGTTGACCTTGTGTATAGATCCTGTTGGTGTGAATCTTCTTCACCCTTTCTTCCTGAAATCCACCAAAATAATGCTGTTAGTGAATGTGGTTTGTGGACAATGGGGTGAAGGAAAATAAAATTTGAGGAAGTTGGTGCCTGAAATACACCTTCGTGCAAGGACATTATTTTTCCTGTAGGAAAATAACTCTTTAGATCAGACTTTTTCTTTGTTTTAGAAATAGCCTCCACCCACTAGTGAAATTAGCAGAGCTCTACATATGGACTTGTAAATCATTGAAAAAAGAAAGAATCTTTTTCAAGTACATATGGACAATAGCCCATGACTGGCTGAAACTAGCAAGTAGTAACTTGTAAGAGATGATTTTGTGCATCTCCTTCCCATTTTCACATTCAGTGACAGTTGGTAGTTTAAAATCTGCCAGGTTCTTTCAGAACAGCCTATAGAGATTCTTGCTTCAATCATCCAACCCCCAACCATCCATCATCTCTTTTTCCATATATCTGATCCATCCACCTTTCCACTCACCCATCCATTCATGGACCAATCTCTATATACATCTATTTGCTATGCATTTTCCCATCCACTTATCCAGCCACTCAACTTCCCATATGTACATTTATCTATATTCACACTTACATCTACATCTACTACCTACATTTAAGTTGATAGCTTGAAATCACCCCAAGGCTATTGGCATGTGCTAAAATTATGGGCTTTTTGTGTTTTTGGACAACTGTTTGTTACACAACTTGTTGGGTTTAACACTAGCACAACACTGGCAATAAACTAGTGACTATTCCCTTCCTCTGAACTGTTTTTTCTTGGTATATTAAGTGCCAGTTTATTTTACACTGATCACAAAAATGACAGGATGGTCAAGTGGCCTGCCATATTGAGCCAATGGTCTGTCTGCATGCTGGGAGCCCATGGACTGAAAATGCTCAGTGGAGAGAACCTGGAGTCCAGGAGAGCATAGGGAGGCCAGATGTCCAGTGTCCTAAGAGGTAAAATTTGGGAATATGGGTGGGAATGGGGAATGAATACAAATTTCACTACATAAATCCTAGTGTGAAATAAGTAAAGAAATTTACATTATTTTTTCCTATAATTGAATTTAATTTTTGTTTTGAGTCCCATTCCACAAAATTCTAGAGACTTACTCTCAGTCATTGTCACCCTCCTTCTGGAGTTATACCAAGATTTGAGTTCATGGTATCATAGTGTGAATTGGTGGGGTCATATAGCTGATCACTGGTGATATCAAATACTCACGCTGAAGTCTCATCTCCTATGGAATGCTTATTCCTATGTTTTTCCCATCACTGATTTACTCAGGTCACTGCTGGCCATCTTTGCCACATGGTAGGTATTCTACTGCTTCTATCAGGTCTGAGCCTTTGGAAACTTTGAGACTAATTCAGAAAAATCTGCCTAGACACTCCACAGGATTTCCACTCCCCCAAACTCCGCCTGGGATGGTTTGAGGAGGCTGATCACACAGGAATTTTTTCCTCTTGGATACTCTAAGTTTTCTGAGGATTTCTGATATCTTCCTTTCCTTTCTAGAATATGACAGAAAGAACCCTTTCTATGGGATTTCTAAGCAGAAAATAATTTATTCTCACTAATTCTCCCATCTTTTCCCTTGCCCTGGGGATGTTTTTCAATGTAGATTAAAACAAAACAAAAAACTTTCTTTTCTAGCATCACAGATTTTATATTTCCTGAGTGTTTTAGACCTAAACTTTTGCAATTCAGAGTTTAAGGTTGGAGAACCTAAAAGCCCCCGCCCCTCGCCACTTTTCTGCTCCATGTTTTTCAATTGAAATGAACATTTCTGATTATATAGGAGAAACACTAAGAGGTGGAAGAAAAAATAAGTACAGAGAACTGGAAGCACAATAGATAAAACTACATACAATGTATTCTACCAAACTTGCTTTAACATATGTTCTTATAAGACAAAGGCAGAAACCTCTTCTTAGGTTTATGTGTTGTAGGTGGTTGTAGAGTTGAGTGAGGGGTTATGAGCAGAGTATTTGGGCAGGAAACAAGTGAACATGTAAGCATTAGGTCCAGGGACATCTAGCATAAATTGCAATCTGACACTCGTATCACTGGGCTGTAGCTAAGGAGACAAGAATAGCTGCATGCCTTAGAAGGCAGAATTTAAAAAAAGGAGACTTGTTTTAATATATTCCACTTGTAATCTCCTTACCTTTTTCTCTTAGATTTTTGAAAATTGGAGTGAGAGCATAGGTCTCAGGGCACACGTAAAAGTTGTCTTTTTCACTTTTCTTTCAAAAATTGGCATTGGAGGATTAGAATGAAATCTAATCAGGAATGTGAGACATCATAAAGTCCATCACATGCTGAAAGTCAGCAAAATTTTTAAGTGGTTAGAACATCTTAAATCAGATTCCTCCCTAATATCTCATTTTTCTGAAGAATGTGTGAGCTACTGATATTATATTCACAATTTTTGGTACCTTTTCCTAAACTTTATCAATAATCTACAGCTTCTCCTAACTACTATAATCTTATAAAAGAATAATGAATCACTGTGAATGTGAGCTCCATATAAATTATTTCAGTTCCCAAAGAGAGAAGGAAAACATCAGAGAACATACTGAGTAAAGGACTGATCATAATCTCATACTATTGCAAAAAGAGGATTCATTCAGATACATTTGTTAATCTTTCTCACAAAGACAAATTTTGCGAGAGTTGACCAAGGAAGGACAGGTAATAATTATAGTATTTCTCTGCAGCATGCTTATTGTTAATTTATGACTTTGCACCTTCCACAAGACTATTGGGAATACATTTTTCAAGGCACTTTGACTCTTTTGAATCCAAGCTCATAAATAAGATAATATATTCCTGGGAATCTTATGGGGCATTATGTACTATTTAACCTCTAGATTCTCTCTATATGTAGCTATCGAACTAGGGAACCTCTGTGATGCATAACATTTATTTCATTTAGTACATATAATTCTTTACACATTAAAATAAGTATCTTTTATCCAGGACTAATCTCTATTAAGATAACATATAATATAAGGTGACTCCTCACAGAGGAAGAATACTAGAATTTTCTTGATTCTCCGCTTTGGAGACAATACCAAAACACCACCACCAAAAAATGTCAAATAAGTCTGTAAGTACTGTTGTTGTCAAGTCATCTTGAAAGAAATACCTCTATAGTCAATGCTGAGACTGTGCTGGCCAAGCTACACACTGGACCATAAATAAAAAGGTGCTGTGACCAAATTTTAAAATAACACTCAATTGAAATGATTATCTATGCATAGTGCAGCAATTATTTAAGTGGTTTTTTTTTTCATCAGGGTCATTATAATGAGGTACAAATTTTTAAAATGATCCCTTGTTCTTATCTATCATTTACAAATATATAGCCTTATGATGCTATGGAAATATTATTAGAAGTGTCCTACATAATTTGTTTTAAAGAATGTTTGAATTTCTGAAAGCTGTCAAAGTTTCCAAAATAAACAAGGCAAATGAATGGTACATTGTTTAATTGGGTATAATTCACATTTTCTGATGTTTACCTTACAAGAAAATGTTTGGAGACAATATGGAAAGCAGCTCATTAAATGAATAGGATTTATGATGATGTGTATTTCATTAAGTCTGAGTATTTCTCTCTTAAACTTTGCATGTGTCCTCCAAGACCAAAATGGGGCATTTCCTGACTATTTCTAAACTTTAGACTTACAGTCAAACTTTTCTTTATTTTTTACTCTAATGGAAAAATAATTAAACTGAAATGCACAGAATGACATTTTTAACACAGAAAGAAGAATCAGACATTAATAAGAAAAATAAATTTATCTTACAGACAATACATACTTTCATAACTATGCATGAATATGTGATTTTTAAAACTTTGGATAACAGTTACTATTCCACACTTCATATAATAAATTGGGAAACCATATAGATTTAATTCTATCAATCCAGCTATAGATATTGTAATGAGCTAAGAAAATCCTACAAAGTTTATTTAGAGGGCATAGTTTTCAGTAGTAGGTTCAACTACATATAAAAGAATTTTGAATAACAAGATTTAATAAGAAGTTTATTTCTCATGTGAAAGAAATCTGGATTGATAGGCAACACAGGACTGATGGATTGACAAAAGAATTCAGCTCCTTCCAGCTTTCCCATCTTCCACCCCCATGGTGCCGTCCTTGCCTCGTATTTCAAGGAGGCCGACTGAACACGTTAGGCAGAGGGACGACAGAATAACAAAAGACATTTCTTCCCACTTTTAAAGGAACTTCCCATGAGTCCTACACAACATCTCCAGTTCCATTCATTAGCCAGAACTCCACAACCGCCAGCTGTGGTAGACAAATAGGTCCCCCAAATGTCCACCCCAATCCCTGGAATTTGTGAATATGTTAAATTACATAGCAAACTTTGCAAATAGGATTTAGGCTACAAACCTTAAAATAGGGAGAGTATCCCAGATTATTCAGGTGGGGCCAATTTAATCACAGAGCCCTTAAAAGTGGAGAACTTTCTCCAGCTGGAGGTAAAAGAAGGCAGTGACATCAGGGGAAGTGAGAGATCCCAAGCACAACTCAACATACCTTGGTTGGTCTTGAGATGGAGGGACCCACGGGTAATGACCAGCAAGAGACTATGTGCTAAGGGCAGCCTGTGGTCAACAGCCAGCAAGACAACAGGATCCTAGTCCTACAAATTGAAGGAACTCATTTCTGCCAACAACTTGAATGAGTTTGGAAGTGAATTCTTCCCAGGTCCTTCTAATAAGGGCCCAACCATGGACACCTTGATTGTGGCTTTGTGAAACTCCCAGAGAAGAGAAACCAACCAAGCTAATGCAGGCTTCTAACCTACAGAACCATGAGATAACAAATTTGAGTGGTTCTAAGTTACTAAGTTTGTGCTAATTTGTCATATCAGCCATAGATAACCAATATACCTGGTCGACCCCCTCTCACCCCCCCCCAGCCATAGAGGTCGGGAAGTGTGGTATTTCTTCTAGCTACGTGGCAGTATGTGCAGCTGAAAACTCTGGGTCAATGTGTTTGAAAAAGAATTGAAGAGTGTGTGTCTGTTCAACAGCTAATCTCCACTATAGAAGAAGGGAAGTCTGAATAAGTGAATAAAGGGGAAGAATAATGTGGATTTAGTATTTTTAACATTAAATAAAATAAAAGCAAAATTACTGAATATAGCTCTCAAAGAGGTTCAGAATTATTAGGGGCCTTTCAAAATATCAAACTCTTTAACTTCTAACTTTCCATTGCATGTGCTATGCTTTTACAAATGAAAACAGGCTACTATATACAATCAAACCTTTCTCGTCTCTCATGTATGACATTGGCAACAGGCCAGCTAATGATTTTCTAAAAAGTCAGTTGCATCAGGGAATCATAATAAAAAATACATAAAGATTCTATTTTAGCTTAAAGCATATATATACATTTATTAGCCAATCTTTTGATGTAGAGTCTGGGCCTTTCTTTGAATGCATGGCAAATAATGCTTTTCTTGCACTCTCTAAAATTTTCAGTTTGAGTTTTTTAAAATGCAATCTGAGAATGTAATCCTTCTAAAGTTTCCTTAGAAACCCATCTCTCCCACAACTAATTCATCATCATCCCTTTTATCTGCATATGTTTATGCTTTTCACAGTATTTAACTTAGCTTTCTACAATTTTCATTTACTTTGCACTCATATTTCATCAGTGTATGTAATACTTTATTATTAAACTATACAATCCCAACAATCCCAACACAATGGTTTTTGGTGCGTGAGAAAGAAGCAAGGGAGTGCAGTAGGGTGTACATGGTACTTGGACCTTCTTGGTGGAATAAGTCAGTGTACTTGAACAGGAAACAGAGCAGCCCTTAATTTTGTGGGTCAGTTAAAGAGTAGATAAGAGGATTTATAATTTTTCACTGTCCTTAGAGAAAAACAATGAAAACAAAATAGTAAATTGTATCTCTACAAGTTCAACCTCTAGCTTCACAAAGACCTTTGAATCAAGCATGTAGAACCATCAATCAGTTGTTCTCACACTCAACAAACTGTTAAACCCTGAAAAAAAGTAAACATATGATTTCCCTCTTCTTTTGGAAAGCTCTTACTCCTTTGTGAGTTCTAGGAGTCAAGTAGATTTTTTTCAAACAGAAGTGGAGTGGAGGAGACCTCAACAACAATGTAAGGCTTCTGCTTGTCAAAATGGAGTGGGGTCGGACACAGAGCAAGGTGTGGGGAGAGGAGAAAGGAGTATGAGACCTTGTTCTATAACATTTTCATCTTCTGATATAACAACTTTAATGCAAATTTCTGAAGAGGAAAAATAAACATTATTTTCTAGTACAACAATTAAAATATTCATCTTTATAAACTAAACTTTATCTGCTAGAGAACGTCCATTATGCCCTGACCCCCCAAATGAATTTCATGTTTTAAAACAAGTTGTAATGAGAATGATTTCTTTACAGCACCATGATTTAATGCTCTCTCATTGGGTTGATAGAGCAACTTTAATTTTTCTAATTTAATTTTTAAAGTATTAGTGACAAAATTTGGATACTAGAAGAGATTTTTAAAGAAAAAAAATTAACTATGGCATTTACCATTCCAAGAAAACTATTTTTCTTTTAAATTTCTCTTTCAGGATTTTGTCTATATGCATATACAGTTTTGACATCATTGTAAATACACTGTACACTTCTATTATATTATTCTTTTTTACACTTGACATTATATGATAAACATTCTTCTATGTTTGTTAAATAGTTTTCACAAGTACCATCTGGGGAATTTCTTTCCAAACTAGCAGATGCTTCATGCTAGGAATGAAATTCTCAGTACCATAACCTTGACTGTCTTATTACAACATGCAGATAATTGATCAGAAGTCCTACGCCAGCACTAACTGCACAGTTTAGAGTTTGGGCTTTGGAATCAGGTGGTTTTTGCTTTGAGTTCAGGGTCTATCATGTAGTAACTATGAAAATTTGGGCACCTTGTATAACACCTCTGAAACTGTCATCTGTAATTTGGGACAGGTAATATTTAAGTCATAGAAAAATTGCAAATATTAAGTAAAATAATGTATATAAAGCAGTTGACCACAATCCTGACACATAGTGTTTAATACATCATATTTATTGCAAGATAATATCTGTCCTGTTTTCTGTTCTGCTTAAGCATTACATACCCTTTGATTCCCACATTTGTAATATTTCATAACTTAAAAATGAAAATATAAAGAAGGAAGACCTGAATTAAACACCATTCTCTTCATAATGTGTTCTCAGCCATATTTACCCTTGATGTCATGTACCTGCTGCCTACCTTACTCACTGGCCCAGCACCTGCTATTTTGCATTAACATTTATTTTCATCTGAACAGGCTATATTTCCTCAGGTAAACTGTAAGCTACCCAAGGCCAGGAAACATGGTGCCTATTATATAATAATACCAACAAGAACTTGTCATCACTTTTAGTCTGTTCCATCTCTAAAGGAGTGTCTTTGTCCAGCATCCCACATCATCCTGGATGCTGGCATTGCTTCTCATTTGGCTCATTTCCTTACACTTTTCTAATTCATTTTCCTTGGCCTGGCTTTATACATCTTCTAAATTGATGTTAAGAACATTTGGATTTAAAAAGAAGAGAGTGTGGTGGAAGAAAATGTAGCTTTGGGTGGAAAATAGAATATTTGAAACACTAAAGTGGATAGATAAATTTAAAACATTTATTTAAACTTGTTTTACATTGTATTTATTTACTATTACAAATCCTT
Source organism: Miniopterus schreibersii (assembly GCF_964146895.1). Lineage (NCBI taxonomy): Eukaryota > Metazoa > Chordata > Mammalia > Chiroptera > Miniopteridae > Miniopterus > Miniopterus schreibersii. The sequence goes on along the minus strand of NC_138101.1, from coordinate 65,642,199 downwards.
TACTGAAGGAGTCTTAAACACAAACATATTTGAAACAAGAGGTTTTTTAAAAAAACATATGTGCAGACATTATCCAAATCTATGCAATAAGCCCTAGCCCCAGAACCAGCCAGTTCCACTAAGTTTGGCAGGGTTCAAAATTGATTTTTATGATAGGGCCCAATGGAATCATAAACTTCATTGTATTTGACAAGTTTATCACTCAAGTCCCACACAAACCAAACTCCACTAACACAAAGATTGAAAGAAATCCATTTCGGCAACCACAGGAAAGTGAAATGAAATTCAGGCACAATAGCTCCTCTGCACATTTGTATCTACAACCTGAAAGTACCATCTGTCAAACTAATGCTGGGGATGGTTCCAGTTAGCCACATTTGATTCTGCTGTTGCCAAATCAAAAGTTATTACTTTTTAAGTTGCTGGGTCTTTAACATACCACAGCTTATAATGGGGAAATATCCAGCTGATCACTATTTAGGGACCAGAGGCATAGAATATAAAAATCACAAGTGTTGAACAGGGATCCTGTGAAATCTCAGCATCATTTTAAGCCTAATTACACTTATGAATTATAGATGGTTTCTAAACTGGTGAGAGCCTTATTTGTGGTATTTAGAGTTTGCTTAGGACAAAAAAGTAATATCTGATTAAAACTGAATTTGTAAAACTCAACCTCATAAACTTATGCTATGGTAAACCACAGACCAAAGAAATTCATTGAAATGAAATATTCTTGTGTTTTTCAGGGCCGAGCATAGGAGATACCCAATTGGGGCACCGTGGGGCAGGGACGTGTCATGCCTGTAACTTTCATGGTTAGGGAGACATTTCTTCTGATTAGGATTAGTATAAGGTCTGATCAGTGGATGAAAACAATTATAAACTGGGGGGAGGGTGATCATAAAGGAGAAATAAAAGAAAAAGATTATTTCTAAGAGGCATAAGAACTTTCAATAGGCTCTTCATGAACCAGCAGAAGTAAGTTGTTTGGAGCAGTGCCCACTTAGAAATCTCTTCTTCCCATCTTTCCCTGTTGACTCCTACCCTTTGCTTCCAACATAAACTCAGGTCACCTCTTCTGTAAATCTTTTCCTATTTTTCCCAGGTCAGTGAATCCCACCATGGCATGGCCCTCCCATTAGGCCCACACTTACCATAGTCTCCTGAGTGAGGTCTCTCTTCCCTGTTAAATTCCCAGCTCCCTGAGGACAGAAAACATGATCTATCTTTAGATGCCCTCATCCTGGCCCTGAGCACAGTGCCTCCTAAGTGGAAGGGAGGTAACAAAGGAAACTGACTCCTCTCCGTAGGGGTTTCTTCTACTCACCATCCAGCAGGGGGCAGCACTACCACCTTCAACAGCGGAGGCGGGTTTCACCACTATTCTGGCCCCCGCTCATTCATCAAAGCGCCCCTTCATCTCCCTCTCTGCTCCCTCATCCCCGGCTGAGCCATCAACTCAAGCACATTAATTCACAGCAGGGCGCTAGCCAACCATGTAGGCGCGTCTGCTGTGCGTCTCCGTGCAATTATCTGAAAAACAGATGTAGAAAATGTGAGATATAATAACCCACATTCCTCTTTTCCCACCAGCACACACTTTTTGAAACACGTGGCATAATTGTTAACACCAGAATATCGCATATATGGGATGAGTAAAGTGTGTTCCGGGGGGGGGGGGGGGGGGTACATCCTCGGTTACCTGTTTCCAACCAAGGGGGCTTTAGCTGTACAGATCCTTCGCCTATTTTACCACCCCAGTCAGTCGGTCGGATTGGTGGATGTGGAAGGCGTTGCTGTGCAAGGTTACCTCAGCCTTTTCCTCTCCCTCTGGAGCCATCTCCCCAAAAGCCCTGCCTTCAGGGGGCTCCGTATCCTGCAGTCAACGCCCTGGCCCCCGAGGGGGGCGGCAGTCAGCAGGCGGAGTCGCTCATGCAGCGAGCGAGCGCCCCTGGCGGTGGGAAGTGTTAGGAAGGTGCCTGCAGCACGTCCAGGGGCATTCTTCAGACCAGATTTCCATTAGTAATACAACTGACATTGTGATCTCCACCTATCCTTAGTCTACCCTTACAAAGGGAAGGAGGTATTTTATTTGGGGTCCCCCAAACCCCAACAAACGGTATATGAAACTATCTTATATTTTAAAGCTCAAGAAAAAGATATTTACCCTCATTTTTAATACCTAATTTTTTTTGTTTCATATAGCCAACATGTAAACTAATATGCCGTAAGATGTCTTACTTTCGATCATTAGCTACTTCACCAAATGCTGAAACTAAATAATCTTTTTTAAAAATAACCTACTCTATTTTACTATGAATAATTCTCATCAAAATCAGGGGACACAAACAGCAAAATAACTTTGTGGGGGGGAAATTTTTCCCCTGATGGAAAAACTTTTATTCCATCCAAAGGTAGTCTGCCATACTTGCAACATTTGGTTAGCCAATTGAAACAAAGCACGCTAATTTACCTCGGTGAATAAAATGCTCAAAAGCATTTCGCTTTCTTGACTAGCCAAGACTTATAGCTTTGTATATGCTCTATTGTTTAATGAGGCCTTGAGCAACTAATTATTTCAAGGCCCTAGAGTAGTCTTCAATATTCTCAAAATAAACCTTGACGTTTTTAGTGGCTAATCAGCTACAGCTGAAGAGAATTTCAGAAGTGGTAATGGGATGGGCCAGTGATGTATATATTTGTATTTCAAAGCCAAAAATCCTCCCTTTTTATCCAAAAATTAGCATAATCCTTAAGCAATCTAAATCAAGATTCAAACACCAACATTTGTAGCCTCCATTTCACTCCTTTTCCAAAATCTTTTAAAGAGTAGAAAACTTTATAAACTAAAAACACTAAGTTTACACTGTTTCCTTTTATCTTCTTTCTCACCCTGGTGGTGGTGGTGGTTCTCCCCCTCCCCCCCCTTCTTCTTTTTCTGAATCTCAGGTGCATGAAATTGGATTAACCACAATCTATTGTTGATGATGTAATTTCATCACTGGTGTATTCATAGTTTGGTTTTAGTTAGTTATTTTATTTATAATTTCAATAATGGGAAAACTACCTATAATTCCACCACTCACAACAAAATGTTTGTCCTCAAGGATATATTTAAGAATTATATTGGACTGGGGACAAAGAAAATAAATAATAAACATATTTTTAAGTAAATATTGTATGTTCAAAGATAATAAATGCTAGGAAACACACAGCAAAGCAGGATAAGGGAGATAGGTAATGTCAAAGATGAGAGAGAGAGCTGTGGTATTAAATAAAGTGGCCATGGTAGGCTTTATTTTAAAAGTGAAATTTAGTCAAAGGCTTGAAGAAGAAAAAAGTATTATCCAAGAAGATATCTGGGAGAAGAACATTCCAGGTGAAAGGAATAGTCAAAGGATAGATCTCAAGGTGGGAAAGTCCTTGGAGTTTATGAAAAATATCAAGGAGCCCCCCTGTAACGGCAGAAGACTGAACAAGGGAGAGAGTAGGAGAAAAAGAAGTCAGAGAGGAAATGGAAGGTCCTAGTATTGTCATTGTTTGCATTATAGTTTTTACCTTAAGTAAAATGGGGAGATATTTCAAGATTTTAAGCAGAAGAGTGCCATGGCATGACTCAAGTTTTAAGAGCCTCACTCTGGCTTATTTGTTGACAGTAGACTCTAAGGAGACAAGAATAATAGGAAACCTGTTTAGGGACTCTAGTGACTCAGTAGAGGGAGCGAAAAATGGGCAGGTTCTGAGTATATGTTTTAATTAGATGGAACAAGGTTTCCAGAAAGATTAGATGTGGGGTGTGAAAGAACAAACATAGTCAAAGAGGGCTTTCTAGTTGTCATAAGCAGCAGTAGGGACAGAACTGAGATTAGTGAAGCAGGATCGTCAATAGTGAGAAAGATTGATTCACTGAAGGACATGTTGGGTTTGAAAGGTATTGGACATCCAAGTGAAAATATTGCTGGATGTGTGACTGTTAAGTCTGGAAGACAGATGGTCCTAGAGGTATAAGTATGAGAGTAATTATCACATAGATAATATTTAAGTTCATGAGTGCAGATAAAGAGGAGGAAAATAAAAGAATAATTTAATATTCCAAAATTAAGCCAGGAAGAAGAGAATCCAGCCAAGGAGACTGAAAAGGAGCACTGGCAGGGCGGGAAGGAAACTAAGAGGGTTGCATTCTGGAAACCAAATGAAGAAAGTTTATTAAGGAAGAGAAATTGATCAAATGTGTCAAATGAAATTGACAAGTCAAATAAGATGAGATTGAGGACTAACCAACGTGTTAAGATCATGGAGGTCATCAGAAAGACTGATCAGATTGCATTAAAAGAGAAAGGAAGAAGAATTGAAATCAGGAAGCCAAGAAAGGGAGTGGTAGGTGGAGTGGAAAATAGGTGAAGACAAATATTTTTTAAGATGAAAGAAAAAGTTGTATTTATGAGAATAATTCAGTAGAGAGGGAAAATCTGATGAGGAGGGAGGGAACCAGTAATAATGCTCAAGTGATTCCCTTGAGGAGGCCACAGACAATGAGATCTAAAGGTTAAACAACCCAAGGTTGATAATGGCCCCTAGTTTTCATGAAGGCAACAGGGTGAAGGGGTTTAGGAGGCAAGGACTGGGAGGAAAGATGAGTAGAAAGGTAATGTGTAGAGCCTGTATGGAGTTTCTTTCAATTTTTCAAACACTATTTATATGAGCGTAAACACTCCACTCTAAATTCAGTGTTTAGCAATTGAGTGCCCAAAGTATAATTATCCGAGATTACCATTCCCCCGATCCTCTAATCTCCTAAGGTTTGGTAAGACAAAGATGGAGATAAAACTCAAATTCTTATCAATTGGGGCATTTTTAGCAGATCACCAGATTAAAGCTGAGTAATGGTAAGAGATTATAAAATATATTTAAGCATTTTCTGAGGACTTCTCCTACTTACATGTTTTAAAAAAAAAAAAATGTTTTTATTGATTTTAGAGAGAGGGGAAGGGAGACGTATAGAGAGATAGAAACATCAATGAGAGAGAGACATAGATGGGCTGCTTCTTGCACTCCTACTGGGGATCGAGCCAGAAACCCGGACATGTGCCTTGACCAGGAACTGAACCAGGGACCTCTTGGTTCACGGGCGACGCTCAACCACTGAGCCACACTGGCTGGGCCATATACCTATGTTTTTAACATTTTCCATTGCCAGACATTTTCAAGTTGCATATCTGAGTATAACTCTACAGATGTGCAACTAAAAATTATAATTTTAAGATAAAGAACAAATAGATTTAATGGAGATCATAATCTTGGCATAGCTAAAAGAAAAGAGAGTTCCAGTTATTAATTACGATAAATAAATGTGTTCGTAATAACAGAGTTTAGAGCAGTGAAGCACATTTCTTTTTGTGAAAACAACTGGTTGGCTAAAGACTTGCTATTCCAATGGAATATTATGTGGACCTTAAAAAGAAGTGGATCTGTACCTTGACATGAAAAGATTTCCAGCAATTCCCTGGTTAAAAAGGCTGGTTACAAAAACATGTCTAATATTATACAATATAAAATTAGAGAAAAATCAAATGACACTCCTAAAAAAGTATTCAACAAAAATATAAATGGCCTGCTTGTAGAGGTGAGAATTCAAGTGATAATCTCATTCCCTACACTTTTCTGCATTGCTTAAACTGTTTCTAATGTCATTTTTATAATTAGGAAAAAGTATAATAAAGCCGTTATTTTTTTTGAATAAAAGAAGCAACAATCAAGGAAATAACAAATTTATCACACAGTTATGTAATGTTAGTGAATAGTTCCAGCTATCATCACAGAACACAGACTTAGAATGTTACATTTTAACCTTAATTCTAGCATTGCCTTGCTTGTGTGGCTTCAAGCAAATAATAAGGTTATTTGTATGATTATTATCTCATTGCAGAAAAAGATAATTGTGATTACACCAGGGTGTGGTGGATTAACTAATCAGCGCTTGAGAGAAACTTTGGAAAAGTGATGTCAATATTTCAAATATTTTTTTAATTCATAGATTAAAGTCTGCTTTTCCAAGAAAAAAATTTCAGAGCTCCAGAGACTTTCAGCTCCACAATGCAAACTCTGCCCTCACTTATGTGTGTTGCAATTAAGCTGCGTGTGCATAATTGAGGACAGAATTTGACCCATAAAATTTGGAATAATCTGGAAATTTTTTAAATCTGGAAAAAATTAAAATCTGTTTGATAAAATAAATTATGATGTGACCCAATTCAAATGGTCTTTGATGTGTTTAAGAAGTAGTGTTTTCACTTATGTGAGAAAATACAAATTTCACTTAGCCAATCTAGAACAGACAATTGGTAAGCAAAAGAGGAAAGAAGTGATCACCACTGATCTTTCTCCAGGGTTGCAAAGATCATGTCCATAAGAAATGAGTTTGTATTCCCTTACTACTAATGAAGGCCTCCCTACACAAAAGAAGAAGGAACAGAAGAAAGGAGAGGAGAAGAGGGGAGGGGAAGGGTCTGTGATTGAATAATCTTGAACTCCCCAGAGAATTCCTAATGGAGGCTTTCACATGCATCTGGTATACTTTCATTATCTACAAATCCCCCTACCCTGCACTCCCTACTCACTATTAGCGTGAGCTCTTCTGCAAATAGTTCCTTCCCAAAGTCATCTATCAAGTATAAAGTCAGCCCAAACAAAGTGAACTTTCTTTTAAGCTTTTGTTTCTACTTCAATTTTCTTTTCAAGTGTCATCTAAACAGGACCACCAACGTTTTGCTTCTCATAATTTCTGAAGCCACTTTCAATTCTTCATTTAAAAATAGAAATTGGGGGAAAGGGTGGGGGAATGGAGCTCCATGCCTAGATCTGTATCATATTCTAAATTTTTTCTTTCAATGTCACATTTCAAATTCTGACATAACCTTTTTATTCTTGTGAGTGAGGGGTCAGAACTCAGAAATAACAAAAAGCCATAACTCCTTTCCCCCATTTCTGCCTTAAAAAAAAGAGTGAGCTGTGCAATGTGCATAATGTTCATTCTTCTGGCTGTGTGTGCTGAGTTATTTATCAATGCACAAAGTATGATCTGTTTCTCCTTTATGGTCCTTTCAACACAAAAAAAATATTGGCATTGTTTCTTCCGGCCTCTCAAGGGAGTCATCTGGATTATAACCACACTGTCCATGAGATTAAACCACTTGTAAAGAAGTGGAGTTCTTTGTATTTGGATCTTGAAAGTTAGAAAACAACCTTAAGCTATCCTAAAAACATTAAAAGGAGCATTTTTGTGATGCGTCTTCAGGCATCATTTTTTTAAAAACATATATCTTTATTGATTTCAGAGAGAGGAAAGGAGAGGGAGAGAGAGAGATAGAAACATCAATGATGAGAGAGTCATTGATCAGCTGCCTCCTGCACGCCCCCGACTGGAGATTGAGCCCGCAACCCGGGCATGTGCCCTGACCAAGAATCGAACCACCTCAAATCTCCTGGATCCTAGGTGGATGCTCAACCGCTGAGCCACGCCAGGCCAGGCTTCAGGCATCATTTTAAGCTCTTGTGAGAGAATGAATGTGGCTGGTTTTCATTTTATTTGTTCATTATTTCCAAATAGATATGGTTATAAAATCAGAAGAAAAAAGCCAAAGTCTTTCTAAATTGCCTTTTTCCTCTCCATGCACCAAAGAAAATATATTTTACAATTAAATATTAATATGATCTCGCCCACACCTTCAATGAACAAAACTAATATAATTGGCTGAAAGCTGGTGCTGCCCATCTTGCCCACCCAGGAAATCACAAAGCCTGCATTTCAGCTAAGGTTTCCAAGAGCCTGGTCTATTTTGTCAGATTCTAAACATTATTTGTTTCACACTCTCAATCTAGAAATACCCCGTAATAACAACAGGAGTTTTACCCTCTTTAAAGGTAAGTTCCTAGTTTCATGGTATAGTATAGTATAGTTTGCCAGGGCTATCATAACAAAATACCAAAGACTTGGTGGCTTAAACAGCAGAAATGTATTTTCTCACAGTTCTGGAGGCTGGAAGTCCAAGAGCAAGACACCAGCGGGGTTGGTTTCTCCTGAGGCCTTCTTAGCTTGTACTCTTCACATCGTCATCCCCTTGGACACAAATCCCTGCTGTCTCTCTTTCTCTTCTTATAAGGACACCAGTCATATTGAATTAGGGCCTCATTTTAACTTAATCACTTCTTTAAAGACCTTATCTCCAAAAACAGTTATATTCTGAGGTTTATTGTTTACTCAATGAAACAATTTGAGTAAATGAATTTGTCACTAGTGGGCAATTTTCTTTTTTTTTCAAATCCTCACCCAAGAACACGCTTAGAGAGCGAGACCGTGTGAGTGCAAGAGAGAGAGAGAGAGAGGGAGAGAGAGAGAGAGAGGGAGAGAGAGAGAAATTAATGTGAGAGAGAAACATCAATTGGTTGTCCTCCATCCGCACCCTGACTGGAGGTAAAACCCGAAACCTGGGTGTGTGCCCTGACCGGAATCAAACCAGCAACCTTTCGGTGCACAGAACAATGCTTAAACAACAGAGCCACTACGACTAGGCTAGCAGGCAATTTTCATATTGCAACAACCCACCATGTCAGTGGTCCTGATGTAATTTTATAACTAAATGTGCTTTTAGTAATTCTATAAATGTAAAATTGTATTTACTATAAACACATCTCTAGTAATTTTTTAATCCCAAGTAATTTTTTTCTGGGAATTTAAAAAAATCTTTTAAAATCCTGTACAATATTAGAGATATAATTGATTCAGTTATTTATTGACTAAAACACTAGAAAATCCCCAAGGAATTGTGAGTGCTCTGCCCGGCCCTTTGATGTTCATCAGCTTTCCTCTCAGCTCCCTTTGCACACATTCTCTTGATGATCTCACCCACTGCATACTCTCACCTTTTCACCAATGACTCCTAAAGCTGACTCTCCTCCTGAGCACCCGAACTTACATTTCCAGCTGCCTGCTGGGTTTCTCTGCAGTACTGCAAGCACCTCCCCCGGTAACTAGCTTCTCCTAAAAATATGATTATCACCCTGGCCGGGTGGTTCAGTTGTTTGGAGTGTCATCGCGTACTCCAAAAGGTTGTGGGTTCAATTCCAGGCCAGGGTACATACCCAGGTTTCGGGTTCAATCCCTGGTCTGGGCTAGTTCAGGAGGCAACCAATTGATGTTTCTCTCTCTTCCACGCTTCTCTCTCTCTATATATATATATATCTTCCTCTCTCTCTACAAATCAATAAAAACATATCCTTGAGTGAGGAATAAAAAACCATAGTGTATATGATTATCATATAAAGGTTGTGCTATTGTGCCATAATAAAAAATATACACAGTGGTACCTTGGTTTTCAAATGTGATCCGTTCCGGAAGGCCATTCGAGTTCTGAAACGTTAGAAAATCGTAAACCAAAATGGTCGTCAACGGAGACATTGGAAAAACCAAGGTACCACTGCATTTGGCCTTCATCTCTGGCTCTCTGCACAGACCTTCTAAGACCCTTGGATTTCCTGTGGGGGGAGGGCAAAGGACTGTCCTTTATTTTGTCCCTTTCAAAACATGCCTGAGCTCATGATAATAAAGTGACTCGTGAAGAATGGGGGCTGGTAGCCAAAAGAAACAACCAGGTGATGAGAGGGTTGGAACTTACTTTCAGCCCCACCCCAGCCTCCAGAGACAGAGGACCAGGGATCAAGTTAATCACCAATAGCCAATAATTTAATCAATTGTGACTAAGTAATGGAACTCCCCCCAAAAAACCACAACTCTAAATAAGGAGATTTGCAGAGCCTCCAGGTTGGTAAATGCATTCATGTGCCAGGAGGGTGGCACATCCCAAACTCCACGAGGAGTTTGCACTCGGGACACTTCCATAACTTGCCCTAAATACCTCTATATCTGACTGTATCTTTTATAACATCCTTTATAATAAACCAGTAATAGTAAGTAGAGTATTTCTCTGAGTTTTGTGAGCCCATTACAGCAAATTATCAAAACTAAGGTGGGAATCATGGGAATCCCTACTTTGTAGCCAAGCCAAACAGAAGTATGAGTAACCTGGAGACGCACTGCTTGTGACTGGCGTTCGAATGGGGCAGGGGGCAGCCTTGTGGGACTGAGCCCTTAACCAGCGGCGTCTGTGCTAACTCTAGGTGGTTAGCTTTAGAATGAATTAAATTGAAGGACACTCTGTTGGTGATTACATAGAACTGGACAAGTTTCTTGGTGTGGAAAACCAACATATTCAGAGCCAGAAACGTTGTGAAAGAAAAATCAATTTTCCTTTAAAGATTAAGAACATGATCTTCGGATTCAAGCTGATCTGGGTTCCAACACAAGTGCCCACACTTGCCAGTCGGTGACCTTGAACAACTTACTCAAGCTCTCTGAGCCTTGAGTTAATTAAGCAATCAAGCAATCAATCAACTAAAATTTGTCTTCATCATTGGATCACTGTGAAAATTAAGTGAAAATATTAAATTAAAAAGGGTGCACTTAGCATGTGTTCAATACATTAGAGTGCCACAAAACTAAGAAAAGGAAGGAAGGGAGGGAAAATAAAAAAGAAAGGGATACAAAAGGAAAGTAAAAGTAATATATATGTGTATATATATGTACATATATATATATGTGTGTGTATATATAAAGAATATTTATGTATATGTCAATGATTATCTAGAATAATGAACCTGCCATCCTCCCAATTCATATGGATTAAAAATTTGTCAAATTCTGCTTCACTCTCTTCCTCAACTTTCACATTTCATCAACAGCTGAATTCTATCTCTCTACTTCTAAAACATGTCCCCAATACATCTCCTCTTTTCTATTCTGACTGCATCAGTTCAGATTTTTATTGCTCTTCACTTGGAGAGGATACCTGGTCTAATTTTTTCTGATTTTCTTCCCTCCAACCTTCCCTTGTTATTTCTATCCCTGCCCCGAGATGTTCCTTCACATTACTCATATCTTTTTTTATCCTTTTAGTGTCTGACCATCTAGATTAAAAATCTTTCATGGTTGTTTCTTGCATACAATATCCACTAACATTTATTCTCATCCCATTCTATCCAATATCTTTTCTATTAAAGCCCCTAGAGCATTCTAAGCTCCAGCCACAGCAGACTTTTTATTCACAAACTCACACTGAAGATGTGGACGACTACTCTGCCCATATTTACTCACATCTTCCGCTGCCTTTAGGAGACCACCTTTCTGATATTCACCTATCAAAATTATATCCACTGTTCTGATATGAGAATGATCATTTATCCCAACTTCATGTTCTTCTTTAGGTGCTGAATTGACTGAGAATAGATACAGTGATCAGTCTGATACATGTTTAGTCAAATAGACATATAGACATTGTCAAAATATTGTTTTTCTTATTGGTAATATTGGGTTAAAGAAGCAGCTTGGTCTATGGCCATAATTAGTCTTTTTTTCTTCTTCTTCTCCCAAATATACAAATCGGGACTAATCCTCCAAAGGAGAGTTGAGATCTTCAGAACAAAAATGCTTATCCAGAATTTTTCTCACTCCCACTAGGGTCTGGTCCCTGCTCTCAGGCCCTGAACCAGGGCCTTTGACCTATGGAGGAGCCTAGGGGAAAAAATGCACTTTTCTTCAAGGCGAACAGATCTCAGAGAGGGCAGGGGGAGATGTGGTTGTTCCAAGCAAATGCAGTGACTTTCTTTTCAATTTCACCAATCAATTAAGTCAGTCTTCTTTAGGAAGGTAGGGAGAGAGATAAGCAAAGAGAAGAAAGGGTCAAGCTTCACTTTGCATTAGTTATGGCAAGATCAAAGTTTCTACTTCTTTAGTGTGTGCAGGCAGGAACCCTGGAAGAGAGAAAATGTGGTTCCACCCATGCCTTAACCTTTCAATGTTTAACTTTGAAACCTTAAAATTAGCATAAAAAAAAATTGTCCTTCTGTGGAAAATTCATAGTTATAGCTAAACATGAGAACTGTATTAAAAATATGAATACCAAAATAAAAAATCAAGTAATATAAAAGGAAAAAAATTGAAGTTGACTGGCCAAGATGGGAGTAGGAAAGACCAAAAACATATGGGGCCCTGGCTGGTTTGGCTCAGTAGATAGAGCCTCGACTGGAGGACTGAAGGGTCCCAGGTTCAATTCCAGCCAAGGGCATGTACCGGGGTTGTAGGCTCAATCCCTGGCCCAGGACAGGGGCATATGGGAGGCAACCAATCAATGTGTCTCTCTCACATCGATGTTTCTCTCTCTCTCTTTCTCCCTCTCTGAAAAAGCAATGGGGGAAAAAAATGTGTTTACACATAATATAAAAAAATAAATAAAATATGGAAACTTTGTTTTGTTTTGTTTTTTATATATTAAGGCACAAGTAGCCAAAAAATTAAATATAAATGTTGCATATATTAGAATATATTTGCATTCCTTTTTCTAAGTAGTGGGTGACATCATAGGACAGATTTATGTTTTATTTAGTTGTAGTGTCTGGATTTCCTGAAAGGAAAAGTAAAGATTATTGGACATAAATAAAAAGATTTGGGACCTTTTCTCAACATACTATAAATGTGGAATTACAAAATTCAGTTTGGTTTTACTGCTGACAGTACTATAGTGTAACATCTGTAGTTGAGAAAGAACTTGAAAAATATCTAAAAATAGGTATTTGAGTTTCTCATAAGAGGAAAAAGACATATATCCTTAGGGCTGAAATTTCTCATGCTCATTTTTCAGCTTAAAGGTAATTTTTTTAAAGAAAACATGAAAGGATTCATTCAACCATTTGTGATTTATCTGAATATTTTTAAACCATGTTTTTTTACATTAAAAATGAATTTGATGTGTACTTTTTTTTTACTCAGATGAATTCAAACTATGCTTTTGAAAGATAACTTTGAACTTGTCAGGCATTAAAGCCTCTTTAATATGTTAGGGGGAAATACGCCTAGAATAAAAAAAGCCAAGTTGAAAAAGTTTCAAAGGTGCGTTCAAAGTACCTGAAATATTGAATTTTCCACTAAAACTATGGTAAAACTCAAAAAAAAATGGAGTATTCTAAATTCTTAAGGTAGTGAGCATGTAAGAGTCTTCACATGAAATCGTCAAGAGACATTATACTGAAATGAGCTGCATTTATTCATCATTCAAAAAATTATTTTGCTGTCTATTGTGTGTTAAACATAGTTTTAGGTGTGTGTGGGTTTTTTTCCACAGTAATGAACAAAAAAAATTAAAACACCAGCTCTGACTGAGCTTACACTCAAGGGGAGGGATTAAAATGGTTATAAATAAGACAAGCACAATACATAATATGTTATTGATAAGAAGAAAATATAAAGCAGGGAAGGGTATGTGAAACATTTCAGGTAGAGGAAGATAACTACTATGCCAACATTGTTTAAGAGTTTTCAAAGATCAGGGCAGTTTCGGGGCTCTCTTAGCCTTGGTCCCAGGAGAAATGCTCTGTGCATTTACCTCAGTCTAGGCTACAGTGAAGCCCTGAGCCTGACCCTTGTTCTTCCCTGTCACACCCACCTTCAGGAGTACTGATTAGGCTCGTGCCGGATATAGGGACAAAGCAGGGCCCTGCTAGGTACTGGCCGCTGCAAAATCAGCTCTGTCTCCCATTTTACACACAACCAGGCAGACCCCTACTGTTTAAAACAGATTTTCCAATTATAGTTCCTGGCAGACTAAGTTCTAAAAAGTGTGTGGTTCTCTGAGGCAGCTGTTTTTACTCTTTCTCAACAAGAGAAGTAACAACTTAAGAAAAAAGCATTTAGAAATTTTGGGGGTTAATTCAACAGGGAAGTTTTATGTCTATTTCGTCTAATAATAAAATAATTCAAGCTTGTATTTATTTGTCTTTACCTTTTATTTTCTAGTAATTCACCCTTTTTGTACTTTATAAAAGAATCAGTAGGGGACAGAGTGATTAGAAAGCCAAAAACCAAATCTATTCTTCTCCACAGATAGTTCGAGAAGCATTGGACTAAAATTCTGATCCCTTGATTCAGTCATTCCAAAAGCAACCACAGAGTAGCATGAGTGGCTTTTATGTGCCAGGCACAATGTTAGGCGGCACAGATTCAGAAATATATAGTCAGTGCCCTCATGAAGCAAGCTCAGCACGAGGAGTCCAGTATTTTCCATTGAATCTCACTGCCCCAGCTCGCATGGACTGAAACAAAACATTAGATCATGTGGCCATTCACTACCACTAGTGTAGACGCACCTGTGGAAACAGCATTTGGGAACACACATGATACCCCTGGGGACTATATTTCTTTTGAAATGGGACCTGAATAAAATCTGTTTGTAGGAACAAGAATCTTAAGGAATAAAGTCAGAGTATTTTTTTTCTTCTCTTAAGCTCCCTTCACATAATCTTACCATATTGGGGGTATTCTAAAATGTGGTGAAAGGGATAGCCTAGCTGCAAACCCCGAGTCATGGTTCCCCTCTTTCTGCTTTACACTGCCAAAATAGTTATTTATGAACTGTCATCAGCCTAGTGACTTTCTATAGTTTTAAATATATTTTTTAAATTTTAATTTCGAGTTTATAATCCTTGGGTACAATAGTACAATTGATAATCAGAATAAACACATTATTTAAGAGGGAATACTTAAAAATAAAGTTTGGGAGTCTATACATATTCGAGCTTTGACTCTACCTTAGCTTTATGAAGAGGTTTAGCCTAGGATGATGGCATTTATTTTGCATTATTATTATTGTTATTAATTTTAGTCAGTCGTCTGTACTCATAGCAATGATAAAAGGCTGAATGAAGTGAAAGAGATTAGGAAGAGATATGAGACATGAGAGATGAGAGATTAAGAAGAGATATGAAATGTTCATTCAGTGGTCTCTGGTGAAGACTAAAATTCCTCTCGAAGTAAACAGCAACAACAAAAACTGTGCTAATTGGTACCGTCTATGAAAATAGCAGAGCTATTTAAAGAGGGCTTTAAGCTCACATTTGATAGCTGGGGGGGGGGGGCATTTGATAGCCCAGACAGGGGTGTAAAACTAGCAATAGATAGTGACAAGAGTATTCCAATATTTCTCAGGGCAAAATAGCACGAAAACCAGGAAAGTACATTTGTCTCAGCCATCTCTATCGCTGTGGATAAATGAACCTGACATGTTAATAAGAAGGTCTCAGAGATGCTACTGAGACCCTCTAGCCAACCGAGGGATGTTTTATTCCTCTCTAAAGAAGAATGTCTGATAAATTTGCAGCTTGCCTTGAAAATTTAATCTTTCAAAAAGTTGATGAAGCAATGAGAAGAAAATCCAACCCACAGGACCTGCTTGTTTGTAAAGGGAAATCACAGCTATAAACATGTCACTCCCTAGCTCCAAAACATTCAAAGACCAAAAGTTGTTGGCTGAATAAAGTACTAATAGCAAGGCCCCTCTGCAGTTTGGCTCAAGTTTCCTTTCCAGGCTTAGCTCCCACGGTTTACTTATAAGAAAAAGAAGGGGATGAGTAAAGGAGCATGTTTATTGGAGGAAATGCTATAAGCCAAGCACTGCATTAGGTTGTTCCATTTCACCCTCACAACTCCTACATCATAGAATTATTGAGGGGTGAATAGGTAATGAATGCTAATGATGTACACAGATATTTAAACAGATAGAATTAATGTGTTTAGAACAGTGTTGGACACATAGTAAGGCCTCGGTGAATATAAGCTCTTAGTAGTAGTTTGGAAGCACAGAGAAAAGAGCACATCAACATTTCTCTTTTAGAATGAGGAAATTCATGATCCTAAATGTCAAGTTGTTTTCCCAAAGAAACAACACTGTGAAAATTTTATGTGATTCCTAAGTTCCTGTTCTTTCCACCCTACCTACCTCTCTCTGTTCTGATATTCTTCTTCAGCTAAACTAGACTCTGCTCTTCCCAAAGTACATCACAAGCTTTCCCAACATGTTTCCTTCCTCATGCTTTTGACCTCTCCTCTAATGTCCCTGCCTTCATCTCTACCTTCGGAAAGTAAAGGATCGGCTTGAACTAACTGTTCATTCCATACTGTCTGCAGTCCATGCATTTGCCAAATGCCTGCACAGTTCCTCTCTAGCACCAACACAGCAAACGTATTGACTAAAGAAAGCCTAGCTTGCTTATTTTTTCTGCATTATAACCCCATTATTTCTGAATATTTAAGGGCAGAAGATAGAGTCATATTTTTAACTTACTTTAACATTTACCTCAATAAATAATTATTGAATTCCTACCATGTGTCAGCCAATGGACATATTTTAGGGTTTAAGATGTACAGGATGAAAAAAAGCATATATCCAGAAGGGCTTAATAAATGTTTGCTTAATAAATAGATGACAACTGTCCTAAAAAAACAGCTTTAAAAAAGAGCAAGACTTGTCCCTAAAAAATACATAGAACATACCTGTTTAGATTTGAGCTATCAGTAGCACAAATGATAAGTGAATTCTGTTTCTGACAGAACGCCTATACCCATCCTACCTTGGGGCAGCCATATCCCTACCCATTTTTTTTAATTGAATTTTTGTATGTAATACTTGGGTCTTATTTTTTCTTATTCTTCAGATTTTCCCACACTCCTCTTTCATAGTGTCATTCCTTTGGGGGAGAAATACAAAGACATCTCAATCTTGGAGGCTTGCAAAGTAACTTTTCTAAACGTGATAATAAGCTCTGTTCATACAAGACCCATCAAACATGCTTATTCCAGACATGCTTATTGCTTCCTCAGAGGCTAAGAGAGTGATCTGTTTGTAAATTCCTTTTGGCATGTTATCCTTACAGTGCCGATCATCCTCCCAGTTCCTCAAAGTCCAACGACATTTGATTAATTGGAAGCTTCCCTTGCTCTTTTGTTAATGTCCTTCCCTAGGTAGCATTACCTTGTGTTTTATCATAAGACCAAGCCTTTTTGTCAGATAACTCGTAGTGTACTTCTCTATCACACTATGCCTTTTGGACTTGCCTCCCTAACCACAGACTACCTTCTTTTAGATGTTAAGTGTACTTGATTGTTTTCTGTGGATTATTAAAGTACTTCGTTCTAAAAGAAAGTTATTTAGCTATTTAATGCAGAGTGCTATATGTCACTTGGGTTTCTTTAGTAGGCGGTTTTAAGCAGATTGTTTTTAAAAACTAGACATTGATTCTTAACATCATTCCAATAATTAGTTCAAATGTCCCTTAGAAAAGTATGATCCCAGGTTTTATAGTCACAGTGCCATAGTTCAAAGTTGGGATAATATTTTCTCCCCACCAATGAATAAATTTAAGGCCTGGATTAGATATCTCCTGTGAGGCAAGTGTGAGAATCTTCGGATAATATTGGACTGAGATGCGAGGCAGATTTCAATAGTCTGTTTTGGCACACATTAAAAATGACGTTCTTCAATTATTCTACATTCAAACTCTCCAAAGGCTCCCTGTTGCCATCAGGGTTAAATTCAATCTCCCTACAATGCCTCAAGACCCTTCACCTTCACACCTCTGAGAGCATCTCGAATCTCATCTCTCCTTTCCCACTGCATTCAAGTCACTCATGCCTTCTTTCTGTTCTTCAACTCTGCAGAGTTCACTCCTTTGTCAGTCATGGAACATGAGCTCCTTTGCCCTGGAATGCCCTTCCTTCAGGTCTTCACGTGGCTACCTCCTTCGTATCCTTTAAGCTTTCACTCTTCAGAAAAGCCCTTGCTAAATCTCCATGCTAAGGGCTCCAAACTCTTCTTGTCATCCCCAGTCCCCTGCCCCAGTCTCTCTTTACACCAGTCATTCTATTTTGTAGCATGTTGCTCTATTTCATAGTATATATCAATATCTTAAATATTATTTACTTTGCCCTAACTGGTGTAGCTCAGTTGGTTGGACATTGTTTCATGCACCAGAAGGTTGCCAGTTTGATTCCCAGTCAGGTCACATGTCCAGGTTGTGGGCTTGATCCCCTGTGGAGGTCATGCAGGAGGCAGCTGATCAATGTTCCACTCTCACATCACTGTTAATCTCTCTCTCCTTCTCCCTTTCTCTCTCTCACAAAAAAACCAATAAAAATATTTTTAAAAATATTATTTACTTGGTTTTACTTACAATCTGCCTCTCTCCACCAGAATGTAGGCTCCACAAAAACAAGGGCTTTTCTCATCTGCAGCTGTATTCCCAGTGCTCAGAGCCTGCCAAGGGAGGTGCTTAATAAATATTTGGTGAGTCAATAAATACATATTTATTTATAAGAGACACTGAGCATTGCACATGGTAAGATCAAAGAAAGAAGACAGTTTGTGTGGCAGCTGTGGCCTCCACCCTGTTGTACTGTGTAATTAAGCAATGCCCCAACGCAATCCTCAGCACTGTGGTTACATATCAATATCTGGCCCACCTACTTTGCAAAATGGTTGCTGTGGAGGGGGTCTCACCTTCCTTAATTTTTTATCAATTTTTTTCTTTCCAATCAGTTACAGTACTACCTGTGAAAGGATTTCTTATATGTAACATTCTCTAAACTAATATATTTCCATTAATGTTTTAGCAGCTCCTAAGTATGTCTTGATTACTAGAGTCCTCCTGGAAGATCTGCAGTACAGCACACAGAGACTTCATAACTCACTCCTCTTCCTATAGTTTAGGGGATTCTCATTCATTCATTCAGCCCACATGTGCTTAGGGAGCAGAAGATACTGTGTTCCAGCCACCTTTCTAGATACCGGAGGTAATATAATTTTAAAAAATGTTTTAAGGATTTAAAAAATCTCTTCTCTCATGTAATTCTAGCAAAAATAATCAGGTACTAAATAAAAATTATTTGAAGTGAATTACATAGAAGTGGAAATTTAAGACTTGAAGGAAAAGATGAAGCAAACCATGTACTATTAGAAGCAAAGGCAAATATAAAGAAATAGCAAAAAGGCTGACATGGCTGGAATAAATGGGCAAGGATGTCAGGGAGGAGAGATGGGGATGGAGGAGGTAGTCGGAGAGATGAGAGGGCACCAGATCATAGGACTGTATGGATCACGGTTGTAAGGACCCAGCTCTACTGTGAGAGAAATAAGAGCCCTTCAGAAGATTTTGAGTGAAGGAACATTTGATCAGCCTTGAGCTTTAATTGAGTCACTCTGATTAATGATAAACTGTAAGTGAGCAAGGTGAGGAGTAGAAGGATAGCACAATAATTCAGGAAATAGTTGATGACCCTTCAACAAAGCGGTGCTAGGTGTTATGTGGTGTTGGGAAATGTTTGGATTCTGGATAATCAATGTCTGTTGAAGTATCACTCAATTCTCATAAAAAGGAGAAGCAATATAAGGTAGCAGATGAGGGCAGTAATGTCAGATAGTTTGGGTACAGCTGGTGACTCTGACACCTTCTTAATGCTTGAATTTATATGAGTCACTTGTCCTCCCTAAATCCCATCTTAGTCTTCGGTTTAAAGAGAGATAATAGGAGTGTACCTATAAAAGTAACGAGAGATATTCTAACAGACCCAAAGCTGTGAAAAGGCTCTAACACAAGAGAAATTTATTTCTTATTCACGTGAAGTCTGATGAAGATATTTCTTGTCAATGGGGTCTGTCCCCAAGAGAAGTGATTCAGAAGCCCAAGTTGCTTTCACCATATGGCTTTGCCATTTTTTCAGCACTTGGCGTCTGAGGCCTCCCTGGGCATGGATTTCCAAACAGCAGATAATAGAAAAACAGGAAGTTTATGTGTGAAAAGCTATTAATGGACTGAGTCTGGAAGCAGCACAATCATTTCTGTCCCCATTTCACTGACCAGTGAACTCAGTGCTTGGTCTCGCAGTCACCCCTAACTACAAGGGTGCTGGGATACCTGGCCTCACTGTGTGCCAGGGTAAAGAGGAAACAGGTTTGGTGAGCAGCTGATAAATCTTCATCACTATCAGTCTCCATCAAAGTGCTACTGGGTGTGTAGGTAAGGTAACAGCTGGGAAGCACTTATCCCAAGACCTGCTACAATAAATGGTTGTTATTAATTCAGGAATGCATAAAGGAAGGGGAGAGGCACACCCTTAGTTGTTTTTCCCACCATCCAATTCAGAGTGATTTCTGCCGGTTTGGTTGGAGGAAAACTGGTCCTAGAAGAGTTTCCTACTCTCTCCTCTCGTGAGTAGAAACCCAGACCCTTGGGCTTCCTCAAATTTATTGAGACAGAATAATTCTCCAACATTCATATGAGAGCAATACATTTTAAAGAAGCATCTCCTTTCACACACAATCTTAGATGCCATGCTTATTAATGTAAAAAAAAATTAGGTATCAAGAATTCACAAGCAGCCTTTAATAGAAATATTCATTGAGCTGAGAAAATAAGGGGCACTCACAATTTATACCCCCTTGCTAAAAATAAATTTTAAACAGCTTTATTGAGTTATAATTTCTAAACCATAAAATTTACTTGTTTTAAGTGTACAATTCAGCTGGTTTTTGTAAATTTATAGTTTACAGTCGTTACTACAATCCAATTTTAAAACATTTCCATCATCCCTAAAAGTTCCCTCATGCCCATTCGCAGTCAATCCATTCCAGGCAACCACTAATCTGCTTTCTGTCCCCATAGATTTGACTATATGTAAGTGAAATCATACAATATGTGTGATTTTATGTCTGGCTTCTTTCACTTAGCATAATTTTTTGAGGTGCATCTACTTTGCAGCATGTATCAGTAGTTCACTCTTTTTGCTTGTTTAATGAATAGTATCCTATTGTATTGATGCATCACATTTTGTTTATCCATTTATCAACTGCTGAGCATTGAACTGTTTCCAGTATTTGGCTATTGTGAATAATTTTAGCAGGGCTCCCTATCCTTCCAAAGGTAGCTAAATGCCTTCTTTTTGGAGGCTTTGTCCAAAGGTAGTAGTGGTATTTATAGTGACAGAGTGATATAGTGAAAATATCATCATACTATTTTCTATACCAAAATGACTTAGGCTTATATCTTACTTCTCTCTTTTTTGAATTAACTCATCTTAGAAAACAACCTCACACATGCTGGTATTAAGAGCCTAAAATGCTATTTGACTAAGTAGATGTTCCACAAATACAAATCCCCATTCTATTGTCCTACCCCCAATGTTTCACATTCTTCTTTGTAATAAATTCAGGTCCTCTTATCAGCACCCCCAGATACTGAGCCAAAACTTCCCATATGCACATGGAGTGTTTTACCAAGACTGTAAGTAAAAGAAACGCACGTTCAGTGTGTAGTTTGGAGGAAGGCGTTTTTTCTCCCTCACTCTTTTCCTACTGGTCCATAAAATAAGAGTTTCTGCTTCTCTCAGAAGCTTTGGTTAGAAAAGTCTACATTTTCTTCCAATCTCATTTGTTCCTCTCCACAGGAGGAGCAGTGTCTGAAATGTTGAAGAGTCTAATATTCACTGTCTGAAATGTTGAAGAGTCTAATATTCATTGATCCCTATTTCTGTAGCAATCAGAGTTAGCACTGTCAGTCACTGCACACACACAGAAGGCCTCCTTTCTTGACCCCAACTGTGTTTATCGATTGGACATGGTGAGGCACTGCTCGTTGGATAAGTTACTTCTCTGGAGGCTTTGCAGCTCAAGTGAATTCACATAGGGTTCTGGGAAAAAATATTAGAAGGCCAGATAGGTCACATTCAAGCTACTATGCCAATCTAGCTGTACCTTCAATAAAGCTGACATTACAATTTTCTGATTCCTCTGTCATTTTGAGGGACAAAGGATGTGATTAATTCCTCAAGTCCAACATATGGAGG
Source organism: Miniopterus schreibersii (assembly GCF_964146895.1). Taxonomy (NCBI): domain Eukaryota; kingdom Metazoa; phylum Chordata; class Mammalia; order Chiroptera; family Miniopteridae; genus Miniopterus; species Miniopterus schreibersii. The sequence continues at coordinate 65,620,421 of NC_138101.1, read as the reverse complement.
CTGTTAGCCTATTTCAGAAGACAGAGCTGGGAACATATTTAGGTAGACTAACTTTTGTGTCTTTTTTTCCTTCCATGGGTGGAAGAATCTTCTTAGGACTAACAACTCAGTAATGTAATATTATTATCCTATCATTTAACACAAGTTTATCCAATCCTTCTTGAATTTCCCAAAAGAATTTTTTAGCTTTCTTTCTCTGAAGGAACAAATTACAGTTCGAGTCTGCCTCAGATACCACATCAATCACTTGTTCAGTCCCTGGGATTGCTAAATGGTTGACCCAATTGTGTAGTTTTAGCTGTCCAATCATTTGGATTTGGGGTGTTAAAACAACTGAAGTGGTCTGACTACTTAGACTTAAAATGCCATGATGAAGACTAAAACAACCAATTTAACTGGAAAGCAAACAGTTGTGGGATGTTTTAGATGTGTCCACATGTGCGCACAAGCACAAAGAGCGTCTCTCAGGTTCTCAGTCTCTCCTCCTCTCCTTTCCCCTCCACTCTCCCTCTCTGGATCTCACCCTCTGCTCTCCCTCACATTTCTCATGTTTCTCTGCCTCAATCTTTGACTCTTTTTTATTTAGATATAATTTACACATAACATATTAAATTCAGGTATACAATGTCATGATTGGTTATTTGTATATTTTGTGAAACAGTCACCACAGTAAATCTAGTTAACATTCATCACCATACATAGCTACAAATTATTTTTCTTGTGATAGAGATTTTAAGATCTACTCTCTTGTCTCTTTGTGTGTTTATCTCCCTACATATCCTATCTCTCTCTTAGAATCAGCAAATATTCAGAATCATGAAATATGCATTTTTTATTAGCATTACTTTCTTCTCATCTCACTGAACACCAGAATCTAAGAAAGACTGAAAAGAAATAGATACACTTGTCTTCTTGGATTGAGATGAGTCAGTGAACTAGTTCATCCTGCATAAGAAGAAACAATTTGATTTTGGCCAAAAGAGTTGATAGAGAAGGAGCATCCCAGAGAATACAGCAGGTCCCAGCATAGTAAGATAGGGCAAGCCTCCCTGTAACACTTAACACTATCTAAATCTTTACAGTAACAACATCAGGGTTGTCCTAAAATTTACAATATAACATTATCCTCTTGGCAGCCATCCGTATTCTTCACCTCTCTTCACCTCTGAGTGCCTTTGACTATGAATGTTTGGCCAGAGTCCCTCAAAGAGTGATAAATCACTAATTCTGTGAAGGTCCATTTCCCAACAAGGATCACTAAAGAAAGATAAAAGTTGAACAATTAGGAAGCAGTTAAAGACATTAAAATTTTAGCAGAGGAAGGTCATCACCTTCTGAGGTTTAAGTTAGCCTCTGATATCTAATAAGGTCATCCTTTAAGATGGGGCAATTCATGTTGGAAGTGCCCCTCCTGTGAGTCAGTGCATAAGACACAGCTGGGCTATCCCAAGAGGACCAATGTCTTGTCAATGACACAACAACAAGTGTTAGGGGAATCCCATGAGCAGCTCTCCGAAGTTGAGATTGTTGGCCATTATTCAAGGTTAAAAAATCCTCATTTTGAAGGCAACTCTCAAGGACTAGGCTTTTGAGATTTTGGCTCATCAAATCATGTTACTCTCAGTACTACTGAAAATAACCACTAAACACACAGAGCCCTGTCTAAGAGAGAATAAGGGGACATAAAATTCTCTCTAATGTGTACAAAGGAAAAAGCACAGAAAGTCTTAATTTAAAAAATGTGATATTTGGAAAGTACTTTCTATTACACAATGAATTACTCAGTACATCAAATGCTTGTGGGGGTTTTTTCTGTGAAACATGGAACAATTTAATTATAAGATCATTAATGCATTGCAAATTGATTTTGTTTCAGTTCTTTTTAATTTATTTTAAAATAAACTGACAATTGTTTTTTTTTTGTCAAGACTCACTCTAAGACACCATACGTTTTTAATATTTTATTCTGGATTTTACTTAGACTTGAAAAACTAAATAGAGACTCAGAGATAGGAAAACTTTTGTATTAATTTGTTAGATCTGGTCATTTCATTTTAATGTGTGTTTCTAGCTGCTAAAATTGTTGCTAATAAATGGCTATAAAATTGTACTTTATTATTATTTTACTTGAATTTTACTTATTACTTATCTTTTCAAACTTGACTGCCGTTTTAGTTTCCTCTTCCCTGGACTGCATCTTCGTGTCCTTTGCCCATTATCGTGAGGTTGAGAGAAATTTATGTGGAGAACTGGCTGGGACTATTGGCAGTGATCAGTTGTTATAAATAAGTTAAACATGCTCAGATGTATCTGTTAAATCTTAACGTGCGTATTCTTAGGCTCAGTGTCATCCAATGACTCATGACTTCATTTAGCATCACCTGTGCCTCACACACCCAGAGGAGATGTAAAGATAGCTGTACCATCCAAAAGAATGACACTCAAATTCTCTTTTGTCCTTCACATGGACTTCTCTGACTCCTTCACAAAATATATTTGTAGGATCCTGAGACTGGGGTTTAAAAAGGGGAATTCAGATATTCAGTATCCATTCCATGTCTTCGAATGATAGCGTCTGTAACCCTAATCTGAAAGCAACATAAAACATTTATTTGTTCACAGTAATACATGAGCTGAATTATTTGTATTCAATCCAAAAAAGTAAGCAGGGACACAGCCACAATTCTCCTTTTTTTTATTTGATTGTTGTTTCCCTATTGATTGGTAGGAGTTTTATATATACATATATATATATGACTCATATATCTCTTATGTCCTTTCCTTTTCTTGTTGTAATTATATATATATAATTTTATATATATTATATATATATATTCTAGATATTAATCCTGTGTTCTCTGTGTCATAAACATTTTCTCTCACTCTTGTTTGTCACATCTTTTCTTGTTTGAAATAGTATTATAATTTATAGCATTATAATTTATAATTTCAATATAGTTAAATGTATAGCTGTATACATTTAATATATATGAAATGCAATACAATGAAGATATTCCTCATATTCTTCAAAATAGTATAAAGTCTTTAACTAAGTAGAATTGAATATTCATATATCTTCATTTTTACGGTTGGCTATACCGTTGTACCAACACAATTTATTATAGTTTGACAGATTGTAACGACACTTCTCTCATGAACTGAAACCCCACACAGGTAAGGTCTATGTGCTTTTGGCTTGTTTGTTTGCTTTAGCTTTCTCCTTTATCCTTTTAATTCAGTTGTCTTTTCCCGAGCTAACACCACCATAAATAAGTTTACACTCTAAAAGTACATAAATAAGTCCTCATAGTTAGTATGGCAAGAGTGTTCTCCTTCCTATTCAGAGTTACCTCAGCTCTTTTGGACTTATACTCTTTCATATTAATTTTAGAATCAATTTCTCAAATCCCATTAAAAACACTGTTGGATTTTTTTTATTGAACTCACATTAAATTTAAAAATAAATTTGGGTGAGTTGAAATCTTCGTGATGTTGAATCTTCCTACCTATGAACATAGTACACAGTTCCATTTAATCGTCTCCTTTTAAATGCTTCAAAACTATTTTATAATTTTATTAGTATAAAACTTGACTACATGTTTTCAATGTATTCCTAGGTATCTTATATGTTTTATTGTATTGAAAATACTCTTTACAAATTTCTATAACATTTTTAAAGAGATTTACTGCCATCATGAAACATTATAAACTTTAAATATTACCCCTGTCATCCCAGCTGAACTACCTTATTATTTTTTATTAAATCTATTGTGGTGACATTGGTTAATAAGATTTTATAGGTTTCAAGTGCAGGTTTCTATGACACATGATTTGTATATCACATTGTGTGCCCACCACCCAAAGTCGAATCGTCTTCTGTCACCATACATTTGACCTCCTTTACCCTTTACTAGGCTCCAATCTCCCTCCCTCTGATAACCACCGGGCTGTTGTCTGTCTTATTATTTTTAATAATTTGTGTGGAGATTCTTTTGCATATGTTTAATAGAAACCATATTGCCTGAAAATTATAGTTTTGTCTTTTTATATTTAACTCATACATCTCTTATGTCCTTTCCTTTTCTTGTTGTAATTATTAAAACCACTAACACAACACAAATAGAATTGGCAATAGCAGTGATTTTGAGGAGTGATTTTGAATCAGATTTCCTTTCTATTACTTTTTTACTAATGGCTTTTGTTATTAAAGAATAGTGAATTTTACTAAATGCTTTTCTTTCATTAATTGAGATGATTGTGTGTTCATAATGTTCTCTTTGGACTTGGGAGGTAGAAAGGATGGTATCTATAGGATTGCCTTCATTTTCCTCATCTTTGTTTTTGCCCTCCGTTTCCTTCACTGATCAGTTTTCCAGATGTTAATCTAATTATTAGTGCTTTTTCCTCTTTAAATTAGTCATTGGCCTTGTTGATCATTGTAACTGTTTCCTATTTACTTAATTAATGCCCTTTTATTATTTTTCCTTCTTTCTACTTATATTGTGTTTAGACTGTTGCTGTTTTTTAATGGGGTCCTATGGAGAAACTTGGCTCATTAACTTTCAATCTTTTCATTTTATTACATATACATAAATTCACTTCTTTCTCCAAAGAAATGCTTTAAGTACATATCACAAGTTCCAATTTGTAGTGCACTTTTTTTTTTTTAATTTCCTTGACTTCTTCTTTAACTGACTAATTATTTAGATAAATAGTTTTTATTTTCTAAACATACAGAAGTTTTTCCTGTTGCTTTCTTATTGGTTTCAGTCTTATTGCGTTATGCTTAGCATGAGAATTTTATTTTATATATTATTTGGGAGTCATTCAGAATTTATTTTAGCCTGACATAAGATCAACTTTTGTAAATGTGTCATGTATGACTAAAAAGAGTGAATTCACTCTTTTTTTGTGTGATTGAATGTATGTATAACCTTTGTGTATATGTGTGTATTTTTAAACATATTTCATAGATATGTCATATATATGTATCATCAAGATTGTCATAACTGTTCAGTTGTATGAAACACAGTTTAAGAGAATGGATTTTACATCTTAAAACTCAGATTATTAAATACCAAAATTGTCTTGTTTGTGAGAAAATGTATTGAGCCAACACTTTTTAAAACCATGGTATTAATTACTAAGGAAAATGTTAAAAATATAACACAAGTCCCTGCTGTCACCAAGTTTATAACACAGTTGTCTTCTAAGCAGCCCATAATAACCTCAGGAAAACTAATATTGACAATAAAAATAATGACTGAATTTTATTGAGCTCTTACTATGTGGATAATACTGCTCTCAGCACTTGACTAATTTAATCCTCACAGTAACATGACAAAGCTGAGCAAAGGTTAGTTTGTTCCAGCACATTTTTGGAAAATGGCAGCACTTATGATTTTCTATGAGCTCAAAATGTGGAGTATTGGTCTTCTTTTCTTAGCAGCAGATGTTTAACCACAATTTTGAGAAAATAGAACAACCCCCTGGGTTCCTAGCACCACCTTGCTATATTAATTTTACTTACACTGATCTTATCATATCTGTGGTCATCACTGCAAGTTATTACAACTAAAAAAAAACAAAACTTCCTTTCCCCCTAAATTTGCACCATCTCCACATGCTCCTCATAGATATTAAAATACATAATCACAATTGGATTCACTTATAAGCCTTTTAAAAACTTGATACTCTAGTTGATTAAAATTCATCTTCAGTAATTGCTTTCTTTGAAAATGAAACAACTCTTATTAACTTTTAAGTGAAGATTATATAGGATCTTCTATGCTTATACTAGGAAACCAAAGTCCTAGGAGGCTGTAAAAGTCCCACAGTTCAAAGTCGCCTGGAGAGTCCGAGGTGCAGTAGCATTGCCACAGGGCTTCTAGCTGAGCTCCTTTTCTGACCTTCCATTAAATGCAGATGAAGACCTGACACCTCAGTGATATTGAAGATTAGCTTAAATAATGTTCATCAAGTTAGGTATGGTAATAACATTTCTTCAAAATGAAGTTAAACTAACAAAGGTGTGTTTTTTTAATGGGCATAATTTGATACCCTATACAGAAACACAACGATTCAATTTGGGAATATGTGGAAATCCAATGAAATTGAGCCCTAAAGTAAGCTAAAATTTTTATCTCCTTAAATTTTATAATTTTCTTAGTGGACGTTTTTGTTTACATATATTATTATGGGTTTTACTTTCAAACTGGGTTGTGGAGAGCCCTAGCCCTGTAATGCAGGTGCCCTCCAAGCTGTGTACCTAAGTGCACAGGTCAATCGAGACCGGACTGGGGGAGCTCCAGGTCCCTACCCTTTCCTCTCTTCATCCTGAATAGCTCTGCTTTTATCTGTCATGTACACTGGGGAGAGGGATAAGACTGCATTAAAGAAACAGTTCTAAATCCACTGTTTCAGATCATCTAATCAACTAAAATATCTGCTTATCTGACTGTACACCTTTTACTATAAGCCTGCATAGTACAAGTCGGTTATGAAGCAACAGATTACAATCTGATGTCAAATGTAAAAGGCTTGCTTCTCTGAAAGAAAACCATTTCTCAGACCGCACTAAATAAAGATTATGCAGTGCTACATTTATTTATTTGATGAATTACATAGCATTTAGTGCCTTGAGAGCTGGACTGGAAACATCCTCTATAAATACCCCAGAGTGCCCTAAAGAACTGGTGTAATTCATTCTGAGCTTTTAGTTATTTCTGGCATCTTCGATTTCGTTGGCTTTGGTCCTGACACTTAATACTCTGTTCTATTTCTGGCTGACACAAACAATACATAAACACTCATAAATGCAAAAATTATCTTAAATTCACATCAGACCTGTAAATCAGTCCAACAAAAGCTGGATTTTATGGCATTTGCCTTTACAAGCTTTTGCTGTGCCATGCAATCAATGTATTTAGCATTCATCTAACTTATGTGTTCAGAGTCGTACCTCTTTCTGGTAATGATGCTGAGGTCAGAATTGACCAAGAGTTGTGGACATAAGCTCTGGAGTTTCAACCTTTGCCCCTCCACTTACTCGCTGTGAGAGTGTGGTAAGCAAATGAACTTCCCTATACCTCAGAGCTAATGATACCTGTTTCCTGGAGCTATTGTGGTGATCAAATGAAAAAATACACATGAACCATGAGGGAAAGCGCTGATCATATACCTTGAATACAGTAAAAGCTCAATCAGCATCAAATTATTGTACATAACTAATGTTATAAATTGTACTATATCACATTTATTTCTATAGTTTCTGTTTGCCAAGAGTGGAGCATGATTCTGATACCGTTGTAAATAACCCAGTTATTAATTAACAGGAAAGGAACAAAGGAAGGCCAGATAATATGGGCATGCTATTTGTACAGCTTTGCCAGAAAGCTTCAGTTAACACTCTCCAGGTCTGTTCCTTACAGATCGCTGCAGGAAGAGACTGGGCAATAAGCACATGCTCAGTAAGGCCCGAGTGAAATAGGGAAGGTACCTGTCTGTCAGTCATCCCTGGGAACAGGGCGTTGGCCTGAAAAGGCATGGTCGCTGTGAAATCTGAGATACAGAGGCTCCTGAACAAAGGGAGTTCCCTCTCTCTTGGCCCTCTTATGCTCCAGGCTCTCTGGTTGCAGGGGGAGCACTCCTCTCACCCACAGGGCTCACAGCCATGTGGACCCCACACAATGAACTATGGACTGTGATTAGCCTGCTGCTATTTCAGACTTAACTCCACCATGGGATGGAAACTCTGGATACTGGTTCTGCTTCTAGCTCTGCTAAAGCCCCAGCTTGCACCTTTTCCAGGACTGGTTTCAGGGAAATGGGACTTTGGAAATCAAGGGATGTAATGTCACACAAATAAAAATCACTCATTCTCTGGTATGAGTTTTAGAAAATTTTTTTTCTCAAGATATTGTAGGAACCCCACTCCTGCTAGCATTGACAAAATCCCACCCATATAATTCTCCAATAACAATTTGACCTGCAATATAACTGAATCCGTGCTATAATGAGTTTTAGTTTACAGAAACAAATGGCCTAGATTATTCAATTAACATGAGAATTTTTAATTTAAGAAATATTAACAAATGATCATTAAACTTTCTATTTTTTTGAATTAACATTTTTGTTAATCCTTGGTTTTGGAAATCTCATAAAGATATTGTTTCTCTACTCTTTTCTGGTACTCAACTTCCCCATTTGCTACTTTCTCATTTTCAAACATTAGCAACATTTAAACCCCTTCTTTGTCATAAGTTTTGTTTGTTTCCTTTTGTAGGTTATCTCTTATATTAGAAACAAAAAAATTAAAACAAGAAGAAAACCTAGAAAAATAGATACTTGTTTGACTCTGCTCAACTAGATCTTACTTAGCAGAGCATGGCATATGGTTCATTAAGCAGCCTTGATACACTCGTCAATTCTTCCTTCAGTTCTGGGACTGTTATTTCCTGCCTGTTTCATTGTCATCTGTCATCCTTGTTCCAGAAAGTGACCACATTCTGAAGAATTATGCAACCTAAGAAAAAGTTCTCTCTCTCTCTCTGTCATGTGCCAAAGAAAGGGTTTGTAGTTAGATAGGACAGCTAAGGAGAAAGCAGAAATATTTGCTGTTACTGTTAAATAATAGAATGAAGTACATATAAATGGCATCTGGGGCTGGACTACTCCAGAAGGAAATAATATTTATTAAGTAACATGGCAGATTGTTTGAGTTACCATGTACACTTGATGGCTATAAAATAATTTTGGAGAAAGCATAACCACCCACCCAAAAGGAAGCAAAGTCAGAATGCTTGGCAAGTTGTGTGAGCCACCTGAGCCTGCTTTGCTGTCATTCGTGGCTTTGATAACTGGCTGGTGCACCGCAAATCTAATGTGAAACCTTCACCTAAGGTTTTGTAGGCTCTCACATGCCATGCTTTGAAACATGTACCTACATAAAAGTGTGAAGAGGTCTTCCTGTCCTCAAAAGCTCTGCCTCCCAGATCTCAGTTGGAGACTGACAGTTTGGTGTGTGCTTCTGTGACCCACTGAATCATCTTTTTGGAGTCTTATCACACAGGGTTATAGTTTATATTTTTAAAAGCATATTCTACACTTTTATAAGCAGGAAAGTTTGTATCATTGAGTATGCCATTTGTACAAGACCCGGTTTCTTGAAAATCAAAGTTTGCTTTCAGTAAAATTTAAGAATAATAATACCAAACACTTGAGTTATGTTTAACCTGTTGTTCTAAAATATTTATAATTCCCCCTTTTATCCTCAAATGCACCCCAGTTTGTGGGTTTTCAATTAGATAATCACTATGTTTATATAAAACTTACCAGGGTTCCTATGCAACTTTTATGTATTAACTCGTTTAATCTTCATAACATCTCAATAAGGTAGGTGTTGTTATCCCATTTTCTAGATGAGGGAATCATAGCAGAGTGGTTAAGAAAACCACCCAGGGCCGAACAGAAATACATGGAGAATATGAAATTTGGACCCAAGCAGTCTGGTTCCATACTCCTAAGTTCTTAACTTCTATGCTATTTCATACTCCATTAAGTTTGATAGTTATTTTTCTTTTCCGTCTTAGTTATACTTTTAAATGACCCTGCAGTCAGGAGGATAACCTTTGAGCACTCCCTAGAAACAATTTCCACAGGAATTTAGGCCCTCGAATGCTTTGATATGCAGGGGTGTTCTGAGGCAAAGCTTCCAGAATTGGTTGTCCAAGTAAGGAGTCTGATGGAGGAAAGAAATGGGAGAGGAAGAAAGAAGGCCCAAGCACTATTATAAGACACCTTTGTAGGAAACCGAGCATATATTCTTCCCGGGACCCTGCTATCGAAAATGAGTGGTGGAAATGAGAATAATGGGCGAGTTGACATTTGGAATTTGGAGATGACTGAATTGCATGACAAAGAGGAAGATAGATTTTCATGTTTGTGTAAAGATGATAAAGCCGAGGCCGTATTTCTCAGCTGCTATGGAGATCCAACCAAAAGTGCCAGGCCTGAGAACTTTAGTCACTGACCCCGTAGTGGAAAGACAGATTCACGTCCAGGGACTTGTGTTAGAGGACTCTTCAGCTTCTTTCAACTGGATTCTAGGAAGAATGGTTGCTATTCTGTTTCACTGAAATTCTTACCTTTGCTATTTCAGCTCAAATTTCTAGACAGCTTTGGAAGTTTTCCCCAAGGATATTCAAAAGTCCAAGAAAGGCATGAAGTCCTCTGTTTTTCACCAGGTTATTTCTTCCCTAATCTCAATACAGAGAGATTCACTGGAATTCAGAGTGTTCCCAATTAATATCAGCAAAAATCACAATTATGTCTTAAACGTTTTATACATAATTTATTTGGGTGTTTATAGTTTTGTTTCATTTTAAACAATTTTATTATTTATATTTTTGAATTTTTTTGTAATTTTTTCTTTGCCAGATTCATTATAATAACTAGTAATAATATGCAAGTACATGAAAACTTCCTTGGAATTCAAACTCATTTTTAAGCTTTTTACTTCATATTACCCTTTCAACATAATTATGAGGTATCCAAGATCATCCTCAGGTTTGGTGATTTGCTAGAAGGGCTCACAGAACTCCGCATATAGTCTTCTTTATGGATATGATATATTACAACAAAGGAATACCAAGCAGTATCAACAAAAGGAAAGGCATATGAGGTAAAGTCTGGCAAAAACAGGCCTGAGCTTCCAAAGTCATCTTCTCTGGTAGAATCACAAGAATATGCTTAAGTCCCCCAGAAACGAGTTGTGACAACAAATGCAAAACACTGTCTACCAGGAAAACTTGTTAGGCTCAGCAGCAGACTTTCATTTGGGGCTAGTCATGTAGGCACCCTTTGCCTGGCATGTACACAAACTCCAGGATCCCAGAAGGAAAGCAGGTGCTCAGCATAAGCCGTATAGTCCTAGCATTTCTGGCACAGTAGGCCACTCTTCTGAGGGAATGGAGGGACTCTCCTGAAATCCAAGTTCCCAGATGCCAGCCACGGGCCAATCTTGTAAGCAGACCTTTCTAATGATAGCAGTCAGGCTTGCTCCTTTCTGTATATTTCAGAACTTGATTTTCCAGAGATAAAAATAACTTAAAGAAGTCAAATTCTTTTCTCATTATCATGAGTTTCTAGTTGGGCCAAACCCCAGTTATTCAAGCTCCCTATCCAATACTCTTTCCAGTTGATTACACAGCTGTTCAGAAAAGCATCTGATAACAAGCAACTAAGACTGATTGAAACAAATTGAAGTGACTAATAATCAATGACGCAGTTATAGCGTTTTGCCCTCCATATATGAACTGGAAATAATAACGGCCCTAGATTAGCACTGTCCAAGGTAACTTCAGAACTGTGGAAATCTATAATCTGTTCTGTCCAGCACAGTAGCCCCTACTGACATCTGACTATTGAACACTTGAAATGTGGTTAGTGTGACTAAAGTACTAGGTATTAAATTTTGTTTAGCTTTCATTAATTTTATTTTAAATAGCCTCATGTGACTAGTAGCTATATGTTGGAAGCACAGCCTCAGAAAATTTAAGACTCACTTTATTAAAGCAAACTATAGTGAAATTTATAGACCAGTCGCTGAAACACCAGTGTTTCCTTTATATTTCCTGAGGACCAAACCAATATCACCATATGGAACCCCAAATATCTTGATTTCTTGTGGTTTTAATCCAAAATTATAAGGTTTTACCAGAATAAAGAATATTCCAAGAACACTGACTGGATTGTTGTGTTGTTGTTGTTGTTGTTATTAAGAGTCATTTTAAAAATGACCTAGTGCTTGGCAGGGCGTGGCTCAGTGGTTGAGCGTCGGAGTAGGATCCAGGCGATCGGGGTTCGATTCCTGGTCAGGGCACATGCCCGAGTTGCGGGCTTGATCCCCAGTCGGGGGCCTGCAGGAGGCAGCAGATCAATGACTCTCTCATCACTGATGTTTCCATCTCTCTCTCCCTCTCCTTTTCTTTCTCTGAAATCAATAAAGATATATTTTTTTTAAATGATTAAAAAAATAAAAATAACCTAGTGCCTGGGGTTTGGCAGTAGTTCATCTGCACATTGGTAGTGATTCATAGCCTTTGGGAAAAGGAAGCACCTGCCGATCTATAAGAGCAAGCAGGGGCCGGTGCAAAACCCATCAGTGAATCTCAATGTTTAAATATAAGTTCACATATCTATGGAGCTTACTGGTAACTATGCTGGAAGAAAGATAAGGGATAAAAAACAAGAGCAATCACTTATCTCATAAAAGTATCTAATTAAATGGATAATAAATTTCAACTTACTTCAAATATTATAACATTTGGCTGACATACCTTCATGATATTATGTCACCCAATTCCAGTAGAAATTACTTTTGATTGTGTGCAAAACATAATAAAAATGATAGCATATAAAGTAAGCAAGGACATTTTTTAAATATAGTCAAAGCTCTAGGTTTGTTATATTAAAAAAAAATCACAAATTTTTCTTGAAGTTAGAAACTGAAAACAAATGGGTGCCACATTGTGGGAGCATCTGCTACTCTGACATGATACTGCAAATTGCCCCCACCTCCCAAAAGAGGCTTCTCCATCCACATTAGAAATGCTTCTGACCTCAACTTCAGGCACTTTCTCATATTTGGTTTCTGGTTCAGCTTCAGAGTATAGAAAATAAAAATAAAATTGAAGAATTGGAGGTAGAAATAAGGGCCTGAGATTATATATCTGAAGAGAAGTGAACAACAGAGAGAAAAATACTTCTATGGAAAATAAAGAAATATTAGTAATATGTGAAAGCCTTTCAAAATCCATACAGTAAAGTTAACAAACTAAGAAGAAAATAAACAAAAGTCTACATAATGAAGATCTTTTTAAAGGAAAAGAAGAAAAAAATACACAAAATAATAATGTTACCCTCCTGGTACTAAGTTTCCTGATAAACGAAGACAAGATTAAGAATTAAAAGAGATAATAAGGCTAACCCTATTTTATTCTACCTATTTTTAAAATGCTGCAAAACAATATTACTAATAAGGAAAGTACTTTCCTGCTAGTACATATATGAAATATTTCTGTATAGAGAGTGGCATTCAAAACTATGATGTTTGATTGAGGTAGAAGTCAGTGAGATTTGCCTACAGGCGTATCACAGTGGTACATGGTACTAAAACACAACGATTTGTGACCAGTGTTAGGAAAGCTAAGTTAAAACCAAAGATGTGTTTATGGCAGGATTATGTAGAACCTTTCATATGTTCATATTCATTGTTAATATTCGAGAGATAGATTTGAGTTTCATCATTTTCTAAACTTTTATAGGTAAAGAAACATTTCTTTTCCTCTGGAGTATATCCATGTATGAGTGCTCTAAAAGAACATTTTGGGAAACATTGCTTATTCAAGAGTTTCAAATCATTGTAATTGAAGAAGTATCTCAGCATTCTTTCTTACTTGCTCTACCTGGATATGTTATTTCAAAAGGAATGTATACACATAACTAAGGAAGAGTTGTAACTCTAAATGAGAAATTGCACTATTAATTACTAGTTGGACATCACTTAATGCTGCCAACAGAACCACTGACTTCTTTTAAAACCCTTATTTGTAGTAGTGGACTAATAATCTCATTCATAACATTTAGGAGTGTTGAAAAAGTCTTTTTCTAAAACAACGTACAAAATCAAGGAATATAACAATAATTGTTGATTAAATGACCACAGGTAACATAGCTTCACTGTACAAGGAGATCCTGGTGGGTAACTAATGTGTGGCACAAATTGGATAGCTGTTCACCAAAATATTTCACTTTCCTCCTACTCACAAAGCTAAGGTACATTTTTCTGGTCTCTTTACATTTCAGTGTTGCTATCTGACTAATTTCAACCAATGCAATGAGGATGAAAAAATGTACATAACTTCCAGGCTTGCCCTATAGACACCTCCTACAAGATCATACAACACTCTCTTTTCCCCAGTTGGAAGCCAAGGATTTAAAACTAGTCTTGCTCTGCCTGGGTCCCTGAATACCTGCATGGAATATAGGCCACCTTCTACCACCCCCACCTCTGACTGACTTTACCTGAACAAGAAAGAATTGCATTAAGTCACCAAGATTTCGAGTTCATTCTATGTATAGCATCTAGCACTACTTTAACTACCAAAAGAGGACACAGGGCTATTTGCAACCAAACAGCAGCCTCGCTAAACTTAACCAAATTTCTTTTAAAATTTTGTAGCAGTATTCAGGGGCTTCTTTTTTTCAAGGTGCTCCGCATCTTGTTTATTTTTCCCCCTTAGATTTGGAGAAACAGTGAGAAAAAAACAACACAGGTAGTATCAGAAAGCCTGCCTTTAACCTTAGCTACTTACTAGTCACTGGTTTCGAGTGTGTCGCTTTCACTGAACTGTCTGAATCACCTTTGACTCTTTGCTGCCGTTTTCTGAGGCAGCAGAGCCTTCTCTCTACCCCCCCCCCCCCCCATGCACACACCATCTCCTGATGCATCTTCTCTTGCTCTTGGCCTAGGCTTGTCTTTCTTTATTCTGCTGTTCTCTTCACAGTTAGGAGTTATGACAACATCACTCCATTAGGCAATTAGTTTTCTCCCTTTAACTTTCTCTTTCAAATGACTGGTTGAAAGGAAACTCCTTTATGGCCCCCCACCATCTACTTCATCTAGCTCCAAGTCTGGTTCAGTCACATCCAGAACAGGTCCCCTCAACTAAGGTGTGAGCATGTTTCTAGCACCCAGTTAGGATGCAACTTCAAAATATAATACCAGGATTCAAGTCCAGGCTTTCTGTTACCAAGATAGACCATACTCTGGGCTGTAAAACAAACCACAACAAAGTTTTAGAAAATTTTAAAAATGCAGAATATGTTTTCTGACCAAAATAGAATCAAACTAGACATCAATAACTGAAGATTAAAAGGAAAATCTCTAAACAACACATCTAAATAATCCATGGGTCAAAGATAAAGGATCAAAGGAAGTTTTTAAAAAAATGTATAAGATTGAATAAAAATGAAAATACAACATATAAAAATATGTGGAATGCATCTAAAGCAACAGCACCAAGAAAGATATTTCCAGCATTAAATACTTACATTAGAACAAGCAAACGTTGCACGTCAATAAGCTAAGTTCATCACTCAAAAAACTAGAAAAGAAAGAAAAATAAAGCTGAAACAAGCAGAGGGAATGAAGTATTAAGATAAAAGAAGAAATCAATGAAATTGAAAATAAGAAAAATAGTAGAGATCATTGGTGAAACAAAAAGCTGTTTCTTAAAATAAAATAAAAAATCAAGAAAATGAATATACCTTTAGCAGGACTGACAAAATTAAAGAGAAAAGGTATAATTCACCACTATAAAAAATGAAAGAGGGCATCGCTACAGAGCCAGCAGCTACCAAAGAATAATAACTGAGCACTAGGAAAGACTTGTGCTCATAAATTTGACAACTTAGAATAAATAGACCCATTCTTTAAAAACCACAAACTACCAAAAGTCATCCAAGATGAAGTACATAATCTGAGTAGTCGTATAACCATTAGATAAATAAACTTAATTTTTAATTTAAAAAGTTCTCGAGAGTGTAATTTCTAGCCCACATGATCCTACTAGAGAATTCTACCAAAGATTTAAAAAACACCAATTTTACACAATTTTTTCTAGAAAATAGAAGAGGAGAGAACATTTTCCAACCCATTTTATGAGGTAGTATTTAAAAAATTATGATACCAAATTTTAAGAAAAAGAAAATTACTGACCAACATATCTTGTGAACTTAGACCTTACAAAATAAAAATATTTGCATGTAAAAGACCTTATAAAGACAATGAAAAGACAAGCTACAAACTGGGTGAAAATATCTGCAAACCACATACCTGACAAAGAACTAGTATCTAGAATATACATAGAACTATGAAAAGTCAATTATAAAATTATTTTTAAAATTAACACTTTAATTGGAAAATGGGAAAAAATATGCACAGATATTTCACCAAAGAGTATGTATAAATGATAAATAAGCACATGAAGAGATGTTCAACATGATGTGTGTGATTAGGAAAATTTCAAACCAAAACCACAATGAAATATCACTACACACCTATCAGAATGGCTAAAGGAAAAAAATAAGGACATCAAATGCTGGCAAGGATGTGGGGAAACTGGGCCACTCCTACAGTGTTGGTGAGAATGTACAATGGCCTAACCACCCTGAAAAAGGCAGTTTCTTATAAAATGAAACATGCAATTTCCATATGACCTAGCAATGTCACTCTTGAGCATTTATCCCAGAGAAATGAAAACTTATGTTCACATAAAAAACCTATACATGAAGTCTGTAGCAGCTTTATATATAATAGCCAAAAACTAAAAAAAAAAAAAAGCTATCGTTCTATTTGTGAATGGTTAAGCTGCGGTAACCATTACCACATGTACCATGTGTGGACCCCAGAAAGAAGATTCATTTGATGTGAACCACAGGAAGGGATTGATCTGCTGAGATGGACTCCCTATGGTCAACGGATGGCCCAACGTTTATAAACAGTAAGAGCTTAGCAACCATTACTGACAGGGACGCCTGCACTCCTAGGCCAGGAAGAACCTCAGCCTGAACTCGCGCTCCAGCACCATTCCCTGCTCCTTTACACCCAACCAACCACTGCAGGGAAATCTCGGTTTGTCTTTCTACCGAGGGACTGAGACCTTCCCCTCCAATCAGAATTGCTCAGTCTCGATACCTCATTGACATAAAACAGACCTAATTGGGAACCTGTCAACAGAACCGTAAAATGGCACAACTGCTATGGAAAACAATATGGAAGTTCCTTGAAAGTTAAAAACAGATCTACCATATTGCCCAGCAACCCTACTTCTGGGTATATATCCTAAAGCGTTGAAGGCAGGGTCCTGAGGAAAAGTTCGCATATCCATATTTCTAACAGCACTATTCGCAATAAGCCAAGAGGTGGGAGTAACACACATGTCTAACTAAGGATGAATGGATTAGACCAAATGTGTACTATACACACAGTGGAATATTATTCAGCCTTAAAAAGGAAGAAAATCCTTTCACATATCACAACATGGAAAAACCTGGAGGACATGCTAAGTGAAATAAGCCAGTTATAAAAAGAAAAATACCATGTGATTCCACTTATCACATTCATAGAAACAGAAAATATCATATTGGATATAGGGTTTGGGGAGAGGGGGGAAAGGGGATACAGAGTTTCATGTACATAGATTTTCAAATTTGAAAGGTGAAAAGGTTCTGGAGATTTGTTTCACAACAATGTAAATATTCTTAATACTACTGAACTGTAAACTTAAAAATGGTTAAGATGTTAAATTTTGTGTTAAGCCTTTTCTATCACAATTAAACAAAGCAAAACAAAAACCTGAGAGTCTCAGGGAAACTGGAACAAGTTAGTCACCCAGCACCATCACACTCAGCAAAACAAATATTATGTTGTAATTTCATATTGGGAGATACGAACCCTCCTGCTTCTTAGGCTCAGAGGATACTGCTCTCTCACAAACTTGAACACAGCACACTTTCCGTAGTCCCCAGGACACAATTAAGAAAGATTAAGGGAGACTTTACTGATGCTTAGCGTAAAAAGACTGAGACTCTGTATATGCTTTCTCCTTAGAATACATAAAGATAGGACAGACTGGGTGGTCTCCATGGAGCGAGGTGACTGATGAGACAGACTATTTCATTTTTAATTACTGGTTACGCACTTCTCTGAAAAGCCATCATTGCCATATATTTAGGAAAGTCCAATTATTGCTGTCTTGTGTGTACAGGGATGTGAGGAATTAAGAGTCAATTGGTGTGCCCTGCCCAAGAGGCTCAGCTGGGTGTGCACTGAGAGTTTGCCGGTTGGGTTCCTGGTCAGGGCACATACCTGGGCTTCAGGGGCTCAACCCCAGGGGTGGATACGGAGGGAAATGGGTTGATGTTTCTCTCCTCTATCAGTGTTTCTCTCCCCCTCTCTCTCTATCTCCCTCTCTCTTCCTCTAAGCACATCCTCAAGTGAGGATTAAAAAAAAGAAAAAAAAGAGTTAGTTGGTGTGCCCACACTTGGGTCTGAGCTTAAAAAGAGAAAAAGAGTTCTCAGGACAGTGTTGAATGATTGCTCAATTTAAAGGTAAATCCTGGGGGCAAAATTGTGAAAGCCAAACACCCCTTCCCATGTTGAGGGTCTCACTCCACAGCCATTCATGGCTCTTCAATGATTGAATCCTCTGTCTCGCCTACCTGACAAATATTCCCTTTGAAGTTTAATGGAGGCTTCATTTTTTTTTTTAACTTTCTTTGGCCCCCACCCTTATCCAGGCAGATCTAGGTAGGTACTCCTTCCTCTTTGCTCTCTGCACTTTTTCATAAGGTAATTTTTTTTTTTTAAAAGATAGATGTTGATGATAGGTAGATAGATGATTGATAGATGATAGATAGATAGATGATAGATAGATAGATGATAGATAGATAGATAGATGATAGATAGATAGATAGATAGATAGATAGATAGAATAGATAGATGATAGATGATAGATGATGATAGATGATAGATAGATGATAGATAGATAGATAGATAGATAGATAGATAGATAGATAGATAGATGATAGATAGATAGATAGATAGATAGATAGATAGATGATAGATAGATAGATGATAGATAGATAGATTATAGATAGATAGATAGATAGATAGATAGATAGATAGATAGATAGATAGATGATAGATAGATAGATAGATAGATATAGATAGATATAGATAGATGATAGATAGATGATAGAGAGGATAGATAGATGATAGATAGAGAGATAGATAGATAGATAGATAGATAATAGATAGATAGATAGATAGATAGATAGATAGATAGATAGATAGATAGATAGATAGATGATAGATAGATAGATGATGATAGATAGATAGATAGATGATAGATTAGATAGATAGATAGATAGATAGATAGATAGATAGATAGATAGATAGATAGATAGATAGATAGATGATAGATGATAGATAGATAGATAGATAGATAGATAGATAGATAGATAGATTGATAGATGATAGATAGATAGATAGATAGATGATAGATAGATGATAGATAGATAGATAGATAGATGATAGATAGATTAGATAGATAGATAAATAGATAGATGATAGATAGATATAGATAGATAGATAGATAGATAGATAGATAGATAGATAGATAGATAGATAGATAGATGATAGATAGATAGATAGATAGATAGATAGATAGATAGATAGATAGATGATAGATAGATTAGATAGATAGATAAATAGATAGATGATAGATAGATATAGATAGATAGATAGATGATAGATAGATAGATAGATAGATAGATAGATAGATAGATAGATGATAGATAGATAGATAGATAGATAGATAGATAGATAGATGATAGATGATAGATAGATAGATAGATAGATAGATAGATAGATAGATAGATTGATAGATGATAGATAGATAGATAGATAGATAGATGATAGATAGATGATAGATAGATAGATAGATAGATAGATGATAGATAGATTAGATAGATAGATAAATAGATAGATGATAGATAGATATAGATAGATAGATAGATAGATAGATAGATAGATAGATAGATAGATAGATAGATGATAGATAGATTAGATAGATAGATAAATAGATAGATGATAGATAGATATAGATAGATAGATAGATGATAGATAGATAGATAGATAGATAGATAGATAGATAGATAGATAGATAGATAGATAGATGATAGATAGATAGATAGATAGATAGATAGATAGATATAGATAGATAGATAGATGATAGATAGATACATAGATAGATAGATAGATAGATGATAGATAGATGATAGATAGATAGATGATAGATAGATACATAGATAGATAGATAGATGATAGATAGATGATAGATAGATAGATATAGATAGATGATAGATGATAGATAGATATAGATAGATTCTTCCACCAGACTATAAACTCTTACACAGAGAAGATTTTTCTTATTTATATTTTTACTCCTGGCTCAAAAATTGATCATTGAGCAAATGAATATATGAATTCAAGAGGGAATTTGGAGCCAAACAAGTAAAGATGAGTGAAATTGCCTTCAAAAAGATTTCTCTGCATCTATCTTTAAATATAACAATTGTTCTTAAATCCTCTGTTGAAGCTTCCATCACAAGTAAGATTAGTTCTGTGGCTCTCAGGGGGAATTTTCCAAGACGCATCTCACAAAGCATTGCACGCCTGGACACAGCTGAATGAGCAAACTGGACTCTTCCCATCTCTCCTCCCCACATCCTGTGACAAAAACTGTGATGTATACCTTCTCTTTTTATCTACATTTTCCTTCCACATACCTTAAAATAATTAGACCATAATATGAATTAATCACTTTCCAAATTCCTTATTCTTAAAAACTAAAAAGTATGGTTTTAATTAGAAAGAACAAAAGGAAAATGAAAAAATATATATCATTCTTTTAGAAGTTGAATACGACTTAAGAATTCCTTATAATCAAATTCTATATGCAAAAAAAAATTATTCCTTTGGGGCTTGCATTCTGTGCCCTCTGAATCAGGTTAGGATGAATGGCTAGTGTTTTTTCTTAATCCTATGAAATCATTCTTTTAAAAATGAAATGCTATTAAAATCCTACTAGCAAGATCCCAGGCAGAGACTTTTGAAATTTCATATTCTTGATTTATTTATCTACTATGATATCTTCACAATGATCTCTTTAGCAGTTTCTAGAAACTTTTATACTCCTTTGACTTTGCACACACTATTCCCTTTGCCAAAAACATCCTTTTCTTCTTTCTTATCTTCCCACCTCTCTTGTTCTAGCAAAATCCTTCCTACCCTTCAAGTGACAGAATAGATATATCAAGCAGGCCTCTCTTTCTTACAATCCCTTTTATGAGGCCAAATGTGGTTTTGATATCTATTTCAGGTGTTTTCATTGGGCCAGTTGCACACATCCATTGTAGTTGGATCCCTCTGTAATGTCACTACCTGTTATTGTGATATCACCACCTTATTATTGTTTTCAGTAGGTGACAAACTCCAAGGCAGATACTGAAGCACAGACTTCATGGTAGCCTCAAAAGCTAGCATTCAGCCCTAGCCCATTTGTGTCAGTGGTTAGACCTTGGGCCCACAGACTAAAGGGTCCCGGGTTTGATTTGGCCAAGAGCACTTGCCTCAGTTGCAGGCTCAGTCCCTGGCCCCAGAGGGGGTACATGGGGGAGGCAATCAATGTTTCTCTCTCCCCCTTCCACTCTCTCTGAAAAGCAATGGAAAAAATAGTCTTGGGTGATGGTTTAAAAAAAAAAAAGAAAAAAAAAAAAAGAGCATTCATTCAGTAGTGTGGCATGGTTGTCTGAAGAGATAGATCTTTATTGAGTGACGTGAACAAGTGCTATCAAATGACAAAACAACTGAAAGTGCAGACAAATCTTAAAGAAAACATTGGAAATAATTATTGTGCTAGTTCAACAGCTTTTCCCTCCATAGTTGCCTGTGATTGTGTTATTTATCTTGCAAACATTTTGTATAATTATTTTTCCCATATTTTGTCTTGGAGAAAAATTGCTCCAAATTTAATTTAAAATAATTGCCTGGAATTCAACCACATAAACATGTTTTGAAAACCAGTACCCTCTTCCATTCTTTATTTTACCTCCATCATCAACTCTGTCCTGAGCTTACTTCTTTCTGACTTGAGCTTCATCTGTAACCTTTTAATATATAAGAACTTTAACAATGAAACTCTTACCTTCTTATAAGAAGACTTATTCTTATTTGCAGCCTCAGCTGCAAAGTCTTTAGAAAGAACAGGCTTCTAGGGTAAAACTAAGGATTGCAGACCTATAAGATCAATTTCATGGGTGAGTAGTATGCCATCCCATCTACTCCTCTAGGGGAAAATGCCCAATAACAGTCTGCCTATTGAGGATCTCAGTGGCAATACACCTTCAAAAAAGTATGTACAATACTTTTTTGTGTGTTATTGCTGTTTGTTCTTTTGGGGAATAATTTACTTAAAATTCAGTTTTCCTGTGTGAGCCTGGAGGATTCTCTTTAGCCCTTATGGAAAGGGCTTTTATTAAAGTGCTCCTTCAGTTGACATTAACAGTGGCTCTCAATATCACGCATGTAGTGCAGTCAACCTAGGGCACATACAGCCATTAAGATGCTTGACAAGCTCTAGAAAAATTATATCAGGAATGAGAATGGGCGTGGTGGTGGCAGCAATGGTGGAGGTACTGGAGGTGGAGGTGGTCTTAGTGCTAGAAGTAGAAGTGGTGGTGGTGGTGGTGGTGGTGGTGGCCTTGATGACACTGGTGGCTGAGGTCACTGTAGTGACAGTGGTGATGGTAGTAATGGGACAGTGTTAGTTGTTGTTGCTGGTGGCAGTGGTAATAGTGATAGTGCTATGGTTTTAGTGGTCATTTTGGGTGGTGATAGTAATGGTAACAGTGGTGGTATTTGCACTCAACAGTGATGGTGGTGGTGGTGATGGTGGCAATGGTATATGGGGTTGTTTCTAGGGGTGACAGTAATGGTGGTGGCAATACTCCTCATGTTTAGTGTTTTGGAGACTCAGCACAAGACTAAGAGGGGTGACTTTTGAAGAAGCCTCTGGCAACTCTTCTTCGTGAACATCCAAGAGAAACTGAGTAATCAATTAATATTAAGGAAAAGTCTTCCATTTACACTTAGGTGATATGGTGCCCAGAAATGTGCCTTTAAAATCAATTCTACCCAAATGCCTTCTGGCATCTGCCCCTCACTCCCAACCCTCAGACCATAAATATCACAAACATTTACCCCTTTCATTATTTATGTAGAGATCTCAAACTACATGTCATTTCCTCTGAGAAATCTCTCCTGACACTAGTTCCACAATATTTCCAAAGACTTCCCACTTGATAAGTATTTATCACAGTTTTAAACTACTTACTTACCTATCTCTCCAGGAAATAAAAAAATCCTAGAAGATGGGCAAAAACTACACTCTTTCATCTCTGTGTTCCTAACATCTAGCACAGAGTGTGAAATAAGTGTTTGTTGAATACTTGCAAGAAAGAATGTATGTTTCCTAGAAGATGATGGATTTCTTTGAAGGAATGAATCATGTCTTTTCTATCTTAGTAGTTTTTCTGTTCATCTCCCAGTGTTTTTTACATAGTGGGTGTTTTGTAATAGTGAAGGAAAAATAAATTCAAAAGATAGCTTTACTATTCATTTGACCCACCAACCAACACAGAAATAGGTAGAGATATTAAAACCCCAAGGTCCCTTCCATTCCAAAGATTCAATGGTGTTATGATGCTAGCAAGGCATAATTATATGTAAGAAGGAATACTGAAATGCAAAGATGCCCTGCTTCAAGCTCACATTTATCTCAGGAGCTGAGCCCAGGCCTTGTTACTACGTTTAGTTCTCCCAACACAAAATCATGTCAACTTATACCTAGTTTATTTTTTTTCTTATGGGTCCTTTTTTAAATGTGGTATTAAGGACTTACTAGAACAACCTTCCTCCAGTAAGACATAAAATTAATAGTAATTACGCTGTTTCTGTTTTTAGGACTCACCTCCTCTCCAGTTAAAGCAGAGGCAGCCACCTTAGAAAATAACACCTGCAAAGATATAGAAAGAAATTATTTGGTCCAGATGGTAACATCTGGCAGTTGCCAAAAGATCCACATGGCCAGAGCTTTAAGCCAAATCAATTCCATCACACCTTTGCTTGAAGATAGGCTGAAGACAAAAATGTGATCCATTCCCAGTGTCATTACAGTTCCTTTGATGTAGATTCGCACCCATTAGGGACATAGTTCTGGAACCAGAGATCAAAACAACTGGTCTTTATTATCCTTTGCTTATCCCCTCTGACACTGCTTGCTCAAAGAAAAGGAGGTGAATGATTTCCAACTTGGGTTTAGCTCTCCTGAGAAGTCTGTGGTTTCATGAATCTGAAAGCAGTACAGTCATTCCCAAGACTACTCCGTCCAATAGTGTTCGCAGGATCCCCTGCTCCCAAAGCAGAGCTCGAAAACCAGCAGCCTTCCAGGAGAGCCAGTGCAACCAGCAGCCAAGAGTCATCCTTGATAAATAGGATTTTAATAAGTGCTGGAAAATCAGGAAATTGCAGGCCCTTGGCTCTTGTGATTTTTATCATACCGGGTTCCCTATGGAGAGTGGAAGAAGAGCCAGTAATGTGTCATCCTTTCCATCAGAGTCCTGAAAAAAGTCAGTGTTGAAGAGACATTTTCCTGTCAGGTACTACTGTGTATCAAATGTATCCACCTCTTGGAGCAAAAGACTAAATTAATTTGAAAACAAAGAGAAGAGTCTGTAGCAACACTGGCAGAGGATAAGGTTTATAAGCTGGCCCAAGGGTACTCCAAATCTACCATAAGGGAAACATCTGACACAGAAAAATGTGTGCTGGCAACTTGTTTGATTGTAATTTCAATGAAAAATTGAAACCATACTTCCATGGGATTAAGCTTCCCTCATTTACCAGAAGGAGGTTCCTGTTAACAAATGTGGACCATGTTAGCATCCCCCACACTTCTCCTTTCAGGCTGCTTGCCCGTAAGTATGCACTGTGAGCTTGAGATGGAAGAAACCTCCTCAATGTGGCCACAGGTGGTAGAGTTGGTTTTTAATATGTTTAGGACTAATGTGGTTGCAATAGAGGCAAAAAGCAGACCTTTGCCTTACAGATGCAATATTAATTAGGGAGTAAATAAGTCCAAAGGGTCTGTCTTCCAGAGGGGTAATAAGACTCTCCTGCTAGTATGCAAAAAGGCCCATGGTTTACCTATTAGAGTGTAACAATGCTGAATGGAGGGAAGACACTTTAATTTATTCTCCCCATGGGTATGTATCTTTATTGTTGTCATACACAGGAGAGTGGTATAAGGAAAACGGTCATGCTCGCAGTTTGCAAAAGAACAAATGTTAGGTAAGGAAAAGCAATGCGCTGGAACCCAAGGGGTCCTTCACAGTATGTGTTTGCAAAGAATACCAGAACTGTTTACAGCATGTAAATATCCCGGGGAGCCTGTCAAAGCAGTGATAATTAACGTGTTTCAAGATTAATGAGCTCAAGACCAGTATATGGCGAATACAGCTGACAGTTCGACAAATGCACGGCCTGGATGAAGGAATTATTTTGTCTATATTTTTGTTTATTTTTACCAGAACTGCTGCCCTGCCCTGCATTATGGTCCCCATTTGCCTCTTTCACAGTGCTCTGACCATCCACAGAAACATATGGATATTGACCTCCTGTGTCTAGGTCTTTCATAGAAAAATCAATCCTTGGGGCAGAGAAAGGATTCTCTACTCCTATGAACTTACTTCACTGTATAAACTATTGAATTATTTGGGAGTGTTTTTAAGAGAAACACACATCTGGTGGGAGGAAGGAGAATGCATCTGAAGGTTAATCCCTTATGAAAGGACCTCAGCCAAAGAATCTTCTATAGAGTGTGTGATGAAATACACTTTCCCTAGGTAGCTCTATTATGTAGAAAAATCTCTAACGTTGCCCTGCCATGTCTACATTTTATGTAAGTTCCCAAGGGCAGAAACTATGTCTTTTAAACATTGACTCTATTACCTGGCATATAATTGATGCTCAGTTAGTAGAACCAAATAAAATACCCTTTATTACACTTTGCTTTTATACAATTCAAGAGAAAGCATATAAAAATCAGAAGCCAAGAGTCTTTTCAATACAAAAATCAAAAAGACTTTCTATGACCAAAGAAAAAAAAGCTAGATGTTTAGATATTACATTAAAAACTAACTCCAGCTCCACCAATGTCAGTCCAAGCCTGACTTGCCTTATTTATTTTTTCCATCACTTTAATGGGGAGCCTAATGACTTGAAATTGTCACTTTATTTCCAAAGAGGTTGTGGGTATGGGCACTAGGAGGAATCACTCCAATAATTCCAACAACTTTCTGCCTGCATTAACACCTCATCTGGCCATATTGGAAACAAAAAACAATCACATATCTCTGAATGCACAAAAGGTAAAAGTCATGCAGGACCCCAAAGATCCTGTACATTTCTGGCTATCTCACCTGATTTTGTTTCAAAACTGTTCTTCAAAGAAGGAGGAGCTTTCCTCCTTGTTTTTCTTGGTCCCAGAAGACAAGGCACAAGCCTTGGTAGGAGGCAGCTGATGTTATAAGCGGCCTAAGGGAAAATCTCTTTCCTCTGTGTATACCCATTAGATCATGATGTTGCTTGAGGGCAAACAAATGAATGAAACTCTGTTCATTTGGATAATTGAAACTGAGAGAAAATAGTTGTTTACAAAAGTTTTTTTCTATGTACCAAAAGACAAACTGAAGAAATGGAAATAACCCGAAACGCACAGAATAAGTGGTCTCAAAATGCAGGCCCTGGATCCGCACCACCAGCAGCACCAGGAAACCAGCTCCAAATTCAGGTTCTTGGGCCTTTTCCAAACCTACTGAATCAAAAACTCCACAGGTGGATCCAAGCAACATGTGTTTTTTGAAGCCCTCTAGATGATTCTAAAACTTGTTAATATTTGACTGTGGACTGATGAGAAAGGCAGAGAAGAGGTAACTGGAGGGAAAAAATGCCTGCCAGATGACAAAGGTTTGAGAAAATGGCAATAGCAAAATGATGAAAGAGTATAGAGGATAGCTGCAGACAGTGGACTGACTAAACACATAATATTTTAAAACAATAACCCTTAAATATGTATTCAACTTAACCTTATTGCATTCAATATTTTTTGAATTTATCGATAATCCTCCTTCACTAATTCAGAGTAGTTCTAAATTATGACAAAGAATTTTAGTTATGTAGAGTTATTCTGCAGTGGGATGATTGACATCAATAAGGTGCATAGTCTTTTTTTTGAGGTCTTAATCAATTTTTATCTTTTAGGGTAATTTACAAGCAACATGTTTAAGAGGCAAAGGATATATTACTGTACTTTCAAATTTATCTTCTGATCAGCCTATGAGTTCATAAATACAATTTTTATAAAAATATATACTTACCAGCCCTATATAATTTTACAAATACATATCTTCCTTCCAATGTGAACCTAAAAAGCATTAGCTAGTTGCTGAGGGATCAAGCATTTAAGAGAAAATATGCTAGAATATACCTTTATAAATAGTTTTAGTGTCTTAAATTCTTACATTAAAAGATTTAATTAAGTCTTACCTGTTTCTTCCTAGCTTGTGTCTTAACCTTTCTGAGATACATTTCTTATTTTTAATGTGCATGTAGTCAGATCTTTCTGGAAAGGTTATGAGCTTAGATGGGATAATGCATGTTAACGTCTTGGTAATGTTTAGTTTGTGTGCTATATAAACAAAAGGTAAGGCTTTTAAAAATCTAGAACATTCATATGCTTTAAAGATGTGTTTTTTTAGAATCATTTAACATAAGAATCTTTAAAATATATATTGTCAACCTATACAATATCCCTTGAGGAATCTGTAATTTTTTTTATCAGTAAGTTAAAATGTTCACTGTATTTAATATATGGCTAAATTAGTTTCTTCTGAACTACCTTAAAAACTATTTTTTACATGTTAAGCCTATTGGATTGAAATTGTCACTTATTATGACTAGCCAAAAATGACCCCGATAAGCATTATTTTGGCTTGTGCTAATATAGGGAGCAAATGTAAAGGGAAATCCTTGGCCTTCTACGTTCACTTGGCAAATTTTAGCCCAAAATTGAGATGCTCAAAGAGCTGTGTTACAATATTTTTGTCCTTCCAATATGTCAAAAGGCCAGGATGATGTTGCCTCAAAGAAAAGATGACATTTTGAGAGCTGTTTAACAGAACAGCAGCCTCAATGCCCAGGTGACCTGGAACCACAGGCAGGTCGTCACACACCGATTTGCCAAGCAAGAGTGAAGGTCTTAGGATACAGATACAGCTGAGAAATACGTTGATTTCATGAACTTTTGCATGATTCATGGTCAGAATAGGATGAAACACAAGGAGACCTGAGAGATTCATTGAGGTCCTATTTAACCTTCACCACTCTTTAGCCCCCAGAGAATCTAGGTATCTGAAAAATGTGACACATGATCTGGTTCATTCAACCTTTCAATGGTATTTCATTTTCTAGGAGGAACACAGCCCCTGCTTGATTTTGCTGGTGGCAATATTCAATGAAAAGTTCTATTTAAACAATGTGCTGAGGGGAAGATAGTTCTGTTAAATAACCTAACATTTCTATGAAATTTCACAGGGAAGAAGGATTTTTCACATGGGAAGAAAATCCAAGATAAAGAGACTTGGGGAATAGGACAGCAGAAGAGTTTCCTATTTCCTGAGAGTGGGCTCTATTAAGCACTGACATGTGGTTCCCACCTGTTCATCTCCTGAGCACCCTATATTTTTAGCATTTCATTATTTAATAAATTTTCCATTAGTTTTAATTATATAAGAAAAATACTTTTCCAAAATGGCACTTATTGAGTCACTCACTAAGGTAAATCATTTTGTAGCTGTTTCATATACTGGGACCCTTCTGAGGTGAGTGTTAATACTTTGACCCCCTTCGTTTCATTCAATAAACACTTATTGCACACGTGTAAGGCTAGATGCTGGGTACTTCTCAGTTCTCCCTCTAATTCCTCCTATTTTAAACATTCATTCACCCTCTGCATTGACATTTCTCAAAAAGACCATCAATTTCTATTTAAAATATTGTTATTTATTTACATACCCTACCTTGAAGTAACACAAGGTGCAGAGTAAGAAGCTTGTTACTACATGATCTCAGACAAGTCCCTTAACCTCTGTGGTCCTGGGTGTCCACCTGAGTAAAGTAAGCAATTGGACTAGAAAATCACTCAGGTACTTCGGGTTCTAGGACTTCATAGAACAGTGAACTGTCATGATTTAGTCTGAAATCTCTGTCTCAAATGGCAATTATGCTCTTCACAATTCCCACACTTAGGGAGAAGGCCATAGCCACAGACTCAAAAATATTTTTATCATAAACTATGACAAACAACTACTTCTTCCATGTTCAGTGTCAACTCAGTTTCTCACCTGAAGGTTAACTGTTCTGCGGTCTGTCAGCTGCATGCCGTCCGGTGGAACCTCTGAAGGCTGGCTCTGGCTGTCAGCTGAGAAGCCAGTTAAAACACATTTGGATCCTGAATGTTGACTTTGGGGCTTTCTGATCCGGAGGGAGGTATCAGATATTATGTGGCTCAGGCACTAAAGCCCTTCCCAGCCTCGTCAGGTTTCCACTGTAATCGTGATGCTATAAACTGGATAGTAGCCGCCTCGGTGCTGTGTGCTTCAATCTAGAGGTCTAGAATGGTGTGAGCGGTCCTGGGGGAGCAGGGGTTTGAGGCTCTCCCCGACATGGAGCTCAGAGCCTCCCCCGCCCCACCCAGGCTGCACGCAGCTGCTGGCAGGCGGCCTAGCCTGTGCTGACCTTTCCTGAGATATCCCTAAATCTGCGGCTCTTGGATTTGCAAGGCCAGAGGGAAATAGAGAAAGGGACAGAAAAGTGAGAAAGAGGGAACAGGGGTCTTCACAGCCCGTGTCCTCAAGGGTTATTATCTGGGTAGTATGAGAGTTCTGTCAGTGCACCCTATAGACTCTGTTTCTCGGATGAGCGACATGATGCCCAGTGTGTTTAACAGGGAAGCCTGCAGCGTTCCTGGCTGTCCAGTCTCCTCCTCTTTCACAGCTACATTCCAGGGCCGGTCTCAACCCTCAGGCTCCCTCTCACCCCCAAAGCCCCCATTTCTCATTTCTCATCTCCCTCAGACGTGGAGTGTGTGTCTGTAAGCGCTTCTCTGCCTGTGTGCCTCTCCCCGACTCCAGATGTGTGTCTAAGTGTGTCTCTTTCTGACTGCCTTTCTTTGTCTCTCGCCTTTCTTTCTTTCAATCTCTCTTGGTCTGTGACTATGTGTGTGTCTCTTTCTGTGACTCTGTTTCGACCTGCCTGCCTCTTCTCCAAACCATTCCTGATCAAGTAGAAAATAAAACGAATTTAATGTTTTTAAAAACACATCGTCCACTAGTATTTGCAATTCCGCTCTTAAAGGTTACTGTGTCCAT
The DNA here is from genome assembly GCF_964146895.1 of Miniopterus schreibersii. Lineage (NCBI taxonomy): Eukaryota > Metazoa > Chordata > Mammalia > Chiroptera > Miniopteridae > Miniopterus > Miniopterus schreibersii. The sequence goes on along the minus strand of NC_138101.1, from coordinate 65,590,247 downwards.
ACAAATGTATATTGATGATGACAGAAGGTGATTTGACTTTGGGTGGTAAATACACAATGCAATATATAAATAATATATTATAGAATTATACACTATAAAATTGTGTTAACCAATGTCACCCCAATACATTTAATTTAAAAATTTTTTAAATGTATATTGAAAAGGAAAATAGAATCACTTTCTTCCAAATATGTCCAGTAAAGGACATAGTCAGGGAAGATCTGGAAATTCCCTTTTCAGGCTAGGAAATGTGATGTTGGGAAGACTCAGATGACAGCCACCAAGCATCCCAAATTCAACCTCTGCCCAGCTTGCTAGAGGTGACACTCAGCCGGGGAGTGAGGGTGGGCAGCGTGGCCCCAGGCACTCACCTCCCAGGGCCCTTGCTGTCTCCAGGGCTGGTGCTCACCTCTGCTCTGGAGTCCTTCCTCCCAGGGGGTATTTCTAGCAAAATAGATTTGTAGACACAGCATAAACTTTGGAATTAAAAGGCTTAGGTTCACAGTCCTCTCTCTGCCTCATCCTGTGTGGCATTGAAGTTACAGCTTAATTTATTCTTTCCTTTTCTTTATATAAAGTGACAAGGACACTAATGTGCCTTACAAGATTTTCTTAAGGTTCTGGAACAGTGAAATGATAATGAGGAGTGTAAGGGTTATTGAGTTTTGTTTGGTCTTGTTTGATATTTTGTTTATTAATTCTGAGGTGCGGTGGTTCTCAACTGAGGCAATTTTATCTCCCAAGAGACATTTAGCAATGTCTGGAGACAATTGTGGTTGTCACACTGGAGGGCATTACTGGAATAGACTGGACAGAAGCCAAGGATGCTGCTAAACATCCTGCAAGGCACAGGGCACTCACCACATCAAAGAATTTTCTGGTCCAAAATAATGCCATTGGTGTGGAAGTTGAGAAGCACTGGTTTAGAATGATAAACTTTTTAGAGTAGTCTTATTTATGTTATTATTGTATCAGCATTTTATTTTCATTATTATATTACTTTTAACATGCTTTTTCTATCAATGTACTTTACATATTTTATTTCTTGGCACTCAGGCCCTAAGGCGAGGGAAGTCAGCTATCTCCCAGCCTTTGGCCAAGCAGCTCCTAAACTCTGTTCCTTTGACAAGCCCCTGGGCAGTAAATATAACAGACTATATTAAGTTGTACAATGATTCACAAGCCCAAATTCCCCCCTCATGATAGAGTATTTACAGGTCCAGTGACAACATAGCTCAGTTTACTCATTTGACCATTTGAAAATTGATTAATTAATTTTGGTAAGGCACTGTGATAAGCACTGAGGAGACAGAATTAAAATAAATCCAAATATGATCTCTGCCACCAGGAATTACAGTCAAATAGAAAAAACAGGAGGTAAACCAAAAAAACAATTCAAAGAAATACATAACTACAAGTTATAAAAAGTGCAATAAATGAAATGAGATAAATTCTAAGAATGAAAATAACTGAAGAGACCTTATTTAAAAGGTGAGAAGGGTCAAGGAACTCTTGCCTCTCTGACTTAGGGCTAAGCTGTGGCCAGAGGGAAGAGCAAGAGTTAGCTGGAAAAGGGACTTTTGCAGAACAGGAAAAAGCATGTGGCAGGTTTCTAAGGTCAGGAAAAGCTTAAGTCATTTAGAAAGCTGAGATTTTGGAATATGTTTGTGCCTTTGTCTTGAATCATCTAAATTTTTTGCTAAAACTACTAACTACATCTGTCTACATCTGTATACATTCTTTATAGACTCGCAAATTGATAAGGATTTGTTCATTGCTGTTTCTCTCTCTCTTTTTTTTTTTGGAAAATATATAATCAAGGCAAGTATGTTAATGGATGTGATATGATCATGAATAATAAACCTCAAATAAAGGAAGTTAGAGGCAATAAAATTGTGTAGCTAAAAAAGATGCCCAACTCCCTGATTTTACAAAAAAATGTGACTTGCATGAATATCACTCCTCAAGGTACCTGCAAAGCTAGGACTAGAACCAAAGTCTCCTGACTCCTAGACATTGTCTTATCCTTGTTTGGGATACAGCCCCCAAATAATGCAGTAGCGTAATGAAATGCCATGATGTTTTTCTATAAAATGTCCAAAATCAGAGACAGACATTGTTACATATTGACCACTGGTCTGATCCACTGTGGAATTTTTTTGCTTGCTTTTATTTAGAGAATAATAAATAAAGCAACCAAGTAGGAGATTCCCTTCAAACAAAAGGTCAAAATATGGGCAGATTAATAAAAATTGAATTTTACTTTTTAATAGGAAAAAACAATATAGAGTAAAATATATATTTGCTAAAATTTCCTATGTGTGCCTGATAGGTTTTATTTGGACTCAGATACACTCTTCACCCTCTTAAACTTGCTTATGTACTGGCTTGATGGGAGTGTGGGGGTGGGGAGAGCTAATAGCAGAGGTCTGATCTGTATACACTTATCAACAAGTTGCCCTCAGGCTTTTGGTTGGGTTTGACCATTTGAGTAACACTGGCAGGAGGGATGGGGAGGAGAGATCAAGGTACTTATTAGCTCAGCTGCCTCCATGCGGGGTATCCATGGGATGACTGTGTCCCTTACTTGATCAAAGTCTCCCCCTGCCTCTTTCCTTTCTCATTATAGGCTTTTTTTAAAAAGTGTCCTCAAATGACCCCAACTTAAATGTCTATCTGTTACCTATGTATCCTCAATCTGCCATCCTCAATAGTAAACAGGACAGAGATATTGCCCATTTAAACAACTTCACATTAGCTGCTCACACATACACAAAAGTCATAAAGTATAAAATACTCCTTTATGTCAGATTTGACTTGTATCTTTCAAACCCTAGAGATCCTACAATGAGATGAGGCTTCAGTATTGCCTTTTTTACCCTCTTCATTACCTACTCTTTCCTCAATGGGCCTGAGCCTTTGACTAATGCTTTAAAATATATATATATATATTGACTTTAGAGAGAGGAAGGGAAAGGGAGAGAGAGATAGAAACATCAATGATGAGAGAGAGTCACTGATAGACTGTCTCCTGCAGGCCCCCTACTGGGTGTCGAGCTTGAAACTTGGTCATGTGCCCTGCTTGGGAATTGAACCGTGATCTCCTGTTTTATAGATCAATGCTCAACCACTGAGCTACTCCAGCTGGGCTGACTAATGCTTTTGAAGCCTCCCCAGTGACTGTTTCTCTTGGAACCAATTGAGAACAATTCTCTCTCCTTTGGATCCTGTTATATAGACTGAATTCTATCCCCTCAAAAGATGTTGAAGTTCTAACCCCCAGTATTTGTAAATGTGACCTTACTTGGAAATAGTCTTTGCAGATGTAATCAAGTTAAGGTGAGGTCATATTCAATTAGAGTGGACCCTAATCAAATACGGGTCTTGTCCAAAGAGGAGGAGGGAGAGGGGGAAGGGGAGAGAGAAAATACCGCAAAAAATGGAGGCAGACAATGGAGTGATGCATCTGTAAGCCAAGGAGCACCAAGGATTGCCAGCAACACCAAAAGCTAAGAAATTGCATGAAATAGCTTCCCTCCTAGAGCCTTCAGAGAGAGCATGACCCAACTCCTACTTTACCTCCTCAGTCCCTACTGAGAGGTCATTTCAGGATTCTCCAGTTCCCTTCTGCATGAACTTAGGGAGCTTCGATCCCGTGCGTGGGCCGCTACACAATAATGACCACATGGGGCCTTTGTATGTTTCCAATTACAGAAGAAAATGTGTAGAATTGGATATGATGGAAAATATTTTAAAGTCAATGAATACACTCATTTTGTTAGACTCACCTCCAGCATAGTGATTCTCATTCAGGGGTGACTTGTCCCCTCAACCTCCCAGGCAGTACATGGAGACTTTTTGGTTGTCACAATTGTGAAAGGCTGTTCCTGGCATCTAGAGGGTAGAAACCAGGGATACTGCTGAATGTCCACATGGCACAAGACAGCTCCCACAACAAAGGGATATCTGGACTGAAATGTCACCAGTGCTCTAGCATATGCCCTAAATATGTGCACTTCCACCTTGTCTATTGAAAGGGGAAAATGTGTTTGACTGAATAGCGATGAGAAATCATTCACTGAGCCCTGTGAACAAAAATATTTGTTTCATTGTGTTAAATTTCAGAGTGACAGAGTTCTTCAAGAATTACTCTGAATATTTCAGAAAAAGTAAAATTATGTTTCCCTCTCAGCCAGCAGTGTATTGTCCTTTTCATGCAAAATTCCATTTTTATGTCGATACACATTTAAACTCTTTAATCTGGAACTAAACTTGCAAAGTTTTGGCACAAAGCAGTTTCCTTTGCTGTGCCCTGTTGTCTTTAAGATTGCTGATTGCCTCTAAGGCTTACAGCTCAGACACGTGTTCCAGTTCTGTATACTGCTTCTTCCTTTTCCTGTCTCTGCTCTCTGTACCCCTCCTCATTACTGGTTTTACTAAATTTTAAGAACTTGTGGACTTTTAAAAAAATTAATCTGCCAAAATTCTAAAACACTAAAGAAACCATAACTAATATAAAGCATATAGGTGTTTTTTTCTCCAGTCACTACATAGGCTGAAAGTGGATCTACTTTTTCTAACCTTGAATAATTTGGATTAATACCTCCTCTTTCTAATGAGTATTTTAAACATCTTGCTATGCTGTCATTTTCATCCTTCAAGTAAGAAGCACTTGTTATACAAAATGTTATTTTTGTATCGTGGCTCAGTGGTTGAGCATCCACCTATGGACCAAGAGGTCACCATTCTATTCCCAGTCAGGACACAGGCCCTGGTTTCAGGTTTGATCGCCAGTAGGGAGCCCGTAGAAGGCAGCTGATCAATGACTGATCAATGATTCTCTCTCATCATTGATGTTTCTACCTCTCTCTTCCTCTTTCTTCCTCTCTCTGAAATCAACAAAATTATTTTAAAAAAAAACAAACTTGTGTTGTCAGAGATTTCTTGATATATTTGAATTTCCACATTTGTTTGTTCTATTGTAACCAGTTTTTGTTTGACCTTTCTAAAAGACTTAAGCTAATAATGGGCATCATAGGTTATGGTATGTGTTCAACTCTAGGTAGAAGATGACCTTAGTTTATAAATGCAAATTCTGAGCTGGGAGAAAGTAAAAATAAAAAATTAAAAAATGAGTTTCATGCATTCTGCTTTGTCACTGGTTTGGTGTACTGCTTTGGGAAATCTGATTCTTTCAATGGGCTGATTTATGTTCGAAATAGGAATGATACAAATATCAAAAGCCCACCATTTATAATAACCAAACTGTGAATGTACCTTTTGTGTAGGTTAGAATAGTTCGTCTTCATCTCAGATCTAAATACTGAAGCATGAAAGAGTTATTCTGAGATAAAACGCCTTTCCCTACACTGGGTCAAATAACATGTGCATTACCATTGTAATTAGCTAATTATTAATAATAGGAAGAAAGCAAAGAGAAGACCAGGCATTATAAGCATGGTCATCTGGGCAACTTCATCAGGAAGCTGCAAATTTACACTCCCCAGGTCCATTTCCTGCAGGTCATTGGGAAAAGGGGAAGATAGACATGAATGCACAGTGAAGTTAGGGTGACATAGGGAAGATGCTTGCCTGTCAGTCAAACCTGGGAACAGAAATAATTAGCTAGAGCCACTGCAAATGTGCTAAAATTTGGGAAGACAAAATCCTCAAAGATATTCTCTCTTGACTCTCTTGTTTCTCTCCTCTTCCTCTAGCTTTGCACTTGCCTGTGTTCCCTCCATAGCCATGTGGCCCTAGGAGCCACATGACCCACGGCCATGTGGACCCCACACACAAAGAACTGCAGCTGGGAACACAAACTAATCTAGCCTGATACAGGACTGGACTGTGCTCCAACATGGAATTAAAATTCTGGGCATTGGCTTTAATCCTAGCTCTGGTGAAGACACAGCTGGACTTTTTCCATGGCCAGATGGAGGGAGAGGGGACCTTGGAAACTCAGGAATTTAATTGCATGCAAATAAATATCACCAATTCTCCTATGCTAGTCTCAGAAAATTTTTTTCTGGTGACATCGCAAGAAGCCCACTTCCACTGGCAACAGGTGGGGACATGGAGAGCTCCCCACCATAACAGATGGACCCAGTAGTGATAATGGAACTTTATCACTTTAATGGAATAAAAAAGGAAATATCCTACCTGATTTTATCATAAAGTTTGAAATAATGGTTTTAAATCTGACTGAGCAACTTCACATGTCTCATCTCATTAGGAATACTGCTATCTTTTTTTGTCACATCATCACATTGTCAAAAGCAAAAACTAGTTTTCTCGGGGATGGTGAGAAAATAATTAAATGATCTGGGTGAGGAGTTGAGTGAACCATTTTTTGAATAAATATGACGGATTTGGAAGCCAAAAGCACCCTCCATACTATTGATTCTATTTTCATAATCAATGGAGTGGTTGCAGTATTGTAGGAAAGACACTAGAACTTCAAATATGTAGAAGTAAACTCAATATTGAAACAATACATAATGTTAAATAATATGACTTGCATATTTTAAAACAAAAAATAGCCCAGCAAATTTCTTTAATATGTAAAGTTAAATGACAGATCATTGATCTAGAAAATATGCAGTGATAACTATTTCATCAAATCAAAGGCATTGTCAATTGTAAGACAAACTGAGGAAGGGAAAAAAGCTTTCAATTCATTGCAAAACTGTATTTGAAGTACAAATAAGAAAAGAAAATTGCTGCCAATTGAATTGTGACATAATGCTTTCTCAGTACATTGAGCATAAGAGGCATTTCAGTTTCAGTTATGCTAAAATGTGAAAAATGGGCATCTTAGAATGGATGAAATATTGTAGGCCTATTTTTCCTTTTTAGTTCTATTGCATAAATATGACTTTGGGTGGTGGGCACACAGTGTAATATACAGATCTTGTAACATAGAAACCCACACCTGAAACCTATATGTTCATATTAACCATTGGCCTCCCAATAAATTTAATTCCTGGTGTTCTGCCTACCATGAAAACTAGCCATTAACACAGATATCACATAATCTACTTTCTATGTTCACAAATTTACTTTTTACTCTGAAGAGTGGTTTATTCATGACTCTCTAAAGTTACTTTTCAATTATCAGTCTAAGCTTTTTTAGGGGGAGCCTTGTTCATTTTGTTGAATTAAAATTCTATTCAGACTCAGGTTTTGAGTGCCCAAGATCGTTTGTTTAAAATTAGGGTGTTTTTATTGCTAAGAGCACAGCAACTAGGCTTCTAGTAAAGGATTCTGAAATTTGAGACTTAGAGCACAATTTGAGATATGATTTTTAATATAAAAATGTAGTAGTAACAACAATGTGATAGTATGACCACTATCACATGGGGGAAAACAGAATTCTATTACTCAAACTCTTTTCTTTTTTCATTCATTCAATTGAGTTCCTATATAAGTGTTTTAAGATAATTATAAATGAAGTATTTTGTCAACTAAACTGACAGGACAAAAAATATGCATAATGGAGCACTGGAAAATAAAAGGATAGAAAATACATGAGAGTATAAAGAGATACATGGAAAAAACTGTAAAGTCTAATATACAATTATAATTGCAAAAAGGGAGAGAATGAGACAGAATTAACATTTGAAAGATAAATGTCAATGTCAGGAATTATCCAAAACTTATAAATTAATTGTAAAATGTCTGTAAAACATAAGCAAGATAAACACACACATACACAATCACAACTAGGTGTATTATAGAAAAAAAAAAATCTTAAGAACCAAAGACAAAGAGAAAAGAAATCCTCAAACAGCTAGAGGAAAAATAGTTCATACTACTTGTTATCCCCTTTCAGATCTTCCAGGTTCCCAGGTATCAGTGTTAACTTGGATCCTGTGCCACAGCCCTTACCCCAGGAACATCCTTTTGGGGAAGGTCTTAGGGAATGACTGACTACCACATTCACTCATCTTATTGTTTTAGAATTCTTCTGAATAGAATGAGACCTCTCTTCAGTCAGTGAGTCAGATGTGAAACCCGGCTGAATTCAATAAATAAATGTAGGATTGTGGGGTTTTTTTATTTTATTGAGTGGCTCTCTTTAGCCTCATCTATCCTCAACTTTGTTTGGTTGTATATACTGAGAAACATCCTTGTTGGCTGCCTATCTATTTTTCCCCTAGAGATGTCTTATTCTATTAACCATCTTCATGGCTCTCTGTGGATCAGTTCCCCTAGCTGTTATTCTGACATGGCCACCTTTTATAATTATTGTCCAGACTTTGCTTCCAGCAGTTAAATGCTGCCATGTGGCCTCTCTAATTTCAGAACCGTATGATCTCATGGGTATCTGGGAGCCCAGTTCAGTAACATCATCTACTATCATCAACCTTGGCCTACAGAGGACAGCTACCCTACCACCCTCACCAGCACTATCCTTACCACTTTGCTGTATGGATTGTCTTCTGGGCTCTCTCTCACAGAACTGAGAGAGGCTAGTGGATTTTCCACTCTTACGTTGTATATCCACTACAACGTGTTCACTTTTCTAAGACTTTTGATCCTTTCTACCATCTGCCATGGAGTTCTGCCATTTCTGTTTCACCTAAAGTAGGCCATCATTTTCCCAAGTACCATTCTTACTGCATGTTTGTACCATTTTGTGGAGCCCTTGCCAGGGTGATAAATATTTCATCATGTAAGAGTGCTCCCATATCAACAAACTCTTACTCAACTTTATGTTTCCTACCCCTTGATCCAACACCCACAGGATCTAACATCACATATTTAATATATGTAATATATTTAGTATGCCAATTACCATATGTCTAGTACCACTCTTCCTTTCTCCTGCCAATACATGTTGGCTGGTCCTGCAACTGATTCAGTGTGTAACCCTTTCTATTCTTTATCAAGCCTATCACATCAGTTGTGACTTAATTGTAGTTATAGCTAGGAGGGAAAGTATAGTTAGATCCTAAAAGGACCTGGGTGTTGCTTTGCCAATCAGGTTCAATTATCCCTGCCAAGATGGTGACTCCTCTTCTTGCCTGTTAATCTCTAAATACAAGAAATCCAAAGTACTCTGGCAGCAGCAATAGCTTATAATTCAGAGACTCATACTGTGTTCCATAAGACTGCAACCCCTTTGGAGACAAGGATCTTCATCCCAGAGTTGTAAGAATGGAAAACACAAAGTACCCCAGTGGGTCACCCTTGTCTTCACTGCTTTGGTTCTCAGATTCATGTATTATTATTGGGGAAACAGCATCTTATGGAGGTCTCTTATTTAAAGCATGTATTGTATTACCTCCATGCTGGCACTTCAGCAGTGGTTTCAGAAAGGCACTCCACTGTTCTAGGAGACTTGCTGCTTCTGGAATTTGTGGACTATGAAATGACCAGTTGATTTCATGGTCATGGACTCCTACACTTTCTGCAATATGAAGTGAGTTCCCTGGTCTGATGTTATGTTGCATGGAATTCCTGTCAATCAAGAAACCTGGCTGAGGACAAGAAACAGTCAACTGATATTGTCTTGTTGATTAGACATTCCATAGGCCTTGGATAGTGGTGTTGGGTGAGGCTCTGCAAACGGAAAAAGCAAACTCATATCCAGAATAAGCATCTATCTCAGTGAGGCTGAAGTACTGGCTCTTCCTGGACTGAGGAGATCCAATATAGTTTACTTGCCCAAAACGGGCATTTTTGTCCTCTCTAGGAATAGTAGTATATTAAATACTCAGTTTTCATCTCCATTCCTGGTAGTTTAGACATTCAAAGTCAGCAGTAACTAGATCAACCTTACTGGGAGTCCAGGCTTTTGGGACCAAACATAGCCTCCATCTCTGCCATTGTGGTCACTCCATTCATATGTCCTTAATGCAAGTTCTTGCTAGCCTATGACAAAGGCTGGCTAATGTAAAAGTGCTCAGGCATTTTGTCTACTGGTTGTTTAGAGCATCCTTTGTTGTGAATGTTCTCCTCTAGATATTAACTTGTGATAGAAAAATCTTCCCAGTTCTAGCCTACTCCCATATCTCCATCTGCCTGCCTCTTCTTAACTCCAATCTTCCAGTCATTATATTACTAGGTTCTTGGCCAGCTGGTCAGGCCATTGGCCAAGACCCTCAGGACATGTGCCCTTTCACACAAAGTGAATGACCCACTCACAGTTCCATACATCAGAAAGATTTTCTCTCTTCACGCTCTTTCAAGACCTCCCAGTGAATGTGGCTGTGATGCAGCCACTATTTGTTTTCAGCTGGCATCCATATATTGAGCTGATTCATCCATTTACAAAGCTCAGGGTTTTTTTTTCTTCTCCTTCTCATTGGTCACACAGGACTTTCTAAATGAATGTGATCTGAGAGAGAGTCAGTAAAGCCACTATAATGTGTGACATAAGGATCTGGACTACCTACCCAAGCAATGTCCTTTTGACATCTGGTCCTACTTTGTCTTGATCCCAGATGTGCCATTTCCATCTTACAGAGTAAGCATCTATCTGGATGGATCTATCTATGCTGCTGGACCCACCCAACTTTATGAATTTGTAAATCTGACACCATCCAGCTCATAATAGGTAGTTTTGGACACATGGTCACTTAGCACCTCATGGTCAAGCATTTTATTTCTGCCAGGGCCAAGTAATATGCCAGAAGTTATTTTTCAAAAGACATATGTCTCTTTTGCTCCAGAATCCCACTTACCTGTATTGTGATTCTTCAACTAAGGCTGGCCATAATCTCCAAACAGCCTCTTTTTTTAATATTAACATGTCCAACATCAGAGAGTCCATCGGATCATATGGTCCAGGCAAGAGGTCTACCTGAATCATAGCCTGGAATACTGCAGATTCCTATACTGCTCCTGGTCCCACTTAAAGCTGGCAACAGCCTATGCTACCTGATATATGGCCCAAACAGTATTTCTATGTGTGAAGTGTGTTGCCTCCAGAATGCAAAGAGGTCAAGTAGACACTTTGCTCCTTTCTTGTTATAGGAAATTCAAGATACAACAATTTTTCTTAATTTGGAGAGTATATTAGCATGCTTCAGACTATGGGGCCCTTATAATCACTGAAGTGGCAGGTCCCTGAAACTTAAATCCACCCTTTGGAATATATATATCTTCCTCTAACATACTTTTCACTTCTTCCTCATCCTATCAAATCTGCAAGTTATTATCATTGTAGTATATCAGTATTCTATGAGATATCCTGGTAATCCAGATCTCTTTGGAATATTTTATGACAGTTCGTTTTAGGAAAGATTGCAAATAAATATTTTATCAATTCTACATCAGTGAAAACTTCTAATTCTCTTCTATAATGAAAATATAAAACAATGCATGTGCCAAATAAATAACCATATACCACATACTTGAAACCTTAATGTTCTCTAGCAATGTACCACATCTAGGACAACAACAACTACAAGAGATCTACTACTTGAATGAGCTCATAGACTCCTCAGAAAGAGATGAGAAAGATCTTAGTGTTTTTATATTCTTAAGAAAAGGGGAATAAACTAAAGATACAGATGGAGAGGGCCAACTGGTTGAAAAGTAGAGACTCATTTATTCTTACGGAGTGGTTACTGCTGTGGAAAAATAAAAGAGATGAATAGAATAGGGATTGATAAGAGAGGGGGCTGGTATTTTACATAAGGCTGTCAGTAGAGAAATGCACAACTAAAGTTAAATGTAAGTAGAAACCCAAAGAAATCTGGGAAATAAGTCTATGGATACCTGTAGAAATGGCATAACTTATGGAATTATTGGCTTTAACATGTTCAAGGAAGGAGACCAATGCTATTAAAGCAGAATGAGGCAAGTGCAGAATGGAAAGAAATAAGATAAAGAGGAAACCTGAGGGACAGAGGTAAGGAAAGGGGCATAGATTGTATCCCATTGCAAAGTCTATGTTTTTCTTTTTGGTTTTTGTTTTCTGGTGAAAAGAAAGCCATTTAAAGATTTCAATCAGAGAAATGCTATTATCCAGCTTACATTTTAACAGAATCCTTACTCTGTTGAAATTGCACCATAGGAGCGCAAGAGTGAAAACAAGGAGAACAGTTAGGCAACTATAGCAAAAGCACAAGTGAACATGATCTAAGTCTTTAGTAGAATTAACTTACAGAAGAAGAGATTTTCATGTTCTACTGACTTGGGAGGGAAGGGGAAAATCTAAGCAAATGGAAACAAAATGCGGCAGGGGCAAAACGTGGAGAAAATTTCACTTGATATTCTTTCTTCTACTAGACACTGAAAAGTTTAGAGCCTACCATGTTTTCATTTTGTCTTGACTATCAAGAAGCTCAAAGCCAATTTTAATGCTTAATGTAATTATTCATTAATGTACTTATTCATTCACTTATACATTCAATCAACAACCATCTATTTTATGGCTAACATATGCTAAATATTGTGCAATAAGACATAGTCCTATGTATTGAAAATCTTGCGAAAGACAACAAGGGAAAAAATAAATCTGTAATTTTTTTTTTCCGGAAGATATACATAATCTTCAAGAGGCATTTTGGTTTTGGTTTATTTTGTTTAAAATCTTAAAACTATATTACTAATAGACATTAAGTGACAAATTAAAATTTTGGGAAAATGCTATGTATTATCTCAATACAAAATGGTTAACCTAACATCAATAACACATAGATTTTAGAGTCAAAATTATTCTTCTTCAGAAATGACCAATTGATGAACTGTGATTGTCTTTTGAATTGATTATTTGTAAGTAGAATTTTATTTTGAATCATTTTTAAATTGTGGAAATAACTAATCTATGTATATAAAAATCAAAGCATATAAAAATCATTGTTTAGTTGAAACAAATATTATAATTTGTTGAGCAACATTGCATAGGAAAAAAAAAACACCTATGCTTACATACTCTGACAAATTATATCATAAAAATAAGCTGTAATGAGAGCCATAGTGTTTGAAGTGCTTTATTTTTACCTCACCACATACCTTTAGTCTAGCTAATTTAGAAATTTTAATGCTTATCCATAAATACTCTTTTGATCTATGATATGGTAAAACAACCAATGTACCAATAAACCAGGCAATTCAACCAAACATAATTAGATTAAGAAAGCAAATAAACAGAGTCATATGGATTTTAAGACCTTTTAAGAATATGAACATTGTGGAAGGTCCAGCTCTTAGAATATAAAAAGCCCAATGGTATCAGGAAGCTAGTCACTCAATGAGAAAGAGTCAGACTTTGGGGATTCAGATGATACCAGATGGTAATTACTCAGAGGGGGTAAAAAAGTGAAATTTCTCCATCTAGTAACTTGGAAACACTAGCAAAACCTTAATGGGAAACAAAATTAAATCTGCCAGATGTCACCAGTGAAAATATTTAATTATCTGTGGATGTTACTTGGAGCCATTTCTCCAGGATTTGGGAATGTATCAGTAGTTACCATCATTATTTTTAAGCTTTTCAGATAGAGGATGTGTAGCAGGCAGTCTTATAATTGTAATTATTGGCAGTACAAGAGCACAGCCAAAAAATATAAAATTTGTTTTTTTTAATATTTTAGAATTATTTGATCATTTGTATTAGGTATTTTTCCATCATATTTGACTATAGGATTATCTTTCTGGTCTTTGATTGACCATTTTTTTAATAATTTCAGTTATTCCTCAACCTCTATATGTTTTTACAAACCAAAATTTTTAAATGTTTCTTGAAGTATTTCTTGTGTGGCATGTTTTCTCTAATTTGGTTCAAGTGAGGTTATAATATTTAAGGGAAAATAAGTAGAAATACATATTTATTCAACAAATATTTATTGAGCTAAATACAATGTTAAGATACTGGGATAGAGTTGTAAATAATACTTCATAGAAACTCCTCAATTTTATCAATGACTTCTGTGATGGTTAATTTTATGTGTCAACTTAGTTAGGCTTGGTACCCAGTTGTTTGGTTAACAACAGTTGCTATGAGATGTTGATGTGAAAGTAAATTTTAATTGCAATTAAATTTATATCAGTAAATTAAATTAAATTTTGAGTAAAGTAAATTATCCTCTATAATGTGGGTTTGCCTCATCTAACCAATTGAAGCACTTAAGGGAAAAACTGAGGTCGCCTGAGAAGAAAGAATTCTGCCTTCAAACTGCCTGTAGACTCAAGACTACAACATCAATTCTTTCCTGGGTCTCCAGCCTTTTGTCCTAACCTTCAGATTTTTAACTTGCCAGACACCTCAGTTGTGGGAGCCAATTATTTAAAATAAATCTCTCCATAGGTAAATAGGTGATAGGTAGCTGATAGATAGATGACAGATGATAGATGATAGATAGATGATGATGATGATGATAGATGATAGATAGATAGATAGATAGATAGATAGATAGATAGATAGATAGATAGATGATAGATAGATGATAGATAGATAGATGATAGATAGATAGATGATAGATAGATGATAGATAGATAGATAGATAGATAGATAGATAGATAGATAGATAGATGATAGATAGATAGATGATAGATAGATAGATAGATAGATAGATAGATAGATAGATAGATAGATAGATAGATGATAGATGATAGATAGATGATAGATAGATAGATAGATAGATAGATAGATAGATAGATAGATAGATAGATGATAGATGATAGATAGATAGATAGATAGATAGATAGATAGATAGATAGATAGATAGATAGATAGATAGATGATAGATAGATAGATAGATGATAGATAGATAGATGATAGATGATGATAGATGATAGATAGATAGATAGATAGATAGATAGATAGATAGATAGATGATAGATAGATAGATAGATGATAGATAGATAGATGATAGATAGATGATAGATAGATGATAGATAGATAGATATAGATGATAGATAGATGATAGATAGATGATAGATAGATAGATAGATAGATAGATAGATAGATAGATAGATAGATAGATGATAGATAGATGATAGATAGATATAGATGATAGATAGATGATAGATAGATAGATAGATAGATAGATAGATAGATATAGATGATAGATAGATGATAGATAGATGATAGATAGATAGATAGATAGATAGATAGATAGATAGATAGATAGATGATAGATAGATAGATAGATGATAGATAGATAGATGATAGATAGATATAGATAGATATAGATAGATAGATGATAGATAGATAGATAGATAGATAGATAGATAGATAATAGATGATAGATAGATGATATAGATAGATAGATAGATGATAGATAGATAGATAGATAGATAGATAGATAGATAGATAGATGATAGATAGATGATAGATGATGATAGATAGATAGATAGATAGATAGATAGATAGATGATAGATAGATAGATAGATAGATAGATAGATAGATAGATAGATAGATAGATGATGATAGATAGATAGATAGATAATAGATAGATAGATGATAGATGATAGATAGATAGATAGATAGATAGATAGATGATAGATAGATAGATAGATGATAGATAGATAGATGATATAGATAGATAGATAGATGATGATAGATAGATAGATAGATGATAGATAGATGATAGATGATAGATAGATAGATGATAGATAGATGATAGATAGATAGATAGATAGATAGATAGATAGATAGATAGATAGATAGATGATAGATGATAGATAGATAGATAGATAGATAGATAGATAGATAGATAGATAGATGATAGATAGATAGATGATAGATAGATAGATGATAGATGATGATAGATGATAGATAGATAGATAGATAGATAGATAGATAGATAGATAGATGATAGATAGATAGATAGATGATAGATAGATAGATGATAGATAGATGATAGATAGATGATAGATAGATAGATATAGATGATAGATAGATGATAGATAGATGATAGATAGATAGATAGATAGATAGATAGATAGATAGATAGATAGATGATAGATAGATGATAGATAGATATAGATGATAGATAGATGATAGATAGATAGATAGATAGATAGATAGATAGATATAGATGATAGATAGATGATAGATAGATGATAGATAGATAGATAGATAGATAGATAGATAGATAGATGATAGATAGATAGATAGATGATAGATAGATAGATGATAGATAGATATAGATAGATATAGATAGATAGATGATAGATAGATAGATAGATAGATAGATAGATAGATAATAGATGATAGATAGATGATATAGATAGATAGATAGATGATAGATAGATAGATAGATAGATAGATAGATAGATAGATAGATAGATAGATGATAGATAGATGATAGATGATGATAGATAGATAGATAGATAGATAGATGATAGATAGATAGATAGATAGATAGATAGATAGATAGATAGATGATGATAGATAGATAGATAGATAATAGATAGATAGATGATAGATGATAGATAGATAGATAGATAGATAGATAGATAGATAGATAGATAGATAGATAGATGATAGATAGATAGATAGATGATAGATAGATAGATGATATAGATAGATAGATAGATGATGATAGATAGATAGATAGATGATAGATAGATGATAGATGATAGATAGATAGATGATAGATAGATGATAGATAGATAGATAGATAGATAGATAGATAGATAGATAGATAGATAGATGATAGATAGATAGATGATAGATAGATAGATGATAGATAGATCCTATTGGCTTTGTTCCTCTAGAAAATCTTAATACAACCTGCATGATACTGAATCCAATGGTCATTGCTCATCTTTTTCCTGAACCTATCAGCAGCATTTGACTTCACTGGATAATCCCTCCTCTTTAATACACTTTACATATTTCTATATTAAGTGTCTTGTTTATTGACTGAAACTCCAGACTCATTTATCTCCTACTAGTATGCAATCTCCACTAGGTTAGAGGTTTTTGGCAATTTTATTCACTGTTAAATGTCCTAGTACCCAGAATAATGCATGACATATAATAATTAAATACTATATGTTTATATTTTAATGATTTAAAATAAAGTATTTTAAATATATTTTTCTTATGAATATATTAAACTAAAGTTACCACCTTATTTCAGAAAATCAATTCAAACACCCTTAAAGTCCAAACTCCTGCCAAATAGGCTTAACCTATATTCAATGACTCTGTTTAATGCCATTTTTATTTGTTTCTTTTTAGGAAAGAGTTTACTACAACTGTAAAAACCAAAAGGGCACTGAAAATGGACTGATTACAAGCACTCAATGTAATCAAGAGCAGAGTGAATGGCAACTTTGCTCTCAAAATCAGAAAGAGGTGAATTAGGAGAGATGGTGCCGACTACTGCTATCTTGACTACACCTCAGCACTGCATCCTAAGAATGTGGGAGTCATAAATACGAAAATGGAATAAGATGGTGGAAACTAATGTACTTAACTGTAGCTTCAATAATTATAATTAACAATGCATCCTGGATCTATTGAAACATTATTTGAGTAACCTTATCTGTCTGCTTACCTTGATTTGTCTCATACTCTACATAATCACCGTAATATATTCTAACTCGTGTCTTTGATTTTTTTCTAGATTAGAACACAGTGTAATCTCATGAGCATTTGAGCAATCTAGGGTGAACCACAGAGTTGGATTGTATTTCTACACAAAACATGTTAAGTGGAATGATCAAGTGTCCATCCCCTATTTGTTGTTGATTCACTGTTTTGAGTTTACAATCTTCAAAATACTACTCTAGAAGGAATCAGTTATTAACACAAGTTAAGTTAATCACAGATAATAAAGTAATATGTGAAGAATATAATAATGGTATTGTGAGTTATATCATTACTCATATCCCAGTAAACATTCTTCAAAACACTAAAATTAATTATATGTATATAGCTAGGCCAATTCTCAGGTCCTTCCATGATAATTACATGATTCACACACACACACACACAAATTTAAATTGGATTTTCTATATCTGTATAGAATTTATATTGTTTACTTTTTATAGTTATAAAAGGAATACCTTCTCATTATAAAAAATTCTAAAAAGTATTTTGAGATGAATAACTAGGCTTCATATAGTACATCAGAATCACACAAAAGCAGTACATCAAGGTAATTTTTTTAAAGAAATAAGAACAAAGAAAAAAACAGAAAATGGAAAGACCTGAGAAAAATCTTAACTTGAAGTCAAGAAAATGTTAATACCAATCCACTTTCAATATCTGATTGAAGAATTGTCTAAATAAAGTGTCACTAGTGCATGGCTTTATTGTGTTTGTAATTTAGCTGAGTTGAGAGTAGTGGAAAACAGTGTGCAAAACCTATAAAAAATTAATTTAGCATCCTGTTTGCCAAAGCAATCTTGAAGTGTTAAGGTTTGAAATATAATTCTTAGTCTTTCATTCTTTTTGTAATCTATTGTAAAGAAAAGAATGCATTTTATAATAAAGCCTATTTCAGAAAAAAACCCACACACACTCCATGCTCTCTTTTTTTTTGTAAATGGGAGAGAGAAAACACTACAATTGTTTTATGATGTCATGCACTGTCTATTTTAGCATCATTACAGAACATTTGCAAAACCAGGTTTTATTTTATTTCTTGAATAAATTCTTTCAAAATACACAATTAAAATTAATAAAGGAAATAAAATATAACCTTAAATGAGAGCTTATATATTGCATTCCTTACAACAGCTGCTTCTATTTCACTTTAAATTAACCAAGCTTTACATAGAGTCTTTGGGGCTGACCTTATAGAACAGCAATATGTACTATTAGCCCTAAAGCACATGTTTCCGATTTTGTGTATCTAAGATAACATTTCTTATAATAATCAAGAAATGAGACTGAATTATGCCTGAGAGGGGGAAAAAATTGTGTGTCATTTAAAATATCATTGAAATCTATATGAATGTTACCTATTGAAGGCACAGAAAACTACAAGCTTTATCTCACTCTTGATGAATCCATTTCTATTTTCTAAAGAGACCTATTCAGAAAGATAAAAGTAGAGTCCATAACTTTGACATCTAAAATTGATAATGAAAGCATGGTAAAAAGAGATATTCTCTCTTTACTTTCTATCCCTAGTGAAATTTTATCTTTATGTGTAATAACTTTCTTCTATGGAGCTTAAAGAAACTTATGTACACTAATTGGTGAATCCTTTCAACATCCTTGTGAAATAGGCAGGAAATCCCAGTTGGTCAAGACATGAATGAAAACAAAGTCACACTCTATTATTTACCATGGAAAATAAAATTTAATGAATTGCTACAAAGAAACTTTTAATGAGCTATTCTTCTCTGATGAGAACCAAACAAGAGGAAATGGGTTTAAAATGTTCTTAAATTACAGTAGGAGGGATATAAGATAGCAATATGAAAGACTGTTTTAATGGTGAGAATAAAAATGGAACTGGATTCGGTTAATTAGCCTACAGCATGCATGTTAACAGTGGGACACAAGATGACAGGCAAGGGTTGGGATCAGGAGGGCTGCAAAACATCCTAGGACCTTCTCATATATCTCCTTTTCCCATCTCAGGACAGTCAAGTACTTGTATTTGAATTTTGTACCAGCACAACCCTGGGTCTCAGGGAAACATTTCTCCTGTGTCATGGGTTTAATATGGGCAGTCACCAGAGACCCATAATACTATAGATTGTTGAGTCGTAGTTCCTCATTTTGGAAGAAGGTAAATTAATGATAGATTACAGATGTTAATTTTACATTGTTTGTACCAGGAAGAAAGTAAATAATGTTCGTTTCAAACTCTTCCAAACTCATGAAATTCCATATCAGTTAAAATTCTATAGTAGCAGTTTTGGATCAATGTAAGAGAAAGAGGGCCATGATGGATAATCTTCTGTTAAGGATATTGTCTAAGTGATTACTGGCTGAATGACTAATCCAACTAAGTTTACCTTACAGTGCTTTAGGAACCTATCAATAAACCTTTTAACATATTTATCAACTCTCTTACACTCAGAGAGTAATTCTGGCTCTGAACCCCAGAAAATCTACTCATCCTTTTTATTAATCTCTCCATGGTTTTACAAAATATGCTATAATTTGCATAAATGGTTCTGAGTGTTCTCCATTATCTTACCCTCCACCAAAGCATAGTTTTAATTGATTTAATTGATTTAATACAATCAAGGTATATATTTTTTCACAACTATGAATTAAAAATGTTCCTTTATTTTAAAGACACTGGTAAAATATATTGACTTCAGAGCTCGAGGGAAATGTGTTGATCCAACATCAGTCTGCCTTTCAATATTCCAGAAAGTACCAAAGCAGCAGCCTATTTTCAAAGTTTTGGGTTTCAAACCTAATAAACCAAAATTTTGTAAAAATATGTATCTTCACAAATATCATTCTAAATGGCAGGAATTATCAATGTGATCAAACTTATTGGCTTAATCTAAATGACAATTATCTTCAGAATTTCATGTATTCTCAAAAATATTAACTTTGTATCTAAACCCTAATTAGTTCTTCCAGACATATGTCTTATTTTCCACATAATAGAGTTTGAACTAATTGAAATTTTATAAAATAAAATTAGTAATGTACATTGAATTTTATGTATATATTCAGCTCATTAATTTATTTATTTTCTATTAAGAATAAGAGATATATACCTCTTATTTACAAAATTATTCCACAAATATTTCACTATAATAAGAGATCCAAACTGGGGTCATTGTTCTGCTAAACTTTGTCTTTCAAATCTCTGAAGAAGTGATGCAACCAATAGGGCAATGTTAGCTCAGCGTCCCAAGATGATCGCCAACACTTACCTCAGATGGGAAATACTTCAAAGTTCTCCTTTCTACCCTTCCTTGTTACCCAAATGAGACCTCTCATTTTCAATCTTTCACTTTCCCTTCAATGTTGGACATGAAAACTAGGAAAGGTATTTCTTGTCACTGAGGGATGAAACAACTAAATATAAAAAACATATGATTCTTGACTAGTGATGCTTTAGAGGAAAGATCTTAATCAAAAGGTGGGAATGCTAAATAAATAAAGAAAACTTCATTTAAAATGGAGTTGGGAAGCCCTGAAGGAGAGGCTCCCATGCACTGCCACCCAGATTCCAAACAAAAGGATATACCACAGCAGAAAAAAGAAAAATTTTCTCCTTGCCCAGCAAAATATCGCCACCTTTAACAATCATCTCGAACCTTCCTAGATGGTTGCCTTCAGGTTTGGGCTCTTGGTTACAACTCAGCCAACAAAAAACTGCCATAGTCAGCCAATGAGAACCATTACCACCCTGAATTCTTTGAAACAGCTCCGCCCAACTTTCTCTGTTTTTCATAAAAAAGCAAGCCCTTCTCTTCTGTTCTTTGGTTTACCGTATATTGCTTGTTCCAAATTGCAGTTCCTCTGGTAATCCCAAATAGAGTAATTGTGCTGGTTAAATAACTGACTCTTTTGATTTTTTTTAAGATCAACAGAAGAAATGGAAGCAAAAAAAAAATTTTTAAAGAAAGAAAAGAGAACATAGTCTAAGGGACCTGTGAAACACCATCAATCAAATCAACATATGCATTGAGGGAGGAGAGAGAGAAAGAGAAATTATTTGAAAAAATAATGGCAGAAAACATATCAAATCTGTGAAAGACATGAGTGTAAACATCCAGAAAGCTCAACAAATTCTGAAGACAATGAACTCAAATAGGCTGACACAGAGACACATTATAATCAAGCTGCCAAAAGAAAAAGACAAAGAAAATTCTGAAATATCAAGAGAAAAATAACTCATCCCACATGAGGGATCCCTGATGAGAAAATCAACACATTTTTCATCGAAACTTTGAAGTCAGGAAGGCATTAGGTTGACATACTCAAAATGCTAAAATAAAAAATTGTCCACTAAGAATTCTATATCCACCAAAACTTTTCTTCAAAAGAAAGGTAGAAATTAAGATATTTCCAGGTAAACAAAAGCTAAAGGAATTAGATACAACTAGACCTGCCCTGCAAGAACTCCTGAAAGATGTTCTGCAGGTTGAAATGGAAGGACAGTAGAAGTAGTATAAAGAAATAAAGATTGGAGTAAAGGTAAATATGTGGGAAACTGTAAAATATTATAATGTAATTATTACAAATAGTTATAGTAATTGTTTGTGACCCCACTTTTTGTTTCTACACAGTTTAAGAGACAAATGCGTTAAAAAGCAATTATTAGTTTATGATTTTGGACACACAATGTACAAACACATAATTTTGTAACATCAGTAGCTGAAAGGGTGGGGACAGAGATGACAATGAGTGCAGTGTTTGTATACTCTTGAAGTTAAATTGGTATAAATTCAAATTAAAGTCTTACAACTTTAGGATGTAATCCCCAAGGTAATAGCAAAGAAAATAGTTGTAGAATATACAACACAAAAGAAAATGAGAAGGCAATTAAAACATTTCACTCAAAACATAAATACAAAAACAAAAGTAAAGTGGGTCAAAGACATATTGTACAGCCATGTTCACAGCACCATTATTAACAACAGCTAAAATGTGGAAGCAACCCAAGTGCTCATTCACAGATGAGTGGATAAGCAAAGTGTGGTGTATATTTACAATGGGATATTATTTATTCTTACAAAAGAAGGAAAATCTGACGCATGCTATAAGATGGATGAACCTTGAAGACATTATCCTAAGGGAAATAAGCCCATCACAAAATGACAAATACTGTATGATTCCACTTATTTGAGGTCCCTAGAGTAGTCAAAATCATAGAGACAGAAAGTAGAATGGTGGTGCCAGGGATGGTGAAAGGGGAATGGGAGTTATTGTTTAATGGCTGTAGAGCTTGAGTTTTGCAAGATAAAAAGAATTCTGAAGATGGATGGCGGTGATGGCTGCACAATACAAATACAATTTATATGACTGAAATGTATACTTAAAATTTACCATCTTAACCATTTTAAGTGTTTTTTACCACAACTTTAAAAATTAAAAAATCAAAAGATTTTTCTCTCAAGGATTTTGAACATCAATAATTTTTTTTATGGTTAATGAGCTCTGAATTTAAGCAGAACTAAAACTCAAACTACAATCAAGAATGTGTCATCTTAGTTTTCATAGGAGGGTATGGCAAAAGAGAATCTAAGAAGACATTTAACATAACTTCACATGAGATTATATTTGAGATTAAAAGCCAAATTTTTAGTATGTAAAATATAAATTAGCAATCTAGTTATTTTTATTTCTTATAGAGAAAACATGGGAAAATAAAAATATTGCAAGCACATGTAAGTGATTTGTGTGTGTGTGTTGTTTGGATTTTGAAAGCAGTTTGTTTCAAATCTAAACCCAATTGCAGGAAGAGATTAATCAAAGAGTTTATATGCATATATGCATGGCCCACAGACAAAGGATAGTGTGGGGAAGGGGCAGGAGCTGGGTGGAGGGGGCCAATGGGAGGTAAAAAAGGGGACATATGTAATACTTTCTACAATAAAGATTAAATTTTTTTTTTAAATAAATAGGAACACTCTATGAACCATAGCAAAGACACACTATATATATATATATATAAATTTTCTCCAACTTGTTTCAATTGTTCACTTTAGAAAAGAGAGAAACTAAAAGTGAGAACACATATAGAAAATTATTTTTATGTTTCTTCAGCATATGCTTTGCCTTTAAATATTCACATCATTCAACTAAGTAATTTCTAACATACTCAAAATAAGATAATTTGTAAAGCAAAACTTTAATGGGGACATTGATTAAAATAGAGAGAAGAGGAAGTGCTTCTCAGGTCTTCTTTACTTTTCTTACTTTTCCTTTTTATTCCTATGCAAATAATTTTACAGAAAATGTTCACCACTCAGAGCAAACAGTTTTCTTCGGAGTGGGAAAATTAATACACAGAAATCTACCCTATTCTCTCAGAGAAATTTTATCCCTGTGGGTTATGAAATTCTTGGTTTGGGCTTCTTGAATGTCTAACTAGAATTTTTCCCACATAAACTGTAAGTTTATCAGAATGGTATAACGTCACTCATTGCATGCTCTCTGGAGAAAAGAAGGAAAGATCTTTCCCAGTGATGTTGTGATTTATAATAAGAAATATATATTTGGTCTTCATCCGTTTCTGGCATAGGGGTCCTAAAACCCTTGGGATTTCTTAAGCGGTGAGGGAGGTAAAATTAATTTTTGTTATATTATGAGGTGACTTTTGGATCTCACCTAAAGATTAGGGCTGATTGCCAAAGAACCAACCATGTTATTTGAGGGTTGGAACTTTCAGTACGCTCCCCACCACCCCCTGCATCCCCCGCAATGCACACACACACACACACACCCCTCCAGGGGGAATCCCTGAGATAATGACTGAAACTGGTTCTCTCCTAACTATAGAGAGAAGCAGAGGGGCCAGGAAGATCCTCAAATGAGAGGGGGGGGCGCACTTGGCCCATGCCAGCCCCCTGTACAATCTGTCCTCTCGAACAGAACTGGTGAGGGCTCCGTGGCTCACACACATCTTTGATTTGATAACAAAGTCCAGAAATGGAGAACAGAGTGAGGAAGGGAGAGGAATAGAGCGGAGCAGAGCGAAGAGGTATTCTGCACACCAGAGAAAAGGGCCGCAGGAAAAGGTTTATGTCACCTAAGTGGAGGGATAAAGGAGAGAGTAAATTACAGAGTTACTTTAAGAATGGCAGCAAAGGCCAGGGGGACCCTGGGGAAAGGAAACCGGGCTTCCTTGTTCCTCAATATAAAACAATCTCAGCATTGCACTGGAGAGAAATGGAATGCTCATCAATTATATTAAAAGTAGATTGACTTATTTAAAATGCAGCAATGTTTGCCAAAAGTAGATGGGAAACAGAAATTCAAAACAAGGTGAGGTCATTTGCAAAACCCCAGCCTTACCACTAACTCCCCGCAGCTGACAGTTCTTCTGCATCAGCAAGGTGCTGATGGGAGGTGGGTGGGAAAGGGGAGGCCAAATGGAGGAGGGGGGAGAAAACCCAAGAAAGAACGTATAGGTTCTTTCCC
Organism: Miniopterus schreibersii; assembly: GCF_964146895.1. Lineage (NCBI taxonomy): Eukaryota > Metazoa > Chordata > Mammalia > Chiroptera > Miniopteridae > Miniopterus > Miniopterus schreibersii. The sequence continues at coordinate 65,565,258 of NC_138101.1, read as the reverse complement.
CTCCATCACGTTCCAATACTGAGAAAGACATCTCTCTTTTCCCTGTATTTAATAGGCATTGGTATCGATTTAGAGTCTAAGTTACATTCCTGTAAGAATCAGGATTTCCTTCTTATACCTACTCTAGATACATGCTCATTAATCTTATTACAGCTAAAACCAGCCAAACTCTGGTAATTTCTGAGCCTGAATTTGGATAATCACTGTCTTTCTACAATACTGAAATTATAATTGTAAAGCTTGAAGTAACTTTAAAAATATCTAGTCCATATTTCCCAAGTTCTTTATCAGGGAAAGTCAAATTCAGAAAAGTTAGTTGATTTGCCTTATCTCACAGGACATGGGAGTATCAGCAACACCAGGGCTACAATCAGGACTTCTGGCATCTGCTACACTATAAAATTAAAGAAAATGCACACTTTGGCCTTGAATAATTAGATCAAGAACAAGGCAGGGACATCTGTAATATTTTGAACAATAAAAAAAGTAAATAAAAAATAAAAAGACAAAGAACAAGGCTTAGAATACTAACTAGTGGCTATACCAACAGAACTTAGTTATCATATCGCTTTAATAAGATCTATTAAGTGGTGATATAACTAAAATAGAGGGAATGATAAGCATGCACAAATATTAATCATGGTTCAAATAATTTTAGGGCACCATACAAAGCTTATCCTCTTAGAGCCCTGGCCCATGGGGCTCAGTGGGTTGGGAATCATCCTGTGCAATAAAAAGGTTGTTGATTGAATTACTGGTCAGGGTAAATGCCAGGGGGTTGCTGGCTTGATCCCCAGTAGGGGGCATTCAGGAGGCAGCCAATCAAAGTTTCTCACTGACGTTTCTCTCTGTCGCCGTTTCCCTCCTTCTCTCTCTAAAAATCTTTTATTTTTAAAAATCTTTTAGAACTGTTGCCATAATAAAAACTTACTTTAAAAACAAAGCAAAACAAACAAACAAAAATAATGGGCTTATGGGTAACAAAAGCTTTCCTACCTATTCCTGGGGAAATCAGAAAAGCTAGTGTGATTGGTAGGGTTTGCAAAGGAGACATTAAATTAAAAGTCAGCCCTTGTTACTTTAATCATCAATATGATGGAAATTTTTTTGACAATCACTGTCAATTTGCACATTAAGTCACTATTCAATCATCCAAATTTGAAACAGAAAGTACTGTTTTCCTCCACAGTGGGATTAAACATTAAGACATTACAAATTATGAAAAGTTGACTGTAATCAATTACTCTTATAGCTTCTTTTCTTCTCAATGAGTTCTTCAAATTAGGTCATACAAAACATGATTTCCAGAAAGTCAGATGTGAGTGCATCTAGAAGAAGAAAGAATATTTTTCTCAAGAAAAAGAAAATATACTTTACTCTCAAAAGCTAGAGAAAAGAACTATGTGATATTAGATATTAGAATTCTCGCTGGTTTTAGAAAAAAGTGGGCTTCTGGAAATATATAAAATTGATAAATACATATAGACTATCCAGAGGCAATGCATTAAAAATGTAAAAGGTGGCTCTTGGGGCCCTAGCATTAGAGATTTTTTAAGAAGTTCAGTTCTCCCGAGGCATTGTGACTTCTGTTCTGCATTGCCAATTTCAGCATTACTCTATATCTCAGTTTCTTCTGTGGGAAAATGGAAACTTTCCATGCCCTTTTCAGATTTATTGGAAAGTGAATTACTAAACATTTTGTAAAGAAATTCCCATGAAAAGGTTGAGACACTTCACTCTCTAACTCCCATTGTGCGTAGTTTTCAGTGTCTTGAGGTCAAGGTAATCTAAATGAATAGTTCAGCTAATGGAACAGGACAAAATGGAGAGAAGGAATATTGAGTACATGTTGGATATAACATAGCCCTTAGTCCTGCTCTTCTTTCTTTACATTCTCACTGAGGAAACTCATCTCCTTGGAATACCAATATAATATTGAGGTTCAGACATAGGCTTTAAGTCAGACAGCATAGGACTGAAACCTAGTTCTTTCAATTACCAGTCATGTGACTCTGAATAAGTTGCTTCACATCTCTGAGTCTATTTTTTTTTTTTAATTTATGAAATGCATACGAGAGAATGGTGAGAAGAATAGTTTCTACTATCCATGAATTGCTGAGGCCCAAGGCTGATAATAAATGCTCCAATTCCCCTTTGTTGTATACTTGCTTTCTCAAATCCTATTGCAGTAGGACTGTGCATAGGAGCCAATTTTGACCAAAGATGTAAGGATATGTCTTCCTGAGAGTTCTGGTCAAGATTTTGTTTCATGCACGAGAGACAAAGCTTCATAAAGAGAAAGCCTTTGCCTTTTGGCTCTGGAATTCTTTAAGTACATTTTTGTGACCTGGGGATATGGTGGGGCACATTATAACCTGGCAGTGATAAGCCACAAATAGGAAGAACCAACACACAGGGAACTGCAGAGAGAGCAGATGGAAAGAGAGATGATCTTTTTGATGGCATCACTGAGCTGCTGAATCATCCCCCAACTCCTCACATCCGGACTTCGGCAAATGCAAGATAAACAAGTGTCTTCAATGGTTGAGTTTCCCCTTTTTTTTTTTTTTTTAATGAATCACATTAGGCTTTGTGGATAAGTTATTTTGCCAATTTAAAAGTCCAAAAAAAGTACCTACAACTACCATCTAACACTCTTTATCTCTTGAATAATGGGATAGTGTGCTGGATAGTTTGTTTGCCCTCTAGGTCCTCTGACCCTTCTACTTCATCCCTCTATATTTGCAAAGAGACTGGCCTTTTTGGACTTCCTCAATAGACTTCCTTGTCCTCAGGCTTCTGGTTTGCTTCAGCCAATGGAAGTCACCAGCAAGACAGAAGCAGGTGAAAAGACAGTGAGGATGGATACGTACTCCTCTCCCTGCCCCGTGAGTCATGGTAGGTCGGGATTTCACAGTTCCTATCAGGTAACACCTACTCTCCAATGACCACTTCTCTTCCACACTCTAGCCCCGGGTACTGTCTCACCTTTGTTGGTTTCCTTCAGCAGCCCACACCTTTATAAATAGGCCCCTTATTAATTCTCTTCAGTTGTCCCATTTGTATATGTCATCTATTTCCTGCTGAATTCTGACCTAATTAAGTAGAAAGAACATGGTATTTTGAATATAAACCAAGGGTACAAAAAAAAAACCTCTTACTAGCCCTGGCCAGGTAGTTCAGTTGGTTAGACCATTTTCCCAATACGCCAAAGTTGTAGGTTCCATTCCTGGTCAGAGCACATACAATAATCAACCAATGAATGCATAAGTGGAACAACAAATTCATGTTTTTCTCTCTCAAAAATCAGTCACCCAGCCAGTGTGGCTCAGTGGCTGAGTGTCCACCCATGAACCAAGAGGTCACCAGTTGGATTCTGAGTCAGGGCATATGCCTGGGTGGTGGGCTCAATCCCCAGTAGGGAGCATGCAGTAGGCAGCCAATCAGTGTTTCTCTCTTGTCAGTGTTTCTATCTCTCTTCCTTCTCCCTTCCTCTCTCTCTAAAAATCAATAAAAAATATTTTAAGAAAAAGAAAAAAAATCAATCAATCAATCAACAAATAAATAAATATAACTTACTAACTATGCTAAGGCAAGTTACACAAGAGTGCTAAACTTTTTAAAGTGGGTTAATAATACCTACTCCAAAGGGTTATTGTGAGGATCAAATATGATTAGATGTTTAATAAGTGCAAGTTCCTTTCCTGTCACCTTAACTCCAGCTCTTCCTTCAATTACTGAATAAAGAACCCATTAATTCTAAAGGCACCAATTTTACATAGAAGACCTAAGTCTTTAACATAAAAAAGAAAGAAATGGCTCAGGTACCTCTGCCCTCTCTTCATCACAATCATTGTAAATCTCAGTAATTGATTGCGGTACTTGTTCTCACTGAGCTCTGATGTAATCTCAGAATCCTTCTCAAAAGAAAGCTTCCTTCAAAGCCACTTTTTCCTCTCCTCTTCCTTGGACATCTTTGTTTCTAATCATTCCAGGAACATGAAAGTTTCAAACTAGGTTGTGAGGTGCTTACAGTAACAGATGGAAGTCCACATTTTTAGAATTATCTCTGATATTCTACAGAAGCTAAGATTTGGAGCACGATTTTTTTTTCAGTGGCTGAACAATGAATTGTACATTGAGCTCCTGGCATCATTCTACCATCCTGGGTACAACTTGAAATAAATGAACAAATAAAAGAAAGAAACAAGAAGCCTGAGTTCTTTCTCACACAGAGCAGGTTACATGATCCATTTACATCTTCGGATCACAGGGTGAGAGATGGAAATGACATAGTGGGAGATCCACACAGTGGGAGATCTGGTTATAGTCCATTACATTGCAGAATGGGCTCCCTATGTACGTTGTCCAGGCTTTGATGGTCTTGTTTAAGGACTAATCAGCAGTTGGCAATATTGATTTTTAGGAAAATTTCTAGTAGCAGCACCTGCATTTAAATAGGAAGGCAACACATCTCTTTGATTAAAAAAAAAAAAAAAAAAAAAAGCTGACTTCTGTATGAAACATTGCTGCACTGCATTCATTCCACTCACTGAATTATTGTTTGTGATACACAAGTAATATAACCATAGGACCTACATCCTCAGTTTCCCCAAGTGCCCTTTATGAGGAAATAAAACCAAAGAGATATTGTTGTGGATAATATTTTTTAATGCAGCTTGTAAATTAATTAAAATGATTTCAAAATGTTAACATTTTGAGGTATCATATAGAACTTCAAAGTATTTCCTCGCTTGTAACTGAAAAAGTAATATAAATGGCTAGTGTGTTTGACAAGCATGTCTATATGTGTGTCTTTTGGTGTATATGTCCACTTGCCTTCAAGGAATATTATCAGAAATGGTATGTAGTATATCCAACAGAATACTTTATAACATTTATGAACACATACATAAAGGCACTGAGCTAAGTGCTTTCCATAATATACTAACTCAATTGTCATAACATAACAAAGTAAAATATATATTGTTTGTTATTATCCCCATTTTATAAATGAAAAAAGTCAAGGTTCAAAAAATGTCATGTAAATTGTCCAAAGTGCTAGAGCTTGTAAGTGGTAGAATCAAACCTCAACCACAAAGTTTATATTTCAAAGTCAATGCTCTTTAAGATTCATTACACTCTCTCATGTATGTACCATCACTGATAATTACAAAAGGAAAACCAATAAATACTCATTGCATAGAAAAAATAGTAAGTTAAAATATTTAATGTAATAAAGGTCAACAACAAATGATCAACTATAACCAAGTACACAATGAAAAAATTATTAATACTGAAATGGAAAGAAAAAGGAAGGGTGGGAATTAATGTTTAATATTTCCATTTATTTAGCAAACATTTATCAAGTCCCCCCACTAGATGCTAAGCCCCATGCTCAACAATAGGAGTATAAAAATCCATAACAAAATAGCCCTACCTTGAAAGAGTGTAAAGTCAAACAGAGAGATGCAGATGTATAAATAACTATAATGTTATTCCCATGGAAATTAAAATTTCACCAGGCATAGTAAGTGCATGTGGAAAAGATAATTGTCATTAACACATCCTGGAAAAGGTTGTGAGGGAGGTGGGAAAGGTTTCATGAGGACTTGACTAGAGTTGTCTACTGAAGTAAATAGGAAAAAATAAATAATTTTTTTCTAAGCTTATATTTTCAATAATAACAGATCGAGATATAATTTATATACCATTAAATCCACTTTTTAAAGTACGCAATTGCACATTTTTAGTATACTCACAGAATTGTATAACCATTGCCACTATCTAATTATAAAACATTTTCATCATGCCAAAAGATACCCCATACTCACTAGCAGTCACTCCCCATTTCCACACTAACCCCACCTCCTAGAAATTGCTAATCTACTTTCTATCTCTGTGGGTTTGCTTACTCTGGACATTTCATGTAATGGGAATCATACAATATATGATCCTGTGTTACTGGCTTCTTTTACTTAGCATGTTTTCAAGGCTGATTCCTGTTGTAACATGTATCCATACTTCATGTGTTTTTATTTCTGAATAGTATTCCATTGTATAAACATACCACATTTTATTTATCCATTTATAAGTTGATATCATTTGGGTTGTTTACACTTTTGAGCTATAATGAATAATGTTACTGTAAATAGCCATGTACAAGTTTTCGTGTGGACATATGTTTTCCTTACTCATGAGTATATATCTTGGAATGGTGCTATGAATCTGTCAAATTTACACTTGTTAGGTGGATCACAGGGTGCCAGATAATGAGTTTTGGTTCAGTAACAAACTACATGAAAAATTGAAAGACAGAAGTTTGTTATTCACAGTCCTTGAAGAAGTACCTGGCGTACCTCAAGGGGCTACAAGGAGAGATCAAGGCAGAGTGCAGAGAGAAAGAGAGAGAGAAGATGTGGGGCGCATGCCTTTATTAGGGTCCATGGGTGGAGTGCCTTGGGACCCTTGGTCTAAGGCCAGATTTGTCAATTCAAACCTAAAGAGCAAAATTTTGGTAATTTCCACAGAGGTCTTACCTAAGAGATGCACAAGGGAAAGGCACTGACAGGCATGGGAGACAAAAATGAGGGCTTTGGGAAAGTCATATCAAGGACTTACATTTACTTGTGACTCTGTGGGCTGTTATCTAGGATACACACTTGCATGAGGGGCCAAGTGTCAGATTAAGACTCCTACAGGCCACTTAGCCAAAAACAATGGATACCAAGGCAGAAGTACCATGGAGTAGCTTAACTAACCTCTCAAAAAGTGGAATTCAGGGTCATATAGTAACTCTGTATGTTTAACATTTTAAGGAATTGTGAAAGTGGCTGCATTACCAGCAATTTATGAGGGTTCCAATTTTTCCATATCCTCAGTAACACTTGTTATTGTCTATCCTTTAGTTTTAGCTGCCAAGGTGGATTTGAAGTGGTATCTCATTTTGGATTTAATTCGAATTTCCCTAATAACTACTGGTATCCAGCATCTTTTCATGTGTTTATTGGCCATTTGCATATTTTCTTTGGAGAAATGTTTATTGAAATATTTTGTCCATCGTTCCATTGCCCTTTCATTATTACTGAGTTGTAAGATAAATATATATGTAATTTTACCCCCTGGTTGAGTCTCTTGTCAGATATATGACTTGCAAATTTTTTTGTGTGTTTTTTTCCCCATTCTATGGGTTGCCTTATCACTTTCTTGTGGTGTTCTTTGAAGCACAAACTTTTTCATTTTTATGAAGTCCAACTTATCTCTCTTTTCCTTGTCACTTATGCTTTTGATGTCATATCTAAAACAATCAAGCCTAAGCCAAAATCATGAAGAATTACAGCTATCTTTTTTTGTAAGATTTATATAGTTTTATCTATTTTATTTAATATATGATCCACTTTGAGTTAATTTTTTTATATGATATGAGGTAGGGGTCCAACTTCATTTTTTTCATGTGGATCTAGTTGTCCCAGCACCATTTGTTAAAAAGACTATTCTTTCCCCTTTGAATTGTCTTTGCACTTTGTAGGAAACTACTGTAAATGTAAGAATTTATTTTGGCACTCTGAATTATATTCTATGTTTTTATATTTTTATCCTTATATCATAAATATTTTTTAAGTCTTAGAAGATGAATGAGTATTTGCCAGACAAAGGGTTCAAGTGAGATGAGAAGGGGGGCGGTGGGCATTCCAGACAGACTTAGTAGAATGAGTAGACGTGTGTAGGAGGAACACCGTGACCACATTGGGGAAGAACAGGAATGGGCTTTGGCTAGAGTATTAACAGCTGCAGATCATAGTAGGGATGGAGAGAGAGGTAAGGTCTAGGACTAAGCAGTTTCACTTTTAACCTATAGAAAAATGTGGGGCTCGTGAAGACTTTTACACATGATCATATTTGACCCTGGAAAGGTCTTTGTAGCACAAATATGAAGAATAAAGTGGAAGACTGGAAGGTAGAGGCATCATTTCAGAAATTATCTCATTATATTCAAGCAGTCAACCAAAGAAGCCTGAAGTAAGACCATACAACGGGGCCAGAGAAGAGGAATGGATGCATTGGACAAATGTTTAAAGGGAAAAATCAGTAATGTTTCTTAACCAGTTGGAAGAGTTTAGGTTGAAATAAAGGAAAAAATTATTCATGACTTCCAGGTTTCTACTGAAGAGTGCTACTCACCAAGCTAGAGAACATGAGAGGGTTAGAGCAAGTATAATCATTTCCATTTGGGGCATGTTGAATATTCATGAATACTTTCTATGTGTCAAGCAGTTCACTGGTCGTTTTACATTTAGTCTTTCATTCAATTTATATGCATTATCTCACCAGCCCCACAAGGTTATATTGATTCCATTTCACAAAAAAGGAAACACCACTTCTGAAACCTTGTCCTTACACCAGGCTGTGGTCTCATCTATGCATTTATTTAGCATAACATCTTCTCTAAATGTTATCATTTGTCTTTTGATTATAATGTAAATTTGTGCACACTACAGAATTCAGAAATTGCTTTAAGGAATATCTGGCTCAGCCCTTAAAAATAAAGTATTATAAATCAGGACTGATAATAAAATTAGTGTCATACAAAGGATCACCTTGGGCCATAAAGCCACTTAGATATGCAATATACTTCTTGCCATTTCTTTTGCCAAATTAAGTTTACTATTGGAGTATGTAAACATGATCTTTATTTTATTTTGTAATATCCTGCATAACTTCCCAAATTGGCCAGAAGAACAAATTCAACTCTTCCACCACATCTAAGCTTACAACAATATGTTTCAGATAAATGTCTCCAAATACTGCGGGCCTACAGTTTGTTTTTGAGCCCAGCAATTTTATAGCAATACTGTAAAGCAATGACTTCAATTTCATATAATCATGCTTGGCACAGATAATGGCTCTTATCCAGACCTATTTAATTTCACCTTTTAGGAATTATGTAAATATCATATGTCTCTTTTCGAAATTTACCACTACAGTGTTACATTACTGACCTCATCTCTCATAGACCACACAACGTATGGACCTTAGCATTTGTCTTTTTTGCACTTAGCTCATGTGGTGAGCACCTGAAAACCATTCTTAGAACTTACCACCCACTCTCTCACCAGCTCTGCCTCTGACTTTTAAATCATGCCTGTTAATTTCTGTGGAGACGTGGCTGACAAGCAGGATGTGATGTACTGTGCAGGACCACGATCACAGAGGTACACTACCAGGTCAGTATAAGACTTGAACAACATGATTATTTATGATAGTTATTGGGTATGACCAAAATTAAGTGGAGCAAAAGCAAAAGACTTGTGCAAAGCACTGAACATTTTCCTTTTGTATATATATTCATGTTATGCTACAATAAATAAACATAAGATCTCTGGACTCAGGTAGACCTGGGTTGGGTTTCCCTCACTGCAATTTCTAAGGTGTGTGGCCTTGGGAGAATTCTCCTGAACCTCAGTTTCCTCATTGGGAAAGTGATAATAATTGTGTCTACAACACAGACTTGTTATGAGGAGTACATAAAAAAAATTCCCATAAAGCACTTAGCACATGCCTGTTTCTCAATAATTGGCCATAAAGTACAGCTGTTATCATTACTATTACTATTGTTTCTGTCACAGTTGGGATTTGGGGGGAGTCTTTGTGACTAAAGTGGCCTAGATCAACAAGATTAGTCCCAAAACAGAAGCAAAGCACATTATTGCCAACTTTAACTAACTTTGGATAACTTTAACTTTTCCTTTAGAAAACCCAGCATTTCTTGATTTTATATTTTAAGTGTTTTCCCAAAACATTTTTAGGGAAAGAAGCATAAAAACAGAGTACCAGTTTATATATATTGATAAATCCAACTCCTCACGTTCCTCTGCCTTCTTCCCGTGTCTCTTCTCCCCATCTCTGCACTCTGGCGAACAACCCTATTGTTCTGGCCCAGTGCTGCAGCTGAAATGAAAATAGCAACTAGTTGAGCAGATTGGTATCAACAACTCCACTCTGAAAAAAGAGCAACCTCAGCTCTGCCATTTACCAACTTTATGACCATGAACAAATCACTCACCCTCTCTATGCCTGGAAGTCCTTTAAAATGTCATCAAAGATACATTAATATTTTTTCAAAAGCCTTCAGCAGGTTGTTTGAGTTCATAGATTAAAGTGTCTAAAACAATGCCTGGTACATGTGCTACAAAAGTCTCAGCTTTCTATTATATTCTGCTGAGCTTGTATAACGTTGCACGTACACGTACACGCAAACACGAAACTGACAGTTCCTTTTCTGCACCACTCTACTTCCCTTTCTACAGTGTGTTCTTAGGAATCTGCATTGTCTAGAAACCTGCAATGGACGTCACTCTTCCTCTGATTCTTCTTAGTTTTTCTGTCACCCCTCAGTATACAGTGGTACCTCGGTTTCCAAAGTCTCTGCTAGCGAACATTTTGGTTTCCGAACACAGTAAACTGGGAAGGCAATGCTTCGGTTTTCGAACCCGCCTCGGAAGTCGAACATGCCACGTGGATTCCACAGAGGGCAAGATCCTGAGTCCCAGCTGTCGGCTGCTGATCCCTTGGTTTTCCAACGTTTCAGAGCTTGAACAGGCTCCTGGAACAGAGTACATTCGAAAATCGAGGTACCACTGTAGTTAGAAATTTAGAAATCTCAAATTCATTCTTCAGGACACAAAAAGTGCATTTAGTACTCTTATGTTGTTTTATCTTTTAAGGTTAAATAAAAGGCTGCTATATAGTAGAGCTTTGCCATCCAATATTTTATCCCCTGGAAGCACTCAAGACCTGCATGTAATGCTAGCGACTATAGCACCCATGTAGCTGCCACTCTTTGATAGGAGCCTGATAAGATAGTCCTATTGTTCTGAATGACATCTTTTACATCGCTTAGCTGGTGCTTGCAGTCCATCATTAGACAAGCAACACGCACATATACACACAAACACACAAACACCCCCCTCACACACACATCCTACATAAACTCAATATTGGATGGGAAGATACTAAGGAACTTAGAGGATTTTTTGGTCTTGCTGTAATCAGTAGTATTTTTTATTGGTCTAGGATCTCCGACACTTTGGTATCAGCAAACTCTAGGGACAGTATCTGGCAAGTTAGCTCCATACCACAACTATTGCTAAGGAAACAAATTTACATTTTTTTGAAAAAACAAAACAAAACAAAAAAGTCAAAATCTAGGTTCCTAGGAAGATTGTAAATATATTAGAAAAGTTATAGTCATTATCATGTACCATCTATTTTATTAGCTTGAGGTTCTAAACTATTTTGCAAAAAAAAAAAGAAAAAAGATATTTCCAGTAAAAATGGGAGATTTTGTGGCATCAAGTCTAGGAAGAATTAGGTGTGGCATCTCTTAACTGCTACTCATGGCATTCATGATGCTTTATATGAGCGATCTTCAACCTGTGTCGATAGCACAACAGTGTTCCATAAGAATTTTTCAAACCTGCAATATTTGACTATTTAGTCAGGGGCACTGACCTCTTTTCCCTTAGATTGTCAGATTTTAAAAATGACAACAACCAACACAGTAGCCATCCAATGTGAATGAATCAAAATTTTACCCATATTTTTGTCAGATTGGCAAAAATTATATCTATTGGTGTGCCATGGAATTTTAGTAATTAGTTTATGTGTGCCATGAGATGAAAAAGGTTGAAAATCACTGCTTTATATCATGACAAGAGAAGTTTCTAGTACTTCCCAGCACATTATTATAATGTATACGTCATGAATTTTTGAAATTGAATAATATGCGTGACATACCTAGAATCTCAAAGACAGTGAAGCCAGCCTAGTGTCTTGTCTCAGAGGCCAAGGGGTTAACAGCTTTAGTAATTATAATGAGACCTTCAGCTTCTGTGCCTTTGGGTAATAAAATACATCTATTCATGTAGGTTGAGTGCATGTTATTTTTTAGGTAAGTGGACTGAAACATATAAAATCTTTGACATATAAAATTATTTTAATGTATCTTCTGTGGCATTTTACATTATACTCTATCTTATTTCTTAAAAATGAATAAAATTTTTTTTCCAAAGAGGTTATAAATTAGGGTAATAAAATTTAACATACAATTTTCAAGAATAAAGCTTGAGAGCTTTGAGATCATTTGACCAACTTTGAGAATCTGAAGTGAGAATGTTTATTGTCCTGAAATTTATTTCTCAACACTTAATTTTCCTTTAGTAAGTATAGAATTAAAACTTTATTGATTTTTTCTCTTGCTTTCAAGACTGAATTTATCTTTTCAATAATGGCTCAGATTTGGTGGCCAAAAGTTTAGTTTTGTATGTCAAATCATTATGTCCTAGAGGCATCAGGTTATAAATTTTGTTTATGTTCATGGAAACATTTCAAACTATAAAAGTGCAAAAGTTAATTACATACACACACATGCACATGCAAACATTTATTAAGTCTGTAAAGCCGGACCTTATATATAAGCATGTCAGAACAAGAAATGGAATCTAATGCCAGAAATAGAGGTGATTATACTTTAAAAAATTTTAAATATGGGTAAAAAAATGTATTGATTATACTGTAAGTCACCAAAGTTGGCACAAAGGAGTCAAATTACTATGACAGAAATTTTTTTAAGTTGTCCAAGAATGACTTCTAGAAGGTATCTGGGCCTTGCTGTTTTTGTGACAGTTTCTTCAAACCTTCTAGGGATGTGTAATTGCAGAGCACCATAAAAGAAAGAAATGTTTCTAATTCATTTTAAGAGGTTAGCATATTCCTGGTCTGAAAACCTGATAATTTATAAGATAAAAACAGAAAACCATAAACAAATCTCACTGTTAATAAAGTTGCTAAAATTGTAAATAAATCTTAGAAAATTAAATGCAGTAGCATAGCAAAATACTGTATCCTGGTTGCCAACAATTACTCTTGACTCCACACAGTCCACATGCTAAACATAATCCCATTAGTAATGCCTCTCATTACTGTAGTGGTTCTTAAAGAAGGGCAGTAAATAAGGGGAGGAAGTGGGTAGTTTGGAAAGAGAAATGTACTTACTTTGTCCCCAAGAGGAGCCATTGCCTCATGGGCCCCAGGTATTAAAGATTTAAAAGTGATTCTATTTCTCTCTCTGTTCTTTTCTGAATTTCCTAAATGCTTTGAAGAGCACTTATTTTTTTATAATTCTAAAAAATTAATTACAAATACTCAGAAGGAAAACAAAAAAGCAAACAAACAAAAAACAGCAGCCACAACATCAACAAAAAACATAAGTGTTCCTGTGTGGGGATGGGAGGGGTAGAGTCTTTAAAATATAAACCAACCAAGTCTGGATTCAAGCCTACTATTCCCATCAATATTTCTGCCCAGACATGGGCATTCTTCATTGTTCCAGGAACTTTTATACTATGTTCAAATTAGGACCATCTGTCCCCTAAGTTTAATCTGCTGACCACTGTTCTCTAAAATTTTTTGAAAGGTGAGATCTGATGTCTTACTCTAAGACCACCTCAAACTGAATCAATCAAATCACCACCAACTTTAACCTGCTTATTAGTGTTCCCCTTGACTTGGAGCAGTGTTGGCGAAGGTTAAGGTCATTTAGACATCATAAGTAAAGATTCCGTGTCTTACTCTAAGTGGCTTCTTTATTATATGAAAAGATAACACATGAGCAAGGGGTTCACAGCTCAAGCCAATGCAAATTGGAATTTGTCTAAAACCATGAGAGTATCTTTTTTTAAAAAATATATCTTTATTGATTTCAGAGAGAGGGAGAGAGAGAGAAACATCAATGATGAGAGAGTCATTGATCAGCTGCCTCCCTCACGCCCCCAGCTGGGGATCAGGCCCGCAACCCGGGCATGTGCCTTGACAGGGAATTGAACCGAGATCTCTTGGATCTGAGGCTGACGCTCAACCACTGAGCCACGCCTGGCTGGTCAAGAGTATCTTTAAATCAAATTGCTATAAGTTAGTGCCCCGTTGGTGTGGCTCAGTGGTTGAGAGTCGGCCTATGAACCAGGAAGCCGTGGTTAGATCCCCTGTCAGGGCACGTTCCTGGGTTCCAGCCTGCAGGAGGCAGCCATTCAATGATTCTCTCTCAACACTGATATTTCTACCTCTCTCCCCCTCTCCTTTCTCTCTCTGAAATCAATAAAAACATTAAAAAATTGCTATAAATCAAGAACTATTTATACTAAAACTCAATATTATGAAGTATAGAGTAAGAATTTTAATGAGTATTGTGACATATAATTTATATAATTTTATACACACACACAGAATATGTGTTTTATGGACTGAAATGTATCTCTCCATAATTCATATGTTGAAGCTCTAGCTCCCCAGTACCTCAGAATGTGACTGTATTGGGAGATAGGGCCTTTAAAGAGGTAATTAAGATAATTAAGATGATTAGGTCATTAGGGTGGGCCCTAATCCAATATGACTGGCGTCTTTGTAAGAAAAGGAAATGTGGACTCAGACATACAGAGTGAAGACCACGTGAGGACATAGACAGAAGATGGCCATTGACAAGCCAAGGAGAAAGGCCTCAGGAGAAACCAATCCACTTCCATCTGATTTCAGACTTCTAGCCTCCAGAACTCTAAGAAAATTAATTTCTGTTGTTTGAGCCTTTCAGTCTATGATACTCTGTTATGGCTCCTAGCAACCTAATATAGTGTGTGTGTGTGTGTGTGTGTGTGTGTGTGTGTGTGTGTGTGTGCGTGCTTGCGCACACATAATTTGAGGTACAGTTTTTACTAATGTCACCTAGAGTCACCTTAACACATAATATCCCATTTCATGTATTATGAAGTCTAATGTCCTCCCAAAGATTCTTGCAAGTTCCTAGGGACTATTGTCCTTCTAGCTTCAACCTCTTGCCTGTTCTGAATTATTTCAGTTCAGAAGCCCTTTCATAACCTCCACCTTTTGTAGTCCCTGTCCTGTGCTAACCTAGAGTGGACCTCAGGCCTTCCCATTAATTTCTGTCAAAATTAAAATAAAATAATAATATAAAATAATAAAATAAAATAAAATAATAAAATAATAAATAAAATAAATAAAATAAAATAATAAAATAAAATAAAAGTAAAATGCTCACAATATTTAAAAACAAAACAAAAATTAAAATTCACTTTCACACTAAGGTGACCTTTACTACCCCTTTCTTGACCCTTCCCCCATCCCCAACAGTTTGGCCATCCCTTTACATGAGCTTGGCTCATGTTTTCAGGGCCCCATTCTACCTTAAACAGCTGATCAAACTATCCTCAAACAGAGGTGGTTCCCCTTCTCAGAGAAATCCTGGAGCCAGCTGTTAAAATGATACAGTTTTATCCCTGCTACATTATATTCAGCCAAGTTACTGAAAAGAGTGAGGTGATTTTTCAAGTTGTTTTTCACCCTAATTCAAAAATAATTAACACCAATCCTTTCTCATCACCTAATATTAATGCATTACTCTTCTATATGACCTCTGAGTTGATTCAAATATGAAATCTCCCTTAAACCTCTTGAAAATTATCTTAAAATTTTACAGACTCATTGGAGTTTTGACCACACATCTGAACTCTGAATATTATTTTTTAAACAGTCAAATGTTGCATTTAGCAAATGATTCAAACTATGTTTTCGAAGTGGAAGGTTTAAAAACTAAGAATCTTGTACATGTGCCACTTTTTATAAGGAACGTAGGAAAGAAGGCTTCGTTTTGCCTTTATTCAAAAGGCCTTGTTATGTGTTGATGTAGATTGCCTGGCTGAAGAATGCCAGTTTGGGGTTTCAGCAAGAAAGTGAAAATAAATTCTTAGGAAACAGGCTGCTACTGCCACCTGGGGGACGTTCTTTCTGCTTCATTCAAGAAACCAAATGTGCTTGTCAGATGAATGAATCCAGCTCGCGTTTTCCTTGTCATAGTCACATAGGAAAAAGACTTTAACTTTGTGCCCATGAAATTATAAGGCATTCCAGATGTCTCCGTGATTCCTCCACAGAAAATATATATTTCAGAGACTGTTTGAGGGGTTCAGGAGATGAACCAGAATATAATCATATGAAGGTTTTTTACATCTTACACACAAGAAAGTATTTTGGAAAAGTATGGGTTATCTACTAAGTGGAAAAATCAAATTTAAGCTTTCAATAACAAAATAAAACCCCCATTTTAATAAAAAAATTTTGCCTTCAAATTATAGTAAATTGTACTTATTGAATATCATTAATTGGTATGAAAAATGCATGTGCTGATATAATTATTCTAGTGATTGCATCAATTAGGATAAAATAATAAATGTCCATTATATGGAAATAGCCAAGAGAGTTTTCTTAAAGAATTTTTGAATTTATGAACTTGACAGTGTTATGAAGTCAATATCTATTTATTTCACATATATTACATGTCAAATTGTTGAAATTTTCATAAAGTATTATTATTCATCAATCACAATAGGAAAAAACACAACCATTGCTTTTGAATGTCTAGTTCTGTTTAACACGTAGCAATATTGCAGTACTTTAGGCTATAGGTAAGTTATTTATATTAGCAATGTCCTAAAACAAAGAATTCAATCCTGGCTGCAGAAGTTTCAGGAAGTACCTGCTGAAATTACAGGTCTGTCAGGTACATGAAAGAGTCAGTGCTGATTAGAGAGACACAATTAATCATTTATAGAGAGGATACTGGTAACAGATTAACTAAATAAAATAAACATAGTATCAGTCCCAGAGTGGTACAATAATGATGTCAAAAGGCTAAAGTTCATACTGAAGAACACCTGTACCAGCTCGAGGGAAGTTTTTGTGGAAAAAGCATTTTCAACATTGGAAAAGGTATGTGGGAGTGGGTGACCATACAGCAAGAGGATTGGGATTCCTTAATTAATTTTTTTAAAAATCATGCATCAGATTCAGTAGTAAAAAAAATTAGAGTGATTAAATTGCAGTCAACACTGCTGAATGAGCTGGGTGAGCTGGGGTCACTTTGTGGGGCCCTAGAAATGACTTTTTTTGTATAGGGGTGTGAGGTTCCTTCAAGGTGTTCGTGTTAGGGTCTGGGTAGACTGGGGTGAGGGGTATATAGAGGACATAGAAACCATATAACAGAAATGTAAGTCATAAACAAAAATAATAAATATGCAATATGAAATGTCCTTATTTCTGAATCAGTAGTGGAGCAGCCTTAGTACTTGGCCAGTGGCCCTTCCTCATTGATCTAATGAAAATGAAAGATGACTTTATAATGCTATCGGGGGGCTTCTGTTCTGCGTAAAATTAAACTACAACTTAGGGATGTTGTAAATGGAGTAGAGTCTCCCAAGGTTCTCCTCCCTCCTAACTGAGCTGCACAATGCGCTGGACTTTACTTTCTATATTAAGGAGTCAATACTTTACCGTGGAGAGCTATGGAAATGATTCATTAATTATTTCCTAACAGAAATTACAAGTAGTTCTCATTTTCATCAGAATGTTGCCTGGTTGGGGGGGGGGGGGGGAAGTCTTCTTTTTTTTAAATCATGCATCGGATTCATTAGTAAAAAAAAAAATTAGAGTGATTAAACTGCAGCCAACACTGCTGAATGAGCTGGGTGACCTGGGGTCACTTTGAGGGGGTCCCAGAAATGACTTTTTTTGTATAGGGGTGTGAGGTTCCTTCAAGGTGTTTGTGTTAGAACAGAAACAGAAGTCTTCTTTAACATTATTCATGCTTCATAAGAGAGAAGCATTCAGGAGGCCAGGAAAGACGATTTTTGCAGATGCCGCTTGTGTATTCAAGCAGTGGGAAGGTGGGAGGTGGGAAGGTGGGGGACATTGTTTAAATGCAAAGGGGGCTATTTCTTCCACTCTTTTGTTTCTGCTTCTCCAAGAGTGAATAATTTTCAAATACTGCTGCTAGCTTTGAACTTAGGAAGGTTAGCACCCATTCCTAAACCAACGTACCTACCACACTGACGAGCTAATATGGTTTCCATCACGGGTATGCGCTTGGTGGGTGTTTCTCATAGTCCTGTCATTCTTGCTCCCTCCTCCCTTCCCTGTCTGTATGTGACTCCTCTCTCTCTCCCATTGCAAACTACTGACATCATTTCAATCTTCCCTCCTCACTGGGATGTTCCACTTTGGTGAATCACCCCTGCACGCTTTCATCACTATGAATTGAGGGGAGAGCAAATTGAAGGTAATAGCTGGAGTGCTCCAGGCCAGGGAAGAAGCTTTGCATGGGGTGAGCCTAGAAGCCTACCTGCTCACGCTGAGCTCTTGTTTACTCACAGCCATGACGGACTCCAAAGAGATGACCATCAACTTGGCCCTCTTTGGCATGACCCAGAGTGGAAAGAGTTCTGCTGGAAACATTCTTCTGGGAAGCACTGACTTCCACAGCAGCTTTGCTCCATGTTCTGTGACCAAAGATTGTAGTCTGGGTCGCAGTTGTCACCTCCATGGCTTCATGCGTCGAGGGGGGCAAGAGATAACCCTGCAGGTCCGGGTGTTGGACACTCCAGGTTATCCTCACAGCAGGCTGAGCAAGGAGCATGTGAAGCAGGAGATCAAAGAGGCCCTGGAACATCACTTTGGGCAAGAGGGTCTCCATCTTGCACTGCTGGTCCAGAGAGCAGACACGCCCCTCTGCGGACAGGAGGCATCTCCCCCGGTCCAGATGATCCAGGTAATACAGAGAGGCAGTTACACTAGTGTCACTGTTTCCACTTGGAGGACGTTATCCTAACAGAAAAGAGCTAGAAAAACTGGTTAAAAGAGTAATTTAAAGCAAGTTTCAAACAAGTCATTTAAAACAAGTGCTGGTCACATAGAGCGAGTCAGTAAAAATGCTTTGATTTTCCCACTGAGTCATTTTTACAATTCTCTTTAGAGGAATTTAGTCAGTCATTTGACAACAGGGTCATTTAAAAAATGAGATATTAAAATTTAGAGGTTAACTAAGTCTCAAACCCGTAAAAACTGTAAACCTGAATAAGTTTGTAAATGTGGCCCTCAGATTATCTGTGCCCGAATCAACTGGGATCCTTGTTGAAAGTGCAGATTCATCCAAGCCCCACTGAAACAGAATCTCAAAAGTGGAGCCTGCGTATCTGCACTTGCATGAACTTTCCATATATTTCTTACAGTTAAGTTTCAGAATCACTGAACTAAAATACTGAGTGATATCCATCTAACATCAAGGAGACTATCTCTTCTAGTTGACCAACAAGTGGATGTTCATTCACTCACTCAGTCATTGAACAGTACCGAGTACCTGCTCAGAGCTCAATGATCGGTGAATAATATATGAGCCTGGCCATCAAAAAGCTTAGGGTCTGGCAGAGACAAGTAGACAAACAAGTATAAGACAATGCATCAAGGGCCAAAGTAGTGTAACGTACGACTAGGGCGAAAGGAGACTCCACTGAGACTTCCATGGAGGTGAACATTCAGGAGAGATCTATGTTCCATCTGTGGGACAGAAACCATGAATCACATGTTTTGCTTGCCTCATAATCTGTAGGGCCAGTCAGAAACTGTTCCATTCCAGCTGTGAGAAGACCACGGGGACCTCGACCATAAATGACACATGCCACCTTTGTCCTGTGGTCCATCCCTGTTGTTCGTTCATTTATTTAAGTCGCTAAGTTGAAGGCTCATTCCGCCAGTCTGGGGGAGGGGAGAGGTCCTGGGTATAGTTACACCCAGGAGCTGGAGGGAGTAATTCCTGCATACAGTATACATACATATATCAGCAAGGCCCCTGGACAACCAACAATTCCTGGAAACTGCTCATTGGGCTGCTCCATTCTATCCCATTTCTTGTTTCTCTGATCTGGGGCCACCCGAATTTAACTGCTGGACTTCACTAATATTACTTGGTAGCTTTGTTATGTCCATGGAGAATAGAGAGCAGGTATTTTTCATTCAGGGAAAATTTGTATAAACACTACTTTCCTTTTGGTCCAGCTCTGATCATACTGATATAGGATCTGTTACACTTAGAAAGATAGTACACTTTGCTTTAAAGAAAGACTTCTCCTTTAACTAGTAAAGGCATAAGACAGTTTTAAATGGCAGACACACATTTTATTTTTCAGTAACTGAGCATGTTTCTAAAAAAAAAAAAAGTCCGTATGTGCAATCACAAGAAACAAGAGGAAAACATTAGGGTGACTAGAGTATAAAAAAAAGATCCTCATCATTCAACTCCTGAAAAATCAAGGGCATGCTGTACAAAACCAAAGAGCAAGAGATGATGATTGCAATTAAGAAACAAAGTGGCCTCTAAGGAAGCCCATCAACCTCTCCCAAACTAATAAAGCCCACACTGAAAACACCATTTCTGGGGAGAAATCAAATGCCCACACTGAAAACACCATTTCTGGGGAGAAATCAAATGGAGAAAACCTGCGGCTTCCCATCAGTGTAATTTTATAGCAGTTTTTAACGTTCATTAAAAGCTGCTATTAAATAAACATTTAGCTTAAGCTATAGATGGATGTAATTCAGTAAATTCAGTAAACACATAAACAAATTATTTCTCAAAACTAACCTGACTCTCTTAATATGTCTCCAAATTTTTGTCTATGCTGGTCCTATTCTGAGCTAAAAAGGGTATTTAGAAGACATACATTTTGAAAGTAGATTTTTTTCCCAGTTTTAGGATATGGAACAATGTTACAATCCCCTAATTTTTTTTATAGAAGTAAGTTGATTCACACATGTCTCTGATCTTTTTAAATGGTACCTGGCATACAGCCTTCTCATATGGCTGTTTTCCATAAGTTAGTGTCCAATTCAGGAGTTGAAGGCAGGGAAGAGATGGGCTAGGGCCAAACTTGGATCCATAATAGTTTTTCCCAGAATAAATAAGTTCTCTCCCAGGAGAACTCAGCAGTGGAGACTTGGTAATCCCGAGGGGCCCACAACCCCTGGGAGGCACCGCAGTCCTACTTTGGGCTTCCAGCATTATCTTCTGTGGAAGGTCACCTGAGCACAGGCTGGCTGTTAGGACCCTCTCCCTGATACTGGTGGCAGCCATCTGGAAGTGCTCACACATTGGGAGCAGCTGCAGAATGTCTGAATCTGCAACAGGCCCAGCAGCTGTTAGGAAGGGGCAGGGAGTTGTGAAGGTCCTCTTGTTGCAGACACACCCTGGCTTTTCCCCCCCAGACCGATGCAAAATGGGGAGCAGAACATCTGCCTTCACCATTTTCCTTTCCCCGTTTCTGAGGGCACTGCTTCCCGCCCTGGGAGGAGTCTGTAAGGCCAATGCCAGAGAAGTGCCCCTTCCTTTCCTGGAACTCCCTGTTGTCTCTTTAAATGTCTCTCTCAATCTGTGCTGCAATATTTTACAGATGCATTAGAGTCTTCCAGCTGTGACAACTGAGACATTTCCATAAATGGTCCCTTTTGCTTAATTTTTGTTAGGCCTTTCCTAATTTACAGTAAAACTGTAGCGATGCCAGCGAGTCATCTCCCCAAAATTGGGAAATAAAAGGAGTGATTCTTTTTAATAGTATCTGAATATTATTTGAATGTTTAAAAAAATCCACAGTCTGGCTGGGCGTGGCTCAGCGGTTGAGCGTCGACCTAGGATCTAGGCGATCCGGGTTCGATTCCCGGTCAGGACACATGCCCGGGTTGTGGGCTCGATCAATGACTCTCTCATCATTGATGTTTCTATCTCTCTCTCTCCCTCTCCTTTCCTCTCTCTGAAATCAATAAAGATATATATTTTAAAAAATAAAAATAAATAAATAAATAAATCCACAAATAATGGATCAGGAAAGTGCTAGCATGTAGCCAAACACTAAGAACTGGATGCATGAATTGACTACAAGTACATTCTTTCCACTATCATGCTATTATTACTGTATACAATCAGGCTTTACACACTTATTTTTTATTTAGAATGAACATGACTACTGATGTTATAGGTGGATATGTATACAAAAGGCTGAGAAAGGCCAACACAAGGCTTGAAAATACTAAATAAAGATCATCTGCTTGGTTTTTTGATAGAATTTAGTTGAAAAATAAGCCTTGTTATAATTCTGGGTATATGACTCTAATGTTACTAAGACTTTCTTGGCTTCAGTTCCTCACTTATAAAATAGAGATGATTTTACCTGTGGGTTATGTTTAATAAATGGGATGTGCTTGGCATTGTGCCTTAGAGTAGGTTCACAGAACATTACTATTATTGTCATTGTTTTTATTGTCATCATCACTATTCAGATTGTGATGGGTGCCATTCAAATAATCTACTAGATATGAGTAACACATTCTAGAGGTAAAGAGCATGGGTTCTGGAATAAGTTATAGCTGTGTTCAAGTTCTTACTCAGTTATTTACTTGCTTTGTGACCCTGGGCACGTACAACTTCCCTAACCTTCAGTCTCTTCATTGATAAATTGGGAAAGATAATAATGTTCACTTTACTGCATTACTTTGGGGATAATGTCATATCCACACAATAGCAAATTAACTCAGGCACCGGCACATGGCAAATATACAATCGACATTGGCTACAGTCATTATGATTTTACTGTAGGAATTTGTCTTATTCTAAAATTAGGACATATAATTTGTAGCCTTATTTTGGGATTATCTTGCTAGGTTTCAAAAGAAAGTAAGAGTGAAATCAAACTTACATAGCCCTGATTTATAACTATAAGAACTTTCTTATTAATTTAGAAAAAAATATGAGAAGAAAATTCACCGGCTTATTAAGGATAAACTGAGAAGCCCCAGTTTAGTGGGAAGGACATGGGCCTGGCAGTCCAGAGACCTCTGTTACAGGCCCAGGCCTGCCAACAATCAGCTATGTTGCTGTGGCCAAGCCATTAACATCGCAGCCTCAATATCATCATCTGTAAAATAAGGCAATTTGGACAGATGATCTCTAAAGTTGAAAATCCTCTGATCCAACCTAACGAGGTCTTATCATTCAGCCTTGGCTCTCTGAAAAGGAAAATGTAGTGCTTTAAGTGGAATGAGAGTAAGGGAATAGCATAATATATAAAGAAGGGTCCTTATTGCCCTCCTTGTTCATGATAATTTTTTTTCTCAGTTGATGTAATACTTGGCTTTTTTAAAAGTTTCCCCCTAAAATGTCCAGATGCTATGATTTCATCAACCACAAACAAATGGGGCAGGGCTGGTGAGGTCCTGGGAAAATGAAGTCTACATCCTAACTAGTTGTCCCAAAAGGACTAGATGGACTCTCACACCCATTAGCACTCTGAAACCAAACAAATTCATGATTGATGGCAAATTTTCCATCTAGCTTAGTACTATATTTAAATTATTAACACCAGATAACTTACATTAACTTATCTTGCTCTTGGATTTTCATGTGAGGTATCAGTCAACCGTGATTATTCTTCCCCTGGGTCCACAGAGAGCACGTTTGGCCACTGACATGATGACTATACACCAAGCGACACTACTTTCAAATATTTTTCAACTATTTTCCGGCCAAAAATCAATCTAAAAATTATAAGCTAAATCAACCATTCTCTTCTATTTTTGGCAGTTATTCAAAAGTACAATTTCTCTCACAGTTCAGGATATGAATATCTTTTCGTAAATAATTATCTACATGTAAAAACTTCTCAGTGGCTGAACACATGGACTCCTAAGTGATAATGAACTCACAATTCTATTTTCCTTAGGTGCCTTTGTTCATTTTTCCTGAATCATAATATGCTTTAAAGTATATGTTTGAGATAAATAGGGAATGCGTTACTATCAGCTGCCTGCTGCATGCCCCTTATCAGGAATTGAACTGGCAACCTTCTGGTGCATGGGCTATGCCCAACCAACTGAGCCACACCGGCCAGGACTGTACAAGTTTTTAATATAATGATGTTTTTAAAATACTTACTGACAAATATGGCCTATACATCAACCAATATTGAGGGGTGGGTCTTGGGGTAGTGGATCAAGGGGTTAAGGGCAGTAGCTATTTACTAACTTGTATTTCACATTTCAATATTATGACTATCAGTATAAACACATTTACAATGTACTGAGTGAATATCACATCTAGCTCTAAGTTTGAGAAACTTCCAGAGACAAGAATGATGAAGGATCAATAGTTGTATTTGTATAGAAATAAAATCCCAATACTTTATAATCCCCAATAATGCTCAGTCCCTCTCTTTACTTGGTATGTCTTTACTGCCTGGTAACTCCCACATTAATTCCTGTGCTCAAGGCATCATCACATGTCAGAAGCTTTTCTCATCCTGTCCTTTACTCCCCCTTTCCATCCCCACCCCAAACTGGGCTAAATGTCTGCCCCTATAGCACCAATATATTTTCTATTACAACACTTGAAATTAAAATTAACTGTATTTTTCCCCGTCTGCCCCACTTCCTCAGCTCTAAGTTTAGTTAATACACAAGAATCTCCACTACTTAGAAGCAGGACATGCGTCTGTCTTGTTCTGTGTCTCTGGAACAAAGTAGGCCCTCAATAAATATTTGCAGAAGGAATAAATCACCTCGAGTGCTTTTAAAAGTTCACATTTCCAGGTTTCAAACCTAAAGATTCTGATGCATTTTTAGCAATCACCAAAAGTGGTTCTCATGTAAATGACCCAGAAATCTTTTTATTCCTAGAATCTAGACCTCATATATTTAGCATTTCATTAATTTTTTTCAACTACTTGTATTAATCTGCCAGGGCTGCCATAACAAAGTAGCACTAACTGAGTGGCTTAAGCCACAGAAATGTGTCTCTCAGTTCTGGAGGCTGGGAATCTGAAATAGATATTAGCAGGGTTAGCTCTTTCTAAGGGCTGTGAGTAAAAGACCTGTCCAAGGATTCTCTCCTTGGCTTATGGATCACCATCTTTATGTTCACATGGCGTTCTCCCTGTATTCGTGTCTTTGCCCAAATTTCTCTGGTTTATAAGGACACCAATCAAAATGGAGAAGAGGCCCACCCTCCAACCATATCTTAACTAATTTACATCTGCAATAACCCTACCTCCAAATAGTCACATTCTGAGATACTGGAGGTTAGAACTTCAACATAAGAGGTACAGTTCAACCCATAACATCACCTTTTATTTATTTTGCAGCTATGACTCTTCTCCCATGGGAGATATGATACAATATACTGAATATATGACAAACTCTGAAGAGATCTGTTAATTTTGTCATGTCATTGTTAGCTAAAATGTGGCAGTGCATACATACTTAGATTTACACAAGAGCTATGTTCTTTAAAAGTTAGGTTAAAGTGTTGCTAATTTATGTCTTCAAAAGCACATAAGAATATTTCAATTAAAGTATCTCTTTGAAAAATTCTTGTGTAAAGTTCAGAATCTGTTAAAATAATTATTTTCTTGTACTGATCGTGAAACTTCAATTCAGATTTTCTTGAAAGCAGGTCATTTTTAAACTAGAAGTAAACAATTATTCTATGGTGAAGACAGACAAATTTTGCACAGATATGAGGAAAAATTTTGGACCTATTCCCTGAGAAAGTCCCTCTGAATAACAAATAGAAAGTGCAGACTATAGGCAAATCCATGATAATGAACTACAGAACAAAAGAGAGGTTTTACAGGAAAGTGTAATTTTGTGTACCAAAGATTAAGCTTCAAAAGTATAGACAAAAATAAAACAAAAACAAAACTCCCCCAAAATAAAACTCTAAACCTTCTATTTGAGATGATGGTGAGGGTCCAAATTCCAGATTAATTCAAAATATATTAAGAGTTTACAATGTGCTAGAGGCTTTGATTTAAATCAAAGAGCTCACAGTCAAGTAATAGAGATGGATGTGTAAATAAATAGCTCTGCTAAAAGCCAGGCTGTATTGGGAGTAACCATGATCTCAAGATGTTTCTAATTTTAAATATATTGTCTCATAATTCCTGTATTTTCCTATTAAATTTGCATGTCCTGATTCTTCCTTCCTACTTCCTTCCTTCTTCCCTTCCTCCCTCTCTCCTTTTATTCTTTCACTATTTTCATTTTTAAATATTATATTTGTTATATACATTGAAAATAGTTTCCCAAATTGTCTTTCGATTTTTTAAGATTTTTTAAAACTAGAGCTTGTACTAATACTTTTCTATGGGTTTGTGTTCTCTAAGCATCAGTTTCTCCATGTCATGATGGAGATAAAAGTATCTCCTACAAAGAAAGCATTATGTTGAGCTTCAAAAGAGATAAAGATGTCAAGTGCTTAGCATAATATCTGGCACTGACTATTAGTCAATCTCCCCTTTTTCTTCTGATTATTAGAGGTTCTGGTTTTATTCCTAAGCATTTTATATTTTTCTGGCTATTATGAACTATAGCAGCTTTGGAAATATTTTGGTAATGGGAGTGTCTGGAATGGAGGGAATGCTATTTTATTGTCATATTGTCATGATTTCATATAACTGGAAATATTCAAAGAAGTTCAATAGTTATTTCTAGATGCCTTTCATATTGCATGAACAATTTGCCACATGCTATTACTTCTGCTTATTTTCACTAATCAAACAAGAATTTATTACATAACCAACTTCCACAGATTACTAAACAAAGGAACACCAGTCCTCAGTGTTTTTCAACCACATTAGAGGAAATCATCTGATAAATTGTGTTTGATTCTAGGCATGTGAAGTGAAGGGGGTGAGAATCACAGTAACATTTTGTAGTTGTTCCAGATCACCAAATGTATTTTAATCTTAGCTTTTCCATTACATATAACCAGATTATGTAATTATAAATCTTTAGAAAATGCTTGTAGCTATAATAATAACACAACATTACTACATACACACAAAAATACAATAATTCCCTTAGCCAAGATACTTTGACTTAAAGGAATTCAATGGGTCCAACAGATTTAGGTAGACAGACAAATATAAATTACTGAATGTTGTAAGTGCAAATACAGTAGTCCTCCCTTACCCATGAGGGATATGTTCCAAGCCCCCCAGTGGATGCCTGGAACCACAGATTACAGTACCAAACCCTATACATACTGTTTTTTTCCTTTACATACATACCTATCTATGATAAAGTTTAATTTGTATGTTAGGCACAGTAAGAAGTTAACAATAATAATAAAATGGAACAATTATAACAATATTCTGTAATAAAAGTTAATGTGAATGTGGTCCCTCTCTCTTAGAATATCATATTGTACTGTACTTGACCTTCTTCTTGTGATGGAAACCAGACACAATGGGTCCAGCCTGCCTGTCGGCTACTTCAGCCAATGAAGCAGAGACAAGGTTGAATCACATGTGAGCATTTATTCCATGATTTCCAGCAAAATGGGAGAGCAGTGGGATTTGTCCACATACAATCAGCTCTGCCATGCAAGGGGGAAAGGGTGAGGGGCAGCAGGATGGCAGCGGGGTCTGGGGACTGTGTGTCTCCATCCAGGAACTTGAAGTCTGATAAGGTACAGTGGTGCCTCTGTTTTAGAACGTTTCAGAACTCTAAGGGTTTTTTGGAAGGATTACATTTGAAAACCGAGGTACCACTGTAGTTAATTTTTAATGGTGTTAAAACCCAGTTCTGCCAGTTCCTAGGACCTGAGAAAATGGTCAGAATTCGGTGTGTGTGTGTAAGACTCCAGGCATAGTAACCAAATTGAAGTGCATCCTGTCCTTTGTTCTCGAAATGCATTTTCTTTTCTGAGCAATGGAACCATCCAGGCCTCAAGGTGCCCCATCTTTTTACAGCTGTTTTTCTTCTTGCAGCACATGCTCCAGTTTCCCAAGGTCTGTAGGAAAACTTATCTAAAGTTAGTAAGGTGAATAATCATTAAACAACTATGGTCCTATTCCTATTAGGTGCCCTCCCCCCTTTCACAATCGCAGTTAACAGAGCATGGTCAGCATCTCTGCCCCCAACATGATGTGACATGACACAATGCCTACATGATGACATGAAGTGAAGGGAACGGTCTACACCACTGGATCTTTTTGGACCAGGGTTGACTGGGGGTAACTGAAACTATGGAAAGTGAAACCCCACATAAGAGGGGACAGCTGTATATCATATGCAGCACTGATAATACACAGTTTTGAGGATGTGTATACATAAATTATAATAGTAAAATAAAATGAAGACCTAAAGCCTTTTTTAGAAAGCCCACACCTCTCTCTCCATTTGCTTACATTATATGACCCCATCTCATGTCCCATCACATATATCAGCTTTCAGAAACATAATGACATACACAGACATTTGTTGACTGTCCAACATAGGTTGGACCGTAACAACTCCTTTGTTCCTTTTTGAGAAAGACAGTCCAAGGAAAATAGACATTTAACTTCTCTTCTCTTTCAGGAACTTCTGGGACATGCTTGGAAGAATTATACGGCCATTCTTTTCACCCATGCAGATAAACTAGAAGAGGCTGGGTTTAGCGAAGCTGAATACCTACACGAGGCCTCTGATACGCTGCTAACCCTACTAAACTCTGTTCAGCACAGATATATTTTCCAGTATAAAAAAGGAAACTTGCTTAATAAACAAAGAATAAACATCTTAGAAAAAATCATGGAGTTTATAAGAGAAAATAGTTACCAAGTTCTTACCTTTAAATAAAACTTAGATAAAAGGAAAAGAGCATTGGGTTTTAATGTCAGAAAGCTGGTTTCAGGAGCTCCTTTGTTAGAAAGGATGTGAGAATCCCCGAATCCTGTCAGCGAGAGTGCATAATGATATAAACACTATGGAAATTATCCAAACGTTCATCAACAGTGGCATGGATAGCAAATTGTGGCATTGCACACAATGACATGTTATGTGGTAATGGGAATGAACAAACTGCATGTAACAATATCAATGAATTGCCCAAACATAATCCTGAAAGACGCCTAACATACTCCATCAATGTTGTCACAAACTTGATTTTCAACATTTGAGTACCCAGTTCATATATTCTTGTCGTCAGTTGGTGTTTTCATCTTACACATCTATTGCTAACAGTTTGTTCAATGTAAAGTCATATCTTACTTTTACCTTAATGTGCATTTTGCAGGCTACTACTAAATTGGAATATCTTTTTATAAGTATGTTGGTCATTTAGATTTGCTCTTCTATGAATTGTCTCTTCATATTTTTTGTCATTTTTCTATTAGATTACTTCTCACAAAGATTCTTTGCTTAACCAAAATTTAAGATATGTTCCTGAACCTTCTCCAGGCCCATCTGTGCTTTGTAAAATCTAGTTTTAGCAAGAACCCCGCTAAATCAGTTTAACCAGAATCCTCTACCTTCTTTTTTTCTGATAGGGTTCCTCATTCGCTCTCATCCCCCAGGTGATGTCTGATCACCCTGGCCAGTCTGCAGGGAAGATCCTGTTAGGCCGGTTTGGCCAGATTCCCCCTGATCCTTGAC
Source organism: Miniopterus schreibersii (assembly GCF_964146895.1). Classification (NCBI taxonomy): domain Eukaryota; kingdom Metazoa; phylum Chordata; class Mammalia; order Chiroptera; family Miniopteridae; genus Miniopterus; species Miniopterus schreibersii. Next base: position 65,535,900 of record NC_138101.1, on the reverse strand, counting down.
GCTTCCTCTTGGTAACTGTCCATCCACAGATCCCACCTTGCGACTTGGCTATAAATCACCTCTTGCCCATTCAGAGCTGGGCCCAATCTCTCTCCCCACTGTAAAAGCCCATTGTGGTTCCTATACCTTTTTTGATATTACCATCAGATCTGGTTACCAACTTTTACAGTGTCATTGAATATTTTGTTCTTCAATACTTCCTGCCTAGCAAATTGGAAGAGCTCTATATTACAGGGAATAGCCTTGTCCTTCATGATGCAATTTTTCCAATTCTATTATTTATCCTTTAACTTTGTTTATAGTATGTTTCGCCAAATTAAATTTGTAAATTTTCTTCTAGTCATTTATTTCTCTGTACATGGTATGAGGTAGGATTTTAGTTTCATTTCCTTTCAGATGTGTAATCAATTGTATTTGCTCTATTTATTAAATAATTCACTTTCCTACTTATGAAAAGTAGATACACTGAAATAGGTATATTGAGATACATCTCCTTTATTTCTGGAACTATTCTGGATTCTTAATTCTTTTCCATTATCAATTTTATTTATAGTACAGTCAATACCAGACTAATTTAATTAAAATGACTTTATATCATGCTTGATGTCTAAAAACAAGGTTCCCTTGTTTTTATTTTTTGAAAATATTTTCTGGTTACTCTTAAGCATTCATTTATATGTATATTTTCAGATCTTTTTTTCTAATTAAAAAAAAAATTCTTTTGCAGTGTGTTTTCATGACAAATGACACTTTGGGATATTAAATCCCCCCATGCAAGCATACAGGATGTTTCTTCTTCTTACTTTATCCTTTATTTTACATTACTGTAGGTCTTGCATTTCTTTTTCTCAGTTTTGATTTGATAAAGTTTCTATTAATTTTTCTTCTTGATAATTTGGAAGTTCTAACTCATACCCTGTAAAGATTATTTCCTTGCTCCACTACTGTTTGATAACAAGGTGACTAGTATTTCCTTAACAAAGAACTTTCATTCCTCACTGCATCATCCCCTCAACTATGGAAATGAGACCCTTAAAACACTGTTATCTCCTTCCTATCATTTTCTCCATCCCGTCCCCCCTAGTGAAGAGGTCTTTGGAATGCTTTTCCTTTCCCCGTATGACCAGATTTTGCTAAGATAGTTAATTAAATAATTCAAGACTTCCCCTTACAGATTGCCCCTTCTGTTTCAAAAGTCCTTTTACCATTCACATTGAGCATGCCTGGTAGTTTATCATTCTCTTTTTTAACTTAATATACAAATATTAGAAAGTCCAGTTTTCTCTTCACCTCCCCTCATTTTTTTTTTTAATCTTTTTGGTTAATGTATTTTCCTAATATCCTCTGAATTCTAGTATAGTATCCAAAAGGCATTAAATTCCAGATACACTCTTCACTGCACCATTGCGCAATAGCAATCCTAGCTCCTCAAAATAATCAGCAGAGTGGATGTAGGGAGATAATTTGTTAGTTGGTAATGGAATAGTTGAATCATAAGAATGGTGAGTCAATGAAGTGAACATCTGTGCTGTGCTCCACCTGAAGCTGGGTTGTTCAGCTTTATCTGGACGACAGCATATCCACTGAATAAGCTCACTATTATTCGAGGTAATTACAATTTGCAACAATAGACCCATGTGACCAGAATTAGCTCTAGGTAAAATAAATGTTCAGAAAGTTCACCTTTGGTATCCTGCCTTTAGAGTTTACAATTTGCAATCTTTCCTCATGTCCCTCCAGATGTCCAATCTGTATGCTATTTTTAACTGGAAGACAAAAACCTCTACTGAATTTTATATGTGACTTTGGGCGGTGGGTATACAATGCAATATACAGATCAAGTATCACAGAAATGTATCCTTGAAATCTATATACTCTTATTAACCAATGTCATCCAATAAATTTAATAAAAAAAGAAAAAACATTAAAATAACAAAATACATTTTATATTTGAAAGTGTTTTGAATATTTTAGAGAATTGGAAGATAGTACACTTGACATTTTTGTGGAGCTGGGGTTAGAATCTCATTACGTATATATCATCTTAGGGCATTATTAATTCACTCCCAATACTTACCAGGTCTGACCCTTACCAGGTTTATTCTTCTAGATATATTACCTCAATTAATAATCTCAGACTTTCTTTTTTTAGTTATGTTTATCTATACTCTGCCCTATTTCAATAAAGAATTTGCTGCCCAGGGCGGTATAGATCAGTAATAGAGCATCAGCCTGTGCACTGAAGGGTGGTGGGTTTAATTCCTGGTCAAGGGCATGTACCTGGGTTGCAGGTATGCTCGAGGGGGGTGGGGTGAGGGAGGCAACCAATCTATGTGTCTCTCTCATATCAATGTTTCTATCTCTCTCTTTTCCCTCCCTTCCTCTTTCTCTAAAAATCAATGGAAAAAATATCCTTGGGTGGGGATTAACAACAACAAAGAATTTGCTTAGATTTTCTGTTCTATTGATTTTCAGAAATATCAAAATTCTTTTACAAAAGGCTAGTGTTATTTAAAGTTAATAGTGGCACTGCTATTTCCGAGATTCTCACTCAAACTTTATTTTAAAAATAAGTCTGGCCCAGCTGGTGTGGCTCAGCGGTTGAGCATCAACCTATGCACCAAGAGGTCGCAGTTCAATTCTTGGCCAGGCACATGCCCGGGTTGTGGGCTCAATCCCCAGTAGGGGGTGGCAAGAGGCAGCCGATAGATGGTTCTGTCTCATCAATATTTCTCTCTCCCTCTCCCTTTCTCTCTCTGAAACCAATAAAAACATATTTTTTAAAAAAATTTAAAAAAATAAAAAATAAGTCTCTTTTCACAAGCATCTGAAGTTTTTGTCTTCAGTGCATGTCCAGTTTTAAGAGAAAGTGCTATCCTTTCATATGAAAACTGAAGGTTATTAAAAAGTTATTTCTATCAAAATCACTCTTTTGCTAAACTTATTGAAAGTGGCTTTTAGTTTGTATTTTTCATTAATCTTTTTCAAAGAGAAATCAAATTGTGGTGTTGATTCTGAATGATTCATGCACCCTTCTTTCCAAATTCTCCAGGTGTGAAAAGTTGAGTGGGTTTTAAATTAACACGTATCAGCCAAATATGTAATCTTAGAGCTGAAAAGTTAAGTGGATGCATATATTGAGAGCATTTCCCTACTGGGATATGTGATATTCTAATGAAACAATTTACAAAAACAAATGTAAAACTTGTTAGAGCAGCCTTGATAGGAAAAGTCATCACATAAATGCCACGGTAGAAATGAGATTTAATAATTGCTATTTGAACAATTCCATAGGCATCATGTAACAATGGGAAAGGAGAGTAGTTAGCCCTTTCATTAGAAAGGATTATTCTTTTTTCTTGCAATTATTGAGCCCCTGGCTTGTTTCTGCTGCTGTTGTTAGCGTAACAGCCTGCCAGATAGGAAATAATGTTGATGAAGACATAAAATAACACACACTATTTTACTCAAAATCCAGAGAATTGGGAATAGTGTGTGTTAGGAGGGGGGTGGGAGTAAGGCACAAGGGGGGAAAAACAAGGGAATATATACGGGTAAAAAAATACAACATATAGTAATTCACACTTTGAAATTCCAGATGGCTCACTTTCAAACTAACAATTATTTCATTGTTTTAGGTCCTTTCTCCCAAATTTTTTGGAGTTATACTCCTATGAACTATCTCTGCTAAGACTTATCTGGAGGAAAACTGCAACTGTAAAAAGTGCAATAAGCAAGAATGTGTTAGTTACTAACTTTTCCATTCCCCAAGTTGGTATCTGAAGATACAGTTTTGTATAGAGGATACTAGCCATCAGCAACTACCCTTCGTTTCATTATTATTACAAATTTCAGGTTTGTTATTCCAACTAGTACTGCAAATCAAGTATTAACTGTAAAGAATTCTTCCTGGTTGAAACGTCCATCTGCCTGCCTGCCTGCCTGCCTGCCTATCTATCTATCATCTATCTATCATCTATCTATCTATCTATCTATCTATCTATCTATCTATCTATCTATCTATCTATCATCTATCTATCTATCTATCTATCTATCATCTATCTATCTATCTATCTATCTATCTATCTATCTATCTATCTATCTATCTATCATCTATCTATCTATCTATCTATCTATCTATCATCTATCTATCTATCATCTATCTATCTATCATCTATCACCTATCTATCATCTATCTATCTATCATCTATCTATCTATCATCTATCTATCTATCTATCTATCTATCTAGCTATCTATCTATCATCTATCTATCTATCATCTATCTATCTATCTATCATCTATCACCTATCTATCATCTATCTATCATCTATCTATCTATCTATCTATCTATCTATCTATCTATCATCTATCTATCTATCTATCTATCATCTATCTATCATCATCATCTATCACCTATCTATCCCCTATCTATCACCTATCTATCATTATCTATCTATCTATCTATCTATCTATCTATCTATCATCTATCTATCTATCTATCTATCTATCTATCTATCATCTATCTATCTATCATCATCATCTATCTATCACCTATCTATCCCCTATCTATCACCTATCTATCATTATCTATCTATCTATCTATCATCTATCTATCTATCTATCTATCTATCTATCTATCTATCTATCTATCTATCATCTATCTATCATCTATCTATCACCTATCTATCACCTATCTATCATTATCTATCTATCTATCATCTATCTATCTATCTATCTATCTATCTATCTATCTATCTATCTATCTATCTATCATCTATCTTCTATCACCTATCTATCATTATCTATCTATCTATCTATCTATCTATCTATCTATCTATCTATCTATCTATCATCTACCTACCTACCTACCTACCTACCTACCTACCTATCATCATCTATCATCCACCTATCATCTAAAACCTAGTGAATTCCCTCATAGGTAGGCATTTGGGATGAATTGTCATTACAGGAACAGTGCCCACAACAACAGTATACAATTCAAAGAATCAAGGCACATGGCTGTTTAGAGAGGCAACTGCTGCCAGCAGCAACAGCCTGGTTTTGCCAAGTAATTCTTCCTGAGAACTTCAGGAAGGATTAAGAAATCCTAAAGAAAAGAAAAAAAAGGAAAAAAAATCTGATTAATTCTCTTTGTAATGCCTTCCAAAGAAGTGCTTAATGATCTCATGACTTCCCTTAGAATCTCTTAACTATTCCACTATAGAAGTTACCCTAATCTCCTTACATGAATTACTAGAGCTTAGGTTTGTTTTTTTATTTATCACTATCTTTCACTGAAGTTTAAACAAAAGTTTAACTTCTCATTCATATAAAAGAAATCACGTGACTATTTAACTGACCTGGAACAAAATGTATTGTCATGGGGAAGAGCACAGAATTAGTAAGAACTGGAAGATCTAGGTTTCAGCTAGTCCTATCTTAGCACAGGCATTTATTCACTTTTCCCTTGATTCTTGGGGTAAAATGGCTGGTGTTAAGAAACTGGTAAGGCTTATGAAAGTACCTTGTTAGCTATAAAGCATTAAATAGCTTAATAACAATTATATAATAAAATTCATGACTCTAGACAGATATTAATATATCCCCCTAACTTTTGTAAGAAAAGAGCATAGTTAGCTATTCCTTAACTAAAAATTTGAAGGGAAAAGCTCTCTCCACAAAAAAGCAATTTGCAAAAGTATTTAGTTGAGTTACTTTGACTTGCCTCACTAGCTTTTATTTTGTACCATGCTAATAAAGTTTGTTTCACCATTGCACAGCACTTAAAACCAGGACTTGTGTTACAATTTATGTAGCTAAAGCACACAGTTCATATTGTGCATTTCTGATATTTTTACATTTTTAAAGGTACAACATATAATTTCCCTGGAAAATTGAGGAGGTATACTTATACTCCTTTAATGCCCCTATTATAATCAATAGTGAGGTGCTCCCTCACCCACCAAAACTTGAAAATATGATTGCTTCTATTTGTGTTAAACTAACACAGTAGTTGAAAATATTGTCTTGCTCGTCTAAAAAAATTGAACAGATCTATTTTAGACTTTATCAACATTAAACCAGTGAAAGAGCATCAATGAATAGGGCTGGTCAGCATCTAAATGTCTAAAAAGTCAATTTCAGTAGGAGTGCAGAAAGTTCCAGAAATGAATATTTCTAGCAAAGAAGAGATTACATCTGGTGTAGAGAAACCATCGTGTCTTTTGAAGGACAGGGTTACAGCCTATATGTAATATTTCTTAACATACTCTGTTCAATTAATTTACACCAAGTGATCTTCTCAACAAGAATTCAACTTCTCAGGAAATGTTTTCAGAAACACATTTCTGGAAAGGAACATCCATATCATAAACTCATTATCAACATAATACACATCTATTATATTATGGGCATTTTTTTTGGTGCTCTATGGGTACTAACTCACACAATCTTCAAAACTCTATGAGATAAATATTGTTATTATTTATACCCATGTTACAGATGAGGGAAGTATATACAGGCTAAACAACTGCACAAGGTCACTCACACAGGCAGTTAAGTTGTAAAGCTAGGAATCAAAACTAGGTAATCTGGCCTCAAAACCAGCAATACTAGGTTCCACTGATTTCTTATCTACAAATGCAGATTTTTGGGCCTGAAAACTAAAGCCCAGGCACCAGGACCTGGTTAAGCTCATTAATGTTGCTCTATGAGGCCCTATCCATACCTTTTATCTTGATAATTTATGACATGCTTCCTATTAAACTTCAACGAATTACTTTGAATACTTTGTAAATAGTCTGAACGGGATTTACACTATTTTAAATGTTTTAATTGATTTCAGAGAGAGGAAGGGAGAGGGAGAGATGGAAACATCAATGATGAGAGAGAATCATAGATCAGCTGTCTCCTGCATGCACCCAGCACCCCCCCCCCCCATGATCTCCTGGTTCAGTGGGTTGATGCTCTACTACTGCGCCACATCAGCTGGGCAGAATTTACATTACCTTTAAAAAGCAACAACAAATTATCTGTTTGGTGGGCACTTAAAGTTCTTATAATTGTAGAGTACTTAATGTTCTTGGTAGAAGCAAGGCAGAAATTTTTTTTCCAATTTTTATATTAAAATCAACAATGTCCTGAAAATGACTCATCTCAAATACTATTCATGTAATTTCTAAATACAAGAAAAGTTAGTACTCCTAATATTCATGTATGATAGTGGGCCAACCTGAATGAGAAAGTATCTTGGAGTAAAATCAGGTTTTTGATCTCATTTTGTTTGCAATATATAAATAGATGTCAAGAGGTGCCAACTGTCAGCCTGACCTGACACTATCTCCTACGGTTAAAAATCCTTAAAGAGCTGGCTACCATTAAAAGCCAGAAGAGTTATGCCCAGTTCACCAACAATGCCATTTCTTGTTGTTGATTCTATAAAGAGCTCTCTCATCCCAGCAATACAAATAAAACAGAAGTTTTCTTTAAAAATAATGACTGAATGGGGCTAAATTGGTAACTTGATTGAGTAATGCTTTTATGTAACTTGAAGAATTAGGAATAAATATTTCAACTAAGCAGTTGAAATATCCTTTTTACATCAGATTTAAATAAATTTGTTATAATTAGGGAAAAGTAGAAAATACAGAATCACAAAAGACTTTGCCACATTCTTTATTCCAAAAATAATAATGGATCTGGAGTACAAAATAACTTTGAAAATTCATTTGTGTTTAGTTATCAACATATGTTAACGATGCTCTGTTAATAAATATTCAGTTTTTCAGAAAGAAGATCACATTTCTATTATGATATTGTGTCCTGGCCTACCAGAACTCCATGGATTTAAATAAATAAACTTTACTTACACCTTTTATAACTCAGCATGCAGGGTTGTTGAAATTTTTTTCTTTTGCTTCTCCTTACTGGACGCATAAATAGCTACAGTGCTAGAATAGACTTTTCTTTGAAATATATATACACTCCTACCTCCATAGATGCATTTCTTTTTTGGCAGCCCAAATCACCAGTCATCATCTCAAGACTGATGAACTTGAAGCTAATAATTCAACCTTAAGTTAATTTTCACGGTTCCTAGAATATCTAGAAGGTAAGTGAAAATAGGCATTTGACACCTTAATTTATATTGTTTTTGGCTGCCATTTCTTTTAATATATGGACAGTATGGTGGTTCATGAAAAAGCAAAATATATCAATCTTAAATGTTCTTCTGAAGATAATAAGCTATAAATAATGTTTTGTTAGGTACCCAAGGAATCTTTAGAGTCAGCTAGAGTTAAAAATGGACTGCTGCTTTTACAGTCAATTATTGGAAACTACATTGGCACCACTTTGCAACATGTTTATGCTTCACAGTCAAAATTTATTACTAATTACTTTGCTCAATGGAAAGAAAAGTTCGACAGTTGAAAATTTCATATGTTTCCTACCTTTTATGATGTTTGGATCTCTACTATCGACAGTTGTTCATTTTCAATATTACAATATGACTAGTTGAAAACCTTACACAAATTCTAACTTGTCATTTTTGAAGGAGAGGACATTTATAACACAGATACACAATATACTAAAAATCCAAAGGCTTGAAAGTTCACGTATCATGTGCCTATAAATAAGAAACTAAATGTTAATCTAGTTCAAGCTATCTAAAAATGCATAAAGAAAAAATAATCTGCTAACCAACATCCCTGCTAAAAAATAAATCACCACAAAACATAGAGCATTTCCTCCCTACATTATAAAGGGTCAAAAGTCATAGGTAAAAATACAGTGTTTCTCAAATTAATTAAAAACAATATATACCAGGTAAAAGACTAGACCTGTCTACTAGAAGAGAAATAACACAAAAATGAGCCAGTTATACTTTAGGCATAAGCGACATATGTATTTCTTTTTATTGTTATTAAAGTTTTTCCAATGCATTTCAGTAACTGAAACATTTTAATTTTATTTTATTGCACTCTTGGCCATAGTTTGAGCCCTACACACTCCCTTCCCTTTCACCTCAAAGGGAGCTCCTTTGTATGTAGCCACACACTCATCATTGGTGTAAAGATCTGGCTGGATCTGCTCCCAAATCTTCTTCTTGGGATTCAACTCCTTGTCAGGTTCTCCTGTTGGGGAAAAAATAAAATTATGTAGCTAACATATTAAATAAATTGTCCACAGACATTTCTAGTGAACTGGCTTGGCAGTACTTTCTGATCTTTAGACCTGATCAGAATTTTAGCATTTAATGTTAACGTTTACTTTATTTTCGTGATGTTAGCAGTTTATATTGTTCTTAATTAATAAAATATATTTTGTCACTTCCTTACAAATATTAAAGATATTATTTTTCAATCTCATAACAAATATTTTTGCAAGTAATGTAGCTCAATGTATTCCACAAATTTAAAAATATAAGATATTCTTAAAAAACTGTGAAGCAATGTGAGCATAATTTCTGTTATATTTTTACATGTGGCAGAAGCAGCGTATACTTTACTATATGTTTCATCATACAAAAAAATGACTAGATTGCTGCTATAGTGCTTAAAGGTTTCTTATAAAAACCAGAGAATGGCTTAACTGTTGGGATTATCTAGCTAAATATAACTACTTTGGGTTTCATCTGCTGCCCTTTCCATTTGGTGAGTGGAGACATAAAAGAGGTAGTAAGGAGACAAGGACTAGCATTTTCTAAAAATCAGGAATATATGTTGTTGCATGCAATTCACACAACACTGACTTTAATTTCAAATAAAAAGAAACTGGGGCTCAGAGAAGGTTAAGTTGTTCAAAGTCACACAATCAACAAGTGAAGTCAGGTTTTGACATCAAAATCCTTGCTCCAAAAGTACAGCACTCTGCTTCCTAATAAACTATGCTTTAGAAAAGGAACAACATTCTGACATATGGATAATGCCCCATTCTCCTCTCTTTATAGTAACTCACTATAAAGTTTACAATCAGTAAGAGACAAATGAGCTATACAATATGTCTGTCTAGGCTTAAAGACAACCAATATGCCAAGCAAACCCTCTATTTAATGAATAAGGAAATAGAGAGCAAAGTTTAATATAACAGCATTTTAATACCTGGCGGTATTTAATAACATTTGGAATAAAGACTCAGTTCAAGAAACAATCATAAAAAAAAAAGGTAATGAATGTATCTCTTAAGCATTAGCTTCAAATAAAAAATGATTTTCCTGGAGGTAATAAAAAATATTACTGAAGTATAACTCAGTAATGATAGAAATATAGCTTTCTAGATCTTTTTTTAACTGACTCCCAAATTGAAATCTCTTGGAATTACTTTAAAAAGAATATTTTAAACATTACTGGAACTAATTATATTCTATGTTCTGACTACATCTTATTATCTAGTGTTTATTCTCTGTCCATACATACACAGGAAAAACAAAACTGAGTAAATTGGTTGGCCATGGTAGCTTTGTTTTTTATTAGCTCTTCATAAAATGCCATGAAACTGGCAAGAACATACAAAACTGTCCTCTGATATGCAGGCTATCAGAGATGACAGAGAGTTAATAGAATGATGGATTTATAGTAGAAGAACATGCAATGACACTAGAACTGAAAGACTGACTATAAAAGTGAGGGTTTCTCTTACTCCTTTAAGAGCACTAGGACATTAATTAATTATTAATTAACAAACAGAATGGGGGAAAAATGTCAATATATAAAGTATCTACAATATTTTTATTTTTTGTTTCTAAATCATTCCTAGTCTAAGAGCATAATCCTACTTTGTTTGTGCACAAATCACGTGGAGAAGTGAGCATTCCAGGATTCTGAAAAGCTTGAGGCACACATACTGTTCAGGGAGGCCTGAGTACTAACACTGAACTCCCCCCACTCAAAAAGAGATGTTCCCTAACTGATAATGAATTAATTTAAGAAGCAGAGAGTCCCAGATTTGTGTAGAAGCTTCCTGTAAAGAGTGCAGACTGTGTAGTAAATTCTTGCTGAATGCAGACATAAACCCTAAGTAAAAAAAGCTGTGGTGCAGCAGAAAATTAAGTTTCTCAGATCTAGGAAGATATTGAAATTACAGAAAATAATATTCATAATAATACATAACACACAGTGCTTACTATGTGGCAGTCACTGCACTGTTTTATACATATTTACTTACTTAACTCTCAGTACACTATATAAAAATGATTAATTATACCCAATTTATAGATGAGAAAATTAAGGCACAAAAGTTACAGCTAAAAACTTAAAAAAAACAGGCAGGTAGCACAGTATTTCAAAAGTTAAACCTCACAAAACACGTATGAAATAGATAGCATTAAAAACCCCTTCTTAAACAACAACAAAACCTTTTAGATGAAAAAGCTGGGGCTCAGAAACGTACCCAAGTCACTGAGCACTTGTGGAGCCAAGATCTGAAAGTTTTAAACTTCTTATATAAGACAACAAAAATTTTCAAGGAATAAAGATTTAAACTAAAAATAAACTAGAAACTAATAAGAGGAACCTCCAAAGCTTAACTGCTGTCTTTTAACAAACAAGATTCAATACCCAAATACAATGAATGTAGTTGCTAGACTTTAAAAAAATCAATAAATGAAACAAAAAATTGAGATTATTATTAAAACCTGTCACATTATGATCACTGAATATAAATCAGAGTTGAAAATCTTGGATGCAGTGTGAACCTTCTGGCTGAGTATGTTTTTGAACATTATACTATTTGGTAGGGTACAAAGCTTGTTGGAAAGTTTAAATAACCTCCCACGGAAAACATTCCTAATATTCTAAACAATTTTTTTGATGACCTGTATTTTCCAGATAAGTCTCCCATCATTCCTGTGTGTTACAGCCTCCTCCTAAATCTTATTTTCCTCATTTTCTTTCCTTTCTTACCCCACCCCACCCCCCTCTTTTGGCATGGCTATGCAAAGAAGGTAAGTGATGATATCAATAAAAATTCTTCAAGCTAAAAACTACAGAGCCTCTGAAATTGCTAAACACATGCCAATAATCACCATTTGGAAATGGTTACATATATTGTAAGAGAACTAATCATTCAGAGATTATTTTAGGCCAACTCATTCTAAACAAAACACACAGGGAATAGGAACTAGTTCAAGATGAGTTTGCACAGATGTAAAAAGCTGTGACCACCTTCTCAGCATTTAAAACCTACAAAAAGCAATAAATACACATTCCAGAGTCCCAGGCATTCACTAGTCTGGAATAAGAACCAGAGGCTTCATTTTAATTGGGCCATTCTTTTGCATAAAATGCTCAGGAATCATCAGCTTCTCCTTGATATCTCTACCATGGCCATTAAAAGTCTAGCACTAACTTAATTAATTTATGTCTGATTAAGCTTTTGAACTCTAATAATTGTAACTGTTGCACAAAAACTAAAGTATAACTTGGCAAAGTAGTGGTCAATTAAATTAGCTTTTACAAAGCTAATCAACAGGGGAAAGTGGTATGGTGGTTTGAAAGGAAGGATCTTGCAATAATGAAGGCAGATATTCAGGCCTGTTCTCAAATACTGTTTTGTTGTTTGCTTGTTTTTAATGTTTTGCTAGCACATTTCTTTTTATTTATTCATTAACCAATTTATCAAGCTCCTACTCTATGCCAGGTATTTTTCTAGGTGATAGGAATATAGCAGTGAATAAGAACAAAAAAAATCTTGATTTCATGAAGCTTATATATTTGTGCGGACAGACATTAAACAATGTACAGTATGCTAGAGGATGACAAGTATTTTGGAGGAAAATAAAACAAAGACAACATTTGAAAAATCTGAACAGGATGAGGGACCAAGCAATGGAGCTCTCTCAGGAAACAGCCAATGGGTCAATTCAAGTGACTGAGGCAGAAATTGGAGATAATGAAAGGCGACCATAAGGATTTGGACTTGGACTTGGACTCTGGGTCAAATGAAAGTTTTTGAGCAAAGGAGTAATATAATCTGACCTAAATCCATCACTCTGCCCACTACAATTGAAAACAGAAAAAGGTCAAGGGCAAAGCAGGGCGATGGGTCAAAAGGCTTTGGCAGTTATCTGGATAAGGGATGTTGGCACCAAGACCAAAGCGGTGGTTGTGGAGATGATGAGACTGATTCTGGATATGTTCAGGGGGTACACCCACTATTATTTTCTGAAGGAGAAGCTGCATGAGAAAATAAATAGCAGCTGAGAGAACAGAGTTCTGGTCAGATGATATGGGAAATGGGAATTCTAGGGGGAAGACTGGGATAAGTATTCTCCCTTCGGACATGTTAGTGAAGTCTAGTAGGCAGCTAGATAAATGACTGGATAAGATAGCCAAGGGAATAATGCGGGAGGGAGAGGGAGGGAGAGAGAAGACGTCAAGTGTGGAAAAAAAGAGAGAAGTAAAAGACCAAGGTCTGGGGCACTCCAGTGTTAAGAAGTCATGCAGCTAAGGAAGAATCAGCAGAGGAGATGAGAAGGGCAGCCAGTGACGCAGGAGCACCACCAGCAAAGAGTGATGCCAGGTGCCAAGTAAATTTAAAAAAGGACTGAGAACTAGTCATGGGTATTTAGCTACAGAGAGTAACTAGTGACCTTGACCAGAGCAGTTCTGGTGGAACAGGGAAGAGAGAAACCTGATTGTAATAGGTTTTAGACAGAAGAATCAAATATAGACAAGATTTTTTGTCCTTTAAAGAATAAATAAATCCAAAAGTGAAACACCCTTGCATATCATATAGGCTTTACAATTAACCATTAACTTATATTTATTAATAAGACTCAATAGCAATAGAAATAAGCACGGTCTTGAAAGTTTAAAGTCTAAATGCATATTTTCACTTATTTTTAGAGTAAAATCAGTGCATTTTCCAAAAAAGGGCTGTCGTTGCCTTTGTCTCCTAGCTATAATATTATTCTCAAGTTATTTTTGCTTGGTGCTTTAGGGACCAGTTACCGCATTTAAATATTAAAATTTATAGCTTCACACATTTAGGATTTTTAAAAGTATTGAGTGGGGAACATTTTTAGCAATTGTTAAAAAAATACTACTTGTCATCTTCTAAACTCTATGGACATTTTCGGTTCTATAGTTAGAGGAAAAAGTTGTTAAGTATAAGAGCCTTTCCAAGGCCAACTTGCAATTTCTATACCACACAACATATATATCATGAAATGTAAATCTCTAGACACTAAGTACATCAAGTGAACATCAAAATGTACCAGCAGACACCTTAAGCTTTAAAATGCAAAACAGATGCTGAAAAAAAGCACTGATAAATCATGGCTCTCCCTGAAAAAAGAAAAAAAATAAGACTAATGGTGTGTTACGCAGTATTAACTGTTATTTCCTTTCAGATTAACTGCTACAGAAGCAGTAACTGATGTGGAACCATAAGCAAGATCAACAATAACAGATCTCACGTCCCAAAATTTATCAATTCTTCAATGCTGTTTGGCTTGGTTAAGCCTATTATAAGTGATAAGAAAATAATTCAAGCAACCTCACGAGCCATTTTAAAGTTAGCTTTTCCCTTCTTTCACTTTACAAATACTTTTTTGTACCTTCTTAACAAAAAAGCACACGGGGAAACTATGAATTTAGAAGAAATATCAGACTTTAGAACAATGTATATATAAACACACAAAAAGCCAAACTCAGAGACTGAAGAATATAGTAAAGGCAAGAAATCCACATGAGGCTATTATTGTCTCTGATGCTGTCACTGAGTAAAATTTGCAATTTACTCAACACAAACATCCAGATAATAACTGACTCAACTGCTGAAATATTTACCTATCAATTCTATGAGGTAAGGGAATGAAAGATGTCACAGAAATTTAAAAAAAATTTAAAAATTTAAAAAAAATCTTCAATAATGAAATAGTCCATATTAATTCACAGCAAGCAACAATCAACAAACAAAAATGCTATAGTATTAGAGATTCAGGCACATCTGTTTGATCCTTCTACTAACTGCATAACCTTAAACAAGTAACTAAAGCGTGCCAGGCCTCAGTTTCCAAACCTAAAAAATAGAGAGTTAAAGTAGATGATTTATTCCATTTCTAAAACATGAGACTTCACAATTTACATTAAAAACAAAAACTTAAAAAAATATACTACATCTTAAGTATTTAAATAATAGGGAAGGCAAATGTTAATCTGGAAAGGTAAACCAATATTTGGTTTTTTTCCAATGCATGTTGAATCTTAAAGGAAAAGTTCACCTTTATTGTTCTTTGATTCCAACTTAGTGAATGAAACTTATAAATAGAATTTCAGGTGTCAGGAATACACATGCTCACACTCCAAAACATGAGGTTTGGTTAAATGTTTTGATATTGTGGTAGAAGAATAGTGACAATATGCTGCTAGAATCTAAAGTCATTGTGCTGCTTTGAGAAATGATTCAGGCTGGGATTTTCCCCAAACCCAATTTACCAAAAAAAGCACAGAACATTATGGTTTTGAATCTACCAAGGTTCAAGACATACAGAGGCATTCAAAGTCACGGGTACTTGTTAAACAATCCTGCATTTTTTAGATTAGTCTACTTTTGATTAGAAGGGCGGAGCTTAGTTTCAAAGAAATTAACCTATGCTTTCATACACATTTTCTACCTTATTCCAATGTTAAAATTCTTCATATCCTGATATTTCATCAAACACAATTGACATAGGATAAAAAAACAGGCCTACATAATAACATCAGCCTGGCTATTACATTAAAACTCAGCTCTTTCTACAAATATGTCTCCAAATAAATTCTGACTTATAAATCTAATTCAATGTTTTTTTTTAAGTTGAAATATATTTATTATACAGCATCTGAGTTAATCTAAAGTCTAAACTGCAGTAGTAATATATGACAGTGCTCATATTTTTAATTTAAAAGCATTCTTGTAAACCATTAGCAAAAAAGATGTGAGATCACACTAGTAATCAAAGAATGGTATATTAAAATAATGAGATATTATTATTCACCTATAAAATTACCAAGTTTGAAAAACATTGGTAGTAACCAATGTTTGGTATGGATGTGGTAAATTGGACTTTTTTTTCCCTTCTTTTATTTAGTTTACTGGGGTGGTACTGGTTAAAAAATTATATAGGGTTAAGGTGTACAATTCTATAATACTTCATCTGTATAATGTATTGTGTGTTCACCACCCCAAGTTAAGTTTCTGTCCATCAACATTTATCCCCCCTTTACCCTCTTTTACCTCCCCTGACCCCACTTTCCCTCTGGTAATTACCATACTATTGTCTGTGTCTCAGAGTTTTGGGTGTTTTTTTTGGGTTTGTTTAATCCCTTCACTATTTTCACCCAGCCCTGCAAACCTCCTCGCCTCTGACAGCTGTCAATCTGTTCTCTATCTATAAGTCTGTTTCTATTTTATTTGTTATCTTATTTTATTAGATTCCATATAAGAGTGAAATCATAACCTAATTCTACTTGTTACCCTAATTTATTTCTGCTTTGCCTATTATTCTAGTCAAATGAATGTTCTTTAAATAAATGCAGTCTTTTCGTTTCTTTTTATCCTCTGATGAGGTCCTCCCTTTTTAATGAAAGAAAAATTTATTCTACATCTACCAAGCATCCTTTCTCTTTTGCTTCAAAGGCCTGTTTGAAACAATTTTTTCATGCATTATAAAGCTTCATCTGTCTCAGGAGCATTTTACTGGAGAAAAGCAACATGAAATGACACTTCCTTTTAGATTACTAAAGTAAGTATGAATTTTAACTTAAGAGATTTTCTCTATATCCTAAAGTAAAGTTAAAGCATAAGTAAGTATATTAGATGAACTTTGAGAATTATTCACTTTTCCCCATGTCTGAACTTTTCATCTCTTCATATTTTTGTGTTGCATTCTGCGATAATCTATAGCTTAAATAATTTTGCAGCACATTAATTTGTTTTATATCCATACCACACTCCTTGGCTAAGCAGGTAATGTATTTAGTATTTTACCTTTAAAGCAAAAACACTCTCCGGTGTTTTATGTAATTTGTACATTTACGGGGAGGAGGACGGTTAGCTGTATGTGCTTAATATGTCACCCTGAGCCAATAGCAATGACCTCAAATATAATGGTTTTAATGTAAAGCATAGCGAATCACACACAGAATTAATTTTAAACTTAAACATTACAAGCATCACTTTGTGAACAATAATTCCCAAATGATTTAAAATAATGACTAATCAATACTTACCAGGAAAAGCATCAAAAGTAATTCTGTCTCCAGGAACAGACCCAGTGGGAGGCGCCAAGATTTCAACTTTCTCTGGTGAACTAGCACACATCACCATTGCTTGAGATAGTACTCCCCTCATCTTTGCAGGTTTTAGGTTACAAAGTAAAATCACCATCCGATTTTGCATCTGTGTGAAAAATAAATAGGTGATTAAGATGTATAGAATTTGGACTGATTATACCTAGAATATAATCAGGTATGTGTAATATGCTAAGTATCAAATGTTCTATTTTTGTGGATGTATCTTTATCTCTGAGTATTTCAAATCTTTTATTGCTGTTATAAAGCCTTATGTAAACACGAAAAAAGAATTCTACGACCTGACAGTGCATTATAGTTGAAAGCCCAGAGACAAGGCTTTTCAGATAAATATTTAAAGAAATGACTAAGTAAAGAAAAAGTTAAAATAAAAACAAAAAAAGAGGATAGTTTAAGGGACCTCTGAGACAATGTCAAACACAGTAACATTCTCATTACAGGGATCCCAGAAAGAGAAGAGAAAAAAAATGTTTAGAAAGCTTATTTGAAGAAATAATGGCTGAAAATCTTTGTTAATATGGAGTAGGAAACAGATATCCAGGTCCAGGAAGCACACAGAATTCCCAACAAGTTGAACACAAAGAGGCCCACACCAAAACATTGTAATTAAAATGGCTAAAGTTAAAAATAGAAAGTCTTGAAAGCAGCAAGAGGAAAATAACTAGTCACATACAGGGATGATCCCATAAGGCTATCAGCAGAATTCTCAGCAGAAACTTTGCAGGCCAGAAGGGAATAAAAGGATATGTTTAAAGTGCTGAAAGGAAGGAACCTACAACCCAGAATATTCTACCCCAAAATGTTATCATTCAGAATTGAAGGATAAAGAATTCCCCAGACAAGCAAAACAAGAAAGGATTTCATCCCAACTAAACCAACTTTACAAGATATATTAAATGGTCTTCTTAAAGAAAAAATAGACCATAGCTAGATATAAAATCTATATATTAAAGAAAAAATCTCACACATAAAAGCAAATATATGATAAAAGCAGTGAATCAGTCACTTAAATGGCTAATACAAAGGTGAAAAGACAAAAGTAGCAAAATGAAATATACATACAATAAGCAGTTAAGGATACACACGAAAAAAGATCTAAAATATGACATCAAAAATAGCAAAGGAAACCATCAACAAAATGAAAAGACAACTTAACAAATGGGAGAAGATATCTGCAATGACATTAGTATCTGATAGGGGGTTAATATCCAAAACAAATAAAGAACTCATACAACTCAACATAAAAAAAACAAAAAATAAATTCAATTAAAAAATAGGTAGATGACCTGAATAGAAATTTCTCCAAAACAGACATACATATAGATGGACAACAGACATGAAAAAATGCTCAACATCACTAATCATCAGGGAAATGCAAATCAAAACCACATAACATACCACCTCACACCTGTCAGAATGGCTATTATCAAAAAGTCAACAAATAACAAGTGTTGGCCAGAATGTGGAGAAAGGGGAACCCCTGTGCACTGTTGGTGGGAGTGTAAAATGGTGCAGCCACGTATGGAAAACAGTATGGAAGTTCTTCAAAAAATTAAAAATATAACTATCATATGACCCAGAAATTCCACTTCTGGGTATTTACAAGGAAAAGAAAAAAAAAACTAACTAGAAAAGACATATGCACCCCCATGTTTACTGCAGCATTATTTATGATAGCCAAGATATGGAAGCAACCTAGGTGTATATCAATACATGAATGGATTAAGAAGATGTGGTATTTACAGAATATTATTTAGCAATAAAAAATGAAATACTGACATTTGTGACAATATGGCTGAACTTAGAGGGTATTATGTTATAAAGATAACAGGTGATTACTAGATTTATTGTGATCACATGGTAAGGTATATAAATGTAGAATAAATATGTTGTACACCTGAAACCAATATAATATTGTATGTCAACTATATTTTAATTAAAAAAAAAAAAAGGCCTAAATTTCAAATTCCAAAGGCCCCCTTTTGGGGGGTCTTCATGAATAAGACTTCTTCAACAAATAATTTGAAAATGTCACATATATGAGAACTTAAAAAAATGTTATAGCAATTATATATAAGAAAAACAACAGGGTTAGTTTAGATGGTATCTGTGGACCTTTCCTTTGAAAAATACACAAATCTACAAAATTCTGTTATGTAATTTGGGGGGAATTAAGTGTCCCTGCTTTATAAATGTTTACTAGCACTGCCTTAATGGGCTACATACAGATGTATATAAAGAGATTCGCCTGTGGCTGTTAATGACAGCTTTTGGAATAGAAACAGTCTGCAACTTGTGAGAACAAAAAAGATAAAGCCCCAATAAGGAGTTTTTCCAATTTAAGTGGCTTAAGATTAGTTGGTTCTTTTCTCCAAGGCTTCTTATGAACATACCTTCCTAAGTAGTTATGAAGGAGTCCTTGCCATACAGAAGATGAATATAAAGAAAAAAAACCCCATACATGTGCCAAATCCATACATTTTTCATAGATAAAAGAATCTTCTTCACTCATCCCTTCAACAGAGCAGCTAGGCGATTCTATTAATATGAGGCAGAACACGTTACCCCTTAGCTCAAAAACACTCCAGTGGTTTTCATCTCAGAAAAAAGCCAATCTTTACAATAATCTACAAGATCCTGTTATTTGCCAAACTTATCTCTGATTTCAATTTCACATGGTATTGCCCCTTACTTACTCTGCTATAGTGACACTGCTTTCTGCTATTTTGTGAACATCTCAGGCATACATTTGATTCAGCAACATAAAATGCTCTTCCACCAGACAGACACATGACTTGCTTTCTTCATTTTCTCAGATCTTTTACTTAAATGTGACTTCTTTAGAAGGCCTTCCTGAACTACCTTATATAAAATGACATCATCATCCTAGCCTCAATACTTTCTAGATTCTTCCCTACTTTATTTTTTTCTTGATATTTATCACTATTTAACAGAATATATTATGGTTTTCTGACTTCCCCATAGGAATGTGAGCCTCACAAAAGCAAGACTTTACAAAAACTAAAAAAACCCCACAAATCTATCACCTTAATTCAACTGCTGTACCCCTTGTCTAGAATAGTTTCTGGTACATTGCAGGATCTCAATAAATATGTGCATCTAGAAATGTGAATGAAAAAAATGTAAAGATTTGTCCAAATTCACAGAGCCAATAAGCAACAGAGCTGGCAATGGAGAGAGTGGCAAAATTATCTTAATATTGAAGTCTACGGTCTTTGCAATATCTCTGAAATATACTATGGGGCAGAGGAAATAGGTAGATGACTTAAATTACTATAAAAGATATCTTAAGAGGGCAAATTACAAACTATTACTGTCTTTAATTCATGCCACTGTCATTGGAAAGATACATATATATGTATCTCCATACATATACCATATACATATATATGTAAAAAATACTTATTTTTTATACTTTTAAATACCTAAGTAACAACAAAATATAAAACATCCAATTTTTAACAACTAAAGGAATAACATTAAAATTTGCAATTAATCTCCATGATTTTCTCTCTTGTTTTTTCTTAAAGTATGAAACTATTTCTTTAAGTTATAAAGAAATAAAACTTGTTCTTTTACTTTTAGATTGGTGTTTTCTAGGTTTATATAAGTGATTTAAAAAAATCAAGGAATAAAATTCCATGAAATATAATGATACACACACACACACATAAAGAACTTTATATAAAATACCAAACTAAAAAAACATTTTTTAATTGAGAAAAATATATCGCATCTTTTCATCCTTATGAATCTGATCCCAATGTATAGATCTTTTGCAAGGTTTTAGAAGTTTTGTCTACTTTCTGGGTAGAATTCACCACATTCAAACTAAACAAATGAACTAATCAATACTGGCTCATGTTGTTTGGTCATCTAATACAAATTATATGGGAAAACATCAAAGAAAGAGGAAATGAAAGTGTCATGTGTATACAGAAGTACTTTTTGTTTTACAAATTACCTGATCAAGAGGAACATGATTCACAAGGCCACTGACAACTGTTCTTGGGACTGCTTCTCCAACATCTACTTCTTCTACATACAGAGAATCTGCATCAGGATGTTTTTTAGCAGTGATGATACAACCAATTCGAAGATCCAGACGGGAAACATCTATTGGCTTAGAGTCAGCACTTCCTGCTACTGATTGTTGTTTTTTTTCCTTTTTCTCTCCTAAAAAGATATTTATAAATGGGTAAACATCAGAAGTAAAACAAAAACACACTATGAAACACTCCATAGCATTGATACTGATGAGGTTAAAAGAAAAAAAGTGTTTATATCCTACCTTCACTTAAATAACAAAGGAAAGAATTACTTATTCAACCGATTGCATCTTGAACCCTATTTTAGCTATTTCTCTGTTGAATAACTGCCTTTATTGCTAGTTGTAGACATAGACAAGAGGTTGGCAAGCTATGGCTCAGGAGCCAAATTCAGCATGCTGACTGTTTCTGTCAAAGTTTTATTAGAACACAACCATGTTTGTTCATTTACATATTGTCTATGGCTGCTTTTAAAGAGTTGAATAGTTGTCACAGAGCCTGATGGCCTATAAAGCTTAAATATTAACTAATGGCCCTTTACAGAAAAAGTGTGTGTTTCCCTGAAACAGAGATATAGAAAATCCTTTACAATTTTTACTGTGACTCTTTATAAAGTGAAAAATCCTATATTTATAAAGAATGCCACATTATGTAGCCAACTGATGGAATGAACTACAATCATGTATAATTTCCCTGACAAAATGTTTCTCACATCAGTTAAACACACTGATAAGTATACTATGAATTTCTCCACTTCTTATATCTCCCTAAAGATTAAAGCTTTATGTTTATCCATAGCAACTATTTGAAAAGAGAATGTTTTATTCTGATATATATATCTATTTTATTATTATTTTTTAAATATATCTTTACTGATTTCAGAGAGAGGAAGGGAGAGAGACAGAAACATCAATCATGAGTCATCATTGATCGGCTGCCTCCTGCATGCCCCTGACTAGGGATTGAGCTTGCATCCCAGGCATGTGCCCTGACCGGGAATTAAATGGAGATCTCCTAGATCCTAGGTCAATGCTCAACTGCTGAGCCACACTGGCCAGGCCTGATTATATTTTTTAAATCCTACTTTTCTTTATATGCTGATAATTTAACTCTTATTAGCATATGATTACTTTAGCCACTGAGTCAAAATGGAACCTGTAGTGTTCATATTGCTTAAGTTTCTGCTTCTCTGGCAGAAAAAAATGTAAAACAAAATTAAAACACATTTACCTTCAATCTGCAGGGTAGAGAGAAGCTACTGTGGCGTGGAAGCATTTTCTTTCAACTATACCTTTGTTTAATCTTTGAACAAATATTTACTGAGATCTAAGGCACCAGACCTATTACAATGAGTAGCCTATGCTATCGAAGCACTGAACATCTCCTTTAAGGAAGACAAATGTATTAATGAATATGTGATAAGCATTACATACACAAGGAAATATAGAAGCAGAGAAGAAAAATTCTGCCTAGAATAGGAAAAGAAGATTTTGTGTAAATGATATTCACAATTTATACAAAAATAGTTTACAAAAGAGGATACAGGGCTAGTTCAAAATAATGGACAGTTTTTAATCTTATTAGCCAATTATTAAAAATACCACTTTCCATGTAACATATTAGCAATGATTTTTTTAATGGTTAAAAACCCAAATGTTATAGAAATATATTACTAGAAAAAATATATACCAAAAACCTAAATAGTAATCTTTGACTGGCAAACTAATTACTCTGAAATACTGCAGTATAACAGTATATCTGTACCCACATATATTTTTTAACTTCATATCCTAGGATTTGAAATACCTTTCAATTCCACATTCCAAAAGGTGATTATAAATATTAAAATCTATGCCAAGAGCTTTGTTAGTCATCATAGGGGATTTTAGAAATCTTTCATTGACATATGAGTGATGCTTGTATGTGGCAGTATAGAAAGACTGTATGAGTACCACAGCCCTTGCCTGAGCAAGATTTTGAAATATGGCAACCGGAGCAACCAAACACCTATGAAACAGCCCTCTATTCCAGCACTGTTCAATATGGTAGCTGCCAACCACATATGGCTATTTACAATTATTAAAGTAATTAAAAATTCAGTCCTTTAGTCACAGTAGATACATTTCAAACATTTGGTAGCTACATGTGGCCACTGACTACTACTGTGTTGGAAAATAGAGCTATATAGCATTCCTATCATCACATAAAGTTCCAATGAACAGAGGTCTTCTAGACCTAGAGCTCCATTTGGTCTTGCACGCGCTCTCCTGCCACAAACAAGGACTGTGTTGTCTCATTAGACTGGAAGAGTAACTGATCCTGCAGTGAACAATAACCATACATCTTCTTTGAGTATGGACTTCATCAAACTTCGAACAAGCTGTATAACTGTTTTATGCTTACTTCTTAATAAATTTTATGAAGTGGAAGAATTAGTCTGACTTGCTTTCATTATAACCATACCATCTACTGATGAAGTTATGTAGAGAGGATGTACAGGCCCTATTTACTTCTAACTAATAGAGGCTACTTCTTATGTTTACCAAAAGGAATTAATAAATGTTAGATGCCAAATTAGCTTAGGTGACTTCACCTAAGCTATTTTATATTTTCCAAAAATTTTTAAATACGTATAAGTAATATGAGAGGTAGGTATAATAAATTATAAAAGCACATTTTTAGATAAATCTGGGAAAATGAATTCTAGAAAGGCAGAAAGTAGACAGGTAAAAAAAAAAGTCAGATTTATGATTAGAAAAACAGCTTTAGCAGCAAGGTAAATAACTAGAAAAGATGAGGCTTTAACATTAATTCAGATGAGAGATTGTGATTATAAGAACTTAAACTAAGGTAGCACAGAGCTGGGTTCCAGATATGTTTTGGGGGTAGGAATTACAGGCCTCAGTGGCCAATTAGATATGAAAATTGAGGGAGTGGTACAGGTTAAGGTTGGCTGTAAGATTTCTGACCTAGCTGGCTAAGTGGATGGTGATATACTTTCTACTTTAGTTCTTACGAGTTCCTAAAATTTGAACATCCCTGCGCCTTGGTTCAGACATTCTGCTTTGACTGGAACATCCTTTTCCTGTCTTCACAACTGGCCCTAAGCTAACTTCCCACCTGTGACTTTTCTGAAATGATCCCCACAAATATACCCTAAAATTCAGTCACACCAAATGACCTATGGGCCTCTATATTTAATCTCTACATTCTATGTCTTCAGTTATGCTGATCCCTCTACCTCAAATGCCACACTCTTACCGCTGATCTGATCAACCTTCACACATCCTTTAGGGTCCAGCTTGTATGTTCCAATATCATACTATTCCTAACTTCATTCTAGTTCATAAAAGTTTGAACTTTCTTTCTGACATCATTATTATTATCCAAAATGTTGAGATCTGATAAATCAGTCCAGAGCCAAATAACCTTAAAGTAAAATACCTTTCTTTTCAAGTTTCTCTTTCACCTTCTTTTCTTCTCCTCCTTCTCCTTTTACCTGTTCTTTGGCACCAGAAGATATGGGTGTGACTGGTATAAACTGTATTACACTTTCAGAATCCGCGGAATTAGCTTGCAGTGGAGTACCAGACGGAAATGGTATTTGTTTCACTAATACAGAAAATGAAATAGGTAATGTCATTTATATTAAACCAATAAAAAAGATGAAAACCATGCAACTGTGAATCACAAATATGAACTCTTTTTAAAAGAGAAATTCACTGTATATGATTATCAAGTCTCTATTGTCCAAGACTGTAAAAAGGCTGCCAAAAAATTAACTAAATTTTAAATATGATAAACGAATAGACCCATGTTTCTCCTTTAATCACTGACTAAACTGAGAAAATTACAGATAACAATAATAGCTAATATTTATTATGGATTTACTATGTCCCAGACAATTTTCAAAATACTTTATACGAATCAATTCATGTAACTGTCATAAATACCTTAAGCAGCAATTTGGATTCATACCCCCATTAACAGATAATCATCCTGAGTCATATAGAAGTTAAAAAACTGGCCCATCATACACACTGAGTAGGGAAATAGAATTTATACTCAGGAAGTGTCTCCAGGGACTATACTCCCATGGTTTGGCAAGATAGCATGTTTATCATGCACATGGTCCTTTATATTGAACAATCAACAGGGAAGGTGTATTAATAATAGTCATTTCCATGTCAGAATAGAAAGAATGCATTTGTTGTTCATAATTATATTTCAAAAATCTTTTTTAAAGAAGCAAAGAAAGTTTCTTCAGCAATATTAAAAACTTTCTCATAGCCTAGTGAACATGGAAAAATGTAATCTTTTGAGGGATTTTGATGTGGCTTAGTTTCTGGCAATACTCAGACCACTTTTCTGAGGTATTTTCTTTAATTTCCCTGGAAGCTGTTGCTTCTTTTAGTAATGTAAAGCTCCATTTATCCCTATTTTGTGTTTTAGCATTAGAATTTAATACTTTGATTTAAACTGTTGATTTGTTTTAGAATCTCAGTAAGATCAGAATTGAAAAATTTAATGTTTCAGGGCAATCTTCTAGAACTGGAAGAAATATAAAGCAGTTTTATATTGATTATATTTTAACTGTTAACCTGTATTCCAAATCTCCTATTCTTGGAAAACATCAACTAGCCTCAAATTTGCCATTGATAAACAATCTTCTCTCCAGTTGATAGTTTTAAGCATACGTTATTAGTTTTTCCTTACTTTTATTTAGCTTACTAAGGGTAGAGGTCATATCACAGAATTCAAAATAATTCACTGACAGAATAACGGTCAAAAGAAAGTAGTAAGTATACTTGCACCTTGGACCTCCTTAACTCACCTAGGAAGGAATTTTTACAACACAGTCAAATGGCTTTCTCCATGATATTTTGAAATTGTAACAGAACTATCATTAGTGTTTTATAATAATGTAAATTTATCTAGACTCCTTTAAAATAACTTAATAAAATTTATTTTATTTATAACATACTAGTTGAAATAATTATCTACTGATCTTTGACAATTAAAAAACTGTATAATTTCATATAAATTACTTTATATTTCTAAGCTCCAATTTCCTCATGTAAAAACAAGGGTATATGTGTACACATTATTTTAGGGATAAAATACATAATATATGTGCAACACTTGGCAACACAGTGCCAATAAGGTAGTAAAACTTAATAAATGTTAACTGAGTATTATTATGGCTTATTTTCAATAATTATTCAATAGGGAAAGTGATGAGCAAGTTGAAGCACAGTACAGAAATTAAAAGCATAGGTTTTGAATCCCAGCTTTGCTATGTTTTGCATAATCTCAGGCAAGATCATGTGCCTTTTCTGTATGACCATTTTTCCGTCTGTAGAGGAGAACAAATACACAAGAAGGGATGCTATGAGGGTAAGATAAAAAACCAAGCACAATATCGAAATTAATAAACAATAAAAGAAATAATTATTATTATAAATAAAAAGGTGTCATTTCTATATTAATCACCTCCATTTTTAATTTCTGCCTGAATTAGCTCTTGCTTCAATTCTTCAATTTCTTTCTTCAGTTTAGCATTTTCCACTCGAAGTTTCTTCTCTTCTCTCAAAGTTGTCTGCAAAACTAAGATCAAGAAAATCCAGTTCAGTATAGCGGTGTTTTCTAAAAGGTTTCTTATGAATACTACTTGAAAAGAGAGCATAGCCAGTAAAAACATAGGTAGGATAATACTTATAACCAAATGTTTTCTTGGCCAGTTTCTTTGCATCAGAGTTTAGTATTATTAAAACAACATGATAATTAAAAGAGAGAAAAGGGAGACAATCTATGAAAATATAGAAAGAAAAGGCTTTGTTTATGAATCACTTTCTTAGCTTCTGTAAAGATGCCTATGACAACTTAAGAATCTGGCTTAAAATGTGAATAACAGATAAAACTATAAGGAAGAGAGATAAGTATTAGATATTAACAAATTATTTTTTTTAAAAAACTTGAGACCTAATAATCAAACATCAAAAATTATTCTCATTTTTTTAGTCATTACCTTGTAAAATTAGCTGAATAATCCTTTATACTCAGAAGGTGAGCTGGATAAACATTTAATGAATGAAATAACTTCAAAGATGTGCTCAAGATATGTGTGTTAAAGGTGAGCAACTGGGTATGCAAAAATATAAAAGAAAAACAATGATTCTCAGTGGGGTTGGAAGTACTCTGATGGTGGGATTTTGAAAATCTGAGGGAATAGTTTTCACAAATAATGGAGTCATTTACTGGCATTTACTAGGCAAGGGCCAGGAATGCCAGATGCTCTGACATATACTAGATAAAGATTTTGGAATTTTCATTACAAAATTAACATTGTCTATTGAAAAATATACTTAAACAAACAAAACAAAAATCAACCAAAATCCTAAAAGCAAAAATTTAGATTTGATATTTTTATACATATCATAGTAATTTCTAGGTAAAATTTAAAGAAGTATTGTAAAAAAAATTAAAAATCATTTCAGAAAATGCCTTAGTAGGGAGTAATATATAAGTATATATTTTTGGCCCTGGCTGTGTAGGTCAGTTGGTTAGTGTCATTCCCATACACAAAGGTTGCAGGTTCGATTCCCAGTCAGGGCACATACAAGAAACAACCAATGAATGCATAAACAAGTAGAACAACAAATCAGCGTTTCTCTCTCTCTCTCCCCCTTCCTCTCTCTCTAAAATCAATTAAAAAATTTTAAAAAGTATACATCTCTCCTATACAAGGTTAGAAGAGGTATTTCAGTACATATTTGATTTCGCCCAATTTCTTTTATTTTTAATCTCTAATTCTATACCAAATAATTTTAAACATTAATTTTCCCTCAGCATTCTGGAAATAATACATTGTTTTCTCTACATATCATATATTCACTATATGCCAAGTCTAATTCATCTTAATTCTAGACTATCATTTCACTCCAAATTAAAATATTAAAGGAATATAAAAGTTATGATCGAGATAAATAATTTATGTCATAAACACTTTTTTTTTGGCCTGTCAATATATGAATTCATTTGAAGTATCTCCTTAGAAAATTTAAATTTTTCTTACTTGCTTTTTCCTTAAGAAGAGCAACTTGCTGTTTCAGATATTCAATAATTTGATCTGCCTCTGCACCTTTCTGTTCCAGTCTCTTCAGAACAGCATCATTGGTTGCCATTTTTGCCAAGAAACGGAAGAAAATCCTAAGTGAAAAAATACAAGTGATAACTTATACTGTAGAAGAAATACATTTATTTTACAGGACACTGTAAACAAGTAGTCTAAAAATAAAAATATTTTCTATTGTATCAGATCAATATGTTAGAAAAACACTTTTCCTACAAACCAAACCAAAGGCAGAATTTTAAGGTTATAAGGTTTTAAAGAAAGCTTTAAAATACTGCAGAACAATATCACACAAGACAGAAACAGGGAAAAGAATAGCAATAACCTTAACTAAACTGTAACTGAGTAACACACCTGTATTCCAAAGAATTGCTAAATTCCTTCTTATATGTTATTTTTGCATATTGTATATTTCTTTTCTACTGTTTATTTAATTATGTACAATTTGAAGAAGAAATGTGATTAGGAAAGACAAATATTAAAAGAAAAATATCAACAATTAGGAAAACAATATTAACCATATGCCTACTCAGAAGTAATATCAACATATATTCTGTGTCCTTGTAAAAGAAAATTATTAGAATTTTAATTTTATAATTCTTCATAGAAATTAGAAAACATACTGTCATGTACAGAAAAGTGCATATAAGCAAAAATTCTGATATTAATTATCATGCTACTTTAAACTGCCGAACAGTTCACATTAAAACAGGGTTAATCACGAAAAGTCCCAATTTACAAAAGTAAACTGTTTTACTTGATTATATAATTCAAAGCATAACAACTTATAATTCAATTTATAATTTATAATATGAAGTATAACAATGACACAAGCATTGTTGAAGTAATTCTCATTTTAAATAAATGATGCACACTCAATACATAATAAAATTTTTATTTAAAAATCACTAATAATGAACAAATAATACAAGACTATTTTAAATTTTCAAATTATGCAGTATCCATCCAATAAAAGAACTTTCTGAAATGTTTATCTTTTTTTTATAAAAGGAAAACCAATCCTCAAAAAACTTTATGCTAAAGTTGAAAATTAATGATATAGAAGCAGTAAAAAGACCTATAAAAATAAAGTCGCTAATAAATGAAGAATATAAATGAGGGTTAAACTGGAAAAAACATAGTAAACGGATCATTTTCTACACGGACATTACTTAACAGTTTAAAAAAATACAGAGCAAAAAAAAAAAGGTTCAAAATTGAAAATAAAGATAGCACCTTTAAATTCTTCCAAATATTAACAAAATGAACACAGCATACCCTGTTGTTGTTCCTTAAATGTTTGCAAAGGCAGAATTTTAGACAAAAATATTAATATACGTATGAAAAAAGTAAAAGTAAAAAAGCTACATTCTTGTGAACTTAATATCCAAGCTATAGCACTACAGCATTCTTTTAGTTTAAGGTCTTTCTAGTTTTGTGTAAGATAAGTAACCATCAAATACATTCAATAGGTGAAATATAGCTATCACAAACAAGTAAACTGATGACTATTTTATTTGGAATAATTTGTAACTTTATTTCCCTGGCAAAGAAAAATTTGATGAGTAATACTAAGATAAATATGAAATTAATGACACACTTTAGGAAAAAACATAGTAAACTAGTATCTAAACTGATCATAAACAAATAGATTTAAATGTAAAATAGTTTACATGAATTCACGAACCGTTCCAGAAAGTCATCTCACAAATACTGCCAAACTGTTGATAAAGCATAACATAAAACTCATGCCGACTCACAAAAACTGTTTCAAAACTAAGACAATAATCTGCAAAATAGAGATCATAAATCCTAGACTAAAAGAAGAAAAGATATAATTTTACTGAGTTGATAAATCTATCAACTACCTGAAAAATAAAGTTATAAAAGTGAGTTAAATGAAATACGACTTTTATAATACACACTGAAGCACTGGCATAGTTTAGGAAGAAATAATACCATGTTTCCAAACACAGAAACAAGAATGAGCTGACTATATTAAACACATACACATCAACTAAGAGGAAACGATGTAATAAAGGAAAGTGAGAAAACTAAATGACACTGACAAAAAATATGAGAGAAAATCAGAAAAATCCTCAAAATCACAGTTATCTAAAGGTGTTAAAAGATTAGGGAATATAAAATGAAAAGACTTGCCATCTCATTTTTTGTGAAACCAAAATATTTTTATCATAAACTGAAAACACAAAAAGGATTACAGCTAGTTAAGACTAGGTAATAATTCCGGTTTGGCAAGAGATGGTTTAACAAACAACCAGCTAATAAATTTAGTTTGAACATCTTTATAAAGACACTATATGAAAATTTTTTTCAATAAAATGTTGAATAAGAAACATATCTCACCCACATATAAAAGGAAATAACAGGTTAATGAAGACTGAGTCAAATGTATTTACTGTCTCTGTCTCTCACACAAAGACAAAAAGGCATATAAAACATCATCCAACTTTTAGATAATTCTTATGCTTTAACTTTAAATACTGAAGGACACTAATATGCTATGTATACGTATATTTTATATATTTAATTATTATACATGTAAATATATTATAAAATAAGTATAATTTATATATGTGGCTATAAGTTTACAAATACTTACGTAGATTAAGGTCTAGTTTAAATTGCAAACTGGTGAATAAAACCAGCACTGAGAAATGTATATCACCTAAAATATTCAGTAAAAATGGATTTATTTTTAACCATATAATTAGATAAAACATGAGAAATAGAGAAAAAAATAGGTAACATTTTCGTAACAGAAATGTTAGTGGAAAACACATATTTAGGCCGTAAAGTTTTAAAATATTGAGACTAGAGAGGGATGAGTGATGCTATTCAATATCCATATATAAAATAATTATGGATAATATTAGAAGCCATTTCAAGTTCCCTGATAGGTATTATTAGGTAATAATAACACCTAGTGATTACTTTGTCTTTAGTATCTGCCAGCTCCTTTTCTAAGCATTTTATGGTATTAACTTATTTCATCATCACAACACCATGAGATACATACTATTATCACTTCTCTTTATTTTGAATCTTAAGAACTTATTACAAGAGAAATAATATAAAATTTAATAAAAAGAACATGGACTTGGAAATCACACAGACCTTGGATGAAACCCTTTGCCCCTCTGTGACTTAACAGCTGTGTAAACTTCAACAACTTCCTTAATCTATCTGAGCCAATTTTCTCATTTGTAAAATGGAGATGATTTTATATATCTCAGAGTGGCACTAAATGAGATACCATGAGTAATACTTAACATTTTTGCCACATAGCTAGTATCTGTCAGGCACTAAGCAAAATTTGGGGAACACAAAGAAGATAGGATGCTTACATAATCCTCACCACCTTCAAGCTCAAGTGAGGTATATAGTAGATTATCTATGTTATGATAATTTCTAGATCACTAGGTATGATTTTTTTGTTTTTTTACAGGTTAAGAACATAAAAAGTAATAAAATATAAATTATAGAGACTGACATTGAAAATGTACTTAACTTGGCTACTCCACAAGTAAATTTCTTTGGGATAGTCCACGGAGATGATAAACATTAATATATTTACATTAATTCTAAATTTTGTGTTTATAATAATAATATGCAAACTATATCTAAGGACTCCTGTCCAGGAGAATACAATAAGACAACAGTCAATTGAAAATCTCTGCAACTTTTCCCTACAAACAAATACTGTCATCATAACTGTAGAAACTGAAGATAACAGACTTGAGTTTATTTAAACAAATGTTATACAAAGAAAGAACACCCAAAGGGATATAACAGATTTCAGTTTGAATGCCGTATGCAGGTCATCTCTAAGAACTGTTACATAACAGTTCTCAGCTCTAGCTCTGAAGGCAAAGCAATCCAGGATAAACCCACACATATCAATTTGCCAAAAGCACACAACTGGCCAAGAATACTAAGAAAAAATTTGTTTTATAAGAATGATGTATATTGTTTTGGCTTAAGAGAAAGAAAAGGAAAAAAAAAAATCACTGAATGCTTTCTATTCAATTTTGCTATGAACCTAAAACTGCTCTAAAAAATAAAGTACATTAAAAAAAAAATCATCAAACCATAAAGTTAAGAGCATGTGAATTTGAAATTTGAGAATGCTCTGCATTCTGATTACTAATGAAAAAAGTCCTCATTTGGTTATGCAATAATTAATAATTTTCCAAGTTTCCATAAATCATTATGCTATATATCATAGTGATATATTAGGCTACTTTTAACTGCCACAATATCAACAATACTACTACAAAAGAATCATCATTAGAGTAAATATCTTTTCTTAGGACAGT
The DNA here is from genome assembly GCF_964146895.1 of Miniopterus schreibersii. NCBI lineage: Eukaryota > Metazoa > Chordata > Mammalia > Chiroptera > Miniopteridae > Miniopterus > Miniopterus schreibersii. The sequence goes on along the minus strand of NC_138101.1, from coordinate 65,503,063 downwards.
CATTTTTCTGGCAATAATCAAGTTTTTGTGGCAAAATAAAACTTAGGAATGACTATAAAGCACACTAGCTGCTAACCAGTGTCTACTTTTTCTCTACTCCTAACTAGTTATCTTGACAATATTATTTATGATCCAATATTTAAAAAAAATTCTAGTGAGATATTTTGGATTAGTTTCTAGTCAGGTCTATGTGTTGACATAACTTTTGTCAAATGCTAAGAGCTATTACTGTTTTTAGAATTAGAAGCTCTGAAAAGTTTTCTAGTACTCGTTGAATAACTGTCATTTAGATTTTTCAAAAATATAAGTAGAATGTGTAAGATTATGCCAATGTTTTCTAGTAATATACAGATAATAATCACTAGCGCTGGCAGAAGAGTGTAGCTTTTTTAAAAAGTATTCACAGCCAACAAATCTTGGTTGAACCACATACTTAACAGGCTGTGTTATCTTAGTAAAGTTGCTTAATCTTCTTAATTTATAAAATGAAGATACTTATCACCTGATTTCTACTTCCTTGGCATCTTTTAGGGATCCTCATTCTTGACATGTACTTTATGTAGATGTTCTTTAGGGTTTGTTCCTGATCTCTCACCCGTTGGGATTACAACTATCGCCACACAGATCAGGGGATACCTTTGTTTTCCAGGGTTAACAGTGCTTGTAAGTGAATGCAAATGCCTTTAAGCAAGACAAACAGATTTCGCCATTCCCTGTTGTATTTCATTTATGTTACCTGCCAGGTCCCCATAAATAAAGTTCATGACCTCAATTTTGCTTATAGTCCCTGACTTTGAGCCATGTGCTGAGTTTATAGACAGAAAATTTAACATGTTCTTTGCACCCACTAAGCTTTCAGACAACTGGAGGAAACACAGTAAACTGGGGGAATTTTTTTTTTAATGTAGAATTTTCTTTAAATGAAGTTATGTTCAGGGCAACCACACTAGTTTAACAACATTGATTAAGCTCAGACAAATCTTTTATCTTCAACCCAGTGCTTATTTCACTATTTTGTGCTAACTGATGCATGAAAAATTTCAAATTTTACATTGCATACTCACTGAATTTCAAAACTCTGTTTCCTTAGTCTCCTCACAGCTTTTAATATGCATACTAGCATATTATGATAATGTTAATAATAATATTAACAGATGATAATGTTAATAATAACAGGTAACATTTGTAAAGTATTTATTATGAGCTGGCTAAATGTTTTACATGGATCACCTATAAATACTGTAATTATCTCCATTATACAGAGAAGAAAACTTGAATTAAAATTAATTTGCCCCAGGTCATGTGGCTAGTTAGTAAATGAGAACTGAAACTTGGGTGTGTCTGATTCTTGAATTACCTTTTTTAATGCCCAAGTTATAATTTCTCTAAAGAATATAACTGTGGCCCGGCCGGGAGTGGCTCAGCGGCTGAGCGTCGACCTAGGATCCAGGCGATCGGGGTTCGATTCCCAGTCAGGGCACATGCCCGGGTTGTGGGCTCGACCAATGACCCTCTCATCATTGATGTTTCTCTCTCTCTCCTCCTTTCCTCTCTCTGAAAGCAATAAAGATATATTTAAAAAAAAAAAAAAAAAAAAAGAATATAACTGTGAAGTATTTCTCAATGCATTTATCCACAGAATCCTAACCAAAGAACACCCATTAATAATATTTATTGGAACTAGTATTCTCTAAAACTGTTTGGGAATGCTGGCTTAGTCTATGCTAAAATAAAAGAAAAAGACTATGAAATTAAAATACATATACTTAATCACATGCACAGTAATTGTTATAGCAGAGTAAAAGCTAGGAAAACTCCAGGACAAGCAGAATAGGGAAACTGAGACAGTTTGTTAAACAGCAGTTTGAAGCCTCCTAGTAAATCCTATCTTCCCTAAACTAATGACACTTGAGAGTAAATGGTTTGTGTTAGGTGGGGCAGGTACTGAAACTAGGGACAGAAACTCACCAGGACAGGATGCCCCAGATGCCTAGCAAGAGGCAAAACTGGGAAAACAAGAACCTTGGCCCCAGGGTAACCTATCCTCCCCCAGCATATAGCTGGTCAGGCAGTTTAGACCCCCTGAGCAGCCTCTCAAGAGCTTGTTAATAGCGACTACTTTAATGAGACGGGCACAGTGCATACATCGTCATTTAACCTTTATAATGTGGTGAGATATTTCCATTTAACAGATAAACTTAGAGAAATTCTGATTTGTCTAAATTCATTCAAATATTAAATGGCAAAGCCATGATTTTAACTTGTATTTGTCACTCCAAAACTCACACTACAATTCATTTCTAAAGTCTTTCCCAAACCTAATTAAAAAAATTAATTCACCATTCATAAATACTCTTGGATATCAAAATTAAAAACACTAAGACTATGATTGTCTATTTCTTACCAGCCCGAGTCAAGCCACTATCATGTCTCCTCTGGACTACTGCAAAAGCCTCCCAACGATCTTTCTCCTATCCTGTCTCCTTCAGTCTGATAGCAGCCAGAGAGATACTTAAGCTTCAATTTCTTAAAATCTAGAAACAAGATCTTTTAAATTTTATTATGCCATTAGGGATGGTGGAGGTGGTCCAGATGGGACAACCTGTACGGAACTGTTAGTGACAAATGGGATTATCAACTTGAAAATGTTGAGCTCAAATATTAGCCTTGTCTTTCAAAAAAAAAAAAAAAAAAAAAGATTCTAGCACTCCACTGCTCCAAGCCTTGCAGTGGCTTAGATGCCCTCTAGATCCTTCATGACCTGTTCCTACTTTCTCCGATTTTTGTCTCCAGCTTTAACGACTTGACTCAACTCTGATCCACAAGATTCTTGCTGTGCAGGCGAGTTTCTGCTTCACAGCTTCTGCAAAGGATGGTCGCTCTGCCTGACTGCACTTCACCAAGATTTCTGTATGGTTAATTCTCTCACTTCTGTGAGCTCTCTAATGGATAGTCACCTTTTTAGTGAGACCTTCCCTGGCCACACTAAAATTTCAATCGGTATCTTCCTTCCCTGCTTTATTTTGCTCTTCAGCAACCACTACAACTTAAAACATGGTGTGTTTTTCGTAATTTAGTTTAGCATTTGTCCTCAATAAAATGTTAACTACAGGGAGGCATGAATTTTGGTCTGTTTTGTCCATTGCTCTTTTCCCAATGCCTGGAACAGCGCCGGGAACATACTTCGGGCGCTTAATAACCGAATGAATTCCTGTCTGCCCCCCACCCCACGACCACCACTGCTCAGTCCTTTGACACACACGCGCGCGCCCTAAAATGAACATCTTTGTGAATATACAGAAGCATCGTTTCCCTGGGCCCCGCATCGCCTTTCTCAAACTTGGCTCCTTCAAAATGTCCCAAGCTCTTCCCGGCTTCCCCATGCCCAGGCGGGTGCCAGTGTGAGCGGACTTCCCGCTAGCACCCTCAGGCCAAGTAAGGGAAGGGGGACTCCTACCGCCCCAATCTGCCAACGCCGGGACCCTCGGAAGACGTCACTCACATGAATCGGCGGAGAGAGCGCCGGGGCAGCCTCAGCGGGAAGCAGGTAGGAACTGCCTCCCGCACTCGACGGCAGTGACGAAGGACCCATCGAGGTGTCCAGACTAAACGCCTGAGCGTTCCACCGATTCGCCTTCACATCTGTGGTCCCCTTCCCGCGCGCAGCCACGCCACGCTTCCAGTAGTCCACTGCAGTAACGCCACCTTCCCGTGCCTCTTCCTTGATCGAGACATTTTGTCGCCACGTTGGGCAAGGGGCAAGATGCCGGACGTCGGGGTCTTTCGTTAACGTCGAGGCGCGGAGGCTGTGAGGTCAGAGGAAACAGCCGGGCTGAGTGGAGGCTGCGGGGAGAGCTGGGAGCTGTCAGTGTGGAGCGACCGGCTCGCGCTCCCCGCCGGGGCCCGAGCTGGGAACCTCCGCCGACTGCTCGCAGGCCAAGGGCTGTCTGAGCTTGGGGCGCTCCTGGAGCTGCCTCTTTCGTAGCAGCGCCTGAAATGCAGGGCCGGGTGCACTAAGCAGTAGCGGCGACACCAGCCCCAGCGACAGCCCTGGGGCCCTGTGTAGAAGCTCCTTCCCCTTACCTTTGTGTCCGCCTGCGTCCCCAGACTTTGAGGCAGGTATTTGGGTTTCCCACTCGTGTTTGTCGTAGTGGGTGGGGCTGTAGAGGAATGGCAGGTGCAGCGAGTGGCCCCGCCTGTCGGCAGTGATAGGTCGAGCCCACCTGGAAAGCTGCTGGCTGCTCAGCGCGGTGCCCATTCCGAGCTGCAGCCCGCCTTCCTCCTGCACGCCTTTATCCGAGTCCTCTGAAAGTAACCACTAGTCAAAGCAAGATTTAAAAAGGAGGTTGGGAACGATTGCTTTGCTTTGTTTCTGGTTTGCAAAAGTTTAATCATTTATCCAGATGTCATTTCCTTGTGGAGTGGAGGAAAGTGAACAAGTGGAAGTTAATTTAGAATTGTCACTGGTTGCTTTTTCAAGGTCCCATTGTCCCTGTTTTTGTTTGGGACAGAAAAGCAGCTTCTTGAGGGGAAGTATGTAAAATAAATGAACTAGTTTTATTCGTCCTAGAAGAAATGTGTAAACTGTTTTATTCATGATAAAACCATCTTTTGCCCATTTTAAACCTTTTCCCCCAATTTGAGTCATTTCAACTCCAAGTTCTTTGAGGACACAGATTGTGGCTTGTTTCCAATCATTAGCCTGGCAACTGGAAAAACACCTGTCTTAAAATAAGATCCTTAAGATACTGTGAATGGATTTTCAAACCTAGTTGCTCACTGTTGTTATTTCTCACCTAACCTCTCATCTCAGCTGTTTTTTCCCCCTACTAGTTTTTTCCACTTGCCAAGTGAGTAAATCTATGTGTGTGTATTTTTTATGCATGAGCCTTTTTTTGTGTGCACCCATCTATGAGGTATTTAAAGCAGAACACTGATGAAATGTTTTATGCTAACAAATGTATCTTTCAGAATCATTTGAATTTTCTTCATTTGGTTATTTGATTTTTAGGTATCTAAGTGATAGAGGCATCTAATTGTAATCAAGTATTATAGAAGGATTGCATAATAAAATACAACAGTTTAGTGTCTCCCTTTCTCCCCTCAGTCCTATTCTTCAGAGATAACCACTTTTAACCTTACCTAATTTTAGGTCTGTGTGTTGAATACTTAGTTAAACTACTAATTCTTTTAAAAATTCACTTCTTAAGATATACCATATCATTCCAAAGTTTCCTCTGCAAATTTGTGAATAGTTATCACAGTGCTTAATTTTCATATTGGTTGTTTTGTAATTCTAAATAAATGTAAGCTCAATTTTTTTCACATCAATTTTCAAAAATATATTTTGGTTCCTTATTTAGTAAAACGAGGAAAGTAATGACTAGCATTTTCTTTACCACTTCAGAAAACAAATCCACTCCTACCTTCCCTTAGCTGGACCTATACTTACAGAATTATAATATTAACATCAAAATGATTCTTTTTTTCTTCCTCTACAGTCACAAAAAATTATTCCATAGTTCAGTAAGCTTTATTTTTTGGACTGTGTACTACTTATATGGTTTTTAACCCCTCCTCACTTTCACAAGGGACTTTCTGATTTCTTTTGATGAAGAGGAGCATACGCTATCTTCACCTGGTCCTCCCAGCTTGTCCTTTCTTCACCACTCTTCTCATTCTTTGTGTGAGAAGCTTCCATTTCATTTCTCTGTTAAAAGATGTCCCCTTTGGATCCAAATCACTTTCTGTTTAATTTGACTAGATCCTATTATAGTTTTTTTGTACAGCTTCTATCCTGGGTTACATTCATTGAACACTTGGGTAAGTTGCAGTTTTTTGTGTGTTTTTGTTTTGTTTTATTTTTAATATATCTTTATTGATTTCAGAGAAAGGAAGGGAGGGGGGAAAGAGAGAGAGAGAAACATCAGTTATGAGAGAGTCATTGATGGGCTGCCTCTGCACGCCCCCCCACTGGGGATTGAGCCTACAACCTGAGCATATGCCCTGACACGGAAACGAGCTTCGATCTCCTGGATCACAGGTCCAAGCTCAGCCACTGAGCCACGCCTGCCAGGCAAGATGCAGTGTTTTTTAACTCAACATCTATTATTTGGTTTTCTCCTCTGTTTTGGTAGAATACATGCTAAAGAAACTTATTTATAAAAGGTATGTGGGTGGTAATTTTATTTGTTAGTGTTTGCACAGCTGTACATTATCATGTTGCTGTTATGGTTGATAGTTTCACTGGGTATAGAAACCAAATCTTCCAAGACGTCACCATCTTCTAACCTCCAGTGTTGCTCATGAGAAGATGAGAATGCCAGTCTGATCTTAATGTGTTGGTGCCAGAACTATTTGTTTGCTCTCAGAAATTATTAAAGTTTTTGGTTACATGCGATCCATTGAAAATTTATTATGATATGTCTTGGTGTGAGTTTATTCTCCTGGCAATGAACTCATTCAAAGGCACTAGAATAAATGTCTCAGTATGAGTATTTTTTCATTTATCCTCCTTGAAATTATAAGATTTTTTAATTTGAAGGTATATGTTTCCCTAATATATTCTCTTTAGTTTTTCTCTCTTCTCTTTTTTTGAAACTCATTAAGGTGATTCTTGACTGATTCACTGTGTCTATTGCCTTCATGTATGCTTTTATATATTTGCCTTTTTTGCTCTGTGTTCTAAACAATTGTCTCAATTTTATTTTCCAACACTTCTATCTAATTTGGTAATCACATCAAGCACTCATTTTATAATAATTCCTTTCTCATATACTCTTAATTTTATTTGTTTTATATTTTATTTTTTATCAGATGAAATTTATATGTATTAAAATTTACTGATTTTAAATAACTAGTTTAATGCATTTTTATAGACATAAACATCCATGTGACAAGCACCACCCCAATCAAAATGTAGAACATTTGCACTACTTCAAAGGTTCCTATGTTTCCCTGTCCAATCACATCCTTCTGGCTCAGGGCATTATGTTCTTATATTTATCACTGTAGTTTAGAAGTTTTGGAACTACATTTAAATGGAGTCGTAGATTATAAACTCTTCTGTGTCTCCTTCTTTCATCAACATAATGTTTCTGAGATACATCCATATTTTGGCTTGTTCTTTTTTTGTCATTGAATATAATTCCATTGGATGGATATGCCACAACTTGTTTATTTCTTCACTTGTGTGACACTTGCATTGCTCCCAATTTTGAGCTGTTATAAGTAAAACCACTATGAACATTGTTATACAAGTATTTTTATGGACAAATATTTTCATTTTTCTCCTTAGTAGGAGTCAGATTTCAGAGTCATAAACTTGGGATATTTTTAACTTTAGAACAATTTTCCAGAGTTCTTGTGCCATTTTACACTCAGCAGCAGCAGTATATCAGCTCCAGTTCCACATTTCCTCAACACTTGTATTGCCAGACTTTCAAATTTTAGCCATTCTGGGAGGTATGAAATGGTATGTTGTGCTTTTAATTTGCATTTCCCTGTTTAATGCTCTTTAGAACTTCTTCCTGTGCTTATTGTCTACATGTATGCTCTCCTTTGTTAAAGTATATGTTTCAGACTTTTGCCTATTTTTTATTGACTTGTTTTTATTAAGTTGTATGCATTCTGTATATATTCTTGATTCAAATCTATTATCATATATACACATGCATATGAATATATTTGATTAAAATGTCATGTATATAATATTTTCTTTATTTTTGGCTTGGACCTTCATTTTCTCAAGGGTGCCTATTGATGAGTAGATGTTTTTAATTTTGATGATGTCCACTTTATCAAGTTAATCTTTTATGATTCGTGCTTTTTTTATTATGCCTAAGAATTTTTTGCCTAGCCTAAGTTTGCAAAGGTATTCTTTTATGTTTTCTTGTAGAAGACTTATAGTTTTAGCTTTTAAATTTGTGTCTATAATCCATCTCAAATTTTTGTAGATATAAAGTAGGAGTTGAGGTTAATTTTTTTCCTTATGTATATCTTGTTCTTCCAGCACCATTTGTTAAATAAGACTGTCCTTTCCCTATTGAATATCTTGGCCTTTGTTAAAAAGCAATTTATTGTATTAAAAACATTTTTTTTCATTTTAAAATTTGAAAATAATTTTTAAAAATTTAGAAACATATGGTATATAGCTCACATACATTTATAGAGATAGATAATATAGAAATTATGGAGCATAATTACAATATGAATATCTACTAATTTATCAATTAAGAACTAGTATATTACTCAAGATTTTTGAAGCTTTTTATGGGTTCTTTCCTAATCTCACCCCTGCTTTTCATACAGTAGTAACCCTATCCTCAAGAGAGTTTTTTTATTATTATTATTTCTTTACTTTTTGAATAAATTCTTACCTTACAGGTAGGTATTCCTGAGTTATTTATTATTTAGCTTTTCTTGGTTTGAATTTTATGGTTTTATTGTCATAAGTTTTGTGTGACTTTCCTATTTTACATTATATTTTTAAGATTCATCTATGCTGTTAAAAAAAAAAATGTTTCTATAATTTGCTTATTTTCCATCCTGTATGCTTTTCCATCAAATAAATGCACCATAATTTATTTAACCATTCTCTTGTCTTTGGATATTTAAGTTTTTTCCAGCTTGAGTATAATAGAAACAATACTATCCTGATCTTTCTTGTATGTATCCCCTTGTGTATGTGTGTAGGAGTTTCTGGAGGAATGGAATAGGAAAATAGTGTCAAACTGTTGTCCATAGTAATTGTACCAATCTGCATTCTTTTTCTTCATATCCTCCTAATATGTATTATCAGATTTCTTAATTGTTACTATCTGGCAGATATAAATTCTCATGTTGTTGTAATGACCAATTTCTTGAATATTGAGGTTATTTATCTTCTCATATATATTGGCAATTACTTTTTTTTAAAATATCTTTATTGATTTGAGAGAGAGGAAGGGAGAGAGAGAAAGAGAAACATCAATGATGAGAGTCATTGATCAGCTGCCTCCTGCACGCCCCCAACCAGGGATCTAGCCCGCAACTCAGGCATGTGCCCTGACCGGGAATCGAACCACGATCCCCTGGATCCTAGGTCGTTGCTCAACCACTGAACCACGCCTGGCTGGGCTTGGCAATTACTTTTTACTCTTTTGTGCAATATGTTTTTCCATACCCCCTGTTTTATATAATGGATATAATATCTTCTCAAATCTTTCTAAATATATTAGAGTTGGCTTTTGGATTTTTTTTTAATAAATTATTTCGGTTGCCTCCAGGGCAGATTTTTTTCTTGATTTATTTTATTCTTTGCCCTTTGTGCTATAGTTTTTTTCTCAACTATCTGATGATTCCTAAACAGTTTGTTATTTAAGATTTAAGGAAGACTGTCTAGAAGCTTTGCACATATGGACAGGCCTTTTGATTAGCATACTCTGTTTTAGGATGGTTGAGTAGACAGCCAGATCTTAACTGGGGTCCTACAAATTCCAGAATTAAGAGGAGTTCACTTTTGTCACCAGGGACCATAGCAGCTATTGATTGTAATTTTCACACACTTTTTAAATTTCTTTAAGGAAGAATCTTATCATTTTTTCCTTGGAGGATATATAACTGCCTAGTGGGGGAATGATGGCAGAGTTGACTCTGCTATCACCAGCTCTTCAAATTATCTTTCTTATTTCAAACCCTCTTCTGACCGCTGTTCACCATTGTTTCTGCATTCTCTGAATCTGAAGCCTCTGAATCTTAAGAACCTGGGCAAACTTCTTGACTGTATTACAGATTATAGCTTCTGCCTGTTTCTTGTGTCAGCACTCTTCCATATGTAAAATGCTTTACGGCAGTTTCTTGAAATCTTTCATCAGCTCATGGCCCTTTTCTGTTCTCTTCCTTGTTACAAGTTCATAGATTTTAAAACGTTTTAATTCTTTTGATGAGGTTTCTGGGCAGACATATGAAAAGTGGCCTATTTAATTCTAGGTTATTATTGTGAAAGCTGAGAAGGGATGGTTGCAGTGCTTGATCAATGGAATGTCTTTTTAGTGATACACCTGGATGAGAGGGATTTTTTGTTTGGAACCTTTTTTGTTGTGGTTGCCTTAATGTGAGTCAGATTGATTTTGGAGCAGGTTTTTAAATCTCCAGGCTGCTCTGTTACACAACTCTGAGGCACCATTTGCTTTAGAGTCCATGCTATTTGGACCCCTCGGGATCTACACATGGAACGTCTATCTCTAACTTGGAGGCAATAACATTTGTCAAGATTCTTGAGGGGATTAAAACAAATCACATGTAAAACACCTAGCACAAAAATAAAATTTATTAGTCATTTAAGTAACATTATGATGCCTTCTGTTATTCAGTTGAAGCTTTACTACTATTAAGAGTCCCTGATTATTTAAAGTATCTGGTTGGCATCTCTGTTTCCTCTTTCTTGACTTTCCTCCTTTGTAAAAAGGAAAAGTTCTTGATAGTGTGTGGGTTATTCAAGCTTTAGGTAAGGAGAAGAGCCTTATTGAAACTAGTATATAATAATGAACTTCCTCTAAACTCTTAAAACTGTCAAGCATCATTGAAGAGGAAATGTTCTATCTTTTCCTTTATATGCCATTGAAAGTCTTTGGTTTAGATTTGGAGCTGCAATGTAAATCTATGATTGGGTGGTTTTTCCTCTTTGATATTATCTTGCAATTTTTAATCTTGATATTTTTTTACTTTGAAGTGTTCAGATTGGTATTTCCTCCAAGTTATATATTGGCATTTCCTCCAAGTTATATATTTATTGTTAATAATGTTTAGCGTGAGAAAACACTGACTTAATGTTTGGTTGATCTGCAAAAAAAAATATTTCCTTTTCCAGATTATCTTGGAAGATCTAGGACTCCGAGATGTTTCCTTTGAAGGATGCTGAAATGGGTGCCTTTACCTTCTTTGCCTCAGCTCTACCACATGATGTTTGTGGAAGCAATGGGCTTCCTCTCACACCAAATTCCATCAAAATTTTAGGGCGCTTTCAAATCCTTAAGACCATCACCCATCCTAGACTGTGCCAGTATGTGGATATTTCTAGGGGAAAGCATGGTGAGTTGTTATTGTTTTCTCCATTTTGTGTTCTCTGCTCTGTTACCTTGGTTAGGTTGTAAATACACAGCGAATATATGAAGCAGTCAATATGTGTGTCCATGCGTGCCCTTACCCTTCACTCCAGCCAAAACTCCAGTCAAAGCTCTAGTCGTTTGAGGCTTCCTGACTCCATTTGAATGATTTATATTTCTCAGATCTCAGAATCAGAATTTTTTATTTTCTCTTTCAGGGAAGCCACCTATCTTTAAATGTATTTCTTCACCTCTGTAAGAAGGAAATTAAAGTTTTAATGCTAGAAACTTTAGAATTTATTGGAATATATTTTATGATTGGAAGTAATAATTTGGACTGTCTCTTTGAATGTAAGGGAGACACTTATTTTATTTTATATTTATTTATTTATTTATTTATTCATTTATTTATTTGGAGCTGCAGTAAGCTTTTCATATAGGATTCCATTTAGAGAACTGAAGTAGAAAAGTTCAACCCTATAAGTTAAAAAGTTAATGTTTTACCAAGAAGATGTTTACTGCCTTTTTAATAGTATAATCAGGTTCTTCATATCCTATATCTTAGTCCATTCAGGCTGCTGTAACAAAACACCATAAATTGAGTAGCTTATAAACAACAAACATTTATTTTTCACAGTTCTGGAGGCTGTGAAGTCCAAGATCAAGGCACCAACAGATCCCTTGTATAGTGAGGCCCACTTCTTCATTGATAGCCGTCTTTTCACTAACCTCACATGGAAGGAGGAACAAGAGAGTTCTCTCAGGCCTCTTTTATAGAACCACTAATCCAATTCATGAAGGCTTGGCACTCATAACCTAATCACCTCCCAAAGGCTCCACTCCTAAACACCATCCATTGGGGATTAAGTGTCAACCTGTGGTTTTGGGTGGGACACAAATGTTCAGTCTACAGAACACCTAAAGATGTTGATAGTAGCAATATTTTTGTAATTGATTTGAGAGAGAGGGAGGGAGGGGGAGAGAGAGAGAGAGAAACATCAGTTTGTCGTTCACTTATTCATTGGTTGATTCTTGTATGTGCCCTGACCTGGGATCAAACCTGCAACCTTGGCATATCAGGACTATGCTCTAACCAACTGAGCTACCCAGCCAGGCTATGGTGGCAATATTGTAATTATTTTATAATTATTTTTGGAAACTTAACTTCATGCCTAGGTTACATTTTTAAAAATTATTTTAGATGCATCTCAGTCAAATGTAATTTAATTTTTCTAACATAAAATAACTTGTTAAAGTTAATCTAATATACTTGCTGATACTGAACTTTTTTTCATATAAAAATGACATTTTCATGTGTTTCACCTAATATTAAAGGCTCTCACAAATGCTAACTACATTTTCTTCATTGTTTTGCTGAAAAATAGGTGATAAGACTTTCATGTAGTCTGGACTATGTCTTAAAAATACTTACTTTGAAAGTTTTATGGACTTTGAGTAGAAAAAGTTTTTTGTAATAAATATTATTAATGGCTAATATTTATTGAGTACTTATTATGTATTAGGTTGTATTCTAACTGCTTTACGTATTTTAATTTAATCTTCATAACATAACCATAAAGTAAATAGGAACTATTATTATTCTCATTTTACAGATTATAATATTGAGGCATAGAACAATTAAGTAACTAATTCAGGAACTTTTGGCAAAAAAAGATAAAACTTTTTGCTAAAGTTTTTATTTGATAAATGTCTTTGATGACATTAACTAAATGTTTAAAAATGATAGATATCATTTGGGGCTTTTTCCATCATTGCAAAATTGATATTGCCAATCCCTGAATGCCTTAAACACCCCCACTCCCCCCAATCCAATTACAAATTCTAAAGAATTTTTAATTGTCAGGTTGGTCCAGTTCCAAAGTCATTCTAGACAAAGCTTGGCAATATAGTATATCCTCATTATCCCCTGTAACTGTGACCATAATTAACCTTGCCAGCTATTTTACACCTGCAAATTTGAAGTATGCTTGTCTTCACCTGCCTTCCCAAACTCTTGCCACTTTGCTCAGTTCTTAGGACTTTTCATTCCCGTATTCTCAAGTGCCCTTTATTTCTTTCCATTATGTCTGGAACTCAGCTCAGAGCTTCAGTTCGTATAACCGGAGCCTTACCCTCTGTCCAGTTTTCCCTAGGCTTTCTTTCTTGGGATACTTGACTCAATAGCTCTAGATAGTTCTTGAGCTCCTTCTTTTCCTTCCTTTACCTAAATGAGCCCTTGTAAACACTGAACCAGGAAAAGTCTTATGACATGCTCCCCCTGGGGAATACTGTTGTTGACTTTGCACAGAAACCTTTTTAGTTATCAATGTCAGGTAGGAACGGATCCCCTTAATCTCTGTTAGTGCTGAAGCCAGCTCAACAATCTGGGTTGTCCCTTCAGACCTGTCCACCGTGTTGCTAGTTACTCTGCTTCCCCTGCTTGCTCTGCTCCTAGATCTCGGCAGCCCTCTCTTCTAGGTTAACATAAGTCATGGATATGTATAAAATTCATACAGTTTAAGTTTGGCTGCCTGGAATGGAAATATCAGTGATTGTCAAAAAATCAGGGAATTTGATTATCTTGTTTATATTGGCAGTGCTCATTGTCTTGAAAAGTTGTATGCATAAGGGGTGAATAACTGAGTTAGAATACATTATTAAGTGAGGGTCTGTTTGTTGCAAAGCATCCCATTCATTTCAGTTGCGTTTTATTGGAAAATTTGAAAGTTTCTACTTAACAGTCTTCTTACCCAACAAATACACTTTTCAGTGATGTAACAATACATGATTTTGGTTTGGACTCCACTAAATTGCCTTCTCAAAGAATTTTGATTTGGGTTTCCTTTTCCTCTTTATTCTCTTCTTGTTATGCAGATATCTTACATCTTGTTATTGTTACTCCCCTGCCCCCCACCTTCCCCTTTGTGTTTGGAGTTACATGTGACATATGGTCTGTTTTAGTAACATTATGTTTTCACATGTTGGGTTAGCTCAGAAATCAGACTTTCACTGTTTTCTGTAGATCATTCAAAACTGATTCAAGATGATGTTAGTTTCTTGCTAACTCAACAGGATGAGATATGTAATCTCAAGAATAGTGGGCATTTTATTAGAATTTGAGATCTTTGCTTATAAAAGTAAAGTTGAGGAAAATATCCTTAAAATAAAAAAGGCAAATATAGCATGAAAATACTAAAATTAACAAATTTAATCGTTTTCTTTTGAAGTTGAAGTCTCAGCAGTGTTTAGAAGCAGAGTGAAGGTTGTAAATTATAATGCATCCCATTTTATTTGGTATTTGTTACCCAGAAATCTTTTGGTCATTGCTAGTGAAATTAGTAACAAAATTATTTTAACTAATAGATTTGAAATTCAGGTAGAGAATAATAGAATTGTTAAGGACATATAAGATAACTTATTCTGTATTTCTAGCTGCATATAATTTCAACCTAAGTGTCTATATTAGTTCAGAGTTTCTTCAGAGAAACAGAACCAGTAGGATATATATACGAAGATATTAATTGGTAGGAATTGGCTTATGTGACTGTAGAGTTTGGGTAGGCAAATCTGAAATCCAGAAAGAAGCTGAACCCTCAGGCAAGGGCTGAGCTGCAGTCCATAAATGAAATTTCTTCTTCAGAAAAGCTTCTCCTCTGCTCTTAAGGCCTTACAACTGATTGAATCCAGCTCACCCAGATTATCTAGGATAATCTTCCTTACTTAAAGTAAACTTATTATAGATTTTAATCACTTATATAATACTTTCACAGTAACACCTGAATTTTAATAACTGGAGGCTATAGCCTAGTCATCTTGACTCGTAAAACTGACCATCACAGTGATCTAGTAACAATATTGTATCTTAAGTATAGAATTTTTTTGTCAGTTGTACTGTATAAATATTTATTTAAATTGAGCTAGTCTCAGTCATTACTGTGAATAACAAAAGAATGATGCAGTAATTGTATTCTAATAACCTTTCAGATTACCTTAACACATTTACAAATTACCTCTTTTTGTTAAAAAAAAACCTGATTTTTCTTTTAGTCCTCTCTTACTCAACTCCTTTATTATCTTTCTTGCTTAATGTTATACTATCTTCAATTTCTTATAATTGATTTAAAACATAAAATTCAGGCTCTATGCACAACATAGTGATACTTGGCACTCATCAGATATTAGAACAAAGATTACTTCACAGTTCTTATATGTTCTACTCTTTAAAGTTCATCTTCGTGTCACATTTGTTTTTTATAAATAATCCGCTACATTGCTGATTTATATTTGGCACATGATTCCTAAATATTTTGTCATATTTTATTCTGTGAAACTATGCTGTTTTTATAACAAACAAAAGTTATTTTCAAACAGCAATCCAGAGTTACAGGATGAAAACTCTCTAATGATTTCTTGAAAAAACTGGTTTGTATTAGAAACAGTGTTTTGGTATACACTTCATTACCTCAGGGAGAAACTTTGGTATTCTACCGGGGATCACGACTCTGCTGCATTAAAATAATGCTTTGAAATTACATAGAATCCTAAAGCTTTGGCAAACTCTGGTTTATGATATTTTGAAGGAGTTTCCAGAAGAAGCCTGACAAATTTTAGGATAATACCAAACACTTTGGAAATCTCTCATAGAGATGAAGACTTATGAATATCCAAAAGAAAAATATTAGTTAATGGAATGTGCATGTTTTAATAAATCCTATTGTTTTTGTTTTGTATTAAAATCAGTGCTGTTGGGGTATTATTGTGCCTGGTTTACAACATAAGCATGTACTTTTCCCCACAGGACAGATTTCTGTTTAGAGAGTAACTGTCATCATATGAGACTCTTACTCATTTCTAATGACCGCATCATGCCTTAGCTCAAGATAACTCATTTAACAAGTATTTTTATATTAGATGCTTATGTTTTTGAGGTGCCATTCTAGACACTGGTGACGCATTTTGAACAAGACCAACATTGTTCCTGTCATTATTATCTAGTGGAGAACAAAGACATTAAATACAAATAAATGCAGATCTTTAGAGTTGAGATAAGTGCTACAAAAGATAAGTATAATGTAGAATGGATTATATTATAGGAGGAGCAAACTGATTTGGGGGGACCAGGAAAGGGTTTCTTGAAGTCGCATTTAACTGAGGAATGGATAATATTAATAGCTAACATTTAGATCGTGATTACTACGTGTCAGGCACTATTCTAAGTACTTACTATATATTAATTCATTTTAACCTCAGAATAACTCTGTGAGGTTGGTATTATTGTTTACCTCATTTTACAGAGGAGGAAACTGTAGGGTAGACTTCCCCAAGGTGACAGAGTTAATGAGTATTAAACCTAAGATTTGAACCCAGACAGAATAGTCTATGCTCTTAACCACTATGTTTCATGATAGGAGTTAACTGGGAGAAGGGAATGGGGAGGATCATTTTAAATTTGGGGGATCCATGTGCTAGTACCTTAAGGCAAAAAGGGAGGAAAGCCAGTGTGCATGAAAGTTGCTGAACAAGAGATAAAATAACAAAAAATAAAGCTAGAGAAGAAGTTACATATTCAGATTTATTAATTATTATTTTATCATTTAGACTTTAATATGAAAATATATTGGAAAGGAATAAGAATTAATGTGAGAAGACCAATTAAGAGACTGTTGTGGTCATCTGTAAGAGATGATGCTAGCTTGGACCCAGATTGTGGCAGATGGAGCAAACTGTACAGATTCTGGAAACCATTGGGAGACAGAAATACCAGAACATTTTGTTTGGATTTGAGAAAAGGAGATGGCTCCAAAGTTTCTGGCTGGAGCAGCTGCCAGGATAGTGGTACTGTTTACTGAAATAGTACTAAAGGGAACTAGAGGATCATTTTGGGTTCTGTTGAGTTTGAGGTGATTTTTATATTAAAGTGAGAAATTGTCTGTACAAGTCTGGAATTCAGAATAGAGTTCTGGGCTTGAAATAAAATTTGAGAGTTTTCCGGCCTTGGTAATAAATGAGGAGAAACACAATGTGAAGACCCAGAATCAAAGGTAGGGCAACTAGAAACATTTTAAATTTGAGTAGAAGAGATGCCAGTCTACAGAGTAGACTGAGGAGAGATAGCTAGATAGCTGTAAGGAAGACTTAGAAAATGTGGTTAGATAGAAAGCAAAGGAATGCAACTTCTTTTGGTTTCCTGATGGTATTACCTTTTTCCTTCTGGAACTTCGTAGTTATACTAAATTGCTTGGAGTTCAACTTTGTATGCTCTTTCCTTTATTGAATTAAAGAACTACACCTTTTATTTCATGATTTCCTTTCCTATTTTATCTTTTCTTTTTTTCTCATTTAGTGTTCTTTCAAATTTAATTCTCTTTAAGTTTCTTTTTAGATCACTTGGAGTCTTTCATCTGAAGGTGATAGCTTTTATTTAGAGCATTTTTAATTTTAGTGTTTCAGTCCATTCTACATAATGCCACCACCTCTGACAGTTTCAACTTCAAAGATGTGACCCATAAAATATCCTCACACCTCACATGCCTGCCTGCATGTATACCATTGTCCTTCATCTCTGCTCCCCCATGTAAGACCAGACCTTGGACTAGTCATTACTGAGTTATTCCTTTTACTGGATCGCCTACTCTGAAATTCTCCTTTCCCATCCCCTGCTATCACATTTTTCTATCTTTGCTACTTTTGATTTTCACCACACCACTATGCAATATTCCCGATCTCATTGCACCTTCACTTCTTTACATTGTCTGCCGTCTAGATTTCGTGTTGACCTTGTTTCTTATCTAGCCTAGAACCCTCTTTGCATGGATATTCACAGTATTCCACTGTCTTTTAAGCCCTTGATCTCTTCTGAAATAACCTTATCAAATCCCAGCCACTTGTAAGCCCAGTTGTACTTTTCTCTTGCTCTTCCTTATACGTCCTTGCTGCTGTGCCAGTGTGTTAGTCACTAGGGTTACTGATGAGGGAAAAAGTATACATTGACCCTCAGAACTGTGCTGTCTTATTCATAGATCTGTTAGAAAATAAAAAGTACATCATACTGTTGATTGTGCAAACAAAATTTTGTTACTTAGTCTTAGAAGGCCTCAGGATGTTTATAACAATCCCAAGTCAATTTTCTGTTCTTTCTGCACAGTCATGATTCGGAACATTTCTACTTTTCTCAGGTTTCTGAACTCAGGTTCACGGACTTGTGTTGGACCCAGGCTGAAAAGATAACCTGTCCCTAGCTCCCAATTTTCCCTTCCCTTCAAAATTTCTTTATATCTTCATCTAAGCTTTTCCTTCTCCTAGCCTATGTTAGAGGAAGGATCTTTTTTTTAAAGTAATTTTTTTGTTTTTTGGGGGATATTTTTGGAACAGTTTGATGAATCTCAGTGGGAAGTGGGGGGGGGGTGGAGGGATGGGGAGAGATTAATCAAAGATACATGCATAACCCATGGACACAGACAATAGTGTGATGAAGGGGGGCGCAGATGAGGGGTGGAGGGGATCAATGGGGGGGAAAGGGGGATATCTGTAATACTTTCAACAATAAAGATAAATTTTTTTTAAAAAGTATGCTTTTATTGATATTAGAGAGAGAGAGAGGAAGGGAGACAGAGAGAGAGAGAGAAACATTCATGAGAGAGAGACATCAATCAGCTGCCTCCTGCATGCTCCCTCCTGGGGAACGAGCCCCTAACCCAGGCATGTGCCCTGACTGGGAATTAAACCCGAGACCTCTTGATGCATGGGTTGTGCTCAGCCACTGAGCCACACCGGCCGGGCCATTTTTTCCTCAAAGGTAAGCCTTTCTATCTATTTTTCCTGATGTCCATGAGAGAAAAACACAAGATAAAAAGAAATTGTTATGTGATGTCTTATTTTATTACACATTGATCCTGTTATTCTATATATTTATTAATTGTGTAGTTAATAGAGAGTTTGAAAAGCTCTTAAAATACCATTTGCAGTATATGTTAATATCTTTACTGTGGTATGTTACTTTGCTGTTAAAACACCGTGTTCATAATATATAAAGCAAATTTGTTTTGTTTTATTCAGAGAGACTGGTGGTGGTGGCTGAGCACTGTGAACAGAGTCTAGAAGACTTACTTCGAGAAAGGAAACCTGTGAGGTACTGCATAATATCAGGGAAATTAAATGAAAAGCAGAAGCTGGCAAACAGAAAGGCATTTTAATGAGAAATTGCAGGATTTCGTTTCTTCTGTTACTTGTTTAATGATAAAATCCAGGTGCAAATTTTCACTTGGAGAAATTTAATTCACAGACCTCATAGAAATTCATCGTTGACATTATCCAATATCCAGCTTTTGTGAAATTTCTCCAAAGTACTTGACAAAAGCATTCCTATGGAGTATATATATATGACAATTCGAAATCGTTTTAGTGCTAAGCAGTTCTCTAGCTGAGATTAAGAGTATTTTCCTGAAAGAGGTACTTGGTAACTTATACAGGATGCTGGGATTCCTAGGGACACAATTCCTTAATTACAGGCCCCTTTGAAGAGTATATAAAAATAATATCGTCGCTTGGGTGGAATCTAATGCTACAGTTTAAATTCAGTTATTTCAATGACTCAGTAAATTTATTTTCTATTTTAGGTATTCTTGGCAAGAAGAGCAGATGGTCTAAATTTTATTATAAATATTCTATTAAATGAGCTTCACAGATTTTTTTGAAAATTTATTAAAATTATAAAAATATTTCTTTAATGAATAAAGAAAGTTGTACCAAACCAATGAAAAGTGCTTTCCAGGAGTCTTTATAGATTATAATTATTCTAGCTTAAAGAAATATTCTTGTTGGTCAGAACTTTTTAATTACTGCTCTATTCTAGATAAAAATAAATCTTTTTTAAGGGAGAAAAATGTGTATCTTACTAAATGATAGTAATTTAATAGAAGCAAAACAAATAAATTGAATAAAAGGACTTTCATTGCTACTTTAAATGATTTGGTTTTAAGCAGTCTCTGGAATGAAAGATGCAGATGCAAGTATATCATCGATGTACTTGCTTCTAATCTGACCATAGGTATTAAAAGTGACTTTTCTATATATTTAGAAATAACTTGCTCGGCTGGTGTGGCTCATTGGTGAGCATTGGCTTTTGCACCAGGAGGTCGCCTGTTTGATTCCCAGTAAGGGCACATGCCCAGGTTGGGTTGTGGGCTCGATCTGATCCCCAGTAGGCAGGGCTTGCAGGAGGCAGCCAATTGATGTTTCTCTTCAATGTGTCTGTCTTTCTCTCCCTCTCCCTTCCTCTCTCTGAAATAATAAAAACATATTTTTTTAAAAACTGGAAGTCACATAAAAAAAAGAAATAGCTTGAGCTTACTTAAATATGTTTTATAATTATAATTTTCACATGTCACAAATCTTTGATTTTATTTTTTAAGAACATATTACTCTTCATTTAAATTTATACTTTATAGGCTACGGATGCTGTGAAAGCTATTTCATGTTAAAATTGAAAACAAAAAACGGAAGGGAAGGGGAGGGGAGGGGAGGGGAGGGGAGGGGAGGGGAGGGGAGGGGAGGGGAGGGGAGGGGAGGGGAGGGGAGGGGAGGGGAGGGGAGGGGAGGGGAGGGGAGGGAAAGGAAGGAAGGAAGGAAGGAAGGAAGGAAGGAAGGAAGGAAGGAAGGAAGGAAGGAAGGAAGGAAGGAAGGAAGGGGGGAAGGAAGGAAGGAAGGAAAAGAAGGAGAAAAGAAAAGAAAACCAGTTGTATCCACATCTTTATGGAAAAGACATTTTGTTTTAATTCAGGCTGGGTTAAAGACTTATAATTCAGTATATATGATGAAGGAACCTTTAACTAGCTAGGCAGCCTTGGACAGTTCCCCTAATTGTTTTTCTTATCTGTAAAACAAGGAGTTTTACTTGATATAGGGATTATTCTAAAGGAAGTTATTCTCAACTTTATATTGTTTTTAATATGCATTGTATTTGATATAATATTGACCAATTGCCCTTACAAGTATATATTTTTATGTTTTCTTATACCAATATACATATTAACTACTATTGGCCTTTAAATGGTAGATTTCCTGACAGAATAATCTGTAATAAATCTAAGTGTAAAATTACAGTGCTATCATTTAAAAGGCTAATTGATAGAAACATCTATTTTATGATCTCACAACCCTACTCCTAGGTGAGGACCTGCTCAAATTTTCTGCCCTATGTACCTCATTTGCTTCACTCTAGCCTCTGCCCTGCCTTAGTATTTAACCAAGAGAATGGAAAAATACATGTCTACCAAAATATTTGCACAAGAATAGTGCCAGGAACATTATTCGTAGTAGCCCCAACCTGGGAAGAACTCAGTGTCCATAGTGGGGGAAAGGGTACACAAATGGGGCACATGAACCAAAAGTACTGACACATGCAACAATGTGATGAACCTCAAAACTATTATGCTGAGCAAAAGAAGCCAGTCACGAAAGATGATATTATTCTGTGTATGTGATGTTCTAGAAAAATCAAAACTCATCCACAGTGCTAGATATAAAAACAGTGCTTGACTCTGGTTGGGGTTAGGGGTAATAGAAGAACTGATTCAAAATAGCCTTGAGCCCAGCCAGCGTGGCTCAGCGGTTGAGCATCGACCTAGGATCCAGGAGATCATGGTTCGATTTCCCCATCAGGGCACATGCCTGGGTTGCAGGCTCGATCCCCAGTAGGGGGCGTGCAGGAGGGAGCCGATCAATGACTCTCATCATTGATGTTTCTATCATTCTCTCTCCCTTTCCCTTCCTCTCTTTGAAATCAGTATTAGACATAGTTTCAAAAATATATTTTTAAAAAATAGCCTTAAGGGACTGGTATCAGGTAGTGGAAATTTTGATCAGGGTATTACAAGGTACATGTTCTTTCAAAACTTGTCAAAACCCACTGAAATATACACTTAAGATATGTGCAACTCACCTATGTAAATTATACCTTTTTTTAAAAAGCCTGTTGAGTTATTTTTGGACTTGAGTTGTGAATCCCTTATATAGCTACCGTATTGTGTTATTAATGAAGGTGCTTGATACAGTGGCATACTTCTTTGTATTTCTTTGTTTCTATAAGAAGAAATAATGTGAATTAGTTATTGCTTCTTAACAAATTACCTCAACACTTAGTGGCTTAAAACAACAATAAGCATTTATTATTTCATACAGTTTCTCTGGGTCAGGAATTCAGAAATGGCTTAACTGTGTTATTGTCGCTCAGGACCTTATGAGGTTGCCTTCAATATATCAGCTGTAACTGTAGTCATCTGAAAGCTTGACTGTTTCTAAGATACAGATGATCTGTTTCTAAGATAGCTCACTCATTTTGTGCCAGTTGTTGATAGGAGGCTTTAGTTCCTCCCTGCCTTGACGGCCTTTCCACAACCTCTTGTCTATCCTCATTGCGTGGTGGATAAGAAATACGCTCTTAAAATTATTCAGTATTCATTTAGGGCATTTGGGGCAGAAGAAAGGAAGTAGTTTATCTATGAAGAGAGAGGGGTTTATCTATGCTCTAGCATTAGAGAATATCCAGAAGTACTAGAGGTGGAATAAGGTCTTCACAGATACAGCTTTGCTCCTGTCCCAAATGCTCTATATCCGAATTGATGTTACCCAGGGTCTTGTTTTCTCAGCCATTCCAAAGGACTCTGTAAGCCACAACTAGAATAGTTTTCTGGTTCTCAGGATGGTAAACTGTTAGAATGTTCCTTCTGATCTCCACATTTTCCTCTCTGCATATATATGTTCTTCCTTTCCTTACTAAAAGAACTGAGGCAGAAAAGAGAAACTGGTTACTCAGGAGACAAATTTCCACTTTCATTATTTTAACTCAACTCTATCACTTTATTTTTTTACTTTCAATTGTACTACAAAAGGATACAGTTGATATTGTTTTGCCAATAAGAGTGAGTCCATTAGCTTATGAAATGCTTTATTTTTCTGTGCTCATCAGCCGTTATCCTTTTTTTAAAGATGATAAACCTCATAGCAGTGAGCACCAGTAGTTTCAGTAGTGTGATGGATGGTATAGAGAAGCCACCTGTCTGCAATGCCTTTGTATGAGTCTTCCTGAGAATAAAACGATATAGGTGGAAGCATATGCTTTGAACAAGGAGATGAACATGAACAGGATTAAATGCACATTTCACATTGTCTTTTATGCCATTTATATTTTCCAATAGTTTTTTTCATTTATTTAAAATAGGACATGCAGCCCTAGCCAATGTGGCTCAGTTGGTTGGCTCTGTCTTGTGCACCAGGGGTTGCTGGTTTAATTCCCAGTCAGAGCACATGCCCAGGTTGTGGGCTTAGTCCCCAGTGGGGGGCCTGAGGGAGACATCTGATCAATGTTCTGCTCTCGCATAGTTGTTTCTCTTTCTCCCTCTCCGTCTCTCTATAAAAATAAATTTAAAATATTTTTAAAAAATAAAATAGAATATACAGTAGCTTTTATGTATATATAATGTATGGACTCAAGTAATATATATAATGTATATCTTTAAGTAATATATATATTTGTAAATTACTTTATTTACTATTTTTTCACCATTCTAGTCATAGACTAAAATTCAGTATTTTTCTTGTACATTTTGGAATGCAACATTCAGCACTTACTGTCTTTGAGTAGAAATGTATCTGTCAGGGTCAGTTCCAAGTTGTTATCTGATCCATCCATCTAAATTAGCTTTGCGGAAAACTATTTGACTTTCCACATATTTGGATTACATTAGTCTCCAATAACAGAGCAGGTTTCATGTGCAGAGCTGATGTGCTGTGATTTTAATTAATTCTGTAACTTGTTTATGGAAACTGAAAAGATGTTCTTATGGCTTATAAATCAGTTCTTTCCCCTACTGCCAAAAGTAAACACCCTGCACCTGTAAAAAAGGCTGATGCAAAGTAAACAGGAAATATATTTAGATGGGGCTGCAATTTGAGACCCATGAATTTTACTTGTCCATCTGTCTCTAACTGTTGTAAAACTATAAGCTGCTAGTTGGCTGGTAGTTATTTACAGTTGATTGTCTAAACTTAAACATCATCAAGATGTATACCTTACTGGATTTATATTTTGAAGAAAATTTTAAGTCTTGTAAAATTGATTAGATGGGGAGTAGAGGAACAAAACCTAGAAACTTAGAGAAGAGTCTTGTGTCAATTTACTCACTAACGTTTTTCATAACAAATTTAGTATCATTGGACTAAACAGTAATGTCCTAAAACATTATAGTAGTGATTTGCATTACAAAATATTATAACGTAAGACTATCTGAAGGTTTCAGATTCTACTAGAAAATTAAGCATTCTCTCTTTTTATAGTTTTAGTGGCTGTAAAACCCTTTTGAGAATTCATGTTATCCAAACAAAATAATTATTTTGTTTGATCTGGAGGTATTATTGAGTCAGTCTTTTATAAAGCAATGTTATTTGTGTAGATAGTTTGATAACTTGGTTTGAAAGAAAAAAACTTCTCCTCATTCTTTAAAAGAGTCTATTCCGGCTTGAATATGAAGAATTAATTTTTGGAGAATACTGTTCTCCTTTTAATGTTGTTTTTTATGTTACTTGTGCCAGAGTTCAGTTTTGCCAATATTTCTCCCCAGTTTTAGTTGAATGATCAAAATTATTTATTGGAAGCATAGAGGCGTGGAATTAAATTAAACTCTTATAACCAGTAGGTTTCAAGGGAAAAAAGTAAAGTGTTTAGAAGATTTGTTTGAAGTCATCTCATATCTGATGCCTGTGAATATGTGCTTAACTGCTGTCCTAAAGCCAGACTCAAGATATTGAAAAGTGGAGAAATTTAAATCTCAACTTCTTTCTGAAAGGTTTTCAAGAGAATGTTAGGAAAGAGATACATCTTCATTGTTCCTATTAAAGCAAGCATGAGGAAATGGTTGGACTTTTAGGTCTAGGTGCTGTTTGGAAGGTATTTTGCTTAGTGTTAGTGTTATTCAGAGCATGTACTTTTCCTTAATGTATAAAAGTGCCAGCAAGTGTAGTTCATAGACATTCAGCAGAATTTTGGCACATACAGGAAAGTTTCCGCATTGTCCTTAAATTTGCAAGCGAAGACGGGATGAGTAGTGCAGGTATGTTTCTTTAATAAAATGTAGTTTGTCATATGCTTTTACGGTTATAGTTTTGAAAATTTACCAGAGAACTTCTGCTCAGCATTGCAGAGGCTGTGCATGGAGACTTTGATGGGAAGCAGGTGATGCCTGCAGATGTTCACTAGCTTGATGGAAAACATGATCTGACTTAACTCGGATGAGTAAGTTTTATTTGCCACTATCAAAAGATTGCCTACTCACTGAATTAGATATTCTAAAGAATTTTGGACACATTGTAGCATGTAGTCCAGAGTTGGATAATGAACCACATGTCGTAGTCATCAGAAACAGATAGTAGTATTCATATTTTAGGATATAACCTGGTGGTGGAAATTGAGACACATTTTCTGCCTTCAAGGGCCCTAGTTTCAAAATGCTTTGAAATTATTGCAGTTTAGTCAGGTAACTTAGGGATTTGTATAACTGATGTATATTTTTCTTCCTATTTTACCTGTTTTGTTTAAAGACAAAATACCAAAAGATGCTCTTCACTCAGGCAGCTATCTTTTGCTTTCTCCCTCTTTTGTACCCTATATCCTATTTGTCAGTTATTGTTAATTTTTTCTTGGTTAGCATTTTGTTATACAAAAATTTCAAACAAAGCAAAGTTGAAAGAATTGTGCAATATACCAATATTCTACAATGAACATTTTACCTACTTTGCTTTATCACATATCTGTTCATCTCACTGGACATTAACTCATACTGTTATTTTTATGCATTTCAAAGTAATTGCAGATATATCATTCCTAAATCTTTCAACCTGTATATCATTAACTAGAATTCAATATATGTTGATGTTTTCTTTTTAGGCAAAATTTACATTCAGTGAAGTACAAAAATGGTGAATTCAGAGCATGTACTTTTGCTTAATCTATAAAAGTGCCAGCAAGTGTAGTTCATAGATATTCAGCAGAATTTTGGCACATACAGGAAAGTTCAAAATTGAACTTGATGAATTTTGACAAATGTATACACCAGTATAACCCACACACATCAAAATTTGATCACTACCATCATCTGAGAAATTTCCCTCATACCCTGTCCCAGTAAATCTCTGCCCTTCATTCCATTCCCATCTCCCAGAAGTAACCACTTTTCTTATTTTTTCACCTTAGATTTGTTTGTTTATTCTAGTACTTTAAAGAATTAGAATTATACAGTATATGCTCTTTTTGTGTAAGGCTTCTTTCACTCACCCTGATGTCTCTAGAAGTCATCTATGTAGTTTCATGTATTATAGCTCATTCCTTTTTATTGCTGAAGTGTATTCCATCTTATGAATGTGCCAGTTTGTTTATCAATTTTCTCTTTATAGACTCCTGGGCTATTTCCAGGTTTTTGGCTATTATAGCTAAAGTTTTTGGGAATGTTTTTGTAAGTTTTTATTTTGTGTGGGAAGATGTTTTCATATCCTTGGGTAAATGTGTAGCAGTTGAACTGATGACTTTTAGGGTAGGTATATGATTAATATTAGAAACTACCAGACCCTTTTCCAAAGTATTGTACCTTTCATGTTACTACAAACAATGTGTGAGAGTTTTGGTTCCGCCATATTCTCACCAGCAGTTGGTGAGTATATAGTGATATGTCATTATAGATTTAATTTTCATTTCCATGATGACTGAAGATGTTCTTTCATGTAATTAATTGGGCATCCATATCATGATATATGTATCTGTTCAGTTTTTGGTCCCAGTTTTAAGTGTTTTTTTATGTCTTTTTATTATTGATTTATAGGCATTCTTTGTACATTTTCCATACATATACTTTGCTAAATATATTTTGCAAATATTTTCTGTCAGTCTGGCTTGTCTATTCATTTTTCAAGGTGTATCTTGATAAGCAAGAGTTATTATTTATGATGAAGTTTATTGTATCAGTGGTTTTCTTTTATGGTTATTGCTTTTTGTATCCCTTCTGAGAAACCTTTGTCTCCTCCCAAGTCATGAAGATATTCTCATGTTTTCCTCTAGAAGTAGTATAGTTTTATATTTAATATTGGATCTTTTCTCTTCATCAATTTAATATTTGTATTTGGTCCTCATGTTCATTTTTTGCCATATAAATATCCAGTAGTTCCAGCTTTATTTGTTTAAAAGATTTTCCTTTTCCTATTTGATTACTTTAGTGCTCCTATGTGGAATATACAGAACAAAATAAACTGATGAACAAAATAGATCCAGAAACATAGAAACATGGAACAGACTGAGGGATCTCAGAGGGAAGGCAGGAGTGGGGGAGTGGGTGGGGAGAGATTAATCAAAGAACTTTTATGTTTATAAGCATAACCTATGGACACAGACATTGGTGTGGGGAAGACCTGGGGGGGGGAGAAAAAGGGGGGGCATCTGTAATACTTTAAACAACAAAGATAAATTTAAAAAATAATAAAGAAAAAAGAAAATTAAATGGCCATGTACATGTAGGTCTGTTTCTGACCTTCTATTTGTTTTATTTATCTATTTTTCTATCCTTATGCCAGCACCATACTTTTTTTTTTAATGCAGCTTTTTTTAATATATATATCTTTATTGATTTCAGAGAAAGGAAGGGAGAGGGAGAGAGAGAGACACACATCTGATGAGAGTCATTGATTGGCTGCCTCCTGCATGCCCCGTTCTGGGGATTGAGCCCAAAACCCAGGCATATGCCCTGACCAGGAATCGAACCACAATCTCCTAGATCCTAGGTCAATGCTCCCACTGCTGAGCCACGCCAGCTATACCATACTGTCTTAATTACTCTAGTTTTATAGTAAATCTTGAAGTCAGGAAATACACATTTTCCAATGTTGTTCATTTGTTTCAAGATTGCTTTAGCTATCCTTGGTTGTTTGCATTTACTTATAAATTTTATAATCTCAGTTTTCTAAAGATGTCTTTTAGCATCTTGATTGGGATTGCATTGTATCTATGGACCAATTTAGGAACAACTGACATCTTAACAATATTGAGTCATCCAGTGAATGACCATGTTGTTTCTCTTCAAATTTTTAAGTCTTTAATTTCTCTCAGCAATATTTTCTAGTTTACAATGTAGAGTTCTTGCTCTTTTGTTAAGTTTGTTCCAAAGTATTTTGTTTTGATACAATAGTAAATAAAATTCTGTTTTATTTTCCAACATTTTGCTGCTAATATATAAAAATGCATGAAGCATAGGCATGTAGCATATAAGAATACAAGCATGAAATAGATCAAGAAAAAGAAGTATAAGACATGAAGATCATAAGAAGGAAGGGAAGGGAAGGGAAGGAGGGAGGAGAGGAAGGCTAAGAAGAGGGTGAGGAGGAGTTGTAAATCTGTTTCTGTTCAGTGATTATATGGTTGTTTATGTAGGAAATCCCAAGGAATCTATTAAAGAACTCTTTGAATTAATAAATGACTTTAGTAAGGCCACAGGAAACAAGGTCATAAATATATCAGCCATAAAATATTAGAATCTGTTGCTCATTTAGCAGTAAATTACACAAACTGCTTAGCATCTTCCTTCTTAAGTGTATTAGATTAAATCTCCCTCTTGCAATATCAAGTGAGCCAATGAGATAGAAAATGATCATATAATATAGTCTTTGAACAATATTAAGGCCCAGAGTAGATTCACCAGCTTGTTGTTCCCAAGACTTAGATGTTAAATTGTTTTAGGTAGATAGGGTAACAGAAATCACCCATTTGGGGGCGTGTGCTACAGAAAAGGTAACTTGACAATTTCTGTCCAGTGGTCATCTGAGATGAGATAGTCAGAAAACTGATACAGCCGGTGCTTTTGAGCATGATACTTCTTTAGTGTTGTAATCAAAGAGATTTTTGACTTAATGGAGGGTGATCCTATCTCTGCGTGGATGTGGGCTACAGTCATAATTGCTAGCAAGGTCAGAACTTTCCTAAGAGAGCAAGATTATATCTGATCAATTGCTTTAACAAGTACTTGATTAGAGTCCCGGTGGAGAGCAAAATAAAACATTGGAGAAATTATTTTTGTTTGAAAACAGAACTGAGAGTGGAAATTGTCAAATGTCCTTCTCTGTCATAGAATAAGCCAAATGTATCTCCCATAAAATTTTAAAATTTTAAAATTTGAGCAAGTTTGCTCAGTGAACTAATCAGAACAGCAAAACTATCCCCTGGATACCTAAATGAGTTAACTTGTCAAAAGGTGTTCTTCGCAATTATTTGCCTGGATTTCACTGTGCTCTCCAAAACGATTTTAGTTTTGGCATAATTAAAGGTTATAAATTCTTTCTAACAATAACTACCCAAAATATCTTGTAGCTATTTCTGGATGGAAGGTCATGTCATTAGTATGTAAAAGGACCTACCTCTCTCTGCAATGTCAGGAGGGATTTATCTAGTTAACCTAAAAGCATTCAAGCTTAGAAGGGAGGACTATCCCTGGATTTTTGTCTCTTCCTCTCAAATAGTTATTTGCCTTGACATAGAGGGCCATTTTTGCTTATTCTTAATCTTATAATAATATTTCCTTAAAGGCTTGTTGAGGAATATTAAAAAGCCTTGAGATAATATTTATGTTGTATAGTTTAGCACATAAGTAATTATTGGCTATGGTGTCAAAAGCAGATGACATGTCAAAAATTCTTTCAAAAGATTCATTAACAGAAACTGACTGAATGTAACAGAA
The DNA here is from genome assembly GCF_964146895.1 of Miniopterus schreibersii. NCBI lineage: Eukaryota > Metazoa > Chordata > Mammalia > Chiroptera > Miniopteridae > Miniopterus > Miniopterus schreibersii. The sequence goes on along the minus strand of NC_138101.1, from coordinate 65,473,215 downwards.
ACTAATCAAGACCATGGTCAGTGGTATGGTAATTTTACCTGTAACTTCCTTTTCTCTTGCTAAATGTTAGCCTTAAAAAACAGTGTTTATAATTAAGTGGCAAAATTTTAGGAGCTCTTCTATCTAAATGAGCTCTCTCTACATTTTTAAAGAATTAAATATATTGGGGTAACATTGGTTAATAAAATTATATAGGTCTCGGGTATACAATTCTATGATGCATCATCTGTATATTGCATTTTGTGCCCACCATCCAAAGTCAAATCTTCCATCACCATATATTTGACCTCCTTCACCCTTTACTATCCCTCCACCTCCCTTCCCTCTGGTAACCTCCTTATCTTTGTCTGTGTCTGTGAGTTTTTGTTTGTTTATTTTTCTTGTTGAGACATTCTTTAAATGAGCACTTTTAAATTTTAAAAATTTAATCATATAATTCGTAAACAGAAGGGATAGAAAAAGGAAGGGACACTGCTTATTAAACATATACTATGTTCTAGTTACTTTGCTACATGTTTTTCATAGGTAATTTTAAGGTTATTGGCCCTAGTTAGGGAGTGAGCTAAGGTTTACAGAATATCAAATGCCTTCTAATGTCAGGAGCCATGAGCACAGTGTAGCATAAACGGTAAACTGTGCCTCTAATAGGCCTCTTCTCACTGTGGCCGTTCTTTGAGCAACAGCACTCCAGAACCTGCCATTATGGTAGGTGCTGTTCAAAAGCACAATTTCTTTTGAGAGAATGAGCTGCTTTAAATTTCCAAGTACAGTGAACCCTGTCATTAATCATCAGGCTGTCTTGCTGCCTTTGTGAGGATTTCTTTGTTTCCTGGCATCTTGGTCAAACTAGAAATCAGAGAACCCAGTCCTTTCACTTTGGCAGACAAGGAAACAAGCAAAACTGATTTTAGTATCACCAAAATCTGTTGGTATACTTATGGCAGAGTGGGTTCTCTTGTAGATCGTTGGAGTGGAGGAAAGAAAACTGCATGTAGTATAAAACAATATACATGGGGGGTTTATGAGTTCTTGTTTCATCTTGACCTTCTCAGCCACCTATTCAATTATTTATGTAAATGCAAAATTTAAATTAGAAATGATTTCTTTATTCTAAATTATACAGGACCTCGAAGGGGGAGGACTGAACAAAAATAATGATGATGGTAACAACATAATTGCCAAAATTTTATGCAATAACTTTGTTCTAAGCACTCTACAATGATTATTTCTTTCTTATAAGAGTTCTATGATTCAGTTTACTACCATTACTTCCATTTGATATGTGAGGAAACTTGCGCTCCTATGAGGATTCTAAGGTGTTAAGTAATTTTTCCCTGGTCATACAACTAATAAGTTGTAAGAGTTCCAGATTCTCCCCTATTGACAACAAAATGGACATAACTCTAACTTCATATCCTCTTACTTTTCCAGAAAGGAGCAAGCCATTTTTATTGATTGCTATGCAAGTCCTGAGATTTTCAATCAGACCAACTTAAGAACAATTACTGTGGCCAGAGGAAAGTGATTGACAAGCCTGAGTCACATTTCCACTGCTAAAGGCAGAACATGTGAACTGAGATGTATAGGAGAGAGATGAAATCTGAAATGAATATTGTTAAGTTATCATTGGAAGAATGAGGCATGGATATTGGGAAGGGAAACAATAAATTTCTACTGCATTTTAAAGGTCTGGTAACTGAGGCATAGAGCAGTTACTTTGTACTACCTGTCTGTCACAGCGCTATACCTGGAGCTCAGATCTCCCTTGACTTCACCTTCCATTCTGTTAAACACTGAGAGGCAGTATAGCATAGCAGTTAAGGACATGGTCTCTAAGACCAATCTACTGGGTTTGAATCTCAACTCTACTCTTTACTCACTTGGGTAAGTTACTTTACCCCTCTTTATTTCAACTTCTTACCTTCTGAGATAGTGGGAAGAATTAGTGAACTAATAGATATGAATTATTTATAACAGCATGATATTAATACAAATGTTTCTATTAGCATTAGTTATTATTATAACTATTATAATGTACTAAGTAATTATTTTATATTATCAATAAATATTGTCTGTGGAATAGCTACAGCCTTTTTATGATGACCAATTGGACTTAAATTATGACTATTCTCTACTTCTATGTTAAGTACATATGTGTTTCAGACACTGGGCTAGATCTCAGTGAGTCTGGAGATGAAAATATAAAGTTCCAACCTTTAGAGAGATTGCTGACTAGTGAGTAGATAAGAGTTATAACAAGCAATTACAATATAGCATTTTTTGATAAGTATGTGCAAGAGGTATAACAAGTTATAACCATGTGTTATCCAAACGCTGCCAGAAAATGGGAAGTGGGACTTATTACCCAGTGCATTTACACTGCCAGTATCAGTAGTTATGGTGAAAGGAATGCCTGGAGTTTCTGTGCCAGGATAGTAAAGCTACTTGGGAAAAGAAAACATTGATTGGGCAGAAATACCCCACTCCAGGATCCTCCAGTCCTGCTTATCAAATGGTGATTTTTATTCTCATAGAGAAATTAGAAAATGGAATGGGGTCCTGTTCAGGGTGGGTTCCCGTCTTGTGCCCTGAGCTGCTGGGATAGGCTCAGGCCACCTGTCACCTTGAAGTGGAATAAGGGGATTGGAAAATAATTAGCTTACCTGCTTTTATTAATCTTTCTTAAATGGATACATAGCTCACATTTATTTAAATGCTTAATATTAGATGTGTTTTGGGTCTTTGTTTAGAAGTTTGGTGATGTTTTTGTGACCAGAAATATTCTATAAGAACTTAATGCTTATTTATACAAAATTGGTTTTGTTATGTTGTTTTGCTTAAAGTCATAGACTCAGTTAACACTGTGGGGTGGAAGGGACCAATGGAGGGGGAAAAGGGACATCTGTAATACTTTCAACAATAAATATAAATTAAAAAAAAATAAAGTCACAGTTTCAATTAACCTGTTGATAGTGTTAAGTGAGGACTTACTGTATTATATAGTTTATTAAAAGACCCTGGGTTTTTTGAGGGAGAATTAGACTTTTTATTTGATTGTTTTGTTATGCTTTTAAGATGATCAGGATTCTGTCTACAGCCAGTCGCTCATTGATCTCTATTTAGCCTCTGTTTGGTGCTGTAGTTCCCACTCTATAAGTTTGCAAACTGAGGCAGGATGAAGTTGGAACATTCTTCAAGCATAGCAAATCAGTGAGTCTCCTGTTCTATGTCTGAACCTCAACCACTAGACTATGCTTTCCATATGTGTTTCGATCTTATCAAATTAATTTTCTGCTGAGAAAGGAGAGTTATCTAGTATTCAAGATGGAAAGTTAATTACCCAATTTATTGTATCCCATTGAGAATTAGTCATATTCCAGACTTATAGCTTTCAATTTCAGTTGTTTTGGAATGAGAATTGAATTGTAAAAATATGCCCAGTTTCACAACTTAAGGGCAATAGACTGACTTTTTTTAGACTTATTGCAAAATAATCTTTAGGTAAGCAGTTAATCAGTGCAACTCCCATTTTAAACCGTCTGCATCTGAGGCAAATAAATTCTTGAATTTAGCATGGATGGGTGTCCTTTCAGGCCAAAAAAATGTGTGCCTAGGAGTGAGATGAATTATTTCCTTTTCCAATTCCAAAAACTTTCTTGCTTCTCTTTTTCTTTAGGAAAAAAATTGCTCTGTTAAATATTGCAATGTTTTAAACAATATTTAGTAAGTGATCAGTGGCAAATTAAGAGCCTCAAAGATATTAGTGCATCACTGAAAATACCCGCTTTTCCAAATTTTGTAACTATAAACCAATGAATCATTAAAAGGTATATGCTGGTTGAGCCCTTTGTCTTGAAGTTATAGAGGAGAATTTAGGTTAAAGATAACACAGTTATATAGTTATATTATTATCTGAACATCAATCATTAGTATTTTATTTTTTTCTCTCTATTTCTTAAATCATGTGGTAGCTAACTATATTTTGTCTGTGTTTCTTCTGCCTTAACATTTTGTCTTGGGCTGATACCAAGTAAGGAAAGTTTTAGGCCAAAAGGAAACTTTCTGTGGGAATGATCAGGTTTTATATGGTAAAAGAACATCTTGAACTCATAGAATCCAGAAGTGTGTTTCCTTCCTTGGTTTGCTGACAGTATGGGTATTTTGGCTTGTGGAGTGGCCCTTAGAAATATCATGGCTTATACATCTGAGGAAATAGCATGTGTGGTTTTAGTTACCACCTATACAGGAATTACTTCCAAATCTATCTCGGCGACCCTGACCTCTCTTTCTCTTTCTTCGCCTGTATTTCTTGCAAATTGAATAGCATCTCTTCTTGGAAACATTGTAAATACCAAAAAAACCCTGATGGTTTGAGGCTGATAGGAATTTCTTGTGTTTGTTTGTTTTTTAAACATCTTTATTGAGGTATAATTGGTATAAAAGAAAATTGCAAATATTTAATGTATATATTTGTTGAGTTTGGACATATGCATATGCCTATGAAAACATAATCACAGTCAAGATAAGAGATATATCCATCACCTCCCAAAGTTTCCTTGTGTCCTTTTTTTTAAATTCTTGCATGTAATAATATTTAATATGAAACCCACCCTCTCAGCAAAATGTTAAGTGCACACTACACTATTGTTAACTACAGGCACTGTGTTGTACAGCAGATCTCTAGAACTTACTCATCTTGCATAACTGAAACTTTATACCAATTGAATAACTCACATTTTCTTCTCTCCACAGCACGTGGTAACTACCATTCTATCCTGTTTCTATAAGTTTGACTATTTGAGATACCTCACACAAGTGGAATTATGCAGCATTTGTCCTTATGTGTCTAGCTTATTTCACTTTGCATAATGTCCTCCAGGTTCATCCGTGTCATCTCGAATGACAAGATTTTCTTTTTTCTTTAAGGCCAAATAATATTTAATGGTATGTATATAACACATTTTCTTCATCCATCTGTCAATTGACATTTGAAATGTAGAAGAGAATCTACATGGCATGTTTTAAATCTGACAAAATTACTTCCCCTCATTGATTTTTTTTCCTTGTGTTTTCTTATGTATATTTACACTGTTCTTACCACACACACAAAGCAAAGGGACACAAGGAAACTTTTGGAGGTGATGGATGTGTCTACTGCCTTGATTGTGGTGCTGGTTTCATGAGTGTATGCATATGTCCAAACTCATCAAATTGTATGCATTATGTAGCATAGTTTTTTGTGTATCAGTTATGCTTCAGTAAAACTGTTTTAAAAATAATAAAAACTCCTAAGACCCTGAAAGGGATTTGAACAGATAAAGCACATCTCTTTTTCTTGGATAGACTAATTCAAATTTATAAAAGAAATGATATACAGATAAGGGGACCCTGGATGATATACAGATAAGGGGACCCAATTCCAGGACCAAATACCAACAAGGACTGGTATTTTTGAGCTAGAGAAACTGATTGCAGGAACCTCTCTTAACTTAGTCTAATTCACAGCTTTAAGCCAGGTATTAATGAGATTAATGATATTACCCATATGCAGTGGTTCATTCTTCATTTGATATAAAAAAGAGACTAGAAGGAGAGGTGTATTTTCAGCAAGTAAGTAGTACTTTTGGGGGGTAACCATTGTGTAAACTTGAGCAATTTAAGTGTCTTGTGTTTGTTTTTCACTTACTGAAGAATTGCACACTCTCTTATAATTGAAGTTAACACTTTGATTCATTGCTAGTATAATATACTTTTCTGAGCTTTTATTTCATTAGTGGTGAAGGATTTAATGTTATCTGAACCCTCCTGCACCATCATATAGTGCCATTGTATGCATTTACTGAAATATTTGATATATATTTATTGAATGCCTACCTTATAAGCACTTTGATAGGCACAGTGAGAGAAAAAGCTTTGCCGAAATTAATACCATAAAGTAAATAAGCCCAACAACTATTAACTGTCAGAATACAGAGAAGTGTAATTCTACCAGGGTGGAGCCAATGAATGAGAAGCCATTAAGGATCTTGCCAAAAAAATTATGGAAATGATCAAGTAGTTCTAGAATTAAAAAAGATGTCAAAAAAGGGCTGGTTGAAATACAGAGGAGGCTTACAGAACAGGGTTTTCAAGGTCTTGATGAGATAAAGAGCAACTCTCAGGAATGAGGAACAGAAGTATAGATTATAGTTGAAAATCAGGATGTTTTAAGTAAAGAGAGATTGAGCAATGTCTTACTGTGACAAACTATATTTGGAGATATTTGCTGGAGTTAGATGAAAATCTGTGACTGGGAAGATGTGAGGCCAACCAATTCTTATAGATATTAAACCCATGATCTTGATCTCAGTGTGTTTTAAGCAACCAAGCTAAATAGCCACAGATAATTTAGGAATGACTGAATCAAAAGCACACTGTACATTTCCTCTGAAATGCATATGGAAAGGGGTAAACAAAATATACTTGGTATTCTATTTTACTTTTTAATCTTACTTTCTAAAGATTTTTGATTTTTGTAGGTCTGTTATTCATTACATAAATAAATGTTCACGTGTTCTGTTCCTCATAAGACAGAGGAAAAGATGATTGTCATCTGCTAAATTAATTATTGAATTATCATTGTATTGAAATTCTATTGAATTTCATTGTATTAAAATTATGAATTTATAAATCTGCCTTTCCAACTATACCATAGACTTTGTGATTGTGGAGAACCAATTCTTTCTCTTTGTATCCATGGAGCCCAAAAATGCAGGAGCCCAAAAACACAGTACTAAGCAACTGATAGCCATGTAATTGATGCGTTTGAGTATAAATGAAAGTGTTTTAAAATGTGATCTTGCTTTATTGTAAATTATTAATCATATTATTTCAAAAGCTGCCTTTTGGTCATATCTTTGTATTTAATTGTAAATTAAAGGTTTTAATGCTCATTAAACTTTTCAAACTGTTAGGGACAATATTAGCAAAGTAAATACTACCCTCTTTGTCTCTGGGAATGATGATAGTAACTGCAAGTTTCAAAAAGAGGAGAATATTTTATGACCCGAAGTTTAATTTACATTTCTAGGTTAGTGATGGATTTCTCTATTAATGAGACTCTGACTTGGGAATTGTGTAGGATAAAGCCCTGTTCTGCCCTGATAACATTTTTTTAAATTGTGTGAATCACATTCTTTTAACTTAACTCTCTTTCCAGAGTCCTTTTTCAGTGAAATTGTAATATACTAATTATTACTGGGCATATGATTTTTTTAACCTTGTTGTTGCATTAAAATTGCATTAGCTACTTCAAAATAATATTTTTAATGATTTTATGATACAAGCTCTTTGAAGTATTTAAGAATAAATCTTTGAAGACAAATAAGTATGTAAAATTCAACAAATACTGATTTCTTCTAATTATATAAAACAACATATGTTTCTTCTTTATACCTTATATTTTAAAATAAAATTAAATATTAAAAATACAAAAGGGCAGAAAGCAAATCTGATTTTCTATCAGAACTGAAGAGTGCTGAGTCTATTAACTATAATACATATGTAGTCTCAAGTAATAGCTAAGAAAAGGTATGCCATGAGCTTTATGTTTGAATTTTATGTAATTACTGCAGTGTATATGCTCATCAGCTCGAAAATAGCATGAATGTGCTTTTTGACCTGCAGGTATTTTTCCAGTTATATCTAATAATCAATTAGCACAAGCAAACAGAGGAAGTAGAACACATCATCTTCTGTGTTTAGCTGTTTCTGAAGTGGTTTAATGGAAACACCACTTTAAAGATTTGTGTTTAATTTTCATGAGAAAGATGTCTGTATTAAAGTAGTGTGCAACTGAGGTCCTCTAGTGTCACAACTGAATATAACACCAGCTTTTAAGGTTTTGTGAAGTTTGTGTCAGAGAGACACAACAGGGACAAGAGGGATTACTACTTTAGGGTTGACTCATAGCATAGAACCAAATGACCTAAAAACAAAAACTAGGTGCTTATGTTTTATTTGTTAATCATTCTTAAGAAAATATTTCTTTGTTTTTAAGAGGGAAGGGATTTGCATTCTTTCATATTCACATCTTATCAATGTAATTATCATTTTTAAGTTGGGAATCTTTTTCTTTACATAGTTGATTTATTTTTTGAAAATATTAATGAAAACTTCGTTAATTCCAAATTGCTCTTGTTTCACACATTCCCTATCTGCTTAGGATTGGCTGTGGTGGCACTTTAATATGGGAGAAACTATTGATAAAGAGGAATAAAGAGGAATAGTTCACAGGTCAGTTTAAATAAGCTTTATGAATAGTAACTTCTTTGTTGCTCTTTTACACACTTTATAAAGAATATCAGTTTATTGCTTTAAAATATGGCTGACAACCAGAAATTAACAGACTATTGATGAAAAAAAAAAATAGTTTGTGAGAAAGAGAGCCTAAGGGAGGGGGGGAAAACAAAAACCCAACTTAGAGGAAATAAAGATAACACACTTTTTTTGCTTCCTGAATTAAAAGAGTTCTAATAACTAGCCTTAGAGAGACTTGAAAGAATAACATATCCATAACCAAAGAACATGGTCCAATGTAAAGGAACAACTAGAGAACATAAGAGATATCCGAAATTAAATAATAGAGTACAGAGGACTAAAGGCCATGCCATGGGAAATAAAACAGAGAATTGATATAGAAAATAGATCCTGTTTTCATCTGCCCACCAAGAGTTCCAACTAAAAGATACAGTGGAAGGTGAAAATAATGAAAGACATGTCAACACTTCCTTATTAATGTTTCTGTGTTAATGGAACATGAGTCTTAAAAGGGCACACCTGATGCTTACTAGCACAAGTGCCCACACTATAGACATATGGGCTAAAATTTTGTCTAAGAATATAGTAAAAAACAATCCTGAAAGTCTCCAGAGAGAAAGAACATGGTATCTGCAACAAAATTAGAATCAGACTGACATTAGACTTCTCGCCATTGATGAAGAACAATCAGACAGTGGAGAAATTCCAAGTTTAAGGGCAAGAATAAGATATTTGAAGACATACCATGTTTCAAAATGTCCTACTTATTTCCCTTATGGATTGTTGTGCATTCTCCCCCTTGAGGACTTGCTTACTCTGCCCTGTGCCTGAATCACACATTTCTGAGAGAGCTGCATGTCTTTTATACTTCCTTTAGATGCCTGCATAAATATTACCTTCTTAGTGAGACCTTGTTGGATCACAGTAGCAACCTGCTACCTTACATTCTCCTATTAAATAAAAGTCTGACCATCAGAAAACTTGAAACAGAAATTGCTAAAGGTGGTTACCTCTGGAAAGTCACCGTAGGATGAGAGGAGAGAAGGATTTTACTTTTTCATCTCTGATTCTTAGGATTTTTTAGAGGAAGGATTTTGCAACTTTAAAAAAAAATGTTATTTGGCCTATTTTTAAAAAACATCAGTTTATTGAGGTGTAATTTACATACCTTAAAATTTACCCTTTTAATATACAGTTCAAACCTACAGAAGATCAGTGGTACAATGCAGTCATGTACCCATCATGAAAATTAAGAATAGAACAGTTCCATCAAGCACAATTTCCTCGAACTCCTTTGTAGTCAACCCATCCCCCTACCCAAGCACAGGACAATTAGTGATCTGTTATTTCATCTTTTTTTTATTTATGTCTTTTATTCAGTGTGAGTTTCTTGTTGCGTGGATATACGTGAGTCTTAATTCTTATACATTCTGATAATCCTTATCTTTTAATTGGTGAGTTTACATAATTTACATTTAATATAATGATTGATACATCTGAATTAAAATCTATTAGTTGTTTTCCAATTGTTCCATTTGTTTTTTGTTCTTTTTTCCTTTAATTCTGCTTGCTTTTCAATTGACTATTTTTTAGTAATTCTATTTTGTCTTTTGTTATTTGACTTACCTTTTAAAAATTATTTTAATGGTTACCACCTGCCAATGTTAATTTAATTTTTTAAAGTCCTAATTTAAAATGTCAAAAAATGGGTAGAAAGGAAATCTATACGAAAATGTTACTATTGTTGGGTGGGGTGAATCTCTTCTACTTTTCTGTATATTATTTCAAACTCCCTACATGAATGATGTTTTATTATGTTTTTTAATAGAAAGAGATGGAGAGGGGGAGAGAGAGAGAAAGAAAGAAACTGGGTATCTTTGTGGAAGATGACTGAGTTCTGCCATATATCTGAAACTTTCCTGACAATTTGGCACAGCCAAACCTATAACTCAAATGCACATCCCCATATTAGTGTAGCCTTTAGGAAACTAGGATGAATCCTATTGTAGTCATAAAAACCAAAATACGTACAAGTGGACATTTTAGAACATGTGTATACTCTATTTTCTGTGTATAGAAGAGGAACAATAAAATACAATTTTGAACTTTGTCACAAAACCTTATCTCATTTATTAAAATAGGTTCTATATCTGCGTTGTAATTGATCTGTGACTTTTTGCTTCCTTTGCAGCTCGTCAAAGGTGTTGTGCATAGCATTTGAGGTACTCCAGGGCTTGCAGTATATGAACAAACATGATATAGTACATCGGGCACTGTCTCCTCATAATATCCTTTTGGACCGAAAGGTAATTGCCAAATAATACATTAAATATTTGTTTGTTATTTGAGGTTGAAAGCTACTGAATCAGGCCCACTCAGTTAATCAGAGGGTAGGATAAGAATATGTTTTAAGATTCTTTTATAACAAAAAGACTGTATGAAAGTTATTGATAGACTTGTGGTGTTAGAAAAAAACAAGTATAATTAAATTACATAAATCCATATTTTTTTCAAATGTGTTATTCTTTTTTTCCCCAAGAGACAGTTTCTAACATCGTGTTTGTTTTCTCTTCCATTTGTTTTCTAAAACATATGCATTTATCTTGAGAAAGCTTCTCGATTTACACAGAATATTTTTCTCATAGCACAACTGCATTGCATTTTCTCCTCATTTTTCCCCCCTATTTTCTCTTCTTTATTTTATTCTCCATTTACCAGCTGTTCATACCTAGGCCCTTTTTTTTTTTTTGGAAGTATTACTTCTTAACCTGGAATTCTAATGGGCAATTAATAAGAAGCTAGTCAACCCTTCTAAGAGAATTATAGGTAGCAAGGTGATATATTATCAGGAATAATCATAATTTCATTATTTTTCATAAGCATGTGAAAATAGTTTTGAGGGAATATTTTCTGGGGAATGATTTTCTGTTAGTAGGATTACTCTTTTTGTCTGAGTCTCTTCCAGATGTTCATTCAGTACAGTTATTCTATGATATTAAAAATCACGAAAGAGAAAATGGTGCTTATTAATTTAATACTTAAAGCAGTAAAGTATCTAATCAATCTGACTTTTTAAAAAATATTAATGTGTTGTAATGCTGAAAAATAAAGTCCTGAGAAAAAGAAAACAAACCAATTTTAAAATCAGCTTAAGTTTTTAGTGTTAAACATCTAAAAGGGGAAAATTTTAAGATACTTATAAAATATATTAGCCTTTTATTAAGAACCTCAGCTTTGTGATAATTATGATTATTCTCAAGCAATATCAAAAATTGTTGGAAACCTGGCAGATTCACTAATATTTTGATGATTTCGGACCCGATATTTTCAAGTTAAGAACTCCTATGTCAGGGTTAAATCATAACATTATGAATGGACTTGCAACAGTCTGAAAAAAAGTATTTCGTGAAAATTACCACAAAATATTCTAAGGATTCAAGGCAGATGAGAAGACTTTTGCTTTTTTTTTGCTTTGTCAAAAAGCCTGGAAAATATAAAAAAGCAAAAAATTTTTGTGTGTGTGTATATATACACTTACATACATACATGTATATGTGCATATACATACATATAAATGTATGTGTACATACACACATTATATTTGTAATAAGTATAAAGCAGACGTCAAACACTGGCAAATACTTTTTAATAAAATTATGGTAAATTAATATATATATTTTAATGTACCTGACTATATGATGGCTCATTTACTTATAAAATATATAATGATAATTTTTCTTGCTAGTATTAAAATATTTCATAGTGATTTTTTTCCCTTCATTTTTGTAGGGACATGTTAAATTGGCTAAATTTGGACTTTATCACATGACAGCTCATGGTGTTGATGTTGATTTTCCAATTGGGTAAGAATATTTTGTTTTTGAAGTTCTATCTTAAAATTTGTAATCTTTGTTAAAATGTATGTTTTGTTAATTATTGGTGATACTACTTTTTGACATATAACTAGCTTTCCTTTATTAACATACCTTATGTTTTTCAAATAATTTTATAAAAGTAGACAATTTTTCCAGTATCCAGAAGTTCCCTGATGTTGATCTTTCATTGAATTGGCAGAGAGGCTAACAGATTATTGGCCTTGTTTACCTTATATTTTTACTAATTAATTTTATTTCATTCACAATTAGATAAAAGTGAGGCAAGAATCCTGACCAGATCCTCACTTAATGATAGTGTGTGTTCCTCAAAAGACTGAGAAAAATCACTCTCATATTATTTTTCTTTGTTTCTGAGTTTAATTCCCTATTTTTTGAGGTATGATTGTATATTAAGACTGAAGCTGAGTCATTGTAAATTTCACAGGTGATGGGATAGATCTCATACCTGAAAGTCTGTGTTTAAGTTTCAGAGGTTTATTAATGATCCCTTCTGATATAGAAATCCAGGTTTATATTGACCTCCAAGAAAAGAATGAAAGTTTTTTTCATCCTGTACTCAAATGTATGCTTTTGATATAGATCTTTGTTTTATATTTAGTGTGCGATTGCTGTTTCAATATTTTAATAATATAATATTTTTTAGTTTTTGAGTGTTTAAAATTGATATCATTTCAAATACATGGAAGTTATAAACTAGTACAAAGAATTCCTATATACCCTTCACTCAGATTTCACAAATATTAACATTTTACATTTGCTTTATCTCTTTCTTTTTTCTTATACATATTTATGTATGTGTGTATAAATATATTTTAATCATTTAAGATTAATTAGTACAGCCCAGCCGGGCATGGCTCAGCGGTTGAGAGTCGACCTAGGATCCAGGCGATAGGGGTTCGATTCCTGGTCAGGGCACATGCCCGGGTTGCGGGCTACATCCCTAGCGGGGGGCATGCAGGAGGCAGCTGATTAAGATCAATGACTCTCTCATCATTGATGTTTCCCTCTCTCTCTCTCCTTCTCCTTTCCTCTCTCTGAAATCAATAAAGATATATTTTTTAAAAAATTAATTAGTACATAAAAAGGCCTTTATCCCTCAATATTTTAGCTTGTATTTTCTAAAGTAAATTATTTTTGTACATAACCACAAACCAATTATGAAAACCAGGAAATTAAAATTGATATAATACCATTATATAGTCTAGGGACCTTTATCATATTTTTCAGTTGTTGTCTTTAAAAGTATCCATTTGTGTTTTGCTGTTTGGACTCCCTAAAATCGATTCTGTCACTCCAGTGTTGAGAATTGTGGATTGGAATCCTGGAGTGTGTTTCTACTTAAAAAATTAATTAGATGTTTAAAAAAAGGTCTCATTTTTAAATTACCCTTATATCTTTAAAAGTTAAATTGTGGGCTTCTTATCTCAACTTCTCATTTGTCAGGACATAGCTAATCTGAAATAAACTGTTCAGTCATTCTTTCCATTATTTATTAAGAAAATATTTATTGAGCACCTTCTCTTCTGGCTGCTGGATATACAAAAGTCAATAAAGTAGTTTCCTATCCTCAAGAGGCTCATGATTTATTGGGAATTTTTTGTTGTCATTTTGCTGACCTTCTTAAGTTGCATAAATTCATAATTTTGAAGTTTTGCGTTTCAAAACTTGTGGTCATAGACAACAAATAATTGTTGTTACAAGCACTCAAACTATTTTGTAAAAATAACCTACACTATTTGGGTTTTCTTAAAGGTTTGAATATAATACAAAATAAGTCCACAGTGAAGCTCTAGTGTCTTCATCATATGTGATAATTACTTTTTGAAGTAGCATTTAAGGAGTTGTAGTAAATGCGATTCCTACTGCTGCTTCATTTTGTCTAACTCAGTTTGTGTGAGAGAGAACTCCAAAAACATAAACAAGGGTTACTTCAATTTTTTACCTTTTACTTAAAGGTGCTTTAGGTTACAATGATGAATAGGAAAAAAGAAGTGATTTTTCTTAAAGCATATCAAGCATTTTTTAACTACATTTGAATTTAAAATGCTTGGATAGAATTGGTCTTATGTTGCCATTTGATCTTGCTTACTTTGAAGTCTTAGACCCAAGGGGTCTGAACAAAAAGTACCGAAGAGCAAAATGTGAAACTTTAGCCAGGAAAAATAAAGTGATCAAAAAGCCAAGGCATGAAAGAAAATATTTACACCAGAAGAAGCTTGCAGTTGATTTGAAAGACAAATATTAAGGAACAACAAAGTAAAATGTTAACATCTATTTCAAAATATTATAAAGAGTTAGAAAATGGACATTTATTTTAGCAGGCCAGTAGCTTAATACCTTGTTAAAACTTCAAACAGATGACAGATGACGAAAGCCACTATATTTACCTCACCAGTCATACAGCAAGGTTCTGGTAATTTTCTCTGAGTGTTAAAATGCTATGTTAAATAAGAGCTACTTGTAAAAAGGAGATAATCTACATTAAAGAACAATCTTAGGGCTTATTGTTTTTATTAATTAAATTAACCATCCTTGATTGGAGCAAGGGCCACCTCTATGATTCTAGAGATCACCAGTGAGAGTTTTAGGTTTATTAATTTACCTATATTGTTGCTTGACTTTTTACTACCCACGCTATTATTTTTGGGCTTAGATGTGCTGGAAATCAGGATTAAAAATGACCAGTTTACCTTTTGGACATAGTATGGTGATAATAAAAGTACAACATTGCATTTGTGTCACATTTTCCATTTTTATTAAACATATATTCACTAATATTTATAACAGTTTTGTTAGGCAGGCATTCTTATTTGTGTTTTACAGATTAAGAAACCCAGATTGTATATAGAATATGCGCTAGGACTGAAATTAGAACATAGGTATAATATCAAGTCCAGTACTATTTCCACTAGACTTCAGCTGTTTCAAGAGATATCCCACATTCATTTAGAAGAGCAGTATGATATCTTAGGGTAAAATGCCATAATACAAATTTGTGTATGAGAAAAATACATGGACAAATTAAAAGAATATATTAATATCACCCTCACCATTATATTAAAATGAAAAGGAATTTAAAAACCTAATTTGCGCATTTGAATTTGTTATACTCCATGACTTACTTGACTTGTATTTTACAAGTAAGAAGTGTTGACAATCATAGTGTGAGCAGGTGGCTGTAGAAAACCACAGGAAGAGAAATGGAAGTAATAACTGAGTGCCTACATTACATAGATGTTACATATACATAAGTATATTTTGATTAATGTCATTATTGCAGGGTGGCATAATAATCTAATCTCATTGAATCAAAAAATATAGATGGTTGCGCTCATGACTAAATCAGACAATAAATGAAGAAAGGGTATGCATATATGCAACCAACAAAGCAGAATTTCACACATTTATCATTTATATTCGGAACCTATTTTTGTTGTTTTGGTGTCCAGGCAGCAGGATTCAAATTTAGCAGTTGCCAATAGGTCCGATTCTTATGTATTATGCTTGTTAAATTGTTATCTGTAAGGCAGACCTAACTGGCATTTTGATAAGGGGTTAAGCAAAAAACAGACACATATATATAAAACACATAGACACAAACAGCAGTGTGGTGATAGCCAGAGGGAAAAGGGGGTGGGAGTACATGGAAGTGGACAAACGGGGTATAAGTGGGGATGTAAAAAGACTTTGCTTTGGGCAATGGGTGCACAGAGCAGTGTGTAGATGTTTTGTTGACTTGTACACTTGAAACCTCCATGGTTTTGTGAACCAATGGCACCCCAATAAATTCAATAAGAAAAATAATATAAATAAATATTCATTTTTTAACAAAAATATATTGAACATATTTTATATTTGTTTCATTGGTAGTTGCTGAGGATTTATAAAAATGAATGACACACCAGTGTCCCCAAGGAGTTCATCTAGATGGGAGGATAAATTTTTGTATATTAAATATTATAAACATAAAAATGTGTAATATTATATAATGTGATTGCCTATTACATAAAGTATAGAACGAGTAAAATAAGTAGCTGACAGTCGTTAGAAAACCATAAGAAAGATACCAATCAAATACTATAGGGATCACTGAGAGGAGAAAGAATTTCCATCTCAGCAGATTCACTTCAGGTTTCATGGAATTATTCATGAAATGAACTTACCAGAAAAAGAGAAAAAGTTTTAGTCTGATAGGAAGATTTGATTGGTTTCCTCCTGCACACCCCCTACTGGGGATGGAGCCCACAACCGGGGCATGTGCCCTGACCGGAAAATAAACCATGACGGCCTGGTTCTTAGGTCAACACCCAATGACTGAGTCACACCTGCTGGGTTGATAGGAAGATTTTTAATGTAATAAGATTTTCTTACTAATTTCCTACTAATTTCTTACTAATTCCTACCATTGCATTTCCTACTAATAATTTCCCTGTACTTGATAAATACGAACATTTATCTCTTCAGTGAAATTCACCAAAATGAAACTATATCAAATTCTCAAGAAGGCTATACCCAAAATATAGTAAAGTATTAAGAGGAGAGTGGATTAAAAACAATGTTTTTATGATAAGCAGTTATTAGTTAACCTAATCAGGAAAAAGGCGGAGAACTCAAGTGCACAAAATAAGATATGGTCATAGAGAATTAGAGAACATTAGAAGACTTCAATAGAATATTTGCTTAACTCTGCAAATTTGAAACCTAGGATGAAATGATTGATTGCAAAGGAAATACAAATTGCCAATATTCCCAAAGAGTATTTTAAAATCTGAAACCACCAATTACAGAAGTGTAGTAAAAGTTACTTTTCCCAAGAGAGATACCTGGACCAGACTCACAGGCAAATTCTACCAAACCTGTAAAGAATGATTAAATTCATTGCTGTTTAAGTTATAATGCTATACATTTCAGGATATTTTTAAGGAAAATCTTTCAATACAGTGGTACCTCAGTTTTCTAATGTATTCCGTTCTGGAAGACCATTCGAGTTCTAAAATGTTCGAAAACCAAGGGATCAACAGCCAACAGCTAGGCCTCAGGATCTTGCACTCAGCGGAAGCCATGTGGCATGTTCGACTTCCTAGTCATGTTCGAAAACCAAAGCATTTCCTTCTGGGTTTATGGTGTTCGTAAACCAAAATGTTTATCAATGGAGATGTTCGAAAGTCAAGGTACCACTGTATATAGAAAACAAATATCTGAAAAGGGCCTAGACACTCCTGAAGATAAATTAAAGGATATGTGTGTGTTGGGGTGGGGGCTCGTCTTAGCATTTATCAGTAATTATTATATAATGTTATAGATTTAAAATAGTATAATAATGTTCAATAATTGAAATGGCACAGTTGCTTATTTATGTAGGAATAAAGATAAAATTATACCTTTCATAATATGAAAACACAATTCTACTCAGACTAAGAAACTTAAATATGAAAGGTAAACTATCAAACTTTCAGAAAATACCACAGGAGATCCTTTTGTCAAGATAAAATTCTAAGTATGAGAGAAAAGATGAATTACTTTGAAAGATTAAGGACTTCTCGTTCATAAACAAATGCCAGAAAGAGAATGGAAAGACAAGCCAGAAAATAGTAGAAAGTATTTTAAGTCAAAATTACTGAAAAAGGAATTAGTGTCCAGAATTACAAAGAACTTTTTCCAAACAGCAATAGAAATATCAACAATTGTGCAGAACAGGGTTAACATAGCAGGCATGAGGTGGCTCTCCTTAGAAACGAAGTCCTCCTTGCATAGTTGGCCCTTGGCTAGCACCTAGGAACTTGGATTTCAAAAGCATTTGATCCCATGGTTTCCTAACTTATAAGGCTGTGCTTGTTTAAAGAACATGGTTTATGCAGAACACTGGCTTTCCTTCTGGGCGTCCTGCATTTTGATATATGCTAAGCTGAAGATGCCTTTATGACCAGTTAACAATAAAAACCTTGGGCACTGAGTCTTTTATGAGCTTCCCTGGCCACATTGCATACATGTTTCTACATTTTGTTGCTGGGGAAAAGTTTGTTCTATTTGGCCCCTGATAGGAGGAAGAGAGCATAAGGAAGCTGACATGTAGATTCCTCCAGATTCCCTGGATGTCTTTTTTCCTGACAACTTAGCTATATATCCTCACTCTGTCACTGTAATAAATCTTGGTTGTGAGTACATCTATATGCCAAATTACATGAGTCCTAGTGAATCTCTAAATGTTTGGGTGGTCTTGGGGACCCCAACACAACTTACCAGAGAAATGGATAAAAGACCTAGAGGGTATTTTGCTAAGTGAAATGTCAGTCAAAGGAAGACAAATACCATATGCTTTCACTTACATGTGGAATCTAATAAAGAAAAAAATAATGAAACGAAACTGAAACAGACTCATAGTCACAGAGAACAGGCTGGTTGCCAGAGTAGAGGGAGCTTGGGCGACTGGGTGAAGGGATTAAGAAATACAAATTGGTAGTTAAAAAATAGTCACAGGGATATAAAGTACAGTATAGGAAATATAGTCAATGAAATTGTAATAATTATGTATGGTGCCAACTGAGTACTGGAAATATCAGGAGGAATACTTTGTTAAGTATATGATTGTCTAACCATTATGCTGTACCCCTGAAACTAATGCAAAATAATATTCAAGATAAAAAATAGAGAAAGAAAAAATACTTGAACAGGCATGCCACACAATAGCAAACCTGAATGTCTAATAAACATGAAAACATGCCTCAGTCTTTTTAATTGTCAAGGAAATACAAATTAAAACCACAATGGCATATAGGTCTCATCTACCAAATTGTCAAAGATTAGAAAGTCTGTCACTATCAAATGTTGGAGAAGAATTAAAGAATAGAAACTGTTCATACACTGCTATTGGAAATATAAATTGGTAAAAGCCTTTCAAAACACCTTTGTCACGATATCATAAAGTTGTAAGTGCACACATTCTATGGCTTAGAAATTCAATCCTAGGTTTATACCCTTGGGGAAATTTTTGCAGTTGTGCACTGTTCATGGTATTCTAAACAACACTGTTTGTAATACTTTAAAAACAGCAAACAACTTTAACAACCATTGACATTAGAATGCATAAATTATGATATTCATAGAATAGAAGTAAAAATTAATGACATAGGTATATGCAACAATATGGGTGACTCAAATAAATGATGTTGATTAAAAAAGCAAACCACAAAAGAATACTGTCCAGTAGTATAAAGTTCAGAAATATGTTTGATTAAACAGTGTACTTTTTAGGGGTACAAATACATGGTAAAACTATAAATGGATGAGAATTATGAACACAAATATCAGCTATGTGTTCCTTTTGGGGGATACCAGGGGGACACAATTAGGGAGAAGCAGAAATGGACCTTTAGTATGATAAGATGTTCTTTATTTAAACGGCTTGATAAGTACATCGGTGCTTATTGTAGTTTTATTCTTTATGCCTTATTCATATTTAATAGTCTTTCTTTAGTAAATATTTACTCAATATTGACTAAAGCAGTTTTCAAGAAAATTTGTTATGTTGGTCAAGGTAAGGGGAAATAGTCACTCTCATGTATTGCTTATGAGAATATAAATTGATACAATTGAAACAACAACCTGGTAATATATATATTAAAATTTAAAATGTATATGCCTTATGACTTTGCAGTGCCACATCTAGAAATTTGTCTGTCATCTCTACATACTTTTGTGGGATATGAAATATTTATAATAATTTTAGCATTGTTTATAGTAGTAAAAGAATGGAACTTCCAAAATGTTCTTAATCAGAGTTTGTTCAAAATAAATACATCGATACAATAAAATTATTAATAATTTTCAAAATGAATGAGGCAAATCTATACTTACTGTTGTAGAATGATCTCTAAAATATACTTTGAATAAAAAGGAGTACAGAGTAATGTGTATAGTATGCTGCCTTGTGGGGCAGTGGTGATGAGTGCTCAAGTTTACATATACATAAATATGTATGAGTGACTGGAGTACAGAGATGGGAGAGTCTTAGTTTCTAATTTATATATTATTATAATATTTTGACATTCTGACTATTCAAAATAATTAATACTGTTTTCAAATATAAAATGTTCTTCTACTTCTTTCCCCCTTTGTAGTTCATAGTAATTATTCATTTTTTAATATATCATTATAGGTATCCATCGTACTTGGCACCTGAGGTCATTGCACAAGGAATTTCCAAAACCACTGATCATATGTCAAGTGAAAAACCATTGCCTTCTGGCCCCAAATCAGATGTATGGTCTCTAGGAATCATTTTATTTGAGCTCTGTGTGGTATGTATGAAGAAACATTAAACTAATGAACAGAAATTGTGTGTTTATTAGAATAATTTTTTGAATAGGAAAACTATTTGGTAATAATATGTTTTTGCTTTGCAGATTGACTACATGTGAGGAGAAATGGCTTAATTCTCAATTTCACTTTTTAAAAAATCCTGTTTTACAGTTAATTTGCCTATTATTTTGGTAGCTCTAGAAATGTTTCCACTTTTACTAAGTAAATTTCACTAAGTGTAAATATTATTTTGATATCTCTAGAAATTTTTACACTTGTATTAAGTATAAAAAATTTATAGCATACTAAGTTAAAAATTAAACACTTTTAGAAATGTTTACACTAAAACAGCTTACATTCTTTGATATGTTTATGCTCTATCCCTTCTGGTAGTCTTTTTTCTCAAATACCATCTGCTCTCCTGTCCTCTTATCTTTCCTGTAAGACTCACTTTGTATGTTGGCTTTTTATGAGGCCTTTACCAGATATCCTCTGTATTTATTAGGGTAAAGAGAAAACTGCTATTAAAAACAAAAGAATTTAAAATGCAGTAGTTTAAAGAACATAGGTGTTTTTCTCCCTTATATAACAGTCCAGTGAGGGCAGGGTGGGCTTTATGCCAAATGTCACACAGAAACCTAGGCTATCAGGAATGGTTCCACCATTCTCAACATCTGGTTTTCAAAGTTCTCTTTATCACCTTTGTTTTTAGCCAGAAGGAAAGGCGAGGAGTGATTTCCTGGTAGCTGTCTTTAAAGATATGACCTAAAAGTTGCAGTTATCAACTCTACTTTTCACTAGTGATAATTTACTGATGTTGCCACATATAGGTTCAAGGGAGACTAGGAAATGTCTTCAGCTGGACAACTAAGTATCGAGAAAGAAGTTGAGAATGGATTTGGAGGGACAACTAACAATCTGTCATGTCCAAGATGGGAATAATTTTGAAGGAACAACAATCTGTTGATTCTACCTTCAAATATCTGCCAGCCTTAGGTTCCTATCTTCTTTGCTCTCCTCTTCTATTATAGTACTTGTCAAATTTGTCTACTTTACTTAGACTATGAAGTCTTTTGAGGCAGACATTTGTATTATTTATCTATTATTTCTGTCCTCCAAGGGATTTTCAAAATATTTTGAAAAAATTAAGTCATCAATTTTTACCATATTTAAGAATTAGATTGACATTATTTTTCTCATTTTATGTATTTAAGAATTAATTCAACAGCAGAGATAGTAAAGCATAATAGTTAAGAGATAAGCTTCTGTAGTCAGAGAGAACTGGGTTTAAATTCTGATGTTGCAAAGTATAGTTGTGTGACTTAGAGTAGCTAACCTAACTTCTCAAGGCCTAGGTTCAACTTCTATTAGTAACAGTAGTGTCTATATTGTAAAGTTGTTAGAAAAACTAAATGAGATAATGTATATGAAGTACTTAGTATAGAGTGTTACATAGTAAACAGCCCATAAATGCTAGACTTTATTATTAATATTAAAATATGCATAATAATATTTGTAGTTTACATATTGGCACTGCTTTTTCTAAGGGAAAATGTCAGATTTTCTGATTCTTTGCTATCCTTTGTGTAGACTATCTTACTTTTTTAATTGGTATAAAATAATAGTAAAATTTATTGTTTTTTAAAGTGAAGTATACATAAGTGTAAATATAAAGTATACAGCTTTTTCTTTTTATTACCATCACCTGTATCTAAACTCTTTACTACTGATCTGTGTATGTCTTATGTGAGTAATTCAATTCAACAAATGTTAAAGAGCATTTACTGTATGTGTAGCATCATGACAAATGCAACAAGGAATAAACTGTGATTAAGACACAATACGAAGGAGCTTGTAAATTCAAATCCGTAAACTTTGAAGATAAACTCAGAGAGCTATGTGAATATCGAGAAAGAAAATATTAATTTCATTATATGGACTTTATGACATATTAAGTGTTACTCAAAGTTTAGACAGTTTAAGGATGGCAAACTGAACATCCTCAAAGCTTAAAACTTCCTCTGCCTCATCAAACACTTATATTTGATTTACAATACTAAGATATAAGTTAATAGCATAGCAACTACTAACGGAGCTTTTGGTACACTAGAAATTCTAAGGAAATAGATGAGAAGCTATATACCAAGATCATTTTACTAGAAATCTCTCACCATATCACCAGAAAGTTACTGTAGCCACTCTGCCACCCAGAAGTTTATCAGTGTTAATGAGAAAATAAAAACAGGCAGAGAAAAAAGACATATATAAAGAGTGAGAATTATATAGGCACTTAACTTCTTAGCATTGAATAAGCAAGAGAACAGTGGGACAGTGCCATCAAAGTGCTGAGAGAAAGTAATTTTGATTCTTTAATGCACAAAATTAACATTCAGGAGTAAAAATGAAATGATGGATATATAGAATTTTGATAGACCCGAAGAAAAATTTACTGGTAGGGAAATAAATGAGTAAAGCCTATAAGCCTGAATATAGGCAGTGTGTTCATTGTATTGCAAATAATCAAATTTAACTGCACTGTGTGTGCCATGTTCATCACAAGGCAGATAAATAGTAAGCATTTAGACTGTAAAGATGTATTGGGGGCCATATTCTAGGAGACTTTGAATGCTAAATTGAGACGTTTATATTTAGTTATATAAGATATGGGGGCCATTTAAAGTTTTTAAACAAGATATTGATGAAATAAATAATTTTAGAAAGTAATATATTAATGTTTTAGAAGATTACAATTTTTAGATGGTTAATATATGTAAGAGATTGAGAAGAGAGAGGAATGGTGACTTTTTTCAATCATCTCTCCACCTGTATTGCTAATTTCATAAGTCTGTGAGAAAGTTTTAACTTTCCTTTTTAAAAAAAATCAGTGTCTCATTTTTAAAGGATCATATAAGTTTAATTTGTTTATAATAAGAGAAACATAATAATAGTTAACATGTATGAAGCATTTTCTATGTGCAAAAAAAGCACATAGAAACATTTTTTTATGCATTTTATAACCCTTAGTGCAAGTACAGTAAATATGCCATTTTAATAGATAAGAAAAGTGAGGCTTAAGGTGGTTAAGTAATTTGCCCAAGTTGTGTAACTGGTGGTAGAATGTCAAATTTGACACACAATAGTTGTTCAGCACATAATCATTGAAATTATAAGTGTTTGATCCCAGACTTCATTACAAGGATCCCTCTGAAGCTGACTAATAATGAAACAATTAAAATATAATATATGCGTCTTAAAATAAAGAAATATACCAGGTACTCTGGGAGCACAAAGCATGGCTATTCAAGTCATTGTGGGAGAAGGGAGTGTCATAGGTTGTTTCTTAACAGAGACAACACACTGCCTGAATCATAGTATATAAGTTGGGTGGATGAAGGGTAATCTGAACCTTTCACAGGAGAAATCTTGGACTCTTAATAATATTCCGGGTAGCCTGGAATCCATCTATACATTCAGGTATGTGTGGGTCTCAAAAGGAACATGCTTGAGATCATCTAAAATGTAATGATACTTAGATATATGAAATGTTTAAATGTTAAATATTATGCAGTATTTTAAAAAACATGTGAACAATTTTTTTCTGTAATGGAACTAACTTTAAAAATTGAATAAAACTTCTGAAGAGAAATAGTAGTATTTGATAAAATTATCTTCAACTCTGAAAAAAAAAGACCTCCTTAGAAAAAATATGCAAATGTTTACATGAATTCTTCTCCCATTTTATTTAGGGAAGAAAATTATTTCAAAGCTTGGATATTTCTGAAAGACTAAAATTTTTGCTTACATTGGGTAAGTGTCATGCAATTTATCTTTCAAATATAAATATAATCTTTATTGACTCTTAGTAATCAAACACATTGAGGATGTGTTTGTCTGAAATAGTGAATACTCTGAAATATCCTCACTTTAATTTTCTAATGATTAGTGGTAAGCATTAACAGGACAACTTAAGAAATGCCTTCTGAAGAATTATAATAGAGCTTTCCTTATTCACTAAGGCATTATAACATGGATGAATATAAAATTAGCTTCAAGATCTAGTAAAGTAAACTAACTTGTGAAATCAAAATGTGAGAATGTAAAATTATACTTTCTGTAGCAGTTTACTGTCAGATAATATGTCACTTTTGAGCTTTCTATTTGATGACACGTGTGTGAATGATGACTCAAGAATAATGTTTATTTTTCCTTATAACAAGCTCATATATTTTGCATGTATATTAGATACAAGTATTTGCAATTCAAATTTATAAAAATTTGTGTAATCTATTTTAGAGTGGAATAAATTAAGCAGGTATGGTAAGAAAGAAGGGAAAAACAGTAGTAGAGCACTTTATGTAAAAGAGTGACAGATTGTGTACAGGTTAATAGGGTATACAAATAATATGTACAGAATATTATTAATAAGTATTAAATAATAATGAATTATAAATAAAATTGCATAGAATGTTACTGTATTTACCACATTTAATTTTAAAGATGGATAATATAGCTATTAAGGAATCTTGGATATTTCTAAATGTCATCTACAGGCTAAACGTATAATTTAAGTCCTCAGAGAAATGTGTACATTCTCAAAATTGTATATAATAAAAATAAATTAGTCATAATCATGAAAAATAATAAAGCCTTTTTAAGTACATACATAGAGAGAAAAAGCACAGGCAAGAATCTTTATCTCCTTTGATCACTGTTTTACTTCACTTACATTTAAGCTACTATCTTTAAGTATCTGTGATTCAATTACTGTTTAGTGTTTGAAATCTTTATTTTTACCAGAATACATAAGGAAAGTTTAAAAAGTCACAAGTTTTTTAATATTCCAAGTTCCAAAACTGCATTACAGAATATTTTACAAAATTATCAGAGTTCTGTACCCAGTATGTCTGATAAATAGAAGAGCAGCATTAATTATTATAATTTTTGTTTTATAGACTGCGTGGATGACACTATAATAGTTTTGGCTGAAGAACATGGTTGTCTGGACATTATAAAGGTTTGTGATTAATCTGTTATTGAAAATTTGTTTATTTTACATGTTTGGGATACAACAGAAAGCTATTGTAAGGCTTTTACTTGGAAAAAGTCCTAATCGAGACTTTTTAAAAAATCAAAACAAAGTGCAATATGAAGATGATGTATCATAGAAATGTACACTTGAAACCTATGCAATCTTATTTACCAATATCATCCCAATAAATTTAATTAAAAAGGAAAAATAAGGATTAAAGGACAGAGGGTTTGAGTTTTCCAAGTAAACATAAATCTTTGGAACAAAAAAAGAAATCAAAATATACTAGATTAGCAAACATTCGTGTAAAATATATTTTTTAATGGATCTATTTTAAATAGTTCTTTTTTCTCTTTATTTACTAGGAGCTTCCTGAAAATGTGATAGATCTTTTGAAGAAATGTCTCACCTTCCACCCTTCCAAGAGGTTGGTATTAAGAGTTTGGGATTACACTGAGATCCTTAACATATGAATAGTTGATTTTTTTTTCTTTTTAGTTATAATGCCAATAGATTAAATAAGTATATTTATACATATAGTAATAACTTGTAGTTATGGCTATAATGTATGTTAATAAAAGAAGAAGAAAAATATTAAACCTTGATCAGAAAACAGGAATATACCAAAGAAGTTACTAGTTCATTTCCTAGCCTCCAGTTACAAAATCAGCTAAGCTATGGGATATACATATTCCTAGTCTCAAATGATAGAAGAGAAATGAGAACAAAAGTTTATTGGAAATATGTATTATAGCAAAGAACGTGGATAAATGGTGAGGTAAGCTAACAACTGTTGATTAAAAAGGATTTCTTAGAAGTTTTATTATTTCTTTTTGTTTGATGATGTCACTGTTACCATACAGTTGTCCCTAAACTCCCTTAGGTATATAATATTTAAAAATAATAATAATGTATTCTAATCTGTCTGTAGACAAACATTTTTGTCAAGACATTTTAGGAAGAGAGGGATGATATTAAAAGCATAGTTTGGGGTAAATGTGCCACATTAAGGGTAGGAAGAAAGCTAAGAAGTTTCATTAGTGTACATTTTTATTTAATATATTCAGTAAAGCAGGTACATGGTAGTCAAGCTAAAAGTAAAAAATTGAGACATTCATATGTAATAATTTTGATAGATCATAAGGTGCAAAAAGCATAACTGAGGTAAAAAAAATCAGCATTTATTACTCACAGTCACTTGATTGTTATCTAAAGGTGTACTTCTTGAATCTGCCAAGGAGGGCTTTATTCTGTTCTGTGCTGATGAGGTATTTAAGACTTCTAACTGTTCCTTTGAGTGCTTACCATTATTCTAGGAAGTTTTTAATGACTTTCATTTATGCTCTGTATTATAAATCTGTTTCTCAAGGCCAACCCCAGATGAATTAATACAGGACAAGGTGTTCAGTGAAGTGTCACCTTTATACACCCCATTTACAAAACCTGCCAGCTTGTTTTCATCTTCTCTGAGATGTGCTGATTTAACTCTGCCTGAGGATATCAGTCAGTTGCATAAAGGTAATGTAAGTGAGACATAAGGCAATAACCTAAGCCTTGCTTTTAAAGGGAGTACCCTTATCCTAGTTTTGAATGTATCAACACTATATATAATACATTATTGAGACTTTATGGACACTTATCTTGGAGGAATTAAGAGGTAATTCTGCATAAGCTTAACCTAACATTTTATATAACTAACTTTTAATCCTTTCAATGTAAATTACTTAGAGCAAGAACTTTAAGAATCAAGGAGAGGAAGTGGCACCACAAAAAATTTACTATGCAAAACAAAGTTCTGTTTTCATCTCAGATCTTTATACTAAAATCAGATCTTCTAATTCCCAATGGGATTTTCACTACATCAACATTTATATATCATATAATTTATTATAAATAATCTTTAAAAGTTGTATTATTGATAGGACATTTATATTATATTTCACATTTTAAGAGAATATCAACTTTTGTCTTTTTATCTCTCTGTGATAATTACAACTCTCAGAAGTTATGCTTTAGTGACACCAGTAAGTTACTCTTACACTGAAGTTATGAAATAAGTCATGGCAGGAAATAGTTACTAAACAATCATTCAATTAAATATCTATTGAGTTCCTCCTTTGTTTCACACACTGTACTTTCAAGTAACAGTCATACCAAATTGGGAGGCAGGCTGACATTGAGTCACGAAATTACAAGTGACTCAGTATGACTTAGCACAGTGGAATCCTAGCCTGCCTGAGACATCAAGAAGGACTTCTCAGAAGAGGCAGCAGTTGACTCAAGACATGAAGACAGGGCCGTTTGTGTTGATGGCCTAGTCATGTGGGTTTTCTGCCCTATTCCTTTTCCACAGAGTCTAGTATATCTACGATATATTCTATATACCTCTGGACCTAGAGGGTAAAAATTCTACTTTTTCTCAGGAAACTATATGTACATTTCATTCTCTGTGCATTTTATAGTATGAATGTTGTTAAGGCTATCTTACTATGCTTTTCAGTTTTTACTTTTTTAGAATATCAGCTGTTATTGTCTGTTGCTCTTTGATAAAAAGAAAAGGTGAGATAGCTATGATTCTCTTTAATTTGCCTTTAATAGATATAAACAGTGATTACCTGGCAGAACGATCAATTGAAGAAGTGTATTACCTTTGGTGTTTAGCTGGAGGCGACTTGGAGAAAGAGCTTGTCAACAAGGAAATCATTCGATCCAAACCACCTATCTGCACACTCCCCAAGTAAGAAAAGAAAAATGTTGGAAATGAAAAAAACGCAGGAATAACATTAAAAACATTTTTGGATAGACTGGAATTTAAATAACAATACCACTCTGCTGGCCAAAGGTAGCGCTGTTCCCTTGCTCTTGATATTTATTCACATAGATGTGAACCTGAATCTTTTGAGTTTCCACCAATGCTATTAATTTTCATTTTAGATTTTCAGACTAGATTTGATCATTGTAGGTAACTATAGAAATCATCTGCTGATCGTTTTTTCCTCTCACATGTTAATTATTTTGGGGTTAATTACTTGAATAGACCATTGGTTCTCTACTTTTTTCTCCCTTAAATTAATTTTTAAATACTTAACTTCAGTTATACTGCTCACATTGAATGAAGTAGAAAATCAAGAAATAAAATTATAGAAATTCTAAGTATAAATGCTTTAAAGGATTTGTAAATTCTCAAAAGTAATTTTCTGAAATTCTAAACAAATGTCATGCATTTATTATTCAACATTCTTTCCCCCTGAGTAGTTACCATCATTATGTAAGGTATTCTTCACTCATATAAACTTTCTCGGGATCGCATTGGAATAGTATCAGGAAAGTAATTTTAGCATTGAACCTGCCTTAACAAAGAGTAAATCACACTATTGTATTCCTAAAATACTTTACGTTTATATACTGTATTCATACCTACTCAACATATATTTAAAAATGAGAATTGCATAGAGAATTTTCAAGCAGCAGTTATATTTTTATTAACCTATTCAATCTAAAATTTCTTTCTTTAATGAAAGGATTCATGATTTAGAATAAAATTTCCTTTGTAGACGAAACACTAAATTGGAGTTTGTGTACTCATTAAAATAATAATTTTTCAAATTTTCTTTTAGTTTTCTCTTTGAAGATGGTGAAAGCTTTGGACAAGGTCGAGATAGAAGCTCACTATTAGATGATACCACTGTGACATTGTCATTATGCCAGCTAAGAAATGTAAGAATGGTATCTTGGCAAATTTGCTTCAGAGCCTTTTTTTTTTTAATGAAACCTTACAGATACACATGAAGCCTTGAATTCCTTCCTGATTTCAAAACATAAGAGAGTTTCTTTAATGTATGAGCCCAGTTATAGCATTATTGGAAATGTATCTATACATCTTCAGTTTTAGTATATATATTGTCTGATCGTTCACAAAAGTGGTTTTATGTGTTTATCTTTTTCTTGTCATTGCATAAGAGTTCGCATTTCTCCACATACTTGGTAACACATGGTATCATCAAAAATTTTTTTTGATTATTGCTCCAAAAGGAGCGGAATGGTATTTTGCTATAATACTAATGTTTAGCTCCCTGATTATAGTGTAGGTATTAGTCCATTCATATTTTTTGGCTTGTTTGCTTACCTCTTCTGTGTGTGATTAGTTCTTCTTTTGCCAATTCAATTTTTTATTTTTTTATTGAGTCATCTTTTACTGATTTCAGGGCTTTAAAAAATGTATTCCAAATACAGTCTTTGTTGGCTATATGTGTCACAAATTTTTTCTAATCTGTGGCTTTTCCTTTAACTTTTTGAACAGTGTATTTTAATGAATAGAATTCTTACTTTTATCATTGTTTTTTTATAGTTAACTATGTTTTATTTGTTATATTTTACGTATTGTTACTTATTTAAAGTTATACCAAGGTTATTGTTTGCTTCCTTACGTTGCTATTTGTTTTGTACACTATACAATTCTCTCCATCTGATTTGATTTTACTCAATTTGTTTAACTTAAATATAATCCAAATTATATGACTACAAGTTAAATTAATCCAAGGCTTTAATTTTAACTTCCTCAATTTTCTTACATTTTCTCTTTTGAACTTTAAAGTACTTTTTCTCTAAATATTAAGAAAAAATGTTAACATTGCTGATTTTTAAAATAATCTGGAAACCAGAAAATAATTTTTACCTTATACTTTTCTGTACAAGTATTTTTGCCCTTTTTTGTCTTTGATATGCTAAAATTTTAATTAATGAAAAGACCAGAAAATATATTTAAAAGTAATATTTATGACATAAAGGACAGTAAAACCCAAACTTTAAAAATTATATATTAATAATGCAGTGAAACTTGGGGAAATCTTGATTTTCTACCTACAATTTTAATCTATGAAAGAAATACCTAAAGGTTTAAAGGCACAATAGGATAAGTTCATAGCATATCAAATTTTAGAGAGAAACCAAGCATAAAACCAGTATTTGCCAAATTCTCAGTGTTGGGTAAAAGATTCTTCTCTGGCTTTTAAAAATTCTGGGACTAATGCTGATGGATGAGTGCATAATGCTGAAGATCAGTGCTGGCTGCACACAGAGCTTGAACCTCTGTGTCCGTCCCCACAGGAGCAGACACTCTGCCTTCAAGTTGGCAGTTGAACTGAAGAGCAGAGCAGCAGGCAAGATGGCATCAGCTTTAATCACCCTGTTTAGGCTGTGTCTAAGACTTTCACCTACTACTATAAGCCTTCAATGTTATTGGAGCAACATTTATTATAATGACTTTGTAAAAAGATAGTTAAGAGAGTTGAACTTCATCGGTTGATTTATTCAGTATTTGAATCATACATGTTCAAAATGTGTTGTGAGAAATTCTTTTGAATTTTTTTATTAGCCCCCTTTTGTCTTAGTTTCTGTTAATTACAAAGCAAAAGTAAGTTTAATTGAGCTTTAAATTAAGGTATATGTATTTTAAAAGGTACTTTTAAATAACCTTCATATAATTTATTAAATTTTATACTAATTTTAATAATTCTGAATTGTGTTTGGAAAATATCATAGTAGGTGTCTAACATTTACAAGAGACACCTGATGGTAAAAATAATCAACATACAAAAACTATTCTTCAGGGCTAAACTTAATCACTAGAGGGGTAGTATATTTGCATATTTATGATGGGAATGAATTGTATTCCCATATTTTAAATTGTATTATATACTTCTTGGTACCTTTATAAATTCATAACTCTTACCTTATTTTTCCTTTTAAGTGCAGTTCAGTGTTTCTGTTTCAGATTCTCATACATAAATATTTTCTCTTTTATCTTTACAGCGATTAAAAGATGTTGGTGGAGAAGCATTTTACCCATTACTTGAAGATGAGTGAGTATATATAGTCTTCATTTATACTTATTTTTCTTTACTGTTTATGTTGGGTTGGTAAGAAACACATATGTTCAATGAAAACTATTCCCTAAATAGAACACTTAATATATTGTGGGTTCTTTTTAAATTTTGTACCTTTCTTCCTGCTTTTGTTTCTCTTTTATAGCCAGTCTAATTTACCTCATTCAAACAGCAATAATGAATTATCTGCTGCTGCCACTCTTCCTTTAATCATCCGAGAGAGAGACACGGAGTACCAACTAAACAGAATCATCCTCTTTGACAGGCTGCTAAAGGTAGGGATTCTAAAGTGCAAACTGTTATAAGAGCCCATATACAATCTTTATGTTTTATTTCAATGGTAATAGGTAATTATCTTGATGTCATGAGAAGACTAATTCTTATGATCTGTCTTTTCTGGTTAACATTTAATTATAAAAATGATACATGTTCATAGTAAATCAAAGTAAAAACAAGATGCAGGGATATATGCAAAATCGTCTTAGACAACAGATTACTATCCGTATTGTTTAAAGAACACTTAAAAATCAACAGGAAAAAGCACTAATATTGAAAGAGAAATGGATAAAGAACATAATAGAAATGCAACTAGTCAATAAATCTATTCAAAATATTTATCCTCACTAGGAATGAAAAAAATTTTAATAGGTTTTTTTGATTACCAAATTAGTAAAGTGAACAAAGGCATATTAAGATTGGAACTCTCATTCATTGGAGTAAGTGTAAATTCATTGAAACAGTGTGTATAGCAATTTGAAAGTACATAGGGAGAGCCTTAACAGCATCCATACCCTTTGTCCTAATAATTCTTTTCTATAACTCTCTCCTAAAGTACAAATTTATAAAGGGGCAAATTTATATGCAAGGATATAGAAGTAGCCATAATAATAACATATTTATTGAATACTTTCTATATGACCAGATATTTTACAAAGTGCTATGTGTAAATTATTTAACCCATATGAGTTTGGTAGTATTAGTTCCACATGACTCCTTGATAATTCTCTCAGATCTCAAATTAGAGAGGAATGATTAAAAACAGTAGAATCAACTCACCTCTTCGGTTGTATTATACAAGATTTACAGAATATAGGGAACCATTCTACAGCCAGCTTCAAAGTAGTAACACCAAAGGGTACTTGGAAATTTATTGAAGATCTCTTTCAAATTTATCACTGTTATATATTCAGGACTTTCTAGACTAAAATATGTTACTTTGATAATTTGAGACATTTTTCATATCTTTTTTTTCATCTGTAGGCTTATCCATATAAAAAAAATCAAATCTGGAAAGAAGCAAGAGTTGACATTCCTCCACTTATGCGAGGTTTAACCTGGGCTGCTCTTCTGGGAGTTGAGGTAAGAAACAAAAGAGAAGTTTAGAAGTTGATTATAATAGTGCTAAGAAAGAAGGAAGAAGTAGGAAAGTACTTTCCAAATATTTATTTTTCAAGCTGTTAGAAAGTTATGTAGTAAAATATAAGCATTAAGAATGTTTGGAGCCTGGCTGGGCGTGGCTCAGCAGTTGAGCATCAACTTATGATCCAGGAGATGGCTGTTCAATTCCAGGTCAGGGCATATGGCCAGGTTGTGGGCTCGATCCCCGGTGGGGGCCATGCAGGAGGCAGCCGATCATTGATGTTTCTATCTGTCTCTCTCTCCTTCTCCCTTCCTCTCTCTGAAATCAATAAAGATATATTAAAAAAAAAAAAAAGAATGGAAATTTTAAGTGAAAGGAATAGAGGAAAAGAATAGAATAGCAAAATATAATTGAAGGCTTGTTAGATTTATAGTATTTAATATTTCATTTAATGAAGTTCATAGGAATTATCTTGATTATTAATTTTCAAATCAGATTATTTTAAGAATATATATACCAGTTATAAGTTTATTATCCTGCCTATAAAGTATGTTTATTTACAAATAGGATTGCCTATTTATAAGTGGCTCTAACCATGTTGGGAGAAATCTTTTACTCTACTTTGAACCTTATCAAAAATCTTTAACATAATTTAGTGCCTTTTTTGGCACATCTATCCCACAAGAACCACGCTGCCAAGACAAATAGCTACTTTGTCTTATACAACCCCTAATTTATACCAGTGAGGAAAGTCTCAAAATTATTAGGATGACTTGCAGTACTAACAGAGAACTCTGGTAATAGTAGTCATGATAACGGCCCAGATTCTCGCCCCATTTTTATTTTTATTTCCAATCAGTTTCTTTGTCATCCTAACAGAATTCAGATATTCTCTTATCAATATCTTTTGGATACCCATCATGCATTTTTTTCCTGAATTCCCTCAACTATTTTTAATTCTTTTCAACTCCCTGTTAAAAGAATTTTTATTTATTTATTCCTGATTCTTGCTTCCTGAGATTGTACAAACATCTTTGAGTTTAGGTGGTTGCTTTACAAGGATGACTGTTGTTCCATACCATACATTAGTAGTTAGAACTGTAGAACCATATAATGCTAAAGTTCAAGAGGACTTCTGAGGTCAGGTTGTCTAAGTCTGTCATGAAATAGAAGGAGCATAGAAGTTGATACGGCAAGTAATGTCATAACTTTTGAACCCCAAATTAGTGACTCCCTACACCATTACAGTAAACCAAAGTTATAAGACTTGTTCCATGCTTGGTCCTATTCCACATGACTAAAATTGGAAGTGGTTTATTCAATTATTTCTTCTGTACTGGCATAACTAAAAAGTATAAATGATCCATTAGTCCCTTAATGACTTCATGCCTATGTGATATTCTACTCTTCAATATATTTCAAACTTCTGCTTCCTGGTGCTGAACTAGCGCTCCTTTAAACAGTTCCTTTTTATTTTTCCTTTCATTACAAACTTTAACAGGAAAATTTTTTGTGGGATGGCCTCCCATGCACCCCCCACCCAAATTTTAATTTTAATTTTAATTTTTTTTCATGAAACTGAATAACAATGAGTAGAGAACAACAAGGCTGTATTGTGTTGTGGAGGCTAGGCAGTCTGGCTAAGCATACTCATTAGCTATATGATTCATCCAACACTTTGGTCTTCTGGGACAAAATGGCAAATTGTCACGGACTTTTATCACAGATTATCAGAACTGTGGAGTTTTTCTGAGAGGTATACTTTGGTTTTTAATGTGCCTATTTATAATTGGGTGGGCTTTCAAAGACAGATGTTTATAAGAAGTATATTTACCTAAATTAATAATTTATCAAGGACATGATGAATTAATACTATTGTCTTTTTTTTTTTTTCAGGGGGCTATTCATGCCAAGTATGATGCAATTGATAAAGATACTCCAATTCCTACAGATAGACAAGTATGATTTAGATTTTCTTAAACAACCTAAGATAATTTTGCCAAATCTTTCAATTAGAAAAAGGCAAGGGGAAATTTTCTTCCTTTCATTATGCTCAGCAGCCATCATACTCATATGCTGTTAAAATAAGCATAACTTTTGTACGCTGAAGTTAGTGAGTTAGAACTGTCCCTCAAAGGAGTTTAGGCCAAGTAACTTTTCTTAGTAATTGTACTTTTTTATCTGTAGAACTTGCCCTTTATTTAGAACAGGTGATAAAGGAAGATTTTTTTGGAAACTATATTGATACATACCTTTTCAAAAGAAATGGTCTGTTTTCCTTAAGTATGCAACCTTTTTGTTAATATAAAATTCAAAAACTTTAGACACCAGGATTATGTAGGTGGTCTATTCTGAAATGTATAATACAACCTTTTTTTATTTTCCTTTCCTTGGGGTTTATTGGAAATCACAGTTTCATCTTATTGTTTTGCTATTTTACAGATTGAAGTGGATATTCCTCGTTGCCATCAGTATGATGAACTGTTATCATCACCAGAAGGTCATGCAAAATTTAGACGTGTGTTAAAAGCCTGGGTAGTATCCCATCCTGATCTTGTGTACTGGCAAGGTAACTTCCTCCCAATCATTAAGACTCCTTTTAAAGCATTGGAAGCATGTTGCATGACTGACAGTTTTAAAAATTTAAGTATCAAAATATCCTTGGCTTTGAGAAAAATCAATGCTAAAGCTGTGATCCATTTATTGAATGGTTTATATGAGAACTTTTTAAAAAAACTTTGCCTAAATGCCAAGTAGATATTTAAAGGCATGATATTTAATGAGACAATTTGCCATCACCTTAATTAGGAAAGTAGAAAGAACATTTTGTGCAGTTGGAATCTTTGTGGATACATGGTGTCAGTGCTTATGAAAATAATAAAATAATTTTGTAGCATAAATAATTTGGGGCTAGTTGATATTTTATCATTTAATTATTTACAATTTATGCTTAGCCTGTTTATTAGGAATTGGGGAATAGGATACCACCCTAAACTGTTTATTTAATTAATTAATTTATTTATTTATTTATTTTGCCCACATTCAACCAGTTTTTATTTTATTTTATTTCATTTTATTTTTTATTAATTGTATTGGAGTGACGGTGGTTAATATGGACATATAGGTTTCAGGTGTGGATTTCTGTGTTACAAGATCTATATATTGCTCTATGTACCCACAAAATTTATTATCTTTTTAAGAAATATCTTTAATGTTCCATATCCTTGACTTTTACCTTTCTCATTATTATTTTTATGGTCATTGATAAATTCATGAATGAGAAACCTATTCCACCCAGTCCTATATTTGAATTTGTTGTAATGAACAGTGTTTTTGTGGTTTTGTGTTTGTTTTTTAATATTTCAATTCTCTATTTCTTGCTGAATTTAAAATGAAGCTATTATTTTTCCTATATCTGTCCATTTTAGAGTTCTGTATCTTCCGAACAATGGTAGATTTAGGTACATTCTTTCAGCATGACACATATAAACATTGTTATTATCAATAAAAGGAATATGGCATATATTTGTATATCACTTCACAGTTTTTAAAGGACCTTTTGTCATATCAAAGAAACATGTAGGACAAATCTCTCAGATGAGGAAACATGCCTGGAGATATTAAGTGATTGCCAGGTGCGCACAGGGTCAGAAATGGGACTATATCCCAAGCCTTCTATCATTTTTACATTTTTCAATTAGTATATTTCTCTCTTCAACACATAATAATATTGATAATAATAATAGCTGATTTGTGTTGGGCACATACTATGTGTCAGTCACTATCAGTTACTCCCCACAGTAACTCATAGGTAATATATTTCTGGATGAGTAGTACTTATAATGTTTAACCTATATAGAGGTAATGCAGAGAATTTAATAAGGTATATATCTACAATTCTACTTAATTATGTTTATTTCAATTATTTTCTTCAACCCTTCTCCATCAGGTCTTGACTCACTTTGTGCTCCATTCCTGTATTTAAATTTCAATAATGAAGGTAAGCCTATTTATCAAATAATTGTGGTGCATATTAGTCTAAAAGATTTTATTCAAACATGAAAGGTTTTGTTTTTGCTGTAAGATTCTTGCTTTCTTTCTAGGAGATACTATAAATATCTGTGAAATAATCTATTATATAATTTTAGGGGATTTGAAGAATTTATTATTGGAGCATTTAGGTTATGATCAGGCAGTGACTAGAGATCTAGGGAGACTTTGATAATTCTAATACATTCACCTACTTTGGTGACCATTTTTATGAACATTGGAGACAATTTTGACTTCTTTAGAGATTAATTTTAGTCTGTGTATACTTCCTAATGAATTTATAAAGAAATTCATATTAATTTCATATCTCCAAAGCCTATCATTTCAACCACTACCTCCTGAATGAAACTTTTCTCATTCTTCCTCCTAAACCCAGCACTTCGTATTTCAGGAAAGCATTTGTGTATGTTTTGTATTCTAGTTATTTATATACTAATATCACAATCCTTTTTGGTTAGCAGCTTTTAAAAAACTTTGTGTTTATTGATTTGAGAGAGAAAGAGAGAGAGAGATAGAAAGACATCAATTTCATGTTCCATTTATTTATATATTCATTGGTTGCTTCCTTTATGTACCCTGACTAGGAATCAAACGCGCAACCTTGGCATATCGGGATGACGCTGCAACCAACTGAGCTACCCTGCCAGGGCAACAGCTTTCTTTAGTGATTGATTTTTTTCTTCTTTTTCCCCCTGTTATAATATCTTTATTATAGTAGATTTTTTTAGTAAATATTTGCTACACTTAACTGACTCAAATCTCTATATATAACATGAATCTCTAGGATATATATATATCATGAATATATAAATCCCATGAATGTATATAACATGAATCTCTAGAAGCCTCCATCTCAGGATCCCCATTTTTTCAAATTCTATCAATTTCATGTCAAATTTTGTGTAGATTTCTGGAAATGAGTAGAGATAGCATAATCCTAGAGAACTAAAATTTCACAATTTGAATTGGTTTAAAAATGCACTATTCTATGATATTTCTTGTTATCTAGACTACAAATTTGCTTTGTTTCATTAGGTATAGCCCATTATCACACATATTGATCCAAGAATAGTAAGCAATCTATGTCTGAAAGAACAATTTATGACTAGGGTTCCTAAATCCACGTTCTGAGGCTTTTTTGTTTGCATCAACAAAAATTAAGGACCTTGAGATTTATATAGCTCATTAATAATGATTATGTTTAAAGATTTTTTAAAATTTGTAAAGTTCAGACAATAAAGATTTTCATTATTGTGGGATAACAATTTCTATAGTAGTTTGAAACTTAAAAGTTACTAGGTGGTTATCTTTTGTTGTCCAAATTGTTTGAAAGAGCAGAGGATTTATTTTCTTTAAGTTTGTGTTTTTATCAGTTATTAGCAAAATTCTTACTTAATAGTAGATTCAAGTAATGTGTAGTAAATAAGTGAATGACTGCTGAACATTTACCCCAATAATAATGTGTTATATGCCTCTGCCTTATTCTTTCTTAGCTTTGGCTTATGCGTGTATGTCTGCTTTTATTCCCAAATACCTGTATAACTTCTTCTTGAAAGACAACTCACATGTAATACAAGGTAAGCAAATGTCTTCCCTTGTCTTTTTAAGGTAATGTACTTATGTCAATTAACTATTAAATTTATGAATTTTACCCAATAAAATAGGGTGATAATGCTCACTACAACCAGTGAAGAGATCAAGTTTAGTTTTTACTCCAAGTCCCGAACGAATTATGGTTTTTTTCCAATGACTGCTCAATATTTGTTCTCAGTTCAGTTCAAATTTAGGCATGCTAGTTTTAGAAAATAAAAGTCCTGCTATTTTTCTCTCTCACAATTAAAATTGCCCGCAAGCCCAGCCAGCATGGCTCAGCTGTTGAGTATCAATCAACCTATGATCCAGGAGATCCAGATTCAATTCCTGGTCAGGGCACATGCCAGGGTTGTGGGCTCAATCCCCAGCAGGGGCATGCAGGAGGCAGCCAATAAATGACTCTCTCATCATTGATGTTTCTATCTCTCTCTCCCTCTCCTGTCCTCTTTCTGAAACCAATAAAAATATGTACAAAAATTGAAAAATAAAGTAAAATTACCCACAAAAAGTTTCATGGTGGAACAAGCCTATTGTCAATTAGCAAAAAGTTTAAACAGTACTCCATTATGTAAATAAAGAGAATATTAAAACCCTTCTCATTCACCTCATTCCCCATGCTTACACACCCAAAATATTCTCCCTCTGTATTTTACTTTTCTAAAATACACACCTTCTTCAGAGTTCAAGTCATAGCATAACCCATTTGTGAATTCTTATAGGACTATTCTAGCTACAGTCAAACTTTTAATATAATTTTCAGAGCTCCTTTTTGGAAGTAGTGTAACAGAAGTTATTAATATACACTTTTGAATCAGGCAAATCTTGTTTCAAATTTAAACTGGGTTACTTATTTTGTAATTTTGGGCAAATAAGTTTTCTTTGTCTAATTTACCTCATATCTAAAATTAAGGTTTTTGTAAAGGTTAAACATTCTAAAATATGTTAATGCATGGTGCATAAAACATTAGATAACACTAAAGGCTTTTATTTTGTTTTTATTATTGTTACTATTATTATTATTTTATTGCTATTGTTATTATAATTATTTTGCTAATGTTATTATCATGATAATACATATTATGCCTTATCTTTTCAACAAGAATCTAAATGTTTTAAGGGCAGCCTGGCCAGTGTTGCTCAGTGATTGAGCATCAGCCCATTCAACAAGAGTCACTGATTTGATTCCTGGTCAGGGCACATGCCTGAGTTGCGGGCTGAATCCCCTGTGGGGGGCGTGCAGGAGGCAGCTAATCGATGTTGATGTCTCTCTCATTGATGTTTCCGTCTCTCTCTCCCTCTCTCTCTTCCTCTCTCTAAAGAATCAATTTAAAAATATATATAAAAAATAAATGTTTTAAGGGCAGAGAATTTTCTTATACTTTTGTATACTTTTCAAATACTGCCTTCATTTAGACTTTTTATATATAATATGTCTTATTCTACTAAATTTTCAACAATTTGGAACTAGTACTTTGTTTTATTTATATTTATATAATTATGGCTTGATATACTTCACTCAGTTTGAATACATGAAGCAGGAAAACTACAGGCTATGTGCAACTTATTAAACATTCTGAATAAGTGGGACCTCAATTAGCAATATTTTGACTTAGTTAGAAATGAGTATAAAATTAGAGTATCAGAAGTCAATATGAGAAAATAACTAGAAAAGAAGTAGAAATGGAAATGTAAATTAAAAAGATAAATAGGTTAAAAATAGGAGGAGGACAAGAATATGGATAAATAGCTCAGCACATAAAAATATTTGTTTTCCACCATCATTTTACACTGAAGTATAGAGAAAAATAATTTAAACTTTTAAAATATTTTGTGTTTATTTTTACAAGCACACCAAGGCATGTTTACCACTCTGTGTTTGCAACATAGATAAGGTGCTAGAAATTGATATAATAATCCAGTGTCTCTATGTTAATTTTGAAATGTAAATTCTGTTGATTTATACTTGTATTTAGAAATTATTTGAAATAGATATGCCTACCTAATACCCTGCATGCTCCTAGAAAGTGAACTTGTATAAAGTTGGGATTAATTTAAGAATTTTTTTTAGAGAGCAACAGTATTTTTCTTTGATTTTTCTATATTCAAACATTATGTTTTATAGGGAGAAAGTTGTTTTTTCCATGTAGGTTAATTAAGTAAAGCCATCCAGCTTCAAGAGTCATGCAGTGTTATCTTTTAAGAATTCATAAAGTGATGTCCTATAAGAGCGTGTCTTGCATCTTGCTAAGTGGGATGTGTTCCACACTTATAGTTTCCTTATTCTGCCTATTAGTGATGTTTATTATAGAATTGAGGATGTACTCTTTAAGATTCCATTGATTCCTGTCCAAAGAAACTGCAATGAAGGCCTAAGTTCTTGTAGGCTTTCCCCAGCCAAGGACTAGACTTGGGACCCCATGGTCAGTTGGTAGCACCCACAAGCCTGGCAGTTAGAGATCTCATCAACTCCCCCATATGACTATGAATGAGGAAACATGGGGGAGGGCCAGAAACCTGAGGTGCACTGGCCAGAAGAGAACTGAAGATTCATGTCCTAGGCCAGTTCCTTCCCTCCCAAGGTAGCTTAGTTAATTAAAATTGGTCACCAAGAGACTATTGCATGAAGTCTGCCCCTCAGCAATCTGTCTTCACATGCTACACTCTTACTGCATTCCCTACCTCCTACTCCTGCCTTCCCAGAATACTCTTGAGGGAACTGTCAGGCCCACTATTGTTCAATATTAGAGAGTCTGCAATAAATTATTTATGCTGGTAAAATAAATAAATGAGTGGATTTAAAACACCTTGGATGATACTAGGAGATTTCAGAGGATATATGCCATGTAAGTAACTTATCAAATAGTGACCAAAGACAAAGTGAAAGCATTAAAAGTAGAAAATAATCACATTAGTAGTTGTGAAACACAAAATGTGATTCCTTAATCCTCAGTTAAACATAAGTCAGCACAGAAATAGAGTTTAGAGTAATGGTTATAAAGATGCTCAAGGAAATTAATGAGAACCACATGACACTTAATGGAAAGGTCCAGGAACTTAGTGAAAGCGTCATCAGCATGAAAAAGGATATAGATATGATAAATAAGAACCAGGTGGAAATGAAGAATACTGTATCTGATATCAAGAATACTCTGAGAGGAATTAAAAGAAGGCTCAATGAAGCAGAAGATAGAATAAGTGAATTAGAAGATAAGGTAGAAAAAAACAATCAGAGCAGCAAAAAGAAAAATCACTTAAAAAGCAAGAGGACAGTTTAAAGGAACTTTGGGACAACATGAAGCAAAACAACATTTTCATCACAGAGGTACCAGTGGGGGAGGAAAGTGAGCAAGGGATAGAGAACTTGGTAGAGGAAATAATGACAGAAAATTTACCTAAGCTGGTGAAGGAGAAAGCCACACAAGTCCTGGAAACACAGAGGGTTCTAAACAAGAGGAACCCAAAGAGACCCACTCCAAAACACATCATAATTAAAATGGCAAATGTTAAGACAAAGAGAGAATATTAAGGGCTGCAAGAGAGAAACAAGCAGTGACCTTCAAGGAAGCCCCCATAAGGCTGACAGCAGATTTCTCAACAGAAACACTTCAGGCCAGAAGGAGTTGGCATGAAGTTCTCAAAGTAATGAAAAGCAAGTACCTGCAACCAAGACTGCTTTATCCAGCAAGGCTATCATTTAATCTTGAAGCCAAAGAGCTTTCGTGAAAAAAGAAGACTAAAGGAGTTCAATACTACCAAACCAGCATTGCAAGAAATGCTAAAAGGACTGCTTTAAGAAGAAGAAGAAATATCAAGAGAAGGGTACATTGGCAAAAGGGAAAAAATGGAATGAAATAAGTATATATTAATAGTAACCTTAAATGTAAACATAATAAATGCTCTAATCAAAAGACATAGGGTAGCTGACATAGGACCCATATATATGCTGTCTACAAGAGACCCACCCGAGAGCAAAAGAGTCACAC
The DNA here is from genome assembly GCF_964146895.1 of Miniopterus schreibersii. Lineage (NCBI taxonomy): Eukaryota > Metazoa > Chordata > Mammalia > Chiroptera > Miniopteridae > Miniopterus > Miniopterus schreibersii. Next base: position 65,430,823 of record NC_138101.1, on the reverse strand, counting down.
AGGCTGAAAGTGAAGGGATGGAAAAAGATATTCCATGCAAATGGAAATGGAAATGGAAAAAAAGCTGGAGTAGTGATACTTATTTCTGACAAAATAGACTTCAAAATAAAGACCATAACAAGGGACAAAGAAGATCACTACATAATACTAGAGGGATTGATCCAACAGGAGGAAATAACCCTTATAAATATATATGCACTCAATAAAGGAGCACCTAAATATATAAAAAATTTCTTTGTGGACTTTAAGGGGGAGATTGACAACAACACAATCATAGTGGGGGACTTTAACACCCTACTGTTATCATTGGACGGATCATCAAGACAAAAAAATCAACAGGGAAACAGAAATCTTAAATGACACACTAGATCTAATGGATTTAATTGACATTTACTGAACATTTCATCCCAAAGCAGCAGAATACACATTCCTCTCAAGTGCACAAGGAACATTCTCAAAAATAGACATATTAGGGCACAAAGCAAGTCTCTACAAGCTCAAGAAGATTGAAATCATGTCAAGCATCTTCTTAGATCGCAGTGGCATGAAACTAGAAATCAACCACTATAAAAAGCTCAAAAATATTCAAACACATGGAGGCTAAATAGCATATTATTAAACAATGAATGGGTTACTAATGAGATCAAGGAAGAAATCAAAAACTTCCTGGAAAAAAACGAAAATGAACAGACTACAACCCAAAATCTATGGAACACAGCAAAAGCATTTTCTGAGAAGAAAGGTCATAGCATTACAGGCATACCTCAAGAAACAAGAAAAAGCTCTAATAAAGCATCTAACACAACAACTAAAATAATTAGAAAGAGAACACCAAGAAAAGCCCCGAGGAAGTAGAAGAAAGGAAATAATAAAGATAAGAGCAGAAATTAATGACACAGAGACTAAAAAAACAATGCAAAGATCAATGAAACCAAGAGCTGGTTCTTTGAAAAGGTAAATAAGATTGATGCAGGACAGATGTACTTTATGCCGTTGAAGAAAGAAAAGGCAGCTTTAGGCAAGTGAAGAAAGAGGCAGCCATTTAGCTATTAATAATGGGAACGAATCCTTTGTGTAAAACCGAACTCCACTTTAATGTAATTTTGCACTTAAGAAAGGAGCAACCCAGAAAACTGACCTATAAGAATTTATATACATGTATGCAGAACCCATGGACACAGACAATAGTGTGGTGAAGGCCTGGGGCGGGGGGTGGGTGTCGGGTAGAGAGGGTCAATGGGGGGAAAAACGAGGACATCTGTAATACTTTCAACAATAAAGATAAATTTTTTAAAAAACACAAAAAACTTTTACACTGTTCTTTGAAGTCATTCTACTGTGTTTTGTTCCCCAAAACAATCATTGGAATTTTGGCACAACATTAAACATATTCTTGTACTGTTTATAAAACCAAGGCATATTCAAATTTGGGCCATTGTAGGATGTGGTAGCTATAAGTCAAAAAAGGAAAGATGGAGGGAGACACGATATAAACCTGGGAGAGAAAATTGGGTAAAAATTTCCCAGATTTTTTGTTTCCCTCATATCTTTTTAAATCCTTTGAGGGCAAGGGCAGCATCTTCTTCGTGGTGATTTTCCATTTAATGTAGTGTCACCTATAGCTAGGATGACTGTAAAACTAAACTGATGTTTTTGAGAGTTTTTGCTCTAGACACTGAATCTACAGGTGGCAGTTGAGACTTTACCAGGTAAAATAGAATGTATGGTCACACTACACATAGACATTCAGTGAGTCTTTGAGGGAGTGGGAAGAAGGAGGACAGATTTCAAAGTCTAAAGTCCAGTTGTCAAATATGAATATAATATAAAACTTCTTTCTCATCAAACAATAACAGAGAGGGAAAATAGCAATTTTACTATCAAGGTTATGTATTTTTAAAAGCAAGCAGTGCACTGTATATTTCCAGTTTAATGCATGTCTTCATCATGAATGATTTAATGATAGAATGTTGGGGATATTGGGAAATGGTAGTAAATACATTAGTTTACAGCCTTGACATTTTCAAGAATGTCTTGCATCATGTGACTGTCTTATCCCCGCTTTGAAGACGTTTTTCGGAATATAACGAGCCACACTATAAATGATAATAAAGCCTGTCCTGAGCAACCAAAACGTGTAACTTATATTTATATATGACTTATATTTACATAGATTAAATAATAAATGATATATAATATATAAAATAAATGTATACATATAGTGTATAGATTACTTATAACAAATATGTTATATATAAATGTAGCCATCAATGTTTGGTAGAACACAAGGAAAATGTTTTCATGATAAACTAGGTTTCTTCATTAGATCCTTAATTGGCCATATAATCCTATGTAGTAATTATCTTTTATCAGGCTCAAATAAGAATGGTATTTAGTAAATAAGAATAGTTGTGAAAAACTGCCTGGGCCATGCTTTTCTGGTTTAAAATCAAGCCTGCATTTGAAAAGGTTAATAATTATGTGGTTTCTGCAACATGCAGTTGAATTCTTATGATTGTTGATGTTACATACCTCTGGCTTTTGGCCAAATTAGGACTGTACATATACTATTACTAATTGGAGGGAGAAAAAAATAGTTAAAGAAAAGTTAAAACCCAAATTTGGCTGGGACCTTGGGCTCTGTCTTGGGTCTTTAATCTGTAACTCTTGAACCTGATATAATTGTACTTTCTTTGTTGTTGTTAAAGATGAAACAGTGGATAGACAGAAAGAATTTTGTTGCAGTAGAATAAACATCAAATCATGGAAAAGCATTAATCAAAAGTATTAACCCATTTTTTATTTAGCACCCATGGGTAAAATTTCACATTAGATATGGAATTTAGCTTTGTTGTGGTATTGAATACAGTACCTCCTCATCTTTTCTTTTTGGCCTTTATGCTTCTCTTTGTAAAATATGTGACATTGCTTATAGGTAAATAATTATAAAATAATTGTGGTCACTAGAAGCAAAGTTTTAATTGTGGAAAATAGGGGAAGGCTACTCGTACTAACAGATTATCAAAAATTTTATACTGGTTCTGGAAACATTAAAAGTAAAGAACTTTAAAAACTAAAAAAGAATGGTAGCTGTTATATTTATAGGTTATTTTTACCAAGTAATTGGTTTGAAAAATGGATCTATAACTTTATTGAAAGGAATTGAGATTATTAATTAAGAGGAAACTTTCATTGAGTTACTGTCATTTTTGAAATATAGTTTAATTTTGTTTTTTTAATATGTAAAAAAATGATGGTTACTTGTCCTTGAGTAGATTGTCACAAGTATATTGTTTAGATTAGTACATAGTGAGTAAAGTGGCAATAACAGTAAATTGTTGGAAAAAATAAGAAAATATTCCTCATATTGCAATCAAACCCTATGAATTAGTGTAAGATTAGAATCAACATTTAATTACCTACTGTATTCCTGTTTTCTAATTAACATGATATTAATTCTTATTTCTAAATATGCCAAATGCAGAGTCTCAGATGGAAATAAGTTAGACCTGGAATAGATGCCTATATCTGTATATATAAGGAAATTTGAGGCATAATTATTCTACTTGTGACTGCTTATTTATCAGTTATACTTTCTGAATATAAAATAAATGCAATTTAATATTACTAAATAAACTATTTGTAGAAATTAATAGAAAAACATCTTTCATCATGTGTATAATTTGTGATTAAAGAAAGGAATAGCTCTGGAGGTGGAAAATAAATTGAAGCATAGTGTGTTGGTATATTTGTTTGATAAATAGCAGTAAGTGATTAAAGTAGTAACAAAACAAAATTACCTATTAAAGCATGTTTTATTCATGGAGAAATTAGATTTCATTCAAAATGTAAATAAAACTGTAATTTATATCAATGTAATGTATTTATTTGAGTAACTGGGTAAAGATGACAATTGTCTTAAACTTTATTGTCATTTCAGAGTATTTAACTGTGTTCTCTCAGATGATTGCATTCCACGATCCAGAGCTGAGTAATCATCTCAATGAGATTGGATTTATTCCAGATGTAAGTACCTAGTGCATTAATTAACATGAGGTAAAAAATAAAGCAGAAATTGGCAGCATGAAAGACTGCTGTTTTTTTTTGTTTGTTTGTTTGTTTATTTTTTAAATATATCTTTATTGATTTCAGAGAGAGGAAAGGAGAGGGAGAGAGAGAGATAGAAACATCAATGATGAGAGAGTCACTGATCGAGCCCGCAACCCAGGCATGTGCCCTGACCAGGAATCGAACCCCGATCGCCTGGATCCTAGGTCGATGCTCAACCTCTGAGCCACTCCCAGCCATGCAAGACTGCTGTTTTTAAAGTTTTGGTTGTCATAAGAAGTCCAATCTGAACAAGTTCCTGCTACTAATTATGGTCTTTTATTATAAAGTCTGTGTGATTACCTTCCAGGAACTTGAGATCTCTATCAGAAAAGGAATTTTTGAGGTTTACAAAAACCTATGATACTCTAGTCTAACTTCTACATAAAAGAGCCTTGACTCTCTGTCAAATATTACAGGTGTATAGCAGGCTAAACCACACCCTTGCTACCCTTTGCAAATCAACTCTGACTTTTAACTTAATACAGACTAGCGAGAAGCTAATGAAGTATGCCAAAATCTGGCAAAGCTCCCAAGGTAACATATCAAGCAAAACACAGAAGCTACTTAAGAATCACTAAGTTCAGATTTCCTACTTCTACAAAAATAGGCCCAAGTATCATAAAATCCAAGTGAAAACCCTTCACAGCATAGTTTAACATAACACTAACATTAATGCATTTTTTCAAGCAATTTGATTTTACCCTAAAAGCTAATAAATGAGCCTGTTACTGTTTAATAGATATTGGCAGAAAACACAAGACTCCTGAGTCAGAGACCAAGGACTGTCACTCACAGCAGAGCAAGCAGCCTGAACATTCGCATATTTGCGTTGGCTGCCCTCACCCCCAAATCCCATTGAGACAAAGTAAAGGGTCCAGATGATACTTGCATATGCCCTGAATTACATTAGAGAAGAGGAACCCTGAGCTTAGGGAATTTGAATTTTTAAAAAATTAACAATAAGCATGCCTTCCCTTTGCTCTAGAGAGAGAAAAACACTATCTTTCTTCCAAGGCTATAAGTAAACCTGTCCTCTGCTGTAAAGGGGGATTCTATTTCTGTTTTCCAAGGCTGTTCTTGTATAATCATATTTGAAAAGATAATCCAGAACAAATGGCAGTCAGTGTCTCTGCTCACAAAAAATGCAGAAGTACAAGAATGCATATTAAAATTTTAATGGTAATCACCAAAAGAATAGAAAGAGAATGTTACCACGTTATTGTTGACACTATTATAGATGTCTCCCATTTCCCCACCCTTCCCCCTCCACTCAGCACTTCCCCCAACTCCCTGGCCTTCACCATGTATGTATCTGTGTGCATGGGCTATAGGCCTAAAGATATTGGCCAGAAAGATAAGAAATATGTCAGGCAAATGTTAACCAAAAGAGCCTGGCCGGGTGTGGCTCAGTGGTTGAGCATCAACCTGGGATCCAGGCGATTGGGGTTCGATTCCCGGTCAGGGCACATGCCCAGGTTGTGGGCTTGATCAATGACTCTCATCATTGATGTTTCTATCCCCCTCTCTTCCTCTCCTTTCCTCTCTCTGAAATCAATAAAGATATTTTTTTAAAAATGTTAACCAAAAGAAAATTAATATAATGATATTAATATAAACCAGCAAAACAGGAAAGAAAACACAAAACAGATCCTCTCATATATGGAATTTGGTATGTGACAGAGACGAGTGTATAAATCAATTAGAAAACAAAGAATTATTGAATAAATAGCCCTTATACAATTAAACAGCTATATGGAGAGGAGGTGAGAATCAAAGCTCAACCCTGAACCATACTAAAAATAAATTGTAGATTGATTTAAAGACCTGGACGTGGAATGTCATATTTATAATTTTCATCTAGGAAGGAATTCTTGCAGAATTCATAAAAAGCACAACACAAATTTTAAAAAGAATTTATATTGAAGAGTGGTACAAAGGAGCCTTCCATTCTACTGATAATATGTTACTTTGATTTAAAATTTTTTGAAGCAGTTGTGGCAAAAAGTTTCTTAAATCTGGGTGGATGAGTACATTGGTGTTTATTAAATGTGCTGCCGCACAGAGTGAGTTAATTATTCAATAATTTAATAACTTTGATAGAATATCATTATTCTATTTATGCTTCCCTTTCTGCTATGATCCCCTCCTATAATTACTGGGACATATTTGTGTAGCTTCTTGTAAAAATGCTTAAATACCAGTATTATTATGAAAGTAATCTGATTTTAATATGTACTGTGATTAGTCTTATGAGACATTAATAAGTCACGTGGGACACAATGACCAGTACATGCCAAATGCTGTGCTTCCCTGGCCCCCAGCCACTGATTATCTGTAGTAGTCCCTAATCATTGCACTAAGGAAATGCTTACACATATTTCTGAAAAATTACTCTACAAATATTTCCAAACACATTATAGGGAATCGTTCTGTCATTATTGAGAATTCTGGAATAAACCAAGAGAAGTGAAGGGACAGAAAGAATATCTTAAGTTGGAGAAAATTCTCTTTTCTGCACCTATTCTCTTGTCAGAGAAAATGGGCAAATGAAAGGTATTTAACAAAGAAAGTTAAATTGGTAATAGGAAGATTGTTTTTTGAAGTATTTTACCCTATTTTTTGTTTGTTTTATTGTGTTTATTGTAGTGATTCTCACCTGTAGATAATATGAAAATGTTGAACCTATTTTTAAATTTAATTTTGAAAACAGACTTGATGTTGGATTTTTTGGATTTAGTATTTTTAAATATAAAGATTGTTGACATTTAGAGTAGTGTGAGGTGTTTGATGAAATGGTGAGTTTTTCTAACATTTTTCTTACTCTGTAATCACTTATTTTTAGTTGCATTTTGTTAGTTTATATGTGCAGTGTTTCTTCTTTTTTCCCTTAATTATCACCTTCATTGTTTTACATTTAAAATAATTGGTTCAGCGACCTCTCTGTACCTCTAACAATACAAATGATGATTCATCAAGGGGATGGGTAATAAGATCCCACACTGGTTTCTTGCTCAATGTCTAATCCTCTCAAAGTAAACCTTCATTAGCCTTCCATCATTGGAAAGCAGGCTCCATTGCTGGAAAGACTATGATTTCTGGCTTCTTTCCATTTCACAGAGCTCTGAATGCTGAGCACTGCTGAAGCTTGAATAGTTAGGGATATTGTGCACTGATGTGATGCTTAGATTACATATGCCATCATAGTTATGTGATTTACATATAAATAGAGTGAGTAATCTATATTTGGCAAAATTGAGGCCAGGGAGATTTTTTATCATTTTTGTTTTGGTGTAGGTTTCTGCCTCTGAAACTATACCAGGACTTTGAGATGAGAAAAGGAAAGTACATTTCTTCATTCTTAAAGAAATTGTTTTCCTGGAATGCTATGAATAGCATTAAACTTGTACATTTTGAAAAGTTGTCAGGTAGCCCTTAAGAGAAATGATAAGGCTGTATCTCAGTACTCGATGTGCTTTTTGAACCTGCTGTCGCTGCTAAAGATAAAGCAAATTCAGTAATAACCAAGTAGGCTGGCAAAATCATTTTCTTTCTTCTTTTTTTTTTTAAAATTTACCAACTTAACCATTTAAAAAATATATATATATCTTTATTGATTTCAGAGAGAGGAAAGGAGAGGGAGAGAGAGAGATAGAAACATGAATGATGAGAGAGTCATTGATCGAACCCGCAACCCAGGCATGTGCCCTGACCGGGAATCGAACCTGAATTGCCTGGATCCTAGGTCCATGCTTAACCGCTGAGCCATGCCCGGCTGGGCTCATTTTCATTTAACTACAGTCTTAATGGATATCTATACTACTACTGATTTTCTCTTTCCTTCAAAGCTAACCACTGTCATTTTCAAAATTATATTCGGCTGAGTTTGTGCTAACAGAAAATGTGAAAGGATTGCTCAAAAATATTTATTTAGTGTTTGTTTGATTATCCATTTGCTCATTCATTCCTGGCCTTCATGTTATTGTTACACAGGATTATTGTGATGATTAAGTAAGATAATACATATAACCTGTTCAATACATTTCCAGGTACACAATAGTGTTAAGGTCTAACCATTATTGGTGGTGTTTTACTTATTAGCATCTGATAATGTTGCACTATTTCTTTGGTTACATTAGTATGATTTACATTTAGAAAAGCATTATAAGCTATAATGGATATTTTATTTTGCTACCTCAATTAATGACTACTTTGCCAGAGGAGACATGATACTAACAATAATAAAGACTTTCTTGTTTGTCTGAGTTGGTGACATTGCCCCTCACCACTTTAAATTTTAAACTTTTTTATTTGCTTGTTTTTTTTTTTAGGTACTTTTCTCTATCCTAGAAAGTGCTACATAGCATGTTTTATAGTCTTTTACACAAAGTTAATTTTGTTTGAAATTTTGGGAAGTTTTTGTTTTACTCTATGAGATAATTCAAAGGTACTCTGGAATTGTAACCAAATCCTTCTCAGAAATGTGGACCAATGAAATGGTCCATGTGATTTTATTATTAATTTCTACTTTACAGTTTTTTGGTTCAATATTGTAAGTCAAGTAAGAATAAAAGAGAAAGATATGTTTATGCAGTTAACTATTTTTTATTTAATTTATTTCTTTTTTAATATTAAGGAAATAATTACTTGCAAAAGATGTATCTAATATAACTTTTGATGTAAAAGGTAAAGACAATTAACTGTTTACCATCTGGGTCCAGTGTACCTTTTAAATTATTTTTACATATTTAAATTATTTTTTGGATAATTTGCAGAAGTAGAATAAAGGCATAGTAAAAATAATGTAATTAAAAATTTTAATAGGAATTTCAACTATAGCAAACCCAAAATTTTATTCCATATATTCCTATTTTTGAAAATATACATATTTGAAATGTACAATGTCCTTTGAACTTACTGCTCATCTCTCATGCATAAACCTGGAGCATATCTATCTTGTAAAGCCTGATCCAGATTTCAAATACATCCCTAATAGGGTCTGGCTCATTTCTGGTTCTTCCTATACTTATAAGGTCAAAACACAGTTATCAAAACAAAATGGTTACAGGGCTTGAACTTTGTTGGAAAACAGCTATCTTTTTCCCCCCCATGTTCTTTGAGGTGATTCATCTTTATTTTATATAAATGTATATTCTCCTTTTCCTTTATCCATGTCAGTGGCTTATTTCTTACTTCTTTTTTTTTTTTAATCTTTATTGTTGAAAGCATTACAAATGTCCCCTTTTTCCCCCATTGATTCCCCTCTACCCCGGATCCACTCCACCCTCAGGCCTTCCCCATAGCAATGTCTGTGTCCATGGGTTATGCTTATAAACATGTAAGTTCTTTTATTAATCTCTCCCCACCCACTTCCCCATCTCCACCTTCCCTCTGAGATCCCTCAGTCTGTTCCATGCTTCTATGTCTCTGGATCTACTTTGTTCATCAGTTTATTTTGTTTATTACATTCCACATATGAGTGAGATCATGTGGTACTTCTCTTTCTCTGACTGGCTTATTTCACTTAGCATAAAGCAGCTATCTTTTTTATCCCATAACTTTAAAATATTTTCATTTTTAAATTTATGAACACAAATTATAATGATAGATCTAATTATTTGTTTTTCTTTTTAATCATCTGTTTCCTTCCAGTCACTTTGTAAATAAATACACCTACCTTTGACATTTGTCCACTTAAATTGTATCAAATTTTTTGCTGAAATGTAATTTTAAAATTACTCTCACACATCTTTTTAGCAAAATAGGATGGTTGGATTTATCTTGAAAAATATTGTGTGACGAGGTCTTTCCAATTGAATGTCTAACTAATTTACTCTGATTCTTTGATTCTTATGTTTGGGGGAAATTCGTCTAAGATATAGTCATCTGAGCACTCACGCTTTGAAATGTCACTTATATGACCAACATTACCATTTCCCTAGAGTCTAGAAAACTATTACCAATCTTCTGATTGGTCTAATAATTGTGAATCATCCTCTATCAATTTTCTTCTCTTTGCTAGTAATGGTGGAAAATGAAAAATTCTAAATTCTCAACTGTGTTTATTAAAAACTTTTTTTAAAAAAATAGATAAGAATGGGGAATTTTATATCTTTTTGAAAGATGATGTAATATTTTGAATAACACAGTAAAAAAATGAAAGGTGATATAATAGTGATGATTTATTTTAATACTGACCATCCCTCGATGCAATTCCATCATTCTTCTCTTTTTTAAAATTATTTTAGTTTTCTTTAGCACAGTTGGGAATAATTGAATATGTAATTAAGAGAACAATAATAATTCAGATATGCACAAAATAAAGGATCTTAGGGAATTTATAAAGAAGAAAAAAAAATTGTGTAAGAATATTTGGAATTTTGTGAACTCACAGTAGCTGAAATGGAATTGAGGGACGTTGATTCAGAGAGCCAGCAGGACTGTGAATAATTTAGCCTCCTTAGGCTATGCCTAGCTTTAAATGAGTTTACCTCAACCTGTAAAATAACATCTACAGTTCCCAGTGCTTAGGATTCTCTTTTTTTGACTTTCTAATCCTATCCTCCTCTTCTAACAAAACTTGTTTATCTTTTGTGAGATGACTATATGAGGCTATCTCAGAACTTTGGTGTGTTAAAATACTTTCCAATTACAGAAACTTCTGGATTGTCATTAAGATTGATCATTGTAATTTCTATACTGATGTCTGATATAGGTCACATCCTCTGCCAGGTGTTTTAGATCCATTAGCTAATCTTCACAACTATCCTAAATGCTCAAAGAGATATATTAACTACTAGATCACAATTCCAGAGCTACAAAGTTTCAAGAAACTGTATGTTGGTTTCTACTGCTTTGAAAACTTACCAGTTTTTAGGCATACTTTTCTTGAATAGCTGGATGCACATTTCCCTAATGCAGGGAATTATTGCAAGGCATCAAACTAATGGTCAATATGTGGCTTACAGTAATTTAAATATAAAAATACTTCTGACGAAGTAAACAGAAAATATAGTATGCTCATAAGAAGATAGATTAAGAAAGTAAATTAGAAGGACCTTCCCATTTTGTAATAATTTTATAATTGTATATATAGAGAGAGCACACAATATGTTAGTGAGTAATAATTCAGTTCACAAAAAAGTTATCTGGAGTTTATAAGAAATATTTTATTTTTAAATCTTTTTCATTTTTATAGATTTATAAGTTTTTGAGCCACAATTTTCTTCTCTTCAAAATCAAATTAATGAGTCCCCTGCCTTGATTTTTCCTATTGATATTTAAGATTTTGACATCACCAGCCTATATGGAGAAGATACCATGAAGTGCTAAATATCATTATTCTTTCTTGATATTGCTAGGGGGCAGTATTTACTCATCTGACTCTTTTAGCAGACTAGCACTGTGCCAAATCAAGCGTACACAATTTCATAATCTAGAGAAAATAGTGACTGCATGTATGATTTCTTTTCATTGTGTTTCAGTTTCCAACTTGAAATCCGAAATTGCTAATAATGTCTCTAACTTGATAAGACTAATTTTATATGTTTGTATTTGCAATAAAATATTTTATTATTTAATTGTTATTTTAAAAATTAAAACCTGAACCAGCCTAATATTCAATATTACCTTGTTTTGCTGGGGTTTTTGTGTGTATCAGACTGTATTATGAATATATACTAATATTTTAAGAAATCATTTACAATGAAATATCAGTTAAGATTGTTTAAATCTTAAAAGGAGAAATATAGAAAGAATAAATAACAAGTATTATAACCTCACACTATATTACCTATGTATTTATCTGACTTTAATTTAGTTGTTAAGAAGTGACTGTTGTTGAGCATCTAGGAGTTGTTATATATTATATATAAGAAATTAATTCAATTTGAATTATCACTTTTCAGATATCATTAAGTGTGCTTCATTTTACTTATTTTTTATTATTTATTGATGAGAGAGAGGAACATGGATTTGTTCCACTTATTTATGCATTCATTGGTTGATTCTTGTATGTGCCCTGATCAGGGATCAAACTTGCAACCTTGATGTATCAGGATGATGCTCCAACCAAATAAACTACCCAGCCAGGACCTCATTTCACTTATTTTTAATAGTTATTTTCATAATTGTTGTCAAAGCATAGGTATATAATTTAAAATTTCAAGTTTGTTTTTTCCAATACTTTTTACTGTTTAATATAAAGGATTTTTTAAATGTGTTAGCCAAGGGATATTTACTACTTTTCTCATTATTTGATACTTATTAAAAACTCCTCAGGAAAATGTTTGATTTCATGATTATTTGGATATTTTAATTTATCCCTTTTGATTATCTTTATTATATATTTCATTCATTCTTTCAACAAATATTTGAGTGCCTGTTATGTGCCAGGCATTTTCCCCAGACCCTGGGTACATCAGTGAAAAAAACAGACATAATCTCTACCCTCATTGAATTTATAATCTAGTGGGGGACAGGCAATAAAGAAGATAAATATGCTATGTGATATGTTAGGTAGTGGTAAGTCCAAAGAGGAAAAAAAACACTAAAGCAGTGACATGGATATTAAGTGCTCAGGTGAAGGATGAATTGAATTTTAAATAAATTAGCCTAGGAAAGTCTCACAGGAAAGGTGACTTTTAAGTAAGTGCCTTAAGAAACTGAGAGAAAGAGTAGTGCAAGCAGAAGCAACAAGTGCCACAGCCCTGGGGTGGAGGCGTGCCAGGGATGTGGGAGGGGCAGCAGGAGACTGTGTGAGTGGAGCCCAGCGAACAAGGAGGTGAGGTTAAGGAGATACTTGGAGGCCCAGATTACAGAATCTTACATGTCAGAGTTAGGACTTTTGCTTTTATTGTCAGTGGCAGAAAGCCAGTAGATGCCATTGAGCAGAGGAGTGGCATGTTCTGATCTAAGCACTTTAATAAGATCGTTCAGGCTGCTATGCTAAGAGAAACCCAAGTAGGGCAAGGGTGGAATCTAGAAGACTGCTCACAGGCTGTTGTAAAATAATCTAAGCAAGAGGTGATGGTGGCTTGGATCAGGAAATTGGAAGTCAGTTTTCATATTCTGGATTTATTTTGAAAGTAGAACCCACAGGACTGCTGGTGACAAATGTACAATGTAGGAGAAAGAATAGTCAAGAATGATTCCAGAATTTTTTGACTGATCGATTGAAAGAATATAATTGTTCTTAATGGAGATTTAGAAGACTCTACTTGAAGACACAGATTATAGAAGAAGTCTAAGGAGCTCAACATGGGGCATGTTCTGTTCTGTTGGACATACAAGTAGAGATGTCAAGTAGGCATTTGGGCATATGAGTTTGGAATTCAGGGGAGAGATTGGGATGGAGCTATAAATAAAGGAGTTCTCACACTGTATGTAATCATTTGGAGAAAAAGAGGAAAGGTCAGAGCACAACATGGCCAAACCAATATTTGTCAGGGAGATGAAGAGGAACCAACAAAGGAGATGGAGAAGGAGCAGTCAGAAAGGAAAGAAAAAAAACTAGATGAATGTGATGTCTTAGAAGCAGACTTGGGGGAAAAAGTGTTTTGAGGAAGCGAGAGTAGTCAACTCTGTCAGACTGCTGATTGTTAAAGAAAGATTGAGAATTGGCCATTAGATTTAGCAGATCCTTGATGTACAAAATAAGAGTAGTTTTGGTGGTGAGGTGGAGGCAAGAACCTAATTGGAGTTGATTGAGATAATATTTAATGAACATCTACTGCTCTTAATGAAGTGCAAGCACCTTGCAGGCTTGAATTATGCTTTGTTCACTGCTGCGTCCTATCAGTCAGGCAGAGAGTGTGAATTCTCCCTTACCCTGACTTTTGTTCTACATAGGTCTCCAGCAGATTTCATGAGACCTGCTCACATTAGAAAGGGCAATCTGCTTTACTCAGTCTGCTGACTCACGTGTTGATTTTATCCAGAAACACCTTCACAGACACACCCAGAGTAATGTTTAACTAATATCTGGACATTTGGTGGCTCAGTCAGGTTGACATAAAATTAACCATCACAGAACCATGTGATTATCGATGTGGTTGTCTTTAAATCCACCATTTGGCTATTTTTATTTTATTTGTCCCATCAATTCTTTGTTCTTGTTTTCCATTTTATCTGCCTTCTTTGAATTAATTGTGTATTTTTTTCTGTGATTGTATTTTATCTCTTTTGTTGGCATATTAGCTATAACCCTTTGTTGTGTTTTCTTACTGATTTATTTCGGACTTATACAGTGGTCTGCAAATGGGCAATTTTGACTCTCCAGGAACTTTTGGCAATGTCTGGAGACATTTTTGACAACACTGAGCAAGTGCTATTGGCATCTAGTGGGTAGAGGCTGGGTTGCTGCAAAAATCTTAAAATGCAGAGTACAATGACCACCCCCCTTCTGCCCAGAAAGAGTTATCTAACCCCAAATGTAAATAGTGCTGAGGTTAAGAAATCCTAGTCTGTACTCCACTTCTTCAACTTATAGCAGTCTGCTTTCAAGTAATATTATACCACTTCACATATAGTGTAAATACTTTACAACAGTATACCTTTATTTCCTTGTCATGGCATTTGTGGTGGTGTCCTACATGTTATTTCTACATATGTTATAAACCCCACAATAAATTGGTTTTGCTTTAAAGAATCAACTATTTTTAAATATTTTTAAATAAAAGTCTTTCTTATTTAACTACATATTTATAATTCCTGAGTCTCTTCATTCGTCTATGTAGATCCAAATTTTCATCTCATACTATTTCTTTCTGCCTAAATGACTGTCTTCAGCATTTCTAGTAGTGTGGAACTGCTGGTGATGAATTCTTTCAGCTTCTGTGTGTGCAGGAGTCTTTATTTTACCTTTGTCTCTGAAAGATACTTTTGTTGGGCATACAACTATAAGTTGGTAGATTTTTTAGTTTTTTTAATACTTTAAAATTTTTGCTCCACTGTCTGTTGTGCACTGTTTTCAAAAACAATGAAAAAACATTCTTCTCATTGATGTATTTTCCCTTTGGCTAAATTGTACGGTTTTTCTCTTTACTACTGATTTTAAGAAACTGGAGTATTACAAGCCTTGGTGTAGTTTTTTGTTCATGTTTCTTGTGCTTCAAGTTTTTGAAATTTTGAGATCTATTAGTGTATATTTTTTTCCATCAAATTTGGAAAATGTTCAGCTATTATTTCTTTAAATATTTATTCTGTTCCCTCTCCCATCTCCTCTCCTTTGTAGTTTCCAATAACAGATATTCAGCTGCTTAAAGTTACTCATTGATGCACACAACATTTGTTTTTTTTTCTTTTTTTCCTGTCTTTGTTTTATTTTGGATACATTCTATTGCTTTGTTTTCAAGTTCATCTAGCTTTTCTTCTGAGATGTCTGATCTGCTGTTAATCCCATTCAGTGTATTTTTTTATCTCAAACATTTTATTTTATCTCTAAAATTTTTACTTTCTCTTTTTTTGTATCTGCTGTTTCTACTTAACATGTTCAATCATTCTTTAGCTTTTTTAATATATGGAATACAGATGTAAAAAATATTTTAATGTTGGCTAGAATTACATATACATATGTCAATTCTATGTTCATTTTGATTGAACGATTTTGGTCCTCATTATGGGTCATATTTTTCCTCCTGCCTTGCATTACTGGCATTTTTTATTGGAGTCTAGTCATTGTGAATTTTGCCTTGTTGGGTATTGGGTATTGTTATATTATTATAAATGATCTTGAGCTTTATTTTGGTATGCAGTTAAGCAACATTCAAACAGTATGGTTCTTTCAAGACTTGCTTTTAACGTTTATTAAGTGAGACCAGGGTAGCATAATTCGGAAACATAATTTTCCCCATTACTAAGTCAATACCCTGATACCTTGTTTATTGCAAGGTTTTGTTGTTTTGTTTTAATTTTTTTACTTTTTTATCCTGGCTGGTGATAAAATGAACTATTCCTGGCTTTGTGTGAGCCCAGCAAGTTTTCCCTCTGATTCTTTCAAGTGGTTCTTTCCCTGCTTTGTGTAGTTCCTTCATATGCATGCTCTCTTCAGTATGTAGGAAAGGGAGTTGTTAGCTAGTTGCTAAAGTAATTCAGAAAGATTCCTAATAGTAAAGTTGGCTTTGATCAGAAGGGTAGAGGGAAATATAATTGATATCATGTCCTTAAAATAAATGTAAGTTGAATATTAGTGATGTAACTAATTTCTGACTTTTTTAAAATTTAAATTAGGCTAAAGATTTTGAATTTTGTTATATTTTATTGTTTTCTATAGTCCATACTCTTTACACTGAAGTCACATATCTTTGTACTCCTTAGTTCTCCCATTTGTAATGTTACTTGAAAGGACTCTCTATATGTCAACATATATAAATGATTATCTTGTGGAGTGCAGTGGACTTTATTCCACATACAGTACTTAGATTTCAGTGTAGTATGTCATTTTACTTATGGTTCTTGACTAGCATTTTGGTACCATAAGTACTCAATAATGTGCAATGCAAAGGTATATGCAACTGTTCTTATAAATTCACAATTTATAGGTAGTGAAAGAATATTTATTTAAAGCCTATATGCTATATAGAAATCTTTGTTTAATAGAAGCATATATTGACACAGAAAGTAAAATGAAATTAGAGCTTTTTCAGATTTTTAAAATAAATTATTTTTGATTTTTGATACTTGGTATTGACAAAGAAGATTGTACTCTACTTTTAGAAATTAAGAATGATTTCTCACTTCCATAATCTCACAAAATTAATTGAAAATGTATATCTGTGTGTGTGTTTTTATTCTTAGACAGTAAACTTAGGAACATAAATTTGCTACTCAGCTAAAGAGTCAAATTATTTCATTCCTAGATCTTATGAAGCTTCCTATTAATTTAAAAAATGGTAACAGAAAGCATATGCTTTATAAGACCTTTTTATGAGACATTTTGGACATTTATTAAATAGCTCACCTATTCTCAAAGATAGTAAGGGTAACTCAATAATAATGAGGACCACATAAATCTCAGGAATATTTTTGTACAATCTGAAAAGTACACCCTTGAAATTATCCTGCTAGCATTCTGTTTGGATTAGGCATGGTCTTGAGTATATCCTTTGATGAAGTGAAGACATTCTGTTGAATAATCCTTGGCATAAGCGTTATGGAGCATTTGTAATAGATACTGTTATTTAATAGCATATGTGCGATAATAATTATAATTGTCCACACTCTGTTATATTTTAATTAATGGAATAGACCAAAACATAGAACTTTATTTACCATTCAGTTTATTGGTAATCATTTTAATTATCTTCTTTTGTCTCCTCTTTATCCATCTCTCCCCATTACCCCTTTCTTTCTCCACTTGTAGCTCTATGCCATCCCTTGGTTTCTCACCATGTTTACTCGTAAGTATTATTTTCCCTTTCCTTTTGATATTGTTAGCAAAAGGACAGCTCCATTCTTGCCCAGAATATTATATTTACAGTAGTATCAGCTGATTTAATTACATAAGCATTCTTATGTAGTTCTAATGTAATAGAGTTGGGTAGAAAAGACTATCAATTGTTCTGATGGCTGAATATAAAAAGAATATTGTATTGGATGAAAACCTGTTTTACATGTTGTGACATTCATAAAATTTCTGCCCTCTGTTGAAAAAGAAATTAATATTAACTCTAGTATTTACATACAGTTTTGGAAGGCAACTTTTACAACCAAATCAGGCTTAATTTTAGAGATTCTCTAATAACTAATACTTTTGCTATTTCCTAAACTAGAACTCCTCTAGAAATTAAACAGATTATGTGAATATGTAACACTCTAACCAACTGCAAGTATTAATACAGTGCTCATCCTGCTTAAATATACACACATGATAAATGAAATGCAATATTTGAAGTAAATATGTATGCATTGGCCTGGGAAAATATCATCAGTATTGTTAAATGAAAAAATTTGCTAAAAACAGAAAATTTCTAATTGGATATTTTGGTGTGAATTTAATAAAGCAAGTATTTAGAGTGCATAATAGAAATGCAACAATACTAAAGTTAACCTAGGTGAATAAACTTATGAGAATAATATAACTAACTGGAAAAATCTAGGAGGAAATATATTGTATGGATCAACTATACCAACATGCATAATGAACATTAGAAAACGTCATCTGTTTGACCCATCTAATTATAAATGTTTTAAGATTCCTTAGGAAGCAGTACATTTACAAAGCCAGATAAACATTTTATAAAACAGTTTGGTAGTACATGTTCTTATATAATAGTTTTGGTCATGAGAGAATGGCCATGTCTAGTAAAGCAGCTTGTTACTGTTTTAATTTTTGTTGTTGTTGTTTTTTTTATTGTAATTAATTTATTTATATTTTGTCATTTTACAGATGTATTTCCACTGCACAAAATTTTTCACCTCTGGGATACCTTGCTCCTTGGGAACTCCTCCTTCCCGTTCTGTATCGGAGTGGCGATTCTTCAGCAGCTGCGGGACCGGCTCTTGGCCAATGGCTTTAATGAGTGCATTCTTCTCTTCTCTGATTTACCAGGTACAGATATAAATAAATGGAATCACTAACTGAAATTTAATGATAAGATGACGAGGCATTCTTATACCAATTTGCACAAATCATCCTTTGAGCCTCCGAATGGATCTCTCCCCCTTGAGCCTCATCATCTCTCTCGGGAGTGTCTCCCCTAAACACTGCCTCTTCTGCTGCCCAGCCTTGCAGATACAAAACTGGGTCATTCTAGTGCACTCTGGTTTACTTTCATGTCAGTGATGCCACCAAAATGGTACAAGGGCCAAGAGCAGTGCCATATTTTCCTTTTTGCTCAGGACAGACCTGTTTACCTTCAGCTGGTAGAGAGTAAATAAAGATCACATGGGAAGGTGTTTAAGAATCTCTGTTTATACAAAGATGTAAATCACATGAAACTTGCTCTCTCCTATTCATAGCTTCTTGCTAACAATTTGATGGATTTTAAGAAAGGAAACACTGTCCTCTTGGCAGGGCAAATCACATTCCAGGGAAACTCCACATCACAGTGCAGGATAGTAAGTTAAGCTATACATTGTATTCACAAATAAGGCCTTTGTAAATCTAGGAGTTGTATGCTTAAGTGTGGAAGTATGGAATGCAACTGTGGTCAAAGCTTTGATACTATGGTTGAAAGATGAAAGTAACATGGTTACCTAGGATATAAAAATCTGTGGAAGAAGAAATGAAACCAAAATGTTTTTCAGGTAGAAGAAGTCTACTTTCTTCAAACAGCATTTCATTGACTCCAGTCCTTCTGCTGAGTCTATTGCTGGTCTCTGTATTTTTAGGCAGGTACACATTGACTGCTGCTTATAAACATTTGAAATTATCTAAGACATAAATTTGCCTAAAAACCAAAAAAACAAAGAAAAGGTACATTAAGATTATATATTTATTAAGCACTCTCAAGAGGAATAATAAACCTGCTGTCTACCCTGATTTTTCTTTTTTAGTAGATTATCTGTACCTAATACTCCATCTATTTTCTGTTGTCAGAAATAACAAAAATCCTTAAATTGTTTAAAACTTCTTCCCTCTTCCCCCAAAGTTAAAAGTATCACCATCAGCTTTCTAACTTATCAAATTTTAATTAAAGTAAATTACTTCTTATATGAACAGACAGTTTAGTTCTTTTCTTTTTTTCCCTAGGAGAGTCTTTATGAAAATCAAGTATACTTCCTTCCTCCTTCTCCCCTCTCCACCCCTCCCCTCCCCTCCCCTCTCGGTGTGGAACAGTAACAAAGAAGCTAGTTTTCCAAACTAGAAATACTCCCTATACCCTGCAGATGTTTTCCTGCCATTTCCAATTTGCCAAAGTAAACAGAGGATAATTTATTAGGATTAAAAGAATTTTTCTGGTCAGTTCTCAACATATATATACTAGGAATGCTGACTGTATATTTTCAAGTCAAGAAAAATTAATACTTTTTCAATTTTGTATGTAAATACTCCAGTTAAGCACTGGTGAAGGAATCTGTTTTCATATTGTATAGACAGATAAGTAGTAACTCTGCTTGTTCATTAAAATAAAACCATTATTTCTCAATTCAGAAAGTAAGATATATGTTTGTTAGCACTGCCTCATTAAAAAGGTAAGCTCTATTTCCTTTAGAAAATAGGATGCCCTCTATTGATGTGAATTGCCTTGACGCTCCATGCCATTATTCTGGCTCATCACTTACTTGGTCACTATAATTGATTCCTGCTGGGGAAGAAAAAAGTATGTAAGAAAAATGTGACTTAAAACAGAAAGAGTTTAAATGCAAGTTTTGCCCTTAAGTTTTGTTTTATTTTTAATCAAAGTGGACTTAATTAGAATGTCTCTACTAAATACTAGATCTAAAGATATGTCTTTTTAAAATATGTTGAGTCCCATAATGGTGCCTGATGCTCAAAGGATAGGGAAGTGGTCATGGGAAGTCCCGACAAGTGAATTCGGATTAGCACTCCCAAACACACTGAAGGTGCCTTTTCTAAGCAAAGCATTATGTGAAATAAGCTTGCAACATAATTTGAAATAAATACACTGTTTTTTAAAGTCTACAAAAAAGCATTGATAGGCTAACTCTGTATTTCACTTAACCCTTGAGATGGTCTTTGTAGATAAAAATAGGTTAGAATTAATCATTGATTTGAAGTCACTAAATGTGTTGTACCTTACTGAAATCCCCACTTAACTGAGTTTAAAAGCCTAAGTAAGCAGTCAGAACAAATTTAACTGAATTCTTTGCCGAAGCAGATTGGTAAATTCACTGTTCAAAGCATCTCTTGCCAGTAAAATGAGGGAAACAACACCCTGTTGGTAACCTTGGCCTACTTTTTAAAAAATTATCCCTTTTAGTTGTTTCTTTCTACAAAGAGAGGCCCAATAGCCCAGAGGTGAAGACCATGGACTGTAGAACCAGATCATCTGGGTTTCAGATCCTGGCTGTACCACTTACAGTGGTGTGACCTTAGAGATACGGCTTGGCGTCTGTGTCTACTGCCTTAACTCTGGAGAATGATAATTGTACCTACTTCATAGGGTTGTTGTATTAAACGAATCAATATATTACACAGCTTAGAGCAGTGCCTGGTAACGAGCAAGTGCTATGTAAGTTACTACTAGTAATGTTATTATCATTATTATTATGATGATTTTCCTCACTTTTTCTATTCTATCATGACATGCTTTCCTGTTGGTAGTATAAATGCAGCAATCACCCCATTTGGCTTTTTCTGTAAATTATTGAAGCAGATAGATATCAATCACGTAGATTTTGTTGTTACAAAATCTCAAAAAGCCAAAGCAACTGAGGAATTACCTACGATGTCAAATAAGCCTTCAATTTTAAGTCTGTATTATGACTAAAAAGAATCTCTTTTCATTGCTCAGAGCACATAGTATAGTGGGTAGGGAGTCAAGACAGATGTGGGTTTGAGTCCTAGTTCCACCACTCACTACCTGTTTGAATTGGGAAACGTTCACTGTGGGTCTGCTGCTAAAAGAGTGGTCTGTGCAGTGAGATAAATATGTGTTCACATTCCAGCCATGGCACATAGTGGCTTTGTGAACTTGGACAAGTTTTTAATCTCACTGGAAAGTGAATCCTATACATTCTGAAAGTTCCAGTAAGATAGAGATAATAATATCTGCTTTAGCGTTAAGATGAGCACTAAAGATAGTATATAAATGATGAACCTAACACAAAACCTCATACCAGGTGTGCATAACTCCTTTTAAAGTACATGTAGTATTTAATATTTTAAATATGTAAAGAATGTGCAACATTCTGTCTTTATAAATTCCTCTTCTTCCTTTTCTGCACTTTATACTAACCCTTTAATTCTTGAAGAAAGAACACACAAAGAAATTATCATTGCCAACAATTGTTCCCAGTTTCTGTGCCATTACAGATGATATAGTGTGATGTTACATTCCAAGGAAGTACAAGTGGTGCTAGAAAATTTTGCTAAAAGTTCTTGCCATGTATTGGTATGTGTGTCATTTTAATACTTAGAGAAAATAACTATGAGAGCAGTGCATTTGGTATTTGTCAATCTAAAAATAGTGGCAGGGTGTTTTGGAAGAAATACTGAGTTTTTCATAGCACCATCCAATACTGGATATTGGCCACTGGTGTTAAGAGAACAGTTTCCAAGGTTACCACCATTTAAGCCCAATTACAGGGTGAAGCCTGTCAGCCTTCAGCCTGCTCTCTCTGATATTGTTCTGCTTCAGTGTCCATGAGGCTGATTTTTAAAAAATTTTTCAATGCTACATTCAAGCAGTTTTCAAGATGAGTATGATAATCTGGATAAAACCAAAATGGTAATAATTTTAGAGTTGACTTGTAATAGCTGAGATGTTTAAATGCTTTTTTGTTTTGTTGGTGCATTTCCCTATACAGTTGAAAAATAATTCAACATTTATGTCATTATATATGGTTGAAATAAATTCTTAGAATGCATATCTGTACCCCTGAGCATCTTCAAAGATAAGAATATTTGAACCAGGAAAGAAGTTTTTCTTAGAGAACCTGTAGAAGCAAACGGAGAAATCTGTGTGGAAGAACACTTGATTTACTATCAGAGATTAAAACAGTTATACTTTAACATCAAGATAAAGAAATATGTATATATAAACTATTTTAGAAGGAAATCCTGAATATACTGAAGGGACTTCAGCATGTGAAAACTTACAAATCCTGTTTGTGGGAGGAAATTAGCATTCTGCTGAAAAATCTTAGTTGCGTGATATATGTTTTATTACAGAAGCTTAATTGAAAGGAAATGGTTCCAATACAATTTTAGATTTCATTTCAGTGTTACCTGTATACTTTTACAATAGGTTTTATTTTCAACATGTGTGAAAAATACTGGTAGCACCTCTCTATTATGTAGCACTTCCCTGGTTCCACAAAAATATTGTATTAGTGCCCTAAGTAGCTAAGAAAAGGTACTTACTTATCTGTTCTGACTTAAAGCACTTTTATAGTGCAGCCTTTCTCATGATTTAGCATAGCATGGAATATTTCATGAAAGCAATATACTCTTTGAGTAACACAGTTATATACCAAGTTGCCTGAAATCTAGAAAAAATCCAGGTGATTTTTTTCAAGTAGCATACAAGTGTGTTGGTACTGAAACAAAACGAATCAAGGCATAAAAACTAAGAACTAGAGCATGGTGCTAAAATATTCAAACTCTTTAAACCTACGGCTCATTATTTTCCTGTTTATCGCTGAGATGGAATTGGAAATCAATGTGAAAGTTAGGAGTAAGTTAATTCAATTTGTGAAATGCTGCATATCTTTAAGGTACTCTTGGTTATCTCTGGGGTGGCAGAGGGGGAGGAAGGGCAATGAGAAGTAATCTGAGTATTCAGTTAACAGCTTCTTGCTTTCGTTTAGGGGCAAATATAAAAGAAATGGGGCTACCATAATATGTACATGTAATCTCCCAGTTGTAAACAGTGGCTCAAGTTTTTAAAACTATAAAACTTCAACCAAGTATAACTGACTGTAGCCAGTAGACTATTAATATGTGACCCTTTTGTTAAATAAATAGTAATGACGAAGAATATGAAAGCAATAGGAATTTATAACAGGGACACTGCCAAGTCTGGGGGAGTGAGAGAACCTTCCCGAAGTAAGTGATGTTCAAGGTCATATCTAAACTTAATTGACAATGGGGAGAAGAAAGTGGAGGGGGAGAATCTTCTAGAGAGAGGGAAGAAAATCTTCCAAAACCCCCAAAACAACTCAAGAAATGGGGATGGAGTCCTAGAGCAAAAGGGAGCATGACTAGAAGAGAATGGAGAAGTGGGCGAAGGACGACCATGCAGGATCTTGTAGGCCACGTTAGGGGTATTAAAGAGTATGTTTGTAGAGGAGGTGTTTTCTTTCTCTTCAGTTTTTTTTTGAAAGAATGACAAGTATCACTGAAAATAACATCAGGAACCAAAATACAAATGAGGTGTTGGTACTTGTTGAGCATCCTGGTCTCTGCACACTCCTTTCAAGGAGTCCTATCGTGCACAGCAAAGGATTCTTCACATAAGTGCCCCCAGTAGTTATTCACAATTCCTTTTTTCTGCCTTAGCCAGTTATAGTGGAGAGCTGATTTGGTGAAAAAGTAGAGCAACAGCAGCACAGTTATTCAGTGAAGGTTTTATATTTTCAGCCCCATGAGATTTGATACCATTTTTCCTGAAGCGGAGAATCCATTAATTATTCCTGTTCCCTACTTGTACCTACATGATGCTAATGCGTGTCTGTTTCTAAGTGTATCTTCATGGAATCGCCAAAGGACAGTCATTATGGAAATTAAATATGGAGATTTTAGCTGTGGTCCTCCACTCCCCCCACCACGCCCATTAAATTACATATTAAGATTTAGATGGAATAGTAAATACCAAATAGTTTAAAGTTGGCTAAGGATAGATGAGAGAGTAATTTGTTTTTATTAACGTGATTGTATAGTCACTGAAATAAAAACTGTGAAAATGTATTTTCAAAATCTCATTAGATTACATCAGCCTTCTTTGGGGCGGAGATACTGCATTATTTTATGGAAAAGGGCAAATTTTGCAAACAGATGTATGTTATAATACATGACTTCCAAGCTGAAAATAAATGTTCATGGAAAACATGCTAGAATGACTGTTAAAGACTCAGGTTGTGAGATGATTCTAAAAAGCTGGGAGAATTCTCTGATCTAGCCGTTGATCTTGAAGAATACCACTAATTCTACAATATGGACATAGTTTATAAAGTTAAAAGAAAGATTTCTTATGTACTGGGAACTATAATGAAAAATAAGGTCAGGGTTGATCAGAATTTTCTACTTACCTTGAAAATTGAGACTAGGTTATTTAAAACTGGTCCCAAGGCTTCAAGAATCTAATACAAAAGCTCTTCTCTACAGGAGAGATGCTTGCTTTATGATTGACAAGAGTTTCTGCTTTCTGAATTGTTTTGAGCAGTTCAAAAATTACCTTATAGTTATTATAGATCAGTTATTAAACATTTTGTTTCAAGACACCAATATAGAATTTTTTATATTTATTTTATATTTATTGAGTATTTATATGTGCCTTGGGTTTGTAAAACACTTTATATATATATATATGTATGTATGTGTGTGTGTGTGTGTATTACTTCAGTATATATTAAACTAATCAACCTCAAAAACCTTTAAAAGTTAGAAACTTTAAAATTTTCCTTTCTATACTGCTGATGGATAGTGCAGGTAACACTATAAATATCAAAATGAGCATGCTTAAAGTGACATTTAACACATAATGCTCATATATGGTTCGTATTGTAGTAATATATAATACTCATGGGTCCTGTTTCTTTTCCCTTCTCCCTAGCCCTATATGTTCACACAAAAATGAAAGTAATCTGATGTGCTACCTGTCTTAAATGGTGACCTTAAATAGAATGAAAAATAACTTCTTACTACATGTCCCTTCTAAGTGTGAGTCAAAACAAATAAAATGAAAACAAGCTAATGGACTAGACTAGAGGAAAGAAGAGGAATAATACACCAGTGTGCTCACAGGCTAGTTATTTAATATTATGTAACATAAAGCAAATAACTAGAATTTTCTTTTTATTATAAGAAATTATATTTAATTCTACGGTTTCAAACCATTTAAATTCTTGAATACAAACATTGATCAGTCATATGAAAAATGCTTATTCAGCTTGATCACAGTGTTCTAAAAAAAATCAGACTCCTGCTTTGCTGTGATTCACCATTAAGTGTAAAAGAAAAAGAGAAATGATGGCTGCTGCTGCCCTCGCATGCTGCTACATTGTTCTTTTTCCCTAAGTGTTCTGGGTGCCATTATCAACACCAGATGCTTTGCATCATAGTATCTACCCACTCAGCTGCTAAATGATGACCATTATGTTTAGAACAGAAAACAGTTTAAGTGTCCATATATCAGTAATGCTCATTGCATTTCCTATTTATTTCTCACTTCATTGTAGGCATTAAGCAGCAGAGAGGATAGATGCATAGCAAAATGTGCTGATAATGGCAAGTACATACCATGGATTTGAAAGGCTGAGTGAATTAAAGTAGGAGCCAGGAACATATTGTGTCATCCTTTTATTTCCCCTTTAGACTGCATAACCAAGATTGTGTTTTTTAAATATGTCCCTTCATTTATTCAACAAATACTTACCGATTTCCTACTAGGAATGAGTGTGTATCATAAGTGTATATGTATGTAAGTCTATAATTAATAATTAATCTTTTTTTCTGGTTTTATTTTTTTATTGGCCCAGAGCATTCATGCACAATTGTTTAAAGGTGATCCAATGGTGTACTGTAACTGTGGCTGACACTTCTAACTTGTGTTATCTTAATTACATGTGGTATTACCTTCTAGTTTCAGTAAGTTACTTGACTAGCTTATGCATTAGTTCCTTAATTTTTCAGTGAGGGAATTCAACTTCCCTCTCAGAATTGCTCTGTAGAATCAATAGGATTTGGAACCCAGTGGAATGTTAGATATGGCTATATTCCCATACCCTAACTAACATACTGAGTGAGAGCAAGTTAGGGAATGGGGGAGTGGGCATGATACCAAGAAGGATAGTAAGTAAAGTTTGAGATATGTGCTTAAGATGTTTATGGAATCTAGATTGAGAGGCTAAGGCACTATTGGAGGTTTTGAGTGACAACATGACAAATATAATTTGAAGATTTGTCAGAGACTAAAATTTCCTCTGGTATCCTGTTATCTTTGGGTTTCCCTAGAGATTCCTTCTTAAGTAAATTTTTTTCAGTTGTATTACCCTGTTGTTATACAGGAGCCCTATTGATATGTAGGTAAACTGTAGGGAAGGGAAAGTATTCTGTAATCCTATGATTATGTCTCAGTCTTTTATCAAGCCTCTGTCCCTGGGTTGTGACCTTCACAAGTGCTTCTCAGTGCCTGCCCCTCTTAGGTGAGACAGGGAGGCTAGAGGGGCCTGGAGTTGGATATTTCCCTTCCCCCAGGTCACTTAGGCTCTGGTAAAATAGTTTCCCATGAGTTCGGGTCATAAGGAGAACAGAATGATCTGGGCATATTTTTAAATTACTATTTTTCCACTTTCCCTGCTGGAAGCAGATTTTTTTGTGACCTTTTTGATGTTTGAAGCACGAATGGAGCTAAGAACATGAAAAGGAGCATATAACAAGGACAAAGTATTCAAAAAGTATTATATAGATAAATAATAGTGTCAGTAAGTCTAAACCCCAAGAAATGCAAATTTATGAAAAATACCACATTTAGAACAAAAATGCAAAACAATAGTAGGTTTATTTGGGGAAAACATTTAATAATATTTGTCAATAAGATTCACCAACTTTGAGTTAATGTTTTTAAGCTGTGAAGCACTAAAGTAGATGAACTCTTTGTCAATAAATTTGGTCACTTTCTATGAGACCTTAGGGTAAGTATATTCATTCAACATGTTTAATAAACACAATACTATTACTGGGCCATAAAGATAAGACATAGTACTAGTCCTGAAGGAGCATGGAGAGAAAGCACTGGATGCTTAGAAAATAGCATAAGGGTGACTCAGAGGTGTGCAACTGCATGATCATCTTAATGTAAGAAGGATGCTAATAGGATGACTAGAGGGGAGAATGAGAGATACCTAAAGTGGATTGGCTGGGGGAATAGCACTGATGATGGTGATAAAAACTGGTGAGACAAACAAAACAGAAACAAATTCATATCGGTACAGAGAACAAATTGGTGGTCACCAGATAGGAGGGGCCTAGGGGCTATGGGTGAAAAAGATGAAAGGGATTAAGATGTGCAAATTGCCAGTTATAAAAATAGTCATGGGATGTAAAATATAGCATAGGGAATATAGTCAATAATATTGTAATAACTGTGTGGTGTCGGATGGATACTAGACTTATCAAGGTGACCACTTCATAAGGTATATAAATGTTTAATCACTATGTTGTACAACTGAAATTAATATAACATTGTATGTTGACTGCAATTGAAAAATAAATTTTTTAAAAGCAGAAAATTATTTAACTAAAGTATTTTAAATATTTATTTATAGTTACTTTAAAATTAAATATATATTTAAAATGTATCACTTTCAGATATGTAGTTGACATATATAGTTGTCTAGACATATAGTTAATTTAGGAACATAGCTATTTCCTGTTCTGTTTATTCAATCTGATGTTTACTCCCTCTTAAATAGTGTTTAGTCCATTTGCCTTTAATATGATTGTTCATATGGTTGGGTGTATTTCTAGTTGTCCTATCTGCTCTGTGTCTCTCTTCTGTGTTTTCTGACTTCTTTGGGTTAAATATTTTTAACATTTCATTTTAATTTTTTACTTTTCATTTTACCTTTTGAATTATTTTGTTTATTGCTCTAGGGACTGTAATCTACATTCTTAATTTATCACCATTTAAATAGGATCAATATTGTACAATTTTATAGAAAATGTTAAAACTGCAAAAGTGTGATTCCATTTACCTTCCATGTAACATTGCTGCTATATATTTTATGTCCATATTTGTAATAAATTCCACAACATAATGCTATTATTTTGGCTAATTGTCTTTTAAACATATGAAGAGAAGCAAAAATTTAATATTTTATATTTACCACCATATTTTTCTGTAATTAGTCCTCTTTATTTCTTCCTGTAGATTTGTGTTTCTTCTTTATTTTTGGTTTGTAGCAGGTTGTGCTCCAGTGTAATTCTCTTCATATTTATGCTTGCTATTAAGCCCTTTCAGTAAATAACTACTTCAAATAATATACTTTTCTGTTCTAGTATTTCAGTTTGGCTCTCTTCTATTGTTTGTATTTCTCTGTCTATTCACTTTGACTATATTTTTCTTTAGATCCTTGAATGTATTGATAGTAGTTACTTTTAAGTCCTGTCTGCTAGTTTCAATTCTGGATCATCTTGTGGGTCTATTTCTATCAACTTCTGTTTTTCTTCATTATAGGTCACATTTTTCTGCTTTGCATATCTAGTTATTGTTTCTTATATAGTGGATATTGATAAAGATACATTGCAAGGAGCCTGGGTTTTATCATCTTCTTTTAAAGAGTGTTAAATTTTGTTCTTGCTAGATAAATAACTGGTGGGTCCTTTTATATATGTTAATTTGGTTTTAGTCTCTTTTAATTTTTTACTTAATTCATGAATGTGGCATGTCGAGGTCTTTAATTAAATACCAAGGTGATCAATGAGAACTCTCACTCATTGGACCCAGTTCCAACATCTCTCAACAATTACTCATCTTTATGATCCCTCAGCACTTAATACCATTTGTTAATACAGCAAGTTCAATTTTAGTTGAATTAAATTAAACAGTAGGGTGGTATTTATGGGCCCATTGGCATGGAGAAATGTCATTTAGCTCTAAACCTAAGTTTGTACATTTTGACTCATGTAGTGAGCTTCATTTCAAAAGCTAGATTTGAGTAGAAAATTTGGGCAATGTAGATAATCTCTAGTTGTAACAACTTTGAATCACTTTTAGAGTTTACAAAAATTTTTAAATTTTTTATCTTGTATCAATATCACAACTGTGTTAAGTTGACTTTCTTATCTCCATTTTGCTCTTGAAGTAACTGAGACACTGTGTGGTCTTGCAGAATGCTCCTTACTATGTAAGTTAGTAACTGGCATTTGGAGTCCGAATGCAATATTTTTCACTATACAAGGTAACATGTTAGTTCTTTACAAAAGTAGGTTTTTGTAGCTCAGAACAGTTCCATGTGAAAGGTTTCAAATGGTTCGACCTAGTTGCTTCTTCAGTTCAGTTCTGACTTCCTAGGAAGCTCATTTTTAACTATAAAAGTGACAATACTTGATGTTAGATAAAACCCTCAAGTAAAATACTAGCCATCTCTTTTCTTTCTACTTGTGTGAGCCCTTTCTCAGTGAACAGCAGCTCGGAATGGGGTGGGGGGGTTGAGCAAAAAAGGAAAAGAGAGAGAGAGAACTCATAGGCAAGGACAGCGGTGTGGTGACTGCGGGGCAAGGGGGTGGGTGGAGGTGGGAGAGCGCATAGAGGGATAAATGGTGATGGAAAAAATAAAGTAATAAATAAATTTTAACCCAGCTTGAGTATAACACATATCTCCACAACTTATCTTCTCTTATTTAAGCAAGTCATGTTTTATGGCTGTGGTTTGGATATGCAAAATCATTTCTCTCCCATCC
Organism: Miniopterus schreibersii; assembly: GCF_964146895.1. NCBI lineage: Eukaryota > Metazoa > Chordata > Mammalia > Chiroptera > Miniopteridae > Miniopterus > Miniopterus schreibersii. The sequence goes on along the minus strand of NC_138101.1, from coordinate 65,400,468 downwards.
TCAGCAATTCTCCTAGCTACTTATCCCTTAACTGCCTCACAGAAACAGTCATGAGCTTATGATCTCAAACAGAGGGTGATATGGAATAACAATCATACTACTGTTAACTGCAGAGGAGAGTTTTAGATGGGAAAGAAAGGTTTCAGTCAAATTGCCCAGTAAGTTAAACGTCCTGTGTAAACTAAGATATTCCAGAATGGCTGCAATGGCCTTCTTGTCCTGTGATTACAGATTAGGATAAAATTATTAATATTTTAATTTTTCAAATCCAGTTTCTGTTTTATGTCCAGTAAAATGCAAGGGTATTTTTTAAATGGTTGTATTTTTTGACAATGGAGTTTGTTTTGCACGTGGATTAAAAGCCCTAATTTATTACTCCAGTCAAGAGGTAAATGAAGTATAATAGAGGGATGGCATGATTACAGGTTTTTAACTTCTTCATTAGTTCTTTAAGAATAAAACTTCTTTAAAAAGAAGTGCCCTTGGAGCTATTTACCTTGCCATTTTTCCTGATGTCATTCCTGTCCTTGTTTTTTGTTTCTTTAATCAATAGACTTTATTTTTAGGGCAGTTTTAAGTTCACAGAAAAATTGAGCAGGTAGTGCAGAGAGTTCCCATATTTCCCCTCTTCCCTGCTCATAATTTCCCCTATGTTTAAAATCTTGCCTTAATGTGTTATATTTGTTATAGTTGTTGAAATCTTAACGTAACTAAGATCCATAGTTTACATTAAGCTTTTATTCACTCCTACAGTATTATATAAAACAGTTTTACCACCCTAAAAATCCCCTGTATTGAACTCTTCATTCCCCCTTTTACTTTCCCCTTACCCTCCAAACTCCTGGCAACCAGTGATCTTTTCAGTCTTTATAGTTTTGCCTTTTCCAGAATGTCATATAGGTAAATCATAGAATAGAGTATGTAGTCTTTTCAGGCTTTCACCTTCATCTCTGCTCAGAGCTTTATAGCTCATTTCTTTTTATTGCTGAATAATATTACAAATCCTTGTATTTTGAAAGGTAGAAAAGAATATTTTTAAAAGATAATCTCATTTAAAGAGAAATTTATCAAGTTCAAAATAGAAAATGAACCTATATTCCAAGTGTTTTTAAAACAAGAAAGCAGACTACCTGGGATCTAAGACCTTATGCTTTTTTTTACTTTTTATTTTAATTGAAGTACTAAAATTTATCATGTGTTTTATATATATGTAAGTTTATATATAAAACCTGTGATTACTACTGTGTGCTGAAATAGTTTTATTTCTACTTCATAACACTCGTAGTAATTAAGTAATATCAACCCTATGATTGAGAAAAGAGATGCAGAAAAATGAGTTGGCCAAAGCTATACAACTTGTAGTAACTGAATTGAGATTGCAGCCCAGACCATGCTGCCTCCCATGTTATTGCTGTTTACAGTATGCCATTTTTATTTTGCTTTCTGAGAAAATATATTAACTGCCACTTTGCAGGCCAAGAGCTAGATCAAGGGGGTGAGGCTTCAAGCCTGCCACACCCATAACCTAACTTTATTCCCGACCCTTTTGAACCAGTCTTTAAAGTTTGAAACTTTTCTAGTTAAGATGACAAATTATACACATATGATTATCTCTGCTCCCTTCTGAAATATCACTGAAACGACAGTAAGAGAATGAAAAAAAGAGATAATTCTAAGAGCAAAGAGAGTATAAGAACAGCACTAGTAGACAAGAAATGTCAACAAACATTTGGCAGATAGGAAGCAATTACATCAGTAGTCACGCACTTAATAAAGCAAAGAAAACTGAAACCTTCCTGCAAAGGAGGGTCCCAGTAAGGGGCAAGCCTGTTCTTGATGCCAAGCACCAGCGAGTCTCAGGAATTGAAAGTGAGTGGAAAAGCAGGCAGGAAGCTGCAGAAGAATCAGTGGAAGATCTGCATAGGAATAGTTTCATTTCTCCCACCCCTGCAGATCTTTGCTCTCACCCTGTTAGCCAAGAGTCTACTCCTCTGGCTCCCAGAAGGAGACTTAAAGATGGGAGCAAATGGATATTGTGGCCTGAAGCTTATGCCATGTGGGGAGGCTGCCCTTTTTAAGACAATGATATCAATTACAATACAAAATTAGGTCATTGAAAAAATATTTAGAATGAGCAAAGAGATTACAACAAATTGTAAAACAGAAAATAACAGTTTATTTATTAAATGTCTGATGTACCTCTAAGTATTTTTTACTTCATATTCATTGATCATCTCTTCATATAACAACAGTTATGCTATATTTTTTATAGAGAAAATTGATAATCAGTATTTCCACTGGCAGGGTTAGTTGAAATTTGTTCTTTTTTTAAAAATTATTATTATTGATGGTAGGAATACATAAAACATAACACAGGCATCGTCTCTGTTTCTTGTAATGCTACAGGTTTGTTTCCTATGAACACAGATATGCTATTTTGTGAAATTTCTATTAAAAAATTTAAAAAAATAAGTCAATGGTGTACATGTAACTGTGTATGTAACATTATCAAGTATACTTCCAGAAGGAACGTATCTCTCTTTGGATCAGGCAGCAATGAAAACCAAATTCCCTGCTTATAATTTTACATGTTTCATGTTTGAAAGAATTTCTGTTTGATTTTTGGCTGTGTACATGGCAACTATGTTTGTCCTACCCATAAACTTCTGCTGCGGGAACACATTCTCAATGAACTACAAACTCTGCCTCTGTATCGTGGGTGGTGGAAGTATTCCAGGGAGTCATTCCGAGAGCTAGCAGTAACTTTATAATACTGTCAAAAACAAACAAAGCAAGATACTGGTTAAAGTGGAAAGGACATGTTTTAGTAAGCAATATACTGTTGCAATAAGGAAGAGTTCACCATGTACTGGACTCAACTTCAGTTTGTACAGAGGTGACTGGACATTTTAAAGGGAGAGTGAGGGAGTGGGGAGGGTAGTGACTAAGGGCTCAAAAGATTCAGTGAAGTGAAAAATTACAAAAGATTGAAGAGGGCCATTGGTCCATGGGAAACCCATCTGGGTTTGCCCACATAAAGGAAAGTATAATGGAGGGAAAATTCGTATAAAAAAGATAGCAGTCTTCACTGATTATGGTTTAGATATCTTTACTTCTGCAAATTTTACAAAAACATGGCCAAAGATAATGGTAAATTTGGTGGGGTGTTCTTTGGGGTAGTAGAATCAGAGAGGCTTGACACCGAGGATCAAGAGCACAGCCTAGAGCAGGAGTGAGGGAATGTATAGTTTCAACCCCCAGCCCATCCATGGTCAATCCCAGAATGCTGGCAAGGACTCATTTAGGCAGATCACAGAATTACTCTCTGGAGAGATGGAATGCCTCTAGGGAAAATACCTTACTTAAAAGTCCTCTAACAAATCACCATGTCCCCAATTTACTCTATAGTGAATCCACCATCACCAAGCCCAGCCCACATATACAAAACTCCCAATATGGTTTTTAGTGTTGTTCTTCTAAATATGTAGAGTCATTGATCACCAAACCTGTAAGGAAAGCCTTCCATTAAAAGGCATAGACCTGCACAAACTGACTAAGGAATATCCTCAAAAACATAATTATGAGAAGGTATAACAACTATGAAAAATCAGAATTTTTTTAAATAACATAGAATTAAAAAGGTTTTCTGGAAATAAAAATGATATGGAAATTCAATGGCCTTTGTAATAAAAGAATTGGATGATAAAGTTTAGGGAATTTCTCAGAAAATAGAACAAAAATACATATGGAAAGTTAAAGGAAAAGGCAAAATTATTAGAAATTCAATTAAGTATGTTCAAGATTCTTCTAGTAGAAGAAGAGAGAACAGTGAGAAAGAAATTATCAGACATCAAACAAGAATCTTTCTGTAACTGAAGGATTTCAAAAGGACCATCAAATGCCTAGCACAGTGAAGTTGTACACGCTTATGTATGTCACTATGAAATTTCAGAACACCAGGCATCCTAAAGGTATACAGACAAGGGGGAAATCACACGCATAAAACCTCAAATCAGAATCATATCAGACTCCTCAGAAGGCGGGAATGGAGTGCTGCCTTTCCTAACTCACATTCAACCCTGGAAGGCTGTGCCGAGCCAGGGCAGAATAAACATATCTTGCTCCCTTTCTCAAAAGCTGCTGGAAAATGTGTCCCACCAAAATGATGGAGTGAATTCCGCAAAAGTAAATAATATCTTAACAAAATTAGGGTTCAGCTATAGGGGAGAGCCAGAGGGAATCACATAGTGGTAAAGAGAGGCGGCAACAGCTGTCCACTAGAGCTAGGAAGCAATTCATAGCCATTCAAAGGAGAACAGAGGGCTTCAGGAGAGATGCCTTTTCCACCTGTTCTCGCCCAAGTGAAACACGACGTGCTTTATCACGGAAAATAGGTCACCGTTTCTGAGAAGTAGGATAGTAATGGATAAGATAAAGAAACAGATTCTGAGGCATTATTCCCACCAGTCACGAAGTACTTCACAGAGCTTGGAATTAACCCTGGGAAACCATCATACAGGGCACATGCTTACTCACAATGTGTTGTATCAAAATTACCATGCAAGAGAGAGAACAGTAGTGCCCTAGGATGAGAGATTCCTTTTTAGGAATAATTGCCTATTCAATGTATAGTTCACAAAGTACTTTTTGCATAATATTTTGATTATGATAAAGTGCTTTGGAAGGATTTTGAGATAGAGAAGTGGCATTGGGCTAAGTGAATGGAGAATGGGATATCTGCCAGTGCTAATAATCAGGGTGGACTTGCTATGGGCGCCAGTAAATGCTCAAGAGTCACCATAAACCTTTCATGGTGTTGACAGGGTGTTTTGGAGGCAGGTACAAATGACTTTTCCTTTGCCAGTGACTTAAGGACTGAACTACAACCTCTGATCTGGGCCCTTGACTTGAGCTTTTACTTAGTCACAGATGTGTCAAACCGATTTGAGCACTGCCCATGGAAAACCTGTCGTAGGAAATTATTTCCCTTTGGAGATTAAACAGTGTTAAATGGGTAAACTTTTTTAAGATGACAAAGTTTTCTCTCTTTAGCTGCAAATTTTTATCTTAGCCATATTAATTGAAAATTTTCTAAACTGAAGTGAGCATATCTGTGCTTAAATGGAATAGAGGAACCTATCTCAAACTTTGATTTTTCTTCTAGTTGATGTCTGTGCTCTTCTTTCTGTGGAATATCAAGTGGATGATATTATAGAGATTTTTTTTAAGTACATTTAACTACATTGGCCACTGTTCAAATAAATAGACCCATTCCTAAAAGCATGTTAACTGTGGGGTTTTTTTTTAGATATTATGTTAGGAATAGCATAGGGGTGATGAAATCTGACCTTTGTGTAGCCATGGAAGTAACCAGCTGTGAAGGTGGCGAGCATCACTAAGAGCAGGTACAGGAATGCTTAATTGAGTAACTGTTCTTTCCAGACCTGCTGGCCACATGCAAAACCTAAGTGAATTAGGAAGTAAAAGATGTCTTATAACCCTTTAATAACTCCAGACATTTTCTACTTATAATAACACATTTAACATGTTAAATCACTTAGCTTATGTCTTAGTTTCTTCGTCTCCAGCAGAAATGAGGAGGGTTACCATACCTGTCTACAAGACTCATTGTAAGAATTAAATGAGCTAAGTGAAAGTATACACTGCCTGACACATACCAGATGCTCAGTAAGTGTGCGTTTCCCTTCTTTTCTCCAAGGGTTTTCCACCTTACAAAAAGTAGACAGCTCTAAATGCATGGCTCATGCATCATCCACAGAATCAACTTCAATGCTTATTTCCTCCTCACCTTTATATATAAGCTTCTCACTTCAGAAAGAGAAATTGGGAACTTATCTCTTTGTAATTTAAAATTGCCTAACTGAACTGACACACTTGGACTTTTGCAGAGGAATTGAGATACCTGCCATTTGCTAATGGCAGGATTATAGAAAGGGGAAAGCTAGTCCATGCTAAACTTCTTCATCCTAGTCAACTTACTGAATTTCCACTGCCGTTCTGTGATCTCTACACTTTCTTTTATTCTTCATCAGGAATAGTGATCTAAAGGGCTACAGCACCATCATAACATACAAGCAAAATCTGACATTGTAACAACTTTCCTGTATGTATTACCTCTTTCAAAGATGCTTGCATTTCAAATCTGAAAAAGAAAAGGAAATCTTCTCTGACACTTTTTTTTATTTTAATCAAGCTCATTTAATCTTTTCCACTTAAACCTTTCTGCATTTAACTCAGGAAATTATTTTTTAAAAAGAGAAATGCTGAATTACGATTTCAATAAATTTTGCCCTGATGGTTTTAGATCTTTAATAAATAGAAATGAAACTTCTAGTACATTATACTAGAAGTCATGATGAATCAGCTTCTGAATCTTTTGCCTGCCCACTCCCAAATTCCAGCCTTTTCCCCACCCCAACCTCTATTTTACTTTGAAAAAGTGAAAATATTATCAGAATAAATGAGATAGATTCTTAAATAGAAGCTGTGTTATATCCATGATGTTTAAATAATTATATACTGGAATATACATATATGTATATATATTGATAATACCAAACACACGTATATGCATGTATTTACATATGTAAATGTATGTGAATATGTATATGTATAATAATACAAAATACCCCCTACCACTCCAGTCATGAATATGCTAATTAATATGTACTTTTTTTTACTGAAATCTTTTCTAATTAGCTATCATCCTAGCCATGTGTCAATATATGCAGTTAGGAAAGGTTGTGTGTTTTTCATAAACATAGCATTCCAAATTCTGTATATATTTTTTCAATTTTCTCTCTAGAAATTGACATTGAACGTTGTGTGCGAGAATCAATCAACCTGTTTTGTTGGACTCCTAAAAGTGCTACTTACAGACAGCATGCTCAACCTCCAAAGCCAGCTTCTGATAACAGTGGGGTCAGAAGTTCAGCACCTTATTTCTCTGACTGTCCAGATACTCCAAAAACAGATCTGGTATGTATTTGAAGATTAATTTATGAACTCTTAAAAATCTATGTTAAAATTAATGTACTCCAGTATCATTACTGCTCCTAATAATATCACTTAGATCCTTTTAACATAGCTATTTTCTAATATATTATCTTATTGATGCAACTGTTTCATAAAACCTTTGTGTCTATTTGGTTATACAGTTAGGAAGATTATTTTGACACATTCCTTCAAGTAACAAGTTTCACTTTTTTCTATGCAATCATAGTATCTGTTTATATATCAATTTGTTATATACTGAGAGAATTACAGAAGCAAAGAAGGAACATAAAAATAAAGAAAGACTGAGAGTTGTTAATAGAATAAGAGCGTACACTCACTGATTGTTGATTGACAAAAGAAATAGCATTTTGAAAAATTATGCCATTCAGGTTTTTCAACATCATTATTCTTTCTAAACAGATGGCTTTATAAATATGTTCAACTAAACTTTCAACTATGATAATTCATATATTTCAAACATTTTGATATGACTATAATATCTTAATTATTTCCAAGAAATTGAATTTCAATTAATATAGAGAGATTTTAGATACCTTAATAAGTAGGCTAGGTTCTAACTTGTAAAAAGTAACATTTTAATGATAAAACATTTTCAATTTTTTCATGTGTTTTAAACAATAGATTTTGCAGCTAGGTATTTTTGTAACTAGGTATTTTTGCAAGAATTCACAATTTCCTCCCTTTTGCATTTTCTGAGATTTTTCATGTTTCCAAATATATGAGGGAATCCAGATTTTCACATTTTACCATCATGATCATATTATATTTATTAGAGACACATATAAACATGACTCGGATTGTGGTTGAACTGGAAACAGTTTTAGTAGTTGGAGTCTCTGCCTCCAGAATATAAATGATAAAAAAAATCTACATGAATATATATGTGAAAAATTATAACATTTCAAAGCATCCTAAGAGATATAACTAGAATTAGAACCTATAGTAGTAAATAAATATTTGCATTGCAGTTTTCCAAAAGTGGACTAGGCCTCCCTAGGAGAGGTAAGTTCTCAAACACCAGCAGTATTCCAGCAGACAATATTACTACCATTTAATGGATTTTGGTAAAAGAACTCATGAGCTAAGAGTTGTTCTAAATGATAGCTTGAAACTTTAAATTCAATAGTTCTATATGAAAACATATTTCGTAGTTTTCTTCTTTTCAAATGTGTTCTCTCCCTAACAGAAAAACATTAGTGCTCTTCTTCATACTAGAAAAATAGCCTTTGGCAGATGGGCAGTTTTTAGAAAACTGTAATGGCATATAATGAAGGGAGAGGTGAATAAGCATAGAAATTAATAAGATAAGGCTGAGTTTGGAGTTTGAAAAATGGACTAAAAATAAAGTTATAAAATAATAATATATGAGTACTTGGTTTCTGCTTGAAAATATATGGATTTTTTAAATATAGATATGTCATTTAATCCTCAGAAGAACGTCTAATGAAGTATGATTATCTTTATTTTATAACAGGAGCATGAAACTAAACCCAGAAAGGAATTAATAATTTATACAGCTAACAAAATTGAACCCCGGGTCTTTATGTCATTACATAGGATTTTTTTAAAAATTGAAATGTAATTCACAAACCACAAATTTCACCCTCTTAAACTATAAAAATCAAAGTTGTGAATATCACCACTATCTGATTGTAGAATATTTTATCAGCCTCCCCCCAAAAAAACTCCGTATGTGTTATGTCACTCCCCACCTTTCCCCAGCCCCTACAAACCTTAATATACTTTACATCTCTATGGATGTACTTATTCTAAACATGTCATAAAAAAATGGAATCATATAATACATGGCCCGTGGCCTCTGTGACTGGCTTGTGTTGTGTGTGTTTTTCCCTCCTTCCTTTTTTCCTTCCTTCCTTCCTTTCTTCCTTTTTTTTTTCTTTTGGCTTCTCTCATTTAGTAAGATATTTTCACAGTTCACTCATGTTGTAGCATGTGTCAGTACTCCATTCCTTTTTATGGCTGAATAGTATTCCATTTTATGGATATATTAAATTTTCTCATTTCTCAGTTAATGGACATTTGGGTTATTTACATATTTTTTGCTATTATAAATAATGCTGCTGCAAACATTCATATGCAAGTATTTGATTGAGTACCTGTGTTCAGTTCTTTTGGATATATACTTCAGAGTAGATTTTCTGGCTTATGTGGTAACTCTATGTTTAACATTTTAGGGAGCTGCAAAAGTTTTCTACAAAGCATCTGCACCATTTTACATTCCTTCAGCAATGTAGGAAGGTCCCAGTTTCTCCATATCCTTGGAAACAGTAGTTGTTACTCTTTGATCATAGCCTTCTTAGTGAGTGTGAAGTGGTATCTCATTGTGATTTTGATTAACATTTCCCTAATGATGTTGCACATGTTTTTATTTGTCTGTTAATCACTTGTATGTCTTCTTTGGAGAAATGTCTATTTAAATCCTTTGCCCATTTTTTAATTGAGTTGGTTTTAATTGTTGAACTACAGAATTCTTTATATATTCTCAATACAAGTCCCTTATTAGATGTAATATTTGCACATATTTTCTCCCATTCTATGCACTATCTTTTCACTTTCTTGAAAATGTCCTTTGAAGTACATAAGTTTTTAATTTTTTCATGTCCAATTTATAGGTTGCTTTTGTCTTGCAGCTATTAAGGTTCTCTGTCTTTGACTTTTGAAAGTTTGATTATGGTATGCCTAAATGTGGATTTCTCTTAGTTTTTCATACTTGGAGTTAATTAAGCTTCTTGGATATTTAGATTAATATTTTTCATCAAATTTCAGGAGTCTTCACCCATTATTTCTTCAAATAGTCTTTCTGCCCCTTTCTCTCTCTCCTCTCCTGGGATTTGCACTAGCTGTATTTGCTAAGGTTGATGTGTCCCCAAGGGTTTTTAGGGTCTGTTCATTTTTATACATTCTTATTTATTTCTGCTTCTCAAACAGAATAATTTAAATTGATTCATCTTTATAGGTGATGATCTTTCTTTTGCCAGTTTATGTCTTCTGTTGAGCCCCTCCAGTAAACTTTTTATTTCAATTATTATACAGTTCAAGTTCAGAATTTCTATTTTATTCATTTTTATAATTTCTGTCTCTCCAATGATATTCTATATTTGGTGAGACATCATTCATTTAGTTCTTTAGACACTTTTCTTTATTTCTTGGGACATGGTTTCCTTTAGTTCTTTGAACATATTTAAACAAGCTAATTTAAAGTCTTTGTCTAGCAAGTCCAACATCTCATAGTTTTGTTGTTGTTGAAACTGAACTTTTAAAAATAATAAAATATGGCAACTCTGGAATCCAGATTCTACCCACTTCCTCAGGGTTTTTGGTGGTGGTAGTGGTTGATAATATTTATTTATTTAGTGACTTTTCTGAACTAAACCTGTATAATTTGTATTCTTTGTCAAGTATTATTACCACTGTTTAGTTAGCTTATGATCAGAGAATTATTGGGCAGAGATTTCCTTAAGATTCTGTACTCAGTAATTCTCCCATCCTTTGATGAGGGGCTCTATGTGCATGTTGGGGCACATTTTCATCAGAAGCATGCAGTCTGTACCTCTGCCTTAGCCTTCACTTTCTATTTGCTCAGAGTCTCAAGGTCAACTAAAGGTGAGAGCTTAAGATCTCAGGTCTTTCTTGGTCATGCAAACAGTACTACATATGCATGGATAGCCTTCTAGATTCCCAGGAACATGTCAGAGCTTTTGAAGCCCCTGTGGACATTGAATTTCCCAGCTTTTAATGTTTAATTTTTATTGTCACCTTCTTGTTTGCCTCGGCTGTTATGGCTACCTCAGGCAGCAGCAATATTAAACAATTGCTGCTGACTCTTTTTAACAAAACCTTCAGAGAAAAGGCTGTCTGCATTGAGTGATCTCTAAGTCAAATAAAGACAAGCACTGTGAGGAGAGGTTTCCACGGGACTGGAAGACGAGTCAAATAATCACACTTCCCTGAGATGGTGCTTTTTGGGAGCTCTAGTCATTCTGCCCCATCCGACGGTTGGTAGACTGCTGGGTTGTCAGACTGTTGGTTTTCAAAGTGACTGTGGAGCTGAGGAGAGGGAAATGAAATTAGGGCAGATTAAAACCACACAAAGCTCCCATTCTTACTGAAATTCAGTTGTTTCTCTCAAATATGCACTCCTCGGATTGCTGCAGACCTTTGTTTAATTTTCAGAGTTCCAAAAAGAGTTGGCTTTGATTATCTTTGCCAGTGTTCTCACTGTGTTTGTTTGTTTGTTTGTTTGTTTGTTTGTTTGTTTGGAGGGAGGAAGGGAGGGAAGGAAGGAGGGAGGGAGAACTTTTCTGATATCCTTACTCTTCCATTCTCACAAATGTCACCCATATTCTGCACTTTTTATCCACTAATTTTAACTCTTGAGTGAAACAAAAAAGTTGAGAAGTAGTTGATTTTAAACAGTCAGAAAGGAATATTAACAGTTCAAATAATATGAGACTTTAATTTTGTGATAAAGTTTTACTAAGAAAAGTTGCTGCTTATTTTAAATTTGAATAAATGGTTTTAAATCTTTTACTTTACACCCTCATCTAAAATAATATTTTTTTTAAGTGTAGTAGTTTGAATATCACTAAACCCAAAATCCCTTTATATATTCCTAATTATGATAAATCTAAGAACTACAGGCCAACTTGCTAAAGCTTTATGATTCAAATCAAACTTTTTTGTGTACTCTTAATTATGTATATTATCCCCATTAACAACAACACTAAGAATGGAAGAGAAAAATATATTATTTATATGAAAAACATATATTTATATTATTTATATTTATATGTTGCTATCGGAAGAATATTCAAGTTTTAGTTCACTTTTCTTTAGAGTTTATTTTATTTCTTTTTATGATATATTTCAGCCATAATAAAAAATATAATGAATAGCATGAAGAGCAATGCATTATTTTTTCAACAATATGTTTGAATACATACTGTAAAGAAAGACACTGTTCACTATTCTAGTTGAGGGGACATAATAGTGAAAAAAAGAGTACTTGCCCTCACGTAATTTGCATTTAGTGGAAGATATACAGACTATAGCAAAAGAAGTAATAATTTGTTGTGTTAGCTGGAGGTAGGTGCCATTGAGGGAGTAAAGAATTGTAAGGGAGACAGAGAATGCCACAAAAGAGGATCAGGAGAACATCAGAGAAGAGTTGCTGTTTTACATGAGAGACTCAAAGAAGGTCTAGCTGATAAGGAGACGTTTGGGAAGCGAATCTAACAGAAGCGAGAGGTTGAGTTTTATAGCTTTCTTGAGGAAAAATGCTCCATCTTGCAAGTGCAAAGATGGTAGTGTGCTTTGTATGTTAGGGTAGCAGTGGGGAGACTGTGTACAGAATGGAATGAGTGAAGAGGAAGAAGAGGGAAGGAAAGTTAGAGAGGTATCAGTGAGACAGGTATTGGGTAACCGTAAAGACTGCGACTTCATACCAAATGGTATATGAAGCCATTGGAAGGTTTTGAGCAGAGTGGTGACATGATCTGACTTACGTGTAGAAGGGTTACTGTGGCTCCTGTGTGGGAAATAGGGACTAGGAGGGCAAAGGCAAAACAGGGAGACCGAGGGGGAGCTACAGGGGCTTGAAGCCAAGGGGTAGCAGCGAGCGTGATGAGACGTAGGCTGATCTGTTTTGAAAGCAGAACCAACAGATTTTACTGACTAACGGAACATGAGGTATAAAAGAGAGAGGAATCAAGGATGAATCCAAAGTGTTTGGCCCAGGCTGAGAAGGATGGTGTTTTGGTATTTTCATTTACTGATGATAGAAGACCGTAGGAGGAGTAATTAGGAAGGTGGAAATTAAGTGTTCAGTTTTGAACATGTGGATTTAGAGATTCCTATTAGATGTCCATATGAGAATAAATACATTATTTTGTTAAGTTTTATGAATAATAATTTTATGCTATTATGTTTCCTATTTGATTACTACTGTTATAATAGAAAGATTAAGATTATTGTTTATTTTAGATTTTTTTAGACTTTATTTTTCAAAGCAGTTTTAGGTTTACAGCAAAACTGAGCAGAAAATGCAGAGATTTCCTATGTACTTCCCTCCCCCACAGGTGGATAGCCTTCCACACTATCAATATTTCCCACAGAGTAGTACATTTGCTAAAACCAATGAACCAACACTGACACATTGTTATAATCCAAAATCCACAATTTACTTACATTAGGGTTCACTCTTGGTGTTGTACATTATGTATGTAACATTATAGTATATAGTCATTTCACTGCCCTAAAAATCCACTATGCTCTATCTATTCATCTCTTCCTTCCCCTCAAACACTAGGATGCAAACACTGATCTTTTTATTGATGCCATAGTTTTGACTTCTCCAGAATGTCATATAGTTGGAATCATGCAATATGTAGACTTTTCAGATTAATTTATTTTACTTAGTACTATGCATTTAAGTTTCCCCCATGTCTTTTCATTTCATGATAGCTCCTTTTTAGCAATAACTAATAATCTATTATCTGAGTGTACCACAGTTTATTTAACCACTCACCTACTGAAGATCATTTTGGTTGCTAAGTTTTAGAAATTATAAATAAAGCTGCTATTAACATCCACTTGCAGTTTTTGTGTGGACATAAGTTTTCAACTACTTTGAGTAAATAACAAGTATTTTGGAATTGTTTCTCTCTTTAAATCAATTGTAGGTTCTCTTGGATGTTTATGTAGCTGATTCAGTCAACTACATATAAATGAATGAGTTTATCTCTTTCTTTCTAGTTGCTACTTTTATTATTACATCTCACTTTTTTTTGTCTTATTACAAAAGTAATATAAAGTAAAATTAGAAGCCATGAGAGTGGGTAGATTTGTTTATGTCTAAATATAATGAAAATGCTTCTAATTTCACCATTAAGTTTGATGTTTTTGATAAATACTCTTTACTTGGGTAATGAATGTCCCTTCTGTTTCTTTATTACTAAGAGTGTTTATCGTAAATGGTTTTTTTAAAATTTTATCAAATGCTTATTCCTTTGATAAGGATTGATTAGGATCATCTTTTTCCTTCTTTGGTAATATATTACATTATTAAAGTTTTTGATATCAAATGGTCCTTACATTCCTGAGATAAACTCTACTAGGTTACTAGAAGAAAAAATACTGACTGTATTTGATTTGCTAGTATTTCTGGTATTGAATTTTTTCATCTATGTTGATAGATGAGATAAATCTATAATTTTCTTTTCCCCTGTCCTTGTCAGTCTTTGATCATAAAATTATATTTTTCTCCCTTTTTCTGTTGTGTAATCAGTTTGTATAAAAGGAATGATCTGTTTCTTATAGAGTAAAACTTATCTATAAAATTATCTGTGTCCAATGTCTTTTAATCAGAGAGATATTTGATTATCTATTCTTCTTGAGTAAATTTTTATGTTTATGGATTTTTTTAATATCCATTTAATTACTATGCTTATTTTTATCAAAATCCTATGTTAAAGTACTTAGTTGTCCAATTTTTATATTCTTATAATTCTTTACACAAAATATTTTTACTTTTTTTACATTTTATCTGAAATTTTGTCCGCCTTTTTCCTCCTAACACTGTTTATTTGAAGTCTTCTGTTTCAGATTTAAATATTGGTATAATAGAAAGTAGATATGAAAAAATGAATTCATGCATGCCCTATAAAAGTATATTCATTAAATTTAGGTTAATCACAATTTAGATTTATATATTATATATTCTATGCCAGGTTCTATAATAGATAAAAATGGCTTTTGTAAATTGAAACATAAACTGCACTCTGTGACTGGTAGGATGGAAGTTCGAAAACTACGAGAAGAAAAGTTTGGTTAACTTTATACGTGCATCTATCATATTTATTCCCTGAAGCAGAAATAGAAAAAGCATGAGCTTTGAATTAGGTGGACTTGGTTTCAAATTTCAGCACTACTCCATTTTGGTTTTATCATCTTGAATAATTTATGTAACCAATTTCCGTTTGTAAAAGTGAGCCTAATTATCCTAATTCCTACCTTGCAGGGTTGTTTTAAGAATGACATATGTAAAGCACTTAATTCAGTGTCTGATACATAATAAGCACTCAAAAATGGTAATAATCATTATTCCTTTTTTAGTAGCTAAAGGTTAAATGTATCAACTTTGAAAACTACCCAAAAATTTTATGACAGTCTTTTGTATCTAGAGACTTTGTACAAAAGAAGAGATGCGCTGGTCTCTTCTACCCCCCTCAGCTGTGCTGGCTTTATTACTGTCCCTTTACGTTAGAAATCACTACGGACAGTACCGGGAGTAAGGGAGAGGGAGGCTGGCCCTCCAAGAAGGAATCTTTCTGGCAGTTTTACCTCAGTAATTTTAGTTTAAGGTTTCGCTTTGACCTTTATGTCTTAGTTTTAATCCTATTTTGATCTTGAAAGGACTAAAGAATTGCCAAGAGAATTATTTTATCTAGTGCCAATATCTTTCCCATCTCCTTTTCCTTAAATAGCTAAGACTCTGCTTCACAGTCCTACCACTGCTTATTAATTATAATACACACACACACATACAGTTGTATCACTGATGAATACAATGAAATGGATTTTTTAAACTGAATATATTTTGGAAAAGACTGTGGTAAACACTGGAATTCTTTAATATGTTTCTTTGTTACAGTATAATCACCCTATTAATGTTTTGAGGACTGGTATAAGTTACATGTACACTGTGAATAAGCAAGAATTACTCAGTTCTTGATTATGAACACTAGCCTGGAATTTTATTAAATAAAGTAAATTTTATTTTATTTATATAATGTTAACTGCTTGAGTATACTGTCATAAAGTAAGCAAAACAGTAATTGAATTATCCTCAGTTTACAGCTATACTTTTCATGTGGATTAAATATGAGTTTACTATAGATACAGTCTTTAGAAGTTATTTGTATACTTTAAGTTGGACTAGCTTCCAAAAGCCTAATATAAATGCCAGTCTACAGAGTTTTATCTCTATAATAGCACCACTGCCTTCTATAGTCTGGATAGTTTAAAATAATTTTCAGGTACTCAGCTACATGATTTTATTTGTCCCTAAACAAATTTTTAAAGTATTTTTACCCCCATTTTAGAGTTGAGGAAATTCAGATGATATAACTTTTAAATTGTCATTTTATCAGTCACGTAAATGTTGTGTTTTTCCCTTGTATTCATGAAATGTGTACATCAATATACATCATATCTTGCACTACATTTACTACAGTCATAGATTTTTAAGCATTTTTTGTAATTTTCTTCTATTTTCCTAATGCACATGTTTGCTATACTCATGCAATCGCCTACATTCCTGCTCTTAAATAAATTGAAATGTTTTTACAGTAAGGTAGAAGGGAAGACAGTTATGTTTTGCTCACAGATTATGTTGAGAGTAGGATGTACATCTAAAGGAGAGCTAAACACCATCTCCTAAAGTTATTCAGCGCAATAGATGATTCAAGAATAAAAAGTTTAGCCTTGCATCTATTTTCTTTATTGTGTATATTGTAATATCAGCATCAAATGATCTCTCCTTAAGCAATCTGGAACTTTAGGGCACTAGAGCAGATACAATTTTAGTAAAAGACAAAGACTGGAAATCCTTGTAGCTAAATATAGGATAAAAGTGGTCAGCCCTATAGAAGGTAAGTAAAATAAAGAAGTTTGATAGAAAACAGTATCATTTAAAATTGTTTTCCATAATGTGTATAATGTATTCTTAGCACCTACCCTTAGTCCAAAAGTAAGCTGAAAAAAAGCCAGCATAAGAAAATAGGGGTAGTTGGATTTAGTGATAAGATATCAAAAGAACTTGACTTGCTTGAGTAAAACATAAATTTTTCTCTTATAGTTCAAGTTTAAAGGAGAAAGGCAAACAAATTCCTAGACTGACATCTTAAGGAGTTCATTAAGAATTCTAAACATCCTATCAAAAGTTGCGTTTACAAATTAGACTCTGGAACAATCAGCTGAGTTAGCCACATGGCAATATACTGTTACATAATATTGTATTTTTTTTTATTTTAAACTATAAAATAATGCCAAATAACATAAAAAATTATTTTTTGCATAATATATTTTTCACATTTTAAATGTCAACATAAACATACAAAGGATTAAGCATATGTAATATCAACATTGAATTATATGCATAGTGGGAGAAAAAGGTATTAGACAAACATAATCTGAAATGAAATCTAAAAGAAATTTTTATTTTACTTTAGAATATATTTTATATACTCTGTATATAGGCCTACTAATAAAATACAGATAGATAGTCTTTAGAGAATTTACTTTTTTAACAGTGGAAGAAAGAAAGCATTGTTAAATACTTGATTCAAGAAGAAACAAACAGCAGCTGATTCCATTTCTCCATGGAACTTTTTATTTATTTTACTACATATTCAAAGTACTGCTAAATTTATAATATATGAAAGAGAATTCAGGAAATCATTTGGAAATTTATCATCTTGAACATGTTCAGTGGAAGCAGAGGATTTTCTTCATGGAGAGCAATAGAAGACAATTGCTTTTTTGATCACAAAAAGCAATCAAATTTTTAATGGCGCAAGGTATCACCTCTTAAAATGATAGTGAACAAAATTTGTCAGCAATAAGAAGAAGTTTCTATAGTCTTAAACATAATAGTTGATTGCAGGATAAACTAGGAGTCAATAAATTAGTTACCCAATAACTTAGGCTGACCCTGGTACTTTACGTTTTGTTTTGTTCTCTGTACAGGTGGCAACCATCTTCACTAATAAACTGTTGCTGGTTATATGTGGCAAAGAATTCCTAGTTAAGTAAATAAACCACTAGGTTGAGAATAGATGGATCAGCGACATGTGTTATGTTGAAAATTAGCTTAGACTATAAGATAATTGGGATGGGGAGAGGAATGGAAAAAGTCACACACTCAAGGGAACATTAATGTTGGGGAAAAAACATACTTAGCATTAGATTAATAATTTTCTAAACTGGGGGTAATTTTTGTGATACAAGCTATGAAAGTTAATTTCAATTATTTTCTCTGCTGGTAGAAGTACAAAGTAATTTTCAATTTGTAACAAAACCTCTGTCTCTCACCACCAAAGTCTCCCTAGGGCATATGGATAATCTGTGTAATCTTCAGTATCTTTTACCAACTTCTTCCTGTCAATCTACATTTTAAAAGAGCAAACTTCATTCTTTAGTTATTCTTTAGCCTTTATTTTCAGTATGTCCATACGTGCAGATGTATACCAAAGTGAGAGTGAAGCATGGTTAAGCCAAGCTGAGTGGTGTTTTTCCTTGTTCTCATTCTGAGATTATTTACCAAGGTTCTGCTGTGTTCATTTAAATATATATATTCCTGTTTACTTAGATACATGTTTAAACATTAAGTGGAACTATTAGAAGGGGACTGGGCGTTATAACTTAATTCTGTGACCATTAGATTTGTGAAAAGGAGAGAAATTCTTAGAATTCTTCAGGTGAGATGCCTGGCAGTTCCTTATCAACACCACTGAATTATTGACAAATTAACTGCTACTGATTCAGTCTCAGCTTTAGCTTTAGTAGCAATAGAATTACATGTGTAATTTTCAATTTCAGGAAATTTATAGACATACTAAAGAAAAAGTATGTTGGAGACATAAGGTCTTTGAACCCAATCGAACTGTTGTGAATGTGGGTGCCTGTGGTTTTCCAGAGGACATTTTTATTATTAAATGTGCTGTTTTCTGTTTGGTTACATAAGCTTTTTGTCAGATTTAGACTGTTTTTGAGAGTACATAGTATTATAACAGAAAGTTACTCCATTGTACCTTTGCTATAGTGTTACATTTTTATTTTGAGATTCAAAACATCTTATAATCATTTAGCAGTCTTTACAGAACCAATTCAGTCCTTCTGTTCTTATTAAGTCTTCATAATACTACCACCTACATGTGGTGAAAAGATATTACCGTTGCTCTATGTGTAAAATACTTCTTGGGCAGATGTTATTTTTAAGATATTGTTATACATCTGTACTCAGATATAAACCTTTTCAAGTGATGATGGAGCTTCACAAAACAAATATTAAAAAGAGGACATAATGCAATATTTCTCAGATCATTATTTAATCAAATTAGAAGTAGTAAAAGTAAAATAAATGCCCTCTTTTTTAACTCTTCAGAAAAGGAAAATATTTTCCTTTGAAAATTCCAAATAAAATTTCTATAATATCTAGAAAATAATATGAGAACACTACACATCAGAACCTATAGGATACAGCTAAAATAGATATTTCTCTTATCACTTTTATAATGCCTTATAGGTACAAGATATTTATTGTCTTTGTAAAGGTTTTTACTTCAACTAGCTTTTGAAAGATAGATAGGATTTATATAAGTAAAGGGGATCAAGCATTTGTTTTTCATCACCATGAGCAATCTCAACACCACTCTAATTAAAGATTTAGAGAATATTAAAGTAATCATGCATATTCATCTGATTTTGTTTTACTTACTCTTTCCTGTGCATACTATACTGTGCTTTGGTAAAGAGCCCATTCACTGGACTAGGTCACATTTCCTCTGCAAACGAGGGAACTTGCAACACTATGGAGTTCTACTGTTAATGTTCTGGTGTATTAAGTATGCAAGGGCCAAGATTTTATGATAACACTCAGCTCGTGACTTTGAATATTAAGTACTTAAAGCATTGAAAGAAGCTGAGCAACTGTAATTAAAATAAAGGAGTTCTTAAATACACAGACCTGAAGTTATATTTTAAATAGCTTAATGTAGTTACTCTAATCATGCATGTAATCATCTTTGAATTTACCTTTCTTGAGTTTTACAGTCTAAGCCTACCAGAGGTCCTTTCTTATTAGTGGTATCACCATATTGTAAGTGCAAGTTGTACCTAATTTTTCTTACATTTTATTTAAGTGAGTTTAGCAGTTGTATAAATATATTCCACTCTATAGTAAATATCATGGGGGAAAATGTATGACTCCATATATAAAATGAGGCTACTTAAGTAGCTGAAGGAAGAGAGAGGAAAAGGTGATCAAAAGAACTTACATTGATTTTAGTGTCCTGTATTTCAATTAATTATGAGCCCAAATACTGAGAAGAACAGTCTTAGTGGAAACTGAGTCTTTGGCAGAAATTACCTTGGCTGGTTGAGGGGACAACACACCATCAAGATTTCTGAAGTCCATCTAATGTTAAAAAGGGAATATTGCTATGAACAGTCATTTCGAAGCAGAGCTGATCCTCAGAGGAGAATATCGTTGACCTGTCGCTAAGCTAAGTCAGGGTTTATTTCTGTTAGTCAAAGAGAGAACTCTTCCAACCTGAGTAGAGCTAGTGGTAACCTGTTTCTCAAGTTAAGGAAGCAAACAGCCTGTGTTGAGTAGTCTGTCAGAATCAGACACTTCATCAAGGACCTGCTGGTTTAAAAGTATGTGGGAAAGCTATATCTCTTAACATTATATTAAGGAAAATGAAGTTTAAAAGAAATATGCTTCGTTCTTTTGAAACTTATACTACTTGTTATTCTTTAGTGTTTAATAATTTAGCCAATTGTTTTCTTTACATATAACTTGTCTTCTATTTATTATTTATAATAGCCTGTCATTATATTTTCATCCTTTTTGCATGAAAATGAGGTTACCAGATTATCTAATTATTAGTTAGCTATTCACACCTGAAAGTTGCATTAAACTCCCCAGACAAATTGTTGGTGACAAATATCCCTATATCTGTGAAGAAGGAATAAATGATTGCAAGAATATCACATTGTCTCAATTACACGTGAATCTAAAGACAGAGCATATCACCATTCTGCAATAGGTCTACATTTACATGACTAAATTATTCTATTATGTGTACACATACACACAGAGCACCTACCCTCTAGGGCACCTTATTTTATTTTTTTATCTTAGAATAAACTTTATTGAAAAAGTAATTTTTCTCCAGCATCATCCACTAACGAGGTTGCAGCTTTGACTTTTTCTTTTTTAAAAATTTATTAGGGTGACATTGGTTAATAAGATTATACAGATTTCATGCTAAGTGAAATAAGTCAGAAAAAGTTAAGAACCACCTGATTTCACTCATATGTAGGATATAAAACTGAACGCAACAAATGAACAAACAAAAACACCTTATTTTTATGCTCACCTCACTTTATATTCTACTTTCTCCATTCTCCTGACAAAAGTCACATATGATTCTTTTCAACTGTGTTTCCAGTTGGTCTCTCTGGAACCTTCAGAACAGTTAACTGTTTTCTCTTTTTCGAACATCACTTTTCCGGGGATTGTGGTACACCCCGATTTCCTTTCTTCTGTTACCGCCACTCAGTACTGTCACTGTCTTCATCTGTCTGTCCATGTCATTACATATAGTATCCTCGGGGTTGTGTGTAGGCCGCCTTCTGTGCTCTCACAAGGCAGATCCCAGACAGCCCTACGTACTCACCTCGTGCATTTGCCACGGCGCCTTTTATTAACTCCAGCTCTGGCCTCTCCTGTTAGCTCTGGGAAACCCATGTAGCCAGTGCCTACTCAACACAAGCGACCTCCACTTCAGCGTGTCCAAAACTGAACTTATTTTCTTTTCCCCTTAAAGCCACCGCTCCTTCAGCATTCCCTCTGTCAATAATCACCATTATCCTTTCCCAACTTCAGTCAGTCTCTCGATTTATCTTGGCTCCTGCTTCTCCTTCCATATTCAATCAATCAAAAAGCCCTTTTCATGAATCTCCCTACTGTTATCTCTGATGCCGTCATTTTAGTCAAGTTCATCATCATCTCTTACCTGCTTTCCTACAACAGTTTCCTGCATCCATCCCTTCTTCCTCTCTAATCCATTCTTCAGACTGTAACTAACATAATCTTTTTAAAAATTTTTTTACTTAAAACAACAGAAGTTTCATTGCTTCATATTTCTGGAGGTTAAAAGTTCAAAATCAAGGTGCTGGCGGAGCCACGGAATTTCTGATGGCTGGAGGTGAGAATCCTCCTTTGCCTCTTAAAGTTCTATTTCCTATAAGACAATGTATCTGAAAGATGGTCTTCAAGATGTTCTATAATACTTGTTAAAAATGCATGTTTGAAGATCCACAAACATCCCATATCTACTAAATCAATCTCTGAGGGTTGACTCATGGAATCTATGTTTTTACTAAGGTCCTAGGGCAATTCATAACATATGTGCTTACAATTTTCTCATGACTTTGCTAAACAAATGTTTATTCATGGGGGAGGGGCTCAATGATAAGACATTCATATTTATGCTTATCTTATTTTTGTATTGATTCTTTGTATATATTTTATACTAATCTACTTGTTTTATAGTTATTTATGGCTAGCCTTTTTTGGCAAGTTAACTTCCCTTTCATGAACCAAAACAACCACCTGTTTCACAACTCAGCAAGCTCAGCCTGCAGGCTCTCTGAGCCTCTCCTTTTGTTTTTACTGCCAAGGACAAGCCCTCTTATAAACCTCTCTCTTCCTGGCTCCCCCACCCCTCCTTGTTCTGCAGTCAGAGGTACTGACCTATAACATGAGTATTTCAAAAGCTATTCATGTGGAAATAAATTAGAGTGAGAAATTCACCCAGAACTCAAAGACTTAAGTTTCCTACTACACTTTATGATGTTTTCTCTCTTGAAATCAGTAAAAGGCAACCCAGTTAAATCAACTCAGAATGAATATAGTGATCTCAGTAATAAGTACAGGGTGTTAATATATGAGTACATATGAGTATAAACAAAGTTTTCATATAACATGTAAAGCATCAGTAACTGAAAGTGACAAACTGTTCTCCCTCCTGAAAACGTAATAATATGAACAATTTTGCTTCAAGAGAAGAAATGTAAAGAAGCCAGAGAAATGTTAGTAGGGATTAAGAAAAACAGAAGAAGGATAATGATTTTTTTTTTAAAGTCTTTAGTTTTACTTTTTTTCCCACCATTTTAAGAGAATTTTGAATAAGTTTTATTCATTCAGCAAACATTTATTGAGCACCTTCTCAAGCATTTGATAATTTAATTTGTTAAGACTTTATAGTTACAGAGAGCCTCATTTCATAGTAGTGTGGACTGCATCTTGTCACAGTATCTTGCTAACTGAGGGTACTTGAAGAAAGGTGGTTGGGAACATTCTTCAATTCAGGAAAATCAGCAATGCCCAGCCTTACCCCCATGAGCACCATGATGTTCATTTTCCAGTTTCAAATGTTGTCTAAAACAGCCTTTCAAGTCTAGAGTTAGTGAAATTGTCATCATTTTATATAAACTTTCTTTTCCGCAGTATATAAGTTCCAAACTTGAGTTATAATTTAATTCAACACACCAGAAAACTATTTGGCAGATGGAAATATTGTATCAGGAAGGGATAAAAACATGTTTTAGATTGTTTGAAATGATAAACTAGACCAAAATTTCAAATTCTTTGTAGAATGAAACAATTAAAAATAAATAAAATAACCAAAATAACTCAAGGGTCATTCTTTTTTTTTTTTTTTTTAATTTTTCATTTATTAACATGGTATGATGATATGGTTACATGCATACATTCTGAAACATATTAATAAGGACTTTTTTTAAAAAATATATCTTTATTGATTTCAGAGATAGGAAAGGAGAGGGAGAGAGAGAGATAGAAACATCAACGATGAGAGTCATTGATCGAGTCCACAAGCCGGGCATGTGCCCTGACCGAGAATTGAACCCCTATCGCCTGGATCCTAGGTCGATGCTCAACAGCTTAGCCACGCTCTGCCGGGCTCAAGGGTCATTCTTTATTTCTAGGTCAAGAAACTGTAAATTAGTGATACATGGTTATCATTGCTTTTCCTCAGTGACCCTTCATATTTTCCTCATTTAAAAAATCTAATTATTTAACTGCAATTGCATGAAACTTGAAACATTTATATGTTAAATACCATGTCACTGTATTTTTAAACATTTACTATTATCCCTTTTTTTTTTTGGTAAAGTTATCCTGGTAAATTTCATAGTTGCATATTAAAAATGTTTTCTTCCTCTGAGTTATAGCAATCTCTGAGGTCTTCTCATCCTAACTCATCAAATTAGTAAATGCCACTTTTCTGAATGTGGACATTTCAGTTGTGCACAAGTCTGTTCTGAATGGAACAGTGCCCTGTAAACAAGGGCAGAAAAAAATGCCCAAAAATAGAATTATGACTGAATGAGCACTAGAAAATTTCTTGAGTATTGTATTGAGGAAGATCTTTCGGGGGGGGGGGGGGGGGGAGCAGAAGGGGTGTTGTCCTGGGAAGGAAAAGAGATGTTTAGAAGTTTGGGGTAGGAGGATGTTGGGCATGAAGTTCTTGATGGGAAACACAAAAGAAGAAAATAAATATTATTGTCATCTTTGGTGAAAATAATAATCGTCATGATATTCCATAGAATATCCTATTTAGGACTGGCCCAAGCTAGCAGCTGCACTGATCTGAGGCAGCTCACACTTCCCTGCAGACCTCAGAGGACGCTTTGACCCGGCATTAGCATATCTACATTGCAGCTGTTACATTGTGACATTTTTTATTCCTTTGCAGCCCAATTTAATTCACTATTGATGTGAGACAGCTCCTCTAGCAATGTTTTTCCACCAGTAAGTCTATAGAATATATTTTCTTCATGAAGAGTGATGGGCACAGATAGGATAATTCCAACTTCTAATGAATATCTGGGGCCTTGCACTGAAAACTTCCTTTTGCAGCCTCAAAGTACAGTTCATGTACCAATGACATTCCATGGCATTTAAAAAGAAATGGATTCTGGCACAATTCTACAGAAAGGCTAGCAACAGCAGACATAATTGATATATACAGGAGTCAGCAGTCTAATGACTTTCACAATCCCAGGGTATAAATGTCCTGTTTATTCCAGCCCTTCTCCCAAGGTATCCTATAAAATATGCAAAGTAAATAAATAAAAAATGTTAAGTGAGAAATAAACCTACTACTAAAATTTCAAATTGTTAACCTGACTTGTACTGTGCTAACACAAGATTTAACAAACAAAGGTGTATAATGAAAAATGAAAAGACAGCTTTTATCTGCAGCAGTCTCACATCTTCCAGGGAATCATTGCTAAAGATTATTTCTTTCTTCATTTCCTCCAAAGTCAAAATGAGCAAATAAAAAAGCCTTGTTAAACTGGAATCCTTCCAAATTATATCAGTATGAATTATAGATTATAGTTCAGAAAACCTACAGAAATTAAGTAAAACAAACACTTAGCAAAGAGTAGTTGAGTCATATAGACTTAGTTAATAGATTTAAAACTTTTATACTTGTCAAATAGATATTTGAATTAGTTTAAGATTAATAAAATGTTTGTTTTCTTTAATAAACTAAATGTTTTCCATTGGTTCTAAATACCCCTTATGATAAATTAGATTCCCACATGTATTTATATTCATTTCTGAATTCTTTTTTCATTTATATTTATTTCTTTCAGTTTATTTCCTTTCCAGTACCAAGAGGTTATTAAAGTAATATCACACATTTGGCACTGTGTTTTTACATGAATTGTAGAATGTCTTTTTCCTTCTTCCCCTGGGGAAAAGATCATTTTGGTATATATATTGTGATTGAATTAGATTTATATATAAGTAGGGAAAATGGACATATGACATTGTTTTATTTTTTTCAAAAAAAGGGTATGTCTTTCTACTTATTCATCATCTTTTGAAGTTCCTCAGTGGCATTTTATAGTTTTCTTGCATGTTTCTTGTTAATATTATTCATATTTTAGCCTTTCTGTTGCTATTATTATTGGGATATTTTATTTTATTTTTTAGTTTTTTAACGTATAGAAAGACTGTTGATTTTACAAGAAGTTTGGTGTAGTGATTGAGAATGCAAATGTGATTTTTTGAATCTCAGCCCTGTCACATCAGCTATGTCATCAGTTTCCTTGTTGTCCATAAAATGGAGATAATAACATTAAATACTTCATAGGATTATTGAGAGAATTAAATAGTTAATGTATGTAGGGCACTGCTGGCGCCTGCTGGACACTGTAAGTTTTCATGATCACTATCATCATCGTCATTTACCAGCCACATTCTTTTTCTCTCATTGTTTGTAATAGTTTTCCAGCTGATTCAGACTTTCCAGTTACATATCATCTGCAAATTATTGATAATGTTTCCTCTTTTCCAATTTTATACATTTTATATCTTTCTATTATTAATTGCTTCACCCAATTCTCCATAACAGTGTTAAATAACAGTGGTAATGGTGGATTTCTTTATATTCCACTTAGATAGTTTGTAATGTTTTGTTGTTTTTTTTGTCTTAAGAGAGAAATTTCCTCCTGTTATGAAAGTAACATGCATTCTGATTTCTTAAGAGTTTTATTTAATGTCTTTCAACACATTGTTCTAATATTCAGTAGGAAGTTAAGATGAGCCATGACTCCTGAGCTTTGTTTTTTAATTATGTGTCAGTTTTTGGAACCAGCTCTAAATCTAGGCTCTTTATGCGGAGAGCATCATTCCTATCAGAAACTGCCAAACTTTTAGGTTAAGCCACAGTTATATTTAAGGCCTATCCTAGCCATTGAGTGGAAATATCACAAGAATTCATAGAATGGGCAATCCTGTGGTTTTGGGAAGGAGTTAGAAGAAAAAAAAATGACTAGACTTGAAGAGCAGTGAAACTTCATTGAAAATTTACCAGCCAAAGTTAAATAATTTTTAGTTAAATTTAAAACACCAAGAAATTCACTGTGTTTTGATTGATTTAAAAGAGTGATTCACTTACTGTAACCGCTACCTCTTCTGCTCTCACTTCAACCAATTTAAACTATGAAATATTTCCCAGCTACTTGTCTTGAAATGCCTAAGTTCTTATTAATCTAAGTTTACATAAGCATGCCGTGCTCTACAAACAACACTTTGCTGAGCCTCAGAATTTGAATTGCTCCTGAATCCCTTCAGTAGAAACTCCTCTGGTGATGTTAAGTATTATGTACAGGTTTCTGATTTTTGTCCCTGCAGGTAAGCAAGGATTTTGGGACCTGTTACCAGTGGAAAAATCAATCAGAAATAAGGTCGTAGAATTCTAGAGCTAATGAAAACATAAGATATCTACCCCTACCCCTTCCTTTTATACATGAGATAATTGAAGGCTAGAGAGATGAAATATCTCCAAAATGTTATTGTATCTCAAAGGGAAACTTACTCTCTTTACAGAAATTTAGGTTACACACAATTTTTAGGGGCACACCTGTGAAGATTTTAGCATAAAATCCATAATCACGGAAAAAACTTTTATCTCCACTGTTCTTTGTGTTTCATATTCATGTATATTATCTCTCTCTCTTATTTGAGGGAAAAAATATCTCTCTAGTGTGAGAGCTACATTATGCAGCTCCCAGAGCATGACGGTTTTATTTCCAACTCCATTTCAGATGCTATATTTCTAAATCAGAAATAGCACCCTCTCCGTTTCCTCTAAAAACAAGAGGGAGAAATAAAAACACCTAAATACCACTGAAACAACTTATTGTTTTAAATATATGGATACCTACATCTTTGTAGATTGGTAATTTTTGAAGGTAGTTTTTCGTTGTTAAAATTCCTTTGAGATGATAGTTAATGTCTGCCTGTGCCATTCCCAAAAGCCGGTCACAATATATAGATATGCCTGCTAAAATTAGGGTTTCTTCTTGCCATTTTTCCTTTTTCTTCAAATTGTTTACTCTTTCTTTCTCATAACTTAAACTTCAGTGTCTATGCTGATAATTCCAAAAACATGATCCGCTAGCCATGACTTCTCCCAAACACCAGTTTCTGTCTCTAGCTACATTCTCAACACTTCAATTTGGTAGACCTTATGCAACCTCAATTTTATATATCTAACTCTGAACTTGTCTTCCCCTATCTACTGTCTGTCACTGTTACTGTCTTCTTTTTCCCAAATCATCCATGTTCAAAGCATAAGAGCCACCATTTACTCAACCCTATCCTTTATCTTCTGTTTTCTTATAGTGCCTTTCAGGTCTTTTTTGCTTCCTTTCCCCTTTCATGAATACACCCAATTTTACTGATGCGCTGCTGAGCTCTAGGCTCTCTGCTAGGCAGGTGAAGTGTCTAGACAAACAAGTCCTAGTGCCTGTTTCCAAGGCGTTCATGGCTCACTGGAAGAGACCAGTATCAGTATGGGTCAAGGGCTATAAACCTGAGAAACCGGTCAGGGTGAATTGAAAAATATGAAAGGATTTTAAAAGAGAGAGGCTTTATTCAGCATACTAAAGCCCTCGAAGTAGAATCAAAACACCTTTCCAGTGTGTTTGATATTATTGCTTCCCAGAGAGTAATATTCAATGAAAACCCCCAGATCTTTACTTGGCAAACTCCTACTCATTCTTTTATTCTCAACTCAAATGTTACCTTTTCAAAGAAGTGTTCCCAAATTCTCCACTTCCTCCTAGACAATGACCCACTACTATATCATGACAGAAACCAGGTTGCAGTGATCCAGGAGTGAGTGGGAAGAACAAAGTAGAGATGAGAAATAGAGGGATAGTAGCTGCAGAAAGACCCACCCCTTGGAAAGAACTTTTATTATTTACTATTTAGTGTTTTAATTTATTTTTCACTGTGGATAGGAAAATAGTGGATGTATTTGTAAGCCAAGGAAAAATAGTGGAAAGGGAAAGATTGAAGGAAAAAAGAGGACAATAAATAGAACAAAGCTTTCCATTTTCACTGTTGTCACTTAATCTAGATCCTGATAAAATTCACTTTCTAACAAGTCTTTCTCCCGCTCAATTTTCCCATCTCTATTTCTTCCTTCAGAATATAGCCAAAGTATTATTTCTAAGATACTACTGCAAACATGTAACACAGTCCTCCAAAAATCCTGCAGTACTTCTCTGTTTCTTGTATCCTCAAACCTCCATGTCTTTCAGAACCCTCATGATCTGTCCCCTCTACCTATCCAGTGCTGTTTCCCTCTGATTCCTGGGACAGACTCTCTGCTCAGTAAGACTAGTCTCTTCATCAGCTTTCTCACACCCACTGACTGTGAGATCTACAGGAACAAGTATCTTTGTTTTGTTCATTACTGTATCCCAAGTATGATGCCTAGTTCCTAATAGGTACTCAATAAATTTTTGCAGAATGTTTCCTTGCTCATTTACACTTTAGAACTCTTACAATTACCCACTTATTCACACTCTTCTCTTTTCTACTTTTCTAAACCCTACTGATTTTTCCTGTCTCAAGTTCCACTTACTCTAGTAGTTTGCTAAGTACTCTGCCCATATTGTGCTTCTTCCTTTCCCTGAATTCTCATAGTGTGTACCTGTGACCTATGTTACCCTTTATTAATATTTTTATTATCACCAAATTGTTTTGCCTATTTTCCTAAGGATGGTTTGTTCCTGTGTTTATTTTTTGCTTTTTTAATATTCACCTAACTCCTTTCAATTAATTAGAGTACATTTTGCAAATGTTGAATAATAGTAGCAACTGTCCTTTTCAGTCTTTCAGGTAAGGAAAAGGAAGATGGCTGTGAGAAATTATTGAGGAAGATACAGAGTTTAGTGTTCTCGATTAACCGTCACAGTGCCTACAGGCTAGAGACAATGTGATGATTTGCCATCCCAGAAGTCTTCATCTAATAATCCAGACATGAGAATAGATTCTACTCTGTAGCATTACTTAATCACATTTGATTCCCTCATTCGCTGATTTTATTTTATTTACTCATTTATTTAAATAGCTTTTGAGTTTCTTTGTGCCATACCTTGTGCTAGCTCTTAGAGATAAATATATGAAAAGACATGGAACCTGCATTCAAGGATATTGTAACTCAAGTGGAAACAGACAATATGTTACAAATATAATAATTACTATGTTGGAAGTATATACATATTGTTTGGGAATATATACATATCCCATAGCACTATAATACAGAGGAAAAGTAATAAAAAATTTATAAATATTATTTATTTATATTCAACAAATATATTTTAATACCTTTTACATGTCAGGTAATATGCTGGGTCCTGGGAAAGAAATAGGAGTAAAACCCATTTTCCCTATCCTTGAGGCGCTTTCAGTCTAATGGGAAGTGAATAATCCTGTTATGATAAACATGTTCACCAGATACCTGTGGGGACACAGAAGAGAAACTGAATTAGTCTATCAGGAGTTAAAAGTAAAGGCTCTCTTCACAGAGAGAGTAATGTGTGAGCTGATGCTTGAAAGGTGAGCAGGGTTCATTAGATGGACAAGGTGTGGCATTCCAAGCAGAGGAAACAGTGTGTACAAAGTTGCAGTGGTATGAAAAGGCAATAGTCTGCTAATGCTGAGCATAAAATTCAAAGTAATGAGGGGTAAGGAAACGTAAAACATAGCAAATATTTGTTGAACTCCTACAGTGTGTGAGACATCATTCTAAAATACTTTATGTAGGTGAAGAAATTGTGTAGAGAGGTTAAATATAATACCCAAAGTCACATACTGATAACTGGCCCAAATTTGGGTCCAGGTATCTGACTCCTAAGCCTAGAGCCTATGGTCTCCTGTCTACTATAGACAGAGATGACTTCATAAAGGGATTTATGTACTATACTGTGGAATTTGGATTTAATTATCTCATTGTCTAGAAGCCATTGAGATGTTTTTAATTATAAAAGTTACATGAGCCCGGCCAGCGTGGCTCAGTGATTGAGCATCTACCTACGATGCAGGACATCGAGGTTCCATTCCCGCTCAGGGCACATGCCTGGGTTGTGGGCTCGATTCCCAGGAGAGGGCGTGCAGGAGGCAGTTGATCAATGACTCTCATCTTTGATGTTTCTATCTCCCCCTCCCTCCCCTTTCTCTCTCTGAAATCAATAAAGACATATTTAAAACAAACAAAAGAAAAAGTTACATGATCAATTATTTTTAACTCAAATGGCATTGGGAAGATGGATTAGAAGGGATGACTTTTGGTAAAGAGGGAAGCAGAGAAAAAAGGGAAGAAGAGAGAGGTAGACAACTTCTGTAGTCCATGCAAGAGACAATGAAGCCCTGAGATAGGGCTATGAGTTGGAATAGATTCAAGAGGTACTTTGGTGGAACTTGGGGACATGTTAGATGGGAACAGGAATAAGGAAATATGAAGAGTCAGTGATGTTCTAGATTTCCATCTTGGGTAACTAGGTTGAAGTGAGTCCCAGGACCCATGGCAGAAAATATGGAAAAAAGTTCTGGATGCCAGCCCTGCATTCTCATGTTTAAATGCCTCTGTAGTTATTTAGGAGCTTTTACATATGAAACACAAGTGTATACAGTTCTACCCTTATGGTTGCTGACTGCATATGCAACGTAAGTGTATGCAGGTATACTGTCATTAAAAGTCTACAATTTCAGACTCTTAGCAATCATGACAGAGTCATTCTCCCAAAAGTTTAATGGACACAGCAAAAAGGCCTGTCTTATTACCAAAATGTGCTTATTTGGTTAGTAGTATCGCTAATATATCTAGATAGCCATTTAGAGAACCCACTGTGCTGAAAGATGATTTTTTTTTATTCAGACAAACTGATTTCTAATATTTGGGCAACTGCACTTAATATGCATTGTATATACAGGTTCTTGGACAGAACTGATAATTAATAGATGTTTCTAGGGTTGCTGTATAGTTATCCTAAATTCTTCTACATTGTTTATAAGCAAAGTCCCATAAATTTGAAATCATCCTCACACAGGACAGTACCAATATCTGTGATACTAAATGAGACAAAAATTGTACAAAGGAAGTTTTATTTTTATGCCTGTAAGTGGAAATTATACAATGAATAGTAAAACTGCATATAAGACTGTCTAATAAAAGAAAAAACTACATTCTTTTTTTTAAATTCTCATCTGAGGACATGCTTATTGATTTTAGAGAGAAGGGAAGGGAGAGAGAGACTCAGACAGAGAGAGAGAGAAACATCAATGTGAGGGAGAAACATCGATTGGTTGCCTTCCCATATATCCCCAACCAGGGATCGAACCCGAGACCTAGGTATGTGCCCTGACCAGGAATAGAACTCTCAGCCTTTCAGTGTATGGGACAATGCTCCGATCAACTGAGCCGTACTGGACAGGGCAACATTCTGTATTTTTAATATTCTTTTCTTTTTTTTAATATATCTTTATTGATTTCAGAGAGAAGAAGGGAGAGGGAGAGAGAGTTGAAACATCAATGATGAGAGTCATTGATCAGCTGCCTCCTGCATGCCCCCGACTGGGGATTGAACCTGCAACTCCAGCACATGCCCTGACCCGGAATTGAACCGCGATCTCCCGGATCATGGTCAGTGCTCAACCACTGAGCCACACCTGGCTGGGCTAATATTTTCTTATACATCTTAAAGCAAAGTAGTATAATTTATCCTAAATACAATTTACTAATCTAAAATTAATTTTCAGGGAAACTTGTATGCATTATGTTAAATTTCTTTACTGATACACATAGCTAAAAATTTGGACATCTATGGATTTGTCAGTGATTCTTCCCTCCTTCTGTCCTTACCATTTTTACATAGCAATTGCTCTTTCCTTTGAAAAAGTCTTCATATATGATGCTTTTGATTGAAACCAATGCCAAGGTCAAATCTTTTTTAAATCAGTCAGTTCTTCATAGAGAATACTTTGGTCAAATCCTTCATCAGCCAAGGTGCACCTTTCATTCAAATAAAACCTGTGTTTGAAATGCCATATTCATCACTAAATGACTAAAAGCAGAACTTGGGTAATCAAAAATTCTTTATTTTATCTTCATAAATGTATGGCTTTGTGTGAAGTCTGGGAAAAATACCTATAGAGATGGCAATCTAATGAAAAAGGAGATGGAAGCATTGATTGTATGGCTTGCTGATTTTAAAGCTGTTTAATCTTTCTGAAGCCCTTTTAATTTCAGAATGTTTAATTCCTAGTATTAAAACATTAAAATTCCTAATGACTATTTTTTATTAAAAGCCAAAAACCCAGAAAGCTTAGCAATTTCCATTTCTATTTAAATGTAATGAAGTGAGAGAACAAGTAGTTTACCACTAAAGAATTTATGATATAGGCAACCCAAGGGATGAGAGCCGACATTCAAACTCCAATTGAAAATAATTCTTTTTCAAAATTGTTTCATATGCTTTATTCTCTCCTGCCTAGAAATTCTAAATTGAACATTCTAAATGTGAAATCCCACAGTGGAATTCAGAGACAAAATGTGTAAATGAGATAATAATTAGACTCAATTTTGAAAACATATTAAGTATATAAATACAGTTCTTTTTTGAATCCCCATGTTTTCAATTAAGTGAGTTTTGAAAGATTTTAAAATCTTAAGTTACATTAAATAAGTTTTCAAGAGTGAGTACTAGTGCTCAATAAATTTATGTTGAACTCAGTTGAGTAGTATTACATTGTTTTTTATGGGGGAGACCTTTCTCCCTGCTAAGGAACATGGAGAAAAATTGTAACTAGCCCTTAGTCTGAATCAGTCTTGGGCCATATAACAGACACATTAGACCAGCGATTTTCAACTCATGTGCCACTGGTGTAACACAAGAATATTTAAAACATGCAATACCTGACTATTTAGTCAGGGTTACTGACTTTTTCCTTAGATTGTCAATAAATAAATAAATAAATAAAAGACAACAGCCAATAGAACAATAGCCATCCAGTATGAATGAATTAAAATTGTACCTATTTTTTTTTTTTTTTACCAGATTGGCAAAAAATATATTTGTGTATGTGTGCCACAGAATTTTAGTATTTAGATTAAGTGAGCCATGAGATGAAAAAGGTTGAAAATCACTGCATTAGACCATTGAACTGGTTTGATAAGTCTGGAGTCTGATTTTACCTCCTTCACAATTTAAGATACATGTCTCGACATAGGAAACATCCAAACCTGTAAAGAATTTTTAAACCTGTAAAGAATTTTTATGAGTTCATTTGAGCCAGTTGACAACAATTGTTGAGACGTAAAATCTCAGCTGATTGAGAGAATGGCAGTTTTGCACCATATTTTATACATTAGAATCAAAGGAGGCGGCCTAAGAAGGGTTACATGAAATTCGTTGGTGGTCGGTTAGGGAGGTGGGAGAAAGCAAAGCTGGGAAATCTGTAAGGTTGGATAAAGAGTAAAACAGAGACAAATACTTTACATTGGTGGGTACAGGATAGTTAACATGTGCAGCACATAGAGATGGTATGCCGCAGAACAAAATAACAGTGAGGGGTCCCATGGCCTCCTGCTCTGGAGATTGTACCCTGAGGGGTCTGGAGAAGGGGAGATTACACTGACATTCCAAAGGTATGCAAAAAGAAATAGACAGGATCAGTTAAGGTAAAGGCTGACCTTTCTCAAGGAAGATACTGGCCTAACACATGACTACCCAGCATGAGTCACTTTTAGTTAGGACTTTTTATGTTTTGACCATCCTATGTGGTTACTTTAGGTCTCTGAGTTTGTAGGGCCCACCATGCAGGCCTCCCCTGTGATCGTCAGGTTTTGTATGCGGTGCCTTTTTTGTCCACAATTGTCAACTTAGTTTACTATCCAAGAAAACATCATTCATCTCTGATGATCTAATTTTCACTCAACCATTCATATATAATATAAATTAGGTTATAAAAGTCCAATACATATATTAGAACTAGTTTCTTTGGTATGTATACTGAGTCGCAATGCAATTTCTCATATTACCAGGGCTGTAATTAATGCAATGCATAACAACAGTAATTATACTAAAAGAAAAGTGAATGTGCTTAAAAGAGCTGCTTTTAAAGATACACAGTACTCTCATAAGGAAAAATCTTTCTCATCTCTTTTCTATCACACTTGAACTAAGCTTTTAGTAGGCAAAAGAGTAATGTTTTCCTATGTGTGTTACTAATAAAAAAGTAAACCTCCATAGTAAGTAATACAGTTACACAGTAGACTGTAAGATAGTTTCCTGTTCTTTCATAGGCTATAGTGATTGATATGAAGAGCCCAAAGATATTTTTACTGGCAATAATTTGTCTCTCTGTGATATTCTCAATATTTGTGTTATTTGTGCATTTCTTACAGTCAAGAGAATCTATCCCATTAAATGACCTAAAGTCAGAAGTTTCACCCCGGATTTCAGCAGAGGACCTGATTGACTTGTGTGAGCTCACAGTGACAGGCCACTTCAAAACACCCACCAAGAAGACAAAGTCCAGCAAACCGAAGCTCCTGGTAGTTGACATCCGGAATAGTGAAGAGTATCCTTTTCAAATGCAACTTTAAAGGATGGTCCTGCCTTATTTATATTGTTTCCATTTACAGGGCATGTGGTAAAAACAATGAACATGTCTGAAATTCCTCTGAATTCAAATAGCTAAGTAAATCTCAAAACGGATGCCAGAATAGACTTGCATAATGTTTTATAAGATAATATTACATACCAGAAACCTTAAAATGTTTTCCAAACAAAACCAGAATGTTGGGGATTTTTTCTTGGTTTTTGTGTTTCTCTGGTGTACATTGCTGTCCTTGGGGGATTTGAATTCCCCTATTCTAGATAAAAGTTCAGCAAAGATGAGAAGTACTTACCTGGTCTGCCATAGACCAGAGAGACTTTGCCAGATCTCAACATTAAACTTATATTTATTATAATTTTCAAAATATTGGCTTATAGAGAACATGTTAAAGTATTTTCCGCTGACATTAAATATGCCATAATTTCTGGTGATTTTGCCTGAAATTAAACTATAAACAAGTACAAAATAGTAACAGTTCAATCTTTCTCTGTATTTTTGCATCATCTGTTAGATTTTCAAACTTATTTTTGAACAGAGCAACTCCCTTTTAAAGTAAAGTTTTTCTTTGAAACTCAATATATAAACTATAAATGAAGACTTTTTATAATTAATTTCCTTCATAAGTTAACATTTATAGAATTTACTAACTATAAATGAGGATACTAGGTAAGCGAAGGTTAGCAAGTTGGTGGTTTTTCTTATATGCTAAAATTGCCATGTAAATTTTCATGTGCATATTTTTAATCACAATTTGTGAAATGAAATTCAGACCATACATTTACAGAACTCCTGAGGCAATTCACAGAATCTTTGATCACTGAGAATACAATTTGAGAGGTCACTAATTCAAATGATATATCCCCATCTCTTTGTGAAAAGTTACTATCTTTTATCCCTAAACTGTGAGACACCTGAATTTGGAGAGAGTATAAATGTTCATGTCCCCAGTTGTTAGGCCTTCAGGGATGTTGTAAGTTCCTTAGCAGAGTAGGCGAGTGGATTTTAGAGGAGGGTAGGTCCAAGGGAATGAAGAAAATAAAGTCACCTATCTTTCATGGCCCTCCCAAAGGACCAACTTGTGACATTTTTTAAACCCCCTTTCGAAAGCCTGCTTTAAAACCAAGTATTCTTAAAGTTGGGCCATTTATCCTCACAACACTGCTAACTTTTTCTCTCTGGTATCCACTTATTTTACCACATACCTACTTCTTTTCTACCTCTAAATGCCAAATGTTGGTACTTGTGTATCAATCATAGTCCTTTGAAAGAATCCACAAGCTTAAACTCTTTTGCAAGAGTCATTAGTTATCATTTGGTCTTGTCTAGTATCAAGAACACAGTGAAGCCCTAGCCTATTTGGCTCAGTGGTTGGAGCATCGGCCCACAGACTGAAGCGTCCCAGGTTCAATTCTGGCCAAGGGCATGTACCTCGGTTGCAGGCTTGATCCCCGGCCCCGGTCAGGGCACGGGAGGCAACCAATCAATGTTCTCTCTTACATCAGTATCTCTCCCTCTCTCTCTCTCCCCCACTTCCACTCTCTCTGAAAAGCAATGGAAAAAATATCCTTGGGTGAAGATTTAAAAAAACAAAAACAAAACACCGTGAAGAGTGGAGAGCTGTGGGTTCTAAGGCCCCCTTTGACTGAGGGATCTAAACTGCCTACCAATGGCCTTCCAAGGCTGGAAAACTCATAGACCTCTCACAATCTCTTACATTGCATACCAACAGATTATATTATGAGGAAATAAGTAATATTTCTTTCTTACTCCATTAATCTTAAATTCTATTCTCAAGGAATTAGAGACAGGGGGAAAGTTGTACCTAGTAATGAAGAGATTTGTAAATTTAGTGATTCAAGTTAATATGTTAGAATGTGATATTTGATTTCCTTAGATGGTATCATCATTAATAGCCACCAATAAATATTACTCTCTACAGTGCTAATTTTTTCAGAAGAAGGTATAAATAGTTCTTATTCACTAGATTGCTTTTAGTATGAAGAATGTGAAACATTAAAATATTTTATCTGGAAAGTAAATGAACAGTGAAAACAATATGTATTAAGTGCCAAATGAATGGTACAAACAGCACATCAGCAAGGAAGTGATTTCTCTTTAAAAGAAGCAAGGAAGGGATAGGGTTCACGTCCTTTTAATCTTTGTAGTCCCAGCACCAGATTGGCACTTAGAAGGTACCCAGAAAATATTGATATAAGGAAAAAAGCAGGATGCCAGACACAGTGCACCACACTCTCTTACCTGTACCCTTCAAAGTTATAACAGAAAGAGATGGTTGGCAATATGTCAACCCTTTTGCATCCTGAGGCCTTTCTTCCTTTAAACCCAAATGCAAGACAGTACTTACAAGAAGTCAGGGGAATCAAAATTTAGAGCTAGAAGCATTCATCTAACCTAACATTCATTCATTCAGCAGCTATTTCCTGGCTGTCTTAGTATGTGCTAATCCGTAGTTAGCGCACTAGATTTTGATGATTTGTTGGTGAACAAAATGACAAATTCCTTGCTGTCATGGAAACTACATTTTAATTGGGGAGACAGATAAATATATCAATTGTATGATCTTTAATAGCAATAAGTGCTATACATAAAAATAAAGCAAGGCAAAGGACAGAGAATGGTAGCTTTATAAAGTACTCAAAGAAAGCCTGTGAGGAAAGGTGGTATTTCAGCTGAGCTGAATGATGTAAAGAGGCAGGCTATAAATGAGAGGGGAGGAGCATTCCAGGCAGAAGAAGCGAGAGCAAAGACCCTGGCGCATGAACATGCTTGGCTATTTTGAAGCATCAAGACCAGTGAGGAAATAGATGAAGTCAGAGGCGATAAAATCACTGAAGCCTAGAGAATGTGTGGTATGGTCAGAAATCTCTGCAGTGTGATTTTAGAGTTACTATCATGCCATTAATTCCTTGATACCTATAATCACTAATTTCTGACAATCCACAATTAGGGATTTATGCTGTTGGCTTAAGATTTTTTAATAAAATGCAAATTTGTATGGTACAATATTATGCCTTACCTGAATTGACTTCTAATTATAGCTATCATTAAGCTCCCACTGTGCCAAGCATGGTGCTAGCCCTACAGTGTAGATACTGTTAATATCTCTATTTTACTGACAAAGAATCTGAGGTTTAACAAGGCTAAGCAACATGCCCAAGACCATATAAGTGGCAATTGGTAGATCCAAGTTCATGCTCCTCAGCTTTATGCAAGTGTCTGTTTGGTCTCTGCATAGGGCTGTTAAGCACAAACAAGATTGAGGCAAATGAATTAATATAAATTAATGACTGAATGAGACATGTATTGATTCAAAACCATGTGATCAGATGCTATACACATTCCTTCGGATCTTACACACAAACAGCTATTACTCTCAGTGCCTGAATATATAGGGCACCTAATCCCAGGTGAACAAATCTTACCAGACACAGCCACAGATTCAAGGAAAACTGAAGCATTTTAAATTCTGGAAAGCAAAGTTGGAATACTGTGAGGGAGGAAGCAAGTTAGAAATGTTTTTTTCCTATGTAATGACAACTTGTAATATTTAATCCATTCACAAACTGTATTAAATTTTCCCCAAAACTGTCATTCACCAAGATGCTGATGTTTTAAAACTTAACAAATTAAAGCCTGATGAAATCCTCATAATATTTTTTAAAGGAAATATTTTTATAGGCTAACTCTTAATTCTGACCAGGGTAAATCTTTGCAATTAAACTCTGTGACTTTACCTCTCTGTTTAAATAATGAATAGATATTTAATACTAGCATATTTTTAAAATAATTTTATATCTCCCTTGCCAACAAAATGTAGCATTATACAGTAGAAGAAAAAAAGAAGGAACTCTATAACACCTTTTTCTTCCCCGTGTGGGGAAGGAAAGATCTGTTTTGCTTTTATATATTTTTACACAGGAAAACTTTGTCTAAGAGAATTCTTACATTTTCATAAAGGTGAAAATTTTGCTTTTCTAATTTACGCTCCCAGGAGGTTAAATGTCTAAAATTAAATTTCATCTCATCTTTTTTACCTATGTAAAATAATTGAAACTATTGTTTATGAACGGATGAAGGCAATTTTCTCCTTCAGCAAAATAAGCTGCTGTCTACCAGTGAACTTAAAGGACAGTCTTACTACCCCCTGACCTTTCCTTTATATGTAGGGGAGGAAAATCTTTTTCCTGTCCTCTTCTAAGTTCCTGGTTGGGGCCCCTATAACAGAAGACAAATTAACAAGAGCAAAGTGTACAGATGTGTTTAATATAACTTTAACGTGACATGGGAGCTGTCACAAGGAAGTGAAGACCTGAAGAAGTGGTTAAATCTGAGCGGTTTTATGTTAGGTTTGATGAAGTGTGGAGAGTCCTGGGAAAATGTGATAGGGCAAAAGGGGCCTGAGCCACGTGTGGTGAGCTAGGGGAAACTGAACAAGGCCAGTGCGTTCAGGTTCTCTGTGTCCCTCCACCCTGTGACAAGGATGTTCCTATCCTCTGGGATAGGAAAGGCACTTCTCAGTTGCAGGTTTTATGACCTGAGTCAGGGGAAGGTCAGAAAGTCCTTTCTGCACATGTTTCTCAAATTTCTTCTGTTTAAAATATTCAGTAAGCCAAGGTGCTATATTTGGGGGTAGCATGTTCTGAACCCCATCACCTGAAATTCTGTTAAAGCTTCAGTCAATCTCAGGCTTAATTTTTTTATTTGAAAAACACATACACTTGGTTGTTTGATTTTCAAAGGAGAGAACCTGATTGACCGGCCTGCATCAGATATCCCGTCACCCTTCCTCCCCCTCCTATGCTGTCAGTCATGACTGTGGCAGGATCATCTGATACAAGCATGACAGCCGAGGCTCCCCCTTTCATCAGAGTCAGTGTTTGAGGCCCTTTCAGCAAGAAAGTGGGGGGTGGGCAGGCAGCTCAAACATGTCTGCTACAGTATTTGACCAAGATAGGTTTGTATTGCTTTTGCTACTATAAAAACACTAACAAACAAAAAAAAAGTGTTCACAGTTGATAAGGGTTGTTTGATAAACAAAAACTTTGTTGCAACTGATTCAGACTGGCAGGTGCATATACATTTACGGAGAATATTTGAGTTGTTAGGTTCTTTGTGGTATCAAAAATTTTTATTTTAAGGTATGTTCTTACTGAAAATAAAAGTATTATCAGAGTAATTACATGCTGAGAACAAAGTCATTACTGGTCATGAAAACTGAAGTTGAGAATATTGAATAATTGTTAACATTTGAGAAACTAGTGCTGATGAAATCCAAGGAAGATCTACCCATGATCATAAATTCTGTGTCCATTCTAGGAGACTCTAAAACAATGTACACTGAGATGCTAATGTTTATTCTATCTCTCTTTTCATTCTCAGAACTTTTTATAGTCCTTTATTAGTGCAAAATGCTCTTCTCTAAAGAAAAGTGGAAGAAGCAGCTGACTAAAAAATTTTAAATGTAAAATGTATGGTCATCCTGCACCATCATTCTTGAGAATAGGAGCCTCAGATTTCTCCTGTCTTCATTCCATCCCTTCACCTAATTAACTTTGATTAATTCTTCAAATTTTAACTCAGCCATCACTTACTTTCTCAGTGAAAACCTTCCCGGTCCTCCTCAAATGGATATGTCCTATCAAAACATCATATATGTCTCCCTTTAGACCAGTTTTTACAGTTGTTATTTTTTTATTTGCATAGTTATTTGATAAATAATAATATTTAAGAAAGTCTTGCTCTATATGAATAATCATCTTTTTAATTGTACTTTTTAATTACTTGGAGAGGTCATATATTTTTTTCTTTAAGAACTTAAGATATTTCTAAATATTTTAAGCTAATATATGCTTTTCATTCCAAAATTAAAAGTTACAGTCAATGAAACCATCAGAACCCTTCTAAAATGCAAATATAATAAACAGCACTTCCTTTAGAGACCATAAATTAAAGAGTGGAAATATCAGCTAAATTTACTGGAGAAATAAACCTACAACAGAAGCGTTTCCAACCAGTGCTGTTGACCTCTAACAATTTTTAAATAGAGTTCCACTTAGCAGTCGCTTGCCCAAAGTAGATAGGCGTTTGCAGTATCAAATTATATCTGAGAATATCTACTTGGCTGTATTACTTTCAGAGCTTCAAAATAATCATAGGAGTAGTAATGAACTTAAAGGCATGATTATTATGCGGCCCCTGCGATTGCTGTTGATTTGCTGCCTCCTGTCCACTTTCTCAGTCCTTCATTTAATAAGGAAATTCTTTACATCTTTGTCCAGTCATCTTTCTTTATCTGTTCCATTATACTTTCACATTTAACTTCTTTTTTCCTTAAAGGTGCCTTATTTCATTTAGATAAAATACTCAAGTGAGCATGGAAGATGTTTAGAACTGTCAGAAGTTCATAAATAAAGCCAATGAATCACCAAAGTAGTAATTAGTAACAGTTTATTGTGCACACACCAAAAAGACAGTTTGCAAACTAAAGCACTCAAACCAAAACATCAAATGAGGCTCAGAGGCATATTGTTAGAAAGTAGCTTATACAGTATGGAGGCAGAGACTGTCTATTGGTCAGAGTATTAGGATTTTCTTAAATAAAAGGGAATTGGTTAGTGGTTACTTCATATCAATTAGGGGAACAATTTAAGTTTCACTTATGATTTTCAGAGGCATAAGCAAGAAGTGATTCAGGTCAATCAGCCTCGCTTATCTTGGAAAATAGGCTAAACTAAGCTTTACTTGTACAACTAAACTGGTTTTGTCTGCTCAGGGAATTTTCAGTTCTGGTCTCTGTTTGTGTTTGATTTTAACATTAACATCTCCCGGAAATCAATTACCTCTCTCTCAAACTCAAGTCTGCACACAAATAAATGTTTTCCTTAAACTTTCCCTCTCAGTTTTATTCGGGGTCACATTTCAGGCAGCATCAACATTCCATTCAGCGCTGCATTC
The DNA here is from genome assembly GCF_964146895.1 of Miniopterus schreibersii. NCBI lineage: Eukaryota > Metazoa > Chordata > Mammalia > Chiroptera > Miniopteridae > Miniopterus > Miniopterus schreibersii. Next base: position 65,358,134 of record NC_138101.1, on the reverse strand, counting down.
ACCGCAGAAGGGGAGCTGACCCAGGGCCCTCACACTGCTATGCTCCAAAGCTTCAAAGGGAAGGTCATTGTCATCGTGGGGAATTTGGCAAAGCACACAGCAGAGGTAAGTGTACTCAGAAATGTCATACGTGCATAATGATGAGTTATTATTTACCTGACTACTAGAATAGATTGTCTAAAAGTTTGTTTCTTCAGGAGTTGGTCACATATCAAATGAACTTTGAAGGTCTACCTATATTCTTACATAGAAGAGTTTGTCTACGTTTTTCCAGTAAAAGGATTCAAGCTTTCTTCCTCAGTGTGCAGCATCGGGTTCAATAATAAGTTTAGAGAGATCCAAATGATAGCCTAATAGCCTAAGGTGTTCTTTTAAAAAAAAAACAAAAAAAAAACTGCTTTCTGAAATTGCAAAGAAGTAACTTCAATTCCTTTCATTGGACAGAAACATAGGGGCTTGATTAGAGATTCTGAAAGCTCATGATGGACTTTGTTGGATTTGGGGTTTTGTGCACTATATAGGCTCAAAGCTTTTTGATGATAGAGAATTCAGGAAGGATATCAAGTTTAGATAGGAGGAGTACATGAAACAATAAAACGACTTTCCTCTTCCCGGCTATGTTCTAAGCAAATTGAAAATTAGAGCAAGGAATATGAAGGTCATAGATATCACCTTCTTTTTTTTTTTATTTTTATTTTTTATATATCTTTATTGATTTCAGAGAGAGGGCAGCAGGGGGAGAAAGAGATAGAAACACCAATGATGAGAGAGTCATTGGGGATGGAGCCCGCAACCCGGGCATGTGCCCTGACCGGGAATCGAACCCCGATTGCCTGGATCCTAGGTCAACGCTCAACCGCTGAGCCACGCCCAGCCGGGCTGCCTTCATTTTTTTAATTAATTTATTGAGGTGACATTGGTTAATAAAATTATATAGGTTTCATGTGTACAATTCTATCATACTACGTCATTGTATATTACATGGTGCTAGTAAAGGGTAAAGGGGGTCAAATACATGGTGACAGAGGGTGATTTGATTTTGGGTGGTAATCCAAAAGAAAAAAAAACCTTTATAAAAGACAAGTCAGAGAATATAATTTAGTATGAGAGCCAAATGGGCTTCCTCACAAAGCCTCCAGAACTAGAGAACATATGTAGGCATAGGCAACATGACCCAGAACAGGCCCTTTTTCAAAAGGGAAGGAAGAATCTGCTCCTGGAAAAGCAGTAGAGGTGGTTTTCTCCCTGCAGGCAGCTTATTCCCAAGAGAAAGGAGGGCAGGACTGAGCCTTCCCAGATTTACCAATCACTTCACTTCCCAGGGCACAGTAAATAGAGGGACAAAAAGAAAGGTTAGTAGCCCGGCCGGTCGTGGTTCAGCGATTGAGCGTCGACCTAGGATCTAGGCAGTCGGGGTTCGATTCCGGGTCAGGGCACATTCCCGGGTTGTGGGCTCGATCAATGACTCTCATCATTGATGTTTCTGTCTCTCTCTCTCCCTCTCCTTTCCTCTCTCTGAAATCAATAAAGATATATTTAAAAAAAAAAAAAAAGAAAGGTTAGTAATATACTTAGAAAAATTTCCTCCTCAAAGAAATTAGCAGTGGAGATATTCCCCTCTAATATGTCTGTTCCTTTATGTCTATATAAACAGAATAATCTAGAAATGTGATCACTGGAAATGTAATCAGATGAGAACTTTAATATTTTTAGTCATAAACCGTTTTTGTCTCACAAGTACAGGGCTAATGGTAACATTGGGTTTTGACACTAAGTGAAGGTCATCCTGGATGATGAAGTTTCATTGACTTAATTATAAGTCGTAAGTCTCTCACCCCTCTTTTATATGACTATGTCTAGTATCTGACAGGGATCAATCTAAATACACTCATTTCAGAGAAAGTCAGTATAGTTAATAACTAATGTGCAATTTTAAGTAAATGAAAACATCTTAGAACTAAAGCCATGGGATCTAAATTATTTTGATGTGCCTTGTTAAATAATAATTTTATTTTCCAGTACTACTATTTGCATATGTGTGAATTTTAAGTACTATTTTATGTATGATGATAGTATAAAAGTTCTAGAGTTTGAGAGTAACATCAGCAAAATGGCAGAGTAGGCAGCTCTCATATCCCGTTCTTCTATCTACAGAAGCATCAGCAATAAGTAGAAACTATACAATGTTGCATAAAAGTTGCAAAAGCAGGCATCCTTGCCCTGTTCCTGATCTTAGGGGGAAAACTTTCAGCTTGTCTCCATTGAGTATTGTTATTCAGACTTTTTCATATATAGCTTTTGTCATGTGGAGGAAAGTTTTTTTTCTCTTCTTGGTTTTTTGAATGTTTTGATCAAGGAGTGGTGCTGAATTTTGTCAGATGCCTTTTTGGCATCAGTTGAGATGATTATGAGTTTTTGTTCCCTTCTTTGAATGAATGTGGTATATTATATTGAATGATTTTCAGATGTTTAACTACCCTTGCATTCCTAGCGTAAATTCCACTTAGTCTTGGTGTATAATCCATTTAATATGCTCCTAAGTTCAGACTGCTAGTATTTTGTTGAAGATTTTTGCATCAATATTCATCAGGAGTATTTGTCTGTAGCTTACTTGTGTCTGTGTCTGGTTCTGATATAACCATAATGCTGGCCTCATAGCATGAGTTATGAAGTGTTCCTGCCTCTTAAGTTTGTTGGAAGAGTTTGAAGAGGATTGGTGTTAATTCTAACCAAAGCAATTAGGCAAGAAAAAGAAATAAAAGGTATAAAAATTGGAACATGTGTTAATTTCTCAGGACTGTGGTAAAAGATAACACAAACTTAAAACAACAGAAATTTATTGTCTCATAGTTCTGGAGGCTCTAAGTCTGAAATCAAGGTGTCAGTAGGACCATGAGCCCTCTGTGACTCTGGTTGCAATCTTTATTAGACTGTTTCTAACTTCTGGTGGTGGCCAGCAATCCTTGTCACCCACAAAGTGGGAGAAAATATTTGTAAAATATATAACTGATAAGCATTTAATATCAGAATACAAATCAACACACAAAGATCAGTTATATATCTATTCACTTACAACTCCTACAACTCAACAGCAGAAAGACAACACATTTTAAAATGGGCATATATTTACACATTTTAGACATTTCTCTGAAGAAGATACACAAATGGCCAAAAAGCACATGAAAAGATACTTAACATCATTAGTCATTAGGGAAATGCAAATCAGAACCACATTGAGATACCACTTCACACCCACGTGTTGGCAAGGATGTAGAGAAATTATAACTGCCCCCCTTCCCTGTGCATGGCTGGGGGGAGTGTGAAATGATGCAACCTCTATAGAAAATAGATTAACAGTTTGTCAATTCCTTCAAAATGCAAGCACAGAATTATCATATTCCAGCAATTTCACTGCTAGGTAAATACCCCAAAAAATTGAACACAAGAGCGCAAACAGATACTTTTACACCATTGTTCATAGCAGCATTATTTACCATAGTTGAAAGGTGGACACAGGTGAATAAATAAGCAAAATATCGCAAGTACATACCATATACAGGGTGGGGCAAAAGTAGGTTTACAGTTGTGAGTACATTACACAGTTTATTCTTGTATTATTATGTATTAACTATTGCATTATTTTTCATATGAACAACTGTAAACCTACTTGCCAAACATTGTATTATTTGGCCATAAAAAGGAATGAAGTTCTGATATATGCTGCAACCTGGATGAACCTTGAAAACGTTATTCTAACTTGAAGTAAGCTAAACACAAAGGGCAAATATTCTGTGATTCCACTTATAGAAAATATCTAGACTAGGCAAATTCATGGGAACAGAAAGTGAGTTAGTGCTACTAGGGGCTGGGGGAGGGCAGCATGTGAGTTTTGCTTAGTGGGTACAGAGTTTCTTAATGGGATGATAAATTTTGAAAATAATTAGTGGTGATGGTTGTACTTAATGCCACTGACTTGTATACCTAAAAATTGTTAAAGTGGTAAATTCTATGTTGTATGTGTTGTACCTCAATGTAAAGAGAGAAAAAAAATACTAGGATTTGATGTGTTCAGGCCACCAAGCTGTCTCCAGTTCATCTCAGACTTACAATTTTTGGTCAAACAGTAGTGGAAAATCTTTTATTAGAGCTGTTCTGATCAGGTTCAACTTTTTTCTCTGTGGGTATTTTTTTTAAAAGCAAAACCAAACAAACAAAAAGGCAGTGATTTCCAAACAAGTAGCAGCTTTTCTTCTTAGTTAAAATCAGTGTGCTGCAGCCGGCAGCAGGCAGAGTCTAGCTTTGAGAAGACTAAAGGAGCCCCAGTTGAATGCTGTGGAAGGAGCAGAGGTGCCAGTTCTAGTCAGCATAGTTACAAATTATCTTTGCAAATGTTTATGATTTCATGTCAAACTCATATTTGGATTTGGGAATTTTTTGTTTGCACACAGTAGGCACTGATTGTAATTTTTCTAGTTTTACATCTTTTGTGAAGACATGATAAAAGAGCTAGACTGAAAATCCAACAAAGAAAATATTAAAGAAATTATAGTATAACTCAACAAAAGAAAACGCTCTCAATATTGAATTTAACAAGTAGCAAAAATATCATTGAATAGCTGCAAGAAGGAATGAACGACTTGTCTAGTATATGAGGTTATTAAAATCACCCATTTGACATACAAATTAGGACCAGTGTGCTTTGTGATACAAATGTGAAGGAATTGCTCTACAATGACCAGATGTATTGAATATGTTGTCTAAAATCACGTAGAAGACAAAACAAATCTGAGAAATACCGCTTATTCATGTACCTGAATGACTATAATCAAAAGATAAATGAAACCATTTTAATTATGTATTCATTAGCTATCTCCTGTAATTACAATTGATGAGTAATTTATTTCTATGAGATGGTCTCTTTATAATTACCACTTCATAAGTCTATATTTGGCCTAGCTTCCACATTAAATATATCAGGAAACCTTTAGAATCTGCCATTTCTTATCAAGAGAAAACATTGTTTTTCTCCAGAAGAGGGCAAAAAAGGAGGAATACAAAGATCTTAGTTTAATTAGGGTCCCATGTAGATTCTTCTCCATGCCAGAATTAAATCCTACTAAAGGTCACCTGTCGCTTTAATCACACTACCCAACAGGTTAAATAAAGCAGTGTGTTATATAATCAAGCATATTCAGATATTTTATGAACAAAGTTATGTCAGCATCAAGGAAAGTCAGATAGTCCCAAGCAAGTGAGGTGGAGTCCTGAGACTGAAATGTATACTGCTGCTCCAAGGGTGGATCACATTTTGTGCTGATCCTTGCTGTTGTATGGCCAAGTTTAATTTGACAAGGCAAACAAATATAGACTGCATCTGTTAGGGCTGCTGGGTGTAGAAAGACCTCTGTGTCATAACAACGGTAAAGTCAATTCAATCTTTATGTCACATTTTAAATGAAAAACATGGCAAGGTTTCACTCTTGCCTCATTGCAGACAATCATCTTTTTAAAACTCACATGACAAACTATCTTCGATTGCTAAATCAGCATTAGATTCCCTGGGCATAGAGGGAAAACATGCCAATAAGATATGTACAGAAAGCCCCATAAAAGATACCTCTTGCAAAACTGAAATGTGCTGAATTAATCTCAGAGAGCAAGTATATAAATCTGAGAAGTAAGGTAATAACTAGTCACATCAATGGGAGAGGCAGACATAGTCCACTATCCATATAATGGATTAAATGAACCCACAGGAAGGGGTTCCTTGAGCCAATTACTCAGATTTAAAGGACATTTTTACTTTTAACATTAATCAAATATTATCTAGGGGAAATGTGTGGTTTGTTTTGATACTCCTAACAACTATTACTCCCACTACCCTACTTCCAACCTAAGGTCAAAGTCTCATATATCTCAGCTTGACAAAACACCATCATGCATCACCTCTTTCCTAGAAGTAAATTGCGGTGTTTAGCAAGAATGACGACGTAGCACGACAGCATGCTTTAATGTGTTATTGGGCTATTGTTTTCTCCCCAGTGGGATCCATCTCTAGATCTAGTGATAGGTCTCAAACTGGAAAATGACTGGCAGTGTGGACCAGATCAGAATGAAACTCCAATTGGTGTTTCTCTACTTTTAGTGAGAAAAACTGTAAACATCATATTGCTGTTAGTCACAGAAACTCACAAGACTTTAAAAATAACTGCTCTCTATCTAAGATTATGTTTTGTGCTTTTCTGACCACTAAGATTTCTTCCATGCTATTGTTTGTCTTGTCAATCCTTTGGAACATATTAGGAAACAGCTGATTTTACCCTTAAAATGTTATATTCTTGGCATTAAATCAGTACTTTTTTGTCATCAAAAGAAATATTCATCTGAACATAAAAGCCAATGGCAAGTAATAAGTCATGTGTGCCATTATTCTTTCCTTGAAAATAAAACAAAGGAATGCCCCCCAAAAAATAAAAAAAATAGAACAAAACATATTTCTGATTAACGTTTGATTCAAAAACTTAGACAAAAGACAGTTTTTGTGGAGATTCTGTGACTAAACAGCGTGAGTGGCTGGTGCTTTCTACATGTGTCATGTAAGGATTAAATTTGAGTAAAATATGACCAGAGGCATGAAAACATGGAACAGACTAACAAGTCTTGGCAGGGTGGGGGGAGAAACAGGGAGACATTTGTAATACTCTCAACAATAAAGATTTTTTTTATAAAAACTATAGCACACCCTTGTAAGTATTAAATTCTAGTACCGTTAAAAAAAAAATGTGGCATCCTTTTCAACTGAAAATAATCAGATTTATAATAAGTAAAGCCTGCCATTGAAGCTGTTTTTAAAAATAAGATGATAGTCCAATTGTGTTCATTTACACTCCCCTAGAGGCCAAGGTTATTTGGTCTTTGGCTTTTAGGTTGGATGTTATTTGTACTTAGTAATATGCGGCTCCCACCCTCTCTTCCCACCCCGTTACTTCCTGAATCCCTTAACCAAGCTAACCAAGCCTTATGATATTGTGATGATCACTGACAGCCCTTACCTACTGCCAGTCACTTTTTCTTTCTCTAGCCCTGTCTCCTTCCTCTCTTCCTCTGGCCTTTGGTCTCAGGCATCGGACATCATCCTACTCCAGTATGTGCTCAAAGGGGACCAAGTGACTCTGAAAACACTTTAAACCAGTCAAGCATATATGTTTTCTCTATAGTAAGCTTCTCTGGCTCCAGATAGTATCTACCTAGTTCTTCAGATTAATATGATATGTTTAAGCCACTTTGTGTGAGATCTTTTACCTGTCAAAAAAAACATACTAGGCGTCTTTATAACTGTACCTTCAGCATTTTGATAAAGCATGGGAAGTGAATCTCCATTATGAGTTCCAAATATGCAAGGAATTCTTTCTCGGTCTTGTTAGACCTATAATCACTGACTGTGGTTAAACTTGGCTTTCTTCCTGACTTTTTCCTTGTCTTGTCAGCAAATGTTTTGGTCTGTGGGTTTATGTCAGATTATAAGGAAACATTTTACATGCTAATGCAATTTGAGCATACTAGACATCAAATGAGGCTTAACAGTAAAAATTCTCCTAGATACCTGCATTTGTTAAGTGATGGAGGACAGCTTTTAAAAAACCCACGAACTAAAATAAAACCTGTCCTTTCGAGTCCCTATTCTCATCAGTTTTCAAAAGTTATGTGAATAAAAAGCAAGGTAGGAGTTGTAGTAAAGGGGACTTTCAAACATCTAATCCAGACTTTGGTTGTCTGTTTTTTAACATGTTTATTAGATTTATTTTGTGTATGAGCAGTTTTTAAAAAGACAGAGGGAGCTCATTTCCAATTCCCTGGAAAAACTGCCAAGTCATCATCTGAATCCTGTGCTCTCTGGCACCTATATTCATGACCCATCATAGGATGAAAGTTATTTTGTCTCATTATGTGTCATTCTACATACCCACCCTGCCCGGCACAACCCACCATTTCATTAATCACAGCCACAGGAATGTTTGTGGCTGAAGAAAAACTAACCATAGTCGCCCTCCCACTTGACCTTACAGAGGTTGGAACTTGGCTGTGATCCATCATAGCCGTAACCATTTTGAGTCTGAGTTTTTATCGTATACATTCTTTTCAGAGCATAGTATACTGTATGGAATATGACTGGTGTCTTGGGTGTGGTATGAGTTTACTATTCTCTGTTGTCTCGTGTATACAAGTTAATGAATGATTGTTGCTGGAATTCTAGTCCCAAATATCGCAGATCAAAGGAAAATGTACAGGAGACTCTTTAAAGCTCCTGATACATGGTGGTATTAGACAATGGAATTTTATCAGAAGAGGCCTATCCTCTAATATGAGCCAGTTCACTTTTTTTATTAGAATAAGAACTGTTTTCAAACAAATTGTGTCATATCTAAAAATGTTTTCTCTTATTTTTTTAATGTGAACTTCAAAATATTTCAAAGTAGCCATTCCTGGGAGGACTGTTTGACAGTATAAGCTATTGTTAACCACTAATTTGTAAATCTACGGGAAGATTCCAGCTGCCATATGCATAAACAATAGGTCACAGTCAACTATCACAAATTTTAAAATGAAATGAATTAGTATAAAGGAAAACTTTTTTAACCCAGAGTCCATCATGAGTTTTAGAAGGTCTTTGAACTAATTGAAATTATGTGTACTATTGTACATATTTGCCTTTTATTGAGAGGGAACAGATCTATAGCTTTCATCCGATTGCCAAAAGTATATGTGATTCAGTAAATGGTAGAAGTCACATATAAATTACTATTCCATTAGAAACAGTTCACATGAACACTGATTTGTCCCCTTTGCAGAAAAATCTGCCTCTTAAGTTTGAATCTGTACAATTGCAAGGTTTTGTCAATGGCTTTTCTATTCAAGAATTGATTGGGGGACAGAAAGAAGGAAACTAATTTTCAGCAAGTATTTACTCTGAGTCAAGCACTTAAACATATTATATCTAATTTAGTCCTCCCAAAAATGTTTTAAGTGTACCATTCAAGTGTACTATTACTGCACATTTAACAGGTGAAGAAACTAAGGCCCAAAGGTTAAGTGACTTACCCACAGTCAACCAGTGACAGGGCCCTGATCAAACCTGTGCTAACTACAAAGTTCCTGCACTTTCCTTCATTTCACCCAGGCTGTTTGATTTGAAATAGTGAATTCTCACACCTTCTTGGCTAGTGGCAACAAATGGTATGGAAAATTATTGTTTGTCTTCTCACCCTGTTAGTTAAGTCTGAAATTCTCTCATTCCCTCCACCCAACTGTCTTCACCCAAGTCACCAGGATCTCACCTGACTTGCTGCAGCTTTACATTGTCCCTGCCTGAACTCCCCTTCCTTCCTCCAATTGCTCCCTATGACAAGAACGAACATTTTAAAATGTAAATCTAATCATTGTCAAAATGCCTCTGACTTCCCATTGCCTCCAAAATAAAACTCAAACCCTAATCATGGTTTCTGGGCTCTTCCTGATCCGGATTCTGCTTTGTTTTCCAGGCTCACCCCTCACTGCTTCCCTCACCCTCTTAGATTCCAGCCATAATAAACTACTTACAATTCCCTATATATAGCTTTTTTGTACTTCTCTCTATTTGGAGCATTCTTCCCACTTCTGTTCATCTGGGTAACTCCTGTTTGTGTTGAAAAGCTATTTACAGAGCATTTCTTCTGGAACTCTTTCTTAACTCCTCAGGTCTGGGACCAAGTACCCTTCCCAAGTGCTCATAGCAGATCTTTTACTTACTCTTATAGTGTCATTGGGACCACTGTCATATATAGAGCTCCTTTGTACATTAGATAAAAACCCATCCTTCCTTTAGGAGGCCACAGCTCCATGTAAGGACACAATGCTTGGAGAGAGGATGGGCTACATTTCATGCTGCACTTACCCCTTTTCCAGGTTCTCTCATGCAAAGCACAGTTTGCACAGCCATGTGATGGTTCTGTGTGTTATTCATCAAATGGCATTGTAATTGCCTGTCCACTCATTTGCATCTCCAACTAAACACCAAGCTCACTAAGAACAGGGATTGTATTGTATTCATTGTTGTGTCCCAGCCCCTAAAATAGTGCCCTTCAAATAGTAAGCACTCAATAAATATTTGATGTCTAAATTCATGACTAAGTTAATGAATAAACACTTGAAAATAGTTTGCTGTCAACTATGCATTTGCAGAAATTGGTAAAAAGAGGAAGGCAAAAAAAAAAAATACTAATATCAACTGTTAAATTCAAGACAACAAACACTAAGTGCCTACGTGGTGGAAACTGTTATGAGGAAACAGAAATGAGGACATAGGCCCTTGCCCTCAGAAAACTTTCCATCTAATTAATAAGACATGTATGCAACTGATTAAAACTCAAAGCAGGATGTGACATTCGCTATTTATAATTAATTCAAGTTATAGAAAATTATTGAGGAAGAAATTTCTTCCAGTTAAATGAGGGATTCCTAAAGCTTCATAGAGAAAGAAGGTGATGAGAGACCTAAACTTTGAATTACAGGTAGAATTTCAATAAGGGAAATGTTGGGACAAGGGCCAAAGTGAGGAGGAAACACTCAGGCTAAGGAACTAGCACAGGCTGATTGGAAAGCAAGGGCTTCTTTGAGGAACATTGTAGCTGCAGATAAGGCTGTTTCCAGATAGGTGGAGAGTCAGGTTATAGTTGGCCTTGAATGCAGTGCTAAGGAGTTTACAGTTTAGCAGCGGGGAGCTATTAGAGGTTTCTAAGAAGGAAAGTGACACAATCAGCTTTATTTTAGAAAGTCATTTGGAAAATTACTTTTAAAGTGTCTTCTCTCCCTTTTGCCCTTGATCACAGTAAAATAGAAAATTTAAAACACCAAAAACTAGAGACCAGTTTAAGAATTTCACTCTCCCTATATTTCCAGTCTATCTCGATGCCAGGTTCTTCCCAGATACTACCTTTACGTTGACCTTCTGTCACAAGCTTGCAGTTTCCCACTATCAAAATCGTTTCTAAGCTCTCAGTGTTAGCAAACTCAGGTGGCTTCAGGGAAAAGACAACAGAGGGGGTTTGTCTGGGACCAATAACCAAGCTCTGCAACTTTCAAAAGGAGCTTGGGGAAATGGCCTCACTGCTTTATTATTGATCACATCCCATGACCACCTTCTCTAACCTTATTTGACACTAAAGGACAACCTTCTCATTAACCACTCATTTAAAGATAAATAAGTGCATGCATTTATATAAGGAATAGGCAAATATAAGTCTAAAATAAAGAATTTCTCTTACAGAAACTTTCAGTAAGAGCTTTTAGGTACCACATATTGTACTTTCTGACTGTAGATAAGCAAGCTATTCCTTGGAAGGCATCCACAGGTCTTGACTCACCTTGCTCAAAGACAATAGCCCTAATAAGGAAAACATCTGTATACAACAGGGACTGGGGCCTCAGGCTCTCCTGAGGGTCCTTTAGAATGTTACCGTGTAGGCAGCAAATTGGGAGGTAAGCTGGAAAGGGAAAAACTAAAAGCCAAGAGCCACTTAAGTAGTTCAAGAGTAATTAGGGTCTAAAATGGAGTAGGAGCCGAGGAATGGAAAGCAGGAATGGACCTAGACAAATCACAGATAACCGACACAGCATTGTGCCTGTTGAACATGGAGCCACAAGAGGTTGTTTCTTTAAAAACAATAAAATCAAAAATAGCCCCGGCCAGGTGGCCCAGTTGGTTGGAGCGGCATCCCAGGCATCAAAAAGGCTGCAGGTTCAATTCCGGTTGGGGCACATATCCAGGTTTGGGTTCAGTCCCCAGTTGGGGCGTGTGCAGGAGGCAGCTGATCAATGTTTCCCTCTCACATCGATGTTTCTCTCTTTCTTCCTCTCTCTCTAAAAGCAATAAAAACATATCCTCGGCTGAGGTTTAAAAAAATCAAAAATACCCTAAAGGGTTCCAGGTTGGGATTTGGGGGATGTGGCTGATACCTCTAACAGAGATAAGGAAAAGAAAGTAAATTTGTAGGGAATGCGATGAATTTTGGACATTCTGAGTCTGAAGTGCTAATGTCCGTCAGGCATTTAGAGGTTCAGACTAGAATTCAAAGGAGAGTTAAGACTAGATGTGTATATATAGAATCCTTCACTTATGAAATAAACACTTAGTATCATATAATACAAAAAAAATGGAGGGTCTTTCTTATAATGAAATTTAAAAGCTTATAAATGTATTGTTCCTGAAAGGAAGACAAATTCCAGATGACAGCCTCAAGAAGAGATTGGTGAAAAACCATTAAAAAATATAACATATTTGTTTCAATAAATTATAAAAATCCATTGTCTCCATAATAACCTAGCTAATAAATAAGAAAAATTTGCTTTAGTGCAAGTGAAGGGTAGAGAAGATCGACAGAGAAAACAAGAGATCAAAGGAAAATGGAAAAGGAAGGAAAGGAAAACACTATTTTGACGTGAGGAAAAAATTCTGCTGTTGGGACATCAACAAAGCAAAAGATGGATAGAAGTTGTATTCACTTATGCTGAGCCAGCATGTGCCTTTGAGAAATATTTATTTTTCTGGCCATTTCTATTGCATAAATACATTTTAAAAGTTTTAAAACCTCTTACTTTTCTTTAATTCTCATGAGATTTGTTAGAATTACACATAACAGAGTGAAATAAAAGAAGCAAAGGAGAAATATTTCTAATTGCACATGAAAATATTAACTTACCTTTTTTTCACATACCTCCTGAGTGGTCCCCATACTGCTAAAAATTGCCAAGCTCACTGAGAGAACAGAGGCTGAGAAGTAGGCGTGGAACCCAAGAGTAGCCAGTGGGACTTGCAGGGCCGCCCCTTCAGTCCCTCAGCTGTGGGAATGAGCTGAGCACGTTGTCGCTCATCTCGCTGCTCTGCGGACTTCCTCATTGAAGTTACCACCTGTATTCTTCTTATTTGATTACTTCTATATTTATAAACTTCATCATCAATACTTTTTTGTATACGTGTGTTTTTGTATAGAGGACTTTTAAAAGACATCATTTTGTTGTTGTGAATCCTCACACGAGGACATTTTTCCCACTGATTTTTAGAGAGAGTGGAAGGTTGGGAGGAAGGGGGGGAGAGAGAGAGAAAGAAAGGGAGGGAGGGAGAGGGGGAGAGAGAGAGGCGAGAGGGACACATCAATTAAGGTTGCCACCCACACGTGCCCTGACCAGGGGCCAGGGATCAAACCTGCCACACCAGCCAGGGCAGAAGACACCATTTTTTAAAATCATCATAACTCTTTCAACTCACAGAAGAGTCAAGTGAAGGCATTAGTAAGGGACAAAAGAAAATATCATTTGACTTTTACCAAAAGCAATCAGGTAGTTTCCTTATCATTTGCCTTAAAATCCTTTCTACCTCCTCCAGTGGCAGTAGGGCAGCTTAACCAATGCCTAGTGCCTGCCACACAGTAAATGCTCAAAAACTATTTGTTGGATGAATTAATCAGTTATTCAGCAAATAGTATGTATTGGGCACTGTTGTTGGCATTGTAGAAACAGTAGTAAGTTAAAGTTCTTACTCTCATGGAGCTTATGAAATATTGGGAGAGGTGACCAATAAACACACATATCTAGCAGTTATAAATGCTGAAGTGGAAAATAAGGTAGGATGGTAGGATGGGGGAAAGAGTTTATTTTATGTATAAGGTCATCAGAGAAGCCCTTATTCTGAGTGAGATGGAAAAAGCTACTAGAATATGGGAAATAACAAGCTTTATATCATCTGACTTTTATTTTAAGAGAATCCTCTAGTTGCCATGTAGAGAAATACGGTAGGGGCTCAAGGACAGAAGCAATCAGACAAGAAGTTTTTGCAGTAATCTAAGTAAGAGGTGATGGTAGCGTAGACTAGGAGATGAGATTAGAGAGATTGAGAGTAGGGGAGGGATTTGCAGATTTGCAAATTATGTAAGACCATGGTAAAATCTTCACATTTTATTCTCAATAAAATGAGAGGCTGCCGAAGTGCTTTGAAAAGAGAGGTTATATGACCTGGTGAACTGAGGCAAGGATGGAAAGCAGGAGAGACCAGTTAGGATAATACGTGGAGTAATCTAGGTAAGAAATAATGGTCGCTTGGACTAGTATGGCAGTAGCAGAGGTGGTGAGAAGTGATCAGATTCTAAGTATGTTTTGAAAGTTAGAAAGGATATGATACATTAGTAGAGTAAAAAAGAAATCCAGGTTTATTGCCTAAACAACTGGAAGAATGGAGTTGCCATTTCCTGAGTAAAAGGTGATGGGGAAGACTTCAGGAGAGGTTTGGCGGTAGAGACAGGGTAGGAATCAAGTGTTCTCTTTTGAAACTGTTACGTTTAAGAAGCTTATTTGATATCTAAGGGGAGATATTGAGGAAGCAGATAGATTCATGAGCATAGAATTCAAGGAAGAGGCAAAAGCCATAAATTTAAAGTCACCAATGTATAGATGGGACTAGAGTAAATCACTTAGGGAGTGAATGTAGAGAGAGAAAAGAAAAAGTCAGAAGACATCATGGGGCAGAAGTCAGAAAGGTAAGGAAAATCCACCAAAGGAGAGGAAAGACCAGCGAGAGAGGCAGAAGTAGGAGAGAGTGGCAATGGAAGCCTGAGGGAAGAGAGTTCTGAAAAGGGAAGAGTATGGTCAAATGTGTCAGATGATGCTGATGGGTCAAGTCAGATTCACATTCAGTCTTAAAATTTTATTTGGCAAAGTGACATAGTGGAGCTTTATACGTGTATTTTGGGGGAGTGATGGAGACAAATGTCTGATTGGAATGGGTTTGAGAGGGAATAGGCTTCCTGCAAAGAAATAAACAGAGAGAGCACAAGCCTATAGATTAAAGGAGACTTAAAAGACATTGATTAATCACAGTGTGTGGACCTTGTTTGGATCCTGATGCAGATAAACAGATTGTAAATATAAATAAGTGGATAATCAGTGAATGAATAGATATTTGTGAAGTAATTGGAAATGTGAACACTTACTGAATATTTAATTATATTAAGGGTTTATTGTTAATTTTTTCTAGGTGTGATAATGGTACTGTGGATATATTTTTAAAGTCTGTTTCAAAGACATATTTATGTATTAAATGATATATGGGGTTTACATCAAAACAATAAGTGTGACTGAGAGGAGTGGTGGGAGGAATAAAGGAAATAAATTAATTGGCTGTGTTTTATAATTATTGAAACTGGGTATTAGTTACCATCCTTGTCTGGTTTCTTTGACTGTGCAGTTCAACTTTTTATTTTATTTTATTTATTTATTTTTAAATAATCTTTATTGATTTCAGAGAGAGGAAAGGAGAGGGAGAGATACAAACATCAACGATGAGAGAGTCATTGATCGAGCCCGCAACCCGGGCATGTGCCTGGACCGGGAATCGAACCCCGATCGCCTGGATCCTAGGTCGATGCTCAACCGCTGAGCCATGCCCAGACAGGCAACTTTTTTATTTTAATAAAATCAGAATATGCACAGCACATGCAGTGCTAGCACCTAATTGCCTGTGTTTTTATATATTTTTTATATTTTTCTTAATAAATAATTAAAGAGACCGGGGAGAGATGAAATGGAGATGGAAACTATAGGCAACAGAAAATTAAAACAAGAGAACACATTGAATTAGTGCACTACAATTATTTATATATTCCTTTATATAACAAACTATTTTTAAAATTTTAAGATAATATCTTAACACTATCAAATTACCTAATCTCAAAGATTGGTTCCAAGAATAGCAGACTATAGATACACCATAGCATGGATTCTGACTATCCCAGGCACCATTAGAATAGCTATCCTTAAAATAAACATGGGTTGAAAGCCTGGACCACATAATGGCTGTTTTATAAACTCCCATTTTTTTATTATCACATAATTAACCATTTCCAGTATATAACTTCCTGGAATTACCTGTTCTGCTCCTTACTTGTCACAAGTGTCCACAGTAGTGTGTAAGATGATTTCTGACCTTGTGTTCACCTTCTTGGTTTAGCCCTGCTGCTGGTTTAACTTCTGTGAGTGAAATAAGAAAGTAAGGCAGCCACTGTTTTATTACTATAAAACTGGTTTCACACCTTATAGAGTATTCTTTTCAGTGTTAATGAGGTATAATTGACACTTAGGAATTGTATATATTCAAGGTGTACAACTTTTTTTTGATATATGTATATATTATGTAATGATCACCACAATCAAGCTAATTAACATATTCATCACCTCACAGTTACCATTTTCTTTCCTTTTTTCTTAACAAATTTCAAGTATACAATACAATATTCTTATACTTGCTGTACATAATAAGTGTAGTCACCAGAACTTTACATTAGGTCTCCAGAACTTTTTCATCCTGAACAACTGAAATTTGTACCCTTTGACCAACATAGATGTGAGACACATCGATCGGCTGCCTCCCGCACACGCCCCGCCCAGGCCCAGGGATTGAACCTGCCACCCAGGTACTTGCCCTTGACTGGGAATCGGACCTGAACCTTTCAGTGCACGCGCAGCAACTCTACCCATCTCCTCTCCCTGCCCTCTTGATCCTGGCACCATTCTACTCACTTCTGTGAGTTGGACTATATTTGATTCCACATATTAGTGAAATCATGCAGCATTTGTCTTTATGTGTCTGGCTTATTTCACTTAGCATCACGTCTTCCAGGTTTACCCATGTTGTGAAAAATGGCAGGATTTCTTTTTTTAAGTTGGTAATATTCCATTGTGTGTGGTGCATGGTAATATTCCATTGTGTGTGGTGCATATGTGTGTATTACATTTTCTTTTTCCGTTATCCATCAGTGGACACTTCGGTTGTTTCCCTATGTTGGCAATTATGAACACAGTGAACATTGGAGTGCAGGTACCCCTATGAGATCCAGATTTATTTCCTTTGGATAGTTACCCGAAGTAGGATTGCTGGATCATATGGTAGCTCTATTTTTTATTTCTTTTTGTTAATCCTCACCTGAGGATATTTTTTTCATTGATTTTTAGAGAGAGTACAAGGGAGGGAGGGAAAGGGGAGAGAGAGAGAAACATAGATGTGAGTCACATCAATTGGTTGCCTCCTACACACGCCCCGACCAGGCCCAGGGATTGAACCTGCCACCCAGGTACTTACCCTTGACCGGGAATCGGACCTGCAACCTTTCTGTGCACGGGCCGACACTCTAACCACTGAGCCAAGCTGGCTAGGGCTATTTTTAATTTTTTGAGCAACCGCCAGTGGCTGAACCAGTTTACTTTTCCACCAATAGCACAGAGGGGCTCCTTTATGTAGTTTATTTAAAAAAAATAAACTTATGTAGTACTCTTAAAAAAACCCACAAAATTGTACTTGATTATATAATTGAAGGAAGAGATCACTAGAGTATTAGATAAATCATCCCTTCCTCTTTCCTACTGATCTTTGCCATAGCGCTTATGTTTCTAATTGGAATCCCTGAGATGGGCAGTTCAGATGATCAAGACCTTTATTAATGACCCCAGAAATCTCTTAAATCTCTTAAGTCAGGACAAGACAGCATTTGAGTTATATTAACTCAAGGTCACACTGTACTTTAGATGGAGAAATCACCCCATAGTCTGTCTCTTATCTCAAATATGTTTATCGGAGTTGGCTGGCCAACTCTTAGAAATAGATACATGATTTGCATAAGGTATCAACCTAGCCCCAACCACACAGTGTGAGAAATAGTAAATGTACACATATTTTTAGTATTCCAGAGGGTCAGGAGGACACATAGACTAATATAGCATCAGCCTCACATCCATAAAACCAAAAAGATGAAATCACTACAGCTGCTCTTTACAGGATAATTGCCGGTTCCCTTATTCAGTTTCATGCCCAACCACAAGTGATGCATATTTTCATACCCAAAATTTAGCATTATTTGGGGGGAAAAGAGTGGCCAAATAAAATGGAAGAGAGAAAAAGCCTTCTTAGATTGAGCTCCACCAGGGTGTTAGCCCACTCATGCCAGTTGTTCAGTCTCCAATGTGATCTTAAAACTCACAAGGCCAAAGTTTCACATCAAGAAAATTAACTGTCCTGCAGTGTGCTCCTTGCAGAATCTTGCAGAAGCCCGATTTTCTTAACTTCCTGCTTCTACCAAAACCCGTGTCCTAGGACACCCAGTGTGCTCCTCTCAGACCTCTCCTATTCTCAGCTTCTCAGTTCTTAGCCTTAGTTAACCTGCACTACTCCGTGGCAAGTCAAAAATCCCTTCCCTCACTCATTCTCCCCCTGCCGCAGAACTTGACTTCCTCTGGGCAACATGCCAGCCTCTTAGCCAAGCTAAGATGCAAGATAAAGAGAGAAAGCAGATGGAGTGGCACCATGGTAGCCAGCCACTTCCAGACAGTGCCATTTGGAGGTATGCCAACCCCAGCCCTAGCAATGAATACCACCCCCACAGCCCACTAACCAGAGGAGTGACAGAAATGCAAGAGTTTACCCTCTCCACATGGGAGTACAGCCCACAGACTTGCAGTGCCCCTGCAATCTGTGAGTCCCCAAATGCTATGCCAGCAAACACCAGATCCTGCCAACTCCACATGGGATGTTGCCACCTGTCTCATTTGTGCCATTTGAGGAACCCCATTCTCCCCACCTAGGATTGGTCTAACCAATTCCAGCCCTATGAATACGTTAGCCTCTTTAGTGCAAAGTAACTTACTGTCCACACAAGACTGTACCTGTAAAAATTGCAGTTTGAGGTCCCAGATATACCTGACCAGCAAATGAATCCCATTATCTAATAAAATGATTTTCAATTCTGGCTACACAATAGAATCCTATGGCAGGCTTTAAACAAACAAACAAACAAACAAAAACCTGGAGCTCCATCCTAAGAAACTCTATTTATTACTTGTCTGGAGAGGGCCTGAGTATCACTGCTTACTAAAAGCACCCTGAAGATTCTGATGACTCCATAACCACTGGTCCAATGCGATATCCTGCCACTTCCACCAGGAGTATTGCTCAGAACGTCTAGGTTTGTCATTTCCATTTGACACCAGGCCTCTCCCAAAGCTGCAGCTTGCAGTCTACACTAGGACCCTAACCAGCCAGGTCCAGCACCCTGTATGTTTACTCCCTGAAGCTGCTAAGGCCCGGCCAGACAGAGAGCAAAAGATGACGAAAGCCTGAATTCCCCTCTGTCCCGCCACATCTTTCCATGAACAACATGGCTTTTCCACAAGGTGGGAACCACCCCTGTGCATTCACAGCCCTTTCTTCCTCCCAGGCCTGTCAAGCTATAGCCACAGAGAACGCGACCCGAACAATGCACCTGGCCACACCTAGGTCCCCATTCCCTTCAGGTGTCAATGATGAAAGTGGATGGAGAGTGGGAATATCTGTCCTAATTCCTGCTCAGTTCAGCTCCCTGTGCAGCTTTGGTAATAGCCATTCAGACCCCCTGGTGTTGCTCGTTACTCCTTCCCCTACTGACCCACAAGTTCTGCAAACACTGGAACAGCACCTGGTGCTTAGTAGGCGCTCAGTGAAATGGTTGATAAATGAATGAACAAATGAATAGGTAGGTGGAGAGGAGGAGCTGTTTCCATGATAGTGGAAAAGAAATGATGTATGTAACACGGGTCAATGGGACCACAAGCAGGGGATCGGAGGAGCAGAACTTGTAATTTTCACCTGAAAACTCAGCATCTGTTCTCTTTCTCTACTTACGCACAACCTTGCTTTTTTTCAAGGCACCTGAACTTTTCTTACGTCCTTCTGCTCGGTGTCTGCCTTTCTCAGACCTCCACACTGCAGCACCCTGCTTGTTCCCAAGTGCCCTGTGCTGCCAGCTTTGCCTTTGCCGCGTTCCGGTTCCACGGCAGCCTCGCCGCTCTGTCCCTCCTCACAGTAACAGTGGGGACTCTTCCCAGCTCCACAGCATAGTTTGAGGGAGATTAGCGAAATGTGCAGGAAGCCCTTCCTTGCTCTGCGGTGTTTTGAAAGCACTGAACACTACGACTGCTTATCCACAAGGCCTTTGGAGAGATGGTTTGTTTACCTTAGAATTCCGGCCTAAAGGGTGCTTGTTTTGCCGCGTGTGGGAGAGGGAAGCGAGAGGATCCGACAGCCCCGTGGCAGCAGAGACCGCGCTGCGGCACGTGGCTCGGCTGGCCGACTCGGCCCCCGTTACGGACGGGGCTCAGAGAAATACGGGAAGATCAGCTCGCGCTCGCGCTGGACATCACTTGGTACCTTTTGAAATACAGGTGCATTGTTTCTCTCCAACATTAATTACCATTAAGGATTCTCTCTGTGGCTCTAAAGAGTGTAGGATCTGAGATGTGAACAGCCGTATGAATCTCTGCAGGCACTGTGAGAAAGATAGAGATCAATGGGGTCCGCAGTATTGAGATCCACTTATGCGAGTTGTTTTGAAGACTGCTGAGATCCCAGTCCAGCAGTATCTATTCCACCTACATACTGATACCTTTATCCTTTTGGTTTAAGATAGTGTTTTTCAAAATACTGTCCATGGGCTATACCTGCTTCAGAATCATCTAGTGGTATTTCCTTAAAACAAACACCACATGCCTGAGCCCCAGATCAATACAGCAGAATCTCTGGGGTGAGGTCTTGGACTTATCTTCACCAAACCGCTCAGCTCATGCTTTGGAACCATGAAGTCTAAACTACTGGCTTGAGATTTTTACCAACAATTAA
The DNA here is from genome assembly GCF_964146895.1 of Miniopterus schreibersii. Lineage (NCBI taxonomy): Eukaryota > Metazoa > Chordata > Mammalia > Chiroptera > Miniopteridae > Miniopterus > Miniopterus schreibersii. Next base: position 65,337,409 of record NC_138101.1, on the reverse strand, counting down.
GTTTCAAATACTCCCAAGAAGCAATAGCACTGTGAGCAGATAGTGGTTGTATTTCTGGAAAGATCTGAGATCAGGTTATGATGAAGTAATTGAAAGGAACGTGAGGACACAAATAGCCAAGGAATTACGCAGATGGGGGGGATGTTTTTGGGGAGCAAATAAAGGGGGGCCAGGAGCTGATGGGAAATAGAGCCTGTTCCCAACAAAGGGTAACCTGCACAACCAAAGGTACAAGGAATGGAGAAAGGTAATCAGTGATCCTGGATAGGTAGACACAGGCCAGGTCAGGGAGACGTGTATGTCTTGATAACTTCAAAGTCCTTTTTGCTAGACATCTAGAAGACTTCTTGGATCAGCCCTACAAATTCATTCTAACCTTATGGTCTCAAACTGTTTATTGTGGTTGCTCCAAAAACATATTACAACCAGTTTACAGGCCACCCTCTCTGGGTTATTGTGCATGGGATTATAATAACTAACAAGTTGACAGTAATATCAAAAGTTGTTCAATATAGTCCTGCCCAGGTGGCTCAGCAGGTTAGAACGTCATCCCGTACACCAAAAGGTTGTGGGTTCGATTCTCAGGGCACATACCTAGGTTGTGGGTTCGATCCCTGGTTGGGGCATCTATGGGAGACAGGAGGCAACCAATCGAAGTTTCTGTCTCTCTCTTCCTCTCTCTCTCTCTCTCCCCTTCCTGTCTCTCTAAAAATTAATAAAAACATGTCCTTGGGTGAGGATTGAAAAAATGTTCAATGTAGATTTGAGAATGTTTTGACTATTGTTAAAAGCATACATGAAAAATAGGAATATTAATGACTTCTCGAGATCTTGAGAGGAAGACTGAGGACAGAGGTGGGAGAAGTTTACTTCTCACTCTATACCCTTTTATGCTGCTTGAATTGTTTATGCCTATGTTTACTGCCTATTCAAACAAGTTTAAATGGGAACTAAAGAGACACATTTATTTCATAGCATAAAGAAGTTGTCAACATGAGTAATTTAAAACCAAATTAGTGCTACCACAGTGATAGCAACAGTATCATTAGTTTTGATACTTTTGAGGAAAATAGGATTGGATGAATACAAATTTTGTATGTCCTCTATAAAATTGGCCTCTTTTTTTTCTTTCTTTCAGTTTGCAGCACATCTTGTGAAGATGAAATATCCAAGAATCTGTATTCTAGATGGTGGCATTAATAAGATCAAGCCAACAGGCCTCCTCACTGTCCCATCTCCTCAGATATGAAGAGCCAAGAGGATGACTGTCAGAAGGACAGAGGGCCATCAGCTCCAACAGCGCAGCTCTTCACAGCCTTGCCATCCTAAGAGAACTAGGCTTCCAGAGTGTCACATTTCTGTCATGAATTCTGTCATGAGACTTTTTTAAAAAATCTCCAGACCCAAATGTTCAACTACCCAGGCAACAAACTTGACTGTACATGTATTGCTGAAAGAATTTTCTTAACAGTGAAATCCTATCATGTATTTTTAGCACATTGTGACACAAAGCCAGAGGAATTCAGCTGACAAGGCAGATTTAGCATTATCAAGAAATCTCACTTGCACTGAAAAAGCTGTCTTCCGTCACGCTGAACAGTCCTAGCAAAGGTATTATTTAGAAATATAGAGTGAATGTGGGCTGAACTCAATGTTCCATGATAATGAGAAGTGAAAGGCTTTTCATAATGCATTCCTTATAAGTAAGTGCTATATTTGGTAACTCATTTTTGGCCCAGACAAGTTCTGTGTGTGTGCGTGTGTGTGCGTGTGTGCGTGTGTGTGTGTACCTGTTTAGAGGGAGAAAAATTTATCCCATTGAAGAAAGTAATAATAGTCTACTTCCAGAAAAATGAAAGTGTGAAACCATTCATATTAGATAGAATATTTATTCAGCTTCTGTAGCGGAGAAATCCAAAATAAGAGTGACGTAGACAAAGTAGAACTTTATTTCTCTCTCACTTAGTCAGTGTAGGGCTAGTGTATTTGTTTCATTTTCACCAAGAACTCAGGTGTCTTTTCTCATTGCTTTACCACCCCCAACATGTAGCTTTTTCCTCATGGATCAAGATGGCTGCTCAACTCTCGCCATCACAGCTGCAATTCAGGAGGAAGGAATGAAGGAGGAGGGAGTTGGGAAGGAAGGAAGGAAAGAAATGAGAGGAGAAAGAAGAAAGGAAGAAAGGTGAAAGAAAAGTTACGACGTGCTGCTTCTCTGAGGGCAAAAACCAGAAGTTGCACATATTACTTCTGCTTACATACCACTGGCCAGAATTGAGACATGTGGCCACCCCCAGCTATTGGGAAACCAGGAATATAGTCTTTGGCTGGGTGGCCATTTACCCAGCTTAAAAGAAAAAAAAAAAATGAGTGATAAGAGGAGAACACATATTGAAGGACAGCTAGCAGCCTCTGCCACATTATTCTAAAAATTAAGTACTACACTGAATCATAAATATCACAATTTTATTTACCATGAAGGAAAAAATGCAGCCAAATAAACTGTGGCACAACATCAATTATAAGATGCATCCCATTTTAAAAATGTGCATCTTAGAATTATTGATACAGAGTACATCTTTGACTATTTTCAATTTTATTTTAACTAAAACACGTTCTTTCATCTTTAACTTATATTCCTTGTCAGTCTTAGGACTACTTAGGCAGAACATTTTAATAAGAGCCTCAATTCAACTTTCTGGGCTATGGTTTTATTATTGGTGCTTGTTTTGGGTTTTTGCATCTATTTTTTTTATTGAGATATAATTTACATACCATAAAATTCACCTTTTAAAATGTATAATTTAGTGTTTTTTCATATGTTCACAGAACTGTGCAATCATCACTCTAATTCCAAAACACGTTCATCACCCCAAAAAAGAAATCCTGTATCTGTTAGCAGTCATTCCCCCTCACCCCTCCCAAGGTCTTTGATTTAATTTTTGTATATAGAATTTGATGTGTATCCAACTTTATTCTTGCATATGGGTATCAAGTTGTCCTATGGGCCACATCCTTTTGTTTGTTTTTCTCAATTATAGTAATTCACCAAATATGTTTTAATACCTACTGTGCAAGACGCTAACATAATCAATAATTACATTATTCTGTGATCCCCTACGTAATATGCAAAGAAAATTGTGAGAATAAATGAGAAAACAATGTTGCCACAGTTTCTCTGACATCTTTGTTGGACCGTCATCTCCCCTGGTTAGGGAAGCGGCGAGTCCTCCTACCCTTTCCTGCAGCCGCTGATGACTTCTCTGGCTTCCCAGTCATAGCGCAGCGCTGGCGCTCATTAGAAAGAGTGAGTGCCAACGTAGCCCTACTGGGAAAGCAGAGGAGGGTGGAGGGCGGTTTGGATTGAATGTGGCTGTGGGCAGTGGGACAGGATAAAGACCTGAGTGTCCTGAGGACAGCTGTGTGAGAAGATAGTAGCTAGCCTTCATCACAATTTTGCATTTGATCTTTCTTAAAACTTGATACATGTAGGCTTTTGAAAAAATGCAAGGTTATTAAACATTCAAATTATGAATAACATTTAATATTCTCAACAGTAAAATCAGAAATAGCATACAGTCACTGCTAGGTGCACATGCAGAGCATGTTATTTGATGACAGAGGTTTCAACAAAGTTGACCTCAACAGCTATTTATTGAGTTAAACCTATATACGCCATGATTTATAGAGGTCCTTGTCATTATGTTATTCTGCACTATCACTATCAGCAATGTTTTCTTCTGGCATCAGCAGTCTCTGCCTTCTGCTTAGAATGCCCTTATGACCACTACCTCTGACCCTGTAGACACACACACACACACACACAAATTCTTCATAATCCAACATCAGTAGCATCTCCTCCAGTCTCTGACTTCCCCGTGCTGCGTTAAGAACCTCAAATCTATCAAAGCATTTCATTTATACTTGTAATAACAGACTTATTACATCATTTTGCAATTATCTGTTCACATTTGGGCCCAATATTAAAATGAGCTCCTTTAAGGTCAGAGACCATAATTTATATTTCTTGTTATCTTCAGCAATCCACGGCACTGGAGAAGCTTGATAAATGTAAAATTGGATTGAATAGAATCTCTAGCTTAGGGATTTTAGGATCTCTATGAATGGAAAAAAATTTAAAACAACCAGGTAATTTTTTCAAGTACCGAACTTCTCTGGTACCTGATGAAGATAATTAAAATCTCAATCCACTGAGTGAAGAAAGGATCTCTAATGTACACCCATCTCTAAAATGTTATGATCCTAGAAGCTGGAACAGATAACTTCGAACAACAGGGTAAGCTAAGCTAGTTGCATCCCTTTTCCAAAACACAGAAATGCTAGATTTAAAAAGAATATTAAAAATGTCTAATACTTTACCAAAGTTGAAAAAAATCAGAAATTCCTTGATGTCAGATAGGAAGAGGAACTGACACAATATCAGGCCCATGGGATATCAGATATTACTATAGGCCCTAGGAACTGAGGTTTTAACATGCACATGGGGCTGGAAGACACAGCCTTGGGCCTTCTGGTAGAGAGGTGGTATTAAGTCAATGGGGGGAAAAGGGGACATCTGTTTTTTGAACAATAAAAAAAAAAAATTAAAAATAAATTTAAAAAAAACAACTGCAAAATAACAGTCTCAACTCTGCTCCATGAAATGACTAGGAATAACTTCACACCAAATCGGGAGGCTGCAAGGGAGATTGTCATGGCCTGGTGTTCTGAGTGAAGGAATTCAAATCCCCCGATGTAGGACAGATGGAAGTATTCAAAGGAAAGACTGAGGTAAGTCCCCAAATTAGAACAGGCTTTAGGGCATGTGTTCATCTGACTATTTAAAAATGAGAACAACGAATTATAACAAAAGTTTGGAAAGCGTAGATGGTGCCAGATCTCTCTTCGACCCCTCTGTTTTCTCCTCCAAATGGTTGTAGAAAAACACTTTTTCTATGCAGTGGTCTCATTTGGTCAAATCCACTCTAAGGGAGAAGACAGCTGTGGAGCTGGTGGTGTTTCACTCTGTCAGAGTCATCATCCTCTCTTTGGTATGCATTCTGGCTTTACATACGCCTAGTACTAACCAAATAATGCGTTTTTATTTTAATCCTTACCCGAGGATATATTTTTGCCATTCCTTTTTCAGAGAAAGTGGAATGGGGAGAGAGAAAGAAACATCAATGTGAGAGAGACACATCGATTGGTTGCCTCCTGCACGCACCCCAACTAGGGCCGGGGATCAAGCCTGCGACCATGGTATGTGCCCTTGGCCACAATCGAATGCAGGACACGTTAGTCCATGGGCTGATGCTCTACAAATAATTCATTTTTATCTGGAAAAACATTCATTAAGCCAAAGAGTGGAAGCAAATGATAATATTTATGATAAATTTTTGTTTGTGGCCCAGCCGGCATGGCTCAGCGGTTGAGCATCGACCTGGGATCCAGGAAATCAAGGTCCAATTCCCGGTCAGGGCACATGCCCAGGTTGTGGGCTCGATCCCCAGCAGGGGGTGTGCAGGAGGCAGCCGATCAATGACTCTCATCATTGATGTTTCTATCTCCCTCTCCCTTCCTCTCTCTCTGAAATCAATAAAAATATATTATTTTTTAAAAAGTTTGTGTGGTCAGTCACAAGGCGAATTACCTTTCACAATTACCAACTTGGATTTTATGTGGAAAAATAACAGGGAAATGTTACAAACCTTCACTGCCTGACACTAGAAATTTAGCATGTGCAATTGTTCTCACATAACCTTCAGGTTTTGTAATCCAGTTTTATCTCATTTAATATAAGAAATAGCACACATTGTAAATAAGCTACTTAAAAGGTTAGCTACACTTTTTAAAAGTTGTATGCATTTATATCTTTTCTGAGTAATTTTCTTGCTAACATCTTATAAAAAGTACTTGTCACATGAAGTGTAAATTTGTATCTTGCAAGTTCAGGATTCTATAGTTAGATTGTGATATTTATGGCTTTTAAGCCTAATGTCTCCTCTTAGATTGGCATTCTTTAATACCCTTTCTCATTCTTGTCCCAGGACCCATTTTTAGTTTACATTGTCTGCAGCATTTCAATAATATTGTTCTGTTCTAATGCTCACCGTGACCAATAAACAGTGCACGGGTGGGTCCCAAGGCACTGTGCTGCCAACATTCCTGGATATTATGTATTAATCCCCAGGGCAGTGGAGGTTAAGCACTCTCCTGTCTTGGCTTAAGACTAATCTGGGAACTATAACAAATGCATTTAAAGCATTAGATCAGATTCTAAATATTGCTTCCTACTACATTAAAAGATTCAACTTCTGAAAATATTACTGTCTTTCTACATATCTGTGACTTTTTAAAAAAAACTGTACATGTTCTATTCTTCTTAAAAATTGTAATAGTGGGTTTGCTAGTTAAAGCATTAACACCTGAGATAATTATGTATTAACTTTCTCATTAACCTAGGAAATTTATTTTTGTTTCCTATTATTATTAATTTTTTCTCAACCATATTAGCATATTTTTCAGTCCTTTAGGGTACAATAATTTAGTATTTTAGGGCTTATGTTGTGCTAGAACTGGCTCCTTGTGGCTTGGGAGAGCTGAATGCTGCACCCATTTCTTTCGAACTCCATGTTCAGTGATCTTACATTGGTAGCTTAAAATTGGCCACACCATAAAAATAGGCAAACATCACAAATCACAGCTTTCTATTTATTTATTTCTCTGTTTTGAAAGCCAGTCAATATTTACCAACAAACCACTGATTTTAACCATTCTATAGTTATATATATATATATGTATATATTTATATATACATTTTAAATATATCTTTATTGATTTCAGAGAGAGGAAGGGATAGGGAGAGAGAGAGAGAAATATCAATGATGAGAGTCATTGATTGGCTGCCTCCTGTACACCCCTGCCGGGGATCGAGTCTACAACCTGGGCATGGGCCCTGACTGGGAATCGAACCATGATCTCCTGGAGAAAAGGTCGATGCTCAACCTCTGAGCCAGGCTAGCCGGGCCATTCTATGGTTATATTATCTATAGATACAGATCATGAAGGTACAAAGAATTTTAAAGTTCACTGAATCCAAACATCATTGCTCCAAACAATAAGAACAGTGAAATGAGCTTGCAAAAATCATGCAGCTAATAAAAGATCCACAATTACAATTCTGCTTTCCTGATTTCTAACCCATTTCTCTGCTTACCACAGATAGAGAAGGGAAAGGACACCAATTCCAACCCATTACATATGTATTCCAGGTCAACTTTAGGTCAGGCCCTTTGTTCTATGATGTGTGGGATACAAAAATGAAGCACTTAAAATGTTGATTAAGCTCATTGTTGACTCTGTGACACAGAAGTGCCACTTAATATCAGCTCCTAGCAGATAACACTCTCATCAGCCCTACCATATCCACCCATATAGTAAAGATTAAAAGAGAGAGAGAGATAAGCAGGACCAAATTTGACCTTTAACCTTTGTCTTCTATATCTTAGCCAGGGATCAGGCACAAAGGATGGGGAAAGTCCTGGTATCAGTATCCTAGTCTTGTGGAAAGCCAAGGGGGTGGGGGAGGGGGGGAGTGGGCTAGCAGAGGCTGGGAGGGGGGTAGCTAGTTTCTGGGTCTATTAATCATAAAAGAAATGAAGGTCATTTAGGTCATTTGCTAACTTAAAATTTATTTTTATGCTATGATAAACTATCCTGATTATTCTTGTCAGATAGCATATCTTTTCTAAAATTATCTTTAATATCATTAATAATCCCAGGTACCCTGCTTTCATCCCCATGGACTCTATAGAGGGTCAGTCATTAGGGATCTAAAAGGCATGTGAGGCTACAACTACTGGATTGAGGCCAAATGATACAGAGGGTAATTTGCATAGTAGTGTGTAACCGAGAGGGGGAATCTTTTTTTTTTAATGGGTAGTGAGGAGTAAAAACAATCCCTGTACTCATACATTATTATCAATGATGAATGGCAACCCAAGATGACGGGATAAAACATCTAATGTCTGTCCTGCACCTGCCCTAACAGGACAGCTCTGCAGATGCCTTCCTGAGATTTGCCTTGGGGTGAAGGCCTACCCTGAGCAACTGGTGGAAACAGGCAGAATCCTTCTCTAGGGATTTATCCATTTACTTGTGTATAGCAAAAAATAAAAATAAATTAAAAGTTATCACAAAATACTGATGCAGAGCTAGGAGATTAGTTTCAGTTATTTACTTTCCCAAATTCGTCTGACAGAGACTGATCAGTGTTAGAAAGCCTTTAGCCCTACTTTGGGACTACTACAACTCAATGACTATATAGTCCCACTAAATTGTGGTTTATCTATGTTTAGTTTGTAACAAGATTTTTTTTTCTTTCATATCAACAGGCCTTATTGTTCACGTCAAATAGTCATGTTGATTTATGCCACCATTTGGAAACGAAAAAAGTCACGAGATGAGTGTTTTCCTGATAACGAGGTAATTTTTAAAAATACCCCTCCCCCTTTTTACATTCAGTTAACTAATATGAATCCTAAGCAGAACAAGTTTAACAGCATCCCGGTAACAGGGAAGGACTAGTTCAGATTTCAGAAATAAATATACCTATAGATATTTATCTGGCTGCTGGTTAACTAATATATTACAAAACCTATTGAACATGAAAAGTGCTGATTGGGCATTTAAGCACATATTTCAAAATGCTTACTTTAAATCACATATGTTTTAAACTTTGTATGTGTAAGTGAATAAAATAATTAGGACATGATTTTAATAAATAATTTATATCTTAACCCACTCATTTCAATATAGATTCTGGAAATGTCATTTTTAGCATGAATCCCATGAAGCGATGTAACAACTATTTAAAATTTCAGTGGTGACTACTTAGGTAACTTACATAAAGCAAGATGTTACATAATCATACAGAAATTGGCCCATAAAATGACAATAGTCCAAGCAGAACCTAACTTTATCAAGTATCCTATATATAATTGTATGACATTCTGAAATAAATTTAAACTGCCCATTTTGATTAAACTGAACTTTAAACTGCCCATTTTGATTCATGAACTTTAACAAGAATTAATATCAAAATTCATGTTAAACTTCACTATTGTCAGCCAAGTTCATTATATTAAATCAAGAAGAATAAATGAATGAGGAAATTATTTATTGCAATTATTTCGCCCTTTTAATTAGCTTGTCCTGCCTAGGACGTTACTGAGCCTTTTTAAAAAGCTGCTAGGCATTTATTGTAAAGCATGATTGAACTTTTACATGAGTGTATTACTGGGTGTGTACTTTTATTATTTACCAGATAAAACAAAAAGATAATTTTTAAGATATGAACAAAATGCTCAATTAAATATCTGGTATAAATTAGTAGGATAAAACTAATCAAATGAAAACAATAAATGGTGGTAAAAGGGTCCCACTGACAACTCTAAAGGCTGTAATTCCAAGTTCAGACCCTCTTTCTGACAGATCTTGGCCCCAAGTCAAGGTTTCGTTTCTCCTTGAGAGCACATAAGGGATTCAGCCATCTCAAGGGCCGGTGAAACTAACTCCTGCATGACACCGCTCCCCTCAGATGGCGTGCATGTTTTCCTTTACCCAGGTCCTGGAGGCCCGGAATGAGGACGGGCTGTGGGCCGAGGTTTCAGGTTGGCTGGCAGTTGTTTAGTGTTCATGTTTGAGAACGGCTGCGCTTGGATAGACCTAGAAGGTATTATGCTAATTGTAGTAAGACAGAGAAATACAAATACCATATGATTTCACTTACACTATGTGGAATCCAAAGAACGAAATCAATGAACAAACAAAAGAGTAACAGATTCATAGATGCAGAGAACAAACTGATGGTTGCCAGTTGGAAGAGGGGTTGGGGGGCTGGGTAAGAAAGGTGAAGGGAGGAAGAAGTATAATTGGTAGTTACAAAATAGTTCTAGGGAGGTAAAGTATAGCACAGGGAATACAGTCAATCATGTTAGAACAAGGGTCTCAAGGTATGGGCAGTTCCAAATGTTATTTCTTGCTAAATGTTAAAAGGTAGCACAGTATTTTGCAGATGCAGCAATAACAGGATGAACTGACAGGAACTCAACCCAATGGATGTGGCTAACTACAGAGAAGAAATCAACACATACATGAGCAATGGCTAAGCCTCCCTTTGAGGAGGCAGAGCTATGGATAGGAACCCATCCCCTGTCACCTTTACTTGCTGCAAGTAAATAAAGCTACCTTGCCACAATCAGGTCTCATTTTCTAATAAACAACCCAAGTGGCAAACCCCTTGAGTCCAGTAACAATAATATTGTAGTAATGATGTAGGGTGCCAGGTGGGTGCTTGAAATATCCAGGGGACTTCATAAACTGTATAATTGCCTACCTGTGCCAAATACCTGAAACTAATATAAAATAATGTTGAATGTCAACTGTAATTAAAAAATAAAAATAAATATCTCGTAAGAGACTATGAAACAGTTTTGTCAGTAGCAACAACAAAAACCAGGAAGAAGGAAACCAAAAACTGGATTTGAATGATCGTTTCTCTTGGTACTCATGGGGGTTAAAAGGCTATGTTTTCAAAGTACAGTCTGAAGAAAGGGCTGGTAGTAAAGGTGGAGAGTGAGTTTCAGACAGTGCAGGAACAAGCTGGGAGGCCCGAGAACTGTTTGATCTGCCAAGAAATGAAACCACGGCCACAGCTCCTCCCTTCCCAGGAAACGAAACCTAAAGCAGTGCAGCCTCGGGCAGCAGCAGAGAGGCCAGCAGCGTCCCGCGCCCTGCTCTGCGCCCAGCTCTGCGCCCAGCTCTGCGGACAGCTCTGCGCCCTGCTCTGCGCCCAGCTCTGTGACAGCTCTGCGCCCTGCTCTGCGCCCAGCTCTGTGACAGCTCTGCGCCCTGCTCTGCGCCCAGCTCTGTGACAGCTCTGCGCCCTGCTCTGCGCCCAGCTCTGCGGACAGCTCTGCGCCCTGCTCTGCGCCCAGCTCTGCGCCCAGCTCTGCGCCCAGCTCTGTGACAGCTCTGCGCCCTGCTCTGCGCCCAGCTCTGCGCCCAGCTCTGCGCCCAGCTCTGCGCCCAGCTCTGTGACAGCTCTGCGCCCTGCTCTGCGCCCAGCTCTGCGCCCTGCTCTGCGCCCAGCCCTGCGCCCAGCTCTCCACCCCTGCCAGAGCGCCAGCATGGAGCTCAGTCAGATCCAGGCCAGGAACCTGGACAAGTTCATCGAAGACCACCTCCTGCCGGACACGCCTTTCCGCAGGCAGGTGAGGCGGGCCATCCACACATCTGCAGCTTCCTGAAGGAGAAGTGCTTCCAAGGTGCCTCCCACCCGGTGCGGGTGTCCAAGGTGGTGAAGGGCGGCTCCTCGGGCAAAGGCACGACCCTCCGAGGCCGGTCGGACGCAGACCTCGTAGTCTTCCTGAGCCAACTCAGAAGTTTTCAGGAGCAGTTGGATCGCCGAGGGGAGTTCATCCGGGAAATCAGGAGGCAGCTGGTGGCCTATCAGAGAGAGACAGGGGTGCAGTTTGACATCCAGGATTCTTCCTGGCAGAACCCCCGCGCGCTCACCTTCACGTTCAGGTCCCCATGGCTCGGGGAGAGGGTGGAGTTTGATGTATTGCCTGCCTTTGATGTCCTGGGTCACCTGACAAGAGGCCCTGGCCTACAGATCTCCACAGGCTACAGGCCTGACCCCCAGATCTACGTGAGGCTCATCAAAGAGTGCACGCAGCTGGGGAAAGAGGGCGAGTTCTCCCCCTGTTTCACCGAGCTGCAGAGAGCCTTCCTGAAGCAGCGCCCAACCAAGCTCAAGAGCCTCATCCGCCTGGTGAAGTACTGGTACCAGCTGTGCAAGGAGAGCCTGGGCAAGCCCCTGCCCCCGCAGTACGCCCTGGAGCTGCTCACGGTCTATGCCTGGGAGCGTGGAAGCCGGGCCACTTACTTCAGCACAGCTCAGGGCTTTCGGACTGTGTTGGAGTTAGTCATGAACTACCAGCAGCTTTGCATCTTCTGGACAAAGTATTACGACTTTGAAAATCCTGTTATTAGTCAATACCTGCTGAAACAGCTCGAGAAACCCAGGCCCGTGATTCTGGACCCAGCTGACCCTACGGGAAACGTTGCTGGTGGACAGGCATGTGGCTGGCTGCGTCTGGCACAAGAGGCTGAAGACTGGTTGAGTTACCCATGCTTCCAGAATTGGGATGGGTCTCCAGTGGGCCCCTGGAACATTCAGCTCCATGTTGGCCCGATAAGCTGTGGTGGCAGAACATATGAATATGAACAGCAACGTGAATACTATCAAACCTATGAAGCACCCCAGAAGGAAGAGAACTGGACCTGCACCATCCTCTGAACACCACTGCATCTTAGGGGACAGGGCTCCAGAGTCACCTGGGCCAGCCTCCACATTTCCAGGGGATGAATGTTGATTCAGAGAAGATAGAGGACTGTGCCAAGCCAGCAGTGAGTAAGACAGACCTAGGACCAAAATCTAGGTCTCCTGAGCCCACCCTTCCCACTCTTCCATGCTTCTGTTCTTTCACAGATAGCATTTTCCCTCAGCCCCACCCCACCCCACCCCACCTAGTCTCAGGCAGCAAGAGAAATATAGACAAAAGAGTGGAATCCCAGCCTTGACTTTCTTCTGTGTATTCCCTCTGGTGGGAGGGTTTTGGTCCAATTTATTGTCACTTGCAATAAAAATAATAGCAAAAAAAGAATAAATTATCAAAAGACCACCTTGAGAAAAAAAATATGTGTCCCTGTGCAGTTCATCTGGGTTCTCTAAGGCTCTGCGTCCTCATGGGTAAAATGAAGATGAGAATGTTGTTCCAGCCCATCTCCCAGGCTTATGTTGAAGCTCATGGAAAAGTATTTTGTAAAAGGAAAAGTATCATTCAAATGTAATATGTAATAGAAGTCATAACTGTTCTAAAAACTATCAGGCCAAAATTTTTATCTGTCATGCTGTTTTTAAGAAGAAATTGACACAAAATAATTACTTTTACAACCCATATATATGGTTCTATTATGCAACATAAACGAAAGGGTAGACTTCATGAGCAGTGTTAAGATTGTACACTACACACTTGCTACTGTTTAATTAAAAGTGGCCATTTCTGCCACATTGAACATTTTATCCAAGATCCTTTTAGATTTCTCTTTGTTTTACCCACCACCCTTTCCCTATCCCAGTTTTACCAACTTAAAAAAACCCTCTTTTAATAATCATCTAAATTCTCTTTTGATAAAATCTGGCCGTTTCAGCTTTGCCAATAGCCATCTACACCTAGATGATAGAGATTAACTTTATTTCAAATCCGCTCTTTCCTTCGGTTTTGTCTCCCTCTTCCCTTGCAGCTCTCTCCTGGACTTCAAAGCAGCTTTGCGGTTTGCCTTGCAGAAAATCAATGGTTGGGAGATGAAACACAGCTCTTGTTTACCTCCCGCTTCCTGAAGGTCATTCTTCTCAGAAGCCTGTTGAGATTCACAGCCATTTTTCCTTACGGAGGGAAGAAGTAAATTGACCACATTCTCAAAACCACAATAAGGAGTGATGCCCACTTTAAGTGGCTAGGATCACATCACATGCAAATATATCAATAAGAATACGTAGAGGATTGGAGTACTGATTGGAGGGTTTGGAGTATAAATTTAGAGTATTAACGGTTATGATCCTGATTTTTTTTTTTTTTTGAAAGGCTATGTCTAGACTTGCAAAACTTTACAAATAGTTTATTACATTCTCTAATAGATACCTGAGAAGTTACTTGAATTTAGTAGGCTTTAAGGATTATGAGTAATGAATGAGTGTGGGTGGGTATGTATTTCTACATAGATAAGTAGAAGCATTGTTTCCCTACTGCTGGTATGGCCAAGTGGCTGGCCTTGCTTACCCAGGTTGTTTGTGTATCAGTCTCTTTTCAAAGGGTGATGACACCATCTAACACTGCCCTATCACGCGCATTGCTTAGCTCTCAGTGTTCTTTATGTTCCAAGGCCATTTCTTGGGCCAGTATTGGAAAAGAGACCTAAAAACACAAACATTTCCCAATGCCATCAAAATTATGCTTTCCTGGGGTCCCATAGTTTATGGCTGTGCTTCAAAGGTAACACTTTGTTCTGCCTCTATGATGTAGCTAGTGGGTTATGTCAGGTAGTAAAGTTTTGGTAGTTTTTTTGTGGGGAGGCTCCTAAAGTCAGAGACCTAAAAATCCTTGCCAATCACAACTCTTCTCCACCAAACTTCCAAATGGAATTTACACACCAGGGGAAAAGAGCAAGTGGAAAACAAGTACCCATTTACAGCTGGGCCAGTGACCACTACTCTCCAAGTCAGAGCTTTGGTAAACCTGAATTAAAACCCATAGCTTAGACTCAAGGCTTGTGGCAGAATCTAAATTTGGAATCCATTTTCTAGTTTATCACATGGTATGGGAACTAAAACAAAAGAGCAGCTAGCTGAAGTATGTATATAAAGAGATAAGAGCCAGAAAGACAAAAAAGATGGCCAGGTAACTAAAGGGGCTTATTTCAGCTCACCAACTGGACCACTTGCAGTGGAAGTAAGAGAAGAGCTAACCTCTTAGAACCCTGCTGTATTAGTCAGGGTTCTCCAGAGAAACAGAAAAAATATGTATATGAGATTTATTATAAGGAATTGGCTCACACAATTACAGAGGCTGGCAAGTCCCAAGATCTGCAGGGTAAGGATGGCAAGCTAGAGTCCCAATAGAACTGATGTAAGTCTGGTCTGAAGGCCAGCAAATTCAAGACCCCACGAGAGCTGACATCTCAGTTCAAGCTCAAAGGCAGGAAAAGGCTGATGTCCCATTTCTGAAAGTCATCAAGCAGGAATAATTATCTCTTATTTGGTGGATGGTCAGCCTTTTGTTCTATTCAGACCTTCAGCTGATTGGATCTGGCCCACCCACCCTGGGGAGGGCAATCTGCTTTACTCAGTCTACCAATTCAAATGTTAATTCACCCAGAAACACCCTCACAGGCACACCCAGGATAATGTTTGACCAAATATCTGGGCACACTGTGGCGGAGTCCAGTTGACTCAGAAAATTAACCAGCATTTAGAATGTTACCCTTGCCCAGTAGTAAGTGTGACCCAAAAATGATGTTCCACAACCAGGCCAATCAGATTAGCATTTCCTCCTTTTGTGGGGCAAAAATGTGAGAGGGGTTCTTCTTCCCTGATTCTATGGCTCTTCTCCCTCTCTAGATTTCTTTAAAGGTAAAATGAGTAGCACTTTCATTTCACCATTCCTCACAGAAATTAGCACACTGTCAGCACGGAAGTGGGCTTCAATGAGTGTTTATTGAATGAATGAAGAAAGTCACTATTCAGAATATTAAAAGCATCAATCAGCAATGATTGACTAGGTCCCAGGTATATGTCTGTACCCTGGGATATGCAGTGGGTGATGATATTAAAGAGACAGTGCATGGCCTCAGTTATAAGGGTTGGTACATAGAAAGGAATTTTAAAAGGGAACAGTAACATAACTGTGTGGCACAGGCTACAAATGTTCTGTGTGCTCAGCAAAAGCTGGGCCTGGTACTTCCCTGTGAGCTGGGGCTCACCCTAATGAGACCACTTCCCAAGGTGAGGGGCTCTTGCTTGGACTTAAACACTTTGCACCTACTGAATATATGACTTTGGACAAGTTGTTCTGCCTCCTTCCATCTCAGTTTCCTTATCTATTAAACAGGATTGGTCAATGCCTGCTTTGCCGGTTACATAGGAGGAAAATGGTTATAAGACTAGTACTTACACAGAGAACACATTAAATAAAGATAGCTATTTTTAGACTTTTTATTGTTCACCTACCAGAAGAGAGCTTTTCACCTTATAATCAGTTAACCCTTGAAACCGCAGTAAACCTCATGATGTCTCCTTGCTTTTGGTCTTTTTCCACCCATTAGGTGAGAATTAACTAGCCAAGACAGAAAAGGTGCTAAGGTTTGCAGTGAGCACGAAGAAGGGCCAGGAAGGAAGGAAATAGGGCCCTTCCTTCCAGATGCTCACCCTAAAACGAGGGCCACAGGCAGGGCTGGGAGTGTTAAACAGCCATGAGCTGGGCGCTGTGGAACCTGTTGCAATTCTTGCTGACTTGGGGGGAAGTGGCACCTGTTTGCCAGGGTTACTTGCCAGGCATCCTGACAGCTGTCACGCATTTGCCTGCTGAAAGAAAGACACGGCAGTGGCCAGCTGCTGCTCCCGCAATGAACCTGTACAGAAAATCAGTCTGCCCTGTGACTGTGATGAGCTGTGCGTTTCTGCCTTAGCAAGCTGCCCCACCAGCGCTGATGTCTTACTTTTCAAAGACCTCATTTAGCGTCTGTTATAAGACGCAGCAAGCTGAAATTCCCTTTTGGCCTCCGCCTGGCGCCAACATGTTCCACTGCCTTTGTCCTTTACATGCATCCATTTCCTAAAAGCACAGCAAGTTAATTCTGGTGCGGGTGGTAAGGACGTGTCTTCCCGGGCACCTCAGCGGGAGAATTCAATCTTGATGCACCAATTCTGACACCGCTGAGCACAAAAGTGCCACGATAAATCTTTCCTCGGTTGCTTCATTATTGATGTTAGTAACAAGTTATTATTTTAACTCGCTGAGAATTCATGGGCTCAGGTAAGAAGGAAGAAATTTTAATTCACAACAGTGTTACTCCCATTCTGTTTCTTTTCTGAAAGTAGCCTATGGAGTTTCCTCAGGAGATTAAAAATGGAACTGCCTTAAGACCCAGTGATTCCACTTCTGGGAATTTATCTGAAGAAACCCAAATCACTAATTTGAAAGAATATATGCACCCCTAAGTTCATTGCAGCTTTATTTACAATAGCCAAGATCTGGAAGCAACCCAAGTGCCCATCAATAGATGAGTGGATAAAAAAGCTGTGGTACATATATATAATAGAATATTAGTCGGCTGTAAAAACAAATGAAATCTTACGATTGTGACAGCATGCGTAGATCTAGAGGGTGTTATGCTCAGTGAAATAAGTCGGTCAGAGAAAGATAAATACCATTTAATTTCACTTATATGTAGGATCGAAAGAACAAAGTAAATGCACAAAAAAATTGAGACTGACTTATAGATACAGAGAGAGAACTGGTGGTTGCCAGAGGGGAAAGGGGTTTGGGGCACTGGGCAAAAGAGGTGAAGAGACTAAGAAGCACAAGTTGGTAGTTACGAAACAGTCATGGGGAAGTAAAGAAAGCATAGGAAATATTGTCAATAATATTCTGATAACTATGTACTGTGCCTAATGGGATACTGGAATTATAGAGGGGAGCACTATGTAAAATATATTACTGTCTAACCACTAAGCCATACACCCCAAACCAACACATAATAAAAATAAAATAAAGCAAAAAATAAATAAAAATAAAAAAATAAAACTAGCCTAATTGCTTAACCTAAAAAAACAACAACAACAAAAAATACCACAATATGTAATTCCTTGGAATAACTTTTATATCGGGACTTTTAATTTTAAAAACTACCTTAACTGTGTCTCTTATTACAAGCACTCACACCAAATAAAGCTGGAGTTAAAATTTAGCAGGTTATGTTTACCTTTATTTTTATTGTTGCCTTATCTTCTTTCCTAAAGGAAAAGTACTGACTGACCATATAGGAAATTTGCTTACCCAAGAATAGTTTCCTGTGTGTTGAAATGCCTTTGTTGTGGTTGGAAGAGGAGCAGCCGCACATTTTGCACAGATAGATGGCCCCAGTGTGGCGTGCAGAACAGCATGAGGCAATGCAATGGGTGTGTTCAGTAGAGTCAGGAAATGGGCACTTTGGCTTTCTCCTTGCTGGCTGTGTGATCTAAGACATTCATTTTAACCATGCTGAGCCTCAGTGTCCATATCTGTAAAGTGGGTTTAATAATTATGTGTGCTTCACAGGGTTATAGTAAAGATAAATGTGATAGTGTAACTTATCAAAGTGCCTGGCACACAGGAAAGACCCGGTACATGGTGAAGCTAATATTATTAATAACATAAGATGCCTCATGCCCATGCCAGTGTGTGCTTTTTCTATATTCTAAATTCTCCTGCCATTGAAATGCAAGCAATGGTAAGATTGGGCAAGCAGGATGGATTTTTGGCTGGTAGAGGTAGCTTCCTTTGTTCATGACCAAGGATGGGGTAGGAAATACAAGGAAAATGGAAAAGCAGCCAGCAATGTCCTGGAGGAATTAGGACATGGCCAGGCAGAGTATAGAGAATACTTGCTGGGTTTGCTGGGGTGGCAGGGAACCACTTTTGCTGGAACCTAATGAGGAGCAGGAGTTTTACTCTGAAGAGTGGAAGAGGAGGGCATTGCAGGTAGAAGAAAAAGAAATCCAGGCAGCTTAGAGAAGAGGGGAAGTGGGAATTGGAAAAGGTAAAGGTAGTGGGGAATGTAGGAGGGAAAATCCACTTGCTTCTGGTACTTTCTGGGCCCGTGCAAGAATACAGATGCAGGTACTGTGTTCAGAGGGAATACCAGCATTCTGGATTCCTGGATTGGGGTCTTGGGCTCACAAGCTCAAGTTGTGCACATGCCCCTGCTCCCAAGGCATGGCCAGAAGAGGGCTGGGACTATGGGGAGGTAGGGACTATAGCATGGAGTAAAATCAAGAGTAGGGGCCATTGAAGAATTCTGAACATCAGCATGATCTGATCAGTTGTAAATGTTAGACACCTCACTCTTACAGCAGAGAAAAGGGTTTATTGAAGGAAGAAACACTTGGGGGTAGGGAGTCCAGTAAGGCTTTTGTCATTGTGGGGGAGGGAATGGAGAAGAGGGTTGTGAGTGGGTGGAAGGGCAAGTGTCTCAACAAGAGGAAGAACAAGGAATGGAAATGAAAGAATAGAGAAAGCAGATATTGTAACAGAGTATATGATATAAAACTCCTCACATTTAATTAGCTAACCAACCAAGAATTAAAAATAAAGATATGGTAAGATAAACAAGGTTGATAAACCTTTAGCCAGAATCATCAAGAAACAGAGAGAACCCAAATAAAATCAGAGACAAAAGAGGTGAAATAACAACTGATCCAACAAAAATTGTAAGAGAATTGTAGGATTCTAAGAGAATACTATGAACAACTATATGCCACCAAGCTGGACAACCTGGATGAAATGGATAAATTCCTAGAAAAATACAACCTTTCAAAACTCAATCAGGAAGAGTCAGAAACTTTAAATAGGCTGATAACAGCTGATGAAGTTGAAGCAGTAATCAAAGGGCTCCAAGCACACAAAAGCCCTGGACCAGGGGAGTTTTACCAAACATTCAAAGAAGAATTAACACCTATCCTCCTCAAACTATTTCAAAAAAATCCAAGAGGAAGGAACTCTTCCAAACTCTTTTTAGGAAGCCAGCATTAGCCTAATTCCAAAACCAGATAAAGACACTACTATGAAAGAGAATTACAGGCCAATGTCCCTGATGAACATAGATGCTAAAATCCTCAACAAAATATTAGCAAATCAGATCCATCAATATATTAAAAAGATCATGCACCGTGACCAAGTGGGATTTATTCCATGGATGCAAGGCTGGTACAATACTCACAAATCAATAAACATGATACATCACACAAACAAATTGAAAGATAAAAATCACATGATCATATCAATAAATGCAGAAAAAGCATTCAGTAAAATCCAACACCCATTTTTGATAAAAACTCTCAGCAAAGTGAGAATAGAAAGATCATACCTCAACATAATAAAGGCCATATATGGTAAACCTAAAACCAATATCATACTCAATGGGCAAAAACTAAAACCATTTCCCCTAAGAACAGGAATGAGACAGGGGTGTCCACTTTCACCACACTTATTCAACATAGTACTGGAAGTCCTAGCCACAAAGATCAGACAAGAAAAAAACATAAAAGGCATCCAAATTGGAAAGGAGAAAACAAAATTGTCATCATTTGCAGATGACATGATATTGTACATAGAGAATTCTAAAGACTCCACCAAAAACTACTAGATTTAATAAATTAATTCAGCAAGGTAGCAGGATACAAAATTAACACCTAGAAATCAATGGCATTTTTATACACCAGTAATGAGCTCTCAGAAACAGAAACTGAAAAAACAATCCCATTTACCACTGCAACTAAAAAAATAAGATACCTAGGAATAAACTTAACCAAAGATGTAAAAGACCTTTACTCAGAACACTACAGGACACTGAAAAAAGAAACAGAGGAAGATATAAACAAATGGAAAAATATACTATGCTCATGGATTGGAAGAATTAACATCATTAAAATGTCCATATTGCCCAAAGCAATCTATAAATTCAATGCAATCCCT
The DNA here is from genome assembly GCF_964146895.1 of Miniopterus schreibersii. Classification (NCBI taxonomy): domain Eukaryota; kingdom Metazoa; phylum Chordata; class Mammalia; order Chiroptera; family Miniopteridae; genus Miniopterus; species Miniopterus schreibersii. Next base: position 65,317,052 of record NC_138101.1, on the reverse strand, counting down.
ATTAAAATACCAACAGCATATTTCACAAATCTAGAAAAAACACTTCAAAAATTTATATGGAACCAACAAACACCCCACGGCAATCCTGAAAAAGAACAAAGTTGGAAAGATCACAATACCAGATATCAAGTTATACTACAAAACCACTGTGATCAAAACAGCCTGGTACTGGCACAAGAACAGACATATTGATCAGTGGGACAGAACAGAGAACCCAGAAATTGACCCATGCCATTATGGTCAATTAATATTTAATAAAGGAGGCAAGAACATACAATGGAGTAAAGACAGTCTTTTCAATAAATGGTGCTGGGAAAATTGAACGGATACATGCAAAACAATGAAAATAGACCACCAACTTACACCATACACAAAAGTAAGTTAAAAATGGATAAAAGACTTAAATGTAAGGCATGAAACCATAAAAATCCTAGGGGAAAACATAGGCAGTAAAATCTCAGACATCTCTCATAGCAATAAGTTTGCTGATACATCTCTAGGGCAAGAGAAACTAAGGAGAAAATAAACAAATGGGACTGCACCAAAATAAAAAGCTTCTGCACAGCAAAAGAAACCATCAACAAAATGAAAAGGGAGCCCACTGTATGGGAGAACATATTTGCCAATGACACATTGGATAAAGGGTTAATATCCAAAATGTATAAGGAACTTATACAACTTAACAAAAGGAAGACAATTCAGTTAAAAAATGGGCAAAGGACCTAAATAGACACTTCTCCAAAGAGGACATACAAATGGCTAAGAGACATATGAAAAATGCTCAATGTCGCTAATCATCAGAGAGATGCAAATTAAAACCACAATGAGGTATCACTTCACACCTGTCAGAATGGCTCCATCAACAAGTCAATGAACTACAAGTGCTGGCGAGGGTGTGGAGAAAGGGGAGCCCTAGTACACTGCTGGTGGGAATGCAGACTGGTGCAACCACTATGGAAAACAGTATGGAGGTTCCTCAAAAGATTAAAAATTGACCTGCCATTTGACCCAGTGATCCCACTTCTAGGAATATATCCTAAGGAGCCCAAAACACCAATCACAAAGAACTTATGCACCCCTATGTTCATAGTAGCGCAATTTACAATGGCTAAGATTTGGAAACAGCCCAAGTGCCCATCAGTAGATGAGTGGATAAAAAAGATGTGGCATATTTACACCATGGAATACTATGCAGCTATAAAGAGGAAGGACCTTTCAGCCTTTGGCACAGCATGGAGGGATCTAGAAAATATTATGCTAAGTGAAATAAGCCAGTCAGAGAAAGACAAGTACCACATGACCTCACTTATATGTGGAATATAATAAACAAAGTAAACTCATGAACAAAGTGGATCCAGAGACATAGAAGCATGGAACAAACTGAGGGATCTCAGAGGGAAGGCGGGGAAGGGGGGGTACGGGTGGGGAGAGATTAATCAAAGAACTTATATGCTTATAAGCATAACCCATGGACACAGACATTGGTATGGGGAAAGCCTGGGGGTGGGATGGATGTGGGGTGGAGGGGATCAGTGGGGATAAAAAGGGGACATCTATAATATTCTCAACAATAAAAATAATTAAAAAAAATAAGGATATGGTAACAAAACTTATAGTCTAAAGTATTAATAGTTTCATATTTAAGCATGTTATAGGCAGCAGCAGTTCTACTTCCCCTTTTCGCCAGCCTTGACCACAGGAATGTAGCAGATGCTGATGGCTGGCCAGGCCTGCAACATCCTGACACCAGCCATCAGCAATAAAACCTGCAGAGAGAAAAAATACCAGATGCTGACATAAAAGAGAATATTAAAACTACCCAAGAGCTGGAATATGAAACTGCATGTCACCAGAATTCCTTACTTCCACCCTTCCCATGATCCCCCTATAAAAGCCATTTGCTTACCCTGAGATATTGGGATGGGCTTTGGACAAGAGTCCTCATCTTCTCGAGATGCCCGCACTCAAATAAACCTCTTTTCTTCCATCAGCAACCTGTGTCGTGTGTTTGGCTTCCAGGCAGCAGGCAAAAGAACCTTAGGGTCATTTGAGCCGATTTCAATATGAAGGCTATAGGGTCAACGGGACTTAGTGATTTTTTGAAAAATGACTGTGTGTGTGTGGGTGTAAGGACAGAAAGGAAGACGGATATCTTAGTTGGCTCCCTGGTTTTAGGCCTCATCAAGAAGCAGTGATGACCAAGACATGGAGTGGTAGGGAGAGGATATTGGGTTCAGCTCTGGACTTGAACTGCCTGATAGAAACCAAAATGGAGTTGTTTGGAAGGAAGTTAAGTAAATGAGCCAAGGGCTGGGTAGAAATCTAGGCCGAGCATACAGGTTTGGAAGCTTTGTGTGGGTGCTTGGCCTCCTGCAAACGGAGCTCGGCTTCCAGAAAGGAGCATGGCAAGTGGCCAGGGCCTTCTAGCAGCCATCTCAACAATGAGGACAAGCGCCACACGAATGGCAGAACAGAGACCTGGAAGGATGAAGCCTCCCAGCCGTGGACTGCCCACCACTGAATGTCATTTGTTGGAAACAGAAATGCATGTCTACGTTGTTGCACCACTGTGTTTGTTCGCTTTGTTGTTCCGTAATACACAGCCCAATTTAAACCTAATCTTAGTACAACCAGTGAACAAGAAAAAAAATGAGAACTCGTGGCTTTACTGTAGCAAAGAAAAGCAGTGTGACTGAGTCAGTGTTTATCATTTCTATTAAACAAACGTCCCCTTGCTATTACGCATTCAGCTGACTCTTGAACAACATGGGTTTAAACTGCAAGGGTCCACTTCTACGTGGATTTTTTTTCAATAAATACCATAAATGTATTTTCTTTTCCTTATGGTTTCCTTAACATTTTTTTACTCTAGCTTACTTTATTGTAAGAACATATATAATATAGTATTAATACATATAACATACAAAAATATGTGTTAATTGGTTGTTATCAGTAAGGCTTTCAGTCAATGGCAGGTATTACTAGTTAAGTTTTTAGGGAGTGAAATGTATGCATGGATTTTCGGTTCACAGGGAGTCAGTGCCCCTAACCCAGACATTATCCATGGTCATTTATATTTCATAACACTTATTTTACTCACCTGAAATTAAAATTGTAGATAATATTGCATGGGTACTTAAACACACTATAGCCCAGCTGGCGTGGCTCAGCGGTTGAGCATCGACCTAGGATCCAGGAGATCGAAGTTCGATTCCGGGTCAGGGCACATGCCAGGGTTGCAGGCTCGATCCTCAGTCGGGGGCGTGCAGGAGGCAGCCGATCAATGAATGATTCTCTCTTCATTGATGTTTCTATCTCTCTCCTCCTTTCCTCTCTCTGAAATCAATAAAGATATATATATATTTTAAAAAACACTGTGTGTGTGTGAATGTAGCCTTAACTAGAGTAAAAAGGATAAGTAAAAAGTAAAGTAGCTCTCAATAAAATACCATATTTCAACACATAAACGCTGAAGCAGGACCACCCTAGGAAACTTGAAGCTTGTTAGGTGCTTGCACAGACGTATAATAAATAAACATCAATGACCACATAGAACAATTGTGGACTGCCCCGTACATTAAGGACTTCAGACATTTCTGTCCATCAAGTTCCAGCAGTACCTTTCAATTGTCACAATCAAAACTCCCCCACAAATTTCCAAAATGGGGCAGCTAGCAGCCACCCCTGTTTGAGAAGCTCTGGTCTAAGTGCGCTAGGAGCACCCGGGCTCCCTCCTCAGCACAGAGCGCCCAAAGGCTGCCGCCTTCCTGAAGCAGGGCCGGCCTGCCTGCCACTGACGGCTCTTGCTTTCCTCCCTTCCTACTCTAAAATCCAGGGCAGCGGTAGGAAAGGCTCTCCCAGATAGGGGTGCCAGGTTTAGCAAACAAAAAGATAGGAGGCCCAGTTAAATTTGAATTTCAGATAAACTACAAATAATTGTTTCAGTATAAGTATATCCCAAATAATGCATGAGACCTATTATACTAAAAAATCACTTGTTTTCCTGAAAATTGAATTGAACTGGACATCCTGTATTTTATCTGGCAACTTTACTCCCAGTGCACCTTACGTGGGGATCTTAGGCGAATTTGTTCTAAAGGCCACTGATCCAGTCAGGAGATTATATAAAAACCAGGTACATGATATGGCATTCCCCATGCAGCATTACTTCTACAAAATGCTCTCAGGTGAAAAATAGGCTGTCTGCCATAACTCCTCTTGGAGATTCAGAATAAATATCTCCTACTAAAGCTTAAAGAGGTATTACCACAAAAGTATCCATTCAGTGATTCACCAGGTATTTCAAGACCTTGTTTCACTTAGCACCTGCTTTGCAGGAGGCTGATCCCAGGTGGCCACACTCAGGCTGTGTGGTTACTCTGAGTCACCAGGCCTCAGTTTCTCATCTATAGAGTGGAAGAGTTGAATGAGATTAACGTGAAGATCCCTGCAGTTCTCGAAATCTGGAAGATTCAGCTTTCACACACTTCCTTTCCAGAGCTCTGTTCTTGTTACATTGTTGCCCAGTCACTTGAAGCCAAACTCCAAAGTTGGAACAAAGGAAAAGATGAAGCCTCACTCTGTGGATGAGCTATGTCCAGGAGCCTGGCTTCTACATCCTAACTTCAGCTTTGATCCATCTCAGGCTCAACAGATGCCGTAGTGTTGATCTCTGTAATTCCACAGGAAAGACATGGGAAACCCAATTATAACAGCAATAATTCAACGGCCTAGCCAATGCCAGATATCATTTGGGCTTCCCCCAAGGCATCTAATGATAAACATATGAGAGCAAAAGCACGTTCATCTGTAACAAAAGACCGTTAGCATGTTACTGGATCTTATTTGCACCAAGTTGAGTTCCATTTGGGAGGCTAGTTTGTGTCTTCCCAAAACACATTTTTTTTGACAGAGATGTTCGACATGGTTTAGACTCCTAGGCCCTGGCCCACAGCCCACCTATTACACGGTGAGAGTGTAGGTGAGCCTTGTCTTATTGCATTTCACAGATGCTGCCTTTTTACAAATTGAAGGCAAGACCGTTCACCAGCAAAAAGATTACAGCTCGCTTTATTGTGATACTCTGTTATCGTGGTCTGGACCCAAACCCTCAGTATCCCCGAGGTATGCCTGGAGCTCCTCACCCCCGTCCATCAGTAGCTTTACCAGTTAACCACAGACAGAAGAGTTGCTGCCCCCAAACATAATGAATTCTGTTACCAGAGGGAGAAGGCCACGCAATGGTCTTTCTTTAGCATTTAAGGGAGCCCCACCCCCAGAGTGGTATCAGTCGACAATTCATACATAAGGAATGTTCATACTTGAAGTTCCTAAGTCAAATCCTAAACTGCCAGAACGCAGGCAAGTAATGCCTGCTTTAAAAGCAAAACCTGGGAGGATCCGTATTATCCCATTGTCTAGGATGGTAACGGAAGTGCTAGCTTGAGCCTAAATGGGGCCTTCTGCTGAGATCCACACACGTCTAGGCATGTCCATCCCACTGGTGAGCAGGAGCCACCTACAAGATAATTGTTGGGATGGGTCCTGGGACAGCACAGTGTGGGTTAGAACAGGGGCTCTCAAAAAGTGGTCCCCAGAGCAGCAGCTTCAGCCTCACCTGGGAATTCGTTAGAAAGTAAAATCTTGAGTCACACTCCAGATGAATTAAATCAGGCTGAGTTAAAACCTTCTGTGTTTTAACAAAGCCTTCAGGTGACTATCATAAGCGCTAAAGGGTAAGAAGCTCTGGTCTGGAATGTCGGCCTCCTGAATTTTTATCGGCACTGCGTGAAAAGAGGGAGCTCCAGAAAGAAGGTGAAGGAGATGTTCTCACAAAGTCATGCATGACCTGACAGCTTGATCATGGCCACCAGGGAGGCAAAAGGACTGAATGGAGGGAGACAGGAGGCCTCCACCCAGTGAGAGCTACAGCACCTCCTCAGCACCCTACTAATCTGCTCTCTGGAAGAAGGCGATGCCCCTGGCAAGAACGTCTGGACTGTCAAGGAGACCACTGGAGCTGTTCAGAGGTAAGGAGAGGCTCAGTCACCCTAAGGTGGCTTCTCGGTCCCCAGCCAGGGAACCCTGAGCAGAAGAGCAGAAAGGGGCCGTACCTGAGGTCACTTGAGAGCCCCCGGGGAATATTCAAAAGTGAGTGAGAGTTTTATTTTTAATTTATCTTTATTGTTGAGAGTATTACAGATGTCCTCTTTTTTCTACACAGACCCCCTCAACCATAAACCCGCACCTCCGCCTCTCCCCCCCCCAAAAAAAAAGTGAGTGGGAATTTAATGGGGCTGGAGTCTCCAGGTCATGCAGCTGCGAGGAAAAGGCTATGATTTTTAGACCATTACCATTAATCTAATCCTGGTGAGGCCTGGGGAAGCCGGAGTTACAGGAGGAATGGAAATTCACCCCTAGCACAGGGTTTAGCACATAGAACACTTTGATGCTGCCCACACCGGTTTGCTCAGTGGTTAGAGCATTGGCCCACAGACAGAAGGGTCCTGGGTTCAATTCCTGCCAAGGGCACACACCTCGGTTGCAGGCTTGATCCCTGGCCCTGATCCAAGCACGTGCAAGAGGCAACCCATCGATGTGTCTCTCTCACATCAGTTTTGTTTGTTTTTTTTTCTCTCTCTCTCTCTTCCACTCTCTCTGAAAAAGCAATGGGAAAAATATCCTCAGGTGAGGATTAAACAACAAACAAAACTTTGATGCCTTCATATCTCTCTGATGACTCTGTGGTATAAACACTAAGCAGAGAAAAATCTTGGCCTGGATTTAAAAGCACACAGGGGGCCATCCTTCCCCCTATGCCCCACCTCCAGCACACGCACACACACGCACGCACACGCCCCCTCGCTCGCTCGCACACATGGTCTGGATGGCACATTGCGCTCGGTAATTACTGAGAGCTTCCTGGCTGACAATGAAAGCCTGCTCGCTCCGGCATCAGTCAGAGCCACAGCCTCCCCTGACAATTATCCCATCAACTTCAGCCGCAGTAAAATAAATGAGTCCTTCAAAGGTTTCTGGAAGCTTCAGTCCCAGCAGTGCCTCCTGGGATACCGTGGTTTGGCAACCTGGGGTCTCCCCGGCTCTCACAAATAGGGTATCACATTTCTAACCACTTTTCCTGTGGTTGGACTTATTCTTCCTCCTTTGAAGGTCATAACTTTTAAAACGTTGGCCTCTGCCTTTTTTTTCCTATGTGTTTACCCTCTTGTAACTTAAAGGCAGTGAAGCCAGAAAGTCTTGTGGGAACTGTTAATTGCACCCTCCAGTTTCACTGAAATTGAACTGGGGATGGCCTTGGCTGGGGCTGCCCCGGGGAAGTTAGCAGCCTGCTTGTTTGGCACAGGGCATGGCTGGAGCCCACACTCAACATCAGCTCACCTTAGGGAGCTGCCTCCTCCCCAGGATGTCGGCTTAACATGAATATTGGAAGCTATACTTTGTAAACTACTGAGTCTCTGGGAATTTCACTCTCCAGAAAGTTTTTCTAGAAAATTAACTTTGGAGAGTATCATGTGTTACACTAATTCACCCCAGACACCTCCGCTTGGAAGTGAACTCTCCAGGCCTCAGCACTGGTTCCTAGTGAGTGTGTCACGTCCTCCAGGGCAGCGAGCGATCAGACCCACAGCAAGAGACTAACATACTGAAATTCTTGTCAAGGCCTCCACGCCCACTATTTCATGTCCTGTGTGGCTCTGTGCCACTGGGTCCTGTAATATACAAACCTCATCTTGCCTGTCTTTCCTTACCAACTGTCAGCTGAACTTTCTACACCAGGTAGCAGGAAAGTCAAAACACACACCTTTTCCAATACCAGGATCCGTTTGGAGCCCTGTCTCCAAGCAAGTCAGCCTCAAGGGCCGACCTCATTGCAGACAGCCCTTTCCAACTGCCCACCTTCCAGAGAACCCAGAGCGAAAGGTCCCCTTCCTGTCACCTGCCCTTCAGGCATTTCAGTGAGGGGGCCTCCATGCCCGTAAAGTGACTCCATGGAATGAGTCCGAGGGAGAGAGTAAGTGAGCTCACGACCTTGCAGACTCCACAGTGAACCCCTGAAGACCCAAGAGCGGCAGTGTCCAGCAAAGGCCACCCAGTGGGTGCTGCCCACGCCCCGTGTGCGTCAGGGACTCAGCAGAGCCCGGGCCCCCAGCACGGGCTGGCAGAGCACACGCTCTCCTGGCTCCTCTGTGTCCCGACACACCGCTTCAGTTCTGCCGTGGAAATAAATGTCTAAACCTGGATCAGATGTCTCCTGTCGAGGCCAAAATAGTAGGTAACAATGGCTTCTTTGGTGCTCTGGAAGGCAAGGCTGCTGGCACACTCACCCACGGCCCTTTGTGAGGGGCGCAGCTCCATCTTCCCTGTGTTCCCTTCCTTCCTCCCCTTGTACTGTGTGATAAACCCAGCGGTAGCATCCGTTTCACCTTGAATGAGCCTCTTATCCTACCATATCGATGTCACTGACATTTGATTCTGAGGTATTACGATAGGTGACAAACAGCTTTGCCTTTCACAGAGGACCCAAGAAGAAAGGATAATGGGAATTAGCAGGCGCATTGTTGGCAGAGGGGCGGCCTGTTCACGGGGGTACCTCTCTTCCTCGGGGGGGCCTCGCCAATCTGGCCCAGCGCAGTGACAGAGGCGGCTGGTGGGGGGCGGGGGCGGGGATCTCGCAGTCTGAGAGCTATCTCACAGTTGGTGAAATTGGCTAATGCGCTGCCCCTAAGTTGAAAGCCTTCCTGGCCTGGTATCAATAGTAGTAATGTTAATTAATGGGCCAGGTTCCCTCTCCGTGTTTCTCTTCCTAATCAACCTTAATCACATTTTACTCACTCGCGATCTCATATAAATGAGTGGTGGAAATATACAACATCCCCTTTGTTTTCAGACTAGTAGTGGAAATAGTTATCAAGGAATGGATATTTCCAGTTACGGCTTCTCTCACCCCATTTGGTGGAAACCAGCCTAGTCTGTCGCTGGGACAGAAATCTTGACCTCATAAATAAAGAAGTGTGTCCTGGGCCCCGAAGATGCCATGATTCCTACCCTTTAAACTAACTGAATGGGAGGCCTTGCAGGGTCATAGGAAGGACCTGGGCTCCAGCATTAGCCAGATGGGTTTCCATTCCCAGCTCCACACTCGCTGAGTCTGCGACTCAGGGCAAGTCACGGGACCTCTTCGAAAGTCAGTTTCCCTATCCATAAAATAGAGGCGAAGTCCCATCTTGTGAGGGTTTAACAGTCTAATTTAGGCTAAATTTCAGACACTCTCTCACCACTCATTGTATTTCTTTGACCTTTATTCTGTACTCTTCTCTGTTTCATATGTTATTTATTTATTTTAGTTTTAGAGAGGGGAAGGGAGAGGGAGAGAGAGAGAGAAAAAATCAATGTGAGAGAGAAACTTCGATTGGCTGCCTCTCATACACGCCCCAACCAGGTACCAAACCTATCACCTAGGTAGGTGCCCTGACTGGGAATCAAACCCGCTACCCCCAGGTGTGCGGGTCAGCGCCCGAACCAACTAAGCCACACTAGCCAGGGCAGCTCTCTGTTTCATATTTTAAATTAAGTTTTGTCAATGAGCACCAAACAGGCAGGACAGTTATGTGCTTAGAAACATTTTCCACAAAACCCATCCGGCTAGAAGAGAGGAGGGTTGAAGATACCTTCCCATTCCTAAATTACATTATTTTCTTTTCCATTTGCTGTCAGCTGACTCCTGAATGTATATTTCCAAACCAGGCCTATCATTTACATGCCAGACTCCGTATACCCAACATTCTCTTTGACATCTCAAATGGATGCCTAATTGGCATCTCAAACTTAAAATATCCAATAAAGAAACTTTCAACCTCCCCTCTTCAACCTGCTCTTCCCCCTGCATCCCCCATCTCAGTTAGTAGCAGCTTCATCCCTCCATTGCTCAGTTCTAAAATCTTAGATTTGTTCTGGCAGCTTCTCTCTCCCTCACACTCCACAGGCAATCCATCCACAAGTTCTTTGGGCTCTGCCGTCACAATATTCCAGAATCTAACGACCTCTCACAACTTGACCGCCACCACCACCCTGTCAGTGGATGATCCCCCCCAATAGATCTTTAGTCTGAGTCACATCCTGGCTCTCCAAATGGCTTTCCATGTCACTCACGGCAAAAGCCAATAGCCCTCACTGTCCAGATTCACGCGGCCCCTCCAGGCAGCTCATTCTGCTCCAGCAGACGCTGGCTTTCTAGCAGTTTCTCAGAGCCCTCCTGACACTCGGATTGCAGGACCCTTGTACTTCCTGCTATTCCGTCTTCCCGAGATATTTTCACCAGATATCGACATGCCTTATTCCTCCACTTCCTTTAGGTCCTTATTCAAATACCACCTTTTGAATCCAAACTCTCTCACACATTCTGTTTAAAATTGTAACCTCCCCCTCCATTCTGGAGCCCATTTCATACGCTTCCCCGCTTTATTATTTTTTTCTGAGCCCTCATGACCATGTGAAGACTATGCATTTCATTTGTATATTATCTGCCTCTTCCCATTAGAATGTTAGCTCCATGAAGCAGGACTATTTTGTTCAATCCTATGCCTCCATTACATATTGGGCATTCAGTAAAAAACTGTCAAACAAACAACTTGATAAATGAAACCCCCAGGATTTCTTTTTTCTCACTCCATACATCGTTTTTCTTGTCCCATTTTCTACTTCCCCACCAGACTTTAGCTTCTGGCCAAAACAGAATAACAGAGGCTTAATTTACCCTTACATCTTGTAATAGGTTGAATACTATCCATCAAAGATATCAAGTCTTAATCCCTGGACTAGTAAATAATACCTTACTTGGAAAAAGAGTTCTTGCAAATGTAATTAAATTGAAGATTTTGAGATGAGGAGATTACCCTGGATTATCTGGTTGGGCCCAAAATCTCACAAGTGTCCTTATAAGAGAAAGGCAAAAGGAGTTAACACAGACACACAGAGGAAAAGACTGAAGGCAGAGATTGGAGTGCTCTGGCTGCAGTCCAGGAATGCCAGGACAGCCACCAGAAGCTGGAGGAGTAAGTTTGAATTCTCCACTAGATCCTTCAGAGGGAGCGTGGTCCTGCTGACCTCCTAGATTTCAGATTTATGGCCCCCAGAACAGGAGCAGAATTAATTGCTGTTGTTTTAAGCCACCCCATTTGGGGTAATTTGTTACAGCAGCCCTAGGAAACTGATACATACTGAGTTGAGGAGACAGAATTGAGAATTTGGAGATGCCAAGAATGAAAGAGAGACCTACACACAGGGAGTCTTCAGCTGAGTCAGCTGAGTACCGATTAACACATACGAGAAAACTCCAAGGGACCAGGACAAAAGAGCAGCAGAAAGAAACAGGTGGAGCAATTCCTAGAGCTCATAATGGTTACAAACAGCTTATGTTCCCACTAGCCAGTGGAAAACCTCATTGCAAATGGGGCATTGAGCGGAGTACTCAGAAAGTTGCTACCTCAGTAGTAGAGCAAAACTATCCCTAAATGAAAGGCTGCTCTGGTACCACCTAGCAAGCTTAAAAGCAAGCCTCAAAAGTATCAGAGCCTCTCTAAATAACTCGACTAAGTTCTAAAACAAAGCTCAAAAAATATATAAAGGAATACAAAAATGTCTGGCACCCATAAAAAGGTAAAAATCACAATTTTTGGCATCCAATAAAAAATTACCAGACATGCAAAAAAAAGCAGAATTTATGACTCATAATTAGTAGAAATATCAGGACTTAAAACTGACCCAGTAACAATGATATACTTAGTATAGAAGGAACTTAAAATAGTTATCATTACTATATTCTGTATGTTCAAGAACACATGAGCATGTTAAGAAGAGATATGGAAGATATAAAAAAAAAAACCCAAACCGAACTTCTAGAGATGACAGATATATAAGATGAAACATTATTGTGTAAAAGCAGATTAGACACTGTGTAGTAAAAGATTAATAACTTTGAAGACAACAGGAATTTTCTAGAATGTAAGACAGCAATTAAAAAAAAGACTAAAAAGGACCATAACAATTTCAAGAGGCCTGATATTACTTATAATTGGAGATCTGCCAAAAAAAAGAAGGGAAGCAGAAAAAATATTTGAGGAAATAATGAACAAAATTTTCAAATTTAATAAAATCTGTAAACCCACAGATCCAAGACACTCAACAAAGCCAAAGCACAAAAAACATGAACAAAACTACACTAAGGCACATCAGAATCAAATTGCTTAAAACCACTGGTAAAGAGAAAACCTTAAAAGCAGCCAGAGAAGAAAAGACATTATGTATAGAGGACCAAAGAGAAGAATGTTAATACATTCCTCTTTGGAAACAATATAAGACATAAGGCAGAACATTTTTTTTGAAGCACTGACAGGGAAAAAAATACCTGTCAACCTAGAATTCTATGCCCAGAGAATATGCCTTCTGAAAACAAAAGCAAAATGAAGACTTTCAAAATATATAAAGCCTGAAAAAACTCACCTTTGGCAGACCTGCCCTGTAAGAACTATTAATGGAGTCTTGCAGGCAAAAGGAAAACACCAGCTGGAAATCTGGATCTACAGAATGAAAAACAAGGTGAAAAAGTGGGTAAAATATAAAATGCTTTTCCTTCTTTAAATCATATCTTTCAAAAGATGGTTGACTTTAAATTAAAGATAGCCCTGGCCAGTGTTGCTCAGTGGATCGAGTGTTGGACTGTGCACTGAAGGGTTTTGGTTCCATTCCCAGTCAAGGGCACACACCTCGGTTTTGGGTTCGCTCCCTGGCCCCAGTTGGGGTGCGTGCGGGAGGCAACCAGTCGACGTGTCTCTTGCACATCGATGTGTCTCTCTCTCTTCCCCTCCCTCCCTGCTTTCCATTCTCTCTGAAAAGCAATGGGAAAAAATAGCCTCAGGTGAGGACAGAAAAAAAAACTAAAAAAAAAAAAATTAAAGATAATAATATATTGTGGAATATATAACATATATAGAAGTAAAACATATGACACCATAGCAAAAAGGCAGGGAGAGGGAAATGGAAGTATCCTTTGTAGTCCTCATACTACACATGAGTGATATGGCATTTAAGGCTGGACTATGATAAGAGCTACACTGAAGCAACCACACACACTCCACACAACAACAAAAACCAGAGTTATAACTAAGAATCCACCGAAGTAGATAAAAATGGAACCACAAAAAATACTCAACTAATCTAAAATAAGGCAGATTTAAACAAAAAAAAGGAAAGGGGGAACAAAGAACAGATGGGTTAAACAGAGAACAAAGAGCAAGATGGTAGGTTTAAAGTCCACCGTGTCAATAATCAAATTAAATTTAAATTATCTAGACGCTGCAATTGAAAGAGAGTGAACTGTAACTATATGTTACCTACAGGAAACCCTCTTTAAATATACAGACATAAATTGGTTGAAAGTAAAAGAATGGATAGAGATACACCGGGCTGTGCTGCACGCTGTGCCATCCCTGATTCTAGCCCAGGAGCCGTAGCTGGTCTCTTTCATGGTGTTCCCTGAAACTGGAACAGAGAGGAAGATTTAAAAAAAATTTAGAATCTCCTTCCTCGGTTACAGCCTGGAAACACCTGAGTCATAATACAGTGGCAGGATTTGCATCTCTAGAGAACTTTCGGTTTGGCGATGGTCTCTTTCACATTACAGGAAACAGAGGCACACTCGAGTACCTCATAAGAGTAAAAAAGAAGGAAGGAAAACCAAAACACCTTGCAGAACAAAGCGGAAACTGCAAAATTTGATACCACAGAGAACACAGTTGCTGTTCAGGAGGGAATACAGCTCTGGTCCCCTGGGCATCAGTGGCTCCCTCCTTTGATGCTCTGCCCTTCTCTGTCCCTGATTCTACTGCACTGCTCGTTTTGAGTCTCAAGTCCAGCTCCTCAGGAAAGAGGCTCTGGTTGGATACAAGCCACTGTTCTCTGTAAGAGCCTGTGTCAGGCAGGGCCCCGCAGGAAAACACAACCTATGCCACAAGGGGCAATAGAGTATAATTAATATATTTCTACTGGAAGGCCCCAAAAGGTAACCAGGGCCAATGAGGCAATTCAGAGTTATTACCCACCTCAGGCTGAATGAGACCCAAAGGAAAAAGGGGTGTTTCCAGAGCTCAGAAGCCCAAGTGGCCCAGAAAATGGAGTTTAATCAGGTCAGTTCCATGCGACAGAGAACAGAGGACAGGACAGGCAGGGAATGGATCTGAGAGCAGCGCCAACAGGCAGGTGAGCAGACACATTGCCCTTGTTGGGCTGAGTTCTGACACTGACCAGCCAGTAAGGGATTTTCTGTGGATCTCATGTCTATCCCTGGTCTCTTGGTTTGGAGGGCTTTGAAAATCATGGCTTTGGCACTGGAAATCTCTATATGAGGCTACATTTGGTTAAAATCCTGTCTTCTCTCTTTTTCTTAGGAATTATTGGGATTTATGGAAAGCAGTTTTGGGTTGTTTTTTTAAAAGACTCCCAGCAAGGCTCATTGTTAGAATTTTATTTTCCATCGTGTCCTGAAATGATGCAGGTCATCTTGGCAATTGTAGCTCAATTGCTCCACAGTTCTGTGCCTAAGGCAGGACCAGCAGGTTCTATTTTTGTGCTTCAGTGCTTCAAAGAGAAACAAACTGATGGATTTCTGACCGTGGCATCCTGAAGGATGCTCCATGGTCATGTGATGTCTGACACGCCAGCATATTTGTAGAGTGATTTCATGGTATGGAGGTTGTGGCTCTTAGAGTGACATCCTTCCAGTCTGACAGTCCTTCCAGTGTTGCTCTGACAATATTTTGGTACATAATCTCCCTGAAAGAGCTCCTTTTTTTCTTAATCCTCTCCCGAGGACATGTTTACTGATTTTAGAGAGAGAGGAAGGAAGAGAGAGAGAGAGAAACATCAACCTGTGGCCTGTCATACATGCCTCAACCTTGGACTGAACCCACAACCTGGGTATATGCTCCAACCAGGAATCGAACCCGTGACCCTTCACTGTACAGGACAACACTCCAACCAATGGAGCCACAATGGCCAGGGCTGCTTGGACAATTTTTTATTAAACAGTTTGATTTAGCCCAGCTGGTGTGGTTCAGTGGCTGAGTGTTGACCCATAAACCAAAAGATCACTGTCTGATTCCCGGTCAGGGCACGTGCCCAGGTTGCGGGCTTGATCCCCAGTAGGGGGCGTGCAGGAGGCAGCCGATCAATGACTCTCTCTCATCGTTGCTGTTTCTCTCTCTCTCCCCCTCCCTTTCTCTCTCTAAAGTCAATAAAAACATATTTAAAAACAAAACAAAAAAACTTTGATTTAGCTTTTTCAAAGATTCTGAATCTCATTTAACTTAGATTTGTGTTAACTTTTGGCAGTTTTTGAAAGGGGAAGATAAAGGTTTAACATGTGCATAAAGACATTCGTTGATTTGTTCCTTTAACCAAACTGAAAGGACTTTTGAACCTCTAGTGTGAAACGTGTCTTGCTTTGGGGCACCCAAGTCTCCTCATCTGTGCCGTTTTCTTTCTTCCCCATTAGGATATAAATCCCCTAAGGGCATGCCATAGCCCGGCAGTGAATAATTCCTGGCACACAGTGAGCTCTCATATTTGTTAACTGGATTCAGTGATTAGCATCATTTAATATAAGAAAATAAACCCTGGACAGTGCCTGGAACATAAGCACCAAAAATAACACATGGAAGATGGTGGCTTCTTGAAAAGGATGACACATGAATGAGTCTGCTCATGCTGCTATGATGAAATGCCACAGGCTGGCCACTTAAACAACAGAAATTTATTTTCTCACAGTTTTAGGGGCAAGAAGTCAAAGTCAAAAAGGCCAAAAAATTCAGTTTATGGTGAGTCCTCTCTTCCTGACTTGCAGACGGTCACCATCTCTCTATGAAGGCATGGCAAGACCTTCCAGGGTAGGCATGGCTGGCCTGATGCCAAATGGCCTTCACTCTATATGCACCCATTGGCAGAAAAAGCTCTGTGTCTCTCCCTGCTTAGATACCAGTCCTATCAGATTAGAGCCCTACCATTAGATCTCATTTAACTTTAATTACCTCCCTCAAGGCCCTGTCTCCAAATGGTCTTGGGTATTAGGGTTTCAAAATGTGAATTTGTGGGGGACAGAATGCAGTCCAAACACACATGTTCATTCATGTGTTTTTTTCCCTAGTCTAAACCAATGTGAATTTGGCCTATGGTGCCTTGGAAAAATTGAACTTTTTTATATACAAAATTAATAATAGTTGTTCAGTATCATCAAATATCCAAGCAGTATTCAAATTTCTCTGATTCTCCTATTAATTATTTTATAGTTGGCACATTTAAATTGGGATACGAATAAGTAAGGTCCATAAATTACATTTGGTTGATATGTTCTAATGTCTCTTTTAATTGATTTTTTCTTTTTCTTTTCTTACAATTTATTTGTTGAGGAGATTGATTTGTTTGATCAGTAGCTTCCCACATCCTGGATTGCTTTCCCATGGTGTTGTTTAGCACGTTTCTTGGTTCTCAGTTCCTGCAAACTGTTACTTATAAAGGGCTTGAGAGAAATGAGACATTTAATTCCTAAAATAATTTCCTCTAATTATGTGTTTATAGAGAAAGTGAGGGTGAAGATTTATTCTCTAAGGTGGTAGAGGGAGGCAGAGGGGCTGCTGCAGCCCTGAGGGGAGCAGGCCCTGTGGCCCTGTGCTGTGTGCAGCTCAGCTGGGCATGCACCTGGGGAAGAGCCACTGTCTGCAGGATAGCAGAGGAAATCCAACCATAAGAAATGATTTGAGAAGTTGGGATATTCTATTGTTGTCCCATTGAACGATGCCCAAGAAGCCCAGACTTCCCCTTTCTCTTATACCACTGCCCTGTGTGAAAATGCATGCTGAAATGAAGCACACATGTCACAAACTCATATGGGGCTGGATGAGACTTGAAAAAACTTCAGAGCACCATGGCAAGACCTTCTAGGATAGGCATGACTGGCCTGATGCCAGTGGGGCTTCATTACAGTCACACATTTTCTGAAGGGGTTTGAAGTCCCTGCAGAACACGGAGATCAGCCGAGCAAGGACAGGAAAATGGACAGCTCCAGCCACAACCGGAAGTTGTCAAATCAGCCATTATCTTGTCAAGTAATCCGCATGCTCAGACACTGGATCATCCAGATCTGCTCTGACATAAATGCTAGACCAGAACACAGCAACTGTCTGAACCAGCAGAATCCTCTTTTATATCAGAGTTCTCCTCAGTCTCACAAAAACCAAACTCAAACTGGAAAGTGAACTTTACAATGTGAGCACTGAACCAGTTTTGGAATCATGGGACATAGGAACCCAAACTGACTTTTACTTTCAGGTGTCTCAGTCCTAGAGTAAATTCTGACTTCCTAGGCCTAGAA
Organism: Miniopterus schreibersii; assembly: GCF_964146895.1. Lineage (NCBI taxonomy): Eukaryota > Metazoa > Chordata > Mammalia > Chiroptera > Miniopteridae > Miniopterus > Miniopterus schreibersii. The sequence continues at coordinate 65,299,612 of NC_138101.1, read as the reverse complement.
ATGTTTGATATGCGGCCACAGGCCTAAACCTCTGGCTAGACAAATACCCTCCCCTGCCTCTGGGACGTATCCTAAAACCTTCAGCTTTCCCATGAGTACTGATTCATCTGACACAGAAACAAACAAGGGATCATCACTGCCAAAGACACACCTGCCCAAGAAAGCAAGGTTCAATGGATGGAAACAGACAGAGAGCACTGGTTTTGAAAACTTGGGGAGTTTGTTCTTCATCATCAGTGAAACTCTTGCAATGAATGACTTCCTTTTGTCCAACTTGATCTGGATCCCGCTGGCATCTCAGTTCTCTAGAAGCACAGATATGTGCGAACTACATACAGACTCCAGCTTCTAAACATCAAGTGCACCTACGTAGTGACATTTACAATTTTCTTCTAAAATCAAAAAAAAAGAACAGCACCAATAGCATTAGCTATATTGAAAATAGTTGATTTTGGTTGCTTTGATTCTTTGTAGTTCTTTGCCTTTTGTATTTTTAAACATGAAATTTGTATATAAATGAGTGTTATAAAGTGTAAGATGCTGATCTATATATTCAATTAGAATAATTCTCGTCTCCAGTAACCTGTGCCTGAAACTTTCTATTCACCAAGACTAAGGAAGCCATGAGGTCCTAATGGCAGCAATAAAAAACGCACGACACGCACTAAAGGCAGCCGCCTAACATTCATTTAGTTAAGTTTTTTATTTGTTTAATCGATTTTGAAATGTAGAGCAGAATGAAACTCAAGGCACATCTCAGGTTTTATTCCTAATCTGCACAATAAGAACCAAAAACATAATCTCTCGGGCAACCCTCCCCTGGGGACTCTGGTTAATGTTTCCAAGTTTCTCTAGAAACAATTACCCTCATTTCAGAACCATGCTGGCTTTCTCGTCTATACCAGCTCCCACCAGTTCATTTTGTTCACAAGCAACAGGTTATCAAAGAGGAAAAATCTTCCCTCTACACTCCAACATGCTTTTTCAGAGTGGGAGCCAGATTATCTGAGGTATCCGGAAAGAAGCTTTCCTGGTTATAGCAAAACCAGTGTGTCCAAAGGTCTTGAATTTAGAGATAAATGAGGCGCCTAACAGAGGCTCTTTGAGAAAGGTTTTCTCTCTGGAAGTCCATTAGAAGATGACTTTATTAATGATTTACTCTACAGGCCACTGTTTGTTCAGAAGGTCATAGAATTTTTTTTTTTTTTTACATTTTTTATATACAGAAACATGGATGAAACATAAATCTAAAAGCAACAAAAAATTATAGAAGAAACACCCACATAACATCTCCCGGGTCAAATAACAGAACTATTGCCAGACCCCAGAAGTTTCCAGTATGTCCCTTCCCTCCCCACTATTCTGACTTTTATTATAATTACTTCCTTGCTTTTTTTAAAAAAAAATACTTTCACCACCTATGTACTGAGGCATCTCTAAAAATCATAATTTAGTTTGACTTAGTTTTGGACTTCATATAAATGCAAGCACACAATATGTATTATTTTGAATTTACTTGTTTTGAACATTATATTTATAAAATCCACATTGTTGCTTATAACCGTAATATAGTTTTTGGTAGTCACTTGGGTTGGTTCCAGCACTAGGTAATTATAAACAATGCTGCTTTGAACATTCATATATATATATATGTCCTGGGGCATGAAATTCATTAGAACGGGGGCTGCTAGGGTGCACCCAAGACATGTTTTCACCTCTACCGGACAATGCATTTCCAAAGGAATTTGTACCGCTTTACACTTCCCCCAACAGTGGATGAGAGGACCATGGCTCTACAGCCTCCCAACCCTGTCATATAAGACGTTCCAATTTCAGATTTGATTTTTCCAAAAGCTTCTACCTCAACTTTTAATGAAACAAGACCGTGAAGCTTAATGTGATATTTTCACTGTGTGCCCTCTCCGCATAGCCTAACAGAGCCAACAACTGTTGCCGCCTTTCATACAAGTGACAAAGTGGCCCAGGATTTGGCTTCATTTAATGTGGTTCCAAGGTTGTTCTTCACAGTGTGGGACCTTCTCCTGAGCATGTATTTCACTCTGTTCAAATCTCTCTTAAGAAGTTGTTCCCCGAACTGAACATTGTCTCCCCTAATGAATGGATGGCATATAGAGAACCGGGCTTAAGGAGGTATTATTCTGAAGCATCACAAAGATATGTCTGCTACTTGCCAGGAGAGCAGAAGCAGAAGATGGTACCACCAGCCTTTGCAAGGTGAATTCAATCTGACCACATAACTATTATGAAATTCTAGGTTTTTCCTTTCTTTCAGATGGACTAAAAAGTAATAGCACTACTAGTGAAGAAAGCTCTAAATACTCAGCAAACTGCCAATGTCTGTTGCCTTGACTTAGTGAGGACTTGCTCTGCCTGCCCCCCACCATCAAGAAGGGGGGAATAGCAGCCTTTGTAGTGCTGCTCAAAGACTTCAGTCAGAGTACGATCATGATTCTTTAGAGGATCGCATCTAAAATAATGCTGGTGAGACTCAGAAAGCCAGTTGAGAGTTAACAGAAAACATTCATTTGAAGCTGGAACTACAGATAGAAAAATACATGTATTTCAAGCGCCCTAAAATAAGGAAATTCTGACTGTTTATTGAATGCATACAAATGAAGCAATTTATTGAGTGCTGTTTTAAGCAATTCATAGACGTTGTCATATTTAACCTTCCCAACAATCCGAGCCCTCAATACTCTCCCCTCCCTATTTCCCAGGCCTCTTCAACCTGGATCACTCCTACTCATGGTTCAGTGCTCCTCTTAAGTGTCCTTCCTCCAGGGAGCTCCCCTGACACCCCAGGCCCAGGTTGACACTAACGCCCATGCATTTCCATTGCCCCTGTACTTCTCCACCTTAGGACTTCACATACCATACTGTAATCTCCTTTGTTTTCTCTGTTTCTCCACCAGATTGTAATTTCCAAGATAATGGAGACTATTACACTTATAGTTGTAACTGAGCATTATCTCAGCCTATGGTCTAAAGTGAAGGCCAAAAAACTTCTGTTGACTAAATGAATGATTATCCTCATTTTAGAGAGAAAGTAGAAACTAAGGCAAGATTGGAGCCTGGTCAGCCTGAACCCCCACTCCGGTGCTCCTAACCGGCACAGGGCCCTGTTTCCCGGTGAGCGCCTTCTTCGCTGTAACGGGCTGGGCACCCTGCTGAGTGCTTTTCACACCAACTCTAGCGGGTAGGTCTCCCCCATCACCCCTTTACAAATGAGGAAACTGAGGTGCAAGGAGTTTTATACCTTTAATACCAGGCTTTCACAGCCATGAAGTCCACAGCCAGGAGTTGAGCTTCTTAAACTGCCCCACTCATCCCCTCCTCCAACTCCCCCACCAACATCTCTTTCTGGGTACTGGTTGCACCAAATCTGGCTTTTGCAAAGGAGACCGGTGTTCATGGAGTAGAGAGAGAATGTGCTTTGGAATAATGGCTGCAATTACCCTCAAATTCTTTCTTTTCATTTACTAATAACTCTTAGATTAAATACATAAACTAAGTAATCTCACATGTTACTTAATAACAAATCAGAAACATGAAGGACTCAGACTGGGCCTCTTGAGTCTGCTGGTCTGCGTTCAAACACAGACCTACCCCTCCACAGTTGTGTAACCTGGGCACGTTCCTAAACCTCCCGAGGCTGCTGTTCCTTGTTTCCAACTGAGGAGGACCATGGTGCGCCTGCCAGGGGGTCGTGTGAGGACCGAATGCAGTAAGACACATAAAGCCAGACGCAATGCCTGGAGCATGCATGGGCTCATTAAATGTGGGTGGAGTCGTCGCGTGCTTTTGTTTCCAGTACAGAAAACCTTGATTCAACTAGTTTAAACAACAGAAAGTACTGTGTCAAATAATATGACCAAAGCTCCGGTGGCTCCATAATTAACTCAGGGTTGATTCCTCAAGGGCTCCGTGGCTCCTACCTCTCCAGCCTCCACCTTAACCTCTCCCACTTTATTCCTCACAGAGGTTAAACCCCACCCCACCCCCATACACCGAGTAGTTCTGGACCTAGGTCCGGGGTTTGACTTTACCAAAAGGCTAAAGACATGTTTCACTTAACAGAATTCCTTGTCCCTGGAAGACTCAGCACAGACCGACGGCTGGGACAGCTGCAAGTCCCCGTGCGCGGGTTCATGCTTCCCGTGACCCGGTCATCCTCACTCCCACCGCCAACAGTGGCACCAGGAGGATGGTCTTGCTACTCCTGCTTCCCTTTCCCACCTCCTCTGCTTCCCCCCAAGATCCTTCTCAGGCACCACCTGGGAAGTTCTGTCCTCACTGAGGGCCCCTGTACCTGGGGTGACGTGAATTTCCTGCAAGGCCCTGCTTTATGCTTTTCCAAATGGAAGTTGGTTCGACGAGGGAATGTGAGCATGGGGATTAGTGGCACTGCCCCCAGGAACTCATGTCTTCTGAAATAGGGTGTTTTTTTTAGTTTTTTGTTGTTGTTGTTGTTGTTAATATTCACCCAAGGATATTTTTCCCATTGATTATTAGAGAGAGTGGAAGGGAGAGAGGGAGAGAGAGAAAGAGAGAGAGGGAAAGGGGGAGAGAAACATCAATGTGAGAGAGACACACATCAGTTGGTTGCCCCCCTCTCGCACCCCATCCAGGGCTGGTGATCAAACCTGCAACCCAGGTGCATGCCCTTGACCGGGATCTAACCCGTGACCCTTTGGTGCCCTAGCCACTGAGCCACACCAGTCAGAGCTGAAATAGTTTTTATCCGAAAAAGTAATAATGGTAGAAATTCCTGACACAGAAAAATCAGTGGGGTGAATATTTTAGCACTGGTAAACTCAGCTTTTTTTGAAGAGTTTATCATTTTCTTTCTTGCTCTTTAAATTTTTAGTTCAGGTTTCAAAAGCCAAATCTCGAAACAGAAAAGTTTAAAGGTACAGAAAACCAGAAAGAGGTACGCATAAAAGTATCCACAATTCCACATTATTTATAAAACTGCGGTATATGTATGTCAGTGTTTTTTGCTGTGCCAATACTTTTTGATTTTAAAACAGAGATTCTTACCCTGTATCAGTTTGGTGACTGTTTTTCTAAGTAATATAGCATGAACATCTTCTTCTATTAATAGATGTAGGTCCCCAAAATAGATTTCAGTGGCTGCTTAGTATTCCATTGTATGGGTGCACCTCGATGTATCTTAGAAAGCCGGAGTGGTGGACAAGGTGGTGTCATTACAAACAGCATCGTGGTACATGGCTGGGCAGTTGCCTCCTTGGGTTTGTTCTTAAGTTTCCTCAAATCAATGGGTACTTGCATTTCTAAGTGACTTTGAATGAGGAATTTCTTTTCACTGATGCCTGTTTTGCTGATCATAAAATGGAAATGAGCCCTACTCCTCAGAGTTATAGGATTAACAAAAAGAAAGGAATATAAAAAACTATAGAGCGTTTTAGAAAGGAAGCTGATATTATTATGGTTACTCCGGAGGCAGTTATCTTAGAATATAGTCAGATGATGTGTCCTCGAGGACCACTCTCCTCTGTGTTAACTTCACAAATGGTTGTGGTTGGTGTCCCACTTTATCTGGATACGTGGGTTTGCTATGTTTTAAAGGCATCTTAATCACAGGGTTTCTCTTCAGTCTTTCTAGTGTTTCAGGTCCAAGAAATCTGATGTTAGGGTCTCAGGTTGTATTCACAGGCCGGGCTCATGGCTGAAGCCTTTTTCCTCCAGGAATCTCTGTGTGTGAGCTGACTTGCATGCCCTGGACTAATATTTAACCTAGCAGTACAAGCCACAAGTCATTGTCAGAGGCTGGATGGATTGATCTGGAATGTAAAGGTTTATTTATTTACTGGCTCCCTAATGTGCAGGTTATGTTACAAACGGTGTTATCTTGCCATGCAGGAAATGTGCACACACTTTGAGGCCAAGGCTTAAGTCAGGGCCATAATATTCTGACCCCAGGAAATGGTGATTTTCCACAGCAGCAAAAAAGGCTTTAAAGATACAGTAGCGGCAGGAGTCCTGGTTTAGGGAACCAGGAGCTAAGGCAGAGCAGAGCCCCAAAGGGTACATTGTGTCTTCATTCCCTGAGCCTTCTTCCTCCACAGACACACACATTTGCCAAATCCTTCTTTTTAAGGACCTTTTTTTTTAAAATTTATCTTTATTGTTGAAAGTATTGCAGATGTCCCCTTTATGTCCACCATTGACCCTCTCCACCCCACTCCCACCCCCTCCCCAGGCCTTGACCAAACTATTGTCTGAGTCCATGGGTTCTGCATATATGCATGTAAGTTCTTCGGTTAATCTCTCTCCACCCCCTCCCTTCCCTCTGAGATTCGTCTGTCTGTTGCATGCTTCCATGTCTCCGGATCTATTTTGATCGTCAGTTTATTTTGTTCATTAGATTCCACATATGAGTGAGATCATGTGGTACTTGTCTTTCTCTGACTGGCTTATTTTGCTTAGCATAATATTCTCCAGGTCCCTCCATGCTGTCTCAAAGAGTAAGAGGTCCTTCTTTTTTACCGCTGCATAGTATTCCGTCGCATAAGTGTGCCACAGTTTTTTTACCCACTCATCTGACCATCTTAAGTCCATCTTTGGTAAACCTTCCCTGACCTTCTCCACTCTCCTAGATATCCCAGCTTTTAAAATTCTTATGGCACTTCACAGTCTATGCCATATGCATTAATGGGCACTTAATTGTGAACTGTCTCTGTCACTATTTCATATCCACTGGGTTGTTTCTGCAAACAAACTCTCTGAGGTGAGGGCCAGATACACTTCTACCTCCACCCTGAGCCAGAGTAAAGCACAGAGGCAGTGCTCAAGCAATTGACAGAAACAGGACTGGCTTTTTCTTCTTGCTTAAATTTTGTTGAACCAACATTTATGAAGGGCCCCTATGCTCCATGCTCCAGACAAGGCCCTTCATGGGTGAGGGCACTTCCAATCACTTCTGAGTCCCTTGGAGAAAACACCATGGAATATTCACAATGCTAACTGGGCACAGTGAGCATCTGAGTAACATTAAAACAGAAACCTTTCCTGAGACCCACTCTCTCAGGATGGCACAAGTATTTTTTCAGGCATCGAAATTGCAGCCCTTTATGCAAAAATGTATAATTTTTAGTGCCCACTGTTCATATTCCTCAACAATGAGCACTAAAAAAAATACACTGCTCAGTATAGTAGTTACATATCAGGATTCCATTGTAATAATAGACTCCAAGCATTTAATTCCTTTAGCTGTGTAGAAAATTCTAATTAATTAAAAGATTGTCAAAAAAAAATCCTTTTAATATGGCAATTACGTATAGGGACAAGAAACCATCAAGAAATAAAAATTTGCATAGCTTTCTCTGGATGGCCCCAGTAGTGCTCGATATGGGGGCCACAATAATTCCTGTTTAGGGCAACCCGACATAGCTGGCAAACCCCGTGTCCTTCGTGTGCCCCCCTGGGCGGCGTGAGTGGGTATGTTCTCAGCCTGGCCGTGGCGGTTAGCGTGGCGGGTCTGGCTGTGAAAAATCCCTGCGTGTCAAGGAGAACGGGCTGCAAGTGCACCAGCAACGCAGGCCGACTTCACAGCCGCCCTGAGTTAGAAACAGTGAAACCGTTTCATTTTGCAGAAGTGTGTGCGTGTTATTCGCTCAGCAGCCCTTCACTGAGCTCCTAGTGTGAGCAAAGCGCGACGTCAGCGGGCGTGGAGGAAGCACAGGCCAGAAAGCGGGGCCCGTGTTGCAGGAGCAGGAGCTTGGCCCTCGCCGCCTGCCGGCTCATGGGGCTCAAAGGGACAGAGGACTCGGGCTTGGACTGCGCTTGATCCGGTGGCTCAGCCGTGTCTCCAAGGACCTGTGTTCTCTGTCTTTCTCTCTGTTTTCCGCAGGATTAGGTCTATTGTCAGGCTCCAGAGTTCTTGTGACAGCTTCTGCTGTTCCCCGGGTGGTGGCAAGTAACTGCCGCTGCCACAGGACTGTCACCTTCACACCGCACTGCCTAGGGGAGGGAGGGTCCGCGTTAACTTTCTTAACAATAGCTGGGAGGGCTGCTTGGGTCTGCGCAGCTTGAGCGGCTGCCCACATCTGAAGCTGTCCCTGGCGCAGGGGGCCGTGGCTTCCCTGTTACAGGCCTGTAACCACTTACGGCTAATGGACCAGCTTCAGCCGAGGTGAGTCTACCTTGCCCGCAGCTGCTGTGGGGTCAACTCCACCCAAAGCGCTTTTGAAAGCCGGGGTAGAGCATTTTCACCTAATGACATCAGACTTCTCTGAAAAAGGGGAAACGGAAAGCAGAGAAGCAATCAACAAACACTCCTGACAGCGGCCCATGGTGAGCTCAGGTGAGACAGGTGGGAAGCTGCCCTGCCCAGGACCTATCTGATGGCGTTTCCATGCCCCCGGCAGTGCCACGTTACATGGCGAAGGCGCTCACTCGTGAGAGGGCTGCTTCTGCTCTCAGCAGGAGGAGGAGTTTTGCAGGAAGGCAGTTGTGCCACAAAAGCTGGTGTTTGCTCTACACCAGCAAACTGCGGTCAGAGTGATCTAAAGAAAATCAGATTTGGGGGCCACTGTCAGTGCCAAAAGCCAGTCGATCTCTGTCCCCTAGCAGCTCCCTCAGCAGCTACTTCTTCAACACACGTGGATAGCACCTTCATGATGCTGGCACCGAGGTAGGCTAGTAAAAGGGGAGGCGTGTTCAGTTCATCTCCGGGAGGCAACCGCATAATAACCTGCGAGAACTTTGAAATGGATGCTGAAAGGCTCAGCTTCTAGTAGGGCCTGTGCCACTAATTCACTAGAGACACTGTCAACATGTGGGCTGTGGAGGCAGTGAGCTTCACATTTACTAACTGTGTGGCTCTGCACAAATTACTTAACCTCTCTGATCCCAAATTTCCTCCTCTATAAAATAAGGCCGATAATAATCCTTATAGTTAGTGTGGAATCTCGTTACATCTCAGTTTGCTCTCATGTAAACAAATGAATGTTGTACCCAGCAGTTGTTAACTGCCTGGTGGGTATAAGAGAAGTTGTGTCATATCTGTGGAGTAGAAAAATACTGGGAAGTGAACGTGGTTCGCTGAAGCTCACTTGGGGGTTGGGGGAATTTGGAGGTGAACCCCAACCTTCTAATCCATGCTCAGGTGACCCGGCCACTCTGCTGTTCCTGGGAGGATGGGGCAGGATCCAGGTCTGGCAGGGAAAACTGGAGGGATCTCCTTACTATCATTTGAAGATTTCCTCTTTCACTAATAGCCACTGCTTTCACTCTAAGAGGGTGAAAGTCAGAAGCATCAGCCCCCGTGTAAAGCGAAGCCTTTTCTCAGGAAACTTTGCAGACAATTATCGTAAGAAATCCTCCCAGGCTCTGGTCTCTTTCCCCTGCAGGAGGTACTGGCTCCACCTGGGAAGACACCTTCACCTTCAAGATCAAGTACAGTAGTGCAGGCAGGGCTGTAGAACCCACCGTGTGGGTCTTATTTCTGGTTCCAGCCTCCCTATGTGACTGCACAAGTTATTGAAACTCTCTGAGCACCAGTTAGTTTCCTCATCTGTAGAAGAAAGCGTAGGTACCAACCCCTTGCAGGGCGGTTGTGGGGGTCAGTTTGATGAAAAGTACTTGTCTCCATTCCCGGCACAGGGGTCAGGGGCTGGGGCTGTGCTTGCTGAAGCCCTAGAGGTGAGGTGTCTAAGAGCAGATGGTTTGGCCACATGGAATCACTGCTGATTTTCGAATGTGGGCTCTGAAACCTATACTACCTTTTAAATAAGAAATGTATTTAAACAGTGAAATATTTAGTGTTGTTTTAAAAGGTCCAGTGGCCAATATGCCGAGGTGATCAACAGAACATAAGTGCTAATGGAAAACATGGATCAAGGAACCCATCTCGGGATCTCTAAGAGGAGAAAATCCCAAGGAGGCATTTGAATGCCTGATCCATATGCCCTACCTCCTCCCCACACAGCCTCCATCGCCTCCATTGTTTGCTTTAAAATGGCATCGTCTGCACATGGTACAATTGGCTAGAGCAGTTTTGGTGACAACAAGGTAAATAGTGAAGTGGCATATGGTTTATTTGTAAGAGTGTAAACATAAGAGGTCCACAGCTACTTGTTAACTAGTGCTAGTCTGGGCAATTTGCTTAAACTCTCTAAGTCTCAGTTCCCTCATCTATAGAATGGAGATAATAATATTTTTTTAAAAGATTGTTATGATGTTTAAATAAAACCGTATTTGTCAGCAGTTTGGCCCATAGCAAGCACTTAATAACCAGCTGTTATTATTTTTGTTTTTTTGGTGATTTTTGGCTTTCTATATTTCTCTGGTTCTTTTCCAGTGTTGGGTGCATTTGCTCTGTCCCTATATTACCTTTGCTAGAATCACACAACATGAAAAATGCGTAACTCATTTCTAACACTGTCTTATCCTATTGGTTAATTAATGATTTTAGTTAGTTTGGATGCCAAAGGTTTATGCTCTTTAGGAATCTGAGCCCTGTTCACCCAGATGGAGTTTGGATTCCCCATGCCTTTTGCCTCAGGGGTATCTAAGATGACTGAGTACTCAACGGTGAACAGTCATGGTCTTGTAACCACTAGCCAGCGAGTTTCTTTGTTCTACGTCTGTTTCCCGAGTAGGGCTCGTTACCATGGACCATGTCACACCTACAGTGCTTCCTCCAGCTTGGAGAATCCCCACATCTTTGCTAGGCTGATCTCTGTCTAGGTTAGAGACAGCTGACAGTGCCAGCTGTGGACTAAATTATATCCTTCCAAATTCATATATTGAAGCTCTATCCCTCCATTGTGATGGTATTTGGAGGTAATTAGCTTTAGAGGAGGTCATACGGGTGGGACCCTCATGATAGGATTAGTGCCCTCATGAAAAGAGACACCAGAGAGCATTGCCTTGTGAGGATAAGTGGGAAAGTAAGCTGTCTGCAAGCCAAGAAGCAGGCTCTCACTCTTACCAGGGAACCCAATCAGCTGGCACCTTGATCCTGGACTCCCCAACCTCCATGCCTGTGAGAAATAAATTCCTGCTCTTTGAGCTACCCAGTCTATGCTATTTCTTTACAGCAGCCTGAGCAGACTAAGCCAATGACTGCCTATATTTCTTCCCAAGCTGATTAGACTATGAAAATGGGGAATTAAAACCCAAATACTTCTCTTATATCCAAAAACTAGCTATAGGAATGAAATTTCATTGTATGTTGAGTCTATTGCCCAGCAAGTAACAGATATTTTCTATACATAAAATATCTGTGCTATACTTCATAAAATAAGTGCCAATCATTCAAAGATCTAAGAGTTTGGTGTTGGAAAGTGGTATGTATGTATGTGACTGTATACATATAGGTGTATTAACAAACATATTAGCAGTAGACAATCTAAAGAAGCTACCAGTAATAACAACAATAATAGTGCTGATGATAATAGCTTCCTTCTTATTGAATGCCTCTTATGGACAGATGTTGTGTTAGTGCTATACAAATATTGTACCATTCAAATTAATCTGCACATAAATCCTGCAGGAAGTATTATATCTCTTATTCTAAAATAAGGAAGCTGAAGGTCAGAGAGGTTGACTAATTTGTCAAAGGTCACATAGCTGGTAGCAGGCAGAAATGGGCATTATGTAGTTCTGTGGGGCTGTAGCCACTTCTCATGGTGACATCGTGGTGGTGACAGGGCCTAGGGATTGCACCATTGCTCTGGGTGCTTATAGAGGTCTCACAGAAGCACCCAGGGAAAGATGCTTTATTTCCTTTGGCCGTGAGGCATCTTGTTCAATAAACTGATTTCCATCTCCAAAGAGGAAATAATAAAGACTCCCCTTTCCTTTATCATCTGCCCAAGAAACTTTGCTAAGCCCAAACCACGGCCAGTGCACAGGGGGTTGGCCGGGGGGGTTCTCTTGGATGCACACTTTGGGTGAAGCAGGACATTGTAGGCTCTGTTTGGTCAGCTGGCTCTCCACCTCATGCCATTGGCCTTACCACTTTCTTTGTCAGAGAATCAAGGGCTCCCTGCTCTCTCTAATGGAATCTTTGAGTTCCAATATAGAAATATGTTCACCTCACTGAAGTCTGAATTGGTCAAGGTCATGACTCTTAGTTTGGAGCATAGCAATTTACTGTTGCTCCTGTGCCAAATACACTGGCTGTCACCCAATAGAAGCTATGACTCAGCGCTGCTTTTCCCAGGGCCATGACCAGCTATCCTACTCTATCAGCATGACTCACCAAGGATGCCCACCTTTTGGGTCTCTCGAGCTGTGCCCTGGGAACTTGCAAGGCACATTTTTAGCAGGTTTCTTAGACCTGGCTTCCTGCCCAGAGTCTCCACTGGAACCTTGGCCTACCTCCTGTGATTTGGCTGGAAGCAGGAAGGATAAACTTGGCTGACTGGCCCACATCCCGAGTGCCCTCATTTCCCAGGACATCCGGCTTTTTGTCTGCCTTCCTGACCAGGCCCCGCGAAGCTGCTCACAAGCTCTGCTGCCCACAAAACTCCCATTCCCTTCCCTCCAGTGTCTCTTCCCGTGAGGTAAAGGAGAAAGGACAGCCAGGTTTATCGTACTGTATTAGTATGTAAGGATATTAATTTATAGCACACCTTTCTTCTCGAGATGAAGAATAAACTGAAAAAGACCCAGTCGTCAGTTAGATACCCAAACACTAGTTGTATCACTGCTTAGATCTGAGAAGACAGCTTCGACTTGCAACCCAAATGGCTTCCTCCCCATTTAGTAAGAGATGTTCTCTGCCAGAGCAGCTAGACCACTACAGGACTGCACATGTTCCTCTTCCAGGATCAAGGCCTTCCCCGAGGGGCTCACAAAATGGAGAAAGACATGTAGAGACTGCAGGGAGGCAGAGAGAGAGAGAAGGGAGGCCTCATGAGTCCCTCCCAACAGGGCACTGTGGACCAAGAACCTGGCCTGACACCTGTCGTCACTCCCAAGGCCGAGGGAAGGGAGAGGAAAGGAGAAAGAATGCAGCAACTTCCTTGCTGCATCCTAAATGTGTGGGCTGGCGGGAATACAGGAGAGGGGGAACAGCAAGCATCCCAACCCCACTCTGAACCCCCTGCCCTACACACATGCAAGAGTTGTATGCACAAGCAACAGAAGGGAAGACTCTTGAGGCAAGAGAATTACAAGGAAGAGAGAAGTAGCCAGAAAAAGTGTAAGGGTAGAAGGAAATATTAAAAATATGAAGCATCCTCAAGAGTAATTCAAGGATCCAAATATCTACCATCTTCTAGACAGTTTTAAAATTACTAAACATTATACACTGTGACCTGAACACACTAAGGTTACAGAAGGAAAGAAGAAAAATGGTTGACATTCTCAAGTGATAAACTGTATACTCAAAAATGTACCTATCATAAATTCTTTAATAAAGAATCTCAGCAAATACTCTTTATTAAAGCAGTTAAGAGCCTTATGAAATATAAACTAAGATCACATCTTCATTGTTCAATTAGTTCAGGATTTTAAAATTACTAAAATAACCAGATTAACTCATTTTTCAATATGGTACTATTTTCATCTCTGTTTAAAATGCTGGGAGTTTAGAAGTGGCATTGCCAGGTCAAAGGGAAATCTGGCACCCTTGACAAAATAGCCTGTGATCTCATATCAGAAGCTGCCAACCACTCCCACCAATGGGAGGATTTCCTTCATGCCCAAGGAAATCACAGATTTTGTATAATAGAAGAACAGGGGGTGGGAATCAAGCCAATATTTCACAGTGTGCGTTAATGGGCTTCCCAAGAGGTGTTCTAAGGAAGCCACACAAACTTTGGTGCAAAAAAGATTTTGTTTGGTACAGCTGGCCAATCTCCTTGCATTCATCAAGTTGAAAGCAACTTGGTAAGAATAGCAGTGCACACTTGACAGAAGCCCCCATTAATACTGTCTTTAAAAATACCTAGAGACAACATTTTTATAAAAATAACTAGATATTCTTTGCATACAAGTATGACTCATTGAAAGAGAGATTTATGACAGCTCTGTTCCTCGGTGATCTCATAAATATATGAATAGAAAGACATTTGCTTTTGAATATAGGGTAAAAGCTAGCACATCAAAGTGGAAACAGTTTTTGCAAAGTTTTCCTCCTAGGATTGAGCACAGCTCCTTGAAAATTTGTTGCATGCAGGACTTTCTTATGATCTTGGAGGAGACAGAGGGAGAATTCAAGGTTGTTGACTCTCATACAGGAACAACAGACACAAATCACATTTAAGCATATTAATAGGCAGTACTTAGGATGCTCTTTGCATGTTACAAATCAGATATATTCAAATGAACCACTGGACGATTTCATTGCACAGGGGTCTCCCTCTCCATTGCTGGCTTCAAGGACGCAAGAAGGCCTCTTGGGGAGCACATGTGTCAAAGAGCTGTGAGAGGCCTCAAGCAGTTGAGAGCAGCCTTCAGCCTCCAGCCTCTAGCCAGCAAGAAAACAGGCCAGATGCAAGGAACTGAATTCTGCCCACACTACATGAGCTTGGAAGTGGATCCTTCAGAGTCAAGTCTCAGATGATACCCCAGCCTGGTTGACACTGTGATTGTGGCCTTGTCAAATGCTGAAGCAGAGAACCCAGGCACACTATTCCTAGACTCCTGACACACAGAAACTGAGAGATAATACATGAGTGTTGTTTTAATCTGTTAAGTTTGTGGAATTGTTATTAGACGGCAATAGAAAATGAATATAATCTATTTTCTACAGTAGAATGACTGTCAGTCATTGGTGTCAGAGGGCATCTTGAAGGAAGTCCATCAGAGAGTCAAATGAGCAGATGGTGGTATAAATGCCTCGTTACAGTTAGAATAATGTCCAGTAGTCTAAAGCAAACCAGGATCTACTCACCACATAGACTCTAGGAAGGCTGGGCGTTTGGAAGGTCATGCTTTGAACTAGTTCATGCCTTGAAGATACAGAACTCTACTCCCTGGAAGATCAGACAGAGACTCTCTGCAATAGGTTCTTGCCGTGCTCTGAAATGACCTTGGAGAAAGTTCACTTCCCACATAGTTCTTATTAGACCAAAAAGATACTTTTAAAATTTAACCATAATGCAAATGCCGAAAGAGTAGGTGCATCTTTCTCATTCCTTAAAACAAAGAACAGACTTCATAAAAGCAGAGTTTCAAAGGTCATTATTTTTCTTCTTTGTTAGCAACGTAACATGCTGTGGGATAAAGGAACTAAGTTAAGAAGAAAAAAACTGCCCAAAGCAAATTTTCTTCACCCTATTTTGTTTTCTGCCCCCTTCAGGTTAGTGGTGCTGCTAGTGAGAGGTCCTTTGGAGCAGCCAGGACAGCTGCAAACAGCTCTGATCAGCCTCTGTGACAACAGGAAAGAGATGCAGAGGCCCAGAGGGACCCTCATCTCACACTCCCCTGCAAGAGAGCAAACAGCTGACTTCCTCCTAACCTGAGGGAAGATATGTTACAAAGCTTAATTGCATTCGATTTCCACATGGGAACCAGGACCATTGGTTTATAAAGAGACACCTACTACTGTGCTTGGAGAAAATCAAACTATATGTGATATGAGGGAGAATGAGTGGCCTGACCAGATCGCCCTGAATCTGAAGTAATGCTAGAGCTTAGGACAAGGACCCTCTGTGGAAGCCACACCACCATTGAGAGCATCGTTAGGAAATGAAAGTACAGACCCCTGCTCCAGGACGGCCAGTAGGCCTCAGTGTGTGGCCCTAGCTTGAACTGATCGGGAAGGGATTCCTGATGGCAGAGGTGATCCCCCCAGGATGGAGTGATGCTGGCCAATGTGCGTGGGGGCCAAGGAAACAGGGAGCCAAGGTACACAGGCGTCACCCACATCTCTGAGAACTCATGGGGCCAGCTCACCAAAGAGGCCTGACCCCAAGGGAGCAAACCGCCTCCCAGATGATTTTAACCTCTGTTGAAAAACCTTTTGTTCAGTGAACACCATCAAGGCTAAAAGTCAACACCTTTTAACAAGGCAAGGTGTTTGGTTTCTGTGTTTGTTTGTCTCGCTTATTTTGTTTTTACATATTACCCAGAGGCCCCTGGACTTAGTGGCACTTTTATAAAGAATTCTCTCAGTATTTAATCCTAAGCAGTACAGTTTTCATTAACATCCAGCAGTTTTAAGTACCTGTTGAAATGAAATGGCATTTAAAAGCAAAGCCAATGTAGAAAATAGTATACTGTGTATATCAGAAGGGCTCCAAGGTCATTTAGACACAAATCATTTTTCCAGCATGGGTCCTGGTCTGGCCACAGATTTACTTGATTTTCCACCTGCAATATGGCTCACAGGCATTTTGCCTTTTATAGTAAGCTTCCAGAATAAAGCTGAGCTATCTACAAAAGCATCTAAATGCTAATCTTATCCTCACTCTTACAATGCCTTAATCACCAGAAACTTAGAAGAATGGCCCCCTCAGCGCAATGCACACCCTGCAAAACTACCAGCTTCCATTACTGCCCGTTGTTAAGTCCCCTTCAGGAGCAGCTGGGAGGGAGTGGCAAGTTTTGTTGCCTTTTTTCTTATGTTGTTTTTCAATGAAATGTTTTTGGATCTAAAATGGAAGATTCCTGAATTGACCTGTGTCTCCCTGCCCCCCCCCCCCCTTCTATTTCTAAACAACTACCAACTGCTCAGGACTGGCTTTCCTGGGAATCTAACCTCCTGCACTACATCGCAGGCCTCCAGGGAATGTTTCCAAGCTTCACTGGAGCAAGTAAAGAAAAGGAAAGAGGCCAGAGATTACGCACGAATCGAATTGTGAATCACTTCCTGCAGCATAATCAGGCTTCTGAAGTACCTAGAGGGGCTGTCTACAGAGGAAGCCCAAGGCCCAGAGAAATAACTCAATGTTCCCAGCTTATCCACTCAACAGAATACTATGCAGCCATTGAAATGGGGTAGTAGAAGCAGGTTCCACCTCAGGGACAGCCACTCATGAGGCAGTGTTCATCTCTCGCCTTTACCTGTAGGCTTGGAGAGCCTAGGTGCAGATAAAAAGAAAAGTGAGAGGCCATATAAACAGAGCAGCAGCCATGAAGACTTATTTCCAGGATGGGGTAGAATAAGACTTCCTTTCTTCCCTTCCTTCTTCCCTCCTTGATTCTTTTTCAGTCTTCTCAATAGTCCACACTAGGCATTTATTACTTTTGGCATTTTTGAAAATGTCCACTGAGTCCTCTGGGTACCACTAAGTAGGGGTTCAGAGCTTGAAGGCCCCTCCTGCTCCTGGCACTGCCCCCTGGCCTGCCGGGCCCCCGTGAATTGCCACTCTGGCTCAGCAGTAGACAAGGAAATTTGTAAAGCCACACCCGGTGTTGAGTCTCAGCACTGGTACCTGCCATCCAAATGACCTTTGGGAATTTGGTTATTCAGTGACCCTCAATGACCCTTGTCCTTGAGGAACCTAAACCTACCTACCAGAAAGCACTGCGGTCAAATGAGGAATTCATACGTGATCAAAGGAGACCAAATGAGATGCTAAATAGAAATGTATCTGTGAACTGCAAACAATGTGTAATTGTTAACTCTTATCATAGCTCTTCTCATAAGAGGACCCGAGACCAGTGTGGCCTTACAGCGGGGTAGGGGCAGGCGGAGGCTTAATCATTCGTTTTTGACAGAGATGCTGTTATCTAAACCAAATTTCCCTACTTGTCTCAATGTCTTTCTGGTTATTTTTTTTCCCGGTCCAGTATTTTATCAAAAAGTCTTTCGGAAACACTAGCTGTGAGACACGAGGAAAGTG
This sequence comes from Miniopterus schreibersii, assembly GCF_964146895.1. Lineage (NCBI taxonomy): Eukaryota > Metazoa > Chordata > Mammalia > Chiroptera > Miniopteridae > Miniopterus > Miniopterus schreibersii. Next base: position 65,281,823 of record NC_138101.1, on the reverse strand, counting down.
GGAGGCGAGTAGAACAGTTTACGGAGTGGACTGAATGGAGCCAAGTGTGGTCGCTGACAGCAGGGTCCGAGAATCAGGGCACCAGGGCCACGGACAGGAAACCCAGGTTCTCTCCAGAGCCCCGTGACCTCTCTGTGTGTGGCTGGGCTTCTGCCCGGGGTGAGAGAGCACACAGCCGTATCAGTAACAACTGCAACCCACAATTGCCTTTGCGGCAGTGACCCCAGTAAAGACTATCAAACACGAATAAATAAGCTTCACAGCAAAGGAAAGACAGAGTAAATACATCTTTCTTGTGCCTCCTATGTCCACTCCCTTTACCCGCATCACAGGCATAGCTACATTCTTCTATAAGCAGGAGCTATTTGACAGAAGTCCTAAAAACACATGCAGTGACAGGTAAACAGTGTCTCATCCACTGGTACATGCAGACAAATGTTGACAGCCCTGTGGGTTTCATTTTTCACAGAAAGGTTGCAGAAATTGTGCAATGAAAACTCATAAGTCTACTTAGATTCACCAGGTGTTAACATTCTGCTTTATTTGCTTTCTCTCTTCCTATATATTCATGTTTTTATTGTTGTTATTGAACCTTTAGAGAGAAAATTGTGAATTTTATTTTTTATGGGTCTTTCTTCATGAATCTCGGTGCCTGAAATTTATTTCCCAAAAGGTAACAATCATTTGGGGGTTTTTAGCTTCGTTTGAAACTTCTCCATTTAACTTTTCAAACAGCTGGTAGAAGGTCTCTTTGCTATGGTGCTTTTGGGTTCCAAGACCAGCCCTGCCCCTTAATATGTGCCTGCCCTTTAAAAAGTCACTTAATCTTTCTCAAACTCACTTTCTTCATCTGTTGCAGAGGCAATTATGTCTACATCCCAAGTTGCCGTGAGGATTAAGCTAAATACCATGGAAAACGCTCTGTAAACTGTAAACTTTCTGTGTATAAACAAAATGTTATTATTCACAGTCCCAATGAAATAACATCAACTCAGATTCTCCTAATTATGAATTAGCCCTAAGCCCACGTTGAAGCCCTTCAGGTACTTGAGGGGCCCGCAGCAGTGCTGCTGTTGGCAGGCACCCTGTCAACCTCCAGGGAAGGCAGGGAGCCTCTGTGCGGGCCTAGGATCCAGAACTGCCATCGCTAACGCAGTGAGCATCAGAATAGCTGCAGGGCTGTTGAGACCTAGACTTCTGGGCCCTGTCCCCAGGGTTTGATTCCGCAGGTCTGGGAGGGCCTGAGCATCTGCATTTCTAGTGGAAGCTGCTGGTGCCAGGAGCACACTTTGAGAACCCATGGCTCTCAGGCATGGTCAGCCTGGGCAGATGTGTTTCACAGGCTAACTGTGGGAGAAAGCCAAGCTCTAGAGAAAAGCTTTATATGCTAAAGCAGTGCTTTGCAAACCCTAACAGTTGTACAGATCCCCGAGGGACTATGGTGAGCTGTGGATTTTGCTTCATTAGCTTCGAGCTGGTTCATGGTTCTGTTTTTAGAGGTGCACAGCTGATGCTTATGTTTCTGGTTTGCTGACCATACTTTGACTAACAAGGCTGGAGAGGTCAGCCCATGGTCATGCATTTGATTTCTATTAAAAAGAAAATGAAAAAGCTGTTTCCTATTTATTTCTAAAAACCTCAAGCTTCCTGCTCTCCGCCGCTTGCCTGCTCTTCGGATAACTTGGAGAGCGTGTTCAACTCTTCAGGAGCCCAGGTATGTTTTGCTGTTTCGTCTTAATTATCTTATTTAATGACAGATTTGAAGGAGCTTACAAAAGTACAAACCATGCAAAAGATAACTGAAAAACATGCTCTGAACCCGTGGCTCTTAGCTGCCAAAGAGGCAAAACAATTTCATGAGAGGAGACAGTGCTGGACTTTTCACTCATCAGTTAAAATGCCTTCAGAACTTAAATTCTCATTCCTCTCTTAACTTCAAATTAAAAAATGTCATCTCAAATATTTTTCATTTTTGATTGGTGTGGGACAGAAACAGAACTATTTCGGAGGCAGAACTATTAGGATATGTCAATGGTTTGAATACATAAAAATAAATAAGTAAAAAAAAACCAAACAGTGGCAAGTTCCAAGGATTGATGTCCTTGATAAATTATTGCTTTTGTTCAGAGAAAGGGGGGACTAGCAAGGGGAGCAGGTTTGGGGGAAACGGAGACAGGGAGGATTAAAGGTAAACTCTAGTGATCCAGTCTGGGACTTGGTAAGTTTGGAGCTCTCGGATCTTTCCAGTAATTGGTTGGAAATGTGGGAGTGTGGCTCTTGGAAGCCAAGCGAGAGAGGATTTCGGGGGAGTGGGGGCAGCACTTCCCACTGCCCGATGCTGCTGGTGTGGTGACATGTGTGGCTTGAACAGTGGAGTCATGTTCATGATAACTGGCGGCCTTCGAAGAGCATTGGGGCTGAACAGTGATGTTAGCGTCCAGAGTTAAAGAGTGAGACAGCAGTGGCAGTAAGGCGCTGGAGGATGGGTCTCCTGCAAGTCACGCTAGAGAGCCTGCGGAAAATGGAGAGTCGGTAAGGAAATTTAATGTCAGGCCAGTGCTTATCAGCATCACCTGGAGAGCCTGTGGTAGCACAAGCAGCTCTGTAGGTCGGACATGGAACCCCTAGAATTTGTATTTCTAATACGTCCCCAGTATTGACGCTGCTGGGCTGGGGCCCACTCTTGGAGATCACTGATTTAATCATTGATTTAGATCCGGCTTTCTCAGTCTCTGCACTATTGGCATCTGTGGCCAAATAATTCTTTGTTGCTTGGAGCTGTCCCGCGCTTTATAGGATGTTTAGCAACATATCTAGACTCCAACCAATAGGTATCAGTAGCACCCCCAAGTTGTGGCACCCAAGAATGTTTCTGGGCAACACCAAATGCCCCCTGAGGGTCAAGATTGTCTGCATGTGGGAGCCACTGCTTTAGGATCATTCAACACAGCTGAAGAAACTCTGCCAGCGGGTCCAGAACCCCGGGCAGCTTGTGGCAAATGAAGGTAAGCGTCAGAGGCGCCGAGCAGGCAGGGTAGTCAGCTGTGCTCTTCCGATGGGATGACTGCTTGTGGGTGAAGGCTCAGTATTTAGCTTTTAATGAAGGAACCCAGAAAATCAACTAGAAGCTAACCACTCTGTTCCAAGTTGCTTTCAGGGTTATGCATCCAGCAGCCCTGAAAAGCATTTCTAGTAAATTATCCCCAATTCATGAATGTCCCTTTGTCCTCTAGAATGTGGGCTTCCTGGGTCACTGCCTTGCTTATATTTAAGTGTCCTCAGACACCACTTCCTTATTGATAAGGCCCTGACATTTGTTAGACAAAGCAGTGTTCTGTGCCAGGTTAGCAAGTTTAAATATTTCATGGCCATAAGTTTTGTTTTTCTATTTATGTCTTGTAGGCGGCATATAGTTGAGTCTTGTTTTTTTTTATCCAGTCTGACAATCTCTTCCTTTTAACTGAGGTGTTTAGACCATTTTAAAATAATATTATTGTTAGTTTGGTTTAAATCGACCAACTTGCTCTTTGTTTTCTGTTTGTCTCATCTGTTCTTTCTCTCTCTCCTCTTTCTGCTACATTACTTAACAACTTTAAAATTTTTATTAAGATGAAAGGTACCTGACAAATTACCAGCTTTGAAGTGAACAATTCAGTGGCATTTCCTACACTCCAAATGTTGTGCAACCACTAACTGCTGTTAAGTTCCAAGACGCTTTAATCACCCAAAATAAACCCCTAACCCATAGAGCAGTGATTTCCATTCCCACTCTGGCAACCACAATCCACTTTCTGTTTCCATTGATTTACCTATTTTGGCTATTTCATATAAATGGGGTAACAGAATATGTGATCTTTTGTGTCTGACTCCTTTCACTTAGCATAATGTTTCTGAGGTTCATCCACATTGTAGCACGGAAAAGTACTTCATCTTAAGGCTGAATAATATTCCATTTATGGATGCACCATAGTTGGCTTATCTATGCATCTGGTAATGGACATTGTGACCATTTCCACCCTTTGCCTGTTGTGAATAGTGCTGCTCTGAAGTGAGTGTACAAGTATTTAAGTAGCTGTTCCCAGTACTTTAGGTCTATACCTAGGAGTGGAATTTCTGGGTCATAGGGTAATTGCATGTTTAACTTTTTGACACCTTGCCAAACTGTTTTCCACAATGGCTGCACCGTTTTACATTCGCTCTGACAATTTCCAAATTTTCTGCATCCTCACATATACTTGTTACTTTCTATTTTCTTGATTACCACCATCTTAGTGCAGTGATGCCACATGCTGGTTTTAATTTGCATTTCCCTAATGACTTATTATGCTAAACATTTGTATGTGTTTATTGACCATTTGTATATATTTTTTTTGAGAACTGTCTGTTCAAATCCTTTACTCATTTTTTATTTGGGTTTGTCTTGTTGAATTGTAAAAGTTTCTTACATATTCTGGATACTAAACCCTTATGAGATATACAATTTGCATATGTTTTCTCCCATTTCATGGGTTGTCTTTACACTCTCTTGATTGTCCTTTGCACAAAATGTTTTAATGTTCATGAAGTCCATTTTACCTATTTTTTGTTATTTATGTTTTCAGTGTCATAGCTAATAATCCATTGCCAAATCTGAAAGCCATGAAAATTTACTTGAATTTTTTTTGTCCAAGTTTTATAGTTTTAGCTTTTACATTTATGTTATTGATCAATTTTGAGTTAATTTTTACATATGGTATGAAGCATGGGCCAACTTCATTCTTTTGCATGTGGATATCAAGTTGCCACAGCACCATTTGTTGAAGAGGCTATCCTTTATTCATTCAATGGTCTTGGAACCATGGTCAAAAAGCAGTTCATACACGTGTGAATTTATTTATGGGCTCTCAGTTTTATTCCATTGGTCTATTTGTCTCTATGCCGGTACCACACTGTTCTAATTACTGTCGTTTTGTAGCAAGTTTTGAAAGTGAGAAGTGTGAATCCTCCAATGTTGTTCCTCCAGTTAAAGATTATTTTGCCTATTTGAGGCTCCTTGAAATTTCATAATTTTCATATCAATTTGAGCATTGGTGTTCCAATTTCTTCAAAAAAGGCCATTGGGATTTTGATCAGGATTGCACTGAATGTGTAGGTCACTTTTGATAGTATTGACATCATAACAATATTATGTCTTTTAATCCTTAAAGACAAGATGTCTTTTTATTTATTTAGGTCGTCTTAACATTCTTTCAATAATATTTTATAGTTTCCAGTATACAAGTCTTTCCTCTGCTTGGTTAAATTTATTCTTAGTTATTATATTCTTTTGGATGCTACTGTAAGTAAAATTGCTTTCTTCATTTTCTTTTTGTATTGTTCATTGCTGGTGCATAGAAAAATAACAGTATTTTCTTATTGAGATATAATTGAAATGACATTACATTGGTTTCAGGTGTACAACATGATTCAGTATGCGTATATATTGCAACATGAGCACGGCAGTAAGTCTAGTTAACATCCATCACCATGCACAGTTGTAAAAATTATTTACATGTGGTGAGAAATTTTAAGATGTATTTCCCTAGCCACTTTCAAATATGCGATACAATATTAACTATAGTCACCATGCTGTATATTACATCCCATGATTTATTTATTTTGTAATTAGAAGTTTATACCTTTTGACCCCCTTCACCCATTCCACTTACTCCCTACCTTCCCTTGATCTCTGACAAACACCAATTTGTTCTCTTTATATATTAAGTTTTGTTTTGTTTTTTGCTTTTTCGTTTTAGATTTCACATATAAGTGAAATCATATGGTATCTATCTTCCTGTGTTTGACTTCACTTAACATAATGCCCTCAAGATCCATACATGATGTCTCAAATGGCAAAATTTCATTCTTTTTTATGGCTGAATAATATTCCATTGTGTATGTATATATACCACACTTTCATTATCCATTCATTTGCAATGGACGCTCAGGTTTCCATGTGTTGGCTTTTGTAAATAGTGCTACAATGAACATGGAGGTGCAGGTATCTTTTCGAGTTAGTGTTTTCATTTTCTTTAGCTAAATACCCAGAAGTGAAGTTGCTGGTCACATGGTAGTTCTATTCGTTTTTAATTTATTTTTTAATTATAGTTGACATACAATGTTATATAAGTTTCAGGTGTACAATATAGTGATTAGGCATTTATATACCTTATGAAGTGATTGCCAGAAGCCTAATACCCACAGGGCACCATATATACTTATTACAGTATTGTTGACCATACTCCCTAAGCTGCACATTACATCCCCATTACTCTTTTTATACCTGATGATCTGTACTTCTTAATTCCTTTCAACTTTTCCACCCTCCCCCCTAACCTAGCTTCATCTGGTCACCATCAAGTTGCTCCCTATATCTATGAGTTTGTATCTGCTTATTTTGAGTTTATTTTTGTATATGGTGTAAGAAAGAGGTCTAGTTTTGTTTTGTTTTGTTTACGTATTTCTGTACAGTTTTCCCAGCACCATTTAAAGATAATCTTTACCCCATTGTATGTTCTTGCATCTTTTGTCATGAATTAATTGATCATATAGCTGTGGGCTTATTTCTGGAATCTGTCTTCTGTTCCATTGATCTATATATGTCTGTTCTTATGCCAGTACTATACTGTTTTTGCTTGTTTTTGAATATTGTTTTTATTGACTTGAGAGAGAGAGGAAGGGAGAGATAGAAACATCAATGATGAGAGGGTCATTGATCGAGCCCGCAACCAGGGCATGTGCCCTGACCGGGAATCGAACCCCGATCGCCTGGATCCTAGGTCGATGCTCAACCGCTGAGCCACGCCGGCCGGGCGTACTATGCCGTTTTGATTACTATAGCCTTGTATTAAGTTTGATGTCAGGTAGGTTGATACCTTCAACCTTGTTTTTTTCTCTCTCAAGGTTTCTTCAGCTATTGGGGGTCTTCTGTGGTTCCATATAAATTTTAGGATTATTTGTTCTGTGGAAAATGCCTTTGGTATTTTGATAGGGATTGCATTGGGTATTATGGACATTTTAACAATGTCAATTCTTCCTAACCATGAGCGAAATATAAACTACCAATTATTTGTGTCATTCTCAATTTTTCTTTAATATCTTATAGTTTTCTGAGTAGAGATCTTTTTACCTCCTTAGTTTAATTAATTTGTAGGATTTTTATTCTTTTTAATGCAACTATAAATGGAATTGTTTTTTGAAATTCTGATAGTTTGTTGGTGTATAAAAATGCAACTGATTTCTGAATATTTTGTGTCCTGCTATATCACTGAATTCATTTATAAGTTCTAATTGTTTCTTGGTGGACTCTTTTGGGTGATTATATATATTATATATATATATAATTTATATTTATCATGTCACCTGCAACTAATGAGTTTTACTTCTTTGTTTCCAATTTGTGTGCCTTTTCTTTCTTGTCTAACTGCTGTGACTACGACTTCGAAATACTCTGTTGAATAAAAGTGGGGAAGGAGGACATCCTTGTCTTGTTCCTGATATTAAAGAAAAAGCTTTTAGCTTTTCACCATTGGGTATGATGTTAGCTATGGGTTCATCAGATATAGCCTTTCTTATGTTGAAAGGCATGTTCCCTCTCTCTGCACTTTGCTGAGAGTTTTTACCATGAATGGATGTTGAATTTTGTCAAATGCCTATTCTGCATCTATTGATAGAATATGATTTTTATGCCTCATTTTTTTAATTGGTGTATCACATTGATTTTCAGATAGTGAACCAATCGTGCACCCCAGTAATAAATCCCACTTGCTCATGGTGTATGGTCTTTTTAAGGTATTGTTGAATTCAGCTTATTAATATTTTGTCAGGAATTTTTACATCTGTATTCATCAGGGATATTTTTCTTTTTTGTATATTTTGCTTTTTTTTTCTGGTTTTGGTATCGGGGTAATGCTGGTCTGGTAGAATGAGTTTGGGAGCCTTCCCTTCTCTTCAATTTTTTGGATTAGTTTGAGAAGTATAAGTATTATTTCATTTTTAAATGTTTGGTAAAATTCACTGGTAAAGCCATCTAGTTCAGAACTTTTGTTAAGAATTTTTTGATTACTGATTAGATTTTATCAGTCTTTTCAGATTTTCTGTTTCTTTCTGATTTAGCCTTAGAAGACTGTATGTTTCTAAGAATTTATCCATTTTGACAGTTTAATATGTTAGCATATAATTATTCATAGTATTTTCTTATAATCCTTTGTATTTCTGTGGTGTCAACTATCACTTTTCCTCTTTCATTTCTGATTTTATTTGGGCTCTTTTTTTCTTGAGTCCGATTAAAGGTTTACAATTTTACTTTTTCAAAAAACAAGCTCTTGGTTTCATTAATCTTTTCTATTTAAGTATCTATTTTATTTATTTCCACTCTGATCCTTATTAATACTTTTTCTCTCTCACTTTGAGCTTTGTTCATTCTCTTTATAGTTGCTTTAGGTGTAAGGTTAGATTGTTTGAGATACTTGTTTGTTCAGGCAGGCCTGTATTGCTATAAACTTCTCTGTTAGGACTGCTTTAGCTATATCCCACTGATTTGGGGTCATTGGGTTTTTATTTTTATTTCTCTTAAGGTATCATTTGATTTCTTCCTGGTTCTCTTTGTCAACCCATTATTTAGTAGCATGATTTTTAGTCTCTGTGTTTGTGTTTTCTTCTTGAATTTTTGTGGAGTAGATCCTGCAACTAAGGATTTTGAGGCCTTCCAACAGTGAATGTTAACAGAGATAAAGGCCCAGACCCCTCAGTGTGAATTAGGCCTTGTTACTCAAATTGTATGGCCCCGGACCCGCAGCAGGGCAGCACCTGGGAGCTGGTTAGACATGGAGAATCTTAATCCCCACTCCAGATCCATCAACAGAAGCTGAATTTTTACAAGATCTCCTCCAGATGATTTCCATGCACATTAAAGTCTGAAAAGCAGTGAGCAAAGGGCATGGAATCCACACTTTCGGAGCCTTCAAAGTACCACATACCTTTCTTTCAGAATAGCAATTTTGCATTCATTCACGACTTTGGTAAGCTCCCATCTTCCTCTCTAAATTGAAACCCCACAAAAGCAAGTCTGCTTTCTGTTGTATCCCAGAGCCAACAGTAAGTGCTCTAAAATCTGTCAAAAAAAAATCAATGAACTAGAATCTCATACCTCATACTTATCTGCTGCCTCCAACCTCAAATAGGTTTCAGAAGAGGTTTAATTAATCAACTTTTTTTCAATTATTTATTTTCAGTATTATTTTGTATTGATTTCAGTTGTACAGCATAGTAGTCAGACAATCATATACTTTACAAAGTGTTTCCCCCAATATTTCTAGTATCCACCTGGCACCATACATAGTTATTGCAATATTATTTTTTAATTTCTTAACATACTCAGAAAACATGAGTTTTCTAGATCTCCTAAGATGATTAAGGCTCTCTGAGATAAGGGAGCTGCAGTTTTTCTTTACCTTTTCTTAAAGTATGTACTTTCCTAAAACTTGAGTGTCCTAGCTGCCGGGGTTGGAAAGAAAGAAGCCATTTAACCATATTCTCTATAATTTTGTAGGATAACTTATTTTCAGTCTTGCATTTCATTAATTTTCTTTCTTTCTAGTTGTTTTTTCCATTAGAAAAGGTTGGAATATGAGTAAAATGTCATAAATTAACAAAATCAGCACTAGTAAAAAGACTTTTTGTTCATAATTCATATATATTTAGATATTTGCTGACAGTGTACCCTGCCTTTCCATAAAACATTTTGAGGCAAATGTTTATAATTGAGATATAAGAAAACTAAAGCAATTTGCTAAGGTAAGGCATGTGTTCTGTGATCTGATCTCTTTCCCTGTCCATGCTGAATCAATATCTCATAACCCACAAAGCATGATAATTTGCGTAATATTTTTGTCCCCAATCATGGCAAGAGTAAATATTTTCTCAATTAAAAAAACAAAACAAAACTCAAAACAATAGACAACTGCTATTATTAACAGTGTTTTTATTTACAAAGAATTATTTTTATTTGGCTGTTTGGAAAACCACTAACATTTTTCACTTTAGAAAATATTAAATAATAAACAAGATGTTATACAGTACTTTGGATAACTTCTTCCATCAGTTTAGTGCAATGCATTATTGGCACCTAAAAGTGAAATTTTCAATTATTTTCCCCTTTCATCTTCAATTGTGCAGTTAGATGAACAAAAAGGAAAGAATCATTAAAAAGGGCTCTAAGGCCATATTTGCTGGCCCCCGCTCAAAGGCTCACTGATTTACACTCCCCTCCTGCCCTGCCTCCACCAGGTTAAATGACAAAAGATACACTGTTATACCTATTGTTCAAATAACATTACCATTGTGGAATTTGGGAGATTCAATTGATAAGAGAAAGAGATATACCAATTGGGTGAAGGAAAGGGCCTGGCAGGTGTGTTGGGCATGGCACTCCATATCAGTGGCCAAGTTAAGTGGTCACACACATTGCAGAGAGAATGCACCAGTTAAAAGTCTCTGTAAACTGTGTTCTTTGTTATGGTCTCTTTAAAAATCTGAAGTATCACCCATTGAAAAAGTGAAAGGGTTATACCTTTTTCAAGGAAAAAAAACCCACACCATCACATTAGGACATTGAGATACTAAAACATCTGTCCATTATGTTCTCTTTTTGGAATAAATATATATACTTGGGGGGGAGCGGTTTTGCTATTGTTTTAATACTGCTAGGTTTGTCATAAAGGGAGAGGCATTTTAGTGAGCACAGCATTTGGTGGATTTGTCCCTTTTTGATTCCTTTCCATTAGGAGCCAAAGAGGGAAATGCCTATATTAAACCCTGGCCTAGTCCAAATTACTTAGTTCTGGAGATTTTCATTACACAGTAATAGGATCAAAACATATTTTGGGAGATTCTGGAATCTGTTACTCTATCTTAAACATCCTTAACCTCCTTAAATACACATTTTTATCTAATCTCTTAAAAACCTCCAGAGAGAGAAAGTCACACTCCTTTATAAGGGATTCTAATTTAACAGCTGTCCCTGCCAGAAAACGCTCCCTCATACTCCAGTCTAAGCCTGTTTCCTCCTGTTCTATTCTTAGTGCATGTGGAGAACAGCTGGTCACCATCCTCTCTGTACCAACCCTTCATACACTTGAAAACCAGCAATGATTTGCCCCTCGGTCTTCTCTTCTCCTGGCCGAATAATCCCAGTTCCTCTAATTTTCCATCATAGATTTTTTTTCCAACCCTTTAATCATCTTTGTGATTCCTGGCAAAAACGGCAGAAAATATTTTGGTTACTGAATCAGAAATGAGGAAAAGCCTCAGTAGTAAGTTGCATTTTAAAAGTTATATACTTTTTAATATAAAGTTAAAATATGCAAGGAGGAAATATATTAGCTGAGGATTTTTAGATCTTAGAATTCGATCTTGTCCCGTTGCTCTAGTGTGTAAGCGAATCCTGTTCCGACACATCAACACCTCAAAGCATGGGACTGCTCCCTATCCCATCCTGACATGTGGCACATAAGTTATAAGCTAGAGCTGCCTAAATTTATACTGATTTTAAAATTAGTATGAAAATCTATTCCAAAGGAGCTGTTCCCCATGCTTCTCCTCACCCTGCTTCCATAAACAGAATCTTTCCTATGAAACAGCCAGAACTTTCTCCCAGCTTCTTACAGATTACCAGAGAGAACTGTTATCAGGGTGAAAGCTGCTGGTTTTAAAGCGTAGTGAGCAACAGTAAGGGTCTTATATGCTAACTGCAGCTCTTGTCAACCTAAATGGTTTACTATCCTTTGCAGGGATCAAACTCAAGGTCATTAAGATATTCATCCCTGCGCTACCACAACCTGACACCATTTCCAAAATTCTCTTGCCACTGATATAAGGTCATAGAACTGGATAACATGTCACCGTGTATTTTTTAATTCAAAAGATCACAAGCTGCCTTTTCCCTTGCAACTAGAGTCTGTAAATATCAGGAACACGTAACTACTTAATATCAATAGCACATTTACACAAAACACAATACTAACGAGGAATTACGTGCCCACTTTACATAATTGTCTTTAAAAGAAAAATACAGATAACAAGAATAAATGCATTTTGATATGTTACACACCCTTCTTTTATGAAGTGAATGGCAGTAAAAGAGTTCAGATCAGTCCAGAACTAAGAGTGGAGAGAAGAATCGAATTTCACAAGCACATTGTACAACAGGTCTTAGGGGAAGTCAATACTACTCATGGTACAACACTGAACAGATAACAGCAATGGCCATCTGCACAAATTTCTTTTGAAAACATCACCCAGAATTTGCTACAAGGAACACCTTGTCACCAGGATGAAGGATGGCACAGGTCACACACACAGAAGGCCAGTTCCAAAAAGAGCCACAGGATGGAAGGTAACACCCAGATGGCTTGTATGTGTCTACAAATGCCCCTTCTATTTCAAGGAGAGTGTCACTGTTCACTGGGATTGCACAAAAGCAGGCCAACAAGACCTGGGTCAATGAGCAGACTTTCTCTGACCCACTGACCCACTCTTCTCCGAGGCCTGGTGAAAGGGAGAAGACAGGAGGTGAAGGTTAGAAAGAGAAGAGGGAGTGACACCGGAGCTCACTGCTAGTTGCGGAGTTGCTCTTGTTCATAGCAGTGGCCCTTTTTCAAGCTCACATCATCCAATCCGATCTCCCCAGTGTGACCGCGCCTTTTTTCGCCTTTGAAGATGACCTAGGGAGAGAAGGTACACACTGATCAAGCCTCCTCTGCCCTTCCCCATACCTGCTCATTTAGGAAAATAAAGGCAAACTTCCCCCGACACTAAATAGTAAACTTACTTAACAGAAGGGAAGACTAGAGAACAGTGTCACCTGAGGCTTGCCTTCTGGTAGAAACTTAATCAGACCACGCTACTCAGATTCAGTTACCCTTTAAAAGCCATTCTAAACTATAGACCGCTTCAATTTAGGAACGCTTATGATGTGGACACTTCTGTCAATGATTACCAAGGTTAAAAGTAAAAAGGGGGACGGGATGGAAAGGTGCAGATGGTGAGAGCTGAAGGTCTAAAAGATCACAGCCATGCAGCCTGTATCTGACGCCTCCCAGTTCCCCCAGTGGGCTCAGACAGCTTGGTCGAAAAATGGAACAGAATCAAACTCCATAATCCCATCGCAGTGTTGTTTTACTTAGGCAGAGACCAAGGACTTGCACTATTCTTACATTTTCTCTTTTATAGCATTCTTGCTGCTTTTAAAAACAAAAGAAACCTGTCTGTGCTGTGATTTGAAATGATTTATCTTGTTCTCTTTCTCTAATAATACATATTAAGAAAAATCAAAGTAAAATTCAAGACTATGATAAAAGCTATATTAATGGAGTCTACCTTTTCTTTCCAAAAGAGTTCATAGAGACTATACCGACAGGCATAGATGCAGAATCTCTTCATAGTAACAGTTTTATAAGCATCAACATAGAGAAGACACTTCTTCCAAATACATCCATTCTTTCAGCGAGGTGGTACAGATCACCTGATTGCTCCATGTGACTTGATTACTGAAGTTAAAATGTATATATTCCATCAAAGCTTTCCCCATATCCTGTCCTGAATAGAACAGTGTCTTCCAAGCATATTGCCTGGGTCCCACCCAAGGCTGCTCAACTATGATCTCTGAGGCAAAGGGGGAAGAAATGGACTTTACAGAAACATTTTGCAAAAACAAAACAAAACACTTTACAGCAACTCCTGGTGGTCAGAGTTTGCAGTATAAGGAATGAAAGGCAGAGCAGGAAGGGTTAAGCTCACCACCCCTGCCCTTGGAAGTATCTCTCCATTAACATTTTTACCTTTTTCAATTACTAATTTTTTTTTCAGTAAAAGGGGTCTACCCCAGGGTGGGGACAGTGGCGGTGGTCCTCAGTTACGATGAGGAGCGCAGGAAGGAGCAGAGTGATTAAAGACTGAGGCAAGGAAGGGAGTTGTGCCCAGGGAAAAACACAAACCTCTGTCTGAGCCTGAGTTAAGGCCGGGAACAAGGCTTCTTCCAAGGGGGACTCCAGGGTCCCCTTGGAAAGGAAAACCTCTGGGTCCGTGTCCTCTGCGGTTCTACTTACGCTCTTGATGTCGGCCCCTCGCAGGGTGATCTGTGTTTGCCGCCAGCCGTGGCCACCGTTTCTCCCCCACAGGGCCGCTCCGTGGGCCCCGTGTTTTCGCACGAACACCTGGAGCGTGCCCGAGTGCAGCCCAGTGACCCTGTGCCTGAACGACAGGCACAGGTCGCCTGAATGCATGAGGTGGCCGAGAGGTAGCACCAAGCGAGCCGCCTTTCCCCCCGGGGCCTTGGCTGCCGAGACGGTCAGGTACTGTCCTCCTGCAGCGAGAAAGGCAGGGCTGTGCGTGGGCGCCCGCACCCCTCCCTAGCCAAACGGTATGGACAGGAGTTGCACCTTGGTTTTTTTTTTGCTTTAATAAACTTCACACTGTGACAATCATTTGTAAAGAATTCCCAGCTTATTGAAGGAGAAAAATATGACTTATTTCTATGCCTGTCTCAAATTCCATGGTTTTGTGTTTACAGAAAACACTCATTGTGCTCATGGAGAGGCAAGTTTCTCCAAGGACGCACAATAATTAATAACCCTAACACTGGGAACACTTGTGGTGGCATATGATCAGACACAGACAGGCATGCACAAACACACACCTTCACCCCCTCTGATCCTCGCCAGGTTATGATTATGTTGTCAAACTGGCTGGCTGATTGGGGCGGCTGACTTGAAGTTGTCAGGGAGAATTTTCTACACGGATAATTAACCTCCAGGCGGTGGAGCAGATGGTGGTTTAAAGGGTGCTAAATCTGTTCATTATCTCTTCTTGCTACTTTTTATTTTTTTTAGAAACTCTAGAGAGAAAACAGTCCTTTTAAAAATGCCCAGAGCTGCACTGGCTGGTGTGGCTCAGTGGTTAGAGCATCAGCCTGCACACCAAAGGGTCTGGGGTTTGATTCCCAGTCAGGGGCATGTACCTGGGTTGCAGGTCTGATCCCCGGCCACCATCAGGGCGTGTGCAGGAGGCAACCAATAGATCGATGTTTCTCTAACATCAATGTCTCTCTCTCCCTCTCTCCCTTCTACTCTCTAAAAATCAACAGAAAAAAATATTCTCAGGCGAGGATTCGCAACAACAACAAAACGCCCCAAGCTTGTTCTGTTTCTCACACTGTGCACCTCACCCCAGGAAGCTGCAGAGGTGTCTGGAAACCCTCCAGCTTCCTGGAGCAGCAATTTTATGTAAAGATAAGTGGTTTACAATGTTTTATATCATAAATATATAATGAATATAATGTAATATATAAATTTCTGATTACATATACATGAACGCAAAATGTTAATAAAAACTGTCACTTTGGGCAGGTCACTTCGTCCTCAGATCCCTTGGGCTGTGGCGTTTGTCTCCCTGGTTGTCAGAGGAACTGCAATTAAGGGGGGAAAGTCTGAGCAGCAGTGCGGGGGAAGGCTGCTTCTCAAGAGAGCGAAAGTTACAAGCGGTATTTTGAAGCTCGCTCCAAGTACAAACGACATTCCTCTCCGGCTGTTTTATTGGAGCCAACTGAAAACACTCTCTCTGTTTCAGCCCTGACTTATCCACAGGGAAATGTGGTGGGAATGCTGAACACATGCATCTGTTTTGGTAGAAACCCCACTTACTTTTCAATGAGAAGACAACCATTGTTTTTTATGCTTAATCTGTGTCAGACACGATAAGGTTTGGAAGTCACTCAAGTGACTTCTTCAAGTGCTCTCTGAGCAGTCGGAGACCAACAGGTGATCTCTGTGCATGAATTCAGGGCCAGGCCGCGCTGTGCTCCACGGGGGCATCTCATGAGCCCTGCTAACAAGCCTGTGAAGTGAAGGCTTGTCCTGCAGATGCAGAGTTAAGGCTCTGAGAGGTGAAGTCACCTGAGGTGTCACCCAGTGAATGGCAGAGTAAAGGTTTGAGTTCAGAGCTGCCTGACCCCCTGTTCAGCACTTGCTGCCCTCAGGCTGGAATCACTGGTCTGCTTGCTTCTCTCCCCCAGGAGATATGAACTCTCTGATGTCAGAACCAACTGTTTCCCCAAAGCGCCCGTCACATTCCTAGCATACGGTAGGAGTGTAATGCCATTTGTTGAATAAGTGATGTTCTAAGAATACAGGGGGGGAAAAACAACCAAAACACTGCAAAGAAATAGGTCTTTGAGTCATACACTTGAATCACCAACAACAAACACAATTTCTTATCCTACCACCTCCATCCCCCCAAAATTAATGGAAATGGTATTTTAGGCCACAATATTTAGATGGATTTTAAAGGTCTCCCCATAAGTCAGCTTTTGAATCATCACAGGTATTTTGGTTAAGACTAAGATATAAGGTTATTACAGTTAACCTGCAAGTTTTAAGAAAACAAGGATTATCTTAAGTCTCTGTGGAATGTATACTAATATCACTGCCAGATGCTGCCTGCAAATAAGGCAAGCTAGCCCACCGAGGCACCCTAATAAGAGTCAGACAACCCTTTTTAGAGGTATTTAAAACTCTACAATGTAAAGCATGAGCAATGAGGCTACAGTTGCTCTTCCTCCACAGAACTGCTCTGTGAACATTTCTTGCATTGTTATAACTTGCTTTTTTCACAAATATATGAACCATTTTTCTATGTCAACCAATACAGACATTTTTCATAGCTTCAAGTATGCCATTAATAATTTAGCCAATTTTTTAACTGAAGAACATTTAAGTTGCTTCCAGATTTTCGCTCTAAGATAATACCATAAAGTAGTAAGACAAGCAAAAAAATTAAGATTTGCAACACATGAAAAAGGACTGTTCCTTTTAACATAAAGAATTTACAAATCAATAATAAAAAGAACACAAAAGAAAAAAGGCATCTCAGGAAAAAATAGACTTTTAAAATGTGAAAAGATGGTCGACTTTTCACAATAAAATAAAATGAATTTGGTAAAGATTTTTAAAAGTAGTTTAGTAAGATCAGTGTTGGGGATGGTCCTTAAATATTGTTTGTGGGAGTATAAGTTGCTATAACCCTTATGAAGGGTAATTTAGTAAAATTTATCAAAATTCAAAATTCAGAATGCAAGTTCCCTTTGATTCAGCATTGCACATCTAGGAATTTATCCTACAGATTTAGTCAAACATATGTGAAATGATATGCGTAGACAGTGTCCACTGCAGTATTGTCTGAACTACCAAAAGGCTGGGAACAACTGAAATGTTCCCCAGTGGATGGCTGGTTAAATACAAGGGAACATGTGAGGAATGATGGAGTAACAGCCAATAAGAATGAGCGTGTTCTGTAGGTACTGACATAGGACCAACTTCAACAGCAACGGCTAATGCTATTCGAATGGTGACTCTGGGACAGGCACTGCTTTAAATGCTTCATATATGTTGAAAGGATACTATTGATTACCCCTGGTTAAGTGACTCGCTCAAGGTCAAAGCTAGTGAGCTGTGGTGCTGGGTTTCAGCTCAGGTATTCTGGCTTTAACATCTTTGTTCTTCATGTCAACTCTTAAAACCATATCCTTAAGTGACAAAAGCAAGGTACATAAGAGGGTGCTTTCCTGTTGTATGGACAAATATATCTCTGGAAAGATAACCAAGAAACTGGTTGCATCTGGGAGGGTAACTATGAGCCAGGGCTGGAAGGCAGCTTTTATCTCCACTGTGGATTTATTTTTCCATTTACAAGTATTTCAAGATAATACTTTTTAATGCTGCACCAGACATACTTGTATGTACATGCTGGCATGCTTGTTATATATTTAAGTGAATTCCTGTAGCTACGAGGAGCGGACAGAGCACGGAGTCAGCTGCTTTTAACCCTTGATCCCCATTGATCAGGGTTCCAGGAAAAGGACCCCAGGTGCAGCCTTGACATTACAAGAAAGGGGTGTATCGTCAGGGCCACAGCTATGTGCCTGCAGTGAATCACCACATCTGCTGGCTGCACAACTTTCCATTCCTTAGAGGGATGTATTAATTTCACTATCTCACAATTAAGTTTAAGATGGAATGTGATAAACAAAACCCAGTGAGCAAAAAGGAAGGGCAGCTAGCAAATGCGATTATTTTACAGCTGTTTCTCAAAGCTGTAAGTTTATTTAATTGAAGGTTTTCTCTTCTTGGAGATATTAGCATTTAAGAATATTTACATATCTGGATCTTGGATAAGAAATGCACATTAAAAATCAGTCATAACTGTGCAAATCCAAACATATATGTTCCTTTACACGTGGTATAATCTAGATAGAAACAAGTAAACAATTAGCTTGGTAATTAGATAATTCAGAGATATAATTCATTAAATGGCTTATATTTACACACATACAACCTCACCTAAACATCCTAGAAGAAAAACAGGCATTTTTCATCAGAAGCTTTGTTAGTATTTCTTCATCAGAATTTGGAGAATTCCCCAACACATTCTAAAAAGCCCATCTGCAATTCCAACTTGATAGATACCATGCACTCCTGACCTTCCAACTCCCTGCCCTCCTCTGGTCTTCCTGTCCACTTTCCAACTGGAACCTTGCTGCTCACTGGTCTCCTTGGGTTACCTGGGCATTCCATTCTGGGCCAAGGCTCTCAAAGCTGGTGTAAGAGGTTTCTAGCCCAGCACTTATCCAGGGCTCAAAACCTCTTGCCATACGTCACCCAGTCAAATGCCTCTATCAACAGAGAGCTCCTTACTTCAACATCAGCTGAGCTCTTTTTAGACAGCTCTATTGGGAAGTTCTGTCAGAGAGTGAACCAAAATCGATCTCTGTAGTTTTCACCTACTAGGCCGACTTCCACCCCTTTGTGGTCACAGAACAATGGTGATAGATGTTGTCAGTCAAGTATTTGAAAAGCAGCCCCATTTCACTATTTCTTCTCCAGGCTGAGCACTCTGGTTTCTTGCCCTGCTCTTCCACAGGCTTTGAAACACTTTTCCACCCAGAGCATTCTGAGTGACCTACATTTATCTCTATTCTTCTCAGACCAGAAAGAACCCACCAAAGTGGATTTTCCATTCTCAAAAAAAATACCATATTTCTAGGGAAACAACCCAACTTTTTGGCAGCAAAAACACAGGGTCCTCTCCTTGATTTCATTACCCACTAAAACTCTAAAGTCTCGCACGCTTACTGCGAAGGCACTTCTCCCCCTCCTACAGCTGTGTAACTGGCTTCTAGACCATGAGCCCTACCTTGTCTTTCCCCCCATTAGATTTCACCCTCTTAAATGTGGCCCATTGATCTAATGTTGTGCAGCTGGTGTGGCAGCACTGCCTTTCCATTTGTTCTGTACTATCACAGCCAACTCACCAGCTCCAGCTTTCCTTGCCTGCCATTTTAATTTCCAATCCTCTTCTCGTTTTTCTATCAGAGGGCAAGTGGAATTGGGGTCACAACAAATTAAAACATTTACATATGAGTTGAATAATAAAAAAATGTTGGGATGTACTAAATTAGTTCTATAATGTAGTATTAAAATTCTAAAAATCAAGTATTTTACTATCTACATAGATGTATAATGAATTCTTTTGAGTTTATTTAGCATGAATTACTCTCCCCAGTGTACCTTACTTGAAAAGGTTATTCATTACGACCATGAATATGCCTGGCTGCTAACAATCCTTCCTTCTGTAGCAAAGTACCCCTGGTCAGTGGTCAGTGAAACCCACAGGCTGGGATCTGCCAGTTGGAGCATGCACACCACCACAGGACACAGAGACCAGGCTGTGGGAGCGTGAAATCCCCAGGACACTGCTGCAGGCGTCCAGACACCGAACTGCCCGGAGGCTGCTGGGCAGCACGGAGAGGCCTGGACATGAAGTCTGTTCTTTTGCTCAGTGCAGCCTTTGAAATTTATGTACACTCTGGGCCTCAATATTCCCTTTGTGAAGTAAAAACAATATTGCCTGCTTCACCGCGTGGATAAGAGGATATTAAATAGAATTAATGAGATGGCCCTGCCAGTGTGGCTCAGTTGGTTGGAGCGTTGTCGCCTACACAGAAGGTGATGGGTTTGATTCCTGGTCAGGGCATGTATGGAAGGCAACCGATTGATGTTTCTGTCTCCTTTCCTCTCTCTAAAATCAATTTAAAATATATATAGAAAATAAAAAATTAATGAGTAAGTGAAGACTATAATAGGTATTAAATAAATGTTGGTTTCTTTCTAATTCACAGATATACATGACATTAATTATAATAATAGTGTTCTAATAGTCAAAGGGATATAAAGTACAGCAGAGGGAATATAGTCAATAATACTGTAATAACTATGTATGGTGCCAAGCAAATGCTTGAATTATCCAGATGATCACTTTGTAAATTACATAACTGTCTACCACTGTGCTTTATACCTGAAACTAATATAAAATAATATTGAATGTCAACTGTATTTAAAAAATAAAATTAATATATAATAATAATATTGTCCTGCTCAGAGGTAACCTTCAATGAATGAGGGTTAACAAGAGACTGAGAATGAAAGAGGCTGTTCTTGTGCATGCATGTCATTAAAAATTGTTTTATAGCTAAAAGAAATCTAAAAAACCCACTTGAATTTATGGAGTATTTCATATTTTTAAAGCTTACTTAAATTTTCATTTTTAAACATCTATTATTTCCATCTTAGGGGATCTAATGAAATACTTTAGTCTAATATTTTAATACCTTGCTACTCAAAATGTGCATCAAGGATTAGCACCAGAGGTATCCCCAAGGAACTTGTTAGAAATGCATTGAAATCTACATTTTAACAAGGCCCCCAGCTGATTTGTACAAATGCTGAAGTTTGAGAATAACTGGTGTAACAGAGCATATCATCTCCCAAGTTAACTTTTGTGTGTTTTCTGTTCTTCTATATAATACCTGGGATGGTATTTAAGAAATAGGAACAACATCACTTTTAGTTGAAAACATACTTTTTCTTCACATCTTGTCTCTTTCACTTCTAAATCAGAACTATAAAAAAGAAAAAAAGACACCAAACTCTTCATCCTTCCATTAAGTTGACATCATCCATAAAAGATTTTAATTACCGAGGGGAGGGAAAAAACCAACACTATGTAGCCTCGCTTCCTAGAACAAGACAACAGAACATCTTGCAAGTACTAACACTTTAGGTTAATAGGAAGTGTGCAATTTAAAAGCCTGTTAATTTTCTAAGGAACTATGTCTATATCTACCTTACTAAGAACATTCTCTAGTGGAGTAAGTAATGGTAATTTATAACTAATCTCTCCAGCATCCAAGTTATATTGAATTTTTTTCCAGAAAGGTATTCACAACTTCACAGAAATTCAAGTCTCTTTCAACTATATCTCAAATCTTAAAAGAAAAAAGACACGATTGAGAAAACAACCAAAAATAACTACCATGGCTGATGTACTTCCTTTACACTTGGGAATGAGGCACTACAAGTAAATTGAAAATTACAGGTAAAAATAAGTCCAGGTTTTATTTACCAAGCTTTTTGAGAAGTATTAGCTGGCCTTTTAATGAACTACTCGTCTTCCCATAACATAATTCTAGTTGACAGCTAACAAATTTAGTTCACTTAAAAAATGGAATACAAATTCTGGACAAGATCTCTCTTTACCCTCTTCATAGGTAACCAGAGATGTGTCACAGTGCACTGAAATGTGTCCTAGAGTTAGACAACCGGGCTTACCTGCTGGGTCCCTCACCGGTTCCCAGTGCAAGTCACTGTCTTTCTCCCTGATCCATCCACAAAGCCCATGGTCAAAATTGCAACTGTGTATCAGGACACCTGCAAGGAAATGACCAGAAAGACTAGTAAACCACAAACAACAGACATGCACGTGTTAACAAGGTTATCTGTACAAGTGTTCTCTCCTGTCCACACTTCACAAACCCACCAGAACTTCTGTCCAGGAGATCAGAAGGAAATCACACGAACCCCTGCACAACCGTGCATGTGTGTGTGTGCTCAGGTGTAAAAACACAGCACGCAAATGTTGCCCAATTATGGCCTTGTTACAACATCACTTATAAAATATGATTTTTCTCCTCAGAGTTTATATTGCATGCTGCTTTTATATATATATTTAAAAGATAATGATTACTCAATTATTTGTGCCCAACTGATTAACTGCAGAGGAAACTCAGTTGTAACAAGAAAAAAGGATCTATAATTTTCCCAGGTGTAACCTAACAATCTACAATTTAAATATTATTTTCATGAAATGGAGGAAAACAATAAAATGTCGTAACGGTACTAAGAATATAAGTATCTTGGGGTGGTAAACACACAATACAATATACAGATGATGTAGAATGGTCACCTGAAACCTGTATAATTTTATTTACCAATGTCACCCCAATACATTCAATTTAAAATAAAACAAGTATCTACCTGGATCATCCTTTGCTGCATCATCTGCACTGACTCCTCGTTCGATTTCAAATATTTCAAACAAATCATTTGAAGGTTGCCGTGGAACTGCAAGAGAGAGATGTTTTTTGTTTTTTGTTTTGTAACGAGGTGTTACCTTTAACAAGGGGCAGGGGAGAGAAAGACCTGGGCATTCACTCATCTGGAATAAAACATTTAATTACATTTCACACGTGAAGCTTCATGAAGCTTGTTCTGCAGTGATGTATATACTGTAACATTTATCTGGGTACAAATAAAAACTGGTTTTCAAAAGTTTCTAAAATTCAACACAAAAACACATTAAAAGGGTTTAATCTGGAAAATACATTTTAAAAGAGCGACCAGTTTCTAGTAGAATATTAGTCGCTATGAAATTCACGTTTTCATCTCTATGTAAACTCTAGATTGAGGATATTTTAACTGAAACACCTGCCACCGCGGTGAGGGTTTTGGTGTTCTAACCGCAGCACCGACTCCCCTCCCTGAGCTCTGCCCGCTCCTCTGGGTTTCTCGCCCTGGCCGCCTGGCTTCCGCAGGGGCCCTGGTTCCTTTAAGATCAGATCCAAAGGCCTTGGTTCAGCGCTCAACCACCACCCCGCCCCCGCCCCAGAGTGCCCAGGCATGCCATTCATTTTCAGTCTCTGACTCTGTCCCCAGCTTGGGAGGCTCTTCCTGCTAATTAACCTGCCAAATGTCCCCTCTACGGTCACTGCCCAGTGTAAATATCACTGCCTGGGTGAAAACGTTCATGCCCCGGGCGAATTAAATTCTTCCCCCTTGTAGTTCATAGACTCTTGTTTCCACATCTCTATTCTACTCTTTCATAGACTTGCTTTTATTTACACGCTTGTGTGTCTGTCCCTCTGCTAGTCTCTGAGGTCCCGGAGGGCATCAATCATGTCTTATTCATGTGGCATTTCCCGGGCGTAGCTTGGTGACAGGCAGGCACTCAATAAGTGTTTACTGAGCAAATGTGAAGATCTTGTCAAGAGACCCATGCACTCTGTCAACCTTTTTTCTCACTGAAAGAGCTTAAGTACCCACTTTTTAAAAAATGGATTCATTTAAATCATTAGTTTTTAAGTCTTTTAATGTGTATTTGATTGCCGCCCATATGCCAAGCACCGTGGGAGCCTGAGGACAGAGGGAAAGGGGCAAACAAGGTCCAGCAAGGACCAGGCCCTCATGGAGCCAGCACTCTAATGGGGGAGACAGACATAAACTCGAAGGCCGACACACACGACAATTCTGAATGTTGACAAGGGCCAGGAAGGAAAACACCAGATGACGTCTTGGAGAGTCACTGGGGTGGGAATGGGAGTGTAGGAATGGGGGGGGGGGGAAGGAATTTTTGGCCAAAGACTAGGGAATACTCCCTTCTCTTAGCCGGAACTTAAATTAATTAGCCCCGTTTTTATAAGGCAGGGAGTGAAAGATGTAGAACACCGAGAACATTAGTCAACAGGGTTCTTTTACAACAATGTTCCTATTATTTTTAGCAAGAATTTTGAAAATGAACCACCTCATAATGTTTACACTGATTTTTTTCTTTTTTAAGCTTACTGCTTTAAAGTTTTTCCCTGTTGTTTCAAAATTCCAGACAGGAAAGCCCCTCCCCACATATACTCAGCCTGTGAGGGATAGAGGAGCTGGCTCACAGGCAAGCTGCAGGGATCCAGGTGCTCTGGGGTGCGGCACATGCCCGCCCTCTTTTATGCCCCGAGGATTGACAGCACCGACATCCAATCACAGCTTTCCTCCCCTTGTTTGAGGCTCTGAGACAGAGAGTGCCTTTTATCTACTAGAAATACTACAAAGTTGTAGGTGAGCAGGCCAGAGAAAGTTAGGAAAACTCTACAGAACCATCATTTTTTTGTTCCCTTAATCTTGTTGTAATTTATACAAATTATCTCTGGATTGGAAGTGCTCAAACCCTAAGGTACCATATTGTAGGGGCATTATGACAGTTTGTTAGCTCCCCTTTTTTCCAGATGAAAGACTGTCAGATGGCAAGTAGAGTCTTGGTGGACAGGGGAGGGCGGCCCCGAGGTTTCCTGGTGCAGGCGGCCTGTTTTACAAAAGGAGATCAAGGAGGCCCTCTCTGAGGAAGCACCACTTGGACTGAGAGAGGAACACGGAACCTCCCAAGCCAAGTGTTGGGGTGAAGGAAGAGGGAGCATTTCGGGCCTCGAGGACAAAGAAAGTGCTCAGAACAGCTGCAGAAAGGCATTCACAGGGGCTGGAGGATGCTGAGAAACAGGGAAAGCGGCCTCGGAAGAGGCAGAAGAGAAAGGAAAGGGCCAGATCACACGTTTGGAAAACAGCAACCCAAGGAATGGGTCATCTAACAACTTGCTAAGTGTCAGATGGTTCATCAGTATTTTAAGCACTGGACTTCCAAGAACTATTTAATTCAGCTGCGGATGACCATACACACCTTTACTTTAGTTCACTGGGAAACATTCCAAGGAATTGAGAGACCTGAAGGGCTCACCAGCTGTGAGTCCTCACAGCTGTGTGCGCTCTGCTCGGCACCTCTGCCCCATCATTGAACCAGCTCCTTCCTCTCACACCGGTCTGGGTTGCTCACAGCGTCCCACCGCTGTGTCAAGAGAAGGTACACTGCCCATTGCATGGCACAGTTTAGAGTTTATGGAAAATACCAAGCGAAACAAACAGTGGGGGGAAAAATCAAGCAGTATGATCTCAACTATGTACAAGAAAAACAAGTGAACAAACCGAACACTTGGACTAGAAAAAAAGAACGGTAAAAAAATACACTAAAACGCTAATAGTAGTAGTGTGATTATTGAAAAGAAAAGTGATATTTTCTCATTTGTTGGTTTGTTTTCTCTTTGGACAATTCTATATTTTAAGATTGTTTATAAAAAAGAATTTCTGCTATGAAAAACACTTACCTAAAACATGGAAAGAAAAGACAGTTCTCTCAGAACATATATACAGACCCTGCCCCATAGCAACTATATGTCTGTGACTTGTATTTTGACTGCTTAGAGGACTCTGAGTGGAGTCTTGATAGCCTGTTGTTAAATAGGAGGCTGTGAAACTGAAATATATTTGTGTAATTTGAACATATTCTTTGATCCAGAGAGCTAGTTTAATCAGTGCAGAAAATGTTAATTAAAATAAATGACTAGCCATGCGGGAAACCACAAGTATAACCAGGATAGATGCTGACACCTGCTTTTCCTAATTATCTCTGCCTGCATCATATCTGGGCTAACAGTCAACTCAAATAGATATATATTTATCAAGACAAATACATATAAACTATTCTCTGTAGTTGGACCATTAATTCTCAGAATTAGAATGGTATAATTTCAGAGATTAAAAAAGATAAATCTAACAACTCCTCTAGCATCATTTCATCCAGCCCCCCTGCTCTATCCCATCCACATGCTAATGCAATCAATCAAGAAGGTGGGCATCTACTGGGTCCCGGGCGCTGGGCTAAGAGCTTGTTAGGATGCAGAAAGCATACTCTTGCCTGCAGAGGATCTACATTCCAGACGTGAAGACAGACATCTAACAATTTCCCTAGGTAACAAGCGCTTTAAAAGTGAGGTAGAGGAAGCTATGTGAGCATACAGGGGTGAGAAGAGAGGGGGCTAGCTAAGCTAGCAGGGGGAGGGCAAATGCAAGGAAATCTCTGAGAGGTGGGAGATGCCTGTACCAGGGCAAGAAGGATGAGAGGATGATGCCAGCTGACGGCCTAGAGAATGAAGGGCGTGGGGCTGAATTCTCATTAGAGCTGTAGAGCTCACAGGGGAAGAAGGGAACCAAATGAAAGAAGCTGGAGATGCAGGCAGATTGTACAGGGCCTTTCAAAGGCCTGTAAAGATTTTAGACTCTATTCTGGTAGCCACTGGAAGCCTCTGGAAGATTTTAATAGGATTGCCGAGATGAGGTCACCATCCTGGCTGCAGCATGGAGAATGAACGGGGAGAAGACGTCAGAGGACAGCTGTGACCAACATTAAGTAAAGAATTCATCTTGAAAACATTTCCTACTTTTTTTTTTTTTTCCATTGGTCAAGGTTTCACCTACCAGAAATCTCTCTTTCTTGCCCGTTGCTTCTTACAACCTTCTGCATGAACTAAAAGAAAGGGGGTGTACAGGCACTGAAGGAAGGAGCCAGCCAGATAAAAACGTGGTGGGACAGGGTTTAGGGGCCCAGGATGCTTCCCGACTGCCTGGGAGCCCTGGGGCTTGTGAGAGAATCAGCCACACAAATAAGCAGGAGACTTCCTTAAAGAAAGTCTGGCCCAGCGTTTTCAATTACATGTATTTTCCCCATGAATACGATCATTTTAATATATAACCCAAGCTCATAAATGAGGTTTCCCAAATAGTCAATTGTATATTTTACCCAAATAGCACTAAGCGTAAGCACAGTGAAGTAAATGTAAATATTATCATGTGCACCGCCCACGGCCAGCCCCGTCCTGATGGGTAACTACAGCAAAGTGTAAACAATAGTTAGCAAAGGTAGGTTTGCAAATTCTGTTTCTGTTCCTGGGTGGCTCCCCTGACAGGACCCAGGCCTGGTCTGGCGTTTGTTGTTGAACTAAAAGGTTCGAGATAGCAAAGTCTTCAATTCTATGCTTAGGGGTTTAGTTCACCGAAAGAGAACAGCACATACATAACTTCCCGAACATCCTGAAGGCTCTTTCTGGTGGCAAAACCTAGGGATTTTCAGGTGGGGATGAATGACAAGGATTTTATGAGGCAGCCTTGCCTCTCTCCCCTCCTCTCCTCCGCTCCCTCCCCTGCCCCCCTGTTCCCCCTCTCAAGATGCATTACAGTTTTAAACGACCAGAGAGAAGCAAACATAAGGATTGGAAAAGAGTTTCTGAAATTTCCTTAACCATATTAGAGAAAATCCTTAGCTATCTACTGATTACAAGGAAAAAAGGAGAGGGTTGCTGGGCTCTGCAAAAAATAAGCCCTTGGTTGCCAAAGCTTTCATCCTGCGGGAAGAATCTAAGAAGTTCCCAAGACACCCATGGGTGAAGGGGAAAGAGCAGAACTGGAAAAATTAGGTTTCTGGTGGAACAAGACACAAGCTGCTCCATAATGAGCCCAGTTTTGGTGACTCGCCTATTTCAGTCCTTCCGTCAAGTTTCAGAACAACTTCAGGCGCTGCCCAGGAGGACAGACGTCTAAAAGGTGGTTCTTTTGCAGGCATGACCACACGGATGATCGCACAACTTTTCCAAGTTGAGAGCGCCTCACGGGCTTTGTGTCCTTTCTCCCTCCTAAGCCAAAGGAGCCCTTGACGGCCCGGCTGTGTCAGGGCCTGGTCCCGTGGGCCTGCACGCAGGCGGGGACAGGCCCACGGGCTGCTGGGGCTGGCAGCACAATCGCCGGGGGTCCCACGGAACCCCGCGGGCTGTGGGGGGCAGGTGTCAGTGCCCTCCGCCAAGTAATCACTTTAGAGGAAGAAAGGGAGCTTTTATTTCTGATATTTATCAGGCCCAATCTGTAACTTCCCCTCGTAGACAGTGTCTCTGAAAAGGCTCTTGTCACTATCTGCACAGCAAAGAAGCTGAGGTGATGCGGTCTCCAACATCGCAACTCCTCAACTAGGTACTATCGACACCTACACAAAACAGGAGAGTCCAATTATTCATAAGAAAGGATATATGAAGTCACAACTTTCTATTTTCATTTTTGTCTGCTCACCTAGTAGCTTGCACTTGCAAATCAACTTGTTTCAAAAGGATCTGGTTAGCCAAAAGGGACATTAAAATTGTAATGGGCCCTAACAAAAAGCATCGGAAGAATATAAACATTTAGAACCAGAACACAAAATAGGGCTGTATTTTTCTGAGTTAAGTAGGCAATGCTATCATTACCATATCAATGAATTCAACCCCTACAACAACAACTTACTACTAAGTTGTAGTAGTAATAGCTAGGAAGTACTGAGTCTTCATTATACGCCGAGCACTGTGGTAAGAGTTTTATATGCACTCTCATCTGATTTCACAACAGGCTGATGAGGTAGATGCTGTTATTATCCCCACTTACAAATGAAGAAGCAAAGGTATAGAAAGATTTGGTGATATGGCCCAAATCACAGATCGGCTATGCGCACATAATTTTCATTATAACACTATAGACAAATGTGCAAACACCTTTAAAAAAAAAATCTCATTTCTGTCTTTGGTCACATTCACCAAGAACCTGATGTATACTTTCCAGAGAGAACTACTTTTTTTCTTTACCAGACACCATAGGATCCAATTAAAATATAAATCAAAAATCTTGAAAACTTTCAGAATTCACACCACCAGAGCCTGACCTGTAAACACTGACAACGCGCTCCTTCAAAACACTAGCAGAAATGTAATCTTCAGGGAGATGTCAGGCAGCTCCTCAGGGTCTCTGCAGGCCTTGCTGTTTACTAGAAAGCAAACTAGTTGGAAGACCTTTTCACCCCTCAGCAGGAACAATCTTTTTACTCATGGCCACAGAGAATCAGAAGAGACCCTATTTCCATGGCTGAGAACAATGCGATCATAGCAGCCACAGGCTCAGTCAAATCGGTTGAAGGGAAAGGAGCAAAGAACCTGTGGACAGCAGGCAGCAAAGCAGCAATGGGTACAAAGGAAACAACTTTCTTCCTCCTGCCCGGCACCTGGAATTTCAGCACACCCTCCTGCTCTAGAATAGCAGCAACAGCGAGTCTGCTGTGTGATGTGGCCTCTCATAAGCACATCTGATACATATATTATACCCTATAATCTGTATCTGCAACACCTTCTTTTTCACTTTCTATGAGCCAGGTGCCACGTGCTACATTTTAGGCACAATTGCTACATTTTAAACACCCCACATTTGGCTAATTCTGCTGGAATGGAGATGCCATTACGGCTCTCAGAGCCCTGCTATTCAAAGTGTCGTGGGCAGGTCGGCAGTATGACCTGGGAGCCTGTTAGAAATGCAGAACTGCAGGTCCCACTACAGCCTCACTGAATGGGAGTTTTCCTTTTCACAGGATCCCATGTTTCTTGCACACACAGTGAAGGCTGCGCAGTACTTCCCTAGACAGTCTCATGGGGTAAATGTGTTGGAGGGATTAGGAATCTACATTTTAGATAAGCATCCTAAATTACTGTGGTTCAAACAGGCTCCGACAACACTGGAAAAAACTGCTTCCCGGGCCAAGTGATATTGTATTCCTTGCGGTAATCTGAGCTTCCTAGCTACAACGGGGCATGCCTGACACATTCGACTGTAAAGAAAAATTTGAAAGGTTAAAAACAGAATAAAACCTTTCATGAAGTTATCAAAAAACCAGTATGTTCTGAATAAAATTAGCATGATTAAGAATTAGAATCTACTGGGGTACTTTTTCAAAATACAGGACGCACTGCTGGAGAGTAGGATTCGAGTATCGCTCGCTGGCCCCTCTGGAACGAGTGCTGTACGGAATCACTGTGACTAATGACAGTGGGGACAGAAAGATTGAAAAACACAGCATGAGGATAACAAAAAGACAATGAAAACCGCCCCAAGTATCATAAACTGGATATGATGGTTACCGCTTTGGTCTCTTTTCTTCCAGACTTTTATATTTATTTAGACATAGATAGACATGCGCTTTTTATTTAATTGGGGTAGAATGGTTTATACAATTCTGTATATTCTTTTCACTTAACATTTTTATAACATGGGTATTTTCCCAACACATTAAGTATTTTTCAAAAAACACCACTGCATAGTATTTCATTATCTTGCTAGATTAGAATGCATTTCCCCCTATCTTTCTTTACTTCAGGCTCTGCATAAAGTGTTTCTTATTTTCTTTGCTCTGGGATAGATCCTACCTGCTCTGATACCAGATTTGTGTCTTTGGTTCTTGCTCTCCAGCTTCTTTTAGCAGTCCCTTGCAGCATACCTCTGGTGTCCGCATGGGCATACTGCAAGTTAAATGGACTGTTCTTGCTCTATGTCTGCCTAGAACCTTTCTGTCTACCCTTCCCCAGGGTCTTCCCGAGTCCAAGACCAACCCATTGGTTTCAGAACCATGCAAATGAAAGCCAATGGGAGAGGACTCTTCAGTTTTGTGGAGATTGGTCTCTACACTTCTTAGTTCAGCTCAGCCTGACCTGGAGTTGGTTACAATGAACTCTAATCCGAACAGTTAAAAATACACATGATATGGCGCTCCGAGAGATTCACAATGACCCTTAGCATATTGAGGAGTCCTACAGTTAACAAACCCATTTAAGTTTAGGAAACCTAGGATCTCTTAGATTCATTTGACCTCAGACCTTCTTTAGCATACACTATCCCAGAGAACTAATGTTCAGTCAAACACACTGTGAGAAGCACTGGTCTGTCCCATAAGTGAAAGAACAAGAATTTCATGTTATTGGGGAACTTCAGAGTTGCTCAAACAAGCCTATAGGGATAGCCCTGCAAAGACATTTGATTATAATTCTATTCACACAATTTTAAAGACCTAGGGTCCCTCAAGTTGGAATTATTTTAAAAATGCATGCTTAATATTTCCTATCACATGTAAAAGGTTATTTCTTTACATATTATTTAAATGTTCCCCACCACAGTTATTCCTATAAAATATAGTAATCTCTTATAGTTTATAGTAATTAATAATTCACAAACACTTTTACTTGTATTATGTTGGATCCTGGAAACCACCCTATGGGAAAGAAAGCTATGAATTTTACCTCTATTTGTCGATGAGAAAATTGAGATGGAAAGCATAGTCACTTATCCAAAGTCACTTAACTATAGACATGAGAATCAAAATTAGATCTTCTAACTCAGTGTATCCTATCCTTAGCAGTAGCTTAAAACCCTCGTCTTCAAATGCCTCAGCCTTATTTTCATATTCCCTTTCAAAGCCTTTTCACTATTACTCAGATCATGCTTCAAACTGTGACTATGTTAGATTTAGCATTTTCTAGAGAATGTTTTGTTTCAGTGGCCATATGAAACTGTTATCAGGGTAAGAGAAAATCCATAAGCTGAAATAACTGATGATATGAGGAGTGACTATCAAATCAACAAGTTAAAATTAGCTAGTTCAAGCATATAAAGGATTACTTAGATTTTTAAAAATGAATCCAATATAAAATTCCATTTAACTCCAACAAATATTTTTGAGTGCCTACTGTATACCTGGCACCGTGGGACTGTTTGAGGGGAAAATATCTGGGGGTTAAACAGCTGCCTTCTAACACACTTGGCAACAGAGGGAAGTGATTTAGATCAGAAAATCAGGTTTAAAAAGATTTTCCTTGCAATCAATATTGGGTCATATCTGACCATTATGTATCTTTAGGCCTTGAAGTTTGGGACAGATTTGAAAAACTAAGAATGTTCAGACGACAAGGCAGAAAGATTGCTAAGTGTGTTAAAAAAACCAAACAAACAGTATTTCTAAGAAAAGATTTATGAAATTGAAATTACTAAACCCCAAGAAGAAAGAGGCGAGTAATTTCCCGAGAGCGTTCCTTGAATACCTGGAGTGTGGGATCAGGTGACAGTGACTAGCTGTGTACCTGACAGTACTGAAGAGAACTGAGAGAGAACTGTAATTTCATGACTTTGTGTTAAATATAAGAAAGAATATCCCAATAGTGTGATGGGTTATTGGAAGGGACTTTAGTCACCATTAGAGATCTGAATATAATTGGGATAATTTTTTTAAACCTCATAAGAATATCACACTTGGGTAATTAATTGATGTTGGTTCAGATGAAAGGTTTTAGGCCGTAAATTAAAATGCAAAAGGCTATTATAACTAACCCATCTGTACTGTTCAACTGAAGTTTAAAAATTTTTTTGCTGTTTTGAACCCCTTTCTTTCGCAGAAGTAGTAAAGGGACAAAAACTCCAGCTTCAAGGGTCTTTTGCTCATACCTGCAGGAAACGGTGTTTTAAGGGGTTGTTTCTTAAATTTTTCTCACATTAAAAAATGTGCCTCCCTTCTCACAGGCCAACATTCACACAGTGAAAGCATAAAGCAAAAATTATTTGAACTAGTTTCAGAAGCTAGGAAATGTATACTTTGAGAGATTAGCTCTGAGTTGACATAATTTCCCTTCTCATTAGCATCACTGATTA
Source organism: Miniopterus schreibersii (assembly GCF_964146895.1). NCBI lineage: Eukaryota > Metazoa > Chordata > Mammalia > Chiroptera > Miniopteridae > Miniopterus > Miniopterus schreibersii. The sequence goes on along the minus strand of NC_138101.1, from coordinate 65,249,235 downwards.
ACACCAAAGATCCGACAGTCTGCTGAACAGGCTCATGGATACAGAGCACAGACTGACAGAGGGAGGGCGGTGAAGGGGCTGGGTGGGAAAAGTGAAGGGATTAAGAAGCACAGATTGGTAGTTACAGGATAGTCCCAGGGATGTAACGCGCCGCATAGGGAATACAGGCAATGATACTGGAATAACTCCGTATGGTGCCAGGCGGGTACTTAAAATATCAGGGGGGCCACTCTGTAAAGCACATGATTGTCTAACTACTAATGATGTATACCTGAAACTAACACGGAATAATGCGGAATGTAAACTGTAACGAACAGAAACACATAAAAATAACTAAGTAAATAAATAAATAAAGGTAATAATATCTTTTTTTAAAAAAAAAAAAAGAATAGAATAGCAATCTTCACAGAGAAGGAAGGGAGGGAGGAAGGGGGAAAAAAGAAAGAAAAAATGGTGGAAACACAATAAAAAAAACTCTCTCCATAGTATAAAAATAAGTAACAATCAGAAAAGAATATATTTTTAATTCTTAAATATAGATAAATGTGTGATTCTATTAAACTAGGCTTTGTATGGAAAATTTGATTGTATAATGATAATTTATTTTATTTTAAAATGTTATGAGTGGTCACTCCATTCATTTATCTCTTTGTTCAACAAACAGTGTTCAAGTGCCAATTAGGAGCCAGGCGTTATTCTAGGTTCTGGAAATGTACCAGTAACTCAAAAGCTTATATTCTAGGAAGGAAAGACAAAATAGACATTATAAATAAGTAAATAATACAGTATATTAGAGGGTGATTTTTTAAAAAGAACAACTGTGGAGAGTGGGGAGATCAGGTGTGCCGGTGGTGGCTGGGGAGGTCGCAGTACTGAAGGGGGGAGATGCTCAGGCTCGCCCTACTGGTAAGGTGAGATTGTGTAAAGAGGTGAGAAAAGGAGCCCAGCTGATAGCTGAGGAGAGAGGGTTTCAGGCACAGGGAAGAGTTGAATGAAAGTCTTCAGCTGCGAGAAGTTTGAGGTACAGCAAGGAGGCTGGAGTGGAGTGAGTAAGCTGAGCGTGCTAGGAGATGAGACCATGGAGGACTTTGTAAGACACTGGCTGGGACTGAGTTCTCCCTGAACTGCGGTGCTACTGCAGAACTTTGAACAACGACATCTCATTTAACTCTTAAAAGCTCACTCTGGCTGCTGAGTTGAGAAGGGACCACAGAGGGGCAAAGGTGCAAGCAGGGAGAGGCTGGAAGATGACTGTAGTGCAGGTCTGCAGTTCCTCCTCCTAATTCTGAAATCCAAATGCTCTTTCTGGAGCTCATTAGGGGGCAACACTAACCTACACTTCACCTAACCTCAAGGTCTTTAGTTGCCAAGTTATTGTAAGTACACTGTGTTTCACTGCAGAAACACCGGCATGCATCAGTGTGTCATGCACGGCATATGCAGCTTATTACTTTTCCACAATCTGAAAAATGTTGTATCCACAACTCACTTGGATAAAGGATCTGGGACCTATACTCCAGGGGAGGGATGGCTTGGCCAGGGGCGTAGCATTGGAGATGGCAAGCGGTGGTCAAAATTTCGATATAATTTGAAGGTAGGGCTAACAGGATTTCCTTTTGGATTGGATGTGGGTTTAAAAAGAGTAATTTACAATGACTCCAAGTTCTGTAGCTGTAGCAACTGTAAGATGAAGGTGCTGTATCGTAGGGTGTCCCAGACTGTGGGTAGAATGTGTCTGGGATGGCATCGAGGCACATTCAACGTGTCTGAATATCTAGTCTCGTCCAGCTCGAGAGGTTAAACAGGCAGGTGACGTACAAGTCTGGGGAGAAGCCTGGGCTACAGATGTATTCTTGTTATAATTTTTTCTTTCTCATTTCCTTTTATAATATCTTTACACACACACATCCTAAAGAAAAGCACTGTTTAACCACCTCTGCCATTACATAATATAACTTGCAATATAAAGAAAAATATAACGGTTGAAGTCTGGGGCTATTTGGAGACCTCCAAACAGTGGCTGTAATTAACGTCACCTGAAAATTCATGCAACGAGGAAGCCAAATTTTGTTCTCAGAACTGCCGAGAATAATGTCTTAAGAAATTATTATGCCAGAAGTGAAGAAAATATTCAATGAAAAAATGGTGTTGAATTAAAATAGCGATAAGGTTCCTTTCTGTTTTCACAGTGAATGAACACCAGTTATTTGTCCTGAATTAAAAACTTAGAAGACTTACCTTATTTAGCATATACCCCTACAATCACAAGACGGCACCCTGAGAAGTGCCCAAGGCACCCTCATTCATGCTAACATTAACCGGCAGCTCTTGCTGAAGGTAAAAAGGGGGGGATTTTAATTTTGGGCAGGACTGTCCAAAGGCGGCGATGCTCTCTGTGGCATGAGGCTGCCCTGGCACAGGATCCAGGTAATCCTTTCCCAGGGCCGATCTTTACGATCACACTCTCTTAGAATGAGTGCTCTCTAACATCATCGGAACTCCACCTTTCCCAGTTTTATCCTGCTAAATGCTATTGGTGAACTTCAATGTTATTTTTAATTCATATGCGGGCCAGTATGGAGAAAAATAATAGGGAGAGAGACCTTTAAAAAAGGGAAAACATTAAAAGACTCAGAAGGATGTTGCTATCTATGTTAGAGTGTATTTTTATATTAACTAGCCAAGTTCTTACAACCCTACCTTAAGCAGCAGAATAATATAAATGCTATATTTACTTAAGCACCCGTGAATAAAAATTCCATTGTATGATCACAAAGAGATGCAGAAAAAATAGAGTAAGAAAAAGAGACGGGAGAGGGAGAGATGAAAAGAAGGTGGGAGGGAGAAAAAAGAGAAGGTAAGAAGATAAAAATGAAAAAAATATATGCTTTTCAAAAATAAGAGATATGCACATATAAAACATATTATTAGATCTACCATCTAATTCATCTAAAAGTCGTATTTATTGCCCAAAACATACACAATTACAACTATATCAGATTTGAGAGTCACATATAAGCAACAACAACAACAAAAGCCTTTTTAAGAAAAAGATCACAAGTGTCAGTAGTCTTTTCACCTGGTGAAAAATTACAAGAGTGTCCAATCTAAAAGGAGCAAAGCTGAGTTCCATTAAGGGAAAAGAAAAGAAACTAGTAACATCAAAAGGAGGAGCGGAGAGAGGAGTGACCTCGAGGTAGCTAAGAGTAAACAAAGTGAAACACGACAAACGGAAAAACACAGGGGACAATGCTGTAAAATTGCAAATTTGGGCCTGGTAATAACGGAACCACCTCTTCCTCCTTCAGACCTTGCTTCGTTCCCTATAGCCTTTATCTCCATCGGCGGTACCACCCTTTACCCTGTCACCCATTAAAAATCTGGGAGTCTTTAGGCCCAGTCCACATCTAACCACCAGCTGACAGCAAATTTGCACCAGGGATCGCTGTGCAGTTTTTCTCACCATCCCTGACCCGACTCTCCAGTTGACAGGCAGTTTACTGCATGTGCTATGCTGTTGCTTCCTACCTTTGCGCCTTCGTTGTCCTGTCCCTGTCAACTATAATGCTCTTCTTTCCTCACCCTCTTTGCCCCATTTCACTCAGGAAGCCCCTCACCCCAAACACTCCCTGCCCAAGTCTGACTGGTACCCCTTCCCTCTACTCCCGCAACGTGCTACACAAGTCTCTCACTAACGAAGCGCCACAGTCATCTTCTAGGCGACTGTCTTTTCCACCAGACTAACCTTTTCTGTTTTATCTTTGTAAGCCTGATGCATAATGCAAGGCCTGGCTTTCTAAAACACACCCAAAAATGTTGACTGATTAAACGAATGGAAAGTTAGGTTAAAAGTTAAATGGCACGTGATACAGTAGGTTCTCCGTTTCTGAGAGTTTTCATGTAAATCTGAATATGTTAGGAGAATTCTCATACTGGATAGGACCCGTGATCTACTACTATATGACCGTGATAGTCCTTCCATTTATACGCACGTTCTTATTTGCCCAACTCTCTGACTTTTATTCAGCTCTTTATAATATTTAACAGTAGGGGTATATGACTCTTACTTCGTACAGGTAATTATTTTTATGAGTTTTATACTCATTCAGTGCATGGCCTGTGGCTGAAATGTCATCATAAAGAGCTTATTAAAAATGCGCTAACACAAAAGGCCCCAAATAGCCAAAGCAACCCTGAGAAAGAAGAACAAAGTGGTAGGCATCACGATTCCCGATTTCCAGCTGTACTGTAAAGCTACAGTAATCAAAACAGCACGCTACTGACATAAAAGAAACATAGACCAATGGAACAGACTTGAGAGCCCAGAAATAAACCCAAGCATAGATGGCCACCCAATATTTGATAAGGGGGCCAAGAATACTAAGTGGAGTAAAGTAGAAAATTGGATAATTATGCAAAAGTATGAAACTAGACTCCTATCTTACGCCACTCACAAAAATTGCCTTAAAATGGATTAAACGCTTGGACATAAGACCTGAAAACATAAGACTCCCAGGAGAAAACACAGATTAAAAGCTCTTTGACATGGGTCTTTGATATGGGTGATTTTTTTTTTGGAGATAACACCTAACGCACAAGCAACAAAAAATATAAACAAGTGGACTACATCAAACTAAAAAGCTTCTACACAACAACCGCAAAAAACAATCAACAAGATGAAAAGACAACCTATGAAATGGGAGAAATATCTGCAAACTATATATTTAATAAGGGGTTAATATCTAAAATATAAAGGGAACTCATACAACTCACTAGCAAAAAGCCCCCAAATAATTCAACTAAAAAATGGGCAAAGGACCTGAATAGGCATTTGTCCAAATAGACATATATCCAAAGAAGATATATGAATGACCAATAGTACATGAAAAGATGCTCAACATCACTAATGATTAGGGAAATTCAAATCAAAACCACAATGAGCTATCATCTCACACCTAGCATCAAAAAGACAAGAGATAACAGATGTGGGGGACAAAAGGGGAACCTTCATGCACTGCTGGTAGGATTGTAAACTGGTGCGGCCACTACGAAAACACTGTGGAGGGTCCTCAAAAAATTAAAAGTAGAACTCCCCTTTTGATCCAAGAACCCTATTTCTGGAAATATATCTGAAGGAAATGAAAACACTACGTTGTAGCGATATCTGCACCCCATGTTCATAGCAGCATTATTTACTAAAGCCAAGACATGGAGATAACCTAAGTGTCTACAGATGATTAATAAAGATAATGTGGTGCACACACACATATACGCATATATGTACATATTTCATTGTTTATGTGTATATATATGTATATATGTACATAAATATTATTCAGCCATAAAAAGAAGGAAATTCTGCCATTTGCAACAACAGGTGAATCTTGACAGTATTATGTTAAATAAAATAAGTCAGACAGAGAAAGACAAATATTATATGATTTCATTTATATGTGGAATCCAAAAAGAAACATAGAAAAAGAGATAACATTTGCGGCTAACAGAGGTGGGAACTGAGGGGCAAAGGAATTGGGTGAAAGCGGTCAAAAGGTACAAACTTTCCGTTACAAATAAGTACTAGGGATGTAATGCACAACATGGTGACTATAGCTAACGCTGACGCATGGTTCATAGGAACGTTTTTAAGAGAGTAAATCCTAAGAGTTCTCATCACGAGGAAAACATTTTTCTTTTTCTTTTGTATTTATACGAGATGATGGATATTAATAATCATTCCACAATATGCGTAAGTCAAACCCTGCTGTACACTTTAAACTTATACAGTGCTGTATGTCCATTACATTTCAATAAAACTGAAGAAAAAAACCCACCAAAAAATGTGCAAACATTTATGACTTACTGAACACATCTCCTCTGGGCTTCTGAGGGTCTGTCTGTATCCTGTTGTCATCTGTAATCCCTCTTGGAGGTGTGCTAGTGGCTGGTGCTTTAGTCGTCGGTCTGATGACTGGTCCTCCTGGTGTTGGCGGCGGGGGAGGCCTTCTGAGTTCTGTGGGTGGCGGCGGGGGTGGGGGTGGGGTAGGCCATGCTGTTGGCTTTGGTGTAGGTCTTGTTGTTGGCTTAGAAGTGGGCCTGTTGGTAATGACAGGAGGAATATACGGCGTCTTCAGGGGCCACCTGGTACTTCCGACATCAGGAATCCAGTTACTGCGCCCTCCATCACCCTTTGTAATGGTACCGTTCCCCTTTGGTGCAAGAATTGGACCCGAAGGTTCAATCATGACTTTCGGAATATCTAAAAGAATCAGAAGATTGAAATTAGTGTGTAACCATCTCTCCCCAAAAAGTGAAACATCAAATTGTAAAAAATAAACATATCAAAATATGTGCCAACTAGGCTTACTTTTCACATTCAGGATATTCCCCGACTGTAAGTGATGCTGTTTTCCAAATAAAAAATATGTGCAAATGTGATATATGTTGCACATTCATCCAATGGGTGAATGCCAAAATTATATTGGTGTTTCTATAACAAATAGGTATTATTTGAAACACAAAAATGTTGTATTTATAAAGTGGAAACACGGCAATCAATGAGATTTTTAAAATGCAGAGATGTTCTAAATTTTTTTAAATATAAGAAATGTACATATAGAGTCTATGTTAAGTGTCCCTATGGTACATGTATAAGATCATGTTTAAAATTGTCTAAAGACTAATTTCTCTTCCACACTTTATATAAATTTGACTCATGCAAAAACATTTTTATTCAGTGTCCTAGGTATTATTTTAGTTGGTTTATCTTCCCCCTTATTAATTTACATAATTGCTTTTTAAAAAGAAATTTTCAGAGATCACCAAGATCATCTGTGGAATATTTTTCCTTGATTATGCTCACCAAAAGAAATTAATATTTAATCTGACTGGTACGATATACTCCTGGGGGGAGTATGACTACATAACTCTTCAAAAATCCTTTAATCCCAATGATTTTATGCCCCATGATTTTTAGTAAATATTTTACTCCAGAAATTTAAAAATTTATTGTTACATGAAATATATGCTAAACTATGGCTTGTGGTTTGTGCAACTTTCATCTTGAAAGGTATTATTTTCATGTTTATCTACTACAGAGCTTATAAAAATTTAAAAAGCAAAGCAGTACTAAAGATAGAAAAAAATAGATAAATATGGGAATTTTTTTAGAATTAGGAGGCATAATAAAAAAGAGGAACCAAGAAATGTAGAATATATTCAGATTATTCCACCATCATAACCTAATGCTAATGACAAATATTTACTTCTAATTTTAAGAAAATCAAATTCTCTGGGAGGGCACTAAAATTTGTCAGCTAAAGGGAAGCTATGGAGAAATTTTAGTCAAGTAATTGAATGCTTTTAAGAGTAGAATGTATTAGTGAATCTTTAATTTTTAAAAATACCTGGACAAGTGATTTTATTGTTTGTAGAAAGCAGAGGCTAATATTACCAACTATGAAAATTGTACTTCTTTGATCAATTAAGCTTGTTCTTTATCTTCCCTGATCATGGCCTGTGTTTGATCTGTATTTCCTGCCAGAATTTAGAGCTGGTAGACAAATGTTACTCACACACGCAATTGACTCCGTCGCCGTGGTATCCGTCTTTACATTTACATTGGTAGGACCCCTGTACATTGAAACAGCGAGCAAAGCTGCTGCAATGATGCTGACCAAGGGAGCACTCATCTATATCTGCATCAGGAGGTATGAAAAGAAGAGATTTCTTTGGGAAATAAATATGATGACATGAAAATATATATATACAATTTCAAATTTTTTTTTTTTGCAATGTGAAGGTCCATGTAAAATTGGCAGATAAACAAGAAATAAAGTACCTGTGCATACAGAACTACTAGTGGTTGAACTGGACCTCTGTTTGTTTAGAGCCAGGACCCTCCCCAGCCCCTGGCATCCCAGTGTGCAGCACAATTAGGACACCTTTCCACACTGGAGGAAGAAACAGTGAAAAGCAAAGACTGGGGCTCATTACCGTGACATTGGTATTTGCCTCCAATGTACATGAGGTCGAAGCCTTTATGACACTTGCAGATGTAACTCCCAAAAGTGTTGACACACTGCCTAAATCTAGGGCAGGAAACTCTTCCGGTAGCACATTCATCAACATCTGGAAACACAAGTCAACTGGATTTTAGGAGGAGCAATAATAGCATGTTCAGATGAAGTGTAATTTAAAATAAATAACTGTCTGCAAACGGTTGCCTGGCACACGGTGACTCGTCATGAACGTTATCCAGCTGTTGCCCTCACAGGACCATAAATTCCACGTCTCCATCTTTCAATTCATCTTCCTCGCCCGGGCCACCCTCCTCCTGCACCACGTCTCAGCACATGCTGCACGTGCATCCACCTAGTTGCTTGAACTAAAACATGGGTCGTCCTTGACAGCCCTACTTCCCTTACCCTAAATAATCAGACCCAGTTAATTCTACCTCTGAAAGATTATTTGAATTTGTCTCCTACTTTTCACCCACTGCCACGACCCTAGTCCAAGCTACCATCTCCCAGGTCTCCTAACCTGTCCTTTCCCGGCCAGTCTTACCCCTTCCAAAGCAGTCCCACTCACCTGTCAAAATGATTTCATTACAACATAAAATTGGGTTAGTACCATGCCTAAAGCTCTTCTACTGTTTCTACCTGCTTTGTGAATAAAATCCTCATAGCTCACCACGTCCTCGAAGGCTCTGTAATAAATAGCCCCCACCAACCTCACCAGTTGCATCTCAAGCCACCACCCTTCCCCCTCCCACTCGGGACTGAAGCCACATTGGCCTTCTCTCGAATTTCAAGACCTCAACCAGTGCAGTGCTTGCACTGTTTCCACCTGCTTGGCTAGTTCTTCACATGGCCAATGGTCCACATCTTACTTTAAGGCTTTCCTTCACAGTTATTTTCTAAAATAGACCCTCTCTGTTTCTCTCTCTCTTGGGTCCTGACATTAACACTTAACATTGATGGTAATTTTATTGGATATTTGTTTCTTTGATGTCCGCCCCATTAGAATATCAGCTCTGTGAGGACCAAAATCTTGCCAGCTGTGTCCACTACTGTATATCCTGGCACTTAGCGCAGTGCCTGGAATAGAGAAAGTAATCAATAAATGTCTCTTTGAGTACTTACTATAGGCTAGATACTGTGCTAAGCTCACTCCATACTTGAGCTCGTTTAATCCTCACAGTGGTTCTATGAGCTACTGCAGTTTCCATGGTCCACTCACAGAGTGAGGTCCTCTTCTGAGACATCTGGCATCTTCTGAAGGATAGCTAATTACCCGATGTAAGTAACTGCCTTTTTTCTTACTCACATCACCTTTACTTTTTCTTTTCCTAGTGAGACTGCCAACAGAGATGCTTGGTTTTTCGACTCACCCACACAGGTCCTCCCATCCGGAGCCAGCTGGAGGCCAGGAGAGGGGCACTGGCACCGTATCTGTCCTTTGGTAACATCACAGCCATACTGACAGTTTGCCGTGGAGCAAGTCAGGGCACCTGAAACGAGTGTGACTGGCTGACTCAGAGAAAAAACTCTGTAACTGAAATAACTATGTCTTTAACTTGTCCTGAAATCAGCGACACTGAATCAGCAGTGAAGACAAAAAGGCCTCAATTATTCAACCATCTAAAGAAAGTAAAAAACAGGGAGAGGGACAGAACGACTCTTCTCCTCCAGGGAGTAAGATTAAGAAGGGACCCAGCTCTGTTATCATCTGGGGAAGACGTCTATGTTACGTATTTGAGGAATTCAAAGACAAATATAAACCTTGAGCTCACATAGACTATCTGGAGATTTTTCCAGTGGCCAAGGACAGTGAGAAATTGAGGTATTTTTCCCAGATTACTCATGCTAAGTGCTGGTCTTAAGTGAAACATCCATGTAACTGACTCAGCCTCCCAATAAATTTCTCTAGAGAAAGCAGATTTCCCACTGAGTTGCAAATGTTAGAGGAGTCTAGCATCACTGTCACATGTGATTTAAAATGAATCCACCTCATTCCAGAATGTTCCAGGCTAAACAGGCAATGCTAAATAAAATTAGCTAACCTTTTTTATTTTATAAAACACAACCCTGTTAGAGAGAGAGAACAGATCACTAACTGATTGATATTTAGTTAATTTAACTGCCAACTCAGTAAAAATAAAAATCAAATTATCAGTGTTGGATATCCTATAAACACAACCTCAATTCAATGTCCAGCCTGCGAGACTTTTACGGCATCATCCATCTTATAACACATTCAAATGAGAGTAGGAAACACCAAACATTTCTTTCTTACAAAAACACACATGAAATCTACTTTTATGTTACTACAGTCATTCATTTTCTTCATGTGAAATAGATTTTAATAAAAGGGACCTAACTTAGTCCTTTGACTATGATAGTGAAATGTAGCAATGAAGTAAGAAGGTATTCGTGAATGGTTTATGACCGATCAACAAGCTTGCTGGACTCCCTACTGGCAAACAGTTTAGAGTCCATCCATATGGACAGCACAACAGTCCTGAAATGATCACAGACAGGTCTTTTTCTAGCTGGAACAGCTCTATGCCCAGATTGACAACAGGGAAAAACATGTCGGGGTAAAACATAAGCAAATACACTTAGTTTTGTTATTCTTCTAAAATCATTTCCCAATCAACTTAACACTGGCACCCAGGATAAAAGAATTCTAGCCATCTAAAAGGGGCCGCTCTTATTTTGATTTTCAGTTCCTTCGGGACACGTATAAACACACACTCACATCCTGTCTGGGGGAGGGCCAGGGAGGCCACTTTCCTTCTCACACAACCGGAACGCAACATAAAAGAGGTCAGGCCCAAAGCACTTATAAGGCAGTTAAGATTCTTGACATACTTGAGCAGGACCCATCCGGCATCAGCATGTAGCCGTTGAGACAGTAGCACTTGTAGCTGCCGTAAGTGTTCATGCACCTGTGCTTGCAGGGCCGCGGCTTCAGGCCACACTCATTCAGATCTGAAAAGAGCGGAGGTTGAAGCACAAAAGTCACAACACCTCGGCACAAATGTAAGCCACTTAAAATACTTCTCTATATTGCAAAATGAAGGAGAAAAGTAGGTCAGGCTATAGTAACCAGTCATTTACATGAGTCAGAGCCTGTTCACGCGGTCTGAATTTTACTGCTGGTCACACTAGGGGCGACTAAGTGTCCTATCAGACGTGACTGAAAGCCCTGTGACAATGAAGAGGCATGTGAATTTCTGCAGCTTAAGGTGTATAGTACATGTGATCTCCATCCGCACAGGACAGCTGGGATGCACTGTGCCTGCCTCACCATCCCTGGGAGCAGCGCACTGACTCCTCACGATGCTCTGTCATCTGACTCCACATCCTCAAAATATCTGGGCTCTACTACTAGAGTCACTCCTGACAATGTGTTCTTCCTCTAGCAATTTCTTCCTGTCTCTGTTTAACGAAGATGCTAGAAAGTATCCGGATTTTAACAGTGGACTGCTCTGACCTTCTCAAAAGAAAGCTATATTTTCAGAGGATAAGAGCTACATGAATTAGAGTGATTACAAGTGTGGTTTTTCTTGTTCAGTCTTATAGGTTATATGCTGATCTCAGATTAAAGAAGAAACTTGTTTCCTACTTTAGTAATGGATTCGAGTCACAAAACAAACTTAGAAAAGCAACGGCCCTCCAACATGTTTTCATTTATTGGGTAGTTAAGAAGGGCATATGGAAAATACTAGTGAATAATACATAATGGACTATCATTATGTATTTTAGGGTTATTGGTTTAAATATCAATATGAAATGAATTAATAAGTTGCACATTATGAGAATTTTCCAACCCAAATTGAACACTGCCTCAAGTGAACATAGAATTCATAAGGACATATAAACACTGAAATAGTAATGCCCAAAATACAGACTTCATTAACAAGAAATATGACCACATGTTCATTTGGAACTGCCAGCATAATTTGATTATCTATTAATCTATGTCATTAAAGCAGAAATACGGATAAATCTAGTTGCAAGTTGTCTTCAAACATAAATCTGACCTGCTGTTTGTTAGAAATATATATATTTCACTTAATAAAACCACCAAGTTACACTGTTTTCTAGAGCCTCCAACTTATTGCATCTGACAGAGTTTTTATATTTTATTGACTTTCCAACTTGGGTCTTTTTTCCTAACCTTAACACATCTGTAAGCAGATCCTGAACTGGGTGAAGCCTAGGAAGATTAAATAACAAACATTTGTCATCCCCTATGCCTTATTCAACGTTATACTTTATTGTGTCTTGCCCAGTCAAGGGTACACACAACAGAATCACATTTTAGGATATTTCAAAAAAATTTTCCTCAAAGGTGCTTTGCAGATTATAGTATCATAAAAAATTTGATTTCTCCCTCTGTTAAATAAAGTAAAAATTTTAAATCAAGAAGGAAAGACAAAGAAATTCACTCCACTTCTCATATTCTTCTCCTTCGTATTTCAATATTTATTAAAAATTAAAGTCAGAGAATCTTTCCTCCCTTCCTAGGAGGAATTTATTATTCTTCATGTGTCCCTGCAGAGTCATACCTGGCATTGATAAATCCCTGCCTGATACTATAGTATGTAGCATTTAAATCTCAGCACATTGTTAGAGAAGGGCTTTGTGTTTTAAATAATTTTCTGCACTACGCAAAAATAAAACACTACAGTACAATAAAACAGCAGAGTTAGACTGAATTCTGAATCTCAAGGGAAGGATATCGATGGATAAAAAATGTGTCAGTTAAGAACCCTTAGGTTTATTTTTAAGGAGCCAAAGAAACTTCTGTGGGTTTCCTGATGGGAACTGGTTAGATATTTATAGCTCCAGGCAGCTTATAGACAAGGAGTATTTATGCTGATGGAAATTTCTTCAGACACTGTCTATGGACTAGAGCTGAGGCCCAGCTGAGGCAGCTGCTGTCTTGGCCAACCAAGGGCTCCTTAGTGTTGCTCTGGGAGTCTCCGTGATTCAGACTGGGGCTGCTGGTGGTCTCCAATCCCAGTGTATCCTTCCCTTCCCATGAGAAAAAGTACTTTGGGGTGAATAATCATTGAACTGAAAGACAATGAAAAATCAGTAAGATGTCCTAATTCCAAAAGACCTGGGAATTGCTCTATGAAATACGAAAAAGGAAATAAACGTGCATCATTCAGTGGGTAAATGTAGAGACATTTGTTGACTATTTTACTGTTGTTAAACTGACATGTAAATATCCAGCTATGTTGGAAGCCATCTGAGACAGCTCTACTCTACCGGCTGCTGCTGGAGTGGCTGACTCTCCCTGACGGTTCTCTGGTGTTGACGTCCTCAATGACTGCCATTAATGTCCCCCTGCCACAGGCACATGTCTCCCAAAAACTTTACAATGACCCTCACAAGACACACTGCAGAAATTATGAAATAGGATTCCACAATAATCTATAATTACCAATATTTACCAAGTTCCAGACTTTTGCTCAAGCAGGGAGCTTCAAAAGATTAAAAGCATCTGATGTCCTGGTGATGAACTTCTTTTTCCTCAATTATTCCTCAGGTTTCTACCCTATGATAATTATACCTTATTTTCTTTTTGGCCTAATTAATACCTTATAAAATTGAGTTAATACAGGCTGCTTCCAAAATCTCTTGGACTATAGAATTAGTAACATTTTTGTTACTATCAAATTAAGTCAGAAATTCAAAAATGACACTTCCAATTTATAGTAAATGCTCCTATATTAATAAGTAGAATATAAAAAACATGAAAAGTCTCTGATTCCACTTTATAAATCAATCTTAAATGTTGATAAAAGAACCTAAGGAAAAAATTGTGAGTGTTTATTTTAAATTTATTTTAATCTTGCTCTTTTTTTCTAGGAGTTTATAATGTAATATAAATCAAAAGGAAAATCTTTAATAAAAAATGAATGAATTCAATCATGTATCTATCTTATCACACAAGAAGAGAACTCTACAACTAAACCGCTTACATTCAAATGCTTTAATTATTAAGTATACAATTCTTAAAAAGCATCTATAAGTGAGGAGTGTACTTAAGCAGGTTGGTGGATTCAGGAGCTTGGGGGAGGACAGGAGGGTGAGAGGAGCTGGTCTAGAACAAAAATGCAAGCTGCATAGCATTATAATTACACTTCAGGGGGGAAAAGGAACTAGGCATTTTATTAGCATGCAGACACTGAAAAGTAGCTGGAAAATCTGCAAGAGATTCACTGACTAAGACAACCCAGTGGATTTTTTAAAGGGAAAATAATCTTTCATTTGTTTAATGCTCTTGGACTTTTTCCTTTGAGGCTTAAACTGGGCAATGACTCAAAAGCCCAAGCTTTTACATTTTATCTGACTAAAGCAGAGGTTGTAGGGAAACAGATGTCAATATGTCAACTGTCATAACTTGTCAACTTGAAAGACAGCAATGACTCAGGCACTGAAACTAATCCCATGGCCCGAATTCTTTGTGCAGAAGATATACAAGTCCATCAAGTTCCCTATCGGCACAGAGAGAGTGATTTCTAACTTATAGGATTTTAATTCAGGCATTCCGCGTGCCTAAGTCTATCAGTGCGTGAGGGATAACGGTTTTTAGAAGATCTGTAAAATCATGCTGCCACCTAACTAACCTCCCTACGGAACTTCCCAGCACAATGAAGACACCAATATTTTTGGTGTTTCTATTCTACATCAGCCCTGCAGGCAAATAGGGCAGGAATTACTCTCCCCCTATTACTAATTGTTTCACTCACACCCAGACACACTAAATGACTGCTCACACTCGTACAGCTCCTTACGGGCTGTGCTGGAGCCAAAACTTAGGCTTTCTAATATTAGAAAACATACACTAAAGGAAGGAAGCTAATGTACAGCTTCATTTCTGGTAACCTAAAAGCTACACCCTAAACACTGCGGCGAAGGCAACTTCATTGCTTCTAAAATCTACTTAGCAAAAGCCATCGAAACCCCAGTCTCCGTTGCTCTGATATTCCTGACTTTCTCTATGTATAAAAACAGAAGTTATTTTGTTATCTGATTTTGAGAAAACATTCTGAAACCCAGAGAAGAAGGAAAGCAGTGACACTTGCTGCAGTGAGAGGACAGCGGAGGCTCCAGGCTGCCTAAGGCACAGAGACTCAGCCCCGGGTGGGTTCCTGCTGCCGGCCTCACAGGCTCGGGTGCTGCGGCCGGGGCCTCCCGGGCTGGTCTGCAGAACGTGTGCAAGAAGGGCCACAGCTGCAGGAAGCCGAGCGGGTGGGAGGAGCAGGCCCCCGAGACAATGCGCGCTCACCCCGTGAAGGTAAACTCGTAGCCGGATGATCCGGGGGCTGGAAAAGAGGCTGCTCACTGCCTTGGTCAAGAGGAGTTGGGTAGGAGTGCTCGTCTTCACACCAGGAAGAAGGTAATAAGAGTCAGCTTTGAACTGATGTCATTTTTAGCCCTAAAAATCTTTGTAAGTATATATTAAACAATTACACAAAGTTGGTGGAGTTCAAAAAGAACGTTTTACTTTACAAAAATTTGTTTCTAGTTCCTTTAGTCTCTCTCTTCTATAAATTTCAATTTCCTGAAAACTTATCACCACCTTTCGTCCCAAGAACACACACAGTGCAGGCGGACCCATCCTTCCGTACAAATTTAAAGAAGAAAGCAGCAAAAAATAGGTGGTCATTTCTAAAAGCATGAGTTTAGTCGTTATCAAAGAGAGAAAGCTAAAAAATACCAAAAACAGATCATTATTGCAATCAACCGGCTCTGTTTCAGGACGCTGAAGTCTTAAATGACCAACTTGAGACTTTTTCCTTTTTATGTTGTATAGTAGTTTAAAAGGTTCCAAAATTGCACAAAGTTACATTTGCATAAAGACCTTACTTAAATAGCATGATCAATGTTTTCACTCAAATGTAAGCACTTATGTCACATTTAGGTCACACTTAATTAGAATATATATATGAAGCTTTCTGTAAAAAAAAAAAAAAGAGGTAACGGTTCCCATGATTAGCTTACCAAAACATTCCAAGATGAGTGAAACTCCAAAGTAGTGAGTTAAAAAGGCAATCGTATCCTGTTTCAAGACTATTATATTGGGAATAGTCAGTTAAACTTCCAAATTAAATGAACATTGGTTTCTGGGGTTAAAATCACACATCCTTCAAAAACTAAGGCTATAAACTATGTTAATATTAGGGCTATGCACACAGACTGTTATGCTGAGAAAAGCAATCAACTCTAGGATTTAACTAGTCTACCAATGTTTACTGTCTTATTATGTGCTACAAGACAGCAATCCTTTTCTTGGGACAAGGAATTCAACATATGAAACATAAACCATGTCAAAACATTAGTAATTTATATTTATAAATTGTTTCTTCTGAACTCATTACAAAGCACACTGTAAACTCCTAAGAATATCTTTCATTCCTGAAAACAATGCAATGATATGATATATTCCATGCTAAAAATAATTCAGTAGTGGGAAAGTTAAAAAAATATTATTATCTATAATAGTATTCTTTCCTGGCTGATGTGGAAAGGGGATTTGTATGGAGTCAGAGACTCAGTGGGGAGGGGCGACATGCAAGAATAAAATGACCAGAGAAAGTCAAGAGGGAAAAAAACAAACCTTGCCAGAGTTTGGGTTAGAATTTCACCTCCTGTGAAAGGTACCATGTACCTTATAGAATATGCTAATGATCAGTCCACACCTATGATTTTATATGTGGTCCAGCTACAGCAAATCCAGAAAACAACTCGAGGGAAAGCAAGGCACCAAGAGCAGATTACACGAATCTTGTGACAGGCTGTTAAATGAAGCCAGTTCCAAAATAGGCCTGCCCTGCCGGCTGGCTGCTCCCCAGGACGCTCTAACAGCCCTCAAGTGCTTCTCATTTACTCAAGCTGTTCACTCAGCCAAGCATTTCCAGGGGGTGACTTCTTAAAGTACACGATTTGCAACAACTTTTTTCAGCAGATACTTGCCTTATACCCAAACCAACTCTTAATCAAAAGCTAATATCCAGCTCAGTGAAATTATTTCAAGGTACCTCTTCTTGACATTTCTCCCCTCAAGAAAAAAGAAACCTGTGTGATTTCCTGTATCTCTCCGGCATGTTTTTCTCTTTATAAAATGTAGGGTCCAGGTCAAAAGTCGATCCTAATTTGTTATGAAGATATAGAGCAGATATAGACAATTTGCTCTCCCAACGCTTCGGGGGTCTCGGGACAGCTCTCCCACTTACCCAGCTCCCTCAGGGCAGCCTCTCACCCTGAGAGCCTGGCAGTTCACATGTCCAGAGACTAAGGTCCCGGCCCCTCCATGGAACTCTTTCGAGCTCCTGTGGCTTTGAGGACCAAGATCCATTGTATGAAACAATCCTTCTCTTAATAAATATTTAATGTGCACTAATCATGTGCAAGTCATTTTAATAATTGTTTTCAGGAACCCAGAAACCAGAGAGACACCACAAAGGGTTTCTGCTCTCAAAGGACATAATTCTTTCCATCAGGGACTTGCCAAATTGCTTTTTTGGTATGGAGGCAACAAGAAAGATGATTGAAACACACAGGTTTACTGTAAACTGGAGTTTTATATTCAAGATTGGATGTGAAATTACATTTTCAATGTATGCACTATTTTTTGCAGGTGTAAAATCCCATTTTTCTACTAATGAAACCATTTTCCCCCTGAGGAATATAGTTTTGGGAGAAAAGATTTCAACTCAGTATATTTCAATTTTTCTTTACAGAGCCAGGTATGTATTTCTGGAAAAACTGGTTTTTCTGAAAATACATGTGTGAACTGGTTTTTCTCATAAGTACATGGTAAACTGGTTTTCTGAATATAAGAGATACCCAGAGATGAATCCTTGTTCCAATAATATTTGAGTGTCTTTTGAAGCATATTAAAGTTGATGATGCTCTCCAAGTAAATTTAAATGAATTTCTCTGCAATCTCAACAGTAGCTATTTTGAATAATCTTCTTTGTATAAATTCCTGGCATCGGGACAACAAGTTTTATGGTGCTGACATATTAATGAAACCTCTGATGGTTTATGTTCATCACTTTTAAAGAAGAAGCTGGGACTCTAAGTCGAACACTAATAACTCAATAATCAGAACCCAACATGCTGGTGCTTGAGAAAGGCAAGAGTAGGAAAATCAAATGGATTTTTAAAAGAGTAAACTGAGATAATAAGAACCCCATTTATTAAAAAAAATACTACCCAGGTATGTTAGATGAATTCCAAGTTTAAAAATATAATTAGAAAAGAAGCATTGGAAAAAATTAGTTATCAATCAAGCAGCAGATAACCTAGAAGACCCTTTAGAATAACAGCTTGTCCTATCATTGGACAAGTCACATTTTACTAGCACGATTTCATCTGACAGTGCAGGAACAATTACATATACCTTCAAACATCAGTGTTCTGGATTGTTGTGAAAACTATGTCTACAAATCACGAGTTTACATGACACACCTCAAGGAGTATCAGATACTAAAGAATAAGACTGTTTCAACAATATCATTTCTGTATCAGGTGAGGTCTAGTTCATATCTATGGGACAGTTAGACCCCACATGAGTGTTTCATTTGACATTTAAAATGGTAGGGAGTATTACGTTAAATAATAAGTTAAAAACTGACTCTTTTGTCCCTGTATCTTTCTAGTGAAATCTAACCATATCTTTTCTTTATTTCTGTTTTTTGTGATTTTTTTTCCCTAATGGTAGGAAGTTTTTGGTAAAAAAGACAAGCCTTGCCAGACCTGTTAACATGAGCCAGAGGATCACATTTCCAATAATATTTTCTTCATTCCATACTAAATTGGTAGAAAGGACATGAATTCTACAGACAATAGCTCTAAGTTGACATAGTAGGTCTTTTACCAATTAATTCTATGAACTTGGACGAGACACTTAATACCCCTGATAGCTCTTCAAATAAAAAATGAAGTAATACATTATTTTTAATGCCTTAATTATAATAAGTACTCTACCGCCTGATGTTGTTGTAGTGATGAAAATAGATAACATATGTAAATTACCTGGGGCATGGTTAGTG
This sequence comes from Miniopterus schreibersii, assembly GCF_964146895.1. Classification (NCBI taxonomy): domain Eukaryota; kingdom Metazoa; phylum Chordata; class Mammalia; order Chiroptera; family Miniopteridae; genus Miniopterus; species Miniopterus schreibersii. The sequence goes on along the minus strand of NC_138101.1, from coordinate 65,230,154 downwards.
CTAAATAAAGGTTTGCTTTTATAAGCAACTGATGCCAATTAAAAGTAACAGAGGAACACTGCAAACTGGCCAGCAGGTAAAGGGATTTAATCACAAAATCTAAGAGCCCAGAGTTTGAAAGGACCTCGAAATGTTAAATCACACTTCCTACCTGACTGTGAGTATTTAGGTGTTTTCAGCTAATTGGGTCCAAGGAGCCTAACTAACGATTTGCTAAGGCTTCCCCACTAGTTAGTGGCAGAACAGGAGCAGCAGAAAGAAAGGCTTCTAACATTACTGACTCTACAGTGCTCTTTTTCAAAGTGCATTTTAATCATTAGCAGTGAATAGGATGAAATTCTTTTAATTGTTCGCAATGAAATAAATTTTAAAAGTTACCATTATTATATCTCCATCTTTCAGCAAATAGCCGCTCAAATATGCAGGATAACAGTCATGGAAAAGAGGCTGGGTGTGAGAAAGTAACATTTTTATATCAGGCAGGAGGGGGCTCATGACTGTTCACTGGGTCACGCTTTCCCTACCTTGATTGCAGGTTTTGCCGGCATATCCAGGATGACACTTGCACTTGTTTGGTCCGATACATTCACCATGTTTGCACTGTGGTTGGCACACAGCTGTGAAAGAGAATATCATGCATTAGTTCTAGATCAGCAGAATATTAATCATATATTATATACATCATGTACTTGCTTACTAATAAAAAAAATAATTTAGAACTTGTAAAAGAGTAGCAGAAACATACAAAATTACTGTGTCCTGGGGTGGTAGGCACTGTCTTGACTACATATTAACACACGTGTGTTATGTACATGTGTGTGCGTATGTGTCTCACTTCAGGATGAACAACTTGCTAAACTTGAAGACAATACTAGTCAGAAAAATATGTAAAACTATGCACAAACACAACTGATGTTTGTCGATAGTTATAACTTTACAATAACCTGTACTCATCATTTCAAACTCATTCTCATAAATACACTTCAAAAAGTTGTACTTAACACAAAGATATTGTTTAACTCCAGATAAATTGCTTGAACTCCAGGTACATTTCCAATTAAATAATACTATTTTATTGGAAACAGCATTTCTTCGTACAAAATGGTTTAAAATAAAATAAACACCCAAACTCAGTATTTTTGGAATTTCAACTTAAGAAGACCTCTGTCATCTTGGCTCTTTCTTAACCTTAGGTGCAAGGCAGTTGCTCATCAATCTATAATGGCTTTTCTATGGCCTATCACAATGAATAAAAAGATCTATTTTACATTTACTATCTAACATCAACTGAGTTTATCTTCCCTCAAGTCCCCAAAATGCAATAAAATCATCACTCAAGTCTTTTCACAGTCTTTGATTCCTGCCAAGATACTGCTTAGAATTTTTCTGTAAACTCTATACCAGTGATTCTCAGCTGTGGGGATTTTTGCCCCCTACGGGACATTTGGGACATATGGAGACATTTTGGTTGCCACACTCCTGGCATCTAGTAGGTACTGCTAAACATCCTACAGTGCTCAGATAGCACCCCCTGCCCTGAAAACAACAACAACAAATTATCCAGCCGAAACTCTGATGGTGCCAGACTGAGATCAAGGTTTCATGGTGTTATGCCAAATACCAGAGTGGATGAAAAACATTGTATAGCATGGTCACTGAGTTTGCAGTCTAGATAAAGAGACAAAACAAGCTTGTTTTTAATTCAAGGCATTTACTTATGAGCAAAATAGGTGACATATGAAATTGTACACGAGCATATCCATATAGATTTGTACAGAGACCTGAGTTGGATCTTGAAGCTTAGGTAGACAGAAAAGGAAGACTATCCAAGGTAAGGAGAACTGTGCAGCAAAGCAGACCATTTATTTAGGGAACACTGAGGAGGCCTGTCAACCTAAAATAAAGGGGGGGGGCGTAAATGCAGGTAGAAGTAGACAATCTTAGGTGAGTGGTATCAGATGATGACGTTCCCTCAGTTTCAGACAGAGGAATATACACTTTATCTACAGGAAATGGAAAGTTTAACACCGTCAGTGGAATTAACTGATAAAAATCAACACTCAGGGAATATTAGCCTGGTATGTTGACAGGACGGGAAAGAGTCCAGTTGACATGAGGAAGGCACGATTTGTTTTTGAGACAGGAAGAGATGGGCTTCAGTAACCGCTGAATGAAGAGCTGGCGCGCCCTGAAACCCAGAGGGAATGGGGTCAGCAGTGACCCTGAGTTTTCAAGTCTCAACACCTGTTCCTTCCCCTGTTGGCTCAGGCTGTTCTCTATTCTGGGATATGCTCCCAGTTTCTGGCAATTCTCAAACATCATTTCCTTCAAAACGCTAATATTCCTGTGAAACTGATGTGCAGGTTATTTTTGGTGTTTTCTGCACTTCCTCCCTCACTCTCACCAACCCTCCTCTCACCTGGACTCCCCACGCTTATCTGCCAATTTTACTTTCAGGCCCTTCCTGTCTACTTGTCACTCCAGCTGGACCCTGTGCCACTAGTGATCCTTAGACAGTGCTGGTCAGCAGGTATTTAATTTTAAAACTTGCAGAAATAAAGGATTAGAAGAGTGGAAAGTGTAAATGGTAGAGAAATGTGCTTAGAAAATTCTTAAAATCTGATTTTAGACATGGCATGAAATTCAAAGGGAAGCAATTTTTTTCAGAACTGTAAGAAGAAATGGGCTCTCTAGGAGTGCCTTCCAATACAACTTTTCAGTAAACTGTGCACCTGGTAGATGGTTTAGATGCAGTTTTTAAAACATGTCCCAGAAATAAGCCATTTTTAAATGTAATTTTCTGGTCCTATCACCAAGAATCACAAGTTAAAAAAAATTTTTTTAAACTTAAAAAAAAACAAAAAAAACCATGTTCCATAAATCTTAACAATTATATATAAATACAAGCTGAATAATTTGGGTATCCCTGAGGCACCCAGACTGCCATATTAAAAAAAAGAAAAGAAAATAATAATAATAATAATAAACATCTCAAAATCAGTAAATGTAAGTCAAGGTAATCACCTCTCAAAATAAATGGAATTTGAAAAAAACATAAAAATGTAGTTTAGAAAGTACCAGTTGAAAACATAAAAAAGTTGCCCTGGCCAGTGTGGTTCAGTGGTTTGAGTGTCAGCCTGCGCACCAGAGGGTCAAGGGTTCAATTCCCAGTCAAGGACATGTACACACCTGGCTTGCAGGTTTGATTCCTAGCCCCAGTCAGGGCGCCCCTCTCACATCAATGTTTCTTTCCCTCCCCCTCTCCCTCCCTCCCATGCTCACTAAAAATCAATGCGAAAAAAATATACTTGGGTCAGGATTAACAAAAAAACACACACAAAAACATGAAAAGTTTATTTGCAAGAGAACATTTTTATGAAATAGTTCAACCTGAGGCCCCAGGCCACCTTTTGACCCCAACCAGCTTGATGGCTATCCATTTATAATGCTTTCAGGTACTTTATAGGAACAAACATTTTTATTGTCTCCCTCCCTCTCATTGTTTGTTCTCAGCAGAGGGCCCTAATCTTGGGGACATCAAATGCACACATTCCAAAGGCCAAGGCTGTTAATGTTTCTTCCATGTTTAGGGAGTCAGTATTTTCAAACTGCGGTTTGCACGTCTACCCAACAGACTATTCACTGAAGTAACCAATGACCTATTTATTATTCAACAGCTATTAAATGGGATAGGATAGTCATAATGTTGATATAACCAATTCTCTTACAAAAAGAAAATGCTCTTAAAAATGATGTACAAAAGTCCTTTCTCCTATTACTTTGCTGGCCTTAGGTCTGCCATGGAATTCAATAAATATGTATTGAACATGTGTTATGTCTAATGTATTCCACTAGCCAAGTGTGGGCAAAATGAGAGTCACAGAGGATAGAAAAAAATCCACTATGAAACTATAATATATTGTCCAAAACTTAGCACGAGCTGTGACAGAGCGTGAGATAAAAGGTAGGGGGAGGGGCAGATAATAACTGACTTTAGGTTCTGGAAAAGCCTCCTGTAGGAAACACAACCTGAGCAATGCCTTAGAGGTAAGAGGCAGAGACGCTAGGAAGGGAGACAAAGCCTCTGAGAACAGAAGTAAAGTTCAGGGGAAGGACAACAAAGAAGGTTCTCAGTGAGAGCCACGTACTCTCCCTGAAGCTGTCATATGAAGTGATTGTAACAGCAGAAAACAAAAGAAGGCCGGCAGATCATAAAAGGCAGAAATTGCTGGGTGCTTACCAATATCTGTTTTCCGTTCTTCATTAAAATAGAATGGCTTTTGGGGGGGAGGGGGGATGAGTCCTCCCTGGCAGATATGGGTAGCCAAGCAACTACATTCACATCAATTATATGTGAACAGTTACTGGGTGGGGCATTTGCAATGCTACTTTAAAAGGCCCTGCCCTGTATGCTTCTCTGTCTTCTTGCCTGAATATAGAAGGCACAGTGAACTACAGAGGCCACTGGGTACCACAAGGTAATCTTGAGAATGAAACAGGAGGCAGAGCAAGAAGTCATCATACTAAACCTAAATCTCCATCCTAGCAATTTGAGGCACTGTGCTTTGTGTGAACGTGTTTGGACTTGCAGCCAAATGCAGTTCCTAGCTGACTATCCTTGAACACAAGGCTGTGGAATCTGGACTTAGTGTGTGTTCATCATCAAGCCAGCAAGTGCTTTCTCTGGATACACACTTAGCTTAGAAGTGTCGTGAACAGATCCTAGTAAAGAAATATAACTTGTCAAATTTATTTTATACCTATAAAAATGATAGGAGTATCTAAGAAACTTCACTTCTGTATATCTAAAACATTAGATTAGAAAATGCATATCCATATGGACACTAGAGAAAAATGATTCCCCACTTCTGTGTAAACTGGTCCACCTTTTGATAACCAGTCCACTGTAATGTGAGCTGTCAGTAGCTAGCCAGCACACACCAACCTTTACACCTGCTGTGGACAGCAGGCCAAGAAAAAAAAAAAAAAAAAAAGTGGTCCTTTCTAGTAGTCCGTGTTACAGTGTTTTCCTAAAACCATCAAACATAGATAATACATTTGATTTGGAGAAAACAGCATATCTGGTGTTGCTACAAGTTAATCAGAAAATGCAGCGTTGCTTCTCCGACCTACACATTGATCAGCAACAAGAATTCTGGGTCATATTTGATGGCCCACTGTCCTCTGGCATCCACATGTGGTTTAGCAGCTCAGTAAAAATACAAGTCAGATGAAGACCACAGATAGTCAATGAATGACATATTTTTTACCCCAAAACTGAATGCCAGATTTAAGCTGAAATGGGAAAATCACACTCAAAATTTACTCTCTCACATTCCTGCAGTATAATCTCCAAAGTGCCCTTAATATAACCTCCAAGTCATTACTTTAACTAGAAAAATAAGAAGAAAAAACAAGTCTCAACTGGCAAAGCAAACACAGCTCTTTAATGTCACATGTCCAAGCCTCTTCTGTTCGCAATCTAATAAAATCTTACTCTTACACATTCACCCTAATGGATATAACTGGGGTTTTGAGAGTTGGACAGTGTTTTCAGATGCTGATATAAGTGGTGAGTTATCACATAAGTTAGGGGAAAATTAAGATTCCCACATCAGTTCTATATAGTATTTCTTACATAAACTAATCACACTGAAAGTCAAGTGCCAACATTTGAAAAAATAAAGACATGTTGAGATGCCCAAGCAGATGATGGCTGTGCAAAGTGACAAGGTAAAAGCTAACTCAACCTCAGGTGTGTGTGGTTAGTAACTTGAGAAGGATTTCCTTAATGTGCATAAGACTGTCTTTAGAGTCGTAGGAATCATTTGTAATTTTTGCAATCTACGTCATGTTGCTATTCATACATGGCACCACTAAAAGCAGAACAAAGAGCCTTGTTCTCTGGGGCATGTAATTCAGAAACAAAGGTGACACAGAAGTATGCAAGGGCAGGGCAGGAGAATGAATGGCTACCAAAATGGGAGATTTCGGAAAGCTCTCATTACATCTAACAAGTTTCAGAGAGCTCAGGTATGGACAGACTCATTGCAGGCGAACAGGAACATACAATGTGAAATATCTTTTTCAAAGAGCAACAATGGACCTTGGAAGAGAGAAAGTTGCTGAGAGAAGCATGTAACAACTCACTGCTGTATGAATGGGACCTGGAAGGAATGGAGGCAGAATGTATAGGGCTCCACTGGAAAGGGCCTGAGCCATCCCATATCATAGGCACACCAAGATCCAGAGGAAAGAATCCTACGGATTCCAAGATCTCTAGAAGAAAACAGAGCTCCAGCTCTCCTAATATCCTGTATTCCAGTGCTGATTATCCTATTTTCAAATTTAAATTCCTGCTGCAGTACAAACTGAAATCAAAGTGCCTCTGGTGGTTATCGCTATAAAATATTATCCATTAAATGCTCTCAGGAATACAGAAGTCAAAACCACTTTTTAGGACTGATTAAATCTATCCTCATGATATCCATATAAGGCAGGACAACAACATTATCCTCATTTAGCAGCAATAAGTGAAAGCACAGAAGGTTATGCGACTTGCCTGATTTCGGAAAAATTTTCCTATCCAGGTCCATGGGCAATCCGCTAGTTCAGATAAAGGCCTGGAAGCCCAGCAGTCTGAGGGCTTGGAAGGGAGGAGAGTGAGGCTATAGTAAAACGCTAAGCAGGAAAGGATGAGAGGGGTGCGTGGAGAATGCCAAGGGTGATTAAAGGCATAAAGGTATTTAAGATACATTTCCAGGAAGGAAAAGTTGCAGTTAAGAACACAATCTATAATTTATGGAAATTAAAGTAACCCTGCCAGAAAATTTTAACATGAAATAATCTCTTTACTCCCTTGCTTGTTTTGTACCGAACCAGTAATGAAGTATAGACTCCCTATCTCTTCTGAAGTATCACTACATCTATGTTTTATTTTTGCCGTCACATTTTATCTAACATTATTTTTATTAAAAACTTAAACTATTTTTGAACTATCATTAAATATTAAGTCAACTAATTGATTGATAATTTAGAGCATAAAGTTAAAATAAATAAGGGTATCTGGTCTATATAATACTGTCTTCCAGGAGCAGTCTGATAATAACTTTATTTTTATCTTTGGGAACATCCAAATCAGGCACATTTCAACTCTCATGACTTAACTTTCAACTCCTGAAGTGGCCCGAAGAAAATAGGTGCCTGCATCTGCATCTTTGCATCTCAAGCCAACATTTATCATAATTAAGCACTATCCCTTTCCACTGAAAAATCTCCTATTGAAGTGCTGTCCTTTTCAGTGGACTTGGAATTTTAGTCTTTCTTTCTGTTTCCATGAGTGGAATTTAGATTAACAGCAAATGAGAACTTCAGAAGACATAAGAACATGTTACTATTCATTTGGAAGTGTAAAGCAGGTTTTTGCTTGCTTGTTTTAAGTTAGGTAATGGTAGCAATGAGCACACTTAGCACCCAGATCTTTGTTTCCAAATACTATCCCACAGTGAAAGGAATTGGGACTGGGGCAGGGAGGCTGAAATATTTTGCTGTGATAAAAAGCACAGATGTACTCAAAGAATAACTAGAACATGAGAAAAGGTCACAGGAGCTTGCTTGGAGGGTTCCCACTGGCCAAATTTGGGATAATTTGAGCACCAAGTAGGAGAGTAAGTCAGAACAATTAAATAATAAAAGAATTCATGGGTCCAAGGTGATTCAAAAAGAAGAGAGCAGATCTCCTCTTCACAGAGAACATGTAGAAGGAATGATAGGATTTGAAAGACAGGATTTTTACAACCACCATTGAAATAACTAATTTGATCAAAAATTATCCATAGGGGTTAAAATTTTTCATTGGTTGGAAGTTTGTTGGAGAACAAGATACTCAAACAGTTTCAATATATGACCCCACAGATTACTTACGAATAATATAAAGACGATGGTGCCTTTCAGTGAAAAAACCAGGTGGACAGACCTTCATCATGTGACCAAACTTAACTAACATCACCAATAATGGAGCAGACTGACATTATGCACAATAGGAATGTTGTAACATATGATCACCTATGGAATATTCTTGCACAAAAAAGGTTTCAGCTAAATCTAATGATGATGAAACAATAGATAAATTTAGACTGAAATGTTCTACCTGGGATTCCTCAAAAATGTCAGTCACGAAGAAAAAAAGTAGTAGGACTGTTCTAAACTAAAGGAGGCCAAAGGGGAATGTCAAGTAAATGTAACATGAGGTCTCTGCTTGTCTCCTGACCAGAGAAAAAAATCATAAAACTAATTATTGGGACAATTGGGGAAATCTAAATATGGACTGTATATTACAGTATTTGTGTATCAATGTTGCCTTTCTTAAGTGTGATACCAATATTGTGGTTTGTATGTAAATGTCCCTTGCAGGGATGAATGCTGAAGTATTTAGGCATGAAGTGCCATTATGCCTAAAAGTTACTTTCAAGTGGTTCAGATAGATAGGTAATACATAAATTAGACAGATAGACGATAGATAGATAGATAGATAGATAGATAGATAGATAGATAGATAGATAGATAGATAGATAGATGATAGATAGATAGATAGATAGAACGCAGATGTATAATGTTAACAATTGTAGATAAAGAACATAGGGGTATTTACTGATTCTATACTTGCAACTCTTCTGTGGATTTGGAAATTTTCAAATATAACAATGAGAAAAATTTATAAACACAAGTAGGATACAAAGCATGCCTTGACAAACCAGGGCACTCTAGAGAAGGGGCTAAGAGTACGGATGCTCTACCACTTAGGAAATGTGTGAGCTATGGGATCACCTATCTTTTTTCTATGATGCTGATCCTGAGTTGAACCAGATGAAGTCACCAGCACATAGTACATATAGGACTTACTCATAGGTTTCTTGAGAAGATCAAATGAAAAAAAAAAAATCCAAATAAACTACTTAGAACAGTACCTGAGCTCAATAAAATGCCAGCTATGCTGAGGATTATAAGAATGACTGAGAGGAAAAGCTACAGTGTTTCACACACTATATTAAGAACTGGGGGTATAAAAATCAATAAGATACCTCATCCTTAAGTGGGTAAGTCCAGTAAGGAGAGATAGAGGTAAGCACAGATGTCTTACTAGGTGCACATAAAGAATACGTAAGAGGAAGTTATCAATTACATAGATTTAAGAGAGTCAGAAAAGGTTTTGGGGAAAAAGGTAATGCTAAAAAATTTTTTTCTCGGAAAAGAAAATTTACAAGACACTTGCTTTCACGATGTAAGAATTCATTAGGATATAATGAAACACATTAAAGTATTCCTTTTAGTTAAAAATTATTATATCTTTTTTTAGCTGAGGAGATGATGCTCTAATCTTGGGCAGGTTTACTGAGCAATCATTACAACAGGCCAGAAGAATTCTAATGTGACCATCATCACTTCTTTCAGCAACCAAAATCTCTATGTTTAAAACAATCACTGATACAATGAGCTGAGCCATATATGAACTATTTTAAAAATGAATCATTTTGTGACTGTGCATAGACTTATATGATGTGAAGCCACTGTCAGTTTGGTATACAGTGGTGTGTGTTTTTCCCTAAAGAAAACATTAATTCATTAATTGTTCCAAATTTATCATAGAAGTACCTTAAATAGAAATTTGGAAAAAACCTAAATGTTCATCCATAAGGGATCGGCTAAATCAATGTTGGCGCAATGGCTTCTTGCTTCCAGTACAATGGACATCAACAGGCCTCGGCTGCTATTCGGGGGACCTGAGTAACCCGTGGTTTTACCACGACATCTCACCCTCACTGACTCTTCGCCATGCTGACTTAGCTCATCATATGCGGTCAATGCCTTAGTCTGGCATTCGACCCTGCATTTCATGATCTGATTCCTGCCTTCCCAGGACACCAGGCTCATCTCCAATCACAGCTACGAAGACACCAACAAACTGAAGTTCTCAAGAAATAACATGCTCTCATACCTGCATACTTTTACATGGGATGTCCTTCTTCCCCTCGTCTGCAGGACTAGCACCTAGACAGGCTTCAACGCTCAGCTTAAACATTACCAGCTCCAAGGTTTGCCTTAGCCCTGCATCTGAGTTTGGAGCCCTCCCTCAGTGCTTTCATAAGCCTCTGTGCATACCTCTATCATCAATTATTTATATATGTTTATATTCATATATACATACACCATGCCGTGTCATCACAGCCCCTTTCCTTATCTAGCTCTCCCACTAGACTTTGAGCTCTTTAAGTACACAGCCCCTGCCCTGAAATAGCGCACAGTCTCTTGACAGAGACAGATCTGGCAGGTGTACAAGGTGTTTAAAAGAATATAGAAGAAGGAATTCCTCTGCAGAGAGGTGGGAGTAGGAAAAGTGCAGAGAGGTGGGAGTAGGAAAAATGCCAGGAAAGACTTGCAAGTGGAAATACGAGCTGCATCTTAAAGGGTGAGCAGGAATCCACCACACAGATGGGCGAAGAGCCTTCTATGCAGAATGAGTGGCAGAGGGGCTGGAAACTCAACGGCAGTCGACTGGGCCGGGGTCCCACAGCCAACAACAGTCCTTCAAAGCTGAGGCAGTCGTCAGCCGGGAGAGCCTCCTACTCAGAGAATCAGGACTCTATCCATAATTGTGAACAACCAATGACTGTAAGCAGGTGACACAGTCAGATTACATTCTATGTGTTTTCAAGCACATAAATTGATTTCTTTTTAGAGCCTTAATCAAGAGTTAAGATCTATGATATGGAATAAGGCTTAAGATAGGCAGAAAAATTAAATATATTCCTTTTCCCAATAAATGGTCTTTTCTGAAAAGCACAATCTGCTTATTAAGATTACACCTTCATCTTGTTTCTCCCTTTTATAAAAAAGTGTGTGGTCCTTCTACTTTCGTAAGTGTGCTGAGCTGAACTGGATGAGGCGTTGAGGAAGCTATTGCATGGGGTACAAAGACGTGGAAGACAGGCCCCAGCATCACAGAGCCTGGGTCTAGCAGAAAAAACGATACAGATCCACGAATGACCACACCGTGGAGCAGTATGAGACAGGCTCCGTGCAAGTAGAGACAACTAAACATAGAGAAAGGAGAGGGGACCTCCTCCTGCTCACGTCAGGAAGGCGAGCGGGGAGGTGGCCTTTGAGAGAGATCAGTCAGCTGATGTTCAGCATGTGCAGTTAAGCGAGAATATAAACGTCAAGAAAAGAAGTGTGGTCATTCATTCCTAACAGTTATTCGCTTTTAGTTGAATATTTGCCCAGGATGAGCAGTGATGCTGACGTAAAACAGAAAAAAAAAACAAAAGGTGGAGAAAAGGTATAACATTTATAAAGGGTGATTTTTTTATCAGCCCTGACATGAGCAAATGTTGAATTACTCATTTCTTTCTTCTGGAGGCCAAAAGAGTAAACTGGAAAGATTTTGTTTTTCAATAACCTAAAGCTATTAGATAACATTTCAGTCAAAATGTAACATAGCATTTTAGCTCCCCCAAACTCTTCCCATACTGTGTAAAGCCGATTCTCTACGGGGGTAGTTGTGACGATTATCATGGCTGATAAAGTCGACGGTGGGGAAGGAAGGTTTGAGCAGGACAGTGGTGGACGGGTCATCGAATCACAGCCTGTGCCCTGCTCAGATCCCACCCCTGGGCTCCAGACCCCAGCACCCAACCACACACCAACCTCTCCACTTCAGTCTCGGAGCCCTTCGAGCATCCCCCATGCAACACTGCCGTCGCCACCTGACTGTCTCCCATGTCCTCTAGCTCCCCCAGGGACACACCGGAATCCCGGACGTCAGCTATGATTCCATCTTCCTCACTACTCACGACCGTCACCACCACGACCAGCCACCAATTTACTGAATGAACTAGGAGGAGCCAGTTACTGAGCTAAATGCTTTGTAAGTATTTTCTCTTCTGATCCCCATTAAAAAACAACAACCACCACCAAAAAACCCCCTATGAGATAGGCCTCTTATCTACATTTTACCAAAAAGGAAGCTATTGTTCAGAAAGGTTAGGTGAGTTTCTCAAACACACAGTTCATGGTAGCAGCCAGGCCTCTCTGTCTACGAAGCCCACACGCCCACCACTGCCCGTCGCATGCCTCTCCACCTTTTCTCCTTAGTAGCCTTCAATCCTTTCCCTTCTCTCTCTGTTCCCACCACTACTAAAGATAAAACCTAATTTCTCACCAGGTTTACTGTAACAACCTCTAGCCCCGAGCCTCAGATGGCTTTTCTTTAAATTGTCACTCAAGAAAACATTCAGAAATGGGCCCCAGAACCTCGGATGCCTACAGGTCCCAGGCATCTGCCCTGAAGACGCAAGCCACACAGTAAAAATGAAGTGCCTGCTCCTTCCCAATGGCGTAGTCGCTAAGCAAGTGACTCCAGCCCAACTCCTTGCTGCAATGCAGAGCTACCAATTTTCCAAAAAGCCTGATATCCACCCTGGCAACTATTTCAAAAAATATTAAAACACTCTGTAAGCAAAAACAAATCCACCTATATGCCGGATCTGAATCATTAGCTCCAGTTTATAATCTCTGAAATGTAAATTCGATTATGCAATGTCCTGCTTAAAATCTTTACAATGCTCCTCTACAACTTTGAGATAAAGGCCAATCTATTAAGATAACATTAAAGGCCTTCCATTAGTTGGACCATCCTTGCAGAGCATCTCTCATCAGATGATCTTCAAACACACACCCCAATGCTGGATTAGAGTTTTTACATTTCTTGGCATGCGCCCCTCACCCTGGCTTCTAAAGTTTTAATGCTCTTTTCTGTCTGGCCAGCATGCCCTTCCCTTGACTAGCTCATCCCTCAGGATTTAGCTGAGCCATGAGTCCTTCACTGCTGGTCTGAGATCCACACCCCCGAAATATGCTCCTGCAGTGTCCTATCTCAAAACACATCTGTATCAAAACACACCTCTCATCAGCATTGTCATCATCTGCAGTGGTCGGCCCAGGATCAGGCAGGTAATAGCCCTCGATACAAATTTGTTGAGTGTATAAACCAACTGAACACCACTGAGCGTATGAAATCTTCCTTGATCTTCTCCAGTTGGAAGTGACTCTTTGAACATCCTTAATTCTTTATCCCTAACTCTTTCCTACTTTAGAATACTGGAAAGAATGAGACAACCATCGTACCAAATCAGCTCCTTGCAAGCAAGCGTCCATGTTTTCCTGATCTTTGTACCTCTCCCAGCACCTACCTTAACTCCTGGCCCCTCGTAAGCTCTCAGATGTTTGTCAAACCAATCACAGTAACTCCAAATGCAATTTTGGTGTGTGAAATAAGTGTGTGTCAAATAAATCACAGTATCTCTAACTGTAATTCTACAATTCAACTCTAGTTCCTTCAGCTCCTTTTCCTTTGGTTAGGTCACCAAAACCGTACTCCGCTCTGAGGTTTGCGAGTGGATATTAGAGAGGTGGGAAAGGCATGGTTCAGAAAAGACAGCTATCCAATGAGAGTTTTCATTTTAGAAATGAATAATTTGAGAAACTTTCCACTTCCAATTGATTATTTTCAAAAGATGGGCAGGGTAAATGAAATGTGTTTAAAAACATATTGTAATGTGGACACTATAGTGGACCCTAGTATACACTGTCACAGTTCATCTGTATTCTACATATTACCACACATGAACAGTAGCAAACGTATATCAAGAACTGTCTGCAGGAGGCACTCACAGCCAGCAACAATCTTGCACAGTAGGTTTAAAGAGTAGAAAATTGTGGCTCAGAAAAGTTAAATAAAATACCTAGTATCTCATGGTTGGTAAGTGACAGGAACAGGCCCTGTACCCGGATCTGTTGGTGACAAAGCCCACACTCTACTCTCTCTATGGCACTGCCTCCCTAACTCAGCCATAGCTAGTTAATTCTGTAACTGTGGTAATTATAAGATATAAACACTTTAAGTTTTTTAAGTCTCCCTGAAGAAATTCCTTAACTTCTATTTCTAGCACTACCAATTTTGTTCCCAAATGTTGCTATTAAAATCCTCTCTTTCATCTATCAGGTTAAAGTACATTGTCTTCTTGGCACCAATTTCATTAGATAGAATTTTACATATTTCACCAAAATGTTCCACTGAAGTGTCATTAGGGTGACTTGTTAAGTGACATTATTCGCTTCCAAAAATGCTTTAAACAAGGAGTCCTTCATATAGCACAAGAATACTCGTTGGTGCTATTATAACATCATATATCTTTTATACAAAAAAAAAATATTTCTTACCTGGATTTTTCCATGAAGAATTAATATGAATACAATTCTCTCAGGTTAATGATAGGCTGTTGTTAGTAATTTCATTTGGTGAACTTTGTGTGTTTTTTATTTGCTTCTTTAAGTATTAAAAATATAAACTGTCCTTTAGGTTAGAATGGAGGTCAATTTATTAGATTCATAAAACAAGAGAAAGCAATTGCAAACTGAAAGGGAAAAGTTTAATGTAATAACTGAAATAAAATTAACTTAGTATAATTATGAACAGAATAAACACATCTCTAAGGAATATAGTTCTCCCCCAAAAAAGCAACTCAAAAAAAAACATAACTAATATTAAGTTTTATCGATTAATTCTGTAAAGTTATTATTAGAAGTTATGCCTTTTGAGACATAGATTAGCCAAAATTATTTCAAGAAATATGTTCATCTAACCTTTGAGCTGGCACCTTATCTTGGCTATTCTCTGCCTTAAGACGTAGAAAGCTGCAAAACAAATGTCCAAAAAAAGAAATTCCAGATCTTTTCTCTGTAAGGAGGCGGGACTTGGGTATTTATCAACTTGTTACATTCCCGGAGACTTACACATATTCAACTTTCAGTGCTTTTCTGAAACAAAAAAAAAAATCTAGGACATGTTTAAAATAGTAATATTTTAGTCACCATTTTGTCATTAGAAAACATTTTGTAACAAAAATATTAAACAATAATTGAAGTTGTGCTATTCTTTGATAGTCCAAATTCTAAATTAAAATATTTCAGACCTTTTGTAACACTGTACCTTCCAATCCAATTTTTCATTTTCAGAATATTAATTTTTGGTTCCAAGAGACAGTATCCTTTTATTTAAATAAGGGTTGGACAAAGTATCTGAAAAAAATTAAAGCCTTCAATCAATTAGTAACCAGGGCTGGTAGCTTTTTAATTGATACATCTTTACTTACCTGTTTTCTTACATGTTGTGTGTTCCCTTTTCTCGTCAACTTTGGGGAAGAAATGTTAAGTTTTTTTCTTTCCTTCCACAGTATTTTCCTCTTGCATGGCTGCTTTGGTTGTTCATAGAAACAAGAAATACCCTGAAAGCTCAGCCCTTTCACTTAAAGATACATAAATAACCCAGTTTAATGAAAGTAAATGGAAGAAACTTGAAACATGGCTAATAACGGTCAGGGTTCAACCAGCCTTGAGGCCCTAGAGGTAAGGGAAGAGATGATTTTATTCTTCCCCTTTTGGATCAACATCTTCCCTCTTTAAAGCATAAAATACTCACTTTAACTTTTGATTTGTGTATTTACTTGTAGAATTTAAAACTAGGTGAATGGAGCCTTCTTTTGGGTACTAGCAGAAGAAAAAAGTTCTAAGTCCAATTTGATTCAAAGGAAGTAATAATTAAGTATCAGTCCAGAATGACTGCTCTATATTTTTAAAGGCACAAATTATACTTAATTGTTAGAGACTTTTTTTTAATGTTGGTTAGGGTTATAAGAAATTAGTGTTTTGTTTTGTGTGTGTTTTTTACTGTTGTTAACTTCAAAAGAATTCACCATACCTTGACGTTGATACATTCCTTAAAATAGAATAATGAAGTATATCAGGTACAATCTAAGCAAAAAGCTGAAAATAAATCAAAGCATAAACTAAAAATAAGATTCCAGATCACATGTTAAGAAAAACTGTTTATAACAATGGTTATATATAAGAAGGGAAAAATATAAAAGGATACCGTTTCTTTAATACTCTTTAATTGCCAATTTTGAATAATCTGATTTATGAAGAAAAACATAATAAATGATTTTAAACAAAAGTTAAACAACTCAATAAAGAATAGCAAACATCATTATTTTCTAACTAATTATATTAGTACCAAGCAGTCAAACAGTTCTGTATAGTTTATTTTCATTCTATAATATCTTAAGTTGGGTCACATTTCTCCTACTTAACATAAATCAGCCCTGACACACAGAGACTTAATAAATTTTATGATATCAATGTGTATATCCATTTTAGCATGAAATTTTAGCCACTATCCCATATTTTAACATTTGCGTTTTAAAACTATACAAAACTGCATTTAAAATAAAAGCAAAGTTAATCCTGGAATCAATTATTTCCAGGAAGTTTCTGGGGTCTATTCTCTATTGACACATAAGGAAATTTTCATAGGCAACCATCACCACGGCTCTTGTGAAAGTTGCCAAAATAAATGCCTTACATGTATTTTTTTGTGAGAAGCACTAAAATAGGATTCATTAGTGGCACCTAATATAGACGATCCTGTCCCATTTTCTCCCAATAATGTTTTCTCTACAGCCAGTGGAAAACAGCCACAGTAGTAAATATGTGCAATGTTCCCAGCGAACCCACTTATTACAGTTTACAAACCTAGAGCTCTCCAGAACCCCTGCTTAGATACACACACCCGAGGCTTCTCAGTGACGCTGTGAACTTCGCTGAGGGTTCTCAGAGATGACAGGCATAGTTGAAAATAATAAGCACTCTGATGATTTTATGAAACTGTGACTAATATAAACCAGAGAAACTAAATTATGCAGGGATTACTTCTTGCCTGCTAAACACAAGTTTATAGATTTGGAGTCAATCCTGGGCTTTGGACAGTGTTAAAGAAAATGAAAGCGAAAACACCCTAAGGAACTGAGCCCTCTTACGATCCAAACGTATGCCTATCATCTGGTGTATAGTTTAATTTACTGTAAAGGATTATAAAATGCCCAAATATTAGGTCAATCATAACCTTTGTAAAAGGAATTTTAAAATGCTTCAGGCTAAGATAATTGATGCAATTACCACATGGTTCAGAGGGGACTCACACAGCCTCTTAAGCATAAAGCCTAGCATAACATAGACCTCCTTCCAGGTGACACATGCCAGGTACATGCATGGAAGGGAACAGTCCTCCCTGATACTCTACAATTACCTCTCAACCCTAGTGTTCAGCTAGAAAAAGTAGTAACTCTAAACAGTTCTCCATTCCCCAACCTTAAATTTCATGCTATATTTCTCATTGTCAAAAAGTTAATATTAACTAGACCACCAATTTATACCATACACAAGAATAAACTCAAAATGGATAAAAGACTTAAATGTAAGTCATGAAACTACAAATCCTAGAAGAAAACATAGGCAGCAAAAATCTCAGACATCTCTTGTAGCAATATTTTTGCCAATATATCTCCTAGGGCAAGGGAAACAAAGGGTAAAATCAACAAATGGGACTACATCAAAATAAAAAGCTTCTGCACAGCAAAAGAAACCATCAACAAAATGAAAATGGAACCCACTGTACGGGAGAACACATTTGCCAATGATATATCTGATAAAGGGTTAATTTCAAAAATATATACAGAACTTATATAACTCAATACTAAGACAAACAGCCCAATTAAAAACATAGGCAAAGGACCTGAATAGACTCTTCTTCAGAGAGGACATACAGATGGCCAAGAAACATATGAAAAAATGCTCAATGTCAGTAATCATTAGAGAGATGTAAATTAAAACTATAATGAGGTATCACCTCACACCCGCCAGAATGCCTATCATCAAGAGATCAACAAACAAGTGCTGGTGAGGGTGTGGAGAAAAGGGAGCCCCTGTGCACTGTTAGTGGGAATGCAGACTGGGGCAGCCAATGAGGAAAACCACAAAATTTTGAGTTACCTCAAAAATTAAAAAAGGAACTGACATTTAACCCAGCAATCCCACTTCTGGGAATATATCCTAAGAACCTGAAACACCAATCAGGAAGAATATATGCACCCCTATGTTCATAGCAGCATTATTTTCAATAGCCAAGATCTGGAAACAGCCCAAGTGCCCATCAGTAGATGAGTGGATAAAAAAGCTGTGGGACATTCACACCATGGGATACTATGCAGCTGTAAAGAAGAAGGATCTCGTACCCTTTGCAACAGCATGGAGGGACCTGGAGAGTATTATACTAAGTAAAATAAGCCAGGCAGAGAAAGACAAATACCACATGATCTCACTTATATGTGGAAACTAATGAACAACATAAATTGATGAACAAAATAGGACCAGAGGCATGGATACATGGAGCAGGCTGACAGATCTCAGAAGGGAGGGTGTGGGGGGGGACTCGAAAAGTTTAGCCAAAGAACATGTACGCATAGCCCACAGACACAGACAACAATGTGGTGAAGGCCAGGGGGCCACCGGATGAAGGGGGAAAAAGGGGGGAGGGGGTGCGAGACATCTGTAACAGTGTCAACAATAAAAAATAATAATAATAATAATAAAGTGAATGACAGTGAAAAAAATGGCAAATGCTATTCATAGGCAACTATTCAGCTCTGTATATTTATAACATCAATATCCAGGACAACAGATCCCATAAATAGCAATTTAAGTAAGAATTTGAATGATCCCAACTTTTAGTCCACTACTTTATAAGTATTAAAGCTATAGAATTCATCAGACTTTAATACAAGATTAGAAAAGAGAACATTTAACAAATCTAGAAATTATTTCTTCATAAATTTATGTTTTCTTCCTTCAATTTAATTGTTTCGAAAACAATTCTGCCTTATTTAAGAAATGAAACTACACATGAAAATGTCTTAATTCTTGGCCATATATAGACCTTAAGATATAATGAATCTTTTGATTCATCGATGATTTTAAAATTCGATCCAAGGGTAAAAGGACCTTGAACCATTACCCAGTAGAAACTATTACCATAGTAAGTGCATAAAATATAAAGTCAACTCTAAACACTCACATACATTAAGGAATCCAACTAAGCATGAGCTGCAATTTGTGTTTTTCTATTATTTGCTATTTGTTGGAATGCAAGCATAAGGCAGATAATTACCAAGTACCTACAAAATCTTAGCACTGAAGTAAAATAGGATGTACCGAGGTTTAAAATATGTTTTGAGTGCCAGGAAGCTTATATTTGAAAAGTCTATCCATAAAGTTAGTTTCTGTAAATTTAGCAACACGCACCTTTGACCATTTAGGGATCTTTCATAGACACTGAGTTTAAGAACTCTGATTTATGAAAACAAGGCTAAAGATTTTGAAAAACAACATTGTTTTTGGCAAAGTAGGCCTAAATCCAGAAATACCTAATTTTTCCTTCCTTTGTGTATATTAGCATAAATTTAAACTGTGATGACATATTTCCTAAAATTTCAGAGTAAGTCAGTAATATCTGCAAAAGGCAACCCTAACCTTGTGATCTGATGTTATAATAGGAAAACAATGTTGGTTTGAAGAATTTCTATCATTCATCTACAGCAGCAACTTTCAACCTTTCCCTCTCATGGCACATAGACCAATTACTAAAATTCTGAGGTACACCAAAAAATATAGTTTTTGCCAATCTGACAAAAAATAGGTATAATTTTGATTCATTCACACCAGACAGCTATTGTGTTGGCTGTTGTCATTTTTTAATTTGACAATCTAAGGGAAAAGAGGTCAGTGCCCCTGACTAAATAGCTAGGCACTGCATGTTTTCAGAATTCTTGTGGCTCACCAGTGGAAAATCGCTGATCTACAGAACAGTTAAAGAGAAATTGACCAAATGAGGTGGTCAGTATTAAAATTTAGTTGACTTTTCATTATCCACATGGAAATCACCTACAGCAAAAGCTTAATCGAAAACTGGCTCTCCCTCGACATCTAGCACCTACCAAGGCTGTCTCCAGCCTTAAGTTAATGTACATCAGGAAATGAGGACTTCTAATTACATATAACTAGGAAAAGACCTGTTTCTTCTCAAATTAAAGTACCATATTCTATAGCTAAGAAACCGTTTTGATTATGCATATCTTTTTCCTTCCATGAGAGTTACAAAAAACAAGTTGACTTAACATTGTTTCATCAGACTAAGTTAAAACTAAAATTCTTGAGAGAATCTAAGAAAGAACATGGAATGAACATAGGGATATTTGTCACTATTTTATAACACATACCAACGCATAATCTAGGTTTTAGTGTACTCCTGTATGCTGGCTTTATTAGGAATTTTATTAGGAATCCTATTATGACTATAATTCTCTCTTTAATTATGCACCAGTAGTAATTAAGCAATGAAATCAGAAAACTTAAAAAAAAGGCTTTCGTGCATTAAAATGAAAAATTTCTTTATATTTGATGTTACTTAATGAAACTCTGTCCTGTAACACACCAATTTGTCAGTAAATAGGTGTACCTTTTGCAACTAATTTGCCCTGGTCGGTTCCCAGGGACGTCCTGTCAATCACATCAGGCCTCTGCTATCGGTATTTTCTATGGTTGTGCTCAGTGATTAATATCACTTTGAAATTTTTTCAAGCCAAATTATTTTGGCTACGTCTTCGAGAACTGATCATTTCTTGGTTCCCATGAAGAAGTGAAAGATGTTGGCCCTGCCAATGTAAAATCTTCATTTCCTTTCCAGATTGATAAGGTTAAAACTTCTCGGACAGGTTAGATTCTTGGTTGGTGCTGATCTAGGGCATGTGTGCATCGGAGTTTCAGGTTCCTGTGTCCCTGGGGCTTCAGGAGTGGGTGGAAATCAGCCCTTCTTCGCAGTCCAGTGAAGAAGTTAAGTTTGGGTGTGGAAGGGGACATGAGTACTTATCAAAGGCTCTGCTTTTGACTCTCTTCAGGCCTAAGTGGCTTATTTAGAGCAGCCCTCCATGAGATCCAAGTGAACCAGTGTAACAACTAAGGGGGTCCTGTTGGCTCCTGTGCATATCTGTAACAATCGGGAGCTTTGGGGAAATGAGCACTGCCAAGATTTTGTTGTTCCTGGGTTCACTAGCTCTTATTCCACATAACAGTGTATGTAGGATAAATGATGCCTAAAAGAAATGTTTGTGCCTCACCTCTTACCCCAAGCTATAATTTTCATGGAAATAAGAACATAGCAAAATGATCATGATCTAATATATAGATGTCCGATGAATACAAAAATAATAGCTCATGTAAAACTGATATAAAAAAATTTCCCACTGATTTCTTTGCAGAACCTCACACTGGATCCTAGGAGACACCTCTCTGCACTCCATTCAGGATGCCTCTATGTACCAACTCCATCAACTGACTGATGACAACTGATTTTTAAAATATATGAACTAAAACTAAAGCAAAAGTATATGGACTTGCCTTTCATTAACAATACAGCAAACTTCAGGACGTTGTTAGAGATCCTAACTTGAAACCGTCTTGTCTAAACCAGAATTGTCCATAAAGCCCTAAACAGTTCACCCAGCACAGCCAGATATTCTGGAGCTGGATCCACCTGAGGCATCGGAAAGCTGCATGCATAGATAATGCTTCTTACATAGCATATAAAAGAGCATTCCATGCACTTTTAGAGTAAGGGCCCCCCCTAAGGTTGGAGCATCTTCTACGAAACAGCTTTAAAAACCAACACTGGCTGGCTTCGTGGTAGAAATGTCACTGTCCCCTTCCACTCCGTCATTCACTCCCACCCTATGAAGGACCTACATGAAAGCCTTTTTTGAAAACCATATTGGGAAAAGCCATAATTTCCCCAAGTAAATGGTCTGCTTTATCCCTATGAACAACATGAATTATATGAGTGATAACACTTCCCTTTATTTACCAGAAGTGAAGAGCCAAATTACAAAACATATGTAGGATCCTATGGCATATACACAGGATCCTGCACTTTAATAACTCTCTTCCCAACATCTCACCTTTTATTCTGTCCTTTCTTTGTTCTCACTCTAGACCTTGCTGATTCTATTTTCCTAGTTTATTGCACACTTTCCTGGAAGACACCTCACATCCTTCCCGACACAAGGGAAGACATAAATTCAAAGAAATCAATTCTATTTTATCTTTTAAGGTATTTTCTAAGAAATCAAAAACTGAAAGTGGCTCAACAGAAGGTTTCTACTTTGTAATATGGCCAATGATGTAATCTCCTTTAAGTTGCATATTTTACATATGAAAATGTATAAAAATAAAACAAGAGGTCTTTAATTACTGTACTTATGTAAAAATAGAATGTCTCTAGAAATCTCCCACATCTAAATGTATAGAACAGTGATGATGAATCTGCAGAGATATTCACTGCAGCGTATTTCATAAAAACGAAATATTGAAAACCACCTAAATGTGTATAAATGGGGGTTTTTAATATTAATTATGGTATACTGTGCAGCCATTTCAAAGAATGAGTCAGATTTACATGAACTGATAAGGACTGGCCTCCAAAATGTAATATTATATAAAATAGAAGATATAGAACAATTCTCACTTTGTGCTAGTATTTTACGAACAAGGAAAATTTTTAAAATGCTTAGAAATCTCTGTAAAGATAAATAGGAAATAATTCCTGGGGGTTGGAACTAGGTGTCAGAAAAATTGGGAAGTCAGAAAAACTTACCTTCACTGCCTTTTCTCTCTCTCAACCTGAGTCTTTTTAATTTTTTACATATGCATGTGTTTCTTGTTTTGTTTTAATTAGACAATTTAATATGTAATTGGGAGAAGGATTAGAATAGCTAATGGAAAAGGTATGCCCCTAGAGTTTTAAAGTCACTTTTTAAAAGTATTTTAGTACAAAAATACTTCAATATTTGCTAAAAATCTTTTTATCCTAACAGGTGTCCCCAAAAGACTTTATTCAGATATCAAAATTCTACATAATCCTCCCTAATGGATCCTACGTCTAGGAAAAAAGCAAATACTATTTACACAGACATAAAAATTATGGCTGGCCTATAAAGAGAATAAAAAGTCAATGACTTAAGCAACTCCTAAAAGCATTTGTGAGTCTCTCTTAAAAATAAAAAGAAACTCACATCCATAAAAAATACAAAACTGATAGTCAAGAAACCAGGTGGAAATCCTGGCAAGTAGACAAACATCACCCCAACCTCCCAATATCAGCCAGTTTCCTCTGGTCCAAAAGGAAACATAAAAAATAGGGTAGAGGGTCCTTTACTAACTTGTCAGAGAGGTTTGGAGGAAAGAGTAAAGACTAGAGCATCCTAGAATCAAGCAACAAATTAGGTCCTGGATATAGGATTGCCAGAGCCTGATGTCAGCACTGCAATCCAGTCTTTCCCATTTCTTACTACCAGGTAAGAAACCATCGGCCAACTGGTTGAAGTTACAAATCCATGGCATTTGACTACACAGAAAAAGTGATCTCACAGAAATACTAGAACACATGCAAAACAATGTTTTCTCGATGTATGTTCAAAGTTGGTTATTTTAGAGTTTCTTTGTATTAGTAAAATATTAGATTCAACATAAATGTCCATCAATAAGAAACTGGTTAATAAATTAGGGTATAGACATAAGATGAACTACGACGAATCCATAAAAAAGTGAGCAGGCTCTTCACGTGCTGGTGATAAAGAAGGGCTTTCAAAATGTATAGTTAGAAAAAACAAGCAAGGTACAGAATGATGTATATATAGTATGCTTTTATTTGTATAGAAGAGGTAGGGGAGAGATATATAAGGAATTTTCCCATAAGTATATAAAATATTTCTAAAAGGTACACAAATATTGATAATACCCATTGCTTTGAGGAGGAGTATTTGAGGACATGAATGCATTTTCTCTTAAAAATAAATATTTTGAAAATTGATGAAAAAATTTAAAACCCTGCACAAAATTGGTAGGAAAGGGGCAAAAGTATCTATGCATGGTTGGGGGGGAGGGTGGCGGGGAGGAGGGGTGAGTAATGAGAACTAGGCCATCAGAACCCTTCTCTCCTTCCCTTTTTATCTCCCCCATGATGAAGGCCCAGCCCTGTGATGAGTCTCTTCCATTACTCACTGACGATGCTGTGTGAAATCATTCACCATTCCTGGATTATCACTTTAAAAATATGCAGTTGGCCCGGTCGGGCATGGCTCAGTGGTTGATCGTCGACCTAGGATCCAGGTGATCGGGGTTCAATTCCTGGTCAGGGACCATGCCCCAGTTGCAGGCTCGATCCCCAGTCGGGGGCATGCAAGAGGCAGCCAGCCGATCAATGACGACGCTCTCATCATTGATGTTTCTCTCTCTCTCCCTCCCTCTCTTTTCCTCTCTCTGAAATCAATAAAGATATATATATTTAAAAATAAATAAATAAATAAATAAAAACATGCAGTTGATTCAATGACTCAAAATGCACATATCAATAGACGAATGGATAAAAAGGCTGTGGTTGCTCTGGCTGGTGTGGCTCAGTTGGTTGGGCATCATCCCAGGCACCAAGGGGTTGCTGGTTCCGTTCCTTGTCAGGGCACATGACTGGGTTGCGGGCTGGATCCCCCATGGGGGGCATGCAGGAGGCAGTCCATTGATGGGTTGCTCTCCCATCGATGTTTCTCTCTCTCTCACCCGTCTCCCTTCCTCTGTCTCTAAAAATCAATTTAAAAAAAATCTTTGAAGGAAAAAACAAGCTGTGGTGCATATTTATTTATTTATTTATTTATTTATATTTATATGTGTATATATATAGTGGAATATTATGTGGTATATATGTGTATGTATGTATGTGTGTGTGTGTGTGTATATATATATGTACACACACATAGGAATATTATGTGGCCATAAAAAAAGTTGAAATCTTACCATTTGTGATAGCATGAATGGACCTAGAGGATATTAGGCTCAGTGAAATAACTCAACCAGAGAAAGACAAGTATTATATAATTTCACTTATATGTGGAATCTAAAGAACAAAATAAACAAACAAAATAGAAACAGACTCATAGATACAGAGAACAGACTGATGGCTGCCAGAGGGAAGGAGGTTTGGGCGACTGGGTGAAAAAGGGGGAATAATTAGGAAGTGCAGACTGGCAGTTACAAAACAGTCACAGGATATAACGTACAGCATAGGGAACATAGTCAATAATATAGTAATAACTATGTATGGTGCCAGACGAATACTTGAAATATCGAAGGGGCCACTTTGTAAAGTATATGATTGTCTAACCACCATGCTGTACACCTGAAACTAATACAAAGTAATTCAGAATGTAAACTGTAATTGAAAAATAAAACTAAAAAGTGGAAAAAAATAAAAGAAAAACACATATAACACATGAACTCAACAGTTAAAAAGTACCGCACAGCCCAGTCGGGCGTGGCTCAGCAGTTGAGTATCGACCTAGGATCCAGGAGATTGCGGTTCGACTCCTGGTCAGGGCACACGCCCGGGTTGCCAACTCAATCTCCAGTTGGGGGCATGCAGGAGGCAGCCGATCAATGACTCTCTCATCATTGATGTTTCTCTGTCTCTCTCCCTCTCCCTGAAATCAATAGATATATTCAAAAAAAAAAAAAAAAAGCACCGTACAAAAATGCACATTACACTTGCTATAATGAAAAGGGCGGGGGGGGGGGGGGAAGTACACCAATACTTTTCAAAGCTTATCAGAAAGTTTCCAAGTAGAAAACCCAGTGTTGTTTCTGGGGCCAGAAGCGCCCCCTTGCCCCCAGTGGGGTCGCAGGTGTGCACTTTCAAGCAGCATCCCCCTGTGGCAAGTGTTTGAGGGCAAATCCAGCAGCTGAACCTGCAGCGACTAGAGTGGTTCCCTTTACTTGGCCTGACCTCCCAGCTTGGGAAGTACTAAAATTTCTAATCCATAAAGGTTAAGACCTGCCCAGATTAACTTTATGAGGTGATCTTAGGAAATTAATAGATCTTAATAGTATTATATAAAGGTCAGTTCTAATGGGGGCAAAGAATGAAGGAACAAAGTAATTTCTGTGAAACTTAACTTTCAAGACTACACATGCTCTAAAACTACCTGTTCAAAAAGGTCAAACTTCTTCAGCACTGACTTTCGTTTGGAATTTGAATTCCAAGACCACTTGAAGTCACCCAAAGTGCATGTTGTTCTTAAATAGCTTTCTCTCAGTAAGTGGTGTTTGAAAATTCTTAATCAAAATCCTCACTTCCTTACCGGATGGTTCAGTGGGGGCAGGAGGAATTGGAGGAAGGTGGTCAAAAGGTACCTCCCAGTTATAAATAAATAGTAGGAATGGGACTACAGCATGGTGACTGTAATTAACACAGCTGTGTGCTATATATATTAAAGATGTTAAGAGAGTAGATTCTAAGAGTTCTCATCACAAGAAAAAATATACTTTTTTCTTTATTCTTTTATATCTGCTATGTGAGATGATGGATGTTAACTTACTGTGGATATATGTAAGTCATGTCATTGTAATATACACCTTAAACTTATACAGTGCTGTACGTCAATTATATTTCAATAAAACTGGGGGAAAAAGAATTACTGAACTTGAATTGAATGAAAAACAAAACCCATACTTCACTTCCTGAGGAGTTGGGAGATTCAGGTTTAGTGCTGAAAATAGTTACATGATCGTTTTCAGCCTTGCTTTTTCTTCCAACCTCAAAAAAACCCCAGGGGGGTTCTACATTCTCACCCCAAAACTAGAGGGAAAGCTGACTAAGGCAGTGAAGCCTGCTCAGCTGCGTTAAGGTGGCCCCGGGACCCCTGGCCGTCTTCAACATGGCTCTAGGAAACACAACCCACCTTGAGACTCCCAGTTACTCCTGGAGTCCATCTGATTGTACAGGTATAAAAAAGCTTCTTCTATAAAATGCTGATTCACATTCAGTGGAGGCTGCCATAGTTCACAGTTGTTAACTACAAATAGAAAGCAACTCACTAGAAATAACCTCTTTGATGGGGAACACTATGTGTGGCCTTCAAAGCTGATTCCAACATTTCAAATTATGTTAAAGAAAATGTTCAAAATCTAAATAATCAATGGTATAATCTATATAACTTTGTGACTAGGGGTAGAAATCAATGGCCAATGTTGGAAGCAAAAATTAATAAATCATGTTCCATTGACAAGGCTGAGTTTCTGAGCCTAGACACAAGTAAGAAATTAAACATGAAATTTAAACACTTCATTTTCTAAATCAAAATTCTTTGCTTTAAACTAATAACCTTTTCATTGGAAATATAGAAAGAATTCAATTATTCATCATTCTTTCCAGTGATCCACAATCACTAGCCAGTAAGTAATATAGATCATCCAACTAAAATTACATGACAACTCCAAAATAGCTTCAGAATGAATGAATGTTCCTCAGTCCCTATTTTGAACTAACCTATAAGTTTATCTAAAGTTGATAAGAATCCAAAAATTTCACTTTACATGGCCATTTACTAGCTTCAGGGAGAGGTAGGAGAAAATGAGATTTAAAGCTAACAAAGCAAAGCCAAACTCTAGGTGTAGGTTTTATATCTTCCCAAAATCTCAAGAGAAACATAAAACATCTGCATTTTGCCTGGTGCTAAGTAAAAGTGATGCAAAACCACCCAATTCACATAATTTCCTTCAGAAACCACAAACTGCTCGCTGACAGCCAAAGAACTCAGAAACTGAATAGCTTTGTTGAAACCTGGAACCAGCTGTATTTCGAGTTTTTCTTCACTCCTCTGTAAAGCACTTTCAAAAGAAACACTATGCTATTGTCATAACCACATAAACAGCCAAATCTCCAACTAGACAGACAACCATATAGAAACACCGAATCTAGAGCCTATATACTCTTTTCTACATTATGGAAGCTTAGAAATTCGCTTGTAAAATAAGAAAACTGCAGCTGAGAAATGTTAAGCAGCTAATCAGGTATAAAAGCCAGGGCTGGACTCAGATGTCCCCATTTCTCTAATGCTATTAGTTAAGAATTGCTTCCAAGGTATACACAGCTTTTTAGAATAAAATATACAAACCCTGAGACATCCTTATTACAGAGTTCTCCACTTGGTAGGAGAAGAGAAATTGTTAAAATAATTAAAATAAAGTGTGCCATTAATATAATGGAAAAGTTAAGGAATCAAATAATTACAGAGCAGGACACAAATATTTTGACAGTCTGAGCAAGGAGGTGCTGTGTGCTGTAAATAAGTAACCATCAGTGTGTCAGTGTTATGAGCATATTAAGAAAATTCCACTTTACAATAAACAGCCACATCAACAGTAAATAAAGTCCAAGACAATTAAAAAAACAAAATTTTCATTCTCAACATGTAGAGATCTGTTTATGAGTCAAAAACACAAAACAAAGAATCCAAGGACAGAAAGAAGGCAAGAATATGACCCCTGAAAGAACTATGAAAACACAACCTGCCTATTTCTGGAATAGGTCGTGCTTTCCCGGCTGGCGGGAAGGCTGGGATGGGGTGTTGGGTGGCATGGGTAGGAAGCAGGAGGACAGCTCCTCTGTCTGTCCGGGTAGCATCTCTGATCCTTCCATCCTCAGTCCCAGAGGGAAGGATGGGAAGTCTGGCTAAATGTGGCTTTGTGGCTAGACATTGTAAGCCAAGAGCGGAGGCTGAGAGACGCTAGTGCCTGCAGTGCTGTGGGCCCCGACAAACAAGTCAGTGGAAACTGGGTAGCAAACGGAAATAAAATGCAGTATGTTTTTTGTAAATACATATATTTGACCCCATAAATATTGAGTGAAAATGTCTCTCATATGCTCAACCAAGTGAAATAAACAAGGACCCCAGGGTCTGTGCACTAGGGTATGAGATCTGATAAATACTCAGTATGAGGGGAGGGCCTCCCCAGCTAACAGACACATCTTCTAAGGATAAATTGGGAGGTTCTGGGTATAGGTGGGGGTAGCTGCCTTTTGTTTTGCTGTGCTGATTTGAGGGAAAATCCAAAGTGAATCATTCAGAAAAAAGAGAGTCAGGGACCTTTGAAAAGGAAGGGAGCATGCTCCTTCTGAGAAAGAATACTGAGCCTACCTAAGTAAGGGTCAGAAAGGCAGAGACATCTTTCACGTTAAATTTCCCAGAAGCTCTTTGGAATGTTTATAGGTAATTCATTACCAGGTGTAACTAATAAAGAACAGCAAGGCATTTTCCTTGAATAGCTATGACAAAGGTTTTCATTTCACAAAGATTTGCTTTAAAAACTAATCAGAGTTTTCCATTTGTCCCTAACAAGCCTCTTAGGGGGTAGTTCTTCCCAAGTTGAGCTGACCTCCCACCCCTGCATTCCTCTATCCCTGTTTATAACAAAACAAAGACAGTGGGTTCCCTAAACTGACAAGTGACATTTGGACCATCTGAGATTCTGGAAAAGTAAAACACACACAAGGAAACATTCACCATTGAACTCATTTTTACAACTTCGCCATCTAATAACATTAATGGTAAAGATCCATCTGGCCCTTTGTAATTTAAAGGCAGTTTATTTTATTGCAACAGAGAATATTGGAACCACTTTTTATTCTGGCAGTATAAATGCAAACTACTTATATCATGCCTCGAGAACAAAGAATCTGCTAGCACGGGTACATCCCATTCCACAACACTGTTTCAACAGCAGTATTCCTTTAGGCTTCTTTAATTTCACCAACACATATGAAGTATTTACTCTGTGCTAGCAGTAGTTTTAAGTGCTTTACAAATGCTAAATTACTTAAGCCTCATTATGGTTATACCTATGAGGTGCACCTATGAGGTACTGTACTATTTCAGATCCATTTTAGAGATGAAGAGAAAAAAGCACCGAGAGATCAAGTGACTTGCTCAAGGTCGCACAGTTTGTAAGAGATAGAAGTCATTGGAACCCAGGCAGTAATGCTCCAGAGTCCATGTTTTCCTTTATTATTCTGCCTCTCAAACTTTCACCAAATCTAAATTAAGATGAACTGTGGTTTGTGCAGGATCATCTTACACATTTTTATAACATTACCATTTCAATAATTAAGTCATGCCATGTTGCAGCTTTCTCATATTCTTGAGGAATCACCAGAGGAAAAAGATAAATACTACCAAATGCTGCATTTTACCACTTTCAGTCTTTCGGAAGCAAAATGAAGGTATAGAAAATAATAAAATAGCACCCTGTATTTGCTGGGAAAGCTACTGTGCAAAAAGGGATTCTTAACAGGTTTAAATTTTGTAATGCCACTGAAACTTTGAAAGGCCTTTATGCTCATTTAAATTCAGAATCATCAAACTGGAGTATACTACAGAAAATTTAACTACATGGCAAAGAGACATAGAACAAGCTCCTCAAGGTACTTTCTGGGGAATACCTCTGAGAGATAGAGTTTTCTCCTCAGAATTCTTTTAGCACATCTGGCCGAGTGCTGCGTACGCCCCCAGCTCTGCCCACTGCTCTGGCACTCTGCCTTCAGGGAAGGTGCACTCCACCATGCTCAGGGCTTTCGGGCAGCATGCCTTGGCCTGGGTGGGACTGGGGGGCTGTGCGCACCCCAAAGCACTTAAACATTTCCTTTGGGAGTGTCCTTCAAATTAAGGCAGCAAAAAAGGAGGAAATGATCTCCATTCCTGCAAAGAAACTACTCATTTTTCATTTGGGAAAAGTGCGCCTGTTGGGCCAAGAAAAGGGTCCTCTCTTCCTCCTTTGATTTTCAAAGCCTGATTGCTCTTCAAATTCCACACCTGTGGCCTCCAGCTGTGCAAATACTTCTCACTGAGGTAAAACTGGCAGAACACTCTATTCCACCAGCTACCATTCTTCTTTGTGACCATCTTCCCTTAAAAAAATGTTGAAGAGACTAACCAGTGGGGGGGGGGGGACACACAACAGTTTTGCCTAGTTCTTTCATTTACTGGAAACTGGAGTTACCACCGTCTCCCTTTATAATGGAATGCAATGGCCCAGCTGTGCTAAAACTCTGGCCCAGTGGCTTGCAGATAGCAGGTAGACAAACATCAGTCCCAGTCACCTTTCCATCCCTAACCAGAGATGTCAGCCTGTGTGTGCAATTACAGAATCAACCTGTGACTGTCTCTCTTCCCTCCTTCAGAAAATTCAAGATAGACATCATGTGCAATTTTCAAAGACTGAAATAGCTGAGGGAACACCTAACGTTTCTGAACTTAAATTTACTCCATTTCTCGCACTACCAACACAACTCTAAAGCAGGCCCCTCCCCTTCTAGCTCCAGCCTTCTTAACTACCCTTCTCTATTCCTCTAAGCCCCTTTCTTATTAGCAGTAAAACACTGGGATGTACAGAACCCACTTTCATTCCCATCATCTCAACAGACCTAGCAACCTAGTACTCTAAAGATGCTTCTGAAATTTTCTTATTTATTTGGTGGTTGGGGGGTGGGGGGTTGATAGGGGGAGTGAGACATATTTTGAGATCCAGATGCAGTTCTGGAAACAAATTTATCAAACTTCTGTGATGTAGCTTTGATTTCTACCATAAAAATATCCATTTGTGATCACGGAAAAGGTAAAAATCAGCGTTCTGACTTGACACTTATTACACGATTATTTATAGACCTTAAAAATGATGCTTTTCTCAGAGGTGCTGTTATTTGATTATACTGGGTGGTCCATTTAGAACACAGTCAGTACAACCTCACTTTAGAAAAATATTTACAAATAGGCCTCTTTACCCAACAGCTATGGTAAGGATTTTATATGTTCTATAAGGTTCAGAGTTTATTTAGTGTAAATAGAGTCTAGACTCATTATCTCACCCCCATCTCAGAGCCTGAAGCAAAGAAAAAGAGTGAGCCTGAGGAGAAAACAGAAGCTGGAGGTACTAGGGACAAATGTTAAATGAGCGTCCCGTGAATAACAGAACCGGCTCCTTACTACAGGTGGCTCAGGTTGGAAAGAGGCAGAGCCCGGACACGACCTGAGCCATACCACCAAGCCTTGTTTGTAATGAGCCCCATTGGTGTGCAGGGTGAAGGTCTGAATGAAGGTGGAGAGCCCGCCCCTCCCTGGGACCTGAAGTCCCCAGGTGATGATACTCACGCTGACACTGTCCCCAGGACTGGCGGGCCCAGCCCCAGCAGCAGTCAATCCTCCCACCATAACGACACAGGCCGATTGAAGACACTATTTGTCTGGGCCACCTATCAAACAAAAAGATTCAAAATAAATAAAGGCACTTTTGAAATTAAAAATAATTTCCTCTCTGTTATTATTTTAGGAAAAACACATCATATCACACCCAACAATTTTCTACAAACTCCCTCATGCCTGCAGGAATTTAAGGATAAAACACCTTCAGGGTATTAGCTCTGCTATGATCTAATTTCAAATTTCAGACAGTTAAACACACACAACACACACAAGAGCAGGGGGGAGAAGGGAGGGGAAGATCCTTTCTTAAATGGAAATAGCACCAGCAAAAACCAAGACTTCTCAAGGCTGCCACTCACAGGGTGGTTTCTGAAGCTTGAAATAAAGCAGATGCCACAAAGACCTACACCTATGGGGGGGGGGGCGGTCTTGACTGAGTCATCATAAACTGAGACGTATCAAGACATGTCAAAGTGGAAGGGAAAAAATGTCTGCTTCATATAAAAGGTAGATGTGGGAAGGGGCAGAAAGAGGGAGGGAGGTTCCTCAAAATCCAGTGAAACACAACTCTTTTCAAGATATGACTCTTGGCAGAAAAAGTTACCAGAAAAAAAAAAATGTACTGAAAAAATAAATCTAAATAAAACCAAGAGAGTTTCAAGTGCAGCTAACATCTCAAGTGTTCTTGTGGTTTGAAACTTTCCTGCATCAACAATTCATGGGATCTTCCTCGCTAGTGTAAATACGGGCTGAAGAAAGTATTCGATTTCAGGACACTGATTTAGCCACCGGATTCCACTTGGGCACCTTATTTGGTGAATTGTTTCCTTGTTTAGACACTTTTTAAATGCCTCTCCCCCGCCCCCAGAGGCTCCCTATTTTCACTGGCTGTTTCAGACATCTTCTAAAACTACATTATAATCTTACCCTTAATCATGCGATGCACTTCTTGTGGCAAATGTGTGTGCACGAAACGCACAACATACCCGAATGTGGCCAAAGAGCTCCTTTAAAACGAATGAAATAGCCTCTGGGCCGCTACCTTCATTCTTTATTAGTCTTTTCTTTCCCTTCATTCCCTCACCCCCGCCCATGCCTCAAGCCCAAAATACAAAATCACCCCCAGCTTTCTACTTCCTCGGACCAGGTGGTGCACAAACGGTTGTGCTCCACTGGGCGCCCTTCCGTTCCCCTCCAGGTGCAAGACGGCGGATCAATCCTGGAGCTGACTCGTCCCGAGGCCGCGGGAGCAGCAGGTGCGGCCGTCCTCGGGGCTGCGCCCGGAGGTCACGGGGGGGGGGGGGGGGGGGTCGCTGAAAGACGGCGGCTGGGCGGCGGCCGGGCCCAGGTGAGGTCTCTCCGGCCGCTCCAGCCGGGTGTCTGCGGGAGCGGCAGCGACGTGCGCTCGCTCGGGGCGAGTCTGCGGCGTCCGCGCGCGGAGGTGGGGCAACCGAGCAAGCCCTCCAGACACACACGCACGCACACGCACACGCACACTCGCGGAGCGCGCCCTGCGGCCGCGGGGCAGAGGCTGCGGGGCGCCGCGCGGGCAGCAAGGGCGGAGTGACAGCGGAGACGGAGTCTGGAGGCTGGGACCTGTCAGAGCACGTCCGCGTCGGGCTCGCCGCAGGTCTCAGGGCTGCGTGTATGCGCGTGCGGGAGCGGGAGCGGGAACACACACACACACACACGCGCGCGCGGAGCGTGCCCTCACCTCCGTCCTTACTGTGAGTGCTTGTAGAAAACCAAGTGGAAAGGCAAACGGGTCTCCCCGGGAAGCCCCGCTCCCCGCAGCCCCGGGTGGGAGCGGCCCTGACAGCCCCCAGCCCGGACTCGGCCCTGGCCGCCGGGACGTGTCCCCCTGCAGAGCCGTCCGTCTAACCAAGAGCGAGAGATTCCCGGCCGCGAGGTGTCCAGCGAGTCGCCTCCCCTCAGCGCCTGACCCGCGCCCCCCGGGGCGAGACGCGGGGCTCGAGCCCCCGTTCACCCCCAGCCCGAACCCCCGAGCCCGCAGCCACTGCCCGATCCGCCGGGGGAGGGGGGAGCGGCTCGACGGCTCTCCCCTCGCCGGGGCGATGCGCTGGCCCAGCTTCTGGACAGACAGACACCTCTGCGCCCGCAGCACCGCGCGGGGAGAGGGGACCCCAGGGCTGTAGGGGATGAGCGTGGGAAAGAAGGCGGGGAAGAGGTCGCCCCGGGGCCAACTCACCTGCCGTCGAACTCGGCGGCCGCGGGCAGGTAGAGAGACGAGCCGAGCACCAGCGCCAGGAAGAAACCCATGTCGGGCGGCGCGCGGAACGGGCCGGGGCTCGGCGCCGGGGAAGGCGCGCCCGCCTGCTCGCCTGCTCGCCTGCTCGCCTCCGCCCGGCTGCTGCCACCTCGGAGCGGAGCGGAGCGGCGCGCGCGCGGCCGGAGCAGGTCTGCGGCGCGGCGCCCGAGCCCCTCTGGCTCCCGCCCTCCCCGCGAGGGAGGCGCTGCAGGGGAACCGCGCCGCGGGCGGGGAGGGGCGCGGAGGGGCGGGGGGCGCGCGTGCGCTCCGCTCGCCGCCCTCGGGGCCCCGGGCGAGGGGTGAGGGCGGCTGGCCCGCCGCGGGAAGCTCCGGGCGGGGGCGCTCGGGAAGGCACAGTCTCCTGGGGGCCGGCCAAGCGGGGCGAGCGCCAGGCCGGGAGGAACGCCGCACGCGCGCAGGCCGGGGGAAGCGGGGCGCGCGGCCGGGGGAGGGGGAGCCGCGGGGGAAGGGGCCCGGGAGGGGACGCGCGCGCCGCCCGAACAGGTGGTGGCCCCGGGCGAGCTGCCGCGGTCACCCGAAGGCGCAGAAGCCGCGGAGCCCAGAGCGCCGCGCGGCCGCAGCGGAGCAGCGCTGCGTTTGGTGAAACCGCGTTAGGACTTGGACAAATCAGCAAACTCCGGGAGTTTGCTTCTCCCACAGAGTTGGCAAAGCCGTGCTTTTCATTTCGTAACCAACCGAAAGAAAGGTCTGGCTCTCCAGTCGAGTGTTGAAGAAGAAACGTGCAGACTTTCTCTCTCTGCCAGCTTAACTCGGGGCACAGTGGAAGGACGGCGACTCTGCGCCCCCAGGGCCCGTGCCCTGCCCGCCGGGGCGGAGGCGCGGGGCTGGTGCCGCCGAGATCACTGAGAACCTTTCCGGTCGATCCTTGCTCTGTTGTGGACTGTGCTCCAGTGAAAACACGCCCTGATTACCCTAAGATACACATTTAGAGTCTCAGTCCAATAGAGTCACCCCTCTTCCCAAACCCTACCTGGAAAGCGTCCCCAGGGCAGTGACCTGCCATCTCCCACACCTCTCAGACCCAATCTCTCCTCTCCTAATCCTTGCCTTTCTAGAGCATTCCAGGCATGTCCCTGCCTTAAGGCCGTTGACCCGACTGCTGCTTCTCTCTGGACACAGACGTCTGCCTGGCTCACATGTTCACTTCGTTCCGTCTTTGCTCAAATGTCACCTCCTTGAGGAGACCACCCTGGACCATCCATTTTAAAATTGCAACATGGCCCCTCCTCATGACCCCTGCCTGTTCCACTTTGCCCCCCCCCCCCCCCACTAAGCCTATAGTTTCCTATTAAGTTTGCTTATTTCTTCTTTGTAGGTTTTCTTTCTGCTAGCATGCAAACTCTGCAAGGACACGTTTCTTTGATGAGTGCATAGCAGAGTGCCCGGCGAGCGGTAAGCGCTCATAAACATGCATTGAATGGGTTTGGTACATTACAAACGTCTCTCCCCAACTCTATTTTCTTTTAGAGGTTTCTCAACTTCAGGTTTTTAAGGGAAAGTTCTGTGGCAGAGTGACCTCACTGTCCGGATCTCTGAGTGTGTATAAAAACAGGACTTTTCGTGGAGAAAATGAAAAATAATGGTTTCAACTTAAACGACTCTTCGATTTCCAAGTTGTTTTCTGTTAGCAAAACAACTTTCTATTTTAATCTCAGGAAATATCCATGCCAATTCAGGCTTAGGACATTATTTTAGGCAAACAGCTTGGTGTCATCCATTTCAGATCCTTCTGATGAAGTCCAAAAATGTAGGAGTCAAAATATTTTTATTTTTTTTTTTGCAGAAAATCAAATTTTTGTAAGTGTAATGTGGGCTTGGTTCCAGGCTCCAGTGGCTACTCCTTAAGCCATTTTCTTTGTTCATTGGTTCCTGGCTTGGATTTGCAAAATAAGCCCCAACCGGAGCAAACGGATGATTAGGGATAGGGCCTAACCTACAGGCTAAAAACTGGAGATAGAAGGGAAGGAAAAACAGTGGTGAGCGAAAACAGGACTACTATCTGGAACAGAAGGGCAATGCCCCATCTGCATGCCTCTTATTTTTCCTTATATTTTCTTTGGCCTAGAAAGCACTCCATTCATCTTCCTTCTACATTTGGACACTCTCCACTTGCCCTTTGGGTCCAAGCTTAGCTGACACTTACCAGGGAAGCCCTTGAATTCTTTGCTTGGTTGAGCCTCCTATGGCACATGCTTCTATGACCCTGTGCATTTCCTGGAGTAACTCTTAATGCACCGTTGTCATTGCTACTCTACCACCCTGGGTTCCCACAAGATGCTAATATAACCAGTGGGAGGGCAGGGGCAGCTGTCACTCTGTCCCTTGTGCCCAGCACAGTGCCTGGCACAAGGCTTAAAATCAGCCAATATTAAATAGATTGAATCAGATTGATTGACTTCTGCCTGCTGAACTTCAGCTTCTCCCTTGAGTGAGCTGCAGCTAACTATATCCGTTTTTGTTGAATCATGGAATGAAGAGACTCTAAAGGAATTCCAGGTTCTAACTGGTTAATATGCTGCAGCTATGACCCCAGTGATCATTCCAAAAAAGAGGTGAGGTGCCCATGGCAGTGACATTTCACTCTCTGTCTTAAAACAAACAAGAAAGAACCAAATCAAAACAACTTGCTTTCAGCCAGTGTCTGTATTTTTCCAATAGGACAAGCTTTTGGTTGGGTTTCATACCAGGTAATGCAAGGAGGAATCCCAATTTCTCTCACACAAATAATTATCTATCCCTGGTCACAATATGACACAGATAAACAACAAATATTTCCTCTCACAAATACTTTTGGAGAGCCTGCAATGTATGGGCTATTTCCAGGTGCTTCATTCAGCTGGGATCAAGGCGAAGTTGTGCCCTGAAAGAGTTCACATTGCCGTGGGGGAACAAATCCAGAAGTGCTTTGAAGACAGGGTATTGGTATAAAGAGAAGGTCCAGAAAGTGATGGGGTATGATTTTAGGGGGGGGTGATTTGGTCACCTCTGGGGAGGTGACCCTTGAGCGGAGACTGAATGTAGTGGGGGTGGGGATGGGGGTGATGTCCAGGCCAGAGGATGAGAGATGGGTCTTCTCTATCAAGTTCTCCTAGCCATTGTCACGCTAACCTTTAAGCAAGCTCCCCCTCTCCCCTACGCTGTGGTGGCCCAGGGATAGGACTTCTGCTTTAAAAACTCTTACTAAGAAAAAATAAGAATGAGGAATATCCAGCTGCTCGTTCACTTCAATTTTGACTCCAGCTAAGCAAGAATTATGGAGCTTCCCTGCCCAGGCCGTGGAGGAAGCGCCGCGGTCGGATGATCAGGTCACCCGTGCTTCTACGACCTTGCCCATTAATCTTGCATAGTCCCATCAGAAGTGACTGTTCGGGCATATGCCTTCCCTGGGGGCTGTATATCATTTACGGTTCTTTTTTAAGCTGGTACAAATTTAAAGTCCTGAGTGTTGCTTTAAGAAGCTAACAGAGACAGACATTTTCAGGCCAGACTCAAGGTTTCTGTGGCTATGAGATATCCTTAAAACCCTAATAGGCTTTTGATCTAATTGCTTCCAGTCCGTTTTGTGTGTGTGTGTGTGCAGATAACCAAATGCAAAGTCTTTTCTGGTACTGGTTTTCAAGCCTGCTTTATTTCTTTGCTTCCATGTGTCTATACCTTACTTTCATCTTAA
This sequence comes from Miniopterus schreibersii, assembly GCF_964146895.1. Lineage (NCBI taxonomy): Eukaryota > Metazoa > Chordata > Mammalia > Chiroptera > Miniopteridae > Miniopterus > Miniopterus schreibersii. The sequence continues at coordinate 65,192,113 of NC_138101.1, read as the reverse complement.
TGGAGGCCACCTTGAGGCTAGCTGAAATAATAGGGTTGTTTGGGAGGGCAGCACCCTTACTCTGATCCTGGCCGCAAGACTTGGATCCCTTTATCTATATTGATGTTCAATCCCGGGGGATGGGGGGAGGGAAGTTTCTGGACATTCTCATTTTCTTTCATTTCTGCTTCTGCTTGCAAAGCAGCCAGTTCTTGCCTGAGCTCATTTATTTCTTAAGATACCTTCCTAAAAGCAACAAGGAGCAGCCAATATTTTCATTTTTTACAACAATATTCACTTTATCTGGATATATGCTGTGCCTTCCAAGTGACCACAGGTTATGATTTTACAAAATAGCATGAGTGATACTAACTTTCCAGCCTATACACAGCAGCTCTTGTTGCACCACAATTGGAGTATATCATCCTGTCAAAAAATAGATCATTTCAATACTATTTAAATTCTTCTAAAATATTGAAAAAGGAATGCTTACAAATTATTCCTAAGAGGTCATTGCTATCTAAACCTGAAAAAAAAAAGCCTTCTCATATGTGCAACATACACACATATACACAGCTCAACTCCAATACGAATATCCACGAAGAAGCTCTAAATAAGTGATTAGCAAGTGCAATGTGGGGATATATTGGAAGAATCCTGCAATCAAGTTAACAGAAAACCTCTGTGTGGGTAAGGGGTTAACAAAACCCCTTCCCCTTCTGCATGAGAATGTGACCTATCTTAACTTTCAAGCTCTGTTCCCCTGGCAACCTGATAAGGTGGCTGGTGAACTATGTTGCTAGTAAAAATGGACCCTTGATTGGTAAACTGCATTTAGACAGGGACAACAATATATACCTGATGGCAAACCACAGCAATGGGCCAACCTGAGTTCAATGACTCTCATATGCGGAGACAAGAGATACTGGCTCCAGAGGGGCCTGTGGTGGTTGGGCCAGAGCAGTGAGCCTCACACCTGTGTAAAGGGTTCTCCCCTTGCCCCTGAGCTGTTCTGCTGTGTGAGGAGCTCCAGTGAAGAAGAGCCCTCGATGCGCCGGTGCCGGCGAACTGGTCCCTGTCCTATATCCTCCTGAGTAAATAGGTGTCATGTGTAGCCATTATAGTCTTCTGAGATTGAATGATCTGAATGTTTTCTTAAACCTAAGGAGACCTGAGGTTGCTGCAGACTCTATGATCAGTACTATTGATTCCTGATTTTTTAAGAAACCACACCTATTAATAAGATATAAAGATGTATATCACAAATTAAAAGCCAAAATAATGTATAATGTGATCACTGGGAGAGTTCTTATTAATGTCAGGAATGAGATGAGATTGTCCATATCACTACTTTTTGTTTTATAATATTCTAGAAATATTAATTGATGTAATTAGAAGACAAAAATGAGTTTTTGAAAGCAAGAGGTAAAGCTCTCTAAAATGATATGATTATGTAACTAAAAATAATTTAAAATTTATTGGGGAAAAATAAGAGTATTCATGAAGGTAGTTACAAATATTGGTAATTTAAATATATAAACACATACCTATAAGAAAAAGTTAAAATATAATTTAAAAATTACCAATTTAAAACATTGACCTTCAGCTTTTATGCTGACTTTGTCTTTACAAACTGAAAAACTTTGGATAACATAGCACACAGGAGAAACCAGTGAGCTTCAGGCACAACTACGGCTGTTGGTGTTTCTCATTCATCTTCAAATAATTCTGCCAAAGACAATGGAAGACTTTACTTGATAGGACTTTGATTCTATTTTAATATCACCTGAAGAACTGAAATAGGCACCAATGGCTGACCAACAAATTCAAAGGCAGTTTCAAGAGTTAAAACATAGAGTCCCCTACCTTTCAGACATTTTAAATTGTATTTTAATGCTCTGATACAAAGTTTAAAGAGATTTTTATGTTCCATGCATAAAGATAGAAAGATTATTCTATGTTGACAATAAATTTTTTGTATTACAAAACAAGGAGTGGTAACAGTAGCCAGCTGCCTTAACATATCACCCCCAATACATTTGGCTTAACATAATACAAATGCCTTTCATTAGTGCAGTTTAATGCAGGTTGGACAGCTCTCCTAAGTGATTCTTTACTAGTTGGCTATTCGTGGATCTGGGCTCCTTCCATCCTGTTGTGTGTCTTCTTGGAGTTCTCATGTAGCTATGTAGCCATGTGGACAAAGAAGTGAGATCAAGGCAACCAGACCTGGGATTTATAGCATCCACTCCCTAGTCACATGGCTCCAACTGAACTGCAAGAGAGCTTACAAAATGCATTTTTCCAGTGTGTCAAAGAGGAAAATGACTACTTCATTGAATACCTAGTATTGTCCTTGCCATGGTCTCAAGAAGCCAGAGAACTTAGTATTTAATTTCTGCCAGAAAGAAAGCTTCATATAATTGACATTACTAAAAAAATAAAACTAAAAAAATCATTGTCTTTGAAAATCATTCTCCAAAATTTACTTAGTCAATGATTTTCATCAAACAGCAACTCAATATATTCATTGGGAATTCTTAACGTATAGCTCATCCAATTAAATTAGGTAATGTATAAAATGCCTAGTCTAGCACATGGGACATGTAGTAAGCGCTCAGCAAGAATTGATTGCTTCCTCAAGGCAAAGTTTTACTGCTGGGAATGAAATACTTCTCTACCAAGGTTTTTCTATGTTGAGGTCAGGCAACATTTACATTAACATTATCCATGCCTGAACCAGCTCTGACAAGCTGTTTGAATCACTACTCTCAACTGAGCTTTTATCAAAGTATTTGAGCAAATTCAAAGTTGCCTAAAATACTCTTGCATTCCACTACCACGTGGGGGAAGTGCTAATTAAATTTTTCACCTTTCATAATAAAATATCAACCTACTCTTTTGGTCTCTAAAACATGGATGTGCTCTCAAACAACATGGAAGTCCAGATCTTTAGGCAAAACTTGAGTGCTTAGAAAAATCCTTGTTAAAGCCAGTTCTAGATGGGGGTTGTGATATCCATCAGCATCTCTGGATTTCCCAAATATAAACCTTGGATGAAGTTAGTCTCTTGGAACTCAACTTAGAACCTAGAAGAGTCTTCTCTTACTGAGTTGGACTTTCAGCTTTTATGAGTTTGTTACAGATAAAGTTAAGTAAGATCTGCTCCTGAACTTTTTGGAAGACTGTTGTATAAGTTATCTGATGTATCTATCTTGGATCTCATAAAATAAGTAGTTTCTTACACAATTTAGGGCAAGAAATAAATTTGTCTCTTCTGAAAAAATTTTATGTCTTCTCTTTATTTTTTTATTCTTTTATCTTTATTTTTGAGAATGTTACAGATATCCCTCTTTTTTTCCTCCCTTGACCCCTGCCCCCCAGTTCCCACCCCACCCCAGGCCTTCACCACCCTATTGTCTGTATCCGTCTTCTATTTTTTTAAGAAAACTTATTAAGTTTCTTTTTAAAAATTGGCTGCCAGAAGACTATGGAAACAGTAAAAAGGTGAGTAGTTGCCAGGGATTAATGAGAGAGGGGGATGACCGGGCAGAGCACAAAGGATTTTTAGGACAGTGGAACTATTTTGTATCATACTGTAGTGATGTTTACATGTCATTATACATTTGTCACAAGGCTTAGAATGTGCAACACCAAGAGTGAACTCTAATGTAAACTGTGGACTTTAGGTGGTTATGATGTGTCAATGTTGGCTCATCAGTTGTAAGAAAGGTACCACTCTGATGGGGGATGTTGAAAATGGGGGAGGCTATGCACGAGTGAGGATGGGGAGTATATAGGAATCTCTGTTCCTTCAACTCGATTTTGCTGTGAACCTAAAATTTCTCTAAAAAATAAAGTCTATTAAAATGTTTTTAAAAAGAAATAATATATGTATTTGCCATTAATTTTTCCCAATAATTTAAATTTTGTATGGCAGTTGTGTTTGTTACCTACTTAAAATTAAAGACAACAATTTATATATATGTATATACATATATATAATATAAATATAGTATATATAAAAATATATATAAAATATATAAAAGTTTTAAAGTATTCAGCAGGAAGCACAGAGTTAAATTCGGCCACAAGAGTTACTTTAACTTAGGGTGATGGGCTAACCTGTGTGCTCTTTTTCTGCTTTCACTGGCTCTGATTTTCTCTTTCTGTTTTATCTCAGGTGTGATATAATAACAAATACATATTTGGTCTATGTCCTGGTTCTTTGGTAGACTGTTAGATAAGATCAGAGCAAGGACAATGGACCAGGTATAGAAGGTCACCAGGGTGGAAAGCCTCAGATGCGTAGTGATGGGCAAAACTGGGAATGCAAGGACCTCACCCCCAGGGTGACCTTTCCTCCCCTACCTTTTTGCTGGTCATGTGGTTCTAACCCTCTCCTGACCTTTCCTCCCCTGGCATGTTGTTAGTCATGTGGGTTAGATCCCCTTAGAGGGGAAACCAACAAGGGGGCTGGAGAATAACCCTTAAGCATTAAGCCCCCAGGACAGTGAGGTTTTGATCTGCATCAAATACATCTACACCTCAGCTGTATATCAGCTTCAGGTCCAGAAAAGCAACAAAACCAGGCAAGGACCACCATGACTGACCTCAGGATCAGCTGCATTGATTAATGAACCCTGCCCTGGCACTGACCAATCAGTGGGGACCACAACCCTGAAAGGACACACCTGGAATGCTGATGAATATTCTATTGAGATCCTCCCTTGGAACCTCTCCTAAAATCCCTGCCCTTAAAAGCTTATAGGCTGGAGGACCTAGCACGTTCTTGCTCAGGGAGCAGGCCCACACCTTTCCTCCTGTCCTCCCCCTCCTCTTCCCACCCAGGCACATTTTCCTTGCCTCTGTCTTTCTCCTAAACTCCAAGGGCCCTTCTTTGGCCTCTGTAACTTGTTTCCTAAGCCTATTTCTTCTACCACTCACTTCTTCTACCTCTGTGGCTTTCTAAAGAAACTTTCTCTTGCAGTTTGAGTCTTGCCTCTGAATTCTTTCCTAGCCAGAACTCAAATGGAGGTCCTGTCTGACCCCATCAGTTTAACACCTGGTACCATTTTCTCACTGCCAACAGTTTCTAACACCCTTGTAATTTCCTGAATGGTAAGGGTGAGAGGAGCATCTTTTGTTATTCATAAGAAGCCCCTTTCAACCATTCCTGAGTTTAAGTTAATGAGGTGATTCTCCAGCAGGGCCAAGATAACTTCTAGCTGGGGGCTGATTGACAGAAGAAGCAACCATGTGATTAGAGGGTTGAAACTTTCAGCCCCACCCCTGAGAGCTTGGAGGAGAAGGGCAGGAGATTGACTTCAATCGCCAATGGCCAATGATTTAATCAATCATGACTAATGAAACTTCCATAAAATCCCTAAAGGGCTGGGTTCAGAGAGATCCCCAGGCTGGTGAACACATCTATGTGAGACAGCGTTGGGGTAACACGGGACTCCATCTTGACTGAAAGAACTCCATCGTAGAGACCTATGACTCCTTGCTTTCAATAAAATTTTACAGTTGAAATTAACCTAATTTCAGCCTTAAAAGAAAGAATGTAAGACAATAACATCCTTTCTTAACATCATGTTCTGCAAAACATGATGTTGTTTTGTCAATTAAATGGTAACTAGAATATTTGCACAACATTTATTTACAGACCCTTCGAGGGGTCCACTGACCATGGAAAACATCTTGTCACGACCCCAGGATCAGCTGCCGCCAGATGTCAATCATGCGACAACTGACCTCATTTTCATTCTCCAGCCCTGCCCCCACCCTAAGGCCCCTATATAAGCCATCCACAAGGACCCGCAGGGAGCTCGACTTCTCTTTTCTGGTCCACTCCTTTGTACACAAGCTCTTTCAATAAACTCCATCTGCTTGATCTTGTACTGAGTTCAGTGCTCATGTCTATGACATTGAGACCCAAGAACCTGGCATTCAAGGTCCAATATCACATGTGCCAGGAGGGTGGCGGCCTGGAGAGGGCATGAATGCTCCTTACCCCTTCCCACATATGTTGATTATGCATCTCTTCCATTTGGCTCTTTGTGTCCTTTACAATAAACTGGTAATAGTAAGTAAAGTATTTCCCAGAGTTCTTTGAGCCATTCTAGCGAGTATTAAACCTGATGAGAGGGTTTCAGAAACCCCTGATTTATAGCTGGTCAGTCACTTCCCAGTGCAAATAACCTGAAATGTAAAATGCACTGAAATTGAACAGTTGAAGGATATTGGTAGATTAATGTTTGTTTGTTTTTATTATAGAGTGTCTTCACCTCTGATAAATGTGCATATTAACTAAAATTGATCTGCAAAATAATCCAAGAAATTTAATCACTTTAGTGGTATCTCATTTTTCTAAATGCATGTCTAGGGATACAGTATGATTTGGAAGAATTTTACTTGGGGGCCAGTCAGACTTCAAATTTAACCCCACTCTGATAAATCCAGCTGAGCTCGGACTGAACCTGCCTGAACTTCAGTTTCCACTTCTATTGTACAGGGATACTAATGTATTGTGTATATATATTTGTCTATATATTATGATGTTTGAAATTATAAAAAGCCATTCTGGCTGGACAGAGTCTGCCCCTTCCCCGGCTAGCTGATTCTCAGAACAAAGGGCCCTGCCTGGGGCAAGATTTTGATATGCAAATTAACCAATCCAGAGCCTTACCACTCCTATCAGGCCTGTTCATCTCAGAGGCAATATTCCTCTGCCTTCATCATCCCAGGGCCAGGTGCCAGACACCTAGGGAACGCCCCTATAGGCCAAAGCCCCCAAAAAATGATTCAAAGTAGTCAGTCCTAACATTATTTAGCCTGCTCTGCCTTGCCTTTCCAATGGAAACCTAAGTGTCCCCCAACCCACCCCATCTCTCTTCTGCCTCCTACCCACTCTGTTCTCCCTGTGATTCTGCCTGGTGTGTATGCCTCTGTCTCTGGGACCTGTGAGTATAATAAACTTTGTTTCTTCCTGAGCCTCTCCTCTGTCTCCTCATATGGTGACATCTGACTGATCATCTCATAAAAGGATATAAAACAATCGACATAAGTCTTGAAGAGTCACTGTGAAAATATAGAGTTAAAATATAATGCCATCATTATAGTGCCTGGTACGAAGAAAACATTCAATTAATGGCATTTGTTAGGAAAAGTAAGTCTAAATTAAGAGGAGGTATAACCCCAACATTTATGATCTGGAGAGCAGCCCATGCTCTGGCATAGCCGAATATCAAACTATGGAGTGTCTGTACCTCCATCTCTTTCCACAGCACCTGAGATAGGAAAGAATGCTGAACCACTGCTGCATTCTTACGAACAATTTTTACCCCAGAGGGATTTCCTGTCTCTTACTGTGATAGAGGCTGCAAGTAGAGGCTCCTGACTTTCAACAACAGGTATGAATTCTGCCAGCAGAATAGCAGAGTAAAGCTTCTAGAGAGGGAGGGATTCACCTGGGCTAGAGATATAAAGAGTTTATTATTTTTAATGGAAGTGACATAGGCCAACTCAAGAGAAATTCCTGATAGGACTTGATATCCAGGTTTAGTGTCTAGGAGCAGTGCCAAATGCTCCCTGTGGGAGATGTCCTCTCAGCTCATGTCAATCCTGGGTGCAATCAGCTCAAATTTCTTTATAGTCTAGAAGAGAGATTTATCTTTTTCAATAAACAATTTAACAGGTATATTTTGCATAGCTCTATATGTTTTGTAACATATTACATCTAAGTCCTAGCCAACCTTTCCGGCTGTGACTGAAACCAGCTTCATCCCTTGTAGTCATTTAATTTGGTTTTGGTTTCCTAAAACATACACACACAAAAAAAAACCCATAAAACAGATTATTGTCACCTTGCCCTTTTAAGGGTAATGGATCAATCTTTTTCACTCATCAAAAGTAACCCTAGGATGAGCTAAAACAAAGGAGATGAAAACCTGAAAGTTCAGAAACAAAGGCTCCCAAGGACTGTAAGAACATCCTGGAAACCAAAGGTCCCTCAAAAGATTCCTCAACGTGCTGGTACTACGATTTATAACATGAAAAAACATGCTGACCTTGCCATCTGTGGGAAAGATTTGCATCTCCTTAGGGGTATTTCAAACCTTTAAAACCCATTTTCCCACTAAAAGTTTGCTTTGCAACCTCTTTGGAACTCTCATTATTATTATTATTATTATTATTATTATTAATTATTATTATTTAACCCTCACCCGAGGATATTTTTTCCATTGCTTTTCAGAGAGAGTGGAGGGGTGGCAGAGAAAGAGAGGGAGAGACATTGATGTGAGAGAGACACACTGGTTGGCTGCCTCCCGCACGTGCCCTGACTGGGGCCTGGGACAAGCCTGCAACCACGATACGTGCCCTTGGCCGGAATCAAACCCGGGACCCTTCAGTCCACCGGCTGATGCTCTAACCACTGAGCAAAATGGCTAGGACCTCTCACTTATTTTTATAGAAATCTGCGTGCTACTTAAAATCTGAAAAGTAAGGTCATCAGACATACAACAGAAACCCAGGCAAGAGCTCTGCTTCTGGCCATGACGGGGGAGGATGTTCTGAACTAACCCTCTCTTTGAGAACCAGAAAAGCCACCTGGGGGAAGGACCTGGGTTCTGGGTTCCCGCTGTGCACACACAGGGGAGCCCAAAGAAGTGAGCCTGACTTTGTCCTGCTTTTCTTCTCCAGGAAACGCCAATCTGGAAGTAGAGACGGAGAGGTAGCAACCCGAGCAGAGCTCTCAACAGATGCATGGGCCCGGGGGAGAAAAATGGAAGCCCAGAGCCTGCCAAGGAGGGTCGCACCTGGTAAACGCCCCAGGTGCTCAGCTGGAGTCCTGAAGGGTAGACCCAAGGAGGAAGAGTGTGCTGGGTACAGACCAGCCCTCAAAACACCAGGCCCCACTGAGCTAAGGGATGTGTCTGCTCCGGCTCTAGCCCAGCTGCTCGCCAGAGGAAAACGAACCCTCTGGAGGAATAACATCCCCTGTGGCCACAGGTTATCTCTGAATGTGTTATATCAAAGTCTGGCAATCAATTAAAAAGCATCAAGCACATAAGAAGATGAAATGGAAAGAAAGACAGGGTGATAGAAACAGGTTCGGAGGGTACTTAGACATTGGAGTTATTCAACCAAATCTTTTAAAATTATGATAAATAATTTAAGAAATTGAAAGGCAAGATTGAGAATTTTGGCAGAGAATAGGAAATTAAAATAAAAATTTAAAAAATAAACAGGAATTTCTAGAGCTGAAAACATAATAATTGATATTAAGGATTCAGTTTTAAACAAAAATAAACAAAACAAAAATTAAAATTAAAAAATTAACAAAAAAAAAGAATTCAGTGATTGGGCTTAATAACCGATTAAACACAGTTGAAAAGAATCAGGTAAGTCAGAATACTATATCTAGGTTGAATCATGCAAAGGGAAAAAGGAAAATACACAAAAGGGTGTAAGATACACCTGGGACAGGTGAAAACATCTAATATATATGTAAGCGTAAAAGACAGTGGAACAGAGAAAGTGGGACACAATAAAGATATGAAGAGATAATGGCTGAGAGGTCTCCGAAATTTTTGAAAACTATTAAGCCACCAGTTTAAAACGCATCATGAACCCCTAGCAAGATGTCCACAGAGAAAACCGCACCTAGACAACACTAGCAAAACCAAAGGCAAAACTCTTAAAGCAAGCGAGAGAAAGAAGACAAACCCTGCGGGCTCCCCTTCCTTCCCCAGGGCGCTGCTGTAAGAGGAAGAGTGTGGGAGCCCGCGCAGGACGGGGACGCCTGGGCTGGGCTTTGCTTTACTCTGTGTTTCTGTCTGTTGCCAGTTACTTCGGGGAAACGGAGACAGCATTCCTCATTTTCAAAATTCTTAGAGCATTTACTGAATGACAATACAGTCAGTTGGTACTTAAGCCTGCAATGCGCCGTATGTATAACTAACTGAGCACTTATAATGTCGTGGGCCGTTATTATGACCAACTATAGATAAGCAACCCAAAGGCTTAGAGAAGTTAAGTAGTTTGGCTAAGATCATGAGGCTAGGAGGAAGCAAAGCCTGACTTCATGGCCCTTGCTCCGAGCCCTTGGTCGCCCAGCGGAACTAGTAAACTGCCTGTGGGAGGATCAGGGCTCAACTTTCCACTAACCCTCAAACTGCCAAGCCTTGTGCCTAGCGACTTGCTCAAATAATACTAACAACACAACCCTAATAATAACAGCTGACTGCATGGAGCACATATAATACGTCAGGACTCATTACTTTTCACATCGTTCTTGTGAGGTAGATACTGGTATTATCCCATTTTACATATTAAAACACCGAGGCACAAAGGCTTAAGTAACTTGCAAGGTCACGCAGCTATTAAGTAGTGGAGCTGGAATCCAAAACCAGGCAGTGTGGCTTCAGAGCCTGTTTGTAACCATCACATTTACTACTCTTGCTATATTGTTATTTATTAACAAGAGAGGTCTAGGGAGAGAGAAAGTGGTTTGTGTTCATTAGGACAAGCTTGGAGGCACCCTAACCGTAACTGTTCAAACAGCACACACCTTGGCTCTGAAAGACCATAGTTGTAGAGATAAGGCAAATGATCACATAGGAAATTTCAGGCTCTCCCATTTGGCTCTAAGGACATTTTTCAGAACCTTTGCACCCACTTACTTTCCCCACAAAGTGAATTCTTAACGCATCTATTTACCCCAATTATTTTTACCAGATATTTTTCATTGCCCTATTTTTGTATCCTGTCCAATTCATTTTACTCTTACCTTACCCCTTAGGTTAAAAGGTAATGACCTGGCTTTTTATCAGAAATAGTCTTTTGCTGAGTTGCAAGTAAGCTGAGGCTTGACAAAAGTGCTTAAGCCACCAGAGCCTGTTCAGAAGGAGAAAATCACCATGAAAAGAACAGGCCTGCTGCTTGGGGAAGATAGTAAATGTTAACAGATGCCAGGACGAAGGTAAAAGCTATTCAATGGCTACCATTCTTCATCAAGAAAACGAAGCATCTTCACATTGAAAAGAGTAGGGTGAATGTTAAATGAGTCATAAATTTTACAGCTCACTCTCTACAAAGGAATTGAATTACAAGATATGATGGTCTGTCTTTCTCTAAGGCCATATATATCCAATCCAGTACTGTAATTAGTATCCAGTTTTAAATGTCGACAGTCTCAGAAGAATGAATCCACAAATCTTGGGTGGAAGTATTTCAAAGGTGACATTATCAAATACTCCCCTGCTTTGAGTGGAATTAAACATGTAGAATTTATTATATATGTATATGTATATGTATATGTATATGTATATGTATATGTATATGTATATGTATATGTATACGTATACACACACACACACATATGTTTTCACTCTGCCTTACTGCTTGTTTGGTTGCAAGAAACAGAAACCCACTATGGATACGTCCAGTAAAGGAGGATTTCTTACACAGCAGCTGCTCCTTGAATTCAAGAGAGGAAGGGCAGCCAAGCCCCATGGGGAAGTAACCTGGACACTGAACAGTCTTCAGGAACTACTCAGCTTTTCTCTGGTGCTGCACGTTCCCTTGTCTATGTTTTTCAGTTTCCTCTGTCTTGTCCAGCCCCTCCTTGCAGATCTGCTCTCTCTGCGTGCTCTCACATATGTGGTTGTCAATAGTTGTCATGGTCTCTCATTTGACTACAGGACCTTGCAGCTCTGGGACCACCACCACCTGACTCATACAGGGCCTTGCAGCTCTGGGACCACCACCACTTGACTCATAGCCTATGTCTCATAGTTAAAATCTCAAGAGAAAAATAATCAGATTGGTCTGGCTTATGGATCAGGTGCCCACCTTTTTTCTAATGAAAGAGGGTTGGGTTTATTTGGTACAGACATGGGAGGAAGGACTCACAGCTGATGTTCGAGTTGGGAGAGGGAGAAGGTTGTTCCTAAAAATAAAGAAAACTGGGAAGAAATCTGGACCCTGTTCTTCAGTGTCATGGAATCTTCAGGGTATCTTAAATGACTACCTAGGGGAAGTTCAAATATTAGACAGACTTTGGGAGAAAGCCATTGAAAGGAATAAAATGGACATTTAATATATATGTAAATTATGCTCCACTCAGTGAGGCTTAAGCTCATAAATTACTCTCCACCAATGAAGTGAAATTCAAAAACTGAAATAAAAACTTTTAGTGACACATTTGAACACTAGCCAAAGAGTTTTAATGCAAACACCAATAAAGTTTGTATCTAAGATCAACATAATGTGATACATTAGCCAGAGAATGTTCAATTCAGGTACATGCAATCAATTACCAATACATGATTTTAAAGCAAAATGCCTCTTCATTGTATTATAGCTTGACTGAGAAAATATGAAAAATTTCAGGAGAGTCAGTAGAGAGTAGCATTTTGCATATTTGCTCTGACACCTTCAGCTAACTGGGGTTAGTTGGCTTCTAACTCAAAGTAGATCCAGGATCAAGAAGTTTCTAGAGCCCGGCCGGCGTGGCTCAGCGGTTGAGCGTCGACCTGGGATCCAGGTGATCGGGGTTCGATTCCCGGTCAGGGCACATGCCCAGGAATTGTGGGCTCGGTCAATGACTCTCTCATCATTGATGTTTCTCTCTCTCTCTCTCCCCCTCCTTTTCTCTCTCTGAAATCAATAAAGATATATTTAAAAAAATAATAAAGAAGTTTCTAGAGATCCAAGATGGCAATGGAGCAGGTGGGTGTTACACTCACCTCCACCCAGGACCCCTGGAATTACAACTAAATATAGAACAAACAACCTGCATAACCCACTGAAGACTAGCTGAACAGAGTCTTATTGCCAAGGATTTACAGAAGAAGCCACATGGAGACTGGTAAAAAGGGCAGACATGAGGAGAAGGCTCGCCCCACTCCCATGGTAGGTGCTGAGATTCTGGAAGGATATCTCAGCCGCAAAGGTTCCTCCTGAGGAGGATGGGATCTCAAGCCCAAGCCAGGCTCCCCAACCCAGAGCACCACAGCTGGGAAAAGGCGCCCAGATAACATCTGGCTGTGAAAAGCAGCGGAGAGTCTGTCCACCAGAAGGAGACGGGAGTCTTCTGGAGACACAGAAGCCCTCTTAATGGGCCAACACACACAGTCTTGTTCACAGCCACTCACCCTGAGCTCTGGTGGAGTGAACTAGAGTCCAGTGGAGAAAGACTGGGGTTTGTGGCTCTGAAAAGAGAGCTGAAGTAACAGCCACCAGAATCCCTGTCAGGTTCACAGGAAAGTGGGGGGAATGGCCCCCACCCCAAAGCTACACAACTCAGTTACTGACTGAGTCTTACAAATGGCCCCAAGTCTTCTGGTTCCTCTACACCCTGGCCCAGGCAGCTGACCCCTCAGCAAGGTGCGAGCTCCACAGTGTGGGTGACAGGGAGGCCAGAGGGTGGGGCTGTTGCTTTCCCTAGGCTAATGCCAAAGGGCGGGAAGGGATCCACCCAAGAGAGATGGCATCTGTGATGCAGGAGAGGAGCTCATCACAGGGATTCTGGTGCCTGTCACTTCAGTTCTCTTTCCAGAGCCACAAACCCCAGCATGTGAAAAACAGCGTGGAGTTTCCTCAAAAAATTAAAAATGAAACTGCCTTATGACTCCCTAATTTCACTTCTGGGGAGATACCTGAAGAAACCCAAAACACCAATTTGAAAGAATATATGCACCCCTATGTTCATTGCAGTGTTATTTATAATAGCCAAGATTTGGAAGCAGCCTGTGTTGATGAGCGGATAAAAAAGCTTCAGTACATTTACACAATGGAATACTGCTCTGATGTAAAAAAAATATGGAAACCTTATGTTTTACTACAGCATGGATGGACCTGGAGAGTATTATGCTAAGTGAAATAAGCCAGTCAGAGAAAAACAAGTACCATATGATTTCACTTATATGTGGAATCTAATGAACAAAATAAACTATCAAACAAAATAGAAACAGACTCATAGACAGAGAATCGACTGGCAGCTGTCAGAAGGGAGGGGAGTTGAAGGGTGGGTGAAAAAAGTGAATGGATTGAGCTAATAAAATAGATGTTACATATGGCTCTAACACTTGAGGATATCTTTTAAAACCCCAATTATAGTTTTTATTTAAAGGCGGCATTTTTCAAGAAGGGAAAAAATGTATCCGTAATTGGCTGGACATTAACACTTAGCATAAACTTATTTCTTGGCCTTTATTTGCAGAGGGCAAGAAAGTTGGACAAATACGCAGAATGTTTCATTTGCTTTTCCAGGAAAAACAATAACCCCAGTAAATCAGTATTATTTCTGGTTTTTAGATGAGGAACCTGAGACCTAGAAAGGTTAAGTAACTCACCCAAGGTCACACATAGTATGGTAAGGGGCAGAGTCTGGTTTCCAGGTCAGGCACGGCTGATTCCAAAATCCATGCTCTTTGTCACACCCTTGATGGTTTCTAGACTAAATCTACAGCATGTTTATTACCAGGGCAGAAGAAAACGTTTGTTTGAATTAGTTATAGTGTAATTCAACTGAATAGCTCCATTTTGAGGAGCGTGCTGGGATGCTGGGTGGGGAACGAGATTATCTCGCCCCATCATGACAAAATTATACTCTGTTACCTTATGACAACCCACTTTCTCCTGCAAAAGAAAAAGTAGCTGATAATATATGGGCTAGAGTCTCGTGCACTAAACTCTCATTAGATTTGAATTTTTTTTAGCTAAAGAAAACGCATAGATGTTGTGTGATTACATGACTGTAGCAACATAAAGGTTATTTATGTATATCTAAGTACATATATAAGTCCTATAAAATGTATCGTGTACATTGATATGCCACATACATGCTCATATTTATGTATATATGCAAATACACCCAAATATTTGCACATGATACTTGGCTAAGCATATTTTTTTAAACCTTTTTTCTAAATCCCCACCCGAGGATATTTTCCCCATTGCTTTTCAGAGAGAGTGGAAGGGAGAGAGAGTAACATCAATGTGAGAGAGACACATTAACTGCCTCCCGCAAGCCTACCGCCTGGAGCTGGGGATCGAGCCCCCAACCCTCGTACGTGCCCTTGACCAAAATCAAACCTGGGACCCTTCAGTCCATGGGCCGATGTTCCAACCACTGAGCCAAACCAGCTAGGGCTAAGCATATTTTTTTGATAAATTTGCATAATGCTTAGCAAATAGCTAGCACATAGTAGGTTCTTTATTGATGCTAATTACTATTATTATTTTGTTGTAATTATTACTTATATTCTGTGAAACAACATACAGCATTTTAAAAAAGAATGAAGGTCATTTTCTAGCAGATATTTTACCAGTACTTTAAAAAATTATGCCAGCCTTTTTATATTGGGCGACTGAATACTCTTGAAGATATTGGCTGCAAAACTCCTCTAAAGAGAGATAAGAATTAACATGGTCAGCAGCAAATTCCACTTAAACATAGTGAAATAATTTTGTGAATAACAGCTAGGTGACTAAATGTTTACTTTCCGATGACTATCTAACCACAAATATTTTCTAATCATGTTAATATGCAGGCAGAAGGAAGAAGGTAAGGCATTACACATTTTTGGTGTATTTGCACAAAATATCATGTTGGTAAGAGAATATTATATTATTGACAGACTTTTTGGAAGAAGAAATACCTTTGCGGCTATTTGCCTAATTTATGCTGCGGAGAGAGGATGAGAGTTGAGACATTCTCGTGGACGAGAGGCCAATACGAGTAAAAGCAAAACACTTTTCAAGTAAAAGCAAAGCACTTTTCTTCAAGTATTTGACATAATTGGATAAAAACCTGTGGGAGAGGAAGGGGGCAGAGGAGGGAAGTCTCCTTAGTTATCCCTGAGATAGGATCCTGACAAGGGTCTAGTGAGCGTCCAGCGAGTCAGGCTTCAGATTGCCTTTCAGCCCGTGGGAGCTGGCCTCTTCTAGTCCTGGAGGCCGAGTTGTAAAGTGGCTGTCTTTAAGGTTAAAAACTCTATCTTTTTGTTCCCTTTTCTGTTGTTTTTCATCATTTGTCCTAAAATATGTTGCTGCATATAAAAATATTAGGATTATGTATAACAAGTCATTCTCTAGGACTTCATGTTCTTCCGTTCGTAACACAAGTGGGTTGAATCAGATGCTGGTCTCCAGATCTAAAATTCTAAGTCAAAGACCAGTGTTTCCAGAAGTGATTAGTCATCAGAATTACTGGAAAACGCTTCTAAACATAGTTTCCTGAACCCAACGTTCAGACATTCTGATTCATTCATTCAACTAATGATTATTGAGGACCTTGCTTTGGAGTCTGGGTACACAGGGGGCCCAAATAAGCACAGTCCCATCCTGCCACAGCTGCTGCAGAAGGACCGAGCATGACCCCAGGAATGCTTTTTTAAAAAGTACGTTTTTATTGATTGTTTAGAGAGAGAGGAAGGGAGAGGGAGAGAGAGAAACACTGACATCAACATCGATTGGCTGCCTCCTGCAAACCCCCTGCTGGGGATCAAGCCCTCAACCCAGCATGTGCCCTGACTGGGGTTGAACTGTGACCTCCTGGTGCATAGGACAGTGCCCAAACCACTGAGCAACACTGGCCAGGCCAGGAATGTGTTTTTAAAACATGACTCTCCAGGCAATTCTGATAACTAGACAGTTTAGAGAAACAATGTTTTAGACCAAATGCAGACAAGAGACATTTCTGAGTGACCATTTTAATTTTGTATGAGATGATCTAAGCTTTACACTCTGGAAATGTAACCATTTTTCCCTGAAAAAGTTTAAGTAGCTTCTCTAAAATATATACAGGGTTGGGAAAAAGGTTTACAGTTGTTTGTATGAAAAATAATACAATAATTAATAAATAATGCAAGAATAAATTGTTTGGCGTACTCACAACTGTAACTTACTTTTGCCCCACCCTGTGTATATGTATACATATATATATAAAACATTTACACATATGTAAAGATATATGCATATCTTAGATTGAAACATAAATGTTAACAAGAAGAAAGCACACACTTAACAGATGTAGTTACAGTATGCTGGTATTGGGTGAGGTTTTAACAAATTAACCTTGTTGGTTGATACATTAACTATGGACATCTGCACAAATTAAAAGAAAATAATATTGAATTTGAAAGGCTGAGAGTTAAAGTTCAGATTGCTTACACAAATAAATGAATTACTTACTTTGAATTCTGTTATTTACTGTGATTTCTCTTGGAAGAATTTTAAAGCCTCACCTATTTTAATGTTTAACGCTTTGAAAACTTCTTGAGATGTATGAACATTTTATGCCTCCTAGGTTTGTTTTCCTCTAAATAATACCAGACCGGAAGTTAACAAAATGAAATAAATGAAAGAACCCCTGTTTCTATGCCGCCAAATTAGAAACACAAAGACGTTTGACCTCACTGCTGGGACTGTGGACCTCGAGGAGACCAAAAGGATAAATGGCCCGTCGCGAGTATACACACTTTTCCATGTCCCAACATTGCTGACCGGTCATGAGATAACTGGTGTCTGCACTTACATTAATTTAAGGAATTTTAAACACGTTGCTGACCAAAGCAGCCTGCACGGGCGAGTTCTGGCTCGAAATAGCCGGTCAGCAAGGCATTAACGAAGGGGTTATGAATAGCCAACCCGTAATTGTTTGATTTGTAAGTTAGACCCTTTATCACAAGTTTTCGCCCCTAACAACACCTACATTTCAGTTGGGCCAGTGCCAAATACAAAGATGCCATTCAGAGCAGCCCCTGTCTGTTCACGTGTTGTCTCTGTGTCAGTTCGGGTTCCCGCAGGGGCTTCAAATGGAGAGACTTGATTCACTGCAGGGACCACAAGCAGGAATAGGCCGGGTGCGGGGAGGGAAGAAGCGATGTGAAAAGCCAAGAGGTCAGCCTGAGTGGGAAGCAGGTAAACAGTCTGGGGTGTAACAGGACAAGAGTAGGATGCTATAGACCAGGCAGAAACAGTGGAGGAAGGGCCCCTCAGGAGGGGCTGTGGCTGCAAGGCACACAGCACCAGAGACCCCTTCTGGGCAGGCCGCAGGGAGTGAGTAACACCCGCACCGCTCTTTCCCCTCCTTTCCGCCTTCCGATTTTCTGAACGCTTCCCAGCGTCAGGTGTCCTGGGGGCAGGGCAAGAAGGTGTATCAGGGATGCACGGACACTTTAAGGAAAACCCCAGACTCTCTGATCCAGAGACTCTCTCAAAAGACAGTTCTTAGTGGGCGTTTAAAACTATGATCCATTCTTCATACAAAGACTATTTACTTTGAGGATCCATGAATATTTTGAAATCTAAACTGGTTTTGGTTGCAAACAGGTTTCTATTTTCTTTGTTTTGACTAAATTCTAGCTGCAAGAATTACGTGTCTTTATGTTGCTTCCTGCTCTAATCAGCTATTATGAGCAGTAAATTGTAGGCAAGGAGCCAAATCTAATACAAAAAAAGATATTTTGGATTAGCTGTAATTGCTCTTCTACTTTAGTAAGGATAATCCAGAATTTGACTTTGGTGATTTAAATAATAGGATTAAAAGACGATCCAGCTTCTTTGTGCATTCCCTCTTATTATGGGAGTTGGCTGAGCCGTGGCAGGACCTCTGTCATTCGCGTGGGTGTGGGCCTGAGTCAACCCGCACACAAAAGCCTGTCTTCTCGAATACTTGAGAAACCGAAAATGCCAAAATACATTTTATAAATTCAGCAAGAAAAAGAGTAAATACTGTTAAGGCTGCTGAAAACCTGGATGAATAATGGGCTTTGAGATGCTGCGAGATCAAGAGGACAGCTGCTCAAATGTCATAGCCTAAAAGAGGACAACCAATGTCAGGCCGGCTGCCGGTCAAGGGGTTTCACAAGAGGTTGCCCAGAAGGGATGTCACCCTCTGCAGGAAGCACAAATGTGGTTGCCAGGACCTTACATTTTTCAAATGCTGCGATACAAAAGGACCAAAGGCAAGTTGATCCAAAACGATGCATTGAACATTGCATAAATGATTTGTACAATCGGAAAGCCGAACGCCTTTCCGTGAACACACTTGAAAAAGAGAGCATTGGAACATTAGTGTCACAAAGAAATACACTAGCGACTGGTGTTCAAAGGGTGCTTAATAAATTCATGATTTTAGAGTGGAAAAGCTAAATTTCCCAGTTTTTATTTATTTTTCTCATTCATAAAAGTCATCAAAGGTGTAAGCAGGGGATGGACATTAGGAAAGCCCACTCAATTCCATTGCATTTGCAAGTTGAAATATAAGGTAAATGTTGGCCATTTGCAATTATTTTCAAGTAATTCAAGTAAACTTTATTTCATAATAATTTCAGCATTAAGTTGGGGTAGTCTGAAGGCTAGGAAGAGACCATTGATTAAAACTGAGTGCAAAATATGCCCCATTAGGCTCCTCCTTCGCCTTTACAATCCCCGATGCCCAATAAAGCCCTCAAACCCACGCACGGATATTGATTACCTAATCTGTGTTAGTTGTTTTAATCTGCTTCCACCCACCTATTCCAGCCACAAATAGCTAGATGTCTGGAAGCACCAGCTCCTGCTCCGTCTGAGGGAGGCTTCACCTATTCAGTTGTGAGATGGCCTAGTCTCAACTCTAGGTTTGCAGCAAATACACAGGCATTTCCCATGTGCTGCAAGGCTTCCTCCATCACTCTCCTCCACAGAGATCCAAACGGCTTCTCGTTGCCAGTAAGACTGTCTCAAGATAATGTATATAAAATCTCATCTGTAGTTTGGTTTTTACCTACCTGCATGTCCTACCCCGAGCTTGTTTTTTTTGGCATAAGGGCCTTTTTGTGGTCTAAAACAGAAGTAATTTAAACACAACTCTATCTTTTTTGAAAGTCTGAAGTCATTGCTAAGGCAAGGCTATGTATCAAGGACAGGAAGGAGAGAGTAAGGGATGACTTTGGGGAAGGCCGAGGTGAGAGGAAAATTTTCCCTGGGCTGTGGGAAGGCATGAATTCATTGAAGAGAGGAGCCCTGCGCTCCACTCCGAGGAAATGACCTGAGATCAGAGGGAAGAGCTGCACCATTAATGTACTAGTGCGAATGGACCCTGAGCTTTGGGGCTCCGGCGCAGCAGCAGCTGAAGATTTTTCTCAATTTAAAACTGACATTAAATTCCTTACTTACATGTCAGGGACAACTTCTGATAACTTGTGAATCTTTGGTGAGGAGGGCATGTGATGAACAGCTGTTAGAATCATACTCCACTTCATATCTTTACTATTATTAGCTATTGTTAGAATAATGATGACTCCTCAGTGAGCCTTATTTCATGCATCTGTAAAGTTAGATGGCAGTGTTGTAAAAATAAGATGTTATCGACAATATATGACACACAGTCAATAGAAATAAATGACTTAGAGTTAACTCTGGAGAATTATAAACTTTTTCACACACACACACACACACAAAATTCCCTTAGCAACAGTATTTACCAACTTTCCCATCCTTTCAAAAAGCAAACAAAAACAACCTTTGGTTCAATATTGGTGATTTTTTTAAAATTTGTGGTAAGAACATGTAACTGAAGTCTAGCCTTTTAACAGCTTTTTAAGTGCACAATACAATATTGTTAACTATAGGCACAATATCCAGAACTTATTTATCCTGTATAACTGAAACCTTATATCTGTTGAACAGCAGCTCCCTCTCCCTCCCTTTCCCCCAGCCCCTGGCAACCACCCACCATTCTGCTTCTGTTGCTGTGAGTTGGACTATTTGAGATACCTCATATAAGTGGGATCTTGCAGTATTTTTGCTCTGTGACTGGCTTATTTCCACTTAGCACAGTGTCCTCAGGTTCATCCATTGTCGAAAATCACAAGTTTTCCTTCTTTCCTAAGGTGGGATTTTATGCCATTGCTATGTCTCCTGGAATCTGTAGAGTGGCTTTGTGTAGTAGGTGTCCTGTAGGGCCTAGTGGCTCAGCCTCCCCAGTGACCTGAGCTGGATGCTCCAGGTGAGCCCCTGTGTAAGCTGTGTGCACTGTTCTATTGTAGTTGAGCCTTGATTAATGTTGGTATCACTGGGAAGGATTGACCCCCAGGCCAATCGGTTGCAAGGATTGGCTGTGACTACAAGGAAAGAGCTGCTGTGCAGAGCCGACTCTATGGAGCAGGACTTGCTTCAGTGGGACTTCGGTGCTCACCAAGTCTGCCCTTGGGTGTGTCACTCGTGGAGGTAGTAGGGTTGTAATTTGTGGTAGAAGCTGGTAAATGCACTGTCTCTGGTGCCTCCCAGGAGGTGTAAAGTCAGCCTCCACCTGTGCCCTGCCCTGGGCCACACAGCATGAGCTACAAAGCAAGCTGGCCCAGCCGGGCGTGGCTCAGCGGTTGAGCATCAACCTAGGATCCAAGTGATCGGGGTTCGATTCCCGGTCAGGGCACATGCCTGGGTTGCGGGCTGCAGCCAATCAATGACTCTCTCATCATTGATGTTTCTCTCTCTCTCCCTCTCCTTTCCTCTCTCTGAAATCAATAAAGATATATATATATTTTTTTTTTAAAAAAAAAGCAAGCTGTAGATGGCTGCTGCTTGTGTTGAGCTTGGAGGTGCCCAGGAGAAGCCAAGCTGTGAGCCAGGGTAAACTGCTGCTAGTGCCAGGCCTGGGGCCACTTATTGAGAAGTATGGAGTACTCTGATGTCAGCTGCTGCTTGTTTGAGAGATTTTAGGAAAACCTGAAGCATGAGGCAAGAGAAGCCAGTTGCATGGAAAAGCCACTTGACATGACTTGGATGAGCCTGCAAGTAGGGAGGGGCAAGGTCTCTGGGAATCACCAGGGTGGGGCAAAAGCTGTGCGTCAGTTTGATGGAGATGCAGATATGGTGCAGTCTGTTGGCTCTGTAGTGAGGAGGGCTCAGCAAAGGAACCCTGGCCTCTGCCAGCACTTCTGTCTGGAAGAAAGCTGCCCCTCCAGCTATCACCCTGATTCCAGACAAGTTAGTCCCTCCCCGAATGTCCCAGGTTCCTTTCAAGCCGCTGTCCCAGTGCTGGAGCTCAGAGGGAGTGAGTCCAGGGAAGTACGTGTGCCAGCCCTTTAAGAGGAGCCGCCTGGGGCCAGCAGCCTCTGTGTCAGCCACGATCTCCTCTGGTTTTTACAGCCAGGAGTTAAGGGGACTTCTCCTCCTGGCACTGGAACCCTGGGCTGGGGGCAGGGAACCTTCACTTCTCAGGGAAACCTCCAAAGCCAAGATGTTCCTCTCAACTTTCAACTGCCACATGTGGGTGTGGGACCAGCCCTTTCTGCATCTCGGCCCCTCCCACCAGTCTCCATGTGCTTCTTTCATTCCCTGGTTGTAGGACTTCCGTTCAGCTAGATTTCGGGTGGTTCTGAATGATGGTGGTTCTGCATTTTAGTTGTAAATTTTGATGGGAGGCGGTGAGTACGGCGTTTACCTATGCCACCATATTGACCAGAAGCCCTACACGTTTCTTATGCTGACAAATTCTAGAAATAATGTGAAGATGCTCTTATGGTGAGACTGAGGGGGAAGCTGAGCTATGTTAATTTATATGCATTGTTCTCTCTCCGCACAACCGTCTTTCACTTCCCTAAATACACACACAGATGCTTTCTCCAAGTAACTATTCGCTCTTAATTGAGCAGCAAACATGCCAACTACACAGTCGGTTAAAAGTCTATTCGGAGAAGGCCCTTGTCATCACTCTGCATGTGGCAATCCTAAACTCAAAGCACACAAGGGAAGAACAGTTGCCATTTACCCAGGAATGTTCTTATGTATTTTTAGTCTTATTAAATTCAGAGTAAATTGTGAGATGATTTATGAAGGACCTAATATAAATAAATGATAGGTTTGAATAAAGGATATAACTGAGACGACCATGTAAAATTTGCAGTGAAGTCAATTTGATTAGGAATAAAACTCATCTTTATTGCTACTATAGGTATGTAGTCACCTTCTACTTGGTTATGCATACAAACCATGGTTTTTTTCTAATTACTGAGGACATCTTGTTCTCAATGAAATGTGTGCTGCATTCCAAAATTACACGGGGGTCTCTATTGCTATTCTCAGATAATTGGTCTAGCTAGTATATGCAGGGAAGAAAGCAACACACAGGAAAAATAGTCTGTGGGACTTCAAGGCTCGGCACATGCTCCCCTTCTGCCAGAAACGCAGGCAGATGGGGAGAAGTGATCTGGGGCTGAGCCCAGTTGTCAGGCACGTGAAGAGCAAGCTTCTCGTCGCATTGAAGCAGCTCTCGTGGCAGAGAAATGGCACCTCCCTACGGATTGTACCTTCTACGGTCTTATTCCTTTACTGGTCATTCGGTGTCACTTATTCAACAGGTATTTATGAAGCCCCTCGCTTGAGCCGTGCTCTACGCTGGGGCAGGTTTATGACGGTAAATATCAAACTGACACTTGTCGAGGCCTTCTGTTCTTGCTTCTCCTCCTGGAAAGGGACAATCATTTGCCGTCTTCTTCATAAAAAGTCCTCAGGTGACATAGGTAGCAACTGTCACTTCTTAGTCTTTTGCAGCATTGGATTTGCTAGGTATATTTTAAGAACATGATATAAAATAAAAACATAAACCAAAACAGCACAAAAATCCCACATGCTTGATACCTGCATGTAGGTCTACAGAGGGGAAAGGAAAACCTCATATGCATTTTTCTTCCCCACATGGGAAGTGTTGAAAGATATTATTCATTCTATAAATATTTTTTGAGTTCCTACTATGTGCCTGATTGGATTAGGTGCTGAAAGTGTAGTGGTGGATAACACTGTGCTTGGAGCTTAAATTCTGCTGAGGACCATGTAAGAAACATGCACAAATGAATTGTGGGGAGAGGGTAAGTGGGAGGGTCACTCAGTTGGGCAGAAAGCCTTCTAGGAGGCGACAGAGAACGCTGAATCTGACTCCCACGATGAAAATTTTTCCAGATAGTCATTGAGTTAATATTCTCCCATTTGCTGCTGAATTTTGTTTTCTTACTTGATTATATAGTGTTGTTATTTGATTCAGATAAACTAGACCTTAAAGCAAACAAACACAAGTGAACAAAACCTGGCTTCGTTACAATGCTATGAAAAAGGAGTCCTGAAAAAGCAAATGTTCTTTTATTGTAAATATTGGAAAAAAGATGATAGTAATTGGATGATTCTTTAGTGCAGAGCATTAATTTTTACTATAATATTTTCAATTCCTTTAGATCAGTGATACTTAATATAAATATAAATGTTATTTGGGGTCATGGATTCTTTTGAGAGTCTAATTAATACTATGGTCCCTCTCTAGGAAAATGCATGTCCATAGGAACTAGAGGGTACAATTTCAGGAGAGGTTCACACATTTTCTTTCTGAAGTCACAAACCATTTACATTATTATAAAACATAAAACCCTGTTAGATGTCAAAATGTATTTTAAAGTTGCAATAATTAGTGAGTGTGTTTCTGTTACAAAAATTCAACGAAACAGAATAAAAATGAAGAAAGTCTCCAGTGTACTTTGTATACTAAAGACATCTCAAATCAATGGGGGAAAGTTGAATTTTTATAATGATGTGTTGAAAATAATTATGTGAAAAGAAATTTTGAGATTTCTACCTCCAACCACCCACCAGGAAAAACAACAACACTGTGTTGGGTTAAAGATTTAAGTGTAAAAACTAAAACTATTAAAGAATTAGAATACCAAAACTATAGGTGAATATTTTTTTTATCACTGGGTGGAAAAAATCTTTCCAAGCAGAAATCACAAGGAAAATAGTAACATGTATAACCAAATGTGTATTTAAAGTTTATAACAGCAAAACAAAAATAATACCTTCCTCCATAAAGGCCAACTTAAAAAAATTGTAATTAACAAAAAAGTCTTCAACCCATAAATAAACTTTTACTTATCTTTATATAAAAGATGAAATTACCAGATAAAAATGGGCAAGAAATGTGAACACAATAACTTGGCTTTAAAGCAAGAGCTCAGTAGATGTATTGATTAAATGAATAAATTGAAAGGCAATACACAGAATATAAATGGCCAATAAACATATAAAAAGTATGTGATTATATGCCTAAGTTCCAAATGAATATCAAAACAAAATAGAATTTTTGCCCATCAAATTGGCCAAGATTAAAACAAAAATCTGGAAATAGCTGTGTGTTGGTTAAGCGTATGGGGATATAAATAATTATACAGTCCTGAGTGTAAACTCGTACTTTCTTAAAGGAATATTTGGCATTGCAGGTCAAGCACTTTAATAATATTGATATCGTTGTAATTAACCCAGTTATTAATTAACAGGAAAAGAGCAAAGAGGAGGCCAGATAATATGGGCATGCCATTGGTTCCAGAAAGCTGCAGTTTAACACTCTCCAGGTCTGTTCCCCGCAGATCTTGGGGAAAGGGACTGACAAAGAAAGGACAGACACACGCCCAGTGAAGTCTAACCCACTAGAGAGAGTGTTTGCCTGTGAGTCAGACCTGGAACAGGGCATGGGCCAGAATAGGCACGGCCACTACCGGGCACGAAATTGAAATACAAAAGCTCCTGAACAAAGGGAGCCCTCTCTTGGCTCTCTGGCTCCCTCGGGACTCTCGTTGGGGGGGTGGGCTCTCAGCTCTGCATTCCCCGCATGGCCCACAGCCACGTGGACCCCACGCCCAGGGGACTATGGACGAATGGGCTAAGCTCCCTGCTGCCCGCCGGGCTCGGCTCCCCGCGGAAGGGCAACTCTGGGCACTGGCTTTGCTTCCAGCTCTGCTGAAGCCCCAGCTGCACATTTGCCAGGCCCGGGTTAAGGGAAATGGGACTTTGGAAACCGAGGGATAGAATTCCACACAAACAAAGCTTCCTACCCCATCACATCCTCCCATGGGGGCCTCCGGAAATGCTTATTGCAGCTGCACCCCAAGAACCCCACTCCCACTAGCATCGGAGAAATTTCACCCGCACAATTCTCTCCAATGACAAACATGAGGCAGCATTTGCAACTTTGAAGCTCCATTTAGTAGAAGTACCTCCAACCTTCCATAGTAACAACAACAACAACACAAATCCTTTGTTTTTCTGGAACGTTTCAAAGTGTGAGAACTCCGCAGAGCAAGGAGAGGAACATCCTTCCCTGTCTTTGGATGGGATAAACCGCCCTACCCCGGGGCACTAGCGCTCAGTCTCTGTTCCTAAGCTGGAAGGTGCAGAGGCCTTGCCTCTCTTCCCCCTTCCTCTTCTCTTCCATTTTTAACTGCATTGCTGGTGGCATATTTTACCATTGGTTGTAATTATCTGCAACCCCCTCCACCAACATTATCCAGCCCCCCATTAAACTCGGGAAGGGCCGTGTAACTTGCCAGCCACACAGGGGGCGTGACGTGCAGGACACCTGAGCAGAATCTTCCAGCTGGAGCGTCGGCGTAGCCTGTCGTCCCTCTGCCCTGAGCCCGGCGCGCTCCTGACACGGCTGCTGGGCCAGGTGTGGTCACCTGGAGCTCAGTCATAGCTAACTCGGTGGACATACATAGTAGGCGTGAGAAAAACACATCTGTGGAGAACTTCAAAGGGCACAGAGAGTTCTTTCCCGCAGCATAGCCCAGCTAGATGGCTTTGAGCTGAATTCAAATGTTAGCTGTGCCAGCGACTGGCTGGGTTCAAGTCTGAGTCTGCTCTTACTATGGAATATTGGCTTTAGTTTCTATAAAATGGGATTACTGATGGGATCCAGCTCTTAGGGACATTATGGAGATTAAATGGCTTAAAAGGGCTAAATGAGTTATTTATAGAGGGGTTAGAATAGTGCCTAGCAAGTGTCAATAACTGTATTAGTGTTTGTTAAATAAATTCATGTGTGTGCTTGTGTGTATATGTGTTTTTCCTCTTTTTGTTTAGCTACATCTAGTTTTTCTTCAATGGACATGTGTTTCTGGTGTAAATTTTTAAAAACCTATTAAAAAATCCTTAAGTTCTTTTCACTGAGACTTTGTTAAAAGGTCTTTTAAAAATGTATTGCCTTCTTTATTATGATTTCATTATATCACTTCCACGGGAACATATCTGTAATTTTATTATAAAAGTCAATAGAAAAACAAGTATCAGTCTGTGGAAGTTCTATTAATGGCGATTTTCTTGAACCAAGGAGTAGGAAACACCTGTAGCCAAAATCTTGAGAACGAGATGAAGTGTTTAATTATTATTATTCATGTTATTTAGTATGTGCGCTCTGAAAACATCTTGATTTCTAATATTAAACTTTGTCTCCCTAAATAAGATCAAGCTGTTTAGTCATTAATAATTATACCCCTGCTTCTCTGAGCCAGGCTCGAAAGCCAATGAAAGATGAGCTCTGGCTTCCAATATTACCACCTCGGGGAAGACAGACCGGT
The DNA here is from genome assembly GCF_964146895.1 of Miniopterus schreibersii. Classification (NCBI taxonomy): domain Eukaryota; kingdom Metazoa; phylum Chordata; class Mammalia; order Chiroptera; family Miniopteridae; genus Miniopterus; species Miniopterus schreibersii. The sequence goes on along the minus strand of NC_138101.1, from coordinate 65,164,742 downwards.
GAGGAGCAGCTTTGCTTTGGATGGACCAGGGCAGGGGTGAGACCGGGTCATTTGCTTGGATTGTCGTCATTGCAACAACCTTTTTGCTGCATCCAACACCTTTTACCCTGCCTGCTGAGAAAAAGCCTTGCAAGGATTTACACAGAAAAATCATGATCCAAGAGCAATCATTAGCACCTAGCTACAGCCATCACAGCTGGAGATTCCATGCCTGAGAACAAGGGTGGGATGCGAGTGGGGCCACTTCCTTTTTGATCCTCTATATTCATCATATGGGTGTCGTGGGGGCCTGGGGGGTGGCTCTTTGAGTCACCTGGGAGGACGCAGAAGACTCCTCTGACGGTGCTCGTTCTATAACAGGTACTCCAGGGAGGTCAGGAAAGGCTCCCCCTAGGAGGCAAAGTCTAAGAACTAAAGATTGAATGAGATTAAGCGAGTGGGAAGGGGTACGAGGAGGCTTATTCTGGGGAGTGGGAACAGTATGTAAAAGCTCAAAGTAATAGCGTTGAAACTATCAAACAATAATAATTAAAACAAAGTATCTACACTGAAAATTATAAAACACTCCTGAGAGTAATTAAAGAACTAAATAAATACATGGTAAGATATATTATGCTCATGGATTTTAAGACTCAATATTGTTACATTTACTAAATGTAAAAAGCTAGAACCATAGTTTCTATAAGAAAACAGGAAGAATCGTCATAACCTTCGAGTAGGTAAAGATTTATTAAAGGGGACACGCGAAATATTTGATTATAAAAAAGATATGTTCGGCTTTATAAAAATTAAAACATTTGTTAGGAAAATGAGTAGCTAAGTCACAGACTGGGAAAAATATTCTCAATACATATATCTGACAAGGACTCATATCCGGAACATATAAAGAACACTTATAAATCAACAATAAAAACCCAGTTGGCCTAATTTTACAAATGAGCAAAAGACTTGAATAGACACTTGACAAATGATTCTTAACATCTCTGGTCATCAGAGAAATGAAAACTGAAAGCAGGATGGGACACCTTTCACACCCACCAGAATGGTTAAAATAGAAAAGACTGCCAGTATCAAATGTTGGAAAGGACGTGGAGAACTAGAGCTTTCTTACATTGCTGGTGGGAATATAAAATGGTAAAACCACTTTGGAAAATTGTTTGGCAACGGACATTCATTTAACGACCCAGCAGTTCCACCACTAGGTATTTATTCAAGAGAAATAAAAACACATATCCACAAGAAGACTTGTACAAGAACATTCATAGGCTTCATTCATAATATCCTCAAAATGGAAACAATCCAAATAAATACCTGCAGGAGAATGGACAAACACATTTAGATATGTTTATGTGATGGGATACCAGGTAGGTATAAGAAGAAACTATTGATATACATAACAACGTGAATATTTTTCAAAAAATACTGTTGGGCAAAAGGAGCCAAACACAAAAGACTACATACTCAATGACTTGATTTATTTGAAGGACAAAAATAGACCAAACAAATGTAGGGTGATAGAAATCAGAGAGCGGTTGCCTTTGGGGTGAAGGATATTGAACTGAAAGGAACATGAGGGAACTTTCTTGGCTGATGGAAATATTCAGTATCTTATTTCTGGTGGTGGTTGCATGGGTGTATACAGTTGTCAAAACCTCTCAAAGTGAACACTTAAAATCTGTTATTTTATTATCTGTAAATTATTCCTTAATTTTTAAAAAACCCAGAATAAAAGCATAGTGCATTTATCGGGGCAAATGACTAAAACACTCAGGGCTGATGATTAATTCTTTTCTCATCTTTTATCCCAAAAAACAAGCGTTCACCCTCCTCCCATATTATTCCTGTATTTTAACCCACAGTGATGAAAGAATTATTTATTAAAATCCTTTCTCCTCATGGTATGTTATACAGGTTGAAATCATCAAAATTGATTAAATAAGCCTTATCTGAAATGGAATAGCCTAGGACTTGTGGAAAAAAAAAAAAAGCAGATCATGAAAAAGGACATGCCCTTTGTCCTTAAAAACTCTGGCTGGTGGAATAAGAATTTGGGTAGAGATCACTTCAAATAAGCTTATATATTCTGTACTCCTCCCACCTCCGATTTATACTCAATAAGTTATACCCCCCAATATGAGTGATATCTGAAAAACAAATCCTGTGACCATACATTGTAATATGATATAAAGAAAACTAATTCACTAATCTTTCTCTTCTGCCTGATTTCTATCTATAGGCAAGGCATTGTATCTATTGCAACTCATTATGAATCCTTAGAAGAAACTGGGCCAGAGTCTTGAAAATAATGGATCCTCAATAATTATTTAATCAACATATTTACTGGTTAGTTAGAATTTACATCCAAATTACATGTGCCCATAATGGAAAATATACTGCAATTATTTTATAATGTCTTCATATAAAATGTTTGAACCGGAGATGATCTCATTAGGTGATTTATGGGAAGTATATTTAAACGGAGTATATGATATAATGTATAAGTCCAACTCACCCCAGCTTAAAAGTTTAATCACACTGTAATTACCTGACAAGATTTTTTTAAAAATTATATATAAAGTACTGTTGTTAGAAATATAAAACAAACAAACAAACCCCACTGAGTCTAGCTTTGGTCTCCACTCAAGTATCTAAATACTTATAAAGACTGCAAGTACATTGTTTTGAATTGAACACCATGTTGGCCAGATCAGAGAAGCTGTGAACTGAGAAGGAAATTGTTATTCCAGTGATGGAGCCTCAACTAGAGAGTCTTATTCTGCTGGCAGCTGAGGCTTCAGGGGATTCTCACTATAAAAACCAGTGGTCTTTTAATCACACATTATAAAAGCATTTGCGATGCTTTGCAGGCAGCCTTTCTTCAAAGATTTTCCCGCCGCTTTCCTTCCTGAGCACAATAGGTTCAAGATGGCTAATGCTGTCTCCTAGTTGTGCCAAGAACCTCCCGAATGCCACTGAGCTTTCATCATGAAGACAAATGGCAAAACATCAAATGGGAATATCTCATTCTAAACGGGGACTCCCACGATCATGTTATTTTTGGGAGAGCAGCTCTCTGGCTCCATGGATATCACTTGAACGGAGTAGCCGCGTTCTTCTGCAGCTCTTGCTCGGTCCAGATCCACCAGGCACATGCACTGTTTTCCTGAAATACAGTCAACGGTATGAGACACCCTTCAGCTAACAGTGTCATTTCAATTCGCTTAAGAGACTCTATACAGTGACGACGTCTATAGGTATATGGAGATTCTGTTTGCCCCCAAGTCCTGTTTAGTCTCTTTCAATTTAATTCTTGATCAGTATGGAGAGAAAACAATCACAGATATATAATATCTCAAGGATTTGTTTCTGCTAGTAATTTAAAGTATGTTAACCTTCTAAAATGTATTTATAAATAAAGCTCAAATAACAACTACAGATTCTATTCTCACTTTGGTTAAAAAATCTATGTAAAGTCCTTTTTTCTTCATGCCCTATGAAAACACATTATCTGTAATATTGTGAAAAAATAATATCTGTCTTTAAGAATACCTAAAATGACATGTAAACAGAGGGCCATCTGAAAGAACACTGCCTTTCGCACCTGGAGATTTTTAGGACAATAAAGAAATAGAAGATATTTGTGAAAATTCTCAACTGTGTGCTATTATTTCAAATAGATGTGTAATATAGAGTGTAATATAATCTTAATTTTCAGACTCCTGTCCCCATATGAAATAGTGGTATTTGAGCTTCTTTGTAATCTTTGGAAAACAAAAGGAAACCTGACTAGCAAGCCAAGCAGTTAATTTGTGTTCATTTGGCAAACTTCTATTTCAAAAGTAGCTCAGGAAAAAAATGATTTGGGCTTGAATATATTCAAAGTTATGGCTTTTACACTTTAAATTTCTTTAAATTCAATATACAAACTTCTTCATACTCTTGGAAAAAGGTAACTGAGGCCCAGCCGGCGTGGCTCAGCGGTTGAGCATTGACCCATGATCCAGGAGAACCAGGTTGGATTCCCGGTCAGGGCACATGCCTGGGTTTCGGGCTCCATCCCCAGCAGGGGGCGTACAAGAGGCAGCAGATCAATGACTCTCATCACTCATGTTTCTCTCTCTCTCTCCCTCTCCCTTCCTCTCTCTGAAATCAATAAAACATATATTTTTTTAAAAAGGTAACTGACTCCATAGAACTTTATTCATTCCATTTTTCCTCAATAATTATAATAATCCCTAAGCATTATTTCTAAATGATTTATTTAAATGATAGCAGAAACTGTTAAACATACACAGCTTCAGATGTGAAGACAGAAAACTAAAATAGAGAAATTCTCCTCCAAAGACAGAAGAATCCTCACAGGTAAACAGTGGAAGTTGAAATCAGCAGGTAAGAAATCGGCAACGAAAGATTCAGATTTAAAATATTTTGTATATTTTCCTTAAAAGGCTCATGCCAAAAAAGATGAACTGTGTTGAGTGATACAAAAAAAAGATGTCTAGAATTCCATTCAGGCTAAATCACCCCCTCTTCATCAACAGCCATATGGCTAACATTTTTTCCCCCTTAAACTATCGTTCCTCCTTTAAGACATCTGCAAGCCCCCTCCTCCCCCCAATCTACTTTTCGATTTAAATGAAACATTCTCTGTCAGATGGGATGCTCCACATTCCTTCGGTACCCACCCTGGGTTTACCCTGCAGCTCCTCTAGTCTTGGCTTAGATCCCAGTCCAGTCAACTTTTCCTTTTCTATTACCTAGAAGACTCTCATGGATTCACATGTTGAAGCAGTATCTTTACAACTAAAACCCAGTTGTGGGACGTCTGCCTTTTGGGGCCTAGGAAGCTTCCTAAAATGTTCACAGAACAAAAGTATGACCTGTGCAAAATATGGACGGAGACACGTGATGGAGTCTGACTTTGAAACCTGACTTTCCCTCCCTTCATGCCAGTGATCCCGAGAAACACTTCTTGTCCTCAACTAGCCAGGTCCCTTCCAGCCACTCCCTTCTGGTGTAATGCCGGGAACGCCATGTACACCCCCATGCTCCACACCAACGTGCCTTCACCGAGTCAGGTGAGGTTAAATGCCAAACTCTGCCTCAATATATGTGTTTGACTGTACATCAAACGTACAGTCAACTAACTCAGTGTTGGAGAAGGGAAAAGACGGAGGAATGGGGGGGAGAGAGGGAGGGAGGGAGAGACATAGAGAGGGGGAGGGGGAAGAGAGGGAGGGATGGAGGGAGGAAGGGGGAGAGAGAGAGGGGGAGGGAGAGAAAGGGGGAAGGAGAGAGAGGGGGGAGGGGGAGGGAGAGAAAGGGGGAAGGAGAGAGAGGGGGAGGGGAGGGAAAGGGAGCAGGAGGGAGGGAGGGGAAGGGAGGGAGAGGGAGGGAGAGAGAGAGGGGGAGGGAGGGAGAGACAGGAAGGGAGGGAGAGAGAGAGGGAGGGAGAGATGGGGAGGGAGGGAGGGAGAGAGAGGGAGAGGTGGTAGGAAGGAAGGAGCGAGCTTTTTTCATATGTTTATGCCCCAGAGTGTGAGAAAGGGAAGGGAATCACTCATCCCTTCAGCCTCAGGTCTGGAACGCCTCTCCACTGCGACTATCTTGCTACGCCGACTTTGATGTTACAGTTTAAAGGTAACCAGTCCTCATATTAATAACATGGTCCCTGAATGACAGCTAATGACATCTGGCACTCAGCCAAAGGAACAGCAATCTGTTTTCCAGACCAGGATGGCCACCAAGGTGGGGCTTTTCTACATAATTTTTAAGACTAGTTGGGACTCCACTCAACCATTTTAAGCCCTAATTTTGGAACCTAGTGGTCCAGTGATGTGGCTCCATCGCTGGTGGGCAAACACAGATAAGAGCTCCATGTCTGGAATCAAATAATTTAGGTTCATAGTGTGTCCCCATCATCTACTAGCTGGAGGATCCTGGGAAGGTTTTTGTGCCAGTTCTCTTGTTTAAAATATAAGTCATAGTATGTACATACTCCACAAGTATTTTTTAAAGAATTTGCTGAGATAATGGGGCATTCAGCTTAGGGCTTAAATATTCAATAACTGTCAGCTGCTATTCTCCTTCTAAGTGCCATTTCTTTTTCTAAAGCAAAGTCTTGGATAAATTCCTTAAACTTGAAATGCTATTGTAGGTGTTTCAGTTTATAACATTTAACATTATAAATGTCAAATATATTGATCTATGATTAATAACATACAAGTATACTTTTTCCCCCAAGACATTATAATCCTTGTTTATACATTTTTTTGTTTTGTTTTGTTTATACATTTTTAATGCATTGATTTTGGTGTGCATAGTTGATTTTTCCATCTTTATTATTTTCTTATGTGGCTTTTGAAAGATCCTTCAGGTTGTTCATAACAGTAAGAAAGACCTAACATCATAATGCTACTCAATGTACAAACATGGAAAATGTACTTAATTTAAAAGTATTGTTAACAAAAATTGGAGAAAGTGTTATTAGTGTTACAGAGCCCTTTTCATTATGGATTAAGGTTTCTGGGGGAAATAACCTTTAGTTTCTTGTTGATAAATGAACCAGTTTTGCCCATACAGAGTCGCTCCACTCATTCCTAGGTATCTGGTACACAATCGACTCAGCAGCTGCTATGAAAACACATACCTATGAGCCTTCGTTGGGGCGGAAGCTGGACAGCTGTCTGATCTGCAAATCTGCACAGAATCATGTGTTCCTAAAAGAAAAAGCAGTGCAAGGTGGGTTTATTTTAACCTTTTGCTTCAAACTTAAAAATATTTCTTTAAAAACTACCTCATTTTTCTGGAGTTCAACATTGTTTAATTGAACAAAGCACTGTACAAATAGTACTTTGGAAATAAGCACATTTTCAGAAAACGGTGCTCAGTAACTTTTCCCCTTCCAGTAGACGGCTCTTCAGATGTAGTTCTTAGGAACAGATGCACCAAAGATCCTCAGGGCCACTTAACAGTTGCTTTAAGCAGAAACACAGTGACAACTGGTCATTATAACATTAAACTAAAAGGCCTAAAATTCATTTACATTTTTCCTTTCATGAAATCTGAATCTCAGAAACGTGGCTCCAAGAAGACATTCTAAGCGGCTTTTCTTCCTACTGCCAGAGGGAAAGGGAGTGCTGTGGAGGGTCACCGTCCGCGGCCTCTGTAGCTCTCTGGATACCCAGGGAGCGCCGGCTATGCCTTCTCCTTCTCTCCCCGGCCCTCCCCTTGGCTCAGCCCCTTCAGGGGAGAGGAGGCGGCCTCGCTCACTCCCCTCTCCCTCCGAAAGGCTGCAGGAGGTGCATCTATTTCTGCTTTAAGAGGAACTGTAAAGTGGGCCTGAGGCATGGGAGGGAAATTATTGCTTCTGCTTAACAATTTTAGGAAAGATTGTATTAGTGACAAAAAAAGAAGGCGGCTTTAAAGGGATGAGAGCTGAGGAGTCTGCACAGCACTCTTAAATCTGCAAGTACCCAAAGGTGCGTGGTTGTTACAGTCAAGATGACTGCATCGCTCCCATGACAGCTGTTCATTCAGAACAGCTGCGGTTGCTAAGTGTGTAAATGATCTCACCTGTCAGCTTAGCCAACAGGTGGGACTCAGCTTCATCGTTTGCCTCCTTGGTCTCCTGTACGTTCAATTTGCAGCCTCCATTTTTAAATAAGGGAATTGAGATGAGGGTGCAATGCTGGTTCTTTTTTAAAGGGTTAACTTTTTCTCACTTTAATGCATTAAAAAAACCACTGTAATACTCACTATAAAATTTAGTGGCAATGTGTAGGGTATTAATAAAATGGTTCAAATAAATAACTTTTATTAAGCTCCCATAAACTGGTATCAAGAAGGGGCAGAAGAATTTAGAATCATATAATGTGGAGGAAGCGCAAGAAAAAGCATGCCTTCCCTTTGTCCTCATGGTGTTTGCAAATTAAGATTCCTTTAAATATAGGTAACACTGAGGCAAAACCAACCTCAGATGAGGTTTGTTTCTCTTGTCCTGATAAGTCCTATGCACACACAGATCATTAGAACTGTGTTTTCCCCTGTAGAAGTTAAATTCTAAAAGGGGGAGGTACATAGTAGGTACTCAGGAAAGGTTTGGCTCAGTAATTGAACATGGAGGAAAACATTTCCAAAGTGACTCTCAAGATATTTGGGCACTAAGTCCATGTATTTCTGTCTGCCAGCCTGCTCTTCACTGTTAAGTTAGGAAATACTGAGATCCCATCTTGCTGCAGTTTTCAAAAAGACTTCTCTATGGAGCATTTATATCCGAGACCCTCAAAAAGGCTGGTGGCCAAGCAGCTCTGGGGGGTGTGGAAGAATGTGGATAAAGATGAACTGGATACCGGTGTGCACTGCTCTCTGGAAGGGCCTGGGTGCCCTGTCTCTTTTGACTCTAGAAATTTTTCTTTCTCTTCCAGACAGTGAGACTGTGGCACCAGACTTCCATACCCTAGCTGAGGTGTTTTCCATAAATTCTCTCAAAGTTTGCTTTACCTAGCATCACTCGAGGAGGCATAAAAATCAAGGATCTAGTTTTTGTCTATTTTTCAATTCATTTGAGAGAGAAAGGTGAGGTGTTTTGAATCTTATGAAAATAAAGTTCTGGGATCCTAATGTTTCCCCCAAAGCCTTAAAGTTCCCTAGAATATGAAAACTTAAATCCAGTAGGCAAAGATGAGAAAAGTTCTGGTTCTAAATAAAATCATGAACATGAAGTTTCTCTCTTCTCCATGGGTTCTGTCTGTACATGGATGTACATAGATGGGTGGAGGTGGGGGGTTGGAGAGGGGGGAGGGTAGGAGACAGAGTTGGGGCTGGGCATTTAAGAGGCAGAGGTGAAGGATATAGGTGCCAAGGGGGTAGAATGAACATTTTTAGATCACTGTACCTCACTATTTCATGGCTGGAAAGAGAAGAAGGTAAAATTCCTAGAAGGTAGGGCTGGTATATAAAATGATACTATATATTTTTAGCGAGTCTGTGCAAGTTGAATTAATCAAACTAAAAATCCAATCTAATTTATCAATTTTAATGGGATTATTTATGCATTTCCCTCAAATAGGGTCATTTCTTATATTGCTTTTTGCCATATTATTGATCATTTAATTAGTTAATAGTGATGTTCAGAAAGCTAAAACCTGGGGCTTCTGGTCAAGATGGCAGTGTAGGTAAATGGGGTACTCACATCCTCCAATAACCATATAAAAATTACAACTAAACTACAGAAATCCATCATTCAGAACCGCCTGAATTCTAGCTGAATGAAAGTCCTACAACCAAAGGCATAAATAAAAAACCACATTTAGACTGGTGGGAGGGACTGAGACTGAAAATGAGTTGGTCCCACACCTACGTGTGGTGGATAAAAATTGAGAGGCAGGCACCATATCAGAGTCTCCATCAACCCGGCTATCACTGTTTGCCCCGCCCTGGCGAATCCCTGAGACCTCACACAACCAACTTGTGCACCCACCCAAGCTGTTTCCAGTGGCTTTTCCATATGAATGGCCTTTCTTGAGTTATGCTTTAGACTTTTCTAAAATCTCTCAAAATATCAGCACCTGGCCTCTATGTGCCCCATACCTCTTGCTAAGTATCCCCAGGCCAGCACTAGGAGCAGATGACCTTGGTTTGAAGTGTGGCCCCTTCTGGGCACCTCCAAGCCCAGCACAAGTAGCAGCCACCTGCAGATCGCTTTGTAGCTCTTGCCAGGTGACTCCAGAAAGAACACAGGTAGTGGCTGACCTTGGTCTGCACCTCCTGGGAGGCCCAGAGCCAGTGCACTGGTGGACAGCTTTAGACCATACTGAAGCACCACCCAACCACCTCCATAAGTGACACACTCAAGGGACAGACTCAGCAGGCACCAGAGCCCCCCTGAAGTAAGTCCTGCTCTGTGGGGTCAGCCCTTACACAGCTGATGCTCCATGGTGGTCAAAGTCATTCCTTGTAGCCATTAGGCCTGGGGATAAATTCCTCCCATTGATGTGCCAACAGCAATCAAGACTCAACAACAGGAGTATGTACGCAGCCCATGTGGGGGGGGAGGGGTACACCTGTAGTGCCCAGCTCGGGTAAGTGCAGAGGCTGTGCCACTGGACCCTACATGACACCTACTACATTAGACCTCTCTACCATGCCCGGGAGACGTAGCAGCCCTACCTAATACATAGAAACAAATACAGGGAGGCTGCCAAAATGGGAGACAAGGAAACATATCCCAAATGAAAGAACAGAACAAAACTCCAGAAAAAAGAACTAAATAGAATGGAAACAAGCCATCTACTAGAGGCAAAGTCCAAAACACGGGTTATAAGGAGGCTCAGTGAACTTAGGGGAAGAAACTTAGAGATAAATTCAATAGCATAAAAAGGACATGAAAACCATAATAAAGAACCAGTCAGAAAGGAAGAATACGCTAACTGAAATGAAGAATAATTTACAGGGAATCAACAGTAGAGTAGATGAAGCTGAGAATCAAAACAGCAATTTGGAATATAAGGAAGCAAAAAACACCCAATCAGAACAGCAAAGTGAAAAAAGAATCCAAAAAAATGAGGATAGTGTAAGGAGCCTCTGGGACAACTTAAAGCATACCAACATTTCCATCATGGGTGTGCCAGAAGGAGAAGAGAGAGGATTTAATTGAAAATCTATTAAAAAAATGACAGGAAACTTCCCTAACTTGGTGAAAGAAAGACATACAAGTGCAGGAGGCACAAAGGGTCCCAAACAAGATGATCGGAAAGAGGCCCACACCAAGACACATCATAATTAAAATGCAAAAAGTTGAAGACAAAGAGAGAGTCTTAAAAGCAGCAAGAGGAAAGCAGTTAGTTACCTACCAGGGAGCTCCCATAAGACTGATTTCTTAACAGAAACATTGCTGGGCAGAAGGGATTGGCAAGAAATATTAAAAGTGAAGAAAAGAGGACCTACAATCAAGATTACTCTACCCAGCAAAGCTATCATATAGAATCGAAGGACATATAAAGAGCTTCCCTCCCAGGCAAGGAAAAGCTAAAGGGGTTCATCACCACCAAACCAGCATTACATGAAATGTTAAAGGGTCTTCTTAAAGGAGGAGAAGGAGAGAAAGAAAAAATATGAACAATAAAATGGCAATAAATACATATCTATCAAAAATTGAATCTAAAAAAATAAACAAGAACAGAAACAGACTCACAGATACAGAGAACATTTTGATGGTTGACAGAGAGGATGGGTTGGGTGGGAGATTGGGTGACAGAGGTGAAGGGATTTAGAAGTACAAATTGGTAGCAACAGAATAGTCATGGGATGTAAAGTATACCATGCGGAATATAGTCAATAACATCCTAAAGACTACTTATGGTGTCAGATGGGTATGTTATATAATATCTAATCAAGGAGTCGTACATCTGAAACATAATATTATAAGTCAACTGCACGTGAAAAATTAAAAAATGATTAAAAAAAAAAGAAAGCTGGAAACTGTCTCGCTCAGGTTGGCAACTCAAAACTGTATAATGTGCTGACTACCATAGGGAGACAATTCTTTGTGGGTATCTTGTGTTTCTTCATGTCTGTGAGCAGAGGCACTGCCTTTGTTCCAGATCAGGGGGTGGGAAACTATGGCCCCCAGGCCAAATCCAGCCTACAGCCTGATTTTGTATGGCTCAAAAGTTAAGATTGTTTTTTATATTTTTAAAGGGTTGTAAACCTAAACAAAGACAAGGACAATGTAGAATATGTGGGAGATCTGCAAGTGGCTGGCCAAACCTAAAGTATTTATTATCTTACATTTTACGGGAAATTTTGCCTCTCTTCCAGATAATCCTTTCAGAGATGTTTGTGTAGGAAGCAGCCTTGGAAACTACATAGTATCCCCCTCTGGAGCAAAGGGCAGGCATGTTTACTTAAAGATTAAATCTTCAAACATTTGGGTTTCCTGAGTTCAGGTTTCCTTTCCTGTAACGCAACTCACTGCACGTAGGTGTCACCTGGCTCTTTTTGCGCTGCCCTGTAGGAACTGAGCCTCAGAAAGTCAGTGCAAAAATGATAGTCTGGCTACTCCTATTACTGTGTTTGTCTCTGATACAGCAGCCTCCTGTTTTCTATCAGCATCCATGAGACTGTCGCAGGCTAACTAGTTGGCTTGCAAGTAGGGTAAACACTCAGACCCTTTACAAAATCTTGTCAACTACTTAAAGATTAATCTTGATTTCAAAAAGAAAATCCATATTAGATGTTCATGAGTAATTCAAATATAAGTATAGATTAAATACTCTATTAGAAACCTGAGGAAAAAATATAAAGAAGAGATAAAAAGTCTATTAGGAATACATTTAGATTTTTAAAGGTTACCTTGTATGATAAAGTTTTCTTAAATTGTTCACTGAAATAGAAAAGAAAAAGGAATTAGTCATCATTTTAAATACCAAACATTACGAACACAAATAGTCTTGAAGGAACTAAGTTATAAATAAAATTATGTATTTTATCTGAAGAGTACGTAATGCTATCCTGAACTAAAACTAAGTTTGAAATGTCTTTATAGAAAGACAAAAGCATGCCATCAGTATGTTATTAATTTAAAAACTTTCCTTTCACCCAACCAGCTTGGCTCAGTGGTTGAGTGTTGACCCATGAACCAGGAGGTCATGGTTTGATTCCCCGTCAGGGCACATGCCCGCGTTGTGGGCTTGATCCCCAGGAGGGTGTGTGCAAGAGGCAGCTGAAAAATGATTCTCTCTCATCACTGATGTTTCTATCACTCCCTCCCTCTCCCTTCCTCTCTCTCTGAAATCAATTAATTTTTTTTTTCTTTCAAAGATTGTTTACACTATTAGAGAGGCACAATCATTTTTTTTCCTCTTCCTGCATGAGTGCACACAGGTTCAATCTGCTTTTAAATGTAGGTTTTATTGTTATTCAGGCATGGAGGGCCCAACAGATCAGGAGGGGATTGCCATTAAAAAGATAGTTTGTTCCTCACAGACCCAAAAGAAGGGGACATGTCATGATGCAGGGCCACATGGGGAGGCACCAGACGGTCAGGAGGCAGAGAGAATGAGCCTTTATTGCAGATTCCCTGGGAAGGCACGGCCAGGTAGGGTGCCCAAGCTTAGGATCAGCTAGTACGAATAATGTGAGCAGTCTCTGGGGTGTAAGGGCTGTCCCTAGTTGTCTGGTGCCTGGCCCTGGGTGATTAGGGCAAGAGGATAGTGACCCTGGAGTGGTTCTCCAGTGGCAAAGGAGGCAAATGTCAGTAAACCTACAGAGATGTGAAAAAGTTGGCAGATATGAAATTGAGACTTTAAAATCAGTTAAGTGAGACTGCAGGCTGAACAACTGAAATTAACATTCTTACGAATCTTTCTAGTGCTAGACTTAAATTTCTTGGGGGGTTATAAAATATGTATTTTATCTAAATAGATTTAGAATAAAATGAAGTTTCAGCTATTGAATAAGCCTCAAGTTATATTTTATTTTTGGCTTGTCCATAGTTCCTTTGGTTTTTCTCTCAACTCGTTGCAAATTGTAGTAAAGAGCAAAACAATGAAAGACAAAGAATAAGACTATTAGTTACTTTTAACTTTAAATTACTTAGATAAAAACGTTTACGTATAAATACCAATGAAAAATAAATTATAAAGTTTCTTAGAAGTAATGATGCAAATGATCAAGAAGTCTTTTTTGACACATTACAGAAAAGACTTTCCAAAACTAACATATTTAATCTGCTCTATAGTTAAAAGGATCAGCATGATTCTCAATAACCACGGTTCAGAGAGTGAAAAGCCATAAACACCAAGAGAGTGGCCCTCCAATAGGCTGAGTTAAAGACATGAGGATTAAAATGTCACCCCCTTCTATGTGGGATAAGAAGGACTGTAAAAACGGCTGTCGAACTTGCAAACTAATCATCACCACCCATGGGAAGTATTTAAAAATAGTGATGCTACCACCGTAACTAGCAACAGCTTACATTTATTGAGTGCTTAACTCTACGCCGCTTCTAAGGGCTTTATATACATATTATTCAATTCCCACAAAGACCTTGAGGCAATTTACTATTATAACCCCCATTTTGTAGACAAGAAAATGTAGGCAAAAAGAGTTTAAGTAAATTGCTTAAGGTAAAACAACTTATAAAGGAACGAAGAGCCAATATTTGCACCCGGGAGAGATACTTCCAGGTCCTAAGTACTTAACCACTAAACCTCCTGCCTCTCATGGGGAATAATTTCCATTCAGAAGTACACAGAGAAGTGCTGTAGCTGTTAGAATTCTGGTCGTTGGACTCCTAGACAGACTTGCTTCTAAATTTGTTTTTTCTGTTGTTGTTAATTCTCACCCGAGGTTATTTTTTCCATTGATTTTTTTTTTTTTTTTAAGAGAGAATGGAAGGGAGGTGGGGAAAGAAAGAGAAAAAGAGAGAAATATCAATGTGAGAGAGACACTTTGCACTCGCCACCCCGGCTAGGGCCGGGGATTGAGCCTGCAACCGAGGTGCCCTGAACTGGAATCAAACCCAGGACCCTTCAGTTGCAGGCCGATGCTCTAACCACTGAGGAAAACTGGCTAGGGTGACTTGCTTCTAAATTTCAGCAAGAGCTGGATCCAGGAGAAAAATCAAGGGCAGACATAGGGGAGATCCTCTCTTCCTGATACAACTTACAAACAGTACTTGCTCAAATCTCATTGCAACTTTCTATCCAAAGAGTTTTGTGCATTGGTTTAATCCCCATTTCGGTGCCTCAGGCAGAACACTGACTTTCACCTTTTTGGAAAATTAAACTTGGAGGTATTCTGAATGAAACCGTAACAGCAAGGGCACGTGACGAAGGAAGCTCGCGTTTTGATGCAGAGCTCAATCACCATGTCGGTCGCCACTCCACAAGCGTGCAACGCCACCTGGAAAACAAAACCAGACCTCGGCGCTGAGTGCTTTCTTAACAGTGCTTTTTGTGCCTTTTGAAAAGACACTTTTTGTAAGGAGTTGATCCTCAAGACATTTCAAGTTACCAGAATATTATTCCATAACAGTTCTCATTTGGACACACCAGAGAGCTAGCTAGCTATTCACAGTAATTAAGAAAATTAAGCAAGGTTGAAAGATTATGAATGGAATACTGCAAATGAAGCATAAGATTCATTCAGTAGAAAATATGATGCGATGGAAAATATAATATGGGTGCATGTCTAAACCAGTGCTCTTGCCTTCATGACTTTATTTCAGTTGTAGCATTGTGGTGAGAACACTAGATTGAAATCAGAACTTCTTTGAGTCTAGAACTCTAGTTCAGACAATTTACTTTTATACATCTCTTTACTTATGTTCACATTTCCATTGCTACGTGCAAAAGAGTGAGATTATTTCCCTCATATAAACAAAACAACTAAATCTAAGAACTACTTACATGATGGATTTTAGGTCTAAAAGGTTTTATTGCATCACATGCTCCTAATTTCCACTGTCATCAAATGCTGGTGAGAAATAACAGGCAAATAATGAAGAGATTGATTAATGAAACCATGTGGATATGGAAACTGAGCATACAGCAAAGGTGGCACTTCCCACCACCAGGGAGAAGATGGACTTTTTAAAGAAGAGATGTTGGGTAAACCTGATAGCTATAAAAAATAAAATTAGGTCCTTTCCTCTCACCACACATAATAAATTTCAAACAAATTAAAGGTTTAAAACAAAGTAAAAAAAGACATGAATGAATTCCTCCATAACTTAGGGGAGTGGGAAATACTTTCCTAACTATGTCTGACAATCCACTTGCAATAAAGGGGAAAGTTAATAAATCTGACAAAGTTAAAATTTAAAATAAAACACACCCTTTTAAATGGCAAAAACCCTCAAAACCATATGTAAAAAGCCAAACAACAACATGAGAAAAAGATTTGCAATTTATAGCATAAACAAAGGGTTAATATCCCTAATGTGTAGCAAGCTTCTGAAAATAGATTTGGACAGTTCACAAACAAAAATATACAAATAGTCCTTAAACCAAAATCATTTAATACTGCTCAAAATAAGAGAAATTAGTATTTAAACTACTATAAGATACTACTTATCACCTATTAAAATAACAAAATTACTAAAAATTGATGCCAATCTATGGGTCAGGCTGTGGGGAAACAAAAATGTCACAGCCCTATGGAAGAGGAATTTAGCAATATTCAGCAAAATTACACATGTCATTTGCGATCTCACTTCCAAAAATTTGTTCAAGGGAAACATTGGCAAAAATATAAAAAATATTTATTCATTGAGGCAACATTTGAAATAACAACAAAATAGAAACTAGCCAATTTTCCACAGATAGAGGACTGATAAATAAACACAATGAAGTATTCTGTAGCTCTAAAAAGAAATGAGAAATATCTCTATACATGGCTGTGGAAGATAGAATTAAATGAAAAAAATGTTAAAAAAATTCTCAAACTATTTTCAGTAATCAAAGTGTTTTTTTAGAACTCTAATGTGTATATTGTGAGACAAAATAAGAAATATGCTGATGTCATTAGGAAAGATATTTTTTTATCATAAAGAGAAAGAAGAGATATACAATATATAAGTGAGGCTAAGTTCAAATCCCATCATCCTGAATTTAAACTGGAACTATCAGTGTGAACCCATGATGATTTAAAAAAGAAAAATGTTGCCTAGCTCAGACCACAGAGAAGCCCAGAAACAAAGGTAAAACCAGTAGCAATGATCATTTCTAGCACCTAGACTGTGGTAATCTAAATATCAGTTTCCTTTCAAAAAATTTAGAGTTCCATTGACAACTAGCTGATGAGGTAGGAAACAGACAAGATGAGCTGGAACAGCATGTCACACTGAAAGCACAGATGCTCTCAATACTACTGACACCTTATCAAAAAGACTCAGGGGCCAACTCTGAGGCTCCCTCTGTATAAAGAGGGGAATATTTGAGCATTGATGACAATAATAACTGCAGTGGATTGAAGTATTTCAAATATTAAATTGATGAGTCCATAATCATACTGAAAAAAACTAACTGGTTACTTTTGGTAAGATAACCAACTCACTCTGAAAACTGGAAAATACTAGAAACCAAACAAGTTTTATCTGGCATTTTCTATGTGATCTACATCTCAGTGTAACCAAACAGTTGATAAAGAAAAGTAAATGAAGGCAGAATGATAAAATTACAAGGATAGCGTCATTTCATAATTCTTACTGAAACAATAGAGCTGGGGGCAGGGATCATGAGTGCCGCTGATGTCACACAAGAGACAGCCAGATGTAAGTGCCTGCAGAAGGAACACACCACCACCCAGGATGTCCCCTTACCCAAAAGTGAACCTGATCTGATTATGCCGCTATAATCAAGATCTAACTACCAATTTCTAGACCATACAGGGAACAAGTTAACATGTGAAACAAAACCAGGGGGATATGATCAGCAAAATCCACACTGCATAAAATCCTAAAGGAGAAATGGCATGGTTATGTTAGCAAATAAACTGGAAGGGGAAAAGAAAAGACAGACATGATGTGATAGGCAGAGTGATCGCTCTAAGGTGTCCGCATCCTAATATCTAGAACCTGTCAGTATGTGCTGATCACACACAGAGGACGTGAAAAAGGAAAAAAATGACAAAGATAAATACATTATTTTCTTAAAACATTCTTATCCGCAGTATTATATGAAATCTAATTTCTAATTACATTTCAAGCATCTGATCCAGAGAGTTTGTAATATAATAAACACAGGAGAGGTAGATTTATTAATATGAGACACACCAGATAGATTCGACAACTGCAGAAAGAGCCTCAAAACATCAACTCTGAGTATCTAATGACAGCTAACGTGCCGGGGAAGATACGTTCAATCAATGTTTAGCTGACATCATAGCAAACAAGTATTTCACTGACTGACTCAAAGAATTCAGAATTGTGGTCTCAAATAATGAATTTCTTAACATCTACCCCTTCCTCTGTATACACACCAAATTCTAATAAAATATGAAAACTGAAGTTATAAACTTATCGATTGGCCAAGGTCGTGCATATTCCAAAGTAAATGCAAATACTTTCTACCCAGATATATGCTGCAGGATTCATGGGCTATAAATTAAGGGCCTTTCTCCTACATTTTCTTACTTCAATCAGTCTGTACATCATAAAAGTTCTAAGTACAATACTTACCCTATCATGTTAGTTAGCAAAGTAAAATTGATCAGCCAAGAAACTTCATTCCACACCTTTGTTATATGTGGTAGTAAATAAATGAAATTAATCATCACTTGTTCTCATAATGTCTTTCAACTGGCAGCCTCTAGACAGGGCAAGACTCTATATAAACTGATACATCTTTTCATTCCTAGGGAATGGAAGCAATATATGCTGATTATTCTCTAAGAGAATATATTAATAAACATATTCTAAGGGAATATATGTTGATTAAAGAGTATATGCTAATTTTTAATATAAGACACATTTTTAGATATAATAAGCCTATGCTTTATTCATACCCACAACACTAAGCTCGTGTTAGACGTATTTATGACTCTAATATTTTTTGAGATTCATTTACCATTTATTACCCTTTTCCCAGCCCAAAGCACGCACATAGGTGTCATTATTCTGCATTTCACAAAATGTCAAAGTGGCTGGTCCAAGGTCACAAGTGATGAAGCCAAGATTTAAACTTAATCTGTCTGACACCAAGCTTTATTCTAGTTCTTTAGGTTCCCATTTCCTCCTTTTTTTAGACAGGAGGAGTAAACAGAAAGTCACTGACGGGACTGTAGAGCCAGCTCTCACAGTAACCAATGTTCCTCCTACCCTCCCGGAGCCTCGATTCCCTGTCTGTAAAATGAGAAGGCTGAACTGAGTGAGCCCTAAATGTGCCCAGCCCGATCATGCTCCGAGCCTTTGCTTCTCAGGGAAGGATTCTTAACCGGCTATTGTAGATGAAAGCAGGCTTGGCTCAACCGTGCACTCATGGTCCCCCTTTAAAAACTTTCATGTAATTACATTACAGGTAATTGGCTTTAAAACTCAAATAAAGCTAAAAGGTTTGTACAAAGAGTCTCTTGCTCTGTACACACTCTGCTTGTCCCTAAAGAAAATCTGGGGACCAAAGCTAATGCTTTTCAACTCACTAGTCTTATTTCCTGAAACTGTATGTTTTTCTAGATCATAAATGTATATTGCTCTCTCTCGATTTGTAAATATCAAACATTATCCACTGATTTTCTGTTATGGGAGATGAGGATTCTTTTTTGCACATTTACACAATCTTTCCCTTTTTCTCATTTTCTTACTGTTACCAACTCCAATTTTTAGTTGTGTTTATGCAGTGTTTTTATTATGATTGCTCCCTATGTGATGTTCACTGCTGAGCTGAGAGTACTGTACATTTTTTTTTAACATCTAAGACTTTCCCTACCACTTCTTGTATTAGACACCGCTTATTCCTTTCCTTATTTACCCTCATTTCGGTGAGGGGAATCTTCCAGTAGTTTCCTGATGTACATTTTCTATTACCTTCATACACGATGGATGGATTGATTAGGCATAGAATTTCAGACCGGCTGTTTTCCTTTAGAATTTTAAAGCCTTTGCCTCGCATCTCCACGTTGCTGTTGAGAAGTGTGATGACATTCTGATTGCAAGCTTTTTGCATTTGGCCTTTTCTTCCCCTCTCTGGAAACTATTAGGAACTACTTTTCACCCTTGGTGTTCTGAAATTTCACAGCAGTGTGCCCTGGTTCAGGTCATTTTTCAAGTGAGCTTTTCAATCAAAAGAAACACTTTATTTTTGACACATTTTCTTCTAGTAGTTCTTTGATATTTTCCTTCCCACCATTTTAGCTGTTGTTTCTTTCTGGCCCTCCTACTAATGAAGCACTGGACTTTGTGGACTGCATCTCTAATTTTTTTTTAAAAAAAATACCTTTCCAGTTCCTATTTCATTGTCTTTTTTTGTTCTGTATTTTTTTTTTTCAGGTAATGTTCTACATTTCATTTTTTAGATTTCTACTTTTATTTTGGTTAATATGTATATAATAAATATGTTTTTATTGACTTTAGAGAGAGAGGAAGGGAGAGGAATAGACAGATAGAAACATCGATGAGAAATATCCATCAGCTGCCTCCTACATGCCCCCTACTGGGGATCGAGCCTACAACCTGGGCGTGTGCCCTGACGGGGAATTGAACCGGTGACCTCTTGGTTCATGGGTTGATGCCCAACCACTGAGCAACACCAGCCAAACTGGTTAATATATTTTTAATTTCCAAGAAGTCCTCTGATGGTTCCTTTCTTTTTTATTCTATCCTTGTTTCATCAATGTGTTACCTTTTCTGATCTCTGCCTGAATCAGATCCTTTGTCACGTGTGTGGCTTTGGTTTCTATCTGCTATTGTGGGAGTTTTCCACGTTTGATATTCCTTGGCTGTCACCTAGTATTAAAGAGCCAATCACTAAAAGTTTACTGGAAGTTCAGAATGAAAGGCTAGAAGACTGGAGAGCTTCACTAGTGATTGGGTGATCAGGGACCTGCTGGTTTTTGTTTCTTTGAATTATAGCTATGGTATCTGTAATTCTTTTCCCTGGAAACAGTTCTGATTCTGCAGAGGAGAATCATTTAATCCCTTTGATTGAGAAGATGATTCTAGCTTCCGAAGTTCTGGAATTAAGGGCAAATCGTGGTGTGGGGCATGGGGAGTTTTCTATCATTTGGTAAGCAGATTCTCACTTGGTTCTTGTTTTCAGCGTGGCACGGCACCCTTGCCCTCTGTGCCTCATGTCCCTATACTTGGAGCTTCTCCGATTCAGTTTCTTCACAGAATAAACTTCCAGTCCCTTGCAGGAGTCAGAGAAAAATAGTTACATGTCAACACAAGATGGGGGTAGGAATCTGGGTCCCTCTATATATTTTGGTTAATACTCACCTGAGGATAATTTTTCCATTGCTTTTCAGAGAGAGTGGAAGAGAGAGAGGGAGGGGGAAGGAAAGAGACAGAGAGAGAGAGAGAAACATAGATGTGAGAGAGACACATGGACCGGTTGCTTCCGGCACTCGCCCCAACCGGGGATGCGGAGCGACCTCAAAATCCAGGTCCATGCCCTTGACCAGGAGTCAAAGCTGAGACCTTCGGTGCTCCAGCCAATGCTCTAACCCCTGGGACACAGCAGCCAGAGACCTAAATATTTTTAATTAAACATGATTTCAGCCCCTCTTTATCCCCTTCCTCTGAGATTTCTGGAACCCTGAATTCCTGAAATTTTCTGTGATTCTGTGAGAACAAAGTGACTGACTTTCTGATAGCCTCTTGTCGTTCCCTTTCCTCATGCATTTAAGTTTGGTATTCCTCTTCTCAGTAATTTACCATTTTTCTTCAATCTGCTTTCTGCATATAGTGTGGTTCGAGTTACAGAATGTTGAACATAATTTCATTAATGATGGTTCTTGTTATTTGGGGGTGTGGTCTTTCTTGGGGAGGAGGGGGTTGAAATACCTCTCTCTGCCCTCTTCACCTGGAAGTCCTCCACTTTACCTTAATAATCTTTCTAAATTGTGTTTGCAGAACATATAATTTCTCAAGCTCCTTATCTTTTTAAAAAAAGTGATTATATAAATGACTCGTCGAAAGTGTTACTGAATTACATTCTATAATTGCATTAGCATCTTCTAATTGTACATACATAACTAGAAATGAGCTTGTAATTATGCACTCAGCCCTGATAAAGCATAATCATTAAAATTTATGAGTTAAATAGGAAAAGTTAAATACAGATAACTTGAAAATAAACTGTTCTGAGGTTTTTATATATATTGACAAATAAAATATAGTCCCAATATTAAAAATCAACACCATGTTCCCTCATTGAAATGACTGTATTTTATTGCTGGAATTATTCAACTAAAACATATTGGAGGGCAGGTTGCTTAGCACTGACAGTTTTTGGTTTTTAATGTAAAGTGTGTTTGTCCATAGCAATGGCCCTTTCTGTAATATTATTTGACAACAACATTTCTGTAATATTGAGAGCAGAAATATTGATACACATTGTAAATTAGGTCTTAAAAGTATAATCAAGTAAATTTCCACAATAATGAGGATTACTTACCCCACAATAGGTAAGAAGCAATGATAATCCTCTTTTTAAAAAAGAGCCTTGAAAAGTCCACTTTTTTTTTTGACCCTCCACCTTCTGCTCCTCTGGAAACCATCACTTTGTTCTATGTGTCAGAGTCCCTTTCTGTTTTGTTGTTTTGTTCATTTATTTTGTTCTTTAGACTCCACATATAAGTAAAATCTTACGGTATTTGTCTTTCTCTGTCTGACTTATTTCACTTAGCACAATACCCTCTAGTTCCAACTGTTTGGCACAAATGAAAGATTTCCTTCTTTTTTATGGCTGAATAATATTCCACTGTATATACATACCAAATCTTCTTTATCATTTCTTCAATTGATGGACACTTAGGTTGTTTCCATATCTTGGCTATTGTAAATAGTGCTGCAACAAACTTAGGGGTGCATATTTTGAATTAGTGTTTTGGATTTCTTAGAATAAATACCCAGAAATGGGATTGCTGAATCATATGGTAGTTCTATTTCCAAATTTTTGAGGAATCTGCATACTGCTTTCCATAGTGGCTGTAACAATTTACATTCCCACCAACAGTCCCTGAGGGTTAACTTTTCTCCACATTCTCACCAACACTATTTGTTGCCTTTTTTCTAAATCAGTCGGACAGGAATGAAGTGATATCTCATTGTGGTTTTGATTTGCATTTCCCTGATTAGTGATGTTGAACATCTTTTCTTATGCCTGTTGGTCATCTGTATGTTTTCTTTGGAGAAATGTCTATTCAGTTCCTCTGCCAATTTTTTGATCAGATTGTTTATTTTTTTTGATATTCAGTTGTATGAGCTCTATATATTTTGGATATTAACCCCTTATCCGATATCTCTTCCATTCAGTAGGTTGCCTTTTCATTTTTTTGATGGTTTCCTTCACTGTGCAAAACCTTTTTAGCTTGGTATAGTCCCATTTATTTTTTCTTTTGTTTCCCTTGCTTGAGAAGGCAGATCCAAAAAAATACTGCTAAGACTGATGTCAGTGTTTACTGTGTATGCTTTCTTCTAGGAGTTTTATGATTGCAGGTCTTATATTTAAGTCTTTAATCCATTTTGAGTTTATTTTTGTATATTGTGTAAGAAAGTGGTCCAGTTTCATTCTTTTGCATGTAGCACTGTCCAGTTTTCCCAAACCGTTTGTAAAAGACTGTCTTTTCCCCATTGTATATTCTTGACTCCTTTGTCATGGATTAATTGACCATATAAGCATGGATTTATATCTGGACTCTCTATTCTCTTCCATTGATTTATGTATCTGTTTTTGTGCTAATATCATACTGGTTTAATTACTATTGCTATGTAGTAATAGTTTAAAATCAGAAAGCATGATGCCTCCAGCTTTGTTCTTCTTTCTTAAGATAACTTTGGCTATTTGGGGTCTTTTGTGGTTCCATATAAATTTTAGGATTGTTTGTTCTAGTGCTGTAAAAAATGTCATTGGTATTTTGATAAGAATTGCATTGAATCTGTAGATTGCCTTGTAGTATGGACATTTAAAAAGTATGAAAACTTTTACTCTAGGAGCATGGGGTATGTTGTTCCATTTGTTTGTGTTGTTTTAATTTCTTTCACCAATGTCTTATATTTTTCAGAGTACAGGCCTTTCACCTCCTTGGTTAATTTTATTCCTAAGTATTTTGTTCTTTTTGATGCTATTGTAAATTGGGTTGTTTTCTTAATTTCTCTTTCTGATAGTTTCTTATTAGTGTATAAAAATGTAGTAGATTTCTGCTCATTAATTTCATATCCTGCAACTATACTGAATTCATTTATTAGTTCTAATAGTGTTAGTAGGTTTAGGGCTTTCTATATATAGTGCCAGTTTTATTTATTTCTTTCCAATTTGTATGCTTTTTATTTCTTTTTCTTGTCTGATTGCTATAGCTAGGACTTTTCATACTATGTTGAATAAAAGTGGCAAGAGTGGGTATCCTTGTTTTGTTCCTGATCCTTTGTTTCAGCTTTTATAAGGTGTTTATTATTTTGAGCTATATTCCCTCTATATCTACTTTGTTGAGAGCTTTTAGGGGGGGGCATATACAAATATTAAATCTACAACACACACTCAATTCTGGGTCATACAGTCGCATATATTGAAACTGAAAGGAAAAAAACCTTCTTGGATAAATCTTCCTTTTGAAAAGACATTTATAATTTCCTCAGGATATTAATAGGCATTACAATCAAAATCAGAATAAGTCAATCAAAAGGCATTTCTATAATAATCAAATACTTATTTTGAAAGAAATAATATATATCATATTCAGAATTCTTTTATGTTTAGGATTCTTTTAGATATCTTGTAGTAATCCTTGTTCAGAAGTCTTTTAGATATCTCATAGTAACCCTTAGGACCCTATTAACATTTTCTTGGCTAAATAAGCTATCTATATATATAATATTAAGCATATATATATTTATTTCTTCTTTGTTGTTTACATGATTATGAATATAAAAATGATAATGTTAAATTTAGGAAATTTTGAGAATACTGAAAATAATAAAGAAATATATTATTATATAGTATATCGAGCTAGCCACCTTTAAAAAAATATATAGTAGCATAATTTCTTCCCATCCTTTTTTACAGTTTTTACATGGTTGACACTACACTGAACAGAGTAAGAAAAGAAGTGGCTCAACTTACTGAGTTCTTCCTAAGTACTGGGCAACCTGCTAAGTGCTTCACATACATGGTAACATCCTGTGAGCCATGTATGTTATGTCCATTTGACAGATGGAAAAACTGAGGACTAGTGAGTTGCCCAAGGCTATACAGCTAGTAAGTGGCCAAACAGACTTTAGCACAGAGTTGCCCAATGTTATAATCTATACTCTTAACCATTAGGTTTATACAATTTTCTTTACCATTGTAACTAATTTTTCATGTCGTTAGCAAAACATTACAAATATCATGTAAATGAATATTGTCAAAGCTCCTGTATGAGTAGGCCCATCTCACTGAAGACTTGCAGTCAGTATCAATATGTTAAAAATCTTTCCAAATTTTAAGAGCAATAACAGAATATCATTGTTGTTCAAGTTAAAATGTATTTGGTTACTAGAGAGTTGAATGTTTTTATATACTTATTAGGCCTTTGTATTTCTAAAGAAATATATTTCTCAATTAAGTACAATGTAAATCAGAAACTACAAAGTGACTTTTTGGAACAAACACCGTTATTACCACTTTGATTCTGGTTATAGGAGGGAGGTACAGTAGTGGGGTGTTGGAAGTCCTTGTGGAAAGATCGGAAAATATTTAGATTTGTTCTCTTTCATTATTTCAAATAAAACTAACTGAACAGCCCAGCCCACATGGTTCAGAGGTTCAGCATCAACCTATGATCCAGGCAATTGTGGTTCGATTCTTGGTCAGGACACATGCTCGGGTTGCAGGCTCGATTCCCAGTAGGGAACGTGTAGGAAGCAGCCGATCAATGATTCTCTCTCATCACTGGTGTTTCTATCTCTCTCTCCCTCTCCCTTCCTCTCTCTGAAATCAATAAAAACATATTTTAAAAAAACCTAACCAAATAAAATTAGTAAATCTATTATTTTTTGCCTGATATGGATTGTTGTTCTAATGGAGATGCAACAAGTAATTAGTATTTAATTTCTTATATATAAATCATTTGTTTAAAGTTCCTAAAGATAGTTGGATCTAAGACTTTAAAATCCTCCCCTTAAAATCTTGTTTACATCATTAATTTTTATATCTAAAGAAAAACAGTAAAGGGAAAAAGCATTTACAAAACAAACATAAATGACAACTAAACCCTTATTTGAAATACCACAAAATCAGGGATTAATGCACTTTTAATGCATTTCTAGTGCCTGGTTATTCTGACTTCCTCTCTAGCTACACTACTTTCACTGGAATCTAATACAACAGTTAGAGTGACTGGTGTACTTAGTTTGATTTATGTAGTGACAATACCTCAGTTATTCTCCTAGGCAAATCGTTTTCTTGAGAGTAAATCTAATTTTGGTTTAATCCCCTTCCAAGTAATTTTAATAGATTTTCTATATATCTTGACAAAGGTAATTATGAAAGTAAAAAACACACACCCTACTATGGATATATTATTATGAAATATAGGGAAAATATTACTTCCAAAAAGACATATACATTTTTAGTTGGTGTTAGTAAATTATGACCTTGGAACTTACAAGAATAATTTAGCACCTATAAGCCATAAAAGGATAAAGAGATGTATGGCTGATAGGCTGGGAATTCTGTGAATTGGGAGGGCAGTAGATGGGCAGCGATCTCTTGCTACCTGAAACATTCTGCCTGATGTACTGGTAACGTGGGCACTGTCTCAATGACTCATTTCATGGGAGAAGCTTTAATCTTTACCTCAACATTTAAGTACAATTTAAGCTGCACTTAAATATATATTTAATTTGAATTTACTGGATTAGATGGCTCAATTTTCCTTATGAAGAGCTGCCTTACTAACAGTTTTCTTAAAGTTTACTTCTCTTTTTATATATCAGCTTGGCTTGAGAGAACCAATCTAAATTGTATCTACAAAGGAAACAAACTGCATACTTTTTGTGTGTAAAAAATAACAAACCCCACACATTATCAGTAGTTGATATTTAAGGAATAACCTTCATTGGGAAAAAATCAAAAGTACCACAAGGTCTGAGCTTCTGATATTAGAGTTCCACCTAGATGAGCACATTGTGTATGTTATGTAAACATACATAGTTGGAAATTAGGTTGTACACATTAGTACAACCTTCCTAGAAAGTGATTTGGCAAATGTATCAAAAGTCTTAAACATCTTGATGCATAAGATACTCATTATAGTAATAATTACATTTTAACAACATGAAAAAAAGAAACATGATTAATTAGTAGGGAAAAGATTTGTGACAATGTTCAGTTAAAGCAGGATAGATGTATAATCTCAATGATGTTAACACATATATAAATGTGCATTTGTATCACATAAATATCTAAAGAGCAAAGTTTTTAGCAGGTATTTATCTCTCAGTAATAGAAGTGCTGATGAGTCTTAATGAAATTTAAATTCCGCCAGAGCACAGGATCTTGAGTTTAAATGAGCTGGCAGAATCATGCTTCTTAGGTCTTTTTAGTAACATCAAATCATAATAATTTGGTCACTAGGTTTTGGAAACACGATTAATGTATTTTCTGTCTCTGGAAGCTAAAAATATATGTAGATATCAAATCCTAGCTACAGTAAAAATTACCTAAAGGTGACTCTAGTATTTACAGATTACCAACAAGCCATGTTTTTCAGTTACCTTCTTGGTTTTTCTTTTCTTTCATTATCTCCTAAAAATGTAGAGTAAATCAAGGGAAGTCATCTTCATTAGAATTCATTCATTTCATTCATTCATTCATTCATTCATTCATTCATTCATTCAAGCTATTTTTAAGCACTTTCTATGTGTCAAACACTGTTTTTAGACACTGGGGATTCTTCAGTGAAGAAAATAAAGTACTTATCTGGTTGAGGAACAAATGTTATCTCTATCATGTAGTGAGAAAGTGTTATGAATAAAATAATATTCATTAGTATGCTATGCTATATAGATAATAGAAAAGTTATACATTTCTTTGTTTACCAAAGAATATAAAAGTATCTCCTTTATTTACTCTAAAGCATATAATTTTTCTTATTTATTTCACTAAGGAAATTGAAATTGCTTCATTACTTACCCCAATATTAAACATTCCTGTGAAATACTCCATATTTGCTTGAATGAACCAAACGTTGCTTAGACCTAGCTCGTCACTTCTCTTCTTCGCACGGATTAATGATAATTCCTTGTTTTCTATTAATATAACCTAGATTTCACCCAGGAAACAAAGCATATTCAGGAACATAATTCAGACATTAGGGCAAAGTATTATTACTGTATTTCACAGCTTTAATGATACAGAATATATCATATTGAGCCTTATCCTGTGCCAAGAAGTATGCTGGATAATACGGCGCAAAAATGAACAAGGTCCTCGAATTCTTGAAGCTGACAGTCATAGTGATGTAAGTAAAACAGGCAATTATAATACAGTGATAAGTGCTCAATAAAGACATGTAATATGTTATCGGACCACTGAGACTTGATGACTGAGGCAGGTTTTAGTCAATGCATATAGAGAAGTAACATATTAATCAAGGCTTGGACAATGAATGGAAATGAGCTGGGGCAGTGAAGGAGTATTTCAGGCAGACAGAGAAACGCGTGTGAAGGCCCAAGGTGAGAAATGCACTGTTCGTTTGAAGAACTGAGAAAGTTGGTGTAGCTGGGGCCCAGTGTGCGATGGTGATGGTGGGGGTGGGGGTGGAAATCAGGCTGGAGGGGCAGCAGGAGCCAGAGCCTGGGTGATAAACTAAGTTTCAGTTGCTGCAGAGTGTAGTGCGGATTGGTGGGGGTGAGGCAGAAGGCAGCCCAACCAGTTAGGAGCCTCACGGGAATCCAGGCCAAGGAAGATGGGAGAGGATCCTGCGTTTGGATGGAGAAGTGTGTGGAAGTGTCACTTTCATCGCTATCATTCCTAGTTCTACCCTAATTTCTTCCTCATGCTTGTCTTTACAGAAAAACCCTGGATCCTTTGTATAAATAAGCCCATCTGTAAGAGTGTACTTGGTGTCAAAGGCTTTCCACTCTTTATTTTAGCCAGGACTTCCCCTCTCCAGTTTGACTGTCTCCGTTCCCAGGAGAACTGTTAGGGAGGGGAAAAAAGACACCGTGTCCCTGACTGTTTCTCCAGGGTTCTCCCCTATGAGCTTTCTCCTCTTATTTCAACCATGAGATTGTTGCTTTTAAAATAATAAGGCAGACACCTGCCTGCTTCTCCCAGGAGTCCTTATTTATTTTATGCCTTACTTCCTAAGCAAATAAAATAATAATGCCATCCCTCCAACTGCCATCGCCCTGTGACATGTCATTCACGCCCGTCTACGAGTTCTTCCACACTCTTTTCTTCTGGGGGTGGAGTGATCACTGTAATTATTTTGCACCTTCTAGAGAGCTCACAGCAAAGAACGTGCCCCCAGTTCAATTGTAGTTTTTGAAAAATGACATCAAATTCTAGACTTTTATGTTAAAAAATGGTCACTGCAAAGAAATGACTTAATATGACAGAAGACTAAAAACAGCAAACTTCTAATAAAGGGACAAGGATTGTGTGAATAATGGTACATTTCCTTAAAAACATTATGGAGTCACATTTTCGTGATATTTTAATGGAAACATTTACAACTATTTGCAATAGGGAAAAACAGTTATGATACAATATTGAATAAAAACAACTAAAACTGTATTTGCATTTTTAGAATTTGCAACAATAAGTGTCCTCAAAGACAAGGACTTATTGAGAACATGGGAAGAAAACCATTACATGTATCTGTGCGGTAGCCTGGGGTTTATTTATTTTTTCTCTAAAAATGTTGTTATAATATCGATACAATGAATAAAAATCAAGCTACCAAAAGAATATGTTCAGGCGTGGCTGGGCGTGGCTCAGCGGTTGAGCATCCATCTAGGATCCAGGCGATCGCAGTTCGATTCCCAGTCAGGGCACATGCCTGGGTTGGGGGCTCGATCCCCAGTCGGGGGCATGCAGGAGGCAGCCGATCAATGACTCTCTCATCATTGATGTTTCTATCTCTCTCTCTCCCTCTCCCTTCCTTTCTCTGAAATCAATAAAGATATATTAAAAAAAAAAAAAAAGAATACGCTCAGGAAGTTTCAGAAGCTAGCATTTCCAGAACAAAATTATGTTGACAATTAAACTAGTTTTATCATTATTTTATTTAGCAATGGAATAGTTATTTCTTTTAAAAATTATTTTAAAATGTAAATCTTTCATAAAAGTTGAAAACTATTGTGATGCTACTTTGCATATGTTTCCTTAAGATTCTGAATCTTAGACGTGTAATTCAAAGGAAAAAGAGGATGCCTGTGCCACATACTTGACCTGGGTGAGCGATTATAAACTCAAAGAGCGGGGATAAGCCAGACTCCGCTACCTGACCCATGTCGTTTTCCCATGTTTTCTCTTATCTGTCACTCAGGCTTTACCTGGCATAACGGCAGCGTATGAGCGAGCACAATCCCAACGTGACCCTGAAAGCGGCAGAAAGAGAAACAGGTTCAAGTCGGTCCCCAAGGCCCCTGCTCCTTCTGAGATAACAATCTCATAACATAAAGTCACACAGTCTAGGAAAGGCTGAAGAGATACGTGAAGAGACACCATACCCCACCGCTGCAGAAATCCACAATTTTGTCACCAGGTTTGGCCTGATTTGTCACCACATAGACAAGGTTGTTTAACTGCTGCTGCTTCCTCAAAGCGCGATCGCTGGACATTTTACCTGGGAAAGACAGGCGAAGAAAATGAAACGTGAATGGTGGGGGACTGAGAAGGCGTGTGTGGAACAGACGCCGGTGAGCATGGAACAGACTGCCAGCGCGCAGGAAGAGCGGCGGGTCGGTAAATGAATTACAAGTCCCACATAATCCACTAGGAGAACAGAGAACTGGAACCCACGGATGAACTCTATTTTCGCTTATTTTTACTTTTAGTCTTATCCAACTTTTCTTTCAATAGCCACTAGGGGGAAAAAATGTCTTCTAAAGAGAGAAAACAGTAAGTGAAACATTAAGTTCAGAGTCATGAACAGTAACTGTTCAATACTTGCTTACTGGATGAATGAAAACAGTAATGGCCTCTTCCCTCTATGCCCCTCAGAGACCTACTGTAAAAATTACCTAATTTCAGCACCTTGCTTAAATCTCCTTGGAGAAAGGAGATCTATAATAAACAAAAACATTTTTTTATTTAACTGGCGCATCCTTACACTGGATTCTTCTGGTTAGGACACTTGAAACACAGGTGTTACACTGTCTGAAATATGTCAATGGTTCTCATATTTAGAGAGAAATGGGACTTCCCCCCTTTCTGCTTTGAAACTTTTTCCTCATGAGTCAGACGCAGAAATTTAATGCAATTAAGAGATTAAAGATTGGGTATTTCCAAG
Organism: Miniopterus schreibersii; assembly: GCF_964146895.1. Classification (NCBI taxonomy): domain Eukaryota; kingdom Metazoa; phylum Chordata; class Mammalia; order Chiroptera; family Miniopteridae; genus Miniopterus; species Miniopterus schreibersii. The sequence goes on along the minus strand of NC_138101.1, from coordinate 65,133,578 downwards.
AAGGAAATGCCTTAGGCCTAGCAGCATGAAAATATCTGAACTTTTAAAAGCCATTAGTCAAGCCCATGAATATATCTGCAGAAGAATGAATAAAATTATTTCTTTTTACATGTTTCAAATGTGCTTTTAAAAATAAGAACGAGATTAAGAAAACGTAAGAGGGCAGATTTCAGTGAAAGAGATTAAAAACCCAGATAATCTTTCTCGCTTGATCAACTATTATTTACAGATACCAAGGTTTCCCTCATTCCACTTTCACAGAAAAACAGCTTGTTTTTTCTCTGTTCTTCCTCCTCTGGCCCAGCCCATCCACACATCCCGCAGTGCTGCCTATGAAATCCGCAGCAGTGTAACAGGGAGACGGTATTTTCCCCCTGGCAGTTATATATACTATTTGAGCACTCAATAATTTTAAACTGGAAATTCAAAATGTTAAAAAGGCCGATTTATTCCTCTGTAAAATGAGGAATAATGGCTTTACAAATATCTTTCTCAATCGGTCACTCAACCAACAAATCAACAACCAACCAACTTAACTTACACAGAACTGTTCTAGACAATGTTAGGGACAAAGAGACGTATAGCCCTTGGTTGCTGTCCTTAATGAAGTTATACCTTGTTTAATTAGTATGAGACATTCATTATATTTGAGCTTAGAAAATGTATCTTATTAACCACACTGTATGATGTATTTATAGTGAAATGTTAACAACCACAACTTACAAAAATCCATATATTTTCATCAAAGCTTCTGAAGTGATTGCTAATACTTCCTATTTATATGATGCTTTAAAATTTATCAAGCACTTGCTCATTGGATACACCGTCTAACCTCAGAGCTCTGTCAGGACGCCACAGTGGGTGACAGTGTCCTTACTCTACAAATGAGGACACCAAACAGTAAAGGGGCTGCTCAAACAGCACTTGCTCAGAGACACACACAATTGGTAAGCGGTAAAGCTGGGGCTCTAACTAAGGATGTCTAACTTCAGGTTCAGTCTCCTTTCCAACGTGACCTGCTGTTTCTTAAACGGATGACTGATTTCAGAATTTCAGTGCTGGTGTCTTTTTTTATGTGTGAGAGTTCAAGGACATGAGGTGCTTTCTATCTGGGAAGTGAGGGATTTCCCTAGTAATTACATCTTGGGGAAAAAAATTAATCCTTCAGAGTCAGCCATAAAACACATTTTATTTCAGTTTTTCCTCTAAATAAAATCTCCAAGAGCAGGCCCACCAGTAAAAAGCATCAATTTAAATTTTGAACTTCAGCATTTTGGAACACACCACTCAGGCATTATTTGGAGGTCTGACAGGTCACTCCGTTTAATGGACTGGCCTTTGAGTGTTACCCTTCACAAAAAGAGACCATTTCCCCACCTTGGGACTATAAGCGACCTTTTTTATTGAAAGAAAAGTGACATGGAGAGGCCGAGCGATCAATTTGATGCAAAATCGGATTATCCAGGAGGAAAGAAATGAAAATAGATTGGGAAGATCTTTCATGTTCCAGCACAGCAGATGCTGACCAGAAATAGCATGCACCTTTACCTCTTCCTGTCTAATTCTAGAGCATCTTTTAGAAAGCCAACAATTAAAAAATATTTAGGCGAAACGGGGGGCAAAAGTTGGGGAAGGTATAGTCACATTATTTGCCAAATCAAAACCTCTGCTTTGTTTATTATAGAAGAGGTTACAATGAATAGTGGAAATTTTATAACCTTCCTATTTTTGTTACTTTTCCCCCCTCTAAGATGAATTACACATTCTGACTTCAGAATACCAGATCCCAGAGTTAACTGAATACATATATTTTCATTTCGTTCAAATACTATTTACACCACCAAACAGAGTAAACGTTACTTTGCTCTGGAATTCAGTTTTTTATAAAAGTTCACAATATCTTCCAAGTGGCCCACAAGACCAAACTCAAATGCTTTAGAACAAAAATGTTAACTCTAGAGAACAGTTTAGGTATTTATTTCTTCCTCTTTTTCAGAGGCTGGAGTTAACAACACTAAGGTAGCTTAGTAGTTACATTACCTTCTTGAGATTATTCAAATAACCCTCAATTTGACTCTTAATGTGTTGTGTTTCACAGTATTTAGGGTAAATGATATATCCAGTAGCTCAAAATGTTGAGTGCTTGCTTTTCCAGAGTCAGGCGATTTTTTTTAAATAGCTTCTTTTGTGTATACTATTCTAATTCCTACTATGATCTGACCCACAGGTTTCTTGTTTGATTTTTTAGTGTATTTTAATAAAATAAATGAAAATGGTGAATATCTAAGACGACATGCCCCAAATTCTTTGATAATATGAATACTGTTAATATGAGGCTCCACCCATCAGGAGGCATGTCTATTCCCTTAAAGTTGAGCTCCAGGACTACTTGCCCAGTGTCACACAGAGCGACACTGCCTGCTTCTGTCTGGCAGCTTCCACTTCCTGTGTGTTGGGGACACTTGCTCTGAAAACACAGCACCACGTCAGGGAGCCCAGCTTCCCCAGCTGATGCTATGCAGACGGCAAGCTTTCCCACCAAGCCCTACTTACGTTGCAGATTTGTGAATAAAATCAGTGATTGCCATTTAAAGGCACTAAGCTTTGTAGAGGTTATTTATGCAGCAAAAGAGCATCAGAACGACACCCTAGCATTGGGCTTGTAAGGATTATCATCCAGGAGTAGTATTTATTGGGGCACCTACCTATACATGAGGTGGTCCTGGATACTGTGACAATAACCAAAATAGAGAAATAACGGTTATTATACCTGAGAGCTAACACTCCAAGGCAGTGGCATTCATTACAAGTTACACAGGCACTGTATAAACCTCAAAAGGCAGTCTTGAATCCAGTCCTACTCTTCCTTTCATCTTTTTAATGGTCCTAAACCTTGTGGGACTGACTGTAAAGAATGCTGGGATCTCAGCAGCAAGGGATGGTGGAAAGAAGACGACTGTGGGAACTAACCCAGCTATAGGCATGGGTAGGAATGGGGGCACTGATCCAAATCAGTATTCAAAAGGGACTGAATTGGGACAAGTATTGATATCTACACAGGTCCAGCAAGAGTAGTCTTTTTTAAAAAAAATATTTCTTTATTGATTCTAGAGAGAGGAAGGGAGAGGGGGAGAGAGAGTTGAAACATCAATGATGAGAGCGTCGTCATTGATCGGCTGAGAGCCCGCAACCCAGGCATGTGCCCTGACCAGGAATCGAACCGCGATCTCCTGGGTCCTAGGTCGATGCTCAACTGCAGAGCCACGCCTGGCCGGGCAAGAGTAGTCTTTAGCAGTGGCCTCGCCAGTAGGGTTGACGGAAAGGGAGAAATAAAAAGCACTAGGAAGAGGAAGCTTGTGCCACAGGGACATGTAGGCGGCCAGGGCTTATCCTAAGTCACAAGAGAGGACAGTTCTAAAAGAGCAAGAGGCCGCATTGAAACTGCACCAGTTCGGAGGTCGGAGTCTACTGACATACGGATACATTGGTTCAGGGCCTGGGCAGGGCAGGTGAAGGCAGGAAAGGACATTTTTTCCTAAACCGGAATTTTGAATCTCCCTCCCTTTCTCTGACTCTTTCATTATAATCTCTGCAGAGTGATTCATTAACTTAGCAATTTTTTTTGTAAGCACTCACATGTCTGGCCTCGATCGAGGTGCTAGGACACAATGGAAAACAAGGGCGATTCTTACATTCCAGTGAATGGAGTTTAACAACAAAAATTAAATCAAGTGGTAGATTATATAGAGAGAATTCAAATAAAATGATACGGTTGATACTGACCGTGGGCGTCTCAGATTAAGTAGCCTGAAAAAGCCTCACCGAGCAGGTCATGAAGAGGTCTGAGTAAGAAGCTAGCTATGGAAACAAGAGACCAGGGACTGCCGACAAAGGGAACTGCCTGTGCCGCCTTCAGCGGGAGAGGAGCCAGCGATGTTCGAGGGAGAAAATGACAATTCTATACATTTATCCTCCCCATGAATATATATAAAGTCACTGAATGGGTATCCTTCTTTGCTGGCGTTAGCACTGCTGAGTGACCACTATGTACTAAGCATGTTTTGTTATTTCAGCGCTTTGTCCCAAGGTGGGTCCTGTTGCTGCAGTCAGGTGAATAGCCCCGGTCACACGGTTACTCCATGGGGAAGCCAGTTTGAATCCTGCCAATCTTACTCCGGGGCTGTGTTCCTATCTACCACATCTGCTACCCCAGGAATCACAAACCCTTAGCAGTAAAATATTTTTAACAGGACCCAAATATATATAGGACTATCATTTTTTCTGTTAAATATTAGTAAAGTTTACTACCTTTTTTTGAAAAAAAAAATAAACATAACTTTTTTCTATTTTAGCGTGTACTATGCTCCTCCCATATGTGGTACAGATGTATGTTTCATCTGTATTTTGACACCAGAGAGATTTGCATCACTACTGAATATCATTTGTTTATATTTTGATAATATACTTAATTCTGATCTCAGCATCAGCGTGAAAAGCATGCTAGAGTCCATTTTTCAGGGAAATGACATGTGGTGGGAGTGCTGGAGTTGAAGCATATGTGTATAAATGCCTTTAATCTTGGTGGTTATGGTATATTCAGGGCAAGTGCTCCTTTTGGTCATAACCAAGGTTCAATTAATACTAATATTCCTATGTCTTCCCTGCTTAGACTTTAAAGTGCAAAAATAATGGTCAATAGCTGGTTAAAAACTATAGCATGGTATGCACACAGGTACATATGCACAACGAACCCACCAAATAACCAAAATAATCCCAGCACCCTGGACATCTGTTTGTTAAAGGAATGCTTCCCATGTTCTGATGATTATTAAAAAGAATTTTCAGAAACTCAGAACAGAAGAAACTGGAAGTAAATTTGAAGTAAGTTGGGATGGGTAAACTTTTCTTATTAGAAAGATGTGTCTTATCTCTCTTCTCTCTTTTCCCCCTCTTACAGTTTGAAATACCGTATCTATACCAATGACAGCTAGATCTATAGTTCAGCTCACACTGCTCTCGGAGCTCTACCTCAGATGCTGATCAATCAGGATTTTCCAATTGCATCCTTAATATCTCTGTCTGTGCCATTCAGGGACCTCAAACCCAACATGTCCAAAACAACCACACTCATTTATCTTCCATCATGAAACATGTTTCCTTTTTGGTCTCTTCTCTATTTGTTAATGGTACTATCATCTAGTCTTCTTTCTCCACCCACAGCCATATCCTCAGTTCACATTCTTATTATTTCTCACCTTTATTACTGCAATAGTCTTTGAATTAAACACTCTGCCCTATAGTCTCACCCTTTCATGCCCACTCTTCTTCTTTTTTTTAAATAGGCTTTTTAACACCTTTATGATTTTTTGTTTTTTAAAGAGAGACATGAAGGGAAGAGGGAGAGACAGAAACATCAATTAGAGAGAAACATCGACTGGCTGCCTCCTGCACGCCGCCTGCTGGGATCAAGCCAGCAACCTGGACACGGGCCCTGACCGGGAATCAATGGGCTACCTGTTGGTGCCTGTGAGGGTGCTCAACCAACGGAGCCACACTGGCCAGGCTCATGCCCATTCTTTTAAAAATGCAAGCGTGTTCGTGCCACTTCCCTTTCTAAAAGTCTTCAGTGGCTCCCCGCTTCTGAGAGAGTAGATTTTAAAAACTGAGACTACATTGTCTGGCCCAGCTCACTTCCTGCCAACCCTTCACTCTGATATTCTCAGCAACGTCTGGGCAGAATAACCACCGGTTATTCTCCAAACACACCCTGCTCTATCATCTTTCTGATGTTTCCGACATCGCTTTGTCCTGAATACCAGTATCCCAGGAATTCCAAACAGTTCGTAGAACATTTGTCCCTCAAAATATTAAGAGATAGTGGGGGGGGGGGGGAAGAACCAGTGTAGAAACACAGTATTTCCCACAATTGCTTGACAACTACATGCTGTTACTAATTCTCTTTAGGAAATATTTTAGGAATTCACTTTAGGAAATACTGCTTCGTCCTGTCCTAAAAATGCTTACTTACCCTTCAAATTCAGTTCCAATGAATGTAGTGAGGTAACAAAGACATGGAACAGATTCTTTAGGCTACAACCATTCCACCTCAAGACAACTGTATTTCCCAGGGACTCCAGAAAGTACTTAACACAAAAACCCAGTCACATGCTGGTTCAGCTCAAGTCACTGAGTCAGCAATAAAAAGAAACAAGAGGCACCAAAAACATTTTTTCTTGACAGTGAGTTATAAAAGCTATGTTTAGAAGCTCAAGGATGTTAGCTATCATTATATTTTTTCTTGAGTCCTGCATTAACCAGTCCTCCCTTGTCCATGGGGATATGTTCTAAGACCCCCCATGGAAGCTAAAACCTCAGGTAGTACGGAACCTATGGGTACTATGGCTTTTTCCTATACATACATGCCTATAATAAAGTTTAATTTGTAAATTTGGCACAGTAAGAAATTAACAACAATAAGTATAATAAAATAGAACAATTATAACAATATACTGTAAGGAAAGTGATGTGAACCTGGTCTCTGTCTCTCTCTCTCTCAAAATACCTTCTTTCATGGATAGAAGATTCATTCCGACCATAATCTTAGCAACTTTAGCATACGATTGTTGTGTTTCTTCCCTTGCTAAGTTGAGAACTTTCACCCTTTCACTTAAAGGAAGTGCTTTACAGCTTCTCTTTGGCATATACGAATTACCAGCATCACGAGGCTTATGCTTTGGGGTCGTTATTAAGTAAAATAAGGGTTCCTTGAACACAAGCACTGAGATACCACAGCAGGTGGTCTGATAAGGGAGCTGGCTGCTAAGAGACTAAAGACTAACAGTGGGGAGCAGACACAGCTTCCGCGTGCGGGACAAAGCGATAGTTCACGTCCCGGCTGGAAGGAGCAGGACAGCCTGAGATTTCCCCCCCTGCAACTGAAAACTTAGGAGTTGTTTATTTCTAGAAGTTCCCATTTAATATTTTTGGACTGGGTAACTGGAACCACAGAAAGTAAAACAACAGATACGGGTGGATCTACTATTAGTTAGGTAAAAAAATGAAATGACATATTTAATGTAAACTTTTAAGATATTGTGAGAACACAAAGTCATAAGGAGTGTTTGCCACAGTTAATCTGGATGCAAGTTTAATAATATACTGATATAGCCAATTGCTTATGAGAACCCTTGAGGATAATGCTTAAAATGAACATTTATGAATGCCCAGTGAAATATACAATATAAGCTAATGGACCATATAATCTAAATATCTGCACATGAATAGCCGAAAATCTATCATCTGATGCTCAGGATATAGACATGGTAGCACAGGGCATTTATGAATAACGCCTGCACATCTGCATTCCCACAAAACAGGCATGTGAATTTCTTTACTCTGTAAGACAGAAATGCGTATCTTGGTCACTTCCAAGTACTGCTAAAACCAGATTTGGAGGCTTATGTATTTCCTGTCATTGTATAGATCCCATATATATGATACATAGAGAAACCAAACATATATACCTAAAAACTCCAGGAGATGGTAATCAACATTTCATTAATTTAATCTTATAAACATGTGATTGGTTTTTTTTTATTTCAAGTTAATAAAAGAATTGAGAACTTTCTCCCTTCATAAGCTAGTGGAAAACAGGTAGGCTTCCTAGAGAATTATGTAGGACATTAAAATAAATACTGTTGTATTGACAGGCTTTAAAATTCATAAATGGGTGATTTAGTAAAAGACTTTGTACTTTTCATTTATAATAAAAAAAATACTAGGTTAAGATATGAGAATTTTAGTTGCCTTTAAGGAATCCTATCCAAACACTGAGAAAAACATATTGGGATTAGTGAAAAGTAGCAGCAAAACTATAAATAACATTAATTTATACAACCCACAGAAAAATATATTTTTTCTAAAGTATACTGTAAAACAATGTGTCAAGAGGAAAGAAAAGCAGTTATTAAACTAAAACTTTTACTGGTAGTAGAAAAAAATCATTTTCTTTTCATCATTAATAGAAGATAAGAGGAATTCCAACAGCCAATTAACAAATATTAGGTGCCTACTATGTGCTAAGCACTGCTCTAAGGGCCGGGGTAGAGTGGTCCCTGCTGCCATGGAACACACATTCCAGTGGGGTAGACAGACAATACACACAAAGTAAATGAATGTGTACTACGCAAGCTAAGAAAAAAGAAACAGAGGAGGAACACAAAGAGGGAGAGGAGAATTATTCTGGAAAGGAAAATCTGAAGAGGTCTTTCTGATAAGGTGACATCTGAGATCTGAATGAAGTGATGTATACGGATTATCTTGGAAAATTGGTGTCCAGAAAAAAAGGTGTTATAACAAATAGAGTCAGTAAACAGGAGACTGGCAGAAGAGAAGGTTGAAGTAGCCAGAGGCCAGAGAATGGAAGGCTTTAGAATCTATGTAAGAACTTTGGATTTTATTTTGAATTAGATGGATTTTGTAACGTTACTTGACCTTTATAAAAGGATTTCTCTGGGCAAGCAAGGGTAGAAGTGGGGAGTCTGATTAGGACGCTGTAGTAGTCAAGGCCAGACAGGAGAGCTGCTCAGACTAAGGATGCAGCAAGGGAAGGTGTGAGACGTGGTTAGGGTTAGTATATATTTTAAAAATAAAGCTGACAGAATTTTCTGATGTGCTCGATATAGAGGGCAGGGAGAAGTCAAATATGACTCCAGAATGTCGGGCCTGAGCAACTAGAAGAATCCAAGTGCCGCATGTTGACTTGTTGTAGAGGTATGAAGACTAAATCCTGAGGTTTTCCCATGTTTACAGATTTGGAAGCTGGAGAAGAACCAACAAAGGAGACCAATAAGGTGTCAATCTATTGCTTTCTCAGAGGCCAACTAAAGAAAGTATTTCAAGGAGATGAGAATGGTTGATTTTGTCAAATGCAGCTGATATACCTGGGAAAGTAAGGACTAAGACTTGCCCATTAGATCAAGTAAATGGAAGTCACTGGCGACCTTCACAGCCAATGGAGTGATGGACTGATGATGGAGAAGCCTGATTATTGTGGGTTCAAGAGACAAGAACAACTAATAAATGTACAAGCACAACAGAAGCAGGAAATTACCATTTTGTAATGACCATAGTAATAACTGGTTTGGGTCAGAATCAGCAATGGATGCTAAAACCCTTGGTGAAAATCTACTGGGGAACAAGGCAGTTTCAAAATAGCTTACCAGAGATTATTTATTATTACGAAGGGAAATCAGTACCTTTATGATGGAGAAATCTGAGAGACACCATCTTAAACAAGTGATCAAACTTATCACAAATAATGTGTCAAACTGATATCTTGTGGTAGCTGCTAAGGTGTACTCAGAGGGGTACAACATCAACTCCATAGTATGCTTGCCAAAAATGTTTAGAGGTCATTTTATTGTAGACTTGCCAACAGTTTAACCTCTGTCTAATAGAGGAAACAGATAAATTCAAATTGAGGATATTCTGCAAAATATTTAGTCTAGATTCTTTAAATATAGTCAATGTCATAAAAGAAAAAATATTTATAAGGCTAGGATTCTAGATTTAAAAAGACTAAAGATATATGATAAATAAAAGCAATGCATCATCCTTAATAGAAACTGGTTATGAAAGAAACAGAGAGCATTATTGAGCAATTGGGAGAAATTGAGTATGGCCAGTAATTTTGATAATATTATTACATTAATGTCAAACTCCCTGTAATTATTGGATTGTGGCTTATAGGAGAATGCCCTTATTCTTAGGACATATGTGAGGAAGTATGTTGGGGTGAAATGTCACAATTCTGCAAGGATCTCTCAAGTTATTTTCCGCAGGAAAATAATTGTATTAGATATAAAGTAAGTAAAACAAATTAGTAAAATTTGGTGAATCTATATGAAAGCTACACGGGCACTCATTGTATACTTATGCAACTTAAAAAAAATAGGTTTGTAAATTTTAACAAAAGATAGGGCAGAGAGTGGAGAAAGAGAAGATGACAGCATAGACTTTTAAGACATACTGTTCTAAAGGGGAGCAGGTAAATGGAACGGCAGCTGTAGGACTAAGTAAGGTAAGAAAACATTTAAAAAAAAAAAGAAAGACATTTCAGCATTTTAAAAATATGATAGGCATGATCCAGGAGAAAAAGAAAAACTACTGGGGGGGGGCATGAGGGGATGAGATACAGTGCACAGTGAAAGGTTTGGGCTTAAATGGGAATAGGGCAGGAGCACCTGTAGTGTGAGGATACAGAAGCTGGTGTGATGATACATTTGCTGATGGAAGCATGTAGAATTCTGTTTGTTTTCACTTTTCATTTCTAATCCACGAATTATTGGAGGAAGTACTGAAAGTATGAAGAGAAAAGATATGATATGACTCGAAAATCTTATATAAGGATTAGTAGTACTAAGGACTCACTTCCTTAGAAAAATCTATATAATTATAAAGATGGAAGAAACCCTATAACTAACTCCATCTAATCCAGTCATTTTGTAGGCAAAACAAAATGGAGACTTGGATATCCTATTATAATTGATAGTTGAGAGTAGGAAAAACAGATAAAGTAGAGATAATGAACATGGTTAACTGACCAAATACAATAGTATTAGAATAGAAACCATTTATCATAATCTCCTACTGGGAATACCACGCCAAGTACTCTGTATACATTACTACTTGTATCGAAACTACTTATATAAAATGATATAAGAGGTTTGCATTTTATCTTTCATTTTCCATATGAATAAAAGAGGTTCCCAAAATTTAGATACCATCCCCAAAGTCACATAGCTATTTTCACAAGTGGATGAAATTGATGCTTGTAGTGCAGTAATCACAGGCTTACTTGAAGGGATTCTCAATGAGACTTCAAACTCTAGTATCTTATCCAAGTCTGCAAATGACTCTAGAGCCCCTTGTACCTAGTACATTTTTAAATATGTTTATTGAATCAAACACTTTGGTAACCTGAAGCCTATTAAGAACCCTAAAGCTACTCAGGGCACGGTGCTGACCATCAGATATTTAAGGGAAAAGGAGAGGTGAATGAAGAAGGAACGGCAGCAGGAACTGAGGAAGTGAATACACGAAAAGTCGACGGAAGTTTCCTCATTGATTAAATACATGGTGAAGAAAACCGGACTCAATGCTGATGGATATGAAAGTATCTCTAACAGACACAATGGGAAAATTTCTAAGAAAACAATGTTCCATACATATATGAACAATAAGGGCTTTTACATACTGAGAGGCAAGGCCGAGGAGGCAGGAGGAAAAGGTCTGAATTAACTGGCATTTTATAAGTTCTCACATAACAAGTGGGAGCTTAGAGAGTAAAACTTTCATTGCTTCACTTTAGTGCAGTGCCAGTCCTTTAATCCCTTCCTGACCTATTTTTATTCAGCACTGAAAAGGGCACATTGTTTGATTTGGGTATTAGCTTTTAAGGAGATTAGTTTCCAGGAAAAGTAAAGAGGGACCCTCATACAAGGCATCGGAGTGCACTGTGTTCCCAAACCCCCTATTAAAAAGAAGTAGAAAACAAAACAGAACCCAATACTCATTCCCTCCCAAAATTACAGACGACAATAAAAATCATTTCGTATGAAAAAATATTTCTCAATGAGAAATATTTGTCTTCTAAGTTTTAACCAAAGGGAAGCTAAACCCATTTATTTATAAGCAAGAAATAAAAATTAATAGATTTTTCTTCTTAATTATACATGTCAATCTGCATTAGATTAATCATAGATTATAATGCAATTAAAATACAAACACAATGGGCAAGTACATCAAGCTTCTTAAATCTTCACTTAATTTAATTTTTCTTAGAGATTTCTGGCTTGAACTTAACCCTTCTGAAAAATTTGTCCATTCATTCCAAGTGGATACAGATTTTTTTCAGCCCTAATAGTTTTAACATCTCTTTTATAACAAATATTTTGTAATATTCTCCTTAGCTATACTGAAATAAAATTCAAAGATAACACAGCTTATCTATAGATATAATCTGAATTAAAATAATCAGCTATAATATAAAAACTAAATATTGTATAATAGAATAGTACTGTGATATAGATACTTAGTCATGACCACTAAAGAATCAAAATGCCCCCACAAATTTCTAAAACACCCGCAGGGTTTAACACTAAATATTATGACATGTAAATTTTCTGAATTAGGTGACATTCTCTCTAGAATTTAACGCAACATTTTGTTACTGACAGTTTGCTCTTAAAGTACCACCAACTTTAGAAGACAGGTTTTCACACAGCATATCCCAATTTAGGGGATTTGACTTCTATTTCGAAAATTCTCCATTATAAAAATCATCTTATGTACAATAGTACCCAACATTCCAATATAAAGGAATTTCTTTAGGTAAATAAATAAATATTGTTTAAAAATGAGCTCCTTGATATAGTCATCTAGTTATTTTTGTGTTTCTAGATAACTGAAAACAACCCTCTTAACAAAATTTTTTTTGTTATTAAATATTTCATACATACAAATTTATTTTATATGTTACAAATAATAATATTGATGATAAAATGAATACAGGGTATCCAATACCCAGCTTAAGAAATAGAGCATTACTAATATTTGTGAAGTCCGATGTATGTGTCCCTACTCAATTTTACCACCTTCACCTTTCCCTGCCCTGAGACAAGTACAATTCTGCATTTTGTGTTTACCATTATATGGGTTTTCTTTATAGTTTTACCACATAGACACAGATCTCTAACACTATATTGTTTAGTTTTGAATATTTCTAAAACTTAGAAAAATGGAATTATATTGCATACATTTTTTTGCAACTTGCATTTTTCACTGTTTGTAAGATTCATCCATGTACGTATATGAATCTCTGTTTTCATTATTGTAAGTATTTCATTGTAAAGCTGTAATATAATTCATCCATTTTCCTGTTGACAGTCATTTGCAATGCTTCAATATTTTTGCAATTACAAACAATCGAAAACATTTCTATAATTTTGAAATTTCTTAAGTTGGCTGCATATTTGTTAGCCTCCTTTTAAAAACGTGAATACAATTCAATCATTCCTTAATGAACCCAAGGCATATTTATGAATATCAATAACATACCATACAGCATTATAACAATACCCTCAGAGGTTACAGAAATGTATATTTTACTTTTTACTGGAATTAGTAAATTTAGTCTGCTTTTTTATAGTTCTCCCTTACTCTCCAGCTATTGGCAAGAAACTTCTTGCTGCTACAATGTTTATTCTAACATTCTCTATTTTCAATTTCTTCCCTGTAGACCTGAGGCCCAGCCAATGAAATTCGAGTGTAGTGCCAAAAAGGAGAAAAAATAGATTATGACCAAAAGACCAAATGGGAGCTTTTCTAGGGGGAATGTGTACTACCATGAGACGAAAATGGTATTATGGAAGAAACAAAGATTTGGGTATTTCAAGTTTGGCTCGGGCATTTATTAGCTGTCTGACCTTGTCAAGTTACCCAATCTTTCTGAGTACTTGCTTTCTCATCTGTAAAAAGCATAATAAACCCATCTGATAGGCTATTGTGAGAAATAAATAGTGCAGTAGCAGAGTCCCAGCTAAGCCACTGGCCCTCAGTAAGTGCCGGCTGCTTCTTCCTTTCTATTCAGTTCACATTAGAGGGTGGTACTTGCCCAACCACTTCAAGAGACCAGAGACCTATTGGCTTACCGCCTGGGTCATAGGCGTGTTCTACAGAGTTCCAGAAACACGACTTCCATGGAGGAGAGATATTATTATAGCTTTAAAAATCACAGCAAGTACCTCATTGCACATGTTAAGAAGCAGAATTACTGCTGCAGACAAACTGAATTATGACTTCAGAAAACTTCTCGGAAAAAGGGCAAAGAAAAAAAGAGTTCAAAAGAAGAGATGCAAAAAAGGTGATGAAGAGAAAATGAGGAGTCCATTTATGGATAACCAGTGTTCCTGAAGAGAAGACCAGAATAAGTGGAACGAAAATTTTATTCCAGGAAATACTGTCTTGGGGGATCAAAACTTTCCTAGACAGAAAATAGACATAAATTATATTTGAAAGAACTCACCTGCTACAGCAAACTTAATGAAAAGACTAGTGAGTTTCCCAAGGAAAAAATACTGAACTTAAATACACAGAATTTGATCAAATGAAAGATTTCAAGTATTATGGCATCAAGGCAGGATAACTGGCCATCTGCTTACATAGAAAAGACAGGCTGGCCTCAGATTTCTCTACGGCACCACATGCCACATAACAGAGCAATATTTAAAAGAGTTTTGACAGAATGGTGTTGTGCCTAAACAGTTCTTTACATAGCTACATTTATCTATGAAGGCAACAGAAACATCATCTCTAATACACAAGTATTTAGAAAATCAACTCTCCCTCTGTGAGGAAAAGAAGAAACAATGGTATCGTTGTATGCCAGGCTCTTGCTTGTCCAAATAGTTCTTACATATTTTCTCAATTCGCCCTCATAACACTAATCATCATTTTACAATGGAGAAATTTATATCCTTCATTATGCCCATTTTACAAATGAGAAAATAGTATGCTCAGAAAAGTTTATTAACTCGCCTGAAGTCACAGTAAGTGCAAAAAGGGGGGCCAGAGCTACACCTGTCAGACTTCATAAATTTGGCTTCATAAGCACCCATGGAATGGTTCTTGGAAGAAAACATTTTTTTTAAAAAAAGAAGAGTAAACATAAATTATTACAAGGAAATAACAGCTCATTTTATGTAATCTTGGTGTGGATAACCTTTCTAAACTTGACATCAAAAGCTTACTTTGAATTTTATTTACTATAAATTTTTATTCCTGACATAATTACCCATTTTTCTCTTTGTTAAAAAAAAGGGGGGGAATACGGCAGGCTCACTACAGCAGAAGGGTGAGTCAATAATATACTAATGAACTTCTTACAGAAGTCCTGTTACCCGTGATAGACAACTGTTTACTTCTTAATTCAATCTTATAAAATTAGAGTCTTAATCTGTCATTCTCTTATATTAAAGAAACTTCAAAGAAGAAGAAGACATACCTTTTACTCCTTTACCCCCAAATCCTAGCACAATTCATTTAACAAGACATCTTGATATCTCTAAGGCCTAGAGTAGGACAAATGAAATAGTCAATCCTCATTGTTCACAGATTCTGTATTTGCACATTTCCTTACTCACTAAAATTTATTTGTAACCTCCACATCAACACTTGTGGTGTTTTTGTAGTCATTTGCGGCCATGCACAGAGCAGCAAAAACTATGAGTGGCTGAGGTTAAACCCGGCCGAGGTTAAACAAGGCCATACTCTGCCTGCCAGTTTTAGTTTGAGTACTGTAAACAAGTGTTCTTTTCATGGTCTATTTACTGCCATACTTTTCCGTATTTTGGGGCTTTCTTGCTGGTGATTTTGCTATTTAAAATGGCCCCAAGCATAGTCCTAAAGCGCTGTCTAGTGTTCCTAAGTGCAAGAAGGTTGTGATGTGCTTTACAGAGAAATATGTGTGTTAGATAAGCTTCATTCAAGTGTGCATAACCATGCTGTTTGCTGTGAGTTAATGTTAGTGAGTCAACTATACATATTAAGTAAGGTGTCTTTAAACAGAGACATCATAAAGTTAGCATTGATCAGTTGTCGAAAATGGGACAAGAGTCTTGCTGGAACTGAATCCTATATTTCCCCAGGAGCAAAGGTGCAGTACTTGCCAAGCCGGTGTTCTCAGTGATTTTACAGGACATAACTACCATAATAACCATATTTATTGGGAAACTCTTATGTATCAATAGCAACTGACCTCACCATAAAATATAGATGGCCAGAATTAATAATAATAATGACAAAAATTCAACTAAAACAAAATGATGGGGGGAAAAGATAAGAAAAAGATGAACAAGAATATTCCAGGCAAAAAGAAATGAGTTGCACTATTAATCTCATGTAAAAGAATTCAAGGCTAAAATAATTAGCACACTAATAAGAGGTAGACTCTACTGGGATGCAGCAAATTGTGAATATTTGTGCACAGAACAGCAAAGTGTCAAAATATAGAAAAGAAATAATTTAGGAAGAAAAAAGATTTTGAGACGCCATTATCAAAGTGGAAGCTATAATACACATTATACAATTCAATCAACAAAATGTAAGTAAGGGGACTGAGTGTTTGAATATTGAACAAGGCAATCTATAGATATTTATATGTCTGTGTACATATATAGGCAATTGGCTCCCTAACTGTATGACTTCCTACTCAGCCCCTGCCACTTATTGCTAAGGGAATTAAAGACTTAATGTTTCTAGGTGTATCCAAAGAATCTAGGATATTTTATTTATAAACACACATGCACACATATAAATTTTGTGTCTGGCATAGATGGGATACACATTTTTAGATGCACATCAACATTTACAAAATTGATCATGCACTGGGTTAGAGATTCTGATCACAATTCAATAAAACCATCAAAACAAATAAACACCAAATACCTGGAAATTTAAATACTCCATAAATAACTCTAGGATGAAACTATTAATCAAAACGGAGCCACATATGATTAAGAAACAACTAACAATGAGAGTAGTATATCAATACTTATTAGATACAGCCAAAGCATGTCTCAGAACGGAGTCTAGAGCCTTTATTAGAAATATCTCTATTAGAAAACAGGAAGCCTAGAAATATCAATGACTTAAGCACTTAATCAGAAAAATCAAGTAATAAATAATCACAATATATAAGAAAGAAAATAAGATAAGAGCAGGGATAATAAACTAAGAAAAGCAAACATGATAGAAATAAAAAGAAAATTCCAACTCAAATTATGGAAATAGGGAAAATTTGAATCAATTTTTTCATATATGACTATACTTTGCTGGTGAGAATATATTTAACAATAGAAGACATTCTATAGTCCACAGAGTTATTAAACATTTGAACAATTTAGGAAAAAACACACTAAAGATAGTAAGATGTATGTATGCTTTTTTAGTAGACTTAGTTTTTTAGAGCAGTATTATGTTCACGGCAAACTGAGCAGAAACTACAGAGTTCCCAGATACCTTCTGCGCCTCCACATGCACAACCTCTACCACCATCAACATCCCTGACCTCAGTGGTCATCTGTTACAGCTGAGGAACCTACACTGGGACATTGTTATCACCCAAAGTCCATAGTTTCCATCAGGGGTCACTCTACGTGTTGTACATTCTAAGGTTTTGACAAATGTATACGAACATATATCTACAATTGTACTATCTCACAGACTAGTTTCCCTGCCTAAAAACCCTCTGTGCTCCACCTGCCCATCCCTCCCTCCCTGCGCACCCCTTGGCAACCACTGCTCTCTTTGCTGTCTCTGTAGCTTTACCTTTTTCTGAATTTCATCCAGTTAAAATGTGTTTTTAATATTATACAGTATTTCATGAACATGACTAAGAAAACATTATTATATAGATTAATAAGGGTTAAAATATTTTATGAGCTGTTAATTTTCTGTATATTTCCCAGATCTCCAGAGTATAAACAAACAAGTCATTTTTGGACATGGAGGAAAAAGCAGCTCATTTCTTTCCACACCAAATTAACCCACAAATGCAGTTTCACAACAACTTAAAATATGTTCTCAAATTCTTTCACATTAAAGCTAATTCTATTAAAATCCAAAATACTGGCAGTACATGTTTCCAGCATTTAAGCTTTATGACATTATAATTTAGTGGGCACACCCTACTTAATAAGTCCTTAATCCAACTTCAAAAATAAAGTAAAAATAAAAGAGCACAGCATAGCTCTGTCAGGGTGGGCTTCATGCTACACACACAGAATTTATACAAATCAAAAATATCCAGAGACCCATTAACCCCTTTTACTGACTTGTGGAAAAGAGACTTAGATTTTGTCTGGGGTGGGAGCTGAAAAGCAAGATTATATAATGCGCTGAGATTTGAAATAGAAGCTGTACACGATAAAGTACATTCCTGTAATTATGCATGTAAAACACAGGCATCGTGCTGGGAACAGTAAATATGAAATAGAAGTTGAATTTAAAGTCAAGGCAAACATTTATTTGCAACTCAATCCAATTCAGTAACACCAAAATGGTGCATGTGTTAGGATGAATTCTGTTGGTTCCTCCCTTCTCTCCCTTCTTTACTTTTTCCTTCCAATATTTGTTAAGTTCCTAACCAGTAAGACAAACACTGTCCCTGATCAAGGTGCTTACAGTCTAATGAAAATATATTGTATTTAGAATTATGAGAACAGAAATACAACTGAGAACCAAGGGAACTCCTAGGAGATTCATCACCTAAGGAGAGGGTGAAGGGGGAGGAGGAATGTTTCAGGCAGTGGAGCCAAGAAAAGTTCATTATGAGTAAAGCATTGAGTGTGCGGGAAAGTCAGGCAAGGAGCAAATTCAGAAGCCATCTTAAGAAAGTAGGACTTTAGCTAAAGGCAATGGGAAGGCATTGACGTTTTAAAGCAGAGGATTTATATCCAGATTTGTGTTTTTAAGAATCATTCCAGATGTGAAGTAGAGAGTGGACCTGTTGCAACAATCCATGAGAGGCAACGGTGGCCTGCAACAGGGGAGGGACACAGGACACAGAGTGTGAAAGGGTTTGAGAGACATAATTCAAAAAACAAGCCGACTGTAAGACTTAGTGATCAGTTGGATGGGGGCTGAGTGAAATGAGGGGGAGGGAGATCACGGATGAGAGCTACCATTTCTCTAGCATCACCAGGTGCCAGGAGCCGTGAGCTTTGTGCACACTATCTCCAGTCATCCTCACAGCGACCTGATGAGGTAGCTGTGATTACTAGTCCCATTTTCACAGGCTCACAGAGGCTCCTGGCTCATCCGGGATCTGGCACAGCCTAGGAGGAGAAGTGGTTTACAGAATTTAGGGGTCACAAAGAGTGGTTTGAGTAGATCAGTGAGAAAGTCAGTGTGGGGGGCCAGTCCAGTAGCAACTGGATGTTTGGTCTAGAGTTCAAAGGTCTGGCTGAAAATATGAATTTGAGAGATTCAGGCATCGAAGCCACGAAAGTGAAGACAGAGGGAAAGCAAGTTGAGAAGCAAAGAGGGCCAAGGATAGCACCCTGCAGGGGAGGAGCCAGCAAGAAACATCTAGAAGGAACCACCAGAGAGGTGCTAGAAAAGTCAGGAAAATGTGGCACCTCCAGAGCAAAGGGGCAGCACCATTCCAATGACTCCTATGTTTTTGAAAGGCCAGGTATACTATTTATTTTTTTGGTCTTGGTGAGAACAATTTTGGGACAAATTCTTGCTATGTGAAAGGTCTATTGAAGAAAAGGGAAAAGAAAAACCTTTACAAGGTGGCCCTAGGTTTAAGCAAGCTGTGTTTTGGCTTCCCTATTCGTAAGCCACTTCTCCTGAGACTCACTTTAATGACAGGTTCTTTCAGAGCAGGCTGATGTATGAAGCTGAGGTGTGAACAGGTATGCAATGCAGAGCTTTTTTTCTTGCGGGTTTGGCAAGTTAAGCTTATGAAAGACTATTTCACTTAGAAACTTTAGTCAAGACAAAACAACCTATGTCTTTAAAACCATAATGAGAGTGGGTAAGGGAGCTACAGCTCGCATGAGTCACAGCCAACTTAGCATGAAAAGACAAATAACTTTGTCTGTCATTTTTTCCCCATAACTCCTGCTTCCTCTTTTATACCTTCTTTAGCAGTGATCACTACTTAAATATTTTTTGTCTTCTTATGACTGAGTAAGTAATGCTCCAAAGGTGAGGAGAGCAGCTGTCGGTCTTCAACATGAAAAATAAAGTGGTTGCTTGTGTGGAGAGTGGACCTCCTTCAAAGCTTCCCAAGGCACATCTCAGATTCCCAACGTGGATGACTGAGTGGTGGACCACGCCATCGGTTTCTGTGATATCAGATTTCAGAGCCACCTGAACCATGTAATATATTCAAGAGGGGGTCTTATCTCACCTGAGAGCACTGGAATGAAACCTTTCCATCTACAGTTCAGCCTAAAAAGGGGACATGTCAGGCACAAGGCGTGGTGTGCAAAAATGGAGCCTTTTCCCACAGATTTTTACCCTTTCTTTGATCTCCCCTCTCTGTCGCTCTGCACATGCACATACCCAGTTAAGCAAATGTATTTTACATGAATTGGGTGTTGTTAGTTCTAATAAAATATATTGAACTGAACTAAAAAACTACTGAATAATTGCTCTTTAAAACCCAATGCATAATTGGGAGTTCTGAGAATATGTCTGGTAGCGCTTTGTCACTGTATTCATGAACAAAAGAGAGTCTGTTGAGGTTGCAAGGGATTTAAGGCTTAAATATGGAAGACGCTAATAAAAATAAGTGAAAAAAATTACGATATGCATTTGTCTGTATGATTGCATCATACACAAATAAAGAGACTGGGAAGATGACACACAAATGAGATCAGTTTGATTTTCATATACCATTGTGACTTTCATAATTTTAAAATAAAATAAAACCTAAAATATACTTTTTGAAAAAGAAAATATTTCTTTTGGAAAGGATACAAAATAGCAGCTTAAGCTTAATTTTCGAGTTGACTGAAGAAGGTCTTGGTTAATGTTTTCTGCAACGTTTTTATCTACCAATTTTACTTTGTGTGAAATTAGCCTCCTCATGAGAATTTTCTCACCTGAAAATACAGTCACTTCTGGTCTGGGTCAGTGCTACCTGAAGCAATTAAATTCCCTCTCACCACGCACTGCCAGCTGTTCTTGCTCTTCCCTCCCTGTGTTAACTGTGATGTTTTCTATTCTCTGCTTTATCTTCTTCTCTCTGAAATTAACTTGAAGAGAAAAAGACTACACACAGAAAGCTTTGGGAAAGTTACTTAACTAGTGGGAGGACATTTTCATATAGAGTTGATGGTCAGGATTTTGATTCTGTTCTCTAGCAACAAATAGGGGGTTGTGAAAGAAAAACTAGACATTTCCTACAACAGAATCCTGCAGAGATGCTGACGCAAGACTATTTAACTCTGAAACCACTGGGGGCATAATCAAGTCTGCAGCTGAAAACCAACAACTGTGAAAATAATTTTTTTTTTCCTGAGAAAAGGTGGCTAACACTGTTTTTCTTAAATTTTTTCAATTTAATATGGGAATTTAAAGACACATACAAAATTAGAGAGAATAGCATAATAAAATTCTATGTTATTTATTTATCGCCCAGTTTCAACAAATAGCACTATTTTTCATACCTTATTCTATCTATCTCCAACTTGAATTTCTCCCTGAAGTGATTTTAAAGAAAGTCCCAGACAATCATATTATGTCAACTCTAAATATTTCAGTATGTATCTCTAACACAGGGGTGGGCAACATCTGGTCTGCGGGCTGTATCATTTGCTCTGGCCCTGCCAAGGCCTCACCAAAGAGAAGCAATTCCAGCCATCACATTAGGGGTGAGTTAATTAAATGTTTAACCAAATATAGCAGCCTAATTTTTAAGTTGATAATTTTGTATGGCCCAAAAATGATGTTATAAATGATGTTTTCCCTGGCAGGAAAAAGGTTCCCCACCCTACACAGATAAGGACTTTTTTTAGTATGATCAATATCATGCCCAATAAAATTAGCAATAATTTCTTAATATTACCTAATACCCAGTTTGTGTGCAATTACCTCAGCTACCTCAAAAATATCTTTTTTTTTTGCAATTGATTTACTTGAATGAAGATCTAAATGAGTTCTTTATATTGATCAAATCAATATATATCTTACATCTTTTGTTCTGTAATAGTTATCCTTTCTTCCATTACATTTTTTCCCTCAAAAAAGTGGTCAACTTTCACTATTTTTCTTCTGGGTATTTCTGACTGATTTATAACAAAAGCCAATTATAGTTGGCCCTCCATATCCATGGATTCACAATCCACGGAGGGCCAATTAAGGGACATGAACATTCTTGGATTTTGGTATGAGCAGAGAGGAGGGGGTGTCCTGGACCCAATCCTTTAGGGTGCCTGTACACTGCTAAGAGAAATCAGTGGACAGTCACATCTCTTGCTTTTGCCATTCAGGCTTTCTAGTTCTAGTTTAATGATCAGTTGTCATCCAACTGATTTGTCATCTAGAGAAAAAATCAAGGCAAAATTTCAAAGTATTATCAAGTTCTCTTACCTTTTTATATTCTCCAGAGGATGACAGTGGAGGTACCATTCAGAGATTTTCTCAAAAGACAGCGGGGTTGGGGCAAAGCTCTGAATTCCCGAGGATGAAGAGATATGCGGAGGAAAGCTGCTACGTTTCAACCTCTCTCCATCTTTTCTTGCCTATTTTACCAAGTTACTAGGCAACTTGAAAGAAGGATGCTCAGGGACCCCCGAGAAAAACATTCAAAATATCTTTGCATGTTTGCATACATTTTGATCAGAAACAAAGCTTGGTAAACAAATCACAAGGAACCCTTACTAAGATCTTGGTAAAACTACAGCAGTCTGGTGTGAGTGTATTTTATTGCAGGTACCTTATTGCTATTGGTTGTTACAGGTTAGTCATGTTTTAACTACAGTTAATTGGTAGTGGCTGATTAGAACAGGACAACAATTGTAAGGCCTAGCATATGGTAAAAGATTAATTATATCAGTATTACTCCTGTGCGTCTATACAAAATATCATAAGCTTAGCTATTTTAAAAATTCTAATTTAGAATTACATACTTTAAGATTACAGGTTTAATACACCTTTGATCTCAACATTGAAAACCTTTATCTCATGAAAACTGTAGGCTTTTCTTGTTCATAAAAACAAGCTTTTGAAAGTTTCAGTATGCCTGTTTCACCCCTGCACTTAAAACTGACTGCTGGGGTAAGCGTCAATAGAACTAGAAATGTAGAGGAAACTGAAGGAGATGATTTCGCAGTTCCATTCTAGTACTAAAGGTTCACAAGTTTAAAAATCTTTGCCGTGTGATGTAGATCACTTTATAAGAGATTTACGAGGGATCTTGTGGGCCATTGGGCCCAATCTCGTTTTCATTGCAGGAAAACTCTGCTCAACATGATGATGATGCCTTATACTTAGGACTACAGCTTTGCTACTAAAATCAATTCAGGTTAGCTTAGTTTGCTATAGTTCATGAGCTATTATCTTGTTTGATATTCCCAATAGTTCTATGAGAACAGTATTAGCATGTCCACTTTACAGATGTGAAACAGGCTAAAAGAAATAAAGTGGCTGGCCTGCGAATTCACACAGCGGAAAGAAGGTCATGTCTCAAGTTCTTCTAGATTCAGATTCTACGTCCTTTGTACAACACAGCTGCGACTTGAAAAAAACTGTTACTCCAATCGTGTACAGCTGACTAGGTAGGAAAACCATGGTCAATGAGAAAAATTATGCAAGTTTACAGCCTTGCCTAAGGTTATGAGCAGCACGGCTGGGGCTTTATCTCATGGAACAATTCTTTCTATTGCACCAGTGTGCATCTGTCTAAAATTCTAATTTTGAAAGTTCTCTTTTTCCTAGCAAAGTATATTTAGCACTTGATTCTTTGAGAAAGAGTTAAAATTATTTCACTTGCCTTGAGTCATGCAATTGAGTCTTTAAAATACTACATATTTATGAGTCATATTTTATCCTTGGAAAAGTTAAGATACCCATTAACTTTTAAGTTAATATCGACATTAAGATATATACTAATATAGCCATTAAAGACACTTCAGCGATTAAACTGTTGGAAGGGAAAGAAATGAAACTATAAATAGCTTAGAGTGCTTTGAGTACAAAGCTGAAATTTTATTTGACATTTTATCAAAACCTGAAAACTGAGTAAAGGCAAAAACATCTTGAAATGTACTTGGTATTGTAGAGTGTTTAGAAATAGAGGCTCTTTAATCCTGTTTTGTAAATGATTTTAATCTGTATCTATCTTAATCTTCATCCTAAAGCAGGATCCTGAGCAAAACCAGAGGGTTGAACAGTCGGGGTGGGGGGTGAAATACCCAGAGGCAAGGAACAGAGACCCCACTGGGAGGTGAAATGCCAGGCACCCCTGTTAGCTGCTGATTGGAAAACAAACGAAACCCAGAATTCTCTTTGTTATGCAAAGTCCAGTGAGTTTTCACAGGAATCTACCAAATACCCTAAATTATGGTAGTTCATGTACTTCTTGATCTGACTTTAAGGTTCTTGACCTGTTTATCAGCCTGACTCTCCAGTATTCTTTAATATGCCCCTTGTCTAAATTCTTAAATATTTACTGTGATTGATTCCTCCAGGTAGATGCTTCTGACTCAGGCACCAGATTGCTCCCTGTACCTCATGGCTTCAAACGAAGAGACTGAGCCAGGCTCTCAATTCACAGCATTAAAAAATAAGATGAGCCATTTTAGATTATGGTTCCCCAGGGAGCTACAGCAAACTCACAAGGGTGCTGTAAGATATTTTAACCTTTTGAAGGAAGCTCTACTGAGTATCTATTTATTGGATCCCATGCAAACTACTAGATGAGATAGTTCACGGCTTCCACAGTAGATCACAGTACATGTATTTCCCTGGCCTACAGGTGCTGTGAAGAAAATTACAGACACACTAAAGGTGAAAGTTTGGAAAGCTCTGACAAAAGGTTCTTTTGCTGTATATGTTTGGAAAACTTTATTCATTCAATCAATAAGTATTAACCCTTTGCGGTCATTTGTCTACTCTCAGCCACCAAAGCTTTTCTACCGTTCCGGTCGTATGTCTGCTCTCAGCCACCACAGCAAGGAACCGTACGAATCTTAACTCTATTCATTCATGTATCAGTTCATAATTTCTCTGAAAGCTCTTAATTTTGACCAGTACGACACCCATGTCCAAATTTAATACGACCTCAAAGGCTTAAAATACTCATGATGCTTCGGGAACTGTTTTAAGTTGTGGGAATACAGTAGTGAAGAGACACTATCTGCTCTCACAGTGCACATGTTCTTATTCAGAGAGAAGGAGAGATAATAGACTGTGGTTAAAATGGTTGAGAGCTATGAAAAATTACACAGCAGGGAGTATGTTGAGACAGGGCGGTCATGGAGTATCTCTCAGAAGTAACTTTTGAACTGAGACATATCAATGACAACAGGGAGCCATTCAAAGTATTTTAAAAACAACCACCACCACCAAACAGTTCTATCTTACTATTTCTTCCTTTAAAAATTTTTATTATTATTATTTTTTAGCAGACTTCAGAAATCTTTATCACAGGAATGGCTGCCTCCTATTTTTGTCATGGACTGTTTTTTTAGGCCATAAGGAAAATCACCTCACTTCTCCTAAATGAGAAAATGCTACGCGAGTAGAGGCACAACCAACCATTGTCTGAAAGGTTTATATTAAGTGGCCAAGCTTTATTATAGGAATAAAACAATATGAATGATGGGATGCTGATTCTTACCACTTCCTTTTGAACTAGCAACTGCTCCAAGAACATAAAATTAAAAAGGCAGTGGCGATCGTTTGTGTTGCTTATTTCCTCCTACATCTTTTTACAAACCACAAGCTGGGTTGCGTCCTCTCTGGACTCCACTCCCCCACTCTCCAGGGTTCATTCCCCAGCACTGACAGCAATAGCACCACCACTGGGTCCGTGCACGCTACTACTGGTGCCTTTCACGTTGCAAAATCATAGTAACACCCCTACTTGGCTTCAACGTGTTTCATTTGTCCCCTAATGTAACTTATGTAAGGACTTGTGGAGCACACTAATGTTCATATCTACCATTTTTCTTTAAAATGGGAGTTTATGATAGAAGCACCCAACTAAGAATAAGAAGTCCAGGTCTAGTCCTGCGTTTCAAAGGCTTCGTTGGGAGGTTTTCTACGTTGTCCTTCCAACCTTGCTTTCTGTACTTGGCACGGATTTCCCTGAACACAAATCAGTAATGACATTATGCCACATTCCCCTGTCTGCATTTTCCCCTACTGCAGTATAAGTACTCTCATGGGTTGCAGGAAATTAAAAGTAATTTCTCTTCTCAAAGAGAAAGGGTTACCATGGTCATCAGCTCGTTTTTAATGACTAAAATGCGAGAGCACGGTGGGTTGGGAGATGAGAAATCAGAGAGCTGACCCTGCTTTGCCACTAACAAACTGTATGGCTTTGGGTATCCACTTCTCTGGGCCTCCGACAGCTTCCAAGATGGGTCCCCATGATCCCTCCTCTGTGTATCCACACCTTTCTGTAATCCCTTTCCCTCGGTTGTAGGCTGAAACAAGTGACTCAATTCCAATGAACATAACATAGGAAAGGTGACAGGATGTCACTTCAAAGTTTAAGTCAGGAAGAGACTGTGGGTTCCCTCTCCAACCTGCGGTCTCCGTGGTGCACTCAGGGAAGCCCGCTGCGAGCGGCCCTATGAAGACACCTATGGGAAGCAATGCTTCCAGCTGAGAGCAGGAGGACCTGAGACCCTCATTTTGACAGAGCTTGAGAAATTAATCTTGCCAACAGACATGCAAACGGACTTGGAAGTAAAACCTCTCTGACACCTGTGACCTAGCTGACCCAGGAAAGTTCTTTTCTTAGTTTGTTGAGTGCCCTTATCATGAAAGTGTGTGGAATTTTTTCAAATGCTTCTGTATGTGTGTCTATTGGTACAACATGAGCATCAAAATAAACAATGACAAACGGAGTATAATTCATTGAACAAAATATAAATCCATGATCCACACTGATATAAATAAATGTGATTGCTGTGCTATATTCTATCGATACAGTGTATTACATCCATCGACTTTCAGATGTTAAACCAACCTTGCCTTCTTGTGGAGCAGGTTGGGGTGGTGAACCCATTTGGTTATGCTATATAATTCTTTTTTAAATCTGTTGCTGGGTTTGGTTAGCTAGTGTTTTGAGAATTTTCACTTCTATATCCTTAAGAAATACGGGTCTGTTTTCTTGCTTGTGATGACTCTATAGCGGCTTCCTCTAAAAGTGTTATGAGCTAGCAATTTTGAAACTACTTTCTGTGTGTTCTATGAATGAGCAAATGGCTAAATATATTAAGGATAATAGCATTCTCAAGGTTTTTTTTACTGTTGGAGAAAGGAAATACAAAATTAGAGGTACAAACTTGAGAGAACTAGAATGAATTCGATTCTACAACTAGAATCCTGCTGCTGGATTAGAACTGGAACTGCATTGGTTTGATCTGATTACACACACACACACACACACACACACACACACACACACACACAGATACACATACGTGTCCTAGCTGTGTCCACTGAAAAGGCCTAGAAACAGTGGCATCTCAGCATTAATTATTATATGTAATATCCAGATCTTAGGGTAAAGGCTACTTTCAGGATAGGGCCAGGAAAATGACAAGATAATATTGGAACATTTTATGGTGCCAAAATTAATAAACTGCATGTCAAAAGGATGTAGAAATCAGTTTGAAGAAATTCTGATTGGTCAAATCTGAGACAATTTGAGTATCAAATCAGTAATGATATCAATGGAATGTACCCAATTAAAAAACAATAATCCAGGAATCCATGTTGATATAAAAAGAGAAAAATAAATTAATAAATGGGGGAGGAGAAAGGAAAGCTTTTTCTTAATCTGTCAATTAGTAAATCTGAGAGAAATGATAGATGCTAGAAAATAACCATTTTGTACACTTTATAGTAATAAATAGTAATTGATTCAGACAAGAATGATGCTAAAAAAATGTGATGAGGAAAAAGATACATAGTCACAAGACACTGCCCCACAAATTATTTATTAATTACAAAGGGAAAAAAATAGTAACTTCAGAGTAGAGAAGCCTGGTGGTTTCCATCTTAACCAGATAATCAACATCACCATTTCCATAATGGGATGAACAGACGTCCTGAGCCTTTTCTTCATGTGGCAATTACTTCCTGCCCCAAATCTATGATTGGAATCTCATTATGAAGAAATGTCAAACAAACCTAAATTTGGGAAACTATTCCTCAAAATAACTTGCCTGATCTCTTAAAAAATGTCTCTTCAAAAAAACGGTAAGGTCATAAACGACAAAGAAGAGTCTAGTTTTCCTTCCAAATGAAACTAAAGAAATGTGAACACTAAATACAATAAGATCCCAGACTACATCCTGAAACATATAAAAAAAAAAAAAGTATAAAAAACTTTATTGGGACAATTGATGAAATTTGATTGTAGGCTATGGAGATATAGTATTGTATCAATGCAAAAATTCCTGATTTTTATCTTTGTACTTTGTGGTTATATAAGAGAATGTTAGGGCTAAAGGTGCAAAATGTCTACAACTTACTATAACCAGTTCAAGAAAAAAATAAATTCATATGTATACAAACAGACGGGAGGCGCGGGGGGAAGAAGTGAGCATGAATTACAAAGCAAATGCAGCAAAATGTGAGCAATTTGTGAATCTGGATATTTTTGCACGGTTTTTGTAGTTTCCTATAAGACTGAATTATATTAAAATTAAAAAGTTTTAAAGCATATATGTCAACAACACAAACACTGGAGTTTATCAAAAACATCCCAAGAAATTTAGTTCCACAAAGTGTACATATCACCTTGCTAAAGCAACAGGAAACTACTTTTTCCTTTTGTAAACCCAGAAGATTCTATGTAACAGAGTGAAGTTAAAAAAATGAACAGCACAAAAGCTAACACTGTTGCCATTTCAGGAAGCTGTTTGTTCTAAAGGGTAAAGAGAAAAAGTTCCATTTCCCGAAGATGTAATCTAGTTATTATCCACACCAGGTGCAACATCCAATCTTATCCAGATAAATCAGTCCAAACGTGTGCCTCTGAGAACGAGAAGGGTCAGAATTCGAACAAATTGTCCATCTCAAACAGAAAGAAGGAATGTGAAAAGTGCTCTGGACAAATAAGGTGAATTTATGTTCTGGCACAGTTGCTATTAACAGTGAGATGACTTTGACATTAGGGAATAAATTGCTTGAGGCTGGGCCAAATTGGTAGTCATTTTTTTTATATACGGCACATACACTAAAACATAATCCTTTTCATATAACTTAAAATAAAAATCTGAAATAAATTCTTTGTATACTTTATAAAACAAAAGATCGCAGAGGTGAATATTAAGAATTCTGAAGCAATCGTAATTCCTAGAGTACCATGAAGCTTTGAATGACTTTTTCTCTCTTTTTTTTCTCCTTTCTCTTTCCCATTCCTTGTATTCCCTTCCTTCGTTCCCCCAACTCCCCTGCCTGTGCAGGCCACGCCTAACCATCCCTTAGCACTGACCTTGCACAAGGCAGGCACAAGAAGTGGCACATTTATCCTGGCAGGGCATTTAAATGAGGCAAAACGTCTTTCAAAGCATCTCGCTGACAAACGCATCGCGCAGGGAGGAGGCCCTGGGCCTCGGTGGTGAGCTGCCCCACACCTT
Source organism: Miniopterus schreibersii (assembly GCF_964146895.1). Taxonomy (NCBI): domain Eukaryota; kingdom Metazoa; phylum Chordata; class Mammalia; order Chiroptera; family Miniopteridae; genus Miniopterus; species Miniopterus schreibersii. The sequence continues at coordinate 65,104,179 of NC_138101.1, read as the reverse complement.
AGAGAACACCACCGGCGATCTCCGACCGCCGTGGGAAAGGCGCATTTTCTTAGAGCTGCTTCCCCCAAACCTGTATTAGCCTTGTCAAAGAAAAAGTTAAACAGTTTAAGAAACTATGAGACAGGGTGATAAGTGGGGGGGAAAAAATGGAAAATTTAGATTTCATCTTCAACCATCTTACCAAAAATACATCTGTGTTTTAGTTCTTCCTTCCCTTAGCAACAGAAATATTTGCACCTTGCCCTGTTTGTTCTACTTCTATTCTGCTGCAGAATCCTCCCTAAGAATGCTAGAAGACCCACAAAGCCATTTTTATTTCAAAAGAAGGCAAATTAAACTTAAGAAGTTCAAAGAAAAACAAAATCTCATAATAAAATGAAGCACCAAGTAATGTTAACATTTCTCTCCCATTCTCTGTCTCAAAAAAATATCAAAGTACTGGCTGAGAGGAGAAAGGAATGTTAGGCGGTGTGCAAGATACTGCACATATTATTTTACTTAATGATAAATACTGTGTGAGATAAATACTGTGCTTCTCTGAGCTGAGATAGCTCAGGTTTGGAGAGATTAGGGAGTTTGCCTGAGGTGACACAGCTAGGAAATGGCCTGCTTAAAAACGAAGTTTCCACTTCCACGGCTCTCTCCTGCCTCCCTGAAATTTTTCTACTAATACTACAGTAAGTAACGTAGTATCTTAGCTTTTCAAATAGACTACATGACTACATCTACATGGAATCTGACTAACTGACCAACTTCATAAGTCAAGTAAAAATTATAAATGAAAGATAAAAATTCTTGAAAAAAGAATGTTCAGACTTGCGTTAACTGTATAAACCACTAACAAATTAATTTGTAAAAGTTTTTTTGAAAGGGTGGGAGGAGATAACAGTACAACATTTTCTCCTTTGATGTCTATAGTATCTTCTTTAGTGACAGGTATGTTCACTCAAATATTTCATGCCCTTTTCTCTGCCCAATCAGCTCTTAGGTGGCTCAGGCTTCTTGCTATCAGCTGGGGAGCGGGTCATAGTCGAGTTTCCTAGAAGCCTTATCCTGGCAATCTGGTCGCCAGCCAGATACAGTAGCAGCACATATGTTAACTTAGCCAGGAAAAATTTTCCGGAGCCTCATGAAGAGAGGCCTTAGGGGAAACCAGTGTGCCAACGAACACAGCGCTCGGATGTTGCAAGACAGCTCTTCCCTAGCCTGGGCGGCTCAGACCAAATTCCCTGCAGGGCCCATCAGTTTCACACTTCATCATCTAGAACGGGTTGCTGCTAATAAGCCACAGGCCACCGATGTCGTCTCTGAAGCGCCCCTGGGTCTGTCCATCATGGGAAATGGCAGAAACACATTTTGTGCTGCTCTTGTTAAGCAAGGTTGATTATTCGTTATTATTAACATGTATTCGTGGCCAAGGGAAAATATGGAACATGTAATTAGATACAACATCTGTGCAGCAGGTTTTGTATTCAGGCAGTACTTTTTCTCTTTTGAGTGGAAAATAAGTAAAAAGGGGTCAGGTTCAGACTCTGAGTATTATGTATTTATCTATATAAAGAGCACCACTGATTTAAAATTAATTCTGACACAACAGGAAACTTCCCTTGAATGTCTCTGGAAAGCTAACCAATGCTAAGTGAACATTAATAGGAGATGCCTCCATGCTTCCCCTGTCAGTGACCCCAGACTTCAGTGGAACAATTTGGCAAAAGTAAATCTCTCAAACCAATGACTTAGTTCAGGCTCTTTGTTTGTTGGCCTTAAGCTCTGTTTCATCTCAAACCCATGTCATCATTTATTGCCACAGATACTAAATATCTTACTAAAGAGTCTCTTTTCTGTATTTACCTCCTTTGAGCAATAAATATACTTGAGAAAGGGCCATAATTTGACAGAGAACACTACAGGGAAAGTGCTATTTCATACTGAATAGGCTAAAAAATGAAAAACATATACAAATAACAGAATTTAGAAATACAAATTTGCAAATATTCTAAAGGATTATAATAGTATTTTTTCCAAACTAAAATAAATCTTTTATGAATTTTGTTGTCCTCTTGACAAAATGCACCAAGAAGAAAATAATATCATTCCTAATATTCCTGCTCTAAGTACATCACCTGAATCTAATTATTAAAAAAATCAGACAAATCCAAATTGAGGGGCATTCTTCAAAGTAATTGGTCTGTGTTCTTCAAAAATGTCAAGATCGGGGAAAAATTAAGGGCAAGGAAATGTTGCAGATTAAAGGAGAAATAGAAAGATATGATAACTAAATGCAACCACACATGGGGTTTTTCTGTTGCTATCAAGAACATTATTGGGATAAATGGAAAAATCTTAATAAGGGCTATAGTATTGTATCAATGTTAATGTTCTAATTCTGATCATTATTTTTTGGTTACTTAAGGAAGTGTCCTTGTCTTTTCACTTGTTTGTTTGTTTTTTGTTTTTAGGAAGCATACTTGGAGGTATTAGGAGTAAATAATGGGCATCACGTGGGTAAAGCAGATATAAGAATTCTTAGTACTATTCTTGCAACTTTTCTAAGTCTTGAAAGTATATCAAAATAAAAAGTTGAAAGAGAATATAACCAAAAAATCTTAGTTACTTTGCTATAGTATATACTGTAATTCAAAACATATGTTTAATTCAAATAAAGTAACCTTGGACTTCACATAATATTTATCCCTCGATTGTTTTCACATATCAAGCAGTTGCAGCTGTTGTACGCTGTCACTTAAAAAGCCTGCTCTCAAATTTAGCTCAACCAATGGGGAACAGTGGCATGATAATCCTTAACAGCTGATAGCTTAAAAGCCGTTTGCAAAGTATTGTCTCATTAATTCAAACAAACAGGAAGAATAATATGTAGCTGAAATAAACAATATTTTAAAATAAATGCATCTTGTTACTTTCTAACAGGAATTGCAAACAAAAATATTACAGAAATGTTGCCATATAGAGGTCCTTCAAGACAGTGTGAAAAATGTGTCATACACACAAACACACATACACACACACAAACATGATTTTTTTGTTGCTATTCAACATATAGTCTATATATAGGTTGTTAAAATAACAGCTAATATTTACTGTGTTCCTACTGTTACAGTACTTTAGATGCATCTATTCTGCAAAACAACTCATGAAGTAGGAACTATTATGAATGCTAAGCTAAGACAGCACTTCTCTTGAAACTGCATGCTATTCTCTTGCTTTCAAATACCCTTTTTTGCTTATGTCTACCTATCAAAATCATAGCTCAGACATGAAAGTTTAAATGTCAACTATAATCAAGTGTCCCTCAACTATAATCAAGTGTCCCTCAACTATAATCAAGTGTCCCTCTGATCTCATGATCAGAATTAATCACACCTCTTCTGAGTTTCTATAAGCCTTTCTACAACAACATTCATTAAAACTTCTCTAAAAATATGTATGAAACACTTATTACACCCAAAACACTGAGTTATTTGTGAGAGGTCACATGGCAGAAGGGATTATTAAAATAAATCCAATTATATAATAAAACAACAGTATCATGAACGAGACCTTGAATTTACTGGACACTTAAGGAATGTGAAGAGCAGGGTACTAAGTACTATACAAACATCTCAGTTAAGCCTTACGATCGCTCTATAAAGAAGCCATTATTAACACTCCCATTCCGCAGATGAGGAAACTAAGACTTAGGGTGAACAAATAACGTGTCTGAGTGGGCACAACTGGTGGGATGACAGAGCCTGGTCTATCCGACTCTGGAGCATGTACTTTAAAAGCATATGCCCTTGAGGGTGACAGTCTAATGGAGACGAAAAACATGCTTTTAAACAAATTACAGTACAAGGTGGAAAAGTAATGTTCTGTAAAAAGAGAAGGAAGGGGTTGAGAAAAGGCTTCTAGGTGGCACCTAAGCTGAGCGTTAAAGGATGAGTAGGTATGTGAGAAAGGGAGGGAGGCTGTTAGGAATTCTGGGAATGAAGGTGGGAGACAGAAAGCGGTGAAGCTGGGAAGCTCCAGCTCTGCAAGAGGGAAATTAACATTAGAAAGATAAGCACATTTACCTAAGAAGGTTAAATACACAGTTAAAGGGTTTGAACTTCCCCTCTAGTGTGAGATGCCCAGGTTCCTAATCAGTTCAGGGTGTCTAGTTCTAAGAACATATCAGACACAAAAATGGATCAACACATTTTTGTTTCACAAGTGTTTCGTAGGCTTCTAGTAAATGGTAATCCACAAGAATCCCAACACATGAAGAAAGCTACTAGTGTTTTAGTCTCTTCCAATTTCAGAACAGAGGTTAGACTGGCTCAGTTATATGTAATGAAGATTAATCTGGTAAGAACTTCAGAGTGGTTTGGAGGGAAGTAGAGAACGGAGGTTGGGGGAGCAACTGTAAAGTGGTATGACTCCCTAATTCACACTGTGGCAGATTAGAAATGGATGGGGCCCTGTGAAGATCATCCGACAAAATTTCCATATCCTAGAGATGGAGACACCAAGCAAGATAAATAAAACTAGAATCTTTATGATTATAAGGGGCACGTGGTTAATTTTTTGTCAAGTAATTCTCAGAAAGGTACTATGTGGGGAAATGCTAAAGTAGAACAGCACTCAGTAGAAGAAAAATGTAAGAAAGAGAACAGGGAAAGGACACGTGTGAACTTTAAGGCCCGCCTTAGCTTCATATTCAGCTCAATTTGCCACTCGGTGGTTAAGTCAAAATGGACTTTCATACAAGCGTTTTCCCCCCTGGCAATCTCTGTTATGCCCTATAAAGATAAAGATGTTTATAAACAAACAAACAAAATCTGTTTTCTGATCATAAAAGTTACATATACATACCAATGTTAGAAAATTTGAAAACCAACTAGCTAAACAAACACAGGGACAAATGAAAGAATCAACTATAAAATTCAATAGCCAGAGACAGCCACTATTAGAAATTTATATTGATGAATTGATAACAATTCTGGGCATAACAGCAGCTGCAAAGGCACAGGGATCTGGGACTAGCGACCTGGAATACAAATCTAGGGAAGACAGGGGAGGCTGCCGCAGGTAATAAACTGCATCTTCCAACTGTGGATTCATAAAGGGTGGTCACCAAGGGCACGGTTACTTTGCCCATGCATCCCTGGCAGCTTCCTTCATCGTCACAAGCCCATTAGTTCACAGACTGCCTCTCTGTGGACCTTAACTTAGGATGATTGTCTGTCCTCCCTGAAGGGAGTAACAATTAGATATATTTAATGTATTTTAAAAAATAACTTCCTATTTCTCTAATTAAATAGAAAAGATTGATAATAAAGAAACTGATTTTTAATTAGTTGGTGTAAATCCTATCCATATATCTCTAGTAAGTGTAAAATAATTTTCTCAAATGAAAACATTTTAGAAAATATGTGTATTTTTATACTTTGTGCTTTTTTGCTCTATACTTGTTTTATAGATTATATGAGTATAATATAAATCCTTAATAATTTTCTCAAAGGGAAAATAAGTCATAAATAATACTTTATAACAGCCAATAGTAGGAAAAAATCTTAACCATGTGAACATTTAAATAAAAATCAGCATATCTTAGTCAGGCATTTTATATATCTTATGAATGCTAATTAAACAATTATTTAAATTTAGTTTAAGACTAACGCTTTCAAAGGAAAGAAATTAAAGCATTTTCAGGGAGATCAATTATGTCTTTTATTAGTGTAAACTTCTAGTATAAAAAATATTTTTATTTTGCTTTTAAAACTCCTAAGATATTTACATTAGTAAATGTGTAAAAAAATAAAACAGGAGTACTGATCATCTCTAAGATGCTTCCTAAGTCTAAAAGAAAATTTTCACAACTACAGAATGCTAAGAACTAATTTTCAAAACCACAATAAAGCAATAACCCATGCTATATATAAAAATATGTAACAACTTAAGCATAAAAAACTATTATACACCCGGCCGGCATGGCTCAGTGGTTGAGCACTGACCTACGATCCAGGAGATTGCGATTCGATTCCCGGTCAGGGCACATGCCCGGGTTTCGGGCTCGATCCCCAGCAGGGGGCGTGCAGGAGGCAGCTGATCGATGACTCTCTCATCATTGATGTTTCTACCTCTCTCTCCCTTCCTCTCTCTCTCTGAAATCAATAAACACATATTTTTTTAAAAAACACAAACTACTATGCTATTTTCTGTCAAAATACTTAATTTTTTTGTAAATATGTTTAAAATTTTAAAAGACAAAGATCTATAGCAGTCTCTCATGAAAAAAGAAAAACAACCATTTTCTCTAATCTTATCACATGTTCAAGTTTTTGTAAATATAAGACCAAACTTCAAGAAATTAACTGCTTGGTTTTTGAAAGAGTGACATCCTACCCCTTAGTTCTAAGGGTACAGAGAGAAAGACAAAGGATGCTATTATTGTGAATTGCCAAGGGAGCCAGTCAGGCTGGGTGGCTTAGAAAATATTCTTTAGAGGATGTTTCAGAATGCTTAATTTTAGTCTACTGCCTTGGCTACATGAACCTAAGGACAGACACAAGGCTTGAAGCTTTTGCTTTCTTTCTATATTAAACTGTTTTCTGGCTTCTTCAATCCATAGTCTTAGCAAACTTGTTAGAAGAATATTCAAGAATGTAAATAAGCTACTCATGAAAAAAATGCATCTATTCAATAACTATATAAAAAATATATTCACCATCCTAATAACCAAAGAGCCAACAACTGAAAAACAGTTAACTAAATTGGGCAAAAAAAATTTAAATAACACTATTCCTATATAAACAAAGTCACTAAAAAGATTCTGTCGTATGTTGATACTAGTATATTGGAACAATGTTGGAGAAAAGCAATCTGGTAATAAATAACAAGAGCCATAAATCTGTTCATGCTGTTCACAGTAATCCATTTTCTGGGTATATAACTTTTAAAATAACAAAACAATATGGGAGAAAGGGCATATGCATGACAATAGTCACTGCAGAGTTCAATTTATGATAGCAAAATACCAAATGCAACCTCAATGTCCAACAAGAAGAAAATGGTTAAATAAATCAAGGCACATCTGCTCAATGACAACATGGGTGGGAAAGGTAGGTTTCTAAAAGCCTAAAACTCATTGTATGAAACCATAGGATAGATGTTTTTTACAACAGTGCCTCATTATACATGTGTCATGAATAAAATGAAATTAATCAAGTAGGAATAAACCAATGTCTTAGTATCTAAGCCAATCATTTGCTCATTTGGTCTTAGATCCATTCCCTGCCTATTGGCTTTACCCTCGATAGCAGGAGACTGCATTTCTGTTTCCCAAGGTCTCTACCTCTAGCATTTTGACAGAGTAGCACTGCAGGAGAATGGATGGCAGGAGGAAGGAGAAGCCAGAGTACTGCTTTTCTCCCCTCTCTGTTTCTGGTTGTGTCTCCAGCAGCAGCTGAATCTCCCCTGTGGCTTTACCCAAAAGTCCTTCTCTCCATGATTCCAGCTCTTGCCAGGTGATCCCAGCTCCCAGGTTGAGTTCTAGCAACACTGCTTCCTCCCATCAGCTTCCTGTTACTACTATTCTCTGGAACAAGTCACCACCCCCTTGTTCGGCCTCTATAACTTAACTAATACCCTGTATTAAGTTATCTCTGTTTAAAACGGAGTAGTTTGTTTTCTGAACGGACCTTGAATAAAACAGTAACTCCAAGTAATGTAAAAGGGTCAAAAATGGCTGATGACAATGAATACATTAAGATACTTGTTAAACGTCTTGTATCACTGTGTTTGCATCTGATCCTCATAGGACTCTGGCTTTCAAGGAGGCCAACCCCAACAATACAGCCAATCACCTGGATTTCTTATTTGAGCTATCTCAAGATTTGGAAGAAACTAGGGCACCCTCCAAATGAAGCTGTATACTTTCTAGGGACTTTTCTGCTAGTCTTTGAGTAATTGAGAGTGGTCAACACTTCATAGCAAAACTCCACTAAAAATACAATACATAGTTAGAGTCTAAGTAAATTATTAGATATGCACACACAACATTGACACCATTTGAGATAACAATGGTCAAACAAGTGCTCTTACTTTTTTTTTTTTAAATCCTCACCCTGAGAGAGAGAGGAGAGAGAGAGAAACATTGATGTAAGAGAGAAACGTCGATTGGTTGCCTCCCATACACACTCCAACTGGGGATGAAACGTGCCCTGATCAGGAATCGAATTGGCAAGCTTTTGGTGCACAGGACAGTGCTCAACCAACTGAGCCACTCTGGCCAGGCGAGTTTTTACTTCTTAAGCAAATAGTTTTTCAAATTGTTGGTAACAATCCATGACTCAGTGTAGTGGGTTATGACTATAACTAAAAAAATAAAGGGGAGAACAGAATATAAGAATGGAAAAGAACAGAAAACATCGAGGTGCACTGCTTGAAAGCGGGTAAGATCTGTAACATAAACTCTTGTTTCACTTATACAGTACATGTGTATAGTATGTGGTTGTGGGTGCATGTGAACGGTTTGTGACAGACAAGCTAGTACTATATGTGGGCCATGTTTTAAAAGTTTAGAAAGCCATCGTATTAGCATACGCCTTGCCTAAACTTAAGAGATGTGAAGTGATTACAAAACACCTCACAGTTTTCTCCCAGTGGGATAAGTTAAAGGAAAATGTCTTCATTTGCTGCCCAATGTTCTTTTGTTTAACATTAAAATTAAGAGACTATGATTAGAATCACCCATATTGCTGATGCTAAATGTTATATTTGAATTGTGTCCTCTCAAAATTCATACGCTGAAGGCCTAACACCAAATGTGACTGCATCTGGAGATAGGGCCTTCAAAGAGGCAATTAAGGTTAAATAAGGTAATAAAGGTGGGGCCCTAACCCTAGAGGACTGGTGTCTATATCAGAAAAAGAAGAGACACTGGGGGTGTGCAGACACAGAGGAAAAGCCATGAGAGAACACAGTGAAAAAGCTGCCTGCAAGCCAGGAAGGAAGGCCTCACCAGAAACCAACCCAGCTGGCACCTGAGCTTGGACTAATAGCCTCCAGAAATCTGAGAGGGTAAATTTCTGTTTTTAAAGCCATCCAGGCTGTGGGATTTTGTTATGGCAGCCTGAGAAGGCTAATGCACTAATTATCCCACATCTTTCTCTCAACCGTTTTACCCACTCATGAATGAACAAATTGTTACACAGTTTAAAATAAGCAGTGTCAACTGGAGAGATGTACAATAGTATAAATTAATAGTTGTAAACGATTACATTTAGCATACCTGTGCTACATGTACAATAGTAACAAAATATTTCAAAGATATTAAAATTTTACATTTTTATTTTTTGATACAGAGTTTTTCATTTTTACTTTTTCACTTGTTAATTAATACTCACATAAATAAGTAAATAATTGGGTGACAGATTGACGTATTTATAATTTAGAGGCACTTTGTTAAACTCTTAATGTGATTCCAGTCCTGGCTTTATTTTTATTATAGCCCACCCCTTTTAATTTTTACCACTCCCAGAGAAGAAGGTTTTTTTAGTGATAAGATATTAAAGAATATGTGTAAGAAAGAAGGCAACGAAATGCAAACAATGACTCTGAAACTGAAATATGTGAAGGCTTCTTTTAATTGGCCTCTAATGACTCCAAGATTACTTTAATCAGTGACCCCAGCAAGTAATGGAGTCACAACTAACTCTAGGGAGATCACATTATTACTAAACATATATTTTTAATTCAATGAGAATGAAAGCATTATAAAAGCCTTGGAATGGGTTTGAAATGGGAGAAATGTGGTCAGAACACTCAAAAGAGTGCAACTTAGATTCTAAATTTTAATTTGACGTATAGTTCTCTGGTACCTCTCAGATTGTATGTATATTTTGGACTTCTAAAAATACTCAAATAACTGTGCTATGTTTATAACTGCTCCTTTGGTAATACATGGTAAAACGCATCACACAGCAGAACGATGAAAACTCGTATGCGATCTCTTACTTGCGAACAGAGGAGCAGCACAGTGTAATTGGTGACGACAGTCTGGCTCCAGAGGCCGTGCTCTTATATCACTAAGCGCTCTGAATGCCAGCTCTGCATTCACTAGCTGTGAAATAACCTGTACAAATAACCTAATTTCTCCGTACTTTAGCTTCTCCGTCTGTATACTGGGGATAATAATAGTATATACAGCACTGGGTGGTTATGTGGATTATATGAGGCAATACTAAGACAGTGTCTTGTACATACTACTTTCTAAATTTTTTTTAAAAGACATGTATAAATGCTAGCTGCGAGGAATGTGCTCAACTCTTGAATTCTGAAGTATAATTATTCCCTTTTCCTTTTTGCTTATTTCTGTTTTGCTTCATCCTTATGGAGATGTCTTTTATGCTGAACTAACAAGGAAGGGCTTCATAAGCAACACATTTTTTGGAGGAATCTTAATATCCTCTGCACTGTTAAATACTGATCTGCTTACGTAAAATTTCCAAGTTGAGGGACTTTCTACAATAAAAGGGAAAATTGTGATAGGTTTGATATTGTAGAAACATTTTGATGTTGGTTCATAACTTTAGGACATATATATATGTATGTATAGATAGATATTTTGTTGAGGTATAAATAACATATAACATTATATTGATTTGGGGTATATAACATAATGATTTGATATTTGTATATGTTCCAAAATGATGATCACAAATAAGTCTAGTTAACACCTGTCATGATAGTTATAAAAATGTTTGTTTTTTTCTTGTGATGAGAACTTTTAATATCTAGCCTGAGAAACTTTCCAATATGCAATACGGTATTATTAACTATAGTTGCCATGCTGTACATGAAATCCCCATGACTTATTTATTTTATAACTGGAAGTTTGTACCTGGAATATATATTTTTAATAAGACAGATTATGCTTGTCTGGCATGAATTAAGTCTGTTCATAACTGCAAGCAGCTGAATTGCCTAACTGACCTTTTAAAATCTAAAATTTCTTTTCACTGAGAAACATGCAGGAAAGAGTGAATGGAATACATTGCTCAAGAGATATTACACTCAGGAAAAAAAATATTCATGCAAATTCAAATAACCTTATCTGAAATAGAGGCATGAATCAATTTAAAACTGAGAATTTTTGAAAGCTTCTTTGGTCTGTAAGTAAAAAAAGCAACGAGCTCATCAACAGAAGGTAGTCACTGTAAATGGCAGCCTGCAGCCCTGAAATGCCAATTTCACACTGCACTAAGCATAACCTACCAAACAGGGTCAGGCTGCTGTTTGGGAAAATACCCACACCTGCTACTACATTCCCTGAAGTAACAGATTAGCTAGGTCAGGTATAAACCTGCATCGACTTGGACCCACCAACTCCGGAACTTTCCATCTCCTTCAGTGTTTATCACTTTTAAATCAGATGTGTTAATTGATCCAGAAAAAGCAGCTAACTCCAAATAAACTAATTAGTTTGGCTTTATAAGTAAGTGCTCAGAATATCCTAGAAAAGCAGGCTGGGAAAAACTAAGTGAGTTAGAAAATATTCATCTGGAATTTCAGGGCTGACAGCTGAAATATATAACCCACTGCCACTATCTGCCACTCACATGCCCTCTCTAGTCAGGTGCCCACCACAGTGCTGACAGTCCCAATCTGCATCATTTATTAGGTGATAAAAATTATTCAGGATAGGACTGGCTATTTTCCGTACGAAGAATTCCTTTGGGAAAACACTTGAAAACTGGCAGGGACTGAAGACACTTCCAGTCTGACAAGAAAGCAAAAGGATGTGTTGCCATCTTACGCCCACCCTCTGAGGAATTTTTTCCCCTGGGAAGACAGAGTGGGGCGGGGGGACTCAGCACCACCCAGTCCCTCCTGACATGACTAAATGAGGTCTGTCAGTAACTGCAAGTAGACAGCAACTCCAGAAATAGAATTTTCAAATTCAGGCAGGTTTAATTGAGGGTGATTAAGCACACAGACACAAATAGGTGACTTAGATTTAAAGTTCACAAAGAGCCATTATAATGAACCCTTAAAAAAGTAACAGGTGGAATTCTTTCCATGTGCTTTAGGTCAAGTTTCTTTCCATGGTATAGGCCCACATAGCTACCTTCCAAAAACAAATGGTAGAGCAGCCAGCCAGCAGTCAATTGCACATAAATACCGGGTTTTTATTATTTTATCAACAAAACAGTGGTTAAGGAGCAGTCCAGAGAAATGCCGTGGCCCTTAGGTGAAAGACAATAGGCAGAGTCAAATAAAGGCTTGCTGAATCAAGAAGCCAGATAAGCAATGCATTATAGTCAATAAATAAGTAAATTTGCTATAGCTTTCTCTCAAGGAAAGGGGGTCTATTCTTTGTTTTTTCTTTAATAGACAAGTCACTGGTCTCTGGTGCTCATACTCTAGAATGTCACTCATGTCCACAGGGCCAGAAAATTAATAGCTTTTAACAGTACTGAAGTTCTGATAAAACTTCAGGAAGTTCATTTTTGGGAAATAACATGTAGACGTATAAAGGGATATATGACATTATTAGTTGCTATTTGTCCTTACGAAGATTTCTGAAGCCACTGAAAATGTTTTAAAATCAAAAGAAAACAGCAACGCAGTCCCCCCAAAATGCCACAAAAATTGGCCTTTGTTATGAAAAAAAAAAACAAAAAAGCATAAATATGAGGTAAAACGCTCTTAGTGAGCTGATCCACTTACCCTTCCATCCATAGCTGGCACTACTTCATAAAACCAGTTCTCTTCCATTTGACATTCCCTTTCTATACCATCCTCTCTGGTCTCATTAATGCTGTTCCCTCTCACTAACACACTTCACATTCTGCTTTCTTTTAATCTAAAGTTTACTCAGTTTCAAGACAAAATTCAGGATTTGCTTGACATCTTTCCCATCCCAAAATCAATCTCTTTCCTTTGGCTTTTTACAACACCTACCTCTTCAGTCTTTCCAATTTCTCTTAAACCACAGAAATTATGTTCCTAAAATGTACTATAGTTGCCAAAACCTAGCTGGTAAGATCAAAGTCTCATAGAATATAAGGGATTAAAAATAATAATAATGCCTTTAAATCTGTTTTCCTTAAAAATTATGCTCTAGAAGGCATCTATTCCAAAACAATATAGATTTATCAGTGATAATCTCCTCCTGTGGGCCTCCAATAGGCAACCCCACTGCTGAAGCATAATCTCCAAGGTTAGTGGTAGGAGGCTACAGTCTCTTGAAGCAGCCCCTACTGCCTTAGAAGTCACTGCATTCTGCACCTACCTTCTCACCTCCTCCCCAACTGTCCCCCCTCTCTGTCTCCCCCCCCCCTTTTTTTGTTTTTTTGTTGCATTACAGGTTTCTGGACCAGTCTCCACACTGTGAGGTAGAGAACACACAGGTTTTCCGTCTCAGCACTGCTTCACAGACCCAATGAGATGGCCTGCAGTGGGGGGTGGAAAAAATCCATAATGCTCTGTTGTTCTAGAACACAAGTTTAAGATTGTTATCTCAAAACACTGGTTTTGAAGAATAAAGGTATTGCATTTCACTGACCATCCCATTAAAAAAAAATGAGTCTCATTGTAATAATGAAAAAGTCCATTTTTGTTCTAACTCCATATAGCCATTTGCAGACATTCTTAACATTTTCAGTAAATTTTTAAAAAATCAGATCTGATTACTGTTAATTTATTTTCTTCCTTTAGGACGCTCAGTGGTGTTTCAGTATTGCATTTTCAACTCCCATTGCCTCTCATACTGTTTTCACCCTGCCGCTCATTCATTATTTCATTCAAGTATTCATTCATGCCTTCCCCTGTCTGGTCACTCAGCCGGGCATAAGAGTTCTGTGGCCTCAAGAAGCTCAGTCTGTTGGGGAAGGAGGTGGGGGAGGAGAGATAGTATCTGGTAAGGGGATCTCCTTCTTTAAGGAAACTAAAAACAACTAACATTTAACCCTCCAGGAGTAAGAGACAACTGGACCAAGTGGTCTCTACTCTGTCCCCTTAAGCTTTGTCTTTCAAGTGGGGTTGACCTGAATTACCACATCCACCTTCAATGCTGCCTTCCTGGGTGTGTTACTTTCTCTCAATAAGTCTTTCCTGGGCTTCCATTAGCACAATGGAGACAGGCTGGCACTTTAAAAAGACTTTGCTAAATAGTTAAGGTAGAACAAATAGAAAATTAATAAAATAAGCCACATGCAGCTTTAAAATAATCTCAGGTTTCTGATCTTACCATTGCTAGCTGACTCCCAGAGCTCATAGGCTCTATGCTATTATTGGTCAGCCTGTTTGAGCCTCACCCCTTAGAAACCTACAGAAACTGCCCACTTCTGCTACAGTTTTCTGTATGGAACTAAAACCTAAAACCTGTGGAATTTCTCAGCTATACAAAAAAACATGTTGTTAACCAATAAAAAGGCCAACAATATTCTAAGAAAAATATCTTTAGCAAATGAACATAAAATTAATACATTTATTTTATTAAGGAACTCATTCAAATGGACAAGAAACAGATATTAAGCAAAATAAATGCAAATATTCAACCCTGCTATAATAAAATAACACAAAATAAAACAAGTTATCCCTATCAGGCTATAAAAATTACCAACAAAAAAAATTTCATGCACTAATGCCAGTGAGAGTTGGAGTGAAGCAGAGGCCCCTAAAATTTGCTGATGGTAAACTAAACTAGCTAAAACCCTTTTGGAAATTAATCTAGCAATATATATCATAAGCAACAAAAAAGTTTGCATGCTTTCACGCTATCATCTCACTTCAGGAAAACACTTCAAAGTATAGAAAAAGCTATGTGCAGGATATTTTCATTATAGTGTTACCTGCACTGCGATAGCTGAGAGCAACTTTATATTCAAATTCAGATAGTTTAGCAATATACATTAAATCTCCATGGTGAAATATGATGGAATCATTAAAAATAAACAGTTATATTAAGGGATGGTTGTATTGTTTCAAGTTTTTTACATTAAGTTTTTCAAAAGTAAACACTATAAATATATGAAGAAGGTGAATTCTTTAATATGGTTTGGCATTAAATGACAAGTTCTATCATACTGATAGAAGAAAAGTATATAAGGAAAATGTTTAAAGATCCAGTAAAATTATTTATAAAGCTAGACTACTTTTACAAATTACAGTTGATTGCTTTCTAAAAAAAAAAAAAAAAAAAAAGCTGCATTTTTGTTGAAATAGTTTTCTTTCAAAATTAGAACCTTTTATAGTCTATAGGCATTCCAAATTAACAAAGGCCTCTCACTAAAATCAGGGGAATGTACCTCCCTGCCCTCTGGCTTCTGTGAGATAGGATGGGTGCAATGCCACATTTACATTTAAATATTATAATCACAGATGCAGCAGAAAAGCCTGGTTGACACTGATCATTCCTACTCCCTAATACAGAAACATAAATGACCTTAGCAATAACCTACATAAGTACAGCTGTTTTGGTTTAAGAGTCTACTTATTATTGCTAACAACAGAAGCTATATGAGAAAGGAGAAAGAGACCCAGAAGGCAAGGAGACCATTTGTATGAGAAATGCACAAAATTTGCTGCTCACAAGCAAGATTTTAAATTCCAGAGCAACCACTGCGATCAAGAGTTTCCAGAATGTGAGCAGAATTTGAAGAGAGGCTCCATAACCTCCCACCCTTACCTTTAGTGCAGTCCACAAGTGAACAATTGGTATAATATGACCAGATGGTATTAACAGCAGAGTGAAAAGAACAAGGTAAGAAAACAGCTGAAAATGTTACAAGTAACCATATTGCTACAATGACAGGTAGAATTCATTTTGAGAATGGAAATCCTCAATATGAGTTATATATGCTGCTTTTAATTGTAATCATATGAGTTCCACATTTTTAAGACTCCTCAGCCAACTCCAATAATTAGAGGGCAACTCTAGGAATTCAGAAAAAATCACATTCAACAGCAATTTTCTATAACAGGTATGGCCATTGAAACTAATTTTCAGGCAGTTATAGTATGGCCTGAAATAAGTTTTGTGGGACAAACTACTATTCCAAAACATTTCCTCTAGTAGGGGAAAACCCCATGAAAACCCCAGGTTAATACATTACAAATTTTATTAACTTTGCTAAGACAATAGCAATACAAATCAGTGGGACTTCACACCTGGGATCTGCACAGATGGTGCACAAGGTGACTGTGGAAAACTATAAAACATAATGAATGTAGAAGAGCTAAAGATCTGGACTCAGCTGACTGACAGGCAACGCGTCTTGATTGTGTTTTACACAAAACACGTTGCCTAACTGCTCCACGAGACTCAAATTTTCATATTGTAGATGATCTCTAACGTCCATAAGTACTTTGCCAGATATTTTAGGTTTGCGCCTCTCTGCCCTGGAAGTTGGCCTACACCCACAGGCTTCTCTGCCCTCTGGCATCTGTGAGAAGCCCCAGCAGGAGATCAGAGGGACAGATGATAATGGTAAATGAAGGCAGCGTATTTTTCCTCTCATTCTTCCCCCTCCAGTTGCCTGAGGCTGCCTCCATCTCTTGCCTGAAGGGTGCCACCCCTCTGAAAGCAGCTTGGCTATTCAGGACTTCCCTTTCTTTTCCCTCTCCCACTCCAGCCAGGCCTAGAGGTGGAAACAGCCCAGTGGCCACTGACCCCAGGTTCCTGCCCTTTATGTTTATGGTTCAAGACACCCTGACTACAACTTTGTAATTAATCTCTCTACATATAATCCTCCTCGAATGATCCCAACTTGAATGCCCATCTTTTCTTTCTGGGACTCTGATCATATAATCACTTTTTTAAAGAGTTTGATCAGGGTGTAAGTCAGAATCTAGTATCCAGTGTAAAATAGGTTTGTAAATTTGAATATTGCTTATTAATGACATTCAAGGTCACTTGAAAGAAACTTATCCAAAGCACTTATTTTATAAACAAAGATTATTTTAAAACATACTTTTGGTTAGATCATAGATTAATCCTGATTTTAGAGTAAACCATTCAGATTAGATGAAAGCAGATAGGCATGGCTGGAAAGCAATTTTCTAAGTAGTTTTCTTTAATGCTGCCTTTGGCAGCATTTCTTTCCTTTCCTTCTTTTGCTGAAAAAAAAAAAAAATTTAAGTGTGAAAAATTCCACAAGGGTATAGAATTATGTAGTCAATACAGTTTTAAAAAAGGGGTATGTGTGGCCCTACCTAATCTCCCCCCACCAAACCCATAGCTGTTTTGTTTGTTTTTGTTTTTTATTGTTGAAAGTATTACAGATGTACCCTTTTCCCCTCCACTGGGCATCCACCCCCACCAAATGTGCACACAAAAATACTTTTGTTTTTTCATTGCAATAGCCAAGTCAGAGTAAAACCATCATCTAACAAATTTGTTTTTAAAATAAGGAGTACTCCTGGGAATTGAACTTACCTTAGTTTTATAAAATATTTGCTATGTGATCATGTGCAAAATTTCTAGGTATTTTTTTCCCTAGGAAGCCTATAAGTTTGCAATTATGTGTATAGAATACAGTCAACTTTTTAATGTAATCACTGGGTTCACCATAAAAACTAATTAAATACTTTTCCACAAATAAGTATGTAAAATTCACATGTAGAAACATGATGCTACTGATTCCTAATATTGTATACTTATGCAATTTGAATAATGACAGTTTTCTGTTTATGACTACACTTTTGTCCTATCGTTAAGGGTAATTTATTTTTAATTCCTAAGATGATTCAGTTGTGAACAACTGTATTGTTGCAGAGCCTGTGAGCTATTGCGATTGCATAGCTATTAGGGAAATTTCCTTGCTTCAGGTAGCTCTCCAGTGTGAGTTAGGCCTAATTAGATAAAAATAATGAATGGGTTTGGGTGCTGAGAGAAGCTGGTTCAAAGCATTGAATAAAATAGCTCCTTGTGCAGTCAAGCCTATTTTAATCATAACTGTCTTGAATAGTATAGAGAATGTCAATTTAAATTGAAATGAAGAACAGTAATTAGTTTCATTAGCAGAAAAATAAAGATCCACATCATTAGTTTTCCCTCTGTCTCCAAAATGTGACTATAAACATTTTTAATTTAAAAAAAAAATAATTCCCGAAAGTTTAGCAATATCAAAAGCTTTTAAGCTTAAAAACCAAATTACTTAGTGTGAACTATTCAAAAGCAGTCTGGAAAGGCAATCCAGGAGCTAAATTACACAAGGAAACACCTGTTTGCAAATGTACAAAATGGATTTAATACAGGGCTGGTTTTGCATTAATTCTAAACGTCTGTCTTTCAGGGCTTTCAGAGCAGTTATGTATAGTTTCTCTATAACTACAAATAGCTGCAAATGTTTTGGGTTGTTTGTCCATTTGTCTTCATTAGAAATGATGTTAAAGGCTGGAACTAAATACTTTACTGCAGATATCTTTGCTTTAGAGCAAAGGTTCTTTCCCACTCTTTATTGCTACTGGATGACACAAACAGTAAGTTTTCTTCCACTTAAAATGGGTACTTACTGAAAATTCACCCATTAACAATTAATGTAAAATCTGTGAATGTTCATCCACAGCTGCCTCGTTCTAAAACATGAAACCTTGTTATTATGGTGCCCATTGCCTGTGATCACTGGAATCATTGGAAAAACTCATAAAGAAAAAAATGAAAAGAAAGAAGTTCTTAGGAAAAGTCTGATCTTGAGCTGGATACACATCTCCAGCCCTAGGTGAACTTGGGTGCTATCAGAAACCGAGAGGTACTAGAACGATGCTCAAGATCCATTCACCAGAAAGGTCTTGCTGAATGGTCCCACCCCAACTATATTTCAACACAAACTAAAGAAACTAGAACCCTTGCCTGATGCTGGTTTTCAGAATTAAGTGTTTTGGTACATAAATCCTATTTCAACCTTTCGAAGCAATTCAACCTCTGAGACATACTAATGCTTAACAATATTCATTCTTGAGTGGATAATTTGAGGAGTAGTTATTAGTAACCTCATAATATTCCTAAAACTAAACCATGGTAACTTTCAAACTTGCCTAGTGACGTAATAAAAGACTAAGCATAGTCAGGAATCAAATCTCCTTGATTATTCAATAAATTCTCAATTTTTTCATTTGTATACAGATAAAAAAATTCCAAATAATCATTATACCCTACATATGACCTAATTGAAATAAGTTTCAGACACATTTGTATAATCACATAGCTGCTTCTCCTGTCAAATACTTTTGTTTTTAAAAGCAATACTCTTAGAAGATTCTATGTAATCCACCCGAGATAAAACAGCCATTAAAACCCTTCTTGGTAATCAGCCATCATGGGCTCTGCTTACAAAGTACTTTAAAACATGCTCTATAAATAGGGTTCTTGAAGTCTAACCCTAGAGAGTAGAACAAAGCATAACAATACTGGGAAGCGTTATAGCAAATCTAACTCCAAGAGAGAGAAAAAAAAGACTTTTATCTTTTTTCTTTAATCACATGCCACAGTTAAGTACATTAAAAAAAAAAAAAGGCATTGTATTTTCCTAAGAAGACAATCTGGTTCCATGACTTTAAAACAGAAGAAAAATAGAAAGATAAGAAACCCAGTAAGCCTAATGCTATGTGAGTTTAAGGTACCAAAGCTGTGAGTCCATTTTACCAATGCTCCCCCTAGCTAAAGAATTGCTGCCTCGATGGTGAATACAGGCCCTTCACCTATTTTTGTCTTGAGGGTTTGAAGAAATTAAATTTGAATTTAATCTCATTACTCTTTTTCAGATCTTGCCTACAGCAAACTAGGTTCCCAGCGATTTAGGGAGCAGTACAGTTATACAACTGTGTCATTTCCACACCTGAGCTGACTTAAAGTTCAAAATAAACTCATTCACTCAACCATTTTGACAGTCAAAACAAAATACTCAGTCCCACTTTTCAGTGCTTTGAAATGCAAATATATATTTCAAATTGGACGCTGCTAAGCTTTCAGTATGGAGGAATTTTCTCTACTTCTCATGAACACAACCACCACATCACCACGACACACAGGGTGGGCAAAAGTAGGTTTACAGTTGTTTGTATGGAAAACAATGCAAGAATAAACTCTGTTTCGTGCACTCACATTGGGTCGTTTCTAGTTTGAGGCTATTAAGAATAAAGTTTCTATGAACACTCACGTGCAGGTTTTTATATGAATGTAAGTTTTCACTTCTCTGGGATAAATGCCCAATTGTGCAACTGCTAAGTCTTATGGTAATTGTATGTATAGTTTTGCAAGAACGTGCCAAACTATTTTCCAGACTGTTTGTACTATTTTACATTCCTGTCAGCAATGTATCAGTAATTCAGTTTCTCCACATCCTTATCGACATTTGGTGTCGTTACTTTTTTATTTTAGCCACCCTAACAGGTATGGAGTGATATTTCATTGTCATTTAATTTCTATTTTTCTGATAGTTAAGAAGTAGAAAACATTTTCATGTGCATATGTGCCAGTGCCAATGTGTATCTTCTTTGGTACAATGTCTGTTTATGTCTTTTGCCAGTTTCCAAATTGGATTCTTTGATTGTTTTTAACCATAGATTTTTGAGAGTTCTTTATATCTCCATATCCAAGCAAGTCCTGTGTCAGATTTGCATACAATTATGATTTGAAAATATTTTCTTCTAGTCTTTAACTTGTTTTATCATCCTCTTAATAGGATCTTTGTAAGCAAACATTTTTAATTTTTATCAAACCCAATTTATCAAAAAAGTTTTTTTTAAGGATTGTAGTTTTGGTGTCATGTATAAAAACTCTTTTTTAATCCCCAGCTCTCAAAGCTTTTCTACTTTTTTATATTTTCTTCTAAGGTTTTATAGTTTTAAATATTACATTCAAATCCATGATACATTTTGAATTAGCACACCTTATATCAATTCATTTTCTTTGGTTGTGGGTCCAATTGATCCAGAAACATTTGTTGAAAAGATTCTTTCCTCTGTTGAGTTGCTCTTATGCCTTTTCGTAGGTTCTATTAATCTAAGTATATCTCTCCAATTACTGTAACTATACAGTAAGTCTTAACATTGAGTAGAGTGATTCTACTTTATTATTAAAATTATCTTCCATATAATATTTAGAGTAAACTTGTCCATATCTACAAAAATATCTTGTTACAATTTTGATAAAGATTGTATTAAACTTATAGATAAATTTGAGAAGAATTTGATTAAATTAGTGATACTTTATGTGAAATTTTAAATGGTTTCAAATTTTTTAGGTTTAAATTTTCAAAAGGCTTAAATAAATAAAGATCAATGTATTATTTCTATACAATTGAAAGAAAATTGTGCGTTTTATGGTTCTTTTTTACTTAAACATTTAGTATTTCGCATGAAGAAAATTTTAAACCTTTTAAAATTTCACATAATAAAGTAACACTGAGAAATAAAAATACTAACTAAAAAGCTTCTGCGAAAGAAAGCATCCAGAAAATTTAAAAGGCAACCTACCAAACGGGAGAAGATATTTGCAAACAATACCTCAAATAAGGAGCTAATATCCAAAATATATTAAGAAACCAATGCATCTTAATAACAACACAGCAAAAAATAATTCCACTACAAAACAGACAGAGGATCTAAACAGACACCTCTCCCAAGAAGACATACAATGGCCAACAGGTATATAAAAAGATGCTCAACTTCACTAGCTACAGGGAAAATGCAAATCAAAACCACAATGAGATACCACCTCACACCTGTCAGAATGGCTATTATCGATAAGATAAGAAATAACAACTGTTGGAGAGGGTGTGGAGAAAAGGGAATTCTCACACACTGCTGGTGGGAATGAAATTGGTACAGCCACTATGGAAAACAGTACGGGGAGGTGGTCATTAAAAACTTTAGAATAGAACTGCCATATGACCCAGCAATCCCTCTTCTGGATATCTACCAAAAAATTTGAAAACATTTATTTGTAAAGACAGATGCACCCCTGTGAACACTGTGCAGTATACACAATGGTCGAGGCATGCAGACAGCCTAAGTGTCCTTTGGTGCGTGATTAAAGACGACGTGGTCAACACATACAATGGAACACTACTCAGCCATAAGAAAGGAGGAGATATTGCCATTTGTGACAACATGAATAGATTTTTTTTAAATTACTGATTTGAGAGAGAGAGGAAGAGGGGCGGGTGGGGAAGACAGAGATGGGGAGAGAAACATTAATTTTGTTCTTTTCGTTTATGTGTTCAGCGGTGGCTACCCGGCCAGGCCACATGGCTGGATCTTGAGAGGATCAGGCTATGTGAAATAAGTCAGACAGAAAAGGACAAGAGCCATATGATTTCACTCACATGTGGGACGTAAAACAGAAAGCAGCAAAGGAATAAACAAACTCACAGACACAGACAGCAGAAGGATGGTGACCAGAGCGGAAGGGTCGTTGGGGAGGGTAAAGAGGGTAAAGTGGCTGAAATCTACGGTGGTGGAGGGAGACCGCACTCTGGGTGGTGGGCACAGTGCGATATAGGGGTGATGTGCTGCACACCTGTGCACCTGAAACTTACATAGTGCTACTAACTAACATCACCCCGGTAAACTTGATAGATAAATAAAAAGGGAAAGAAAAATACTTTTCTACTAGTTTTCTACCTCTTTATGTTACCTTCCTCTAAAATAAAAATCACAACACAGTACATTACTTTCTTTAATTAAAAAATTCATCCAATGGTTACTTACTAAAACCTATATAAAGATATTCTTACCACCAGTACTATATCTTTCGATTTTCAAGTATAATTAATTAGTATTTAATAAAAGACCAACATTTTTACATAAGGAATATCTAATGCTATAGAAATTAGAAGAATTTGCCTAGTAAAATTTTACCCAAGTCTCTGCCAGTTTCAATTCCTTCTACTATTAGTCTCATTGACTTCTCTAACTTTCTACTAGAAAAGGAGATGAATTTAAAGCATGGTCTGATCTATATCACTCATATACATAATACAATCATATAATACATATGTTATTTATCACTTATCTATCATCTATCTCTATCTATCTATCATCTATCATCTATCTATCTATCTATCTATCATCTATCTATCTATCTATCTATCTATCTATCTATCTATCTATCTATCTATCATCTATCATCTATCAACACCTATCTATGTTTTGGCACTGAATCAAGAGTTCCTATAACAAACTTGTTTTTTGTATTATTCTTATATTTCAAACCATTTAATATAAATTCTGTCTACATATACTATCTCTTAAAGGCTTTTAGCTTCAGGTTAAAATGCACTTTAAATAAAAGATTATATTACTTTTTGGTAAAGCACCAAATGGTTGTTGAGAACTTCACCTTTATAAACAGGGAAAATAGTTATAAATTTGCAGAGTTTTGAGTCAAATATGGTCAGGTTTTGAATTTCACAGCTAAGTATAACTTAGATAAATGAAAAACATTTATGTTTGGAATTTTTCCCCCAGAAAAGTAGAAAAAAAAAACCCACACCAAGTTTGATCTCATTCTCTTTGTGTGCTTTCAGTATTTTAAATGCCAAAATGTTCAAAATACAACATCTTATAATCTAAAGTTATTCAATATAAACAAAAAAATGTTGGGGAAATTATATTCTTATATTTCTCACCAGAGAACCATTTTTTAAAAGTATGAAAACAAATATGTTATTTTTGAGTCTTGTGTAGTATGGTAAACTGGAAAAAATAAGAATCTAAGATTTATATTTCAGAAAAAAGTGTCTTGAGAGTTATTTTTAATTATACTATCAAGATACTTCTACTTCCATTCATAGTTGCTAGTATAATTAGCTCAAAGTAGAAGCTTTCATTGTTACCAAATGGTTCAAGGGTATGCATGAGCTCTTGTATTTGATGTACTCCATGCTAAAAGCAAAAAAGATAAAATAATTTTTTAGGTTGTAAGGAAAAATTTTAGAAAATTTTAATCTTATTGTTCATCTTATTTTGGTGGCAAAAGTTTCAAATCAAAGCAGCCCTATTAGCCTGGCCGGTGTGTCTAAGCAGTTGAGCATCAATCTAGGATTCAGAAGATTGCGGTTCGATTCCCAGTCAGGGCACATGCCCGGGTTGTGGGCTCGATCCCCAGTTGGGGGCCTGCAGGAGGCGGCCAATCAATGAGGACTCTCTCATCATTGATGTTTCTATCTCTCTCTCTTCCTCTCCTTTCCTCTCTCTGAAATCAATAAAGATATATATTAAAAAAAAAAAAAAAAAAGCAGCCCAATTATGCACTGTATCAGTTACCTAGGATAATACTTCACATTGCGTGGTCTCCAAAGCACAGAAGCAGCATTAGCTGGAGACTTCTTAGAAATGCAAGTTCTAGGGCCCCATCTCAGACCTATTTGAGAAACTCTGGGGCCGGTCCCAGCTATCTGTTTTAACAAGTCTTCCAAATGATTCTGGTGGATGTCCTAGTTTGAAAAGCAATGGTTAGAACAATGAACCATCCTTACACCCTGCTTAGGCCCTAAAACAAACTTTTATGTTTTAGATGCCCCAAAGGACAGCATTACTTATAGTGGGGGTGAGACAATTCTTGTTATGGTGAACTTTTAGCATCCTTGGCCTTATGGAACAAACAGCAATAAATAATGCTATTTACCATGTCTCCAAGGGCTGGTAAGAAGATTGTTAAGAAATCACTGATGGAGGGAAGGCTCAGGTTAGTCCTTCCATTGTCCACCTTAGATCCAACCCTCTCCAAAGACCTTGACCAATGTCTTCCCTTGCTTACCCAAATCACTTCTGCTGGAAGAGGAAACAAAGGGGGATCCTGTTGGTTTACAGAAGCATGCAACAAAAGGGTGGGGGTGAAAGCACAGACTTTGCATTGAGGCCAATTTTTACCAGAGATATCATACATCACTATTTTGTTTCCTATTTTTACCTAATGTCCAAGATCATTATTTTCAACCCCAAATATTATACAGAAAACAAAGAGAGAGAAAATGGATATTTATATAAATGATTTTTATCAGGATAAACTTTTATGTTTAAAATCTTAGTCATCTATAATTGTTAAATATAAAAGTTGATAAAAAGAAAATACCTTGCTACTAAGAGTATAATCTGCTACTAAGATTAAAAAATTATACATTCCCCTAGAATCTTAAATTCAGTCAGTGGCTTATATAAAAGGTGTTAGAACATATGATTTTGTAATTCTAATTATTCAGACATGTCTGTCACAAGCAAATAAAATCTACTGGGTTCAAAGCCCTCTAGAAAGGAGAGACCTAACATTCTCCTTCTAACAGAACTGCCATTCAATATATTTCTTTTTATCTCAACTAATACGTTTATACTCTAAACTGGGTGGCAGAGGGTGAGGGTAAGTGGATAGTGATGTTTAAGGTTTTTATGCACTAAAAACCACATCAGTCTCCCTAGGAGATGGTGCTCTCATATAGCTCAATAGCAAAAACAAGGCCTCGGGCATATCTAATTGGGCCATATTTCTAAAACAGCGGAACTTTGAATATAAGAATAAAGGAGATTAGATTATAACTGGAGCAGCACCTAAGCAACTATCTTCTTGTCTCCTTTATTTTCTATAAGGTCATCTTCTGACTCTCCTTCCTCCTATATGGCTGACATGGTTAATGGTTATTCTGGGCTAGGAGCAACTCCTAATAAAGAAACCAGCCACCTAAAAACTATTGGTGAACAGAGAGGGCCATGGGAAAATACTGCACAAAGTAAGTGGCTCTTCTAGGTCTTTAGGCAAAAGACTATATCCATTCCCACCTTCGTACTCAGAGGGCAAAATGTCACAGGGCAAAAACAGAGGTGCCCCTGAACTTAACAAAAGGGAGTCCTCAGGCTCACACACTATTTATTCTAGTTCATTAGAGTAGGAAATCACTGTTATTTGAGGATAAATAGTAATAGAGAGTAAACAATTGCCTGGATCTTCTCAGTGCAGTAAGAGACTGTTGGTTGAAGATTTTCTATCAGTGGACATAATCAGTATTAGCTTAAACCTTTTATGCCTCACATTTTATAATTTATCTTAATCAGAGCCATGTGATCACAACTATCTACATCAGAACTGTGATTATATACCCTTAATTCAAAGATGAAACTCACAGTAAACAACCTGATGTTCAACTTAGTAGGTGTATTTTTTCATAGAGAAAATACAGCAACTTAGACTATAGCAATTCGGACATTATTTTTCATATACTGTAGAACTCAACAAATGAGCAAATACATAGGTGATATTGGGAGCTATGATTTTTACTGCTGGAAAAGGTAAATACAGATACTGAATTAAAAAAAAACAAACTAGGAAGAATCTTGTGGTGTTGGAATGGAATTACAGGAATAATAAACTCATGCTGTTCAATATTTGGATAACAGGCATAGATATAGAGGTACAGCAATAGATATGATGTGTGCAATTATATGTGTGTATGCATGTATATATATACACATACATCTATTTCCTAATAGACCTATCTATACATACTACTCTATGCTGAGAAGACCTAGAAGCAATAACACTCCATTAGCAATGAGCACATCTAGTGTCCAATCTTAGTTTCTAAATACCATTCTCCACTAAAAGGAATCAGGGTTTCTCAGAGAAACAGCTGAATCTAGAGCTGGGGCAGGGAAAGGACAAAATGAGTGGGTAATACTTTGTTATGCTAGAAATTAAGGAAGTGGTCATAGAATAATTGGGGCATTTTCAGAGGCTCAGGAGCCAGCTTGCAGGGACTCACAACCCAGGACAACTTGAACACTGAAATAAGTGCTGACAGTGATGAATTGTAACTCATTTAGTAAAATTAAAATTCATAACTTGATACTGATAATTAAATCAATAAATAAGAAAAACTTTCTTACAGTAGAGTGAGCACTAACAAACATAGAAAGATGAAAGTTGAAAAATTATAATTTTGCAAGTATGAGTATCTACTGCTGATCTATTGCACACATATCTATTGCTGTACCTACATATCTATGTCTGTTATGTACATATATTGAACAGCATGAGTTTATACTTATAGCTGTAATTCCAATCCAACACCACAAGATTCTTCTTAGTGTTTTGAATTCAATATCAATATTTACCTACTAAGGTGTAAAAATATACCCACTAAGTTGAACACCAGATTGTTTGCCATGATTTTCAACTTTGAATTAAGGGTTTATAGTCATAGTTCTTATGCAGATAGTTGTGATCAGATGGTGCTCTATAAGATAAATTACAAAAAGTGAGGCATGAAAGGTTTAAGTTAATATTAATTATGTCCACTGATAGAAAATCTTCAACCAACAGTCTCCTACTGCACTGAAAAGATCCAAGCAAAAGCATTAAATGAATGTAATATTTTGGGGGGGGGGGAAGATATCATGTAGTCTCAAATATCTCCCCACAAACTATTATTAATTTGATAAAGGGAAGAAAAACAGTAACATTACAGTCAAGACAGCTTGCAGACATCACCTTGATCAAACAGTGAACGTTAACATCACTGGGCCCAAAATGACAGTGCGCTTCCTGATACGCTGCACAGGGATGGACACAGCTTTGTGGTGTTCCTGCCAAAAATGCCTCACTTCAATCCAACCATGAGGAAACAATTAAAGAAGGCTCAAGAGATATGACAAATAAATGTATCACAGTCTACTGGACTGTAGATTAGATAACAGCAAGTACTAAATTAAATGTGCTGTTTTGATCATTGTAATATGGCCATGTAAGAGAATATCCTTTTTCTCAAAGGAAGTAGTTAAGTATTTAGAACTATAAGTGTGATGTCTGCAACTTATTCCCAAACAGTCCATAAAAATATTATAATAATAACAATATATATTAAAACCTCAATTCTTTTTTCTTCAAACTAAATAATTTCAATTATTTTAGCCTTTTAAATATAAAACAAAGAACCTGTGAAACAAAGAATTTTAAAAGTTGCTTGTTTTAAACAGAAATTTGGGGAGATTTAAAAGAAGACCTATAGTTTCAATTCAACTTAATAAAAAAGTTTCGAGTCCTTATACATAGGGATCCTATACCCAAAGACCTCAGTCTGTTAGAGGAGGAAAACATGCATAAGTAATTATAGTGTAAGAGAAACATACTATACGTATTGAAAATGAAGGATAAGAGAGTACCAAAGGAATGTTAAGAGGAAGTGATTAATTCTACTATATTAGTATTATTTAACATTTACTATTTACTAGGCCCTGTACTAAGTGCTTTATTTACAGGGTGCAGCAAAAGTAGGTTTACAATTGTTCATATGGAAAATAGTACAATAATAAATAATAATACAAGAACAAACTCTGTGTTTTGCATACTCACAACTGTAAACCTATTTTTGCCCCACACTGTATTAATTCATTGACTATACCAACAATCCCATAAAATAGGCAGTATTACCCCCATTCTACAGATGAAGCAACTGAGGCATAGAGAATTTCAGAATCTGGATATAGGTTATGTGGTTAGCTAGTAGTCCAAGTTTTAAACTCAGGCAGGCTGACTTTATAGCCCACGTAGAAGATTAACGAAAAAAGCAGCATTTGAGTGATCCCTAAAAGATGAGCATAATTTCAAAAGGATGGGAAGTATAAGGAGGAATATTCAAGGCTGGAAGAAAAACAAGGAAAGGTATAGAGATAGTAAATATAGATCATATATGGAAAATTTAGAGAATGGTATGTAAGATGTGGAGAAAGAAATGGGTGAGAGCAGATAATAGAAAATTAGACAAGCTAAAAGAATATATTAGACTCCGTGATAAATACTAATACAGACTTTGTTAATAAAGAGAATGTTTTTTATATGTTTCACAATCTTGATGTGACTCATGAATTCAGTATAGTCTTTGCAACATCCAAATGAACCAAGTGCTAAAAATGAATTATTACAATTCACTCTCTTAAAAAAAAAAAGTACCAGAACACAAAGCATGACTTTCACACTTTTATAGTGACCTCCATACCCCTAAGAATAATAATTTCATTTCACAAAAATCCTATCACCATGTAATATTGAAATTGCCAGAACTGAAAAGAGAAAATCAAAATGTCACAATTCTGGCTTAGTTTAACAAGACTATAAACTTTTTAAGAAACAGTAAATGAAATGTGAATATACCATGTATCCCTTCTGTGATAACTCCATCTTTGTCATAATATTTATAAGGATATAATGAGTGATTGATTCCATAAACTTCATTACATATGCACTTTATCCAGTAGAACAACCAGACATGAATGCCTAATGTCAGACTTCTGAGTTGGTAATTGGTTGCTCATATAAATAAGTAAAAATGTTATTTTGGCTGCATAGTAAACTAATTATAGATAAATAAAACATGTGGTACTTTTAAACTCTGTTTTCATTTCATTTCTTTTTTTATTTTTATTTTATTTTAAATATGTTTTTTAATTGGTTTCAGAGAGAAGAAGGGGGAGAAAGAGAGACAAACATCAATGACAAGAGAGAATCATCAATCAGCTGCCTCCTGCACATCCCCTATTGGGGATTGAGCCCAAAACCCAGGCATGTGCCCTGACAGGGAATCGAACCATGACCTCCAGGTTCATTGGTCAATGCTCAACCCCTGAGCAACACCAGCCAGGCAAAACTCTGTTTTTATTTCTTGATAGATATGGATAAAAATCTGATTTTTATTTAGTAAACTATAGGTTTAATCTGTTCAAAATCTATATAATCAAAGAATATACAAAATCCATTTACAAGTAGAATAAAAACAGTTAAACTTTTCTTTTTCTGTTAACCCTCACCTGAGAATATTTTTTCCATTGTTTTTAGAGAGAGTGGAAGGGAGGGAGAGAGTGGGAGAGGAGAGAGAGAAACATCGATATGAGAAAGACATATCGATTGCTTGCCTTCCACATGCACTCCGACTAGCCGGGGATCAAACCTGCAACCCAGGTACATGCCCTTGACCGGAAATCGAACCTGTGAACCTTCAGTGCACAGGCTGATGCTCTAACCACTGAGCAACACTGGCCAGGGCAAAACAGTGAAACTTTTCAAAATGTTTAAATTCAAACATCTAAATTTTTCAAAATGTCAAAAACATTTATAATTAAAACATTAAGAGTCATTAGTTACTATTTTTATATATTTAATAAAAGACCAAAAATGAACTTTATTTTTTACATCTTTGATGCAGAGTTTTTAACTGCCCAACATAATCTTTTTCCATTCTGGAAGAATCCTAAAATATTTCCTTGATTGACAGAACAGAATTGATCAGTAAGATACAGGCAATATTAAGAAGCATCACAGCCCGGCCGGGCGTGGCTTAGTGGCTGAGCATCGACCTAGGATCCAGGCAATCAGGGTTCAATTCCCGGTCAGGGCACATGCCTGGGTTGCGGGCTCAATCTCCAGTCGGGGGCGTGCAGGAGGCAGCCGATCAATGACTCTCTCATCATTGATGTTTCTATTTCTCTCTCCCTCTCCTTTCCTCTCTCTGAAATCAATAGATATATTTAAAAAAAAAAAAAAGCATCACAGAAAAGAATATGAAAAAGATAGGCGCATGATTTTAAAGAGCATTTGAAAATCAAGTTATATTTGACTTAGTATAAAACTAAAGAACATGTGAACAATTAATGAAATAGAACACCGAACTATAAAAAAGTTCCCCACATAAAAATATCTAAAATGATATTTAAAATTCAACAGTCATACTTTACATGTCTAACTGGATTTCTGAGAGTAAGAAAAATCCATAAGGCCTTTAAAAGGGGTTAAGGAACTGAAAAGCTGTGCAATAATCTTAAACTGACACCACAGCTGCCTGGAGGGTATTTGCTAATAATAGGAATCTAGGATCTAGGCTTTCACAGAAAGACAAAGAGAGGCTAGTCCCCAGTCTCTACCCAGCATGGTGAAAAGTTGGAACTTAATATCACTACATGAAAACACAAATTTTGACCACCTATATTCTTTATGAAAAGATGCATTTAAAAAAAAAAAAAAGTCTACTCAACAGCAAAGGAAAATGATAGGTAACTTTCTATGAGAATTTACTCTTAACACCACAAAGTCCCACAATATTACAACATAGGTAAGTTAAAAATGAATTCATTATCTAAAATTACAAAACTAACAGTAAAATAAAAATCCAAGAATAAGTCAACAGAAATAACAAATAGCAGAATTAGATCTCTATTGACATCAGCTATTAGAAATAACAAATACATACTATAAAATAACTATGTTTAAAAAATTACAAAAAGGAAATTGAAACATGAGCAAGGAAAATGTTATAAAAACAAACCAAATATAATTTCTAGCAATGAAAAATATATTTAACTAAAAACCTAACTATAAAATATATATATTTCAAACAATATTTTAAACAATTGGGGGAAATAACTATGGACTAATTATTAGATGATCACAGAATTTTTGTTAAATTTTATTATGTCATAATGACATTATTTAAGATGTCAATATTTTTAGCTGTGTGTACTGTATGTAGTATGATATGTTATCTGGGATTTGCTTCAAAATACTACAGGGGGAAAAAAGGAATAAATGAAGCAAATGTTAGAAAAATGTGGGAAATATTAACTCTGAATGATGCATTCATATGAAAATTTGATTATAAAAATAAAATGAAAACTCAACGGATAGAATAATCAGAATTTTAGATATAGCCAAAAAGAAAATTAAAGAATTAGAAGGTGGATCTGAAGTGGCTATCCACATTATGAGTAAAAATAAAAGGAGATAAAAAAACTTACCTTCCTTTGGGCTCACTGCTGCAGGAAGACTGTTCCAATCAAGGGTCCAAGTAGGGCAAGGGTGGGGAGAAAACATCACTTCAATGCCTTTTTCCTAAAGAAGGAAATAGGCCCTTTCCAGATTAATGAATTAACAAAATCTTATGTACTACAAGGTCAAATTTATGTTTTCTATACTAGCAAGGAAGAACATAATTATCAACAATCATCAGATTTTCCTCAAAATATTTGGTTACATAAGAAATATAATATATTGAGTGTTTTGACAGCAGCTACTTTCCTATTATTTTTACACTGAGATAATAAAAATAATGATATTTAAAAATTATTACCTGAAAATACATAAAAGTAATGAGCTACCTAGAAATATATTGGGTATCAAAGAGAAAAGTCACCTGAGGTTAAAATTTTATCAAAAACAATCCACACAGAGGTGATCAAAAACTGACTCTGCATATGTCCATCAATATCTGTATTTACATATATGAAAATTGTCACAACTTAGGAGCTATATTCACAAGACCAAAAAGCCCCACTTCAACATATGCTCAAAAAATATCATCTATACCAGTCTTTTACAAGTTCCAGCAATGTCTTTAGAAAATAATTCCTCTGGTTTAACCAAACAGTTAACAACATTTTCAAGAATGAGGACCACTTTTCAATATATCAAAAATTCTCAGACTTCTTTATCATGTTAAAACTTGTACATTTATTTATTTGATCAACAGAAAGTGGCATGGCATACCCATGAATTCCCAGACTCCTCCCAATCAAGTTCTGGGTCCACAGCCCACAGAATAAACATCCATGGTTCATGTAAATTTTTTTTTATCTCCAGTAGTATCTTATTCAAAAGAAAAACCCTTGAGAATCTATCATTAACTTGTTTATATCAGTTAGTTCATGAGATTGCTTTCCATTATTAAAATTAGCAAAATCCCTGTCCCAAAGGAAATAGTATAAAGATTCTTTGGTTGGGGTAGAGATATAGCTAGATAGATAGGTCTAGAGCCCTAGAGCACTCGCTTGCCTCCAGGAAGATAAACACATTAGTCTTTCTGACATCATTTACCTCTCTATCCTATTCCTTATTCTAGCCACCCATATTGAACTTTTTGCTATTCTTCATTTCACCAAACTCATTCCTATTCTAGAGTCTTTAAAGAATACAATTATATTGACATATAATTTATGTCATAAAATTTACCCCTTTAAAGCACACAATTCAATGGTTTTTAGAATGTTCACAGTTGGGCAACCATCATCTCTATCTATTTTGAGAACATTTTCATCACTTCACAAAGAAGTCCCAACCCATTAGCAGAGACTCTCACTGCTCCCCCTCAGATCCTTGCCCTAGGCAACCACTATCTACTTTGCCTCTACAGATTTTCTCCGGGTCTTTTTACCAGTGTCATCCTCTGCCTAGAACATTTTCTCCAAATCTTCAGTTTATTCAGGTTATTTGTTCAATGTCTTCACCTAATCTGATAAGCCTTCTTGACCATCCTACCTAAATGGATTCCTACCCCAATCACCTCCACTCTTATCATACATCATTTTTTACAGCACTTATCATTACCTAATGTGTTTTTTCTTTATTTACTTCCCCCACCAGAATGTATGCACCATGAGAACAGTCCAATTGGTTCTTCATATATCCAATATTCAGGCCAGTGCCTGGTGTTTAGTAGACATGTACATTTTTTGGTCTGACTAAATAAATAAATTTAAAACTTCTGGAAAATACGGGAAATTGTGGAGATAAGATTGTGCCAAAGAATACAGAAGGGGAAAAAAAAGTGAGATGTGAGTGTCCCTAAGAAATATTTAACTATTTTATACTTCTATTAGCACCAATTTCACACATCCTCTTGTAATTGGCACAAAATATTATGACTCTACAGAAATGAAAAGTTACTGTCTAATTAAAATCAATATATTCTCATAATATATTAATTTGATATATTTACTGCCTTCCAAAAATATGTCAATAGAGAAATCCACTAGTAAGTAGCAAAAACAATGCCCTATTAAAAAAAAGTAATTTTATTGTATCGACAATCAAATTTGAATTAAATAAAAATAAAAATTTTAACTACTTTTCAGATTTGAGCATTCCTCTTTTAAAATTATAAATGTAATGTCTCAGTCAATTTTTATACAACCATAAGAGTTAAAATAAAAAAATCAATCATACAGAATGTCTACTATACTCTCCTAATTTATAAATTCAGGAATTGATATCTTTTAGCTAGATGACTTACTGAAGGTCACAATGTCAGTGCGGCTACAAAGCTGAGACTAGAATTCAAGTCACCTGACCCTAGTTTAGTCTTCAAATGGACTGCTCCCAAATCAATGACTGACAGTGGCAGGGACACTAAGGCAGACCCATTCCTGAGAAATATGGAACTCTCTGGTAGATGGTTCAAGCTCAAGGATTCCCCAATGACTTGCCAAAACTTTCTTAGAACTGCACTTAGTGTAAGAATTTTCGGACCCGACCTTCCTTCCTTTCCTGTCTGATGCACAGGGGTCAAATCTGCATCATGACTGAAGGCTCTGCCAGTCTCCTTGGGCTCCCTCCCCCCTTTCTCTCACTGATGTTTCCTCAGTAGGCCTCTTGATTATCTAACCCTATCTTGGAGTTGAACCCTTCTTGGAGGACCTAAACTAACAACCCCCCCTGTAAATTAAAAACTCAGTATTTCTTTGTATTTTTATATCATTACAATAGGGCTTATTTTTATAATTGTTTATTAACTTTTTCTGAATTTAAATTTTAGTTATTTATCTCCCTTTTAAAAAATATTTTTAAATTTGTAAAATGCAAATATCTTTCCTAATGTCATTCTATTGCTGGAAAAGCACAGATAGAAAAATCTGAATTGCTGATCTTTCTTTCAAGACTCTGCACAAGTATGAATTAAAAGCACAAATTTTTGGTTTGTTAAATTTAAATTTTTTTTAATTTAGTATTTTAATACAAAGCAGATTACTCTCCTTATGATTATTGATTTAAGAATATTCAGGAGATGAACAGTGTAACCATCTGATCAAGGCACATCAAATTTTGCACATGCATTGACAGCTTCTAAAATCAACTATATAATCCTGTTTCATTGTTTCATCACTAGGCTAACAAAGCTTAGCTGAAGAAATAAGGGACTGGTGTCATTACTAAAATCTTCTTATGCTTTTCTAAATCCACAAATGTCCTGTTAACTATAGAACTCAAATGATTCCTAACCCAAGTAGAAAAATATAATGAATATGTTTCCAATACAACTCAGATGCACAGCTCAAATTACTTCAGAAATTCTCTATTCAAATAAACCTTCAAATAGCCTGTTAAAAGCAAAACATTTTTGTAGACTGTCTTGAGTGGTGGCAAAAAGAAACACTATTGGTGAAAACTTACACAATTAGCACTATCAGAAACAAATTATGCTGTGAAGAGAGAAAACTAAATCATGTGTTACTATATAAAAGAGTACTGCAATCAAAGAGTAAGGTAAAAACAAAGTTCAGAGAATTAAAAAATCTTAAAAATTTAGAAGAATCTCAGAGCGTAAACTGAGATACTCATCTTCATATTTCCTTAATTTAAATCATCATCTCAAAATTTTAAAAACCTTAAAATCAAATCCTTGCAACAAAAAATTTATCAGGTAAAACAATAAATTTGACCAGGTGTAATATGACCTTGGTGTCTTAAATATTAAAAAAAAAAAGTTTTGAGAAAAATACTGTTTACAAATACATATTCTGACTTATTTGGCTCCAAAGACACATAATGTTAAAATCCTTCAACTTACTATATCTCACTTAAATGCAAAATGCTAATAGAAATATTAATTGATCAAGAGTGATATAAGACAGTTACAAATAAAATTTATAACAAATAATATCAACAAATGATTACAAGTTAGGGTAACACTATCACAAGAAATTTTTCAAAGAAAATTTTAATGAAAACAACTTAAATACCATTAACTTGGTCATAGTGGGTCTCGGTCCTCCTATAAATGAAGGATCATTTTGTTCCTCTACAGCTGGGGCCTCATTTAAGTCTGGATGCTGTTCATTTGACGTAGCCAGCGACTCTGGTAAATGGAACAAGTGGATCCCACACTGAGAAGCTGCTGTTTTTACTTTTGGCACTTCCTGAATCCTCTGGTACCAAGCGGCCAACAGTGGGAATTCTACCAGCTTTTCAGAAAGTTTTTTGCAGATAATTAACTAGGCAGAAAAAGAACAAAACACATTATTATTATATATTTTTTGTTGATGACAGCTATATTGAAGTAATTTTCATACCATAACACTTACACATATTAAGTGTAGAGTTCAAAAAATGAGTTTTACTAAATGTATACACTTATGCAACTAACACTATAATCTATACAAGAACACTTAAGTTACACCAAGAAGTTCCCTTGTGACCATTTACAGTCAATCTCTGTTCTCTCAGTCAGTTGCAGGTAACCACTGTTCTACTTTCCATGTGTATAATTTTGCCTTTTCTGGGATTTCATATCAATGAAATCACAAAATGTGTCTGTGCTTGTTTATTTTCACTTAGCATTATGTTTCTGAGATTCATCCAGGTAGTTGCATTTGTTTCTTTTAATTATGATACAGCACTAAAGGCTTTTATTATTCAAAGTGCTTGGATGCTGTCTCCCTAGCACCACCACCAAACTTCAATTTCTTTAAAAATAGTCTCTTCTTGCTTCTTTGCAATGCACTGAATGCTGTTTCCATAGAAAGTTATAATGTCACAAATAGATCATGATTTATGATTATGAACAGATAAATAAGTAAAAAGGTTGAGTTACAGAAAATTTCTACAAGTATATCTAGCAATAGTCAGTACCAAAGCAAGAGCCAGAAAGCACAGAAAGTTAATTTAAAAAATTCACAGGTGTATATATAGGGTGCCCCCTAAAAATGTATACACACACTTTGAATAATTATAAACGTAGTGTTTATTAAAATACATTTCATTTTCAAAATTGAGTTATCAGCTATTAAAGTGTGCATACAGTTTTGGGGGGACAGCCTGCATATTTACTTTATTTTAACTGGACTTTAAGGTTAAATAAGCACACATAATTTGTTATAAGGGCAGAGTTTATGTTCAACTCTATACACTGCAACACTTAAAATACTGCCTTGCAAAAATATAAGCTCTTGTCCTGGCCGGTGTGGTTCAGTGGTTAGAGTGTCAGCCTGTGCACCAAAGGGTCGTGGGTTTGATTTCTGTTCAAGGGCACATACCTCGGTTGCGGGGGGGGGAGGGGGACAACCAGTCGATGTGTCTCTCTCACATCAATGTTTCTCTTTCTCTCTCCCTCTCTCCTGCTCTTCGACACTCTCTAAAAAAGCAATGGAAAAAAATCCTCAGGTGAGGATTTAAAAAAAAATACAAGCTATTTAGCGAATAAAGAATGACCAAGAAACCATTTATTACCTTCAAAGAATAATCACCAATTTTTCAAACTGCTTTTTATGACCAATTAGGAGATCATGAAATCAATGTAGATTTTTAAAAAACAAAATAACATTATCAGGAACAAGACAAGGATGCCCACTTTCACTACTTCTATTCAATATATTACTGGAAGTCCTAGCCACATCAACCAGAAAAGATGAAGAAATAAAAGGCATCCAAATTGGAAAGAAGTAAAATCCTCATTATTTGCAGATGACATGATAGTATATGTAGAAAACCCTAAAAACTCTACCAAAAAACTATTATACAACTAATAAATGGCTTCAGTAAAGTTGCAGGACACAGAGTCAATATGCAGAGATCTGTTGTGTTTTTATACACCAATAACAAATGATCAGAAGAAGAAATTAAGAAAATAATTCCATTTACAATCACATCAAGAAGTATAAAATAGGGATAAACTTAACCAAAGAGGTGAAAGACCTGTATTCTAAAAACTATAAGACGTTAAAGAAAGATACTCAACAACATGCAAATAAATGGAAGGGTATGCCTTGCTCGTGTACTGGAAAAATTAATATTGTTAAAATGTCATTACTACCTAAAGTAATATACAGATTCAATGCAACCTCTATTGAAATAGCAATGAAAATCTTCTCAAAATTAGAACAACTAATCCTAACATTTATATGGAATCACAAAGACCCCGAATAGCCAAACAAATCCTGAGAAAGAACAAAGTAGGAGGTATTGTGCTCCCTGGTATCAAATTATACTACAAAGGCACAATAAGCAAAACAGTATGGTACTGGTATAAAAACAGGCATATAGATCAGTGGAATAGAAGAGAGAGCCCCAAAATAAACCCTCACTTATGTGGTCAGTGAAGGCAAGGATATACAGTGGGATAAAGGTAGTCTCTTTAATAGGTGGTGTTGGCAAAACTGGACAGATACATGGAAAAAGAAAAGAAATTGGACCGCTCCCTTACACCAGATAAAAAATAAACTCAAAATGGGTTAAAGACCTGAAACCATAAAACTTCCAGAAGGAAACACAGGCAGTAAACTCTTTGACATGGCTTTTACCAACATCTTTTTGGGTATATTTCCTCAAGGCATGGAAATAAAAGAAAAAAATAAACAAATGGGACTATATAAAACTAAAAAAATATTTGCACAGTGAAGAAACCATCAAGAAAACAAGATAACCTACTGAATGGGAGAAAGTATTCACAAATGATACACTGGTACAGGGCTAATATCCAAAATATAAATTACTCATACAATACCAAAAAAAAGCAAAGCAGACAATCCAATCAAAAAATAGGCACAGCACCTGAATAGATATTTATTTCTTTTTTAAAAAAAATATATCTTTATTGATATCAAAGAAAGGAAGGGAGAGGGAGAGAGAGAATTGAAACATCAATGATGAGTCATTGATCGGCTGCCTCCTACACCCCCCTACACGGGCATGTGCCCTGACCAGGAATTGAACTCTGATCTCCTGGATCCTAGGTCCATGCTCACCCACTGAGCCATGCCCAGCCGGGCTAGACATTTCTTCAAGAAGACATACAGAGGGCCAGCAGACACAAGAAAAGATGCTCAGCATCACTAATCAGCAGGGAAATGTAAATAAAACCTACAATGAGATATCATTTTCTACTTGTCAGAATAGCTATCATCAATAAATCAACAAATAACAAGTGCTGGTGAGAATGTGGAGAAAAGGGAACCCTCGTGCACTATTGGTGGAATTGTAAGTTAGTGCAGCCACTATGGAAAACTGTATAGAGATTCCTCAAAAAATTAAAAACAGAGTTTCCATAAGACCCAGCAATTCCACTTGTGGGTATTATTTGAAGAAAATACATTAACTTGAAAAGATATTATGCACCCCTATGTTCACTGTAGCATTACTAGTAATAGTCAAGGTATGGAAGCAACCTAGGTGTCCACTGTTAGAGGAATAGATGAATGGACAAAGAAGGTGGTACAATGGACTATTATGCAGGTAATAAAAAGTTGAAATCTTGCCATTTGCAAAAACATGGATGAACCTAGAGGTATTATGTTAAGTGAAGTTAGTCTGACAAAGACAAATACGATATTATCTCACTTATATGTGGAGTCTAAAAAAACCTAATAGATGAATGAACAGAAGAGAAACATATCCATAGATATAGAGAACAATCTGATGACTGCCAAAGGGAAGGAGGTGGGGAGACAGGAATAAAAAAAGGTAAAATAACATAGAAAATGTGAAAATACACAGCATGTACTAACATGGATTATTTTATAAATATAGTTACGTTTTAATATATAACATAAAAATGCATACTTGTATTTATATGCTTACGCACCCTGGAAAACACATTATTTACTATGGAAGTAAAGTTTGGAAAACACTGTCTAAATTGTGCTCCAGAAGTCAAAATAATTGGTTTGTAATTTGGTTTATAATTCTCACCAAAATTCTTAATTGCGTGGAAATAAATTACGTGCTAAGGGAACTGAGCTTAAGCCGTGATAAATTCATCAAATAAGAAATGTTTTCATTTTCTCACTTTTCTTTTACTCTCCTTGGCAGTGATTTATTCTTATCTGTTAGATGTATATGGTGTCTTTCCTTCTTTTTGAAAATAAGTTGTGAATATGTAATAATAATTCACGTTTAAAAGGAACAGAGGAGTTCTACTCTGCAAGGCAGACCATCCATCCCACTTCATCAGCATGCCAGGCTGCTCTACAACATCCGGACAGCTCAGTGGGTACCAAACCACATTCATTACACTCAGCAAGATACACTTAAGGAAGTGCCTAGTGAAAAATGTGCGAAATGGAAATTAAATTTGTCCCTAAAAAAAGATATTTTTAAAAATTTACCTGGCTGATAAAATCAAAACCATTATAAACATCACAGAGTTACTTCAGGACAAGAAAACAAGAGAATTTATTCTTCAAACAACAGTAAAAATTATACTACCAAGGGTGCACAATGAACCCCTAGTGGCTTTGTAATAGAGGCAGAAAAACTCGTTTGAATAAAAAGAGAAGCAAGATGTTACGTCTATCCAAAATATCTCCTCCTTTGTATTACTTTCCGATTACTTACTATACAAAACATCTTGAACTTATTTCATGTCGTTTTCTTAGTTATGTCTACTCTTCCAAAACATGTCATAACTGACAAATGTTTAGGTGAGCCCTGTAATGAGCAGGATCAAAAACTGACTGCTCCTCTAGGTCCTTGGCCTTATTCCTGTGACTACACACCCTGGCTTACGGTTCAGCTCCGTGTTTCTGATCCAGCCCTGGTAAGCTGACCTTGATTCCTGATCATGAACTGACCCTAACCACTAGGCCTGCTACTCCATCACTGCCGTGTGTGCTAGCACAAGCACACGGGCTCAGCATCGCAGCCACTGTGTGAACTAAAATGACTGCTTCCTAACCCAAGATGACTGAAAGGAGGAAAATAAATATAACAGAAATAACATCAAGGCTTTGGCGAAGAGTAATTCCTGAAAGAAGAGGTACAGATCCAGGTAAAATAAAAACAAACAAAGGAAAATATTTTGAGAATTAGTTTACATATGAATGTCGAGAAGAATTTAATCACAGAACACATGGAACACAAAAGGCTGAGTGTACAAGTTTTCCCCCATTTAAAATTGAGATGAAAACAAGCTTCTCTTTGCAGCATCAGGCAGGTTTACTCAGTAGTAGTCAGTAGGTGCACTGCCTGATTAAAGAGGAGGAAAACCCCCGCTCAATTAGGAACGCTTCAACCTCAATTGACCCTAATCAGGTAAATAGTATTTAAATTAAGCTAAATCAAATGCAAACTAGCTGAAGATGGATGTCTGGATAATGAGTGAAAATTACCTTCACGCAGGTGAATCTAATTTTTTATGTTCTGTTGAGTTTGAAAGCAAATACTCATCTTCTCTATCACCTTGCCTTATTTTCTTTGTAGCAATTACATTATTTAAATATATATTATTTATTTGTTTACTTGTTCATTTCTATCTCATCCTACTAGAGAGAATATCAACACCATGAGGGCTGGACCTTATCTGTCTTGGTCATCATTGGATTCCTAGCGCCTATAGCAGTGCCTGGCATATACAGCAGGCCTTCAATAAATTTCTCCAATTAATGAATTCATGGATGTGCCACTTTGGTTCAATTTCTATGATATTAGAAACAAGTATAGTTCTTCAAGGAGACCATCAACAGTATTTC
This sequence comes from Miniopterus schreibersii, assembly GCF_964146895.1. NCBI lineage: Eukaryota > Metazoa > Chordata > Mammalia > Chiroptera > Miniopteridae > Miniopterus > Miniopterus schreibersii. Next base: position 65,062,701 of record NC_138101.1, on the reverse strand, counting down.
ATAACATATCAAATGACTGCTCTAATGGCTGAAGTTGGTAATAGAGGGGAGAAGTCAGTCAAGGCTTTAGATTGATAATTTAGGAATTTTAGATTGAGAATTTAGATTGACAAGGAACAAAAAAAGATATTTTCCCCCCACCCAGCTCAATGGACAATATGAATATCTATGACATTTAAAATACTAATCAACATCTAAACAATTCCTGAATCTTTTAACATCCTTCAATTCTGAAGTTATTTTGGTTCCCAATCTTGCCTTATCTCCATTTTGAAGAGAAATGTTCTTTATGAAAATGCCAATTGATTAATACCACCTAACTTAGTGATTTTCTGGCTCCAAATATATGGATTTTCCTTAGAAGTCTCTTCTCATCTGTCAGTAGAGATACCTATAATTTTGGTAATATATAATGAGAATGAAATCTGGTGCCTGATTCCTTAGCAGGGGAAAAGGTAAAATACTTCAAAGCAGGAAAAATGCAGCTCTTGAAAACCACCTGGTAGAGAGCTAGAGAGCTACAGCTTCGCATGCTCACTTCGATGTTACTTTCACAAAATAACTCCTTTCTTCCCTCCAGACAGGGAGGGGGTGGGAGGTGGGGGAATAGATATATCTCCATCCCCCTGCTGGGAAAAAGAACTTTCCAGGTAATCTTATGGACGACAGAGGGGCATACAGGTGAGGATAAAAGATTTCTGACTTGAGAACAGCTAACATAATTAAATTAGTATTTTAAGTGACTACCTAATCATAAACGATGGCTGACAAGAACTTTTGGTGCTGTAACAATGGACCCTCTAATCTAAGAAGAGGATCACAATAGCAATTTGAAATTAATTATCATATCAATTGATAACGTTTTAGCAACTCCAAGTTAAAAGTCATAATAATTACTAACATTTATTGAGAGCTTACTGTGTGCCCAACACTGTTGTCCACAATTTACACATTATCATTTATTCCTCACACTGGTCCTATTAGATGGGTACTATTGTTACCCCCGAGAAAATGGAGACAGATGATAACTTGCCCAGGAGCATAACAATAGCAAGAAGTGGAACTGGGATTCAAACCTAAGCAATTTTATACACTGAAACTTATAATAACGCATCCACTCCCGATAAACCTTACCAAAAACTGATGGATGCAGGGCAAGAGCACAATGTCTGTCAGAGTGAAGTACAGGCCTTCTGCGAACACATGCTCCAGAGGGGGCAGGTCAGAGGCCTTCGCTTTTCTGATGTGAGACGGTTCCCTGTTGGTAGCGGCTGGTTCTTCCTGCACCATGAGCTTTGAGAATGCCACGTTCAGTTCCACGCTCTGTGACGAAGGGTCCAGCTCTTCAGGCGTTTCCTGGCTATGGACCTTGCTCTCCGTTTCCCCCTTGGCAAGGGCAGGCCCCACTCTGGCAGCCTTCTGCTGCTTCAGCTTCTGCCGACGGAGCTTGTCATCGTTGTGCACTCTCACAGGCTCACTGAGCTTTTTCTCGAGCTGCAGGATTTCTGTAGGGATGGTTGGGCGCTGGTCAGAAGATTCTTGGAGAAAATTCTCAACAGCTAAAGGGATAGTGAGTTCACATAGCCTGGTCCACTGACTAACCTACAAAATAAAACAAGAAGTAAAATAATTCTTTACTTTCAACATGGCTTGAAGAAAAATAGCTTTCTATTGGGAAATAAGACTGGCTTAGAAAATGTGTCTTGAGCTAAACCATCCCTGAGCTAGGCTATTGTGCTATATCAAGACATATTTACAGTGTTTCAGAAGTGATAACATAAAACAATGGAGGCTTAGCATTCATGTATCTGGAATACATGCTATCCATCTGTATCCTCTTACTGAATAAATCCTTACTTCCCAAAGCCTTTAAAGTACAACACCCCCAGCCTGGCTGGAGTGGCTCAGTGGCTGAGCATAGACTCATGAACCAGGTCAGGGTTTGATTCCCAGTCGGGGCACATGCCCAGGTTGCAGCTCCATCCCCAGTGGGAGGTGTGCAGGAGGCAGCCAATCAATGACTCTCTCTCATCATTGATGTCTCTCTCTCTCTCTCCCTCTCTCCCTTCTGCTCTCTGAAATCAATAAAACATATATATATATATTTTAAAATAAATAAATAATAATAAAGTACACTCCCCAAAAAAGTAGGTTTCCAAAGCATTACTATTTAAGCTCCTGTTCATATGTAAAAGTTCCCTGTAAAAATCCTCAATGTAATTAAGAGATAAAAAAAGAAGTCATTCTCTAATATCTCCAAAACTCAGAAATTAAATCTTAAATTTGTATATTTCAGTATTGGCATAGGTGACAAGCTACTTTATTTCATTGGTTACTGTAGGTTGTTTTAAAGGAATGAAATTCCAGTTTCTAGTAGAAAGTTAATATCAATGTTTAAGTGAATGTGTTATCACTACATGGCTTTAAATAACAGAAAAGAGACATTATACTTACCTCAGCACAGGCTTTCAAGCAAGTCTTTTTAAAACCCAGAAGTTCCAAAATGTCCGTCTTGGAGGGGTCTGCTTCATATGACTTCTGGATGATGTGTCTCAGTACAACCGCTAGTCCTGCTCTACAGAAAGTGTCTGGTCTTTCTACTATTGCAGGTAAACGGCAATTCTGGACTATCGGTGGAAGTTCTTGTCTCGAAATTATCTGTACTTCGACATCCTGTGACAGTACATTTTTAAGTAGTGAAACGTCTGTACTTTCTCTGGTAAGGACTAAACGAACTTTAAAGATTTTGCAGTCACAGTATGATAACAAAAATAAAGCTGCAGATGTATGAAGTGGAAAAATGCACCCTTCTATTTGGTGAGAAAAGTCCAGGTACAGATATTCTTCTGTAAGACTTTTCTTTACGCCTTTCATTTTCTTCTTTCATTGGATCACCTGAAGCATAAATGGAAGTGGTTATAAGCCTTAGAATATAATAATTTAGAAGCTAAAAGAGGAATATTATAAAAGCGTGCTCTAAAAATCAGCAAGGATTTGTGATTGGTCAGATTCTACATGAATTTGTTCCTGGACTGAATAAATGGCTCCCAAAAAGAAAGATATCCACCCTCTGCAACTGACTAGTCTTAGGGGTAATTTTATACCCAGCTCTTTTAAAATGAGCAAACTCGGGTGCTTTGCAATAGAGCCCTCCCCATCAAGTACTTTGGGGTTTCAGTACAGGTGAGAACAAGAAATGAATAGAATGGAAAATAAGAAATCACCAAGAATACTGAGAGTTGTCTGGGGAGAGTAGCCTTGAGAAGCTTTGACAATGCTGGTCCTCCCACACTCTTTCTGATTTATGACCCTGCAACATAATAATCAGGGGGGTATATTTACTTCCTCATGAGAAATGGATTCTCCTAAAGTAAGTGGGTTTTGGTATGTGATGAGCTATTGCATGCTGAGTCACAAGAGGAAAATAATTGAATTTCCTCATAACTTAGATGTTGATATCTGAGATAGCTCAAAGTTAACAGATCCCAAATCAAGTTCTTTATTCTCCCCCAGCCCCGAAATCTGCCCCTCGTCTACCTTTCCCGTCTCAGGTAATAGAACACCATTCTTCTAGCTGCTCAGGCCAAACACTTGGGAGTCATTGTTAATTCTCTTTTCTTTCACACCTCCATAACCAGTTCATTAAAATGATATTTTGGCTCTACCTATAATATAGATCTAGAATCTGACCATTTCAAACTATCTCCACTCCCTCCACTGTAACCCAAAGCACCGTCACCTCTCTTCTTCTGAATTACAGCGTTTGCCTCCTAACATTGCTTCCCATCCTACCTCCCCCTCTAGTCTATTTTCAAAATAGCAGCTAAAGTGATCCTGTCAAAAATGAAGTCAGATTATGTCACTACTCTGCTCAAACCCTCCAATGTCTTCCCATCCTACTTAGAGAAAAGGCAAAGTTTCTACAATGGCCTACAAAGATCTCTTTGCTCTAATCCTTTCTATGTCTCTGAGTTCATTTCAACTTACTTTACTACCCACTACTCCAGCCAAAATGCCTTGTCATTCCTCTAAGATATTAGGTACATTCCCACCCCAGGGCCTTTGCACTTGATGTTTCCAGTGCCTGGAACACTCCCTCATATCCTTCAGGCACTTACTCAGGTATGAACTTCTGAGATATTCCCTGCCTACTATATTTAAATCTTGAACCCTGGAAAAACAAACAAACAAAAAACTTCTATCCCCTTCTATACTTTTCTTCATAGCCCTTATCACTGTTGCAACATTCTCTATATTTGTCTGTCCAGCTAAAATGTTCCATGACTAGAGATTTTGTTTTGTTCACTCCTGTTCCTAAAACAGCGCCTGCTATATATATGAAATCAAAAAGTATTTGTTGAATGAATGCATGGAGGAATATAAACACTGATTATTTTAAAGATGCAAGCATACACAATTTTGAGGTCTAATTATTGATGGTATTTTCAAGTCATAGTCCTGAAGACTCATCAATTATAACTTTTTGTTTGATTTATACAATTCCTGGGTCTAAAATTCCCCACGTTCCTATCCATAAATTACAACTCAAAAATTGACACTAGATGGCACTCTCTAAAAGCATTCACCATGGAAGCACGTAGCAATAGGAAAATGGTATTATTAGGATAAAATTTATTTTAAAAGCCCATAAAAATTACACATGCAACTCTTTCTTTTAAGTGTATTTGAAATGTTAGTACCCTAAATTTTAAGAAATCTTCAACATACTAAATTTCCTTTAATGTTCTAAATTCCTTAGATTATTTTTTTAAATCAAAAGCAAAATAGACAAATACTCTAAGCTTTTTGGTTCTCAACATTTTTATTAAAGAGATAATAACCCATCATAACAAAGGTATATAGTTATCAAGATACTGTCTTAGAAAACCTCTTGATAATGCAAATAATCACTACTGTTTTCTATTTCTTTTAAAACACAACAGATGTACTCCCTGGTTTGTTACCTCTTTAAAAGATTATCTAGAGGAAAATTAGTTCATGTAACTTAAAAGCAACAACTTTTTAACCCATGGAAACCATTTTTCCCTGAGCTTACCTTTTTTTTTAAACCTAGAGCTATAGTTTTAAAAACATATATATATACACACACACACACACACACACACATATGCACATATATATATACACATATGTGTGTGTATGTGTGTGTGTGTGTGTGTGTGTGTGTGTGTATATATATATATATATATATATATAGAGAGAGAGAGAGAGAGAGAGAGAGAGAGAGAGAGAGAGAGAATATTAAAGCCAACAGGCAAAAAACCAACACTTTCTAGGAAACTGATACTCTCTTTGAGGAGTTTGCCCCTGCAAATCTATTGCCTACTAATTTACCATTTCTCTTAACTCCTTCTGACAGTGGGATACTATAAAGAAGATCCCTAAGTGCTTCAAGAATCAGATTTGAAATAAAACATGATTGATTTCATTTGCCCAGCAGTCTAGAAAACAGCAATTATGAGACTGGTCCTAACACTTAAAACAAAAACCTGAAAACAATGTCATGCTATGGTACAGCTTTTTATTTAGGAAATGTAGAATTTTTTTTTAATTGAGGTTTGTGCATATTTGCTACATTCTAAGGCACATAAGAACCTTGAGAGTGGGCTTTTACATACAAACTATTCTCTCCATAAGCACTTATAAATGCTAAATGTCAATGAGATAGAATAGCAATAACCTGCCCATGGAGATATCTAAAAATTAATGAGATGCCTGAGAGAAAATGCAAAGTACTGTTGGTTCTTAACAAAATTTATTTTTTCCAATATAGATGTTGATGTTTTCTTCCTAGGAGATTAAAGATGTTACTTAATGATCTTGGAGTTTAAAAAAATTACTCTCCCTGGGCAATTTCTCCTCATAAAGTACTAATGTAATTCCTAAAATAAATATTAAGCATTAGCAAACTTGTACAAATTTTGTATGTTTTTGGCCTGTACTGTGTCTTTACTTTTTCCAACAGGGTAGGACACAGTTTTTGCTTAAAGTTTGCAAATACCATAGGCAAAGAAATCCCTCTTTTTCTTCCCTATTTCTACCTAAAGAATTCCTTTGTTCATTAATGTTGTCATGAGCTTACAGAGGTAGGTCCTATAGAATCATCCCTTGGGTTTCCAGAGCTTCAGGGACACAGCCCTTGTTACTCTGTATTACATTCCTGAAAGAAAGTGAGAAAGCAGCACACGAAACCCCAAACTTTAGGGGCTGAACAGAGCAATGGAGTGTGCATCTCCATCTCCTCCTGCAAATGCCAGGGAATGTTGCAGAGGGAATAAACAGGTAAAAAGAAAATGTTTAAGCCTTGGTTTCATTACTTGGGAATCTTCAAAGACAGTTTAAACAACCAATGTAGTCATATTTTTAATATTTTAGGCATTTAGACTTTTCTTGAATTCTCCTTCTAATTAATATATCTTAGTGTTGATAAGTTAAAACATTTCACATATGAAAAGGGAAATGAGTTGTATAGGTGTTTTCTTGTCTAATCCACATACACACACGGGGGGGGGGGGGATAAACATATTGAAAATAGGCATATTTCTCCAGAAGCTGAAAAAAAAGTTTCAAAGTTTTATGCTCAAAATTCAAGTCTGGATCTATAGCAACTAAGTAGTACATAATAGATAAGTTATATATTATATAATAAAGAACAAAAAGGACATCACTACAACAAAATGTTGACCAGTTAATTTGTTTTCAAGGAAGAAAATATCACTGTGCCTGGAATTTGATAGGAGCTTAATATGTTAAATGAATATACAAAGAATAGAATTCTAAATAACATTATGCTCATTTTGTTTTCCACCCACTATGTGCCAAACACAGAGACCTTATCGACATTCATTCTAATCTTCACAATCCTTCAAAGTACATTGTACTTCCATTAATTGAATGAGAATCATACATCAATCCAAAAGAATTAACTGAATCTATAAAGGGACCTTATTTGAGAACATTCAGAAATCTGTATTTTTCTAATATAAATAGCACTATTTTATAAACTCAGAATTTCATAAATGAAAGCACATTAAAATTTTATCGCAGCAACAGTTTCAGTTTCCTACAGGCGACAGAGTCCGACACGGGTGAATTTTATCTCCCTGTTTAATTTGTATGCAGAACATATTATATGAAAACCTGGGCTAGACTCCAAGGAAGGAGGAGTGAACGTTGGTGGGAGAAATACCAATAACTTAGGATACGCAGATGACACTATCTTACTGGCAGAGAGCAGCGGTGCTACGAACTGACTTCTTATGAACATGAAAGAAGCGCCAAAGCAGGACTGCATTTGAACATTAAGAAGACAAAAATCATGACAACAGAACACACAACTTGAGGAAAGAAAATGAAGACTGGAATTGTTAAAGATTTTGCTTACCTTGACTCAATCAGGAATCCAAAAGACTGCAGCCGAGAAAGCAAGAGAAGGCTGAGACTTGGAAACCAGAAATTAGAAGAATTAGGAAAGGTCACCAAGAGCAAGGTGACCATTAGAGACCAAGGCTAAGATCATCTGTGCCCACGTATTCCCAGCTACTATGTACAGATGCAAAAGCTGATGGTGAAGAAAGCCGATAGGGGGGGAAATTGAAATACAGTGTTGGAGGAGAGCTCTATGGGTACCCTGGACCACCAGGAAGATGAACAGGTGGGTCCTAGAGCAAATTAAGCCTGAAACACCACTGGAGGCAAAAATGGCAATACTGAAGCCATCCTGCTTTGGGCACGTCATAAGGCAGGATTCTTTAGAAAAGATGCTAATGGTGGGAAAAATAGAAGGCAGCAGGAAAAGAGGAAGACCAGATATGAGACAGATTGATTCCATAAAAGAAACCATAGGCATGAGTCTGCAACTGAGCAGGGCTGTTGAGGACAGGACGTCGTAGATGTTGCTCATTCAGTCGCCGGGAGTCAGAGCCGACTCAACAGCATGTAACAATTTTACTGAAGTAAAGATCATAAGAAATTACGTTATTCTGAGCAATACTTGGAAAAAACCCTGTTCTAAAGGCAGTTTTATTTGACCACTTTTAGCACTGGAGTAAGTGCTTTGATAGTTTCTTCCTGATTCTCTGTTGGATCCTTCTTGGGCCTCTTAGGGACACTTGGCTCAATGCTTTGCTCTGTTCTCAACCTACATCCACGCCTTGGAGCACTGGCTTTCAAACTTTTAACCATGCCAGACAATAAGAAATACATTTTATAATACAACTCATTATACACAGAATAAAACTGAAACAAAAGAATTATGAATATCCTACGCGGGAGATACTTATTTTTTACTCTGTGCTGCTTCTGCTTGCTGTCTTTTCGTTGCTGGTTCGTATCCACTGATTTCAAGACCCATTAATGGGCCATCAACTCACAATATAACAGCCCTGTTCTAGGTGGTCTCCAGTGCCAGAGGTTTAAATATCATCTATGACTCCTTTATTTCTCATCAATATCCTTTCCCCTGGACTTCAGGCTCCTGTATCCTATGTGACATCTCAACTCAGGACATTTTTCTAAACCTGTTTCTCTTTCCTTAGTCTAGTCCCATTCTTGGTAAAAATGGCAACACCATTCACCCAGATGCTTGAGCCAGTAACTCAACTCCTTTTATTTCCCCCCATGACCTACTATTTCTACCTTTGAAATATATGCTAAACTCAACTTCTTAGCACCTCTACCACTATTGCCTCAATCTAAGTCATCATCGGCTCTTACAAAGACCACTGCAAAAGCCTATTAACTGTTTCCTCCACTCTCCACACAGCAGTCAATGCTCCAATAGTCAGGGCGATCCTTCAAAAAACACAAATCAGATCATGTCCCCCGCTCACAACCGTCCAATGGCTCTTCAGTACTTAGAATAAAACCTGAATTTCCTAACATGGTCTATATAGGGCCTAATGTGACCCCAGCTACCCTCTTTCCTGACCTCGTCTCCTACCCTTCTGCCCTCTGCTCGCTCCTCTCCAGCGAGTTCTCCTTGCTGTTCTTGGAAGATGCCAGGAACACTCACACTTGAGAATTTTTGTACCTGCTGTTCCCTCTACCTAGAACGCTCTTCTTCAAGATACACATGGTTTGCTCCTTCATTTCACTGAGGTCTCTGAATATTAACTCAGAGCAGCCTCTCCTGACAACCTGAATTGTAAAAGCACTCTCATCACTCACTAGCCCCTTATCCTGTTTTCGTTTACTTTATAGCACCTATTACTGGACATTACATCTCCGATGCTTAAATTACCAGCACTCGAAATTTTGTTCCAAGAATGAATGAATGTACATAAATCAGTATCAGTAATCGCTGTAATGAGAGTACTGCTGAGAACTTTAGTCTTGGTACAACAGGAACCCCATTCTTCCTGACACCATTCTTTCTCTTCCAACTGAATATATGTTTTTAAGAGCCATCTATGTATAAATTAAAATGAAGAAATAAGATCACCTCTGTGAGCTGAACTAGAAAAAATAATAACTAGAATCCATCCAAACATATAAGGAAAGCATAGCCCTGGCCAGTGTGGCTCCAGTTTGTTGGAGTGTTGTCCCCTGCCCCGAAGGGTTGAGACTTGGATTCCAGATCAGAGCACATACCCAGGTTGCGAGTTCGATCCCTGGTTGGGGTGCCTCTGGGAGGCAACCAATTGACGTTTCCCTTTCACACTGATGTTTCTCTCTCTCTCTCCCCCCCTCCCTCCCTTCCACTCTCTCTGAAAAACCAATGGAAAAAAAAAATTTTTTTAATCTATTTGTTAATGAGGCTAAAAGTCAGGAAGTCACAAAATGGTAGAATATAAATGTGATACCCTAAGCTCATATGTATATTAACTGTTTATATTGTACAAAATAAATAGCTCAACACAGTTTATAAGTATGAAAAACTGCAAACTCTTATTTTTTTTAGAGATTAAAACTTAAATTTAAACCTATTTAAATTCCCTACGTCAAATCCTCAACATTATGGATATTAGAACTTAACTTGTGTTTTATACATTTCACAAAATAACACTATTTGGCTGCAAATCTCACCCCATTTTCTTACAGTAATGTAGATTTTAAAACACAAAACAACTGGCCCCTACAGAGTTAGGTATCAGCTAATTACCTTAAATATTAAAGGTTAACAAAAGAAAGAAAAAAAACTGAGCTATTTCAGTGCTCATTACATTTTGTAATGTGGTTATGCATATAGTTAAGTCCTAGGAAAAAAAAAAAACCCTATCATTGAAATTAGCTGTTTCCTTATCTGGACAAGAAGTGGAAAAAAAGATGTTTAAAAGTAAAAACCTTAGCCATAAGGGAAGTGTGTCATCTTTTCTCTGGAGAATCAGCGAATCATCTGTTGCCCGAGAATCTTAATGCCTCTAGCTAAGCCTGACCTCGTAAGTAATAGGGATTCACAGCATGAAATGCTAATGCGTTAGAAACATCAGCAAGCCTGAAATAAAATTACTGTATACCTACAGCAAACAATAGCTGTGCTTGTTATGATCTAAATGGTTTCAATCTTTGCATTTTAAGTACTAATCATACGAGAAGTCAGGAGACTACTTTGAATACGTGAAGATAAAAACAACATATACTAGAGAACTCTGTATACCACAGGTGTTTTAGTTGACTGGCCTCAGAATTTGTGAAGTTTTAAGTTTTGCTAAATTCTTCCTGTTAGAAAAGCCAACTGGATACTCAGTATTTATTTTTATTTCAAATCACAGGTCCTAGAGAAGCTACAAAGTTAAATACAGGTTAAAAAACAACAAAACTTGATGAGCCCACTCCTGCAGAAGTTTGAGGTTTGTTTAAAGCAGGCAAACAATTAAAAGTGTATAAATAAATAAATAAAGAACTGATGAAATGATTCTCAAATGCACTGATTTGTTTGACTTGTTTTTGAAGTGAGACCTATTAAAACGATGCCTTCAGGTATAACTCAAACACAATTTCAAATAATGAGCATGCTTAAGGCAATCCTGCGTAGTGTATATTCCCCACCAGGCAGTTAAAAAAAACAACTCACATAGCTTAATGTTTTATTAAATATGACAGCAAATCACTCGGTTGTATTTATAACACAGAATTTATTTTTACAATATTTAAATGGTCATGTTTACAACTGTCACATCATTAGTTCTTGCCAGCTTTTGCATTTTTCTCCTTGAAACACCTTCTATAGATAGGCTTAGGAAAAGTAGAAGTATTCTACCTTCATTATCAATAATTTAGCACAAGATACATTATTAAATGCCGGCATTTCCTTGACAGTCAAGAACTCGCGGCAGGAATGGGACGGTGGCATTAAGGGATACTGGCATTAAGAATAAAAGGGGGGAGGAAAAAAACCCACAAGTCACCTAATTCCCAAACCAGGTACAGAGCTGGGATGGGAAGTGCGTGTATTAGTAAACGTTTTTGGAGCCAAAGCAACTGTCATGCAAGTTAAACTTTCTACAGAAGTTTAAAACCGAAGTGAAACACGGGGGTGCTGTGCAGAAGCAAACGGCCCAACATGAAACAAGCCCTTTGGAGCAACTGTTAAGCAGTATGCCCCTGGAAGGAACTGCTGTCTCCAGTCGGGAAGCGCTAGGATGGAAAACTAAGTGCCAAAGGAGACAAAAAAGTTAAAGCGTGATGCGAGAGGTTTTAAAACGACACTGAGCAGCGGCACACGGCCTCCCTGACTCCAACGGCTGGAAGCGGCTCCACTCCCCCCACCCGCGGAGGAAGCCCGCAGCCCCCAGCCCGCACCCGCAGAAGCTGCGGGCAGCGAGGGGCCAGGGAGAGAAGGGAACACTCATCCCGAGCCCTGGCCTTTCCCCCGCATCGTCAGCCCCGTCGCCCCGGATGCAGAGAGGAGGCTTTGGGGGTTGGCGGGACTGCGGAGCCGGCGGCCCGAGCGCCCTCTTTACCTGGTCGCAGAGGCGCGGCCAGGCAGGGAGGGTGCGTGAACGTGTCGGCGACACCGGCGCCTGCGCCGTCCCGCCCCGCCCGAGCCGGGATTCCGAGGCCGCTTCTGGAGTCTCCGCCAGAGGACCAAACGGGGGATACAAACACCACACAGCGTGTCTGGAAAAACCGCCGGGCCAGCCGTCATTCATAACCCGGACGACCGGAAAAGGAACACCTACGTCACTTCCTGCCGTGGCGCAGCGAAAACGTTCCCTCCGCGACTGCGCCGCGGGAACCTTTGTTCCCGCTCTCGGAGACACGGCGGCCGGCCCTGGACTGAGTCGCGGGGGCGGAGCGGTGAGTTGTGAGGAGCGACCCCCCTCCCGGCCGCCTGGGGGAGGCTCGAGACCTCCGCGAGGGAGGCGGCGGGAGAGTAGCGCCCTCGGGGGGTCTTAGCGTCCCCGCTTCGGGTGGGGAAGCCTAGTTTGCGGGCGGTCGCGTGCCCCGAGCTGGCCGCTCGCCCCGCGCAGCGAGGGCTCGGCTTCCTCCGCGGGGGTGGCGGGCGGAGGCGCGCGGGCCCCGGCCCCCGGGACCTCCCTCCGCAGGTTTCGGCGACTTCTCCGTGCGGCTCCCTGTTCCCCTCTCCTGCGGGCTCTCCTTCCGGGACCCCCCCCCGCGAGGCCTCGGGCGGGGCTGTGAGCGGGGCTGACCGTCCCGCGGAGCGCCCGCTGTCTCTGCGCAGGGCCTGTGCCGCTGCTGGTTTTGGAGTCGCGGTGCCCGGGCCTCCGCGGACATGCCCCCGAGGGCCGGGCAGAGCCCAGGGCCAGGACCTCAGTGGGGGGACGGGAAGGGCAGCCCCGTTACGGGGATGCTGGCTGGAAAGGCTCGCGCCGCGCGGAGGCGGACACGGCCGAGCTTCCCGGGGCGGCTGCGCTGCGCCTGGGCGGGGTCGGTCTCCTCCGTGTCCCTGCGCGGGGTGGGCCTCGGGCCGCTTTCAGAGGACTGGCCTGGAGGGCGGGAAAGGACACCCAGGGAAATGCATCTATCTCTGCGGACCCCGTTCAGGTGGGAGAGATCACAGACGCCCTCGAAGGGGTTATTTCAACAAAGACCTAGTAGTCCATTCAATAAATATATTGGAGCACCTGTCAGGTTCCGAGCACTAGGTATATAACCGTGAATTTAAAAAATAAAAATTAAAAAAAAAAAAAAAATCCCTGGTCTCATGGAGTTTACAGTCCAGTGGGATTAATGAATTTAAGCCAGATGAAGGATTGGGAAGAGAGTATTCCAGGTAGGAACATTGGACAAGTCCCCAGTCATGGAATAGGTGTTTTTGTTTCACTTTTGCTTTATTGATGTTTAGAGGTTTTTTGTGGGGGGAGGGGAGGGAGGGGAGGGATAGGTTTGAGTTTCTTTTTTGTTGCTCTTTTGTGAAGGGCCTTTGGAAAGGATTAGAATTGTGTAGGAGAGAAAAGGCCTTTATACTTTTTGATCGCTTGATAATTCTGTAGCCATAATATTGTAGTCCTTGGCAAAGTAGCGAAATAAATATAAACTCTCCCCTTAAGGTACTCGGAGTTTTATAGAGAATACAACACTTGTGCAGAAAAAAAGTGTGGTTCAAGGTAGAAATTTCCAGTACCATGAGAAAACACTAAAAGACACCCTAGGAGGGAGAGATTATTGGTAGCTTTTGGGGTAGAGATGGACACACCAGCTGTCATTTAGAGTCCTCATTAGAAGTAGTGTTTGAACTGGGCTTTGATAGAATTTGGAGATCTAAAAATGGTTAAAAAGCTTGCCAGACAGAGAAATATGAGAAGTGACAAGGCCCGCTAGTGGCTCAGCTGCATGGAAGATCAGGATGAAGAATTAATGTTTTTGTGCCAGTTAATGAATCTTTTTAAATGGTAGGCCAACAAATTGGGCTTCATTTTGAAGGCAGTGGGAAGCCTTAATTTTTGAGGGAGAACATTTTTAAAAAAGAAAAAAATGTTCTTCAGGAACATTAATATGGCAACAGCATTGAAGTCGAGGAGAATACATTATTGCTACAGTACCAAGAAAGGCTAACAAAAAATGTGAATTTGAGTAGTAGCAGAAGTGAGAAAAACAACAGAGAAAATGTGAGAAGTGTTATGGAGTTAGAATCCACAGGAAGAGCCTGCTGATTGTTTGTATATAAGGAGGAGGGAGAGGACTCAGTGAGGGAAAGACTTAGGCCTCAGACCTGATTAATGGAGAGTTGTGTCATTTATTGAAAGAAATTGCAGGACAAGAAACTTTTGGGGAAGATAAGTCATAATCTAAATTTTAGTCATAACTGAACTTGACATACTATTAGGATAATCAGGCAGACATTTCTGTGAAGCAATTGGAAATGTGAAATTCGAGCTTAAGAAAGATTGAAGTGGAGATAAACATATGAAATCATCTGCCTAGAGATGATATTTGAAAACATAATATATAGGGGTGAGCAAAAGTAGGTGTACAGTTGTGACTACTCAAAACACAGAGTTAATATAGCTGTTGTAATAATCGTAACCGGCATGTCTTTTTCCACATGAACAACTATAAACCTACTTTTGCCCACCCCTGTACATACGATTACCAAGGAAGAAATTGGTACCAGAACTAATGAAGATAGACAAGGACAGATACTTGGGCAATACCAAGAACAACAGGGATGAGAAGATAAACCAGAGAACGAGTAGTCACAGACAGAAGAGAAATACCAGAAAAGCTAAATATAATAGAACTCAAGGAGGAGAAAATTTTTTGAAAGGGGGAGTAGATAATATATTCACTTGGCCAGCATTCACCGAGTACCTGCTCTCTCTCAGGCACCACACTAGACACGTGATTGCAGCAGTAGGTAAGACCAATCTAGTGCTGACCCTCATGGAATTGGCATTCCCATGAGAATGGCAAACACTGTTTACATAATTAACAGTGTAATAACTATTACAAATAAGTACAGGATGTTTTGGGACCAGTAAGAATAGTGCAGAAAATGAGACTTGAAGGGTAAGATAGGGGATGGGACACTCTACTAAAGTGCTAAGGTAAAAAAGATACGTTGAAAGATTTGAAATAAGTCGTGTGGATACAACAGAGTGGGAGTAGCTTGATACTAGGTAACATTTAATGAGCATGTACTCTGTGCCAGGTACTGTCGTAACTGCTTTACACGTACTACGACCTTGTTAAGAATCTCGTTCTGTAATCTTTGGACATTGAGAAGTTTAAGGAGCATTTTAAGCAAGTGAGGGAGATGAAAAGATTTGGAGGGCAACAAGAGTGGTTGTGGGGAGACTGACTTAGCTATTGCTGTGGGCCTGATAGTAGATAGAAGATGGTAACTTGGTCTAGGGTAGTGGTAATAAGGGTTGATGAATTTGAGATGTATTTAAGAAGTTTGGTGATTAAATGGGGTTCGGGGGTTGAGGAAGTGGGAGGAGTTAAAGCTGATTCTCAGGTTTCTGGCTGGAGCCTGGTAAGTATCATTTGAGAAAGGAAATATTAGAGGAAGAGCTAGTTGGAAGATAAGACAAGAGTTTTTGAGTTAGTGGCTCTGTTATGTTGAGTAGGAGGTACCAGTGACATATCTAAGTCAAGCTAGCAATTAAATCTTGGAAGAGACACGTGGGCTGGAGAGATAAATTTATAATCACTGGCAAAAGGGTTTAGATCAAATTGTCTAAGGCGTAATTCTCAAACTTTAGAGTGGATCAGAACACCAGAGAGGTTTAATGCAGATGTGGGCCCCATTCCCAGAATTTTTTCTTCAGTGGGTCCAGTGCTGGAGACCACGAGTTTGCGTTTCTAACAGGTTCCTAGGTATTGCTTATGCTGCAAATCCAGAGGATACATTTTGAGAAGGTGTAGAGTGAGACAAGAAGAGACCCAGAACCCAGCCTTGAAGAACTCATTTTTATTTAAATGGAATAAGAGGAACCTACAAAGGAGACTGAAAAAGAAGTAGGAGGAAAAAATGGTATTATGTTATATTTACCTGACTTAGCTTCGAATACTTTGATGAGAGCATTTTCATGGAATGATGGGGCAAAGGCCAAATTGCACTAAATGCAGCATAAGTAGAAGAAACAGAGAGTATAAAATGTAGCCTTTCTGAGGATGTTTTGCTATAAAGTGAAGAAGATAGGATAGAAGAGGCCTGAATATACTTAAATGTCAACGAAAAGATGCCAGTAGAAAGAAAGAGACTGTGAGGGGTGGAGAAGACAGTAAATAATCCATAGTTTAATATTCCAGAGGGGGAAGGAAGAGATAGATGCAGGTACATGTGGCATTACATGAAGAGCCACCTCCTCATTTATCATTTGGGAACTAGGAAAGGATGATTACAGGTAAATTTGTAGATGTGGTGGCAGGAAGTTAATTTCATTCCTCTCCGACAGCTGCTGTTTTCTCTGCAAGGTTGGTGAGGCCATCTACTGAGAGACAAGCAGTTTCAAGGAAAAGGAAGAACTATAACTGGTCTTTGCAGAAAGCGGGGGAGTTGAACAGAGAGGCATGATAGGATTGCTAAATTGTATCGAGTACCTGGATGAGATTGGTAACTCAGGAGCTACAGAGTGAGTGAGTTCAGGCAGGGAGAAGGCAGATAGGCTGTAAAGTAGATGAGAGTATAAGGCTATGGGACAAGGGTGCTTCGAGCACTGGAAACGTCTGTGAAAGGCTGAACCATTGAATGTAAGCTGGTTAGGAAGGAAAATGACGTGCTACAAGTAAATCAAGCTGGTAAAAAGATGGAGAAAAAAGATCATTGTTTACTAGTGGGAATGTCTGTGTTACTTATGTGCATTTGCCATAGACAATTCCTGGTATAAACTAAGAATTCACTCCCACCAATTCCACCACTACCACGCTGCTAGGTCATTGACTTTTTTTTAAAGTAGTAACTATTAACTTTCTGACATTCTTTTTTTAAAGCAATACCTAGATTTTGAATTAAACCTACATTTAAGGCATTAAGTTTCTTTCATTTGTCTATCTGTCTGTCTATACATACCACCCCCCTTCCTGCCCAGGACTTTGTCTTCTGGAATTCTAATCTACAGTGAGAATGATGTGTTTCTTTTACAGTCCATTTGCATTATAGGTTTTGGAATATACAGGAAAGAAATTGTACAGAAGTCACATGGTTTGGTATAACTCCAGGAAAATGAAAATATTTTTGGAAATAATGGAGATAAATTGACAAGAGTTGCAGCACAGTTGCTGACCTCTTCAGGACTTCAGTAAAAGGAAAATGAATTTCTTTCACTACATGTACAGTTGCCAATAACAAAGGAGAAGTAGTAGAAACCAGAGAAGGCAATAGAAAATGGGGCGGAAAAGTAAGATAAAAAATTAAAGTATAAAGGGTAAAACACATAACCATGAGTGTTTTTTTTTAGCCCCAACTACTGTTTTCTGGTTGGTGAGAGGGGGAAAAGTTGGGGCAGGAAGGTGCCACTAAGGAGAAAGCAGGGGGAACAAGGAACTGGAGGCGCTATAAACTCAAAGTACAGGTGGAGTGGGAGCAAAGAAATAGAAAAAAGAAAAAGAGCCCGGCCGGGCATGGCTCAGCGGTTGAGCGTCGACCTAGGATCCAGGCGATCGGGGTTCGATTCCCGGTCAGGGCACATGCCCGGGTTGCGGGCTGCAGCTGATCAATGACTCTCGTCATTGATGTTTCTATCTCTCTCTCTCCCTCCTTTCCTCTCTCTGAAATCAATAAAGATATATTTTAAAAGAAAAAGAAGAAGAAAAAGAAAGATTGGCTCAGCACCCTGAAAAGTGTCCTGGGTCAAAGCATTGGAGAGGAGTGATGGAAGGTTGTAGTCCAAAACGAGAATTGATTATAGCCAAAGAGGAGGAGAATAGTTGTGGCACATTTCATATTTTATTTCCTGAAAATGAAGCTCCTTGGGGTTGAAGATCTAAACTGAACGAAGGAAGTTGGAGAAGATATCAACATAGTTGCTAAAATTGCTGAAGATGATGGCAGGGGGTGGGGGGTGGGGATGGCAGGGAGGAAGATGAGCCTGTGCAAATATTTTGTACTTTAGCAACATTGAAGATGCAGATGTGGATTTCAAAAGAGGATGTAGAAAAATGGTGGTCATGGAATATCTTTCCCACAGCAGCAGTATAGAGTAAGGTCTCCGTAGCCCTTTGCTTTTTGAGCAGAAACAAGTCAAAGGAACACTATTTGGGGGAAGGTTGTAAGAGAGATGGGGACGTGTGTAGCTAAAGGTGAACAGATAGAAGGAGTGCTTGAGAAAAAAGTGAAAAATATATGTTGGTAATAAGTGGGGTCCAGTAGATGATAGCCATCTAGCAATGAAGTTAATGAGAGGGAGAAGGGCTGAGTGGAATGAGAGTACTGGAGGAACTTGCAAGGGGCAGGTAGTTTATACCTTAAAGCAGCCATGATGTGTATATAATAGGGAAAGGGACACCAGAATTTGCTAGGCAGGCTAAAACAGTCATCTCCAAACTTTTCTCATCATTGAGTTAAAAAAAAAACACCAGTTGAACACACTTTCATATGTGTATCAGTTATATGCATATACTACTATAGCTGTATGGTAATGGTTTGTTTTTAATAAAAATTTAAAAGAAAAATAGCCCTAGCCAGTTTGGCTCAGTGGTTAGAGCATCGGCCTGCGGACTGAAGGGTCCTGGGTTTGATTCTGGTCAAGGGCACGTACCTCAGTTGCAGACTCATCCCCGGCCCTGGGCGGAGCGCGTGGGGGAGGCAGCCAGTCAATGTGGCTCTCTCACATCAATGGTTTTCTCTCTCTCTGTCTCTCTGTCCCTTCCACTCTCTCTAAAAAGCAATGGATAAAATATCCTCAGTGAGGATTAAAAAAAGAAGAAAAATAAAGCCTAATATTTTTCTCCTTATATTTCACAGTGGAGACCACTGGGCTAGAGGGACATGTTGGTAATTTAGGGCAGGAGTACAGAGCCTGTTTGGTTTTATGATCGCAGAATCATAAAGAACTGACTCCAAGGTTCCAGTTGGATGTCGGTGTTGACGACATGACTTCTGTAGTCTCATAATGTAGTTGCTGGCTCTTGCCACTGGTCTGTAATGTAAACCTTTAATCTCTGATCATGGAAATGCATGACAGTAAATACTGTGCTTCTGCTTTTTAGCAAAGAATTTCAAGTAATGGTTTTTCTAGTATATTAAAAGGATTCTTCTAAATATCAACCCTTTGGTCAGTATCTCATCAAACGTTGTTCTGGATAAGTAAACTGCCATGCTTGCTCTTTAGCTATAAGATGTTAGGTCAGTAGAAAGACTAGTCTGTTCCCTTGTGTACTCAGGAAGGGCAACACTTTTACCCTTTTCATCCTGGACATTTTAATCAGGAGCTGTTTTCTCCTCAGCATATGTGTGGTGACTGGCCCCATGAGTAAATTTAAAAATAACCTTTCTGTACCTATTATTATATATAGATGATGTATGTATTAATACAATGTTAAAAAATGACAGAGGTTGCTTCTCAATTTTTGTTAAATTCTTATTAATATGACTGAGGTAGGTTATTTTCTTTGTGGTATTTAACTTTGGATTGCTTCTCGTGGGTGATGCAGATATTTTAGTAGAGCACAGAATTTGACAATAATTTTGAGGTATTAAACAGATATCTAATACCCTCTTGAAAACTTTTTTTAAAAGCCTACGTGTGTGTGTGTGTGTTTCCTGTTAAAGTTGGAGAGGGCTTAAGGGGGAAGTAGATGAGGCAGAAACAGATAAAATCTATTTTCAGGCAGAGCTTTCCTATGCCAAGATTCAACCTACAGCAAGTTTTAATGGCTTTTTAAACCCCTGAAAATGAGAGATTACTGTGGAATTGCTGACAGATCCTTAATTCTAGCGGTGCGAGTGTGTGGCATTATTATAATAGTAACCTGGAGGGTGGAAGATTTCAAGCCGTAGAATATTGATCAAAGGATTGAACTCAAAGAATACATTTTTATTTTAACAGTTCCTTGCCTGGAGAAATATTTGAAAAAGTGACAGCCAGAAGTAGAATCATGTGATAGCGTTGGTATTAGTGGAAAACAAAACTTTTTAATGTTTTGGAATTTCATAAGCCTTTGATGTATATCTTCACTATTTTTAAGCTCCTTAGGACACAGAGCACTATCATAGGCACTATGGGATACAGATATGCTTTTTAAAAACAGGTTAAGCATGAGATACCACAATCTAAATGTGATCCATTAAGATTATCATTAGTATGTTTTTTTGAGGCATTCAAGATGGGGAATGAGAGCCAGGGAGACAGAGGTAGCTGAAGCAAAAGCTGCAGCAGTGCATCCCCTAACCACTGCCCTCCTGTGATGCCCCACTCCCAGCTACATCTTTTTTTCCCTGTCATGTAAATAAGGTTTGAGGAGACATTTTGACATAAAGTAAACTTTATCTAAGCACATCAAGTTTATGTGTACTGAACTGTAAGTGTATATTTTATTTTTTTATATAAGATGTTTTACTAGTATCTAGAATGCAAAAAAGAATTTTGTGTCTTATTAACAATACCAAATTATAGAAAAAAGTCATCTCTAATTTATGAAATCAACTTGAGAATGGCAAACACAAGTTGGGAAAATGTCCCTGGGTTTTCAGAAAGGTAACATTTTTATGCTAAAGAAAGAAGGCTAGTTACTTAGTCCCAGTAAGAAATTTTAAGAACATCAGAAAAGGATTTAAAGAATAGTGGTTTAACTTTTTTTACAAAGCTCATCAGCAACATTGTGTTTTAACAAAATGGCTCTTATGACTAAGAATATCATTAAAAAAATGAATGAAAATCATACCTCAACATTTTTCTTAGTGTCTGTTTTCACAAATTTAGATACCCTTTTCTTCACTAACCAGTGAAGAAAATTTGGGTTGTGGGGGGTGGTCATTGACCTTTTGAAAAATGAGAGCTATGTTCTTTCTCCCCAGAAAAAATACATGTAAGTATAGATTTTAAAATGTAAGTATATGTAAGTATATATTTTAAAATGGAGTGAGGAGGGATCTTTGTGGCAGGGAGGAGCTTATCTGGGTTTAAAACTTGAATATGGATATACAGAAAACTGGTAACACTCTTGCTTTAGGGGAAAAGAGCTAGATGTGCCCGTCAGTGTTCAGAAGGAGATTTACTTCTTTCTGTAGTAACCTTTTGGATATTTTAAACTCTGTATCATGTGCACAGCATTACTTGTTATAAACAAAAGAAATTATAGATAAACTTTACTCATCGTCTTTAAATTACCCCCCTCCTTTTTTTCTTTTAGGCGTTTGCAATGGCTGCTACTGTGAACTTGGAACTTGATCCCATTTTTTTGAAAGCACTAGGCTTCTTACATTCAAAGAGTAAGGATTCTGCTGAAAAGCTAAAAGCATTACTTGATGAATCTTTGGCTCGGGGCATTGATTCAAGTTACCGTCCATCGCAAAAGGTACCTATGTGAATAAAAAGCTTAGAGGGAGTTTTGTAAGTCCTGTAGTAGTACAGTGTGGTACATTTAGACCATCTTAAAACAGTTCTCTCTACCAAAATAATCTTTCCTGCGGCATGAAAGAATTATAGTCTTTACTTTTGTTTTCTTCCTTCAAGCTTTTAGAGAACTATTAGACTACATAGAAAAGTTAGCTGGGTGTAGGGATATTCTGTTCTACTTTATGTGTGTAGAAACCCTCTTGTTTATGATACATTTTAATTTCAAATTCTTTATGATCAGAATCTTTGTTTTTCAAAGCTGCTGAATGAAACTGTACCTTACTTGTAATTATCTTCTAATGTTTTAGAGGCAAAAAAATCACAATATGATGACTTAATTTTTAACTGAAAATTATTAAGATTTATGATCTATTTCTTTATGATGTGTTAGATAGTCTGAATATTTAATTGTGGGTATCATTTTATTTCACCTTTTAGGATGTGGAGCCACCCAAAATTGCAAACACA
Organism: Miniopterus schreibersii; assembly: GCF_964146895.1. Classification (NCBI taxonomy): domain Eukaryota; kingdom Metazoa; phylum Chordata; class Mammalia; order Chiroptera; family Miniopteridae; genus Miniopterus; species Miniopterus schreibersii. Next base: position 65,040,805 of record NC_138101.1, on the reverse strand, counting down.
AAAACCATTTCCATTAAGCAGGAGCCCAAAACATCATCCAGTCTTCCTTCTGGCAATAATAATGGCAAAGTTCTCACAACTGAAAAGGTAAAGAAGGAAGCTGAAAAGAGACCTGCTGAAAAAGTAAGATTTTATTTTAATGTAATAAAAAAACAAAGCAAATCAGTCAGAAACAATGTTTTGTGCTTACGTCTTTTAGTAATAGTGTTTAAAAAGTACATAATAATCATTAAGTAAGAATATTTTGATAATTATAGATGTTGATTTTTTTTGAAAAACATGAATAAAATTTGGAAATATTTTTAACCATTTACTGAAATCATTGTCAATAAATATTTGAGCCCCAGGAGATGTACTGATTTCAAGTATAAACTTTAATTTATGACTCAAATATTCTAGATGGAACAGTTGACAAGAAAAGATAGGAAAGAATGAAGAGTAAAGGAATAAATAAATAAAGATATAAATGACTAAATGTGAAATTTGTTACAATATGGCATGTACCTTAACAGGGCTACAAATAATTGAGGTTTTTTGTGGTTCCATATAAATTTTTGGATTATTTGTTCTAGTTCTGTGAAATACACCATTGATATTTTGATAGGAATTGCATTGAATCTACAGATGGTTTTGGATAATATGGGCATTTTAACAGCGTAAATTCTTCCTATCCATGAACATGGTATATGCTTCTACTTATTTGTATCTTTTTCAGTTCCTTTCTTCAGTGTCTTATAATTTTTTGAGTACAGGTCTTTTACATCCTTGGTTAGATTCCTAGGTATTTTTTGATGCAATTGTAAATGGGATTGTTTTCTTAGTCTCCCTTTCTGATAGTTCATTATTGGTGTATAAGAATGCAACTGATTTATGGATATTTATTTTGTATCCTTCTGCTTCACTGTGAATTTATCAGTTCTAGTAGTTTTTTGGTGGACTTTTTAGGGTTCTTTATATACAGTATCATGTCATCTGCAAATAATGGCAGTTTTACTTTTTTCTTTACAATTTGGATGTCTTTTCTTTCTTTTTCTTATTTGTGTGTCTAGGACTTTCATTACTATGTTGAATAAGAGTGGTGAAAGTAGACATTCCTGTCTTGTTCCCGATCTTAAAGAAAATGCTTTTAATTTTCCCCATTGAGTATGATGCTAGCTGTGGGTTTGTCATATATGGCCTGCATTATGTTGAGATATGTTCCCTCTATTCCATTTTGTCTGAGACTTTTTATTATAAATGGGTACTGCACTTTGTCAAATGATTTCTGTGCATCTATTATACAACCAAATGATTTTTATCCTTCACTTTGTTTATTTTTAGTAGTTCATAATTTAAAATATTTAAAGTAAAAAATAGCCTTATTAATTCTAAGGCTTCTCATTTCAAAGCATATGACGGGAGGGGAAAAAAAAGGTCAATATAGGTAAATTCATTGAACTTCCAGAATTCTTTAATGGATACAGGAGTATAAAGAAAAATACAGATATATACTAAACTTTTCTGATTTATTTATTTCTACCTTACTGATTTCTTTTAATGTACTGATTACGAATTTGTTATAAGTCTCCTACAGATCTTTAGTGTGTACGTCTGTTGCTAACTACGTGAAAATATCTGTCAAGTGGACTTGGACATTGCACATTGTCCATCTTATCTGCCTCTCAGTGATTTAAAGTTTATTGTAACATGTTACTTTCTGATTGCGTGCTTTTATAGATGAAATCAGACACCCCTGAAGGAGTTGATATTCCAAAGAAACCTAGATTGGAGAAACCAGAGACACGGTCCTCTCCCATTACGGTGCAAACAAGCAGGGATTTAGCTATGGCTGACCTTTCCAGTTTTGAGGAGACCAATGCTGATGATTTTGCCATGGAGATGGGATTGGTTTGTGTTGTTTGTAGGTAAGTTGTACCTTGCCACAGATTCTTGTTTCTTTCTAAAGAGCAAATGACTAAACAAAAAAAAAGTCATTCCAGTTATTGCGTGCTTTTTATTTTGTTTTTATTGTTTATAGGTGGATAGGAGGTAAGTAGATTATTCCGTATGAACTGCTTATATAGCAATTTAACATCTTGAAAATTGTCCAATATTTTATTTTCCTGACTGTGGCATTATTCTGTTATGTTGTAGTAATACTTTCTGCATTCTTGGGTTCTAGAGAGAAAGCAATCATTCTTTATTCTTTAATGAGGAAGAGTCTGTTCAGCAGACTCAATTATTTCCATCATTCTTTTTAAGAAGTCTGTGTTGCTTTTTCTTTCCCCCGAATGCTTTGCTTAATAGTATGTATAGAGTAAACTGTTATATATCATTTCTTAAAACACCTTTAAATCTTTTTGTAAGGAGAATGAAATGAAATAAATGGGTCATATAGATTATTCTGAGTGTTGTTGTAAAACATGAATACATAGGTATAAAAACATAGATCATTATGTTTGCCTATAGTAGTACATATATCTTTATGGGTAAGTGTATTCAGATTTTTCAGGTAGGTACTCAGAAGAAAGATTTCTGAGTTGTGCACCTGAAACTTACGTTATTAAGCAACATTACCCCAATAAACTTAATTAAAATATTTTAAAAACCGGAACAACTTAGATTTTAAACTTTTTTATGCCACAGTCTATATTTTTAATTACTAATGTCTTTCCCTGACTAGCGCAACAGAAAAGAATGCCTTTTTTTTTTTTTGCATTTTTCTTCATGAAAATGTTAAATTTGGGTGTACTAGGAATGAGTAAATAATTATAAACTTTTGTAAACTTTATACCTGACCATGTTATATGTACTTTTGAATGGGATCATTTGTTAGAGTTTCATTGTTTTCACATACATTTATTTCAACCTTTATCTACCATGAAGGTTATTATTTTTAAATAAAGAGATAAATCATAAAGTAATAATGGGGAGAGAATTAGTAACTATAACCTTCCATCTGGAGACTTATTATGTGATGATTGCTTTTGTGCTATTGGAATTTACACTTTTTGGTACACATATTGCTACATTCTATTCAGTTGATAAGACATCTATTTATTGAACACCTTTGTTATGCACAGTAATGTCCTAGGCACTGTATGTTAGGCCCATTTTCCATCTTTATACAACTCATATTAGTGAAGATGATAGAACAACAAATAGGTAACAAATAAAAAGGAATTTAATAGAGGTACAAAGAAGATGCTATGCGACTGTTGGAGGACTAGCCAAAGTCTACTACCATCTAGGAGAAATAAAAATATTACAAGAGAAAGACAAGGAGAATATAGCCAAATTTAGTTACTAAGGCACCTTATATATTTATTAATGGTTGAGCATAAGCTTTAAAAGAAATGAAGTGTTTGTATAGGCTACATGTCGGGGTTGTTATTTTCCTCTGTAGTTTTCTGGGGGTTTTAATAGTCTTTAATATATCAAACTTTCACAGAACAATCCTAAAATGGCTTTAAATTGTTGCATGCATTCAAATAAGGCAGTGCTTAATGTTATATTTTCTTAGGCAAATGACAGTGGCATCTGGTAATCAATTAGTGGAATGTCAAGAGTGCCATAATCTCTACCACCAAGATTGCCATAAGCCCCAAGTGACAGACAAGGAGGTGAATGACCCTCGGCTTGTGTGGTATTGTGCCCGATGTACCAGACAAATGAAAAAAATGGTAGGAATAATTTTTCTGTATTTTAAACAGTCTCTGTCAATATTCTTGTTGATACAGCTTTTCAAAATAAATATTGAATTATTACGATATTGAAAAAATAAATCATGAGCTGATTATTTAAATGTTTGTTTATATAGTATGTATGTTTGATTTATGTATCTATGCTTAAAGACCAGACCATGTAATATGTACTTTTCTCTATTCAGTTTTTAGTTTATTCTAATATAGAAAAAACAAACAGGATTGGAGACCGATAAAATATGAATATCTCTCACTAGTATTTCAATGTACTTCTAAACATTTAAAAAATACTATAATGCACTGTAGGAAATGGTGGGATACAAAGCCCTAGTCTTTGGTGAGTTTGGTAGGGAAATATTGAAAATATCTGTTCCTGAGTGAGCTTAAACCACCACACTTGTGTACAAAGGCTATGTCTGTATTTGCATCTCTCTTTGCATCTGCGTTTCTCTATCACTTAGTCTTGTCTACCGTCTTTGAATGACCGTTTACCCTGTTTTCCCATTGTACTTGCTCTGTATGCTGCTAACTAACATAACTGCCTTTAATATCATACTGAAACATGATTTCATTTGTTACATTGGATAGTTTTCTAACTTTTATTCAGGACCTTTGAACAGACTTTTTCCTGAGCCTGGAAGGCTCTTCATTCCCCTTTCTCCCTAGATAATCCTTTTTCATTATCAACATTCAGATCAAGTATGACACCCCCACCTCCAGAATATACTTTCATTGCCCCCATATGCTTATTCCTCTTTGTATTTTCCACTATAGTGAATCTTTTTTTCATTAAATATTTATTAATATATTTCTCTCTACTCAGAGCTCCATGAAAGCAAGGATCATGTCTAATTTTTGCTTAGCACTGAATCACTAATGCTTAGATACAATAAGATGCAATAGATATTTGCCTGAATAAATGCGTGAATGAATGAATGAAAAAAAAGTTGATAAGTGACTGTCATCATTTTCCTCTTAAAGAAATCAAGTTGCTGTTTACCTTGGTGACTTATTTCATTCCCCTATCCCTTCTCCCTGCCTTAGATTAGGGACTCTTACTACAAGAGTTTTCATGTCTCTTAATCAAATGAATTTCTACATAAAGTTTTTTGACCAAGCACATCTTTTTAAAGTCAGAAATACTTAGTTAAGAGTAAAATAGCAAGATAATCTGTTTTACTTTTTAATCAGTTAAATCAGAAATCAGAAATAGTTTTTACTTATTCCTAAGAAAAGTAGTAAATATTCAGTAGTAGGTATACTTTCTCTTTTCAATAGGAAATTTATATGACAAGGTACAATTTTTTCTGTTCAGTCTGATTTTTATTTAGTTTATTATTTAAAATAACCCTTTAGGACCTCAAGCAAAATGTTTATGGGTGTTCAGTATAGTGCATTCCAGGACAATTACAGATGTAATCGCTAAGAATTGGTGATAGTCAAAATAGCTAATTTGTGATAGTAATATGTCTCTCTCTAGTATATCTTTAGAGTTTTATTATTATTTTTATTTCACTGTAAGTCTTAATAAAGTAAGCACTGTTCTCTCCTAGGTTTTTTCTCCCCATTTTTTTACACCAAATCTATATTTATAGTTCTAACCCTCTTTCTGGATTGAATTTTGGCAGCTGATCAGATATCTTTCAGTTTCCTTAATTTCTTTAAAATCAAAATTGTTCTCTTCTCCACTCAGTTTCCCTCCAGTTGGCTCAACTAGAAAACATTATCCATTATACCTCTTTTAATTCCATATATTATTGTCTATTTCTTCTATCTTTCACATACCTATTCACTTTCCTCTTACTACCCTATTCTATAAATCTCTCATTTCTTGTCATTTGCTTTAACCTCTTAAGAGGTCTTCTTGCTTCCCTTCAATCCACTTTACTCAGTACCATTGGAACAATTAGAATTGTGCTTCTAAAATATTTATCTAATTCTATCTGTTTAAATATATCCAGTGGCTTTTGATTACTGACAGAATGAGATTATACTCATTAGAATGGATATGTGGCCCTTCTCTCTTGGACCCAAGTCTCGTTTTGTACCCTCCCCCACCACGTCACCATATATCCCATACATTCTGGCCGGGGCAGAATAAGTATATCATTCCCTAAATATGTGGTAAACTTTCATGTTCCTATGTTTTACTTCTCAGATTCTCCTCATCTGGGGTACCTTTTATTCTTTATCATCTTTGCAAATTAAATGTCTGGTTCATTTATCAGTAAGATCATGTCTTATTCCTTGGCATAGCACCAGAGCAGAGCTCAGGACTAGACATGTCTTACATTCTATGGTTCTCATTTTAAGATATGCACAATGTAGGAGATGCGGATTAGTACCAGAAATCAGTAGTCAGTAAGTTTAATCTGTGTGTCCATGAGTCAAAGTACTGAATGGGAGGCCATGACTAATGTTAGAACATGATTGGAATACACAAACAGTGGACCTAGGGAAACCCAAAAGGCATGATCTGAAGTGAACTTGAATTTCTGGATCCAGTGAATATGAGGTTTATGAAAAAGAAATTTGGAAACAGTGGGGGTGCTAAATCCAGTCATTCTAACTATAATTGCTTTCAGTGAGGTCCTCCTATGTGCTTTGGTTACTGCTCCAGAGTATCACAAGATACTATAACTAGCATCTTACAGCCCCTTCCTCCTTGCACTAATTTTTCCAACTAGGGCAGCCTCTGCATTAAAGGATGACCTACATAAGAATGTGGTGATGTGTGGCAGGGTCAGAGGTCATTGTTTAGTTCTAAAATTTTCTCTCTACCAGAAAATGGGTTTTGCCTCAGCACTAGCTAAGAGACTCATTTTGACTTGTTGCAGTGGTTCTCAACCTAAGGTAGTAACACACACCTGCTCAGCAGCACTTAGAAATATGCGGTGTTTGTCATTGCTGCTTTACTGGCAGTTACTGCCCTGAGTAGAGAATTACATACATTCTGCAGTGTGGGAGGCAGCCACCCAGTGAAAAATTATAGTTCTTTTTTTGAGCAACACTGAGTCAGTGATAATATCCTAGTTCCCTAAACTAGTATTACTAACAAAGGACAAAAGCTTCTGGGTATTTCTTACTCCACTTCTAAGATGGCCAGGTGAAACAGAGGAAGCAGATCTAAACATGGTTCCTAGACAGAGGTCCTTTCTGAGCTTCGTTGTAATGAATCTTCATCTACTAAACCACACACGTTAGGTTAGTCTTCAGAGTCTAACTTCTGGAATAGTAGGTGTGGGTGGAGGGACGCGTAAGATGGAAAGCCGTGGTTACAGAGCCATGTATTTCTGATTTACTCTGAGAGCTGCATTCCCATAACGTGATTTTGCAGTAGAGTGAGGTGGCCCTCCTTTCCGGCAGGTAGGAGATGCTTTACCGCAGGTAGTCTTCCAGCATTCTTAATAATATTCGTGATCCAAATGCTACTTTATAAATGATGTTTCATAGTAGGTGCACTTCCATGTGGAAAGTATGTAATATAAAATATGGAATGATTTGAGACTTAAGGACCAAAATTATATATAATACAGCAAACCATAGCAAAAGAAGGTCCAAACAAGGATAAAACAGTCTGTATTCAAACTTCTAGAAATGGGAAGAAATTATTAATAAATTCCCCAGTATAATCCTGTATGACCTTATTAGGATTGTCAAAGACAGTGGAACGGCTGGGGGCATTTTTCACCATTCAGTATGGATGATTTCTTCCAGAGGCCTTATCCTTTGTAAATAATTATGATGGATAAATAGGAATTAATATTGTCAGCACTCAACATATTCCAGACACTGTGCTAAACTCTTACATAATCATAATTCATCCCCATAACCCACATTTGAAACAGATGGCACACCACCAGTTACAAAATAAGAAAATATTATTCGTCAAAATAAAACAGTATACTTGTAAAGGATCAATGGGTGCAAATTCCTGTTTGATAACATAAAAATGTGTTATCAAATTTGTATTTGTGAGCTTTCTCTAAAAATACAGTGTGCCTAGTTCTACAGTGTGGAAAAACTTCAAAAAGCTTCATCATTTACCACTAATAGGTTTTTCTTCCCAGTCTGTATTTAAAACCATATAATTGATCTGATCTACCTTTTAACTCACTCTCAGTTACTCAGTGACCTGTGCCTGAACCCCAAGAAGAAAACTCCTAAGTCTTTGCCCCGCCACAATAAGAAGTAAATGTACTTCATCACAATTACAAATAGTTTGTGATTTACCTTTTGAAAGCAGCAATTTGATTTTCTTGTTAAAATGGCATTTAATTAACCTTAATCTGCATGATTTTTATAGCATTTATTATCTTTACTGTTTAGAAACTAATACAGAGTATAAAAGCATTAATATGATGATAATTTGTCTGAGTCTATACTTTTAGTATGATCACAATATTTTTTAAATGTTCAACTATATTTCAACTCAGTGAGTACTGTGATAGATTTTTCATTGTCTTTTTTGTGCATTCATCTAAGATTTTGTAGCTACTTTAATCTTAACATTGATTTTTACAGGCTCTAAAAACTCAGAAACCGCCACAGAAACCAGCCCCCACGGTGGTTTCTGTAGCTCCCGCTGTCAAAGATCCATTGGTTAAGAAACCAGAAACTAAACTCAAACAAGAGACAACTTTTCTAGCATTTAAGAGAACAGAAGTCAAGGTATAGTACATTTCATTTTTATCTAAGATTATCTAAGATTTTATTTTTAATTTAGTTGACTAAACAATTATTAGTTGCAAAAAAAATTAATGAGGAACTTTTATATACTAAATGGCCGTATGTTAGAAATTAAGACTGCATCACTTTTAACATTAAGTAGAAAGGGAACATTTATATAATTATTTAATCTCTAACAATGCTGATTTCTCTTTTTATCGAAATTAGGAACTGTGCATTTGCATCCCAAGTTGACATTCTTTACCATTTCTATGTAGTCAGACACTTACCTCCATCAGGAATTTGCTTTAAATTCAAAATACCTCTGCCCTCAGTAGCAACAATTTTGCTCCTCATATTACTTGTGCTTTATTGACCCCATAGCTTTTTTCTCCCTACCTATCGGCTATTAAAGTTTTCTTGCTTTGTCTTTTTGTTTGTTTCCTTTAATTATCACGAACTTTCATGATACCTACCTCTATTCTAAGGGGCCAGGTTATTTAGTGAGAGTATCACCTTTCTCGTTCCCAGCTTTGCATCCTTGAATTCACACTACATTATTATTAATATCCTGGCATTTTGGTATCATGGAATAAAATACTTTGCTAATCTAATTTTATAACAAAATGGATGCTTTTACTGAGTTACACCCAATTTTAAGCAGAGTACAAAACACAGAAGGAAAAAACAACCCCAAATTTTCAAAGGTGGACCCCAGAAAATTCTAAAGTTGACTATATAATTCCAAGTGAGTACCGTTAAGTAACAAAGACCCAGAACCTTGGGATGATGATAAAGAATATAAATATAAGGTACTCTGAGAAAGATACTAATAATTTTATTTGTAGATCATTTTTTAAATTTAATTTACTGGGGAAAAGTTGATATCCAAGGGATATCTACCATTGATTTGTCACATAGGAACTTAATGAATTGGAATAGAAGTAAGAATAATTTATTGAAAGTAATTAGAGTTGCTATATTCTATATTTAAGTCACTTTTAGGTAGATTTTTATACTAACCTATTAATACTAAAGTTTATTTTTAGGAAACCCAACATGAAATCATTTTATGGCAAGTCAATTAAGGCCTTGGCTGTCGTGTTTGCTCTGCTTGAGAGATTTTGGTGTGTTTATGATAAAAGTGGGGAAATTTTTACTATGAAAAAAATTGTTCTCATCCTTATATAAAGAGCAAATGGCTTTCTAACTAGGATAATGGAAAGAAAATATTTATAGTTAAAAACAGTTGAGAAATTTATACACTGAAGTAGTAAGGAATTACTTGCTACCCATTGTGTGTGTTTACACTTGAGCGCACCCTCATGGTATTGTAGGCCGTCTGTCACTCGGTTGAACAGCAGTCCCAGGAACAGCAAGCCATTAAAATAAGATGCCATACACACAGAACTTGCTTTCTTGTTTGTACTTCATAATTGTTGGTCTTTTTAATTACTTCAGATGGGTTTTCTTTTGTGAAGTCTGGTTGAAAGATCATTTAGCCATATGGCAGACAGTTTTATGTTTAACAGAAAAAGGAAAAAAATTAGATCTTTCAGAACTAAAAAGTTGACTACACCTGTGTTTTTTTGCTTCCTTGAGGAACTTTTTCTTATTACCTGTATGCATTTCTCTAGGAATTTATAATTTATGTAGTTCATCTTCTCTGGGTGAACTTATGAGACAGTTATTGTGTGCTGTTATTGTAAAAATTCCTATCATTTTCAGAATATGTGAACAAAAATCTGGACTCCTCCACTTAAAAAGTAAAGATTTCAGAGCATTCTGTTTTCATTATTTTTCGCATTGGTTAAAAATGTTTACATGCAAACAGTATTGAAGGCTACTTTTATTTTTTTTTGAAGGCTACTTTTAAAAACTAAAATCATTTTATCATTTGAGAAAAATCATCTTAGCAGTTCTTTTGGACTTCAGTTCTAAAAGACAGCTAGATATATATTTTAGACATAACTACCATATTTTTAAGTGAGATGCTATTTGTAATGCTTTATCTTTCACCCATGTGTGAATTTAACACTTTTGTCAATCCTAAGAATATGAAGGTAGCCCTGGCTGGGCGGCTCAGTTGGTGGGAGTGTCATCTGTACTCCAAAAGGCTGTGAGTTTGACTCCTGGTCAGGGAACATACCTAGGCTGCAGGTTTGATTTCCAGTCGGGGCAGTCAGAGTGTCTCACGTTGATGTTTTGCGCTCTCCCTTTCTCTAAGAAACAAAAAAACCGCCAACCAACCAAACAAAAAAACATCCTCAGGTGAGGATTTTTAAAAAAAAGGAACATGAAGGTAGAAAGAATGCCAATGAGAAGTTCAACTCATAGTTAATTTGAACAACCCAAATGTGAAGGTGAAGAATATTTGAGCTTGTGTGAATAAGAGCACTATTTATTTACATAGTGACACTGTTGTCACTGTTAGCTCTTGACTGGCCAAGGAAGTCAGAGAAATTTATGAAATACGTCAAGGAGTGACGCAGACCTGCCCAAAATGGCTCTGTACAGCCTGTGAGGCAGTTGATAATATCCTTAACAGAAGTAAGGATCTCTTGTGATAATTTCAGTGGAAACGAAAATAAAATCATTAGACCTTTTTTAATATATCACTAGAGTTGTATAGTTCCAAGTAGTTAACATTGTATTGTATATCTGTATATATTTTACAGTACAGTAATTATTTGCTCAAAATTTGAGGGGAACTTTTAAAAAATGTGGGTTCAGAATCTCATACATTTACTCAACAAGTAATTATTGAGTGAATCTCTTTACCTCAGACATCTGATATCCTGGGTGTGAAAATTTTTATCCATTGACACAGAGAACAGACTGATAACTGCAAGAGGGGAAGTGGTTGAGGGCTGTGTGAGAAGGGTGAAGGAATTAAGCAAAATAAAAAAAAGAAAGACTCATGGACATAACCGTATGGTGATTGCCAGAGGGAAACGGGGTGGGGGGAGGTAAAAGAAGGAAAGGGGGGTATAAATGCTGATGGAAAGAGACTTAACTTGGGTGGTAAACAACAGTACAACATGCAGATGATGTACTGTAGAATTGTATACCTAAAACCTGTATAATTAACCAACGTCATTCCAATAAATTCAATTAAAAGAAAAGAGTGTATCTATTTTTGAAATTATCTACAAGTTATTTGGAGCAAAATCTAAAGAATCACATGTTTTACTGAGCTGGATAATACCTTTTTGGGTGAAAATAAGTTAAAGCATTAAACCTGATTTTCTGATATGACTTATAACTGAAAAGCAGTTCTCAAAAAGGAATTCCATATATTTCATTTCTGGAATTAGTAGAACAATATGGCATCCCAAAATTTCTCTTTGGAAATGGTAGCACCCATTAGCTATGGATAAGTTTTGTTGTGTTTTTTACAGATTCATTTTATAAGAACTTAATTTTAGTGGTGCAATTTAAATTTCCCACATCATTACTTCTGTATAAAGAGTCCAACAATTAAACTTGTTATATATTTCAGAAAATTATATTAGGTATTAATTATACTTGGCTTTAAGTAATATTTTATTTTTCTATTCTTTTAGACATCCGGGGCTATTTCAGGAAATTCTTCTAGTACCAGTGTTTCCTCTTCAGCAACTAGTGGCTTAACTGGATGGGCAGCCTTTGCAGCCAAAACTACTTCTGCTGGTCCATCAACAGCAAAATTGAGTTCAACAACCCAAAACAATAGTGGGAAACCTGCCACCTCATCAGCTAACCAGAAGCCTGTGGGTTTGACTGGTTTGGCAACATCATCCAAAGGTGGAATAGGTTCCAAAATTGGTGCCAGTAGCAACACTTCACCCACTGTACCATTGAAACCACCTCCACCTCTAACTTTGGGCAAAACTGGCCTTAGTCGCTCAGTTAGTTGTGACAATGTTAGCAAAGTAGGTCTTCCTAGTCCGAGTAGTTTAGTTCCAGGAAGCAGCAGCCAACTAAGTGGAAATGGAAATAGTGGGACATCAGGGCCTAGTGGAAGTACCACGAGCAAAACCACTTCAGAATCAAGCAGCACTCCGTCGACATCCCTTAAAGGTCCAACTTCACAAGAATCACAGCTCAATGCCATGAAGCGATTGCAGATGGTCAAGAAGAAAGCTGCCCAAAAGAAACTCAAAAAGTAATGTGGCCAAGTAGGTTTTAATATCATATTACCCTAAAGATTAAAATCTTGTTATTAGGACATAAATTGTACTATACTATAATTTAATAAAAAACTTCATAGTGAAATTTCTGTTATTTCTTACCTTAAAATGCTAAATATAGAAAAACTTGGAACTCTTTGTTGTTTTAAATCTGTTTAAGTTTTATTTTAACAATTTCCATAGTATGTGAAAACAATTAATAGAATGACTAATTCTTGGTGAGAACTTCCAGAATCCCAGAAGACTGGTACCATATGTGAATTAAATCAAAAAAAGCAGTGGTTTGTTCATCTTCTATCAAAGCTCCAAGAAATGATCCTGTTGAATACGGTGCCTCACAAGGTGCCTCACTATAGTTTCTTACATTCCCCCCAATGTTCTTCATGATCAGTGTCAAGCCCCAGCCTGATTCTCCCTATTCTCCCCAAATATTTCATCTCTCCTTTTTCAAAATTAGCTTTTCACAATTGATTTCTGATACCTCTATATTACCTTTTTATCACCTCAAATCAATTATTTGTCTCTTTCAATAGATTGTGATCTACCATGCCCTTTAAATGCAGTATTTCTCTCACATTGTCCACATTTCCTTACGTTGCCAGTGTAACATATGCACATAGTATATATTTAATAAATTTTGAATTTTGATCTATCCTGGTTACACAATTTCTGAGAATTATTGAGAAAAATACCCATTCCAAGAGTCTGTGGTGGATCATGTCTACTTGTTTATATACTGATAGCTTCTTCCTATACCATGAAAAATAAGGCTGTTTTATTTTTACTGCCCCAAAATGTTACAACATTTTATGTCATTTAAATTAACTTTGTATAAAGGTAGCTCCTGTATAATTATTGTGATTGTTTTGAAGTATATATATATGTACATTGTTAGGTCAAAAAGAGTGAAGGTTCTTAGTTGCTGTCTTATTTGCAAGCTAACATATTAGCCTGCCATTCTTTTATGTATATTTTCTGAAAGAAGACATGCGGCTTTTTGGGTAATGGAAACGGTTTATTACAGCAAAATGCAGCAGCCATTTTCTACTTCCTGAATACCTCGTTTCTTCCTAAACTGGGTCTTAATAAAGTCCCACACTCACTAGACTGTAAACTAAAAGTCCAGCAGATCCCCACATTTCTTCAACTTTGATGTGTGCCACTAAATCTTCACTCTATAGCCTCAAAGCTCAAGCCCTTTCCTTTAATCCCTACATTTTTATAGGTTATCCTAAAATATGTTGATAAATGATTTCTGTGAAGATAAAGCTTTTCAAATTAAGCTTGGTCTTTTTCTAAGGAAAGATTACTTTAAAATTACCTGTTCAATAATGGGACTAAATTATTCATGGTAAATTAGAATTCAAGATTGAGATAATCCCGTTACTTACAAAGTGGAGTAAATGTCTATTTACACGTTTAAAATTTGCCTGCAGATGTTTTTGTTTTGAGAAACAGATTGCTGTTGATTAAACATCAGTTTGGCATCAACTTCAAATTTCCATTAGGGTCAAAAGACCAAAAAAGATATATACACCCATGATTATTTGATTTTAGTTCAGGGTCAGTTTGGACTAAACTGGACAAAATCACCTGACACAAGCTCAGCTCAACAACTGTAACAGCTAATGTAACCTCACCGTGTACGAAACATGAAAGCAGACGTGCACAGTTCACACATTGGCACTCGGAATGGAAAGTTGTATCCCATGTGTGCTGGATAGACTTGAGAAGCAATTATTTTAATTTCTACAGTACTTCAGAGAGGACTTGGCAAGACTTATTCAAGAAGTCATTTATCTTTTGTTGAGCATAGCTCTTTGTGCATATAAATATGTATTTAGAATCCTCACATGCATATAAGTATACATACATCTAGTAAGGTAAAACTCAGTTGGGAATTTTTATACATGTATATTTGGTGTGAGTTTAATTGTCTTCAAGTAGCTCTTATACCTTGATTTTTCCATATCATTAAATGAGCTGCAAGGCTTTTTAACTGAGCATGTTACGAAATGTCCAGCTCTGTAGTAATAGTATTTATCATTTAATTTATTTTGTTATAATTTGCTTTTCTCGCTAGAATTTAAGTTGTGTGAGGGCAGGAACCTTGTTGGTCTTGCACACCATGGTATCCCCACTGCAGCTCTCAAATATTTATTGGCTCAATGGACGAATAGATAATTAGGTGAGCCAGCAAGTAAGCTTTTAGGATTGTAGATTCAAATCCCACTTTAATAGAATTCTGTTCAATATCACTTTTCTGTGTTGTGTATTGGGCTTGCTGTAAGATTATTTAATCATAAATTTTAGTGGCTTAAAAAAAAAAATAAGGAAAACATTGGAAGAATATTGGCTTAAAGTCAGGAGACCTGGTTTTGAATCCCTGTCCCTCCACATGTTAGCTGAGTGAGCCTTTGTTTTCTCCTCTATAAAACATAGGTGATAATTAATGAGTAAAACTGAAGGCACCGAATATGCAAAGATTAGGTGATTCTGACAAGGATGTGGTAGTGCTGTTTATTGGTAACTGATATTATAAATTGTGATAACCATAGGTTATGGAAATATTTTACACAAATTTTTATTCAATAATTATAAAAATTATGAGTAATTAGAAGAAACCATAAATGCACTTACATACAATAAAACAGCTCTTTTTAAGTAAGATAAGTTTATTTAATTTACTAAGAATCCATCCTCTAGATTTTTTTTTTTAACAATAACATCTCTTTCAAGTAAATGCTAAAGCGTGTCTTGCCTGGAGTGTAATAATCGTGAAAGCGGTAACTGGCCTCAGAGATACAGCTTGAATTCTAGTAACCTTGGAGTACAGATTCGTTATATTGGAATAATTTTGTAGATCGCAGAAAATTTAATGACTGAGTTTTTATATATTATGCAGTATGTATCAGAGGAGGGAGGTAATTGAAAAATTGACTTTAGCTCTAGCTGGATTGGCTCAGAGGTTAGAGCGTTCGCCCGTGGACTGAAGGGTCCTGGGTTCGATTTTGGCCAAGGGCATGTGCCTCAGTTGCAGGCTCCATCCCCGGCCTAATCGGGGCAAGTGCGGGAAGCAACCAATTGATGTGTCCCTCTCACATCGATGTTTCTGTCTGTCTCTCTCCCTTCCACTCTCCAAAAAAGCAATGGAAAAAATATCCTTGGGTGAGCATTAAAAAAAAAAAAAAATTAGACTTTAAAAATGCTAGCATTCTATAAATAATAGGATATCCCTAAAGATTAAAATCTAATGTCCCATTGAAATTTAATTACTTCCTCATCAGCTACAATGTAAACGAATATGTCTAATTTAACTTGAATTTGTGAGGTGTAGATGTAGTTAGTGTTGAGCAGTGCACTGAGTACCTTATAAGGAACAGGATTTAAACAAAGTGTTTTTTTTGTCATCTTAGAATATAAAGATTTCCGCTCTTTATTCACAGGGATTTAAGAGATTTTTGCAATAGACCAAAGGAAGCTTATGGGAAAAGTGAAAAAATTTTAATTCTGTATTTCAGTAAAAACTCTAATTTTTGTAAATCCTCTGAACTATTCATCACAGGCACTTAATAGCTGGCTCTAAATGTCCAAATTATATTTTAGACAAAATATGGACAATACCAGCACTTAAAGTATTATATACAATGCTGCATTTGTATGATTAACCATGTGCACTCTGTCTCTCTGCACAACTGAACCTTCATAGAATTGTTTTATACTAATGAGTACTAAAACGAGATACTGTTCTGAAACAATGTGGAATGTTCAAGTAGTGGCTTTGTGATTTTTTCCCATGACTTACACACCCATGGTAATTTTGTATTACTGTTTTTTTTATAATTTCTAAACTTTGTTATATATATTATTAATTTAAATCATCTATTTAAAAATAAATATTAGATAAATTGTGTATGTATATAATATACACTTATTTGTTTTACAAAGGAAAATAGCCACAAAATGTTTCCCTTTGTTCTTGTTAAAAAATAAAAGCCAAAAACCTATTTCAGAGAATACAATAACATTTAATTTCAAAAATATAAAAAAAAATTACATTAGCTTTTCTCATGACAGTTCTATTTTTGAAAACTTACACATATTTTAACTATCTTGGGATTTTATTTCCCTTAGGCCCAACAAAATGATGCCTGGCCTCAAAATTACAATTACTTGATTTTAAACATCATACTAAGATAATGAGGATATTGTATAATGTAAAAAAAAAAGAGCCTAAATGCCAAATGAAATGCAGGTTGTGTTTTTAAAATAACATAGTTTTACAGTAGTACATGTTCAGCACAATAGGGGGGACTGCAGTAGGTGGCTTCATTACAACTCGTTCAGCAGCTCACTGCAGCTATGATTTCAATGGTGTGGTTCCTTCATAGGTCAGACAGGAAGCATCAATCCTAGGACCACACAAGTAGACAAAGCTTCTCATATACATCTAGTCACTATTTCAGCCAGAAAAGCAAATATGTGCTACTCTACTTATATAATTCTGTGTCTGGGGGCAGGGAGAGTATTAAGGTCACAATTTAAATTTCATATATATAAATATATGGGTAAGATTTCCCTACCGTCTTGGTTGTTGGGAACATTCAGTTTCCATAATTAGCAAGTTTAGATTTTCTTTTGCATTACCCTAGGCAAACTGGAATTTACTTATATTTTATTATTGGGTACAAAGGACCATTTATAAGACATAAAATCTTTCTGTATATTTTTTTTTAAAAAAAGGTTTTTTAACTCAAAAGAAAATATTTCATGCAAAAATGAGTTACCAGTAGAACCTTAAAAAGCCATATTTAGATTAAGAATTTTAGAAACAATACAAGACTCCCTCTTACCCACAGTTTTATTTGCATCCTGCCCCAGTCAACCACAGTCCAAACATATTGAATGGAAAATTCCAGAAATATCGCATAAGTTTTAAATCATGCTCCATTCTGAGTAGCATGATGAAATATCATCCAGCTCTGTCCCACGAGGGACGTGAATCATCCCTTTGTCCAGCACATTCACACTGCATATTCTACCTGCCTGTTAGTCACTCAGTAGCCTTCTAGGTTATCAGATGGACTGTTGAAGTTTCCCAGTGCTTAAGTAGCCTAATGCTACATCACAATACCGAGGACGTCATTCATTCACAGCACTTCATCTCAGCACGCAGACACTGTATAATCTCACATCATCACAAGCAGGGTGAGTACAGTACAGTAACATATTTTGCAAGAGACCACATTCACATAACTTATTACAGTATTTTGTTATAGTTCTATTTTATTAGTTACTGTTTTAATCTCTTACTATGTTTATCAATCTTTATTATAGATATGTACGTATAAGGGAAAACATAGTATATATAGGGTTTGGTACTACCTAAGGTTTCAGGCATCCACTGGGGTCCTGTAGCATATTCCTTGTGGATAACAGGGGATGACTATCACAAAATGTGAACTTTTCTGTTGTGTAAATGCCTTATGAATATCTGTGGTTGTACATGTCATATATGTATGTAAAAGTCAGCAATCCTCTGAAAAGCAGCACGCTTCATTTTATTATTTGTATTCCTTAGGGACATATGTAACAGTATATATTATACAGATCAAATCTTTTAAAGTAATTTTAACTTTAAAAAGATTGATGTCATATTAGCACATTTTATACAGACAATGAAAGTCCACCTTATTTTGGTTCTTAAAGGAAACCACTAAGTCAAATTTAATTCAATGTTTTTTTCTGTTCCATAGAAGCATCTTTAGTTCAATAAAATGTCTTGACAAAATATGCCTGAGATGTTAGGGGACCATTCTGAGCTATTCCCAAATTAAAGTTCAGTGTTCCAGGACATTGTGTTACAGCAGATGTTAACCTCAGTGCCTGCCTTGTCTAAGTACAAATCAGCAACTAAAAATATTTGCATGTTGGCTCAAAATATGGAACACACATTCCCCATTCATCATCCAAATAACTGAGTGATCCAAAAATATTTCCTCATTAAAATATCATAAGCAATCATGTAGGATAGTTTTTAAATAACTGTACTCTCAAAATGGTTTAAGCAAAACAATAAAAATAAACCTAAGTATTTCATTTTCTCTAGGCTAGAATCATGGAATTTCTTGTAGCCCTTGATTCTGAAAACCTTCTCAATACTTAAATATGGACCTGAGAGGAAAATGGGCTTCATCAATGTCCATTATTTGCATCACTGAGCTTTGTAACGGCAAATGTATACACTCCTAGAGGGTTAGTACAGCATAGTGCTTAGGAGTGGGGACTCCAGAACCAGGCCTAGGTTTGAGGCCCCGCCCTACCACTTACTGGCAATGTGGCTTAGGCTAAATTCACCTCTTCTGGCCATAGTTTCCTCACAACGTTGTGTTGAATAAGTTACCACATATAAAGCATTTAGAACAATGGTGTTTGGTATGCATTTGGTAAATGTTATTTTGTTCAGTTTTTTCTTCATTCGAAACATATTAAAGAGAGGCCCCACATCAGGCTTCTAGTTGGCTGTTAATTATCAATTCCTATTCTTACATATTTAGTACACTCCCTGGTTCATGCACATATGCATATAATCTATACCATGTAGTACACATATAGATGTATAAACCATATAATGAACATAGTATGTGTAAATGTATGTATGTGCATGCATGCGTAACAGACGTGAACAAGAAAACATTTTTGAGGCAAAATGCATAATACAAAAAAATGAAATACAGTAAATTGAAAAAAACCTTGCCCTTAGATTCAACCTTTCATGATGGTAAAGAACACACTCTTTCAAAGTATCTCCATTTTAGGTAGTTGATAGTTGGAGCTTGGGCTGTTTGTTTGCTGTCTCTGTTTAGTGTTTCCTTCAACATATATTCTTCATAATACATTTTGAAATAATCTTGTTAGGAAGCACAACCTTCCTTAAAACCTGATTCAGTATCAGTTCATTAGTTTGGAGGTTTCTTGATTTCTAGGTCAACATTGTGATGTCAGTATTACGAGGTAGTCCATCAACAACCTGACAGAAAATAAGTCAAAAGGCTGATTTTCTTAAGCATAAGTCATCTTCCCAAGGTAGTTGGCTGGTACGTATCCTTTTTGCCCATGAGCTTCAGCTAACCACCACTCTTTATTGCCACTTAGGTCACAAAATCTAAGTATATGGACCCTTTGGTATACCTGAAGGCTGAGTTCCTGGCTACTCCGTGCTTCAAAGGCATGAACTGCATAGAAAATCTGGGCAAAGAAGCAAATGACACAATTAGAAGAACCTAAAAGTGTTGACAAACGTTAGTAAAGATTTCCAAGCTTTTAGAAGGAATGCTAGTTTTCTTGTTTTCCCAAAGTGACATTTCCCCAACTCCTTCTGCCGGGTGTATTTTGCTACTAAAGTATGGTCCAGATTAGAATAGAGTGAAACAGGCATTCTTATTGCTCTGTTGGGAGGAGTCTAGACTGTGCTTGAGGGCATATTGGCTGTTTCTACTAGAAGATTTTTTAAATATTATTTTTTTATTAAATTATAGCTCTAAGACTCTGCTACAAAAAATAGAAATGTTGACAGATATTCTGCACAATAATGTTACTGCAATACCCATTTATAAGGTGAAAAGTGGGAGAGAAGTGAAAACACAGGAGGTTCAGCAAGAGGGTAAGTTCTAGACCTTACACAAAGGAAATCTGTAGTCATTACAATGACTAATAACATGGGAGAATGATCATGATAAAAACTGAGCAAAAACGACAAAGTACAATAGAAGCCTAATACTGTTAGTTTCTTTGGTAGAATAAGAGGTGATCTTCATTTTTACTTGTTTCCTTATTTTCCAAACCTATATAATGACAATGTATTAAATTTGTAATATTTCAGATATTTTAAGTGAGCTAGAAGAAACTAGTAAAACACATTTTAGTCAAAAGGATTTTTCTCCAACCTCAAAAGAATACTTCATAATTATCAGATGTA
This sequence comes from Miniopterus schreibersii, assembly GCF_964146895.1. Classification (NCBI taxonomy): domain Eukaryota; kingdom Metazoa; phylum Chordata; class Mammalia; order Chiroptera; family Miniopteridae; genus Miniopterus; species Miniopterus schreibersii. The sequence continues at coordinate 65,020,304 of NC_138101.1, read as the reverse complement.
TAAGAATAAGTATTTAGTCCGTCTTCCACTAATATCCTACGACTGTTAATAAAAATGTTAGTTATGGCATAAAATTAACTATGGCAAACAATCAACTAATAACATTTATTCGTTCATTCATTTAATCATAACTTATTAAGTGCCTATTAAGCGCCAGATATTATGGTATCAGAGAACTTGTACCTGACCTAGGGAAAAATATGTTAAAAAAAGAAAGGCACACACAAGAACAAAACTAAACAAATAAACACCCTGTGCACTCAGGTGATACATCAGCTGATTGTGAGCTGGTTTTTGGAATAAGTAATCTTTTATAAGTGACAAAGTTGAAAGAAGTTGATAGCATATTCAAAGCTATAGAGATGAATATATGAAAACAGTATATGGGACAGGCAAGCAGATTAATTTTCTCAAAATTGAGGATCAATGTTTGCCCCAGCCACATGGCTCAGTTGGAGTGTTGTCCTGTACACCAAAAGGCTGCGGGTTCCATACCCGGTCGGGGCGGTAACCATTCGATGTTTCTCTCTCTCTCCCTTCCCCACTCTCTAAAAAAAATATTGAGGATCAATGTAAAACAGGAAATTATGAGAAATAAGGTGATTTGTTGAACAGGAAGAGATTGGGCAATGTGGGGAGGGGACTATAGTTACAGTTTAGGTTGTTCTTTAAATCTTGAGCTGTTAATTTAACTTTTGGTGGGATTCTGGTAACACTGTTTGTATACCATCTCAACAACTGCAGCATGAGCTCCACCTCAAGGACAGGAACCATGTTTCAACTTTCCTCCATTGACACAGTACTAATTCAAATATATGTTGATTTGACTTGAAAGGCAGAAAGGCTTGGATATCATACAAGAACATATAAGAGATCATCTTGTATCATACAAGGCAGATTGTTGGATATGGATTATTTTGTAATTTAAAAAGTAAACAGCCATAGCCGGTTTTGCTCAATGGTTAGAGCACTGGCCTGTGGACTGAAGGGTCCCACGTTCAATTCTCGGTCAAGGGCACATACCTTGGTTGCAGGCTTGATCCCTAGCACTGGTCTGAGCGTGTGCAGGGGGCAACCAACCTATGTGTCTCTCTCAAATCAATATTTCTCTCTCTCTCTCTCCCTTCCACTCTCTCTGAAAAGCAATGGAAAACATATCCTCGGGTAAGGATTTAAAAAAAAAAATTTTTTTTTAAACTAAAGAAAGTAGCTGCCATAAATTTTTGAGCAATGGAGTAGCAGCAATAATAACTACCTCTTATAGCGCATGTGACAATTTACATGTCAAATGTGCTTTATCCCCAACAGCCCTGTTAATTGTGACTTGGAGAAGTAGCAACATGCTCTTAATCACAGGGCTAGTGGGTGCTGCTAGGACCGTATCTTCTAACCCCTGTACTTGGTTCAGTTCTCATACTACTTTAGGAGCAAAACTTTTATTCTAGCAAAGATGTGCTGAGTGTATTTTTGCAGAAAGGGACTGGACTCTAATAAGAAACTGCTCTGTTTTTGTCCTTTATGGAGGATTTGGTTTGCAAAAGCGTTCAGGAATATGATGTACCATAATACAACTTCTGAAATAATCTGTAAGAGCCCACATTAGCAGTTGATACCTATTTTTTGTCATTTTTATACATAATATATATGCTTTACTAATGCAGCTATAGATTTTTTAGCAGGTTGAATCACCTACTAATAATGTAGGGGGAAGGGATTACAGCACTGAACACCACCACCACCCCCGCAGTTGAAAATCCACATATAACAACCCCCACCAAAAAAACTTTAATTACTAATAGCCTATTGTTGATGGAAAGCCTTAAAATAAACAGTTGATTAACAAATATTTTGTATGTTATATGTATTATATACTGTATTCTTACAAAAAAGCTGGAGAAAAGAAAATGTTAAGAAAATAATAAAAAAGAGAAAATAGATTTTCTGTATTTATTGAAAAGGTCTGCATATAAGTGGACTGCACATTTTATGTATTTATTTATTTTTAAATTTTGTAATAGGTTTAATCCTTATTGTTGAAAGTATTACAGATGTCCCCTGTTATTCCCCGCTGGTCCCTCCACCCTGCTCCCATGCCCTCCCCAAGCCTTCCCCACACTATCATCTGTCCACGGGCTATGCATATATGCATATAAGTTACTTGATTAATCTCTTCCTGCCCTCCTCCCGTTCCCTCTGAAATACCTCAGTCTGTTGCATGTTTCAGTGTCTCTGGATCTGTTTTGTTCATCAGCCTATTTTGTTCATTAGATTCCACATATAAGTGAGATCATGTGATACTTGTCTTTCTCTGACTGGCTTATTGGACTGTACATTTTAAACCACTGTTGTTCAAGAGTCAATTGTATTTGTGGTCATCTTTCATTTTGACACATATTCTCTTAAGAGGAATATATAAAATGTTCCACCTATGTCTGTTTTGTCTGAAATTATAACAGAGCTTATATTTTAAACACTAAATATAGATTTTCATGAAATTATAAATTTAAAGTACAAAATTATGGCATATATTTTCAATATGTTAGGTGATTGTGGTCCAAAATTAATTCAGGATGAGCAGTTTTCAGTTTTTATATAATGTGTTTATGCCTCCATTTAACATAAGATAGATACTCAAAATGGAAATAAGTTTACTTTTAAAAAGACAACAGTTTGTAACATTAGACTACCCATTCAAAGTTGTTATGGATTTAAGAGCTAAAGGGTTTCTTATTTTTTAAATATTTTAATTATTCTAGGATGTATCTTTCTAACTTTCAATGTTAATATATTTTGGTCCAGACACATTAAAATTTTACTAACTCATAATCATCTGATTCTTTTTTCCTTGGCATTTCTTAAAATATATTTTATTGGTTGCTTCTTTTTAAAGCTCTGGCTCATTTTATGTACAATATTCTATGAATGCAATCCAGTTCTCCACAGCATTACTTTTTTTATAGTACTTTGCATTATTGTATTATTGACTCACACCCATCTTGTTACCCACTGTTTATAACCACTAGAGCTTTCCCAGTTCAGCATTTCCTTACTCTATATTTGTGCATTTAATTATTCCTGAGTGAGCCACCTTACCTGTCTTCACTGAATCTCATTTTATTGATTTCATCCCAGTTTTCCAATTAGCAACAACAAAAATCATAATATATTTCAATATTCCTTTCCAAAACTAAAAAAGCTGCAAACCAGCATTTGCAGTATTATATGGAGCTCAGGAAGCCAAAATAGTTATATTTTTAAAATGCTCATCTTTCTCTCTTACCCTCAGGAGCAAGCTTTCATGTTCTTTAGTTACCAATTATGTATCGTTATTACACAAGTAATTTTTTAAAGAACAATTTTAAATAAAGGTAAGCAAAGCAAGAAAAATAGAAAGAAACCATTCAACTTGCTTCTGGCCTTCCTTTCTTTGTTTTTTGTCTTTTTTTTCTACCTACCTACCTGAAGTGGTAATAAACATGCAATTAGAGTACACATTTTAGCAACCTGCATTTTCACTTGAAAATATATTCAAAAATCTTTTCATGCCATTAAAACTCTCTAAAGCATCATTTTAATGACTAGTTACATTCATTATGCTCCAGCTTGCTGACGTTAGAAGCACATTCTAAACAATAACATGCTAGCCATATAGCATTATTATTATATAAGTAGTTGAAAATGTAAAGATGAAGGACCAGACAATGAACTTAGGATTAGCAGCAAAAACAACTAACTTGGAAGAAATAAAAAATTATGTCCAGGCGATCGTGGTTCGATTCCCGGTCAGGGCACATGCCCATGTTGCGGACCCGATCCCTAATTGGGGGCATGCAGGAGGCAGCCGATCAATGACTCTCCCATCATTGATGTTTCTATCTCTCTCTCCCTCTCCTTTCCTCCCTGAAATCAATAAAGATATATTAAAAAAAAAAAAAAAAGACATCTCGCCAGAGAAGGGACAGGAATGGCCAATAAGTACATGAAAGATACTCAACAGCATGAGTCATTAGGGAAAAGCAACTTAAATACTGTTTGATTCACATTAAGATGGTTATAATAAAAAAGACAGAAAGTAGGGCAACTATATGAAAAAACTGAAACCCACAATCCTCATGCATAGCTGTTGGGTATATAGCATAATGAGCCACTTTGAATAACAATTTGGCAATTTCTTTAAAAAGTTAAGCATAAATTTACTATACCAACAAGAAATTCCACTCTGAGGTATCTACTCAAGAGAAATTAAATCCACACAAGGACTTGCACACAAATGTTGATAGCACCATTATTCATAATAGAAATTACCCAAAATGTTCATCAACTTGTAAATGGATAAACAATATATACTATCTCTATAGAATAAAATACTATTAGGCAATAAAAGGCAACAGAGTACATATAGATACTATAATATGGATGAATCTCAAAAAAATTATGGTAAGTGAAAGAAGCCAGCTACAAAACACCACATATTGTATGATTCCATTAATACAAAATAGACAAAAAAGGCAAATCTCTGGAGAAAAAAAGTAGACTACTGATTTCCCTGGACTGGAAGAGGGAAAGAAGAGTAACTGCAAATGGGTGCAAAGGATCTTTAGTGTGAAGGAAATGTTCTAAAATTGGATTCAGGCAACAGTTGCACAACTCTGTTAATACACTGAAAGTCATTGAATTGTATACTTAAAATGGATAAACTTCATGATATGTAGAAGAAGCTTAATAAAAGCTTAATAAAGCTTTTTAAAAAAATATTAGTCATGAATTGGACAGCAATCAATGTATTGTTGATGAAAGAAACTGAATAGAAAATATTCTTGAAGAGCAGTACGGCAGTGTCTATCGAGATTTTAAATAATACATATCCTCTGACACTGATATTCTTAGGGATTTGCCCTACAGATATATATGTGCACAAACATAGATAAACAAGGATCTTGCCTAAAATGTTGTTTGAAATTTTAAACATCCCAAAATATTCTAAATGTTTCTTATTAAGGTGATAGTTATATAAATTATGATATATCCACAAAATGAAATACTATGCAGAATTTTTCTTTAAAAAAGAGGCAGATATTTAGGTACTGTTGTGTAACATACATTATTAACTGAAAAAAGATTAACATGTGCATGTTCCCACTAGTATAAATATATAAACATGTATATGCATGATGTCTGAAAATATATACCTGAATATTGTCTCTGAATCAGAGTATAACTGGGGAGGGAATAAAGGCCTTCACTTTTAATATATATTATATATATAATCTTTCTACTTTTTAAACTTTCACTAATAACATGTATTACCCTTATAAAAAACAAATAATTAATAAAAAGCCACTAAACTAAAAAGCAAGTTAAGAAAAGAACCAGGTAACTGGGTAGTTGGTCACCATTTGGGGATTAACAGTTAAATATAATGAAACTTTCTAAGGTAGAAAAAAGGAACCCTATATTATAGGTAACTTACCATTTTGCAAAAGGATCATCCCAGTAGCTTTTGCATTGATGCAGTGAGGGAAAAGTAGCTCTTAAAATTTTCATTATAGATTACATGTCATTTTACAAGATTAAAAATGGCCAATTCATAGATAGCAGTGAAGACAGTGCTCTCAGAAGAATTAGGAACATTTTTCCACATGCTATTAATGGTGGCAATCTGTTCAGTATGAGCTGTTTTCCTCTGATGGGGGAGTGTAGAAAGACCACCTTCACTCTAAGTACACAACACAGCAGGGGAGTAATGGTAACACTACTATTTATTGTCTACTCTGCTGCTGGGTACTTTACATATACACATTATCTCTAATCCTCACAGCAACTCTGCAAAATAGGAATTAATGTCCTCTTTCTTGCACCGGAGGAAACAGTCTCAGAGAATGAATTCCTCGCAAAAACTTGCATAGAGAGTAAGGGCTAATAGAGTTAGGTCTCCTTGACACCAAAGCTGACACTCTTCCAACAAGTCTTACAGTAAGAAAGAGTGCCATTAGCGAGAATATCTCTCATGATTTGAGCAGCCAAGCATTTTGACTTCAAGGTTGGAATTCTTACCTGTTCATCTACCTCTTGGAAACTGTCAACATCAGTGCCGTTTGTTTCAAACTTTCCACATGTGCCACTAAGAGATGAGCTGCTGTCACTTATGCTACCATCCGGGGTGCTTGTGACACTGTCCCTAGCTGGCCGCGGAGACACAAAGAGGCTGATGTTATCAAAATCATCATCGCAGGACCTGTTCTCAGCATACATCTTCTGTACTTTTGCTGGATTGTAGGGTTTTAGGAAGGAAGAATATACATATCCTTTTACAACTGGATAGGAATTAAAAAAAGAAGAAGAAACAAGGTCATTTGTATACACTTTCCAAACATGTGTGTTTAGAGAAGCCCACAGAGGTCCCTGGGAAAATCTCAACCAGAGGAGGTGGTAGTTCTGTGCACCTTAAGCAAAACACTTACTTCCCGTGTCAACAAGCCACCTGCTCGTACTCCCCAATGGATCTTTCTGCTCCATCACAGCCACCAACTCCCCTTCCAGAAGATTTATGTCATATTCTTGTGTAGCATTGCACTTGCGCTTGGCTTGATACAATTCCTCTGCACTGTAGGTGGATAGAAGTTTGGAGCGGTGAGTGTCAGTTTGACGTGGCACTTCTGGCTGGGAGAGGTAAGGAGAAATTTTGGTTTAGATAGACGTATTATGAAATCCTCACTGGGTTAATAAATATTCATCCTCTGGAAATTTTTAAAATGTTGAAGCCATACATGGATTTGGGATTACTTCAGTGCTGAGGCATAGATTGGGTTATTATTGTGAAGTATCCAGCTGAGTTACACAGTGAAAATATCTCTAGTTAGCACAGGAGGGCAGTGTTGTAGAGAAGAAAGAAAATTCAATGAAAATAAGAAGGCAGAGGTTCTAATCCCTCTAGTATGTTGAACAAATTTTTAGTTCTTTGTCATGCTGTAGACATTTCCTTGCATATTAAGCACTTGGTAAATAATATTTAATTAAGTAAATTGTACATGTGCATGTCTCTTTTTTTCTGGGAAATAATATCAGTAAACTAGGCAGGGGTCAAGAGGTCTGGCCTCGTGCCAGGTCTACCATCAAGTGACTTTGGGAGAGCGACTTCATCTCTGCAGCCTGGAGTTCCTTATCTAGAAAAAGTGAAAGTTTTGAACTATGCAACTGTACTCTATAAAATGATATTCTTTATTCAACAGGTACTTATGGAGTGTCTACTTTATATCAGACACCATTTTAGTTGCTTGGAATAAATACACCACGTACAAAACAGATAAAAATCTATAAGCTTATAGAATTCATAGTATAGAGGGTAAAAATAGACAAAAAATCTGATCTGCGTAATATAAGTGTGTAAATTATTGGATATTAAAATGAGATAAGTGACATGGAAAATAATATATTATGACTTAAACAAAGCAAAGAAGTGAGTCATCGTCGTGAACGTTACAAACTCACCAGAATCTGCACAGGCTTCTTCTTTTCAAAACTAAGTTTCCTCTCAATAAATGTGGCACTGTTATCCTTTACAAAATTCAGATTTTGAATCTCTTCCAGTACTCTATTCTGCACTTCAGAGATGTTTGAAACCAACAGTGGTACCTATAGGTAGAAATAATATGGCATTGTTCCCAGAAAACTACTTAACCATGTTAGTACTGAATTCAGTAGAGCTGTGAAGGACAGTTGAGAAAGTACAAGATAGCTCCGCAGTGAAAAATTAGGTCAACATGAGAACTCCTAGATAAAAATGGCCTAATTTTATTTTCTCTTCTCTTCTCTTCTCTTCTCTTCTCTTCTCTTCTCTTCTCTTCTCTTCTCTTCTCTTCTCTTCTCTTCTCTTCTCTTCTCCTCTCTTCTCTTCTCCTCCTCTCCCCTCCCCTCCCCTCCCCTCCCCTCCCCTCCCCTCCTTTTCTTTCTTTCTTTCTTTCTTTCTTTCTTTCTTTCTTTCTTTCTTTCTTTCTTTCTTTCTTTCTTTCTTTCTTTCTTTCTTTCTTTCTAAAAGATATCTTTATTAATTTCAGAGAGAGGAAAGGAGAGGGAGAGAGGGATAGAAACATCAATGAGGAGAGAGTCATTGATTGAGCCCGCAACCCGGGCATGTGCCCTGACCGGAAATCGAACCCCGATTGTCTGAATCCTAGGTCGATGCTCAACCGCTGAGCCACACCCGGCCGGGCTGGCCTAATTTTCTTTCTCCAGAAATCACATCAAAATGACAGGAATTTTTTAAAAAAGATTCAAGCCTAATAAAAGGACAACAAAAGAAAAAATAGTAATAAAATTTTATGGAAAAGGCTCAGGATTTTATGGCAGTAGTCACCTCCAATGTGACAGGGTGGGATAGTGGGAAGTGGAAAGAGGCTAAGTGATTTTAAAACAAATCCGCAAATTTTTTGACATGTTTCCCACCAAGAGATGGAATCCATATCCCTTCTCCTCAAAACTGGGTGGGCCTTTATGAACACTTCAATGAGTCAAATGTTGAAATGAATAGAACAATGGAAATGATGCTGACTTTCAAGTTTAAGCTAAAAAGGACCACACGGTGTCTGCTGGTTTCTCTTGGGACACTCACTCTTGGGAGACTTTTGTCACCGTGGAAGTCCAGCTGCACTATGCCACTATATCGAAAGACCATGTTGAAATATCAGAGAGAAGGAGGAAGAAGGTCCATGGAGCCCCAGCTATTCCAGTCCCCAGCAGTTTGACTCTTCCATCATCATCCCATCATCAACCTCAAAGGGGCCTGAGGAAGTCTTTGAGAAGACTCGACCCCCCAGCTGTTGATCTGACTACAGCCTCATGAAAGACAATGAGAATGATGACCGGAGCCCAATAAACCCCCAGAACCATGACAATGATAATAAATGACTTTTGGTTGTTTCATACCACCACATTTGGTGTAATTTGTTTTGTAGTTATAGACAACTGGAACTGTTATGAAGCAGTTGGATCCCCAGATTCTTTCACATTTCAGTGAAGCTTGGCAGATGATAAAGTTTTCTTCTCTGCATATGGTAAAACAGAGTCTCGAGATTGGAGACACTAGGCACATATTAGAAAGAGGGTAATTAAGTGAGTGGACATACTTTGGACCCAGAGACCCTGTCAAGCAGTCCTAGCAATCAATCATTACCCCTCTAGGCTAAAGACTTGAGAGTCACCTCTGGAGATTCTGAGCAGCCCAAGAAGAAAAGACTTAGAGATGTTATCATCAAGTGTTCCCAAATGAAATTACAATCAGATTACTCTACACAAGAGTGAAGCTGAGAGTTTTCAACTCCTATGTGCTCAGTGCTGCCAATTAGTCCCCTACTCTGTCAACCATGAGTGATCAAGTATGTCACACATCTAATGCATTCCTCTAACATGAAAGAGTATGATAAAAAGCAAAGCAACCTGTCTTAATTTTAATGTAACAAAAAAGAACTTTTGAAAATTCAAATTATGAGAACAAAAATAAAGCAAAACATAGTTTTGAAGATTAAGTTAGGATAATGTCTTAGGAAGTAGAGCAAAGTAATAAAGAGTTAGAAAATAAGAAACGATAACAATATTAGAGGGAAAAAACAGGAGGTTCAGAGAGAGAAGAGGAAGAAAGAAAAATCATCAATGAAACATTCAAAGAAAGTTTCTAGAACTGGACAACATTAATTTTCAGGTTGAAAGGATCCCACCAAGTATCCAACACACCAAGGTACATCATCCTTAAATTTCAGACTGACGAAGACAACAGTAAAATTCTATAAGCCTTTAGAATGGGATAGAATAGGGCTAGTACATACAAATAATCAAAATGGACCTCTGAGTTCTCAGGAAGAACAGTGGAAGCTAGAAGACAATGGAACAACTTAGAATTTTACACCCATCCAAACTATCAATTAAATGTAATGGTAATATAAAGACATTTTCTCGTATTCAAGGTGTCAAAATATTAACCTCCCAGTTTTTCTTTCTCAAGAAGTTACTCAAAAATAAGTTTCCCCACACAAAAGCATAAAGCAAGAAAGAAATCAGCATGAGATAAGGACATGTGAGTTCACACACAGAAAAGTGATAGAGGGAACTAGAATATTTATAGCAGCATTACTTATAATAGCCAAAAAGTGGAAATAACCCAAATGTCAAACTGATAAATGGTTAAATATAATGTGGCTTATCCATACAATGGAACATTTTTGGCAATAAAAAGAATTAAGTACAGAAACACACTAAAACATGGATGGACCTTGAAAATATGCTGAGCATGAAAACCAGCCACCAAAAAACCACATATGGAATAATTCAATTTATATCGAATGTTCAGAATAGGCAGATCTGTAGATACAGAACGGAGACTGGTGGTTGCCTAGGGCTGGGGAGTTTAGGGGGAAAGGTGGAGTCACCACTAATGGTTCAGAGTTTCTTTTGGGAGCGATGACAATGTTCTAAAATTGACCATCGTGATGGTTGCACAACTCCTGTGAATATACACACACAAAATTTGAATTGTATATTTTAAATAGGTGGAATTTATGGAATGTGAATTATCTCAATAAAGTTTGTTTTTACCCACAAAATAAGGGGCTGGCCATACACTCATGTACAGCTGTGCAGTAGACGATTATAAAGCTGTAAAAGGAATGAGGCATCCCTCTGTGTAGGGACATGGACGTCTCCCCAGGATATTAAAAAGTAAGTTGCAGAAGGCGGCTATGATATGCTAGTTTTGCATGGGGAATAACAATATATATTCAAATGTAATTTAATGGCTAAAAGTAGCCCTAAGTGAATAAAAATAAACTAATAATCATGGGGGTAGGAGCAGGAGATGGGATGGTTAGGAGAGAGGAGCGGGTGTGCAACTGCCTATATAGTTTTACATAGTTCTGCCTTTTGAACCATGTAAATGTAACACCTGATTTTCAATATAATTTAATTCAATGGATAAGTTAAAAATTAGATACACAAAAAATAAAGTAGGGGCAATTAATTTTCCACCAAATGTCCGTTAAATATCTAACCAGCTGAATGAGAAATAATAGACTTGAAATGAAGAGCAAAGACACCAAGCTGATTTTTTTAAAATTGACATTAGGTTGTAAATATCTTTCTTCTCCTTCAGAAAAAAAATCAAATTATATCCTTACGTAACGATTTTCAACCTTTGTGCCATAGAAATTTTTTAAAAATGCAATACCTGACTATTTAGTCAGGGCCACTGACCTCTTTTCCCTCAGAATGTCAAATAAAAAAATGACAACAGCCAACACAACAATAAGGTGTGAATGAGTCAAAATTATGGACCACCTCCCCCCTTTTTTTGCTCAGATCAGCCAAAGATATATTTTTGGTGTGTCACAAAATTTTAGTGCCGAGAGAGAGAGAGAGAGAGAGAGAGAGAGAGAGAGAGAGAGACACACACACACACACACACACACACACACACACACACACACACACACGGCTTCTCCTCTTCGGAGGAAAACAAAAACAAACGAAGACCGGTTTGGCAGTTACCCCACGTCTGTCATTACCCTGAGACGGCCTCCCTTCTGGGTCCACATCTGAGTCATGGCTAACACTGAAAACCTACTGAATGGGAAGAGAATGCAAAATATTGAGAGGCTGCAACGTAGCATCAGGCAGGCGGAGCGACATTGGTGTCAGGAGCGATAAGTGCGAAGCTGAAAGCGGGTTGGCGTTTGGAAAGGAAATCTCCAACGCGAACTGAGAGCGTGGAAGTCGTAGCAAACCTGACCTGCGAAACCCTCTTCAAGCTTCCTGTGGAGCATGGAGAGGGCCGCAGGCTATCCGCCCGGCTCCGCGTTAAGTAAAAACCGCACGTGCACGCATGCGCACGCAACGCTCTCGCGCACGCACCACTCTCGCGCGCGCACGCACCACTCGCGCGCGCGCACCACTCTCGCGCACGCTAGGGCCAGGCTGCTCCGCGCGGGCCTGGCGTCTCATAGGCCCCGCAGGCCGAGGCCGTGCTTACCGGCCCCGCGGTGGAGTGAAGCTGCTGCAGCACCAGCGCCTGGTCCCTGAGGAGGGAGCTGAAACTGCACAGACAGTTCAGCAGGATCTTCCGCGCCGCCTGGTTGAACACCTGCAGCTCTTCCACGAGCTGGGCGTTGAGGGCCTCGAACTCCCTCTGGGCCAGGTCTGCCTCGTGTCCCGCCGCCCGCTTCAGGGAGCTGCTGTAGTCCAGCAGTTTGTCGTAGCGTTTCTGGATCAGCTTCTGAGGCCCCGGGAACAGGGCCAGCAGGGCGGACAGGGGCGTCAGGACGAGCTTCTGCAAGTGAGCTCCCTGCCAAAAGGAGGAAGCAAGCCGGTCACGGGGCACCCGGCGCCGTTACCAGGGGTCTCCCTCCTGCCCGCGGAGCGCGAGGGGCGGCGGCAGAGCATCTGGCCAAGCCACCGGAGGAGGTGGTCATTTTCCCGGCTGCCTAAACCTGGTCAGGGACTTCCCGCAGCCGCCCTAGGCTCTGACACTGAACCCGGAGAGTGAGGGGAAGAGGAAAGCTGAAGCCTGCACACCCCGGGTATGCCCCACGCGCTCTCTACAGCTGCGGGTTTCGTCATGGGGCCGTCTCCTCCCACACTTTCCCTTCCAGTCCCGGCGCCGGCACGTGGGGGGAGGGGCGTCTCAGGCCTGTGACGGGCAAGACCGTGTGAACGATTCACCGGTTCACCCTCCACTTTTGCTGGCGATAGAAGGAAGAGAGTCGGCCTTTGACGAAGAGACTGTGTCCTATCCGTCCCACACCTGCCCCAATTTCCTGGCTACCCTGGTAGCTAATTTGGGGAGTGGAATTGTATGCCCTATGCAGATGGTACCCCCCCTTGTTATCGGCATTTTTATCCCGTGATACAACCGGCCACCGAGTTATTGCTTCCTCTTTAATACATTGAAGGATTAAGCTGATGCTGATTCTGTGTCTTAAATTGTCACATTTTCAGGCCTGAGTCATTGAACAATGAAATTCATATTAATGCCCCGCCCCATGCCCGACCCTGAGCACCCTGTATTAAATTTCTTTTATCTCTCTTTCCTCCCCTTCTATCCCGAAGGGCACAAGTATCCTATGTTTGCTGACCACCCACTGTTACCCTTTATCATACATGCTTGGGTTATGTGATTATGTTATGGCAGTTTGGAAGCAGATTTCCTTTTGTACCCCGAAAGATGTCCTAGGGAATCAGATCTGAGCAGCAGCTGCTATTAATTAACTTAAATGGCCTCGGGTAACTTTGAACTCAAGGGAAATCTAGAAGAGAGGAGAAACCAATCTTTTATTGGTACTAGCAATAGCCAACCCAGATAAAACTTGATGTCTAATTTATAAAGTAATCCACATGCACCTGCAGACTGTTAAATGAATCCTTTGACTAAGCAAAGAATCTGTTTATTGTTCTGGGATAAATTGCTGTGTTTGTGATGTGACTGGACTCAACAGGTAGTCCAGTTACAGTACTGCACTATAATTACAATATATATGCTGTGTGACATAGATGTGAACCAATTTACCTGTGCATGGGAATTGTAGTCAGAACAAATAAGAATCAGATTTCATTTTAATATTGTATCCTATGCAAAATGTATAGATAAGTATCTTTCATGGTTAGATATAAACTCTGTGTACCTTCAGATAGATGTTTGATTTTTAAACAGAGTTAAAATATGTTACCTATAAAAAGTTACTTTTATGTTCAATTTTCTGATATTTTAATTTATCCTAATTTATCATCTTGTGGTTTTATGCAAGGTAGAGAAGGACACCTTGTCCCATCATTTTATAAATTCTGGAGCATTCTTAATGAGGGAGAAGCTATATACTATGTTTTTACATGGCACTTAATAAATATTTATTGACTTAGTTAATGAATTGGAATTAAATTAAAGAGCAAACCCTTAAGGACTTTTCTAAAATATGCATTCTGTAGCTAAGCCCAGAAAATGTATAAGAACTAGCCACACTCTTTCCATTTAACATATGTCATAAAATCTCTCCCCTCCTCCCTCTCTCATTGATCTAATCAATCATCTTAGTTCAGAGGTAATCTCGACTTTCTATGTTCCTGTGCCAGGAATGCAAGGTGCTTCTCAGTGTTTTTCTACTGTTTCGGAGGCTGTATCACTTCCTAGGACTCAGAAATATGAGAGCTATTCATTGGATGTCACAACTTGAGATGGAAGGACATTACTGAGATTTAGAGCCTGGTGTACCAGGAATGCTAAACACCCTTCAACACAAGGGCCACTCAAAGAAGATTTGCCTGACCCAAAATGCCAATAATGCCAACACAAAAATACCACTTTCATGGACCTGCAAGATGGTGAAGGAGACTATTATATTTTATATGTAATACTTGAAATACTATTATGTAATAACAATACCTATGGAGCACAAGAGGCTAAATTAAAATTAGTATTCCTCAGACTAGTTTACCACCCAAGTATTTCCTTGGCTTAAGTATGTTTTTATGATTCCGAAAACTTTGTTTTATGATTCTGTATATTTTACAGAACTCTTAGAAAACAAATATTTATTGCAGAACAGGAGACATAATATATGACTCTTATGTAAAAGCCCTTTCTCAATAGGAAGGCTTTACTTTCGAGCCTACAGTAGGTTAATAAAACTCACATCTTCAGAGAGTGTCTTCATGCCTCCTATAAGGACTCTAAGAAGATCACAGCTTTCTAACTTCATAAATCTTTGCTATATTACATGCAGACTTAAACTAAATGTTGATTTTAGTTGCCCACTCACTACCCCTAGAAACATAGCCTAGGACCCTCTTAAATTCTGATTATAGTGAAATCTTCACCAATCCACTTTAAAATATTTAATGATTAAAAAAACTCCTGTTTTAAATCTACTCATTTTGACATTAATATTTGCTTTAGTGCATGTTTTATTTCTAACCAGAAAAATAAAATAAAAATGAAAGGCAGCTTTTCTTTTAACCCTACTATTGAATTTGCATTTACCTATGAAGATAAATAACTTACGAAGTCATCACAGGGATTTGGGGCATTACTGGGGGCTTCTGCATGGTCCCCTTCTTCCTCCTCTTTGGTGCATGAAATCACCTGGAGCTCCAGCACACTCTGCAGAGCTAAGCCCATGGCATCCTGAAACCCAAGAACAAAATTACTCAAAGAGCAAAGTTCCGAAGTCAGTACAATGACACGTATCGCAGACGGGTACTTCATCAGCATAACCCTCCATTCCCACTGAGAGGCAGGAAGAAAAAAAAGGAAGGAAAAGAATTCATGAATACTCTGTACAATCCGGTTACACATAACAATCTGTCTCCTCACTTTCCCCCTATGTCACTTTCTCCTCGTGCTCTGGAGGAGGACACCCTCTTTATCAAGAGTCCATCTTAAATTCTCTCATTGGCTATTCTTCAGCATTCAATGCTTACAGATCCCTTATTTTAAATACCACTCCTCTTTGATTTATGTCTTCCGTTTTCCTTAGCGAATTTAATGCTCTCTTTAAGAGAAGATGCTCACATTTTTGTTGAATCAACTAGTGGCAATAGAAGACTTTCCTGTAGATGTTCCCAAGAGGCATTTACACAGCATGGAACCTTGTCACCAAATCATTGTGCCTGTCAATCCTCTGCTGTGGTAATTTATCTAAATGTGCAAACATTTGCTTCCAAAAACAGATATCAAAGAGAAAAACTGGAAAATGGGAAGGGCACCATTTAACTGACTTGCATGTAAGTCTAGTAACTCTGTTTCGTAGTCATGACCTTGTCAGGATGTTGTTAAGGACGCTTTGTCTTCTTTATGGGATCCATTCTGAATATAATTACACTGCCCTCCACTGGGCTTGTTTCAGTCTGATTCTCAACAAGGGCACAAAAACCTCACAGGGAACTGGAAATTTGTGGGGTACTTTTGTCTTTAACTATGGTTGTGTAAGAGCATTTGCATATTTTAATTTGTATTATTTTGTTAGAATTTATTTTCCATTATATTGATTTTCTTTTATGTACGCCTACCTACCTAAAGGTTGATTTATATATAAATTTCATTCAGAGCTATAAAGGGGGCATTGTGAAACACTAGTTGTAAAATACAAAGAGGTGCTCAGTTTGTCTTAGAATTGTGTGATCGCATGCCTTTTGCGGGGTTGGCTGCTAGGTAGCATATAGCTAAATTTGAGACCTACATGTGAGTTTTATGGGGTTTTTTAAATGGCCTTTATGTTATGGACTTTTTACTTTATAACTTCTTCTAATTTCTTTTTGTGTTCCTCTATGATTTTCTTTTTTCTTTCAGTTCTACTCTTAAATTTGCAAATTCGTGTTTCCAGTTCCCTACGAGGCTCTCATGCCCTAGTTGAAAATCAGACTTAAACCAACTGGAGTGCGTTATAATTATATTCAGTAGAAAGACCAGTTAGGAGTTTATTTAGTCAAACAAAATAAACACATAAAATTTCTGCCTTGTCTGCAGTTTTGCATTGGTGCACTCACGTCTAGTGTAAAGAAAGCATGCTGATGACCCGTACCATGTGTCAGCCAAATGAGCAGTCGTCCCACAATCTGGCGATTTGGATGGGGGAAAGGTTGAACAGGTAAGGGAACAAAAAACAAAACCCAAGCCTTTATAATGGCTTCCTTCACCAGCAGTCACATTCCCTCTTCATAATAACCATGGACTGCGGTACCTGCCAGCAGAAACATTGAAAACAGCCGTGTCTCCCTTACCTGTATATGTTGAAGACAGAATGAAATGTTCTTCAGACAGAGCCTCACAGTCTTTTCTAAAGATCTAAATAGCTTTTCTTCTCTATTAAAGGTGTTGTCTTTCACCTAAAATAGAGATGAAATTATTTATTTTTATAACTCAAATGAATCTGGTATTTAAAGAAAAGTATCTTGGACTGGTTGGGCAGCACATCACCAAAAACTCCCGGTTGAGATGCAAACCTTTCATAGCCTGCCGACTGCCTTTAACACAGCACTCTCGGTGGACCGGCCCACGGCACAGCTGATGTGCAGCTAAACCACGGGCGCAGCTTAACTGCTGTTCAGCTTTCACGCTGTAAAGCTTCCCCTGTGTCACAGTAGCAGTAGGATGTAAAATGTTTCTCTGCTGCTTTTAATGACATGTATTATGGATGTACCCTTAGATGATAATACATTTTTCAGCTTATAAAATAATCCATAAAATAAAGTGGAAATTAGAAAAACAAAACAATCTATTGACTGGAATTTCTTGTTTTGCTGAAAAGACCTATTCCAATTTATTTCACTGTAGTTATTTAGAAAATATTCTTAGGTTCTTGGCTAAAGAAATGCGATAGCTCCTTACCAACTCAAATTTGAAAGATGATATGTAATCTCAGCAGAACTAGCCCTCTGTTAAGAAAACTCAGCAGTTAAGTTAGTGGTCACGTGTATTCAGTTATTTTTTTGTTATCTTACATGTTAAGCGTTCAGAAAAATATGCTTTTTACGTGCTTATGGCAGTTTCCAGGAGTGTGCACTTATTGTTGCTCTTAATGGGGAGAAGTGTTTCTTGGCCATCGAAATGGCTACAAAGGTCAGAACCAGCCTCATGCTGCAGACTCTGTGTGAACATGCAAATGTTTCGCTGCCTGCGCTGTGCACTCTTCAGCTTGGTGCTGGATAACAACTGTGGCTGCCTCCGGTTCATACACTTGTTAATTTAATATGGCTGACCTTAGACCTAAATACACAGAAATAGTGACCTCTTTTTTTTTTTTCAATTTCAGAGAGAGGAAGGGAGAGGGAGGAAGAGATAGAAACATCAATGATGAGAGTCATTGATCAGTTGCCTTTAGCACGCCCCCTACTGGGGATCGAGCCCCAAACCTGTGCATGTGCCCTGACTGGGAATGAAACTGTGACCTCCTGGTTCACAGGTCGACGCTCAACCCCTGAGCCACGCCGGGTGGGCTGACATTTTTATTTTTAAACCCCTTAATAATGCTCATCTAGAAAGATTTTTGTTTAAATGGGTGGCATAGTTCTTTGTAATCCACACAAAATTTAACACTCTTTGCCTTAGGATTTCTATGTTCTAAGCCAGTTTGATGTATATCACAATAGGCTGTGCTAGATTTTTTTTTTTAATGCAGTTTTTAAAACCTTATTACCAGCTATTTTGTTTAGTATACCTTGGCTGGGACCCAGATGGTTTCTAAAATAAGAGGTTCAAGGATCATACTAGGAGAAATATTGCCCATTTCTTCTTCTCTGTAGTCAAGCCAGGCTGCTTTATTTTGCTGGCATTTGCTGCTGTCCCTTTTCTGCTTGAAAAATTCTGTTTATTTTTTAAGGACTTGTTCAGCTGTCACCCCTTCTATGAATCCTCCCTATCATTTTTATTCTTTCCACTGTAGAAAATGAATTACTCCTGTGTGCTCTCCCAAAACTAGTCAATTATTCTCGCTATTCTCTCCACTGACGCATTGCAAGCATTTGAGATGAAGTATTTTTGCCTTAATAATAATAATAGCTTTTAACATTTATTAAACACTATGTTCCAGACACTGTGCTAAAAACCTGTCTTCTGTTTTCTCATTTTAATTCTCACACAACCCTATGGGGTAGGTGCCACGATTGGTCCCATTTTGAAGATCAAGAAACAGGTTTCAGGAGGCATGGCAGAGATTTAACATATCCTGATAGAATTAGCACCTCCAGCTTAAGGTAGACACAGAGCTTCCCTGCCAGGGCCTACCCCTCCCAGAGTCCCTTGCAGCTGGCTCCCTCCTTGGAACTGGGTTTGAGTAAATAGGACATGAGCAAAAGTGATGTGTTTCATTTCTGAACCTTGGCCTTATAACACTGACCTTGGGACTTAAATGAAGACCTGGCAGTGACCCAGCTTCCACCAGGAAGATGAAGACAGTCTGTTTAGGAAACAGCAAAGCACAAAACTGGGGAGAACTGGGTTCCTGCAGCATCTCATGCAGAAGAGCCCGTCTGGACCCACACTTCAGGACTGTTATAAGACAGAGAAATAAATGACAAGCTGACTCAAGCTTATGTTATGGAATTGCTTTGTGACAGAAGCTTGGCCTTTAGCTTAACTAAATAGGAAGTTAAAGAAACTTGCCTGTGTTAACCGGTAAAACCAGGATTCAAAGACAACTTGTCTGAAATCAGAACCTCTTTGCATTCCCAGGCTCTAATACAGTGTCTGGCACCTAAGAGTTCAATACATGTGTGATGAATTGAATAGAATCTTCCTCCTGGGTAATAGTTTTATATCCTAACTCCACCAAATATTTCCCTTGAGCTGCTGACAAGTGCAGAATTGACTGATTTGAGATTTATCTCTTCTCCAGTCCAGCCCATGCAGCTGATTTTCTGATTAACAGTGAAATGCTTCATTGCTGACAGGACATCCTCTCAAAAGATTAAGAGGGAAATCTAATTAATATCCCTCCAAGCCACTTTACCTACGATGCACTTTTAGTTCACAATTGAAAAATATCAGACGCTGATGATAAATATGTTAAAGAATATAACAACTTCTATAAAAGCCTGCCCGGAATGGAGACCAGCCTATTGTTTCTCAATGGGATTGTCTTAAATCAGAAGCAACATTCCAAAGGATAGAAGAGAGTTGTTTGCACGTATTTCCACATGTCTATGGAGGCTACTGTCTCTTCTCACAGGAATTCCCAAATCAGTTTTATTGCTGTTGTCTTTAGTTAAAATGTCTTGATTTTCCTTTCTCTGATTTATGACCACACACCATAAATGTCCCAAAGGTCCCACATGATAGGTCCACATTGAGAGGAGGCGCCTGGAGTTACCTCCTATGTGCAGTGGACCCAGTGAGCCCCTAGAAGAATATAAAGAAGTGAGCAGAAAAATAAAACGAGCCCTGTGTTCCCAGAAAGTCCATATTGGATACGGTGTGGGGAAGTCATCGCAGCCAGAGAAAGAGACAAGAACAAGGCCCGGATGAAGTGTATTTGCCCACAAGTGCTCTAGAGGGGGTCACCGCATGCCGTGCTGGGCCACAGGGGTCAGTGGGCTTGGTCAGGTGGCAGGAGGAGGCACAGAGAAAGTCCTTATTGGAGTTTTTGTGGGAGACCCCACAGACACAGCTGGGCAGAGTAAACAGTTTAGCATTAACCAGTTTGAATAATTGCCCTGGGCCTGGGGCTATCCGGGTGGTCTCTAATTACTTGGTACCAGGCCCTGGTATCTAGGGCAGAGGAATATTGGAGTGTGAATTAGGTAAAGATGTGATTGGGGCTGTAGATTCTGGATTGGTTGGTTTGCATATGAAAGAAGTGATCCCAACGGAGCCCTTGGCCATCTCTAAGAAAGGTCTGGCCCAGGGCTGGGTTCTCCCCTCAGCCAGCCAGCTTTTTAAAAGTGTCAAAACATTATAAAATATAGAAAGTAAAAGACCTGATTAACACACCAAGCATAAAGGAGTTTACATCCACGTGAGAAGAAGAAGTCTGCACATTAAAAGGTAAGTAACAGTACAAGGTAATGATATAAAATAATGATGATGATGCCAATGTGTACTGAGTGCTTCCCCACTGCGTTAGGTCGTTTCTTTACAGGCATCACTTCATTTAATCCTCACAGCCACCCCATGTGTTAGGTTCTAGTACGATTCCCCAGTTTATAGATGATTACACTGAATTTAAGTTATGTGCCCAAAGACCAGTATTTAGTAAGTGACACGGTGAAGTTCAGTCCCAGATCTGGACGATTTCAAAGATTTTGTTCCTGATTTCTGCCCTGTGCTACCTCCTGCGACTATTAACAGTGCCACAGCTGGGACGCACTCTGGAAGTTTGCTGGGCATTCAGAGGAGGAACAGGCCACGTGTAGCTTAGTGGTCAGAGAGCCGCAAAGACAATGGAAGAGGGAGAAAGAGGGACACAGCAGCTAGAGAGCGAGGTGACAGGTGAGCCGTCTAAAAGCAATGCTGAGCCACCACACCACTGCCTCTAGTTCAAATGAACACCCTTTGACAGGTAACATCATAGGGGATGAAACCAGGCGCGCGAGAAGGAAAACTAAACGTACTCTACAGTATCTGAAGAACCTGCCTGCCCACATTTGGTCAGACGCCCACCGTATTGCCACCTGCGGGCCACGGCCTTCCTGTGTGTGATTCTTAAAGTGATCGTTTCCTTCAGGGTTATTCGGCTGCAGAAGGCTTGGAGTCTTCGTAGACACGCGGACTTCTAGGTTGTACCCTTTACCAGCTGCAACCCTGGGATCTTCTGGCAAGCTCCCAAGCTAGTTCTGTGCCCACTAAAATTTGAGAAGCTTTGCTAACCCATCTATTATGTATTAGGGGTTGAGGTGAGAGTGGTTCAAGTCAGGCGAAACAGCTGACAGAAACAGCCACCCAGTAATACAATGTGTGTCTGGGTGGGGAGGGACAGAGGAAGGGTAAACGGGAGGAAGGAAATGGGACTCATGTGCATGCCCGAGCACTTTTACTATAGGTAATAAAGATAAGGTGAACACCAAGGAGCCCCAAAGGAAAGTGAGACTCCTGAAAGCTGAAATAGGACAGGGATGGAAGGAGAGCGCTGTGTGGGTGAGAGTGTGTGCTGATGGATGGTGAGGGGGAGAGAGAGGGGAGAAGGGGAGAGGAAGGGGAGGGAGAGGGGAGAGAGAGAGGGGGGAGAGAGGGGGGGAGGGGAGAGAGAGGGGAGAGAGGGGGAGGGGGAGAGAGAGGGGGAGAGAGGGGGAGGGGGAGAGAGGGGGAGGGGGAGGAGGAGAGGGGGAGAGAGAGGGGGAGAGAGGGGGAGGGGGAGAGAGAGGGGAGAGAGGGGGAGGGGGAGAGAGGGGGAGGGGGGAGAGAGAGGGGAGAGAGGGGGAGGGGGAGAGAGGGGAGAGAGGGGGAGGGGGAGAGAGGGGAGAGAGGGGGAGGGGGAGAGGGTGGAGGGGGAGAGAGGGGGAGAGAGAGGGGGAGGGGGAGGGGGGAGAGAGAGGGAAAGAGGGGAGAGGGGGGAGAGAAAAGGGGGGGAGAGGGGGAGAGAAACAGCACTGGGCAATTACCTTGAGTCTCAGTGTTCTGGGAACAGCTGTGTACCAACAAGACAAAACCTCCCCAAAATATCAGCGCTCATGTCCCCTAGGAAAATGTGTGTGGTCGGAGAAGAAAAGTTACCTGTGATTCTCCTCTGGTGAGCATCCTGAGATAATTGGTCACTCTCTTGGATTTCTTGCTAATTGAGTGAATGTTCAGTTTCGACAATTTATCTTTCAGGGACCCGTCCTCCTCGGCCCTCTTGTATTTCAGCACTGAAAGGGAAGAATGCAAGGTCACATCTGGCCACGTGCAGCACAGACAGTGCCTTTCATCCAAAGTATTCAAGACCAGCGTTTGTATTTAAAACACAAATCCATGATTTGGGCTCCCTGTAGCAGGTGCCGTGTGCGCCAGCCCCACGACCCAACCCTAACTCCAGCGGCCCGCCCACTGTCCTTCGGAGACTCTGCTGTCCCAGGGTGCGAGCCCCTCAGAGCCCCAGGTCCGCATTAAAGGAACCCCAGGCACTGAAGCAGGGCTCTCCCTCTCCGCTCGGATAACAGATTACTCTCTGGGCTCTCGAGTGAAGCATCAGGACCAGCCGAAGGAGGCCTCAGATCCTAGCCTGACTTTCTACTAGCAGAGAGACTTGGGGTAAACTGAGTCGCCTCTCTGAGCTTTACTCACTTTATTTTTATTTTTTAGAGAGAGAGGAAGGGGGTAGAGAGAGAGGAGAGAAGAGAGAGAAGGAGAGAGAGAGAAACATGGATGTGAGCGAGAACCTTCGACCGGTTATCTCCTGCATGTGCCCCCAACCGGAATCGGATCTGCAGCCTCGAACCAGCTGAGCCACCAGGCGGGGACTGGGCTGTTCTTTTTTATCTTCAAAATCACTTTCACCTCTCATGGCGTTCAAATGTTAAATATCCCCAACACTCCTGCTTGGTAAGGGTGTGGAGAAATGGGCAACCCCACATACTGTTGGTGAGGATTAAACTAGCACAGTTTTGATACAGAACAACTTGGCAGAACCTTATAAAAATTAAAATATTCATAGTCTATGACCAGGAGGTCCACGCACAGAAATCTGCTTTCCAGAAGCCTACGAAGTTGTGTTTGCTGCAGCATTTTTTCTAATAGCAAAACGTTGGAGACCATCTAAAAGTATGTCCTAGAGGAATCGTTTAATAAATTATGACAGGCTCGTAAGTGGAATACTGTGGAACCATTAAAAAGAAGAATGTTCATGCTATATGATTGAGTTTTTCAAAAGTCAGCAAACTGTAGCATGTCATACATGTTGCAGAAAGGAAGGAAAGAAGAAAAAAGAGTGAGAAAGTAGGGGAAAAAACCCAAAATCTGAAGAAAACAATAAAATCTTAGCTATGCAAACTAGAATCATGGGAGAGGGAAAGGTTTTATCTTTAAAACTTTGACATAGTTTAAGCAAACACAAAAGTAAAAAAAATAATATTACGGCTATTATCTGTCTCCAACCTTTGTCAATTCTTTAACTTTGCCTTGTTTCCAATCTTTTAATTAAAAAACCACATAACAGGTGAAGCTCCTCTGAACCCCATCTTTAATTCCTACAGGAATTGTGATCCTAAATAATGAGTTTATTATATCTGTACCTATTTTTATACCTCTATTGTATATGTATGCAGTAATACAATACATGGTATTTTTTATTAATTTTTAAAATATTTTTTATTGATTTTAGAGAGAGGGGAAGGGAGAGGGAGAGAGAGATAGAAACATTGATGAGAGAGAAACATCGATTGGGCGCCTCCTGCATGCCCCCTACTGGGGATCAAGCCTGCAACCCGGGCATGTGCCCTGATGGGGAATCGAATAGGTGGCTTCTTGGTCCATAGGTCAATGCTAACAACTAAGCCACCAAGGCTGGGCCATAGTATTATTATTTTATTTATTTATTTATTTGTATATCTTTATTGATTTCAGAGAGAGGAAAGGAGAGGGAGAGAGAGAGAGACAGAAACATCAATGATGAGAGAGTCACTGATCGGCTGCAGCCCACAACCCGGGCACGTGCCCTGACCGGGAATCGAACCCTGATCACCTGGATCCTAGGTCGATGCTTAACCGCTGAACCACGCCCGGCCGGGCAGTATTATTTTGAATGATGTCAATCTTTATGAAAATGGTACCAAATTGCATATATTCTTCTGTCACTTGATACTTTATATATTTTTTAAAACCTCCACATTATTTTGATTTATCCAATTGATATACTTTAATTAAATATACTTTAATTAATTTTTATAATGTTTGTAGTCTCATGATATCACAGGGTATAATACACAGTTTACCCATTATCTGAATAAATATGTAAGCCATTTCTTTTCTTTCTTTGGTTTTCTTTGCTATTATGAACAAAACTATTACCAGTAGTTACCAGTACACCTCTCTATTAACTATGGGCAAGAGTTTCTCAAATATCTAGAAATTGGTTTTCTGGGTCTTGGGTGTGTGAATCTTTAACTTCACTAGATATTGTCAACTGTCCTTAAAAGTGGTGATTCCAATTTGCATTCTCACCTCCAGACTGAACTTCAGCACTTAACGCTGTCCATTAAAAATCTTTCTGCCAATGATAGGCTGAGAATGATATGTCATTGTCATTGTAATTTGCATTTCCCTGATTATTAGTGAAGTTTAGCATTTGAAAACATACTGGTCTTTCTGTAAACTGCTTATTTTTATTTTTAATGGGTTTTTGTATTCGAATGTTTTTATTATTGATTTAATACCAGTAATTATATATTCTAGATAGTAATCTTGTGTCTATGGGCTGTCTTTTCATTTTGTTTGTGGTGCCTTTTTCTCTACAACTTTCACTTTTTACTCTATGCCCTTTATAATCTGAATTTATTAATACAAACACATACCACTTTTGAATTTAAAAATTAGAAAATAAAATAATAAAAATAAGTGAAGTGGTTTGACAGTTAGCCTCAAAGTCCTGCCATTGCTTTAATGTTGAATTGAGAGCTAATGTTAGAAGTACAAAGCCAATTAAAAACTCACACTGAGAAAGGACCCATGAGCCAACCCAATGCACCACTACATCCAGATGAGAGGATCAGTATAATTATGCCTCCTGACTTGAAATCTACAATCTACTTTGGACACCAATTTTACAACTGAGTTAACAAAGAGTTAACAATAATTTGTTGACTTGAGAAAAAATATACTTGCCCCTTTCAGTGGAACAATTGTTGCACCCCCAAATCTGCATCCTTTGTGTGCCAGAACCAAGTGAGCTGATGTGTTAGCTGGGCCCCCTCACCTGGATCTTCCCCTTTCCCCACTAATTTTTGGCTCTAGCTTCCCAGGGCTCCAGCTATCCAGCCTCACCGTGTCTCCTTCTCACCACACATACTGCCAGGGATGGGAAGACTCTATGTTATGGGTACCTTCGGCCCACAGTATGTCATCAGGCCTGCAGTGGCCACAAGAGGTTGACTATAGGACTGATTTTTTTTTAATGGTCATGTTTGTGCCTCATGATCTTCTCCTGAACCCAGCTGGCAAGGCAAAGCCACACTCTCTTCCTGAGCTCCTAACTCTAGAAATCAAATGAGCATGATCGCTACCACTGCTGTAACTTCAGACGTTCTGCTTCTCAGAAACACGAACAGAGCGCGCCAGTCACGGAAAGCACCCAATTCATTCCTCGTATCTCCTTACCCAAATCCTTCCGTCTTTTAAGCTCGTTGATGTTGACATTGATGTCCTTCACTGCGGCGAAGGCCTCCTCCACGGCCTCGAAGTCCGGGTGAGAGGCGGGGGTGGAATTGCGAAGCTCGCACAGCAATAGGGGGTATTTCGTCACACGCTGAATCGGCTTGATCATCAGGGAGCTCATGTTTGTTAGGTTCGGCTTGCCTCTACAATAGAGATAAATGATGTCAGTTTTGTGAACAGTTGTTTTATTAACTCCTTTTAAGTTTTGTGATTTTTTGAAAAGATTAATCCTGAAACTGTTCTTCTTCCCCACCCCATCCATTTGGCTACGCACGATTTCCAAAGGAAAGCAAGAGCCGTGGGTGACAGATAGAAGCAAGGCTGAAAGATCCTACTAAACAAAAAACGAAAACAAACAAACAAAAAAACAAACCATGAGTATAGCTGTCCACCAAAAAGATTCAAAGCATCGTTTCCATCCATGTCCCATTTACAGGTTTTCGTTAATAACAGGCTTTAAAATAATAGAGGGAAACAAGCAATGCCGGAATGCATTTTTTTCCATGACAACCGAGAAAAAAGCTTTTTACCAGTGGTATTTTTTGTGATTATTGGTGAGGAAAATAAACTCATCATTTAAAACTCTAAACAGATGACAAGTATTGTCAAAAGAAAGCATTGTCTTCTCTCTTTTACCGAATTGAGAAGTTGCATTTATATTGTTCCAGAGGTCTTTTCAGTCCCCAAAGGAGATTTGTGATGAATGCAATAGTTCTGTGAATATTGTTAATGCCATCGCTATCACTAACTGTTGCTGTCCTGCAGTGGCTTTCCGTGTGGATTGCTCTCCGCCAGCAGATCTTCAAACGGCTGCATGAAAGGGACCCTCCTGCCCGACTGCAAGCTCGATCGGGTCTCTGTCCAACCCACTCTCGCTCATTTTCCAGCCAGGACGCAGTCGTTTCCAAAAACCTCTTCACGCAAAGGGGCAGGTAAAGAGACATTGTAACTGAAACATGGATGAAAATCATACTTTGAGTCCCTTCTGCTGGAGGGATATATTTATTTGTTTTATGTTTTTATTTAGCAGATAGAGAAAACAGTCACTGTTTTCAAATCCTGATAGGTGGATTTTTCATTCAATTATTATTTTCAAGCACTAATATGGATAGACAACAGATCACATAATTGGAATAATGAAATGAATCTAAGTAACACTGAACAAAATTAGAAAATTGCATCATTAGAAAAGATCTGAAGGCACCTTAGAGATCATCTAATTGAACCCTTCATTTGAAAAATGAGAAATTAGGGAACTTTGATTATCATGTGTACATGCATACATGTGCACACACACACACCAGTCACTATCACACCTTCTTACTATTTCACTTTTTCATAGCACTTATCATTATCTGAAATCGTCTTGTTTCTCTGTTCTCCCGTTTATGCTCAGTTTCCCTGCCACCACTACAACTCCAGCATGATATATATTGTTCTCTCAATGAATATTTGTAGACTGAAGTGAGAGATTTCTCAGATTTTTTGTAATGTGCTTTTATTTTATACTGAACTTATTCCCTGCCCCCCCCCCCCAAATTTCCAATGGTTCTAATGACTGAGGAATTTTGTTCACATGCTGAGCAAAAGATGATATATATCATAATAGAAACAAAAATTGAAGTAGACCAAAAGGTAGCTTTTTTTTCTTTCAGGAAAACCAAAATAAAAAAGGTTTTCAAGGGAGTAAAGGGTTGCTTTTACGATGTATCTTGTACTTTCTACCCATTTGCACCAAATCTATTAAGGAAGGGAGGTAAGGAGACAAGGTGGCAAAAAAGCAATGAGGGGAGAGGGAGAGAGAGAGATGTTATTGGTTTCCAAGATAACTGGGTGACACAGATGGAGAAAAATGTAAATATTATGAATACTAAAAAAATAAAAATAAAAACGTATTTCCTAACTGATGGTGTGTCAATAGCTGAACCTTCGAATACGAAGAACTCATTTTCTTAGGTGTCTTAAGCAGAGATTCTTTAACAATACAACAGTTTAGAGACTTAAGTAGGAACAATTCCCTTATGTAAGAACAAGCCAGGAATATAGAAGATATTAACTATAAAAAACCATATTACCTATATGAATATGATCAGAATTTCTGAGTTTTTCCTTTGACTATCACCACGTATTAGTTTATTTAATCTTCTAAAGAACACTGGACATACCATCAAAATATAAATATAATCAAATGATTCCAAGACAACTCAGTTTTGACAAGATAGTTTATCAGTGTGGTCCACTTACTTTATTTTTAAAGATCCCCAGATATATTAAAGGATATCCTTGTATCTTGGAGCTGCCCTCGTTTCTTCTTAATTAAGACCTGTCAAAAACCAAGCTAGGCCCTTTTAGTTGTGCCCAGATCTCATCACTACTTTTTTTTCCATCACTCTTTGGCATCAAAGTTCTATTCTCTCCCTTTTATGTTTCAAATGACAATGATAACAATAATGAACGATTACTGTTTCTCTTAAAAGCATCACAAATGCAAATATTAAAAAGGCTCTCTCAAAATCAAGAAGTCTCATTTGTCTTCAGACATGCACTTTGGACAGTTGCCCAAGTGATGAACACTGATGTTCTGATATCTGCATCACATAGACAAGCAGTGTGGTCAAGAAAATAGAGGGTGTGCTATGAGATAATGACCCTCCAGGCATTGAGTGCCACAAAGCTCACCCATCTAATCCCTCCCAATTAAATTAAGTTCTGATAACTTCGAGGCAGATGCATCCTATGTGTGATAAAACCCAGCTGAGCCAAGCAACCAATTACCAGGTACCTCCCCCGCAGAAAGTAACTGAATGTGTAACAATTCCCCATACATACTGGGCTAAAAACTAAGGTGGTTATTAATTTGAAATTCTGTTTCATCTTCCTCCCTCTTATCATGAGTACTTTGGCAAGTATTTAGCACCATAAGTAGCTACACTAATCTCATTAGAAATTATTATTGGGACTTTAAAAAGTCAAGTAAACACAGCTGGCTTTGTTTTAGCAGCATCCAGTTTGGCTATAAAGAGCTACACATCAATACAAGAAAACAGTTCCACAATGAAAATAAAAATGACATTTAAACAATGTAAAAAGTATGGGGGAAAACAAAAAAATCAGATATTCAATACTGAGGCACATCTATATTTCTTAATTAGAGGGAGAAAATGAGAGAAAAGAAAAATAATCATGTAACTATTGATCATATTACTTTGAATTTCCTCTATTTTATGACCATAAGTATCCTAAATTTAATATTTCATTTACAGTACCCACAAACCAACTATACCAGTATTGATTTTTTTCAATGTACAGTATTCCCCTTTTAAAACACATTAAGTCAATTTTAGAGGAAACTGTATATTCCTACAAATAATAAGCACATAACAGTTGCCATAAGTTAAAAATAGCTATGAAAATAGATATAGAACTATCAATAAATTTTAGAAGATGTAAAGGAGATGAATGAATAATTGATATAGCAGACCAGAGAGAACCAGAAATATGGAGAGGTAATAATGTAATCATTCTTCCAAAAGTTCATTAATTAGACTTCTTGAGAACCTATGGTAGTGGGGGGGGGAGAGAGAGAGAGAGGGAGAGAGAGAGAGAGAGACAGAGAGAGAGGACTAGAATAAGAAGGGACTAGTTGAAAACCTGTTTAAGAAACAGCCCAATTCTTAAGGTCAATACCAACAAAGGAGATCCTCTGGTGGACTGAGAAAGACCTCTTGGAAGTGCAAGGATAACAGCAGAAATAAAAACTCACAGTGCTGGAAAAAATGTTCAGGAACTTTCCAGAGAGAAGAGCAAAAATACAAAGGGATTGAAAATAAAAGAGAAATGCAGAAAATTAGAGGACTGTTCTAGGAGAGCCAATATCAAAATAATGAGACTCCCAGAAAGAGAGAACAGAGAACATGTGGGGAGGAAATCATGAGTGAAATAATTCGAGAAGAAAACATAAGTTCGCAGGCTAGGGATCCAGAACAATGGATGAAATAGATTCAGACCTTGGCATTCATGAAACTTCAGACTGTTGGGGACCAAGAAAAGATCCCGTAGTCCTCCAGAGAAACACATAGACAAACAGGTACAAACGATTAGGAACCGGACAAGAATTCAGATTTCTTGTAGCAACACTGAAAACCAGAAAACAATGAGAATTACCGTTGAAATGTGAAGATGAATGATTTTCAGTTTGGAATTCTCTACTGTTTGGAATTCAGTAGTTTAGAATTCAAACTATAAATTAAATATGAGGGTGAAATAAAGATATTTTAGATATAAAATTTCTTAAAGTTTTACTTCCCATGCATTACTTGATGACTAGAAGAAACTGTGGAAGGGCACTCTACCAAAAACAGGAAAGAGGCCAAGAGAATCCCCAGAATGACGGGAGGAGAATTTCTGAAAGACAGCTGTGCCCAGTGTCACCAGGACAAACTCAAGAGGCTCTGGGGGAAGCTTTTTTAGGGAGAAGAAGGTGATAGTGTACATAATGCACCTGGCTGTCCTGAAATATGACTGGCTGTGAGTTTGGCATTAATGACTAGCAGAAAGAAAACTAAGAAAATGAAAAAAAAAGACAATAATTAACTCCCGGAAAAACAAGTAATCATTTATCTCAAGGTTTAGCTCTGAAAAGAAATTTACTCACATATAATAATCCAAACACTGATTATTGCTCTACTCCAAATTATAATGTAACTAGGTGAGGAGAGGAGTGGAAAGGTGGAAAGAATGTGTGAGTGTGTGTGTGTGTGTGTGTGTGGAGACAGGGTAGGAAAGAAAGGTAAATAATTGTCTCCTACATAATCTCCAAAAAGGCAAAGCCAAAGATGTTTTTAGAGTCAGGAAGATAAATTCCAAAAGAGTCAACTAAAAGGTGTGAAATTGCTTGTGTTCTTGTGAGGAGCATTTAGCAGCAGGTAGGAGGGAAGGGGACTACTATTTTTCTTAAATCCTGTAGAACTATTTGGCTTTTTAAGCCATGGTACACATAATTTTTAAAAAAGAGAAAGTTTTTAAAGAAGGAAACATGCAAGAATATCCAAGACATTCTGAAAGGAAGAATGCTGAGCTGAGATTAGTTAGGCCTGGTATTAAAATACAAAGCTGCAAAAATGAAAGCAGTTTGGTATGGACAGATGATTAGCACAAAGTAGAAAACCAAGAAATATATGCAGGTATGTATGGAAATTAATTACATGGTAAGTATGACATTCATACTCAGTGGAAAAAAATTATTCAATATCGGGTGTTGTGATAATTAGCTACTCACATAGAAAGAATAATAAAAATAAATTCTTTACACCAAAATAATTTCTTGCTAGATCAAAGATTTAAATGTTAAAAATGAAACTATACAATAACTTGAAGAAATCATAAGATTATGCTTTAAAAACATTCTTGGAGTTTCTAAGCAAGACACAAAATCCAAAAGCCACACTAGAAAAAAATGATAAATCTATTAAAAATTTTACTCTATAAAATTTTACAGAGAAAAACAAAAACAGGAAAAAAACCCATAAAGTATGTTAAAAATAAAATGAAAAGCTGGAAAAATTACCTATAACACATAAGACAAAAAAAAAAAGTTTAATACATTTGCTAATTAAAGAACCATTATCAATCTGTTAGAAAAAGATGAACATCTCAATGAAAGTGAGCAATCAATAAAAAAATAATTTATTAGAAGTGAAATGCAAATGCTCAAGCATACATGAAAAATGCTCAAGATCATCATTAATGAAAATTAAAACAATACATTACTATTTTTGCCTATTACCTTGCCAAATGTTGCAAAGATACAAATATTAATTGTATCTAGTGCTGGCAGGAAGCAGATAAATGGACAACTCATATGTGGGTAGTGGGAATATAAATTAGCTCAACTTTTCTGAAATTTTCTGGTAATAAGTACCAAATGCCCTTTGCTTTAGTTATCCCACTTTTAGAAATTCATCCTAAAAAAATGATCGAATTATTGAACAGAGATCATGTATAAGAATGAACATGCAGCATCAATCTTTACAGATAGATAGACACAGTTCAAGTATCTATAAGGCAATGTTATCCTAATTAACTCTGGAATGTGACCACCCATTGTCTTTGCTGTCCTCATTTTAATTTTCTGTTTTGCAGTGTTTCATATATATATATATATATATATATATATATATATTTATATTTATATTTATATTTATATTTATATTTATATTTATATTTATATATTTTTTATAATACATATATATATTTTTAAATATATATATATATATATATATATTTTTAGATAAATAGAAACTCTGAGATGCAAAACCTGGAATAGCTGATCAGACAGAGAACACATACAGAGCAGTATAAAAACATGAAAATCCAACACTGCATTTCTGGAGACAGTTAAATTTAGAACAGGCATGTTGATATTGCTTTAGAACATGGGATTGTGTCAGATTTTTTTTGGGGGGGGGTGACTTTTTGGTGGCAGATTCTTTGATTCTTGTCACTTTAATACTGTCTTTGATGTTTGCCTAAAATTGTAATTCAAAGTAATCCTTTTAGAAATTATAAATATCTTTGCCTTTCTCTGTACTTTTAAAAATATAGATTAAAAAAAAAAAAAACCCAGAAAATGTTCAGTTTCCGTAAGTAAGGGATTGTTTTTTAAGCCATGAAAAACCCACCCCTCCTAAATAGGCTCTGGGCCACTACATCCCCGGCCTCCGCTGCCAAGGAGCCTAACGATTACACAGCACTTGAGGTCCCCTTTTACCCTTGTATGTTGCAGCTTGTGCGCCCCCTGACCCGAGCGAAGGAAGAAAGCTCCCTGCAGAAGCGCCTTTGATGTTCATCCAGCCGCACGCTCTGAATACGCTTCCTCTGTTTCAGTCCTTGATGTATAGAATGGGCTGCGGGGGACACGCACAGCCTGCCAACTCCCACACCGCAGGATCGCGCAAAAGCTAGTGCAATTTTTTAAGCAAGTATTTCAATACAATGTACTGTTCGTTGTAGGTATTCTGTATGGAGCAGCCTGTGCGTGCTAACTGTACAATAATTCAATCTCTCACTCTCCTCCTCTGAATCCCTCCCTCCCTCCCTCCCTCCCTCCCTCCCTCCCTCCCTCCCTCCCTCCCTCCCTCCTTCTCTCCCTCTTTCTGTCCCTCGGTTCCTGCTCTCTCTCTCTCTCTCCTCTCTCTCTCTCCCTAAGACCTAAACCAACTTTGTAGTCTATGAAGTTCTTCTCTAGGCATCCAGCTCTGTGAGTCTCCATTCCTGGGCATGGTGAAGCCGGGGGCACAGGCTTTAGAATGAGTCAGCAGTCCCTACCCCTGCCCCCCATCCCCTCAACTATCACTGGAGAGAAGCCAGGAAGGCCCAGGTGTGGAAGGACCCAAAGGCCCTCTTTTCCTATAACCCACATCTACAAATGCAAGTGATCCCGCATTTGGGAACTCATTGAATAAACCTACTCATATCTATTTATACTGTAGGGATTTTTTTTAATTTTTTTGTGTGAAAGGAAAGACTTATAAAGTGAGAGAACTGGGTGCTTGTTTGGTGTGTCAAAAACTAACTTCTCAGCCTGGCTGAGGTATAAAGCCTTAGCCCGCAGGCCTCCTGGATGATGCCTGACTCTTCCACTCACTCTGGAATTCTGTCTTTCCTCATGGTTGTTCTGCACAAAAACAGGAATGGCAGCTATTGACAGGTTAAATTAATATAACTTTTCCTTTGTAAATTTTGTATTTCTTGATGTAAAGTTTCTGGAGTAGGACACACACACACACACACACACTCACACACAAAGACTAGGAACTCAGGACCTTAGATAGTTACTGACCACACTAAGCAAAGCATGTGCTTTTTCAAGTCCTATTTTGAGTTTGTATGTAAGTTAATATCACCCTTTCAGTATTAGTTGGGCTAAATATTCTTTTCTTATATAAAAATGGGCATCTTCAAAGGTAATTTCTATACTGTCTTAGTGACCAACTATTTCATCTAAATATTTTATTTTCATTCTGTATATGTGGGTATAATTTTTTCATTGTAAATCATACAAGAATCCAATTGAGAAGAAACCCAATATTTTACTATAATGCATAAGGAGTCTTTTCTTTTGCACATTAATCTGTGGAAACTTTGAAAACCTTATGGTATTAATCTGAGATTTTTTTTTTAAGACTAATGTTCTTAGGAAAAAATGTTTGGACACATTAAGATTCCTAAACATATGTGTGATGAGCAGTTCCTAAAGAGTCCCTGGCACCAGCAAACTTATGACTTAAGTAAATTATATCCCAGGATTCTTCTAAAAGTTTAGTAAAGTACATGTAATAAAAATTTAATATAGAAGATCATCTCAGACAAACTGGAAATAAGTGCACAAGTAATGCCTACAGCAAATGCCTTCAAATCTTGATTTACTTATTAAAAGCAATAACGTAATTGTAAAACTAAAAGGTATAACTTGTAAAGAAATATTCAACAGCTTTTCCTCATGATTTTTACATTTTTTTATTAAGATAAAAGTACTTACTCTTGCATATATATGTTCCTGTAAGAGAAGAAAAAAAAGTGAATTCATGTAAATCCACATATTTGAGCTAATATACAAACATTATACAAAATTTTTAAAATTTTATTACATAAAGTAATATCATTTCCATGAATGTTTTATAGAATTGGCCTCATCATTTTATAATCATGTCCCTAAAAATGTATTTTAGTATGCTTGCACCATTTTTGTTTTACTCTTTATAGTGTCAGTTTAAAAACTGTTGATTGAGATTACAGTTAGCAAATTTTCATCATCTGAAAATGGATTTAACCGCCAACTTTTGTTTACATGATAGAAAAAAAGAACCTATTAAACATGATAGGAAAAACTGACACCACCAGATTACAAGGGAAAGTGACTGATGTGCAGAAAACTATGCTCTGTAATATCTTTGCATATAGTGTGATGCAGGTTATAAACAATTCACCTATTCAAAAACTTTCACCAGCATTGCCAGCTCTGGTGGCCTCCCTTTGCTCAAGTAAAGCTGAAGTCCTTCCGAAGCAGTGTGCTCTGCCTCTCCTCCCACCTCCTCTCCACCCCCTCTCCTGCCCCCCCCCATGTGTGGGAGCCCCACAGGGCTCCTGGCCCTTTCTAAGGCCTGGAGCCTGGCTCCTGCCTGCAGGCCTTCGAGGTGCTGTCCTGCCTGGTTGCTCTTCCCCTGGATACAGCTCACTCCTCATCTCTCTTTGCACAAGTATTTCCTCCCAGGGGCGGCTTCCCTGCCCAACCTTTACAAGACTGTACGCGGCCAGATTGATGCCTTGTTTTCTGCTGCAGGCCCCGGGCTGGAAACAGTGGCTGGCATGTGGCAGGAGGGCAGAACATATTTGTCTAATTAATTAATTAACAATAAAAAAGTGGGACTCATTCAAGTTAAACTTCAGGGGATCAAGGGTGATGAAGTTTTTCCCTCAAAGCCTCACGTGGCTGCAGAGAAGTGAAGTAATAACCGGTGTTAATAACGTGATCACCTTGATCTCTGCTTTCCAGTCTTTTGGGAAACAGTGACTGTTTTCAATATAGAAAAAAAGCTTAACGTCATCCGGCAATACAGGAGATGGCCTTGTCAAATGCAGTGGTTGAGAAACAGTCAGTGATAAACCCCTCTGCTGAATTTTCATGCCCTTAACAAGCCTGAAGAACTCTTTTACTCCGAGAGACACTGTACCCGCACTCCGCCCGGCCCCCTGCTTCCTTCCGTTCACTTCCTTTATGCGCTCTGGATCGTACATCAGAGAATCTGGGAGAGAAGTTGACCAAAAATAAAAATGCAATTTTCTGTGGAAATAAACAAGTGAACAAGGCGATCCTTTTGGATCCGAAACACATACTTTGAAGTTGAAAGAAAAGATTGTCCTTTTCTTTCCTAGAGAAGACATGGGAAATTTTTCTACTATTTCAAATGAAATAAAACCTGAAGAGTATAACATAAGTTAAAGGCTGTGTTTAATGTAAACACAATATGTTATGAAGAGGGACCTGAGAGATCTTCAACAGGTTTTTCCTGTTGGCGTAGTGAAATAGTGGCACTGTGTTGATAACATCTCCTTTTTACCTGCTCATTTAAAAAAAAATATCTCTTTTAGGATACAAGTTTTCCAGAAGTTAACCCTAGCCAAGGACAATTTAGGGGGAAGGTAAATCATGCTCATTTACCCCTTTCTGGGACAAACTAACTCAATATGTCCATTATATCTCCTCCTCTCACAGGCTCGTTATAATTTGACTCACAATTAACAGAAGTTTTTACGTGGCTGTTCATTAAGGATTAGTCTTTGTTCAAACATCATGCCACCTAACAAAGCAATGAGAGAATTTCCAGCAGTGGTTTTAATTTTTATGTGGAACATTCCGTTAGAATACTATTAAGAAATGCAAAATGTGGCCAACAAATTGAAATCTGTTCCTTTAGAGTTAGCCTCGTGTGAACTTTTCGCTTCCTCTGGGAATGGAGAAGTTTTTGCTGGAATATGAGCAGCCAAAGCATCCAGCAAAGTTAGAAGTTTGCTGTAAAGTTAGAAGCTTTCCTTCTATGGATGATGGACTTAGTTAGGAAGAGAAATGTAGATACATTTGAAACAAACAGACGAGAAGCTAGAAATGTGTCTTCTACTACCAACAAATTTGGAAAAGCCCCTTCATTCTTTTCTCTATTACAAAATAAACAGATCCCTGGGGCCTAGGAGAGGCAGCAGGGATTTGGCGGTATTTATAACTAGAAAAACAGAAAACGGAGGCAGCAGACAGGCTGTGCTAATTATAGCTACACTGGCATTTATAGCTCTACTAGGTTTCCCTTTTCTTATGCAGATGAGAAACCTTAAATAACCCCATAGAGGTTGAGTAACTAGATCTTTAGCAAATAACTTCCATCAGTTTGGAGACTGCGTTAATCGTAGGGGTCACCAATGCGACTGTGTAAACACTCCTTGTTGAATAAGGAAAACTTGTAGATTTCCACTTCGCACGCTGCAGATGCAGATGTGGTACTGTGCATAGTTTTAGTCTTTTCTTTCTTAAGGTCTCCAAACCCTGAAATTACTGCTTAGATGGTATCTATGGTCATGGAAAAAGCCCATGTGCTTTAGGGAAAGCAGGAAGAGAGAACTGCGGGCATGTCTCCTCCTAAGTAGCTCTGAAGTGTGTGCTCATCAGCTGAGGGTGCTGGTTAATGTGCCAATTCCTGCATCGGACCCTCAGCCAGCCAGCCTTTCTTTTTTTTTTTTTTTTTGGTCTGGAGCAGAGTTTAGGAATCTGCACTTTTAATACACATCCCCGGTTAATCTGATGCATGGGCACACACACAGCAAGAAATGCTGTGTGTTTCCAACATTTCCAAGTAATTCAAAATCATTTCCTGGATATTATTTTCTCCTTTGAAAGATACTGGGCTTCAAAGAATAGCCAATGGTTATGAGCTCACGTCTGTTATAGAACCAAACAATCTCTACCATCTTCTTGGAAATTAGTCTTGAACCTCACTGTGACATCTTCCAGTGTGTTATTTAAATGAACTCTGGTATAGTTATTTAACTTCCCAGATGGTTTTGTTTATCTACCCAAGTAGAAGGTGTGTTTCTAGGAGGCAAGAACTATGCTTATACATATATTTTTTAAATGTTTTCAACATTATCTAGCACTCTTCATAAATATTTATTAAGCCCTCAATAAACTTATTTTAATTTTGGTTAAAATGCAACCTAAGTTGCTTTAAAATTCACTTTAACTTCTGAAGCATGAAGCCACTTCTCTCAGGGATATTGCTTATTCTAATATCCCTTGCACAGTAGAAAATGGAGGCCACACCTAATATTCATTAGAAATTGGCAACTCTGCACTTGGGCTCTGTTATTTAGCCACAAGGAAAAGGCAGAGCCACGGTAATAGCTTTGACTGATTACTTGGCAAGGGAAACCAAGCCCTTGGGTGTTCCAGACTCTCTTTGGCCTATAAACCTGTTTGAAAACCTGTTTCTCAGAATTTAGAGCTTAGCTCAATTGAGGTCAGTATTATAACAATGTCAATAATTCTACTGCTCTCAGCTTTCAAGCAGACCAGTACAATTCATCATTAACTTTATGTTCATGGAAAGGCAACTTTTGGGAAAAGAGCTCTAACTTAAGCTATTTTATTTTTATTTTCTTTCCCTTAAAAAATAGTTCTGCCAATATTCCTTTCTTTGGATTTTGTGCTTTCTAAACCTTAGCCCCTTCCAGGGCCTGAAATCATTCCCTAAAACCAGGCTAGTGCTGAATGCACAAGATTTGGGGCATCACTAGGGCAATAACTAGAGGCTTTCAGAAGATCAAATAAACCACTAGATCTGAAAGTCATTTTCAGTAATTCGGACTTCATGGAGTTTGAAAATTACCTCTGCCTTCAGCTGCTTTATAAAGGGTATGATATGGAGTTCTGCTGCCTAGTGGAATATTCTGGCAGGGTCAATCTCTTTCTCTTAGGAGTCAAAAGCTTAATGAATAATAAACTAATGTTTATTCCCTCTGAGCAGATCCACTTCTGGCCAGCTGTTAAGAGCACCTGCCAAAGTAATGGAGCGCCATTCCTGGGGTTGGAGTTGGACTGATGACCCAAGGTGTTAGTGTTCCCTTACTATAGGATTTCTCTCTTTCATTCTAGAAACTGAGGAAGAAAAATGGCTCAATATAGACATTTATTGGATCAAATAGAAAAGGTGTTTATTCACACCCAGGATAACACCATTATTTCTCCCTAGGAAAAAATAGTATTTTTATATTTAGAAGAGTTTGCTCTTGATATATTAATTTATTACAACTTCAAATGTTAAGTTTCCTCCAAATTGATTTTCTAACACTGAACTAAACTTCAAATAGTAGAGAAATAATGAACTAGAGCTACTCATCACATATTATCTTTAAGAGTTAGCTGATTGTATTGAGCTCCTTATGGGCATGGGCTAAGACCTATTTATTTTTTATATTTTCAGCACCCAGAACCATGCTTGGTATATAGCACACGCACTAAATAAATTCTTGGGACTTAGTGACTTAAATGTATTTTCCACAACATGGGCACAAAAAATGGTTAAAGAACTATAATAACTTAATGACCAGTAGAGGGCAATAAAGTTAGTTTTTAAAAATTCTTACCACCCCATTTAAACCCACTTTCAGTCCTAGTTCTTCCCTGCAAAGACTTTCTCTAGAGTAGTCTCACCTAGTCTTCTGACTTCACTTTAATTCAGCTATCAGCCTCTTGTACTCAATCAGGGACCCCATTTTAGTCCCTACAATAGCATATATAAAGGGAATGGATATACCAGAGGGTCAGAATGGTTGGTGTACATTGATTTATACAGCATAGCTCTCTCTGTTCGGTTAACTCGTGGTGTAATCAAAACCACTTGACAATAAATAATCCTGAGAAATAAAAGACCACAAGAGAACCACTGGGTAAGTTGTGGACTAAGGCAGAAATTTTGGCTTTAAGCTTCATGTGGTAGAAAATAAAATATATACAATAAGATACCAATTCCATTGAAAAGAATCACCCCAAACACATTTCCATATTTATGCATATAGATAAGATCAGAAGAAAATGCAAACTGGTTACTAATGCATGGCTTAGTGAGGAATTAATACATGGAATAGCAAGGGTTTTTATCTTATTCATGTTTTCTTATATTTGTCAGATTTTTGCACTGCATAGATATTTCTTCTAGATTAAAAAAAAAAGTATATTATGTAGCACCTCCCACCAACAATTTAGAAATGAGGAGAAAGGCATGACTCATTTTCCTGAAACTATCAGGGCCTGACTCGTCTTCACCAACCTCCCCCCTGGCAGGAGGTGAGGGCCATCCAGAGAGACAGGGACATCCCACCGACCTGATTTCCCACGTTCTCCAGGGCTCACGGTGCCACATGATGCCTCACACATTCCCTGATCTACGTGGGGCAGGCAACCAACAACAGCTCTCAGGAGGGGCTTTCCTTCCACAGTCCACCGTTTGCGATTGCATTTTTCTATTTCTACAGAGCCCCGAATTTCCCCCCATATTATTTTTAGTCATCCTCACAGGGGGGAAAAAAAGAAAGCCAATCGGGGTTCCTGGCATGACAGCTTTTCATAAAGAGAATGCAAAGTAGAGCTTTCCTCCAGGCCCGTGAAACCCAGGCTTTACTGGGAACTGTCATCTGCGTCCCGTGACCATGTTCCCTGCCAGGCACCGAGCGCGGAAATCCCGTGGGAAAAGGCCTTACTGCAGGGACTGGACGCACAGGCTCAGGTGCTGCTTCAGCTCCTCCTCCCTCTCGCAGGCCTCCAGCACACTGTGTGCGCTGTCGTGGTGATAGCAGTAGGTTTTATAAATGTCCTCCAGGGGCTCCTTAATCTGCAGGAACACTTCTCCTGGCAAATGTAAAACAGAGGCAAAATGATACCACGTCAGACCCGCTGGGACATCACATATTTATTATTCGGCAATATCGACGGGCGTTGGAGGGGTGCCACTCGGCCCCCGGGGGCACCCGGAAAGCGTGACCTTTCTCCCCTTTTCTTTCCCTTCTTTCCTCCCTCTTTGTTCTCTCCCTGCTTTTTTCCTTCCTCCGTTCCTTTCTTTTATAGAACAGAAGAGAAAGAGCTTAACAGGGGTGGGCGGCCAGTGGCAGCTGGTTTTCTCGGCGGTGACTGTGCACCTGGCTGGGCAGGAGCCTGGCTAAGGGCAGCACTTTAACGTCGGTCTGCGTGGATCTGGATCAGGCTGTGCTACAGACTTGGCCAGGTTATGACTTGGACAGTTTGTTTTTACCCTCTGAACCTATTTCCTCATCTATAAAGTGGAAACAATAATAGTTCCAACTTCATAGGGTCATTATTAAAATTAAAGACGCAGTGTATGTGAAGTTCAGGGTACAATATGTACATTGCAAATGATCAAAACGGAGCAGTTATTGTTAATTTATTAAAAGTATGGGAGGTGAAATTTTAGGCGCTAGGTAAATTATATGTTCATATTTATTCCACTAACATTTCCTGAGGTTCTGTGAAAGGCAAGCAATGGAGTTTAAAGAAATAAAGTATTTCCTTATATGTGATAATAAAAAGAATCAGCCATTATTTCTGTTAAGATAATGGACATAATAAAAAATGTTAATTTGATAATACTATGGACAAGAGTTATGACTATCTTTTTCATAAAGC
Organism: Miniopterus schreibersii; assembly: GCF_964146895.1. Lineage (NCBI taxonomy): Eukaryota > Metazoa > Chordata > Mammalia > Chiroptera > Miniopteridae > Miniopterus > Miniopterus schreibersii. The sequence goes on along the minus strand of NC_138101.1, from coordinate 64,979,250 downwards.
GACTTGGGCTAATTGTGTCCAGCATTTAAGAACTTATTTTGATGATAAAACTGGGTCTATAACTGATGGCTCAGATAGGTATTGAACAATGGTGTGATTTAAACACCCACTCCTTCACTTAAAAATGTGTAGTGAACGCAGCCGGGTGTGGCTCAGCAGTTGAGCGTTGACCTAGGATCCAGGCAACTGGGGTTTGATTCCCGGTCAGGGCACATACTCGAGTTGTGGGCTCGATCAATGACTCTCTCATCATTGATGTTTCTCTCTCTTTCCCTCTCCTTTCCTCTCTCTGAAATCAACAAAGATATATTTAGAAAAAAAAAAAAGTGCAGTGAGCATCTACTACCCTACCCTGCATTGTGTTAAGGTGATTTGGGATACATATACACACACACACATACAATATGTGATTGGGTCTGCTCTCACAATCATTGCGGACTTGGATCTGATAATGATTTGGGCTGAGCTGATTGGGAGCCATAGGAACCTACTAATCTGGGCCTATTATAGTAACAACCATAAGCTATTCTTCCTTCAGAAATAGAAGTGCCCTTTGTATTTTCAACATGTTTTGCACATATTAACTGCTGAACTCCCTGCTCAGCTCCCTGAATATATGAGGAGATAAGAGGTTATTAATCCTTTTTAATTAAGAATAGACAAACCTGAGTCTAAAAGAAATAAATTATTTCCCCAACATCCTAGCAACAGGAACCTAAATTCCCAGTTCAGTACTGCTGTGATGGGTGTTAATGGAAGAATTAGTGTAGATATTATGATTATAGGTGGCAGGTGAGTTATTCATTTTGTGTTCTCAAATTGTCACTTGCTCTTCATGTTGTTTGTTGCTGGAAAAGCCAGGATTAGAAACCATATTCTTCTCATTTTTCCCCCCTTAGGCTTTAGCCCTCCACACAGCAGAGCTTTGCCTGACACTGTACAGAGAGATGTAGTTGGGAGGAATCCGAAATCACCATCATGTAGCAGTTGCGTGGTGACTTTGGGAATGACTTAAAAAAATTCTTTGAGCCTCAATTCTATCATTTGTAAAATGGAAATAAGTAATAGTAACTCTGGAGATGAATTTAAGAATTAAATGGGATGTAGGTGTAAAACGTGCCTGGCACTGACAAGTTGCTCAATTAATGTCACTTGTCTCTTAATGTTACTATACTATCTCTAGAATTAAAACACCAGCACTTTTCTCATTTATATCCAGCCAATCAAAGGCTTTTTTTTCCTTTTCATTATATGAGATTTCCCTGTGATTATAGACTGTGTGTGTGTGTGTTGTATCAATGCTTACTTGGACTTGTTCAGAAACTCAGCAACTGTGAGAATCTTTGGAACTGAAGGGATGAGGAATCCTTGTTTTGTTCCTGGGACTGTGCTGAGTTGATTCTCCTAGCAGTGTGGGTCTTGTAGATTTGCTCTTCAAGCAGCAACCCAAACAGTAAGAAATAGTTATAAGAAGAGAAAATAAAATAAGATAGTGGCAAAATTTAGGGTTGATCATAAGATGAGGACAGCCTCCCAGTGACAGAGCCAGGTGGCAAATAGGAGTGAGGACTTTGGCTGGGCAAGGGAATTAAGAAGTGGGAGTGAGCGCCGGGCTCGGAGGAAACTGAGGAGCAAGTAAAGGAGAAAGGGTCTGCATTCACACAGCCCAGCACAAGATGAAGTTGTAAATATGTATGTTCACGACAAAGCAGCTTAGAGACAAAGAAAGAAAGCGGCAAGGACACTCTCATAAATCCACAATAGGATCAAGTCAGAAAGTAAAAAAACAAAGGACAAAGGCATTTATTTTACACACAATGAAACCATTAATTGTAAACTCCTTTGTATTTTCTTTAACAGAAATGGTCTAGTTTGAAAGAATTTATATCTCCCCTTAACAGTGGAGTCAAAATTTTTACTCTTTTCCAAGCAAAATTCTGCTGGGGCTCTAATAATAATTATTAAAGTTAAAAGGTATTTAAGTACTCTAATTGAAAGTCATTTATTCACCCAAAGGCCAAGCACAACACTGGCGGGCAGAATATGTGATTTTCCTGCCGGCCCTACCAATGTATGCTGCTTCATAACGGCGCAGGTGAAGCGATGTGTCTTGCAGCAAAAAATGATTCTGTTTCCACGGTAACATAACTCTCGGCTGCGTTTCCTTGGCGGTGAAGGACAGCGGCTCTATCTCATGTGTGTGGGTTTGAAGAGATGGTTAGAAGTGGCGAAGGGACTGAGCCAAGACCAGTGAAGGTAATTTCACTTCTGGCTGCCTGTACAAAGGCACCAGGATCCTATGAAATAAATATAACTGTCGTGTGCTTCTTTTTAAAAATTCTACAACCCGACTTTTTGCACTAGCTGACATGCAATGGGAGAGAAAAAAAGAAAGCACCCTTTTAAATTTCCTTAGTTATCTCCTTTAAAAACAAGTCCCAGGAATACTGAGCGCACTTTCGGTCCTGTGTCGTTGTTCCTGTGTTGCACGTTGCTCCCTTCACTAACATAAATATATTCTTGCTCCTTTTGTTGACCCGCCTTCTCTTTACCCCCAGACCCCTAAGTCCATGCCCAGGCTGTGTAAGACCAAACCATGAGGCCTCTGAATTATCCTGACCCCCTTCCAAGATGAACTTCCCCTGCAGGTGAGTAAACCAGGGTGAACCAAGCGAGATGTTCAAGCGATCTCCTTTCCTAGGCTTAGTTTAGGAAACTGGCATCTAAGGGAATAAAGTAGTTACAGTCTTTACGTCACCCTTATTTGGCAACAACTTAATGAATGACTATTATGGGCCAAGTGCTTTGGTAGCTACCGCAGATACGAAGATCCGGCATTTCCCTCAAGGGAGAGAAAAGAGCCAAGTCTGTGTGGACATACATGTCAATAGAGCTATGAAGCGCAGAGGGCCACCTATTCTGCTCTTGAGGACCTGGAGCTATTTCCATAACAGTCTGTCCTTGAAATAGGAGCTATGAGTGAGGGCAAAAGCACAGAGACACATTGAAGGAGCAAGATCTGTTCAGAGACAGCAAGTGGGCTCCTAAGGCTGCTGATGCCATGTCTGTGGCGAGTTTGAGAAGAGGCTGCATTGGTCAGCAGTGGCCAGACCCTGAAGGACCTTGTGTATCAGGAAGGAGGTGAACCTCAGCTTGAAGGTGATGGAGAAACACTGGTGGATTTCAGGCAGCAGACTAACACGATTGGACTGTGTTTCAGAAAGATTACTCTGGGGCTCAGACATATGGAAGATGGAATTTGAGGAAGGAGTGAGTGAGATTGGAAGAGAAACCCGTTAAAAGGCTTCTGTAATAATACAAGGAGTTACTCATGAGGGCTAAGACAGGAAGTCCCAGCAGTTAGAGAGTGTTCTGGTATCAGCTGCCAGCTTTCAAATCCTGCTTTTACCGTTTGCTCTTGTGACATTTGGGAAACTGACTTGACTCCCCTGATTCTCAGTTTCCTCATCTGTAAGTTGGAATAATAACAATAGTAGGGTTGTTTGAAGGTTAAATGAGTAAAAATAGGGAATGTATTTATATCAACAGCTGGCATGTGCCAATGCTCAATAGATGTGAGCTGTAACCACTACAGCAAAAGCAGGAAGGATGGCGAAGGGGGAAAGAAAAGGGACCTTAAGCTTATGTGAGAGATGAAGAGGGTAATTCCAGGTGTATTGCAGGATGCTGGCTTCAGTGACCATGTGGATAGATAATGAGGACAAGATAAGGAGAGAGTTTAGGGGGAAAGACAATGAGTTTAATTTTAGACGTACTAAGTTTGAGTCACCCATAGTATATTCTAGTGGAGAAGTCCTTGTAGAATTGTATACGTGAGTATGGTAGTCAGGAAAAAGGACCTGGGGAAAAGATGTAAGTCTTGGGTAGTAGAAGCCATGAATTTGATATGGTCACACCAAGAAGGTTCACAGGGTGAGAAGAGAATGCTGGGGAGTGCTAACCCTGAAGGCAGCCTAGAGGAGAAAGAGTCTGCAGTAAAGCTTGAGAAAGCACAGCCAGAGAGTAGAGAAGAAAATTAGGATTGGTGTCAGCAGAGCCAAAGGAAAAACGGTGGGAAAGACGGCAAAGAGACTGAACAAGCTAGCTGGTAAAAGAGCCTGCTGTTGTCCCCCAATGTCAGCACTCCCCTTTCTCTCTAGCAATAGAATTTTCGCTGCCCCAAATAAAAACTACATTTACAGGCCTGTGTTGCAATAGGTGTGGCCATGTAATTAAAGCCTGGCAATGGGATATAAGTAAAAGTGTCCTGTGATGATATCCAGGAACTTGCTTTAAAGGGCAGCTAGCTCACCCTTTACCCTTCCTTTTCCATACCCTGATCTGCAGGCTGGCACTTGGATGCCACCTTGCCCACGGAGATCTGGGGGGCTGGAAGAAGCTTGCATCCCAGAGGACTTTGTGGAGCAGAGCTGCCATGCAGGTTTAGATTTAAAATGCCTTTAGACTTTTACACAATCGAGAAATGAACATCTATCTTATTTAAGCTAGCAATGTTTTGTTTTGTTTTCTGTTTCTCCCAGCTCAACTTAATTCCAACCAACACACTATGTTTTTTTCTTATCTCGTCGGAAAATATTTGAAGAGAAATTCATGACTAGTTGAAAGTTCCCTCGTTACTAGCCATGACATTTAATTCAAAAATTATATGAAAATATCACATGAATTGTTACTTAGGGAGAGTGCTATGGACTCAATATTTGTTTCTCCCCAAGAGATCCATATATTGAAGCCCTAACCCCCAATGCAATGGTATTCCAAAATGGGGCCTTTGAGAAATAATTAGGCTTAGATGAGGTCATGAGGGTGAAGCCCCCATCATGGGATTAGTTCCCTACTAAGAAAACGAAGAGACCAGAGCTTTCTCACCCCACCATGTGAGGATTCAGTGAGAAGGCAGCTCTCTGCAGACCAGGCAGAGGACTCTCACCAAGAACCAGGCCCCTTGACCTTGGTCTTCCAGCCTCCAGAGCTGTGAGAAATCAATGTCTACTGTTTAAGCCACCTAGTCTATGCTAATTTGTTATGGCAGCCTGAGCTGCCAAGACAGGGTTTAAAGTAGGAAGCTACTTGTATTAAAGAAAAAATATATATAATAAGTTTAACTCTGAAAACCAACTACCACGATGTCAAAAGAGAATTTTAGTTAACATCTTAAGCATAAAGTCTAAACTATATCCCAAGAGAAAATTCTGTGGTTCTAATAAAAGTTGTCAAGACAAGAGTATTTAGAGTACAGGGAAGGGGAGGGGATGGCCCCAAAGACAGAAGGTGGATATGGTCCAGTCCCTGGAAAGAGGGTCTGAGATCAGGTGAGCCCACACGGCCCCTGGCTGCCACTGCCCTGGGACACACACAGCGAGTCAATGTGCCGTCCCACGCGAAAGGGCCTCACTGGAGCTCTCCCCCAGGACTTCCAAGGAGAGCTCCCCGCAGCCTGCTTCTCCTGCGTGGACGGCAGCCAGCTTCGGGGCCGAGACAGACAGCAGGCTGGCTGCCAGAGCGCCAGGCCATTTCTGTGACTTCTCCCCTCCGTCTCGGCCTCCTTCTCGACTCCAGTGGAGCAACCGGTCAGGAGGGGAGGTGAGAAAGAAACAGATGAAAGTGTAAGTGCTGCTTGCAGAAGCCACCATCCTTTGCCTTCAGTCTCATTTAGCTCCTACCTGCCCTGGGGACAAAATGTACCACTAAACATACTCAGGGACCCTGGTCAGAGTTATGAAATTCACACCAGATGCAGGTACTAGGGGGTGGTCCATGCACTTATGGGATTAAAACCCGAAAATCCCTTGAGGATCAATTTTATTAAGATATTGAAAAAAACTATTCTTTTTATGCAGAAGAGTTGAATCAAAAATGTACACGGATTCTTAAGATAAATTGAAACTACACAGTTATTTCATGCCTGCGGCTGTGGCTTCATAACCCCACGTTTCCCGGGGGCTCATGATATTTCTTTTCTGACAACGGGAATATTTCAGTAAAAAATGTTCAGAAGCACTATAGAAAAGCCTGTTCATCGCATTTGACAATTCTGAGGTCTCTGGTGATGTGGCACGAGCAGTTTCAGAGGAGTGGTTTCAGGAGGAATGAGAGGTGAGGAATGGGAGCAGTGAGGGTGGCTGGACCATACAGAGAAGGAAAGAGAAAGGAAGGGAGCCAGAGTGGAGTGTGGGGTCCTGTCCCATGATCACCACTGTGTCGTAACTGACCTGGAGTCTCTCAAAGGAGAGGCTATTCGATGCTGAGGCAGCACCCAGCCTGCCATCTGGCAGTGGGAGGTGGCCTGGCAGGTGGCAGGGCACACTGGGGCATTAGTGGGTGGTGACGATGGATGGTGTATCATATGTAGTATAGCCTGTGTTAGGAAGAGTGAGGGGACGTTCCCTTCTGACTGTGTCCGTAACTAGGGATGCCTTTTGGGACAAATCAGGTTCTCACTATTTTTGTCTAAATAATGAAGAGGTCGGACTGGCTGCTCTTTAAGTTTAGTGCTAAGTTCAAGAATATAGCTGTTTGTTTGAATAGCAACTCATGGTCTCTTCCTGAACCTTTCTGACTTCCTGGATATTTGAACTCCCGGTGGGGATTTTTATAACAACTGGCACAATAAGAAAACATTGGCTCTTGGATGTTGACTAGGCTTTTTATGGTGATCATTTTGCAATGTATACAGGTAAAGAATCATTATATTATACATCTAAAACTAATATAATGATCTGTCAATTATATCTCAATAAATTATAACACTGGCTCTCTGTAAAGCTTTCTCCTGGCTGGATTAGAAAAAATACAGTAACTTTCCCCTTCTCAAGGTTGGTAACAGTGAGGTCTCTGTCCTTAGACCAATCCATGAGTCTCCATTTATCACAACTTAGTAAATACCTCTTGAGATTGCTTGGCTCTGCTACAGCCAGTTGCTCTGTGCTACCCACCGCCTCTGAAAACGGCATGGGGAAAACCACAGGGAGCCCGGTAGCAACAGCGACAGCTGCTGAGCTCTCTCTGTGTGCTGGCCAGTGTACTGGACACTTATTTTCATAGACCATTCATTTCATTCATCCAGTAAGTGTTCATTGAGGACACTGTTTTAGGTGTTGATGACGCAAGAGTAACAAAACAGACAGGAACGCTCCCCTCATGGAGCTTACGTTCTTGAGGGGGTGCGCCCTGTGTCTCGTATCTTTCTTCCACGGAGGACTGGCTAGCCCCTTTTGAAATGTGAACACATGAATGTGGCATCTGTCATCAATTGCTTATCCATTCTTCTATTTTTTCCAGACTAACAGAGTTTGGACCAGCACTGCACCCAGTTAAAAATACTGACCCTTCCCCAACCTCTGGTAGCTAGGAGTGGCCAAGTATATGCACAAGTGTGTGCTTTTGTATGAACGTATATGAAATGAAATAATGTGCGTGAAATGAAATCATGAGACACGGGTAGAAGTCACTGGGAAGGGCTTCTGTTCCCCATTCCCCAATGAAAACGCCTTGGGAGGAGGTGGATTTGCTATTTCTGGCAGGAAGCAAGCTTGGCAGTAGAGGAACCATCTTGAGGCCATGAGGCCAAACGCCAAATTTTAAATACTATGAAGGAAAAAGCTGTAAGGAGCCAGCAGGCAGCCAACCCAGCCGTGAACTATTGAATTATAGATTTCTTGTTATTTGAGGGGGGAAAAGTCCCTTTTTGGTCAAGTCCTTTTGGTGAGGTTTCTGTTCCAAGCAGGAAAGTGCAGTCCTCACTGACCCGGCCACAGAGCTAGGGGTGACAGTGCCAGAATTACAGACAGACCTCCTCCCTCCAAAGGCCATGTTCTTTCCAGGCTTTGTGCACCTTCAAGGTCTGTGCCTCTGCCAACGTGCTTCTCACTTTCGCTTCCTGGCTGCTGGGAAAGTGTTCAGGACTGGGAGAACTCTCACACTCATAGAATTCAGGACTTTATTTCCATGTGTTTTTGGTGAAGCATTTGACTTTTCACAGCTCCATTCCAATGGGACTGCACAGTGACCCACTGACCTCCGCCAGCCAGCCCCACCAGCAGAACATCCTAGAACTTAGCACTCTCCTCAGTTAAGGAACTATGAACTTATCACTAAGCCACCTTAGTTTTATTTTTATCACAACACATAAGTCCTAATAGTCCTGGGACTCATTCTCACCTCACTCAGGAGACCAGAGGTCCAGCCCCCACATCAGGTCCTGGAGCCTGCCTTCTGCTGACTTTCCCTTTCCTGCGTGGATGGATGTATACTTGACCCTAAAGCCTTCCCCCCCTTTTTTCTGTCACATTCTTTGGAGCTGACAGTTTTCCTGTTACTGCCAACGCTTGGAGTAAAATGCCCTGACCTTTCAGCTGCTGCACCTGGGTGTCCCCCTGCCAGCCTCAAAAACCTCAGTGCCCAGGACTCTCAGAACCTGTCCTAGCTGGGCACAGTTAACTGAGTCAAGCCTGTCTGCATTCTGAGTAACACACACACACGCGCACACACACACACACACACACGAACAATAATAACAGTGGAAAAATTACTCAGGTGAGTTCATTTGTAGCATCTCCCACATGGCATCACAACATGAATTATCAGTAACAATGCTCTTCTGGCAAAATCTGCTAAAGGCACAGATTCCTGTCTCAGGGACATACAAGAGACACTGCCTCAGGTGAAAAGAGGGCTGCCATAGAACAACAGTACATCACCACTACACCTTCAAAGAACAGAAAACTCTACATTGTCTTTCTCCCCAAGGATAATCTCACCCTCAGGAAGGACCTATGAGAAATTGCAATTCCTTTCCCACAAACCTCTTTCAGCTCTGGTTCTTGGCCCAGTGTGCATGAGGTAGGCACATAAAGTAGACTTTAACATATTCCTAACTCAGACTTTTATTTAATACTTTGGAACATGACAACATTGTTATAAATGCATATAGGAAGGCACAAGCCTCATTTTGCTGATCTCTTACTATATAACAAATCACCTAAAACTTAGTGCCTTAAAACAATAGCTATTTTGATTTTCTCACAGGATTCTGTGGGTTGGCCAGGATCAGTTGTGTGGTTCTTCTGTTCCCCTTGATGTCTGCTGGTGCTGCAGTCATTCGAGAGCTTAACTGGCTACACAGTCCAAGATGGCTCATTTACAAGTCTGGTCCCTCTCCAGACACAGCTGGAAGGCTGAACTCAGCTGGGATGCTCAGACAGCTGGGCCACATTCTCACTCTACATAGTCTCAGGTCTGATCTATCTCCATGTGACCTCTCTGTGTAACATTCCAGCAGGGTAGCTGGACTTCTTAGATAGCAGGCTACCCAAATCACAAAAGTAGAAATTGCCAACCTTTCTTAAGGCTCAGGCCCAGTTGCTGGCACAGTGAGTCTCAGGGCCATCCAGAGTCAATATGGGGCTAGACTACATAGCAGCGTGACTACCAGAAGGCTTGGCCCATGGAGGGAAAGGGCAAGTGCAATTGTTATACACTCTACCAAATGTAGAAATGATATTTGATATGTTAAATTGCCCTTTATAGAAAAACATGTGTTGCCTTATTAGATATGTGAATCATCCAAATACAGAGATATTGGGAGCATTTAGAAACCACAAATATCCAGTGAACCTGATTTGTTTGAAAAATATGATCAGGATCTCTGGGGGGAAAAATTCACCTTTTATTCCATTGTTATATACATAAGAAATCAAGCTTTGCAAATAGACACAAACTTAATATTGTCAGGATAATAACATCATGTATTAATTGTTTATTAAGGAAAGGAATTGGGCTATCATCGCTTATACACGATTTTATTTAACTTCTACAAACACTCTGTGGGGTAGGTAGTATTGCTTCAGATTTCCAGAAAAGAAACTGAAGTTCAATGAGATTTTGTAACTTGCCTAAAATTGTACATCTATCTAGTAACTGGATGAGCCAGGATGTAAACCTAAGTCAACCTGATATTGAAGCCCACATCTCTTATACTCATCTCTAAAGATTTAGAACACATTTCTTATTTAGACAGCCTGCTTCAGGAGAGATTTTAAACCTAGTTTCTACCTTAGCATGAGAGTCCAAACAGTTCCCCAGAGTTCTCATCTACAGACATATGCCTCTGTGCTTAAACCTGAACCTCACCCAGACCCCAAGGTTATTATTGACTACAATCTTCCTCCTGGTTTATCTAGGTATCAGAAAAGTTTCCCTTTGACACTAGAGCTGTGAATCACAAACTCTCATTGGTGTCACCTAAGGACATAGAAATGGGACACCTGTGTTTTTCATTTTGTGGTAATGTGATTTCGGAATACCTCACCAAGAATCAGTTTACATTGTGAAATGCAAGAGCTTTTGTGAAAGGTGTTTAGTGAAAGACAGTCAGTGATAGAAATTGCCAGTGGACTCTGCATCGATGTGGCGACACAGATAGGTCATGGAGGCTCCTCGCACTGTGCTCCAGCCACTTTGGATTGCTGTCCTTTATGGAGCTTCCAGTACTCTCCTGCCTTGAGGTCTTCATGCCATTTCATTTGTCTTTCAGAAAGTCATTTGTTCCAAATTCCACCTTCCTAAACCCTTCAAGTCACAGCTCAAAACCCACCTTCCAAATCAAGTTTTCCTCACCAACTGAGTTGAATTAATTAGTCTCTTCTCAGCAGATCTGTATTAGTTAGCTCTTACTGCAGAGCCCACCAAAATCACCCCCAAACTGAAAGGCTTAAAACAACACCGTTTGCTCACAATTCTCTGGGCTGACAATTTGAGACATGCTCACCTGGAAGGTGTGTCTCCATGTGTGTCGGCGGGTTTATTGCTATGCCTGCAGCGTGTGGCTGGGGCCAGCTGGCTGAGGGGGGCTTTACTCGCAGGTCCAAGGCCTTGATTGGAATGACTGGGTGAGTTTTTTCTCTCTCTCTGTGCAGAGAGTGGGTGTCACAATGCTGTTATAGAACATTATTTTTGCCACATTTTATTGGCCAAAGCAAGCCACAAGTCTAGCTCAGAGATAGAAGGTGGCTGGTGTGTGTGTCTCTGTGTGTGTGTGTGTGTGTGTGTGTGTGTGAGAGAGAGAGAGAGAGAGAGAGAGAGAGAGAGAAAATATGGCTCCAACTCTTTATTTTTCAAATATGGCTTATTGCTTTAATTTTTTAACTAATCTTCCTATTTTTTTATAATCTACCTAAAATTTGTAAATTATGATTAGTAAATTTGAAATTGTTAACATTTTAATTGTTTTCTCTGTAAACTATAATCTTTTTAACTCTCTATTTTGAACTAATTTTATATTTATAGAAAAGTTGCAAAAATAATACCAATAGGTTCCAAATATTCCTCACTCAGCTTCCCCAATGTTAACATCTTAGGTAGCCAGAGTACAATTGTCAGAAAAAGGAAATGAGGATTGCTTCAATACTATTAACTAAAGTAAACACCTCATTTCAATTTCAACACTAGTGTTCCTTTACTGTTCTAGAATCTATCCAGGCTCCCACATGCATTTATTGTTACTCCTCCTTAGTCTCCTGCAGCCTTTAAAATACTACAGTTTCTAAGTTTTATCTTATCTTTAGTGATTTGGACATTTTAGAGGAGTACTGATCAGTTATTTTGTCGAGTGTCCCTTATGTGAGTTTACTGATGTCTAATGTTTTCTCATGATTGCACATATTTTGGACAAAAGTACCACAAATGTGATGCTGTTTCCCCCTCGGTGCATTGGATCACAAGTTTCATGATGTGAATATGTGTTATTTCCTGGTATTGTTGACCTTGGTCATTTGGTTAAGATGTTCTCTGTCTGGTTTCTCACTGTAAAGTTACTTCCTACCTTTCCCTTTGAGATTAACCATTACATAGGAGATACTTGGAAACTATGAAAAGTATATTTCTCCTCAAACTTTCACCTACTAAATCTAGCATTGATCAGTGGATTTTTGTCTGCAACAATTATTACAGTGTTTGCCTAATGGCAACTTTCTATTTTCCTCTTTCCTTTTACACTTATTCATTGAAATCTACTGTCAGGAAGAACTTTCCTTTCTTCTCATTTATTTATATCAGTATGGACTCAATATTTATTTTATCTTAGAGGTTAAAATCTAATACTAGCATTATTTACTTTGTTGCTCAAATATGTAAACCATAATGTTTTTAATTGGGAAATACTTCCCTGTGAGCACAAAGGTACCAAATAAGCTCAGAGAAAATTCAGCTAAATAGAAGATATTAAAATTGTGATTATAAATCTTTCTATATCAAAATGTGTAAATATTGAGGTTCAAATGTTTTTCCAGATACTGTCTTTGCCTCCATTTGTTTTTGAAAAATTAAGCTCACCAAATAAGCTGTTTTTATTTATGTTTTTTAAACATATTTTTCCAAATACAGATATTGCAAAACCTGGTACAGGATATATAACTTTGCACTATCAAATAGGAGCTCCATCAAAAGCTTCTTTCCATAAGTCAAGTTTCCAAAATTTAATCACAGAATTTCAAAATTAAATATTTTACACAATATGAACTCCCACTGTATAATTTTTTAAGTTAATTCCCTGTTTTTGTAGGGTTAAATTTTCATGTCTTCCAATTTGAAATTTTGTTCTCAATAATTGCAATTGTCAAGATTAAAAAGTTGAAATTACTCTTTTCCTTTGTGTGTTGAATATTTTAACTAAAAACTTTCAAATGATTTGGAACAAAATGCAACTTCTAAAAGCTGATCAGTGACCAGCAACAAACAAAATGTGTACTGCCATGCATAAGATTATTTTTTAAATTAACATCAACTTTATCTTCTAAATATTGTACATAATTCACTTTAACTTTGTATATATAAAACTATGTGTGAATTTTGACTAGTTACCATTTCAGTTAATAGCATAGCACAGCTTTATTACATATGTACCATCATCAACCCCGGTACATTTCTGCTCCATAGATTTCTTTTTATAGTAAAAGCATTACTTTACTGTGATGCTGAGCTTCATCAAAATATGTATTCATACTAACATTTGCATTCACAAGCTTAATTTTTAAAGTTACAGTAGCATTTACAATAAGGTCAGAAAATTCATCTTTGACACAATAAACTTCCAGCCAAGCCAGGGTGGCTCAGTGGTTGAGCATCGACCTAGGATCCAGTGGTTGAGATCTCCATTCGATTCCCTGTCAGGGCACAGGCCCGGGTTTCGGGCTCAATCCCCAGCAGGGGGCGTGCAGGAGGCAGCCGATCAATGACTCTCTCATCACTGATGTTTCTATCTCTCTCTCCCTCTCCCTTCCTCTCTCTGAGAAATCAGTAAAGACATATTTGAAAAATGAATAAATAAATAAATAAACAAACAAACTTCCAAGGTTTTTCTTTGATTCTGTGGATTGAATTAAACACTTTTAAATCGTTATTGGAATTAATTTTCTATCTTTGTAAAACTGTCATAACTGAACTGTGTGCAAACTCTTCTGCTTACAAGGTCAATTCATCAATAGCCATTGCTTTATATTGCTCACAGGCCCCAGGAAACTTGGAATTAAAAATGAGAGAAATTAATTTAAGATAACTGTCTTTTGACCTAAATGAAGTCAAGCTGCCTGGAGTGATATGTAAACACATCATCAGCAGCCGCATGCATTACATCACATGCTCTTGGGCTTAAAGGTATAGGTCAGATTTCAACAAACGGGGGCCGAATGTTTTAAAATAATGGGCACAGTCTTAAAAATAATGACTAGCTTTTGATGTTGCTGCTTCTGCAGCAGATTTCTGTCTTCTGATGGTCTTATGGCCAGTGACGGATTAAGGACCCCACGGTGGATGGTGAGTATGCTGTGTGTTCTATCTTTATCATCAACTTTGAGAAACAGAAAACTGATACTTAATTTTTATTAAACATGTGTACATTAAACCCTTACTCCTGAATTGGTTTTTCCCAAAGCAAAATAGTTATAGATTTTATAGGCAATATAAAGTTATAGATTTATAGCATGAGATGAACGACTAACCTACTGTAGCAGCAGCATCCAGATGCTCTGTAGCCGGACGGCTCAGCCCCTACCTCCCACACATATCGCACTTATAGGAATTAATCTTTAATTCCCTACATGTCCCACTAAGCCTGTCCACTGACTGTTATCCTGGTGGCTTCATGCCTCTCACAGGTCATGACATGGGCCACCCAGCAAGGGCTGTGACACAACTAGCTGCTATACCAAGTGGAAGGCAGGCCCTGTAGCATTAAATACATCTCCTACCCCCAGCAGAACAGGTAGCAGTTATCTGTTGCTAGCTGCTCATGTTCAAATGTCATCATTTTATCAGTCAGTGCCCTGCATGCTACACTTCAAAGGGAGATGCAAGTTTCCTTGAGACTAGATAAGGTTGGGAAAGGAGAGATGGGCTCTCAGCGTTTACCATGTGTTGCAGTGAGAACTCTGTCAAACGCACCTGCCTCATACCCTCTACTAGGAGACACCGTGTGAGAAATTGAAGTGCAATGCAGAGGTCTTACCAAATCTCTTGAATTACAACTATTAATAATGATCCTCCTTTAAAAAGGAGAAATTCCAGGACAAATGCTAAACTAGACTGAATGCTTGAACAATAGGCTAAAACCAGGATGCTCTAGGCAAATCAAGATGCATGTCTCCTTAACCTCGAATTGTCTTTGATTCCAGCATGTACAGCCAACCCCTGGATCTTTATGCTTTCTTCCGATTTCTCTTGAACCTGGCCCCTATTTTTAACTTTTACTGTATCCACGTTAGCCTGGATACTTGTTACAACATGGCTGTATTATTTATAACTATCTATGTATTGGTCTACGGCTCATTTCCTCCTTCTATCCATTCTCTTCATACCTACCATGGTTTTCTTCTCCAGAAACTTTTGTGTCTCATCACACCCTTGCTGAAAAAATGTTGTTGTTTTTTAAATATATCTTTATTGATTTCAGAGAGAGGATAGGAGAGGGAGAAAGAGAGATAGAAACATCAATGATGAGAGAGTCATTGATTGGCTGCCTCCTGCACGCTCCTGACTGGAGATCAAGCCCACAACCCAGGCATGTGCTCTGACCGGGAATCGAACCCTGATCGCCTGGATCCTAGGTCAATGCTCAACCGCTGAGCCAAGCCCAGCTGGACTGCTGAAAAAATGTTTAATGGCTCCTTATTACCTGCAGAGAAAATTCCAAACTTTGATTCCGAGTATGGTCTGTTCCTATTCTATACTTACAGATTCATTGTCATTCCTCCCTTGCACAGATTCTCCACTTCAGCTTGACTTGATCCCTCCCATTTCCTAAACACACGTGGCATTTGGCGTTTTCTGTCCATGCTTTTGTTCATGCTGTACCTCCACTTAGTCTTCCCAACCTGGACCTCACTTGTGAGATCTGACCTATGTCTTTAAGCCCAAGTAATATTTTCAAGAAACCTCTGATTCTCCACCTAGGAATATTCTCTTTCTCTTCTGAAGGTCTGCAGTGGTGTAGAACCTACTCTGATGGTGTAGGTTCAACTCTTTCATCTTTTGATACACGGCAATGCCATACAGCACCTTAGTCTGTGAACATGCTGCTGCTTAATAACTATTCATGGAGTGAATTAATAAATGAATGGCTAATAGATCCAAACTAAAGAGATAATGAGTGGAGTCTTCCCTCTAAAAAATATTTTTTACAATTTACTGGAAAGTATATTAATCAACCCAGGCTGCCATATCAAAATCACGAAGACAGGGTGGCCTACACAACAGACTTTATTTCTCACAGTTCTGGAGGCTGTGAAGTCCAAGCTCAAGGTGCCAGAGGATTCAATTCCTGGTGAGGACCTCCTTCCTGGCTTGCAGAGGGCCATGTTCTTGTGTCCTCACATTGTAGAGGGACAGAGAGAGGGAACTCTGGCCTCTCATTACAAGGACACTAATTATAAGGCCACTAATTATAAGGACACTAATCCCATCATGAGGAGACGCCTCTTATGACTTCATCTAAACCTAAATTACATCTCAAAGGTCCTACCTTTAAATACCATCACATTAGGGGGCTAGGACTTCAACAAATAAATTTTGGGGCAACACAAAAGTTCAGTACATAATGAGGACATTTAATCACAAGAAATGACTGAATTCCAACCTCTGTGTGGGAGGATCTTTTGAGTGAACTGGCATTTTGCTCTGTAAAAAACTATAAATAGGTTGATCCACCTTTTGTATAAGATCAACCTTGCTTATTAATCTTTGGGTCATCCATGAACACTAAATTCAATATCATGTCATTTTTATAACTCTGATTTCCACTAACAAATAAAGGTATAATGGATAAAGACATAAGGCGTGAATCGGCATTTGTGTCTCTGTGTCTGTCTCAAACTAAAAGATCCAAATCAAACTTATAACAGTGGCTTTTTATGGGGAAGACAGTGGCATTATAGGAGTATATCACCCTATGTGCTCCTGAATGGTTTTAATATTTTTGTAATGAGAATATTTTATGTATAATATGTGAAACAGAAAAATGATTTAAAAAAATTTTAAAGAATTCTTGGCCTACATGGCACTATGTGTATAAGATCTTGATGTGGCAGCTGCCTTCAAAGAGTTCCTACATAGCATTTCCCTTGAAATTCTCAAGAAATGAAAAGAATAAAAACTTGTATCAATGTATTTCCAATGATATCTCTATTTTTTCCCCAAAAAATCTTAGCCAAGTAAGAAAATAATCTATGGCTGTTTGAGAGTAAAAACATTTGAAAAGTAACTATACAGAAAAAAAAGAAAAGCATAGAAAAAGTGGAACTTGTGTGTCTTACAAATCATATAAACTCTTCACACAAAAAGAATTTACCATAAAAAAATTAATGGATTCATAGGCATAGATCTGAAAAACATTGTGACTAAAATCAGTAAAGCTATTAAAGTATTTAAATATTTAATTCTTTTAAGGATCAAGGAAGTGTTAACCATAAAACAAAATGAGAACATCTGGAAGGCAAAGAGGTGGAAAGATGGGAAATTAAAAAGCAAATGGAGTGTCGAGTGCTGCTGAGAGACCTCAGCAAATGGCTATCAACCCATTTCAAAATAAATACTGAGTTTGTGTAATTACAATGAGCCTGAATATGGGTTTAACATTTGTACAACTCCTGGGAAGTTGGGTGAGTCAGAAACATGAAACCAAAGCAAAGGGAGGGTACTGAAATATTATTTCCTGTTGCATTGTAGAACGGAGAAGAGAATAAATATACCGATTACTTGCATGGCCGGTTCCACGTCTGCTGTGGCTTCTTCCAACAGTGACAGCAGCTTGGCTGATATCTGATGCACGGATTCAATATTGCTAAACAAGCTATCCACGTCCAGCTGATCAATCTGGAGAAACACAAACACTGAGCAGCAGCTGATGGAGAGAGACGCACCGTATTTAGGATGTTATCTCTCCCTAAACACTAAGCGTTTCATACCCCAGCCCAGGGTGCTTTCATCGACCATTTCTGTAAACACCCTTCCGTAGGATTCCTAGGGGAAATGTGCAGTTTTTCATGCAAGAAATTGGGGTGGGTGCATCTGTTACCTCTGTCTTTTTATTTTAACCAAAGTTTTGTGAGTGGAGTGTACATCTACGTATTCCTATAAGAACTAGAGTGTGAAGAAGATGTGGGCCAGCTAACTGGTATTTTGTGAACTGCCCTCTAGGAGGGTATGTACCTGTGCATATGAATTTAGAATATTTACTGCTTACACAGCAGAAGTCAGGCCTTACTCTAGGCAAGTAACTATTTCCAAAGCTGTTTTAAAACCACAGATGTTTTCAAGCTGATGACAAGTAGATGTGCTGAGTTGCTTCCTGATTTTTTAAAAGAGAAATGTGAATAGAAATCTTTAACAAACATGTTCTGCTAATTGAAGATTCATCATACTTTGTTTCTTCATGTGCACTCTCAAAAACCAGTGTTATCATCCCTACATCTTGTAGCTGGTATTTGTAATAATTTACCTATTCATTCATCCACCTTTTCATTAAATATTTCCTGAGGATCTCCTATGTAGCAAGAATTGTAACAGTAGCCACACTCTGTGAGAGGCATTGGATGATCAGTGGGAGGATGCCCAACTATCTTAAACAATCTAAGTGGAGTGTTTTCTGATTTTGCTAGATCTTACTCAAATCTTTCTCTTCAGTTTAAGTCAGATCTTTCTTAATCAAACAGTGTCTACTTGGGTTATGAAAAGATTGGTACAAGCCCCACTGGGCTACCACAGGGGATAGGAGTAGATGCCTCTTACCCATGGTTTATTGTGCATGAGGTCGTAGGTGAAAAACCAAGTCATCAATAATCAAGTAATGGAGGTACTTCAAAGGGGAAAAGTAGAACTGCTGGTAAAAAACCCAGGTCAGCAAAAATTAGAGATCAGAGAGAGACAGAAAGTTGAGCTAAGGATCATAAAAAAAGAGGCTGAGAAATTAAGGGAAATTGGCAATACCAAATACAGAATAAGAGACAGACTTGGAGGAATTCTGAAAATGAGGTCCAACAATTGCAGGTTCTTTGGCATGCTCTCAGCATCAGTTTCATTGGGTGTGCTAGGTCTGTTTTGTGGGGAGGAAGGAGGCAGGCACTCATCCATTTATCCATTTATCCTGTCCTTTCTGACACTGGCCCATCCATCGTTCCCCGTACTGGACACAGACACTTATTTGAAAAGGATATTCTGTTATTGAGCACACAAGCGTTAGTTCCCATTGCACCTTGTTTAAAATTTGGTGACTGTGTCAGTTATTTCTTATGCAGTATGGTCTGGCTGTACACATTTCTTTCAACTATCTTGGGAAATTCCTCACCTTTCTGTCATCAATCTTGACCTAAAAAAAACACATCCAGTCTCATTTGTAATCAAATTCCATGTGCTTGTATGTAATATTTCAATATAGTACTATACAACTTTTTTCCTATTTTTATGTCTTCTGAAATTATCTTTATCTCTGTACTACATTAAACTGCAATCATTATTATATCTTAGGGTCTTTAACCCAGTATCTCTTAAAATGTTCCTTCGTTAAGCATTCACTTTAACAAAGATAAGGTATATGTGGCTCTCTTCTGCTTGAAATCTATGACATTTAATATTATACAAAAATCTGAAAAGCAGATAATGGTTATATGGCTCTTTTGTTAATATTAATTTTAAATGGCTCAAATGTCACATAGTTGAGATCACAAATTGAACTAATTATTTATTCTAAGGAATTGCCTTATGCATTGGTTATTAATTAAGTCATAAAAGTATACCTTTGCCCAGAGCAAAATGTTTTCCAAAAGTTGTGTATGAGTCAAATTTTGTAGGTTGAGTTATTTTAGATGTACTAGCAAAATATTTCTTAAAATCGTATTTTGAAATGAATCCTTCTAAAATGTGAAATTTCATCCCTAATTCACTTGCTTTATAAGACAAAAGACTAGATGTAATTCATACAGTGTACCCGATTATTATTTCATTTTGTTGTGGAAACTTTATTCTGAGGAACTAAAAATGCTTCATATTTATTATTTCATATATCATTACAACTTCTCTGTAAAATGTATAGAGTTTGAAGATAAAGAAACTCATGCAGAGTAAAGAAAGGTGTTATGCTTAAAATTATGAAGTTCAAAAAACAGCTAGAACTGGAAATTGACCTTTCAGTGCTATCCCCTAGTCCATTACCAGCAAATATTATTAATAGAATACTTTGCCATCTTTACTTGGATTTTTTTGGTTTGTTCCTGAGTTTTTCACTAAGTTGTCACTTCTGCATTTCCCAAGGTCAGAATCTTGCATATTTGTCTAATTTAGATTTTAAATTCATTTAGCAAGGATTTAATTCTATCTATCTCTATAATCTTAGCTCAATACAGCAAATACTAAATAACAAAAACATAGGTTTTAATTTCATTTCTATCTGAAAGACAGAAAAGATTAAAACATCGGTTGGCCTCGTTTCAACAGCCCATGTCACCACAGGCCCATGGGATTCTGTGAATCATAAAATGAATTCACATTCAATCACTGCTATGCCAAAGGACAAACAAAGGCCTGGTCCAAATAAGCTTTTAAAACTGGTAGATGATTTTATAATTATTGATATAAATTCAAGGAATCATTTAGGTACATTTATTAAACATTTACTAATAAGAAAAAATTCTCTAAGAGCTTAAATTGAGTTCAATTTTAAATGGATTAAAGATTCATTTTTTTTTTTGAAAGAAGATTTAATCTAGGCATACATTATTCTAAGCAAAGTCAGTATATAATAATTTAAATGTACAAAACAGAAAATTAAAGGTCAGTGGTTCTGGTGAGATTTTAATCTTTGCTTTACACATATATTTATCATAGGATCTATTTCAAATAGCAATTTCCCATTATATTTAAATAATTGCTGACCTTACTATTGCACGTATGCAAAACCTCCCAGGTAAAAATGTCTACATAAAGGAAAACATCTGTAAAACTTTGTCAACTCAGAGACTGTAATCATTGGTATAGAATCACTTTGCACCTGAAAAGCACCATACACTCCTGTTTTCAAAAACATTCCTTGCATTTACCTGCATTTACATCCTAGCCCAAGCCCTTCCCTTTTCTCACAAATGCTTTGCCTTCATATTAGTTTACAACGTTCTGCCCATCTGAAAAGGAATATGATGATAGTTTGTCTATTAGTTTCTCACATGTCTCTGCCTTATTGGTTGCATTTTAGGGGAAAGCCACAGCCCCCCAACTCTCTCTGATCTGGTGAAACTGTCAGTCATGATACCCTGCCCCCTACCTCACTCCCTACAGTGGCGGATCTGTGACAGAGATTGGCTTAGAACAGGCAGGTTTCCAAGCAGAGCCAATGAGACTCTTCACTGATTTTTAATAAATGGTCTTTGGGAAATAGAAAGGCCTGGATTGTAAGCCCTAATTATGTAAGTTTCTGTCTTCAGCAGTCATCTTTGTGCAGAGCTTGAGTGAGACAAAGTCAACAAAGAGAAGGAAGCTAAGCCTGACAACATCATCTTAGTTCCTGGATCTATCTCACTTAAAGCCTCACTACAGAGGCTGATAAAACGCCTTCTTATTTCACCTTGTTTAAATTTTATTTGTTACCTATAACCAATAAAGGACTGGTACACTTTCTTTATTTTTGGCCAAAATCTCACTTCCTTTAAGAAACCTTTCCTGCTCCCTTGATTAGAATTAACATCTCCCTCTTCTGACCTTCCGTGAGACTTGCTTCCTAGTACTTGGTGCTTATACTGAAGCCCATAGTATAAATCAGAGATATTATTAATTAACCTGTCTCTGTGTTAAGACTGTGAGATCCTCCCGGACATTTGTCTTTGTGCATTATTTGAATACAGTGCTGGGCCCACACCTACTCAATAAAAGTCTGACAATTTGAATTGAATTGAATCACTATCCTTCATATGAGCTATTTACTCTGTGGGAGCCATCAATAAAACAGTCTCTGTAATCACTCTATTGGGCCCTGAATAACAAGTATGCAGAGCTCAAAAGTGGTTTAAAGAAAGAAATCAAAATCACCTAATTGGATTGTTCAAAATATCACATTAAGTGAATGTTTTATAATTTTCTACTTAATTTTATCTACAAAGACAAACTGTTGTGCTCAGTTTGGCCATTAGTATACCTAGAAAATTTGCCGGGGCCAAACTTCCCCTTCAGTTTATACTTGCGAAATCCCTGTTTATTGTTTTCTGTTGAGTGAGCCCTGGGGCACTCGGCTTCACTGAGTGGCAGGGAGGAAATAAGCAAACGTTCTTAGTAAGTGTGTTATGTAGACCTCCAACCAAACACACCTTTAAAAGTAAACATTGAAAAGAAGTCTGGGAACAGTGTTTTCAATAAACAATTATCAAAAAGTCATTTATGTTTATTGTAGAAAATTAAAGATGGATAGGATAGGTAAATGAAAAGAAATACAATCACTTATAATTCTACCACACAGCAATAGAGACATATTTTAAAAAATTAAAAATAAAATTTGGGAGGAGAAACAAGATGGCGGCGTAGGTACCAGCTGCACCCACCGCCTCCCGCAACCACATCAAAATTACAACTAAAATACAGAACCTCCATCACTCAGAGCCTCCTGAAATCTGGCTGCACAGAAGCCCCACAACCAGGGAGCTGAAGAAGCATCGAGACCGGAAGGAGGGGCGCAGACACGGGCTGATTGGGGCTGAATTGCAGAGAAGCGGCTGCGGGCCCACACCCGGTGCCGAGGTTGAAACCCAGACGGGAATCTCAGCGGCAGTTTTCCAGGAGGAGGGAGGGGGTCCCAGCCCCACAGCAGGCCCCCAGTCCAGGGCTCCAGGCCGGGAAGAGACGTCCCCACAACTCTGGGCTGTGAAACCAGCGGGGACTGTCCCTGAGGGTCGCCGAGGCTGCGGGAGCCCCAGCAGCTCCTCTAAAGGGCCCGGCACGGACTCACTCGGACGCTCCCTCTGAGCCCAGCGCCGGGCAGCAGCCTGAAGGGACCTGGGACACTTGGGAGGAACTAACCTGCCTGAAATCCGGGCGAGAGCTGGAGGGGCGGCTTCCTCCCAGGCAGAAGGGCTGGCAGAGGCCATGGCTCCTTTGGCAAGTCCTCCCCGCACACAGCCGGCAGGCAGGCGCCATATTTGAATCGCCAGCACCTGACTTGTACCCTTGGCCCCGCCCTGTGATTCCTGGAGGCCCCGCCCCTCCCCACCTGCAGCTCATCCAGGCCATTTCCAGGGGCTTTTCTGTGCAAGTGGCCTCTCGAGCCTCATGCTTAGGACTTTCCTAAAATCTCTCAAACAAGCAGCAGTGGGTCCCATACAGCTTGATAAGCGGCCCCAGGCCTGGCACTAGCGGCAGCCTGCACTGGCTCATAGCTTGGCCTCTCCTGGACACCGCCAAGCCCAGCACAAGTAGCAGCCAACTACGGTTTGCCGTGTAGCTCATGCTGGGTGGCCCTGGGCAAGGCACTGGCACAGGCTGACTTTGCACCTCCCGGGAGGCCCCAGAGACAGTGCACCTGGTGGTCAGACTCGACCACGCTGGATTACAACCCTACCACATCCATGAGTGACACTCAAGGGGCGCACTTGGGGAACCAAAGCTCCACTGAAGTAAATCCTGCTCCACAGGGGTGTCTCCAGCACAGCAGCTCTTTGGCTGTAGTTGCAGCTGGTCCTCACAGCTGATTGGCCTGGGGGTCAATTCTTCCCAGTGACACCAACAGCAATCAAGGCTCAACTACAACAGGACAGTGCACACAGCCCACACAGGGGAGCGCCTAGAAGGCCCAGCTCAGGTGACTGGGGAGGCTGAGCCACTGGACCCTACAGGACACCTACTACACAAAGCCACTCTACAAATTCCAGGAGACATAGCAACTCTACCTAATACATAGAAACAAACACCTGGAAGCAGCTAAAATGTGGAGGCAAAGAAACATGTCACAAAGGAAAGAACAGAAGAAATCTCTAGAAGAGGAACTAAATGAAATAGATCCAAGCAAGCTAACAGATACAGAGTTCAGAATTCTGGTTATAAGGATGTTTAAGCAGATGGTTAGGGAAATAAGTGAGAAAATCGATAACATAATAAAGTACCAATTTGAAATGAAGGCTACAGGAGCTGAAATGAAGAATAATTTACAGGGGATCAACAGTAGAGTAGAGGATGCTGAGAATCAAATGAACAATTTGGAACGTGAGGAAACAAAAAACACCCAACCTGAAGAACAAAAAGAAAAAAGAATCCAGAAATATGAAAATAGTATAAGGAGCCTCTGGGACAACTTCAAGAGGCCCAACATTCGTATTATTGGGGTGCCAGAAGAGGCAGAAAGAGACCAAGGAATTGAAAACCTATTTGAAAAAATAATGACAGAAAACTTCCCCTACCTGGGGAAAGAAATTGACTTTCAAGTCCAGGAAGCACAGAGGGTCCCAAACAAGAGGAACCCAAAGAGGCCCACAGCAAGACACATCATAATTAAAATGCCAAAGGTTAAAGACAAAGAGAGAATCTTAAAAGCAGCAAGAGAAAAGCAATTAGTTACCTACAAGGGACCACCCATACGACTGTCAGCTGATTTCTCAACAGAAACGTTGCAGGCCAGAAGGGAGTGGCAAGAAATATTCAAAGTGATGAAAAACATGGAACTACAACCAAGATTGCTCTACCCAGCAAAGCTATCATTTGGAATTGAAGGTCAAATAAAGAGCTTCACAGATAAGAAAAAGCTAAAGGAGTTCATCACCACCAGACCAGCACTACAGGAAAAGTTGAAGGGTCTTCTTTAAGAAGAAGCTAATGAACAAAAGAACCTGATGAACTAAATAGATCCAGAGACATTGAGACATGCAACAGACGATCATATTTCAGAGGAAAGAGGGAAAGGGGGTGGAGGGTGGGAAGAGATTAACCAAAGAAGTTATATGCATATATGCATAACCCATGGACAGTCAATAACAGGGTGAAGGCCTGGGGAGGGGGTGGGAGCGAAGTGGCGGGGGTCAGTTGCGGGGGAAAATGGTATACCTGTAATACTCTCAACAATAAAGATAAATTTAAAAAAAAAAATTGGGGTGTGTTTTTTAACAGCATAGTATAGACATATTTTCTTGTCATTAACTTTCCTCAATTGCACCATTTTTAATATCCACATTATGTAGAAATACTGTAGTCTACTTAACCAAATCTTTGAAATCTAGGTAGTCATTTTCACTATTATAAGCAGCTCTCCCGGTTAAAACTATGTTCACACCCATGATTATTTCCTCATGATAAATTTCATAAGTGTAATTACTAGTTAAAATCATTAGTATTTCTCAAGGCTTTTAACAAGTCTGGCGAATTATAGTAGCAATTAGAAACATTGTCTTTCTTCTAGAAAACAATGAATTAAAAACCCTCAGTTGGATATTACTGCTCTGACCTCAATTTGGAAATATATTTTTAGGCTTCTGATTTGACAATCAAAATCATACAACTTTAAAATTCCAGATATATATACAGGACATGTATATGACTATAGAAAACAGTAGAAAATAAATCGCATCACTTCTGAGTGCCATGGTGATTGCCACCAACAAAATGCTTCTCTGGAAATTGTTTCTAAAAAAGACTTCAGTGTTTTTATTTGGTGTGGCTTGGCAGTAAATCTAGGTTTAGCATAGGGTCCAATTCTGGACCCATATTAGAATTGATGTAAGGGAAATCCACCTTGGATACCATCTGACTCAGTCTAGCAGAACTACACCTTCCAGAAGGCAGTTCCATTATGGTGGAATGGAATACACAGTCCCTAGTGGAATTGCCTTCTAGGAGGGGTATATTGCACAGCATATGAGGCCTGGCTGCATTCCCTATGTTAGTGTG
Organism: Miniopterus schreibersii; assembly: GCF_964146895.1. Classification (NCBI taxonomy): domain Eukaryota; kingdom Metazoa; phylum Chordata; class Mammalia; order Chiroptera; family Miniopteridae; genus Miniopterus; species Miniopterus schreibersii. The sequence goes on along the minus strand of NC_138101.1, from coordinate 64,953,837 downwards.
CTCCATTATTGATGTTGAAGCTGTGTACGTCCAGTGATATGAAGACTGTAACTATACCAAGTAAGGCAAGAGTGGCAGAAAGTTGAAAAGGCATTTTAAAAACACTGCAAGAAGCGTAGACCCATTGGGCATATTCTGAGAGGGAGGAACCAGGTCTTGTTTAATTTTTTAGGGAGGCGACTGAGAAGGGGAATCGCAGCAAGTGGGAAAAGATGTTGGCAGAAGGCCCTGGCAACTGCAGGGCTAGAATAATTATCCAGTTACTATGGCATTTACTCAGTTGGCTTCTAGATTGCGAAGCTTTTCAGGGTAAACTAGCCATTATTTCATCAGGTTTCACAGAACTACTGATTTGTATGTGTAAAAATTCCTGCTCTGAAACTAGATTCTTAACTGGCTAATTAAGTCAAACTACAAGTTGAATCAATATCACTGCTAGACAGCAAGTCCTTTAATTAATCTTGCGGCTAAATGTCCAAGTTACCTGATAACTGCCCGGAAAAGTTCCAGGCCAGGGAGACACTAATGAGGACAGACTTATATCACTGCAGAAATGTCAATCTCCTGACAGAAAGTAAAGCTGGGACTCTGGGACAGACGCCTCAGTATGTGTAAGAGGCAGAGCATAGCCAGCAGATGTGAATCAAGGCCAGGCCAGGCCAGACGCTGTGGTCAGATTTGAGAAATTCCCAAGGTCTCTGAGAAGGAGGATTGAGAAATCCATCCTAAAGTTTATTTGACTAATAATACAAAAGTAAAGCCCTTCTATTGATATCCTTGGATGAAAGGTAGATAGCTGACCAAGGGTCCTTGCCTTTGTTTCTCTTACCTGCCTTGACACGGGGAGAGGCAGAAAAGAAGTTACTTGGTGGTTGGAGATGGTATACAGTTTTGCTACCCTTTCCTCCTTAGAATTTTATAGAAAATGCTCAGAGGACAATTAGTACTGTTAGGAATAGACTTCTGAGCTGAAGATCCAGCACATTTTGTGATCCTTTAGAAATTCTAAAAAAATAGAAATAGAAAATAAACATGTTATATTGCCAAAACACAGGAGAAAGTAATCTGGAAACTGGAACAACCAGTGAGATTATGAGAAAAAATAGGTAAATTTTTAGTGCATCCAAGTCAACCAAAAAATTATATTTGAGGGCTCTAGGCTGAGCACAATTAATAAGATAAGCATTTTTGTGCTTTGATCGCTTGAGCACTTAATGTCCGTGTGAGTGTATGTATGTGTGTACATGTGTGAGTTTATTCTTTCTTTTTTCTGCATACTCAAACTCAGATCTTATTAGGTATAAAAACCAGCCAAAAGCCAACCATCTAAATAAATGAAACTCTTCACCTTTTCAACAGGGCATCTATTTCCTTTAGATCAATATCTGAAAGAATCAACTGATATTAGAAATTGCTTGCTCAACATTTACCAATAATTTTTCCATTTTGTAACACAATTTACAAAATTCTAATTTTTAATAATACAACCAAAGACTAGGAAAGTCCTGGACTCACTAAAAATAATTTTGAAAAGGTAGGAGAGACTTTTGAAAGAAAAAAACATTTGCTTGAAATTATAAATTCAGGAAGAAAGGAGGAGTGAGACAAAAGTGTGAAAAAAAAAGATGGGCTGGGCAGGCATGTAATGGTGGCTGGTATAAAGCAGGAACTAGGGACAGGACTGTATGACAGGGAGCGGAGCCCCAGGAAGTTTATCTGTGCCCTAAATTCCAGAGGTTCTCAGGGTGTAGTCATCCCACTGCTGGCATTCCCATACCATCTGCCCCAGGAAACCTCACTCCGACCACCATATCTGCATTAATCATGACACTGCTCGACATTTTCACCCGTTTTCCATCCCAAACTCATAAAGCTGGAACTTCTGGCAAGGGGTCTCCTGGCCTTGCCTCTCACACGTATCTTGCCTTATCTCCAGCGCCTTGGTGCTCCAGGAACATACCTGCTACTGCATATCAGGTTTCCTTCCTCAGGCTATCTCCTTGGAACCCAGTAATGAGAGCAAAAGTACAACAGAAGGTTAAAATCAAACACTTCCTGCCTCAATTTCACTTGGAGTGTTGATTTCTTAAGATATCACATTCCAAAGTGACAGGAGATGGTTTGCCGTGTGCAGAACTGAAAAAAGCAAATCTCAGTGAACTGCTTCAAAATCGCCTATGTGGACCTCCTGCCTGAGAAACCAGAGCATTGCAGCAAAATGCTATGAGGAGTGTAAATAAACTTCATGGTGGGGAAACACTGGCCGTAGCAAAGCGGTGGCCAACTTGGGATGAGCTTGCACCCCCTCAGGCTTTTGGGACAAACGATGCGTGAATGTTTCCCATGGACCAGATGTGGACCCTAGCGGGGAGGGAGCTGGTGCGAGCTGAAGGGCAGAATGTGGAGTTAAACCCTGATGCCTAGGCGCTCAGGAAAGAGTCACAAGCCACCACCTGGAACAGAGGTGCAGTGTGGATAGAGTAACGATCAGGAGAGAATGTTCCTCCCGACCCCATCCTCCTACCCCCATCAGCACTGTCGCGGAATTTACACACACACGCACACACACACACACCCTAGGGAAGCACCCATAAGGGGGTTACAGTATTACATTTGCAAGGCCCACAGGATGTAAAGACAGTCTATGATGGCACCAGTCCAAGAGGACCTACCCTCTGCCTCAACTTGCCTCCTGCCCATTGTCCCAGGGGTCAGAAGCTGGCCGGTGACCTGGTGCTTGGGGATGAGCAGCAGCAGCAGGAGAAAGAGGAAGAAGCCACCCACATTCCCTTCTCCCCCTGCAGGTTTCCCGGTGAGGCAGGCCTGGCTGGAGGAGAGTTGATGCCCAGGTCAGAGTACAGATTAATATCTGGGACTGATACTCTAATTTCTGTAATGAGACTGTGTCTGTCTTAAGGTCTATTATGTAAGAGAAGAAAGTCATGGGCCTGCGAGAGTTTTCATCCGGAGGCTGGACAGTATTTCCCCACCATGAAGTTTATTTATGCTCCTCATGGCATTACGCCGCACTCCGAATCCTGAGACCACACAGAAAGAGGAAGGAAGCGAGACTGAGTGTTGATTTAAAAAATCAGAGCCAGTCCCCAAATTTTTAAATTGCTTGTAATTTCTCACTTCCCTCCCTTTTGAGAAACCACCCCTTTGTTAGGAACCCAAGGTGCCCAGCCCAGTGTCCTTAGGCCACCTGAGCTCCAGAAGAGACTTTCACATTCAGTAGAGTTTGGATTTCACAGGGTTCACCCAGAATGATGGAAACAAGTATGCGCCTCGGAGAGGGGGGCAGGTCATTGGGCATTCCATGTATGAACTGTGCCAGCAAATTCTAGACTCCAAATCTCAGGGTCACCCAAGGTCACTCCTCTGTCACCCTGACCTCAGCTACCGCTTGCTTAACCACACAATCTCCAACACTCAGAGAACCTTCTTTGTTACCCCCTGAAAAGCTATTTGCACTTTGTGCCTCTGAAAAAACTTTAAAATTCATCTTTACTCTCTATTCCCCAAGTTAACTTACCTAATACTTTCAGTTTTCTAAAAATGTGTTCTATGGGGTTTGCAACACAATGACCACCTCTCCCCTTTTAAACATCCAGTTCCTTCCAGAGAAGGCCTCAAACTCCTCACACTGGCAGTTTTGTCTGGCCAAGACCCTGTCTTTCTCCAATTATTTTTATTGAGCCATCTTATTTTTACAAGAACCATCTGCTCCAACCAAAAGGAATGGCTCGTTCTCAGACTTGCCACACGCCAGCTCGCTCACCACCTTGGCTCTTGCGGTTCTCTGCTTGGGCTCTGGCACTGCTGTCCTGACCCTGCCTTTGCCAAACCAGTGTTCACCGGGGCAAAGTCTCTCCTTTCTCCTAGGCCTCCCAGACCACTTACCCACTTGTGTCATTCATAAACAAGCAAAAATTATCTCTGCTCATGTCCCAGACACTGTAGTAGGTGCTGGGGACTGGGGATATTGCAGTGAAAAAAAACGAGACAAAAATCTGTGTTTCATAACGGAGACAAATAAATGAGATAAATAAGTAAAATCTATAATATGTAAATATATGGTGAGATGTGGTAGGGATAAAATTCAGTAGGGAAGGGGGTAGGGAATTTGGAGGAAGCTGCAGCACTGGGGGTGCTCACCCACATCCCCTTGGTACTAAATGTTCTTGTGCGCGCCAAAGGCCTTCTGCTAAGCAGATTTGATTTTCTATTTAAAGGCGTTCTCTGACCACAGGGTAGCCGAGAGTGTCAGGAATGAACACTGCTGGGAGAAACCTTCACCCAGTGTCTAACAAGCATTGGTGGATGAATACCCCTCACGTGGGACTGCTCGAAGGTGCCTTCTTTATAGTGTCCTAGGGCTCCCAGTGGGATATCAGCTTCAGCTGGAGGAGTAATGTGCTCATGAATGTACCCTATAGTGTCTTCCTTTCCTTCTCTGTCTCATTTCCCCATTTCTTTACTCTTGTTCCAGGGGATCATCGCCCAAATAAATGACTTGCTCTAAAACGTTTTTATCTGGATCTGCTTACAACCCAGTATAAGATAGGATGAGGCAGTCAAGGAATGTTTAGCTCGGTAAAGGCTTGAAGGGGGCGAAGGAACAAGCTGAGAAGGTGTCTTGGGGAGGAGCAGTCAAGGCAAAGAAAACAGCAGAGCGAAGGCCTTGAAACTAGTGCTCGTGGCTTGTCCACAGAACACTGAGAAGGCCAGAAGGCAGGAACAGGCGAGGTCGGAGAGAGCGAGGGACCAGCTCATGCTGGAGCTCGTAGATCATCATGAGAATGTTAGGTTTTCATCAGAGTAACATGAGAAGCCATTGGAAGGTATTGAGTAGAAGAGGGACATGACCTGACATATTTTAAAAAGAATCACTCTGGCATGAAAGCAGATCAGATTCTCAACAGAGTGAATGTAGACAAAGGAGAGAAGAGGGCCACAGACTGAGCGAGCCCTGATCTGCTTGAGTGTTTAGAGATAAAATCAACCAGCAAAGGAGACTGAGAAGGAGCAGTTGGAGCGGTCGGAGGGAAGCCAGGTATACGGAGTCCTGGATGGCAGGGAAGGAAGTTGTTCTTTCAAATGCTGTTAACAGGTCAGGAAAGCGAGGGCCTCTTTCTGCTAATGCCTGAAGCAATTGTTTGCTGCATAACTAATTAGCATAGCTAATCATGAACTGCCTTCTGTCACCATCATTTCTGGCATCTCCTTGAAATACATCTTTGATTGTTATTTGGCTTTTTATGTGTTCATGTGTCATTTTCTTGACCAGATTATAAACTCTTCTCGGGGAGGACTATGACATAAATTTCCTTGATTCCCACACAGAACTCAGCAGAGGGCATTGCACGTAATAGACGCTTGACAAACATTTAATCTTTTAATTTGCATATTCCACTGAAATATCACATTCTTCATGAAATATTGCCTAGTTAATCTGTCTGGAAGTGATCTGTCCCTTCTGTGAACTCTAGTTTTAGAACTTATCTTCTGCACTTAACAATTATTGCTTTGCATTACAAGTTATCTTTTCCTAGCTGTGAGTCTCGTCACCTCTAACTAGGAATTCATAATCTTTTGATGGCAAGATGTGAGTTTCATGTGTTTTTATACACTCTAAATAGCTTACAATGAATTAATGAACTCATGTAATCTTAAACCTTGTCTGTATCTAAAGTGCCTTAAATAAGTGCTTATTAATAAATACTTGTGCCCGGCCAGGTGTGACTCAGCTGTTGAGCGTCGACCTAGGATCCAGGTGATCGGGGTTTGATTCCCAGTCAGGGCACATGCCCGGGTTGCGGGCTCCATCCCCAGTCAGGGGCGTGCAGGAGGCAGCTGATCGATGACTCATCATTAATGTTTCAATCTCTCTCTCTCCCTCTCCTTTCCTCTCTCTGAAATCAATAAAGATATATTTAATAAATAAATAAATAATAAATAAATAAATACTTGTTTCCCCAATATGTGCTTTCTTTCTGACCCAGAATTTAATCTTTGGAGTCAGATTTCTCGCCCTGCACTGATATGACAACCATGTTGCTCTACAGCTAAGGAAAGCTGCCATTCCATTAGAGAGGTTTACAACATCATTAAAATAACCACAGCCACTGAAATTTGTTGTTGATTTTCACAAACAAAAGTAAATTAAAATAGTGATTTATGTATCTCAGTTCCAAGAAGGAAGTGATGAGACAAGGTCATGTGACTCAGGCTACAGGCATGCCTTTCTCAGATATTAAAATAGATTTGTATATGACATTGCTCTTTTTCAATTCTGGCCATTCCAACCCCTGCACTAAGCTGAAAAATGCATTCATTTATCTCCTCATTTGGCCCAGCAGGTTTTGATCTGGACTATAGCTTATAAAAATTAGAGAAAAATGAAGTTGTCCCAAAACAGAGCATATGAAGCCCTTATGAATGGAACATCATGGAGGAGAGTTTCCAGCAATACAAGGGTAAAAAAAGAGATCTTTCAGTTGTTGAGCTGAAGCTTTCTAAACAAGCAAAGGTATGAGATTCCTACCTGCAAATAGAAGTTTCACATGCTAGAATATTGATGTGTCACTTCCATACCCAACTAAACGTGAATCCAATTTGACAGCAAACTTCATGTTTTCCAAGATGACAAAACAGAAATGTCCTCTCAGGGGAAATGGGAAAGTAACTGAAGAGCAATGACTTGGTGTCAGCACTTAATAAAGAGGTTAGTTAAAGATGATATATTGTGATTGGCAGCACCATTACTTGTGTGATTTTTATTTTTAAATTTAACATTTTACAACTATAATCTCCAACACATAAGAACTACCCTTATTAATAAACATTTTAAAAAGTAAAGAAAACTTCGTTGAGATTTTTTTCCTGACTCTGCCAATGTGACTTCAAGTATCTGACCTTATCATGGAGGAACAATTGCTGAGATCATGCAATATGTTCTAGAATTCCACATAGAAGGTGAAATTAGTCTTTTATTTAAAAAAGCACAGAGTTCTAACCTGGCCATATAACCATGGAATTCTTCATTGTGATGTAATCTTACTAACCATAAAAATTAATAGTTTTAAAGGATTGAAGAATATATACGTCAATGTTTAAATCAGACTTCTAGCTAAAGCTTCCCAGGGGTCAGAAAACAGAGCACAAACAGGAATTCTGGCCACTATATTAAATAAAAATCTGAGAAATCAAAGCAATTCTTGCCAACTATAACTGAGATACAGGGAACAACAAATGACTCAGAAGAAACACACTTGGATAGAGGTGTTAGCTAATGCTATGGTAGTAATTGTAGCTTTTGTTTTCATGTTTTCAGCCTGGCTTTGATCTCTGCACTCATGAATTCTCTGCAGTCCTGAGACTGAGGAGTTTGACCTCAGGAACTGCTGGACTCTACAGGGGAAGAGACTAGACTAAGAGGAAGGTGGAAGTAGAGACAGGGACATAGTTGGCTTTCCCCTGGTTTGCTTTACAATCTAGAGGATTTCTGGTATTCTATGAATAACACGAGAAAGAGTTAAAATACACAGGAGATTATTATACACTATGAAGTTTCTTCTAAACAACCCATTGGGTATCTTTACACTAAAAATGTAGTGTGTACCTCTCCGAAATCACAATGAGAAGAGAATTAATTAGAAAGTTTGGAAGAGTAAACAAGGTAAAGAAAGGAAAATTTTTTTATCCTTGTACATAAAATGCTATCATAGAAATGCAAATTAAAACAACAATAAAATACGAATATACATTGTTTTTTCAACTAAATGAACTGAACACTTATGTCCACAAAATCCTGCAAGTAGATGTTTATAGCAGCTTTTTTTCATAATTTCCAAAACTCTGAAGCAACCATGATGCCCTTCAGTAGGTCAACGGATAAATAAATTGTGGTCCATCCAGGCAATGGGCTATCTTTAGTCACGAGAAGGAAATGAGCTATCAAGCCATGAAAAAACACGGACTATCTTATATGCATATTACTAAGTGAAAGAAGCCAGTCTGAGAAGGCTACGATTCCAACTATATGACAATCTAGAAAAGGCAAACTATGGTGACAGTAAAAAGACCAGGGTTAGTGGCGAGGGAGGGATGAACAGGGGCAGCACAAAGGATTTTTAGGGTGTGAAACTACCATAACAATGGATCCATGTTATGATACATCTGTCAAAACCCATAAAAAGAACAACACACCAAGGGTGAACCTATGGACTCTGGGTGATAATGATGTGTCAATGGAGGCTCATCCGTTGTAACAAATTTAACACTGGGGGTGTTGGTATGGGGGAGGTGGTGCATGTGTGAGGCCAGGGAGTATAAGGGAAATCTCTGTATTTTGCCTCTCAACTTTACTGTGAACCTAAAAGTACTTTAAAAAAAGAAGGTCTTAAAGGAGTAACTGGGTGATAGGAAAAAAAACCCCGAGAGAGAAAATTGCATAGTTGTCTATTAAGCAAAAATGAATGACTATTATTTCTGACAACAGTAAAAGTCTTTTAGTGAAGGTGACAGTTAGAGAAGACAATTTTGACAAGAGTCTTTCTGTGACACTTAAAAATTCGTGACAGAGATATTTGATCACCCATGCTTTTTCCTATTTGTTATACAGGCAAAGTTTTAGTAAATAGCTTTGAGAAGCCAGATTTACCATCAATCTATCTATGTATCTATCTATAAATGAAAGCTGGGTGTATTTTAATAATTACTAGATGTAATGTTTCTGTCTTGGTTCTTTTATCTTGTATTTCAGTGAACATTCATAACTGTAATTCTGTCCTTTGTTCAGGGAGAATAGAAAATTTTCATTACATTTCATTGTCTGAATTTCTTTGTATGGAGAAGTGGGAGTCTGAAAGCTGGGCTGGGAGGGGAGATGCAGACAGAACTGAGAGTAATTCAGAGAGCGCATCCAAGGAGCCAAGCCGGCAGTCCAGAGGGGCTGTTGCACAGCCGCTGGGCACTAGCTGCTGTGAGTCACCCAGCAGGGCAGCCAGGGGAGGGACACTGACATAAAGCCCAGCTTTGAGGTTCAGTACAGATCAGGAAACTCCCAAGCAGAAACCCTGTAAGGGAGAGCAGGAAATGAAAGATGAGAGATTCCCCAAATGTGTACTGAAGCTACGGTCCCTTTATATAGAACAGCAATGGGCTCCCTCTGGTGAGGAGGGTGCCATTTGAAACACAGAAAACTCCAAAGGGATATAAAAATTATTTACTGGGACACTACTCAGCCATGAGACAAGGTGAAATACTGCCTGCCATTTGTGACAACGTGGATGGATCCTGAGACTATTGTGCTAAGCGAAATAAGTCAGAAAAAGCCAAGAACCATATGATCTCACTCATATGCGGTACATAAAACTGAAACAGCAAATAAACAAACAAGAAAAACAAGCAAGCAGAAACCCATCGACACAAACAACAGGATGGTGGCTTCCAGAGGAAAGCAGGGTGAGGGAGTAGTAAGGTAAAAGGGGTCAAATATATGGGGACTGAAGAGGATTTGACTTTGGGTGGTGGGCACACAATGCCATACACAGATGAGGTGTCATAGAATTGTACATTTGAAACCTACATAACTTTATTAATCAATATCACTCCAATAAATTTAATTTAAAAAGAAAATACTGTTTTTGATCTATGGTTGGTTGAATTTGCAGATATAAGGCCCAAGACTATGGAGGGCTGACTATATGTTTATGGAAAAAAATCCACATGTAAGTGGTCCATAACCATCTTTGTGTTATATGCAGATTTTCATGGTATTACAGTATTTGAACACTGGTTTCATTGTTAAAAGAGAGTTACATTCCCCTCCTCTCTGTCTCCTTTCAAGGCAGTTTGATCTACACTGTGCTGTCAGGGTTCGGTGAACCATCCTCACTGTGCTCTGGAACTGCTGAGCCCCCCTCAAGCTTCTCTATCCAGGTTGATATGATAGTTTAAGCTACAGCCCCTCCACTGGAGTCGGGGCAGGAGCAGGAAGCTCAGTGCCCTGGGCCCTGTGGTCCCCTGCTCTCCCTTGCCCCTTTGAGAAAGGGATTTGTTCCCCCTAATTTCCTCTCTTTCGTGTTCCCCTGTACCCAGGCTTCCTTCCCACAGCCTGGACCCTGAGAAAGAAGGTTGGTAGGATGTCAATACAGTGTGCTATTTGTCACATGTGTCACTCAGAACAATCGCTAGACATCATTCCTGCCCTCATGACACTGCAACACCCCACTGCTAACCGAGACTTGCATGGCACCACTGGTGGGCACCATTTTCCATCTCGGGGCTTTGCATTCAGAGAGAGCATTAAACTGTTCTCAAATTTAGGGTCTCTCGATAAATAAAAGAAAACATGTTTCCACTTAAATTAATATTTATAATTTATGGTTAAAAATAAAACATAAATATATTCTTCAGAGGAAAGAGGTTTCATAATGGTATGTTTGGTATGATTCCAATTTCACAAAATATTTGGGTATGTGTGTATATGCCCAGACAACAAACCAGAATATTTACAGTGTTTATTTCTAAGTCGTGCAGCTAGTGTTAATTTTTTGGGGTGTATCTTTCTAATAAATTTTTTTTTTTACAAAATTGTGGCCCTATTGTGCATCTAAATTTTAACAAAAAATTCCTATTGAGCTCTTGTCAGTACAAAGTCATAGATTATTTTTGCCCTTTTTATCAGAAAACACAAGATTTCAAGGATAATACACAGATCAAACATGAAGAAATCCAAAATAAATACCTGTAATATTATATATATAAATTATATATATAGCAGTTGCAGATTGTTCCCATGGTTACATGAAAACTGTATGTATTAATTTCTATATTTTGACACCAACCGATGACAGTTGATTTGTGTGCAAATGTGCATTCAAACATATATACTTATAAATAGAATACCCTTGGAAGGGTGAAAAGAAGCTGGTAGTGGTCTTTGCCTCTGGAGAAGGAAATTGGGCAGCTATAAGATGCTATCATCTCCTTGAAACTTTTGGTACTTTTGTGTTATGTGAATTTTAGAAATTAAAAAATAATAATTAAAAGAAAGAAAAAAAATATGTAAATTCCTCCTTTTTGTTTGTTTTGTTTTATTTCCCAATCAGCTTTTGGCCCTTTCCTTACCCGTAAAACCCTTTTCCACCGTTAGATTAGATTGATATGATTTTTGTTTATTTTGACTTACTGCCAAAAACGTAGTCTCTCCTAATTGTCCTGCTTGGATAATAAATAACTAGAACCTGTTTTCCCACTAAATGTTTCAACACCGAATGTTGCGGAAAACTTTTGCCTTCTTTGCAAAACGTCTCACAATGCTGCTATTAAAGACGTTGTAACCGCTGAGTTTAGCCCTGCTTTCAGGTGGATGAAGGTTTGTTTACAGAAAAGCCTTGAATTAAGATTAAGTTTTGTAACAGAACAGTTATCAGTCAAGCTCTGGCTCTAGACGTTTATTTGCACACTGATTCATTCACGCAGGTTCCCTCAGATAAGCTCAGTGCTTTTCTCAGTTTTCAGCTTCCTTCTTCTAATTGTCGCTCTCATAAACTGGCTTGTTTCTTCTGGGCGTGAAAAGACATGGAGGCAACACAGTGGAGCAAGACAGTCTTTTCAGCAACAGCAAAGACATGCACAGAGAAAAGGCCTGGGTCAGATGACCTCCCAAAGTCTTTCCCAGCCTCACCTGTACATGTAAAATATTTACTTACAGGGTCTCCGGTTTAGCTAAGCATGGTTTGCAGATTGTTCCCATGGTTACATGAAAACTGTATGTATTAATTTATATATTTTAACACTAACTGATGACAGTTGACTTGTGTGCAAAGACCATGGTGTTTAAACAGTTAGGAGGGAAGTGAGCACACGAAGGAGCTAATGAACATTTTAAAGGTGGGAAAGTAAATGATCTGGCGGCAGCAATTAACTACCTCAGCACTCATATGAATGTGTATAACAGTCATATGAGTTCTGGAGCATTTATTTACTTAATCAAAGGTTAAGAGCATTAAGAAGTGGGGGAAAAGCGGATGTGAGGTGAGAACTCTGAGAAACCTTAAAATAATTGCTATTACAACATTAGCAGAGGGGACAAATAGACTATTGGACTGAAACTAATTCCTCAGTGAGGAGACAGAGTATTGGAAGATAGCCAAGCACAGAAGTGTCAGATATGACAGATCAACAAGCTACAATCTTAATAGAATAACAAAGGAAACATGAGTTAGAATTCTGAGAACTGTAATTCAAAGCATTGAGAGCAAAAGTTAAACCTGCCAACTAAATAAACTACATGTAGTCATAATGGAAATGTTTTGTTTTACATGGTCTGAAACACAAATTCTGAGGATTGCTTAAAAGAGGTACATAGGAAGCAAAAAAAATAAGAAACACAACAAAAACAAAAATTAGAGAACATATATGAGTATAGCTCAGTAATGGCATTTATATTGATGGGGCAAGTCTAATTCACCTGTGTAGTAGGTGGTTTAAAATTGAGAACATTTTTATACTGAATAAACTTCTTATTCTATTTGATATAAAAATCAGTTATGAATTGAAAGGGAGACATTTTCTTATACATTTAGTCTTTTTTATACTGATCATTAACTCGTCATGTGGGGTAAATTTTTGGTAAAATGTGCTTGCTTTGAAACGTGTCTTAGTCACATATGCTTTTATACATATTAAATATTTTATATTCAAGTTAAAAAGAGAAAGGAATAAAGAGAGAATATAGACAATTCTTTATGTTTTTGTTTTTTAAGATAGCAGACAGGGAAGATGGGAATGATCCAGTAGGGAGAGTAAAATCAGTTACGCAGGAGAGAAAGGACCCTGGCAGGAATGAGATCCTTGAGTGAGCCTGAGGGGATAGGTTAGGAGAGAGGTTATCCTAAAGGTAGCCAGGCTATATAGGTAGAGATTCAGGTAGGTTGGTAGATTTGGTATTGAGGGTGTGTTCATTTTCTGACCGCGTCTATTTTCTCAATGAAATGATGGGAAAGGACATTCGCTGAGAGTTAGGAGATAAGGAGAGTGAGGTGTGAGGAGAAAGAAGGGAAAGAATCCCTTCTGAGACTTACTAGGGGCCCCACTTGAAGAAAATGGCCATGAGTTTTAGAAGAGATTGGTTCAGATGTACAGGTATAAGCAGAACATTGAACTTCATCAAGGCTTTTTCAGGCAAGTATATGGAGAGAGAGGAAAGGGAATTGAGTTCATCTGCCAGGAGTAATTACAATGAAGAACTCATGGAAACTAACCCAGGTGTGGGCTTGATGAACAGTGAAAACGAAGGTGGAGCTGAGATCAGTAGCTTGGACGTCCTGGTGGCATCAAAAATTTTCAGAGACAGGGTTCCAGTGAGAGTGGACTGTACATGAGGATGTGTGGGTTGGAGAACAGTAAGCCTGAAATTCTGATTTTGAGAAGGTGAAGTTATTGGTCATGGCAGTTCCAGGGTCTAGGGTATGGCCCTGGAGTGAGTGGCTGAGATGAGTTTGAGGAAAGATGACTGGACATGAGCAAGGCAAAGAACTGAGTGAGAGGCTCAGAGGCTGTGTGGACCATTTGCCTGAACATTGAAATCAATTAAAATTTATATCTGAATTATAGAGAGGGAAGAGGGAGAAGGAAGAAAGGAAAGAAAGAGAGAGAGAAGAAGAGATGGAAACAGTGGGCGAGGTTCTAAATTTTTCAAAGACTAGAAGTGACTGGTGGGATTGCAACATAAGGGAGGGTAGATAAATCTCTTAATATTTTAAGAGATATGTAAAGGAAAATGTTGATAAGCATTAATATCTGCCAGAATAGAGGCTATATCAGATGCAGCTAGTTTGTATTTAATAAAAGACAACACACCAAAATGATTTTATATAGTTAGCAAGGAAACTGGAAAGCAAATATTGACCATGACTTTGAATGTTATTTCTACTCATACAGAATTAATAAGAAATTTCCAAATTCAGGATGTTGCGTTTACCTTCTAACTTGAGAACTGTGAGAGGATTAAGTGATTATACTAATGAAGTGTTTGGCAGAGGACCTGACCAACAGTAAATACCTAATAAAAGGTCACGAGGGGGTAAAACTAAAGGTGACTTTCTATGAAGGAGAAATTCCAAGTCTGCTTTGACACTTTTTAAAATACATTGTTTTAAACCCCAAACCAACTTTTATAATAAAGATCACCTTGATCTACACTGGTTTGCCCAATTTGTACTGCAGATACTTTTTCTAATATTTTTGAGAAGAGTCTTTTGTTAAAATATATAAACTCTGCTCTGGATATTAAATACTGAGGGGAAGATGTAATAATTGATGTTGGAACAACAGCCTAGCAGTGTTTTTATAATTATGGGCACATATTAAGATGCCAAACCCAGGATCCATAAAGCTGAATATATTTAATCATCTAAATATGGCAAAAACAAATGAATAACCCTTAAACAAGGTTTGTACTTTTTAATCTTAAGCAAGGTTAGAAGGCAAAAGACAAACAGAAAATTAGTTGCAACATGTGGGATGAAAAAGAATATTAATTAAAAAAAGGCTTTGGAAAACAATAAGAAAAAGACAAACCATAATTTCTCTAAAGAGCAAAAGACATGCTATGAATAGGGATTGAAAATAGAAATGGCTAATGAATATGTAGGAAGATATTTCTCAGGGGGAATCGAAAGGACCTGGTCTTCATTGTTCATAAAACCAGTAAGGCCCAGCTTTAAAGAGGAGGCAGAGAAGCAGCCCTCCCCATCACTGTTCATGGGAATGAAAATTAAAACAGTATTGGCTTTTGGGATGTCGGTTGGCAATTTTTATCAAAATCCTAAATATAGATACTCTTTGGCCTAGCAATTCCACTTTTAGGAATTTATTCTAAGGAGATAAGGTGGCAGCACTCAAAGCATAGTGTGCCTCAGCATCCGCAAGGGGAGAAAAACATTTGAAAGCGTTAGTGGTCATAAAAAATATACATCTGACAGGCTGCTGAGTGAAAGGAGTATGTTACAGAATAGCCTGTGTGCTTTTGATTAGTTATGTAAAAATACGTGTGTTTGTGTAGGTGTATATATGTTTGTGTCCAAACTGATGTCTAAAAGATCGGTGATTATCTTTGAGGCGTGAAATTTCTGATATTTTCACTTTCTAGTTTATGTTTTTGTATATTACTTGAATAGTGTATGAGGACCACTCCAGGTCTTTGCTCATTTTCCCCTCTGCCTAGAACGCCCTCCTGCAGTTCTCTGCTCCGATGTCCCCCATTTACCACCCTATTTGAAATAGAAATGCCACCCCTCTGTGCCCGTGCTCCATCCCTCATCCCTGTGTTAGTTTTCTGTGCTGTACTTAACACCATATAATATTTTTAATTTTTGTTTATTTATTGTTTATTGTCTGACTCTACCCCTCCCCTACTAGAAAGTAAACCCCAGGAGGGCAGGCCTTTGTTTTATACTGACCAGTAACCCCCGAGCTGGAAACAGTGTCCATCCAGTATCAGGCACTCCATAAATATGTGGTGAACGAATGAAAGTGCCCATATATGTATATGCGTGTGAGTGTGTGTGTGGACATGTGTGTGTTCACACAGGTATATGAATTGAGTATCCTTTACCTTTAATTCCCTACAAGGAATTCCTTGTCTTGTCTTGGGCCAGCCCTACCAAAGAGAAATATTTTACCTTACCTTCGGGTTAATTTCTGTGTTGAATTTTACTTCAACCTTGATAGTCAGAAGTTTAATTGAGCTATAGTGATAACTTCAATCAATGTACGGGGGGGACCCCACATATTTCTCTCCCCGGAATCCCATGCTGGCATTTCCTTAGCAGGAATCCAAGAAAGAACACAGCAATTTCCAAGTGTCAAAGGCTGTGGATTTCTTTCCCCCCAGATTTGAGAACAGTTTCCTTGGTCAAAAGGAGGGCCTCTGGGTGGCCCTCTGCGGACACAAGAGGAATGAGTCTGACCATGCCATCGGCCAACCCAAACCCAAGACCCAGGACAAAGGCCGGTCACCCCATCCTGAACACTCGGGTGCTTTGGCTCATGGAGCTGTTGGTCCTGTGCGGGGGGAGCAGGGTGAGAGTTGCGTTTACCTGCTTGCTCCTCAGGGGCTGGACCACTTCCCTGATGCACAGCTCCAGGTCCGTGAGGTAGTCCTTCTCCGTCTGGATCAGCTCCCTGATGACCCTCGAGCGCCTGGCCATCATCCTCTGCGTCTGCAGCGCCTCCTCCTGAGGCAGGGCCGCCTGGGGACTCATCCTGTCTGGGAAGGGGAAGCGCGCACACGTGAGGAGCTCTGCCCGCGGTTCCCGCTCCTTCGCTGCCAACAAGCCGCTGCAGGCTTCCTGCTAGCGAGGGAAATGCTCAGGGCGTCGTCAGGGTGTGTCCTTGGAAAGTGATGATGTGCGGTGGTTCCCCTGGAGTCGGAGTCCCATGAAAATGAGCACGGAGAGAGGTGAGAATGGACTGCTTTTGACAAGCCAGTTAAATAACATTCGACTGGCATGGTTTGTCTTTAAAATACCTCATTGCCACGATTTATGGTATAAACTGGTCTTCAAGCTAGAGGTAAAATGTGTAAAAACACAGTTCAGAATTTCTGAACACATTTGCTTTTTAAAAATTTATTTATTTATTTTTATTTTTTCAAAAATATATCTTTATTGATTTCAGAGAGAGGAAAGGAGAGGGAGAGAGAGAAGTAGAAACATCAATGATGAGAGGGTCATTGATCGAGCCCACAACCTGGGCATGTGCCCTGACGGGGAATCGAACCCCTATCGCCTGGATCCTATGTCAACGCTCAACCGCTGAGCCACGCCCTGCCGGGCTAAAATTTATTTTTAATTATTGTCGACATACAATATTATGTTAGTTTCGAGTGTACAACATAGTGATTAGATGTTAATATACTTGCAAAGTGGTTGCCTCAAATCTAGTAACCATGTTACCATACAGTTATTATATTATTAACTCTATTCCCTATGCTGTACATTGCTTCTCAGTGACTTATTGTATAATTGGCAGTTTGTACTTCCTAATCCACTTCACCTTTTGCCCATCCCCAAACCCTTCCCATCTCTAAACCACTAGTTTTTCCTCTGCATCTGAGTTTGTTTCTGTTTTGCTTTGTTTGTTCATTTGCTTTTTACATTTCACGTATAAGTGAAATCATACAGTATTTGTCTTTTTCTGTCTGCTTTATTTCACTTAGCATAAGACCCTCTGGGCCCATCCATATTGACATAAATGACAATGTTCCATTCTTTTTTATGGCTGAGTAATAGTTTGTCATATATATATCACATCATTTTTACCCATTCATCTATCAATGGACACCTAGACTGCTTCCTTAGCTTGGCTATTGTAAATAATGCTGCAGCATATCTAGGAATGCATATATCTTTTCAAATTAATGTTTTGGATTTCTTTGGATAAATTCCCAGAAGTGGGATTGCTGGATCATATGGTAGTTCCATTTTTTATTTTTTGAGGAAACTCCAGACTGTTTTCCACAGTGGCTGCACCAGTCTGCATTCCCACCAACAGTGCACCAGTGCTCTCTCTCCTCCACATCCTTGCCAACACTTATTCTTCGTTGTTGTTTTTTTATAATAGCAGTTCTGACAGGTATAAAGTCATACCTCCTTGTGGCTTTAATCTGCATTTTCCTGATGATTAATGACATTGAGCATCTTTTCATATGTCTATTGACCATCTGTGTGTCCTCTTTGGAGAAATGTCTATTCAGGTCCTCTGCTCATTTTTTAATCAGATTGTTTACATTTTTTATATTGAGTTGTATGAGTCCTTAATATATTTTGGATTTTAATCCCTTATTGGATATATCATTTGCCAATATCGTCTGCCATTCAGTATGTTGTTTTGTCACTTTGTTGATGGTTTCCATCATGGTGCAAAATCTTTTTAGTTTGATATAGTCTCATTTGTTTATTTTTGCTTGTGTTGCCTTTGCCCTAGGAGACATATCCAAAAAAATACTGGAAAACCAATGTCAAAGGGTTTACTGCCTATGTTTTCTTCTAGAAGTTTTATGGTTTTAGGTCTTACTTTTAAGTCTTTAATCCATTTTGAGGTGTTTTTCTTTTAAAATATGGTATAAAAATGGTCTAGTTTCATCATTTTTTTATGTATCTTGGACACATTTGCTTTTAAATGAAGGGAGACTTTTAATTAGTAAGTGGAACACCTTCCAATTTTGTTTGTTCCTATTATTAAAACTAATTGCTCCCCGTTCTAAGTGGATAAATATGCAAAGTTTACTAAGATGAAAAACAGTTGTACATGAGTGGCGCTTTTCTTTAAATTCACAACCAGAATCCACGAGAAGTGAGGTCGTGGTGGATTAAATAAATATCAGCTAAGACTTTTTTGCATGGCTTATCTTCAATACTATGTATATCTTGTTATCTCAAAATTCTTGAATTGCAAAACAGAAAATTTTAATTAAAAAATGACTGAAGAGCTGTTGCGGTAAATGGGAAGCTTCAGATGTAGCCAAGGTTTTATATAAAGCATAATGTAAGAAAGCTAAATATTTTCAAGGATGCGCTCCCCACAGTAACGTAAAACTTTGGAAGCCACAAACTAGGTTACAAATGACATCAGAGCAATGAGAGAGCAGGGTAGTGTGTGTGTGTGTGTGTGTGTGTGTGTGTGTGTGTGTGTGTGTGTAAACGAATTTGCTTCAAGCTCGAGGTCATCACAAACTTAATTTTTATCTTAGTCTCTGCAGTTGCAGAAGTAATTTCATTTTCTTTAAAGCTAATGCGATTTTAGTAACTGATATGTTCAACATCTTTGATGCTGACACTACTTCCTGAGAACGTAGAGCTTTACAAAAGGCTTTGTAAAGACTCTGTATGGAAAAACAAAGGTGCACAGGTCACAGTGTATGGAAAGAGAGGATATTCTCTTGGATGACTGCAGAATCGAAGCTAAGAAAACTGGAGAAACTTTATAGTAGAGGAGTTCATGGTCCCATGTAAAAGGACTGTCCCAAGAATGTGAAGAGGCACTCTGAAAGTAGCAAGTACTCCTCTCTTTCTGGCCCACTAATTTCAGGCATTTCAGCAGCAGCTCCATAATCAAACATCTGTGGGGAATGCTGGTGAAGGTAATTTCAGTGTTAGCTGGAAGGAGCACTAGCTGATCTTTGGGAAATCCTGACATTCCGGTAAATACGCTTCTGGACCATTTGCCTGGGAGCGATCCTTCCTTCACCAGGAAAGAAAATGGATTTGACGGATGCTATCTGAGAGCACATCGTTTGCAAGACTTGGGCCATTCAGTGCCTGAGAAATAATCCACCTGAGTATAGAAGAAGGGAGAATCTATGCAAAGAGAGAATGAATGCATGAGAGAAAGATATGCAGCCTGCATATCTTTATTTATGTTATGAGCATTTTTGGATGCTCACTAATTTACGGCATTTTTATGGGAGAGTAGAAGAAGCCCACCAGTCACCACCCCAAATTTGAAAGAAAAAGTTATAATCAGGTATCATTATTGTGAATTATTTTGGATATAAAAGAGGAAGGAAGGCCACTTCTGAGGGGACCTGCAGTGAGCAGGCTGTATACACTATATAACCTCCTCCTTAAGCCTCCTTTTGGCTATTTCTTCTAAAAGGGTGGGGATTGGCAGGCAGACGAGGGTGGGGTGTGTGGGGTGTGTGTGTGTGTGTGTATTTTTTATCTCCTGGGATATAAGTAGCTCACAGAAAAACAAACAAATAAAAAACAACAAACAAAACACCTCACTAGTACATATCTGACAAATCAGTGTGCATAGTATTCAATTATTAGTTAACATTACCTTGAAAATAAGTGACACTGTTGAAATCCCGCTTTGCTTTCCCAAGTCCTAAACCTGTTGTGCCTTATAAAAAGTATCTGTGAATTATTTGCAAGCCTAGCAGAGAAAAGGTAGTCCCACCTGATATTTGGGAAAGAAATATTCCTAAAATACATACTCAGATTCCTTTTAGTTCTGATTATACTACTTAGTTACTATTTCAATTTAATTTATTTCACAGATTTCCCCTTGCTACACTTTAAAATGTACTATATCAGACTTTACTAATTAAAGTTTGCTTAGATTTTCTAATACTGCTCAACAACTTGTTCAGATACAGTTGCAGAGTGATGGTAGCGGAAGCAAGTGTTGGTCACAGTAGTCAGCTTTAGAAACTTTTCCCCTCAGGTGTGAAAACGTTTTCAGAGAACTTAGAGTTGAGCAACCAAAATATCTTTGTTTGTTCTTTTGACTCAAGTTTATTGCAGGAACAAAGACCTGACTTGCATCATTTTATGGTCACGTCTCTAAATACTTTTTATGTTGGTATTTCTTAAACCAACAAACACTCTGCAATGCGTTGTGGACACAAGTTTTGTTTTCATAAGATCCTCTCTGCCTTTAAAACTTTTATCTTTTAGTTATACTACGTTTTCATTTATAAAACTTTGCAACACCTGAATATTACCAACCTGTATCACCCAAGTCAGCAGTCTGCTATAATAATTTTTTATTTCAAGATAAAGCAACAGAGGAACTAAACATTTGGAAAAGAGGGAAATATAGAGCTTTACAAACAAATATTTTCCAGTTGTTAGCATAAGCTAAAAGGCTGTCAAAAACTAAGATAAAACTGAGGCCAAAATTTCATGCAGGTTGCTTTAACCGAAATATGCCACTGTATAAAAGCAGTGCCATGTACTGGCTTCCACTGCCCATCCTATATTTCTTTCACCCTCAAGCTTCATTTTCCCAGGAGTGATGATGAATTTTCACTATTCAAGCCACAAATTTCATTCGTAGCCTATGTGGAAATTTCTGGCCAAGGAAGTTTATGCAAAAGGAGGTTGTTGTGGCTTGGGGAAGGGATAATCAGGCCTACGATCAGCTCTGCCGCTCTCAGCAGTGAGAATGAGGCAGACAAGTTAGTTATCCTCACAGAGTCCCTGTTTCCTCATCTGTAAAACAGGAATGAAAACCACTGCAGTGATATCATGAAGACTGAACTGAATGAGCAGCATAGGGGAAGCTCCTTAGGATCTTCAAAACAGAATACATGTTAGGTATTTCCATGGACGCAGGGAGGATAGGATTCCATTATCTTTTCTCTTGAACTTCTCTATTATCTGGGGCAAACAAGTATACCATTATCATTATAAGTTATCAGCTTATCAAGAAGAATGCATGACTCTGAGTGGGTGGACAGTCATTGTCAGATGGATGAAGGAGACACAGCAGACAGAGCAGGGGTTGAAATCCTGAGCAGCGTTTCTGGGTTCGGTATACATATGTGAGAACCCTGATCTTACAGAAAGACGAAAAATCCCCCAAAGGTAAAGGAGTGATTGTGAAGCACTGAAGATAATCTCTGATAGCCCAGGTTTTGTTTAAGAGTTTATGTATGTTCGTTCTGCTTTGTTGTTCTTGCTATTGTTGCTGCCATGTTGGGTAGATTTTGCTATATTTTTTAAAATTATAAAATAATACATATTTGTGCCTGGCCAGTGTGGCTTAGTGGTTGAGTGTCAACCTATGTACCCGGAGGTCACTGTTCAATAGCCAGTCAGGGCACAGGCCCGGGTTGCAGCCTTGATCTCCAATAGGGGGCGTGCAGGAGGCAGCCGATCAATGGCTCTCTTTCATTATTGATGTTTCTATCTCTTTCCCTTTCCCTTCCTCTCTCTTTGAAATCAACTTTAAAAAGTGTGCTTCTTTAAAAAAAAAATACATATTTTCTTAAATTATAAAATAATATATAGCTGGGCTGGTGTGTCTCAGTTGGTTGAGCATTGTCCCATTACCAGGAGGTCGCTTGTTGGATTCCGGTCAGGGCACATGCCTGGGTTGTAGGCTGGATCCCCAGTAGGGGCATATAGGAGGCAGCCAATCGATGTTTCTCTCTTTCTTTCCCTCTCCCTTCCTCTTTCTGAAATCAATAAAAACATATATAAAATTTTTTAATGTAGCCTGGCTGGGCGTGGTTCAGTGGTTGAGCATTGACCTAGGATCCAGGAGACTGAGGTTCGATTCCCAGTCAGGGCACATGCCTGGGTTGTGGGCTTGATCCCCAGTCAGGGGCATGCAGGAGGCAGCCGATCAATGACGACTCTCTCATCATTGATGTTTCTCTCTCTCTATCTCCCTCTCCCTTCCTTTCTCTGAAATAAATAAAGATATAATTAAAAAATAATAATAATAATAAAAATTTTAATATATATGTATTGCAATATATATATATTGTAGGGGTTAAGTGCCTAGACTTCCTGGGTTCAAATTCCACCTCTCACACTTATTAGATCTGTGACTTTGGACAAGTTATTGAATTCTTTGTGGATCAATTTCCTCATCTGTAAATTAAAAATAACATTATTAAAACTTTGGAAAGTGATTGTGAATATAAAATGAGTTAACGTTTGTTAAACGTAACAGTGTTTGGCAGTATATAGGTATCATGTAAATGTTTGCTATTATTATTAGATGAAATTACTATTTATTAGCTGTAATATATTTTTCATTGTATTATTAGCTCTATTTTAGTTTAGTGTATAACCTTCCCAAAATATTTCCATGCATGTACAACGTATGTGCAGCAGTTAGTTTTATTTGTTTTTCAGTAATAGGTTTGTATCATGTTCTTATAAACCTTCTTATGCAACTTTAACAGTGTGTAGTGGGCATTGTTTTACATATATATCTTTATTCTTAATAATAGTAGTATGGTTGTCAGACACTGCTATTTGTCTGCTCAATATCTATTCTCCCATTTGTTTTTTCAAAAATTAAACCCTGAATAGATATAGTGCTTAATTCTCAGATTCTTTTCCACCTATGGCCCACTTATAGTCAATGGTATGTAAACAGAAATCTCTGAGAGGTGTTTCTGAAAGTTTTTAAAAAGAAAGATTGTGCTGGGATGTCCCATTTTCCATCCTCTCCCTGCCCCCATCCACATGGCTCTTGCCTTCTTTTTCCTGCCTGGAATGAGGGTGTGACTTCTGGAGCTGCAGTAGCCATGCTGGGACATGAAGTGATAGCTGTGGGGATTAAGACCTACACACAATGGATGGCAGTGTGGAAAGACATACAGAGCCTCCCTACTCCTAGACTTCTTCCATGAGATACATACATTTCTATGTGTGAAGCCACATTTTTCTGTTGCTTTTAGGACAGTGCATTCCTATCTGATAGGAATTTTGGTATCTGGAAATGCCAGTTCTGTAAGTAAGGCAATTTAAAATGTGAAAATGGCTTAGTGGGGGAGGAAGAATATCAGGAGGACATTTGGTCACCATTACTATCCATGGAGGGTTAGTCACCAT
The DNA here is from genome assembly GCF_964146895.1 of Miniopterus schreibersii. NCBI lineage: Eukaryota > Metazoa > Chordata > Mammalia > Chiroptera > Miniopteridae > Miniopterus > Miniopterus schreibersii. The sequence goes on along the minus strand of NC_138101.1, from coordinate 64,930,462 downwards.
TACTATCCAATGGCAAAATATTTGGTAAATCTATACTTCTGCATATAAAGGCATATAATTAGGAGAAATGCCACTGATTATTTTTTCTTGCCACATGTACTGATTATTTCTTGCAACTTTCAGTAAAATTACACAAATGAGACATGAACTCGAACCACAGCTGGTCAACATATAAGGCAAAATGGAAGAAAACACCTAAAAAAGATATTCTGCTGGTAGTTTATAACCTAAATAGACTGAGAGTCCCACAGTTAGACTGAAAATGCCAACTGCAAAGGGGATTTCGGGTCAAGATGACGGAGCACATGGATACTGTATTTACCTACTCCCGTGAACACACCAAAATTACAACTAAATTGTAGAACAATGAACCTGCACAACTATCCGAAAAATAGCTGAACAGAAGTCCTAAAACTAAGGATATAAAGAAGAAGCACTATAGAGGCCGGTAGGAGAGGCTGAGGCGTGAAACAGAATGGCCTCACACCCCCATGTAGCGGTTGAGGGCAATCTCAGCTGCTGAGATCCCCCCCTGAGGAGTGAGGGGTCTCAGCCCCACACCAGGCCCACCAGATCAGAACAGCAACGCTGGGAAAAAGAGCCCAAATAACATCTGGCTGTGAAAATCAGCAGGGATTCCTTCATCCATTGCAGAAGGCTGCTGGAAACCCAGGTGTCCTCTTAAACGGCCAACACTCAAATGCTCACTCACAGGCACTCACCTCTGGCTTCGGAGAAGGAACAGTGGCTCAGGGGAGCACCAGACATATGTAGGGAAAGACTTAGTTGTGTGACTTCGGTGGCACAGCCACCACTGTCCCTATGTTGGGTTCTCCTCCTGTGCAACCATGTTGTCATTCTTCCCGTGTGGAGTTCATCCCTCACCAGCCAAATGTGAATCTACGTTAACCTGGAGAACTCTGCTAGCTCCACCCCGAGGCCCTGCCCCTCCCAACACGCCCATGGCCTGAGGCTCTTTCTGCAGCAACCAGCCTGGGCCTGCACTGCAGTTTTTCTTCGAATACATCGGTCAAGCTCAGGGAGTGCCAGAGATACAGAGGGATAAGCTGAATTGTGTGGCTTCAGGGTGAAAACTGAAGGGACAACTGTCATTCTCTGTGTTGAGCCCTCTCCCGATGCAGCCAAACATGATTTTGCATTAGCCTGGTACACCTCATAATTTTCACCCAGTTAATTCCCTCAGACCTTGCTTCACCCAAGGGTCTTTCAGCAGGTGAGCCTTATAGGCAACAGAAGGTCTCAGCTGGCGGCAGAGGCCTTGGTTTACAGCATGGCCCATCCCATGCGCACTCAAGCCCAACACAGGCAGCTACCAACTGTGGACCACTTTGTAGCTCCTAACAGGTAGCCCAGGCCATTCTCAGGCATCTTCTGACCTTGACCTGCACCTGAGGCTGTCCCAATAGGCCCGACAGCCAACACACCCAGTGGCCGGCATAAGGTGACAACAGAATAGCACCCAACTAGCTCCACAAGCGGCATACCTAAAGGGAGGTCTCGGCAGGCACCAGATCTTGCTGGAGCGAATCCCACTCCATGGAGTCAGCCGTACACTGTAGCTTCTATGCCGTAGGCATGGCAAACCCTCACAGGCGGAGGCCTGAGGGTTAATCCCACCCACTGACATGCAATAGGAAGCTATATCCCCACACATGCTAATAGCTAAAAGATCACAGTGACTACGTCTAGACTGCCCTACTTAAGAACATTGAACTACGTGTTTGTAAGAGTCCTTCTACCTTTCAGTGTTCCTCAGTGAATCTTCCTAAACTATTAGCCCAAGATCCCCATGCACAATAGCTTGAGGTTCAGTTACGAAACTAACATTGAAGCAATTGTTGGTTGGACTTTTTCTTTCAGTATAGTTTTTTGCCTTTGTTCAATGTTTAGGTTTTCTGTACAGGCCAAGAAAAAACACACTTGGAAGATCGGTGTAGGGTTGGACAAATGTTTTCAATTAGATAGACAATAAACCAGGTACACCTTGTGGTCTGATGCATTATTATCTTGAATTTAATTTAATAGTTTCCCGAAGCAGCCACACAACAGCCCAACTGGCAGTTCCAGTTGTGGCAGTGGCTCTGAAGGTTGTGGCAGTGACAAAAGTGAAGAGAAGAAATAAACGACTGTGAAAGAAAGGCATGCCACTCAAGGTATATTTCACAAGTCATGAGAAAGGAATCCCAACCTGCCTGATAGAGATCGAGAGATATTTAAAAATGCCAGATAGAGCACTTAAAAGTTTTTTAAAGGAATGATGATTCTTCAAAAATGTGTAAGAAATCCTTTGAGGCAGGAGCAGTCTGAGTACAGTCCATGGAATTAAGTGAAGCTGAAACCACCAAATACTCTGGAGGCATCTGCAGCAGACACTGGTAGACTAGGAAGGTGGAACTTTGTGTGCCTGAGATGAGGAGATAGGACATGGTGGAGACTGGATCTGGTCAAGGTCTCTAAGTGTCAAAGAGCCTGATTAGAGAAAGAGCCTAAAGCCAGGAACAGAAAAAACAAACAAAACACCCAGGAAAAGGTGAACTAGTAAAAATCAGTGCTCCAAAGGGAGAGACATAAAAAAATGTGTCTGTCTAAGCCATGGCTCTGGGAGGTAATAGAAAAAAAAGATTGGGGGCGGGAGGGCAGGGAGAGGCTACTAATTGTGGGGCACTAATTAGCTCTCATACGGGCTTGGGAACTGAATTCATCGAACGTTTAACAAATAATTATTAAGGGCCTCCTATGAGCCTGAAACTGTTGTAGGAGCTGGGAATACAGCAGTTCAAAAAGCATCAAAACAAATATGTTTTCTCATGGAACTTAAATTCTAGTGGGAGAATAAGAGCATAAATAAAATAAATGTTTTTAGTGTCCTAACAAGTGATAAGTGGTATGGAGGAAAATAAAGCCATGAGAGTCGCTAGGAAAGGCTCAAAAGGTGAGCAATCTTAAATAAGATGGCAGGGAAGTCCTCAAATTAGTCAGACTTGAAAGGTGAGAAGTCCTGCGAAGGAACCAGCTTTAAGGCGAGGCTGTGCAGGCCTGTGCGAGCATCGGGAGTCGAGCGTGGCCGAGCTGGAGGGCCAGGGGGAAAGTGGCAGGAGAGGGTGAGCAATTGGAGCAGTGTCCCAGGGGGCAGCTAGGAAAAGATCGTGGAGCTCTGTAAGCATTTTAAACATTTCGGCATCTTTGTAATGTTGCAGAAAAGGCAAAGGCATTCATGAACTTTAGATGTTTTTATATTAGGATGCATGTTAAAATTTCAAGGCCAACCATTAAAAAAACAAATAGTGCCCAGCCGGGCGTGGCTCAGCGGTTGAGCGTCAACCTGGGATCCAGGCGACAGGGGTTTGATTCCCGGTCAGGGCACATGCCCTGGTTGTGGGCTTGATCAATGACTCTCTCATCCCTCTCCTCTCCCTCTCCTTTCCTCTCTCTGAAATCAATAAAGATACATTAAAAAAAAAAAAAAAAAGAAAAAAAAAAATAGTACAGCCTGGCCGGCGTGGCTCAGTAGTTGAGCATCAACTTATGCGCCAGGAAATTTTGGTTCGATTCCCCGTCAGGGCACATGCCCAGGTTGTGGGCTCGATCCCCAGTCGGGGGGCGTGCAGGAGGCAGCAGATCAATGACTCTCACATCATTGATGTTTCTATCTCTCTCTCTTCCTCTCCCTTCCTCTCTCTGAAGTCAATAAAAATATATTTTTTTTAAAAACAAATAGTATGTAAAATTTCAAAACCAATAGAGGCAAAAATATAAAATAGGGGGGGAAAAGCAATTCAAAAGAAGAAAAAAGAAAACAGGACCAAATAGTAGGTAGTAGGTCGAAATATATTGTGTGATCATAGTAAATCAAATGACCAGATTACCAACTGAATTTAAAAAGAAAGCTATGTGCTATTTACAAGAGAGAGCATAAACACATAGAAAGTTTGAAAGTAAAAAGATAAAAAGAGATATACTAATCAAATACTAATTAAAAGAAAAATGGAAAGCTTTTATATCAGGCAAAATAAACTTCAAGGCAAAAATAAAAGTGGACAGTAGATAATAAAATGTCAGTCCATAAGAGACGAAAATTTTGTGTGCTGAATAACATTGTTTCAATACATGTGAAGCAAAAAGTGAGAGAGTTTTAAGCAGAATTTGACAAATCATCTGTAATAATGAAATTGTAAATATAACAGGCCAGTTAGGGGAGAAAAATTGGCATTCAATAATTAGAGATTTCACATTCTTTTTAAAGACACATGTAACCATTATGAAAATACACCATATTGTAGGTCATAAAATTTCAAAGAGTCAGTACGTAGGAGCCACAACTAAATGCAATTAAGTTGGAAATAAATAACAAAAATAAAACTTAAAGGCTCATTTGTTTTGGAATTTTAAAAAAACCTTCTAAATAACTAATGGGTCATAGAAGAAATCACAAGAGTAGATAGAAGATATTTATTCTGGAGAACAATATTTCTCACATACAGAATGTAGCTCAAGCATTGCTTGCAGAAAATTGATAGCCTTAAATTTATATATAAGAAAAGAAGCCAGACTGAAAAGTAATGATTTGAGAATCTAACTAAAGAAGTAAAAAAGAAAAATAGGAAAATACAATAAACCAAAAGGAAATGAAGAACAAAACTTAATGAAATTGTCTAGAACTTCAATTTAGGTTTCAAATAATTCTCACAGCAGATTGTAAGGAACATGAGATATCGCACACACACCCACCCACACACACACACACATATCCTAAAACACACAAAGAAACAAAGTATCATGTATCAGATATAGGGGAAAAATAGCACAATTATTCTCATAAAGTCTTAAGATATTGGAATTATTAGACAGATATTAAAAAGTGTACTTAATAGATCTAAAGAAACAAAGAGTGGTTTGGAATTATAAGCAAGACAGAAGAGGCTATAAAAATGACCGAGTATATTTAAAAAAAGAAAATATAACTTTGAAATATAAAACTCATAATAATTAAAATTTAAAATTCAATGAATGGGTAAAACAGTAAATTGTACAAAGCTGAAGGAATTAATGAATTGAGCCAAAGAAATTATACTGAATGCAATAAAAAGAGGAGGAGCCATGGAATTGAATGAGAAAGTTTACTGGAGTTCCATGTGGTACAATAGAGAATGTAAGGAAGAGGCAATATTTGAAGTGTTAATAGCTTGGGACTTTTCAGAATTTTTGAAAGACTACTCCTCGGAATCAGAAGTTATAATGAATTCCAAACAAGATAAATAAAATTAGAAAACCACACCTAGACATAGCATTTTGAAATTTTAATACAATAAGGATAAATATTTTAAGATTTTAAGAGTAGGCAGTGAAAAAGACAAATTACCCATAAAGAGGTAACAACTAGATTCACAGCTCCCTTCTCAAGAAGCCAGTAGATAGTTGAATAATACCTTCAGAGGCCTGAGAGAAAGTAAATGCCACCTTAGAATTGCACGCCTAGCAAAGCTTTTTCAAAAGTGACTGGTAAAATAAACTCATTTTTAGAAAAACAAGAATCTTTATCACCAAAGATCCTCATGAAAAGTACAGTCCACCCTTGAACAATGTGGGAGTTAGGGGTTCGGACCCACCTTGCAGTTGGAAATCTGTGTGTAAGTTTCACTCCCCAAAAACTTAGTTGTCCCTTGGTTCCAGGACCTCCACGGATACTAAACCCCTTGGATGTTAAAGTCCCTGTATAAAATGTTGCAGATCAATGCACACAATGGGTTGATGGACTCTCTGCATCCACGAATTCCAAACAGTAGCATAAAATAATGCAGGTTTCTACTGTTCAAGGGGCAGCTGTAATTCCAAAGGACGTACCTTACCCAGGGGGCAAATGGTGCCGAATGGATACTGAGTGCGAAAAGGAGTAGATGGAAATGAAGAGGGAAAGAGAAATCATACAGAAGATGGATCCGGGAAGAAGGGCCCCTGCACAGGTGAAGAGAAGTGAACAAGTGTAAAGCGGCAATCAGCGAAATTGACAAAATGTCTAGTCCTGAAATATTTAATTATTTTTCACATGAAAAGGGCAACGCAATGTAAACAGGAGCACACCTAAACATGCTCTGGAGAAATTTCTAAATTCCACGGACAAAAAGAAAATCTTACAAGCTTCCTGAAAGAAAGTATTGGGGCAAGGCTAGGACTTCAATTAAATTTCTTATGTGTAACATCTGATGCTAGGAGACATTGGAATAATATATAAAAAATTCTGAGAGAAAAAGATTTTTATTGTTCTTTATATTTTAGGACAAAAGACTACCACTTTCAAATACAGGAGAGAGTAGCCCTTGCAATCCTTCAGAAAACGTTACCTAGTAAGAATCCCAGTCAAATGAAAATAGGATCCAAACATCTCAGGATAGTGGAAAAGCAGATACATAAGAAGCAATGGCAGAGACTCCCTCTCTCCAAACTCCTGATGAAAACATTCAATACGTAACAGGATCCTGCTCAAACGTTTAGAAATCTCAGAGCTTTAAGGATACGAGCTTCTGGAGAGAGATCAGGGATGGGCAAATGTTCACTATTTTGCTTAGAAAACGAACAAACAAGGGCTTGGAGGAGCTTAGAGCAAAGACCAGAGACCAACAGTTCCTTCTGCTCTCAAGAGGGTCTGTCTTATGTAACTCAAGGGAGGGAGACAAAGGAGGATACTTAGAGCTGGCATTTTATAGAGGCAGGACTAACGCCAGAGATCCGAGAGAACTTGAATCAGCTTGGATGTAATGACACTGAAACAGCTGCAAACAGGACATACACAAAGTCTCCTGGGTACATTAAATTCCCCTCTCCCCCAAATTTAACATTTATTATAGTAGCTGAAAAAAAAGGGGGGGGGAGTTTCAATATCAGAAGCAAGTCATGTTATAAAATTCAAAATGGTTTTGATTTGAGTTTGGAATGCAAGGCAATTTAAACAAAATTCCCCTTCTCCTCTTTAAAAAAAGAAAAAGCCTTACGGGAGTTTTAAAAATCACATAGAAAGGAAAGCTTAAAAGTGAGGAGTAAACAGCATAACTGAATACATCTTTGTTCCAAACTCTGCCCCGGTGATGGAGCGACCTTCGTGGTTAATCGCCTCCTCGTGGCTCCCGGGCTGTTGGGCTGTGGATCGCGCACAGCTCGCATGACCGATGGGCTTGGGCTCGGCTACTTTCTATCAGGCGCCACGTGGCCGCCGCATCACATTTCCTGGGAAAAATGTTATTTCAAGGTAATGTGCATAATAAAAATGTTCTCTTGGTGTCACAACGATATTATTTCTCTCCTGACAGCATTGTTAGAATAATATCCACGTTGATTAATACTCGCCTGCCAATTCAGATAGGAACATATGTTGGGGACAAGAGCAGCTACCAGGCCTCCTCTTATACAATGTAACGACTACAGTGGCTTCCTGGTGGAACGCCACGTAAAAGATCAAGAATGTTACTGAAGAAGCAGGAGATGATCTTAAGACTATGATTCTCATTTCAATAATTTTAATAATGATGTTTTCCTCTTAGAGACGGATATGTTTTTCTCCCTTTTTTTTATTGTGGTAAAACATACCCAACGTAAAATTTACCATGCTAGCTATTTTAAGCGCACAGTTCAGCACCATTTAGTATATTTACATTGCTGTGCAACCATCACCGCTATCCATCTCCAGAACTTTTTCATCTTTGCAAACTAAAATTCCATGCCCATTAAACCTTAACTCTTTGTTTCCTCCTCTCCCCAGCCTCCGGCAACCACCATTCTACTTCTTGTCTCTCTGAGTTGGTCACTCTAGGTATGTCATCTACGTGGAATCAGAATATCTGTCCTTCTGTGACTGGCTTATGTCACTCAATATAATGTCTTCAGGTTCATCTGTGTTGTACATGTGTCAGAATTTCCTTCCTTTTAAAGGCTGAATAAATATTTCATTGTATGGATGTACCACTTTTTGTTTAGAGAAGCATATATCCTTAAAAACTATTTTTATATTAAAGCATCATACTCTATAACTGCAATTATACTGATTACAATACATTGTGATAGCCTATAGTGAGAACAACCATTATCAAGTATCTATTATGTACTATTTTTTAAAAAATAAATATTCTCTAGTGTAGTGATTTTCAACCAGTGTGCTGTAAGAATTTTTAAAATATGCAATATCTATTTAGTCAAGGGCACTGACCTCTTTTCCCCTAGATTGTCAAATTTTAAAATGACAGCAGCCAACTCAACCATAGCCATACAGTGTGAATGAATCAAAACTACAGTGCACCTATTTTTTTTGTCAGATCGGCAAAAAATAAACTTAGTAATTAGTCTATGTGTGCCATACTATGAAAAGTGTGGGAAATCGCCGACTTACAGTCTTTGTCACAACACTAAAAATGAGATATGACTTATTTGAGAGATGAGGAAACTGAACACAGCGAATGTGAGTGAAGCTTACCAGCGACCCAGAGGGTATGCAGAGAGCTGGGCTTCACGCCAGGTGTGCTTGGCTCTGAGGCTGGGCTCTGTCCCCTCCACCACTGACCACTCAGGCTGTGTTGCTCACTTAGGGTGCATCGTGTGACACGTGGTGGAACTGTGCTGGACAGGCAGACATACAGTTCCGTTCTGACTGCCCCCCACTAGCTGTGTGGCCATGACCAAACCGTTTGGCTTCATCTGTAGAAGGGAAACAGGAACAATGGTGATGGCAGTGATAACAAGAGCCATCGATTTTGAGTACTCACTTTGTGCTGATGACAGAGCTTGTCTTATTAGCTCTTCAATTCTCTTGAAAACACTATGAGGTAGGTTTTTTATTTACACACGAAGAAACTGAAATACACAGAGGTCACAGCCCAAGGTCACACCACTGTTAGCGGATTCAAACCCGAGCCAGTCTGGCCCCTACACTGCCATTTTAACCAGTACTCGCTGCTAGGAGGTTGTGAGAACTGAGTGAAAGCATGCAAATTGCTTAACTCAGTGTCTAACACAGAGAAAACTCTCAAAAAATGTCAGCCACTATTTTTATGACCATGATTTACGTGGCCTTTTTCTCTATCTAGTTCTGAATAGCTGCACCTGCTTTCCCTTTTTTCCCTCGGCAATGTTGGGAGCGGAGACTGAGCATCCATCACAAAATTGCCCTCCTTGGCTCTGGACCTGCTCTAAGAAAAAGCAGAAAACGGCAAGGACTTCTACAAAGTTGGTTCAATACCAGGACTAATGTGCACTCTTATTACTTAGGCTGAATTTAAATGAGGTGGGATATCTCTTTTGCATGCTGTTTGGCATAATATAAACCCATGAATTTAAAAAATTCAATTCTCTCCCATTTATCCTGAAGCTAAATGGCCAATGCAAATATGTGTCTGAGAAATTCACTGAAAATGTTGTTTCTCAAAAAACTGAAAGAGTAAGAAGATGACTAAAATAGTACATATGTCCTGCTAACGTACACAGCTTATTATGTATTTTTAAAATCCTAGACCCTTATTTATTCAGATTAAGATCCCTAGATATTATTTATCAATGACTACCAGTAAATAATCATAGATTTGATTTCTATAATTATATTGAAATCTCAAATATCTTAATAAACAAGAATTAGAACTAATATTTTCATATACCAAGCTTAAGGTTTTGCTTAATGCCTTGCTTAGCAATACTCACCCTCGCCCCAGCCCCATATCCTCAAGACTAGGCAGGCATATATACACCATTCAATACTTATTTATTGAACAACCTGCAAAATCACTTGACCGTGGAAAACACAAGTGTAATATAAAATAAGAACCTGGCCTTGAACTAATTCATAATTTCATTATAACCACAAATATGTCCATAATTAAATAAGAATAAAAAATACCAGAATTTGAAGGTAAATTAGCAAGTTTAAAAACTCCATCATTTTTAGAGTTAAAGAAGCCTCAATTTTTAAAAGTTTGTATTGGATTTGAGCTAGCACTATGGTTTATGTTGAGCATATAGTTGTAAATACAATAACAGACCCTACAGTTAAGAAAGGTATACTCTAGAAATAAAGATACATTATTAAAGTCACAAGATAAATCAGTACTTTCCATTCCCTCCCTAAGCCATTCTAACTGGTACCTATATACTTATCCACTTAAGGACTAGGTTGCCTGTTTTCCAAGAATTAGTTGTGCTCAACAGCAAACATGATTATGTTAGTTACACTTCTTATTGTAATTACATTAACTTAATTAAACTTACATAAACCAATATTTGCATAAAAACTGCGTTAATGTTTTGAAATGATTTTGTAAAGTCAAGTTGCCAAAATATTGCTGCTCTATTAGGAGCTGAATGAGAGAACTGTAAAAGATTGAAGAGAAAATTATTCTAGGAAGATCTGCAACCAAATTGCTTCATAATTTAAAATATCAGTCAATATTTAAAATTGGTGTACAAATACAATTACAATAAACTGTGACCTAAGCTGAGCATAGCACAGACAGAGGTCAGGCCTACTGGAGAAGTGACACATAAATGAAATCTGAGAGTAATACCAGTCAAGGAGAAGGGACAGTATCCTGAGCGGAGGCATTAGCATGTCCAAAGGCCTGGTGGCAAAAAAAGATTTGATAAAAGCTTTGTGTGACTGAAGGAAAATGTGAGAGCATGTGGTAAGGGGATGAGTCTAGGGAGATGATCAGGACATAGATCACGAGGCCTAATTTAGGAATCTATAATTTTTTAAACAACAGGAAATCAGGGAAGAATGTTTAAACAAGACTGACCTGGTCAGATTCTCTTTGTAAGATCACTTTGGCCTCAGTAGAACCAGATTTCATGGAAGAAGGTGGAGAGCAAGCCTGAAGGCCAGGCCAGGAGACACTGAAGTGACAATGACCCTGGGCAGTCTAGTCGCTAAGGAAGAGTGGAAGCAATTAAGCTTAGTCTAGTTGCCAAGAAGGTAGAGAGAACTGAACAGGCCAAGAGAAATTTAGGAGATAAAATTAGCATGAACAATCAGCGTAGGGGGTAAAGACGACGGAAAGTCAAAGCTGACACTCAGATTTCTGACTTTTAACGGGGCGAGGGTGCCATTTAAAGAAATGGGAACAATGGGAAGAGAGGAGGCAGCAGAGAAAAGGTGATAAGGTCTACCCAGTTCCATCTCATCATATGAAAAGGAAGCTAATTTCTAGAGAAGGGTATGTCTTTTACCTAAAGCAACAGAGTCAGAAATTGAGTTCAGATCTTCTGACCATCACCCCCTACCTCCCCCCTGTCTCTTTCTAACCATGTAATATAGACACCACCCATTATTCTATCTAGGGCTTTATTTCAGACAGATTGTTACCAAATCCCCAGATACGATTATAAATGTTCTTTCATCCCCTCTCCATGGCATATTTCACGTCTACCCCCATAAACCTAAAAACCTTGGCTTAGCGTTGCACAGAACCCTCCTGACTTAAGTTTCACACGGTAAAATCTTTTATCAGTTTCCACGGAAAGCCGACCTGCAGGAAGATGAATGGAGCAGGCCTTCTGTGAAATAGGTTGAAAATAATTGCATGTCAGACAGGTTTTGGCGAGGAGCCAGTGAAGTGCTAAGTGAGAATGTGAAGGAGCGGACCCTCCGCTGCTCTGAATTTGAAAAGCTCAAAACATTGGGGCAGGGAAATGTTTCATCCCCATTTGAAGGGCATGGGATTTATTGCCTCTGACTGTTAATTGCTGCAGAAAGTAGAGGAGTGGATTTCAGAAGGGAAATCAGCAAAGCTTACCTGGATTGAAAAATACTTAAGTTTTGCTTTTTTTTTTTTAATTGGTTTGAATTTACAGACCCCTGCAGTGATTGGCATAGCACAGCCAAAACAATTAGGAGCCAAATAAATGGGTGCTTTCTGGGAATGTCTCGATTTAAAGTCTTTAGCAGCAGAAGATGAGTGAACAATGATAAATTTAAGCCTTGAACAGAAAGGGAACTTTACTTGGTAAAGTCTTCTTTGTATTTAACTTTTCTGTTGTCATCATTCTGCAGAGAATGCAAAATTTGGACTGCATGAAAGCTGCTAATTTCATTCAGTTGTTCACTCATTCAACAAATATTTCTTGTGCCAGGCATTGTTCTAAATCACTGATTCTCAACCAGCAACTTTGCTCCCTGCGCTACCCACCCCTCAAGGATACTTGGCAATGTCTGCAGTAATTCTGGGTTGTCACAGTTGGAGGGTGGGGGTGCTGCTGGAATTCAGTGGGTGGAGGCGAAGGATGCTGCTGACACCCTACAATGCACAGGACAATGCCCTGCAACAGAGTATTATCTAGCCCCAAATATCTGTAGTGCAATGTTGAGAAATCCTCTTCTAGAACTAGCAACATAGCAATGAAAACAAAAACAAAAACAAAAACAAAAAAAGCTTTAGCTTTCTTGAAACTTATATTTTAGTGATGGGAGAGAAACAGCAAACTGATTAATAAAGAAATACATAGCATGCCAGAAAGTGATAAAGCACTATCGGAAAAAAATAAAGCACGTGGTAGGTAGTGGTTGCTACTTTATAGAGAGAAGCCAGGGAAAGCTTCACTAATAAGGTGATTTTTAAGCAGAACCTAGAGAGAAGCAAGTCGTGGTATGGGAGTAAGGACTGATCCTATTATTGTCTTTATCAATATTGCAGTTTGCCAATCACGCATGAAGTTAGGGTAAAGATAAATTTAAGGAAATTTGTGAATAAATTATCTGAGAGTAATTGCTTTCCACCCTTTCCCCCCCTTTTTTTAACCAAAACCATACTGGTTTAGCTATAGAAATAGAACATTCTCCAATGTTTATGTCTTTTAGAATAATGAGAAACAGGGTTGGCTTTCTTCAGAACCAATTAAAACAGAGTCTTTTAATTTAACTTAATCGTCCACTTCAGGGCACAGGCTCCAAACAGCATACACAAAACAGTGAGCCTCGCTCCATATGTTCAGAAGTGTACAGTAAATGTGCACAGGTATACACAGTGCATATATGAATAGGATCTTACTATACATGATGTAATCTGAGGACAGTAAAAGTGGCTGGGTTTAAACACAAACATCAACATGGAGAAGAATATTTTGAAAATAAGGTCAAATTTTGGTGTGAGTGGTACAATTATTTTTGGTGGTTGTTAATTTGTACATGCTTACAGAAATATACAGCAAAAAAAACATAGGACTTGAGCTTTTCTGATAGGTATACCTCAATTTAAAATCTTATTTGATTAATGATTCACTGAAAGAAAATTTTAACTACAGTTATATGTTGATTATATGCTACATATAAAAAATCAAATATATAAAAAAAATTCACTTACAACTGCAAAGTAATGAAGCTTCAATTTTGTCGGGGTAGTATTGACTTCGTTTTCTAAGAATTCATTTATTAAATGAATTAAAATTCATTTATTTAATTTCACATTTTTATTTATTTATTTTTAAATCCTCACCTGAGGATATTTTTTCCATTGCTTTTGAGAGAGAGCAGAAGGGAGACAGAGAGAGAGAAACATTGATGTGGGAGAAACTCATGGATTGCTTGCCTCCCACATGTCCCCAACCAGGGCTGGGGGTTGAGCCTGTAGCAGAGGTACGTGCCCTTGGCTAGAATTGAACCAGGGACCCTTCAGTCCACAGGCTGACACTCTAACCACTGAGCCAAACCGGCTAGGGCTCACATTTTAATTTAACATTTCGCTTTTGCATAGAAATGCTCAGTAAAAAGAAGCAAAGCACCCTATGAGATTTTAATTGCATTAACTGAATATTTTGAAAACAGTAACACCACTGAAACATAATGGCAATCTTAAATATCTGATTGGTGTGGCATTAACAAGCAAGTCAAACTCACAAAGAGTATTTTCACATATTATTTCTATTTTTAGATGTATAGAGTTGGCTAACAAAACAAAACAAAAAAAGGAAAAAAAAATTTAATTTTGATTAGCCCAGGACAAAAATAATTTTTACTTATCCATCTCTGGTTATAAAATTGTGAGATTACATTCTGAGAGATAACACCTAAGGTCCTTCAGCATGAAGTATATGTGATTTTTGTATGTCCTTGCTAATGAGGGCGGAATTGTAAAGGGTGATCCAACAAAAAATAATATAGAGAAGAGAAGCATGGATATGATAAAAATTGATAAGTAATTCCCTTGTCTAAGTTAGATCCATACCCAGGAGCTGTTACCTTGAGGCCAGTGAAGATGAAATCAAGACCTGGCTGCAAAGGAACACCCAATGAGGAAGAGCCTCTTTATCTATTCCGGATATTCATTGCACAAGTGCCACACCACCCATTTATTGTTCATGCAGTCATTCATTTACTCACTCATTTACTCAGCAAATATGACTACTGAGTACAGGCCAGCCTTTCCTAGGTGTTGCAATACAAATGTTCCTGTCCTCGAGAAGTTCAACCAAGTGAGAGATGGCATGCAAATAACGAATGTGAAAAATGCATAGAGAATGTAATACATAAATATATTTTGGGTGTAATGACGCAGAAGGATAGATTTGAAAAGATGAGCTGGAGTTTATAAAGCCACCAGGATGAGGGCAAGCATTCCAGACTGAGGAAACAGCACAGATCAAGGCATGCCTGTAAGAACAGGAAAAGGACTCTTTCTTTGCTGTGGCCTTCCATAATTTATGAGAAGTGCCTGGTAATTAAACCCTAAGGTTGTTGGCTCCTCTGTTCAAATTGCAAGACATGATAAGCTACTCTCAAGGCTCCATTCTAGCATCTCCCTTCTACCTGCTGTTTTCACAGCTCAGGGATAATTCACACCAAGAAGTCTCTGGTTAGTAGAAAGTTCCTTTCCCCCCACCCCTTTAAACAAGCCCCTTTGGAACTCTTCATAACTTTTGCTCTAAGCATGTCTTACAGGCTTGGGAAAAATACTGATAAGACAACTCCATAGGACATCTGCCGGACTGTCTCCTGGACAGCAAACAAACTGTACCTTTTCAAGACAACCCCATATCTGCCCAACTTCAACCCCGAACTCCCTCCCTTCCTTGTCACTTAGCAACAGCCACAGCTTAAAAGAGCAGGCTACCCTTTGTTCCCTGCCTTGTATTGACTAGCGATATGTGGCCCTTTCCCCTCTTGGAAAGTAAAAATAAACTTCCTCTCTGTGTCTTTTCTTTTAGTTGTGAATTCTTTCACATCTCATGTTACCGGCCAAACCCTAAAGATGCCTGTGCAAAGGAAGACTGTCCCTCAGGGCAGAGATGAGAATGGAAAGATGCAGTCAGGGTGTAAGGGGCCCTATCTCTATTTTAATGTTATTACCTGGGGTGTCCAAACTTTATTATTATTTTTTATTGTGGTAAAATATACATAACATAAAATTTACATGTTAACTATTTTTAAGTATACAGTTCAGCAGCATTAAGTACATTCTCATTGTTGTGAAACTGTCACCATCATCTATTTCCAGAATCTTTTCATCTACCTCAAAAAACTGTACATGTTAAACACTAACTCCCTACTCTCGCTTTCCCTAGCCCCTGGCAACCACTATTCTATTCCCTGTCTCTGAATTTGACTAGGTACTTCATGTAAGCAGAATCATAGAATATTTGTTCTTTGGAGCCTGGCTTATTTCACTTAGCATAATGTCTTCAAGGTTCAACCATGTTGTGGCATGTGTCAGAATTTCATCCCAAACTTTTTTGATCATGTGTCATTTAAACAGTTTTAAGCATGTAACTGCAATATATGTGTAGTATTAATGTATCTTTACAAAGCATACACAAAAATAAATATTTTCAAAGGCTAAGATGAAAAAATAAACATTTCTTTTCACAATGGGTTGTTTTGAAATGCCCCTGAGGTACATATACCTCTTTTGGGATACAACTGCTGAAGAATAAGAGAAAGCACTGGGAAATATTAAGCAGAACAGCAATATAGTTTGACACTCTGACTCAGTTTTTTCCCGTCAAATATCGTCATCCTGCTATGTGCTCTGTAGTCAGTAATAAGAAGAAGGTTTCAGATACTAGATAATTCAACAACTGAGATTCGTATTTTTAGAGTGGAATATTCTAGTGAACCTATGAGATACATACCTCATTCACTGCAATTGCATGTCTTTCTAACGTCCATTCACAGAAAACATTTTGTTGAAAAGCATAAAATAATACAACTTCTGGAAAGTACTTGTTGGTCACTGTTATTTCAAGATTACAGATCAATGTACTGATAGAACTTAAAGGTCTCTTGATGTTTTTTAATATTGTTCAAAATTTTATCAAAATCAGTGGATTCCTTGAAAACAACAAAACAGGTATTACTAAAAACTAAGGTTATGGGCTTCCCATCAGGATGGTGGAATAGGGAAATGCAATACTCGCACCTTCCATCAACCACATCAAAATTACAACTAAACAAGCACCCATCCTTCAGAAAAGCCTGAAATCTAGCTGAACAGATGTCCTATAACTAAGGATATATAGAAGAAGCCAAATCAAGACTGGTAAAAGGGGTGAAGACACTGAACGGGCTAGTCCCACACCTATGTGTGATGGTTAAAAATTGGGAGGGATATCTCAGCTGTGGACATACCCTTGAAGAGCAAGGGGAGCCCATATTATATCTCTTCCCCTGCCAGGGTTCCTATGCCAAGAAGAGAAACCCCCATAACTTCTGGCCCATGAAAATCAGCAGATTATGGCTGAGTGAGACAGAGGGCTGCTGGAGTCCCAGGCATTTCTCTTAAAGAGCCCACAAACAGAATTACTCAGACTCACTTGCTCTGAGCTCCAGTGCTGGGGCAGCTGCTCAAAAAGCTCCAGGGGCATACTGGGAGGAACTGAATTGTCTGTCATTAGGGCGAGAGCTGGAGGGGCAACTTTCTCCCAGACACAATTGCTGGCAGAGGCCTTATTTCTTTTCTGAGCCTTCCCCCACAGAGCCAGCAGGCAAGTTCCATATCTGAGTCTCCATCAACCTGGCTAACAATGTTAGCCCCACCCGAGACCCCACCTGACCCAACTTGCAACCCACCCAAGCCATTTCCAGTGGCTTTTCCATACAAATGGCCTGTCTTGACTCATGCTTCAGACTTTCCTAAAATCTCTCAAACCAGCAGCATTTGGCCTTGGCATGCCCTGTACCTCTTGATAAGTCACCCCAGGCCTAGCACTAGTGGTACCCTACCTTTGTTTGTAGCTTCGCCTTGTCTGGGAAACTCTGAGCCCAGCACAAGTAGCATCCATCTGCAGATTGCTTTGTAGCTCATTCCAGGTGTCCCCAGGCAGGGCACAGGTGGCAGGTGATCTTTGCCTGCATCTCCTTGGAGGGCCCAAAGCCAGAGCACCTGGTGGCTAGCTTCAGACCAATCCAGAGCACCTCCACCAGAGATGCACTTGAGGGGAAGACTCATTCTGCACCAGAGCCTTGCTGAAGTGAATCCTGCTCTATGGAGTCAGCCTCTGCACAGCAGCTTCCCCACTGTGGTCATAGGTAGCCTTCACAACAAGTTGGCCTCGGGGTAAATTCCTCCCTTTGATGTGCCAACAGCAATCAAGGCTCAACTACAAGAGGGTGCACACAGCCCATATGGGGGTATGGGAGAACACACCTGGAGCACCTAGATTGGGTGACCAGAGAGTCTGCACCACTTGGCCCTCCGGCACACCTACTACATAAGGTCACTCTACCAAGACCAGGAGGTGTAACAGCTCTACCTAATACATAGAAACAAGCACAGGGAGGCAGCCAAAGTGAGGAGACAAAGAAATATGTTCCAAATGAAAGAACAGAACAAAACTCCAGAAAAAGAACTAAAAAAAATGGAAACAATCAGGCTACCAGATGCAGAGTTCAAAACACTGGTTATAAAAATACTCATGGAACTTAAGGAAAGAGTATATGAACTTACTGAGGCCTTCAACAAAATGATAGAAAACATAAAGATAGAGAAAGAAAACAAACAAACAAAATGTCAGAAATGAAGAATACAATAATTGAAATGAAGAATATATTACAGGGGCTCAGCTGGGCATGGCTCAGCAGTTGAGCATCAACCCAGGATCCAGGAGATCACAGTTTGATTCCCAGTCAAGGCACACGCCCTGGTTGTGGGCTGGATCCCCAGTTGGGGGCATGCAGGAGGCAGCTGATCAATGATGACTGTCTCATGATTGATGTTTCTATCTCTTTCCCTCTCCTTTCCTCTCTCTGAAATCAATAAAGATATATATATATATATATATATATATATATTTAAAAGAATATATTACAAGGAATCAACAGTAAAGTATTTAAAGCAGAGTATCAAATCAGTAACTTGAAAGATAAGGAAGCAGAAAACACCCAATTCGAACAACAAAAAGAAAAAAAGAATTAAAAAAATGGCAGTTAAGAAGCCTCAGGGACAACTTCAAGTGTAGCAACATTGGCATCATGAGGGTCCAGAAGGAGAAGAGAAAGAGCAATGAATTGAAAACCCATTTGAAAAAATAATGATGAAAAATTCCCTAATCTGGTGAAGCAAATAAACATGCAAGTCCAGGAAGTGCAGAGTCCCAAACAAGATGAACCCAAAGATGCCCACATAAAGATACAGCATAATTAAAATGCCAAAGGTTAAAGAGAAAGATAGACTCTTAAAAGCAATATGAGAAAAGCAGCTAGCAACCTATAAGGTAGCTTGCATATGATTGTCAGCTGATTTCTCAACAGAAACATTTAAGACCAGAAAAGATTGGCACAAAATACACAAAGTAATGAAAAGCAAAGACCTACCTCAAAGATTATCCTACCCAGCAAAGCTATTATCTGGAATTGGACAGATAAAGAGCTTCCCAGACAAGAAAAATGCAAGAGGAATTTATCATCACCAAACCCAGTATCACATGAAATGTTAAAGGGTTTTCTTGAAGAAGAAGGAGGAGGGGGAGGGGAGGAAGATGAAAAGATAAAAATATGAATAATAAAATGGCAATAAATACATAGCTATCAACCATTACTTTCAATGCAAAAGGATTAAATGCTCCAATGAAAAAAACATATGGTGGCTGAATGGAAAACAAAACAAGATCTGACATAGGCTGTCTATAAGAAACTCACTTCAGATCAAAAGACACACACAGACTAAAAGTAAAAAGATGGAAAATATATTTCATGTAAATGGAAACAAACAAAGCTGAGAGAGTGATACTTATACCAGACAAAATAGACTTTAAAACAAACACCATAGAAGAGAGGAAAAGGACCCAGCAATATCCACTCTTGGGTATTTATCCTAAGAAACAAAACTCTAAATCAAAAAGATATATACATCTGTTATGTTCATTGCATCATAATTTATAATAGCCAAGACATGGAAGCGACTTAAGTGTTTATCAAAAGATGAATGGAGCTTGGCCAGTGTGGCTTGGTTGGTTAATCATTGACCATGCAACAGGAGGTCACTGGTTCAATTCTGGGTCAGGTCACATGCCCAGGTCTCCGGTTGGGTCCCCAGTAGGGGGCGTGCAGGCGGCAGCCAACCTATGTTTCTCTCTCATTGATGATTCTATCTCTTCCTCTCCCTTCCTCTCTCTGAAATCAATAAAAAAATACTTAAAAGATGAATGGATAAAGGAGAAGTGGTGTGTATATACAATGGAATATTACTCAACCATAAAAAAGAATGAAATCTTGTCACTCAACAACATGGATGGACCTAGAACGTATTTTGCTAAGTGTAATAAGTCAGACACAAAAAGACAAATTCCATATAATTTCATTTATATGTGGAATCTTAAAAACAAAATAGGCCCTGGCTGGGCAGCTCAGTTGATTAGAGTGTCATTCAGAAACATCAAGTTCTAGGATTTGATCTCCATTCAGGGCACATACAAGAACCAACCAATGAATGACTAAATAAGTGGAACAATAAATTGATTTCTCTCTCTCTCTCTCTCTCTCTCTCTCTCTCTCTCTCCCTCACTCACTCTCTTTCTAAAATCAATCAATCAATCAATCAATCAATCAATATATAATTAAAAATTTAAAAAACAAAATAAACAAACAAGCAGAACAGAACATTCATTGATTCAGAGAACATTTTTACAGTTGCCAGATGGGGCAGGGGTTGACAGGATCGGTGAAAAAGATAAAAGGATTAAGAAGTACAACTTGGTTACAGAATAGTCTTGGAGATTAAAAGTACAGCAT
Organism: Miniopterus schreibersii; assembly: GCF_964146895.1. Lineage (NCBI taxonomy): Eukaryota > Metazoa > Chordata > Mammalia > Chiroptera > Miniopteridae > Miniopterus > Miniopterus schreibersii. The sequence goes on along the minus strand of NC_138101.1, from coordinate 64,910,256 downwards.
AAGGAATATAGACAATAATATTGTAAGAACTATGTACGGTGTCAGAAGAGTAATAGATTTATTGGGGTGATCACTTTGTAAGTTAGATAAATGTCTAATCACTGGATTGTACACCTAAAACTAATAAAATATTGTTATATCAACTTTAATTGAAAAATGAAAAATTATTTTAAAAAACTACTAAGGTTAGAAAAAGGGGAAACTATGGTGGCTAAAGAAGCATGGATGACTTGGGAGTCAAGTAACCCTTGGTAAAACTCTGACTTCACCACTTACAAACAGTGTGACCACTGGGCAAGTGCATATACCTCTCTTAACCTTAGTTTAATCATCTGTCAATATATGACAATAACTTTTCTGCAAAGTTGTTTAGAGAATGAAATGACGTAATGCACTATATGCCAACTACAGATGCTCATCTTTTTCATCAATGAACCCCTCAGACAAGAAAACTAATTTTATCACCTTGCTCCATGCAGTAGGACATGTTTAATCCCTATGTCTAAAATACCTTCTGTCCCCCCACCCCCAATCCAAATTGGATTTCAAGTGGGATCCAAGATGATGGTACACTTGCCTCCTCCCAGACAAAACTGAAATTATAACTAAAATATAGAACAATCAACCTGAATAACCAACTGAAGACTAGCTGAACAGAAGTCTTATAACCAAGAATTTACAGAAGAAGCCACATTGAGACTAGTAGAAAGGGTAAAGATGTGAGAAGGGCTGGACCTACTCCCATGGAAGGCAGCTGAGATTCCACAGAGATATGTTTCAGCTGCAAAGGTTCCCCCTGAGAAGTGTAGGGTCTCAATCCCAAGCTGGGCTGGTAAACATACAATACATACATGTATTTTAGAATTGTACAGTTGAAACCTATATAATTTTATTACCCAATGTCACCCCAATAAGTTCAATAAAAAAAAATTGGATTTGAAGATTCAGATTTCATGTCTCTTTTTTTGACATTTTGGTGTACAATTGAGCTCTTTGTCATCACAATTCTTATATTGCTTTGTGTTTCCAATATAATAATTACCACTAATATGTGGTGACTGTTGTGATGAGCTGATCAATTCCCCTCAGGAATAAAGGACTTATTGTCCCAGCTTCTGGGAATGCCACCAACAGACAGGTTGTCTTTAGCAATTGTCTCAGGTATGAGCATCTCTCAAGTCATGCCCCCTTCCTAAGGTGACCCCATCAATAACTTGAAATATAAAGGCCCAGGTCCTTCGTACCACTGGGGGACAACTCTAAAGGATCATCTCATCTTCAGAACTCACACTGCAACCTTTCCCTTTGCCCCCCAATCATATGCCCTTCCTTTCTCTTCACCAGTGGTAGTCACAAGGACATTTCTTAATAAACTTCCTGCAACCTCATCTCCATCTCATAATCTGCAGCCCAAGAACTCAACTATAGCCGTACCTCAGGCACCTATACCATTGCTAAAATCATTGGTTCACTGCCTCTCTCATTCAATAAGCTGGGTTTGCTTCTCATTTATTTTTGTGTACTCAAGATCTAGTCAATGCCTGGCACATATGGACACCCAGCAAATGCTTGTTAAATAAATTCATTACAACTGAGATTTCATGTTGTTCGGCCAAGAAATTAGATTTTCTTGTTTAATTAAATTTATTTATTTATATTCTTCTCTCTCTCTTTACAGAAAAAGAATTTCGAGAAGTTAACCCAAGAGTTGATTATAATTAAGTAGTGGGGAAATGAGAAGGACAGAAATGTAAAGGCAAATATACCAATCACTAGAGGTCAATATAGTTGTAATTAGTCATTGAATATTTTTTTCGTCATTGAGTAAGTAGTTATTGACCTGAGCACTTACCATAAACCAGCCATTGCTTAAATGCTAAAATGAGTCTCTATCCTCAAGGAGAATTCCATTCAAATACACAAGAGAGGCAAAAATAGAATAAAGTAGCACAATTTCAGAGAGCAATAGGTGGGATGAAGGTCCTTGAAGGAGATCAGAGCATAACACCCCAAAATATGCTACTTTGGCACATTGACTATTTTGAGTCGAAGGTGACTGAGAAACTGCAGATTCAGGAAGGGCTATCTGCCTCCCCTCTTTCTACCTAAAAACAAGGTAAATATTACCTATGAGAGAGATGCCATCCCTGTGTCAGGAAGAGGGGAACACTCTTACTACCAGCGATGGGGAGCTGACATCAAGATGAGTCTGTACAAGCAAACCTCACTAAGATAGCCCTTATATTCCATGAGTTTCCCCATATATTTCCTATTCACTTTCCCGCAATTTAATACCCCTAGGCCCAGACCTTTGTGTTGTGACATCACAATTTACCACTTAGTCTGTTTTAAAATGGTATAAAAGCCCCTGGGTCTAATTGTTTCTTTAGGATTTTCCCTTCTTTCTATCAAGTCCATCATGTCATGTAAAAATACTAACATCAAATAAAATGTATATGCTTTTTTCCATGTCAGTTCAACTCGCAGGTTCCAGCCACAGAACCTTAAGAGCCTAAAGGGAAAGTTTTTCCTCCCCTATGCCACTGTAGGTAGGACAGTCAGGGAAGGAGGAGTCGCCAAGAAGGTGAGTGAGCGGAAATCTCAAAGATGAGAATCTACACTCACTGAGATTTGGGGGGAAGAAACTTTAAGGCAGGGGAAACAGCAACTATAAAGATTGGGCATTCGGTACAAATCTTGCCTCTAAAGGACAAGCAGCTAAATACAATAGATTGCTTGTTTTTATCTGGAAGGGGGGCATGTTCTCATTCTTAAGAGAAACCAAAGTTTTTCCTTGAATAAAACTGGATGGTGCAATGTTTTCAACTACTTCCCAACAAAGACGGAAGCAGAGATCTGTGACAGCTTTTGGTAGTGACACTGGAGACCTAACATTAAGACTCATTCGAGAAAGAGGATTTCTGTGAAGGCTGCAATGGCTCAGTGTCCTTATAGCAGTAGCTGGATGACATGACCTTTAAGTTTCCTTCTTTAAGTAAGAGGTGATGTCAGACAGTCAAGATTACATTCTCCATCAAGGGCCTCAGTGCAGGTGTCCTAGAGTATTCATTTATTCTGCCATTCATTAATCAAGAAAGAAATTGTTCAAAACAACCTGGGACAAAGGCTTTTAATCATAACACTCTATTTTCCTGCTGCATTTAAGACTCACAATTTAGGCTGACTTCATTGAATTCTATTGAAATATCCCCTACTCAGATAAAGAGCTGCTTGCTTCCAGCATATGCTGTAGTTCCATTCTTTTCACTTGCAAATGCATGCACCATCACCACCACCACTGCTATAGAATGAGGATTTCAGGTTTTTGGATGTATATTAAGTTTTTTAGAGGTGCAAATAAATAAAAGACAACAGGGCATAACATTAAAGAAATAGTATCAATGGTATCAAGATATTCAAACAAAGTGGCAAATGGAAATCATTAAGCCACTGCTATAGGAGCAGGTTTGCTTAACCTAACTTTGTAATTTTGTTTTGTGACAATTAAACAAACAAAGCAATTGGTAAATAGCAACACTGTCAGGGAAATGTCACAACCATTCAAAAAAAATGTGTATTCCAAAGTGAAAAATTAGGTAGGTCAAGCTGTATCATAATAGTAATGTCATCATATAATGAAACTTGCTGCAACCATCACATTGCTTTGAATTCTTACTACTTATAAACCATGCAGATTAAACATGTTTTGGGGTATTCATTTTGTTTTCCTCTGATATTCCCAGGCATGTAATATTAAACATTAATACACATGTGTACCTTTTTTCCAGTCAATCTGCCTGTTGTCAATTTATTTCATAGACTCAGCTAGCAAACCTAGGAGGGTACAAGGAAAGTATTTTCTCCCCTACACACCTATTTTTTCAACTATAAAACCAGAATTGACAAGGTGTTGGGATTAAATAGCAATGTGTCAAAGCCCCAGGGCCAGCATAATACTTAGCAGGTGACAATCACTCTGTCCCTTCCCTTCCCTTCCCTTCCCTTCCCTTCCCTTCCCTTCCCTTCCCTTCCCTTCCCTTCCCTTCCCTTCCCTTCCCTTCCCTTCCCTCCCCTCCCCTCCCCTCCCCTCCCCTCCCCTCCCCTCCCCTCCCCTCCCCTCCCCTCCCCTCCCCTCCTCCCCTTACTTTCCATAACCTGGTGTAAAAGGGCAATATCCTGAACACAGGTTACAGCCCAAACTATTCATATGCAGCCTTCCTTGAGCATACAAATGGAGGCCAAAATACCATGTCCACATATTGGAAAGTAGTAAGTGAAGCTGGCAAAGTATCAAATAAAATATTATTCCCTTCTATCTTTATAACAACCCGGAAAGCCAGGTTCAAATTGAGATTTCTCAGTCCCTCAGAGTTCCATGCCAAAATCTGGCTGGAGACTCTGGGGCACACACCCCTGCCCAGTCCTGAGGCCTGTATTCTGAGTCTTTCCTCCATCAGTGCTCTCCCACCCACAGGATCTGGCAGGTAGGTGTGGACACCCAGCAAGATCAAGGTCCAGTAACACCTTCATAAGCACCTGCTGTCTGCCTGGAAAGAATGGGATTGGGAAGAGGTCTTGAAGGCCGTGGAGCCAGTATTGGGGCCTATTGGACAGAAAATTCTATTGTCCCAGATATCCTGAACTCAGTCTAGAAATGAGGGTAGGGGTCCCAGGTTGTCGGTAACCTTGGTGCAAAGGAATCCCCACCTCCTTGGTGGAGAGGGGGCTGCAGATAGATGCTCCAAAGCATAACATGGAGCCAAATTTTGCCTGATTGTAACGGTGGTATTGCTTAAAAGTTTAGCGATTCTTGCAATAATTCTACCTTCACCAGGAAATCAATGCCCACAAACATTCTGAAGTTAATATGATTATGGCATCAAGAAAAAGTAATTCTGCTCTAGCCGGTTTGGCTCAGTTGGTTAGAGTGTCGGCCCACAGACTGAAGGGTCCCAGTTTGATTCCGACCAAGGACACGTAGCTCCGTTGCAGGCTCGGTCCCCAGCCCTGATCGGGGCTCATGCGGGAGGCAACCAATCGATGTGTCTCTCTCACGTCGATGTTTCTCTCTCTCTCTCTCCCTTCCACTCTCTGAAAAGCAATGGAAAAATATATCCTCAGGTGAGGATTTTAAAAAATTAAAAAAACAGAAAGAAAAGAAAAAGTAATTCTGTAAAAATTTTTTTTCTTTTTTTTCTCAACAGAAACAAAGATGAATGTACCCTGAGTGCTTTTATGTCACCCATCCTTTCCCAACTAAGTCACTATTTTAAGGTACATTTCTAATTATGCTTATAGGAGGAGAAAAATTCCCTGTCACAATGTGGTCCTAGTGAAATAGCTCCAACTTAATTTCTGGGACCCACACTTTATTTGATTCATGTGGCTCTTTTAAAAACTGAAAAATACATTTTCAGAAAAAGAAGGAAAGTAAAATATCATGCTTTTTTTTTGGTTTCTATGCATGCGACAAGACAGACATGGTTTTTTTTTTTTAACTTGCCTTGCTGTTTAGAAAGATTTGCCCTTCAAACTATGAAAACACCTCATCTGTATTGGTGTCACATTACTGACCCAAGCCTTTCTCATTTCACGAAGAGGGGAAGGAGTGACAATGCTGAAAGAGCAGACAGGGACAAAGAGGGCTTGTAGCACTGGGATAGCAACATGCACAGACAGCTGGGCAACTCGTTTTATTCCACCCTTCATTGGGCTTTGAACAAAATACACCAAATCATCCAGTGTTAACAACTCCTCCTGCTCACTTACTGATTGGTCTGTTTTCTTAAAAATCATTACAAATTAAGTGCCCCCATAATCTTACAACTCTAACTTTTTATTTGAGCCATTTAATCTCATGCTCCAAAGTATGTTACTCTGTATAAAGTTCATGTGGTCAGGTGGTTCCTTATGATCATCATAGTGAGGAAACTTCAGGTTTTCATAAAACAGCCTATCTATCACTTCTTAATGAGAATTATATGATAGCCTTTGCAAAAAAACAACAATACCATAGACCTCATGTGAATTGGGGACGTGATTTTTCACTTGACTTATCAGCAGTGATAATGACATTTTACCCACTCACTCTCACTTTTTCACCTGATACTTAATAAACAAAAATATGCATTGGCCAAAAATTACCCAGAGGCTTAGAGTGGCCCCTGGAGGTTGAGAAGTCCAAGATCAAGGTGCCAGCAGATCCAGTGTCTGGTAAGGGCCTTTCACATGGCAGAGGGAGAGGGTACAAGCTCTCTCATGCCTCTTCTTATAAGGGCACTAGTGCCATTCACGAGGGCTCTAACCTCATTACCTAATTATTTCCCAAAGACCCACCTCCTAAAACCATCACACTCAGGATTAGGTTTCAGCATATGAATTGGGTGGGGGAAGGCATAAACATTCATCCCATAGCATCTATACTGTCAATAACATCAATTATATAGGGTTTTCAGAAAAGACTGCTGAATGTTAGTCAATATACTTTTTATAAAAACTTTTAATTATTACAGACATATGTCTGAAGTACACACACAACTATATCTACATCTACATATAATTGATTAGATAATCTGTATACACACACACTTGTGCATGACTGCTTAAATCAGGCAAATTTCAAGAGTAGAACTCACACATATAATCATATACAAATCATTTCTCAAAAAAATGTTTAACAACCCAGCCATTAAATTCCCCCTCTTTGATCACTTTCTGTGGCTCCCATTCAAACAGCAATTAGGAGTTGAGCTAGCTTGGCAGCTAAGAGGAAGGACTCACATTCTGAATGCAAGAGGAGGAATGGACTGAGGTATGGGCTGGTATGCTCTACAAGGTAGAGTTCAGGGATGACATAGGCTTCTACTAAGAATTATTTGTTACATAGTCAATTCTGTACATTTTAAACCCTGACATGTTTATTTCTTTTTCTTGAAGGATCATCTTTATTAATGGAGACCTCTGTTCTCACATATGAAGACACAAGTGTTCTTAATTCAGGGCTTGATGCCTTTCCTCCCACTTATTTCCTGTCTGAACCAGATCATTCCAATCATTCATTCTGCTTGAGTGCTCGCTGTGTGCTGGGGATGAGTCTAAGTGCAGAGGTGGGACAGTTACCAAGACAGGTAGGGTCTCTTTTACGGAGTGGTGGTGGGTGACAGATGGGAGAAGAAATGAAAGTCAATAAGGCAATAAACAAGGAAACAAGCAACGTAATTTCAGGCGAATATACGTACTAAGAAGAGGTTAAACATGCTTCTCTCCGCATCCTGCCCCTGCTTCCTCAGGCCCGCCTGGTCAGGTTTCTCACAACTCCTTCCCTCAATCCTGAAAAAGCCATTTCCTCCTTTTGTGGGCCCACTGATCTCATCTCCAATCCTATCTTGTCACTTTATTACATTTGTTTACGTGTCTTAACTTTCCCCAAAAGACTTTAAGCCCCTGTAGAGTAAAAGTCAGACTTTTTTTTCCCCCATAATGATTTTGTAGTTGTAATTCCTGGCACAGATATTGGCTTTGCTTACCGTATAACATTATCAAAAAGGTAACTGAACAAATATGTTGGAGAAATAAAGAAGCCACGAATAGTAGGCTGGCACTGCACAACTTAAGGCTTAGTAGGAATCACTATGCTGATGGGATCACAATTTCCTCTAAAGAGTTTATGATACTCTCATTAAAGCCGTGTTCTATTGCTTAATCTAATAGCTTTCACTCAGTGTACCAATTTTTTTTTAAAGTTGCAATTTAGGATTCATACTACTAAAGTGATGTCTGTCATAAATGTAATAGAGCTTTTATTATGGTTCTTCTGAACAGGTATATAGTAAGAGTTAAAAGGCAAACCCAGGGTCGCCAGAGAAAATTATCTTCTATTTCCCAGAATCCAGAGAACTTACTTCCAGAGAGAGTTAGAGCAGCTAATTGTAATACCCAGATAGCAACACAGTACTGACAAGTGACAAAATAATTTGAGGCTGCCTTCCAGTATCCAAAAACACGCTGCGACCCTCCAATGGCTTTGGGTCATCTCTCTGAAGGCTCTAACCAGCTCAGGTCTTCATTCAGTGCCTCCCAGGGAACTACCAGTTCTAAGGTAAGCAGAGGAAAAACTCTGAAATAGTAAAGAGCTTCTTTATTTTTATTTAATTTAATTTTAATTTTATTTTATTGCAATAACAAAGGCATCTTAGGTGATTAGGACTCATCTGCATGATAATAGATATAGTAGGACCAGACTGCAAACCCACAGAACCGATTGCTTTGAAAGTTAATGAGAAAAATGCCTTTTATTGTTGCCAAAGCGGTCATAGAAGAACCACAATAAAAGCTCTATTACTCATTAGATATCACACTTGGCTTTTATTAAGAGTTACACCTAAAAAATGTTACTTATCAGGAGGCCAGCCTCTCTCTACAGGTCTGATGTGCCCTGCACATTCCCTACTGATTTTCCTCCAGCACAGGCAGTTCTAGGAACATGGCTTCACTGCTGAGTCTTTTCTTTCACCTTCAAAGACAGGATCTGACAGAGCCCAGGACAATCACAAATCCAATGGAGTATACAAGAAGCCTAAGGTCTCCTAGAGAGTAACTAACAAACATCTGCTGTATTTCCTGTCCACAAGCTTGTTTTTTTTAGTTAAGCTTAGGAAGGAAATAGCAAAAAGTATTTTTCATTTTTTTTTTTTTTGCTAATGAAAACTCTGAACCAAAAAGATGCTGAATTAGTGAATTTCAGACAGAAGAAACATTATTAGGGATATAGCAGTGGGCTTTTCCTGAATTGCTATCTGTGGTCTTCTCATCAAAGGATAGAAAATAGTTGACACAGATTAGAAAAAGAGGAAATTTGGATTAATAGGTGAGTCCTGTTCTATCATTATGGTACTCATTGTTTCTAACATTAAAAATACTGCTAATTGAGCACATGCCATGTGTCAGCCAGTATACTTGGAGTTTCATGTAATTATCTGATTTCATTTTCCCAATAACAGTATGTAGTATCAACATTCCATTTTCACAGATAGGGAAACTGGAGCTCAGAAATCTTGAGTAATTAGTTCAAAGTCTTATAGGTAATAACTTGAAGGGACAGAATTAGAAACCAATGAGTATGACTTTAAAATTTGCCTTCTTCCCAACGTACCCATTGCATTGACAATAATTAATTTTGAAGATCAAATGACACTCCTTCCACATTTTGAAAAATATTGTTTAAGAATAAGACTTTACTCTGCATTTTGCTCCTGAGCTATCATGCCTTTTTAAAAGCACTAACTCAGGGTAAGAATCTTTAAAGATTTAATTTAAATGCTTTTAACTTAATTAATTTGCATAACCAAGTGCAAGCGTGTTTTTGATGGAAGAGACCAGCGAAGTGCAAGCTTGTCCCATTGGTCATTCTAGCCTCATTACAGTTTTTCAGTCCAGAACGGTGCTGGTGGTGGGATTATGAGAGCTCAAACACACCATGTGGTCAAAGAGGAGAAACAGGTTCTGGGGATCACAAAACAGGTAGGCAGTGGATACTTAAAACATTTGCGCAATACAGACATCAAAATTAAGATTTCTGGAACAAGTGACCTTCAAGAGAAAGGGAGGGGAAAAAGAAAGGGTAGATGGGGTTGGGGGGATAGGGGAATTCAAGGCCTGAAGCAAAGGACATATTTTAATAACTGTGTCAAATTATCTCATGGCCAGCGAAAAATAAACTGAAGCTATTTCCTCAAAAGTCATTCAATCCAAGCATGCTAAATATCTCTTACCCTGTTTGGATGTTGTTCCATTCACTCTGAACACCTAGGTGATTTCCAACAAATCCTGTTATACCATCCTGCTGACAACAGTCTTTATTTTTTAAAGACCTGATTGTAGTTTCATGCCCCTGTTTAATCACTGTTCAGTGCAATTACCTAGAGTGATCTCCTGGTGTGACATCTCACACCTATCTATTGAGATAAACTCTCTCCTGTAGCTTTCTAAATTATTTGCTTTCTAGTGCTTTCCACTCCTTAAGCTGGGTGGAGGAGGGGGAAGGAAGCAGAAAAAAAATATTACTCTCATCAGGAAAAGAAAAACAGTATTACGAATAATTCAGAAGTGGCTTTTGAACCACTGAAGTACGTCATCACTTGTCCCAATAATTTATGAATTACATTTACTTTCATTTAATTTTTTTTCTTCTTTCCCTCTTAGAGAGGAGGTAATATTCGACTTTCTCTCTGCCTTAAGTGTTTTCTTTGCAAATGGAAGAGTAGGAGAGAAAAAGCTGGGAGGGCAGTAGCCTGGGACAGTTGATTTCTTTTGGTTACCTTGTAGTTTCTGGTTGTACTCGGTCCTGTCGGACTGGCTCCTCCTCAGGGTACCCGAGTGGTCCCCACAAACACTGCTCTCAACCACAGTGTCAGTCTTCCTCCTCTCCAGCATATAGAGCCGGGGCCTCAAGAAGGTCAGGTTCTTTCTCTTGGTGCCCATGTTTTCTTTCCCAGTGACTTCTTCGGGCTCCATCTGAGGCAAAGACAAGCCTTAGAGGCTTGTAGGCAATGGCTGGCTGCTAGAGTGCCTCAGGGCGAGGGTTAAAGACACCAGAGTGACAAGTTTAGCTGCCCGCTTCTAAGTAACCCGCTTCACTGCACTCCAGGGTTACCTGGCTGTAACTGCCACCTGTAGGGAGTCCCAGAGCCCCACCCCGATGAAGTCATTCTCTTTTAGACCTAGAATCCAACAGGGGAAGTTGCCACCTGTTACCTGAGAGACCTGCAGCACAGAGCTAGGCAAAGCAGGGACAGGGCTGTCACATGCTCCTGAGGCAAACAAAAATCCCATTGTGTGGCAGAGGGCTGGGGGTGGGGGGAGGAGAGGACAGGGCGAGGCGGGAGGAAGGGAAGGGCCTGAGTGTCGCCTGCAGCCCACAGGTGCGCCCAGGCCCTGCGCTGCGCCCCGGAGGGCATGTGGGCCTGTGCGTGACCTTCAGCTAGAGCCACTCGCTTGCGACCGTGGAGTCAGTGTGAGGCTGAGAATTTGCATTTTCATCACAACAGTATCATTTTCAGGATCACTGAGCACAGTGGGTCCTGAACATCCGGAGATTATTTACTAAAAAACATACCAGCCAAACCCCCTGATCCGCATTCCTGAGGAAAGGAGGATTTGAACTTGAGAGAGGCCTGTCGCGGGCACAGGAAGGCAAGAGAATGTCCGAAGAGGCCGCGGGAGGCTTTGCCATTTCTCTTTCCTGCCGCTGTCCCCGCCCGAAATCATTCCATCCCTGGGCCCAGCCCTGTCCCTCTGCGCCCTGGTCCTTAGGAACACAAGCGCCGTGTCAAGGTGTGATTTCTGTCTGGTCTTTTCCCGGTCCCTTTTGCGGACGGAGTGACAAAAAAGGCAGCTCACCTTGGGAAAATAAGAACATGTTTGAAACTGGGAAGGGACATGTGGAAAGTAGAAAGGATGGGGGGCAAGGACTGGGAGAGAGGTACATAGTGATGGGCCTTTCGGTAAATTTTTTAGAGTTGTTTTTCCTTGTACTCGCCGGGATTTCTCAAGGGGGAGGTGCTGAGATGCTCTGGGGATGCGCAGAGTGGTTTGTAGGCCCTCGTTAAAGAAAGGAAGGACCCTAAGGAGGAAAACAGGTTCCCTCTTTCTTGAAAAGGGGTGGCCAAAATTCAGCTTTGTGCTGCCGATGCTGAATGGTGTTTAACTCTCGTTAGACCAGGTTTATAAATGAGGAAAAAGAGATAAAAATCACTTTCTAGCTCAGGATGCGTGGGCTGAATACAATTCACATAATTATCTTAAAAGATAAATGAGAAATCTTCACCCACTACAGAAACATCTATATGTAGCCTGGCATATTGAATGGCTTTTATTTTATTCAGTTGATAGTCTTATTAAAACAAGCCCTTCCAAGTACATTTAATAAATGCTTTTAAAGGCACATTTACCACTAAGATGTACAATGAGCTTCTCTGAGTCATTTTTTAAATGTCTAAATTGTATTCTGATGTTATATGTACATGTAGGTATATGTTTGTGTGTATTCGCCTGGTTATTAACAGATATATACTATTAGACATAGTACTACTACAAAATTTTACAATTAAAACTACAGGACTGCCCTGGCCGGGTGCCTCAGTTGGTTGGAGCGTCTTCCAGTACACCAAAAGGTCACGGGTTTGATTCCCCATCAGGTCACATACCTGGGTTTTGGGTCGGATCTCCTGGAGGAGACCGATTGATGTTTTTCTCTCTCCCTTCCTCTCTCTCTAAAGTCATTAAACATACCCTAGGGTGAGGATTTTAAAACAACAATAACAAAAGCTACAGGATTTATAGGAAATATGGGATTAGACACAGCACTCAAAAACTTTGTCAGTGACCCATAAAAAACAGATAGAAAACTTAAAAAAAAAAAAAAAATGGTAGCACAGCTTTACATGTGATAAATGGTTAAGAAATACATAAATATTACAACAAATATGAAACTTTACCTTGAATAAGCACTGAAGGTTCAATAAAGTAAAATAAAAGAACTGGAGGTTCCTTGAGGAAATCATAACTTATGGGTGAAGTGATAGAAGAAGGGAGATTTGAAATCAGGTGGACATGTAGACTGCCAGCAGTGGACAGGTGAGGCTGGGACCACAGACAGTAAACTGAAGTTGGTCATGTTGAGGGGTGTGCATGCGTGAGTTTTGTGAACTCCTTTGTGGCTCAGAGCATCTGGACAGTTTTATGCATTCATGTAGTGTTTCAAGTGGATGAAATCACATAAGCAAATGTGAAAATGTATTATGCTCAAACAGTTCCTTTTTGTTGGAACAAATTTGTGTTTTCAAAATAAGCATTATAGAAGAACTGACTGTAGCAGCTTTATTATATTTTTAAATTTCATTATTTAGGAAGATACATAGAGTGGCTATTATGAATTCAGTAGTAAACCTCTTTTTATCTACTCACAATAATTTCTATGTCAACTTTAAAAATAATAGATAAATTCTTTTAAAACTATTTTTTAATCAGTCAGTAAATGGGATGGTCACTGTTAGTTGCTTTCTCAATATTCATTCCTACAACCTCCTACCTCCATGCTATTCTTTGCCAATAGAACACTTATTTTGTTCAAGGCAGCATTAAGCTTGGGCAATTATAATGATGACTTTATTTTCAATTTTTCCAGCTTCTCTTGCCACTAGGGTATCCATGTAATCCCAGCTCTGGCAAATGAGACCCTATGGTAGTCTGTTATAATGGGGGGTGGGGTATTGATTCTGGGAAAGCTTTTGCTTCTCTAATAAAAAGTGTAGTAATAGCTTGGACCTTCCCCCTTTGTCTAGACTTGATCACAAGTATAATGCATAGAGCAGTTACAGCCACTCTGGGCCCATAAGAAATGATCAAGAGAAGCATGAACTCTGATACCACTGAGCTACTAAACCAATACCAGCAGCCACCCACCTTTAGACTTCTTGATATGAGAGTAAAATAAACATCTCTTCCTAAGGCCATTGTTAGGCAGAGTTCTTGTTGTCAATATATTTCTAAAGAATTTAACAGACAGTTGTGTGTGTGTGTGTGTGTGTGTGTACATATATATATATGTATATATGAAATTCACAGTTCTCTTGCTTATCTCTCTGGTACTTTTAAAAATTTATTGATTGATTTGAGAGAGAGAGAGAGTGTGTGTGTGAGAGAGAAACATTGATTTGTTGTTCCACTTATTTATGCATTCATTGTTGATTCTTGTATGTTCCTGGACTAGGAATGGAACCCATAACCTTGGTGTATGGGGAAGACACTCTAACCAATTGAACTACCCTACCAGGGCCTCTCTCTGACACTTTTTAGGCCAATGTGTTTAGAATCACCAGCAAAGAATAAGAACAGACAGGTTAGAGAGATTTTGTCACTGAGGCATCTTGCCAGAACAGGAGTGAAACTGGAAGAACAAGGCCTCTGATTTGTCTGTTTTATATTTTATTTCAGAGTACAAAAGGCTCTCCATACAAGGATTCCATATTACTTAAATAGATAAAATATTGATATTAAGACATTTAAATTAATTCTACTATGATTAGAGAACAAGCAGTTCCTGGTTCATTATTTTAAAAAGACCCAGTTTTATCTTTGGGTGTGATGTAAATCAGCTTGATGACATGTGACATAATCTCTAGGTCCCAATTTCTTCATCTGTAAAGCGTAAGGATGAGTTAGTCATACTCACTGAATATTTTCTGCTCTCCATTTAGGCAAATGGGAGTTTCACTGCCCTGCACCATTTCAATCTATGTGTGGTCATATAACTTGCTTTGGCCAAAGAAACTGATTAAACATGATATCTGTCACTTCTAAGAAAGTGTTAAGGACCGGTGTTTGCTTAGCTATAGCTTTCTCTCCTTCATCCTTGGTGACTGGAACAGTTCCACAGTGGTTCCTTCATCAGGATGAATTGTAGAGAGTGCCTGACTCAGATTGGAGCCCCCAGCCACCCCATAATGGTTGTACAGTTTGAGAAGAAAGAATTCTTTGCTGCTTTAAGCCCCTTAAGATTTGGGGCTTTTAAAAATTATTAATACTTCAACATAACCTAGACTATCCTGATTAATGTAGGATATAGATTAAATAATATATAAATCTTTTTCAAGTCTAGCATTATATGATTTCAGGATTCCAGGACTCCCGGTGCTATGAGATTGTAAAAATGCTAATTTCAAAAGAGAAATCACATCTCTTGAAGAGTCATGAACAAACTGGATTGGAGGAAGGAAAAGACCTCATTATAAGTTAGAAACTCACAGGAGTTTAGACAAGAAATGCTTGGACTAGGCTAGTGGTGATATGGGTGGAGAAAAGTTGAACTAACATTTTTAAAAAGTTGAACTAACAAAACTTTTGTATGTTTTGACAGAGGTGAATGAGTAAAAAGAGGAAGAAAGGACAAACTTCAGGTTTTAAGACTGAATAAATGGGAGGACATGTGTCCTGTATGCTAATAGAGGAAGAAAGGACAAGAGGAAGAGGAAGCCTGGTGGGGTTTTCAAAAATTCCACTTAGGACATATGAAGTTTCAGATGCCCGTAAGATATTCAAGGGAATTATCAAGTAGGCTTTGCATTAATAAATTTGGAGTCTCTATTTAGATTTTAGATAAAGAATTGGGAGTCATCAGAATATACATAATATTTAAAGCCGTGGGTTGCTGAGACCATTTAGGAAGATAATATATCTAGAAGAGAGGAACCAAAGCAAACCCTGAAGAACTCTAAGCTTAGGGTGGAGTTGGAGCAAAGCCAACCATCAATTGCTGTGGGAAAGCAAGAGCCCACGGTGCCACACAAGTCTGGGCACAAGGCTTTCAAAATGAAGGTGCAGTCAGTCTGCTGAGATACCCAACAAAATGGAAACAGAAAATAATTCTTTTAATTTGGCACAATGTTGGTCATTTATAAACCTTTCTAAAGGAGTTTCAGCAAAGCAGCAGAGATATATACCAGCATGGAAGGGATTTCATTAAATAAAGGAGCTAAGAAAGTTGAAACATGTGGGAATAACACTTCAGAGAACATTTGCAATAATATGTTATTGTTGAGAAATTACTGTATGTGAGGATTAGACCTAGGTAAATTAGTGAGAAAGGTAGAATTAAACCCATGTTTTACAGATATGGGAACAGGTTCAGAGAAGTTGAGTAATTTTACCAGTATGACAGAACTTGGAGATGATGGAGTGAGGACTCAAATTCAGCCCCTCTTGTAGCAAAACCTGTGTTCTCAGCCACTCTGCCAGACGTCCAGAGCCTAGCAAACTGCCTGGCATACAGCAAGGGCACCACAAATGGACTTTTCTTTTCTCTGCTAAAACCATCTTGGAACAATTCCTTGCTACCTATCCTTTATTCTCTGGGATGAATCAGAGGGATTTGAAATTTTATCTGGCATTTCAAGTGATTTTTATGCACAGTTAAACTTGGAGAATTCCTGCAAGCATTCTACTTGTCTCCAGTGACTCTCTACTCTGATTTATCTTGCCCAACGTCTCTTGAATTTCCTTTCTAAACCATAATTCAGATCACTTCATTCTTCAGATTAAAAGGCTCGATGGATTGTTTCCCACTGCCTGTAGAAAGGAATCCAAGTATTCTTTAGACCTCAATCAGACTGTCTTTCTTTTATTTTAGACTACTTACGATTCTAGTTAATTGCTGAATAAAAAATCACCCCCAAACTTAGTTGTGTAACACAATGATTATCATTGCATTAGCCCTCACAGATTCTGTGGGTCAGGAATTTGGGAAAGGCTCAGCTAAGCCATTCTGACTTGGGTCTCTCATGTTGTAGGCAGATATTTGCTGGAGCTGAAATAGGCAACTGGAGCAGCTGTGAGTTGACGAGGCATCTTTCTCCATTAATAGTTTTAAGGCCTCTCTAATCTCTCCACATGGACTAGCTTGGGCTTCCTTCATAACATGGCATCTGGAGGAAAGTCAGACTGCTTACCTGGGCTCAGGGCTTCAGTGGGGAGTGTCCCAAGAGAGCCAGGCAGAAGCCATGTCATTTTTATGTCTTGTCCTACAATGTCACTTCCACCATAGCCTCAAAAGCTACCCAGACTCAAGGCGAGGGAACATAGAACCCATCTTCTCAACCGGAGGGATATCAAAGTTATGTTATAAGAAGAGCTTACAGAATGGGAGAAATTGCCTTAGGCTATTTTTGGAAAATGCAATCTGACTCGTATATCCATTACATACTCCATATTCTATTCTCTTTCAGGATTTATTTTTTTTCAACCTGTTTCTTTCACTGGGAATAACCCTCCCCATCCTATGAAATCCTACTTATCATTCAAGACCCAGCTTAAATGTCCCCTCCTCTATGATCTTTCCCTCTTGCCCCCTGAGAACAATCACTCCCTGCCTCCTCTGAAATCCCAGAGCAGCATGCCTCAATCATAGCAGACTCGTTAGATTATGAGTGCTTGAGGCTATTTGCTTTTGCATCCTGGTGACTAGCAATGGGAGATCAATAAATGTTTGCTGTTGTGGGGTTAGGCACAGCAGCTTATGGTCTTGGGCAGCCTACCAATATATGAGGAGAGGCTTAGATGTATTTTTTCTCTCTCATTCTGATTGGAGAGAGAAATGACCTCCTTTTCCTGGAGAAGGAAGATAGAGATCTGGAAACAAAAGAGCAAATCAGAGATATTGCTTCTTCAAAGATGAGGTCATTAATGCATTTGTGAGATGACCAGAAAGCCAGCGTTGAGAGCTCCCTATTCAACTATAAATTGTTCACAGTGGCACTGCTATCTTGTAGCTGTGTTTTTATATCCACTGCTACGCTTCCTGAAAGCAACAATTTCGGTTAATGCACTGACCAAGCAGCAGCATAATAATCCTGTCAGCAAACAATGGATGGGAGCTGAGGTTTGGAAGGAGGTAAACCTTCTAATGTTTTTATCCCCTTGACTGAAGTAATTTTAGCAGTGACATATGATTATATTTGGGCCTTTGCCTCAGCTATAATGAATCATCCGTTACAAGATTTTCAAGGTTGTTGCGGAGAAATTTATCTTGGGAAGGGGAATAATCTTTGCAAGTACTTGGAATAGCCTGGTTATGATCAAAACCAGCTACATAAGCAAGAAAAAGTGCCATTGGAATCTTAGAAAACCATCTATTCAATGATGCCACTATCTAAGTCAGAGCATCGGATTCAATTTCCAATAGCTCATGATCTTCCAGAATTCATTTAACAGTTATTCCTGCAGAACAGCATCTTGGGTCACAATGGATACTGGAGGTGAACTATTCTCATTTTCCTGGGGGAATTTAGGAGATTTTTTTTTTTTTTGCCTTCTCTCTCCAATTTCTCCTATCTTTATGTCCTAAAATTTGGATCTAATTTGTCTTAACCAGCTCCTAAGTATAAGATAGAACTATTGGTACTTTTTATTTAGTTGGAAGCATCTGGCTTCCTGTTTCTTTTCTTGTAATTATGAATAATTCAGAAACATTTATTGAAAAATAAAATTTTAATATTATGATTGGATATTTAAATTTATATAGTACTATGTTTTATGTGCAGGACTCTAGGCTGCAGACTCATAATTAATATGTGGCCATTAAATGATCCTAGAGACTCAAAAGAAACAGTTTCTTTGCCCTGGCAGGGTGGTTCAGTTGGTTGGAGCATCATCTCTTACACCAGAAGGTCTCAGGTCAGGTTTCAGGTTCCACCCCTGGTCGGGGCACATGTAGCAACTGATCGATGTTTCACTCTCACATCAATGTTTCTCTCTCTCTCCCTCCTTTCCCTTCCTTTCTCTCTAAAATCAATAAAAGCATGTCCTCAGATGAGGATTTTAAAAAAAAGAAAAAATCTTTTGTTCTTCTGCCTCCAAAGCATTTTTTTTTTTTTTTTAATTTCACTTGATTTTCATTTGTGCTGAAACCTGTTTGTTGTGAGAACTAAGTATATTGACCCTGGGGAGATGCTGTGCTTTTTTAGCTTGGAGGAGGGAAGCAGTAATTGTAGACAACTAGGAGAAGGGTGTATTTTTAATAAATGCAGCAAGAGCTCACTCACATAAATCACTTAAACTAAGGACTTTTCATGAAGTGAGTGACTTTAGAAAGCACATGGGACCCTGAACTCATCAGAGACATTAGCCTCATGCATTCTGCAGTTTCTCTGTGAATCTTCCACATTCCCTCTTGGCATGGGATCAACCACTCAGCCTCTCAGACTCAGTTTCTTCACCTTTCAAGGCCAAGACTCAGATGGGTCTCACCATTTTTGTAGAGCGGTTTTGCTACTCCTTCAGAGAATATTATTAAATTTAAATGTATGGTATCCATAGCAACCCTAACTAGGTCAGTTTGCACTTGGCGTAACAAATAACAGCAGGGAATTTAATGTACCCTTTTCCAACCATCCTCTGTGTTTGCAAAACTTTGTTAGGTTTCTGGAAGTAAGTGTTTTAGCAGGAAAAGGACCTAGTAGCATCTGGGGGACTCATTTTCTTATTCATTTGTGATCCACACGCTCAAAAAACTTCATGCAGTTTAGGCAATGTGTGTATGATTTCACTCTGCCCAACCAATACAAACATTTGAATAATGATTTTAGTAGTGAAATTTTAATTCTTGTAAAAGAAATAACTGGAGTGACATGAAGATATGACTTTGCTCACAGCTAAATTTTCCCCCAAAGCTACTGTTTCCTTATTAAACCAAGAAATATTCATTATTCCTCCCCACTTATTATTCAAACATTTTTATCTAACAGTATCTATGTAACATATGGTTTTTATGAAAGTAATTATATTTATGCACCTGTAATTTCACATTTAGAAACAATCTGGGCAGTGGTGCTGGAGAGACAATAGGTGGACATATGTGGAGAGTAATGCTGGAAAGACAACAAGGGGAATTTTGCCTTTTTACTTTAAACATTTCATGTGGGACATTTTTAAACAACCTACCAATTACTGAGTTCTTTATAACACTGAATTCTCCCAGTCAAAATACAGTCTCCTCTTCAAATCAATAAATGGAAGAACAGAATTAAGAGTAACTTCCATTTATAGAGCATCTACCATGTGCGTACTATTTGCATGCTGTGTAGCTCATGCAACCTTCAGAATAATCCTGTGAGTCAAATCTTATCGTTCCTGTCTTACAGATGCAGAACTGGAATGGAAAAGAAAGGTGTATAACCTCACTCTGGATCATCTGGGAGAGGGCAGAAATGAGACTCTAGCCAAGGTATGTCAGGATCTAGAGCCTGTGTCCTCTCATCAAAGCACTTTTTTTCCCCCATAAAAAGGGTAGTTTCTGCCTTTTCTGAAGTCTCTGAGTGGGTGACTACAGAAGAAAATCATTCCTGATCATCAGAGCCAGTGAATATTGAACTAGATTTTCACTTACAGATTTCACATTTTAAGAAAATGAGATTGAAAACGCTTAAGTGATTGAGAAACACCATGCAGTTGATTAGTTGCAAACCCAGAGCTAGAATGGAGTCTCTTGATGCCAAAGTTGTTATTTACCCCTTATTAAAACATGTTAATGTTAATCCAGACACATTTCTCATCCAATTCAGTGTTGTAAGCTGTGGCACAGTTTGGATAGACTCTTGTAGGCAAATAGCTCATTTGTGGGCCTTCTGCACACAGACATTTCTCTCCTCCTTTCCTTGAGACAACATATATGTGAATTAGGAGTAACCTAGAGCAACCAGAGACAAACTAAAAACAAATATGCTATCTGCTTTTAAATGTGCTAAATTCTATCCTAATGTTGGTATAAACAATGTATAAATAAAATATGCAGATCATTTTGGGGTAGAATTATAAGGCTGGTAATCCAGAATTATAAAGAAACAAAACATTTTCAGAATACGAGTAGGTTGAGAAAATAGAAGGAAATTTTAGAAGGCGATACTAAGAGAAATTCAGTGAGACCATAAAAGGCCAGAAAGGAGGTAAGAGACTGAGACATAATATTAGCAAATTGCATGTGCCTCTTTCTGATTGGTGTTTCAGGCTTCTTAGGCCAAGAGACATATGAAAAATGCTCAACGTCACTAATCATCAGAGAGATGCAAATGAAAATGACAATGAGGTACCACCTCACACCTGCCAGAATGTCTATCATCAATAAATCAACAAACAACAAGCTCTGGAGAGGATGTGGAATAAAAGGAACCTTAGTATACTGTTGATGGGAATGCAGACTGATAAAACCACTGTGGAAAACAGTGTGAAGTTCCCTTAAAAAAATTAAATATGGAACTCCCATTTGACCCAGTGATCCCACTTCTAGAAGTATATCCTAAGAAGTTTGTTTGTGTGATTTTCAATTTTCTTCTTGTAATTGATTTCTAGTTTCATACCATTGTGGCCAGAGAAGATGCTTGATATGATTTCAGTCTTTTTAAATTTAATAAGACCCGCCCGGCCAGGCGTGGATCAGGGGTTGAGCGTTGACCTAGGATCCAAGTGATCGGGGTTCGATTCCCCGTCAGAGCACATGCCCAGGTCGTGGGCTTGATCAATGACTCTCTCATCATTGATGTTTCTGTCTCTCTCTCTCCCTCTCCTTTCCTTTCTCTGAAATCAATAAAAATATATATAAAGAAATAAAATAAAATAAAAAACCTTTAAAAAAATAAAAATAAAAAATAAATAAATAAATTTAATAAGACCTGTTTTGTGTCCTAGCATATGGTCTATTCTGAAAAATATTCCATGTAAATTTGAAAAGAATGTATATTCTGCTTCTTTGGGT
The DNA here is from genome assembly GCF_964146895.1 of Miniopterus schreibersii. NCBI lineage: Eukaryota > Metazoa > Chordata > Mammalia > Chiroptera > Miniopteridae > Miniopterus > Miniopterus schreibersii. The sequence continues at coordinate 64,888,958 of NC_138101.1, read as the reverse complement.
GAAATGCTCTGAAAATATCAATTAAATCCATCTGGTCTAGTGTGTCATTTAAGGCCACTTTTTCATTGTTGATTTTCTGTCTGGAAGATCTATTCATTGATGTCAATGGGGCAGTAAAGTGCATATTATGACTGTATTACTGTTGATCTCTCACTTTATGTCCATCAGGATTTGCTTTACAGATTAAGTGATTCTGTGTTGGGTGTATCAATGTTTACAAGGGTCTCTTTTCCATTATGTAGTGTTTTTCTTTGTCTCTTTCCAAAACCTTTGCTTTAAGGTCTATTTTGTCTGATATAAATATTGCTACCCAGGTTTTCTTCTGTTTCCATTTCCCTGAAATATCTTTTTCCATTTCTTTACCTTTAGTCTGTGTACATCTTTCTATCTAAAGTGGGTCTCTCATAGGCAGCATAAGTTTGAGTCTTATATTCTTAACCATTCAGCTACCCTCTGTCTTTTGATTGGAACATTTAAGCCATTTACATGTCAAGTCATTATTGATAGGTACTTAGTGATTGCCATTTTATTCTTTATTTTTAATTATTTATTTTTCTTTTTAAAGAAGTCACTTGAACATATCTTGTAATAGTGATTTGGTGGTGGTGAACGGCTTTAGCTTTTTCTTGTCTGGGAAGCTCTTTATTTCTCCCTTAACTTTAAATGATAACCTTCCTGGGTAGAGTAGTCTTTGTTGTAGATCCTTGCTTTTCATCACCTTGACTATTTTGTACTAATCCCTTCTGGCCTGAAGTGTTGCTGTTGAGAAAGCTGATAGGCTTATGGGAGGTCCTTCACAGGTAACTAACTCATTTCTTATCCCATATGGTTATTAAAATCCATAGCCTTGATTACAAACACTAGTAATATTTAGTTTGATCTTGCTACTTTACTCTGCCCCCTTTGTTTTTGGCAAATAGAGACTTTACTTGCTTTATCTGTAAACTTAGCTATGCATTTCAAAATAAATATCTAATATTACACTCACCATTCTGATGTGTTTGGTGGCAGAGAGGATTACAATACCTGGCCTACTAAATTGCAAGAGATACATTTCCCCAAATCACTAATGCTTCAGCCAAATGTCTCCTTTATTTTCCCAAACACATCAAACTCATTTATGTCACAAGTGGAAATTTGTGTTTTTCTGTTATCTTTTAGGCTCTGTTCAAATGTCATCTCTTCATAGAGACTTCCCTGGACCACCTTGAACACTCTCTATCTCACTCACTAATTATTTATTTATAACTTTATTGTTATCTGAAATTGTCATGTTTATTTATTTACTTACTTGTTTATCCTACTTCTATACCACTAGAATGTAAGCTTCATGAGAGCATGGATCTTTTCTGCCTTGTTTACCACTTTTACTCTTGGGTCAAGCTGTCACCACCTTAACTCAAAACAAAAGTCTTGGTGTCACTATTGGCAGGATGATCAAATATTAGGTTATATTTTTTCCTGCTTGCTAATAAATTTCACTAATAAAATTTTAGTGCGTATGTGTACGATAGAATTTGGTGTATGATGGGATACAAAAAGAAAAACACCATATCACCAATACTGGCTTCTAATCAAGACTTTAGATTTGAATCCTAGATGATAGACTTTGCAGGGGTGGAGGCACCAAGTAAATGACACCAGAAAGAGAACGTAAGACAAAATTTGAGAGTTAGTGTGGTCCACAGGATACATTATCCACCTTCTTCAGCAAGTAAGAGTCTAGTAAATCCTGCAGTTAGTGTCTTTAGTAATGATGCCTGAGGCTTGATCATTAAATGGCAACATGTCCAGTTGTTGGTTCTTAGTATTCTGTTTGTTTTATGCAGATAATAAATTAACTGAATCTTGCCTCTGCAAAGGTAAGAAACCTTTTTTCTGCTAAGGGCCATTTGGATATTTATATTTATTGGATCATTTGCGGGCCATACAAAATTATCAACTTAAAAATTAACTATGAAAAAAGCTCCTAGATTTATTGAATTTCTAGTCCCACCTGCAGTTGCCTTGGCAGGGCCGGACCAAATGATTTCTTGGGCTGAATATGGCCCATGGGCCCGACATTTCTCACCCCCGCTCTAGAGCATGTGCTTCTGTCTCCAGTGAACTTTTAATGCAATGTTTGTTTGAAGCACCCAAAGTGGAGATAAAATAGACATTGCCAAATTTATACAAGTTATATTGTTTTTTACCTGCTTTCTAATAAATGTTCTTTATAAAATGTTTGTATGTGATAAAATTTGGTGTAGGGCCTGTTTTCATTATTAACCTCCCCACCTCTAGTTATTGGTTACTATGGAAAATATGAGGAAGAGCTTAATAGTTTTAGAATAAGATGATTAAATTGCCTTTAAGGTATATTTTTAAAGTGACATAAAAAGTTAGTAAACAGATAAAACTGGGTACATATAACTTTATCAATGATTATATATAACCTCTGTAATAGTTAATACTTTTCCAGAATTATATTGTTTATATTAAATCCAAGTTCAATATCTTTATTTTAGTCAATAAAAGCTTATCTTAAACATTTCATATTAAAATATAATTTTCACTTTAAGAATTCCTTTCTCTGGGATGATATATTCCCCAGAGTACTATCCCCAAGCTCCCTTTTCTTCCCTTTAGTAATGCTGAGGAAAGCATTGTTTTAACTGTAAACAATGGAGAAGAAAATAGCTATCAGACTGGTAACTTCTCTTTCTCTTCAACTTGTGATTTAAAGACATGTACTCCACATATTTGTTCACCAAAAAAACAAACAAAAAATAAATTTGAATATGAACTCACAAGAAAGAAAAATAAATATTATCTGAAATACCATTAGCTGATTTGTCCTGGACAAAAGCAATGCTGGTTCTTGGGACAATTAAGAAAACTTAAGATAGAGAGAATAGAAATAAGAGCTTATCATTTTAAAAAGTTGATGGATCAGACTTGTGATTTTTAAAAAACTCCTTTCAGTAAAGCTCAGCTTCCAAAGTTCTCCTTTTTGTCAGTCTAAGCATTCTAAACAAAAGAAAAATGTCTCTACTGTGATGGAGGGACCCCTAGAAAATAATGTCTTCATTCAAATTGACACATAACTGAAATTCCTTAGACCATAGTATATGATCTATCTATCTACCTATCTACCTATCTCTATCTATCATCTATCTATCATCTATCTATCTATCTATCTATCTATCTATCTATCTATCTATCTATCTATCTATCATCTATCTATCTATCTATCTAATCTATCAATCATCTATCATCTATCAACCATCTATATATCATCATCTATCATCTATCTATCTAATCTATCAATCATCTATCATCTATCTATCTATCATCTATCTATCTATCATCATCTATCTATCTATCATCTATCTATCTATCTATCATCATCTATCTATCATCTATCTATCTATCTATCTATCTATCTATCTATCTATCTATCTATCTATCAATCATCTATCTATCATCTACCTATCATCTATCTATCATCTACCTATCATCTATCTATCTATCTATCTATCTATCTATCTATCTATCTATCTATCTATCTATCTATCTATCATCTATCTATCTATCTATCTATATCTATCTATCTATCTATCATCTACCTATCTATCATCTATCTATCTATCTATCATCTATCTATCTATCTATCTATCGTCTATCTATCTATCATCATCTATCTATCATCTATCTATTTTTTGTGTAGGGTGGAAGTTAGGGCAAGTTTTTCTTCTCAAAAATTCCTCCGTACCCAATATGTAAAAGAAATATGAGTGAAATGAGTCTCTAAGACATGCTAAACTTTTATTATTTTTTAATTAGTGAAAAAGATTCTATCCTTTCCATCAGAACCCTAGGAATACATTCTCAGAACCCTCTGAATCTGATTCAGAGCTGTCACACACATTGAGTAAGTGCAGTTTGGATCGTTTGAGGATATTGACTCTCAGCCCAGATTTAGGAACACCTACTTGGGAAAAATCACAAGAGCTTTCTTTAAAAAAAATTTTTTAAATCCTCACCTGAGGATATGTTTTTATTGATTTTTAGAGAGAGAGGAAAGGAGAGAGAGAGAAAGAGCAAGAGAGAAACACTGATCAGTTGCCTCCTGCATGCGCCCTAACTGGGATGGAATCCGAAACCCAGGTATGTGCCCTGATAGGGAATTGAACCCACAACCTTTTGTTGTACAGGCAATGCTCCAACAAACCCAGCCACCTGGCTGGGGCTGACAAGAGCTTTAAATGCTTGTCACAGAAAGTTAATTTCTCACCTTTTCTATTTAGTATATTACATCCCCAAAATGAGAATAGTTGTCCCGTAAGTAGATAATTGAATGAAAGAAAATCAAAACATAGAGGTTTTTATGCTTCTTTTTGTACCAGGTGGCAAAGACACTGTGGAAATGTATTACTAGTTACCATTTACTGAGCACTTACCATGTGCAAGACACTCTAAATACTTCTCATGGACTGTGGTGCTTAATTCTCACAAGAGTCTCAGGAGACAGTTTAAAACAACTCTTTTGTTTTATAGAGACGGACACTGAGATTAGGGAGTAATTTTCCAACATTATAAAAAATAAATGATGGAGTCAGAACTGAAACTCAGATATAAGCTCCTAACCATTAGGCCACATGCATGCAACATTATTGAAAAACACTTATCTTTTTAAAGAAATTGTGCTCTAGTTGTTTTGGCCTAATTAACTGCTCATAATTAGGGCATCTCTTGGGTGACACCGGCACATTGTCAATGACAAGTAAATATAGTGTTTACTATAATTTTCAAGAGATAAAAAAGTCACATGCTCATAGAGCATGTATTTATTATCATGAAAGAAGAGAATTATTTTATTATTATTATTTTTAATTTATCTTTATTGTTGAGAGCATTACAGGTATCCCATTTCCCCTCAATTGATTCCCTCCACTTCGCTCCCACCCCCTTCCCAGGCCTTCACCCCATGATTGACTGTGTCCATGGGTTATGCATATAACTTCTTTGGTTAATCTCTTCCCACCCTCCACCCCCCTTCCCTCTTTCCTTTGAAATATGATCGTCTGTTGCATGCATCAGTGTCTCTGGAACTGTTTAGTTCATCAGGTTCTTTTGTTCATTAGCTTCTTCTTAAAGAAGACCCTTTTCCTGTAGTGCTGGCCTGGTGGTGATGAACTCCTTTAGCTTTTTCTTATCTGTGAAGCTCTTTATTTGACCTTCAATTCCAAATGATAGCTTTGCTGGGTAGAGCAATCTTGGTTGTAGTTCCATGTTTTTCATCACTTTGAATATTTCTTCCTACTCCCTTCTGGCCTGCAACGTTTCTTTTGAGAAATCAGCTGACAGTCGTATAGGTGCTCCCTTGTAGGTAACTAACTGCTTTTCTCTTGCTGCTTTTAAGATTCTCTCTTTGTCTTTCATCTTTGGCATTTTAATTACGATGTGTCTTGCTGTGGGCCTCTTTGGGTTCCTCTTGTTTGGGACCCTCTGTGCTTCCCGAACTTGTAAGTCTATTTCTTTCCCCAGGTAGGGGAAGTTTTCTGTAATTATTTTTTCAAATAGGTTTTCAATTCCTTGGTCTCTCTCTGCCTCTTCTGGCAGCCCAATAATACAAATGTTGGACCTCTTGAAGTTGTCCCAGAGGCTCCTTATACTATTTTCATATTTCTGGATTATTTTTTCTTTTTGTTCTTCAGGTTGGGTTTTTTTTGTTTCCTCATGTTCCAAATTGCTGATTTGATTCTCAGCGTCCTCTACTCTACTGCTGATTCCCTGCAAATTATTCTTCATTTCAGTTCCTGTAGCCTTCATTTCAAATTGGTACTTTATTATGTTATCGATTTTCTCACTTATTTCCCTAACCATCTGCTTAAACACCCTTATAACCAAAACTCTGAACTCTGTATCTGTTAGCTTGCTTGGATCTATTTCATTTAGTTCCTCTTCTAGAGATTTCTTCTGTTGTTTCCTTTGTGACATGTTTCTTTGCCTCCACATTTTGGCTGCTTCCAGGTGTTTGTTTCTATGTATTAGGTAGAGTTGCTATGTCTCCTGGAATTTGTAGAGTGGCTTTGTGTAGTAGGTGTTCTGTAGGGTCCAGTGGCTCAGCCTCCCCAGTCACCTGAGCTGGGCCTTCTAGGTGCTCCCCTGTGTGGGCTGTGTGCACTGTCCTGTTATAGTTGGGCCTTGGTTGCTGTTGGCGTCCTTGGGAGGAATTGACCCCCAGGCCAATTAGCTGTGAGGACCAGCTGCAACTACAGCCAAAGAGCTGCTGTGCTGGAGACACCCCTGTGGAGCAGGATTTACTTCAGTGGAGCTTTGATGTTCACCAAGTGCGCCCCTTGAGTGTGTCACTCATGGATGTGGTAGGGTTGTGATCCAGCGTGGTAGAGTCTAACCACCAGGTGCACTGTCTCTGGGGCCTCCAGGAGGTGCAAAGTCAACCTCTGCCAGTGCCTTGCCCAGGGCCACCCAGCATGAGTTACACAGCAAATGGTAGTTGGCTGCTACTTTGCTGGGCTTGGAGGAGCCCAGGAGAGGCCCAGCTATGAGCCAATGCAGCTGCCGCTCGTGCCAGGCCTGGGGCCACTTATCCAGCTGTATGGGGCCCACTGCTGCTTGTTTGAGAGATTTTAGGAAAGTCCTAAGCATGAGGCTTGAGAGGCCACTTGCACAGAAAAGGCCCTGGAAGTGGCCTGGATGAGCTGCAGGTGGGGAGGGGCGGGGCCTCCAGGAATCACGGGGCGGGGCCAAAGGTGTGAGTCAGGTGCTGGCGATTCAAATATGGCGCCTGCCTGCCGGCTGTGTGCGGGGAGGACTCGCCAAAGGAGCCATGGCCTCCGCCAGCCCTTCTGCCTGGGAGGAAGCCGCCCCTCCACCTCTCGCCCGGATCTCAGGCAGGTTAGTTCCTCCCCGAGTGTCCCGGGTCCTTTCAGGCCGCTGCCCGGCGCTGGGCTCAGAGGGAGCGTCCGAGTGAGTCGGGGCGCCGGGCCCTTTAGAGGAGCTGCTGGGGCTCCCGCAGCCTCCGCAACCCTCAGGGACAGTCCCCGCTGGTTTCACAGCCCAGAGTTGTGGGGACGTCTCTTCCAGGCCCTGGAGCCCTGGGCTGGGGGCCTGCTGTGGGGCTGGGACCCCTCACTCCTCCAAGAAACCCCCACCACCAAGATTCCCTCCTGGGTTTCAACTGTGGCACCAGGTGTGGGCCTGCAGCCACGTCTCCCCAATTCAGCCCTGATCCGCCCACGTCTGCGCCCCTCCTCCTGGTCTCGATGCTCCTTCAGCTCCCTGGTTGTGGGGCTTCTGTGCAGCCAGATTTCAGGAGGCTCTGCGTGACGGTGGTTCTGTGTTTTAGTTGTAATTTTGATGTGGTTGCGGGAGGCGGTGGGTGCAGCTGTTACCTACGCTGCCATCTTGTTTCTCTCCGAGAATTATTTTTTAAATGCTAGAATTTTACTTTAAAAAACAGAACAGGTAGTAATATTAACAAAGACAAATTGTAATAACCTATTTCTAAGCAATATTATTAGCAGAGCAAAGGCCACTTTGATTGATAAATGCTAACCTGTATGTGGCAGCTAAACTATGGTACAAAACAGTATGGTACAAAAGAAATAGTTCTGAAACCAATAATAATCCAATCTCAATTATCCATCACAGAAATAATTTAAAGTTATATCTTAAAGGTCATCCACAACATTTTAAATTCAAAATATGTCCTATTTTTAAAAGTTAAGGGCAGAAAACATATTTGAAATTTTGATCCAAAGCAAAAGTATTCAAATCTGTATTACAAGTACACTTACTTTTTTTTCAAATATTTATCCAATCAATTAAAATTCAATGGCCTAGTTCTTTATGAGAGAAACAGGCAATGCTTTTTGGTTTAGATTTGGCCTTTAATTTAGAAACCAAACTAGAGAAGAAATATTGTAAGTCCATTAAACCATTAATCTTGCTGCTGAAATTTATTTTGATTTTTCTTATGATTAGAAAATGAGGCATGTTCATTATAGATAGTATTGAAAATATGAGAAACGGTAATAAAAGTTAAAATTATCTGTAATTCTAAAACCTAGAAAAAAATACTGTTTTTTCATAAATAGTATATCCTTCTTGTGATTTCTCTATTCATTTCTCTCTATGTATACATTTCTATACAACTATGAGACATACTTTACAGACTTTGTCACTATTAAGAATATATAATAATATGTGTCACATATTAATATGTGTAATGTGTATAACTAGTTGTCTTAAGTTAGAATTGGAGTATTTCAATTATTCCTTTATTATAAATAGTATGACATTAAGCATCCTCCCACAAAAATGTTTGTAGTGTATGCGCCTTTTCCACCTTTCCATAAACTGGAGTGGTCTTTCAGAAAACTAAAACATTCCAGAAACACTAATCTTTCAACCCAGAGACATTTTAAAAATTACTTGTTTATACTCAGTTACAGCACATCCTTCCTCTAAGCATTCTGAGCAGTTTTATGTACATTAAAACTTACTTCCTATTGTTTGATGGGTTTTGATCCAAAGCAGAAGGATTCAAATCTGTATTACAAGTTCACTTATTTTTTTAAATTACAGAAATGAAAGAAAGTGACAGGAGAAAGTTTACTGAGTGAAAGGAAAGAGAAAGAAAAAAAAAGAGAAAAATTTCTTTGTGCCTGGTTCTTTCCCTCTCACTGTTTCCTTTTCTTAAAACACTTGTCCATGCCTTGTCTACCCAAATAAACCTTATTCAGCATCCTAAATTTACATTCAACTGTAAATTACCTCCCCAGGAAGCTTTCCATCATCTCCCCATGTGTACATGGTGGTCCAATGTGTGTGCTCTCTTAGCCACTTTTTACAAGTTATGGTTCTTTCCTTTACATATATTATAATACGTTTGACACTGCTGTAATAATATTTTGTAGCTCTGACTTGTCCACTGGAAAGGACTTAAAAGCAAGGGTTGTATTCTACTCATCTCTGTATCTCTGATGACTAAAAGAGAGCTAGCATATAAAAATTACTTTATAAATGTTTATAGAATGAATGAATAAGTGAAAGACAAAGTCTATCATTTCCAAAAACAGATTGTATTTACTGTTCTGATTGTTAGAGCTTAGGGGAAAAAGTTAGGAGAATTTATTGTCTGGACTCCTGAATTTTCGCCTGAAGGGGACAGAACTGTAAAAAATAAAATAAAGGAAGAAAGAATAAAGAGAAAAGAAGAAAAGGAAAAGAGGGAGTTCTATACCTACAATCGTTAGAACACACTGCAATGGCTCTCATATACAACCTGCTCAATTAAACAGGCACAATACAAACTTGAATAATACAAACAAAAGTCATCAAATTATCAAATTTATGGAGGTTTTAAACATAGGTAAAAAAGTTGTTTATCTGGGTCCTTTGTACAAATTTGTATTTCCTTTTTTTCCCCTTTCAAGAAGAAAACAAAGCTCAGCAAATACTAGCAGACTAAAGCTACCCCCATATCTTTCCGGCTTTATGTGCCTGCGAAGGTTTAGAGTGTTCCCTTGATTGCAGGAAACAATACGTTGTATGGGACTGTAGATAATAGAAGGAAGAGGCCCATTAATGCTTTCTTGTGGACACAGATGCTCTGTGGTTTGTGTTTGCAGAGGAGCTGTATTAATAAAGCTATGTTCATATAGCTTTCCCTGATACATTTTCATAACTTTGCTATTTGTTTTTTAAGAGGCCTTAACAGATCATGTCTGGAACAAAAGGTCAGTTCATGTTATTTCTTCAGTCACCAAAATATTTTGTCATACCTGCCATGGAAGTTCTAGAAAAATGTGACTTATGATTCCTTCTCTGAATGTTGGGTAGAAGGGACAGTGAGGATTCAATGGAGGCAAAAAAAAAAAAAGCTTCCCTTTCTCTTCTCCTTTAAATCCAAACACCACGCTGTCCTAAAGAGATGAAAGATGAATATTTTATTGAAAACACACAGATACACATATATAATCTAACACGATATTAAAAATAAGCTGAGAAGGCATGAAAGGGGCAGGCATAGTTTAAGTGTAGGATGGTTTTTATACCATGCCATTCTATCTTTTGCTTTGTACTTCATGCATGTCTCTATTATTTGAACTTGCTGCAAGGAATATAAGCATGTTACATTCATAATGAAAAACAGACCCGAAGATGTAAACATACAATCATAAGACAAATAATAAACTGGGAAGAAATGAATTACAAATGTAAAAAAGAATTAAGATCTTTGAGAGTATCTTAATGGAAAGAGTTCAAGCAAATGGATGAGAAACGTACTAACCCCTCCCTAACAAAATACAGGCAAAGGTCAAGAACAGACAGATTTCACAGAAAAGGGAAACAAAGGGTTGTTCTGTTGTAACTGTGCTCCCTTTACTCTAACTTCTCAATAGATAGTGGAGCAAATTTTCTAAAACATCATCCTATTTACTCTCCTGCTGAAAAAAATTAGCCCTGTTTTTTATGAGATTATTTTAAGAAGAAGAATGTCATAATATCACAACTTTGGAGATTATTAGTTAGAAAGCAGAGAATATTTGTTAGATTGGTGATGACTGAAGATTATTTTCAGAAGAGTGAAATGACAGAAGTCAGATTCCAGGGACTAAAAAAAGGTAATTGTGAGAAAACAACTGCAAAATAAAGCATAGACCATATATTCAAGAAGCTTCTCAAAGAAAGGGATTAAAACATAACAACAGCTTAGAGGAGAAATGGTTATTAACCTATCCATGTGTCTAATAGATACCGACTGTTGATCTGGTTTTGACTTCTTACCTTCATATTAGTTTGCTTTTATGCTCTTTCCAAGGAATCATCAATTTAATTCACACTCATGGAAAATTTGAAAAGTACAGATAAGTGTAAGGAAATAGAAAAGAAGACGTCAACCTTAAGTCTTAACACCCAGAAACAGTAGTGATACTTTAGAGAATTCTCCTGCAGCATCTCCTATAGGATACCTCTACTTTTCCATGGGTATGAGATATTGTATTTCTTTATCAAATTAAGAAAATGTAAGGTTCCTTTTCATTTCTATCTCTTTCTATCCAAACTAGTGGTGTTTCTGCCACACTATCCTTTTTAAAATGTTTTGTCTCCCATGAATCTTATTGGGGTTTGCCTCATTACACAAAAGCCACTCACATAATCTTTTTGAGATAAGCTTCTGCTAAGACTGCCTTAGGAAAAATACTGTATGCTTTTTAAAATCCTGTTATTTGACAGAACTTTTCTCCTTAGAGTTATCTGAGGCTTTACTAAAAAACTTTACAGTTACATCCTCAATTTTATTTTTTCAACATGTTTTTCTGAGTGGTCAAATGTAATGTTTTTCTGACAGCTATTTCTTAATTCTGGCATCATTTTTTATCATGGTGTATCATTATACATCTATTATCCTTATATACTTATTGATACTATAACATGTACATATTTTATATAAATATATATGTAAAATAATTACTGCTACAGCATATTCAGTTTCCTATGTCATCAAATAATTTACAAACAACATTTTGAATGACTACTTTTTTACTGTATGCTGTTGGTCATCGAATCATTCCCCAGATATTTTCACTGGGGTCATTGTTTCCAAGTTTTGTATTTATAAGCCAATGTTAAACAACTTAGGCATGATAATTTTTAAAATTTCAGACTTTTTTCTTAGGGTAACTTCTTTTTTTTTTTTAATATATCTTTATTGATTTCAGAGAGAGGAAAGGAGAGGGAGAGAGAGAGAAACATCAATGATAAGAGAGTCGTCATTGATCGGCTGCCTCTTGCATGCCCCCTTCTGGGGATCGAACCCTGAACCCTGGCATGTGGCCTGACCGGGAATCAAACATCTATCTCCTGGATCATAGGTTCATGCTCAACTGCTGAGCCAGGCCCAGCCAGGCTTTAGAGTAACTCTTAAATCTAGAATAACTGAATCAAAGTGTATTAATACTTTTATTGTGATGCTACTTTCCAAAGAGCTTGAATTATTTTCACCTCTGCTTCCTTTCTTACTTCAAGCTTATTACTTATGCCATCACTTTTTTCCTCAGAATCTTTCTACTTTCAGCCATTCTCTGTGTTTTTTATTTTGTTCTTTCTGGTACCTTATATTTCACATTGTGATAAGAACACGGTTTCTCTGGTTCCTCATGCTCTCTGTGCTGCTCTTCTTTCTGAATAACAGGTCAGTCACCACTTCCTCTATCCCAATAAACATATATCATGAGGAAACCAACATCATACCTTGGTCTCTTCTATTTCATCCAATGTGGGAAATAGAATATCTATTTTTGAGGAAGATTTTTAGTTTGTTTTTTGAGAATCACATTTTAATTTATTAGCATTGTCAATTTAATATTAAGCCATTTTTTGATAGAGTGATATTATTTTTCAATCTGCTGTAATATATGCCCACATACCTCCACCTTGAAAATGTAACATTTCAAACTTTAATGGGGGTACATTACTATTTTTCACATTCACCAGTTTTACACTACTGTCAAAGGCTTTCTCAGCATTTGCTTTGACTTATGCTCTCAGTGCAGTTCTGATTGCTTTTGCAGGGATCTCAGTTTTAGATGTAGTTGAATCCAGCCTGTTACCACTTCATCCACCGTGATGTCACGAGAACACTGGTGTGTTGGCCCAGATCATGAAGGTACACTGAACAGTGGTTCAGACATTCACGTAGCCAGCCTGCTGGCAGGCCAGGAGCTGGAAAAACAACAGTAACAATCACAGCTCTTCTTTTGTTGAGGCTAATAGAACGGTAAGTTATAAATGCTTCAGTGAAATTTGATAAAATGAATGGTTTATATTTAAATGTCCTTAGAACTTTGAAATCTGCTAATAAAAGGCATAATAGGTTTAGGCATTGACATCAATGGCTAATATCACAAAAAGAGAGACAAACAGGAATCGTGTCTGGAAGAAAACAATCTGCTACACACACAAAAGATTTAACATATATCTGGTTCAATATATAGGGAACGCCAGTGACATAGAAACATATTAAATTACACCAGCAATCAGGAAAATAAGGACTTGATTTATTTAACAAAAAGTTACAAGAAAAAGCAAGTTGAAGGGGGAAACCTAAAGATGTAAAGATGCTTAGAATATATATTAACTAACACAATATGATAACTTTATTTGTACCCTGATTCAAAAGAACTGTTAAAAATTATGATGTATATGTGATAATTGAAAACTTGAACAGTGACTAGACATTTAATTATATTAAGGAATTATTGTTAATTTTGTTTTGTTTTACTTTGATAATAGTATTGTTGTGTTATAAAAATAGTCCTTGACTTTTAGAGATACATACTAACGTATTGATGGATAAAATATATGATGTTAGGCATTTGCTTTAAAATAATATGGAGGGAGGGAGTAAATAGGGAAGGGTATAGAAGAAGCAAGACCAATCGTGAATTGCTTAGTAATGGGAACGTGGGAAACTGCTCAGAAGAATTAGGTAAATAAGAATGAGAAGTCTTGCCATTGGAACTCAAGCAGAATTTACATTTCTCTTGAGAAAAAAGTAACATCTTTGAAGTTTATTGAAGAGAAAGGAATCAAGAAGAAATGTGCCTGGCTCCACTGTGTTTCAAAAGTGAAGATAAAAGAAAGACGTTTTCAGGTGCACGGCAATTACTACAAGATGTTCTTCAGGAAGAAGACATCTGGAGGGAAGGAGAGCCATAAAACAAAAATTGTCAGCAAAGAAATAAGCAAAGTATTTTGGAAATCTAATGAAAAACTAATTATAAGAAAGATAACTGTTTTGTTTAGACATTCTATGGCAAAATGGTATGATAATAAATGGGTAATTAAAGCTTGTTAAAGAATAGAAATATTGAATAACTTTAGAATTTATTGGAAAAATATCTTATTTGAGTTTTTTAGTTAAAAGTGTAAGGGTAATTGCTATAAGCACACAATTGAATCTATATGTTTGAAATTAAGAGAGGGGAAAAAAATGAAAGATTACAAAAATGTATTAATATAACATAAGGCAGGGGAATTTTTAAAAGTGAGGCAAAGAATAAATATGGTAAAGAGAACAATAAGATTATGAATAAAATTAGAGAGTATATCAGTACTCAAAGGGTATTAAAATGGAAATTTACCTACTAAGCGATAGAGATTATTACCTAGTTACTGGAAGCTCTCTCATAGGATGCATACTTGAGGGAAAATGCCAACAACAGAGTGGTTGATTACAGATGCATGAGAAAAAATCCACATCAACTAACTTCTAATCTAAAGATAGACGATGAACATCTGTTTCTGGCAATTCACAGTTTAGATAACCTGTGAACCTTTCTGCTACAAAATATCTGGAAGTGCTTGATAAAATATTATAAACATCTTTTCAAATGGATAGCTCAGTTTACAAGAAAGAAAAAAATACTCAGGAGCTTAAAAAAAGATATAAGGAATAAATTTCTGCATGAACAAATCACCAATCTCAGTAAGCAGTAGCCAAGGGCCTCGGTTTGGCGTTCACTCAGGTAAAAACCTTAAATTCAAGAAAGAGGGGTGGTATACATATTTGAATCTCCCTCTCCTCCCCACCACCCTGCCTAGAGCTGGAAACCAGAAGAGTCGTATTCATTGGCACTCGGAGATAACCACAAAGTTGATCTGTGTTGGCTAGGACTCCGAATTGGAGTTTTCAAAGTCTCCTTTGAGAAATTGAAAGCTCAGTTTACCTTCAAGGAAAGTTGGAGTTAAAATTTACTCCTAAACTGAGAAATGAACATAAAAAGTGGATCCAGGTAGCAATATCTTGAGTGATCAAACAGGAGCGAATGTAAGACCGCTCTGGGATGTTGTAACTCCAGTACTCACCACACAGGCCTGCCACAGGGATGCCTTACTTAAAAGGAAATCAGTCTTTTCACTGATTTTTCCAGTTCAGTTCTCTCTAGTACCCAGAACCCAGCAATCCTTCAATTCTACTAGGATCTCTGACTCATTGATCCTATCACATTTTTACAATCCAGCATCCTCTGAATATCCCCATCACTCCTCTCGTTCCGCAGCTTAAATGCACAGGCAGGCATTACAGTTAGCTACACAATGTCGACTCCTCCGCCTCACTCTGTTTATATGGTGCTCACTGGGCAGAACAGGGACTCTGGTCTGAACACTGAAACACTGACAGGTGTTAAATTTATGACCTCGACTCTCAGGTGGCCCCTTAGGGCTGCCAAGGAATCAAACTGCACACCCCTAGTCCATTCTCCAATCTTTCCCTTTCCTGAACCATGTTCTGTACTTGCTCTCTCTTCAAACCCTCAGTACCGTCTCTCCCATCCTTTTAGGTGATGACCTTGCTTCCTACATCTCTGAAAGAGTTGTGGCTTCAGAAAAAATTTTCCATGAAATTCCATCATCCTATCTGTTCACACTTGTCAGATAACCAGACTCTCTTCTCCAACTGTAGATGAAAGGTGTGTGCCTTGACCCGGACTAGACCTTCAAATTATGCCTTTGAGTTGATGTAAGTTCCGGTGCTGACCTCCTTGTTATAATAGGTGCTGAATAAATAACTTCAGTTCTCATTTAGGTGATCTTCTTCATTTATTCAACAGTGATATTTCTCCTTCCCTCTGCCTGGTGGACAGGACAGGGATGCTTCCCATTAACCTATAACCAAAGGCCCTGGGGAATAACACTCTATTCAATTTCGAACAAATTTCTAAAAGGGAGACTGGCTGAAGGGACCTGTGAAAGCTGACGGAAAAAGACAGGGCTATGATGGGACAATTCAGTAGGGCAGGGAAGTCTGCAAATATCACATTGGCCAAGTATGGACCGCTTGGGCTGTCTGAAAGAGGCCCTCCCAAGAAAACTTCCGGGGGAGTTCACCCCAACAGAGGTCTCTTAAAAACCCTCAAAATACCCGGTGAAAGGAAACAATAGCATTTTGATGAACCGAATGGCAAATGCTATACAAGCTAAATAACAATGTTTCTGCCTTTATTTCTTTTTCTTCCCACCTTACCATCTCTAGAAAAGCCATAGTAGTATAGTGAATAGGAGAGGAAGAACAAATTTACTTTACAAATTTGGATTATTATTTAAACGATATCATTATTGGTTTATTATTTTTTATGTCAACATTTATTTTTTGCCAATGCTTCTGAAAGAAGCATTTCCTCTGCCTTGGCTGATGACACTCTCCTTGGTTAAGGTATGAGTAAAGAAGCCTTCTATACATTATTAAAAGTTTAATATTAGAGATAAACTTGATGAGTCTGTTTTCTCCCATTGAGTTGTAGTTTTAGTGCAACAGTCTTCTCAAACTTTAAGTCCTCTTTGGGGAGACCACAAATCAACATGCAAACCTAAACAAAGGTCTGTGATTGCTCATTGAGCCACTGCTATAGCATCCATCAGCCTCTGCTGATACCAGAAGAGAAAAAACATTCACCAGAGTTCGTTTGGGAACCTTGGACCAGGTGGGCCTCCCATGCTTCCCATCTCTTTGACTGTTCACCATCACCCAACAGGCAGGGCTCTCCTCTTCCACTTCTTCATCCTGAATTCATCTTCTTACTCTTGTCTTTCCCAACCACTCTTTCCATTCTGTCTGGGGAACTTTTATCTGCATGTGACCACATCCTCTTACAACTCCAGATGTTTTACGAAACAATGTGCTTTAACTGCTCCTGGCCATATTTCACAGCAACCATTGTCCTACAGTTTTGTAAGTTGAAAGCTCTTCATTCCCCTCTTCCCATATGCCTCAGAGCTTTCTGGAGTTTGAACATATTTCTTTCTTTCCCCCTTTGCAATTTTGTCACCATTACATGTATAAAACTATACTGTCCAGTAAGTAGACGCCTGCCACATATGACTGTTGAGCACTTTGGATATGGCTAGTTTGAACTGAACACTTAAAATGAGCATAAAATACACCCCAAATTTTGACGATAGTATAAAAAATATAAAATACATTATTAAAAATTTTATATTGATTACATATTAAGATGATGATTTGGGTATATTGGGTTAAATCAAATTTGTTATTAAAGGTAATTTCATAGACTTTTTTACTTTTTCAAAAGTATCAATTAGAAAAAATTAAATTACATATGTATCTCATATTATATTTCTATTATAAGGCTATGGGAATTACATAATTTTACAAAAAGAATAAAAAACTTCTGCTACTTATTTCGTGTTCTCCGCAGCTACTGTATACTAAGCATTGATCTTGGTACAGGCAAGGTAGCAGTAAATGAAGTCCTTGTCATGGAGCTTACATTAGTGTGAGGGAAGACAGATAATACCTAAACTAAAAAGTATGTACAGAGTCAGTGGGATGTGGATAAGTGCTATGGTAGAAAGTAGAGAATACGGACTGTGCTGTGAGAGGAGGGGCTTCTATTTTATGCAGAGTGATCAGGGATGGGCTCCCTGGAGCAGAGAACTTGAAGAATTCGGAGGATAAACCAGTGGATAGCTTGGGTAGGGCTTAAGTCTAAGCACATGCAAAAGGACATAGGCTCGATGGTTCTAGCAACAGCAAGGGGGGAATTATCATTAGAATAATAATAATTCCTGGTGACAGGAATTATGAAGAAAGAGGGGATGCAGGGAGAGAGGCCGTGTGCATGCGGGTGCGTGTGTCAAAGGGGTTAGTGTCATGTAGGGCCTCGTAGGGCATTGGGAGGTCTTTGGCTTTTACTCTGGATGAGACACGAAGCCAGTGGAGGATACTGAACAAGGGAGTGACCTTTCATTTAGATTGTAAAAGGATGGTTCTTGCCCTGGCTGGCGTGGCTCAGTGGTTAGAGTGTTGGCCCTGCACCAAAGGGTCGCAGGTTTGACTCCCTGTCAAGGGCACGTACCTACCTGGGTTGCAGGTTCAGTCCCCAGCCTTGGTCAGGGTACATTCTGGAGGCAACCAATAGATGTGTCTCTCTCACATCAATGTTTCTCTCTCTCCCTCCCTCCCTTCTGCTCTATCTAAAAATCAATGGAAAAATATCCTTAGGTGAGGATTTTTAAAAAATAAGTAAATAAAAGGATGGCTCTTGCTGTCAGGTTCCTAGGCAGTGGTGGTAGATGAGAACTGATGAAAAGGAGACTATTACAATAATACAGCAAGAACCAGATGGTGCCTGGACCAGGATAGGCAGTGACAAGGGCCTGAATTCTGTATATATGTTGAAGATACAGGCAGTAGGGTTTGCTGGAGGATTGGATATAGGAACTGAGCAGGAAAGAGGAGCCAGGATGATTCCAAAGTATTGGTTTGAGCAACTGTAGGGCATTTACTGAGAAAGAACATGCTGTGGGGAGTGGAGGAGGGAATTGGTAGTTGGCAATTCATATAAGCAGT
This sequence comes from Miniopterus schreibersii, assembly GCF_964146895.1. Lineage (NCBI taxonomy): Eukaryota > Metazoa > Chordata > Mammalia > Chiroptera > Miniopteridae > Miniopterus > Miniopterus schreibersii. Next base: position 64,870,570 of record NC_138101.1, on the reverse strand, counting down.
AGAAATAAAGTACTAATATTCACAAGCAGGAGGTAGAGTCCGTATCTGCTAAATGTGTCAGGATAAGTTACATAGGAAACAGGCTTTTAAGCTATGCCTTAAAATATGGATGAAGTTTTCACAGATGAGAAAGACAAGAGCACCCTGCCCTTTAAGCTAGCAAGGGCAAAGGCAAAGAAAATGGGAAAGCACAGGCTCTTGTTCGGAATGGTAATTGTTGTGGTTTGATTGCAACACATGATACAGGTGGGAAATTGCAGGGAAATAGGTTTGGAGAGTGGGATAGACAGGATGGTGACTCCTTGCATGCTTAGTGAAGGAGCTTCAACTTGACTTGTTGGGCAACTAGAATATGCTGAAGAATTTTGAGCACAGGAGAGAAATGATGATATTAGTCTGTACTTTAAGAAGATAATGATGGACTGTGGGGTGGATTTGTTGTGGTGGGGATGGAAGGAAAGAGAACAGAGTTGAAAGCAAGAAGGTAATTATTGAAGTTGGGCTGGACATTTTCCATTGGCCTGTCCAGCTTTACTTTCTACCCTTCTCCCCTCTGCCTTGTGCCCCTGGAGGCAGATTTTTATGGACTCTTTGAACAGACTACCTTTACCCTCTAATTTTATGATTGAGTTTGGTTAATAGAAGACACAGCGGGAGAAAAGAGAGAGCAGGTAAAGTGTGAGGCCAGAGGGACTGTTATCCTGAGTCACTCCTAGCTAAGCCTGTCTACTTGAAGAACTATAGATACTATGGGGAGTACCAATCCTTTTTTTCTTTTTTAAAAAATATATCTTTATTGATTTCAGAGAGAGGAAGGGAGAGGGAGAGAGAGAGATAGAAAAATCAATAACGAGAGTCATTGATCAGCTGCCTCCTGCACGCCCCCTATTGGGAATCCAGCCTGCAATCTGGGCATGTGCCCTCACCAGGAATTGAACTGTGATCTCATGGACCATAGGTCGATGCTCAACCACTGAGCCACACCAGCCAGGCGAGACTCAATTCTATAGCAGCCTGGGGCCAATAATGCCTCTCTCCCTTAACTCTTTAGGGCCTAAGGGCCAAAGGGGTTTCCTCATGGTTGTTAAATGTATCCATTTGCCTTAACCTTACCCACACCCTTGTAAAGGGTCCCTTCTTTAAACTGTCCTTAGTAACCGTGTTTGAGCCTACCATCCATTTGCCACTAAAACTGGAACTGTGCACCATAGACAATTCCAATCATAGCATTTAAAACTCTAGTTTACTTTTCCTCTAAGTAAGAGAAGCCAGGAAAGTTGGCAGTCCAGGGCTAGTGTGATGGTTTTGTGGTCATTTTTGGTGTTGGGGTTCTATAATTCTCCTTCATATGAGCGCTGGCTGTCAAATGGCTATTGAAACACTAAGCATTACTTCCACTTTATAGGCAGCAGGAAGGAGAGCAAAAAGGGAACACTTCTCAATAATTTCAAGGAGCCTTCCAGGAAGTCTCCTCCAACACTTCTGTTTCTAGTGCACTGGCCAGACCTTCAGCACTTGACTATGCCTGCTACAAAAGAGACGGGGAGGTGATTTTTCTAGCTGGGCACATTGTAACTCCAAGTAAATTTGGGGTTTTGTCATTAAAGAAGAACTGGGAAATTGTTATTGTGTAGTTAGTTTAAAGACTGTACCACCAGAAGCTAGTTAAATAATCCACAAGGGTCTGAGAATGGGGCGGGGAGGAAAGGGTGGTAGACATTGTGTAAGACGGACAACACTAGATGTTAATGATGAAATGGGCCTCCTGAGTGTCCTCTCTGTTTGTCAATATTTCACTTACGAAATAAGTGATCTAACAAAATATTATTTATCTAAGTCTACAAACTTTCTAAAAGCTACTTGTTGGGGAATTCTGTAGAAAATAACCAGAAAAAAAGAAATGCATTTAAACAAGTCTGAAAAGAAGTGTCTAGAGAACACAAGAATATTGGCAATTTCCATTTCAACAACTTTAGTAATGTTGAGTAATTCTGTAGTCATATCAACTGACACAATTGCAGGGTTTCCATTGACCTAAATAACTTCCAGAAAATAAAATGGTCACCATGTTTACAGCTGTCCAATCATAATTGTCATGCACATCCCTTTCAGCAAAACTTGCCAGCTCAAAAGGCAGCTAAGTTCAGAGTTACTGATAACCATGAACAACTGTTGATGTGTTAAAGGTCTAAACCTGAGAGATTAGAGTTTCCTCGGTGAGCTGAATATTAGGTAAAATGACAACCTATTTTGTCTCTTAAATTTTGATTAACACACAACATTTTTCAAGATTTTGTGTTTTTTAAGTAAATTGTAGAAAGTACAGAAAGACTGTTTCTTCTCCCTATGAGATTTTATATTTCTTGAGATATAAAACTGCATCTCTGAAAATGTGTGTGTTTTATGTATAGTATAGTGGACGTATTTATCATATATTTTATTTTCAAAGTTCCCCTCATGGTTGAGTCAGTCACTAAAAAACATTGCTCTGAATGTAATTATGTAAAAAAACCACCACTGTTAATTACATTGTAATCTATATGACTGTCCTTGATTTCTCAACTAAGAAATTAACTTAGATCTATGTGAAAAGTGTAAATCAGATTTTTTATTGAAATATATATTTCAACACCATCATGGTGACTGGCTTTTTGAGTGAAGTGATAAACATATAGTCTAAATAGTCCACCAAGTGCTAGATTTGGTACTGGGAATCTTTTCTGTCTTCGCAAGGAAATCCACTGTCTCTTCATTTTCATTACAATTAACTTGTAATTTGCTGAATATAAGCTAGTCACATGATGGTTTATTTTTTAAAAATTAACGTTCTAGCTTGGTTTCCCTTTGCTATCATGGTGGCTTCCATGTCCCCATTAGAAAATACATGTTTATAAGTTATGTCATGATTTATACACCTAGAACTCGATATGTAATTCAATTCCCTCTCCATAATTTACTTTGTATTGTTCATTTAAGAAGTATTTACCAGTTTTCTACTAGATGCCAAGCTCTGTGCTAGCTAGAAGGTAGGTGTTTAGCCTTAAGCTTTATATATTGGCTAGCTCTATATAGGGTGGGGCAAAAGTAGATTTATAGTTGTGAGTACATGAACAATTTATTCATGTATTATTATTTATTAATTATTGTATTATTTTACATACAAACAACTGTAAACCTACTTTTGCCCCTCCTGTATATGATTGTGGTTGATTATATGTCTTGATGCCCAGGGTTTTTTTATGTATGGAGGGGAACAACCAAAACTATTTGTACTTTGTTTAAGTTTTAGCTTAATAAATTCATATATTTTACCTACTAAATATACATTTGATGGTAAATTTGGTTAATTAATTTTGCTTTAAAAAGATAAAAAGGAATTCCACATTTAGCATGACTGAGCACCTTAAACAGCAGATAAATATATACAAATATAAGAACTATGATATATTATTACATATTCTTTTACATGTATTCTAAAATATTAACATTATAAGTTGGATTAATATCTTTAATATTTCTTTTATTATTATACAATATTTGTATTATACTTAATAAAATTATACTTAAGAGTTTATATCGTCTTAACATTTAAATAACATTTCTACTGATGGCAATCTTTCCTGACAGAAATAACATTTCTACTGATGGCAATCTTTTCCTAACTAAGGTCACAGGGACTGAGTTATCAATTAATGGTATTGGATAGAGAATTGGGTATAGAATTTAGTTGTTTTTCTCAAGCAGATTAAAAATAAAGCCAATGGTTATCAAGCTATTTCCTTTTGTTCTAAAATAATATATTTTGAAAGTCTCCCTTTGTCAGCAATGTCATCTATGTCTTGTCATCATAATGTACTGATCTGGTCTGTTACCATTATTACAACTCTTTCTATTCCTTGCTAGTATTTTATTAACATTCATAGGGTCACATAACAGTTTCATCTCTTAAGAGATGCAAGAACAGGACCATACATTTCTCTTTAAGACATTTTGCTAATTCAAATACTTTTGAACACTTCTACTTGGTTGTAGTGTGCTCATTACTGTTAGACTCACTTTCTACTTGATATAATATATGACTACAAGGGCTAATTAGTTCTCCCTGTTATTGATACAATTTGTACCTTTTATGGACTATATAAAAATTGTGAAACTCTTTACCAAAGTGTTGTACCATTTTACATTGCCTCCAGTAACAGATGAGAATTTTAATTACTCACATCCTCTCCATTACTTAAAACTGTCAGACTTTCTAATTATAGCTGTTTTAACGGGTATGAAGTGGTATCTTATTGTGGCTTTGATTTGCATTTTCCTGATGACTAATGCTATTATGCATCTTTTCAATGTGCTCATTATATATTTGTGTACCTTCTTTTGTAAAGTGTCTGTCCATATAAATGTTCAGATAAAATGTTGTTTATCTTACTAAGTTGCAGAAATTCTTTACTTTGAATTCATGTCTTCTGTCAAAAATGTGCAATGTGAATATATTCTCCACTCTGTGGCTTGCCTTTTAATTTTCTTGACAATGTTTGTGGAAGAGCCAACATTTTAAAATTTATTTTGTGAGTACCGATTAATCATTTTTATGTGGCTACAACTCTGTATAATTTTGTTTTCTTCTTGGTTCTCAGGGAACAGAGCTATACCAAAGCATAATACTAGAGGAGATTTTTTTTTAAGTACCTATTAGGGTTATTGAACTTCATTTGAAATGAAGAAGGGTAAAGCAGAGCCCAGCAAGTTTATTAGATATTTTTCTTTACAAATATCATGTTCCCTCCATCTCATCCAACCTTTAAAGAAATAAAGGGCACTGTCCATATAAATGTTCAGATTCAGGTAAGGTTTTGTTATAAGAAAGTCATTGACATCACATATCTTGACAGTCATATCCAGTCTGAGGGTACAGATATGGTACTAATCTTCTAAATGGGGACAAGGAGTGGAAGTCCATGGGGAGAAGGAATTGATGCCCTTTCTAGGTTTTCTTTCTTGCCCGCTGCCTCATTTATAGAATTCTTTTTTTTTTTTTTTTAAAGACCTTATAAAGAATGCTCAGTTCAATTAAATCACAGTGACAATGGGCTGGGAAGAATTGATGAAGCTGTCTAAACACAAATGAACTCCCAAGCCATTCTCAAATAATTATGAATATTTTTCTATATTATTTAATATTTTACTTCAATGTAAGTCATAAATGTTAAGACTAGAGATACTTAGGTCAGCACACCTCCTAAAATTTTAAGCAAACTTTTATGTGTATTGTGTACTTTGTGGGGAAAGGGGCCTGTAGCTTTAATCAGAGTCTGAAATGGGCCTGTGACTGGTTAACTATTACTATGGCTTAGGAACTCCGGCATGGTTCTGGCTTGTTCAGTTTCTCAGATGATAGCTGGGGTTGGAACAGAGGAAGTGCTGAAGCAGGTGGGACCTGGCTAGGTATCTTGCTTTCATAGCCTTGCCAAGTGGTCTTTCTATATAAGTTAGTTTGGGCTTCTTCACAGCATGGTGGCCTTAGGGTACATGAACTGCTTACTTAAAAAGAAAGTTATTAAGAGCAAGTAATCTAGCTCATGAAGTTGAAGCTAGCCTTGGAAATTCTGTAAAGTCACTTCTGCCACTGTAGTCAATCAGTTACAGTGAGTCACAGCCTGCCCAGTTTCAGAGGACTATTGAACTTTACTCTTGATAAGGAGTGACAAGCTTCTAGAGCATGTGAAATATTAATGACGATTTTTATATTTTAGGATATATAATCTGCCACAGACAGTATGATGGAGCAAAAAATTGAATCTCTGTCCTAGTTCTGGTTTTCCACTTATTAGCCATGTAACTTTGGAGATATTTATCTGATCTGCCAATGTTGTCCCATAGTAGGTATCACATAAATGTCAAATGAAGGAATGAATGACATAGAATGACTTCAGCCTTCAGTTTCCTCTTCTGTATATGATTAATAATACCTAAGGAAAGTCATGAAAAATAAATGAGATGAGAGACTTGAAGATGTTTTGAAAGGGCAACTAAGGGTGTTCTTACCCCCCCCCCCTTTTTTCCAGAGTCTGTGGTGTTCTTTTCAGAATATTCTCAGTGATGTCAAATGTTTGTCCTCTGGGTAATCTGCTTTTTCTTTGTTGTTGAAAAAAATTAAAGGTCATTTGGAGCAGGGAAAGGACCTGTGATTTCACCAGGTAATAACATTTTGGGTTCTTAAATGAGATATCATTATAATATGTTGAAACTAATATTTTTTAAGTGGCTGGTGACCTGATCTGGAGGGCATTTCCAGATTTCCATTACTAAAAGTGTTTTGAGTGAAGGCAGGGAAGTGGAAATAACTGTGTGATGGCTGCAAATAAGAGATAAATGCTTATTTGAATATTTGTTAAAAAATAGGATTAAATACTTTTGTCCAATGTCTGAGAAAAGACTCAATCTTCATTTCTAGGATGGGGAAATTTGAATTTTACTGATAATCAGTTAAAAGAAAAGCCAGCAGGAATTAAGTAAAATAATTATATTTACAGCTAAGGACCAACTGTAGATTTCTAAAAGTTATAAGAAAAGCATTTTAATTCAATCACCTCTGTATTTATCTCCTTAAGTTTGAATTACCTTGATATAATTTTTTACTTATGTATATTTTTTATTTTTGTAATCTTGGAGATGATGAATTTGAAGTTTTCTTTAGGTATTATTTCTGAAGTTTTCTTTTACTTAAAAAAATAAATAGTTTCTTAGTTACTAAAGCAAAAAAAAAATGAGTAAGAAGGAAAGTGATTTCAGCAAATGAGGCAAATCACTTGCTAGCATTTTCTTTCTTAAGTGTGCATAATAGTACTTAGTTTTCTTTCTGGAAATCTCCTATAACTGTGATAAAGTAGATGGCACTGTGACATCAAAGCCAGCCAGGAAGATTCTGAGCAGAGTAGTTAGGTAATTTTGATATTATTTTCATTTAGAGGAAAGCGTAGGGAAAAAATGTTTAAAATGGAGAAAATATAAAAGAAAACAATAAAAAATAAAATTATATATAATAAATAATATTCCACAATAGTTATTTGTATGTTATAACAGGATAGACATATTTTATTAGTATACCCACCAGAATTTGGTCAGAGCTTTTATAAGTATGTATATTAGAATTATGCATTCTAGCTGATTGCCCACTGTCCTAAAAAGATCATAAAGACCATTGCATATCCATCCATTTCTTCTCAAACCTGAAAGGCAATGAACAGCTACCAGAGATTCTTGGTGGTTAATAATCTGCTTGACTCTGGCTTCAATCTCATTTTGGTTGCCTTCTCCCCTTTGCCTTCCAGAAGAGGCCAAATTCAGTCCTAGACAGTTCAGGCACCCCATAGTCCATTGCTGATGGAGCTGGGGGCTCATCCTGCAGGCAAGGAAGGTCTGGGTCAGCATTAACGTGAGGGCAGTTATGAGGCCAGGTTGCACTTATATGAGGTCTGGTGAACACAGGACCCATGAATCACTCTGATAAATGAAGCTGGTTTCCATAGCACCGGATGGATTCATAATTGCTGCTCCCTGTTCCCAGTCCTCCAGATTATAGACTTCTTGTGGGGCTTCCAACCCAAGACCCAAATGGGGCCGAGGAGAGTCATTTATTATATAAAATTGATAACTCCAATTATGGCTACTACCACAGAAGTCTTGATTCAAAGTATGTTAATTAAGGCATACTTCTTTGTGTTACAGATATTACTATTTATCTCATTTGTAATAGAAAAGTTCCTTATCTTAAAGAATACAATAGTGTCTCTATAAGAAAAAATATATTTTAGATTAAGTAGCTTTAAAAGTAAGTCAAAAAAGACACAATAAACTGGCTTCACAAGTGTTATGCTCAACTACAAAGTTTGTTTGTATGTGCTGCATCGCACCAGGCACCCCTGAGCGCATGAGTCATGTAACTGATATTTTATAACAAAAGAAGAACTCTTCAGTAACAGGGAAATAACAGACATGCTTCAACGGAGTGGCAGAGATTGGTTTTCCTAATAAAAATGTTTAAAATAACATAACAGTATTTTTTAAGTGCACAAACATTTTAATGTTTCCTTACTTGGTGCCTAAAGATATAGACCCCTATGGTTTTCTGGCCTCCAAATTACAGCCCCGCCCATCTTCCTAACTTCATTTCTGTTTTATGTTGAACTCATCCTTCCTCAGCTTCACAGTTCTGCATAATTCCTTTCCCCTCCACATCCAGGCATCTTCATTTTCCTTCTTCCTCCTAGGCTCTCCTGTCTTCCTGTGTGCTGCATGAGCTCTTTCCTCCACCCTGGAGATACCTTTCTATCCCAGCTTCTCTACCTTTTCTACTTTTTCCACCATTTTGGCTGCCACTCCCAATGCTATTGTATCTTGTTTGGATTCTTCTAGTGGCCTCCTAATTGAGCCCCTAGGTGCCATACTTGCACCCCTCTAGTTTATTGGCCACACTCCAACCAAGGTGATAGTTATAAAACAGAAATTGAATCATAGCACTCCCTGCTTAAAACCGCATATTGGGTTCCCATTGTATATAGGATAAATTCAAAAATCCTTAAAGTGTCCCCTAAGGCTCTGCATGTTCTGTCTACTGCTGTCCTGTTACTCACTGTGATCCACTCAGTGTGGACTGCATTTTGTCCGAGCTTCCCCCTTGCTTTCTTTCTGTCTAAATTTTTTTTGGAGGGGGAGGGTGTCAGAGTGGTGATGATTCTTAATAAGCCTCTTAGAGGCTCATAAAAAAAGAGACTGTCCACATAGGGTTTAGATAAAGCTCTAAAGTGGTGAGTGATTGGAGAGCTCAGAAAATGCTTCGCTATACTGGAAGGCATCACTTTTGCTGGAAAATCATCTAAACCCTTCTTTAAATACTAAAATAATACATGCTTAAGATAACAGCAACAATAAAAAACAACAACAGAAGTGAGCTTCAGAGATGTCCTTCCAGATTTCCTCTGCCTTTATTAGCATATATGTAAACACATGTACATTCTTTTTTGGACAAAAACAAAAATCATAGTTCCTCTCCCAGAAACAGCTGAGCCTCAGAATAGAAGACTAGGAGTTGAGATGTATTTACGACAACCCCCTGTAGAAATTTCTGCTTGCTTTTCCCATGGACTGTGAAGACATTCACATGAATCATCCATTTAATAGTTTAACGTTGCCACCGTCTCCACCGAGGGTGGGAAGGCACCCCGGTTACTGCGAACTCTGCCACACTGTCAACAGGGCTGCTCGCGCCGAGGAAGCTGCCCCACGCCGCGCGGGACCTCTGTCCAGGGGTCCCAGGGTGCGCAGCAGTGAAACTACACCTTCATCTCCTATGGGTGTCATCAGTCATTAATTGTTTGCCGAGGCAATGCAGAGCAAAACAGAAGACCTCTCATTCTAGTTTCACGTTCCTTATTGCTCATGGTTGAGCATATTTTTATATACTTACTGGTAACTTGTGATTCTTCTGTGAATTGCCTATTTTTGTCTTCTACTCTCTTTCTTAATAGGTTGTTTTTTCACGCATCTGTAAAAGTTTTTTTATAATATTGAATGTTGTGAGGGACACGGAGATACGCCACGCAGCCCTGCCTTCAAGGAGGGGCTCGCTGCCTGCTCCGCTGGGAGTGCTGTTAGCAGACAGGCTTCAGCTGTGGGTCCCTTCAGGGATGGCATCAGCTGCACAGCCACCTTGCCAAGGCCACACCCTTACCCTAGTGGCTTACACCAATGACTGCTGTGATGGAAGGAAGGTTATAAAGGCCCAGCCATTCTGGTCCATTAGGAGACAATTCTAACAGGCCAGTTACCTCTGTGTGGTCTGCCAATTATTTGGGTCGCATTGCAACTGGATTTCTCCCTCAGACAAATCCTGAATCCTAGCCAGGCCAGCGTGGCTCAGCGGTTGAGCATTGACCTATGGCCCAGGAGATCGAGGTTCGATTCCTGGTCAGGGCACATGCTGGGGTTGCAGGCTCCATCCCCAGTAGGGGGCCTGCAGGAGGCAGCCAGTCAGTGACTCTCTCATCATTGATGCTTCTCTCCCTCTCTCTGAAATCAATAAAGACATGTTGATGTTTTAAAAAAATCCTGAATCTTTCCTTTGCCTTCCATGGAGATTGATTCTAAGAAAATTTCCTTATAAATATTTTGTCTTAGGTTCTGCTTCCCTGTAGAATCTGTTTTGTGGAAAATACATATTTCAGATATTGTGGTAAATATTTTCTCAGAAAATATCTCCTAGGCAAATATTGTGTCAGGACCTTCACACAATCTCTTCTTACACCATTTTCCCTTGGCTGTCTCCTACTTCTTTAGGTATCAGCTTCAGTGTCTTATCCTCACTGAGGCTTTTCCTGACCTTCAATCTAAATCAAGTCTCCCTGTAATCTTCTGTCATAGCTTCCTATATTTTTCTTCACAGCACTTACCCCAGTTTTAATCCTATCAATAAATCTATTTGCATATTTAACAGCTGAATTCTTCACCAGACACTAAACAACATGAGGACAGATAAATTTCCTATTTTTTCATCTATCTTTAACCAGTTACTGATAGATAGTTCCTGATACATAGTGCATCTTTAGTAAATATTAGTTAAATGAATGAAGGGATGAATAAAGGAAGGAGGGAAAGGATGAGTTCTTTTTCTAAAAACGTGATTTCCAAACAAAGAAAATACCTCAGCTACTGAGTTTGTACCACAAGCATCACCAACTGAAATTATGAAACATTCTGCATTCTTTTTGTGCACCGTGAAATTCTTTTGTGGTGTGGGTATGAAGATTGATATAAATTAATTCTGTCTCTATTTTGTTGCAATGGATTGCTTAAAATTTATTTTAAGGAATTGCCTTTGGAACCCAGGGTTCTTTTGAATCCAATTTGAAAACCATTATTCCATATAATTAGCATAGTATAAAGAGAAAAAAATAGAAGTTCTATGATTAAACCTTTTAAAGACAAAATTAATTTCCACTGCTCAAAGCCTAAAGGGAAAATTTAGAAAGTGGGCAGAGAAAATGGGTTGTCTCATTAGATTTTGTTCAGGACCTATTATTACCAATTTACTAGCTCACCCTTGAATTGGATTAGAGTATTACCATGATTACTATATTTATAATGTTACAAGGGATTCATAATGTGTCATTTGGAGCTGAAATTTCTCATGATTATTTTAGCCTACAAGCAGTAATAATATTTAATCAAGCAAAACTTTCTATTTTTTCATGCCATTTAACAATGTGTAGTTAAATCACATGTGATTCTTGTATGATGGATACATTTTATTACATCCAATTTAGTAACAGAAAGCCTAAAAGCTTAATACCAAATGCACATCATTGGGACTTGGTTAAAAGCAACCTGATTGTCTTCTGTTTTTAAGAGGTATATGGGATTTTTTTCACATATATACAATCATTCAGAAAAGAATTGTTACATGCTAATAACAATTTATTTTTCCCAGACAAAGAGGGAATAAAACTAATTCTCATCTTTCAACCAGTTATGTCTCTGTTTGCTGGGTGAGTCTGCTTCTTGGACCATTTGTTTCTTCAAAACTCAATCAAAATCTCTTAAAACAGGGAAGAAAAATATTTTAACAAATAATTAGAGGACACACCTGTTATCTGTTCTTCAGTCTTGACAATCTTAGAGAAGAATCCAAGGGCAAAGGAGAAAGAATATATGCCCCCCCCCCCTTTACTAAGTGCTTGCCACCAGAGGTTCTAAGGTAGACTTTAGAGGGTCGGTGAACTTGGATTTTAAAAAAGGTTACTTCTTCATTTTTATTTACTTCTAACTATAATTTAGAAGTAGTGGTACTATCTATAATCTAGAGTAGTGGTAGTATCTATGATTTTTGTCTCCAGTATAAATGGTATATAATTGTTATATCATTTTCCTGATGTTCCAGATGCCTTAAATATCATTATCACTACATCAAAATTACATTAGTTATTAGATCTGCTGCTAGATGTAGTCACTTAATGCCTTGGTGAAGAAGAAGTATGTTATTAGGTCACAGTGTTTTTTCAAAAATGTTTTTGCAAATATAGGCCAATATGATTGGTTTACTCTTTAATGATACATTTTGTTTTATGCATTCACAAACATTATTTTGAGGAGTTCGTAGGCCTCATATGGCTGCTAATGGGGTTAATGGAATAAAAATGGTCAGAAACTGTAAGCAGTTATTTTCACCCTTATTAGACCTAACTTTTCCCTTTTAAAAAAAATGAGGTGAAATTCACGTAACATACAGTTAACCATTTTAGCTTATACCATTCAGTGGCACCTGGTGCAGTCACAATATTGTGTAACACCACCTTTCTAGTTTCAAGACATTTTTATCACCCCAGAAGAATACACCATTACTCCCATTCCTCCCTCATCCTATCCCATAACATCCACTAATCTTTTTCTGTTTCTGTGGATTTGCCTGTTCTGCATATATCACATAAAGAAGAATCATAGAACATGTATCCTTCTGTGTCTGCCATCTTTCACTTAGCATGCTTTTGATATCCATCCAAATTGTAGAAAGTATAAGAACTTCATTTCTTATGGCTGAATAATATTCCATTTTTTGTATATAACACAATTTGTTTACCCAACTCAACAACAAAAAGACCAACAGCTTTCCTCCAAGTAGCTGTTTAAAAACCTCTTTCAAACAAATCTACTTGTTCTCAGGGACACTTCTGATAGTGAAAAGGTAGGAAAAGAACTTTGAAACAATGTCACTTCAGAAAATAAAACAAAATTCATGGTTTGCTGATAGGCATCCTAAAGGCAGAGCCACCAAGATCGAGGTTGTGGAGACTCACCATTTGCTCTGTGTCAGGTGGTTTGAGGTTCAGACCCACTGGAAATCTTTTCTTCACTTGGACCAAATATATAACATACTTTCTCCATTCAAAATACCCAGAGCTATGCCCTTGTATTTAAGATGAACAATCTTTTCAATAATTTTTACAAAACATCCTGCTGAATTATCACAGAGGTATGGATCTGGCAAATATATATATATGAGATCTGTGAAATATGAAGAGAAAATGATTACAGGTGAACTGTTGCCTCACTTAGAAACTTATCCTTTATTATATTAAGAAGGCTCCAAAGTGAGAGTTAAATTACTTTCTATTTTATACCTGCATATGTGGAAAAAAATTTTTCTTTTACGTTTCAAACTGTGTTCAATAATTCTTCAAAAAGGACCTCTAAGAATTTAAGCTTTTCCTTCAAGTTTAGTGGATTTGGGTATGATGAAGGAGGTGGGTAAAATTATATTAAAAATTAGTAGAATATTTGCTTAAAAATAAAATGATATACAATTTTCTCAATAATAATAAAGAAACGTACGCTAGAATGTGCGAAAGAGTGGCACTGAGCATGGGATGCCCACATTCCACGGACCCACATTCCATGCTAAGTGGAAGGGGAACCTACTTCCACTTAACATGAGATGATGACCGGTTGTGCGGACCAGGCTTCAAAAGTAGCGTGGCACACCCGTGTTAAAGCAAGAGCGGTGCAAGCTGAGGGCAAATGCGTTATAAACACAGCAGCTAAAGGTACTAATGACACTCTTACAGGCGCTAGTTGAAAGTAAAATAAAACATAGTTTTCATTAGGTGATAAAGGGAACTTCAGCTAATATACGAGAAAATGAATGGAATATTCCCTAAATTTAAATTACCATACTAGATATTGTTTCAAAAGTTTTTGAGGTGTTTCTCTTGCAATCATTTTTATTTTATCGACTTTTTTTTCAGAGCAGTTTTAGGTTCACAGCCAAAATGAGAAGTTACAGAGGCTTTCCTTATACCTTCCCCCCCCCCAGCCATCTCCCCCACTGTCAATGTCCCTCATTAGAGTGGTACATTTGTCCCAATCAAACTTTCATTACCACTTAAATCCTTTAGTTTACATTACAGTTCACTCTTGGTGTCATACATTCTATGGGTCTTGACAAGTGTTTAATGGCATCCACCCATCATTACGGTAACATGTACAGTAGTTTCACTGCCCTAAAAATCTGTGTTCTGGCTATTCACCCCCCCCCCCACCACCACCTTAAACCCCTGAACTTATTTCTGTCTCCATAGTTTTTCCCCCTCCTAATTCATATGGTTGAAATCATACAGTATGTAGCCTTTTCATATTGGTTTCCTTCAATTAGTAATATGCATTTAAAGTCTCCGCATGTCTCTTCATAGTTAGATTGCTTATTTCCTTTAAAACACTGAGTAACATTTCATTGTCCGGGTGATCACAGTTTATTTACCCATTCACCTACTGAAGGACATCTTGGTTGCTTCCCAGCTTTGGCATTTTTAAATAAAGCTGCTATAAACATCCATGTGCAGGTTTTTGTGTGGACATAAGTTTTCATGTCCTTTTGGTAAATACCAAGAAGCATAATTGCTGGATCATATGGTTAAGAGTATGTTTAGTTTTGTAAAAAATGTCAAACTTTCTTCCAAAGTGACTGGAGCATTTTTTCATTCCTATCAGCAATTAATGAGAGTTCCTGTTGCTTCATGCCCTCGAAGCATTTGGTGTTGTCAGTGCTTTGGATCTGGGCTGTTCTAATAGGTGTAGTGGTATCTATTGTTTCAATTTGCAATCCCCTAATGACATGATGTGAAGCGTCTTTTCATATGTTTATTTGCCATCTGTCTATTTTTTTTTGGTCAGGTGTCTGTTCAGATCTTTTTCCCATTTTTAATTGGGTTGTTTTCTTACTGTTGAGCTTTTAGAGTTCTTCGTATATTTTGGAAACCAGTCCTTTATTAGATACGTGTTTTGCAAAGATTTTTCTGCCAGTCTGCTTAATATTTCAGCTAAAATTCTCTTAGTGAGAATTCTTAGTGAAAATTCTCTCATTACCATCTTAGTGAACATTTAGAATTGAACTTATTTCATTTAAACAAATTCACTTATTTAAATGTTGCATATTTTCCCTTACTAATACAAATAATTTCTTACTTTAAATACTTCATAAGTAACAGTTCATGCAATATTTTTACAGCATTTTTGAATGAAATTATATAGGTAGTAAAAGGGGGCCTTCGATTAGTTAGAATTTCTCCTAAAATATTTTCTCATGCAAGAAGAAAACACACAAGATTAGGATTAAGTTCAAATGGGAGAACCAGAAAACAAAAACAAAAACAAAATAATATTTATGACTTCTATAAAGTAAATGTTTTTTTTTTCTTTCTCTCATGGAAAGTCCAAAGATAAGTGTTCTGGAAATTACGACAGCTCTGCTCCACAGAGTGCTCTGGGACGCAAACCGCTCTCAGCTCAGAGCTCCCCTCACCCAGGGGGCTGCACTGACCTTCATGGACAAGGCCGCATCCAAGCTCCGGGAGGCAGAACGCAGGTGATGGTGAAGGGGAAGAGGTAAAGGGTGAGCTAACTGCTGGCTCTCCCCCCAGCTTTATTGAGATACAATTGACAAACAACACTGTAAGGTGTACAATGTGATGCTTTGCTACATAGATATATTGCAAAATTATTACGATGAGGTTAGTTAACACCTCCCTCATCTGGCCCAGTTACTGTTTTTTTGGTGTATGTATGTGATGAGAACTTTTAATAACTACTCTCTTAGCAATTTTCAAATATACAATACAGTATTGTAAACTCTAGTCACCATGCTGTGCATTACATCCCTAGAAATTATTGGTCTTATAACTGGAAATGTGTACCCTTTAACCAGCATCACCCCATTTCAAAAATTATTTTGCTATAATTTTGAAAGGGGAGTACTGATCCTGGGGGACAACTAGTAGGCTCTGCACCCACAAACTTATTCCATCTCTTTGCAATCTTTCTTACTATTTTGCTCTTTCTTCCTTTTACCCGTTTTTAATCAGGTTGTTGGTTTTTTTCATTTTTTATTTTTAAGAGGTCTTTGTATATTTTGATAACAGTCCTTCATGAGACATGTCTGTATTGTACTGGTCTTAGCCTATGGAAAACCAACGTGGTGGCTAGACCAGCCCTTGTAGTTGTTATTATTATTGCAAGGCACCCTTCAGCAATAAACCATCAGAAAACTTTGAGAAGATACAGGTTTATTACTTAAAAGACCTAGAACTTGCAAGCACACCTGGGCTAGGTCATGGAGAGAGAGCATGAACATGGGCCTTGGGTTTTGCTTTCATTAGGGTGGAGGGTGGGGGCCTAGGGTTTCTTGGGCTCAGTCTATTGAATTTAAAACATGAGAATGGGGCCGGCCGGTGTGGCTCAGCAGTTGAGCATCAACCTATGATCCCGGAGATGGCTGTTCGATTCCCGGTCAGGGCACATGCCTGGGTTGTGGGCTCTTTCCTCAATAGGGGGCGTGCAGGAGGCAGCTGATCAATCACTCTCATCATTGATGTTTCTATCTCTGTCCCTCTGCCTCTCCCTTCCTTTCTCTGAAATCAATAAAGATATATTAAACAAACAAACAAACAAACCAAAAAGCATAAGAATGGGAATTTAAAGCTGGGAAGACAAAACAAATGGCCCAAGTGGTTTGCTATTGAAATCAACAAAGATCTGTAAAACAAAGGAGCCACAGGGGGAGGCGGCCTGACTCTCTCTCTAGTGTGTGGCTGGCAATGTGTTTATCCGATACAGCCGGCTTTGAGGCTTTGACTGGAATGCCCCTTGAAGCGGATGCCTTTGCCTGGCAATTAAAGGGTAAGTTAGGCACTTGCATTATAAAAAAGAAAAAAAATGGTCAGGGCTTACACTACAATGTCTTCTGCAATTATTTTCTCTCTGTCTATGGCTTGTCTTATTTTTTTGAGGTCTTATTGCTTTTACTAAGAAAATAAATTTATTACAGCATAATATAATATTTCAAAATCTAAAGGTAGCAAAGCTTTTGTTGTATTGTCACGATGATAATTTTGTTTCTTGGTAGAATAATAGTTAATATTTAAGTGGGAAATGATATAGAACTTTGACATGCATTTAGAAGGAAAAATGTGGTTGATAAACAATGGATAAACATGAGCTCTAGGCAACACCTAGAAATATTTTTGGAACACTTATTTGATAATATGCAAATACTTTAAATGTTTGGTAACATGAAAGTATTTTTTAAATTCCCCTTTTAGATAAAGAATTCAAAAGGCCAGTGAAACATTATGGTCTGTGTGCCCCAAAACAGGTAAAGTAGAAAATGTTTAAAATTCTCATTACTTTTATTAAATACTGCTATGTTTCATGGCCCGGTACCCCAAAGCTAACTACTGGCTAGCAAGCATGAGCAATGACAATTAGAAAAATTTTAAATTTGCTTGTTTATCATGTTTTAAGGAAAATAACTTATTTTAGAAACACGTTATTTTTATAAAAGTTAACACATAAATGACTGCTTCACAATTCTAAAATTCTTTTCTTTCTTATTAGGAGTATCCAGCATTTCAGAAAATGACAACTATAACCACGGTAGATTTTGTCTTTTGCTTACCAATGCTAAAAGCAGAAACAGAACTGGGATTCACTAATTATCTAATTTTTCTTTAGTTACAACTCCCATCCCTACCACAGTTTCATAGTTATGGGAGTCTCTGGGACATTAGCACTTTAATAAAGGACTTTCTGAGATGGCTGTCAGCCTCTGGGGGGATGGCCTTAGCGGCTTTGTCCGAGTCATGCCCCTTTCCAGGGAAGCCCACATCCAATCATTTGGGGTTATGAAGACCCAGTGGTGTTGGCCATACACTAGACAACTCTACTGGCCATTCAGCTCGAGTGTTCTACAGGGTCAGCTGAGGTTGTGGCTGTTACCCAATCTTGCTTTTTCACCTTTACTTCTACATACCAGTCTCAAGGGTACAACCTAAAAACACAGCTCATACTAAACTTGACCTCAGAGCCGGCTTCTCAGAGAATCCAACAGATGAAATACTTTAATCTTCACTAGGAGCTCTCTGTATTGTCTCCAACTCAACATGCCCCAAGGCAAGTTCATCACCTGTCTCCAGTTTCTCTCCCATTTCTATTTCCTTATATTTGAGAATAACACCACATGTCTTTTGGTTATTCTGTCTAGAAAACTGAGTGATTTTTTGACTCCTCCATTGTCATTTTTCTACTTCCAATCAGGCATCATATTTTGTAATTTTTTTCAAATCCAACATTCCTTTCTGTTTCCACTGCTAAGACTAATGCCTGGGTCTGTGCAACCTGATATTTAGTTACTATCAATATGTGGAAACCTTCGCTCTTATTTCCTATTCTGGTCCCTCCTACATATTATTTATAAATCAGTTTTCCTAAATAATTAATTTATAAAATCAATTCCCTATTCAAGAACTCTGGTGGTTTTGTATTTTGTAAACTCTGGAAATGTTATTTATGTTTAATTGTCTTTACTCTCCAACATAGTTGTTGGATTATAATTAAGCATTATGTAATAAATACTACCTTCAGAAATTTGTATTTAAAAAATTTAAAGAACCTAACCTAGTTTACCTATTATTGCTTCTTATCATTGATATTACACACTCTTGATTCTGATTCTCAAATATTTCAGTAAATTGTAGGGAATGAAAGATGGGGATGTAAGTGATTAACAATAAATGAAAACTTAATAAAATTCATTATTTCCTTTACTGAGTATCTAATAAACTTGGTAACATTTTTAAGAAATAACCTACAAAGTATCAATTTTTTTAAGTAAACATTTCATATTCTAAAAATGCTTAACATTGTTATTGGTTTTTTTCAAATCGAGATGCACATAGCTTATTGGCAGTTAAGATAGATTGCCAGCTTAAGAAAGCTATTGGCAAGAGGGCCCTCAGAACTATGTGCTAGATTCTCTCAATGGATAACTGCAAGTTTATGAAACAGAGCACGGTGTTAACTTGAGGAAAAATACTCAGGGAAAATTCTTCTTTTCACCGTTTCCTAAAGAAAGCTATTGTTTTTAATGCCATGAAGCAATAGCATGTCTAAAAAATCAGACACCTGTGATTTTTTATTTTATTCTAAGAATCTATAAGATCTAGGATCATTAAAATTAACCCACAAGTTTGTCTCATTAGGATTTTGTCTTGTTGAGACATCTGAATTTGAAAGATTAATAGAACAATTAAGCTTTTTTGTTTCACAAGGAAATAATAAAATTATACAGCTATTGTGATATATGTACAAAAGAAATTTCTCCCTTTGTTATGGGAGAGTCTGCCTTATAGTTTAGCCTAGTCAAGTTGAGACATTACAAAGGCACTGCTTTTGACAAAAACATGTTAGGATTTACAATCTAAGTAGAGTCTAAATGGTTAGTGACAATATCTCCTAAAGATTTTAGCTGTCATGAAATAATTGGAGATGCTGAAAGAACCCAGGTGCCCAGCAGAAAAAAATGGGAACCCTGTTCATAATTGGGTGGAAATACATAGAGTGCTCACAGACCTTTCCAAGGAAGTTGTACTATAAAGGAAGAAAATGACATTTGTGGCAGACTGCTGATTGTGCTCCGTTATTCATGTTTCCCTTTTTCTGTAGTAGTAGTATGACTCCTAATTTTTATCTGGGCCTAAGACCACCCAGAAAAAAGGCTGTTAGTTGTGGCCGGTAGACTAAGTTCTGCTTATTGGGATGACAGTAGAAGTGGTGTATGCAATTTCTGGGGTGTGTTCTTAGGGGAAGGAGTACAACCTTCTTCTCCTCCCTCTCCCTCTCCCTGCTTTTCTCCCTCCCTCTCCCTCTCTCTCTCCTTTCTTACCAGGTGAAATGGGATATGATGATTAGAGTTGTAGCAGTTTTTTTGAACTATGAGGGTTACCTTAGCCAAGGAGATCAAACACATGAGGGCAAAAGATAGAAGCAACTTGCTCCCTCACATGGGAGAGCCTTGTATCTCCTACCTCCAAACATTTGTGTTGATTAAAATTCTGACTGTTGCCTAGATAGAAGTACTATTCTCTCTCTATAAATTACATGATTACTATAGAGTCATCTTAATAATATTTTTTGTTTTTTGCTTTCAGGACTTTCAATCAATTTTTAAAAAATTGTCTATTTTGTTAACATTAAAAACCAGAGGATGTAGTTTGTGGCCATAGAACAGAGAGAGGTTAACTAATTTAGACTAGGATCAGATGTGTGATCGTGACTTAATCACTATAAATTAGTTAATATAATCTATAAAAAGATGTTTGTCTTGTAAGAGCCAGGATTTTAAGTAAGAATCCTATTTTTTCATGAATTTATGTATTCATTGTGTTTATTAACATTTTATTTATATTACAGTATTCTAAGAAATTATTTTAAAAATGCCCTCTCTTTTAACTAAAACCATTTCACTTAGGTTTTGCAAAGATCACTAGTGCACTTTTTTGGTCTTTCTGTAGAATTGCTGCTCTTCTTGCTTATACTTTTGTAGAATAATAACTGCAATACTTAATTTTTTAAAAAAAGTTTAAATTTCTACTTTAAAAATCTTATTTACTGCTCTCTTCAGGATTCTCTCACTACGATTTATTGAGAACTCACCTTCATGTTTGACAACAAGGAGGTCATTTGATGACCTTGAGAAGGTAGAGGAAGCCCGTTTGGACTGAAATGAAGAAGTGGAGATCCTTCCTATGCACAGTTGTTTCCACAAGTTTTTCTGCAAAGTCTGTAACTAGAATTTCATATGCTAATGAAAAAGATTTGGTGAGAGAGAATTTCAGCAGCAATTTAATTAAACAACAAGGGTAACATTATTACATGCAAGGCATGGTGCTGCATCCTGCAAGGACACTAAATCTTGAGTCCCAAATGCTTGGTCCCTTAACAATCCAGGGTGAAATAGGAAACATGATAGGGTCACAAACATAAGTACAGTACCAAGTGCCATTAGAGAGGTGAAAATGTAAGAAAAAGGAAGGACAAATCACCTTTACTTGGGTTAAATAAGAAAGGACTTCACGGAGGAGATGGAAGTTACTTCTTGTTTTTGCTCTATCAATCAGTGTCATGATCAAGTCTTCACAAGGGAGTTCTTACTCATTAAGTCTCTTCATGTTTTGTGTGTGTACGCTTGTCGCCTACATTGGGCAGGATCTAGAGCAGCGCCTGGCACACTCAGTATTATGTGATTATAATAAAAATATGATGATAGCCAACACTGACTGGTTGAGCGAAGAAACGAATGCATGTGTGCATTAATAAGTGGCAGGGAGCTCCTCAGGGGCTGGGCCTTGTCCTGCTCACCTTTGGACCCCGGGCTCGCTGGGGGTGGGTGTGCATGGCCGGCCATTCGCTGAGAGCTCTGATTTCTCAGCGCAGTGTCCAGGGCCAGCGTGGCCCCGGCGGGGACGGAGATCCCAGCCCCGGGCCGCGAGTGACGACTCCGGGCGGCAGGGGGCGCCGGCGCGCGGCGGGCCGGGCCCCGGGCACACCCCGCGGGGAGCCGTACCGCCGCCGACGCCATGCGCGCGCTGCTGCTGCCGCTGCGCACCCGCTGGGGCTGTCGCGCCGGCGCCCTCGTCGTCGCCCGCCCGCAGGGGGGAGCGAGCGCTGGGCCGGGGCACCGCCGCACCATGGCCAAGTACCGCACGGAGGAGCGCGGCCAGCTCCACTCGCCGGGTTACCGCCTCTTCTTCAGTAAGTAGCCCGCGGGCCGCGGCGGCGCGGCGCGGAGGAGGGGCCCGCTGACCGCCTGGGCCACCGCGCGGCCTCCCCCCCCCGTGGGCCCTCCGCGGTCGCCAGGCCGGCCGCACCGCCTTCCGCACGCGGGGGCCCGCTCCGAGCCGCCGGAGCCGCCCGCGAGGACAGGGGCGGTCTAAGTCCCCAGGGGCGGAGCGCCGAGATGCTGGGAGGCAGGCGGCGCCTCGGCGCCCTGGGCGCGGCCGGCCGCCCACCCCGAGCCGCGTGCGGCCGACCCCGGCGCCCCGCAGCCGGCCCCGAGCGCCGGCCGCCGCTGCGGGGTCGCGCCGCTGCGCGGTGGAGGGAAGGCGCGGAGCCCCCGCCGGCCCCCGCCCCGCCCCGCGGTGCGCGTGACGAAGCTCCTCCCGCCGCTGCGATTGGAGACGCTGCAGGGCCCGGGACGCGGCTCGGCCGGCGCCCCGCTCGGTGGGGCCGCGCTCCCAGGAGCGCTCAGAATCGGGAATTGAGACTCACAGGTTTACACCTCGAACGATACCCACGATCACGACGTGTGCCCCAGGCTCGCCCCCTCCCCTCCCTCAATGGAACGGGCCCACGCCCAGGTGGTGAAGCGCTTTCAGGGCCCTGACCAGCCAGTTCAGACGGGAAAGGACCCAGGTCCCCGTTATTCTCATTTTTCTTTGCACGCAGGTATTTCATTGTGGAGTTAGCTATAACCTGGAAATATCAAGGCTGGTTGGTTGACTTCAGAGCCCCAGGGGTTGGGGGTGCGGAATACTGTAGTTATTTTTTTCTGTAAAGTCGGCCTTGCATTATCCCCACCAGCTCTGGACTTTCAAACCTAAGCTCGAATCCTGGATTCAACTCAGGGCTGTAAGAATTATATGGCACACTGTACGCAAAGTGATTAGTCACAGGGTCTAGAATATAAATTACTATGAATAATACCTGTAATCATTATTGATATCTGTAACTTATAAAATGTTTACACATACCCGATCTGAGTTTAGGGTTGAGGAGTATTTAATGGCAGAGAAAATTGGGCTTTCCTAAAGTCTTGGGATTATAATGCAATTAGTACTAAAATTCCCTTTTTCTTCAAAATTGTTTGCTTTTCCCCTCCATGCTGCATACATACTCTTTTTTCATCCTTGTTTGGTCAAGACGGATCAGATGGACAGGAACCCTTAACAAGAAGTACCAAATTTCTGAACAGATTGTGTTCCCAAAGGTAATATACAATGTGATGACTATTGGAACAGTTTTTTCATAGAAACTGTGTTATAAAATGGCACTTGGGTTTTTAAGCAGATAAAAACATCTTCAACGTATGATATGGTGAAGGTATTCTAAATTTGCAATATGTATAGTAATAAAAGACAATAGTCAATAAATATTTATGAAATGTGTTTGGCATTGTTAGGCATAGCATTGAGGAGATTTAGTTATGAGCCTTGTCCATGAGATTCATAACATCAACATAATTAGTTAAGGAGAATATAAGAACACTAAAAAATATTTTGTTTGAATGCTAATTGAGAACAAATAGTCTTGCAGAGCTGGGAGCATATGGCGTAGGCGACAAGCACTGACTTTGGAATGGGGAGCCCCAGGCCTTAATCCTGGCTCTACCGTAAACTCAATGTGTGCTGTTGGGCAGGTGATTGCTTCATTTCTTTCTCACAGGGCCACTTTCTTTAGCTGCAAAAGGAAGCAGTTGGCCTAACAGTGATCTTCATGGTCCTTCTCAGCACTGATACTCTTTGAAGACAATGGATGAATAATAGGTATTCTAACAATCTCTATTAGGGCATTTCTGAGGCTGTAGTGTATATTGGCTACTCACTGGCTTTTTCTTTAGCTACAAGTGTGTTTCAGACTCATGATTTTTCTGTAACTAGAATGCCACAAATAAAATGTTTTTCACTCAGTTGGGGTAAGACGAAAAGAAGAAGAAAACGTTTTACCGAGGTAAATGAACAAGACTTGGAAGAAAGGGGAGTGTGGTTTTGCAGAGGGGCCAGGTGGTGAGAGAGTAATTGGAAGGTATGTTGGGTTAAACAGTTCCTTAACTAAACGCCAGATGGCATCTTCGGTCCAGGACTGTGAATACTTGCTGGGAGGGGTAGGACAAAGTGAAAGGAAGCCCCTTTAGGGTAAGGGGAAAACAGTAAGCAAATAGCTCTTTATAAAGATGCTCACAGATGGGATATTTTTAATTCTGGCAGTGCCTGTATGT
Organism: Miniopterus schreibersii; assembly: GCF_964146895.1. Taxonomy (NCBI): domain Eukaryota; kingdom Metazoa; phylum Chordata; class Mammalia; order Chiroptera; family Miniopteridae; genus Miniopterus; species Miniopterus schreibersii. The sequence goes on along the minus strand of NC_138101.1, from coordinate 64,846,695 downwards.
GGGACTAAGGTGCAGTTCTATCTCACTTCAAAGAAAAACACGAGTATAGCCCTACTTGGCTGAAAAGTGTTCAGCATTATTAAAATGGAATTATTTTCCACATTCCCGAATATATCTGGAATACCAGTGCAGCAGGAGTTAGACGATTTTTTAGTTTATGTCTGAAAATGATTTATCTGCTGCCATTCAGAAGAATCAGAATAAATGATTGATGTAATATTCTTTTTTCCCTTTTAATTGGTGTTGAACTTTATAGAAACAGTGTTGAAGTGAGAAGACAAGATGACATAGGAGCAAGAGCATCCTGGTGGAATCATCAGGCCTCTTTGGTGCCAGCCCTGGCCCTGTTAGTAACTTTCTGTGTGGCCTGAGTGAGTCATTTAACCTTTCTGTACCTCATTTTATTAAACCATGGAAAGAAGAGATTGAAGTAGATGATCATTTTCCAAACTGGGCTTAGCTGAACACAAGTATCCCATGGGGTATTATTAGGTTTTCTTTAAAAAAGGTCTTCATGGTTTAATAAATGAACAGAACACTTCCTGTTTTGTCACCTTCTTGGAGAGTCATAATGTGCCTATTAAAGTTCTGGGAAATTCTGATGTCACTTGTCCAAAACTTTTGAACCCCAGAGCCCCTGTTTCCCAGAACATTTGTTAACATCCTAGTGACTCTTAGAGTTTCATGGAATTTAGTTTGGGAAGTGCTGAGTGAGATGATTTCTGAAACTTCAGAAGCAAGTGTGTTGTGGAAACAGTTCTACACTAAAAGTCAAAACACTTAGGTTGTAGGCCTGGCTTGACTCTCTTGGGTACCTGAAAAGTGGGGATAGCACTAATAATTTTATAGAATTGCTGTGCTGTTAAATGAGACTGTGTAAAGATTATCAGTGTCTCACACATGGTAGATATCTAATATACTATATTATTTCCTTTCCCATTTGACTTTAGGACATAAGACCAAAATTCTTGTTACATTTTGTGAAAGGTGAAAACCAGAATGTGGATAAAATAGAATATTTTGAATTTATTAATTCATAGGTCTCAGTTCTTTAATTCATACTGCCCTGCAGTCTTGAATTAATTGTGAAATCATAATGCAGTTATACTTACTTTTATGGGACCAAAGACTGCATGTCAATATTCCACTTTGGTAGCCTGCATATTTTTGCTTGTTCTGTTTCATTAGTAACTTAAAAATGTACTGTGCTGTTTTATATTTTTAAACTTTTCTCAAAGGGTGGGGAGAAAATATACTTTTCATAATTTGGATTTTTGTTACTGTGGGGTAGGCAACTGGTTCCCTTACTGAAACAGTGCTGTGGATCATTGCATTTATTATGAGGATGAGTCATGCAGTTCTTTAACAATGAATTTCTTTTATCATTTATAGTTATCATATGCTTATATTGAAATTACTATAGGTTTTCTTTAAGTATGTCATTTTAGTAGTAGGTAGGATCTGCCATTGAATGTACCATATATTTGGACCTCATAAACTTCCGTGTGAAGAATCCACAAAATATGTGTTTGAATCTTAAATATGTGAGTTTCTGTAACCTTTTTTTTTTTTTTTAAAGTTGGCCAATATCATAGAAGTTGAATTGACACAATAGAACATAATTGTTATTGTGTGAATATAGAAAATTATATTTATTTGGTTTTCATCACTGCTAAAGTTTCCAGTAAGAATCTCTATAAGTGGTTTCAATAATAGTATGTCCTAACTCACTGTTATACAAGAAAATTATAATAAGATAACTTAAAAATGATATTATAAAATTTTATTTCAGTCCAGTTGAAGGGAGAGTTTTTACACTGCTTGGCAATATCCATTGTATGTTGATTGGCTTGATAGAATTTGTTAGGTTACACCTAGGGAGGCATAACCAGGCTTGGTTTTTGACAAGAGTGATTACCTAGACAAGGTGCCAGGGTGACGATAATTGTTTATCTTACCTCCCTTCTAATAAATATCCTATCAAAGTGATAGTAATAAAATAAGATGTCCCTAAAACAACAAATAAGAAGGAGCCATCAGATGAAAAACAAATGGAGATTTGGTTATTGATGCAGTGTGGAGGAAGCCCCAGCTGAAGTGTATGTGCTGAGGGGTGCAGTGTAGGAAGAAGCTGGACTGATTTGCAGAACTTTAGGTTGTAGACATGTTGATGTCATAGACTCTCCAGAGCATGAGAGTGATGTGGAGCTTAACACAGGAGCATTAACTTAAGTTTTATTATGGAGTAGCACACAGATGTTTACCATGCAGGCCTAAGTCTGGAGGAAAGGGCTTATTCCTTTTGTAGAAAGTGAAGAAAGTGTTTGGGAGGAAGTCGGGCATCTGATGATGTTGCTGCCCCAGCAGAGCTCTCTGCATTCTGGCCAAGTCAAATGTTAGCAGCCCGCTTCCTACCTGTACATGTCCACGGGAAGCTGGCCCTTCAACAGGCCTCTCCCATGTGTGTACACATCAGTTTTTCCAATCAGTGTTTCTAGTCTCTTATTCTTAAAAATAAACCAAATAGTCAAGGATCACCTTCAGTCAGGCTTTCTTCACTGCTGCTCTGCCAAACTGTTTGTCAAGGCCACGTGTGACCTCCATGTGACAAATTTAATGATCCATTTTAAGTTCTTATCTCATGGGACCTCAAGGGTACTTTTCACAGTCAATCACTTTCTCATCTTTATTTTTTCCCTCTGGGACAACACTTTCTTAGTTATTCTGTTTTGATGGTTTCTCCTTTCTGCAGTCTCCCCTGCTGGATCCTTCTATAATTTTGAACTTTAACCTTTGAAGTGCTCTAGGGCTCAGTTTTTTAGCGCTCTCCTCTACCTGTTCACTCTCTAAGGCAGGAGTTGGCAAACTCCTCTGTGAAGGACCAGATAGTAGGTAGACTGTGGGAGGGCCATATCGTCTCTGTCACAACTAGTCAGCTCTGCTGTTGTAATGCAAAGCAACCAGAGATAAGTAATAAAAGTATGGTATGACTGTGTTCCAACAAAACTTTATTTACAGATATAAAACAGGCCATGGGCTGCATTTGGCTCAGAGTCTGCTGACTTTGCTATTATTCTGGGTGATCCCATTCAGTCCCATATGCTTCCCAGATTTGTAACATTAAGCCCCAGTCTCTTCTAGAACACAAAATTTACACATCCTGCTTTCCACTCTGTATTCCTACTTAAATGTTCACAAAGCATCTCAAGGTTAACATGTACTGTTGTGGGTGGTGGGAACGGCACCAGGTACTAGACCAGTGGGGTCAGACCAGACCTGGGTTCAGCAACCCCAAAACTTGAGTTCTGGCTAGGAAAGAATTCAGAGCCAAGATTCAAACTATAAGAGAACATTTATTTGGAAAATTAGAGGTAGAAGTAATTTGTGGAAGAGATGGGCTTAGGAAACAAGTTATAGAGGTAAAAGAAGGGCCTTTGGAGCTTGGAAGTGAGTAAGGTAATGGTAATACTCCTGGGGGAACAGGGAGGGGCAGGCTAGGGTGTGCTCTTCTTGGAGCCTGGGTCCTCTGTCCTAAGGGATTTAAGGGTGGAGATTTTAGGAGAGGTCCCAGGGGAAGATCTCAGTAGAATATTCAGCAGCTTTCCAGGCATGTCCTTTCCTGGTCTAGGTCTCTACTGGCTGATAGGTTGGCACCAGGGCAGGGGTTCATCATCCAGTGCAGCTAGTCCTGAGGTCAGTGGTGGGGTCACTTGTCTGGTTTTGTTGCTTTTCTGGGCCTGGAGCTGAAATACAACTGAGGCCTAGATGTTATCACTAAGGAGGAAAGATCAGGGGGTCCGAACCACATGACCAGCTATACACTGGGGGAGGAAAGGTCACCCTGTGGGCAAGTTCCCACCCTACAATTTTCCTTTGCTAGGCACCTAGGGCTTTCGGCCCTGGTGACCTGTTTTGTTTTGTTTTTATCTTTATCTGAGGATATTTTTTCCATCGATTTTTGAGAGAGTGAGTGAAACATCAAGGTGAGAGAGACACATCGATTGGTTGCCTCCTGCAGGAGCCCGGACTGGCTGGGGATCGAACCCAAGACCCTTCAGTCCACAGGCTGATGCTCTAACCACTAAGCAGAACCAGCCAGGGCCCTGGTGACTTTCTGTATCTGGCCATCATCCTTGCTCTGCTCATGTCTGTCTAACTGCTTAGCATAGTACAAACCAGAAATCCTGACCCCTCACATTTCTCCTGTGTTCACATCTATAACCAATAACCTAGGAATCTTTCTTATTGCCTCTTTCTTTGACCCCACATCTAGTTCATTAGTCTCTTCCCTTTGCTCTGCTTTTAAATGTATCCAGAAGACAGTTATGTCTCTCCACTTCCACTCCTGCCCTGTTTTCCATGTTACCATCATCTTTCATTTAGCCAGTAGCTTCCTGCTTCCAGCCTTGTCCCCCTGTAGCCTGTTTTCCTCACACAAGTCATCTTGATCCTTTTGACGTGTAAGTCAGGTCGTGTCCAGACTCTGCTCAAACCCCAGTGGCTTTCCATTTCACTCAAAATAAATTTTAACTATTTACCATAGTATACAAGGTCCTGTGGGACCTCCTCTGAATTTGTCACTTACCACCCTTCCCTTTGATCTTGTGTTCAGCCCTCCTGGCCTCCTTGCTTGTTCTCAAAGATGCTGTGTATGCTCTTGCCTCGGCACCTCTGTGCTTGCTGTGTGCCTGCCGTGTTCCTCCCTAGATGTCCGCCCGACTACTTCGTCACTCTATTCAGCTCTGTGCTGAGTGTTAACTCATCAGGGAGCTCTTTCCTGGCCTTTTGGTGTAACAGTATCCCCTTCCATTATTCACCCTTTTCTTGCCCTGATTAATTTTCCTTTGTGTGCTTATTGTACCTGATATAGTAAAAACATACTCATATTTGTTGCTTCTGTACATCCTTTCCCCCTGAATATAATTTCATTAGGAGGGAATTTGTACACCTGGTACCAAAAACGGTGCTTGGTGTAGTATTTGTGTTCAGTGAATATTTACTGCATGAATGAATTTATGGAGACCTTTTAAATTAAATGGGAAAAGAAGAAAATAGAAGAGAACTTGAATTTTAAAAAGTCACATGGGTGTCCTCCGAGATTTTAGAAGCTATTAAAAAGGAAGCGGAGGCTATGAAGAAAAGGCAAAGAACAAGAACTCTTGGAAATTAGAGTATGGTTGTTAATACAACTCAATAGACGTTGTAGTGGGTTGAATGGTGTTCTGTTGTTTGAGGCCACCAAGTTTGTGGTAATTTGTTACGGTAGCCCGAGGAAATTAATACAAAAAAGTTAGAATATAAAGTAATCTGCCAGAAATTTTGAACAAAATGTCAGAAAAAAAGAGGTAGAGAGAAGAGACACAGAGGAGGGAAGATGGTGGCACTCTGACAGGAAGCAGAGTGCCCTTGCTTCCAGCCATAGGCCGTATTTATAGGTAAAATACTGCATAGCCAACTTGGAAAAACAAGAGAAATATACCTGAGTGGATATATTTTGAGTAAGGAGCACTGAAGAAACATCATAGAGTCTGGTAAGAGAGGGAGGGCATAGAAAGTGGGAGACCCCCTGAAGCCAGTGCTGGTCTCCGAGCCCCGAGGGTTAGAGGCTGCAAAGCTCCCTCCCCTTGGGAGTGTGGACTGTCATCCAAAAGCTGGGATCTCAAACCTGGAGTGGGGGAGAAGGGAAGGAGAGCCTTGCAGGGCAGGCAGAGGGAGCCAGGGCAAAGTGTGCCTGTGAAGAGGGAACTGCACCTTCCCAGTGAAACAAAGTGCCTAATAGCGGCAGCTGGGTCAGGAGACTTTCACCCCAGGTGCTGACCTCAGGAAAGGCTGTCTTGCAAGGTGTGGCTTCCGTATAGATAGGGAACAGAGGGCTGCAGTCAGCAGTGACCTGCAGGGACCCTCTGCTTTCCTGTAAGCATTGTGTAGAACCCCAGAAAGTATTTGAACTGTGTGGTACGGGGAAGGGGAAGGGGAAGAGAGCCCTCCCGCCGCCAGAGGGAGGGACTGGAGCCATCAGTGGGGCAGATTGGGACTCCAGGCACTGGAGCTGCTGGGGGGTGAATGGGAGATTTTTGACCTGCTCTGAGAGGAGCCGGGATAGTGCGCAAGGAACTTCCCTACCTTTAGCTGTGCAGGAGACCTGCATGGGGCTGACTTTGTGACCCCTCTTGCTTGGTTCCTAGGCGCAGGGGGCACTGGGACCTCACAGGATGGGTTCTCTGCCTGTTTGTTGTTTTGTGTGTTTTTGATTGTTGAAGAGGTGTCCACCTTCCTGGATTGCATTGGGGAGACAGACCAGCAAAAGCTGGGATTTGTGAAGAGTTTGAACTCTCCCTGTGAGATCAGCCAACCAGATCTGAGAAAGGAGGGGCAGAGCACACCTAGCTCTCCTGCAGGCTACAAACACCACCCCCAATAGGAAAGGGGCTGGTTCAGCTCACTGAAGCCCCAGATATCCCCCGCAGTGCACAGTCCTGAGGGGGAAGGGAGAACAGCTCACAGGACAACATTACAAGAATAATACTCTCAGGGACTATTGTTTGGGAACTGGAGGAAAAGCTTAAAGCCCCTTCTGGGGGCTGGGCAGGCAACTTGCTTACCATTCTTTTTTAATCAAACCCACTGAGCCCAGGTTGCTGAAATTGCCCACACAGAAAAGGCAACAGACTGAATTCAGTCTGAACCTGCAGCAGGCCATTGTATTGGGAACTAGAACTGGAGGATATGGTAGAGACTGAGGAGTTGGCTTTGAAGCAGAGACTAACTTCCCTACAGTGAGTACCTGACAGTAAAACCTCTAAGTAAGGGGAACAATGTCCCAAGCTACACTAGCTGGCCTGCATCCTAAAGACTGTCTTCAGAAGACTCTGGAGTAAGTCCAGGCAACCACAAGGGGGAGGCAAAATAGCTGACAGGTGGAGGTGTTCCATAGAGAGCCTCAGAATAGCCAAATATCAAAGGACACCAGAGCCAAACCTAGACAGCTCCTGACTTTGGCTAATACACAAGTATCCCCCAGGAGACCCAAAAATCAGCATACAAAACAGTGAGCCTCAGACAACTTAAGCTGTTCAGATGAAACTCACCTGATTGACTTCTTTTTTTAAATAGAAAAAAGAGGGAAAAGAAAAAAAACTTTTAAAAAAAATTTTTGATTGTTTTTCATTTTCTAATTAACTTTTTAAAAGTTTGTCTTGCTTTGCTTGTTTTTTTGCTTTGTCGTATTCTGTTTTTTGTTCTATTATGAAGATTTTCTTGATACTCTGCTTTATTGCTGGGATGTTATCATTATAACCAATAAGTTTATTGCTTTTCTCTGTTGGTTCCCCCATATCTCTTATGGCCTCCTTCTCTGCCCTGGCTTTACCTCTCTCTATCTTCTTGTTCCACTGGCATAACTTTCTTTCTTTTTTCTTTTCTTTTTCTCCCCTTTTATTCTCTGTTTTCCTGTCCTTTTGATTGTGTCCCTTTATTTTATTTTTATTTTTTATTTTTCAACCACTTTCCTATTCTTACTCTCTACCCTTAATTTTTTGCTCACACTTCTTTTCTTTCAGAATCTTTTTTCTGCCTCTTTTATCTCCCAGTAGCTTCTCTATTTTATACTTTTTATTTTATTATTATTTTTTTACTGTTAGCAATAGTATCCTTTTCTCTCTCTCTTTTTTTTTTTTTTGCTTTAGCATTTGTGTTCTTGCTTCGCTCTCCCAGTTCTACTTTCTCTTGGGTTGTTTTGACTATTATTGTCAGGATATTTTGTAAGTTACTGTTTGTTTCCTGGCAGTTTGGTTATGTTTTGTTTTGCCTGTCAGCACCTGTACAACAGCTCACATGATGTGGTTGTGGCTGGGTCTCACAGTTAGCCAACCTGAGAGGAGAGTCCTCCCAAGAACAGTTCACCAACAATCTGGACCCAGTCACAACAGGAGAGCCCAAAGAACCCACAAAAGGGACACACCTAGAGCAAATGGCTTAGAAGTATAAGGAAAACACACCTCTGGGTCCCACTGGACATACACTACAAAACCCCACCCCACAAGACTGAGACAGCAAGTATATACAATATACAGATACAAACACTAAAAGTCACTAAAATGGGGAGACAAAACAACCGCCAAACTAAAGAAAAGGAAAAAATCACCAGGAAAAGACCTTGATGAGATGGAGTTAAGCAAGTTATCAGAAAAAGAGTTCAGAGTAATGGTTATAAAGATGCTCGAGGAAATTAATGAGAACCACAAGACACTTAATGGGAAGGTCCAGGAACTTAGTGAAAGCATGAAAAAAGAGCTAGATATGATAAGAATTAGGCAGAAATGAAGAATTCTGTATCTGATATCAAGAATATGCTGCAAGGAAGTAAAAGGCTCAATGAAGCAGAGGATAGAATAAGTGAATTAGAAGATAAAGTAGAAAAAAAAAACTCAATCAGAGCAGCAAAAGCACTTAAAAAGCATGAGGACAGTTTAAGGGAATTTTGGGGCAACATGAAGCGAAACATTTGCATCATAAGGGTACCAGAGGGGGAGGGAAGTGAGCAAGGGATAGAGAACCTGGTGGAGGAAATAATGACAGGAAACTTCCCTAGCCTGGTGAAGGGTAAAGCCATGCAAGTTCAGGAAGCACAGAGGATTCCAAATGAGAAACCCAGAGAGACCCACTCCAAGACACATTATAATTAAAATGTCAAATGTTAAGGACAAAGAGAGACTATTAAGGGCTGCAAGAGAGAGACAAGCAGTGACCTACAAGGGAACCCCCATAAGTCTGATAGCAGATTTCTCACCAGAAACACTTTAGGCTGGAAGGGAGTGGCATGAAGTTCTCAAAGTGATGAAAAGCAAGTACCTGCACCCAAGACTGCTTTATCCAGCAAGGCTATCATTTAAAATTGAAGGCGAAATAAAGAACTTCCCAGACAAAAGAAGGCTAGAGGAGTTCAGTACCACCAAACCAGCATTGCAAGAAATGTTAAAAGGACTGCTTTAAGAAGAAGAAGAAATATTGAGAGAAAGGTACATTAGGATAAAGGGGAAAAATGGCATTAAATAAGTATATAGCAATAATCTTAAATGTAAACAGAATAAAAGACATAGGGTAGCTGAATGGATAAGAAAACAGGACCCAAATATATGCTGTCTACAAGAGACCCACCTGAGAGCAAAAGATTCACACAGGCTGAAAGTGACGGGATGGAAAAATATTCCATGCAAATGGAAATTAAAAAAGCTGGAGTAGCAATACTTATTTCTGACAAAGTAGACTTCTAAATAAAGACCATAACAAGAAAAAGAATGTCACTACATAATACTAAAGGGATCAGTCCAACAGGAGGAAATAACACTTAGAAATACATAGGCACCCAATATAGGAACACCTAAATATATTAAAAAATTTTTGGTGGACTTTAAGGGGGAGATTGACAGTAACACAATCATAGTGGGGGACTTTAATACCCCACTGTCAGCATTGGACAGATCATCAAGACAAGAAATCAACAGGGAAACACAGACCTTAAATGACACACTAGCTCTAATGGATTTAACTGACATTTACAGAACATTTCATACCAAAGCAGCAGAATACACATTCTTCTCAAGTGTACAAGCAACATTCTCAAAAATAGACTGTATGTTGGGACACAAAGCAAGTCTCTACAAGTTCAAGAAGATTGAAGTCATATCAAGCATCTTCTCGGATCACAATGGCATGAAACTAAAAACCAACCACTATTAAAAAAACTCAAGTATTCAAACATATAGAGGCTAAATAGCATGTTATTAAACAATGAATGTGTTACCAATGAGATCAAGGAAGAAATTAAAAACTTCCTGGAAATAAAACGAAAATGAACAGACAACAACCCCAAATCTATGGGACACAGTGAAATCAGTCCGAGAGGAGAGGTCATAGCATTATAGGCCTACCTCAAGAAACAAGAAAACGTTCTACTAAACCATCTAACACAACTAAAAGAATTAGAAAGAACAGCAAGAGAAGCCCCAGGAAGGAGAAGGAAGGAAATAATAAAGATCAGAGCAGAAATTAATGACATAGAGACCAAAAAAACAATACAAAAGATCAGTGAAACCAAGAGCTGCTTCTTTGAAAAGATATGTAAGATTGATGAAGTTTTAGTCCTACTCACCAAGAAAAAAAGAGGGAGGACCCAAATAAAATCAGAAAGGAAAGGATATATAACAACTGACCCAACATAAATACAAAGGATCTTAACACATTGTATGCAGGAAACGTATTTATACGTTTTACGTTGACTGGTAGTAGAGCGCGCGATAAAAACTACCCACAATGTGTTAAGAAAATACTATATGCCAACAAACTGGACAACCTGGGTAAAATGGACAAATTCCTAGAAACATACAATCTTCCAAAGCTGAATCAGGAGGCGGCAGAAAACCTGAATAGGCCAATAACAACTAATGAAATTGAAGCAGTAATCAAATTCCAGGAAACAAAAGTCCCAAACCAGATGGATTTACAGATGAGTTTTACCAAACATTCAAAGAAGAATTAACACCTATCCTTCTCAAACTATTCCAGAAAATTCAAGAGGAGGGAAAACTCCCAAGCTCTTTTTATGAGGCCAGTATCATCCTAATCCTAAAACCAGATAAAGACACTACAAAGAAAGAAAATTACAGGCCAGTATCCCTGATGAACATAGATGCTAAAATCCTCAACAAAATACTAGCGAACCAAATCCCGCAATACATTAAAAAGATCATACACCACAACCAAGTGGGATTTATTCTGGGGATGCAAAGCTGGTATAATATTGGCAAATCAATAAATGTGATACATCACATAAAATGAAGGACAAAAATCATGATCATATCCATAGATGCAGAAAAAGCAATAGACAAAATCCAGCACTTATTTTTGATAAAAACTCTCAGCAAAGTGGGAATAGAGAGAACATACCTCAACATAATAAAGGCCATATATGACAGACCTACAGCTAACATTATACTCAATGGTCAAAAACTAAAACCATTTCTCATAAAAACAGGAACGAGATAGGGTTGTCCAGTTTCACTACTCTTATTCCACATAGTACTGGAAGTCCTTGCCACAGTCATCAGACAGGAAGAAAACATAAAAGGTATCCAAATTGGAAAGGAGGAAGTAAAACTCATTATTTGCAGATGACATGATATTGTACATAGGAAACCCGAAAGACTCCACCAAAGTACTAGTAGATTTGATAAATGAATTCAGCAAGGTAGCTAGATACAAAATTAACATCCAGAAATCAACAGCATTTTTATACACCAACAACAAACTCTCAGAAAGAGAAACTAAAAAAAAAACAATACCATTTACCATTGCAACTAAAAAAATAAGATACTTTGGAATAAACTTAAGGATATAAAAGACCTGTACTCGGAAAAATACAGGACACTAAAGAAAGAAATAGAGGAAGATATAAACAGATGGAAGAATGTACCATGTTCATGGATTGGAAGAATTAATATTAAAATATCCATACTACCCTAAGCAAGCTATAGATTTAGTGCAAGTCCTATTGAAATACCAACAGCATATTTCACAGAGCAAGAGCAAATATTCCAAATATTTATATGGAACCAAAAAAGACCCTGAATAGCAGCAGCAATCTTGAGAAAGAACAGAGTTGAAGGAATCACTTTACCAGATATCAAACTGTACTACAAAGCCGTTGTAATCAAATAGCCTGGTATTGATACAACAGACATATAGATCAATGGAACAGAACAGAGACCCCAGAAATAGACCCATGCCATTATGGTCAGTTAATATTTGACAAAGGAGGCAAGAGCATACAGTGGAGTAAAGACAATCTTTTCAATAATTGGTGCTGGGAAAACTGGACAGGTACATGTTAAAGAATGAAACTAGATCACCAACTTACTCCGTATACAAGAATAAATGCAAAATGGATAAAAGACTTAAAAATGTAAGTCACGAAACCATAAAAATCCTGGAAGAAAACATAGGCAGTAAATTCACAGACATCTCATGTAGTGGAATTTTCACTGATACATCTCCTAGGGTAAGAGAAACAAAAGAAAAATAAATGGGACTACATCAAACTAAAAAGCCTCTGCACAGCAAAAGAAAACTGCCTCAAAATAAAAGGAACCACACAGTATGGGAGAACATATTTGCCAAGTATACACCTGATAAGGGGCTGATCTCCGAAGTGTACAAAGAACTCATACAACTCAACAAGAGGAAGAAAACAATCCAATTAAAAAGTAGGTAAAGGACTTCTCCAAAGAGGACATACGGATGGCCAAGAGACATATGAAAAATGCTCAGCGTCACTAATCATGAGAGAGATGCAAATTAAAACCACACTGAGGTATCACTTCACACCTGTCAGAATGGCACCATCAACAAATCAACAAATGATACCTGCTAGAGAGGATGTGGAGAAAGGGGAACCCTGGTACACTGCTGGTGGGAATGCAGACTGGGGCAGCCACTATGGAAAACAGTATGGAGGTTCCTCAAAAAATTAAAAATGGAAATGCCTTTGACCCAGTGATCCGCTTTCTAGGAATATATCCTAAGAATCCTGAAACACTAATCAGAAAGAATATATGCACTCCTGTTTTCCTAGCAGAGTAATTTACAATGGCTAAGATCTGGAAACAACCTAAGTGCCCATCAGTAGATGAGTGGATAAAAAAACTGTGGGGCATGTACACCATGGAATACTATGAGCTGTAAAGAAGAAGGATCTGGTACCCTTTGGGACAGCATGGATGGACCTCGAGAATATTATGCTAAGCGAAATAAGCCAGGCAGAGAAAGACAGTCATCACATGATCTCACTTATATGTGGAATCTAAAGAGCGTATGTAATAAACTAATGAACAAAATAGATTCACTGACATGGAAGCATGGATGAGACTGACGAATTTCAGAGGGAAGTTGTGGGTGGGTGGATGGGTGGAGGGGGAGAGATTAACCGAAGAATATATACATGTATGCATAACCCATGGACATAGACTAGTGTGGTGAAGGCCTGGGGAAGGGGAATGGGTGTGGAGTGGAAGGGATCAGTGGGGAAAAGGGGAGATCTGTAATATTTTGAACAATTTAAAAGAAAAAGAAGAGATATGGAAATTCAATCTAGAAAGTCCAACATTTGACTGATACGTGTTCCAGAAGGAAGGAAGAGATAAAATGCAGAAGAAATTATCAAAGGGATAATAGAAGAGATCTAAGAATTTAAGGACCCGAGTATTCTAAATCCCAGACACATAATTGTGAAATCTCAGAAAACTGAGACTATAAGGAAGATTCTAAACTGAGACTATGAAGAAGATCCTGTGGCAGGGTGCAAGGAGGGGAGGACAGGTGACTTGAAAGGAATGAGAGCTAAATTGGTATCTGACTTAGCAACACTGAGTGCTTGGAGTAATGTCTTCAAAATTCTGAGAGAAAATAATATTCCTCTTACAATTCTCTACCCAGACAACCATTAGCCTGGGGTGAAGATTGAATGAAGACTTGGGACATTTACTTCACATGCAGCCTTTCTTACAGAACATAGGTTTGGGATACTCTTCTGTGAAACAAACAAAAAAAGATGTATGCATGGGATCCAGAAAGCAGAAGATCTTACTGGCAACCAAAGAAATGAAGTCTGAGGATGCCAAGCAAGGTTTCAGTCCAGATATCAGCAGGAGGGTAGGCTTCCACAGGGAGCTACATGGGTAAAGAGAGAATTCCATAGTTTTGATGGTGTCTGTAAGGCATTAAAACAATTTATAGATATGATTATGACCCACAATGGCAGAGAGATAATTAGAAGCACAAGTTGAAATAGAAGCAGAACAAGACAGGAAATTTAATTTTAATATTCTACTTGGCTAAAAGCAACACATTGACAGTGCTTCTCAAACTTCCCTGAGTGTAAGAATTATTTGGGACAGTATGGATGGTCCTGGAGAATATTATGCTAAGTGAAATAAGCCAGGCAGCGAAAGAAAAATATCACATGATCTCGCTTATACGTGGAATCTAAAGAACTTAATAAACTGACGAGCAGAATAGATTCAGTGACATGGAAGCATAGTTGAGACTGACGAAATGTCAGAGGGAAGGGGGAGAGGGGGTGGAGGGGGAGAGAGTAACCAAAGAATTTATATGCATATATGCACAACCCAAGGACACGGACAATGGTGGGGAGAGTGACTGGGGAGGGGGAAGGAACGGGGGGGAGAACGGGTCATTGGGGAGAAAAAGGGACATCTGTAATACTTTAAACAAAAATAAAAATTATTAAAAAAAAAAAAGAATTATTTGGGTTTGCCAAAAATATAGATAGCCAGATTTTCTCAAGTTTGGATTTACTACTATGAATGAAATCAGGGTCCAGAGATCTATTTAACAAGCACTCCATGTGTTTTTTATCCTTAGAAGAATTTTGGAAATACAGTTTTAATCCTTGAACAATATGGGGGTTAGGGGTGCCAATTCCTCTGCACAATAAAAAGTCCACATGCAACTATTGACTCCCAAAAAACTTTACTAACAGCCTTACCGATAACATACACCTTAGATAAACACATATTTGTATATGTATTATATATTGTATTCTTACAATCAAGTAAACTAGAGAATAGAAAATGCTATTAAAATCATAAGGCAAACACATTTACAGTATTTTTTGGAAAAAAAAAATCTGCATGTAAGTGGACCTGCTCAGTTCAAACCCCATATTGTTCAAGAGTCAGCTTTGTACTAATAGGAATAGCATAGAAAATTCAATGCTAGATAATTGAATATTTTATCAGCCCTGAAATAAAAATATAAAAGTGCAGGAGACAAAAATAAGGAGTAAGAAGAACGAGGAAAGGGGGGTAGAAATACTGTATATGTTTGGCGGAGCAAAGAACAAAGAGCTATAAAGTGGGAAGATTAGCCAGTAGAGAATTTGAGAGGAATGGATTGAAGTCAAATGAACTAAACTTATTTCCCAGAATTGGAATCAGTAGATATTTCGAAAATGGATGAAACTAATCATGAATATATTATTTAGAGAGATGAAGATAAATCACTAGACCTAAGTAAATTAAAGAGGGGAAAGTGGGTTGCTCTGATAGAACTGTATTGGAGAGAGGAAGAGACTTTTGTTTTAACCGTGCACATGCATTGTTTTGTTTAAATAGCAACAAAATATATATTTTGAAAAGTAAATTGGCAACAGCTTGGTTTCAACTCTAAAGAAACTAGTCAGAGCTTCAGATGGTGAAGTTCTAACCTGAGATTTATCACTCATTTACGCCGGGCCTCTGAGAAAGGGCTGTCTGTCTCTAACGTGTGCTCAGTTCTGTGTTCTTTAACAAGTGGCGTACACTGCAGCAGTGCTTGCTGCACAGACCATTCCCATCTCTATGGCTCACATGTGTAATATGAATTACCCTTTCATTTTATAGAGGATCAGGATAGATAGTGCATATCTTTAAATCCGCCTTTAGAGACTCTTAATACTTTAAACGGAGCATAATGGCGCACTAATAGCACTGACCCTAGGAAACGTTTAGGGGAAGATTCTCATCCTTTCGTGCATTAGGCCAGCGATTAGCTCTTTAAACGTGCCAGGAGGGCTCCTTTTGCTTTACGCTTACTGGTGATCCTGTGATGAAGTACCTGCCCTATCTTAGCTGTGGGCATAGCTCACTTTTTAACACTTCCGTATCCCCGCATCTAGTACATTTCCTTTTACATAACTAAATTGTATATTACTTAATTGAAGAAAATAGAAAAAAATTACGTTTCCAAGAAATTATCTCTGTCAAGCTCAGGAACTAGAGCTCGGGCTCTTGGCTTTTGTATTCATTGTTCCTGTGTGAATCTGTTCGCATATTGCCCACCAACAGCATTATTATCAGAGATCTAGGGACATTTTATTTTCATCTTTCCAGAAATAATTTTTATTACATTTTTATTTATGCTATTTTATGATCTAAATATATGGTTACCTGAGTCAGACCATTCACTCATTTATTCTCGTTTTACCTTCCAAAATGGCAGTTAGAAAACAATTTAAACATATTGTCATTACCTTAGTGTTTAAATAGAATACTATTTAGATCCTGATTTAAAGAGCACTTCTCACAGACCTTTAGCTTTTAGCAGTCATAGCTTAGTCTAGGCCAATGTTTTCCCCAGCCTTGAGTGATGTGCACTCAAGTTACATCTTAATGAATTTGTTGGGGCTTGTCCCCAATTAACAGGAGTATTGGAGCTTTAGGGAAATTTAACACCAAATCGGTGTGCTAGAGGTATCATTTACTTTTAGTGACAAAGGCATCCCAGCTATTCTGTCAAGTTTCCATATACTACCTTAATTTTAATAACGAACTTATCTGGTTTGTGCAGCTTCTTAATTCTTAGAGCTGAGATTATTGTTAATTTCCGTCACTATGGTAGGTCCCAAACGTAACAACTGAAATAATCTGCTAAAGCAACTATTTTCAACCTTTTTCATCTGCGGGCACACATAAACTAATTACTAAAATTCTGCAGCACACCAAAAAAAATTTTTTTTTCTGATCTCACCAAAAAGATAGGTATAATTGTTTTCTTCTGTCTTTTTTATTATTATTATCATCATTATTTTGTATGAAAACATTTAACATAAGACTTATCTCTTAGAAAAATTTTAAGTATACAATACAGTGTTGTTAACTAGAGCTCTACATACTGTAGAGTAGACCTCTAGGACTTACTCATCTTGTATAACTGAAACTTTCTACTTATAAGAATTATTCATACCCGATGGCTATTGTTGTGTTGGCTGTTGTCATTTTTTTTATTTGATAATCTAAGGGAAAAGAGGTCAGTGTCCCTGATGAAATAGTGAGGAAATTGCATGTTTTAAAAATTCTTGCAGCACACTGGTTGAAAATTGCTGTGCTAAAGGATTGTAGTTTTATTCTCTTCAAAATTCTGCCTTATCTTTGTGACTTAAAGCAGAGAAAAGAATTACAGATTGATGGTTTTCCAGCTTTTGGAAACGGATACATTTCAATAAAAGTGCCCATTGAGTTATTGTATTTTATTTAAATAATATATACTTTTAAAAGTATTTAAAATATACATTTCAGTATGTAATGAAGATAAGGTAATTTCTGTTATTGAAGTTTTTTTAAAACTTACCCTAATATTAGCATCGTTATACTTTGAGTGGAAATTAATTATTAATTTCTTTTATTTGGGTAGGACCTTTAGACCTTTGTTCATATGGATTGTAGGTGAAAATTGGGAATTCTGTTTTTCAGTTTCTCCTAGGGAAACTGATGTCAGTTTTAATCTAATTCACTTAGTAAAGACTCTTCAAAATGAGATTTTTCATATTTGGGGTTTTAGCCTATTTTAGACATTTTCTGCTTTGGATGTGTAAGCCACAGGTATAAGTAATGATTTCAGCAACCTAAATATGGTTTAATATGCATTTCTTTTTGGTGATTATATTGGAGCAAGTTTTAAAGTTGAATGAAACTTTAAAATGGCAGTTAAAGTTAATTTTGAAAATACATTTAAAACCTTTTCAAAGTTAAAAGTGGATAAAGGGCCCGGCCAGGCATGGCTCAGCGGTTGAGCATTGACCTAGGATCCAGGAGATCAGGGTTCGATTCCTGGTCAGGGCACATACCTGGGTTGCGGGCTGCAGCCGATCAGTGACTCTCTCATCATTGATGTTTCTATCTCTCTCTCTCCCTCTCCCTTCCTGTCTCTGAAATCAATAAAGATATATGTAAAAAAAAAGTGGATAAAGGTATACTTGCTCTAAAGAACAGGATAGTTCATTGTTTTAATTGTTTATTTGTTTTCCTTTCCAGAGAATGAAGCTGGTCACTATATTTCCCCCTTTCATGATATTCCTCTGAAGGTGGACTCCAAAAAGGTATTGTTTTAACTTATTTGGGGGATGAAAATATACACTTCGAATATCACCATAAAAAGCTTTTTGGAAGCATCTTGAAAGGAAGGAATGTGGTCACAAGTCAGGAAGGATAAAGGAGATACTGCCACAGGACTGTAAGCCTCCTTCATGAATTCAAAGTTGTATGAGAGTAGGATTCTGTCTGGAAGACTTGGGGAGAAAGAGGTGTTAGTGGACCAGAAAGCTTAGAATCCGGTAGGAACTAAAGATTTACGGTTAAGAATTTAAGAGGTTAACAACAGGCTTATTTTTAATAATAATGATAAGATAGTTAACATTCGTGGATTTGTTTTTCTGTTTGCTGGCCACCATATGGACATGTGGCACTTTATTTAATCCTTATGAGTTACTATTATTATCTCCAAGGACACTAAAGCTGAAGGCATTTTATTGACTTGTCTAAGATCAGACAGCTGGTAAGTGCCAGATCCAGGTTTTGAACTAGCATTTCTGGTCACAAAGCTTGTGGTCTTGACCCACTCTATGAAGCAGATACTGGAAAAATAAAGTTGGAAAATGGTAATCTTTGACTAGCTATTCTCTTAGAACCTAAAAGGACTTGACAGATATGAGCGTGGGAAAACTTAAGTCAAGTAGGAGTGGGAGACCTGCTGCTGAAGGTGGACCTCAGAGTGGCCCCGAATCATGGGAGCATTCGTCTAGCTGGCAAGATCACATAATTAGTAGCAGATGTCAGTTATCCTAAGTTGGAAATTCTTTCCTTAAAATTCGAGTAGTTAATTCATTTATTTCATTGCCAAATTTATTAAGGGGCACAGCTCTTAAGTGAATAACCAGGACTGCATCCCATGTCAATATCATATGGGGCTGGTTGATGGGGTTGGGCTTTTTAGATCAGTGTAGGTCTCAGGCCAGGAAGCTGCTTCAGATGCAAGAGTGGTTTGACCTTCTCAGTGTTACCTGGGAGGCCGAATATAAGGCATCATACTAAGGTTATGGAGCGCTGGAGTAGAATTTGTGCTGCCTTTTAGCTCTTCAGAGGACTGGACTGTCAATAATGATGGCAATAAAGAGAATAATAGTGAAAATTTATTGAGTGTTCATAGTGCTTAGCAAAGCATCATGCTCAGTGCATGCCTGGCATTATCTCAGTTTGGCCAGGGCTACTATTACCTTTATATTGTTAATGAGGTTAAGTGCCTTGCGCATGGTCACAAACCTAGTCTGTTGTGGAGGTGGGATTTGAATTTATGTGCTCTCACTCATAGCCTGTACTCTTAACTGCTCTTGTGCAATCCTTCCAGCTCATTATTTCTAAGAAGTGTTCAGCTACAGAACGAAGGGTCATATAATCTGGAGAGAGGAAGAAACCAAAGAGAGGGCAGAAAGAACTCATTTTATGTGGGTGTGTCTGTGAGTGTGTGTGTGTCCGTCCATCCATGTGTCCTTGTATCCATGTGTTTTGTTTTGTTTGGGACAATGAACTATCCAACCTAAATATCTTGTATTTCCCAACACCTCTCCTTGCTTTTGGCCAAAAGTACATTTGTTCACTTATTCATTTGCTCATTAATTTAATTCAGCAATTTTCAATCTTTTTCATTTCATGGCATACGTAAAATAATTACTAAAATTCTGTGGCACCCCCAAAAGTATATTTTTTGCTGATCTGAAAAAAAAATAGGTATAATTTTGATTGATGAAAGATAATAGTAATTTTCTACCCTTTTTGCTCCAAAATGATTTTTTAAGAATCAGGTGCCTATACTTGTATATAAGGATTTCTGGTACCAAGAACTAACCAATCAAATGCAACCTTATTATGTGACATGACCAATAAGATGCAACCCTATTATATGACCTATATATTTATGGTTTAAGACGGCATTCACACAGGATGGCTATTGTTGTGTTGACTGTTGTAATTTTTTATTTGACAATCTAAGGGAAAAGAGGTCCATGCCCATTACTAAATAGTCAGGTATTGCATGTTTTAAAAATTCTTTTGGCGCACCAGTGTGCCATGGCACACCAGTTTAAAATCACTGATTTAATCATTCAATAGTCATTGCATGAGCCAGACAGTATTCCAGGCATTGGGATTGCAGTGGCAAATAAGACAGATAAGCTCCCACTCAGTTGGAGGAGACAGACAACCAGAAAAACAAACAAGTCAATCAAACAGTGTTAGTGCTATCCAACTAGAACAGGGCAATGAAAGAAGGAGGGACTGATGGGGTGCTGCTTGCTATGGGGATGTGCCATGACAACATATGTGTACCTAGTAACAAAAATAATAATATTGGGAAACATGGTAGGTAAGGGTGGAGGTGTGGAACAAAGAGTGGGCTAGAAATTAGTGGGAATAATATTCTGCCTAAGGAGGATGGGTTTTGGGGAATATGAAATTTAGGGTTAGGCAAAATTGAGGGTAGGGCTATTCTAGGCATGTGGAGATTGGTACACACAGTGGTTGTGTAAATAAGCTTCCCTCACTCTCAGCCGTAATAATTAGTTATACCTATTGCACTTTGTACTTTGGGATGTCATATGTTAGGAATAGTGATAATATTTTACAGCAAACTTGGCTTTCTGTTTGTTTTGTTTCCTTCATTCATCATTTTGGTGTGTAAAAGTTTCGTATAATGTGTGAGCATTTCTGAATGGCAGAGTTTTTCTTCCTAATGCAGCATATATTCTGTTTTAATTTAAAAGTGCGTGATGGAGGCACAGTAATCGCACCTTGGTGGGATTTGCAGGCAGGAGGTGCAGCTGAGTACTTTCACGGCTTGTTAGTCATGCTCCCTGGAGTTTCATTTCATTAATGAAATGACTGTTTTAAGCACAATCACTGGAAACTGCCAGTATTTCCTTAAAGACTGAACAGAGGCTTTGCTTGTTTTATAAAAACTAGGAGAATATACTTGAAAGAAATTTAGCTTTTCGTATCATTTATTTTATAGAACACTTTGATGCTCATGCATTTGGGGGTGCAAATACTAAGAGAGAAAAGAAGGGGCCTTTGGTAGGTTCTCTGTTGCATCAGGTTTCTGGACAGCCTCTCGTAGGACATTTATGCAACAGGCATATTTTCATGGCTTTGCGGTGCAGCTGTATTTTCATGACACATTACAGTGATAAATACCATCTTTTCTTTTATAGGAAAATGGCATTCCTACAAAGAGAGCACGAAATGATGAATCTGAGGTATACCTAAAGGTTTCTGTTTTTGTGAATCACATATGTTGTCTGTTAAAGACTTGATGGCAGTTTGCATTTGTAAAGTGCTTCTGAATTTTTTCCCCCTGCAAGACTTTCATGTGCATTCTCATGTTTTTCTTCTATTCTCACTTTCAGGCACTTGTGGTGATATTACCATTTCACTGTGTTTTTTTCTTGTGTTAAAATATATATAACAGAATTTACTATTTTATTTATTGCACACTTTTTTAAGTGTACAGTTCAATGATCATCCTTCTATTACAAGGGAAAAGGTGTTTTTAAGGCTATTTTAGAATCCAGGAACAAGTCTTTTGGAGATAAAGAAAAAAATAGTTATACCAACTATATACTCAAATAAGTATGTTCTAAATATATCTTTCAAACACATGACTATGAAAACTTTAATATTTCTTGACTTAGGATCAGAACATTTGGTTGATGTCTGTCATCCCATCTCTTGCTGTTGATCAAGGCCTTTTTATCTTGCTGTTGCCAGGCCGCTTTTCCGCCACCTTCCTCAGCCTTTCTTTCCCTTCCCAACCTTATTTCCACCCATTCTCTTCTCCAAGTGAAACTTAGGACCCCAGCCTTTGCAT
Organism: Miniopterus schreibersii; assembly: GCF_964146895.1. Classification (NCBI taxonomy): domain Eukaryota; kingdom Metazoa; phylum Chordata; class Mammalia; order Chiroptera; family Miniopteridae; genus Miniopterus; species Miniopterus schreibersii. The sequence continues at coordinate 64,824,948 of NC_138101.1, read as the reverse complement.
CTACTTCCAAACAGTTGTGTAGGCTATTTAATTCCTACTACCTTTGCCTGCCATCCATTTTGTATTTTCCTAAACTGGAAAATGGTCCTTAAACCATCTACAATGGAACCATGTAGGGCACTTGTTAAAATTTTAGATTCCTGGTCCCATTCCATGGTTACTAAATCAGACTCTCTGCTTGATGGGGACTGGTTAGTCTTCATGTTGAAACTAGTGTTCCAGGGCATCCTGTACACCCTGAAGTTTGAGAACCACTGTCCTACATATTGGGTGAATAGTAAATCATTCAGGGGCTCAGACTTTATAGGTTCCTAGAGACTTTGTGTGTTAACCTGGAAACAGCTGGTTCAGTGGGAAACATGTATCATTCTGAGTTCATGCAGCTAACTTAAAATTCAATTATTTTTTTTTTTTAAATATATCTTTATTGATTTTAGAGAGAGGAAAGGAGAGGGAGAGAGATAGAAACATCAATGATGAGAGAGCCATTGATCAACTGCCTCCTGCACACCCCCAACTGGGGATCGAGCCCGCAACCCGGGCATGTGCCCTGACCGGGAATCGAACCCCGATCGTCTGGATCCTAGGTCGACGCTCAACCGCTGAGCCACGCCCAGCCGGGCTAAAATTTAATTTTAAAACATAGTTTATATTTTAGACACCGTGTGACTTGAGTTTTTTAGTTTTAAAAATTCCTTTCCATTTCCCCATCCTCCAGCCCCTGGCTCCACTTTTCTGTGGTCTGTTTCCCCTTGCCCCTTACCCTGCCCCTCCCCTCCCCTCCCCTCCCCTCCCCTCCCCTCCCCTCCCCTCCCCTCCCCTCCCCTCCCCTCCCCTCCCCTGTCCTGCCCCTTGCCCCTCCCCTCCCCTTGCCCCTCCCCTACCTTGCCCCTCCCCTACCTTGCCCCTCCCCTTTCTTCTTTTAAGATTCCACATATAAGTGATGCCACGTAGTATTTGCCTTTCTCTGTCTGGCTTATTTCAGTGAGCATAATGCCCAAAAGGCCCATCTGTGTTGTTGCAAATGGCAGGATTTCCTTCTTCTCCCAGCTGGGTAATATTCCATTGTGTTTATGTACTACACCTTTATCCATTCATCTATTGAGAGACATTTAGGTTGCTTCCATATCTTGGCTATTGTGAATAATGCTGCAGTGAGCATGGGAGTGCAGAAAGCTCTTCAGTATTCTGGTGGTTTTTCACCCCCTTTGGTTAATTTTTGGAGGCACCTCTACACCGTTTTCCATAGGGCTGTACCAATTTACATTCCCTTTTCTCTACATCTTCGCCAGTACTTGCTATTTCTTATCTTTTTGATAATAGCCATTCTAACAGAAGTGAAGTGACAGCTCATTGTGGTTTGGATTTACATTTCCTTGATGATTAGTGATGGTGGAGCACCTTTTCATGTACCTGCTGGCCATCTGTATGACTACTTTAGAAAACTTTCTATTCAGTTCTTCTGTCCATTTTTAAATCAGGATTCCTTGCTTTTTTTTTTTGCTATTGAATTGTATGAGTTTATGTATTTGGGATATTAACCCCTTATCAGATTTATGATTTGCAAATATCTCTTTCCATTCCATAGGTTCTCTTTTTATTTTGTTAATGGTTTCATTTGCTATGTGGAAGTGGTTTTTTGTATGTTTGTTTAATCCTCACATGTTGATATGTTTTTATTGCTTTTAGAGAGAGAGGAAAGGCGGAGGAGAGAGAGAGAAAGTGAGAGAGAAAGAAACAGATGTGAGAGAAACATCTACTGGCTGCCTCCCGTACACTGTCCGCAACCTTTTTGGTTCATGGGACGGTGCTTCAACCAACTGAGCCACCTAGCCACGCAGAAGTTTTTTAGTTTGACGTAGTCTCATTGTTTATTTTTACTTTTGTTGCCTTTGTTTTTAGTGTTAAATCCAAAGTTTATTTGCTATTTTAAGTTAGTAAAAGGATAGAAGGGTGATTTCCTCCTTTTTTCCCATATGTATGTTAAATGAACTGACTGCCTTTTCATATATTATTAGCTTTTCTTTCTGATGTCTACAATAAAAATAGAAGGGATAATTGGAGAGAGAGAAAAGAACTGGAGGAGAAGGTACATGTCCCTGACTCATACTCAGCTTTCTGAGTTGAAATGTGCCCTTCTATATCTTTGCGGTTGCCTGATAATCTCAGCAGACCATTATTACTTTTTAATTAACACTAATGTTAGGCTAACCAGAATAACATGGCCTTTAAAAAATTACAGGTCATGCACGTTTTAGCTGAAGAGAAGAAAAGAAGGCTGGTACTATGCTCTTAGAAACAAACGGTGAGGGCAAGTGTGCTTTGCAGGCTAAAAATTCAAACCTTGTCCATTGTTCTTTTGACCTAATTCAAGTCTCTGTGAGTGGTTTTAACAGGTATCATTGTGTAAAATGGTTGTCACTGTAGTGTGGTCTTCTCTGCCACCTCCGAGGATGCATCTGCATGTGTTTCTTCTCTTAGAGCCAGGCTTTCAGGGATGAATAAATTATGTGAACATCTGCCATTTATTTTTTACAGCTACTTCAGACATATTTAAACAGGTGCTGGGGTACCTCATGAAAGAGCATAGGAAATGAAACATAACAGTAGGACTATATGAGGTTGCTAGGATAGGTATGAGACGCGTCCTTAAGGAGCAGTTGTTGAGAATTCATTCTCGGCTTTGTTCTTTAGCTCATTAAGAGTATGTGGTTTTGTAAACTTCAGTCTCATCTAGAAAAACTTAAAAACCATCAGTACTTTTGTGGCTCAATTTATACCTACGCTTAATTGTGTAAATGACATTCTTTGAATTAATGCCATTCATGTTTCACTAAGAAAGCCCCAGGTGTTGTTTACCAGTGCTTTAAACCAGAGGTTCTCAACTCTGGCTGCATATTAAAGTTGCTTGGACAGCTTTTAAAAAATTGAATTAAAACATGTGGGAGGTGGGGCTTTATGGATTTTTAATTTTTTTTTTTTTTTTTTGTAATTGGTTAAAGCTCTCCAGGTGATTTTCATGTGTGGCATAATTGGGAATAGGTATATTTAGTCACTGCTTCTCAAATGATCTCTGGTGAAGGACTAAATTTATTTTTTATTCTTTTGGTTTATTTCTAATCTGTTGTGAACTGATGATTTAAGAAAATACAGTCAAAGTGAATTATTAGAAAAGTATAATTCAAGTTCCAAATTGATATTATTAGGTTCAGCAGGCATAAAAATGACTCCATCAAATTGCTATAAATGCTTCTAAATGAACCAGTAACAATCAGCTTGCAGATGAGCCCTGGTCCATGAAACACTTGGGGTAGCAGTGTTTTAAACCATTGCTTTGTCGTGATAAGTTGTTAGTGACCAATATCAAAATGGCATGCAAGTTAACTTAACCTTAAGACTTTCTCTTTGTAACTCCAGAACTGTAGGAAATTATACACTTACATTCCTAGTTACTGAAGGAAATGACTTTTACTCACCATTGACCCAGAGTCTCCTTTGTTTTAAGCACTCTGCAAAGTTTAGAAATAATAAAAAGGAAACAATGATCCTTCTGTAACTTTAGGGAATCAGAGATTATGAGATAGAAAGGTGTTTCTAACTCTTTGTATGCTTTATAAGTACCTATACAGATATCCTTAATTTTACATTCGGATCATAGCTTGAATTTAAATACTGTTTTATAATTTTCAAACTATTTTACTTTATAATTGCTGTGTATTTTCATTTAAATTATATAATTGGTCTTCATAACAACCTTGTGTGGTGAGTAGGACAGTGATTATCACACGTACTTGACAGATTGGAAAAGTGAGACATTTAGCTTACATGGTGGACCTAGTCTCTAATTTAGTTGAAAATAAAAATTGAAACAAGCTTCCTGACTTCATTCTGGTTCTGTCACTGTACTGGGAAGGTATTTACAGAAATGTAGCAACTTTTAACATTGTGCAGTAGTGGTCAAGTGGAATGATGGCTTAAATTCTGCTGTGTTTTAGACAACTTCTCTCATTGTTTAGAAGAAATTTAAGGTGTAGGCAGACATATGATGCAGACTCTGAACATTTTTGGGGGGGGTTGGGAAAAAACTAAAGCAATTTCCTATAGGAGATAAGTGAAAAAATTAAGGATCAATTAAAAAATTTAAACTTTCTTTTTTTTTTTAAAACTGCAGAATTTCTTTAATATGGTTGTCGAAGTTCCTCGGTGGACAAATGCTAAAATGGAGGTATGGATATATTCTATTAATATTAAATGGAAATGATAATCATGATATAAAAACTTTGTTTCAAGTTGTTTGCCATAAGATTTTGAATTTTGGATGGTTGACAAACTTGTTTATAATGAAAATAATTGAAAACATTCTCTTGTGAACTTTTTAATTTTATTTCAAAAAGCAAAATACTATTCAAAGTTGAACTTAAACTTTAAGGAGAATGTTTACCATTTTTGTCTCTCTAGTTTGTTATATACCTATTTAATTTTCCTTGACTCTTCTGTCTTTGAAAATGACAAATATTTTCAAGGTTTACTTAAATAGACTCTGAGATGTATTTTGTTCATAGAGCCACTGAAACTTATTTATTTAGGGCTTATAGCAATTTCAGTTTCTAAAGACTTAATTCTTTTTTAGACTTTGTTCTACCAGGAATGAAAGCATTTTCCTGGCCAACCCTTGATTTATGATCGCTGTCAAAGAGCATGTGCTCTTCCCCTCAGTTGCTTTTTATTTTTTTAATTTTAAAAAAAAGTTATCTTTATTGTTAAAAGTATTGCAAATGTCCTATTTTTTATCCCATTGATCCCCTCTCCTATGTACCCCCTCTCCCCAGGCCTTCACTCCACTATTGTCTGTGTCCATGGGTTATGCATATATGCATATAAATTCTTATGTTAATCTTCACCCACCCGCTCAGCCTTCCCTTTGAGATTCATCAGTCTGTTCCATGCTTCTATGTCTCTGGATCTATTTTGTTCATCATTTTATTTTGTTCGTTAGATTCCACATATGAGTAAGATCATGTAACACTTCTCTTTCTCTCACTGGCTTATTTCGCTTTGCATAATACTCTCCAGGTCTCACTATGCTGTCTCAAAGGGTTAGGGATTCTTCATTTTTACAACTGCATAGTATTCCATCCTGTAAATGTCTGAGAAGGTGCTTGATATGATTGCAATCTTCTTGAACTTGTAGAGACTTGTTTTGTGTCCTAACATGTAGTCTATCTTTGGGAATGTCCCATGTGCACTTGAGGAGAATGCCTATTCTGCAGCTTTGGAATGGAATGTTCTGTAAATGTCAATTAAATCCATCTAATCTAACGTGTCATTTAGAATCACTGTTTTCTCGTTGATTTTTTGTCTGGAAGACCTATCCAGTAGAAGTCAGTTGGGTGTTAAAGTCCCCAACTATGGCTGTATTGCTGTTGATCTCTCCTTTAAAGTCCTCCAGAAGTTTGTTTTTTGTTTTTTTTCTAGCCTGAGCCTTTGTTCTGAGGTGGGTCTCTTGTAGACAGCATATATTTGGGTGTTGTTTTCTTATCCATTCAGCTACCTTATGTTTTGATTGGAGCATTTAATCCATTTATATTTAAGGTTATTATTGATAGGTACTTATCTATTCCTTCCTCCCTCCCTCCCTCCCTTCCTTCCTTACTCTAAAAATATGTCTTTATTGATTTCAGAGAGAGGAAGGGAGCGGGAGAGAGAGAGTTGAAACATCAGTGATGAGAGAGTCGTCATTGATCAGCTCCCTCCTGCATGCCCCCGATTGGGGATCGAGTCTGCAGCCTGGGCATATGCCCTGACTGGGAATTGAACCTTGATCTCCTGGATCCTAGGTCAGTGCTCAGCCTCTGAGCCATGCCTCGCCAGGCACCATTTTATTTCTTCATGCCTATGTTTCTCATTCTTTCTATTTTCAACTTATTACAGCAGCCCCTTTAACATTTCTTGCAGTGCAGGTTTGGTGGTGATAAATTCCTTTAGCCTTTCTTGGTCTGGAAGGCTCTTTAATTTGACATCTATTTTGAGTGATAGCCTTGCTGGATAGAGTAGTCTTGATTTCAGATCCTTGTTTTGCATTACCATGAGTACTTCATGCCATTCTCTTCTGGCCTGTAGAGTTTCTGATGAGAAATTGGCTGACAGCCTTATGGGAGCTCCTTTGTAGGTAACAGATTGCTTTTCTCTTGCTGCCTTTAAGATTCTCTTTGTCTTGGATTTTTGGCATTTTAATTATAGTATGTCTGGGCATGGGCCTCTTTGGATTCTTCTTGCTTGGGGCTCTCTGTGTCTCCAGAACTTGTGTGACTTTTTCCTTGACCAGGCCAGGGAAGCTTTCTGCCACTATTTCTTCAAACAGGTTCTCTAACCCATGCTTACTTTCGATCTCTTCTGGCACTTCTATGATGCGAATATTACTATGTTTCATGTTGTCCCACAGCTCCCTTAAACTGTCCTCCTGTTTTTTAATTGTTTTTTCTTTTTGGTTCTCTGATTGAGTGATTTTTTTCTACTGTCTTCTAATTTGCTGATCTGATCCTTAGCTTCCCCTAATCTGCTGTTCATTCCTTCTAATTTTTTTTATTTCTACTATGTCATTCTTAATTTCCTTCATAGTTTCTATATCTTTTTTCATGCTGATGAGCATCTTTATGATCAGTATTCTGAATTCTATATCTGATAGATTGCTTATCTTCATTTCATTTAGCTCTTCTTCTGGAGAATTCTTTTGTTCTTTCATTTAGGGCTTATTTTTTTTGTCTCCCCATTTTGGCTGCCTATTTGGGTTTATTTCTATGTATTAGGTACATCTGCTATGACTCCCAGTCTTTTCGATGGTCTCTGGTGCAGGCCAATGTCAGACAGTGTTTGTGACTGGCCTTGAGTACCCTGTTTGAAATTTTCCACACTCCACAGCTTCTGGTTTCCTCTGCTGGGGTTGGGTGTGTATGGACAGGACCAAGATGTGCACCAGTGTCTGCTTTTCTAGCCCTTGTTCCAGAATCAACTCAGGCAAAGACTCAAAGCACCTAGAGGCTGTTATTCAGTCTCTTAATGAGCCTCAGGCTGTAGAAGCTCCAAGGGGTGGGGCCAGAGGTTTTCCAGCAGGGTGGGGCAAAAGCTGCTTGGAAGGTAAATGTCTGCCTGAAAAAGATGTCCTCTGCAGTATGGGGGAATGACTCAGCACCGGGGTCTAAATGGGTACCCTCTGAGATCTATTCTCCCAGCCAGCCCTCCTGGACTCTCCTCACACAGCCCCAGTCCACTCTGCCTTCCCTCTACCTGAGCCCTAGGTGAGTGGCTGCACATGAAACTTTATGCATTGGCTCTTTAAGAGGGTGCCTGCATTTCCAGCCGTCTCTCCCTGGAAGACAGAAACCTGGATGCTTTTCACAGCCAAATGTTATGTGGGCACCTTTCTCAGTTCTGATGCTCTTGGTTGGGAAGCCTAGTCTGGGATTTAGGCCCCAGAATCCTCAGTGGGAACCCCCACAGCTGAGATCTCCCTCTGGACCTTCAGCTGGTGCCTGTGGGAGCCCAGCCAGCCCTCTTGCGTCTGCACTTCCTACCAGTCTCTATGTGGTCTCCACTTTTCCTCCTTGGTTATGAAGATGCTCTCCAGCTTGTCTTCAGTTGCAGTTGGTTATTCAGGATGGTTTTTCTATATTTTAGTTGTAATTCCAGTTTTTGCCCGGGGAAGTGTCACTGTAGCTTCCACTCAATTCGCTGCCATCTTGGATCTCCCTTTAGGTGCTTTTTAAAAAAAATATTTTCCATGAGACATTAACCTATCATGACTTCCCTCTTGCTTTTCAGAATTTTATTGTTTCATCCTCAGTTAGATAACATCCCTTGTAGTTCTAAGTGAAATTTAATTTATGGCACTTAGTTTATTTCATTATTTATGCCTTCTTCTACAACTTTGGATTTGATGGCAAGTATTATTTTCATGGCAAGTATTTAAATTAAGGACTGTTATGCACATGTATAATTTTCAGAATTTCTATTTGGAGAATTGTCAGTAACTTCATCAGGTCCTGGTAGTATTTTTTTGTTAATATTTTAATAGGAAAAAGTTGGTCTTGCTTCAACTATATTGTTTCATCGTTCTGGCTACTCTCTATCTTAGATATAGGATTAAGAATCTGTGAGATTCAACCTAATTTAAACAGTGTTCATTTATTCAAACATGACTTCACGTATTATTTACTTTATAGGATAGGGATTTTTTTTTTTTTTTTTTGCATGGCAATTTAGATATGTTCGGTAGAAAGGTAACTTGGAAATGAGATCACTTGGTGAAAAATCTTTGAGTTAAGTTTATTATAAGATTGATGGTAAAAAGCCCAAGATTAGTAACAAAAAGCAAGTTGATTAATTTTTATCTTCTTGCCATTTCAGTCATTTTATTATTTGTGTTAGAAATAATGAGTACATCAATAACAGAATGCCTAAATATATAATCTGATATTTCCTTTCCAGATGGTTTTTCTTACACAGTACTTTAAATTAGAAATAAGAGCTGGCTTAATTTATTTTAAAGTATCTTTGATCAGGAAGTTGGAATATGACTATTTAGTCTGATAATAGCAGATCTTAAAAATACTATTTAAAGATAGGATTAATCATTTCTCATCTTTCTACCTCCTTTTGTCTATGGTCTGCTTAGATCGCCACAACGGAGCCATTGAATCCCATTAAACAAGACATAAAGGATGGCAAGCCACGCTACGTGGCAAATATCTTTCCTCACAAGGGTTATATATGGAATTATGGTGCCCTCCCTCAGGTAACATTTTTGTTATAATGGTAAAACTTTTCTGTCTTCCAAAAAAATTGCCTTGTAAATCCTGTGAACTGCTTGAATTTAAATTGGTTCTGAGGACATGTCAGTTTGAGAGATTTGTAAATTTAAAATTTTTAATGTGGAGTTTTATTGTATCAATAAATTTTTTTCAAACTTTATGTCTGTACTCTAGTTCTTCGAGTTGGGCATACAGAACACTCACATTTGGCATTTTGAACACATTTCTTTTAGTGGGCTTGGCTTTTAAGAGTCAGTGAAAAGTGTTTTTTCTGCTTTGCAGTCAGTTTTTTGAATATGACAGGTAATGCTTTTTTATATTCATACATGGCAGCATGAATTTTATTTTTTTAAACTTCAAGATATGAATTTTAAAATTATTAACTTTTTTCAGAATGCATCATGAATTGAGTTAGACGACTTAATTATTCATTATTGTGAATTTATACTTGTTCAGTGGAAAGCAGTGGATGCAAGGGCTATTAGAGAATGACACTATTCGCTTTTCCTTCTTTCTTACCCTTTTTGTTTTCTTCATCTGTTTCCCACTTCTGGGAAGTGGTAACTATTTCCAGATGATTTAGTGAGTAAAATTCAGAATATGCAGAGTCAAAAGGCTAAGTGGTGGGACATAGTGAAGCAGCCACCTTTATGTTTATAAAAGCCATTAGGCCATTTGTCTATCTGGATATTAATTTTTGTATTTTTATTTTATTTATTAATTGTAAATTTTGCATTAAGTTCCACGATGCTTTGGGGGAAGTAGCTGAAGAAAGGGATCTTGCTTTTATCCAACTCAGAAACACAGCTGCCCGTGCAGAATAAACATTCCAGGAAAAGAAAATTGTTTTCTAAAGAGTCAGGCTGCCTTCAATGCCGTTAGACCACCCACATGGATAGGTTCTTTGTTAAGTAGGCACTTTTAAAATGACCTGCTAAGAATGAGAATGTCTGTTGAAACCATGCAGGCAGGTTTTTTGCACTCCAGGTGCCTAAGTAGACATTCTGTTTGACCTGGTGAAAGGGTAAAAAAAAAAAAAAAAATTGTTAAGCTTAGGGGATACTGTCTGCATAACAAGTGACTAAGAATATGGGTTTTGGAGTCCGATTGCCACTTACTAGTGATGTCACCTTGGGCACGTTACTTTGTCTTTCTTTGCCTCACTTTCATCACCTCTAAAATAGAGACAATAAAGTATACCTATTGCATGTGGTTGTGTCAAGGTTAAGTGAGTTATTGCAGATTCATCTTAGAATAGTGCATAATGGGTAGTCATCACATTATTATTACTACTGGTACTTTTATTATTATATGGTCTTTTCTCTAAAGGTATTTATAGTCTCATGGGGGTGATTGACAGCTAAACCAGTGGTTACAGTGGAGCATACTGGGTGCTACGAACTCCTCTACTAATTCTAAGCTTTTGTAGTTTTATCTATTTAAAGTCTTGATGAATTTTTGTACTTCTTTGGATGTGTTTGAAGTTTCAAGATGCTCTTATTTGCTATTCTATTAGTCTGTTAGGTATAGTAGTTCCTATTTAATTACAACAGAATTGGACTGCAGCAGTCTCTTAGTGCACCCCTATAGTCACTGTTGTCTACCAAAATTTCACACTCCACGCAGCGTCCAAAATAACATTTTAAAAACATAAATTTGCTAATGTCTTGCTTATATGAGAACCTTTTAATGGTTTCCTGTTGCTAAAAGGATAGACTAGAACATTCTTAACATGGGCCCGCAACCTTGCACACTCTGGCCTCTGCTGCTTCGGCCTCACTTTGAAGCGTTTGTCCTTCCACTGCTCAGACTTCTCCAGTGTTTCTCATTTCCCTTGTCATTTCTGTACATGTCATTTCTGCTCATTCATTCAGTACATAGTGTTTGAGTGTCTGATGTTTGCCAGGCAGTGTTCTAAGTGCTGGAGGTAAAGTAGTGATAAAAGTGACAAAAATGATCTGAGATTTTTATCTTGAGCAGATACAGACAAAAAACTAATAACAAAATATATAATACATCAGATGGTGGTGTGTTGGAGAAAAATAAAGTAGGAAATGGGGCTCGGGTGTGTTGGGATTGTAGCGTTTTAGGTAGGGAGAAGGCCTCCATGAGAAGGTGTTATTTGATGGAAGACCTAAAGGAAGTGAGGGAACAAGTAGTATGGACGTCTAGGGGAATTCAGCAAGAAAAAGCAAGTGTAAAGGCCTCGGAGGGAAGTAAGCCCAGTTTGTTATAATTCGATATCTGTATGCACTATAGTGTGCTCACTGCCAAAAGCCTAGTTTCTATCCATTACCATACATTTGACCCCCTTTACCCACTTTTCCCTCCTTTCACCCTTTTTCCCATCTGGTAACTACAAGGAGATATCACCTCACACCCGTTAGAATGGCTAATATCAAAATGACAAGAAATAATAAATGTTGGAGAGGTGTGGAAAAAAGGGAACCCTTGTACACTGTTGGGGCAGCCACTATGGAAAACACTATGGAGGTTCCTCAAAAAAATTAAGACTACAGCTCCCTTATGATCCGGTCATTCCTCTTCTGGGTAGTTATCCCAAGAATGTGAAAATACTAATTAAAAATATAATGCACCTCTGTGTTCACTGCAACATTACCTGCAAGATATGAAGCAGCCTAAGTGTTCATTGATGGGTAGATGGATAAAAAATTGAAAAATACTTAGTCATAAAAAAATGAAGTATCGCCATTTGCAACATGAGGGGTCCTCTGCTAAACGAAACTCTTTGTGTCTGACCTCAGACAGAAAAGGAAAAAAACTGTATGATTTCACTCATGTGGAATATAATACAAGAAAGAAAGAAGTGAACAAACAAAACAAAAACAGACTCTGACATTTTTAACCAGAGACCTTTACTTACCTATTTAAACCCAAACCGATCTTGTAGTGTCTGTCTGTGTGTCTGTGTGTGAATGTATGTGTGTTGGTTTCCAGCAAATGAATACACTACAGATTGCATAGAAGTTGTTTACCCAAAAAACACACATATTAAATTGATTAATGTTTATAAAAAGTAGAAGTTAGGCCAATTGTTTATGGGGAAGGATAATTCACTTCGTTGTCAATATTAAGACAGAATGAGCCTGTTAAAGTGGAAGCCAGCCCCTGGTGCCATTTACATTTTCCATCTCCTCTCCAGCTTCCCCGCCGCCTCCTGCTTCCTCGCCGCCACAGGGGCCATCTCACAGCCCTCTGGCACTCCAGGCACATTCTTGCCTCACGTCTGCACATTCACTCCTTCCCAGGTGTGCACATGGTCTCCTCCTCACATGTTTGCTCCGAAGTCACCTTCTTCACGATGTCTACCCTGGACATCCTTTACAATTTCGTTTTTGTTTTTTTTGTTTTGTTTTGTTAATCCTAACCCGAGGATATTTTTTCCGTTGATTTTTAGAGAGAGTGGAAGGAAGGGGGGAGGAATGAGGAGAGAGAAACATTGACCTGAGAGGGACACATCAATTGGTTGCCTCCTGCATGTACCCCGACCAGGGCTTGGGATCGAACCTGCAACCCAGGTACATGTGCTTGACTAGGAATCGAACCCAAGACCCTTTATGGCTCAGGCTGATGCTCTAATCACTGAGCCATGCTGGCCAGGGTGACATCCTTCACAATTTTTTTTTTTTTAATATATCTGTTGATTTCAGAGAGGAAGGGGGAGGGAGAGAGAGAGATAGAAACATCAGTGAGGAGAGAGTCATTGATTGGCTGCCTCCTGCATGCTCCCTGCTGGGGATCGAGCCCGCAACCCGGGCATGTACCCTGACTGGGAATCGAACCTTGATCTCCTGGGTCAACCCCTGAGCCACTCCCGGCCAGGCATCCTTCACAGTTTAACCCTGCCTTCTATACTTCCATTCCACCTTCCATGCTTTATTTTCTTTCCTTTTCCATAACTTCTACCAGCTTCTAACATGCTATATAATTTAGTTATGTGTGTTTATTGTTACTCTTCCAGCTAGAGCACAGACTTTATGAGGGATTGTGTGTGTGTTGTTCACTGATGTCTCCCAACTGCTCAGCTTAGTGCCTGGTGCAGAGTAGGTAATCAGTAAATACTTGTGGAATGAATAAATTAGTGAATGCATTGTGAGAGTTGCATTTGTTTCACAGATGTGTGTGGGCCTTTGCTGTTCTCTTAGGATTTGTCTTGTAACAGCATGAATTTGTTCAGAGCAGTTACCAAGCCAACCATGCTTGCAAGAACGTTTAAGCAGCAGAACAGTTTAAGTAGCTGTCTCTCCACTTGGCTTGTGATTCATCAGGTGCCATCCTTATTTCATCCTTCAGCTGTCTACACTGCTTAACCTCAATAACTCCTCTCACACCGGCGATAACGCCTGCCCCAGAGTCTGAGTTTGGCCTGGGCAGCAGTTGGCTTTGTCTTTCCCAAGTCTTTCTGAGTGAATATCTGGAAGACACATCTGGATAATGTTAAAGGACTAGAATCACTAAATTCAAGACTTCTTCAGTCTCAGTGTAATGTTGTTGTGTTTATTATTTTGAACTTTATTATAAATTTGATTCCTTGACCCCAAATATCAGTACCACTAAGTAGCTTTATAACGTGGGACCAGTGACTAAGCCTCTCCAGGTCATCTCACCTGTGTCATCATACCACTTACCCTGCAAAGTTATTGGGAGTATTGAATGAGATGATCAAAGCCAAGTGTTTAGCCCCATAGTGAGTTCTCAGTCATATTATCTCAGCGATGATGACACTGTTGCTACTGATGTTAGCTGCCAATAGTGAAACAGCTGATAGAGGCTTTAGCTCCAAATGGAAGCTGGTGAAGTACAGGTAGTAACCGAGGAGATCTGACTTCTGTTGACTTGGTGACAGGAAGTGGTTTTCCAGAAGCACGTATGTGTACAGCTCTGTGCAGGCCAATGATGTGTTAAAGAGACCTAAGTATTGCAAACATATTGGTTAATATTTATAGATTGTAAGATAATGTTCTCAAACACCTGCGTAAGAGTGAGCAACATTTGTTTTAGGCTTGATCAATAATCTGTGAACTCTGATTATTTATTTGTATAGCTTTATAGTCATCTTTTGTATGATTTTAACATCTTCCTGTTGATAGGGTGGTTTTTAAATTTTTTATGCTTTTTTGGGGTCCGTTCTAAAATTTTTCTTTATACATAGTATATATAGATATATACTCCTAGGTCTATACCTGTGAGTCAAATTGCTAAATTGTGAGTTACACACCTATTTTACTTTACTAGGTATTCCCAAATTGTTCACAAAAGAAGTTGTAACATCATATGCTCCCACCTGCTTTACAAAGGAGAAACTTCTCAGATATTTTTGGATTCTGCTTCTAGGTTTTCTGATTCTAGTTATACCTCAGTCCCACCTTGGTTTCTCCAGCACATTAAGATTAATTTTATAGCATTTGTAACAAATGCTATACCATTTATTAACATGACATTCTTCAGAGTATTGACTATGTCCTATTTATCTCTGTTCCTAACACCTGGCCCAGAGTAGGCACTCAATAAATATTTACTGCATGAATGGATGCCTGGTGACAGGTAACAGAAAACAAGAAACAGTAAGAGAACAGTGGGAAAGAAGACAACCCCCACAGGAAAATAGACTTAGGAGATTCAGAGAGTAAGGGAAGGTACTTAAAAGAAGAGACCATGAAATTGGCAAATTACTTTGCCATTCAACTGCTATTGTTATCAGAATTTGAGCATCATCACATAATGGTTAATAGCATGAGTTCTAATCCCCTTGCCCCCATTCAGAAACAGCTTGAGCAAGTTTAAACTGTGTGCTTCAGTTTACTTATCTGTAAAATGGGCTTAATAATGTGTGTGTGTGTGTGTGTGTGTGTGTGTGTGTGTGAGAGAGAGAGAGAGAGAGAGAGAGCGTGTGAAGTGTCACTCACCTATAACCAGTATGTAAGGTTAACAGTTACATTTATTTTTCTTATATTTTATTAGTAATATTAGTATTTGGGGTAGTGAAATGTTAGATTTGGTTTACTGATTTTTTGTGTTTTTTTGGTATAAGTGGAACAGTTTATTTCTGAATATGCTATAATTAGGACTAGAAGAAAAACACAGGGTGGGGCAAAAGTAGGTGTACAGTTGTGAGTACACGAAAGTTTATTCTTGTATTATGTATTAATTATTGTATTATTTTCCATACAAACTGTAAACCTACTTTTGCCCCACCCTGTATTGGAGTTTATCTAGGTTTTAGCTATAAATAAGAGTCCATATTTAATTATTTGTATAAAATTAGAGGAACCAAGCTTAGATAATCTGAAATTCTAGATAACAATCTTGAGATAACATAGTCTCTGCGTATCTTTTAATGTAAATCTGAGGAAAATAATTTTAGGGAAGTTCTATAGTTCTGTTTAGAATCAGGTAATTAAGCTTTTTGGGAAGGATAGTACCTAGGGGATATTTAAAAAACTGGACAACAAATTTCCATTATACTACATACTCATTTATAAAAGTGCCCTTGTATATATTTTGTAGCCAACAGGGTATAATCTATTTTCAGTAAACTAGAGAGTTGAAATCTTCATGTTTTTGTCAAAGTCTTGAGATGTGATGGAAAAGGTAGAGGGTTTTTTAAAACGGAATGAAATGAGACAAAAAATAGATTTTTACTTTTTTGGTATCACTATCTTGATCTTTAGTTTGTGAAGGGAAAACTTGGTTTCTTTTAGTAGAAGCCATTTAAAGACTAGGAAGTTTGTTTTCAAACACAGAAAGCCAGGCCCACTGCGTGTACCTTAGAGGAAGCAGCAGTGTAGGCAGCCTGTGGAAACAAAGGCATCGACGGTGGGCGCAGCTGAACTGAAGCTCTGAACGTGAACAGGGATTTAGACACTGACTAAACTTGGAAGAGGAGTGTGTTTGGAAATACCATTCAGATGCGATTATACAAACAAATGAAAGACAGAGGGGAGGAAATACTATAAATAGGCTTTAATTATTATTGTGCTTGAGGATGTATTGGCATTTTGGCATTGAGCCTAAATAATTTCTGAGAATTTTCCCTTGGACTACCGCTATCTATAAAACTTCATGATCATGTGGAAAGATTAAAATATGTTATAGTGGGTATTAACCTATATTTCTGCTTCCCTCTCCCCTTTTTTTAGACTTGGGAAGATCCCCATCGGAAAGATAATAGCACAAACTGCTGTGGAGATGATGATCCTATTGATGTTTGTGAAATAGGCTCAAAGGTTGGTTTTATAACCTGTGTTGTTCGAATGTGTTCTAGTGTATTCTTGAAATTTTAATTTCAGTTCTCTTTAGAAGGCACTGGTTCTTCAGCTCTTCAAAGTTCTAGCCTATCGGTCCCTCTGGTATCAGTCCCTTTTTTTAAAAATTTTTTTTAAATTTTATTTTTGTTTAAAATATTACAGATGTCCCTTTTTCTCCCCAATGACCCGTTCTACCCCGTCCCATCCCCCTCCCCAGTCCCCATCCCCACCATTGTCCGAGTCCTCGGGTTGTGCATATATGCATATAAATTATTTGGTTACTCTCTCCCCAGCCACCCACCCGCCCTCCCGCCCTCCTCCCTTTTTGTATATTGACTTCCTTCTCTTACGCTAGGGACTGGTAAACTATAGCCCAATGGCGGGTCAAAGCTAGCTCTCCACCTGTTTTCATAAATAACACAGCTACACCCATTCATTTACATATTGTCTGAGTGGTAGCAGAGACCACACAGCCTGCAAAGTCTGAAGTATTTACTTCCTGAGCTTTTATAGAAAAATTCAGCTGAGTCCCATCTTCAGCTTCCATTGTCCAGACAGGAAATTCAAAACTGACGAAAGCCGAGGGTACTCTTTTTTTTCTGTGCCTGCTTCCATGTTGTCAAGTCCTACTAGGGAAAGCAAAACTTACAGTTTCATAGGCTGCTGCTACCCATAGAATTCTGTCTCCGGTCAATTCATTTTTCAATTTTTACTGCATTTATTCCTAATATTTATTATTTTCTATAGACATTCAACTCCTTGCACTTTGTTCTCACTCCCAGCACAATGTCTTGTCTTTAATTTTGTGGAGTCAGAGAAACCAGCAGATGAGAGCTCCCTCACCTTTCCCCCTTAGACTTACAAACTACCTGTGCCTGCAAACATTGTTTCTCCCCCTTCCTTCTATGACTAGGAGGGTTGTCTTTTTTTGTCCAAGACCAGTGCTTCCACCCATGCTGTAGATCCTGTCCCTTTCTGCTTCTGAGGGACAGTATTTCTCTGTCTTTACTTTCATCAGGTAGTTACAACTTCTATTTCTTAGTTGTTTTCTTTCCAAATGTCTCCTGTCTCCTTTCCCTTCACATGAAGGCTTGTAAACAGTTTCCCACTTCATCTTCAACCTGTTTCAAAACTGTTTTCATCCTGCCATTATTTCAATGAAACTGCTCTCACTAGGGTCCGTGGTTACTTTTTTTTTTTTAGACAAATCCAACAGGCCTGTTTCATAGGTTTTTTCTGTTGATGTAAGAACCATCCAAACCTGTAAGAATTTTTATGAGTTTATTTGAGCCAAACTGATGACAATTGCCGGGAAGCAGAATCTCAACGGATTGAGCAAATGCTCCAGAGAATGGCAGTTTTGCACCTGTTTTATATATCAGGATTGTAGGGGAAGATGTAAGGGGAGGTTACATGAAATCCACAGGTGATACATTAGGGAGGGGGGAGAAAGTGGGGTGGTGGGAATCTCTGGGATTGCATAAAACGTAAAGGGGTTTTGACACATACTTCTTTTACATTGGTGGGTGCAGGGTAGTTAACAGTCAGCCATTAACAGGATAACAATAACGAGGGGTTCTGTGGTCTCTGCTCGGGGTTCAGTGATTGTGCCCTGAGGGGTGTGGTGAAAGGAAATTACTCTGACATTCCAAAGGTTTGTTATGGTAGATGCAAAAGGACAGTAGACTGGCTCAGTTCTGGTAATGATTTGACACTTTGTGAAGGAAGATACCAGCCTCGGACAAGACTACCCCCAAGACTTGCTTTTACTTAGGAAGTTTTCATTTCAGACCATCCCGTGCGGTTCCTTTAGGTCTCTGAGTTTGTAGGGCTCGCTACGCAGGCCCCCCGAGCTGGTCAGGTTAGCATGTAGCCCCTTTTTCGTCCACTTGAATCTCTAACTTGAATTTGCTTTATCATTTTATACTGTTAACCTTGTCTTTCTTCCCAAGACAGCCTCTTCACTTTACTTGGATTGTGTTATAATATCTTGGGCATTCTCTAATTCTGGTTCTTCTTGGTTGCTTTTGCAAGCTCCTTTTCTTCTGCATAAGGATTGGTTAGCTTGAGAGTTGTGCCCTCATCCAACTCCTTCCCCTCATTTAGGAACTTGCCTTGATGACCCTGTCCCAAGCACCCCTAGTTTTGCTGTCAGAATGATACCTCCAGCTCAGACCTGTGTACTCAGCTGCCTACTTCTGCCCTTGCATGTCTCCCACACATCTCAAACTCACTGTGTCCAAAACAGAGCTCACCCTTTCCTCCTGTCCTATTGACATCCCCCAGTATTTTCAGTCCCCCAAACTGCGGAGCCATCCTTGGTCATTCTTTGCTTTTCTTCATCCCATGAGTCATGAAATATTGATTCTGTATTGTAAATAGCCTTTAAGTCGATTTCGTTTTATCCTCAACTTGTGTTTCTGGTTTTACACAGATTCAGGGACAAACAAAGGGGCTGGAGTTTGCGTGTCAGACTCTGTATTTCCTATCTCTCTCCAGCAGAAATATAGCAGATTGTTAGCTTTCTTTCAAATGTAAGCTGTAGTTTAGGAACTTATCTTTTCAGATGTTTTCTCCCCAGAGGGGTAGTAAAGTCTGTCTCAAAGGACCAGATTAGAAGAAAGGAAGAATTTAAGTGTTTTATTGAGTACCTCCTGTGTTTCAGACCCTGTGTTACGTACTTTAGTCACTTTCACATATCCTATTTCACAATAAGTAATAGTCACTAAATTAAAGAACATTACATTGACGGAAAGGTTTATATATTAGAAAACTCTTCTTAGGGTATAACCCCTGGGGCCATTCAGTTCATATTAAGGGCAAATTATTATGTAAATTTACATTCTTATGCAGATATTAAGTGTGAGTGAAAAGATGCAATAGAAATATCTTATTTTCACTTAAAATTTTTAAATTTTATGTAAAAATTTGTAGGTGATAATGTAATTAATGACATTAGTAACTGGAGGAACTCATGAAAATGTACCAATTAATTGATTTGACTTAGTAACACTTATTTGTTACTGACAAAACATAGGAATTACTCTAAGAAAAGTTGATATAGAAGCTTTTTAATAAACCTGTCAAAGTCGCTAAATACGTAGAATAAAATTAAAAGTTTCAAATGAAAGTGATTTTTAATAAGGTATACATAGTTAATCTTGAAGGCATACTTTTACATTTTTCATAGAAAGCTTGGTATATAGTAGGTGATATATAGTAGGTTTCAGTATATTATTATTTTATAATGATGTATATATTATTTTATATACATCATTGCTGAAAAAACATATAAACTCGTTATTTTTTGTGGAAATGTAACATTGATTATAAATGGTCAAATGAATATACTTCTGGTTTAACGTCAATCATATAATGTAAAGTATAGGAGAAAATCCTATGGACCAAGAGAAAAGAGGATGCCCTAGAATGATGAAATAAGTAATATAAAATAAAAAATGAATTTTTAGATAATATAGTTGTCAGTAATACTGATAGTTTATTTTAGAACGTATTAATTTTGCACTTCTGATTACTATTTAAACCCAATAATCACTATTTTTTTTTTCATATTTCTTCTTTTTACCTGGTTTTGTTTTTATGTTTGATCCAAATTCTTTCTATGTTTAGGTTTATTTTTTCTTCAATAATATTTATTTTTCCAAGAAAATTTTAGTTATATTAATGAAAACAAAATCAAGCATCAGCCTTCCCTCATAATCCTGCTATCCCAGTAAATCATATTGTGTTTATCTCTGTTTTCTTTCTCCTTGGATAAATACATAAACATTTGGATTTTGTTTTGCATTTTTTCCAGTTCATTTTCTGTTTGGAGTTGATACAGTTAAAAGTTTTCCTGAATATAGCCCTGACTTTTTAACTTCTTTAGGGATAACTGGATATGGGAGGCAGAGTCCCTAAAATGGCTCTGCAAAGACATCTCCCCTGATTTCCAGAGTTTTGACTATATAGTTCCCTTGACTATATTATTTTATATAGCACAATTTACTGTAAAGTAGGAAGATTATCCTGGATGTCCCATGCAGGTCCAATGTAATTACATGAGCCCTTAAAAGTACAGAGCTTTCTCTGGCCAGTGCTAGAAGAGGAAGTCAGAGGTCCCAAGTACGAGAAATAGTGATGCACCATTGCTGTTGGAAAGTGGAGGAAGGGGGCCTATGGAAAGGAATGCAGTTGGCTTCTGGTTGCAGAGAGCAGCCCCTGCTTGACATCTAGCAAGTTAACAGGGACCTCAGTCCAACAGCTGCAAAGAACTGAGTTTAAGTGGATTCTTCCTTTGAACCTTTAGATCAGAGCCCAGCCTGCCCAACCCCTTGATTTTTGGCCTTATTAGGCCATAAGCAGAGAATCTAGCCATGTTGTGCCTGAACTCCTGACCCATGGAAACTGTGAGATAATAAATGTACACTATATTAAGCCTTTCTATTGTTACGTTACAACAGGAACCTAATACACAGGATAACAGGCCTCAAACAGCTTTGCTTTCCATGGTTTTCTTGTAGTCATTGGGTCCAGTTGAAGTTTTACCACGTTCTTCAAATTCTGAATCAGCATAGAACTTTTGTCGTAGGCCACTTAGTAGTTGACAAGTACGAGCTAAGTACATGGAGAGCCCAGAGAGGAAAAACGCTAACATCTATAGAAGACCTCTTATGTTCTAGTTCATGTGTCTGCTGTTTCCTTTGCTCTTTACTTCAAGGAATAAGTGATATGATCTCCATTTTACTATTGAGAAACCAAGTCCCCAAATAATGAGTGAAGTAATTTGCCCAACGTCACCTTAGGGAATGGTGGAAGAAGAATTCAACCTCACATATTTGTGACTTAAAAATCCTATCTTTTGAAATATTTCCATAATAGCTAGAAAAAGTCAATAATGACCCTGCTCTTATTTCTTCCTAAAACCTTTCAGGCATACCTGTGTTCTTGTTTCAGAATCTCAGCCCATTTTCAAACATGATGAGATATATGATTCCCAAAGATTTTAGTAACAGAATCTGCTGTGTACATTAATTTTCTTGTAAGGGTAGACTGAAAGTTTTGTAATGGAACAAGGAAGAGAGGCTTCATCTTATAGCCAGATCAACTTATTCCTTTAGTTAGAGACCTGAAATAGCATTTAGTAATTATTAAGTAAGTACTTGATTGCTGCATAAAGAAAAGGTTTTTGTTGGGATTGTGCTTCTTCTGTCCTTGGTTGTGCAAGAGTCCTTAAATCATCTGTAAGGAGTGTGGTGGTAGAGAGCGTCTTTAACACCCCATTGGAAATGGGCAGAGGGAGAGGAGCAGTCCTGGAAGTTAATAGTAGACTTAAAACCACAAACAGAGACATTTCTAAGGTTAAATTCCTTGACTGCTTATGTATCATTCATTTGGTGTCTAACATTGTATGTTCCCCGTAAATTTGTTGACTTGATTTAGAATGAATTGAAGTCTGGGGAGTTCAAAAGAGTTTTACTATTTGTTCCCAAGCTTCTTATCTAGAATTTTTGGTTTGACTAAGAGAGTTCCCTTTCCAGTTTGTAAAGTCAGTATAAGAAGGTAGTGGTTTATCTAATCCCGTTCTGTTGCTTATGAGATCAAAGAGCATGTATCATTCTGATAAAGTTTGATAATCCTGGACTACTTCCTGCTTGCCCTGGTAACCATGAAAGTCTCAGAGCTTCTCTTGCTCTTATGATGTCTGAAATTTCAAGCAAATGACTTGTTGTGAATAAAAATTAAACAAGTTAGAATGTGCTTTTTAAAACTATCTGTGATTTCCGGGAATTCTGATAGACATTCCTGCCACCAAAATCTACTGTAGGGCTCCTCAGCTTTGGCACTGTTGACATTTGGATGGATAGTCCTTTTACAGGGGACTGTCCTGCAGCATCCCTGGCCTCTTCCCACTAGGTGCTAGCAATACCTCCCAGCCTGACAACCAAAAGTATCTCCAGATATTACCAGATGTCCTCTAGAGGGCAAAATTGCCTGTGGTTGAGAACCAGTGATCTAGTTTATCACTGCCTTAAACAATTTAGCCAGTCTTTCATTGGTAATTATGTGATATGATAACTTGGAACAGTTTTGTTTTGTGAAGGATCTCCTGGCATGAGGTGTGTAGGTTTCCCAACAAAATTGTCACCTTTGAGAACAGAGATCCTTTCTTTTTATATGCAATGTGTCCGATATGGTGCTGGATACTTAATAGAGTCTAAACATCTAAGAATCTGGTTAATATATTTGTGTATGTTCCCCTAAAAATGAAATTTCAGTTTAGTTCATGCAATCTCACCAATCTGTTGTGTAAACTAATTACAACTTCATACAGACTTACATTAGTTTAGATTTATTTTGCAAATGTTCTAAAAGGATTTATTTGACTTTGTGGTTTAAAATCTGGTATTTTTCTCTCAAATAATCCCAGGACACAAACGTGACTTTGTTTTGCTTACCTTGCTTTCCAAATGTTTGATTCATTTTGAATCATGAAGGAATTTATTCTGAAGCATGTGTTCAAATTTCAGCTTGCAGTGAAATTCTGTAGCTGACTAAACCTTTAAAAATAAAAGGCTGTAGGAAGAATGATGCATATAAACTCGGCACAGACAACTTGGAGGAACCACTGAAATAATTTTTTTTAGCACATGAAACATCTGCTTGACCATAATGCTATTTCTTGGTTTCTCTTTAAATCTCAAAAACATCTTACGAAGACTTTTGTCTGTATCTTTAAAATATTGATAATTCTTTCATCGTCATTTATTATCTTCTTAAGGTTATATTCTAATATGTTAAAAATTTACTTTTCACTAGTAACTGAAAAATGTGTTTTGCAAAAACTATACTATGAAGCAGTTTAAAAGGATTCTCAGGTCTCTTTTTAATCCCAAGCAGCAGAAGCCAGGGTTGCGTGAGGTAATGACGCACATGGATTTATTTTCTGTTTAGTGTGTTTCTAGGCCGAGTACATTAAGTTTCAAGATCTATAAATAACTTCAATTTCTAAAAAGGGATCAAGATACTTAATTTTAAAAGACATGTCATAGAAGGCTTGTATGCCTGGTTTTACATTATTTTAAGTTATTAAACCTTTATTAAATTTCAGTCTACAGTGCTTTTCAGCATGGATTTTTATGAGATATGAGTAAACGTCTCCAAAGCTTTGCAAATACTGAATTTCTTTTTTCTTTAAAGGTTATTTCTTGTGGAGAGGTTATTTGTGTGAAGATCCTTGGAATTTTGGCTCTTATTGATCAAGGGGAAACAGATTGGAAATTAATTGCTATCAATGTGAATGATCCTGAAGCCTCAAAGTTTCATGGTGAGTCTATAACTTTGCAGAAACAGAAATAAATCTGATTCATTGGAATTCTTAGAATTTAAAAGAGTTTTATGTAAAACACACTCTATTGAGGAGTTAAATTATATGTTTTGTTTTTTATTCTCTCTCCATGGAATTTTTTAAATTTTTTTATTTTTTAAATATATCATTATTGATTTCAGAAAGAGGAAGGGAAAGGGAGAGAGATAGAAACATCAATGATGAGAGATCGGCTCATTGATCGGCTGCCTCCTGCACGCCCCCTACTGGGGATCGAGCCCGCAGCCCGGGCATGTGCCCTGACTGGGAATCGAACAGCAATCTCCTGGATCCTAGGTCGACTCTCAACCACTGGGCCACTCCAGCTGGGCTGTGATTTAACATTTTAAACTCCCTAGCATATGCCAAAGCACTGGTGCCTGTTCTAGTACATAGTATTATTTTTTTCTTTTTAAATTAAATTCATCGGAGTGACATTGGTTAATAAGATCATACAGGTTTCAAGTCTACAGTTCTATGATACATCATCTGTATATTGCTCTGCGTGCCCACCACCCAGAGTCTGCTCTTCTTCTGACACCCTATGTTTGACCTCCTTTAGTCTTTGGTGCTCAAAGGATTTAAATAACTTGTCTCTAAGTTGTACATCCAGTAAACAGGAGAACCATAATTTGAACTCATTTCTGTTTGATTTTAAAGTCCATTGTCCATCGATAGTACTGTACAGAGGAATTCACACTTGATAGTAGTCATTTGTATTATTTGTAACTCGTGGTATTGAAACCAGACTGCATAGGCTAAGTACCTTACTCCTCAAGTGTCCTAAGGCTTAGAATGAAAAATGTGAGCATTCACTTCCCTTCAGTGTGTGCGAGTGGAGATGACTTTGCGTTTACTCATCGCCTAAATCCGTTTTGTGTGTGCTTGTCCAAAAAGACAAGCAGAAATACTGAAGCTTGTTTAGTTTGGGATGAAAACTGGAATAAGTAAAACAAATTATTGTTTTGAAGGGACTTTTTTGATCCTATTAGAAGGCAACACGTGTATTATCTTCATCGTGAAAAATACAATTCTTCATAACTTTTTAAAATCCTAAAATTGAAAGGCAAGAATTATTGACATATTTTGCTCTAAAATGGTATGCTGACATTGTGTCTGGTGTTTATTTCCAGAATGAGTAGGATATGGAAGGGAATGGAAAGTATTTCCTCTGTTGTTTGCAGTGGGTAGTATCTTACGTGCTCTTATAAATCTAGATTTTGTAAAATAAATCCTGTAGTTTTAAGAGTTGTGTTTTCCTTTTCCTTTTGATTTCTTTTACCTTCACATTATTAGAATACATCCCACATATCTTTGTTGAATTTTCTTTTGTCTTCTCTCTTATTTTAGTGACCCAAAGAAGAAATAGATGTAGGCACGAATGGAAAGGCTGAAGAAATTATAGTATAATTTTTTTAAAAAAATCATAATTCCTGGAATACCAGGTGATCCTATGTAGCAGCTTTTATTTTTAATTTAAACACAAGTTTTGATTTATATTTATCATCTTTCAAACATCATACAGCTGTTCTCTTAGCTATTTCAGACAACAGAGTTTCTGTTGTCCTGCTGAGTAAGGAAGTGTTAGTGGGCAGGAATGATTCCTAACCTTACTTTTCTTTCTTCACTCCTTAGCTTGCTGTATTGTCTGTGTTTTCATCAGCCCCTCAGAAAGAAGGGAATTGGAGAGGATGAGAGCTGTATGATGCTCAGTAATTACAGGGGCTGAAAGCTTCCTAAATATGTGAAGGAATTTTTTAAAGTTTATTTAAGAGAAAACAGTTATAATTTGATTACAATTTTTAATAACTTTTTTGTATCATAATTAATTCATCTTCTAAAGGTGTCTATCTTATAATTCAGTAGGAGCTTAAGTATTATAAGCACATGGCTTATTTTATATGATGTTACAGGTTTAAAATAGAACCTTGGTCAGGTAACAAGGCCTCAGGAATAAATAAAAGAACCAATTTTATGATTACAAAAGAAAAGTATATTTGGATTCATATGATTAAATATTAGCTAATAGATAGGAAAAGTGTGGTACCATTCTCTACTATATATCTTTGAAAATTAATATACTATATTTAATATTAAGTCAAACAACTTTTTAAATGTTTCTTATGTGTCCTGCCCGCATTTACTTTCTAAAATCACAAACACAGGATTTTGGATGGCATTTTTAATCAAAATAATAATCATAGTACTTGGAAATAAAAACTCAGAAGAATAAAAAAGGTATATAAAATGAAAACTGAAGTTCTCCTTCCCACTTCTCACCCTCAGTCTTGCTGCTCATTACCCCTTCACCCTCGCCTTTAGTTCTCTTGAGTGTTTGCTTCCCTCCTGTAAGCAGCGTACTTACACATCTGTTTCTTAATTCCTGTCTTTTCCCTCCTGACTAAAGTTGCTGCTTTGAAAGATTAGGAAATTAACTTTTCATACATTTCTCAATTTTGTTACCATGTTTCTTCTTGTGTTATCGTAATAATTCTCAGTATTACACTTTGAGTTACATTTTTTGCTTCATTAATTTTAAACAATAGCTGGAGGCCTCCCAGGATGGAACAAGGCCACTGAGGTTCTTGCACTTCTCTCCTCCTCTGCCCCTTTCCACCCAGCTTCACTCAGCTGCACTGCTAGTTCTACAGCATCAAAAGGAAAAATGCTTTAAGTTCTGTTCTTTCCTGTAACTGTTTTTTCATGTTTTGACTCCTGATTTTGAAACTTGGAAACTAATGAATAGCATTTATAGTATTTATGTGAATATTATTCATGTAGTTTATCATACCATTTATTGAATGATCAGTTTTGGATAGGCTGTTCTCTTGAGCCCTCTGCATAGCTATTCTTATTTTTTTCATAGAAAAATCATTTTCCTAAAAATGATCAAAGTATAATGATCAGACATCACAGTACATATCAGTCTACTCCTTCTCTGTCTCTTGCCTCAAAAAAAAAAAAAAAAAAGTGAAAAAACGTTCAACTGCATAGCTATTATAATGGGTTTCTTTCCATTGCCCTTCTGGCTTATTAGTTCTACTCTTTCTTAGATTCTTTCATGTTCCCTTTTTTTGTTTTTTTCTTTTTCATTATTGGCTGGTACATTTTCCAAAAATTTTTCCAGAAAATGCATTGGAAGTTGATTCTCTAGTTTGGTACATATTAGAATTTCATGTGTGTGTGTGTGTGGGGGGGGTCACCTACTACTTAACTTTAAAATATCTAATGCAGTAACTTTAAATATAAATAATTGTGCATGAATTGAAATTTCTATTACAAAGGAGTGAGTAATTTTATAACAGTTTAAACATTTGCCATAATCTGTGCTTCTTGATATTTTTATTAGATCAACAGGAGGAAAGATTAAAAGCATCTAGCAAAAGAAGCTATCTGGAAATTTTTTAAAAATCCTGTAGTTTTCTGAGGATGTGTGTAATACAGAAATTTATAAAAAATTGTAAAAATTATTTTCTATACATTTTTATTGTTGTTTAGACATTTAAAAAATGAATCCTTCTTACTCATTTCCACTACTTGAGAAGTAGCTGTTTTGTTTTGTTTTTTGACATGGTCAGTACCTTTTTGTTTCTTAAACAAAGAAATCTGTTTTAATTTATGAACAGAGTGTGTGTGTGTTGGCTATATTAATTTAGACACATTTAATGTATGATTCTGCTAGGAAGTTTTAGGGTTTTATTTGTTATGAAATAACTTCTTTGATCCCAGTGAACATATGTGCAAACTTTGGGAGACTGTAATATCCTGTAATAACAGTTACAGTTTTTAACTTTGACATGACTGAGCTAATGCTAGTAATTGCATCAGAGAATGTGTTTCAGTTAGAAAGAAACTGTTTGCTGGCTGTATTTCTGTAATTTCTACATTATTATTTAAATCTTGAAGTTTTACCTTCTGAAACTGGAGTAGCCACTGTGAAAATCTAAAAAAGTTTAACATTTGAAAACAAATTCCTTATATTCCCTGATAGAAAATTGGTCACTTTGCCTGGCTCATTAATGCTTGGAGAGCACTAAGGCCATTTAATGCACTGTAATTAGATTTTTAGACTCTCATGTTCCCAGTGGTGCCGTAATGGCCTGAAAGAGTTAGTAAGACTCCAGGACACCTAAATTGTTACTAGAGAATACTTTGGCCATTAGGAATAATAGCACTTAGTTATGAAATAACCAAGTTCAGAGCTTTCTTTTAAGAAGATCAAAATGTGAGGGGTTGTGTAATTTCTGTCTCGATTAAATTAACCACTTTCTATAATGTAGAGCTTCATATATTCACCAAACAGATGTTTGAGCCTCTCCAGAACTGCCAGTGATGCCTCAGGACCTTATGTCAGGGGACATAACATGTTACCAGCAGTGGGAGCACGTTTTCTATTTATGTTTTCCACCCACAACTTTAATGCCTTGTCCATCTTAAGCAAGCACTTTTACACACTGTGGTTGCATTTTTGCAGTTTGAGGTACAATATCAAAAGTAGCACGAATTTCTTTTTCCTTCCTCACAGTTTTACAGATAGAAGATTCATTCTTGCCATATGTGTTTCATCCTCAGGATATAATATTTTTTCTTTTTCACTAAGTTGAGAATTTTTACCCTTTTACTTAAAGGAAGCGCTTTACAGCTTCTCTGGCATATCTGAATTGCCAGCATCACTACTCTTGCACTTTGGGGCCATTATTAAGTAAAATGAGGGTTGAATACAAGTACTGCAACACCATGACAATCGGTCTGGTAACTGAGATGGCTGCTGAGTTAGCAACAGGCAGGAAGCATCTACAGCATAGATACGGTGAACTAAGGCATGATTCACATCCTGGGCGCGATGGGTGAGATGGCAGGAGATTTCATCACACTGCTCAGAATGGTGCGCAATTTAAAACTTACGGATTGTTTATTTCTGGAATTTTCCATATAATATTGGACCAGGGTTGATCATGGGTAATGGAAACCCCAGAAAGTGAAACCACTTTCTGGGTGTCTATACTGTCTTTCAAGGCAGGAATATATGTGTGGAAACTGAATCTTTGGCTTAAACTTTCATTTGCTAAATTAAAAATTTTAGTGTCCCGGCAATTATTATTTTTAAAAAATAAGCAAATTAATATGGTATTTGATTTCCTTACTTCCTAAAACACAATACTGTCATTTAGGGGGCAAAAATAAGGAATAGCATAGTAACCTTAGGGGAAAATACCTGTGTTAACTTTTGTAACCAGAAAAAATGGAGTTCAGTTCGATTTCCTGTGCATGTTCTCTGGCACAGAAAGGGGCTGGCTTGCCATCGTTGCCAGTCTAAAAGCCAGTCTAATTTCTGGAAGATTTACGTCATGCCACGGAGGTCTGCTGAATGCTTCTTTTGGAGCATCTGTGTAACAAGTACGCAAGCATCAAATTAGGAGACTGATGAACTGGTGGTAGGGGGTTGGTTAGTAACTTGTGTGAAGTCATGCAGAGAGCCATTGGGATCCAGTTGGGGTTGCCAGGTATATTTGTGGCCTGGGACAACATTGCTTTCTGGGAGTCCTGACCATTTGCTCTTAAATAATGTACGCATCAGTGGGATAATTATGACTAAAGGTTCCAGTAAAAAGATGGCTCTTTTGGTCTTCATTCCTTTCATTTCATTAAGAGTTGTACCTTAATAGGGGTGTGTGTGTAGGGATGGGGTGTAGGAGAAGGCAGTTGAGGAGCGGCGTTAAATTGAGTAAAATGTACTATAATTAAGAATAGAAGTAGATTTCTGGGACTCTTGCCTCTGTTTTAAACCTTGACCTCTTTCAGTGTTTTTAAGGTTTCATTCATATTTCTATGATGTGGTAGAGAGTAGGGGAGACTTAAATTCTAGAATCCGCTCCTGTTTGTTAGTTATCTGACCTTGGACAAGTCATATGACCTCTTGAAGCTTTAGTTTCTTCTCTAAAGTTGATCCCCTAATCAGTAAATGTTCCCGAGGGTTTTTCCAATCTCTGAATTTTGGTTGTTCTTGGAAATAAATTTAGTCCATTATTTTTAGCCTGTCTTCTTCTAAAGTAGAAAGACCTAAATTATGTTCAAAGTTAGCGATGAAGGGAAAAGTTTTAAGTGAAAGGATATGAGATAGATTTCTTAGGGACATTGGCACATTTTTAATTTCTGCAGCTGGAACTTCAGTGGCGGTCTGTCTGACCCAAAGCCTGAGCTGTAGCCACTTTGTTATATGTTTCATATTAAAATTCGATTAGAAGAATATTTGAATTTCTATTATGCACAAGACATCTGGATGGTTTTCATTTTATTGGCCATGTGAAATTTCTCATGAAATGATAATGAACATGTGTATCTTTGGAAAAAAATTTACTGTCTTTTCTGGGAGGTTTTTCTGATACAGTACAAATAGACCGCCATGTAGTGTGTTAATTTCCATTATTTTTCATGACGTTAGTACATATTTTCAGTACAGGTGTTGATAAGAGTAGAATTTTGGGAAAGGAGAATGGGAAGGAAAGGACAACTAAAATGAAGGATACTGTTCATTAAGCTGCTCTTAAACACGGATACGCAGAGCAGGGTGGGAAACACAGAAACCTTTTAGAGGTCCTGAGTAAGCACAGACCATCACAGCAGTTCTCTGAGCTGGACCCTCTAAATGTGATGGAGAAAATACAGTGTGTTCTGGAAAGGAACCGTTGTTTCTTGTGAATGTTTATAAAATGTCATTAAAAACATGTGTTCTTGCTTCCCACAGATTTTGTGTAGAGGCCAGTGTGCCCACGATTAGTTCTGTGAGAGCAGCATCTGTAGTTGGAACAAGAGCTTAGTGCATTTACATCACTTCCTGTGGTAAAATCCATAGACTTGGAAACTCCTTTGTTGTTTATTTACTTATTTTTACCCTCATTGGACAAAATTTTAAGCATGAAGCCATTTCCTGGTGTCTTTTTTTTTTTTTTTTTTGATAATATGGGCAAAGAGATACAGCACTGCATTTATGTTACTGGTTTTCACTAAACATAAAAATGAAAAGTGAGCTGATTGTGTGCTTTCTTCACTTCATGTTATGGTTTTATGGAAATTATCCAGATAAAAATGGCATTTTAATTTTTTTTCTTCAGATGGTTTTCATGGAAGTAACGGTGGTTCTCGATTTGGGGATGTGGGCAGGAAGTAGAGATGGGAATGCATATCATTTGATAACACTCCCAGGTTGAGAATCATTCCATTAATCTATCTATCTTTGCTTATTGATATTTAATCTTGGATCTAGAATAATTGGTAACAATTTGGATATACATTCAGTTAGGAGATGTAATCACCTAATCAAATTTGATGATGTCTCCCCCCCCACATACACATCTGCTGTCTCATATTTAAAGCTACTGTATTGAATTTATGTCCTTTAAGACCTTGAGCAAATTACCTAACCTGACGGAGCCCCAATTTCCTAACTTACATAAAGGAAATAATACCTAATTTACAGGTTTTAAAGCTCCAGTGACATACTACTACTGAGCATTAAAAAACTTTTTTGCCAATCTGATAGATGAAAAATGGTATCTTTTTTAACTTTTGATTTTTCTGCTTAATGCTAGGATGGAGCATCTTTTTCATGTATATATTGGCTATTTGTATCTTCCCTTCTCTAAATTTTCTAGACACATTGTTCCCACTTTTCTATTGAGTGGACATATTCTTTTGATATATGAGAATTACTTGGTTATTTATTACTTAGATTGCAAATATTTTCTATCTGCAGAAAAACTGTTGCCCTTTGGTTTACAGATATTTTTACTTTTGATGTATTTCATTGTATTGGTCATTTTTATACATGATTTTAGCATTTTGATTTATTTTATCATTCATTATGATATTCCTCATAGCCAAAGATTATTCTAGTCATTTTGATTCTTAAGATTTTTTTTACCCCATAATCAGAAAGATGTCTTTATTTCCTTTTTCTTTTATATATATATATATATATATACACACACACACACACACATATATATATATGTGTGTATATATATATATATTTATTTATTTATTTATTTATAATTGGGTCTTTAATTCATGTGGAATTTATTTTTTTCATATATACAATTTTCCATTGCCACTTAACAGAAAAATCTGTTCTCTTCTCACTGTTTTGAATGTCTCCTTTATCATGTATTCCATTTTTATTTATGCAAATAGTCTGTTTTTGGATTCTGTTTGGTGTCAGTGATCTACTCCTGTGCCAGTGCCATGTTATTTTATTTACTATAACTGCATAATAAAACATTCAAGACAAGTTCCATTTTTATTCTACTTTTTCAGTATTGGGTGGTTTTTTTTTTATGCCTTTATTCTTCTGTGCAAATTTCTGAGTCCAGTTGTCAAGGATTTCTGCTATCTTTAAAATATTACATGATATATATTTCTACATTTATTCATACTTTCTTGGATATCTTCTAGTAAAGTGATATTGATTTAGTAATAAAGGTCTTGCTACATTTTATGTTAGGTTTGTGTCTAGGTACTTAATATGAATTGTTCCATTACAAAAGCTTTGTACAGTTCCTGGCATGTTCTAGGTGCTGAATATGTATTTTTTTAATTGATGAATAAATGAATGTAAGCATATATGTATTATTGATAAACAAAAAAATGAACGTTTTGAATAAAGTCTGAAAGTATTGTCAAAATAGGTACATTTTCATTTATTTTAAAGGGAGAAAACTTACGTACTTATAATTTTGGCCTTTTTAACAATTGCAGTTGTATTTCATTAGAGTCAGTTTTACTGTCCAGAGATACATAGTCTTTGGTATGTGACTTCTTTCTCTTGCATAATGCTTTAGGGATCCATGCATATTGTTGTGAGATGGTAATTATATGTTTAACTTCATAAGAAACTGTCAAACTATTTACCAAAGTGGCTGTACCATACACTTTATTACTTCCAGAAGATCCGTAGTTTCCATCTCATGTAATTTCTCTTCAACTTGAAGACTTTAGCATTTTTTGTGGTGCAGTTCTGCTGGTGATGAGTTCTCTCTATTTTGATTGATCTGAAATTGCTTTTTCTTGCCTTTGTTTTGGAAGCGTAGTTTTACCAGTTACAGAACTGTGAGTTATGGGGATTTTTGTAAAGATGTTCCATTTCCTTTTGGCCTCAATTGCTTCTGATGAGACGTCACATATCGATTTAGTGTTACCCAGTATATAATGCAGGGTGGGGCAAAGGTAGGTTTATAGTTGTTCATATGGAAAATAACACAATAATAAATAAAGATACAAGAATAAATTCTGTGTTTCTCATACTCACAACTGTACTTTTGCCCCACCCTGTGTATTGTTTTCCTCGGACTGTTTTTTAAAGATTTTCTTCTTATCTTTAGATTTCAGCTATTTGTGTGTGTGTTACATGCTCTCCTCTTGCCTTCATTCTGAGACTCAGAATACAAACCTTTTAGATGATTTTCTATTGTCTCACAGGTCACTGGAACTCTCTTCATGCCTTTTCAGGCTTCCTTCCTTCCTATTCTTCAGACTGGATAATTTCTATTCATCTCTTTTACTTCCCTGATATTTCTGCCATATCCAAGTTTTGATTGAAACTATCTGATTTTTTATTTCAGATACTCCCTCATTTGTTCTTTTTTTGATAGTTTTTTTAAAAAATATGTTTTTATTGATTTCAGAGAGAGAGAGGAAAGGAGACCGAGAGAGAGAGAGAGAAACATCAGTGATGAGAGTCATTGACCGGCTGCCTCCTGCATGCCCCCGACTGGGGATTGAGGCCGAGACCCGGCATGTGCCCTGACCGGGAATCGAACAGTGACCTTCTGGTTCATAGGTTGACGCGCAACCACTGCGCACGCTGGCTGGGCTTTTTTTGGTAGTTTTTCACTTCTGTTCCTTGTCTGAGATTTCCATGGTTCATGCATTGTGACTTTATTTTCCTAAAAGCCCTTGAACATATAATAGCTACTTTAAAATTCTTGTTAGCATCAGTCATCTCAGGATTGATTTCTGATGGCTTCTTTTTCCCTTGATTAGGGGTCTCAGAGATGTTCCGGTATGTACAATAAATGATATCATCATCCTGCGTTTACTGACAGGTATTTTTGTTCTGTATTGAGTCTGCAAGTTGTGCTTATTTTTCTGAGTATTTTTGGTTTTCTCATTTTATAAGTTATCTATCTTCCTGTGGGTTAACCTGAGGGAATTTGTCGAAACGAATTCAGAGCCTTATCTTTGTCAGAGGTTTCTGTTTTCTGTAAAGCAAAATGCTTTGGAAAATTAAGCGTTGTTTTTCATTGCTGATAATTTGGTTAATATACTTGAGCTGAGCGAAAGTTTTATTTAAGAAATAAAAGTAATTTAATTTATGTAATTCCTCTCTATTCCAAATGTTTAAAAATTGGTTATTTAAATTTAACTTAAACGATAGAAATGAAATACTTTATAAGAACTAAATTGTCATAATATTAGAAATAAAGGTAAATATGTCTGTCATGAAATAGTAAACTAATTACAAATTCATTCGAGTCTTGCTCTTTACCATAGGAAAAAATATATAGAAAAAGTTACGAATAAGTGTACATGTCTGTGTATGTATGTCCAGATGCCTCTTATATGCTATTTTTAGTGCTTGTTTACATTTTTTATGTCTATATCTAGCTGCTTTTTCAGTAGAGTTATACACATTAAAAATAAAATCGTTCTCAGTATTAATGAAAATATTGTAATAATTTTCTAAATCATTTATTCATTTCTTGATTTACTTTTGAGAGACAAAGCTTTCCTCTGAGTATAGCTTTGGCTGCATCCCATGGACAAAGTTTTAGGGGTGGAGGGCTGATAATTAATATTTGTTAAGAGTGATCTCTTATTTTTTATTAGATGATTTTCATATATTACCTTATTTATTTCTCACAAGAACCTTCATTTTCTTCATTTTGTATTTGAAGAATCAGACCAAGTAATTTATTTGTCTAAGATGGCTCAATAGTATATGAGTGCCAGAACTGGAATCTGAACTGAGTGCTGTCTAATTCCAAACAGGATGTTTTTCCTAGTTTACCTTACTTCTTATAAACTTGCTGAGCATTCTCAATTGTCATCATTTCCTGAATGTTCTTAGAGTTTTTATTTTATTTTGGATCAAAAAGTTATTTATTAAACAAGATTGTCGGGTTTTTTGTTTGTTTTAGAAGTTTTTAATTGTGTAGTTGGGGGGACAGGGTGTGGTTCTTTTTTTAATGGGTTCAAAGAGTTACTTAAAATTTGTATTGTTGATTTTTAGATATACTGCATTATGCTAACCGAATATGTTGTCATAATTTTCTCATGCTCCTAATCTTTTAGTGTTTTCTTTGTTTTTAGTATATAATCATTGTTAAAGTTCATTGGTGCTTTAATAAGTCTCTAGATATAAAAGTTCTCATGCTTTAGATATTTCTCTCTCTCTGACTCTCTCCCTCTCCCCCTTCCTCTCTCTAAAATCAATTTTAAAAATAAAATAAATAAGAAATAAATTAATTAAAATGGAGAGCTCTGGAAAAGATCAAACCAAATTGAACTTTAAAATTTGTCATTTTATTTCATCATTGTTTTCTGTTGTGCTTTTTTAGCCAGCCTTTAATAAAGAAATATATAAAATTTCCAATGGATTTATTTAGAACTGTGATTTTTTATAAATCATATATCTTTAGTTTTAACATAAATATTCTCTTAAGGAGACTCCATATAATTTTTGGTAATTAAACTTTCAAATTTGAAAACAGCCCTGTAATAAAGTAAGTTATGGCTGCACATTATTTGTCACAAGTCAGGATGCCTTTTATGAAGGTTTTTAAAAAAAGACTAGGGTGATACATATTTAGGTGACTGTTTCTACTTAATTTTACAAACTAGTCCTTTTTAGCTCTTTGATACTTTAAGTTTTATGTAAGTCTTATCTTTAGTGGTTTTTGTTATTTTTACCTCCCCCACATGGGTAAGTCCTCTCAGTTGTGCTTTCTGTAGATAATCCAAAATGGACCATTTGTTACCACCTCCATACAACTACATTTAGCCTCTTACTGGATTTCTGGCTTCCACTTCTTCCTCTACATGGTCTTTTCCCTACATAGCAGATAGAGAGATCTTCCTAAAAACTTGTGCTCCTCTGCCCAGATCCTCTACTGGTTTCCCACCTCAAAGTGAAAAGCAGAGTCCCTGGTGTGGCCCTCAGAGCCCTCTGTGACTGGCTGGGGCTGCCTTTCTCACTCTGCTCTAAACACAGGGCTTTCTTACACTTTTTCTTGAACATCTTAAACACACTCATAGCTCAGAAGATTAGCACTTACCATGTTCCTCCCAAGACGACTCTAGGTATTTGAATCAGTTGTTTCTGTACTTCATTCAGGAATTTACTGAAATACATTTTATCAGAGGTTGTCTCTGACTCTTCATATTTAAAATCTCCCCACCTCACTTGCAAAGCAGTCTACATGTGTAATTGTAGACTTTTATGTCTTTTTTTCATCTTTAGCTATTTTCTTACCCAGGCCTAATTTGACAGCAGATATTTTTAGCAACCTATTCTATTGAGTTCTTTCAAAACATGCAAATTAATTTTATAGAATCAGAATCTCTTTTTTGTACTGATAAAATCACTGCTTTATATAATGTTTTATTAACTCTCATAACTAAGATGCAGTTGGCATAAATGTTTTGGGAATAAATACAAGTGGTGTTTGCTAAAGCTGAAACTTAACTGGAGGAAGCAAAGTGTGGGTTTTATTTAGAGTTATCTGGTAGACTCAGCATACAGATTACTGTGGACATCAGTCAGAACATTTTAAAGAAGTCTTTGTTAATCGTCCAGGGAGTTGATCAAGTAGATCTTGATTAAAAGAATTTCATTTGTAATGAAAAGCAGAAACTGAAATAAATAGCTTGATTATGTAAAAAAGCTCTTCTAGGTTATTCTAACTTACTAGATTAGTTCGTCTTGAAACTATATGATTACCTGTAATAGAAACTTTAATGTGAAGTTAATTCCCAACATTGGGAATAAATGACTACTATAGAATTACTGCTTTTCTTAAAATATATTGTAAAAAATACATCTAATAAAAAAAATTCTGGAAGCGGATGACAGTGATGATTGCAGAACATTGTAGATGTACTTAATGCCACTGAATTATACACTTAAAATGGTAAATTTCATATTATGTATATTTTACCACAATAAAAGAAAACATTTAAAATAAAAATATAACTAACACTAATATCCTTTTAAAGTAAGTAAAACCTCTGACAATATTACTGTGCAGTGTAGAAAAAAAGAATTTATGGAATTAGAACACTTGTATTTTTATAACATAGTAGTCCCCCTTATCCACAGTTTTGGTTTCCCAAGGTCAACTGCAGTCCAAAAATCTGAAATGGAAAATTCCAGCACTCTCCAATGGATAGGTTTCCAATTGCACGCAGATCTGAGCAGCGCGATGGAGTCTCGTGCTGCCCCGTTTCCCCCTTCGCCCAGCCGGGAGCCACCCCGTGTGCAGCATGTGCGTGTGTACATGTGCTGCCTGCTCTCAGTGACCACGTTGGTTATCAGATAGGGGGAGACTGAGAGACCGCATTCACGTAACTTTTGTTACAGTATGTTGTAATAATTATTCTATTTATTTGTTATTGTTAATCACTTTGCCAAATGTATAAGTTAAACTTCATCATAGGTGTGTATGTATAGGGAAAAACAGTGTATATAGGATCCCGGCACTGTCGCGGTTTAAGCATCCACTGGGGGTCTTGGAACGTCCCCTGCACAGATAAGCGGGGAAGCTGTGCTAGTTCTACCATGAAGGAGTTGGATAAAGTTTGGCAAAGCCTTTACATTTTCTTAGCTATAGTTTTCTTATGTTTCATGTGAATGGTTGTGCTTATTCTGAACCCTCACAAGTTTTATGAGGAACAAGTGAGGTTATTTACATAAAAAAAGTCTTCTATAAGCTGTAAATCAGTTTGTAGATTTTAGGTGGAATTTTTCTTATTTTCAGAAGAGTAAATCATTGAACTGACTATTGGTATTGGATATAAGATTTTATCTTGAGGCACTTGCTATTGTAGAGGTTCTAAAAAGGTTTAAATTGCTTATTTTCAATTTTTGGTGTTTTTTGGTATGCAAATCTAGCTGTTTTTTCCCCCCAGGATTATAATTAATTGAGAATAGAAAAGTTTAGCTTGTATTTGGATAGTTTACTTCTTACTGGCATTATTAAATTTTCAGGTTTATTTTATTTTATTTTTATTGATGTCTTTGCTTAACAGATCCTATTCATAACTTCTGAGGAGAAAGCCTCCTAAGCTGAGATAGATATTGAATAACTTAACTTAGCTTTTCCTTTCTTATTTGATGTAAGTGAATAAAAAATCAGTTATCAAAAAAAATTTTATTCAGGGGACAGAGAATGGCAGATTAGGTAAGGCACAATGATGAAGTCATAAAGCAGATTTAAGTTATAGAAACTTACTTACTTCAGTGCCTCTCTGGTTGCTCACCTGGCGTGGACTAAAAGAATTTTGCCCCGTCTGTACAAGAAAACAGTGAGGAGCTCAGTGGTACCTAACTTACAGAAGTTATTTTTCACAAAAATAGAGACAGGATATACCATCCTGTTTAAAATTGCCCTGTCCGCACTCTTTCTTACTCTGCTTTATTTCCCTTCATCGGGCTTTTTGCCGCTTAGCATGTTATGTACTTGTTTCTTTAGTTGTCGTTTGTCTCTTTCTACTGTGTAAGCCACTTCCATTTACTGTTCTCTTTCACTGCTTAAAACAGTGTCTGGCATATAATGAATGAGAAACTTACTAAATATTTGGCATATGTGCTCATGAAACCTTTCTCACCCACCTCTAGTGTGTTCTCTTCTGGGTACTCCCCTCTCCTTCCTGTCTTTAGTGTTCTTTTAGCTTAATATTTCTGGGACACTTGCCCTACTTTAAGCCCTCCATTGCCTGCAGGGTGACATCAGCTTTAAGCTCTTCTCAATCTTCCTATTGCATTGCATGTCGTTGTCTGCTTCCTTTAATTAGAGCTCTGAGCTCCTCAAGGGGAAATAACTTTGTTGTTCTCATCTGCAGTACTTAACACAGTACCTATCTGCAGTACCTAACACAGTACCTAACACAGTACCTATCTGCAGTACCTAACCCAGTCTGAAGTTGTTCGAGAACTGTCTGCAGAATGAAGTAGTAGTATTCACATTGCAAAACCGGAATTCCAGAAGCGCTGGGACACACGTTGATGATTGTGCTGCTGGTTAGCAAAGTCAGACTAGATCCCGTGTTTTCTGACTCCCCCAGTTCAGTGCTCCACCACTTACAGGAATGCATTTCGATTTTTAACAGAAAGTCTTGTTTTTTCACTTACAGATATTGATGATGTTAAGAAGTACAAACCAGGTTATTTGGAAGCTACGCTTAACTGGTTTAGATATTATAAGGTGCCAGAGGGAAAACCAGAAAACCAGTTTGCTTTTAATGGAGAATTCAGAAACAAGGTAAAGATGATCGTCTTAATTGTAAAACGTACCTCGTGATACCTGTGCACTACTTTTTCACTTTGGGGGTTTTTTATGTGAATATTTGTATATTGCATGATTACAGAAGTTTTAATGACTTTTATACTTAAGGACATTACTTCATCACTTTTATTAAAAATTGTCTTTCAGGAGATCTCTCTTAGTGAACCCATAGGCTGATGAATATCTGTAGCCATCTATTTATCTATCGATATCTCATCTCAGAACATGAGGGATTTCCATGATGAGTCTAATTCTTCAAACTCTCTATGAAGAAAAACTTTCTATTTACTATTCTGGAGAAGACACAATTACTATTAGTGTAAATCGATAGGGGCTTATCTCCTGTGTGCTCATTCTACCGAGACTGAATTAAGCTGCTAATTTAAGAAAGTACTTGAATTACCTTGCTATTAGAATACCATAAACTGCCTCTAATATGACACAAATGGAGAAAATAGCCAAAGAGTTACAGTGTAAAATACTGAATGTTTTTCAAAAGTTATTACCACTATATGAATTACATATTACAAATCAACGTTTAAGTGGGTGCTAATAAATATATTGTTTTGTAAGCTGTGTTAATGAAAACTAAAATTTACAATAAGTACTTTGCTATATAAGAATTTATTGCTGGACTGATACTTCTTAAGAGGCTTATTAAAAGAACCCTTAAGATCTTGAGGACTTTGTATAGGATTCCTAAGTATAAATATAAAACTGTGTTCAGTAATACTTTATCTACAAAAACAGGTGGCAGGGTGGATCTGGCCCACAGGTCCTAGTTTGCCAACCCCTGATTCCAATGATCCCTACTGCATTCCATTTTACAGATGAAGAAATTAAGATTTAGTGAGGTTAAGTAACTTGCCCAAAGTCGAACAGCTCATAAATAAGGATGCCAGAATTTATACTCAAGTTTACCTGGCTCCAGAGCTCATGTTCTTATAGTGAGTATAATGTTAGTATACGTTGGTAGTTTACCATGTTATAGTATAATGGTGTGACTGCTATGTCTTTTTATTTTTTTGGTTTGGAACTAGGCTTTTGCTCTTGAAGTTATCAAAGCTACTCATGAATGTTGGGAAGCGCTGCTTATGAAAAAGTGTGACGGAGGGGCTATAAATTGGTAAGAATTTGTCTTTCTACGTAATACTTTATTAATAATTGGCAATAAACAGCCATATAATACAACTCATCCTGATTTTTTTTAAAAAGAGAATTGCAATTTTTTCTTCACTTACAAGCACCTGTGTGGAAGACATTACTAGGTGCTGGGCACCATGAAACTAGTAATTGACACGTCATTTCTCAAGAGTTTTATAGTTTACTGGGGGCATTTATAATATTAATGTTATTATAATATATTGTGGTATATGCAAAGATAGAGTAAAAAAAATTAACAATTTTTCAACATGCAAGCATAAAGTTATTTTATTTATCTTGTAACTACTACATCTTTTCTTGATAGGAACAGTAGAAAGCTTTTTTGTCCAACAAGATCTGGATTCCCAAGCTGAAGGATTCAGGAGCATCAAACAATAGTGACATATATAACTCAATTATTAACTTTACTTTAAAACATTTAAATGTACCTTTATTTACCTGTCTCTGGATATAAGGCTAAGACCTTTTCTATGCTGACTCCATATAGATTATATATATCCTAACATAATGTATAATAGAAAATAAAGATCAGATCCTATAATCCTTAAACTCCTTACAGTGAAAAACCCTTACAGATATGTAGTCTTTTTTTTCAAACCTTTTACTGTTGCCTTACCCCACAGCTGATTTTGACACCAAGTTTTTATAGTGAGTCATCTTTATTAAGGCTTTTTAGAACCTCAAATGTGTTTATAACCTCAGTAGTCTTAGAGCCTACATAGTGTTCATAGAAACAGTTATCTTTCTGCACTCCCTTCATCTATGAGCAAAATCACTGCTTAAATTGTGACATAATAAGTAACAAGGACAGCTGACATAAACAGGTTTGGAAAGAAAAACAGCTGACTCTTGGTGAGCCTAACTGTGGGAAGCAGAAGTCCATGTCACCCTTGAGTCAGTGCTACCCCACTTCATTGTTCCCGTCTCTGAATCGGGAAATTGGGAAGCCATTCTCTTTCAGCAAACACTGGCTGAGGGTCTACTGCCAGCCACTGCCCTGATACCAGGATTACTGCTGTGGGTACAATAAACAGAGTCCCTGCTCTTTTGGAGCATAAAGTCTGGAGTCAAGAGAGATATTAGAGAAATTATTAAAATACATTAGTCAGATGGAGGAAAGCAGTAGTCTCAAGGAATAGTTTACGGAGGTCATTGAGAGGCTTTTCTTCCTGTGACACAAATGCTTGGGCATTTAGCTTCAGATTCTATTTCTTGTGCAGGCTAATGTAACACCCTCAACTCTGATACCCTCCTCCCCGTTTTCTTACCTCTTATGCAAACTACTCTCTTGTTTGCAGCATAGTCTCAAAATTTAGGTAATTGTTTCTCATTTAAATAGTATAATTTATTAACATAGTCTTCCAGTCCTGACTATCCTAGTAACTGGT
Source organism: Miniopterus schreibersii (assembly GCF_964146895.1). NCBI lineage: Eukaryota > Metazoa > Chordata > Mammalia > Chiroptera > Miniopteridae > Miniopterus > Miniopterus schreibersii. The sequence continues at coordinate 64,783,395 of NC_138101.1, read as the reverse complement.
AGACTGAGTGAGTCCTCACGGTCAGATATTGAGTCAGATGTTAACGTGATGAGCTAAAAAAGTAGGGATCTCTAATTCTCTGAAGAGGCATTTGCTTGCCATTTGCTTTCTTATCTCCTTCCTAATTGTACTTTCTGAAAAGCTTCTGTAGTCCTTGATGGACTTTTGTGTTTCCCAGGCTTCCTCAGCTGTAGAGCTGCAGACCATCTCTTTGGCTGGTTTTTCTACAGCTTATTATCACTCCTTCTGTGCTGATTCTAATTATCTTTACTCTGAGGCTAACTTTATTTCTAAGCTCTGGTGTCATTTTGCTATAGTCTTGGTAATGATTAGGATTACATTAATAAGAGTTGACACTTATTGAACTCCATACTATCTTCTAGGTTCTAAGTGTTTTATATGTGTTATCTCATTCATACTCACAAGAACCCTCATCTCCATTTCACCCATGAGGAATTGAAACCATGTAGAGATTAAATTACCTAAGGTCACACTGCATGGTGGAGCCAGGATTTAAGCCAGTTTCCAGGTCTGTTCACTTAACAGCTATAGTATACCTCTATTATTTTAGAGAATACAACAAAATACAGTTTTTTAGTTTAAAAATTATTAGGCCCTGGCCAGTGTGGCTCAGTGGTTAGAGTGTCAGCCCATGCATGGAAGGGTCTCAGGTTGAATTCCTGGTAAAGAGCACATACCTGGGTTGCCGGTTTAATCCCTGGCCCAGGTCGAGGCGAGTGCAGGAGGCAAATAATGTGTTTCTCTCTCTCTCTCCCCCACCCTCCTGCCTTTCCACTTTCTCTAAAAATCAGTGGGAAAAATATCCTCGGGTTAGGATTAACAACAACAAAAAAACTTGCCCTGGCCTGTGTGGCTGAGTTGGTTGGGTATTGTCCCTGTGCACCGAGAGGTTGCTGGTTCGATTCCTAGTCGGGATACATGCCCAGGTTGTAGGCTTGGTCCCTGTTACAGAGCGTGCAGGGAGCAGCCAATCAATGTTATGTTCTCACATTAATGTTTCGTCTCCCTTCCTCTCTCTCTCAAAATCAATAAACTACTCTTTAAAAAAAATTATCAGGATATACATTTCTAGATATTAATTATATGTATCTAGACAATTTAAAGTAAAAAATCTTTATAGAATTTTACTCATTTTTCATTTTTATCACTACATGATTTGTAAAATATATTCAGAGTTCAATATTTATTTCCTTTGTCTTTAGTTAATAAATTACTTATCTCTTATTTCCTTAAAATGTGCTGTTGTTGAGTAAACTGCCTCCCCCTTCCTTTTTAACCTGTTTCCCCACTTAGTTCAGTTTAGCTTTACATTATTTATCACAGCAGTTCTCTTACATCAAAATTACCTGGGAAAACTGTTACAAAACTTAACTGCATTGCCCCCTTTTCTAGACCTAGTGAATTCGGATCTCTCAGCCTTTATATGTTTTAAAAGCTCCCTAGGAGCTTCTAATGAGCCTCTCTGTGTATGAACCATAAAATCCAAACTTTCTCCAAAAGAGCAAACAAGGCCTTCCAAGATTTGGCCCCTGTTTACTCTCATTTTCCATCACTTCTCGCCTCTAATTTCCTGTTCTAGCAACTGAGAACTGCTTGTCACTCCTCATAAACACCACGGTCTTGTTGATTCTAGGCCGTTACTCATGCTGTTTCCTTTACCGATTGTCTTCTCCTTTTGTGAACTAGCTAACATCCTCATTTTTTAAGACTTATTTTGGCTGCATCTTCTGTAGGAAACTTTCCCCTATAGTAGCCCCAATGCTAGCTAAGGTGCCAGTACACTCTGTATTGGCCCCCTGGGTATTTCTATCATTGCATTTACCACAGTGATTAACTACAGTAGTCCCCCCTTATCTGCCTTTTTGCAGTTTCAGTTATCTGCAGTCAACTGTGGTCTGAAATATAAATGGAAAATTAAAATTTAAAAAAAGTGTCAGTTTTCAGTGGACACTGTTCTTAGTAGCATGATGAAATCTCCCATTGTCGAGCTCCATCCAGCCCAGGTCATGAATTATCCCTTTGTCCGGTGTATCCACACTGTATGCACCTCTCCCATCAGTCACTTAGTCTCAGTTATCAGACTGGTTATCAGAAAGCGAGAGGCCTTATTCCCATACCTTTATTATTATTTTGGAGTATATGTTAGAGTATATTGTTATAATTGTCCTATTTTATTATTAGTTATTGTTAATTTCTTACTGCACTTAATTTATAGATTAAACTTTATCGTAGGTATGTATGTATAGGAAAAAACAGTATACATAGGGTTTTATAGTGCCCGTGGTTTCAGGCATCCACTGCGGGTCTTGGAGCATATCCCCTGCAGTAGGGGGGACCGCTGTACTTGGTTTATGGATTTGTGTCCTCTAGAAGTTCCTTGAAAGCAGATGAATAAAGCTGCCTTAATCATTTTGTTTCTCCCCTGACATGTAATAGCTACTTAATAAATACCTGTTGGGGTAAATTGTTGAATAATATTAAAGCCAACAAATATTTGTTGTATTTTTAATCCAGTAGTGACTTCTGTTTCCTGGAGTACTGCATTTATTAAATTCTTTAACTGTTATTTTATGTAATTATCTTTTTCATATGTTTTGTTATCTTTATTCTTTTCTTCCACTCTTTAATGTTTACTCTGAAAGCTATATATTCTTTTAACAGAAAGAATTTCATTATTTCTATTCTTACCTAAAATAACTTTAAACTCTAGTGTAGGAGAAATAGTTTTTTGCCATTTGGGTTTACTCTTCAATGCCTCCTACCCTCTCTTAGCCACAGTTTATTTCTCTATCTTATTTTTAAGAAATTTGAAATGTACTTTTTACCAGTTTATTTTATTTCACTTACACTTTATTGTAATACAAATTTTTCAAATTTTTATTGATTCTCAAATGCCCTTCTAATTCTTGTTGTAAAACTGCTTTAATTCAGCTATCATTTTTGTACTCATAAATTGTTTTGTATTGCAACTACTCTGCTGTCTCATGTGTTCTATACAGTACTGTCCAAATTATCTTTGAAAAATATACATGCGATTGTCATTTTTATTCTTAAAAGCTCCACGTGGTTCCCTTCGATTAAAGAATGTGACCCAGCTCTTGCCTACATGGAACAGGGTGTTTGACCCTCCTGGCCCAGCCCCGTGCTCTGTGCCCTCTCCCCTCATTGCCTTCCTCCGTGGACGCCTGTTCATTCTGCAGGAAGCAGTTTACACGTCACCTCTGCAAAGAATTTTTATTTTTTTCTGGACAGAATTAACTGCACTCTCACCTAGTCATATCACAGCTGCACATACCTCTGTGGAGAACTTGAGGCGGTTTATTATTTTTCTTTTTTATGCTGTAAATTGAGTTTGTACCTTAGCACTTAGTGACAGGACTTGACACATAGTAGGTATTTTATGCTTAGCTTACTGAATGAAAAAATGAAAAAATATATATCCAAGTTGTTTAGATCTTAAAATTTTTTCTTTTTACCTTTCCAGAGGAAGGTGTATTTGATCTCATACAGATGGCGCCAATTCTTTTAACTTTGTGTAGATTTACTTCAGTGTCATTTTTCTTCTACAAACTCTGGAGATTATAGTTCAAAATTATTGTCATTCTTCTTTCTCTCCCTCTCCTCCTTCCCTCCCTCTCTCTCTCCCCCCCCCTCTCCCCCTCTCTCCCTCTCTCTCTTCCTTTTTCTTGACTACTTTGCTGTAGAATGAAAAGCCTGGGCAAATCTATATCCTGGACACTCCCTTTGAGGATTCTCATGAGTTTGAGCCTTTGTCTGATTTGAGATTATCTTGGAAAAAAAATAAATTCTCTTTATTAAAGTTCTATATTGCTGGCTGTAAATTTCATCTCTTATGTGTCTGTTCATTATTTGCAGGTAATTTTCTATTTCTGTTCCTTTTTATTTAATCAATTATTTCTGTACTATTATCTATTAATATACCTATTTATTTTTTTAAATGCAACTTGGGTTTGTTGTACCCAGCATTCTTGATATTGGTCATCTATTGCTCTAATGTCATGTCTTTGTATTTTGGTGAGCAAGGTTGTATATGGGCTATGTAATGTTTATAAATTTAAACAAAATATTTAGTATCTTATAAAAAGGAAAACAGCACATCCTTTTTAGTCATATATAATCTCATTTGTAGTAGACACCATCAGCTTAGTCATCTTTCCTTTAAATGATTTTTCTGCGTCTCCTCTTGTATGCCATGGTCAAGTTTGAAAGGTAAAATGAACCCTAAATATTGTAAGCTCCATGGGAGCTCTGTGGTTCAACATTGTATCCCCAGCATCTAGAGATGGTTTAGTTTGAATGTTAAAAACATTGTATATAGCGTATTTACTGTACACAGTGCTTTCTTCGGAGGACTGACTAGCACTTAAGAGTATGCAGTGCCTAATTTTTTGCCTTGTTCTTTTTAAATTTAGTTTTGACTTTCTTTAGGGAAATATTTGACTTATAAAGCTTTACCTTTTTCAATTTTTTATTTTTTTAATTTCAGAGAGAGGAAGAGAGAGAGAGAGAGAGAGAGAGAAACATCAATGGTGAGAGAGTCATTGATCGACTGCCTCCTGCACACCCCCTACTGGGGATCAAGCCCGCAACCCGGGCATGTGCCTTGACCGGGAATTGAACTGCAATCTCCTGGTTCATAGGTCGACTCTCAGCCACTGAGCCACGCTGGCTGGGCAACCTTTTTCAATTTTTAGTTAAACATGGGATGTAGAGAAGAGAATAAAAAATAGTTTAGTCTTAAAGATGATAATGTCAACTTTCATCAATTTTATTCATGTCAAGAATGAAAATAAATCCCATATCTTGAGTCTGGATAGAAAGTAAACTGACCAGTTACTATACTTGTTATATGTCCAATGTCTGATTTTAGACAGATGTAGTTAAAAAGATAAGTAAATAAATGGGTCTTATCATATATATCCTGACATATTTCACAAACCATTTCAAAGATAAATTTGATAATGTATATCCTGTAGGTAGATCCACTTGAGGGCAAGTGTGTGTGTGTGTCTGTGTGAGAGAGACAGAGAGTGTGAGAGAGAGAAAGAAAGAGAGAGAGAGATTTATTATGCATCTCCTTTGGGAATCTGCTAATCACTTTTCCCTTCTATTTTAAAAATTAAATGGGCTTTAACTCTCCTTACCACCACTTTCTGTATCCACTTTAATCTGATTTCTCTAATGAAATTTATATTTGAGAGGAAATGCCTTTGCTTTCAAGTAGGAGGTAGGAAATAGGTAATGGTGGTCTGCTTGTGTAGATAGCATGCTGTTCCTCATTGTGTGCAGATTCTTTTGATTTTATAGAGCCTTTCTTTATTGATCATGGATGCCTCACCAAACTTCCTTACCCGTAAGAAACTGAGTTTTCGTATTCATACGGTTTTCTCACCACTGTTAGCTTAATTTACCATACCTACCTGAGAAAGGGATTCCACAATATCTTTCAGTAGCCAATTACAGTGTTTATCGCCTCGTTTAGAGGAAAATTCTTTCTAATAGCTGTCATTCGGTGGGTCAAATTTATTTTTTCTTTCCTTCAGGACAGGTGACGTGTAGTTTTAGCTTAGCCTTTTACATATAATGGGATATTATTTAGATACCTATTCTATTATTTTTATTTTGAATTCTGGAGCGTGCGGTGCTGTGGAGCACTTTTACTTATAACCTTAACTGAAAGAATATACAAGAATCTCAGTTGTCCTAATTTCTAATCATTCAGGTTCTTTTCACCAGCTAGAATCATACTGTCCATGTGGGGCATTTGGAGTTAGTTTTCTTTTTGGTAATTGCTCCTTTGTTGTCCTGTGTAATACTAACATTTTCTTTTCATTTGCAGCACAAACGTGCAGATCTGCGATAGTCCTTTCCGTTGTACTCAAGAGGAGGCAAAGTCGTTAGTTGCACTGGTAAGGGGCGATGTCCTTTCATCTTATAAACGCCTTAAGGAAGTCTAGCAGGTTTTCTGAAAAGTCTAGCAATGACATGTATCAAGTCTTTTGGGAAGCATAAAGTTAAAAAATAACCTTAAAATCTATTTTTTTAATCCAGGGAATTTAAATTCAGGGGATAATTCAACCTTTTAGTTGAATTATTTATGTATGCATTTATTTTGAAATCGTATATTATTTTTAGTGTTTCATTTACTTATATATCCCATGCTTTATCTCTAAAAGGCAGTTAAACATATGCACACAGTACAATAGAGTTTCTTTAAGTAGATGAATCAGAACATGAGCAGGACGTCAAGACAGAGTTAGGGGAAGGTCATTTTCTGGGACGTGTGTCATCTGACTCCTACTTAGGGTGGCATGGTTTTAGCTCTGGGATTCCTGGTGGTCAGAGATGGAAACTTCCTCAGTTAAAACTGTTAAAGTGACCGTGAGTAAAAACAGAACCTTTTAGTTGAATTATTAAGTTCTCTTTTCTAAAGTACATTAACCATTTGATTAATTTCATACTATGCTATTTTTGTTGACATCACCAGTTTATTATTGTTTATATGCATTTGCTCTCCTCTGTAAGGTTCTGTTCTCATGAGTTATCCACCATTCAGTGGCTAAAGTGCAGCTGGCTGCTGGTGCAGGTGCATTTTGGCTCAAGAAAAATGAAATAAATCAGGCTCCCTTTTTTCCATTTAGTTTGACTATCTCACAAGCTTTCCATTTCATCGCTAAGAAGATATCCTTGGATTTTTACATGTCCTAGTGATTTTGCTGCCTGGAACCAACTGAATCTATTAGTAAATTAGTACTTAATTTGGATATCACTAAATAAGAAAATTCATATTGAGATAATCAAGTAATATTGCTATGTTAAGTGTTTTTAGGAATGATCTTAGGCTAGAAATACCATTTATAAATTAAATTTTTTAAAAAAATAACGAAGTAGGAAGTAGGAAGCTAGTGAATTTATATGTTTACTTCAGGATCAACAAACATGTTCGCTTATTATGGCTGCTTAGAATTTTTTTCTCCACTAATTCATCAGCTGTTTAATTAGTACCTGCTATATGTGGTGAGATTCTAGGTGTTGGGATGCAGTATTAAGGAAAAGATATAAAAACCTCTGCCCTTATATAGCAACATTGTAGTTGGGGAGATGGATAATTATTAGGTACACAAGTAAAATGCATAGTGTCTTGGAAGGTGATAAATGCTATGATGAAAATTGAGCAGGGAAGGGGGGATAAAGTGCCAGGAGTGGGATGAGAGTTGCAGATATTAAAAGAGCAATTAAGTAATTTCTAGTAAAGTTGAAGACACCTTACAACCCACTAAGAAATTACCCTTCTAGATTCTATAGAGTTTTAATGTATGTGTTTATATGATCAGACATAGAAACATTAGAAACTGAATTAATGTCTGTTGATTAAAAAAACTGAATAACTAAACTGCAGTATAGTTATACAGTGTAGTACTTTCGATATGTGAATTAGAACTACATGACAATCCATAGATAAAACCAGGGTGAAAAATGTGTTTGCAGTAGTATATAGTATGTATTGTTTTAGTAAATTTTAAAACACCCAAAGCAGTAGTACCATATATTTTTAATGAATACAAAGAGATATGGTGTTCACATTTCAGAAACAAACAAGAGCAATAAACAATAGTGTCAGCACAGTGGTCAGGAGACGTTACTTCTGAGAAGGAAGGGGGGAGTAAGATCTTAATTTTGATGAGTAGCTAGCAAAAGAGACTTCAGTTGTAAAACTTCTGAAATAACAGTGTTAACTCTTCTAAAAATCTAGGGAGTAGTCTCAGCATTTTCTGCATGTTTGAAATATTTTATAATTTAAAAAATCTGTATTCCCAGAAAATCAATAGAGAAAATTAATGAAACTAAAAGCTAGTTCTTTAAGAAGACCAATAAAATTGATAAACCTTTATCCAGAGAGATCGGGAAAGAAGAGAGAAGGCAAGTCTTCAAGGTTAGGAATGAAATAACTGACATCACTGCTGATTCTACAGATATTGTGAGAACTGGGAAATACTGTAGAAAACTTGATACCAATAAACTTGACAACTCAGATAAAATGGACACATTGCTTGAAATACATAAACTGCAAAGCTTGCTGAAGAAGAAATAGGCATAAACAAATTAAATTTGTACTTCAGAACCTTTCCATAAACACAAATCTAGGCCTAGTTGGCTCCCACTACTTTTATTCAGCATTTTATTGAAGGTTCTAGCCAGTGTAATAAGGTATTAAAAAGAAGGAAGAGGCATCCAGGTTGTAAGAAAGGACAGCATGAGGCCTTTGTAGAATATCCAACAAAATCTACCTAAAAGCTACTAAAGTAAGTGATTCTAGTAAGGTTGCAGGATACAAGATCAATACAACAAATGTATTTTTATACACTAACAGCAAACAATGGGAAACTAAAAATAAATACATTATTTATAATGGCATCAAAAATATGAAATGCTTAGGGATACATTTGGAAAAAAAATATGTGAAGAATCTGTACCCTGAAAACAGTAAAACATTGCCAACAGAAATCAGAGAACTAAATAAAATGTTCATGGGTTGGAAGACACAATGTTGTTTGGTCAGTTCTCCTCAACTTGATCTATCGATTCAATGCAGTGCAATCTAATTCTGATGCACTTTTGAATAGAAATTAACAAACTGATATGTAAATGCTTACGGTTTTACAATAGATACAACAACTTTGTAAAGAATGAAGTTGGAATAGTAACTACTACTGATTTCAACACATTGTATAAAACTACAATAAGAGTGCAGTAATGGTGTAAAACCAAACAAAGAGATCAATGAAAAGAAATCCAGAAGTAGACCTACATACAAATGGACAGCTGAGTTTCAAAATGATAATCTATTCAACAAATAGTACTTAAACAACTGGTTTTTCCATGTGGGGAAAAAACACTTCATTTCGTGCCTTGCACTGTATATGATAATCACCTAAAGTGCATCCTCAACCAAAGTTTAAAACATAAAATTAGAAGCCTGTTTTGACCTTTGCTTAGTTAGGCAGGATTTCATGCCACTAAAAGCACAATCTTATTTTTTAAAATTATAAATTGGACATCATCAAAATTAAAAATTTCTGTTCTGTGAAAGACACTCAAGAGAATAGAAAGAAGCCACATGCTGGAAGAAAATATTTGCAAATCATGTACCTGATAAAGTGAGTTATATCCAGAATATATAAAGAGCTCTCACAATTGAGTAAGAAAACAAAACATCCCTCCCCCCAAATGCAAAATATTCAAATGAAGAGATACCGAAAACACACTAAGTGACCATCAGCTTTACTAGTCATTTGGGAAATGCAAATTGAAAACTACAATGACATACCTGTACACTTTTAAAAATAGCTAAAAATTTAGAGATTGGCCATACTAATTGTTGTCAAGATTGTGGAGGAACTGGTACTCCCATACCCCACTGGTTGGAATGGAAAATGGCACAACCTCTTAGGAAAACAATTTGGCATTTTCTTAAATTAAACATATACATATCAGATGATCCAGCCACTCCACTCTTAGATACTTACCCAAGAGAAAGGGAAGTATATGTCCATACAATGACTTGTACACAAATGTATATAATAACTTTATTTGTAATAGACAAAAATTGGGGACAACCCAAATGTCCGTCAACAGATGAATGGATAAACAGAGAATGGTATATTCGTACAAGGGACTACTACTCAGCAGTAAAAAGAAATGAATTATTGGTACATGCTACAACGTGGCCAAATTTTTTTAAAAATTATGTTGAGTGGAAAAAAGACGTACATATTATATCATACCATGTGCTATGTAAAATTTTGGGATGTGCAAATACGTTTCCTGACATAAAACAGATGGTTGGTTAGAGGGTTTGGGAGGGATCCAGGAAGGAGGGATTAACAGTTGTTTTCACAGGGCCTTAGGAAACTTGGGAGTATGTTTATTATCTTGATCATGATAATGGTTTTACAAGTGTATATATGTCAAAAGTTATGTGCAGTTTATTTCATGTCAGCGTTAGTCCTTTATTGGAAGCAAAAAAAAAAGCTTTGTTCTGGAGTCAGACTCTAGGTTCAGATCCCAGCTCTCTCATTCTTAATTTATTTAACTTATTTATGCTTCGGTTTTCTTATTTATAAAATGGAAATAAAACTAATGTCTTCCTTATAGGGCTGTTGTGGAGAATTGAATGAGATAATCCAGGTAAAATGTACAGTAGCTAGAAAGTATTCAGTAGATGTTGGGGTTTATTGGCACTTCTGTCATTAGTGCTGTTGAGTTAAATGGACCACAAAGAAGCCCCTTCTGTCCCTACCCTTTTTTAATTCTTCAGTGATGAGGTTGTCACACCTTTAGGAGATGGCCCGGTCCATTGTCGGATAGTGAAAAAGTCAACCTCATTTAAATTATTCTATGAGAATTAGCCCTATTTTCAAAACTAAACAGGAAGAAGGGGAGGGAGAAATAAAATAAATTAGTTTCCACAACATAATAATTTATTATAATTCTTAACCACTTTCCCCATCTGGGAATATTTTCCTCAAAAGTCTCCCACGTGCTATTGTTTAAGCACTTTCCTTATATTCTGCCCTCTGAGGAACTGGAAAACCTCTAAGCATCCTGTGAAGTTGGGGAAGGTTTAAATTAGGTAATTTGTAAGGTTCTCTACTATTTAGTGACTTGTCATTTTACAAAAGAAAGGTTGAATTTTGTGAGGTTCCACACACAAACTCGGTGCATGTAGGACTGAGAGGAAGGACCACATTCATTGCTAAGGAAATTCCCAGACCTGCCTCTGACCCTACTCAGCATGGCAGCCTCAGGGATTTAAAAACTGTAGACTCTGGGGTCAGGCCAAGGAGAATAAGTTACCAAAGTCCTGCTCAGTTGCAGGGACCCAGTCCCATGAGACCGAGAACCTGGAGCTCACCCTAGTGATAGGAAACTCTCCCGCAGGTTAAAATGTCTACAGGTGGGAAGGCAGGATGCCTCCCAGAGCACCCGGCAGCCTCCGCCTGGCTTTGTTCCTTTGTTCTTCTCAAGCTGCATCTGCACTGAAAGCAGCCTCAGCCCCCCCCCCCAGGCAGACAGAGCCCAGCGATGACGGTGATGATGGTTCCCAGGTGCGCAGTGAGCAGCGCTTTGAAGGAAAAGAGTAAGGAGGAAATTTCAACTTTAATGAAAAACGTATTATTCTGATTGCATTTGGTAGATCTTATTTTTTCATTAATAAGATCTGGAGTAAATCTGAGCCTTGGATGGCCGTTTTATATTTGATGTCAGGATTCCTAGCTGAGGTGTAAAGAGCAGTGCACTCGGGAGGCCGGGCAGTTGATGTCGGTGTGCAGTGTGGCCACCTATTTCATCCCTAAACTTGACCCGCAGTCTCACAAGTACACATCAGTGTTTACATAGAGACTCAAAGATGAATCCGTATGAAGGACTTTAGGTGAGTCCATCCACATAAGCCTCTCATGTGAGTCTGAGGCATTGTTATCGTTTAAGAAAAAGAGCACTTTAAAAAGTTCACACCAGAGCCATACTTCATTTTCCCTAGGCCCACAACAAAGATCAATAAAGCAGCTAGCTTAGAGGTGCACGCTTACGGGTTCTGTGCTCTAGTAGGAAAAGACCAACTAATGAATGTTAAAAAATAATTTCAGATGCAAAAAGTGATGACCAGAAGAGCAGTGTTACAGTTCATTGTAGTTGTTGGATAGGACTGCTAACAGCATGCTCCTCAAATGGTTTTCCTGGGGGCATGTACTTGATCTCTACTGAAAGCTATTGACCTGACAGTAACGGGTTCCTTGCACATCCCAGAAAGCGACGACAATCCTTGGATTCCGGTTATTGAAATCAAGCCAACTCAGAACTAAGCTCTGAAGTCAGTCTGGCTGGGACACCCTTTTATCACCAGGGTTACTTGGATTCCTTGGAGTGCCTGGCAAGAGACTCTTCCTCTGTGGGCACTCACTCCATCAAAGCTACATCTGCATCAAAGAGGGCTGTTTCCCTTTAGAGCAGAACCGCTCTGTCGATGCAGTTTTCTAATGATGTCACATTACGATATTTATGCCATACAGATGTGTTTTATTTGTGACTAAGCGTGAGCATTTTTATGGCAGTTCATTATGTAAAATTTTGTAATGTCTTTTCTTGACAAATCAAGATCTGATTCTAATGAACTTATGTCTCCTTCCTCTCCCTTTTGCTTCTTAAAAGCTTCACTGTGCATTACCACCCAAAGATCGACAGAAGAATTGAAAATAAAATCAATAGCTACTAGACAGTTATTTCTTGAATAAGCAGATTAAACTTACATAACCTTAAAATACTTTCACACTTTGTTTATGGATAACTATGAAAATGCTTGTAGGAAGCTGGTGGGGTTGTTTCAAGGGGAGACACTAAGTACAGAGCAGTTGTATTAACAATTTGTATTAATTTAAAATACAGCTCGTGTCTGGGTAGGGACCAAGGCCAGAATAAGCTTTCTTTGGTTGATGAAAGAAAGAAGGATACTTTGGTAATGAGAACACTAGATTTGTTTGAAAGAAATTAAAGATATGATTAGTGTTTTGGGATTCTTGGAATATATTCCTGGAAGTGGGGTCAAATGGCAGTTTTATTTTTAATTTTTTGAGCAAACTCCACACTTTTTCATAGGTTGCATTCCCACCAGCAGTGTACTAGGGTTCCCCTTTCTCCACACCCTCGCCAGCACTTGTTGTTTGTTGATTTGTTGATGGAGCCATTCTGACAGGTGTGAGGTGATACCTCATTGTGGTCTGAATTTGCATCTCTCTGATGATTAGTGACATTGAGCGTTTTTTCATATGTCCCTTGGCCATCTGTATGTCTTCTTTGGAGAAGTGTCTATTCAGGTCCTCTGCCCATTTTTTAATTGGGCTGTTTGTCTTCCTTTTGTACTTTATATATTTTGACAACCCCTTATCAGATGTATCCTTGGCAAATATGTTCTCCCATACAGTGGACTCCCTTTTCATTTTGATGCTGGTTTCTTTCGCTGTGCAGAAGCTTTTTAGAATCTATGTACCCCTGTGTTCATAGCAGCATTATTCATAATAGCTAAGACCTGGAAACAGCCTAAGTGCCCATCAGTAGATGAATGGGTAAAAAAATTGTGGTACATTTACACAGTGGAATCCTATGCAGCTATAAAGAAGGATCTATTGCCCTTTGAGATAGCATGGAGCAACCTGGAGAGTATTATGCTAAGCAAAATAAGCCAGTTAGAGAAAAACAAGTATCACGTGATCTCACTCACATGTGGAATCTAATGAACAAAATAAACTGATATATAAAATACAAGCAGAGGCGTGGAAATATGGAACAGATGAAGAATCTCAGAGGGAAGTGGGGGTGGGGAAGGTGGGGAAGAGATTAACCAAAGAACTCCTTTGCATATATGCATTGCCCTGGATCACAGGGTGGTGAAGAAGGCCTGGGACAGGGGAAACCAGGTGGTGGGGGGCACAGGGGGCCAGGGACATCTGTAATACTCTCAGCAATAAAGATAAAAAAAAGAAATTAAAGATATGAATGTTCGTGAGAAGTATTTTTAGGGTGGAAAAAGGGGAGGAGATAGCATTTTTGGAATGAGGGTATAAAATAATACTATTTCGTGGAGAATTTATCTTAGATGAGTAGAGGGTGCCCACATTCTTTCCCTTTTGAGAACTATAAGTAATGAAAATCCTTTGTTTCATACAAGGAAAATATAACAGTGGTGATCCTGAGGGTGAGAGTTGGGATTAGGGCACTTTGTGATGCTGTTTCGTGCATTTCTGTGTTCTTCCAGTTTCTATAAGCAAGTGTTATGTTTGTTATTATCTTTAAAAGTCAGGAAGTCACTGGTAGTTAAGTAGCTGATGTGTATTATAAACTCAGGGTTTTAAATATAAATGCTGGTCTCTCTTTTGGCATATGTTAATATGGAAAAAATGTATAAGAAATAAATTACTTCCACACTTTAATAGTTTACTATCTCTGAGTGTTAGACTTAACTATGATGTTTGTTTCCTTTCATATAAGGCTTTGTGCATTCTGAGTATATTTTACCAACCAAGAAATACATCTTCAGAATGAAAAAAATTAAAATAATCTGGAAAGTATTTTTTAAATAAAGTTTAACAATAAATGTCTTAGCTAGAGTAGTTTGTTCATTTCTTTTCTGTAACACTTTTTAGGTTAATGAGAAGCTGCTCAGTTATTCTGTTTTATATGCCATAAATTTTCTTCCTCTGAAATGTTTGGCAGCTCCAGCAAGAAGCAGCTGCTGATTTTAAACGGGAAATCTAAACAGCGAACTTTCTAACAAACTTTGTAATACATGTCCTGCACAATTTAAAGAGCATAGCAATTTCAAAGAACAGGCAAGTTACTCTCTTTTATAGTTTAGAAAACCAAAGTCATTGAATCCCAAAGGCCTAATCTCAGTGGGTATAATTTCATGTTGTGTTACTTTGACACCCAGAGTTACTTAAGTTCTACCATCCTCAAAACCAGCCATGCTTAAGCATTTTCTCTGTGCTAGGAAACGGAATAGAACTTTTCTGGTTTTTTGAAATCCTTGGAAAATGTCAAGGATGTTTTCCATAAGGTTTGTACAGAGGTCTTTATTTACATTGTCACATCACCCTTTTCTATGACAGAAAAGAAAACAAAGCCTATTTGATTAGCATTTTTAAAAAGTTGAAGGAAAAATAACTTTTAACTGTTTATAATTTGAGCGGCATGTATTAAGGTTCTCCAGAGAAACAATCAATAGGATGTGTGTGTAGGGGGCGGGAGACAGAGAGAGAGATAGTGGAGGCTTGGCGAGTGGGCTGGCAGGCTGGAAACCCAGAGCCAATGGTGCAGATGAAGTCCAAAGGCATTTTGCTGCAGTTTTATTTTGCTTGGGGAAGCGTATCTTTTTGTTCTATGTAGGCCCTCAACTGATTGGATGAGGCCCACTCATCCAGTGGAGGGCAATCTGCGTTACCCAGAGTTCACCAATTTAAATGTTTGTGTCAGCCAAAAACACACTCAAAGGTGACACATTCACTATTATAGGGAATATTTTAATATTGCCGAAATTTAAATGTTTTTTTCCTGCTGAGTTGTTTTTATTCAGTACTGCCCTTAAACCTTGAGGGTCCTGCTTTGAGTCCTGCTTTTTAGAGGATCCTGCTTTGGCTCTCATTCAATCATGTCTCTCCCCACAGGGTAAGACCAGGTGACCAAAGTTGTACCCTCACTTGGAGCCCAAGTTTCCCATTCTAGACCATCTTCTGGCCACTCAGGACCCTGGAATTCTTTGCCCAGACAGCTGCAGGCCCGTTTCCAGGTCCTTCATGGGCATCTGCCCAAATTCACGCTCATTACTATGTGGACTGCGTGCTCACTGTTACTTGTGCAGGGCCTGGGGGTGGCCATTTGCAGGGAGGGGCTGCATAGATGTGTGGGCTGGAATTTCCACCTTTGTGCAGGTGACGCCTCCCAGTGCAGAAAGGAGCCTGGGATAGGAGGAGCCGTTGGACAGGATAAGGGCCCTGTGCCATCTTTACTCTGCCATCCTCAGGCAGTCTTTGAGGCATCCAGAATGCTTAAGGAGAGCTTCCAAGTCATTACAAAGGTATATTTACAGGATAGTGGGATGAAACATACTTTATATTCTAGTCATCACTTTGTTAGCTTGATTTTAACTTTTAAATATTCAAATATATGGGTGTGGTCTTTCATTTCTACCTTTGCCCCAGACCTAAGGTGTCAAAGGCAGAACTTCCCTATTGAGGATGAGCAAATTCAGAGAATTAGAAGTTAATTATTAAGTTTGAAATCTGAAAAGTGTGTTACAAAGTCAGGTAGAGGCTATTGCTGGGGAGATGAGCTTATGATTGGGGAAGAGCCTGTCATATTTCATTTCTTGAGTTTGGTGGTGATTATGTAGATGTTTATTCTAAGTCCTCTTGGGCTTTGTGCATTTCTGTGTATGGAAAATGGATCTTCCAATAAAATGTTTTTAAAAATATACTTTCAAAAATGTATTCTTAGAAAAAATTTATACCTCAAGGAAACTCTTCTTTTAAACTCGTTCACCACAGATTGTATTACATTTTCTCTAAGAATCTTGGCCCAGTCATCAAAATAAACAAAATGATCTTAAAACTTCTACAAAGCAGTTAAATAAATTATATACACGGTGTCCCAAAAAATGTATACACACTTTGAATGATTATAAAGTCAGTGTTTATTAACTTACAGTTCATTTTCAAAATATAAAAGAATGAATACAGAAATGAATAATTTTTTTTTGTCAATGCCTATTTTCAAACTGATGACCCTTCTGGTTCAGGCACTGCTGACAATGAAGCAGTACACTCACACACATCAAGAATCATTTTGTTTGGTATTTGTATGCCCTCAATTCGCTGACTATTGCCAGTTTTGTACCATAAACTTTATCTTTTATGTATCCCCATTAAAAAAAGTCTAATGGCACTTTAGGATAAATTGTCTTTGTTCAAAGCTTAGTCTGGCTTCACCCATTATTTCAAATCACTTAAACCTGAAAAGGGTGAAAATTAAGTGAGTTATCATCTGTTAAAGTGTGTATACATTTTGGAGTAACACCCTGTAGTTTGTATGTGTGTCTCTGTGTGTGTACACGCATAGGCATGCACATACTTATGAATGTGTGTGTGTGATTTTTGTTCTCAGGACCTCAGCCAAAGAAGCAGCTGAAAGAAAACCTCTCTCATTCTCACAAGTTCCCATGGGTTAATGAGAGAAGATATTTTCAAACATGCTGTTTTTATTTGACTCTAAGTCTGTGGTTTGTTTATCTGAAAGAATGAGCAATGATAATAAAGGCAAAAGGAATATTTATTTTTTTCAGGTTAGAGAACCATTGTGTGTGAACTTGGTTCTATAAATTTATGAAAAAAACTTTGGATACAGTTTCTACACCTAAAAATTCATTGTAATGGGGACTCTCTGTTCTTACCTTTCAGATTCCATCATCAGTAAGTAAAGAAAACAATGAAGAAGGTATGGTATGTTTGGGTTCTTGAGACGCTAGATGTGGAAATTTATTAATTTCCAATTAGTAGAAACCAAAAAAGTACAATAGATTAATTTAAAAATTATATAAACTAAGGAAAATACTTTTTTAAATAGTCATTAAAATTTCAGAAAATGAGAAAGAGTACATTTATTACTCTTAGACAAGAAAACAGTTGATTATTTAGTGACTTTTTTTGGTGAAGTAGAGAGATTCCAGCTAGTGCTGATAAACTTTAAAAGACTCGAAATATCTGACTTGAGAGATTGTCTTTATTATCTTTCATCATTTAAATTATTTTAACTGAAGATCTTAAAAATCAAAATGTGTAGTGCAATTAAAAATGCCATATTTTTTATTATCGTTATATTTGAAGCTGTTTTGAGAAACAAGTAAAAGTGTTCTGTGGTAAAAATTTCAGAATACAAACATATGCAGGTATCATTTGTCTTTCAATATTTGGCAAGCCCTTTGGCCTTTTGCTTTAATATAAAACATTAGAAGAATATTGAGCTTGCAGATTTGGGGGGGGAACCCAAGAACTATTTACTGTGAGTCCAGTTCTGGGATGTTTAGAAAGGAGCGAATCCATAGACATGATTTCATGGGGAAGCAAGCTCCATTCCTTATATGGGAAGCTAACCCACTGTTTCTTTGTAATACTATCCCATTTTGGATGTTTGACAGGAAGTCAAATTTTACAGTGCAAGGTTCTTTTAGACTTTTTGTGCTGCAGCTAGAAAACTTCTGTGTATTCAGTGGAGACTAAAATGACCCAGAAAGAAGTAGGAAATAAAGTGGGAAGGCTCTAGAGTTGTTAATGTAGTTTTATATAAGACTTGATCTCCATGAGAGAACTGAAGACAAGAGGTTAAATCGAGAAATGTGTCATGCTGAGCTCCCCAGTTGTTTCTGTCTGCCTACATGCTTCCTAAAGGTCTAAATTAAATCTGTCTTATTCTTCCTCCCTCCCTTCCTCGTCACCCCTTCCCTCACTCCCTTCTTCTTCCATTTTAGACGCAGAGCAAGTGTGGCACTTCCTTGGCAAGTGATGGGGACATGTGAAGTTCAGCCTTCAAGATTCCGTCTCTGAGGGCTTCCAGATTCTGTCTCCTGAGTGCCAGAGCAAGGCAGATCCATGAGAATTCGCTGACTTTCTGTTGAAACTTCATTTTTTTTCCTTGAAACTTTCTGAGATATACACTATGTAAATAAACACTGGTTTTGAATTAGTCTCCTCCAGATATTTATTGATAAAAAGATTTCATTTAATTTTCTAGCAGAAATTTAGAGGCATTGAGTTTTGACCATTTTAAATTTCAATGCCTGAAGAAGCCCAGAGATTTTATTGGCATTTATTTCTATAAATGCTCATGTAAAAATTACAAATTTAGTACGTTAAGATTTCTATAGATATTATTGTTTTCATTTTCATACCTTAATATCTCTTTTTCAAGCCCATTGCAGGTGGAGACTTCATTTAGCCAGCCTCTGTCCACTTATTAGTCCTGTGTAACTGTGTTTACATTTTAAGGCTCATTCCCATAATTTACTGTTTTATTGGTCCTAAACTCTTTTTGAATCTCACCCATTTTCCTTAGTTTCAGTTCTCATCTCTATGGTGATGACTCCCAAAGCTAAATAAGAAGCCAGTGTCTCTCTCCTGGGGTCTGCCTATTGGACATCGCTATAAACGCCTTTGACCCCTCTGCTTCAGAACTGACCTCATATTAATCCCTTTGTTCTTTTTAATTCCTTTGTTCTTTTTAAAAAAAATATGTCTTTATTGATTTCAGAGGAAAGGAGAGAGAGAGAGAAACATCAATGATGAGAGAGTCATTGATCAGCTGCCTCCTGCACGCCCCCGACTGGGGATCGAGCCCACAACCCAGGCATGGGCCCTGACCGGGAATCGAACCCCGATCGCCTGGATCCTAGGTCGATGCTCAACCGCTGAGCCACGCCCAGCCAGGCTACTTTGTTCTTGGAACAATGGAATTAACATTCTTTTAGTTCCCCACTCAAACCCTTAATATAATATTGAACCTCTCTTCTGTCTTTACTCATGAACATCATCTAAATGTTTGTCATCTCCATTCCTTCACACTCCTTCTTTGCTGATTGTCCCCCTTATTTCGCGGGGACTGTTATAACAGCCTCTTCATGCCTTTCTGATCCGGCCCCTCTGCCTCGTTCCCAGTTGTTCTAACTCAATTTCATACTCTCTGCCTCCTAACTAAGTCCTGCCTCTGGCTTTTCTCCCTCCAGACATACCATCTTCCACATTTCCTGAACGGTGGTTTGCCTAAAGCTTGTCTCATATTGTTCTCAGGATGTCTTCAGTGACTTTTCATATTCTTGAGGAAGAACCCATATTGACTTCCTCAGGAGCCCCATCCTCCAGCCTTGCCATTCTGCTCCTCTTCACACACCTTGTACACTCACTCCCCAGTACTGTGCTCTCCTCTTGCCAATTCTGTTCATATAGTTTTCTTCCCTTTTTGTTCTATTATCGTCATCAATGCATGATATTTACATAATATGCTTTGTGGTTTACAGAGCACTATTATGATAATAGCATTTCTTGAGCATCTGTTCTACATTAGGCACTGCTGTAGATGTCTGTGCAAATACCATATGCCCCGCTTCATATTAGGGCTCTGAGAAATTCTGTAATTTGCCCAAGTTTGAGAGCCAGAATTAGAACTCATGACTATGTGGCTCTAAACCCATTGGTCCTTCCACTTCCATATGTGTGCTGCTTTCCCATACAGCTCCTTTTGATGTAGGCAAAGCTCAGAGCTTGCCTGCCTGTTTTACAGAAGAGAAGACAGGCACAGGGGGTGTGATTAGCCCAAGTGAAGCAGCAAGGTCCACCTGAAATGTCTGGGAATGTGGGAACCTCTTTGAGGGACATCAAAGAATGTAAGGAGAGAATTTATTGGTTTTAATTTTATTGATATATTGATATGTTCATCATTTTTATGGTGAAAATAGAACTTACAGAAAGACAGAAAATGACGAACAACTGTTATTTCAAAAGTTGTAAACAAGCTGAATTACCAAAGGTTATATTAGTGGGCTTGTGGCATGTGGCGTATTAGTGTCCTGAAAGTTGGAAGAGAGAAGCCGTGTCTGGTGGGCCTCTTCATATCAGGTGCAACGATGCATCTGTTAGTCATATCCCAAATCCTGGTGCACCTGAGAGGAAAGCTGTCGATGCTTCCTCTTTATTCAGAACACAATACATAGGGCTCTTTCCCCCCGTTTAAGTGCCTGGTTGCAAAGGATTGAATCACAGAAATAGTAGGGGGGTTTGATTATATCAGGCTACATCTCATAATTTTAATTGGCCAACCCTTTGTTTAGACATGCTTTCTCAAGGCTATTTTAAAATGCATTTATTCAACAATTACTTATTGACTGTCTATATATACACTAAGTCCTCACTTAATGTTGTCAGTAGGTTCTGCAATGATGTATAACAAAATCAGTGTTACTGTAGGCTAATTGATAGAAATTAGTTCCTTCATCGTCTCATCAGTGTTAAAACAAAACAATGCTGAACAAAACATTCATTGAAGTCCTGCTGTATCAGATACCATTCCAAGTTTTTAGGATACATCTCTGCAATACAAACATCCCTGCCGGTGTGGACCTTGCATTTGTGTGGGGAAAACAGATCATAAACATAATAACTAGCTTACATAGTATGTAGAAGAGAGAGAACGGATAAGGGGGGTCAGCAATCCAGCCTGTGTTCGGGGGTAGGAGTATGAGTTGCAATTTTAAACTGAGTAGGTCAGAGCGGGCCTCGTTGGGAAGATGACAGCCCAGCAAAGGTTGAAGAGAAGCTGGAGCGGGCCCACGTGGGTCTGCGGAAGAGAACCGAGGCAGAGGAAACTCCAAGAACGAAGGCCCTAAGGCCGAAGTGTGACCCACTTGTTAGAGGAAAAGTAAGGAGGCCCTGTGGCTGGAAGGGAAGGAGTGGGAGAGGAGTGACAGATGGGATCCCAGAGGTGGCAAGGAGATCACATAGGGCCTTGTGGGCCAACATAAGGACTTGGCCTTTTACCCTGATAAAATGAGCCATTGGAGGGTCCTGAGCAGAAAAGTGTGGGTCACTCCAACTGCCATGTTGAAAACATACTGGGCCGGGGTGGGGGAACCTTTAGGGGAAGGATGGAAACAAGTGCACTGAGGAGGTTTCTACAGTAATCTAATAAATTTGCTGTTTTTCCTTGGAGATCATTTTCTTATTATAAATTCCCTAAGGTGGAGTCAAAGAGTAAGAACATTGTATGGCCAAATAGACTTTCATAAGGGTTATTCCAAGTTACGTTGCCACCAGCAGTACATGAGATTTTTAGGATAGGATATTGTCACTTATTAATAGGTTTAAATTTGTTCCTATGCATTTACTAATTATATTGTTTTTTATGATTGTTCTGTTTATTTGCCTATTTTTCTACTGAATCTTAATGTTTTTATTAACCTATATGACATCGTCAGTTTTGGGTGGAAAATTTGGATTCTGAATACTGAAACCAAGTTGAAAGATATTAGTCCACATTCAAGTAAAAAAATCTAGACAAGGGCTTTGGAAATGTTTATACTCAGTTAACTAGGAATCGGGGTGAAATACACTAATTTTTCTTTAGATAGGACTAGCTACAGGAATATCCTTATTATGTTACTGCTACCTGGTCTCTGTTAAAAGTTAGAAATGAAAAGAAAGATAACTTTTAAAGCTAATATCTACATTTAAAATGGATAAAATGGTAAAACCAGTAGTTTTAAAAGAAATCATGAAAGAGTGTCAAACAACAAGCCTTACCCAATTAAGGCAGCTAATTCTGGTGGCAGCTGTGCCTCTGTGGTCTCGACCTGGAGAACTGGGCAGTCGGCAAGGTCAGGGATTACGGTTCTACAGCGAGGTTTCCCTGCATTTGGGGCTTAGAACGTGAATAGTAGGGTTCAGACCAGAATCTCAGAATCAGGAGAACCTTTAGCCACAGGTAGACAAAAAGCTGAGCTCCCAGGGAAATCAGCAAGTAGCCTTCGCTGTTCCCTCCTGTCCAAACCAACAGCACCGGGCAAGGACACCAGCCCGGGCCCTTTGTGTGCAGGAGGCTCCCCCGAGCTTCCAGTGAGTGGAGCAGACAGAGCAGAGCTTGGGCTGTTGACTCCAGCGCTGCCTGCTGCCCTTCGCACATGTTGCTGCTTGAGCTCGTGTTTATCCTCAAAGCCCATCTCAGGTGCTGCCTTTTCTGCGAAAACTTCCCCAGTCCTTCATGTTGAAATCGACCACTTTCTCCAGTGTGAGAGAATAGAACTATTAATTTTTATTTTATTATTTTATTTTTTTAAAAATATATCTTTATTGATTTCAGAGAGAGGAAAGGAGAGGGAGAGAGAGATAGAAACATCAATGATGAGAGAGTCATTGATCGAGCCCACAACCTGGGCATGTGCCCTGACCGGGAATCGAACCCTGATCGCCTGGATCCCAGGTCGACGCTCAACCGCTGAGCCACGCCCGGCCGAGCAGTACTATTAATTTTTAGCTCTATTACAGTATTTAGGTCATTCTGGGTTATATTAGAATTGCTCGGTGTCTCCACTACTGGGTCATAAACTCACTGAGATCAGTGACTGTCATGAAAATTTGGTGGTATTTTGTTACACATTAACAATTCATGTTCATTGTAAGAAATTGATACAGAATCCTGTGAGGAAGACAGATGTTCTTTCCATTTTACTTATTATATTAAGTAAAGTTTAGAGCGCTTAAGTGGATTCCTGGAAATCACAGGCCTTCTGCATCTGCAGTTCTATTACTGCGTTTTGAGGGATGTCGTTCTGCTCTGTTCCAAAAGCCCATGTAAGATCTTTGAAATATAAGAATCTAGCCCTCTCAGGGATCTCTGAAAGAGGAGATTTAATACCCAACCTAAATACTTGTGCTTTTAATTTATTTTGTTTTTAATGTGTACTCAGCTCATAAATCTCAAGGTAAAAATATAAGTAATTTCTTTTTTTCTAAGATGTGTAATTCTTGCCTCCTAAAATTCTACTCATCATTGGGATTTCTTTTAAAATCCTTTCTAAATTATTTTATTATCTTCTTTACTATGGAGTCGCAAATGAATAAACATTTGCCTAGTGAAAACAAAAGACACTTCATTTTTTATGCATTCTGTATACCTAGGATATTTTTGCTTTCTGAAACAATGATTATAGTGTTACCCACTCCCCATCCCCCACAAGTGAGTAAATGATAACCAGAATGTAAGGTTCTCTGGAAAGAATCTTATTTATTATTAGTATTGAAGGCATTTTGAGAGTTTTCACACAGGAATCTCCTGATGCCCCAGGAAAAATAGTTTCACTTATATAAAAACAATACCTAATTGTGAAAATACTGAGGCTGATCATCACATGCTTACTGCTGCCTTTTTGTAGAGTATGAGGCAAAAATAAACATGAAAAACTTAAAAATAAAAATAGGCTCAGGGCTCAAAGGTCAAAATTATTATTTTTTTATGTATGCTGGTCTTGTTTTCCTTTTCCATACATTTGCACAGCCTGAGCAACCATCATGTGATTAATAATTGTCCTATATTTAGGAAAGATATTCCATGAAAACAGCGACAGCTGTGGTATTCAGATAATGGATTTCTGTGTGAAAAAATGCATGTCACATAGAGCTGTTTTTGTAGTTTTTGAACAGATTTCATATTGCAATGAATCTTTTATATATAAGGATTTAAAAAATACAGAAAGTGAAGGGTTTGATGAAATGAAATCTACATTGTTGAGTTCTAAAGGAAATAGTCTTAGAGTACAAAGCTTCGCATGAGATATTCCACTAATATTATGTAATGCTCACAATATTGATTTCTTTTTACTTTTTTTTTTATTTTAAAAATTTTATTCCATTCCTTCACTCTTTGGCAAACATCAGCTCATTCTTAATATCTATGAGTCTGTTTCTGTTTCATTTTGCTTAATCGTTTATTCTTGGGTTGTTTTTTTTCAGATTTCACATATTAGTGAAATCATATGGTACTTGTCTTTCTCTATCTGACTTATTTCATTTAGCAGAATACCCTGTAGGTCAATCATGTCACGAATGGCAAGATGCCATTTTTTTATTGCTGAATAATATTCCATTATATATATACCACATCTATCATTTCATCAATCAATGGACACTTAGGTTGCTTCCATATTTTGGTTATTGTTAATAATGATGCAGTAAACATAATGATGCATATATCTTTTTGAGTTAGTGGGTTTTTTTTCTTTGAGTAAATACCCAGAAGTGGAAATGCTGGATTGTATGGTAGTTCTATTTTAAATTTTTTGGGAGATCTCCACACTGTTTTCCACAGTGGCTGTACCAATCTGCATTCCCACCAACAGTATACAGGGTTTTTTCTCCACATCTTTACCAACACTCGTTTGTTGAGATTTATTAATGATAGCTACTCTGGCAGGTGTGAGGTGATAACTCATGGCTTTAATTTTCATTTCCCTGATGTTGAGTATCTTTTCATATGTCTTTTGGCCATCTGTATATCCTATTTGGAGAAATGTCTGTTCAGGTCCTCTGCCCATTTTTAAATTTTAAAAATAAACATAAAATGCTTAAAAATAAAAATGGTCTCAGGGCTCAAAGACCAAAATTCTTGTTCCAGAGTGACCTGTTACATGGGTTTTGATGTAATTATTGATGATAATTTCTGTGTTTGAAACTTGACCTCCCAAATTTGAAGGTAGAGTAACATATTTTGCTTTTCAGATTAGAAATATTATGAGAAGCACTATGATAGACCTGAATAATCTTAAGAGAGTGGTGGAACAAAAAAATGATATGTAATGAGAAAAATGTAATCCATGTGAATCTAATATAAATAGTTCAGTTAATAAGCTCTCATGAAAAATAGTTTCAAAGGTCATCTGTTGTACTTAAAACTCTCTAAACTACTGTATTTGTGGGAATCTTTTTTTTTTTTAACAAAAATGTTAGTTTTTCTTTTTCTTCCCACAATATCAAATATCCCTCCTCTGGTTTCTTATTTTCTTTAGTTTTTTAAGAACAATGTAAAACTAAATTATTCATGAAAATTTTAGATGTCCTTGGTAGGCTCTCAAGCCATAATTTGCTTTTCACCAATACCCACGTCAGCCTCCCTTCTGCCCCTCAAAACAAGCCCTGTACACATAATTTACTGCAGTAGTGTTTCTAGACGGTCCCTGCCCACGTACAGATGGATTTTATGCAATTCGGGAACTTCTGAAAGCACAGTAGTACTGGCTGTAGGTTGCTTTTCTGAATGTGAAGGAGAAGTTAGATTTCAGAACCTGGAACCTTTTGAGCTGTGTAGAGTGTTGCCCGCAAGGTGAGGCCGGTGTGCCCTGGAGAGGCGAATCGCCTGAGGCCCCAGCCAGCAACTGGGCAGGCGGGCTTAAAACCAGCTCTTCGGAATCCAAGCCTGTTGTTTCCTGTTCGCTTTTTTTTTCATCATGCTTTTCTGTGTATGTTACCACCTTTAAAGTAGAAAGGTGTTCATTTGTCCCTTTGTGGGGTATACGCTTAAAAATAATTGTGTGGTTGTGACTGGAAATGAAGATATACATCATTTTCCCATTCTCTGCTGTAAATTTTCCCCAGCTAACAGCTTTTTTAAATGTTTATGGTAAAAATAAAATGAAATTAAATTTTTAAAAATGTTTATGGTTCTAATACAAAGTAGTATTCTTTTTTTTTTTTAATCCTCAGTCAAGGATATTTTTTCCATTGCTTTTCAGAGAGAGTGGAAGGGCGAGAGAGAGAGAGACACATCGATGGGTTGCCTCCCACATGCACCCCAACCAGGGCCGGGGGTTGTGCCTGCAACCCAGGTACATGCCCTTCACCAGAATCGAACCCAGGACCCTTCAGTCCATGGGCCGATGCTCTGACCACTGAGCCAAACCAGCCAGGGCAAGTAGTAGTCTTTATATGGGCTTTTTTGTTGTAATAAGTTCTTGTTATGCTCTAAAAACATTTGATTCCTACCACTGCCCAACCTCATAATATTTCTTGTAAATGTGACTACCAATTAAAGATCAAATGTAAGTCCAGGAATAGGACGTATGGCTTCACATTTTAAATTGTACAACAGTATTTGTGGTTGATTTACAGCAACCTTGTTTTGCAAAATTATGTTCAATTTTTGTGTGTCAGTCTAACAATAAGCTTTTTGCTTCTCTCTCGCTTGTTTCCAGGTATCCTATGCTGGGAACAGGAGAGAAACGAATGCAACCTGCTGCTGTTTTCCCCTTAACACTTCCCAAGAATGAGAGTGTGGATCAATCTTAAGTTTTTCATAATGCGTTAGTACTTTGAGAAAACGAGAGCAACATAAACCAACTATGCTATTAAACATACAGTCTTCATCCAGCATCTGTTTGGGTGGATGTGTTCCCATGGCGTTAAGCAAAAACTGCAACAAATCAGGTTTGCCCCTTCTTGGTGCTTTTTTCCTATGTGCATTGAATGAAAGATTTAAAACAGACAGGATTCCAGAGAAAACAGGTGGCGTGGGAGCTGGAATTGTCATTGTCGTTGGCCAGATTCTCTGTGGCACATATTCATACCCTCTAACCAATTTGTCCGTCCCATGAAAGCTTTTTGCAATTTATTACAAGGAACATATGTAGGGAGTGTTAAGACTTGGCCTCAGGGTTGGGCACTTGGAGGGACTGTCACAGAGAATTATTTGCCGGTACCTACATGCACTAAATAAGCATCTGCAATTTCAAGTTAGATTAGTACTTATTTCTTGGAGAAAGGAGGTACTTTTTTTACAAGCAGATGGTATTTGGCTTCTCACCCCTACTCCCTCCCCTCAGAAGGATCGTCTAAGTGGCAATCATACTTGACTTTTAGCACATTCACTCATATATTTGGTTTAAGGTGGCGGGGACCTCTTGGAGAAAAAAGGGAAAAACTGAGTATTTTCTCCACAAGCAGGAATTTGGCTCGTGCTTTATATAATTCATAGACCTTCGGTGACAGGATCAGTGTAAACATTTTGTTTCCAAGAAAATAACTCAAAAAATAATTCTCTTCCTATAATTTGTGAAAAAAGGAGTACGGCTTCCCATATAAGGAAATATAATACCATCAGGTAGTGGGTGCCCCTTTGGCTCCTCACTGTCACAGAGGATATAGTCACAGCATCACAAGAAGAAGCTGATCATTTCATTTCTTCACTACAGCTGAAAATTATCTAGCAGCCTGATTTGCATTCACTTTGGGATTAATGTTGGAGTCATTTTAGATCATAAAGAAATGTTTTCCCTGCTATTCTCATGATCTTCTAAACTAATATGCTCTATCTTTAGATATTGAAATTTTAACGGTTATTGTGAAGTATTTAAGCAAAGGAATATTATGTAAAGAAATAGGTGGTAGAAAGAATATTAGCTGAATAAGCTTGCCAAGGAGTCAAGTTGAAAGATTCACATGAAATAATGATCATGAAATGATCATTAAATTGCGGTGTCCCATAATTTTGTTGGGGGTGAACTTGTTCTCACTTCCCCAATGTTAGAGCGTGAAGGGAAAAACAGCCTCAGATTTGCATTGGTCTCTTTCTCTGTTCCCAGCATAGTCTACTGGGAGCCATCGACAAGAAACATTCTAAATATACACAAAAATAGCCTGTTGTCTCTCTTGCATAAAGTTAAACAGTTATTAAGATAATTTTTTAGTTTTTTATTAAATTTATTGGGGTGACATTGCTTAATAAAATTATATCCGTTTCAGGGGTACAATTCTATAAAAATCATCTGTATATAGCATGTTCACTGCCCCAAATCAAGTCTCCTTCCAGCACCATTTATCTCTCCTCTACCCTCTTCTACCTCCCCCACCCCTTCTTTCCCTCTGGTCACCACTGTGCTGTTATCTATGTCTGTGAGGGGGTTTTTCTTTGCTTAATCCCTTCGCTTTTTCACCCAGCCTTGCAACACCCCTCCCCTCTGACAGCTCTCAGCCTGTTCTCTGTATCTATGAGTCTGTTTCTGTTTTGTTTGTTAGTTTATTTTGTTCATTAGATTCCACACTTAGCATAAAGAAACACTGAATATGAACAAAAATAGCTTATTGTCTAACTCACATAAAAGTTAAACAGTTACTAAGATAATTTCTTTCAAAAAGTTGAATATATGATTACATTAATGTGATGGGGGAAACATTGACTTTTAGAAATTAGTTACTTCATTAATCTATTTCTTCATAACAAATTATCACAAATTTAGCAGATTAACACAGCACATTCTTTCTCAGTTTCTGTGGGTCAGGAATTCAGACATGGCTTCCCTGGGTCCTCTGCTTCAGGGTCATCTCAAGACTTGACTAGGGACTTGCTTCCAAGCTCACATGATTGTTGGCGGGATTTAGTTTCCTGCTGACCGTTGGCCAAAGGCCACCCTCCTTCCCTGACCACCACGGGGGCCTCCCCGGCATGGCTGCTTCATCAAAGTGCACAAGCCAAGAAGGAAATAGAGTCTCCCAGTGAGACAGCAGTCAAAATCTCTCATAACCTAATCATGGAAGCAACAGCACATCACCGTGTCCTAGCCTGCTGCTTAGGAGCAAGTCAGCAGGTTCAGCCTGCTCCCAAGGGAAGGGATTAAACACAGGAGTGGACACCGGGAGGCAAGGACCATTGGGCACCATTTTATTTTTATTTTTTAAAATTCAAAACCAAATGAGCACTTTTTATTTTTGCAAGTATCAAAGATGCACTCATGTTCACCTTTCAGTAGTTACCATGTACATGGACCTCAAAAAAAAAAAAAAAAAGAGCAATAACAACAATAAAATAAAAAATAAAAACACCCCAAGTGTGTGTTGGGAGGGAGGAAGGAAGAGAAAACCAGAGAAAGAGAAACTGCCCATTTTCTCCTGTGTGTCTGTCTCATGCGCAGGTATTACACATGTCCTCCACTCTGTGGCCTGCCTTTTCACTATCACATAGTGACGATAAATAGAAATTTTTAATGAAGTCCAATTTAGTAATCCTTTTCTTCATGGCTAGTGCATTTTATGACTTAAGAAATCTTTTCCCTAACCTGCAGTCATGAAAGTTGTTTCCTATATTACACATATCTATATTTTTTCCAATTAGAAAATTTTTTATTGTAATATTAATTTTTGTGTGTGTATATTCTTCCTCCCCCCCCCATATTTTTAAGTCTTTCTAGTTTTGCCTTTAGTTTTAATTCCATTGGGCACTATTTTAAAGTCTGCCTACCGCTACTACTAACCATCACGAGTGGACACTGAACATGCAGACTGTGTGAGGGAGATTGATCTGCCATGCCCCAAGGGAGATGGACCCTGGCAGGGGATGGGTGGCGTTTGCCAGAGTTGGACTTCAGAAAAAGTACTGTTCTAGAAAATTGAGGCACATTATGGGGAAAGTTTTCCAGAAATAATAACAGCAGTATTAAGGTGAAGGACGCCAGTTAAGAAAAGGGGGAGATCCATAACAGAAGCCAACCATCAGTAGTTTTGTGGATCTAACAGACTTTATGCTTGGGGATTTTTGTAGGTGTCTAGTGAGCCATGAAAAACAAAAGATATAGACGAATGAAAGATTTAAAGGGGAAGTAGAAGCACCTAATATATTTACCTGCTTTTTAAAAAACTGAACAACTCTTAGAGATTTTAACATACAACTGTCAAGGAACATAACACTGGAAACACTGACAGTCCAGGCTTCTCACATTTGCCTCCAGGTTCCCAGGCAGGTTTCAGAGCTTGGAGCCCGGCAGGGGAATGACAGCCCTGGGCTGGCTGTGTGGGCGCACAGGTGACTGGAGCGGGGATTGTAGCATATGATATGAGGGACACTAAGTAACATGCTTCAGATGCAATGAGATAGTACAGCACGATTGTCAAACACTGTGGTTCTGAAGTCAAATAGACTCAAAGTTGCTCTCTGGTGCCATGACTTAGCCGCTGTGTGCGGGGGGCAAGTTCCTTAACTTTCTCGAGCTTTCGTCTCCTTTACCTGTAACATGGTTTGTTAGCAGCGCCTGCCTCGGGGGTTTGCTTTGAGAACTAAGCGCAACGATGTACAGGCCATTTAGCGGCGCACAGCAGACGTCCACTCAATATCCGCTATTCCCATGACACAAGCTGATGGCTGCGCACGCAGGAGAGAGAGGAGATGAATCAAGATGAGTCAGGGTTTTGGCCGAGGATTCTGGGGGAATGCTGGTAGCATTTATTGACCGAGAGTAAAGGTGGGGCGCGGGTGCATATTGCTCGGGTGAGAAGCGATGGGTCCGTTTCGGGCTTGTCGCATTCCGGGTGGCAGCATGTGGCCGTAGGCAGCAGTTCCTTACATGGCCGGGGGAAGTTTAACTCTGGAGGTGATGGTTAGAGATACCGTGTTCGTGTGACCCCCCCTTACCCATAGTTGTTCCATCCAAGGTGAGCCCCTGACCCTTTCCCCTGACTGGACCCCCCATTCAAAATTGACTTATTCAAATCTAAGCCTAAACCCAGCCAACCCAAATCCTTAGAGATTAGGAAGAGACCAAGACATTACAGCCCGGTCTTCCTGCTCTCTGTAACGAAAGAGATGTAAATTCAGTCTGAACAAAGAAAAATTAGACAGACACACAGAGAAAGAAAACAAATTAGAATTAAGGGCCATGTGATTTATGTCCCTGATCCCAGGTGTCCCTAAAGATCAGCTTCATTCTTGCCTTGAATCCTTAAATGAAATATATGTTCAATGTTTATGCTGGTTCAAGGTATGTTTCTAGTACTGGTAGCTACCAACTAATACCGAGAAGCCACATGTAGGTGATAATTGCAGGTATTGGGAGTGAATGAACCCTCCGAGGAAACGGAAAGAAACCATCAAAGGAACAGGGAAGGTACAGTGCAAGGAATGAGCAAAACTACCCCAGTACCGTGAGTGCCAGGGAGCAGGGCAGAGGTGGAGGGCTGGGCGGCCGGGCGGCCGTGTCAAACACCACAGAGCGGCCAGGGGGAACGAGGTGGGAGGGAAGCCCGCTGAACTTAGTTTTTCATTTTCATTAAAGTTTTTCATTAAAATGTTATTTTTGTGGAGTTACCATTGGTAACTTTAGAGATATCTACCCTTCTCAATAGAGTACCTACTTATAAAAAAATTTCTTAATTAAAATTTTTTTGAAGCTTGAAGAACTTAATAAACTGATGAACAGAAATGACTCAGTGACGTGGAAGCACGGGTCAGACTGACGAATCTCAGGGAAGGCGGGGGCGGGTGGGTGGAGGGGGAGAGAGTAACCAAAGAATTTATACGCAGATATGCACAACCCAAGGACACGGACAATGGTGGGGAGAGGGACTGGGGAGGAGGGTGGGGAGGGGAGGAAGGGGTCAATGGGGAGGAAAAGGGACATCTGTAATAATTTGAACAATAAAAAACATTTTTTAAATCTTGGCAAATAGTGTTCCCTCCTTTATACGTCTTCTTAGCACACATGTTTAGTATGTCTGCATTTCATGTAGAACTGTTGGGTAACTGCATTAAATCTACATTGCTTATGGTTCAAAATAGTCTGATCTTTTAACGGCAAGCTTACTGATTGGGGCTGAGTCACCTAGTCTTGAGTTTAGGAACCAGCTCAGAAACATCAGAATATTTCAGGTTGCTTCAGGAAGGTGAGGACAGGGGCCTTCACTGAGGGGAGTGGCCCCACATCTGAATGAAGTGTAACACAGAAAAATGGGGCTGATCAGAGACAGGGTTCTCTGAGAATCAAGATTCAGAACAGGTGAATTGACTATATTGTAGCTTTTGGCAACTGAGTAAAAACTAGGAAATTGTTTAGCTTTTGAAACACGGAGACTTGACTTAAAAGTGAATCCCCTTAAAAGAAAGGGTCAGACCAAGGATTGGTCAGCATAAGCACATTAAGAAACACTGGCTACCTCTTATTTGTCTGCCTTTTGTTTTCTTTGCTACTGTGTGGTTCCACGTATTTGTGTTTGATAAAGAATGCACTGATTGCTTTAGAAATGTGTGTGTGTGCCCAGCTGGGTGTGGCTCAGCGGTTGAGCGTCAACCTGGGATCCAGGCGATCAGGGTTCGATTCCCGGTCAGGGCACATGCCTGGGTTGTGGGCTCGATCAATGACTCTCTCATCATTGATGTTTCTATCTCTCTCTCTCCCTCCTCTTTCCTCTCTCTGAAATCAATAAAGATATGTTTTTTTAAAAAAAGAAAAAAAGAAGTGTGTGTGTGTGTGTGTGTTAGGATAGTCAGTTTTAGCTCGACCAGATTTACACTTCTCTAGGCCTAGGTCGCTGTGACTTTGTCACTAACCAAAAAAGGCACAAGGGTCTTCTACAAGCACTGACGAGGATCTAGATTAAATAACATCAAAGATGTGCACTCACAGTACCAAGACACTTCAAATCCTTCAGAGCCTCAGCTGTGGTCAGGAGGGAGAATGTGCCATCCTTGATTCTTCTGTGACACATCTGGGACCTCTTTGGGCAGAAGACAAAGACACGCAACTATATGTACTTGCAGAAAACAAATGTCAGAACTGGTGTCCACGACTGACCTGCGCTGCTCTCAAGACAAAAGGTATCATTGTAACAATCCCCAGCTGCTGCTTCTGTTGTTTTTGGACCCTAAACTAAGTAAGAAGAAATATTCCAAAATCTTTGGCCTAGATGACCACCGAGGAAGCAATGGTCACATGTTTACCCCTCACCAGGTAAATGAAAAACCCTTAAAACAAGTTTGGTTTTTGTTTGCATGTGGCCGATGCCTATCAACACTCATGGCACAGGGCATGAGGGTGAACTTGTCCCCTAAAAGACTAGGTAGTAACCAAACTTAGAATTGTTTAAAGAAGTAACGGGAAACATTAAAAATTAAACATCTGACATGGGTGACTCAAGTTATAATTTAAAATATTAGCAGCACAGGAAAGTGCTTCCTGAAAAGTTGGGTGAAGGGGAGCTAAATGCAAAGTAGCACCTGTTATGATTTAAACTAGGTAAAAAGTACACATGTATATAAATAGAACACAAAAGAATTCAGAAAAACTACAGAAGGTGATTTATTAGAGTGGTGGGCATCTGGATGATTTTTTAAAATTCTTGTTGATGTTATAATGTTATGAGTGTAACAAATTTAAAGTAACCAAAATTGATGTATTTATAGCAAGTGATGGTTTTTTGGTTGAATTACAATAAAAACATCTTAACCTAAACCGTGCACATAATCACTGAATCAAAGGGTGGCCCAAGGCCAGATGCTTGTGATCCAAGCGGTTATATGGGGTGATAGAGTGGTGAGGCCTCACATCCCAGGCCGAGAGCCAAGAGAGCGCAGCGAGGGGAATGGGATCACTTAGGTGAGTTTCTCTCTCCCCGGAGGAGAGTAGCTAAACTCTAAAGCTGGGCTGTTCAGAAGTTATATGAGTAACTCTGGGTTCATGGCTAGTTAGAAAAAGAAAAAATATATCAGTTTCTTCTGGGAAGTAGTCCGTGAAGATAAACAATAAGGATGGTCTAGTGATGATAAATTGTACATAGAAAATTGACCAGAAGAAAATGTAATTTTTCCTTGGGAGGAGATGGATTTGACTGACTGGAGATATATGTGTTCTGCAAAAGCAATTAGATTCGGCTCCTTGAGAGAAGGCCAACTCAGCTAGAAAGCAGGAAGTTTCACTTCCCTCGGCTTAATGATGTGGATAAAAATATGGGCACTTGTAGGCCTGTCTGTTTCCAATGAGCTTTTGTCTTGCATATTAAACTTTAAGAAGACACGGCAATAACTTCTGAAAATCACAAAGACCCTAGCTTAGTAGATTTACATGTCTTTAGCAGTTGGCAACGTGTGTTGAAGTTTTTTGATCTAAATTCACCTAGTGGTGAAAGCACAAGCTTTGGGGTCATACAGACTTGTTCTTGACTTCCACTTTTTACTATCTGCGTGGTGTTGAATGACTTGCTTAAACTCTCTGAGTCTGTTTCTCCATCAACAAAATGGGAATAAGAGTACTGCCTTAGAGCCCTGTGTGTTGTATTGAATGAAATCTACTCAAAGTAATTTAAGAAGAAAGGAGAAATATTTATAAGGAGTCAAGTGTCTAAAGAACCCCCTGAGGATAGGAAGTGTGGCAGGCCTCATAAGCAAGTGACCCCAGGAACTGAAATACAGTTGTGCGCTAATGCGACTTCTGATTCAGTCAGCGTCTCTTAAGGCTGAATGGTCGTTGTCTTCATCATTCTTCATTCTCTCCGAAGACCTGCAAATGGATCCAACACGGCTTCTCCATTAGAACATTTATTGGTTCTAATCTTCAACACAGACCAACCTGGCTTATCTATATCCAACTGCAAATTCCTACCAATTGGAGTTTGATCGGAACAGTTTACCTGATATCAGGTGCCCACCTTTGGCCTAGTCAGCAGTGACCTGGTGGGTCAGGGTCTTGTCATGTGAAGGTCAGCCCCTTCCCTAAATAGGAAGGATGTGGGAGTAAAGAGGAAGTGATAGCCATCTCTTTAACTGAAACTTGCCTTCCTGGGGACAATATGAGGGTCAAACAAGATAATGGATGTGAAGTGTCTAGGATAGTGCCTGGCACGTAGTTCAACAAATTGAGTGAAAAATAACACAGCAGATAGGCAAGGGCCATAAAATCTCACTCACCCAATCTTGGAAATCATATTTTGCTGCACCTCTCATCAGAGGAGGAAGCTCACAGAAACCTTAGTCATGTGATATCTATAACAAATTTCTTAACCAAAGTGGTCACTCTGAGAAGGAGCTGTCTCAGAAGCTGATGTTAATTGTGGTCAAGTTCTTCCAATCTGATGAGTGTTCACATCCCACCTCCCATCTCTGTGGTCTCATTTGACCTTCTCATATACGTTTACTGACTATGGGTAAATAAGAGATGCTCATTTGAGAAGTTACCTAGCAGAATGACTAAATTATTCAGATATTTTCCTTGAGTTTATGTAAAAGACATAGCTCTTGCCCAACTTTTTTGTTAAGTTGCTTTCTTCTCCTGCATTGATTTTGATGAGATGATCGAGTATCAGAGTCAAGACATTGGGCCCTAATGAAAGTCCCTTGTTTGAATATTGAAAAAGTAATTATGCTTCCCAAGCACCTCTTCTTGGGCTCTGAGAAAGTCCCCCCAAGCAGAAAGAAGCAGCCATTCCCCCAAATAGCCAGGCTCAGCTGAAACACCAGCTAGCTATGCTGTTTCATTCCTGCTTAAATCAGGTTGTCTATTTTTAAAATTTAAATATCCCCTTTAATGAAAGAAAATTATGAAATAGGTATGAGTGCTCTTTTTCTTTTGCACCTGTAGCAGTTGTGGTGTCTAGAGGTGCTGCTGTCTATAAAAGAAAAAATATGCCAATAAACTTGAGTTCTATCATTGATACTGCAAACTAGGTAACTTTTTGAAAAATTTAAAACCCCAAACACACTGTGACGCTTCTCTTTGAGATGATTTGAATTTGTTATTACACCAAATTGATGAAATGCCTTCACTTGCTGAACTGTCAGGTTTTAAAACCCAGAAATATATAAATAAAGGCAAAAAGTTAACTTCTCTCTGATTTTTTAAAAATAATTTCATACTCATGGGAGACATTACCTAATATGTTTCCTTCTTTTCTTACTTGCACTTTGCCAGACTTTGCCCTTCAGGGCTAAGTTCTACTCTCGTGTAAGGTCAACATGTACTTTGGAAGCAGCTGTCCCTGCGGGCACCAAGGCGGGAGATGCCTCCTAGAAAACCACGATGCACAAGCTACGAGGAGGAACGTACACCTTGTACATGTCGGGGGGTTGGCTGTGGCAACCTCTGGTTTTAGGCCGGAGAATTTAGGGGAGAAGTTCAGTCTTCAGCCTGGTTTAGTTCACATCGGCAACCTATGTTTGTCCTGCCTGAGTCCAGCCACTCTGGTGCCGATTCCCTGGAACTGCCCCAGATGGCCCTGCCGGCATGGGCTTCGAGGGCCTTCCACTGCTGGGGAGTAAAGATATATGGTTTCATGGTGGATACATCATGTCTAGCTGACATGTTGAAGATTGCACACACGTTGTGGAGGATTCAGAACTACCCCAATTGTCAAATGGCTCAAGTTAGGTAGAGATAGAGTGAAGGTACCAGACCTTGATCCCGAGGCTGGGGGAGGCTGCCCTGGATCTTGCATAAGTGACCCACTGTCTTACCAACTCAAACTTCTCTGAGCCTGACCTGTGTATCCAGCTGCCTATTAGACATCTCCAGCCAGAAAATCCACAACCATCAGCATGGCCAAGCCTTGAACTCATGTTTTTTACTTCCAAAACCATACCTCTTCCACTGGTGAATGGGTTCCAGCCTCCAGCCACTGGCCTAAGCCAGAAACCCAGGAGCAACTCAATCCCTCCTCCATTTGCCTCCATATCCAGTTACACTCAGTCGAGTCAATCCTGCCTTTTAGCAAATCTTTGACTTCGTGGTTTGCACTATTCTTGGGCTACTTTTAAAGTGCTTCACTTAGAGTAGTTTTCTCTTTCAATTTAAGTGATGGTTGTTAGTTTTCTAAAAGTGGGTCATTTAAAAAAATACAAACAAATGGATTTTCCATAAGAAAAACAGCAGCACTCAAGGTACATATCCAAGTCGTTAAAATAGAATAGCCATATTGTAGTAATGTGAATAATAAAAATGGTTTATAGAAAAATGAGTAAAGTATTTTTTCATGAAAAAACTTCACTGACAGCACCCGAACCAGCCACTGGTTTAAAGCTCAGTTCTCAAACTTTAATGTGCTTACAGGCCACCTTGTGGTCTTGTTAAAATGCAGATTCTGATTCAGT
The DNA here is from genome assembly GCF_964146895.1 of Miniopterus schreibersii. Lineage (NCBI taxonomy): Eukaryota > Metazoa > Chordata > Mammalia > Chiroptera > Miniopteridae > Miniopterus > Miniopterus schreibersii. The sequence continues at coordinate 64,746,378 of NC_138101.1, read as the reverse complement.
TGGTCTGGGATAGGGCCTGAGAGTCTGTGTTTCTAACAAGCTCCCAGGAGACGCAGCTGCTGGTTAGGAGATCACAGCTTAAGTAGCAAGCTTACATCTCTCAATCACATTCATTTACATCTCAAGGAATTCTTGCCCCTAAATGATCTCTGTCTTAAAAGGGTGGGGGTGTAGGTGGGGGGGGGGAGGAGTTTCAAGCCTGGCTCTTAAATGTTGGCAACATTATTCTGATGTTTTCTCTCTGGTGAAGCAGCCCCTCGGAGAGATGACCCGTTCTCATTTTTTCATTGTAGGTGATAATATAAAATATAAAAACAGGTATTTTTATACCAGAGGTAGAAGCGTCAATTTGCATGAATCCCAGTGGCATGAAATAACACCCTACAGACATGTAAACTCTTTAAAGATTAAAAAATAAGAAGGCAAAAACAATACTCTCGTAGTACACATGTTTATAGAATCTAAACCTGAAAATATCTCAATAGTAACTGAGAAATGACTTTGCAAGATCCTTAGCCAGTCTCAGCATGAGAACGGCTGTGGCCAGCAAAGGACACTCTTAGGGTTTCATCAGTTAACTGTTTCACTACGTTAGAATGCCAGTGGTACCACATGAAACATTCCATTTACCACGACTTCACTCATATTGGTCGTAGTGCCTTAACACTTACTATTATTTTTTAAAAATAATCCAGTAGGATCATGTGTGTGGCAAATAGCATGGTTTCTAGGTCTATCTCTTCAGCTTTTCTAAGCTGCTTACTTCAAAGAAAGGAAGGAAGAATCTGGAAGTGTGCCGGGGCAGGGGCCTCTGGGTCTGCTGGGGTTGTCTGCACTCTCTCTACTCTTCTCCGCCTCCACTGCGCTGACTTATTTTAACTGTTAAAAGTCCAGCCCTACACATGCATAGAACAGGTCACTATTCCGAAAGGATTTGGAAGTTTTTTCTTTCTACATGAGATTAATTTAGAGAATAAGTTATTCTTTATTAAAATTTTTGTTGTTGTTATTAAATCCTCACCGGAGGATACTTTTTCCATTGCTTTTCAGAGAGAGAGAGAAACATTGACGTGAGAGGGGTGCATCGATTGGCGGCCTCCCGTGACCCGGCTGGGATCGAGCCTGCAACCGAGGTATGTGCCTTTGACCAGAATCAAACCCACAACCCTTCAGTCCAAGGGCTGATGTTCTAACCACTGAGCCAAACCTGCTTGGCCGGCGTTATTCTTTATTAAGATGAGTAATAGAGGCAAAAACACTACTCGACTTTTCCTGATCTCATCAAGGAAATTTCCAGTGTTTTCTCATGTGTTCATGAGTGATTTCTGACCTTAAGACCTTTTAGGTTGCTTAGTTGATGCGCATTTATTAATACAATTTTCCTCATTGCCATCTTGTACTTTGTGAGCCATCTGGGGTAGGAAATATATCTGAGTGACTTCATCACACACACGCCTAAAACATTCATTGTGAGTAACTGATTGAGGCCTGAGTCTTCGTGAGCAGAAGCTGCAGCGGGGCGTCGCGCTGTTTATTTCTGCACAAGCCCTGTGATAGTAATAAAGCAGATAGGAGCTGGGTGGGAAGAGAGGAGCACAGAGGAGGGGAAGGAAGCGCATGTGTCAGCTATTTCAGTTCTCATCATACTTTCTATTTGGATAGCACATCACATTTGGCTGTGGCTGAAAAGCAAAATCCTATATTTAATGAGCCAATAAAATGCCTGGAGCACCAGTGCGCTCGGGGAGGCTTGACTTTCCACTAAGCTAAAAGCCGATAATTGAGCCTGTGTGCCAGCTGAGACCTGAGATTTCCACTGAAAGAGCTGCGGCTTTCGCATTTTTTTATTTCCCTCTCATGTGCAGCCAGCTTGTGGTGAGGACTCCAATTCTCCTGAGAATTAACTGCTATCACCTAAATTATTTTGATTAACCTTAACTCCGAGATTCTCAATTTAGTGACACGCCACATTAACGCGCCACTCCTGTGTAAATGCCTGCGTGGGGGAGTGCTAAACCAGGTCTAATCCAGGGGGGTGAGGGGGAGCCTTTTTTTTCTTTTTTTTAAGCTTGAAATAGAATTGTGACTGTTTCATACAGGGAGAGGAAAAGGTTAGCAGGAAGAACCATTTTATGTCATTTTAAGCTAATTTCCCCTTTCATGCTACAAGTTGTGCTGTGGGTTTGCTTTAGTGGGGGCATTCTTTAAGAACATATTGAACGGAGCCGGCTCCGTTGTGCCTTTAAACGATTTTCATAATAACTCTGGTCCCTCATTTCCAGAGCCCTCCCTGCGCACATCCTGAGAGCTGATTCCGCTGGGAGTTTTACCCAAACACTTTCTCGAGCTTTTGGGGATGATGGTGGGGAATTGTTGTGGACATTTGGGAAATGTAAATAACAACAAAACAAAACATTACAGGCATGCCTTGTTTTAGTGCGCTTCCTTATATTATGCTCCACAGATGTTGCTTTTTTACAAATTAAAGGAAAGACCTTCCACCAACAAAAAGATTGCAGCTCGCTTTATTGCAGTGGTCTGGAACCAACCCTGCAGGATCTTCAAGGTGTGCTAGTACTTAGTCCATTCAGGCTTTTGTAATAGAAGACCACAGACTGGGTGACTGATAAACAGTAGACAGTTATCTTAAGAGTTCTGTAGGCTGGGAAGTTGAAGATTAAGGTACCCACAGATTTAGGGTCTGGTGAGAGCCCTGATCCTGGTTCATAGATGACTGTCTTCTCATTGCTCTCACTTTTGAGGTCTCTTTTATAGGACACTAATCCCATTCCCAAGGGCTTTACTCTCATGACCCAATCACTTCCCAAAGACCCTCACCTCTTGCTATCATCACATTGGGCGTTAGGGATTAGTAAAAGTTTTTTTGGGGTGGGGACTGGGTGTGGGATTGGGAAACAAACCTCCAGTCTCTAACAATTATGATAGACTAATTCAACGACATTTGTGGACCTCGAGTCTGGTTATGTGATGGCTTTTAGCTTGATCCAGAGCTTGGATCCTACACCGTAAGATATGACAAAAGAAATCAATAATATGCCTTAAGTCTCCTAAGGTTTTGGTAGAGGTCTGTCTCAATGTATAAAGTGAGATTCAAGGAAACATTCTATAATGATTTGTGTGTCAAGTGTAATACATAGCTATCATTGCACACCCCCAAATTTTACAGACAATAGACAAGTTTCAGTGAAGAGGGGTCATTACAATTTAGGTAAGTGTATTGTTATATTATAGGCTAGAGCAGCTATGTCAATCTTTTGCCATTTCATTTGCAAAGAGGTTTTATGCCACATTCTTTCATTTAAAAGTGTCTTTAGAGCACTGAATATAGTTACACAGGATAAAGTGGTTTCTTTAGCACATTTTAGTAAGGAAATAATTCCCCTCTGGCCTACATTTGCAAACTTCGTGTACACACAGTCTGGCCATTTGGGAAACCAACTGGAAGGCTCATTTTCTAGAGCAAACTTTTGGCTTCCCTCCTCCTCTTTCCCCTTGTCCCCAATTTCTTCTGTATCAATCTGATTTCATTTGAAAGTTGTAATGAGACTTCAGAAGAAGTCAGAAGAAATGAGAAAAAAATTGCAAATCAAGGAGGCAAATAACGAATAAGTGATGTGTGGACCTGGGAAGCTCGTCTCAGTTTCCCTAACTATGCAGAGATAAAGGGGTTTCCAGGCACCTGTATGGAGTTCTCCCTGTGTTTTTATTTTTATGTTTTTATTGATCCGCTGCCTCCTGTACACCCCCTAGTGGGGATCGAGCCCGCAACCTGGGCATGTGCCCTGACCGGGAATCGAACCGTGATCTCCTGGTTCATAGGCTGATGCTCAACTGCTGAGCCACAGTGGCTGGGCCATGTGTTCTTACTTACACACCATCCCCATGATTAAGGACTTTCCCCCTTAAACCAGACTCTTTTTCTAAAAGTTACATACAAAAAACTTTTTTATTTGGGTAAACAAAAATTTCATTTGTATCCATTAAATCTTAAACTGAGATCCACCACCATAGAATGAAATTGGAATCAGTAAGAGTTGATATAATATAATTAATATAGTCATGCATTATTATAAAAGAATTTATTGAAGTAAGTTCCTCTCAGAAAGGCACTTTAAAATTGAGACCAGATGCTCTTGGCTTAACTTTAAGTTTTGAAATCAAACCATATGCTTTAACCTTTCCACTTTTCTCAGTTGCTCTCAAACCTTGGTGTGCTTTAATTAGAATCAGCTGAAGGGATGGTTAAACCACTGATTGCTGGACCCCTCTCTGAGAGTCCTGATTCAATAAATCTGGGATGGGACCTGAGAATTTAAATTTCTAAAACTTCTCAGGTGTGATAGGCAGAATTCTAAAGATATTCCACCAGGAATTCCATCCCTGTATTATTTAATTAAACGTCAGTCTAAGAACTGCTGTGGAGGGACTTTGCAGATAGAATTCAGGTTACTGATCAGCTGACTTATAAAATAGGTGATGACCCTGGATTACCTGGGTGGGCCCAATGCAATCACATGAGCCCTTAAATGTGGAAGGAGAGGTCAGAGAGTTGAAGCCTGAGAAACATTCGCTCCGTGCTTGTTTGTTTTGAAGTTGGAGGTAGGGGCTGCAATCCAAGGCTGTGGTTTGGCCTCCAGAAACTGAGAACGGCCCCAAACAGCTCAAGGAAACAGGGACCTCAGTCCCACATGGAACTGAATTCTGACAACGACCTGAATGAACTTGAAAATGGATTCATTTCCAGAGCTTCTAGAGAGAATTCCAGCCGTGATGACACCTTGAATTTGGCCTGAGAATGCCTAAGCAGAGAGCCACACTGTGCGCAGCTATCTGACTTACAGAAACTGTGAGTTAACACATTTGTGTCATTTTAATTATTAAATTTGTGGTAATTTGTTATAGCAACAACAGAAATTTAATACACATGGTAATATTGATGTCACCGGCCCCAGAAACACAATTTGAGAATCACTGGCTTATTGTTTGTAAGTCTTTTATTATTACTAATTTACAGGCTTGAAAAAGTTCAATCACTTATCTTTGTTTTCCTTGCTTAAGAAAATGGATACTAAGGTCAAGATTGCTACTTTTATCATTTAAAATAAAATAACATATATAAACTGTTTAGAAGAGTGCTTACTTAGGCCGTTGCTATAATAACTTCTTTTAGTAGATAGTATTTATTAAAATGCTCAATGCCTGGCACTGTGCTAATTATTTACCATATAATTTTGCCTGATTTATCCTCATATTAACTCTGTGAGGTAGCTGCTATCATTGTTCTCATTTTATAGATATGTAAACTGAGACTCAGAGGAAACTTGCCCAGAATCAGGCAGTCAGTAAAAAATAGAGGCGAGAGATGAGCCTAGGCAGTGTGACTCTAGAACCCAAACTCTTAATTGCCGTTGACTTAGGCTATTTCACATCTGATTATGCGTTCGCGTCTTGTTTGCCCTACATAGTTTTACAAAATAATAAAACTTAAGCTATATAATTTTGTCTTTATTAATGGATGCTAGCATAATAAAGGATATCTGTTACTTAGCCAGAATCCATTGAACACATACTATATGCTAGCCACTGTGCTGGGACTGAGCTCACAAATTTGAGAGTGGTTCCTACCCCTGTTGAACTTATCATGCTGGAGTCAGCAGTCATTAAAGTCCTGAGAGAAGCAATGTAGAGTCACTCCTAGTGAAATCAGGAATAGTACAGTAATGCTCTAATCACTATTATTTGGCATGATTCTTGTAATGCTGGCAATGCAACTAGACTTTCTAGGTTTAACAAATAAAACCATAGAACACCCAGTTAAATAACTATGGATTTCAGAAAAAAATTTTTTTTAGTATAGTTTATCTGAAATATTATATGGGAAATACTTGTGTTATATATTGTTTAACTGAACACATAATTTTGATCCTTTATTTTATCTGGCTACTCTAAATGCAACTAAATAGAGAAACTAAAGATATATGACTATTATTTGTAACTAATCAACTGAAAAACAATTAGTACCAATAAAAGATAAAATAAAAGACTGAGTATAAAATATATAAAAATCAATGGCTCCTGCATATAGTAAGCATAAGGAAATATAATGGACAATAGTTCTTTTTAAACTCATTTTTAAATTGAGATATAATTGACATATGACATTGTATTAGCTTTAGGTGTACAGCATAATGATTTGATATACATATATGTTATGATTACCACAATAAATTTAGTTAACCTTCATTGTCACACAGTTACAATTTTTTTTTCTTGTGATGAGAACTGTTAAGATCTATTCTCTTGGCACTTTCAAATAGGCAATACAGTATTAACTGTAGTCACCATGCTTTATACTATATCCCTAGTACTTTTTAATCTTATAACTGGAAGTCTGTACCTTTTGACTACTTTCACCCATTTTTCTAACCCCCACCCCTGCCTCTGGCAACCACCAATCTATTCTGTACCTGTGAGTTGGGTGTTTTTTTAGATTCCACATGTAAGCGATGTCATACATTATTTGTCTTTCTCTGTCTGACTTCTTTCACTTAGCATAATGTCTTCAAAGTCCATCCATGTTTTCACAAATGGCAGGATTTCCTTATTTTATGGATGAATAATATTCATATATACAGATCTCTCTCTCTGATATATATATGTGTATATATATATGTATATATCCCAAAATGTATATACGCACTTTGAATAATTATAAAGGCAGTCTTTATTAAAATACATTTCATTTTCAAAATTGAGCTATCAGCTGTTGAAGTGTGTATACATTTACATTTTGGGGGGACACCCTGTGTATATATAATATTCTTTATCCATCTATCCATCAATGGACACTTAGGTTGTTTCCGTATGTTGGCTATTGTAAATAATGCTGCATTGAACACAGGGATGTATATATCTTTTCAACATGGTGATTTCATTTCTTTCAGATAAATCTCAGAGGTGGGATTGCTGGATCATAAGGTAGTTCTATTTTTAATTTTTTGAGGAAACTTCACACTGTTTTCCATAGTGCCTGAACCAATTTACATTCCTTCCAATAGTGCACAAGCGTCCCCTTGTCTCCACATTCTGGCCAACACTTGCTACTTTTTGTCTTTTTACAATAGCCATTCTAACAGATGTAAATTGATATCATATTGTAGTTTTGATTGGCATTTCCCTGACTGTTAGTGATGTTGAACATCTCATGTAACTATTGCCCATTAGTATGTCTTCTTTGGAAAATATCTTCAGAACTTCTATCATTTTTTAATTGGATTTTTTTTTTTTTTTTTGTGCTGTCAAGTGTGTAAGTTCTTTATATGATATGATTTGCAAATTTTTTCCCATTCAGTATATTGTCTTTTCATTTTGTTGATGGTTTTGGGGGGTTTTTCTGTGCAGAAGCTTTTTAGTTTGATGATAGTCTCACTTGTTTACTTTTATTGTGTTGCCTTGCTTTTGGTACCAAATTTTTTAAAAAAAGCATTGCCAAGACTAATGTGAAGGAGCTTAGCATGTATATTTTCTTCTAGGGGGTTATATGATTTTTTATCTTATGTTCAAGTCTTTAACTAATTTTCAGTTGAGTTTTGTGTATGGTGTAAGATAGTAATCCAGTTTTATTTTTTGTATGTAGCTGTCCAGTTTTCCCAACACCATTTATTGAAGAGACTAACCTTTATGTATTGTATATTCTTGGCCCCTCTATTGTAAATTAATTGGCCATATACGTGTGGGTTTATTTCTGGGCTCTTGATCTATGTGTCTGATTTTATGCCAATAGAGTACTGTTTTTGTTACTATAGCTTTGTTGTAGAGTTTGAAATCAAGAAGTGTGATGTTTCTGGCTTTATTCTTCTTTATCAAAATAGGTTTGGTTATTTGGATTTTTTTGTTTGGTTTTATACAAATTTTAGAATTGTTTTGTCTATTTATGATAAAAATAGCTTTGGAATTTTGACTGGGATTGTATTGAATCTGCAGATTGCTTTGGGTATTACGGACATTTTAACTAAATTGTTCCAATGCATGAGCATGGAATGTCATTCCATTTATTTATGTTTTCTTTAATTTCTTTGATCCTTGTCATAGTTTTAAGTGTATGGGTCTTTCATCTCCTTGGTTAAATTTATTCCTAGGTATTTTATTTTTTTAATGCAATTTTATTGCAATTGAATGCAAAAGCCCAATTTCTTTACTAGTAATTGTTCTGTTTATACTTTCTATTTCTTCATGATTCAGTCTTGGTAGGTTGCATGCTTCTAAGAATTTGTCCATTTCTTCTATGTTGTCCAATTTGGTGGCATATACCCTTTTATAGTACTCTTGTATGTTCTGTGGCTTCTGTTTTAAGTTTTCTTTCATCCCTGATTTTATTTATTGTGTCTTCACTCTTTTTTTCTTAGTCTAAAGGCTTGTCAATTTTACTTACCTTAAAAAAAAAAACACAACTCTTAGTTTTGTTGGTCTTTTCTATTGTTTTTCTAGTTTCTATTTTCACTCAGATCTTTGTTATTTCCTTCCTTCTACTAACTTTGGGCTTTTTTTTCTTCTTCTTGTTTTAGTTTCTTGAGATATAAATTTAGGTTGTTTGAGATCTTTCTTGTTTCTTAATGTAGGTGTTTATCATTTTTAACTTCCTTCTTAGCACTGCTTTTGTTGAATCCCGTACATTTTAGAAAGTTACATTTCCATTTTCAATTGTCTCAAGATATTTTTTCTTTTTTGATCTCTTTTTTGACCCATTGGTGGTTCAGAAGCATGCTTTTAAATCTCCACATATTTGTGAATTTTTCAGTTTTCTTCTTGAAGTTAATCTCTAGTTTTATACTATTGTGACTAGAAAAGATGCTTGACAAGGTTTCAATTTTTTTATTTGATGACTTTTTATATTATGACTTGTTTTGTGGCCTAACATATCTATCCATGTGCACTTAAAAAAAAAAAAAAAAAAAAAAAAGTGTATTCTGTTGCTTTTGGTTGGAACTGTAAATGCCTCTTAAGTTCATCTGGTCTACCATGCCATTTAAGTCCAATGTTCCCTTATTGATTTTCTGCCTGGATGATCATATCCATTGATGAAAGTGAGCTATGGAAGCTCCCCTATATTATTGTATTATGTTTATTTCTCCCTTTAGGTCTGTTAATAATTTGCTTTATATATTTAGGTGTTCTTATGATGGGTACATAAATATTTACAATTGTTATATCTTCTTTGTGGGACTGAGGATTGACCCCATTATAAAATGATTTGCTTTGCCTCTCATAACAGGTTGTCTTAAAGTCTATTTTGTTTGATATAAGCATAGATACTGCTGCTTTCTTTTGATTTTCATTTGCATGGAATATCTTTTCCATATCTTCACTTTCAGTCTGTGCGTCCTTAAAGCTGAACTGAGTCTCTTGTAGGCAGCGTATAGTTGGGTTTTGTATTTTAATCCATTCAGTCACTCTATGTTTGGATTGGAGAATTTAATCTATTTACATTTAAAGTAGTTATTAATAGGTATGTACTTATTGCCATTTTGTTAATTGTTTTCTGTCTTGTAATTCCTTTGTTCCTTTCTTTTCCTCTCTTCCTTTGTGATTTGGTGACTTTCTGTAGTGGTATCTTTAAATTCTTTTCATCTTTTGCATATCTACTATAGGTTTTTGCTTTGTGGTACCATGCAGCTTACATAAAGCATATGTATATGTCTATTTTAAGTTGATAACAGATGAAGTCTGAACATATTTTAAAGCTCTACATTTTTATTCTTCCCTCCAACTTTTATATTTTTGGTGTCACAATTACATCTTTTTATCGTATGTGTTCATTAAAAATTATTTTAGTTACTTTTATTACTTTTGTCTTTTAAACTTTATGCTAAATTTTGAGTGATAATCCACCACTGTCACAACATGATCATATTTATTGACTTAAATTTAAATTTTCTAAAACTTTTACTGGAGTTTTTATGGACTGAATTGTGCCTCCTCAAGATTTATAGGTTAAATCCCTAACCCCCCACATGTCTATATTTGGAGATAGGACCCTTAAGGGGGTAATTAAAGTTAAATGAGGTAATTGGGGTGTGGTATTTTGTTATAGCAGCCTAAGCAGACTAATACAGGGGGTAAGCAGGTAGCATAAATTATGAACTCATTTATATATAATTTTATAATTATGTTTTTACATAAAAAAGATGTCTAAAAGGATGTTCACCAATTATACCAACAGTGGTTGTCTCTGTCTAGTAGATTTTGGGTGACATTTAAACCTTCTTACTTATTTTATTCTATATTGCTTAACTACCTACAGTAAACATGTATTATCTTTTACATTCAAAAAAATAAACTTTGCATTTTGGGGAGGAGTACATTTTGAAACTCACCTCAGCATAACTTAGTTTTAGTTAATTTTTTGTCTTGTCACCTCCCAGCCTCTTATATGATAGGGCAGGTGATTGTCCCCTTTCAAGTAATGATTTCACTCACAGGTCAAGTGCATCCTATCGTGAATAGTCTTAGATGTTATGATAAGTGGCTCCTGATGAAAGAATGGTTGGAGACTTAGGAGACAGGACTGATACTACATGTAATATGTTAGATCTCATTTTGAATGTGAACTTTAACAGGTTGAAAACTGCCTAGCAATTAGATGGGTGACCATCTTTTGCTTCAGTCTCTCTGCTCCTCAAAATAATGCTGACCTATTTTAGGTAGTTTCCTCTTATTAACAAATTTGACTTACATGTTATTGGTATAGCAAAAATTTAAAAGGCAGAGATCCAGACATAATTTCTTTGTAATTATACTTAATAGTTTTGGGTAGGTATAAAAGCAAATGCTAAGGCAAGTTATTTTTTAGTCAGTATATAGAGGAGGCTTGTTTTCATGAGTGCGTCATTAGGAATTCTGACAATTTAAAGGAAATATTTCCATTATAATTGGTGTTGGCCTAATTAGAACATCTTGACATTTGTATGTAAGTTATAAATATTAACTTTCCTTATAATTCATCATGCTTATTTTATAGTAGACCAGTGATGCATTTGTGGGCTGTTATTGACCAAAAAATAAATGTGTAATGCAAATGTCAGTTGGGGCTTCTGTTTCCTGAAGATTTAGGTGAATTTGCTTCAAATCCTCAATATCCCAGTTTTTATGCATACAGAATTATCCACAGAATTTCTGTGACTTGCCACACTTATTTTCTAATGGTCACTCCTACTCATCTTCAATCCTAGCATACACATGACGTTATAATCCAACCTACACCACCCAATAAGAAGGCTTTCACCATTTCATTTTATTTTCTACGAAAAAATCCAATCAGCCATGACTTTGTGAATTCAGTGCCATCATTGAAGACTTGAAGGGTTGTAAGGAGCAATCACATCCCCCAGTCCTCCAGCAGGTTGCTTCCCTCATTCGGCAGGTGCAGCCACCTTCTAACGCCAGTGCCTCTGATGAAAGACCCTTCTCAGAATTTGAAGACCCCTGAAAATTATAGCCTAGTTCTCTTAGTTTGACTCCTTTTATGGGGATGTTCTTCTCAGGTTATTTTGCCTGCCTCCAACACCTGGAGCACACACACTTTCCCATTTCACTGCATTGATACAGGGGAGTGGAACGTTACTGACACTCATGCTGCAAATCAGTGGCAGGGGCGAGGCCCACATTCAACAGAGGCCTTTATTAGCCACTCTCCAGCTACCCCACATTCTGCTAAGTATTAAGGATACAAAGGCACAATAATGAAAGGAATGTTTTCAAAGTCTTTTCCATTAGAAAAACCTTATGAGTTACGGAACTTTACAACTAGAAAGGCTCTGGGAGGTCCCCTGTTTACACTCCTTGTCATTATACAGATGAGAAAACTAAGGGGTAGGGTGGCACAACTGACCGATGGCAGGCCTGGAACTGGCACCTGTCTGTACCTTCAGCCCCTTTGTCTAGTCCCCCCCCCCCCCCCGGCATCTTGAAATATGGGGGAGGTTGATCTAGTGAGGCTACATGTGAGATGTGATGGAGGAACTCCAAGGGGAAAAATGAAAGAGGCGTACAAGGAAGGAAGAAACGAAACGAGCAGGGCCTCGTGATGAGCAAAAGCGAAAGGGGATACGCCAAGCCACCAGGCAGAGGTGCCGGGCAGGTGGCAGGTGGGAGCCGGCTTCCCGCAAACAGGTGTGTGGCAGAGAAAACAGACATAGGCGTAGGCGCCAGGGGGTGGGAAAAGGAGAGCCAAATGTGAGACCCGTGCTTCCTGAAGCTTGATAATGTTTCCTCTTGTTTTTTCCAAACCGATTACCCTCAAATTTCCTCTGATGTCACTTTTCTTAATATGGGCTATGAGAGTAGGAGTTGGTAAATTTTTGAGAAATCAGGCCATCTTAGTGGGATTCCTAAGGGTTGAGAAAATGAACTGAGTGCTGTGAAAGAAAAGACACACTCTTTTCCTCAAAGGGTTTGTGGGCATCATTGGAGTCGACTGAATAGCTCCGCAGAGTAACATTAAGTGTGAGTGTTAACCAAAGGACCTTAACCAAAGACACAAGTACATGATTTCTATGGTCCAGAAGCTACACAATACCTGATTGCTTGCAAGTGGTGACAGTGATGGGAATGGAAAAGCCACTGCAGACCTGTTTGTTCCCGAGTGCATTCAAAATAGAAGCACCCATTATGCTAAGGAATACTTTTCCTTTGCCTCTTTGTGTAGTATTTTCATTCTCAGTCAGAACACAATTTGACCTTACATTCGAGTTGGCGACCTGGGCCAGTTATAACCATATTTTTTAAAGGTTTTGTTTTGTTTCGTTTTTTGCTTTTAAGGGATAAAAACACACTGCTAGAGTAGAATATGAACGTTGCAGAACAGAAAACAAACTAGAGCAATGGCAGGCAAAACCTAGACCTGGAAAAGTGAGGTGCTTCCTGTCATGTAAGTCTGCATGTTCTTTTTATTTGATTTTGAACCTCTCTTCCCAAACTTAAGTGGTTTTATCAACACATGTCCCAGGAGGGTGGCTCCTGCATACGTCTACGTGATCTTTCTTATAATTCAGGTACATATGATCATATTTTTGGTTCAGTTCTTGTATCTCACAGCTCAAATTCTTGAGAGGAAATCTGGCTCATTGGGCTCAGCTTACACCTTGGTTCCCTTTGGGAAGGTGTCTACTGCTGATCAGCTCAGTTGTGGCTGGAGAGGAAGGGAGGGTGATGAAAGCCCCTTTCTCCATCAAGGGAGTACGGTTTGCTGAAGTCCATGTGCTTGGCTCTGTGATCTAAATTATTTTTAAGTCTTATAGTTTTCAAGAACTAATAAATCACACTTTCCAACTCATTAAGCATTTCTCAGTGGTCTTTTGGTCTGGGATTCAGGTTTTCTTAGTGAGCACTTAAGAAATTTAGAATTAGGATTTGGGATCTCATCAGAGAAGGGGAGAAAAAGTTAAAAGCATGGGAAATGTGGGCTTTTATTTGTCTCCTTAAGCTGAAAATGTCAATAGCCACAATGCAGCACAGTTTTCTTTATGTTGCTGATTTTCTCACGGGGCCTAAATTTAAAAGAAATCAGTAGATTTCTAAAGAAATATATATTTGACATGATGGGACACCTCCCCCCTAAAAATAAAAGCCAATTTGAGAGATTAAGCAAACTTGGGCCGTAGTGAGAGGACATGCTGATTGGAGAGAGGGGGTGGGTTTTTCCTTTTTTTAAGTCTATAGATTTTGGTAAGTGGTGAAATCATACAATTTTATTTGTTCCTTTGTGGAGACCTGCAACCCTAATGCAAAGCATAGTTCATACCACCTAGCAATGTCTGCAGAATTTGTTGGGCCATAATGATGCATTTATTGCTTACATTATGAGAAATCGATTCAAAAGCCACCCAGACCTTCCCTCCAGGATATTGTCTGTACAGGCAATGGCAGGGTGGCTGTTCACTGTGGCTAAAGCTGAGTACCAGGGGTGCCCAGTTACAGCCCCGCTGAGAGGATCTTCAGGGAAGTCGCTTGGTTTTCCTTCATTGCCTTCATGTGGCCTCTGAGTGGGGAGCCTCATGATTCTTTCTCTTTCTGGGGCAGCAAGAGCACTGATGCAGCTCTGTAATTCTGACTTCCCCCAGCCACTAGACTGAATCAGTGCTCCCCTCTTCCTTTAATACAGCTCCATCCCTCAGATGCTGAGCAGCTGTCACTGTCTGAAGATGCCCCATGAAAGATAAGCAGGGGCTAGAAATCTTTCATTTCCTTTGTTCATATTAATCAGACTTGTTCATTGAAAACAAACATCTCCCTAGAAAGGAGAGCAGGAAAATATTGGGTTAAGGAGGAAGCCAGAGAAGACGGAGGAGTGAGATGGAGGACCTTGGTCAGAAGCCCTCAGATGAATGCTGCAGATTCTTACGGGCACATGGCTCCCTTGTGCAAGCTGCAATGGAAATGGTTAATAAAGTGCTTTGGATCAAATAGGTTTCTTAAAATGAATGTAGGACATAGGTCTTAAGGCTGTTAGAGAGAGACTTTAACCCATATGCCAAACGAACAACAACAAAAAATGATCAGAGCTCTCTGGCCAGTTCCTAATGTGTCTTAACTATAGTGTTTTGACTTATTTTGATCTGCAGATTTTTTCTGGTCTCATGGTAGAGACTCCATCTTTAGAGAGCAAGGTAGAAGGAGCATGTGTGATAAAGGGGAACCATGCTATACTTTCTGTTAAAAAAAGATTTAATCTTCCCCCACTCGGCCTCAGTCTTCTCCCTTAGTCTGGAAATGAAGCTTAGCAAGAGGAGAGCAGGGGTGCCTCTGTCGATGAATCGGGCTCGGGTGGGATGGCTGGAGCCGCTGGGTCAATATGCGCAGCCCAGAGCTCCAATCTCAGGACTACAGAGAACTGGTAGGTCTGTAACTTTGGGAATTTGATAGGCAAAATCTGATGGAGGTATACCTCAGATACTGTGGGTTTGCTTCCAGACAGCTGCAATGAAGTCTTGAAATGAAGCAAGTCATATTCTTTTTGCTGATGGAGAGTCTTGCCTTCAATTTGTTTTTTTCAAAAAATGCATCTGTAAAGCACAATAAAGTGAAGTGTAATAAATGAGGTATGCCTGCAGTGTACATGATTGGGTTTCTATTACATTTTTTCCAGGTGTAACTAACCTTCTAGATTTTGAGTTTTCATGCCAAAAGAAATATCCTCAGTACCTAAGTCTTGAATGTTTTTATCCCACTCAAAAGAAATAGGCTATGCTTCCCTGGCTAATCTGTCATAATATACGGGAATCATTCCTATAATGTGATCAACACTTCTTTTGCATTAAAATAAACCACCATCCATGTGAGTCTCTTACAGTGGGAATTGGGAACACCAGGTGAATGCAAGGTTGTGCAAGCAAGCTATGAGGAATTATTTGTTTCTATTGTCAAAAGTAAACTTTTCTGGACTTTTATTTATTTATTGAAATATAGCAAAATATAAAGTTAAGGGGAAAGACTGCTTTCTTAAAAGTAGGAAAATATTTCAGCTCCATTATCTTAGCTGTGCTGAGTTTTGGCGGGGACTGGGTACATCACTGTCAGTTTTGTATCTTCAAGAACAAATTGTCAATCTAAACTGTGGAAGACAAAATTGTCAGCTGTGTCTCTGGATGAGCAAAATTATTGATTGCGTCTAGGGAAGTTGAAAGTACTTGGAAGTGAGAGAAAATCGTCAGATGCATATTTTCAAGACAGAATCATTGGCCATGTCAGTTAAATAACAGGTTACTATTATTTTACCGCTGAACTGTGAAATTGACCATTTTTATCCCCTTTGCCATTTGAATTGACAGAGTGAACTCCACCCAAATTGTCATGTGCGTTGGTACTTAGCAAGGACAGACGTGCCACATGTGCTTTTGTGTTATTACTGGAAAGAAAGATACATATGGGCAACCAACCAGACAGTAAATGATAAAATGTCGCTTGTGTTAATGGAGAAAGGGCCATTCTGGATTTCTTGAGTGGGTGCTTCAATTCAAAATGAAAGGCAGTTAGGTCAGTGGGAGGTGGGACGAAGGCAGGGAGTGGGGCAGTCATTACTAGAGCACTATGTTTAATAACATGGCTGGTGACAGGTTTGTGTTAAGTCAATAATTCCCTTCTCAGTCACATCATTTGGCTCCAGAGTGGGGGGGTGGGGGTGCAGATGTGTGGGGGTGTGGGCGTGTGTGAGAGAGGGCCTACCTACATTTCTACACTGGCTCCCGTTCAACTGGGAGGAGGTGTTTCTGAAGGAGGAATTTAGCCTTAAGAGTAAGGAGCAAATAGGTTAGAATATCTTGTGTTCAACTCTAACAAGAGTTTTCAAATTCATACTTGAGAAACTAGCCTAAATAACAGCACCAAAATGAGGTAGAGTCTCCATTACTGGAAGAACTTGAATTCTCTTTCCAATTACTGAAATACTAACACTGGGTGCATTTTCTTTTCTGTCTTTTATTTAATTTCATTTTAAAAATTAAATGTGTTGCTCAGCTGGGCGTGGCTCAGCGGTTGAGCATCGACCTAGGATCCAGGCGATCAGGGTTCGATTCCCAGTCAGGGCACGTGCCCGGGTTGGGGGCTGCAGCCGATCAATGACGCTCTCATCATTGATGTTTCTATCTCTCTCCCTCCCCCTCCTTTCCTCTCTCTGAAGTCAATAAAAATATATTTAAAATAAATAAATAAATAAAATTAAATGTGTTGGGGTGACAATGGTTAATATGCACACAATACAATATACTGGGTGCATTTGATTTTTCAGGCCAAGATGGTAAGCTTCAGCTTCCCAGGGATCTCTGGGTTATCCCCAGAAATTAGTTGTCTGTTTTATTTTGAGTCTGCAGGTTTGTGATTGTCACTGTGGAAGGCGGGCCCAGCTTTGAGTCTAAATGAAGGAAGTTGGGAATGTTGAGCTTCAGGACTCCCAGTTTATTCTTTAGAAAAACTAACCTAGATAGCTGTATTGTGATACATTCTGGCTCATGACTTTTCAGTGTCTTCCTGTTGCCTACAAAATACAGTAAATATACCCTAGACTAGACTCCAAGACCTTCTATAACATGGTCCTCATTGGTCTTCCAATTATGTTCCAAATTCTTACAAAGGCCCTGCTAGAAAGCTGCTCTCATTGGTATATATTTCCTGAGCCCCCACTCTGTTGAAATCCAACCCTAACCCTAACTCTAATCCTGACTTTCACTCTTCCTTTGAGTTTTTTAGGACCTAGAACAAATATATCTTTAGTGCTATCTAATGTATCTAAAGAGCACTCTTACTCCTTTGTACTTTGAGCAGTTACTGTCACTTCATACTAAAATTGATACTGATCTACACTGTATTTTATTGTTATTTATGTATTTAAATAATATTTTAAAGGGTGCCTGTGTGTTGTACCTGATGTTAGTGGTATGAAGATAAACAAGACATGTGCCTGTCTCCTTGGTCATTGTAGTTCCACCAGGGGCTCTGAAGGAGACGGGTGATTGTAACGGTGCAGAGTGTACTGTGAGGGGAGGCGCAGAGCATAACGGGCGCAGACAGGAGGAACTCCTTCGCAGACTGAGCTCAAAGGGCAGCGTCTGACTGTGCATGTGACACTTAGGCCGGTACCTGAAGAAAGGGTACGAAAGTTGTGGCGGGTCCTTTCTTGAACTGGCGAAGGGCCCGAGGTACAGTTAGTGTTCCCTATGCCTCTCCCATTCTCCTTCTCAGCGGTGGGCTCCACTGTGCGAGATGGGGACGGCGAGAGGTGAGGGGCTGCGTGTTGTGAAGGGCGTGGTAGGCCATCCCAAGGTGTTTCAACAGTGTCTTATACGGAGTCATTGAAGAGACATAGAGGGACATAGAGGGACAGGGTCAAATTTGCATTTCAGAAACATCACTCTGGTTTCAGTGGAATAAGCTGGTAAGTTAGATAACCAAATAGTGGGGTTTGCCTGTTGTAGCACTATACATTTTAGCATTTGTCTTATATTTTTCATTTTTTTTTTTTAATAAATGAGGAACTCCATTTTATATTTCTAGCTTCTCCATGGATTATTCTTGTAGCGTTTGAGATTCATGTCAATGAACAGAATTCTCACCTTAACGCGTGGTTGAGTCTAAAAGGCACCTCCCTTTCAAGGACAACATGCAGTGTTCATGATAAAATAGCCTAACAGAAAACAACATCCAAGTCCTTTACATCTTGAGTAGTGGTGGGAGGCAGACTTAAAACTGCTCTTCTACGGATATACCAGCCCCTTGTGCCAGCCTGTGAGATGCGGGAAACCATCCCAGTCAGTGGGAAACAAGGGACAGTGAAAGTTAAATGTAGTTGAAATAATGAGCAGGAAGTAGAAGGTGGGTGATTTACTATAAGGCATAAAGAGAGAAGTCCCACTACGGTGGTTTTGTCATTTATTACATGTTACATATCTGTAACAAATTACTTGATTTTATTATTTGATGGCCTTTTATTGAACAATAAGCCCTTTCAGCAGCCATGGGTTCAAAAAATTAAAAGCACATGTTCAATGAAAAATTAAGTATTAAATTACTGGTTCTTGATATAGTTGATGCTAATTGATCAACAAAATATTACTAACCAAATGAAAACCAGAAGACAAATCTCTCAAAATCATTAGTTTCAAAATTAGTTCTCACAAGAAAACTCTATGACTACAACAAATTAATGTGTGTGGATGCAGAAAGTGCATTCTTTGTCATTCTAGGGACATGATTTTTCGTTACATCAAACAACTGCTCTGCTCATATCCAATTCCAAGCTTTCTAGGACAGATATGAAAATGAAGTAATAACCATTGGCTCCATTAGCAAAAGAAATATTCTCAGTTAAATTATGTTGGTTTTGCATCAGTATTATCAAATGCTTCAAGTAGAAAATCAGTTAATTCCAGTGGTCTTTTTCTTAAACAATGTAATTCATAGAATCAAAGGAAACTTTGGAATTTCATTTGTTTGGCATTATTGTGACTGTTATTGCACATATAGTTTAAAACAAAACTCGACTTTGAACATGAAATTACTTTGTGGTAATATAAACATATTTTGGTGAAAAACATATATGAAGTATAAACATTTATTATATTAAGTTAAGAAACTTATGGAGCTGAAATGTACTTGGATTGGTTGTGGTGCATAAATACTTTATAACTGCAGCTAAACAAGTTGTATTATTTTACCAATTAAATAATTTTTATATATTCCCAAAATAATATAAATCTGTATAATACCGATGATACTGAATACACAAAACTACTTTTTTATGGCAGGAAGTTGTATTTTTTCTCTTTGCTGCTCATCACCAGTTAAATTTTAGAAATATCTGCGCCTTTGAAGGACACTTTGTAAATCAACCTAATTGACCTACAGTGGTTTTAAAATATTTTGTAGATAATTTCTTTAACTTTTAATTGCATTTTGTCTAAAATAAATTGGGAATTTAAGTGCATGTATTTAACAAATGGACCACCCCAAAATTAAGTTCTTAGCAAATTGCAGTTATAGGGGGGGAAAAAATCTAGGAAAAGAAGACATTTAAATCCACCCCCACCCCAAACAAGAGAAGAATGGAAAGAAATAATGAGGATTCAAGTGGTGTATAAATATTTCATTCTGAAGTTTTAAATTCTGCTTTGCAATATTTCTATTTGTGGGAGGAATCTTTTAATGAAGCTTCTGTTTTTAACTGGATAAATTTCTATTCCATATGCCAGGATGGAAGGAAATGGAGAAAGCTTGTAATTTTTAGCATCTAAATTTAGTGAAACATTCAAAAGGATCATAAACAGAGGCAAGTTTTTGGACAAATTTATTTTGTAAAAATATGTAACAAAGAGAGGCACTCTTAAGAATGGCAAAAATAGAGTATCTTGAAAATACTTGAGCTGAAATACCTCCAATTTAAATACGCAAAATTTGATTTTTGGTCTAGGCTTATCAGAAACCATAAATGGTACTTTCTCAGTAAGAAAATATTATGGGCTACAGGGAAGAGCCAATTGAAGGTTGGCTCTTGAAGTTCATAATATGCAACTTTAAAGATTTCAGATAACTTTATGAAAACATTAATTATTCAGAAGAATAATATTCATGGTGTTAAAGTATAGCTGAGAAAGTGAATATCGCACATAAATATGTATGAAGAATCATTATTCCACTGATGTGATTTTTAGTTTCAGATAATCCATATAAAGAAGGATTTTTTACTTTAATATATACTTGAATATATGTTATTTTTTAGAAAGAAATTAATGTGGTAAAAATATAACATAAAGTTTGCCATTTTAACTATTTTCCATTCAGTGGCATTAATTCCATTAAAATTTTAATATAATTATAGCCACTATCTGTGTACAAAACATTTCATTAGCTGAAAGGGAAACTCTGTACCCAAAGCGATAACTGCCTTCTTCCATGGGGTCAGCCCCTGTTAATTTCTCATCTACTTCCTGTGTATATGAATTTATCTGTTCTGTTATTTTATATAAGTGGAATCCTACAATATTTATCCTTTTGTGTCTGGCTACTTTCACTTAGCATAATGTTTTAGAGGTCTATACGCCTGGTCACATGTATCAGAGCTTCCTTTCTACGGCTGAAGACTATTCCATTGTATGTTATCCACTCATCTGTTGCTGGACGATGTTTGGCTAGTCTGAGTAATGTTGCAATGGATATTGGTGCATGAATATTTGGGTCTCTGTTTTCATTTCTTCCAACTATATCCCTAAGAGTAAACTTGCTGAGCCATATGATAATTCCACATTTAATTTGTTGAAAAACTGCCAAGCTGTTTTTCACAGTGGCTGTGCAATTTTACATTCCTACCAGAAATGCACAAGGGTTTCAGTTCCTCCAAATCCTCACACTTATTTCATTTTTTAAAATGTATTGCTTTTTTTTTTAAATGGCTATCCTAGTAGGTATGAAGTACGATCTTATGGCAGTTTTGAGGAATTCTACTTATTAAAAAAAAGTTCTTGAATAGAACTATTTTATTGAAATAAACTTGTCAGCCAAATAAATATTTCAATATATTATATCAAATATGGGTCTGGCAAAGATAAAACTAGGGAGACTGGATGGCAATCGTCGTAGTCCCAGCAGTAGATGATGATTTCCTGAACTGGGGCAGTGGCATGTGAAGGAAATAAAGAGACATATAAAGTAAATATTAGGAGATATTGAGCAGGTACAGTGAATGGACTTAAGGACTGACTGATATGGGGGATGGGAAGAGAAAAGTGTTAAGCTTGGTGCCCAAATTTCTGACCTGAGTAACAGGGTGGATGGTGGAGCCATTTTCTAAGATATAAACCCTAGGAGGAGAAAGAGCAGGTGTTGAGGTGAAAGTGGGTAAATACGTTAAGCTGGACACGTTGAATTTGGGATGTACATGGGGCATCCAAATGGTGGTGCTTACCCAGCAAGCAGGTGGGGCGATGGGCTTGAAACTCAGAGAAACTTGGGCTGGGCATGGAAAGTTTGGAACCACTTTTCTTTTTTTCTGTGTTCTTAGCTCTATAGCAAGATGATAAAAGCTCCTTGAGGGCATTTCAAATATTTCCTTGTCTCTCTGTTTTTCGGCCATTCAGCAACTTTTAATTGAGCATCTCTCATGCTTGAAGCATTGTACTAGATTTAAGACAAAATAAATAAAAGATGAATATGGTACAGTCTCTGTTCTTAGATAATCTGCAATCTAGTTAGGACAAGCAAAATTTTAAGTATATAAGTAAATCCAAAGATTAAGTGAGGTGTTTTGAAGCATGGAGAAATGTATCATTCATTCTGACTAAGGAGATCT
This sequence comes from Miniopterus schreibersii, assembly GCF_964146895.1. Classification (NCBI taxonomy): domain Eukaryota; kingdom Metazoa; phylum Chordata; class Mammalia; order Chiroptera; family Miniopteridae; genus Miniopterus; species Miniopterus schreibersii. The sequence continues at coordinate 64,724,528 of NC_138101.1, read as the reverse complement.
TAGAACGAATGATACACTTAAAGGGACGTCAGTACTTCTTTGTTGAATGATCTAATCACGGTGGCTACATAATTTGTAGAGCCCAATGTAACATAAAAACCTGGGGCCCTTTGTTCAAAGAGCAGGAAAAAATTTGCCTATTTCAATGTACATATAAACTCCCACGTCTTGGCAAGTTGTTTGCTATTTGCTGTTTAATGTTGTTGGTCTTAGTTAAGAAAAATTAAAATCTTATATTATTAGTATGAATTTTACCATTTACCTTTACATTGTGGAAAGTTAGTTTAAAATGCAAATATCTGAACATTTAATTCAATATGCAGAATCACAGAAATTATACAATTTGAATTTTGTGGCTCATCTCCTACCACAGTGCTTAACACTGACCAGAGTGTGTAAACACAATGAAGGAAAAGAGGACCACCTTGGGCACAGGGATATTCCAGGGCAAGTGCCGGTCCTCACAGGTACCCAGGGTCATGCCCTGCCATGCCGGAGGTTCCACTTCCCACCAGCAGCCAGACCTCCTGCACTGTGTGGTGGCTGGGGTCTGGGTCTGGGTCTGGGAAGCTAAGCCAAGAACACCCCTTTCCTAAGGACCTGCACCCCAGCCCACAACACACAGGAGAACCTCCAAGGATCTTTGCACCCTTGCACCTGAACAGGCTCAGTACCTGGATCAGGGCTGAATGGGTGAGGGACTTCTTTGCTAAGATGCCAACTCTGGCCAGCAGTTCACATGCCATGCCATGGGGCTGCAGCCTGGGGTGGGACCAGCCTCTGCCATGTTCTTCCCAGAGGTGCTGCTTGGCCCTTGCCTGACCCCAACGCTCTGCAGGGGATGGAAGGCAGCTGTGGTCACAGGGTGGGACAGGGAGGAGCCTGGGCAGGACCAGCGCACCAGAGTCATCCCTTGGAGGTGGTGTGAGGCAGCCTGCAAGTTCCCATTACATTTTCCATGGTCTCATCAGACTTTATTTATACACACATGCACGCATACATTCAAAGAAATATTTTAAGAATTTTAAGAAAGTGACAACAACAGCATTGAACCCAAAGAGAGGGGCCCTGTGCACACTGGGGCCTGTGTGACTGTACTGGTTGTGCACCCATGAAGCTGGCTAGATGCAGTCAACTCATCAGGAGAAGGAAACTAGCTGGTTACTGGGTTTCTGGCTCTGTGCATTCCAGGCCCTTGACTCCATGCAACCTTTTTCAGAGAACCAGGAGCATGATCTCCCTCACCTTGAAGGTAAGTATAGACATGCCCACTTGGGAAAAGTCAGGTTAAAATGGGAACGTGTTATTCCAAAAGGGAAAGGAATGCCCCTTTCTCAGTCATCTGTCCCATCCATTTACTGGGAGGAAAACTACTGCACCATCTGAGAGGGCGTGCAGAACGCCCCGGGAGAACAGCATCTGCACACTGGAACAGTCATGTGTTCACGCCCACTCTCTCTTTTTCCCTTTATCACTTTTTATTTTCCCTAGTGGGGAAAATATAAACAAAATGTGGATGTGTTCAGTCTAGACTAAGCCTTGTATTTGGTTCTGATTGGTCTATGGTAGGGTGGAATGCAGGGCAGGGAAAGGAAGGCAAAGGAGACTTTATTTGGCCTTGGAAAAGAAACTTATGAAACAAGAACTACTTTACTATGTGTTGCACTTCACATACATCATCTTATTTAATTCTGTTGACTCTTCAAGACAGCCGTCACTATTCCTGTTTTTCCAATTGAGGACAATAAGGCTCGGAAAGGAGAAATAACTTGTTCATGTCCAGACGCTGCAGGACCAGAATCTGAGCCCAGCTCTGTCTGCCTGAAAAGCTGATGGCTTTCTTTTGAGACTAGGTTCCTGTCCTCAGCCAGCAGACTAGTCTCTCCCCTGGGTCTCATGAAGACCGCAGGTGACATGTTTTTCAGGGGCCTAATGGGTACCAAGAGGGGTGGTTTCTCCAACAGCTTTTTCCCAGCCCAGTCAGACTTGGATAAACTTTCTAACAGAGTAGCAAGTATGAGGTTTTGCTGAAAGTATGAGCAAAAGAGACGGGGTGGGGGGGGGGGGGAATTAAGGATAGATCCTTTGCCCACTGGGCAGTTCTTAACTTCCTGCCTTTCTAGTGGGGAAAGAGCTCTTGGTCATCCCTTCTCCCTCCAATTCCCTCATCAATTCTGTAGCCATAACTGGTATGTTGAGTCCATGTAAATGAGAGAGAAGAGAAGGCAGGGGAGGGCTGTTCTTGCTGAGCCCAGCTAACTTTCCAGTCTCTGATTTTCCGACGTAGATGCTGTATTGTGAGGTCAGGCTCTTTAATTTCTGGGCTGAGTCTCTCTGAAACTCTGAGGTAGATGGACTCTGTCACTGCCAAGTCTCCGCCTTCTGAGAGTGTCATCATTAAATGCTCGAGAAGAACATCAACCCAGAGGAAATGCTTCTCATGTCTGTCTTCCCCCCTCCTTCAGCCTCACCCCCCATCCCCTGCCCCCTCCGCTCTCTGACCCCCTTTCCAGGACAGGTAGTGCTCTCCTGAGTCATTCTTTCTGTTTCCAGATGACTCACATTCATAGTGACTCAGAGAAACGGAACAGCTTCTTTTCTGTGAAAAAAAATCTCATGGTTAGATTTAGCAAGCGGCTTCTGGGCGTCTTTTTGTCCTTGGGTTGCAGGGTGTCATTCTGTGCAGCCCTGGGGGTTTTCCCTCTCGCCTTCTCGGTATGAATGGTGACCCTGAGAGCCGGTGAGTCACCACTGTTTAACACGCCGAGCAGTAGGCAAGGCTCTGTGACATCAGCTGCGGGCGTGCGCTGGTGCTTGGAACCAGACACACGCCCACCTCCACCCACACGGTTTTGCTTCGGTCATTCAGAGCCGGAAGCCCTGACTAGAGCAGGATCCCAGGTACTGTACCAGCAGCTATGGGGTGATGTTTTCCACCGATGCTTTTCAGAGAGAGATGTGCGTGGCCCAGTTAGGGGGTTTTTCATGTGTCCGTGCTGTACACTCACCCTTCTTATCTGTGTTGTTAAATCTGAGGCCATTTTTTGTTGTTGTTTTTCACTCACCCTTTCTCACTGACCCAGACCCCTTTGCTAGGGAACAAAGAAATAATGAGCAGTGCATCTTCGCCGGTTCCTTAATGGGCTCAGACATGATCCGCAGGGCTTGGCTGACAGGCCTAGATAGGGCTAATAGACGTGTGGTCACCTGGGAGCTGTATTCAAAATTGGACAGCTGGGCCCAAGGCTGAACCACGGGGCCACTGACTGCTCTGATTGGTCAGCCGAAGACCCCATTGCCCAGATAAAACAGAATTTCTCACATCTGCCTTACTTTCTGCCAGGATCTAGGGTCACTTACTGGCTCTGTGATCTTGAGAAAATTATTTGAATTCTGTATCTGTTTATTCAATGATAAAATGCAGATAATAACAGGACTTCCCTTAAATGGTGGCCAATGAGGATTGAAAGAGTTAATGCATGTAAGGCACTTAGATCAATGCCTGGCCCATAGTAAAATTCTTTATAAATGTTAATGATTATTAATATCCTTACTAAGCCTCTAGCTTGGGAACTTCCTAAGCTGCAAATATATAAGTAATACCACAGGCTACCTGGGAGATGAAAGCATAGTCTTTGGAAGGTTCTGTGCTTTGGCATGCAAATGGTATGACTGACAAAGTCACCCAATAAGACCTGAGTGCTTCTGCAGTATGATGCTCTCTACCTGCAGTGATACTTAAAAAGAAGCTTCTAGGGACCAGGGTAGAGTCATATTTATCCTATTTCCAGCCCTTTTAGTGGTTCTTTCATAAAGTCTGGCATGTTGTAGTTGCTCAATTGAATTGGCATTGAGGGCCATCATTTTGAATCTTTACAATGAAAATGCTAGTTCTGCTTGGCTGTGCAGAGCTGACTGCTCCACAGCACAGTGGAGGTTGATTTCAGGACCTAGTAGCTCCACAGTTCCTGCCTGCTATGATGTAAGTGTCCCAATGACACAGAGGTTTATTTTTTAAATTATTGTATTTCCAGTGTCTAGGACAGTGCCTGGAATATGGTCAATAATCAATAAATATTTACTGAAGGTATAAATAAAAGAAAAACAATGGAAGGGTTTGGGAAGTAATGTGTTTAGAAGGGGTACAAAAGCACTGACTTAAAGTCTGTGGTTGCATAACATAAAATTTACCATTTTAACAATTTTTAGGTGTATAGTTCAGAGGCATTAAGTAAATTCACACTGTTATGCAACCATCTTCACCATCCATCTCCAAAAAATTTTCAACTTCCCAAACTGAAATTTTGTACCCTTTAGGACTAATTCCCTGATACCCCTACTCCCAGTGCTGACAACAACTATTGTACTTTCTGTCTCTATGAATGTGACTACTCTGGGTAAAGCATATAAGTGAAATCGTACTATATTTGTTCATTTGTGTCTGGCTTATTTCACTTAGCGCAGTGTCCTCAAGGTTCATCTGTATTGTCGCATGTGTCAGAATTTTATTCCTTTTTGTGGCTGAATAATATTCTACTGTATGTATATATTCCACATTTTGTTTATCCATTTAAAAAAATATATCTTTATTGATTTCAGAGAGAGGAAGAGAAAGAGAGAAACATCAATGATGAGAGAGTCATTGATCGGCTGCCTCCTGCATGCCCCTGACTGGGGATCGAGCCCACAACCCAGGCATGTGCCCTGACCAGGAATCGAACTGAGACCTCCTGGATCCTCAACCACTGAGCTACACCTGGCCAGGCTTGCTTATCCATTTTTCTTAGTGAGTTTGCACTGCTGTCATAAATCACCACAGGCTGGGAAACTAAACAGTAAATGTTTTTCTTATATTTCTTGAGTCTGGGGAGTCAAAGATCAAGGTGCCAGCAAATGGCCATCTTCTTATTATATCTTCATTTAGTGAAGTGCAGAGATAGGGAGCAAGATCTCATTTCTCTTCCTATGAGGACACTGACTTCATTCATGAGGGCTCTAACCTTTAACCTAATCATCTCCCATGGACCCACCTCCTAATACCGTCACATCTGGAGGTTAGAATTGCAACATATGAATTGGGTAGGGAACACAAATATTCTATCTAGGATACCATTCATCTGTCAATGGGCATTTGGGCTGCTTTTGCTTATTGTGAATAATGTTGCTCTGAGCATCGATATCATATATCTGTCTGAGTCTCTGCTTTCAATATTTTGAGTATGTACCCAGAAATGGAATTGCTAGATCCTATAGTAATTCCTGGTTTGAGGGGTTTTTTTGAGGAACTGCCATTCTGCTTTCCACAGTGATTGCACCATTTTCATTGCCATCAACAATGCACAAGTGTTCCAGTTTCTCTCTCTCCTCTCCAGCCCTTGTTGCTGCTGTCCTGACAGGCTCTCCCTCTTCCTTCCTCTTTCTGAAATCAATAAAGATATATTTTTTTTAAAAAAAGAAGTGATATCTCATTGTGGTTAGATTTGCATTGTTGCAATGATTAGTGAGGTGTCATGTATTTATTGGCCATTTATATACCTTCTTTGGAAAAATGTCTATTCAAAGTCCTTTGCCCATATTTTAATGAGGTTGTATATTTTGTTGTTGAGGAAGATTGTTGTTTTAAATTTTTTTGTCTAATTTCTTTAAATTCTTTGTCTGATGCCTGTGCGTTTTTTGGGGATGCTTTCTGCCAGTTTATTTTCTTCTTTGCAATGGGCTGTGTTTTCCTGTTTCTTTATCTACTTTGTGATTTTGTTGTTGTTGTTGCTGTTGAAAATTGGGCACTTGGAGGAGAAACAGCAACCTCTTCCAGTCTTTGTAGACTGGCTCTGGGCTGGGTTCACTCTTCACCAATTTCCTGGGTGTGCTCTGGGCCTTGAGGTTGAAAACTTAAGGTCTTTTGGGGTTTCTTTCTGAGCACGAGTTTAGTCTGGGCCTTGTGTGGCTTTTTCAGTCCCCTCTACCCACATACAAGCCAGTTTTTGAATATTTTACTTCTCCAGAGTGTCTCACCCCAGATTCTTCTCAGGGATGGCCCATTGTATGTCTTCACCAGTAAACTCTTGCCCTAGGCATCTGCTGGTTTCAGTCTCCTTGCAGCTTTCATGAGCAACTCCCGCTCCTTCTCCCCACCTGAGCTCTAAGTTAGGTGAAGCACAGACAGACATTCAGGACCCCAGACAGATTATAATATAGCAAATAAAGTCTGCCCTAACCCACTGGTTTATGGGAGGGAACTGGAATCTGGGATGCTACCTTTTCCAGACCAAGACACTGCCAGGAGGTGGTGGGACAAGGGCAAATGAAACCAACACAGAATTTCCTACCATTTTGAATGTGGCATTTTCTTGACTGGGTGTGCTCTTGGTTGCTGGTAGACCTTTGACTTTTTCCCACTGCCCCTGTAACATTATTTTAGCTAGCTTGTTTGTGTGTGTGTATGTGCGTATGCGTGCATGCACGTGTGTGTGTGTGTGTGTAAGTGTGTTTAATGTTTCTGTGGGGAAGTGAAAGCTTGGATTACTCATCTGCCATTTTGTTGATATCACTCCTCAATTTAGATTTTATGACTTCTTTTTAGAATAAGTTTGGGGAAAGTATTGATGAAAATTGATACTTTTCGAGTGCCCTCTCCACTGAAGTTCCTCTTGGGCACTATCCCAGATTACTGGATTCTGAAGCCATGAATGTAACTAGAAACTCTCATTAAAAGGCAAAGTAAATAGGATATGGAGAGCCGTATTTGAAGTTGGGAGAAAGCCCTCCCAGCCCTTGGTTTGAGGATATTGTTGAAGCATTACTCATGCAATCAACATGTGTTATTTATGAGATCCCCAGAGATACATTTTCCTCTTTACCTAATAAGGTTTAAAATACATAAATATTCTTTGAAAAATAGGCAAGACATTTATCATGCCCATTTGCCTCATGAGGAAACTGAAAATTATGGGTTTTAGCCAAGATTCTTCTTCCTACTTTTTGTCCCTCCTGCTCTCCTGAATATGGAAAACTCATCTGTAGCTGAAAGGATTTCTGTCTTGTTTGCTGCTGTATCCCATGCATGTAGAATGTAGAATGTAGAATGGTGCGTGGCACATAACAGGCATTCAATAAATATTTGTGGAAAGAATAAATAATGGGAGGAGCTAGTTTCCTACAGTATATGACAGAATATTGAGGACATTCTTATCTTTTTACACTTTGTTTAGTGAACTTTATAATGAAGTAGAACATACATACAGAAAAGGGCACCCGTCCTAAGTATGTAGGTCAGCAATTTCCTACATGAACACATCCAGGTAGCCAGCTCCCGGACACAGAAACACAATGCCCTCTGCCAGGCAATAGCACCACCAGCCCCCATCCTCTCTCTGAAGTGTTAAAAACTACCCTGACTTCCTAACTACATGGGTTTGTTTAGCCTGTTTTGGAACCTTCTATATAGTAAATAATGTAATATGTACTTTCTCTTTTGTGTTTGGCTTTCTTTGTTTTTGTTTTTGTTCAACATTTTGTGAGATTCATCCATGTTGTTGAGTGAAGTTATAGTTGAATTTTGACTTTTTGAAACTTTAAAAACATTTAGTTCGAAATTAATTAATGCCAGGGGAAACCCCAGATTATAGAATAATAGCCTTCGTAACAACCATTTTTTTAAGCACATGGTGACAAAAATCTATGTTGAGATGTGACATTCATGAATGATCCTACTTTCCCCTCTCAACAGTCTCCTGAGGTGTAGCTCTCGTTCTCCCTACTCTCTTGATAGAGAAACTCCAATAGAGAGAAGTTACCTAGCTTGCTAGTAAATAACAGGCTAGTAAGTGCTGAAACTCAGTTGAAACCAGCTCCTGAAGTAAACCATGCCCATGGTTTTGTTAACCATTACACTCATTTGTCATTCCCATATAGGTCCTATTTAAGAAACTGTCTTAAATGAATATGCATTTAGGTAAAACTACTGGGGAAAGTGAGACTGGAACTAATTTGGAAACAGCTGTGTATTAGCATCTGCACTGCCTGACAGGACAGCTTCCCAGAGCCTCTTCGCTGACCCTTTGGGTCCTTTGCCCTCGGATCACCCCGGCCAGTGTATCATAGATGTGGGCCTCAGGATCAAATCAGCAAGGACTGTCTCCTGCTAGGTTCTTTTCTTTAGGCCCCAACAGTCATGGGCCACAGACCAGCTAGAGAGGTCAGCCCCATCCCAACTGTCCTCAGTTTCTGCGTGGGAGGTGGGGCCCTTGGCTGAATCAGCCGCAGTTGAGAACCGGATTCCTCTACCACGCATGGAGCACGTGCAGAACATTTCTCCAGAGGCAAACTCCTGGCCTGGGATTTACTGCACTTGCTTTTCAGATGTTTTGAACACACCCTTTTGAATGGTACAAGATTTTCTCTTGTTGGGTTTTCCTTGGGCCGACATTTGGCTTTCTCCATTCATGTAGCATTAAATACTGCAGGCTTACCTGCCTCTTGCAGACGTCAGTGAGCAAGGACAGACATCCATTTGGCACCAGCAAAGGCTGTCCTCATGCTGTGTTGTCTCACCAATGACCTGTTCATTGTGAGGCAGGACACACCCTATTTTTCCATTCTCCACCAACTATCAACACTTTGTTAAAAAAAAAAAAAAAAGGCTTTATTTGCTGAGTTTACAGATTCAGCCAGCATTTAACTATTAGTGTAGATTTTTCACTTCCCCATACCTCTGTTTCTCGGTCCATTTCCTTCATTCTCTTATTTCAAGCCTCCACCCTTTGGGGCAAGCTCTCTTGGTGTCATCAGCCTCCTTTGTCAGTGTAATACTTTCCTTTATCTCACTGTTGCTTTTAAAGATATATCCTCTCTGTGCTTTTATGATCTTGGCCTTTGCTTATTTCTTCTGCTGGCCAAACTCTCTTTAAAGGCACCTTTCTCCCGGCTCTCCTTTTTCCGTTCCATTGCCTCTTGTCTCAGAGAATGACTTTAAGGTGGTAAGTACAACTTCCTACCCTCTGCAGCCTCTCTGAACTGTCTGAAAGAAGCTTATTTTGCACCAGACAGATATCTTGTTGGCACCTTGCATGCTTAGCCCACGGATCCTCACCGACCTCGTTGTGGGAGAGGTGCCACTATGGCCATTTAATAGAGATGAAGAAATTGTGCTAAATCGCAGAGCTAGGAGTCAAACGTGGGTTATTAAAGCCAAAATTTTGTCTGTTTTACACCATTGCCTCCAAGCTTTTTCAACTTTGGTAATTATAAAAGAAAGCTGTCCAAAGAGAAGGATCTCCTCCTGTACTTTGTGGAGGGAGCCTCCTATAATGGAGGGCCCCCAGGGCAGTATTTCTCTGTTCACCCACCTAACCAAGGCCTGTCCTTCAAAGCCCAGCTCCGATCTCACCTCTCCTGCAAGGCCTTTCCCGGGAACAGCCCTCCCAGAGCCCTCTTGTGCTCTGAGCAGCCCAGAGGCCTGTTTGATCAAGTATTTGGCACCTACTTACTCACACTTTCATTTCATTCTTTATACTAGGGCACATCCCTCCTCCCATCATCAGCCTCTTAAGGAGGGCAGTACTTTCATGTGTTTTATCTTCCAAATTGCCCTGAACATCATTTGCACCCAAAAAATATATTTTGATGAACTGAGTAGACTACATCTCTGGATTATTTTGTAGATTCTGGCAATTTTCTTTCATTTTGGATTTTGTCTTTTTTTATCTTTACTTCTCAAGTCCAAGGATTTACTCTTGAGTTTCTCTCCTTCCTCTCTGTTCAAAAGCCCTGAGATGTTTCCAGGTGGCTTCAGTGTCACCTTCCCAAGCTGCTTCTGGGGATGCCTCCCTCCTTTGAACTCCCGCACCTCTGAACAGCAGCAGCCTTCAGAGTGCTCCAAGCCTATGCAACTTGTATCAGTATACTTTCTTGGAATAACTGTTCATGAAGAACAATTGTTCAGTCTCATTTGAACTCTTACACTCAGGCACTCAGTTAGGCGGGTGTGGGGGTGGGGAGTAAAACCAGGGCGCACAGAGACCCGGGGCCCTGCCCTGAACGAGCCAAACCAGCTTCTTAGCCCAATGAGTAGGGCAGAGGGGAAACGGGTGTTCCAGGGGGGTGGGGAAGGTGACACCTCGATTGGAGGAGCTGGGGGGTGTTCCCATGAGGACCTGCCCCTGTGGGCGAACGAAAATGTGTTCAATAGGACTATAGAGTGTGAAGTGAACTGAAGAGAGAGGCACAGGAATGGGAAGAGACATGAGCACAACCAATAGTAGGGGCCCATCTAGAAGGCCCCTGTAAACCCTGCTTAGGAGACTAAATGCTGGAACTGCTCAGGGGTGGGGGTCGTTCTGAAAGCCTGTCATCCTGACTTCGTGCTAAGGTCTTGAAGGCAGACCAGACGCTTGTGTGGCTTTTGGGTAACCCTAGGGTACATTGCACATAATCACTTAGCCTGTTGATAGCGACACGAGATAGGGCTAGAATGTTGGCTTCCCTCCTCTCAGCCCCATTCCCTGATGGACCTGAAGGAGGGCAGTGGGTCATGCTACATTTGAAAGCTTCCTCTGTGCACTGAGCATTTTGCTACACAGTTTTATGTAAATAATTTTATTTAATGTCCTCAGCAACTTTGCAGCAAATGTGTGTAAACAAAGCTTGAAGAGTTTTGATTACCTGATCAGTAACATTTAATACTAATTATTAGATACACTGAGTTACTGCCATTGGAGTGGCCAAGAAACGACCAACCATATCACAATTTATGCTTAATTCCCGGTTGAACTTCGCTTCATAGGAGGACTTGATTAAAAATGCACTTGGTGTTATATTCTGCTGTGCCTTTGTGTTGTACACAATCATGATGCTTCCTGGTTAAAAACAGCATATCCATGTCTGGGTAACAGAGCTATTTGCCGACTTACGATTTACAAATTATCTTTTTAGCGTTTGAGACATGAACTGTCTCTATACAAAATTTTTATAATTACAAATGAGCTTTGTATATGAAAAAGCTACCAGCACCTCTGCTTAAGCAAAACCCCACTTTAGTTAGAAATGAGATTCATTTTTATTGTAATAAAATGACATTTATTTAATGTAGAAATGGAATTTATCAGGCCAGTGGGGTTTTACCCAGCCTTCCCTTCTGGCTTTTGTTTTTGGGTGGGAGAAGTCTCGCAGGAAATGGAGGAAGGCCTGGGCCACTCCTCACTGCCTTGTGACTTTAGTTGAGTTATGTTACCACCTTAGACTTCAGTTTCTTCATCAATTTTTAAATTAGAAAAAATTCTCACTCAAGGATATGTTTTTATTGACTTTAGAGAGAGAGGAAGAGGAGGGGGGCAAGAGAGAAAGAGATGAGAGAGTGGGAGAGAAACATCGATTGGTTGCCTCCCATATATACCCTGACTGGAACTGAACCCTAAATCTTTTTGTCTAAGGAACTACGCTCCAACCAATTGAGCCACCTGGCCAGGGCCATTAATTTTTTAATTTATAGAAACCTCTTGCCTACTCAAGTCCATCATTCTAGAAATTTCCTTCTCACTTTTTCTCCTGCATTATCAATTTTCCATCTCTGCTGGATCATTCCCATTTGCAAACAGAGATACTATGGCATCCCACCTTGAAAAGCCTTTCCTTGTCTCCACCTACTTTCCAGATACCACCTAGTTTCTCTTCTTTCATTATAGAAAAACTCCTTGAAAGAGCCACCTGTGCTCACTGTCTGAAATTCCTCTTTTCCACTTCTCGAACTCTCTCCAGCCTGGCTTTGGCCCATCATTCCATCAAAACAACTCCTGTGAATGTCGGCCCTGACCCTCCTTGTTTCTGAATCCAGGGGTCCATTCTCAGGCTTGATCATTCTTGACCACTCAGCAGCATTTAACATAGTTGGTCATACCTTTGGTCTCAAAGCTCTTTCTTTACTTGGTTTCTATAAAACCTCTCCACCCCATTCCCACCCCCATCTACATCATTAACTGCTCTTTCTCTATCTTCTTTGCAGGTTTCTTTTTTACTTCCCAATCTCTCAATATTGGAATGGCCCAGAGCTCAATCCACGGGCACTTTCCTCTTCTATGTATACTCCTTAGGTGATGTTATCTAATAGCTTTAATGCCATCTTACGGTATTAACTCCTGCATTTGTGTATCCAGCCATACTTCTTCCCTAAACTCTACATTTTGCTTCCAATTGACTTTCAGTACCTCACCTTGGATGTTGAGCAAGTACCTCAAAGTCAACATCTCTGAAACTAAACTCCCGACTCTTTCCACCCTAGGCCCCAATCTTCTCTTTTTAGTCTTCATATTTGAATTTCATTTTCCCCTCCTGAGTGAACAGAAATTCCAATCTTCTAGTTGCTCAAGGAAAAAACTTTGAAGTCATTCTGACTTTCTTTCTTTCACACTCATATCCTTGGTTCAGTGACTTCTCATCACCTCTGTCGTCCTGGTCTCTTACTTGTCTTATAATAGTGGCCTCCCATCTGTCCTCTTTGTTTGTGTCTTTGCCTTTAAAATTTTTTTAATTTAATTTTAAGCTCACTTTTATTAAGCTATAATTGACACATAACACTGTATAAGTTTAAGGTGTACAATGTGTTGATTTGATACGTTTATATATTGCAAAATGATTGCTACTATAGCATTAGATAACACCTGCTATGGTATTTTTGTGTGTGGTAAGAACTCTAAGATCTATTCTCTTAGCAACATTCAAGTGTATGATACAGTATTATTAACCAAAATCACCATGCTGTACTTTTTTTTTTTTAAAGACCAAGCTTATTTATCTTCCTCAATAATCATAGATGCTTACATTCACTATTAGGAGAGTTTCTGATATCAAGTAGTGGTCAATAATGATTTCTTAAATAAAACAAACAAACAAAACAAAACAAAACCATTAGATCCCCAAACTTATAAATCTTGTAACTGGAAATTTATACCCTTTGACCAGTATCTCCTTATTTTCCCAATCCCCCAACACCTGGTAATCACCACTCTACTCTGTTTCTGAGTTTGACTTTTTTAGATTCTACATATAAGTTCAGTCACAGTATTTGTTTTTCTCTGTCTGACTTATTTCATTTAGTATAAGAATCTCAGGTATCATCCAAGTTGTTGCAAATGGCAGCATTTCCTTCTTTGCCATGGCTGAATGATATACATTGTATACCGTCCTTTCCCCAGTTTCATTTTCCATGGTTTCAGTAATTTACAATCAACCATGGTCTGAAAATACCAAGTGGAAAATTCCAGAAATAAAAAAAAATTCATAAGTTTTAAATTGCATGTCATTTTGAGTAGGGAGGTGAAATCTGATGCTGTCCCCTTTTCAGTCCTCCGTGGGATGTGAATTATCCCATTGTCCAGAGTCTCCCATTGATCCGTGTTTGTTTTTATGCCAATAGCATACTGTTTTGATTACTATAGCTTTGTTGTATATTTGGAAACCAATACCTTCATCTTTGTTCTTTTTTCTCAAGATTGTTTTGGCTATGTGGGATCTTTTGTGATTTTATACAAATTTTAGAATTTTTTTCTATTTCTGAGAGAAAATGCCATTGGAATTTTGATAGAGATTTCATTGAATCTGTGGAATGCTTTTGGAAGTGTAGACATTTTAACATTTTTTCAATCCATGAGCCTGTATCTTTTCATTTATCTGTGTCGCCTTCAATTTCTTTCATCAATGTTTTATAGTTTTTGTGTACAGGTCTTTCAAATCCTTGGTTAAATTTATTCCTAGCTATTTTATTCTTCTTGATGCAATTGTGATTTTCATAATTACTCTTTCCCAAATTTTATTATTAGTGTATAGAAATGCAAGTTATTTTTCTATATTGATTGTTTTCTATCTTTCAACTTTACTAAGATTATTAGTTCCAACCTTTTTTTCACATAGTTTTTAGGGTTTTGTACATCTGCCAATAGTGAGTTTTACTTCTTCCTTTCCAATTTGGATGCCCTTTATTTATTTTCATTTCCTAATTACTCTGGTTAGGACTTGCAATACTATGTTGAATAAAAGTGGTGAATATGGGCATCCTTGTCTTGTTCTTGATCTAGAAGAAGAGCTTTTCACTTTTCACTTTTGAGTATGATGTTAGTTATGGGCATTTCATATATGGCCTTTAATATGTTGCAGTATATTTCCTCTATACTACTTTGAGAGTTTTTATTATAAATGGATGTGAATTTTGTCAAATGCTTTTTCTGCATCTCTTGGGATTATGATGTTTATCTTTCATCTTGTTAATGTAGTATAACACATTTGATTAGCAAGTGTTGAACCATCCTTGCATCCCTGGAACAAATCCCACTTGATCATAGTAGATGATCCTTTTATTGTATTTCAGTTTGCTAATATTTGTTGAGGATTTTTGAAGCTTTGTTTAGCTAGGATATTGGCCAGTAATTTTCTTTCCTTGTAGTTTTCTTATCTTGTTTAGTATCAGGGCAGTGGTGGCCTTATAGAATAAATTTGAGAGTGTTTGTTCTTCAATTTTTTTGAGAGTTTGAGAAGATTTGTTGTTAATTCTTTAAATGTTTGGTAGAATTACCAGTGATGCTGTCTTGTCCTGGACTTTTGTCTGTGGGGAGGTTTTTGTTACTGATTTGATCTCCTTTGTTATTGGTCTGTTTGGCTTTTCTGTTTCTTTATGAGTCAGTCTTGGTAGGTTATGTTTCTAGGAATTCATCCATTTCTTCTAGAATACTCAGAAAGCGTGTGTGTGTGTGTGTGTGTGTGTATGTGTATATACTTGTTTTTAGTAGTATCTCATGATACTCTGTTTTGTGGTGTCAGTTGTAATGTCTCCTCTTTCATTTTTGATTTTGAGTCTCTGGTTCTCTTTTTCTGAGCAGTCTGGATAATGGTTTGTCAACTTTATCTATTAAAAAACCAGCTTAATTCCATTGTTTTTCTGGTCTCTACTTCATTTATTTTTGCTCTTATCTTTGTGTTTACATCTGCTAACTTTGCACAGTTTGTTCTTCTTTCTAGTTTCTTAAGGTTTAAAGTTAGATTGTTTCTTTGAGATCCTTCTATTTTCTTAATATATGCATTTACCTAGAAATGGCCTGCTTAGAGCTGCTCTTGAAGTATCCCATAGGTTATGATATGTCAGTACCTCCATTTTTATTGTTTCAAGATACTTCTTTTTAAAATGAATGTTTGTTTTTATTTTTTGTTTTGTTTTAAATGTATCTTTCTTGATTTCAGAGAGGGGAAGAGAGAGAGAGAGAGAGAGAGAGAGAGAGAGAGAGAGAGAGAGAGAGGGATAGAAACATCAATAATGAGAGAATCATTGATTGGCTGCCTCCTGCCCACTGAGGATCGAGCCCGAAACCCAGGCATGTGTCCTGACTGGGAATCGAATCTTGATTTCCTGGATCATAGGTCTATGCTCAACCACTGAGCCATGCCAGCTGGGCAAGATATTTCTTGATTTCCCTTTTGATTTTTTTCTTCCATTTATTGGATGTTCAGGAGCATTTTGTTTAATTTGCACATATTTGTGAATTTTCCAGCCTTCTTCTTGTTACTGATTTCTAGTTTCATATCATTGTGTCTAGAAAAGATACTTGTTATGATTTCAGTCTTCTTAAATTTGCTAAGACTTGTTTTTGACCTGTCATGTGATCTATCCTAAAGAAGGTTCAGTGTGCACTTGAGAAGAATGTGTAATCGGCTGTTGTCAAATCAATGTTCTGTATATGTCTGTTAAGTTTATTTGATCTAACGTTTGGTTTAAGTCTAATGTTTCTTTGTTGAATCCCTGTCTGGATGAGTTTGCCATTGTTGAAAATGGAGTATTGAAGTCCCCCCTAATATCATTGTATTGTTATCTATTACTCTCTTCAGATATGTTAGTATTTGCTTAATATATTTAGATACTCTGATGTTCGGTGCATATATATTTATGATTGTCTAATTTTCTCAATGAATTGACCTTTTATTATATAATGTCTGTCTGTTTCTCTTGTAAGCTACCCCTGCTCTCTTTTGGTTTTCACTTGCATAGAATATTTTTTTTCCATGCCTTTTTTGAGCCTATGTATGTCTTTAAAGGTTAAATGAGTCTCTTCAAGACAGCATATAGTTTGGTCTTTTTTTTTTTAATCCATTCAGCCACTCATTGGGAATTTAATTCACTAATATTTTGAGTAATTATTGATAAGTAAAAATTTATTAATGTCATCTTATTTATTGTTTTCTGGCTATTTTAATTTTTTTAAAAATATATCTTTATTGATTTCAGAGAGAGGAAGGGAGAGGGAGAGAGAGAGACAGAAACATCAGTGATGAGAGAGTCATTGATCGGCTGCCTCCTGCATGCCCCTGACTGGGGATCGAGCCCGCAACCCAGGCATGTGCCCTAACTGGGAATCGAACCCCAATCGCCTGGATCCTAGGTCGATGCTCAACTGCTGAGCCATGCCCGGCCAGGCTCTGGCTATTTTAAAGTTTTATTTTTCTTTTCTCCCTTTCTTGTTGCTTTCCCTGTAAGTTGATTGATTTATATAGTGAAATGCTCTGATTTTCTTCTCTTTATCTTTGTGTTTCTATTGTGAATTTAAACTTCATAGTTGCCATGAGATTTTATATAAAATATATGTATGTATACATATCATATATGTCATATGTATATATATTGCAATCTAGGCTGAGAAGAATTTAACTATAATTGCATACAAAAACTCTATACTTTTACTTGTATGTTTTTGAGGTGACCATTTGCCAACTTTTTAATTGTGTGTTCATTAAATTGTTGAAGCTATAGCTATTTTTATGCTTTTGTGCTGTAGCCTTTGTCACAGAGTTAAGTAGTTAGTACATCATTATATTACAATATTAGTGTATTCTGAATCTGACTATATGCTTACCTCTATCGATGTGTTATAGATTTTTATATGTTTTCATGTTACCAGTTGGTGTCCTTTTGTTTCAACTTGAACTCATTTCAGCATTTCTTGTAAGGCTGGTCTATGGTGGTAAATTTCTTCAGTTTTTGTTTATTAGGGAAAGTCTTTATTTTACTTTCAGTTCTGAAAACAACTTTTGCTGGGTGAAGTATTCTTGGTTGATAGTTCCTCTCTTTTAGCAGTTTGTATATATTATCCCATCCTCTCCTGACCTGTAAAATCCACTGCTGAGAAATCCACTAAAAGCCTTATCGGGATTCCTTTGTATGAAAGAATTATTTTTCTCTTGCTTTTTTTTCTTCTTCAAATTCTCTCTTTGTCTTTGGTTTTAGATAGCTTTATTATGTCTTGGAAAAGAACGTTTTGAATTAAAATTTTGAAGTGACCTATTAGATTCATGAACTTGGATCCATCTTTGTCTTTTAAACCCAGTTTTAACCTAGAGTCATTCTTTAAAACACAAATCAGCTTGTTTCTCCTTCTCCTGAAAACCCTTTAATATCATCATCTTACTTAAAGGCCAAAGGACTTAAAATGCTCTATAACAGAGCCCTTGACCATCTGACCTTATGCCCCACCACTCTCTTCATCACTTACTCTGCTCCACCCTTGGCCTTCCTGTGCTATGAGCACACTTCAGTCCCTCTCACTTGCACTTCTCTCTACTTAATGCATTCTTTCTCAAATATCCACATGGCTGGTATCTTCACTGCTTTCAAATGTTAGCTTATCAGTTAGACTTCCTTGATCAACCTATATTTTAAAATTCCTCCATCCCTCCCAACAGCCAGCACCTCCTTTCCCCCTTACCCTTACTTTCTGCCAAAGCACTTATCTCCATTTTTATTTTCTTCTGTGTCTATCTCTCCCAACTAGAATATAAGCTTCAAAAAGATAGGGACTTATTAGTTTTGTTCATTGCTGAATGCCTAACTCCTAGAAGTGTACCTGACACCATTTTTCAGAGCAGGTGGTTAAACATATTTGTGAATGAATGACTGAAAGAATGTTTATTTAAAACCAGGGTGTTATGAAATGTCATCGCTAAGGTCTCACTTAAATCTGCTTATCCGTGATTTTGTACAGTTAATAAGTACTGTCTCTTTTGTACTGACTTGAAAATGCATACAAAACTACTATGGTCTCCTGCCCAGCGTGGCTCAGCATTTGAGCATTGACCTAGGATCCAGGGGATCGCGGTTTGATTCCATCAGGGCACATGCCCGGGTTGTGGGCTCGATCCCCAGTAGAGGGAGTGCAGGAGGCAGCCGATCAATGACTCTCTCATCATTGATGTTTCTCTCTCTCTCCCCCTCCTTCTTTCTGAAATCAATAAAGACATATTTAAAAACAAAACAAACAAAAAACCCCACCATGGTAAGAAAGAACAGCCTCAGCTGAATTAACATAATTATAATAGCTTTCTAGAAATTCTTTCTATGTGCTTTACATGAACTCATTTATTCCTCACAACCACCTTCTGATATAGATATTATTATTTGTATCCTCTAGATGCAGAGATTAAGGAAAATAAAGGGTTAACACCTAGCCTAAGATTACACAGCTGGTAACTGGCAGAATGAGGTCTTGAACCCAGAGGTATAGTTCTTCATTGTATGTCATCTCCTGTGGAATACAAAAATGTTACATAACATTTAAAGCATAACTAGTGTCTGCCTTCCATTGTAACATACTCTGCCTTAAGATATTTTATCTTAATACACAAATTTGAAACATGGTATTATAAACACTATTTCATGAAATATATCTATTAATAGGTGACACTGTAAGTAATGGAAATAAAAATATTATTTCCTCAATCATTTATTTTTTCCTCTTTGGTTGATTTTGTTTCTTCTGCTTTTACCCCTTGAATTGTTTTAGCTTTTCATTAGTCTTTGTGTATTTGGTCTGTTACAAACCATGACATCATTCCAACTCCTGGAATTTTCACACAATCACTAGGGGATTATTAACTCACCTGAAAATCAGTCTGAGGCTTCATGAGATCAGAGGACAGGGGATTATTTCCCTTTTTTGTCCCTGTCTTCTCTGTAGCTTCGAGGTCCTCGTGATGCTTCACGATCACGAGCGTTGCTGCTATGTGAACCTGTTCTGCCAGCTGAGGGAGTCGGGGTCCTGCCCACAGGGAGAGGGAAGGGGCGCAGGAGTCAGCCAGACAAGCCCTAAGGTAGGTCAGCGGAAGGGCCTCCCAGCATGACGCAAGGGGAGAGAAACCTTTGTCAGAGTAACAGCTCACTCTAGTTTGTGCTTCAAGCTTTCCATTCTCATTAATCTTTAGCACATCCCTGAGAGCAACGCGCTGTCTTACTGAGTTTTACAAATGAGGTTTAATGGCACATCGCTAGTAAACTGCAGGGCCGAATCCAAAGCCACCTACTTTCTGCCGCACTGTTACTTGGGTGTCATCGTAGCTGAATCAAGAGCTGCCCGCGACAGAAGGATTGAAGTCACCGCGGGCCTCGCACATTTCAAGCAACAACACCCGCATTTCTATTCCCATGACTATTCTGTGCAAGGAATAGGAGCAAGTGGTCAGTGAATATACCTGTAAATCTTTAACTCCATGAATTTAAATGATCGGAATTCATTCTTATGGGGGGCAGGGAAGAACTGGAGTACTTTTTATGTAGCTACTATTTTACTCAACACTTGAGGAGAACTCTCATTTCGGTTTGAATTAAGAATTGATTAGAGAGTAACATGTCAGACTGAGTAGAGAAATTCCTTTTGAAACGGCACAAAAGGAAGCCCCCAAAGAAAGCATATTGGTCAAGTGCATGTGCAAGGAAAAGAGGGGCTCCTTTCAAGAGTAGGTGCTGGCCAGACAAGCAGAGAGATTTGTGGGACATCGCCTGGTAAGAGAGGGGAATGTAGGCAGGTGGCCGCGTGAGTATATGGGAACAAAAGTATCTTTGTTCTTTGAAACTGAAGAGTGCTGGTAAAACGAAAATAATCTATAATTGCAGTTAATTCTCATCTCAGCATCTTTTATGAATGTTTTCTCACCACGCTAACAGCTGGAGGGTGTGTTTCTCAGGGGAGGGGGGGCAGGGAGAAAGAGCCCCAACCCCTTGCTGGTGAGCCAGTCACTGAAGTTAATGAAGTTTATGCAATAAACACTCTCCCATCACATTGAGTTTGGGGGGAAAAAGATGCTTTCCTAGCCTTCCTTTTCTGCTGGATACTCACCCCTAGATGGTCTTTAAACCAGCAAAACCAAGGTCTTTTCTCCGAGTCTGGTTCTCACACAGCTGATCAAGTACAAAGCAGTCGAGTCAGACAGAAGTCAAAGCTAAGCCAGAATTACCCAAGCAGGAGAATTTTTGTGATAAATCAACCGGTTTATCATATGGGAGACTGAAGAAGGGAGCCGTGGCAGTGTGCGTGACAGGGCAGCTGTGTGCCTGCCTGCCTGCATGAAAAGTTTCATTCTTGGCAATTATTTCCAGAGGAGGCAAGGGGCCAATAGAGCTTTATGAATGCGGGCTCGCCTGTCATCTCCAGCTGCCCCCTCCGTCAGGCCCGCCTGCAGGCTCATAGCGCAGGCTGGCCCGCACCTTCACTTCCAGCGCAGCAGCACCGGCCTTGCCGGGGCATCCGGATGGGGCCTGGCAGGAAAAGCTTCCGAGCTCTCGGAATCCTGAGTCCCCTTCGCCCTGGGCATGGCAGACTGGCGAGCAAGAGGCGGAGGTTCTCAAGGTTCAGCCAGAGGCTGGATGGTCAAATGCGGGTTGATGATATATATCCCTAAAGGGCTGACATAATAAACATGGATCACTGCTTTTAAGGGATACGCTCCAGCTTTTACTGTGCTGGCTTTGAGCAGCTGCTGGAGGAATCACCCAGCCAAGCTCAAAGGTTACTAAATGGCAGTTACTGCCCGGGCTCAGGAATGACTATTTAAATCGGATTTGGCCCAGGCTGAACAGAGAGAGAAATAAGGGAAAGGGAATTCCCTTACTTAATGCATGATGAAAATGATTTCTCTGCCAGTTTGGGAAAGGGTAGAGGCAGGGCTGCTGCGGGGTGTTCGTTGCGGGATGGGAAGGGCTGAAAGACACGTAACTATAACTAGTCACTGTCTTGAGTATCTTGTGTGTCTAGGAAGTGTTTCGGCAGGGGTGCACTGTGGTGTGTGGGGGGTGAGTCTCTGACAGAGCGGTGGCAGAGCTGAGGACAAACTAGCCTCCAGCTCCGAGGCCGGGCGGGATTGATGAGGACATGCGTGTCCATCTGGTGTCTCCCAGACCACCTCTCCCCTCTCCTGTAACCTGCCTTTCAGAGGGGCAGGAAGAGGAATCTTCCTTGAGATAGTGGACATAAAGAGGAAGATGTGAATCTACAATCAGGACTGGCCTTAGGCTAGAGCAGTGTGACCTCGGCCCCGCAGTACCTGCTGTCGCTGGTGGCCCTCACAGGCCACACACCGGCAGGGAGGAACGGCCAGTCTGAGGTCAGCAGGTGCTATTACTCTGGTCCTGACTGACACTGGCTACACATGTAAGGTGAACAGGCTAAAAAGTAAACTGGAAAAGTTGAATATCTAGGCAATTTAATTGGAGAAATATTTTGGCTTTAATTATGTGGATATTACTTTAGATATAGTTTAACATTAAGAATAACCATCCAAAAATTAAGAATAACCATCTAAAAATTATCTTTAAAAAACAAATTATTTGCATTCCCTTTTGCCTCACTGAGATGGCAGTAATTTAGGCAGTAAACAGAAACTTCAACAAGACAAAACTTAGAGTGCATTAAATAAATATAAATTTTATTAAAAACACTCACATAGCATTGTCAGGAATGATATAATAATAAACGCTTTCAAATAACTTGCATTCATAACATTACAATACTTACAGTATTTATAACCATCCTCAGATTTTATAGACAAACCAAACATCTCATGAAAATGAAATGAAAATAAGTTTTTAAAAAAGCATAAAAAAATGCACACGGAGTTCGTTATCTTAGTGTCAAACTGCAAAAGTTTCCTACACAAGTTGACCACTAGCTTGAGAAGTGAATTTACACCACTGTGCGTCAATCAAGATGAAAAATTCATTCAAGTAAAGTTGACACCACTCAGAAGCATTTTCAAGTATGGCTATATAGTCAACCTGACATTCCTATAGAAGCAAACTGGAGATCTGCTTGCCATTCATTCTGAGGCAGGTTCTATATTTACAATTATAGATCTGATATTTACAATATGCCACTCAATTTTCTCTTCTCCTCCCTACCTAACCTCTCCTGAACCCCCAAACTATACTTCCTGCTCTCGCTGGCCAGCAGTTTGACAAGTGACAGTGGATAATATAGAAATCAAATATTCATGTAGGGATGGCTGACTCAAAACCAACAGATGTGCACGTGGTAATCAAATATTTGGGGTTAAATACATACTATATGCGAAATATTAAAATCATGTGGTTTGACGTATGCGTTTTTGAAATGGTTGTAAATTGGTCATAGCAGAAAATGAAAGTTTTTTAAAAGACAAAAGCCATGTTATAAAGAAATATTTGACCAATAAACCACAAAGGCTCCTTTGCTTAAGAATTTATTTGAAATGTTAAGCAAAAAAGTACTTACACTAAAATGTAATTGTACAGTTGATTGCACACCATACCCCTAAGTGTTTTGCCTATTTGGGGAAGTCCTTATGGATCTGTACCTATACTGATTACAGGATCAAAACATCTTTATTTAGAGAGTTGAAAGACTCTAGCCAGCAGCCACTTGCCAAACTCCTGCCTTACAATTTTCCCTTTATCAACTCAGTGCATTCTATTTTCATGTAATTTTTTTCCTGCTTGAAACAGTCAAAATATTCCCCAAACTTTTAAAATGCTTTTCTTTACAATAAAAAGAGTCAACAAGATTTACAAAATTAAGTTTTAGTTACATCAGGACATATACAAGCAAAATAGGAGGGATTCAAAATAAAAGGGTTAAATCCCTGAAAAGGAATATATTTATTAACCTACAATTTTACATAAACACAGGTGACATGTTGGCATAAGGAGAACATGAGCTGAAATATCCCTGATTTTTAGAACAAAAAGGTTGACGTTCAAGTTATACTTGCTAAGAAATCAAGTATTGAAAAAAAAAAGTATACTTTTTAATTATAAAAAAAAGAAAGACTTGGAAAACTGATGGTACACGATGCTATAAGCTTTCACTCTCAGTTCAATATCCTATTGCCAAACTAGTGTTGAGGTATATGACAAGTAGGAACATCACTCAAACTTTCAATGAATTCTTAGCTCACATTATGATATATTTGTAGCAGGCTGAGTAGCACCATCATGATGTGAATTCTGCTTCAAATCCATATATATATATATATGTATATATTTAATTTTTTTTACAGTACTAAAATACTAAAGCATTGCGTTAAAAAAGTTTTGTTTACAATTAATTTACTTACTATACATCTCTTTCACTTTTTCTTTATACAAATTAATGATTTAAAACCACCACAGCAAACCAGCTGCCTGTTTTTCTTTTTTCCTTTTAATTAACAGATTCACATGGAACTAACCCTGTTTATTCATCTTATGCAGGCATCAGTCTGCTCGGTATTCTTGGTAAAGAGGACACTTAAGCTAAGAAATGACAACATCACAATGTACAATTATCAACACAAAGGCAGACTGACATTCGGTTGGCTGAAGAGCATACAGATCCATAGAATCGCTTTGCGTAGGTGAACAGCTTGGTTGAGCCTGTGGCGCGCAGTTAATCATTACTGCAGTTGATAGAAAACTCTGAAAACTACATATTTGAGCAATGAACTTGTCATACAATGTTGTATAAAACCTTTACAGTATAGCATGTGAGATGAGCACCAGAAAACATGTTTTATGGACTGACGTATTCCCTTGCATCCAGTAAGTCCCCTTTTGGATTTAACTGGCTGTATGAAAAATGGACACATTGCTCATCAGCAGACGCATGGCTAAAAGCAAAAATATTTTCAAAGCTTTCCTTTCCTTAAAAAAATCAACTTTGCATTCTAAAATGAAAGTAAACTTTTTTTTTAAACGTCTCAGTACCTTAGCATTGTTCAAGTTGTCAAAGCTTAGGTAGGCAAAGTGCTTCTAAGACACCATTTAAAATATTTATACATATACATGTGTGTGCACATATACATATGTGTGTGCATATATATGTACATATATACGTTTATTGTCCTACAAGGACTTGACTGGATGAGCAAAATCCAGAGGCCTTTAAAATGTCCACATTTTAAAAACAGCTTGTGTAAGAACAGGTCATTATAATAAAAACTTGAATGAAAAGGTACCCCTCTTACTCAAGGGCACTGGAGTTCACTGATAGCATCTTGATGACGTAAAGGCATTAAATTTTCAACTGTTAAAGACACCATTTTTCTTAGCACCATTTCTTAGAACATCCAAACAAATTCAGTGTTTTTCTGTCTATTCATTTACACTTCCTGTAGCTATTTTGATAAATAAAAGTTAATATTAAGATTACAGTAAAAACTGCAGGTTAAAAAGCCATAATTCCAGTATTTCAGTACATCGTATGTTCAGCACCAGATGGTATTTAAGAATCCTGCCACTGTAACACTACAGTACTCGTCTGATTTGTGTCCGTGACTATGCAAACTTGGTATTATTCAAAGTGGTCACAGATGTGGAGAGTTGTAAGGGGGGGGGAGTCACATTTACGTATCATCTCATCCAATAATAGAACCAGTGTTTAAAAATGTAAATCATGGAACACTCTCTTCCCCACCTTCGTTTTGCATAGAATGCTTTGGTCTTTCACCTGGATGCCATCTGTGACCACTTAGGAGTCAGTGGAAATTAAGTGCTATGGTAAGGTGACCTCTTTCTTTTGCTGGTGAGCTGAGGTTCTTCCTACCACATTTGTCATGAATACTGTGTCCTTTCCCCACTGCCCATGTCATGAGAGCTACACTATGGACAGGTTGGTTGTGGTCTTTTCAGATGAGGTAACCAACACAAGGGGCGACATCATACGTATCTGTTGTAAGGCCCTGTGACCCGAGTGAAGGCATATGGAGATGTAGTTACTGTGGAGTCTGTGGTCACGGACATGGTCCTTTCGGCAAGGGACTTGAAGAAGCGCAGGTAAGTGGGCTCGGAGGACTCGTGCGGCTCCGTGGGCTCCCGTTTCACTTTCTTGCCGTGGGTTTTCTGAGGCACGTAGTCAGGGCCGTACTTCTCACACTCCTCTTCTTTCTCGCGGGCTTTTTCGGCCATTTTCGCCTCCCAGAGCGCCAAGCCATGCTTTGGCTCATTCATGCTCTTGTGCTGGTAAAAGACAAGCGATATCCTGGTGGGGTGATTCCTGTTGGGGTTCTTTAGAGGGGTTGTGGCATGAAGCTCACGCTTTGCGCACTCGATGAGAATGGACCCATGAGTCGGGGCCACGGCCACGCCGCCGATGTCAGGATCCAGAAAGCTCTGCTCACTGTCGGACCAGACCTCACCGTTTTCCTCGGGGGCAGGGGGCTGCTTTTCCTGGCCCTGCGCGTCCGGCCACCGGGGGAAGGCGTCCTGGGCAGCGGGTGCCCCGTCGTGGCCTGCCAGCGCCTTGGGCAGCCCGTTGGCCGCGTGGGAGAGCGCGGCGTTCTCTTTGCTTTGCAGGTGCAGGGCGTGGAGGGAGCTGCTGAACATGCCAGAGGCTGCGCTGTAGGCGGGGAGCATCGGAGACGACGGGTGATGGCCCCCATTTTTATAGTCTATGTTCGGATTGCTCAGATTGGGGGGTAACCTAGGGGTGGCTCCCATGAAGTGACTATCCATCTCGTGGGTGGGGTAAGGAGGAAATGTCCCTACGTGGTGTACATTTGGCCGAATAGTACAACTGCTGAAGGCGTCTCCCTGAATATTCTGGTTTCCGTAAGCTAAGTACTTGGAAGTAAAGCTCTGGCTGTTTCCTAACCTGGGCTGGTAAAGTGTATGGATGGGCGGTAGGTTTAGCTTAGAGAGAGGGCCTTGGCTTGGGTGCCCATAGAGATCCATAGGCTGAGACTGGGGAGAGTAGGAGCCCAGGTACGAGGAGCAGCTGTCCATGGTCACATTCCCATTGCACTGGTATGATGGGTATTGGTGATTCTGATTTAAAAGCCCAGGGTAGGGGTTCATGGGGTTAGAAGAATTTAGATATGAGCCCGCAGTCTGGGATGAGGTGGAGTAGAAGTTCATGCAGTTGGCACCTCCTCCGTAGATATCTGACGGGTGAGAAGAGCTTGGGTAAGGACCAACTGGAGGGGGTCGTCTCATATATAGATCGGTGGGTCCAGAAGAAGAGTAGGAGTTGACAGCCTCCGACTGATGGTGATGATTCAAGGGGTGATGTGGGGGCGGCTGCTGGGGCGGCTGCTGCTGGGGTGGCTGCGGCTGTGGCTGTGGCTGTGGCTGGGGCGGATGTGGCTGTGGAGGTTGCTTCTGTAGTTGTTGGGGTAGTGACTGGGACTGGGGCTGGGGCTGGGGCTGGGGCTGCTGGGACAGCTGCATGACTGGTCCTGAAAGTCACAAAAGTTTTGTGGACAAGATAAGAAAAGAACAGGGATAAGCACGCTTGGGTATTATTTTATGAAAGCTGGCAAGGATGCTTAAGTGCATGTAAGAACCACCACCCGGATTATGCAACACCCGTCAAAGAGAAAAGCAAAGTCAGGGTTCTGATCACTGCCTCGCATCATTTTTCTGTGCCTAAAGCATCAGAAATAAAATGGCACACCTCACCACAGTATAGTCTGGTAAGTGAAGGTAACGGTAATAAACATTCAAAAGACATTCCATTAAGAGCTGAATCATACTCTCTGGAGCCTCTGCGCTTCTGACCATGCCAAACTCTCTGATGAGGTGCCCTCCGCCCCCACCCCGCCTCCCTGCTCTTCCTTGGCACAGTCATCCCTTCCTGGAGGAAGCCTTCCAGGGCTTTTGCGGTACTCACTGCAAACATGAGTCACATGAAGCAATAGTCACAATGGATTGTAATTATCCATTTTAGTCCCCTCTTACCCTCCTGAAAAGGAATTTCATGTGGGAAGGGACCATGCCTTATTTTACTTTATTTCTCCATTGCCTGGCATGTAATAATATTGGTTAAATAGTTAAAATAAAGTAGCATGAATTTGTTATGAAAGATTCAGCGATGCTATGAGAAAAAGAACAACATTCATTTAAACACCCAAAGCATCTCGTATGACAAACTTTCAGCTTTGCAAGTGACACTTAAAAAGTCATACTTATTACATTTCATGACCTCACTTAAGACAGCTACCTGAGATCAGAACAAATGGAGCTGCAGTGGCAGCCCTGACAATTGAAATGATTATTATAGAAACTGGTTAGAAGAGGCCAGAGGCCAAGTTCTATGCGCTTATACTTTACAGCTAACTTAAAGGAGGTATCATGGACTGAACAGGATTGACTTCTCTTAGTGAGGGTCAACCCATCAACAAGTGTTTATTAAGCATCTTTTGCATGTTATTTTAAATTACTTAGTTTTTTTGAGCTTCAAAATGAATCAGCAGGAATATCTGACTTTGTGATGCAAAGATGGTTGGTTCTAAGCAAACAGGTTCACTAAACTTAAAAGATATGCATTGTCCTCTTGCTAATGGCTGGGCCGATACCATCACTGGATATGGGCATTACATTGTTGTATGATTCTCTACACTATTAACTGCAGACATAAAGCCAGGGGCTTTGGAAAGAAAATACCAATTAGTATTGATAACTCATGCTCTATAGATGTGATCTACTATGATGGGTAAAAGCTTTGTAAGAACTACACGTGGGCCCACCTCCTAAACCTCAGACTCAGTATGGCTAAAGAAAGGTATCTTACTGTTCCGCCCCTACCCCCATTAACCCTGTTCCCACACTTATTTCAATAAATTGCACTGTTTTAGTTATCTAGGCATACAGCTTTTGAGTCATCCTTAAATCTGTCTTCTCCTCATCACAATGTTTTATCACCAGTGTACTGACATTCATTTTGGAAGAATTCACTTCTGTCCATTTCACCACATCACTTACCTATCAGGAGACTTTGCCATTTATTATAGAATAAAATCCAGTTTCCCATCAAGCTGGGGCTGATGGTTGCAATAGTTCAGTACCATCTCCAAGAGCAAAGCCTTGGCCCTACTTTAGAGAAGATTCTGGTTCAGAACTAAAACCATGATCAAATGTAACCTTCCAAAATTAACAGCGCTCATTTTTAAATATCATATAACACACACATCTACAAGGCTTCACACTGACTTTACCTGCCAACTGTTTAGCCTGGGCCGCACTTTCCGTCTGCTTTGTCCGAGACAGGGCTGACTTGTCCTTTTCATTCTTATTTGCACTGTTCTCCAGAGAAAACAGCTTTTCAGCCGCAGCTTTCTTGGCTTCTAGTTTCCTTTGTCGGCACGTCTTCACCGGCTCCGCTAACATTCGGACTTTCCGCCGAAAAGAACTCAGCACCTGAATGGCACCGCTTCGTTTTTTCTCCTCCTGGGCTTCTGCACTCCCAAACTCGTCCACATCAGAGACTTTGTAGAGTGGCAAGACATGGAGCTGCTCATCCTCAGGTTTTCCTCCAATTTCTCGATTGTCTTCTCTCGTGAGGGTGCACACCTGGTAGGAAAATAGGACGGTTACAGCCTCAGTGTCAGCTGAGTTTCGACCTGGTGCTTTTTGTCCATTTCAGAACCTGTGATCTGTCAGAGGCAAACTCCCCTTCACTCAAAATACCTTCCTAATCCCCTGTTCCCTCCCCATCACCTGCTGCGGAGCAGCGAGGTAATCTTCAGGGCTGACTACAGCTCAAGCTATCTTTATTTCTTCCCAGAGTCCAGCACAGCCTCCTAATAATGAGCAGGTGGCTCAACACACGATTAGTGACGATGTTAGATCCTGCGGATGATGAGCCTTGTATTTGTTCTCTCGGGTCAGGCGTCAGCAAACTAGGGTCTGTGGCCAATCTGCCTCCCTGCCTGTTTCTATATGAACCGTGAACTAGGAATGTTTTTGGCATTTTTACAGGACTTTTTAAATTAAAAAGCCTCAAACAAAGAATGTGCCCTATAAAAACCCTATGTGGCCTAGAAAACCTAAAATATTTACTATCTTGCCTTTAATAGAAAAGTTTTCCAACCACTGCCCTAGACCATTAAACCAATACTTTCTCTGCTTCTCAACAAAAACTTTGCACCAGTTTCCTCGAGTTACTTCCACTACTGCTTACCACCTCCCTGAATTCTTTTCTACCCTAGAATATGACTTTAGTGCCTGCCTTCTGTTTTTCATTTTAAGTCTCACTGGTCATCCTCCTTAACTATATCCATGTTGATGACTCATTAGGTTGATTAATGGGTAGTTTCTTCACTTGAACTTTTTCCTGCCTCACCTCCACTCTGGATCACCTCTCTACAGGCAAGCCCACACCCCAGACTTTGTTGGTGTGGAGCGCTGCCCTGCCCTAAGACTGTATTCATGTTCTCCCCATAGCCTCCAATTATAAGGCCCAATGCGTTTCACCCACAGGAATACGTAGTTCTCATGGGCTCTATTTCACTCGGAATCTTCTACAGTAGTTACTACGACAACGATGACGTGTTTTTTATTTGTACTTCTCTGCAAGGTGAACTGGTACCTTGGCTTGTTGCTTAACTGATTATAACCTACCAGATACCTGACACTTAATTTTTAAAGATTTTTTTGGCAGCCAGTAGTAGCTGCCAAATGCAGAGTCACTGGTTTAGATTAGCACCAGGAATTTCCATGATTTTCATGTGCTTGTCAACACAGTTTCCCCTAGTGTGCCAACCTGTTATGAGACCGCTCGTTATGCCAAACAATTATGTAACAGCAGCTCATTCATGAAAACACTGCTGTGCAGTGTGACACCTGCGGAGAACATGTTACTCTAAGCAAATGCCGCTCACTGCCAGCCCTCTCCTCCTCCGCAGGACACGCTGCTCGCCTGTCCTCAGCCCTGCTTACCAAGGTGCTGCCGTTCTGCATGTTGTGCAAGTCTCTATGGGCGTGAGCACAGAAGTCCAAGCAGGCAGTGACCCCTGAGAACGGGCGGCCTTCCTTCAGACCCAGGCGGCACTCTGGCGCTCTGTGTTCGTATTCAATCTGAAAAACAAAAGCGTGTGTTTGAGTGGGGAGGTACCAAGGCATTTGAAATTCTTAGGCATACATCTGACAAACAGGTACGGACTTGTGCACCAAATAGACGCTTTAACATTTAGAACTTGTAGAAATGCGGCATACTTTATAACCAAAAACATGATAGAATGACACACAATAAAGCAAATACCTTGACACGGTAAAGCTGTTATTTGACAGTGTTATTGAGGTATAGCTGACATACATTAAATAGAATATATTTAAGTGTACTATTTGATAAGTTTTGACATATGTATACATGCAACCATTGCCACAATCAAAATAATGTACATACCACCACTCTCAAAAGTTTCCTTATACCCCTTTATAATTCATGCCTCCCTTTTGTTCCCAGGCAACTACTGATCTATTTTCTGTCACCACTAATAAGTTTGCATTTGCTAGAATTCTATATAAATGGATTCATTTTGAGTTAATTTTTATATATGATATGGGGTTAAGAGTCAAGGCTAATTTTTTCCCATATGCTATCCAACTGTTCGAACACCGCTGGACCAGATTGAACTGTACCAAATTGAATTGTTTTTCTTGAAAGCTGACCATATGTGTTGGATCTATTTCTAGACTCTCTCATCTTTTGGTATATTATGGTGTGTGTGTCTGTGTATACCAATACCAACTATCTTGATGTACTAAAAATCTACATTTATTAGTAATCTTGAAATCACAGTATAAATCTTCAAATTCTGTTCTTTAAAAATAATTGTTTGACCATTCCAGGTCCTTTGCATTTCTATGTATTTTAGAATAACCTTGTCAGTATCTATGAACACCTGGTGAGATTTCAATAGGTCATATATTGAGTTCCTTTGCATTGATTAATTTGGGGACAACTGACATCTTAACAATATTGCCTTTGTGATCCCTGAATATGATATAGCTCTCCGATTATTTAGGTGTTCTATAATTTCTCTCAGCCATGTTTTATAGTACCGATTTTTATATATATATGTGTATATACATATATATGTATATACACATATATATATATTTATTGATTTCAGAGTGAGGAAGGGAGACAGAGAGACAGAAACATCAATGATGAGAGTCACTGATCCGCTGCCTCCTGCACGCCCCCTGCTGGAGATCAAGCCTGCAACCTGGGCATGTGCCCTGACCAGGAATCGAACCTGGATCATGGGTCAAAGCTCAACCGCTGAGCCATGCCAGACGGGCTAGTGTACAGATCTTATACATTTTTGTGAACTGTGTGCCTAAAAATTTCACATTTTAATTGCTATTGGTTTTCATTTCAATTCTTGTTTATTGCTATTAGGAATACATTTGATCTTTGTGTTTTGCAACTTTGCTAATCCATTTATTAGTTCTAGGAGTTTTGTGTGGGTTTTTGTAAATTCTTTGGGACTTTCTATGTAGACAAGCATGCTGTCTGCAAATAAGAACAGTTCTATTTCTTCCTTCCTATCCAATCTGCATTCTTTTAATTTCTTTTCCTTGCCTAGTGCATTGTCTAAAATTTTCAGTTAGCTGTGAAATAGAAGTGGTGAGAATGAAGTCCTTGTCTTGCTCCTAATCTTAGGGGTAAAGTTTTCAATCTTTCACCATTAACTATGATGTTAGCTGTAGGTGTCTGATCTATGCCCTTTATTAGGCTGAGAAAGTTCTTTCTATGGATGTTGAATTTTGTCAAATGTTCCTTTATCTATTGAGATAATTATATTTTTCCTATTACGTTGGTTAATATGGTGAATTATATTGATTGATTTTTTTGAATGTTAAATGAACCAATAAAATAAACTTCATTTGGTCATGATGTATTATTCCTTCTACACATTGCCAAATCTAATTTGCTAAAATTTAATTAATTTTCATATCAATAGTTATGAAGAACACTTGGCTATGGTTTTCTTTTTCTTTAAAGCCTTTGGTTCCAGTATCAGAATATTTCTAGCCTCATAGAAAGAGTTGAGAAGTTTTTATTTCTTTTCTATTTTCTACAAACATTTCCACTGAATTATTATTTATTCTTTAATGGATCAAATTTGGAAGGCAAATCATCTGGAGCTGGAGTTTTCAGAAAAGTTTTTAACTAAAAATTCAATTTCTTAACAGGTAGCAGACTACTCATAAGATTTAGTTTTTCATTAGTAAGCTTTGGCAATTTGTGTTTTTCAAGGACTTTACCCGTTTCATCTAAGTTGTTGAACTTATTGGCATAAGGTTTTAATAACATGTCTTTCTTATTCTTTTAACGGCTCTAGGATCTGCGGTGATCCTCATTTCTAATTCTTGATATTGGCAATCTGTCCCTTGTCTTTTCTTCCTGGTTGAATCGACTCCAAGTACCAGCTTTTGGTTTCCTGACTTATTCTCTTATTCTCTGTATTTTATTTCATTGATTTCTGTTCTTTTCTTTAGTTTTTTCTTTCTTTTGCCTTTTAGGATAAAAATTGCTCTCCTAATCTAAGTTTTTAGGGCAGAAGCATAGATCACTGATTTGAAACTTTGTTTTTTCTAACGTTAGTGTTCAATGCTATAAATGTCTCATTAAGCAAGACTTTATAGCTGCATCCCACAAATTTTAATGTCATATCTTAACTTTCATTTAGTTTGAAAGACTTTCTAATTTCCCTTGTAATTTCTTCTTTGGCCTATATAGAAATATATTGCTCCATTTCCAGATATTTAGAGATTTTGTAGGTATCTTTCTGGTACAGATTTTAACTTAACTTAATTGGCTTTAATTTAAGCGGCTGCTTGCTTTAAGGTTTACAGTGTACTTGAACTCACCACAGTCTACATTCAAGTAATATTATACCACTCTACATAGAAGAACCTTATAACAGTATACAGTAGCCTCCCCTTTATTTGCAATTGTGGCTTTCCACAGTTTGTTACCTATGGTCAACCATGGTCTGAAAATATGAAATAGAAAATTCCAGAAATAAACAATTGATGTGTTTTAAATTGCACACCACTCTGAGTACTGTGAAATCTCACACCATCCTGCTCAGTCCCACCTGAGCCGTGAGTCATCCCTCTGTCCAGCATCTCCAGCTGTATGTGCCACCTGACCCATCCATTAGTCACTTAGCAGTCATATTGCTATCAGATTAACTGTGTGGTATCGAGGTGCTTGTGTTCAAGTCACCCTTATTTTACTTAATGTCCTCAAAACACATGAGTGGTGATGCCAGTAACTTGGATATGCCAAAGAGAAGCCATAAACTGCTCCCTTTAAATGAAAAGGTGAGTACAGTACAGCAAGACATTTTGAAAGAGACCATATTCACATAACTTTTATTACAATATATTGTTATAATTGTTCTGTTTTATTATTAGTTATTGTTGTTACTCTCTTTCTGTGCCTAATTTATAGATTAAATTTTACCATAGGTATGCATATATAGCACAAAACAGAATATTTATTTTACTTTAAATTTTATTTATTTTGAATTTATCTTTATTGTTCAAAGTATTACAAATGTCCCCCCTTTTCCCCACTGACCCCCTCTCATCCTGCTCCTGCCACCAGGCCTTCACTGCATTATTGTCTGTGTCCATGGGTTATGCATATATGCATATAAGTTTAAACATCTTTAGATGGGACCAGGATAGTTTAATCTAATTCTGCTACGGAGGCCATAAGATTCTGAATATGCTGTTTTCCATTTCGTGTGTTAATAGGTCTTTTCCTTCTGAATGGTATTAAGAAAAACTTTCTGGGTCCTGTCTGAAACCAAGGGGTTGTTCTGCCTGATCCTTTTGATGGCTCTTTCTACAGCCTTGGTAATCTCCTCACATGCATACACTGTTCAGTACCCAGCTGAAGTCTCGAGCGGAACCCTCCACAGATATCGGGAGCTGTTCTCAATGATGCCTCATCCCTGGTACACTGGGTTGTGAATTCTATGACGTTCCCCAAATTCTAAGCTTTGTCTCCTCAATGCGTAGACAGCCCTGGATGCTCCTCCCTGCCCGGAGCCTAATGTGCTCTTCAGGAAATAAGTAACGGTAATCATAGGTTCACCTTTTTTAAATTTATTGGGGTGACATTGGTTCACAAAAACCATACAGGGTTCAAGTGTACAACTTAACAAAACATCATTTGCACACTGCATTGTAAGCTCATTGCCCCAAGCAGAGCTTCTTTCAGTCCCCATCTCCCCCTGCCATCCCCCCTCATCCCCCTTTCCCTCTGGCTGTCACCAAGCTGTTGTCTGTGTCCATGTGATACGTTCACCTTTTTCATTTCCCTTTTCTCTGGCATTATTATCTTGTGTTTTGTCTTCCCCTACATATATATTTCATTGTCTTTTTACTATGTAAAAGTAAATCGGTTCCTGTGAATTCATCATGGCTAGAAGCTGAATCACATGACATTTTTGATGGCTTGAATGTTATGTACTACTGGGTTCACATAGTAGATTTGTGTATTGAAACTTGTGACTCTGGCCAAAGGAAAGTGAAGGTGTGTACACCTTTATTTCATAGCTGTGTGGTTTGTGACTGTTTAGTCCATGCCGTGGTGTAGTCAGAATCATTCTGCTCCTTGAATAAAAATGTGTAGGAAATCTAGTTGGTCATTAGACAGACTTCTGTCATCTGATAAGAAATACCATGCTGGGGTTTGTGAATGAATTACTGAAAATTCATCTTCATGTCTGGAAGACAATTCTAAGTGCATGGCTTTCTGATGATATAAAGCTGAACTATTCAAAAGGGTAGCCACTAACTACACATGGCTATTTAAATTTAAATTAATAAAAATAAAAATAAAAATTCATTAACTCAATTGCACTAGCCATATATCAAGTGTTCAATAAACACATGTGCTTAGCAGCTATTGTACTATACAGCGAAGACAGGATTATTTCCATTGTCATAGAAACTTCTGTTGGATAGCACTGGGTAAAGTATCATCTCTACATATGATGAAAACACATTTTAAGATTTGAACCTGCTAATTCAAGCAGGTTTAATATCAAGACAACCATAAAAAAGACTGAGTAAATGTAAGTCTACAGGGCAGATATAAAGAAAGAATATATACATTGAGAATAACTGTGTTCTAACTCCATGGAATTGACAGAGGAAATGCTTTGAAGATCCTAAGAAGCTTAATGTTAGCAACAGGACTTTAACTATGAAAACAGGGAGTAAAGCAAGGAAGTGCATTCAGATATGAGCAATAAAGACAAATTCAGTTGGGGGAAGCGGTCAAAGAACAGGTGGTAAGTTTTAACAGCATCTGTAATTTCAAAACATCTTCCCATTTGCTGTGTGGAAAGAATCGCATGGCTGTTGTTGTTTTTTAATCTCTAAGCCATGTTAACTCACATACATGAACATTACCAATAGTGCCTACCATGCAATATAAAAGACACCTTATCCATTCACAGCCACTAATTGAATTAATTTATAGAGATACTACATCTAATTTTTATGTATGAATGTACATAGTATTTAAATTTTATTTTGTGGTAACACAACATGAGATCTATCCTAACAAAATTTTAAGTGTACATTATTATTAACTATAGGTATGAATGTTGTACAGCAGATCTCCAGAGCTTATTAATCTTGCTTAACTAAAACTATGCCCACTGATTAGTACATCTACACATTTACTCCTATATAAATACTGAAACACATCTCAGAAGTTATATATAAAATCATCTTGTTGTAACTCAAAAATTTGAGTACCCTCATATTTTGGGTACTCCAAGTTCAAGAAATGCATAAAATACTCCAAAGAAAATGTAATAGGGTAGGACATAAATGCTTAGAAAATCAGGTGTGTATGAGACAGTCTACAATGAAAATCAAAGGAGTAAAAAGAACATCAACGTTTTGTTATTCTGTCCATTTCCCCAGCTAAAATAATTTGATTAATAGCGGCTATAAAAAATTCATTCAACAGAAAGTGGTCAAACTTAAAATCCGGCAATACAGACTCAATTCATTTTCTTCTTTTATAGCTTGATTTATTGTGTTTCTCACCTAGAATTATTTTTCAACAGTAACAAAGTATCACTTATACTTTCCTGCGATACTGACTAAAATAGGTAAGGTTATAAAATAGTTTTAATACCACTACTATAAATCACATTTAAAATAATTTTCATAGACATTCATATACATTTTTAAAATCCTAAGTTGTGACACAACACAACTTATAAAAAGACCGTCATTATTAAATTTGCTTCCTTTGCTCCCACTAAAATAGAGTTGAGGTTTAGGGAAAGTATTAAAAGTTGAGGTTTACAGAAAGTGCTAAAGTACACTATGGAAACAAGAGCAGCTAAGTCGTTCATGAAGACTGGTCCCCTGTATCTGCTATTAAAGCATCTAATCCCATTCGTCTTCAATGTGAGTACATGTTTGCCAAATGTACTGCTCCCTTCGTTCTTCCCGACCCTTTCTGCTGTGGACTCTGCTTCACGCCTTCTCATCGCCTCAAGCTTTCCTCAGTCTGTGCCTCCCTCTTTCCCTTAAATCTGTACCCTCTCCGACTCCACTGCTCCTACCCCTAGCCCTACCCCTAGCCCTTCCCTGGCCTCTCTTCCTCCACTTACCCATAAGTGGTGATGTGCTCCAGAGTCCCATCATTCCCATCAGCCCCTCTCCTCTTTATAATCTCCACTCTGAAAAACAGGCATTTGCGCCTATGTATTCAACTTCAACTACTTCCTGCATTTTTTTGGTTAATTTCTTATTTTTTTTATTGTTCAAAACATTACAGATGTCCCCTTTTTTCCCCATTGACCCCTCCCACCCTGCACCGACTCCCCTCCCCAGGCCTTCACCACACTATTGTCTGTGTCCACGGGTTATGCGTATATGCATATAAATTCTTAGGTAATCTTCCCCCCCTTCCCTCTGACATTCGTCAGTCTGATCTATGCTTCCATGCCACTGAATCTGTTTTGTTCATCAGTTTATTATGCTCTTTAGATTCCACATATAAGTGAGATCATGTGATGTTTATAATTCCCAAATCTACAATCGCTAGCCTGGGTTTTTCCTTCCAATTTTCCAGATAACTATCCCAGAAATATATAAAATCTAGCGTGTCCAGAATGCAATTTATCATCTTCCCATTCTCTCCCCCAAACTTGCTTTTCCTCACTGATTCCTGATACTAGTTAACAGACCTACCTGTTCAAGCCAGAACTTTGCTGGATTCTCTTGCAAATCCAATTGATCACTACATCCTGTCAGTTCCACCTCAAATATTTCACATACTTATTTCCTTTTCTCCATCACTACTGCCGCTTCTTTAATTTCGGACCTTACCATCTCTTGCCCAATGACTGCAATAGCCTACTTCTTCTACAACTTAATCTTCCACTCGCCTGAGTTATATTTCATTTATTTGGGTAGTTGAGTGACGTTTTAAAATGAAATCACTTCACCCTCCCCACCCTCAACACACACTTAACATACTCAGGTGAAGTTCAAAGATCTTTATGATGACCTCCAAGGATTTGTGACCTTACATCTGAACTGTAGTCTCAAGGAGAACCTTTTTGTTTCTTCAGAAATGTCTGCATATTTCTATCCCAGCTATTATTTTATTATTCTGTAATTGCTATTTTATATATCTATATCTCTTTTACAGAAAAAAATCCTTAAAGACAGAAAACTACATCACTCATATTTATGTTCACAGTGACGAAACAGTGTCTGGTATTAACAGGTTTTCATTTAATGCTTTTGTTGTTATTGAAACAGGAAATACTTTTATAATCTTTTGCCTCCTTCATGAGTATGTCTGAACAAATATTTTAGAAAACCTGGCCCTGGAGAGTATTATGCTAAGTGAAATAAGCCAGTCAGAGAAAGACAAGTACCATATGATTTCACTTATATGTGGAATCCAATGAACAAAATAAACTTAACGAAATGGAGACAGACTCATGGATATAGAGAACAGACTGACAGCTGTCAGAGAGGAGGGGGAGAGGGGCTGATTGAGAAGAGTGAAGGGATTAAGCAAAGGAAAAAAAGGAAGACTCCTGGACACAGACAACAGTTATGGTGATTGTCAGAGGAAAGGGGGTGGGTGGGGGGAAAGAGCTAGAAGAGGGTAAAGGGGGAGAGATATGGTGATGGAAGGAGACTTGACTTGGGATGGTAAACACAATGTAATATACACATGATGTATTGTAGAACTGTATACCTGAAACCTATATAATTTTATTAACCAATGTCACGCCAATAAAGTCAATAAAAAAGAGAAAACCTAGCCTTCCAAATAGGTACAGTGTAGAACATACTTAGGAAATAAGAAGAAAATGTTTTTGCTTGGTTTATGGAGCCAAGGTGAAAATAAAGAGGACCTAGCAAAGTCTGGTGTATCTGGACACTTACAAAGTAGTGCACCCATAGCCTTATGAAGTGGTTGAACCTATAGTTTGGGCCACATCATTTTAATTAATCACCAAAGTCTGCTTACACAGACAAAATTATTCATATGAGAACAAGATCAGAAGATATTTTGAGCCTCAAAAGCTCATAATATTTACAGATTAAAAGACCAAAATGGTGTGATTTTTGTTTACCAGAAACAGAACACTGCAGTGACTTCAACAATTAGAGAAAAAGTTAGAAAAATTTTAAAAAAATCATTGCTTCAAAAATATTTTTGGCAGTAGGTAGGTCATCAATAGTAAGTAAATGGTTCCAATTACTTTCAATGATTTAAACTTACCTGATTATTATATGCGTCAGGTGCAAGCTTCTTGTATGTTGGTGCCATAAGGGTCGACAGGTTTTGTAAATGAGACTCCAGTTTCTCTTCCTGTATAAAATAAATAATTCTACATATTAAATTCTAAATTCATTCTCTCTGTATATGAGAGAGACTATCAGTTAGATCCCTCCCTCTATATTTTAGATCCAAATCACTATACACTATTCTTCTTACTAAATATCTAAAGCATCTTAACATGACTATTTCTAACTGCAAGTAAAGGCCATATGTTACCTAGTTTTGTATGTACTATTAAATACCTGACTCTTCAGTATTTTCATAAGATTAATCAACTTTCCACTTTGCCTGCAGATATTTGGTATTTTATAAATAGAAGCCTATGCTGGTAGTAGGGTTAGGAGAATGAAACTATATGGTCTTAAAGAAGTCCCATTCTCTACTCCCTCTCCAATTAGCTGCCAAGGAAGATGAGCTATTAAAAGGATTTGTTTGGTTTAATTTGTCTATTTCTAATCTCTGTAGTTTTAAATGTCTATTAAAATAGCACTTCAAAATTTGAAAGGATCTCTTCATATAACAACTAAAAACTACTTGATGTTTCAAATACCAACAAAACCTTCAGAACTACAATGTGGTATATATGAAGAACTTTGTAAAGTTTACTCGAAAGGAGAAATGTTCAGTTTCTCCCAAGAATAGATTTTTTAAAGTTATGTATGCTTTTGAAAACTATAGGCGATACTACTTAGTTGTTCAATTCATACTTATAAGTTCTCATTTCATATTGATATTTCTCTAAAAGTCTTGGGAGATGTAACCAACAGGCAGAGATGCACTTATTCACACTTTAGAAGAGACGGAGCTTCTGAGCAGAGCTCTCCCACCCAACTGAGGGAGGAGGTTCTAGCCATTCCTTGGATTTGGTCTACATGAAACCTGGCTAGAGCGATAAACATTTATGACAGAGTGGTGAGAAAGCTCTCCAGTGAGGAGAATTCAAATGGCTGACAGCATGCAAAACTGCTGCTCTTCATTAGAGTTATTAATTTTTTTCTTTTGAAAAGGGGACTTCTAGCACATTTAATATAGTTTATTAAAGATATGATCCTATGAAAAATTATATTACAATTTCAGGAGTTTTTGTACTTTATTAAACTTCCACTTACTCTTATAGTCATAAATAATAAAGTTAACAGATTTTTCATTTAGAAGGACATATCAATATAATATCCATAACTATATAT
This sequence comes from Miniopterus schreibersii, assembly GCF_964146895.1. Classification (NCBI taxonomy): domain Eukaryota; kingdom Metazoa; phylum Chordata; class Mammalia; order Chiroptera; family Miniopteridae; genus Miniopterus; species Miniopterus schreibersii. The sequence goes on along the minus strand of NC_138101.1, from coordinate 64,684,450 downwards.
TTCAAATGCAGTAAAAATCTGCAAGATAATTATAAGGTGTACAGAATAACTAAAAATTTGGTCATATCTAAATGCTAAATATACTGAGCTTTTTAAAATTATTCAATCAGCATACTCTAGAATGCATGCTACCCAAAAGTTGTTAAATTTGATACAAACCTGGAAGTTATATTTTGAGAAATATATATTCTTAAGAAAAGACAAAAACCAGTGACTTCAATAAGAAATCAGTGTTCATTTATTTCAATTATACTTTTATATTAAAATCTAAATAAGTTTTAGGTACTTGAATGCATTCATTATAGTAACTGAATTACTGGATCTCATGGTGTGAAAATGTGACTAGAAATGGTCTTTTCTGGAAGTGGAAGTCATGAACATGACTTCTATTATTCAGGTTCAAAAGATAAAAGTTTTAAGAGTGAAGTGGTAACATGCAGTTTTTATGTGTTTTTAAAAAATATATCTTTATTGAGTTCAGAGAAAGGAAGGGTGAGGGAGAGAGAGATAGAAACATCAATAGGAGAGTCATCATTGATCCGCTGCCTCCTGCACGCCCCCGACTGGGGATGGAGCCTGCAACCCAGGCATGTGCCCTGACCGGGAATCGAACCGGGATCTACTGGATCCTAGGTCGATGCCCAACCACTGAGCCATGCCCGGCCAGGCTAGTTTTAATATTGAAATGACAGTGTTTAGAATTAACATAAAAATATCAAAAGGATGAAGAGTTTACGTTGTTTTATCTATTACTTTGGTATAACATGGTTATTGTTATGCTAACTTAATACATTATTGTAATGTGTCTACAGTTTAGCAAAAATTTTGGTGATTCATCTCTGAGATTAAATTCTTGGTTAGAGTTTAATGGAGTATGCCATATTCATCTGTGCTCATCAATTCTCCAGGAAATATAGAGATTATACATCAGGAAGTAAACAAACCTCTTTTGGATCATCCCCAAGCAGCTTAAATTTTCTTGGTATCTTGCTTCTGGCAAACTTACATCCATTGTAGTACATGCTCCACGAACAACCAAAAGAAAAGGAGGCACCACAGGTCTCTGGGTCCAGCCCTTGACAGGCACAGGTTCTCCTGAGAAAATCAAAGGATCAAGTTCATGGCTATGGATAGCATTATCGAGGCTACCAATCTCATATTCTGTGTGTCTGCATGCAAATATGACTGCAAATTAGTTTTTAACGATGTCTAATCTAACTCTGTATTAAGCTGTGGCATAATCACATCAGAAAAGAACTATTTTGATTGACTTTAAAACACAATTGAAAGAAACATTTTATTGTAGTATAATATAGACATGGAAAAGTACAGAAAATTTTATAGCTTGCAAATGCTCACAAATGAAATATCCAAGACGTAGCATCCAAATGAACAAATAATATATTGGCACCCCAGAATCTCCTATTAATTTTTCCTTCCAGCATTGTCCCTCAACAGTAACTTCTTTCAGAAAAGATCCATTTTGCCTGTTTTTTTAATATTGTTTTTATTTTATATATAGTTTTGCCTTTTATATATATATGTATATACATACACACACATATATAGTCTTGCCTATTTTTATACTACATATATGATACTATATAGTTTTGCCTATTAGTATTAAAATACTAATATTAAATATATTGTACATATAAAAATAGGCTAAACTATATACTTACATACACACATATGTATATGGAAGTACACAGTATAAGCTGATTTGTGTCTTGCTTTTGTTCAACGTTCTGTTTAGAATATCCATCCATGTTGCATGTGTTGAACTTTACTCATGTATTTATCCATTGAGTTCAGCTTTCCATCATATGCCACAAATTAACCATTCTATTACTGACGGGTATTTGAGTGCTTTCTAGTTTTTGGCTAAAACACACTACTGTGATTCACAGCCCAAGTCAAATATATCCTAAGAGCAATAAACAGACAAGCTAAGAAGCCAAAAAACAAAACATGATAAAACAACCTACTTATAATTGTAAGATATTTAAAGTGTACAATGTGATGGTTTGGTATATGTATAAATTGTGAAAGGATTCCTCCATCGAGTTCATTCACACATCCATCAGCTCACATGCTTATCTTTTTTTTTTTTTTTGGTGTGGAAAGAACATTTAAGTTCTGTTTTCTTAGCAAATTTCAAATATATAATACAGTGTTGTCAGCTATAGCCATGTCATACATTAGATCCTGAGACCTTATTCATAATTGAAATATTGTATCCTTTTATAAGCCTCTTCCTATTTACTTTGCTCCCGAGCCTCTCACAACCCCTTTTCTACTCTGCTTCTATGAGTTCGACTTTCTTTTGGTTTGTTTTTGATTTCACATAAAAGTGATACCATGCAGTATTTGTCTGGCTTACTTTATTTAGCATAATGTCCTCCACGTTAATCCATGTTGTCACAGATGTCAGGGTTTCCTTTTTTAAGGCTAAATAGTACTCCTGTGTATGTATGTGTATGCACATACCACATCTTCTTTACCTATTATCTGTTGATGGACACTTAGGTTGTACCCACACTTTGATTATTGTGAATGCTGCTGCTGCAGTGAACATTAGAGTGCAGTTATCTCTTTGAGATAATAATTTCATTTCCTTTGGCTATATACCCAGAAGTGGTATTCCTGGATCATATGGTAGTTCTATTTTTAATTTTTGAGGAATCTCCATACCATGTTCCATAGTGGCTGTACCAGTTTACATTCCCAACAACGAAGTACAGGGTTCCCTTTCTTCCACATTCTTCCTAATGCTTGTTCTCTCTTGTTTTTTGATAATAGACATTCTAACAAATGTGAAGTAATAGCTCATTGTGGTTTTGACTGGTATTTCCTGATGATTAGTGATGAGAAGCACCTTTCACGTACCTGTTGGCCATCTGTATGTCTTTTATATAAAGATGTTTATTCAGGTTCCTTGCCCAAATTAATTTTTTTTTGCTATTAGTTCTATGAGTCCCTTGTATATTTTGGATATTCCATAGGTTGCCTTTTAATTTTGTTGATGGTTTCCTTTGCTGTACAAAAGCTTTTTAGTTTGATGTGGTCCCACTTGTTTATTTTGCTTTTGCTGCCTTAGCTTTTGGTGTCAAATCCAAAAATCATTGTCAAGACCAATGTCAAGAAGCTTACCCCATGGGTTCAAAACAGGCCTCCCCAAGATGTGCCACTTTAGCATGTGAATTATTCTTAAAGGCAACAGCAACCTTGTGGGCTCACAAGAGACTTTTACCTCTCCTTCAAAAAATTTAAATTAGGAGACTTGCCTAAAATAAGAGTTATCACCAGAAATAATTTTTATGACTTGTCTACAGGGCAGGACAAAATTATAATTACTGAACATCTATTTTTCCTAGCATTCATCCTGCAAATGAACTTCCTCCCTTCTGAAGCCCCAAGGTTCCTTAACTCAGAATATTATGTATATATACCTCATTTTTCCTTTCTCTGAACCTCTCCTGTATGGGAGGTCTCTTACTCTCTCATATATGTGGTATTCCCATATATACACATGTAATTAAACTTGGTTATTTTCTCATTAATCTATCTCACATTGATTTAATTATTATATCTCCTGTTTTTTTCCTAGAAGTTTTATAGTTTCAGGTCATATGTTCAAGATTATAATCCATTTTGAGTTGACTTTTGTGTAGGATCTAAGAGAGGAGTTTGGTTTCATTTTTTCACATGTGATAACCAGTTTTCCCATTGCAGTTTATTGAAGAGACTACCCTTCTCCCATTGTATAATCTTGGCTCCTTTGTCAAAATTAATAGACTATATTTACATGGGTTTATTTATGGGCTCTGTATTCTGCTGCATTGATCAATGTGTCTGTTTTGATGTTAGTACCATACTGTTTTGATTGGTGTAACTTTGTAACATAGTTTGAATTAAAGAAGTACGATGACTTCAGCTTTGTTCATTCTCAAATTGATTGGAATACTGGGGGTCCTTTTTGTTTCTATACCAATTTTAGGATTATTTTGTCTATTACTGTAAAAAATGCCAATGAAATTTTGATGGGGATTTCACCAAATGTGATTTCTTGAAATAGTACAGACATTTTTAACAATATTATTTTTCCCCAATCTATTAATAGAGTATCTTTCCATTTATTTATGTCTTTTTCAATATCTTTTCACCAACATCTTATAGTTTTCAGTGTACAGACCTTTTATCTTCTTGGCTAAATTTATTCCTAGGTATCTTATTTCTTTTTATGCTATTAAGAATGAGATTGTTTCTTAATTTCTCTATTAGTTCATTGTTAGTGTATAGGAACACAACAGATTTTTGTATATTGATGTTGTATCCTGACACAAGATTTGTTTACCATAAGAGTTTTTGGTGTAGTACTAAGAGTTTTCTATATATGATATTTTTCTATATATATATGTCATCTGCCAGTAATGATGATTTTATTTTTCTTTCTAATTTGGATTCTAGGACCCCTGTAATATATATATTGGTCCTCATGGTATCTATAAATCCTTAAGCTGTCTTCATTTCTATTCTTTTTTTCCCCTCCTCTTGTTGGATGAAGTCTCCTGCTCTTTGCCCTGTATTTGATTTTACTGTTGTAATCTACTGCTGAACCCCTTTAGTAAAATTTTCAGTTGAATTATGTATTCTTCAGCTTTGTGATTTCTGCTTGGGGCTTTTTAATATTTTCTATCTCTTTACTGAAATTCTCATTTTGTTTATGCATTACTCTTCTGACTTCATTGAATATCAGTAGTTTATTATTAGTAATAATATTATTTTGAACTTCTCTATATTATGACATGAAGAGATCCTGTTATTGAACATAGGTTAAAATCTATGAGTTAATGATACTAAAAAGAAAGAACAAACTAACTGATCATTTTTGGATTAATACTAAGGCACTAAATCACTATTCAGAAATTTCACAGTTTACCATGAATTTATTCTGTCATTTGTTTACAAATTATATTTAATGGTAACCAAACAGTTCTTAAAATAACTCCAGCTAATAAATGCAGAAGAAGTGTAACAATTAGAAATTATAACTTTACAGATGTCAACAAAGAAGGAAGAAGACTTTCTGAAAATTCTGTCCACTATAAAAGCAATGAGAATATAGGTAAATATTGTCAGAATCAACTTTTGAGAAATCCGGAAATTAAGAAAAGGCTTGCAGATCTCCAGGAGCATTTATTCAAGAAAAGCAATGAAATTTTGGTAAGAAGAGTAAGTTTTGTGGTGTTTTAACTTGCCCTATTCCCATTGTACCCTGAACTACACAACAGCCTTGGAAATCAATAGGCCTCATTTATGGTGAAATTCATCCTGGCAACTACTGGAAGCAGCAGAATTAGGTTGGATATCATCCAAAGCCCCATTCCCAGAGAGGTGTCATCATTTTACCTATTTGGAACTTTGCTAGGAGATCCCACTAGTAGGGCTGTCTTCATCTGATCTGACTTTGAATTCACCTAGTGTGTACAGCCTTTTCTTCTCAGAGGTGTTTGCTGAAAATATTCAGAGGCAATTGTTGAATATCGTGGCTGCTTGAGGTGATGGATAACAGTTGGGGGGGGGGGGAGGCTAAGTAAGAGCTGAAAAGTAAAAGCTAAAAGCTTGAAAATGAGATGTTCATAGGAGGCTTTAAAAAGTTCCTATATGTCCCTGGCAATTGAGAAAGTTATGTGCAGGCTTAGAGCTCTAAATTGCCTGGCTAAATGTTAAAGGCATGCCCTCAATACACACACATAGAGCCCTTTTGCAATGACTAGGAGATTTACTGGTTCTAGGCACCTTAGGAAATACCTGCCTAACCATTAGTTGACTATTAAGCTAACCAAGCACAGACTTACATGGCTGCTTATAAGAGAGAATGCAGGTCTTACAGAAATGGTTCAGAGAAATCACTAAACTAACAAACAAATAAACAAGACCACCACCAATAACTAACAAATTCTGAGGTGGCAGAGAATCTAACTTCCAAATTACTGCATTATATTATATAAAATGTCCTTTTTCTAACAAACAATTATGAAATATACAAAGAAACAAGAAAGGTTGGTCAATACAGAGGAATAAAAGCATTCAACAGAAGCTGTCACTAAAGATGTCCAGATGTAAGACTACTAGACAGACTTTGAGTTACTATTCAAGTATGTTTAAAGAACTGAAGGAAACAATGCTTAAAGAACTAAACATAGGAAAACAACGTCTTTTTAAATAGATGAGATAAAAGAAAGAAACTACAGTAAGGAAACAAGTGGCAATCCTGGAACTGAAAAATTGCAATAATAAATTAAAAAATCCATTAGAGTGGTTCAACAGTAGATTTGAGCAGGAGGGAGTTAAAGCAGTGGGGAGGGAAGTTGGAGATAGGTCAGCTGAGGTGGTCCAATCTAAGAAAAAAAAAAAAGAATGAAAATAAACAGAGCCTCAGAGACCTATGGGATACTATCAAGTATACCAACATATGCATAACGGGAGACCCTGAAGTAGACTTGGGGAGAATAAGACAGTATGGAGCAGAGATACTATTTGAATAAATAATGGCAAAAAAAAAAAAATCCTTAAATTTTATGAACTACATTTATCTACATATTAAAGAAGCTCAACCAATGCCAAGTAGCAAACTCAATAGTGCTCCACACCTAAAGGCATCATAATCAAGCTGTTAAAAGCCAAAGAGAGAGAATCTTGAAAGCAGCAAGAAAGAAAAGTAACTCATCATGTACAAGAGTTTCAATAAGCTGATGTTTCAACAGCTGATACCTCATCAGAAACAATGGAGGCCAGAAGGCACTGGGATGACATCATAAAGTGCTGTAAGAAAAAGACTGTCAACTATAAAATTCTATATCTAGCAAAACTTTCCTTCAATAATAAATAATAAATCAAGGTATTCCCTGATAAATAACCTCAGAGCATTTGTTGCTATTAGGTCTGCCCTAACAGAAATACTAAATTGGAGTTCTTTAGGTTGAAGGAAAGGACATTAGACAGTAACTTGAATGCACATGAAAACATAAAGAACACCAGTAAAAGTAAATACACAGGTAAATAGAGAAAACACTATGTATGTATTTTTTGTTTTTAACTAATTTTTCTCCTATCTGATTTAAAGGTAACTGCATAAAGCACACAGTGTGTAAAATGTAACTTGTATAACAATAATAGTACAAAGGAAAAGGAGGGAATGGAGCTATACAGACACAAGGTTCCTATACACTATTGTAATTAAACTGGTATTTTTCCAAGTTAGTTTGTTGTAAGTTAAGATGTTAATCAAAATCTCCAGGGCGCAACCAACAAAAATATAACTTCAAATAACATATTAGAAGAAGTGATAAGGGAGTTAAAATGGTACACTAGAAAATATCTATTGAACACAAAATAAGGCAGTAATCAAAGAAAAGAGAAACAAAAAACAGACATATAGAAATCAATAGTAAATTGGCAGACATAAATCCAACTTCATCAGTAACTATACTTAATGTATGTGGAATAATAGGATCAAGAGGCAGAGACTGAACAAATGGATTAAAAACACAAACCAATTACATGTTGCCCACAAGAGACATGCTTGAGTTTCAAAGGTGCAAATAGGCTGAAAACAGAAGGATGAAAAAAGAGATATGATGCCAATAGGAATCAAAGGCTAACTGAAGTGGCTACACTAATATCAAAATAGAATTTAAGACAGTATTGTCTTAATAAGTAGTTAATATTAAGTATAACAAAGAAGTGCATTTTATAATAATAAAGGGGCCAATTCATTAAGAAGATATAAAATGCATACGAACCTAAGAACAGAGCACCAAAATATATGAAAAAATGACAGAATTAAAGAATAAAATAGTTAATTCAATACTCCGCTTTCAATAATGGATAGAACAACTGTACAGAACATCAAAGAGAAAAATAAAGAAGTGAAAAATACTACAAATGAACTAAAAGTAACAGACATCTAGAGAGCATGCCATCAAACAGCAGAATACACATCCCTTATCAATAGAGATATAAAAATCATCAATAAAATACTAGCAAATGGAATCCAGCAACATATAAAAAATTATACATTATACATTATCCCAGAAATGCAATGTTGGTCCAATGTACAAAATATACTGGAACACATTAACAAAATATAGGACAAAAACCACACGATCATCTTATTAGATGCATAAAAAGCATTTGAGAAAAGTCCAGCACCGATTAATGATAAAAATACTCAACAAGCTAGGAACAGAAAGAAACTTACTCCACCTGATAAAAAGCATCTACCAAAAAAAGAAAATTGTACTGAGACAACTTAATCTGAATAGCCTTATGCAAAAGAATTAAGTTGGACTCTTATCGCATATCATAAAATTAATTCAACAGTGATAAAAGGCCTAAATGTAAGAACTAAAACTATAATACTTGGAAGAAAACACTGATGTAAATCTTCAAAACCTTGGATTAGGCAATGGTTTCTCAGATATGACACTAAAAATACAAGCACTTAATTTAAAAATAAATGAATTTGATTTAATTAAAATTAAAAACTTTTTGCTTCAAGGACATTATTAAGGAAGTTAAGACAACTTTTACAACTCAAAAAACAATTTAAAAACGAGTGAAGATTTAAGTAGGCATTTCTCCAAAGAAGATACATGAATGGCCAAAAGTACATGAAATAATGCCTGACACCATTAGTCATTAGGGAATGCAAATTCAATGCATGAGATATACTTCACACCCACTCAGAGGGCTATAATAAAAAAGACAGACAATAACTAGTTTTGGTGAGGATGTGGAGACATTGGAACCTCCGTATGTTGCTGATAGGAATAAAAAATAGTGTAGCTGCTTTGGAAAACCATTTGAAAGTTCCTCAAAAAGTTAAATATTATAATTGCCATATGACCGACAATGTCACTCCTAACTATATACCCATAATGTGTCCATACAAAAACTTATACACAGGTTTTCATAGCAGCATTATTCATAATACGCAAAAGTGGAAACCAAAATGTCCATTAACTGAAGAATGGATAAAGAAAATATGATACACACACACAGGTTGTTATTCAGTCATAAAAGGAAACAAAGTACTGGTTAATGTTATGATGTGGGTGAACCTTTAAAACATTATGCAAAGTAAAAAATACTAGACAGGAAGGCCAAATATTATATGATTTCCAAAAATATAAAATACCCAGAATAGACAGAAAGTTGCTTAGTGATTGACATTTAGGGGAGAGAAGAATAGGAAGTGACTCCCTAATGAATATGGGGTTTCCTTTTAGCAGCAATGAAAATGTACAACTTTGTGAGTATACTAAACCATTGAATTGTACTTTAAAAGGGATTTTATGGAATGTGAATTACATCTCAAAAATATCCCCATGTAACAAGTTGGAATAACTTCAAGGTGATATCCTACATGAAGTAGCTACTAAAAGGCATTTTTATTTCAATAGGGGCCTTTCAAATATTGTTATAATTATACCAGCTTTATTTTAATATGACACAGTATTTGGCTCATGGTTAAATGATAAATCTGTAGAGCAATTATAATAAAAATAATTCATCTATATAACAAATTCTTTAAAACATTCTCAACCTTTGAGTTACCATAAGGACTTCTGTGAAAAAAATTAAATATTAGTTCAGATATTCAAATTTATTCAAGTATAGAAAAACTAGCAAAATTAAATTTAAAAATGTATATAACAATTAAATTTATATGTCAAAAAATAAGAAAATTATCAATTTTCAAAACCTAACAAAATATTGGAAACAGCAATGATGATCCATGGGTGTGTTAAATCATTAGGCAAAAGTTTTCTTGGGAACTTCATGATGGACGAATGAAGCTGTCAACTACTGATCTAACTGAACACTCCTAACATCACTGTAAATGAATCAAAGCAGATGCTTGTCCCTCCTGATAGAGATGAACTAAGACTATTTCATAACCACTTATTAAGCATTTCTGCCAATATATACATTTATGTATACATATGTGACTTATTTAAATCTTAAACTACCAGTGTGCAGAAGGCACAGGGGCTAGAGGAACAAGTTAAACAAAACAAGTGTGCAATCAGACAAATCCAGACTATGGGTAATTTTACAGAGCAAATCATATAATTTCTTTAACAAAAAAATTTATAAAAAAGATGCTATTATAAATAAAAAGAGGCGTGTGAATCATATAACTTATCTTCCAAAATGGGACACTTTGGAGAAGGAAAGTAGTTCTGTTAACAATTATGCTAGATATTAGACATGAACTGGGACCATTACTCAAAAGCATCAATCAAATGCAAGGTGTGGACTTTCTTTTCTCAGTATCTTTTTACTTTAAAAATATTTTTGGAAACAGGATCCAACTCCGGAATTTGAACATGGTCTGAACATTAAATGATATTAAAAATTATTGTCAGTTTTAAGGTGAACGATAATGACACTGTGACTAGGTTTTGCAAAAAGAAAGTCCTTATCTGTTAGACATACACACTGCAGGTGTACACAGATGAGATAACATGGTATCTGTGTTTTGCTTTAAAACACTAGCAGGGGTGGGGGTGGGAGGATGTGTGGGGGAAATATACAAAACAATATTGATAAAATTTTGAAATACTGAAGCTGTGTGATGGGCCCATAGGGATTTGTTATACTACACACCTCCATTTAATGTACATTTGAAAATTTCTGTAATTGAAACTTCTTTATTGAATTTATTGGGGTGATATTGGTTAATAAAATTATATAGGTTTCAGGTGTACAATTCTATAAAACATCATCTGTATATCGTATTGTGTGTTCACTACCCCAAATCAAGTCTCCTTCTATCACCATTTATCTCCCCTTTACCCTCTCCTCCCTTCCCCAACCCCCCTTTCCTTCTAGCAATCACCATATTGTTGCCTGTGTCTATGAGTTTGTGTGTGTGTGTGTTTTTCCTTTAATCCCTTCACTTTTTTCACCCAACCCCCTTAGCCACTCCTCTCTGACAGCTGTCAGTCTGTAATGTAAAGTTTTTAAAAAAGTTTAACATCACCCAGCATGGCAGCAGGCATTTCTGGCTTTGACTTTCTTATAATGACAGGTACACTCTCACAACACTTACTTGCCAAAAAAATATTGGTTAGGCTTAGTCATAAAATGGAAATCTCAAAGGGAAATCTTTAAAGGAGAAACAGCTGGGGTGGCTCAGAGGAAATGTAAAAATCTGTGTCTGTCCCACTGAAAGCTGCTTTCAGAGTTTTTCCTGGACTTGCAGTGGGTGGTTATGGGGCATGTGGGCACTGGGATTTGTAAGAACTCAGTGATGAGGCTACACAGCTTTGAACATTAAACTGGGTCAGCAGCTCCAATTTGATATTATTCTATGTGCTTGGCGAAAAATCATAATTTTAACTTCTGCCAGATATAAAATGTATTTTATGGGGTAGAAGAAACTTCAAAAGTATATCTGAGTGAAGTCTCTGTTGCCACTGGTTAATTGTCTATTTTAATCGTGTTTCCCAAGTACATTTTTTGAAGAATCGCTGTTTGGAGAATAGCACAAAGTTAAAATTTTATCTAAATAGTTACTGATCTTTACCTTGAAATGCTAGACAAAGATATGCAAAAATTTACAGATTGGCCTTTAAAATTTCTTAATATCTGAGGTACATCTTATAATAGTGTTGTACTTGCCTCCTATGAAGACCAATGATAATTTTTCTTAGACCCTGGCCCAATTACTGTTCTGGTATCCAAATGCAAAATAACACAGTTTAGGAGAGTTCTTCATATAGGATTTCTTTCTATAGGTCAGATTCCATTTCAGGCAATGACATTTATAGAAATTATTTTTAAAAAGCCTTAAGAGGAAAAATACCGGAGATATATAATATTAATGAAAATTAAATCAATTACAAAGAACGTGAAATATAGCTTGCACAAAACTTCAAGAAATTTTAAAAAAACAACTGTCATTTTCACAAGAAGTTCTTCAGTGGTTTAGAAGTACAAGCCATCAAGTCTAAGAGGAAGTCTGCTTTAATAATACAAGGCACTGTTGCTGAACTCCTGAGAAAAATGCTATCAGCAACGGTCAGCTCAAGGTGCTTTAGCTTTCTTTTTCTTTTTGAGTAAAGGCACTAAGTACATTTTTAAACGAGAAATAGGGAAGTTGGGGTAGACTGAATAGTATGTTACACCTAAAGCAGTCCATCGTAAGTTTGAGTCATGTATTATGAATCAGCAACTTCTACCTTCCGCCATATCATGTATAAAAGTGGATTTACGGCCGTGAGGTACATGCCAAGACATTTTTGGATTATAACTACCATAGAAAGCCAAGTAAGAATTTCATGTAGAAAAAGTAACTTTCTTAAACAGATTATTTATAGTTGATTTGCATTCCCTCATGACCCAGAGAGAGAACCTATTTTAAGATAAAGTTAGTAAAACTGTACGGGTTAGAGTAATAGCCAAAGAACAAATTTGGTTGTTGCAATGGGCAACGTAGTATTTCAGTAAACTATTTTGCAGTTTGGTGGATATAGAGGAAAGGAGACTAGAGGATGAAATACAAAATTAAAATGATTTTAGAATCAGTTGCGAGTAAAATAAGTACTGTAGGATTTCAGCGTAGCCTGGTGAATTATCCTATAATCTTTGAATGTTATGCAGGAATAGCATAGCAGAGGAATAATACCAAATGAAGCTTTCTCCTAAGTGGAGGGGGCTGAAAACCAACAAAAAACATAACAAAAACATACTAACACTCGGATGCACTAAATCTATTTAAATGTAAAACTCTGTTGTATTCCAAATATTTATATTCCTGGAATAAAATGCATATCCATAACCACTAAATTCTCAATTATTTAGTCTTAGTAAAAATGGAAGGAATTTTGATAACTATTGTGGAAATAATGAACTAGATTAAACGGAAGTCAAAATCAAACTTCTACTACAGGCCATGTATTTGTCTGCTACATATACAATGAAGGGTCTTGATCTGGGAATCCTAGTTTCTCACCAAACTTACTTTCTAACACTGCCACTTAGAAGTGGCATCAATACTTACTGATGTATACACAAGAGTTGTCATTTGTAGCAAGTGGACACACAAGCATTTTCAAGTTTATGGTAGGACTGAGTTCCTGTGGGTCCAGACACTCAGCAAGCTGGTCCTAACTAACGGCTAGACTGAAGGTACAAAGTATTAATGAAATTACTTCACGCTGCCCTTGTTAGCAAACGCAACCTCCTACCGCATGACTGTGAAGCAGGCATTTTGATCCCCATTTTATAAATATAAAAATGCAGGTTCAACTCTCTTCCCTCCAACCAAGGATGAAACTGTCCATGAGTGGGGAGAGAGAGGCCCTGGCTTCACTTACTCTTCATTCAGGGCACACCGCCGGTTGGTGAGCGTGCCATACTTCCTCAGCGTCTCGGTGAGCTCCGAGTAGAGTCGGTCAGCCAGAGCCAGCGGGATGCCTTCCCACACCAGGATGAGAATCACAATCACCGCAGCCTCACAGGTGTGGCCAGCTCGCTCCCGCACCAAACACAGTAGCTTCTCCTCACTGCTGCTTCTGCGCACCACCTGTGCGGGTCACCGTTCCACCCCAACACCCCCCACCCCAACCAAAACAAAACAAGGGTCACTTGCGGCAGATGTCAGCATTGATTGATGTCTGTATATTTTCTCATGTCTGGGTGACAGTTAGGGCAACATTTACCGCCACCTGCAACTTGCCTTTCGCTGCCCATGTACCAGTGGGGGGTTACCCTGTGGTCAGAACTGGGACAGATGAAAACTGCTCAACGTTTAGCTGACTACTGTATACCCACTTGAGTGGGAGCAATGCCCCCGAATTAAAGACAGAACTAGAGGGAAGACATGCAGGTCTTTTTCATAAAGGTCAAGGTTTTCATAAGTGACAATATAAAGATTAACTGAAAGTGTTTAAAAGAATTATACTTGTAGCAGGTACCCGAATGGACCTCCTCCTCACCATTCAATTCTTTCAATTAAATATGGTTAGTACATGATTATAAAACTAACCTGCCATTTTCTTAAGAGATAACACATGATAAAATAAATATAAGCCATACTCCTTTTAATTGGCATAAATGACTCTTTGATCTGGGTAACCCAATTCTCAGGGTTAGATCAATGAATGAAAATGCCCAGGACTGAAGACCAAAAGCCCTGTCAAGTCACACTTACCCATTTGGCAATAGGACATCCCTGAGAACTTTTGCCTTCTTTACCAGTATAGACGACTCTTTCAATCCTAATAGCTTTACCCTTCTGTCCAAACCTTAAAGAAATCCACAGAAACACACACACACAAAATTAGCAAATGAATCTAAGAGGCACCCAAAATATTGAACATTTAAACATAATTTTATTCTATGACCACATCCTGAGAAATGAATGGTTTAATTTATTTTTAAAAACAAAACAAAACAGGTCTATGTTAAGCAAACTGGATAATAGACTTTAAGCCTTGTTTTTCTTCAGTATCCAAATATACTGATAATTGTAATGAACTATTTTGAAATTATGTGTTGGGTGAAAATAATGGGAAAGGTTAGTTTTAGACATAATTTCACAAAGCACAAGACTTTTTTAGGTTTGCTAAATTCAGTCTTCTAAGATATATATTATTTGATTTTTGATCTTTACTAAAATTAGCTATTTTAAAACTTAGGGAATGACAACAGCTTTTAGTTATACCTGTTCCTCAAAGAATCTCTCACATTTGTAAAAAGGAAGCAGGCAAATAACTAGCATCCAGCAATACTGAAAATATAGTTGTAGAAATAGATTATATTTTCACTTATGACCAAGGTACTACTTACTACTTGTTGATTTAAAAAAAGGTACCAAATGATTATTTAATGAATTTCTACATGCTAATTTCAAATGGATAATTTAGAAACGGGGCAAGAATGATGTAAAATATGTGCTTGCTGCCCAGAATGCCTCCTAATGTATTTTAATGATAACACTGCCTACCTCTTAAAGAAAAGGCATCCTAGCATAGTAACAGCTCGAGAGCTGTGGATACCTATATGAATGTCTCTCTGCATTATCTCGCTCTTAAGAGTCTTCTACATGCAGGAGTAACTGTGTAGATTCAGGTAAATACTTGCACACCTGTGACTGACAGTAAAAAAGAAAATGCAGCTATAAATAGAATGTCTCTATTTCTATTCAGTATATTACACTTGCCCTTTGTTCATACAGAGGGACCACTTTCTTAGAGATGGCTATGCCTTTACAATTCTAGGTGAATTTAACTCAACGGTTCCTTTCTTTTACCACACTTCCCCCTCTTCCTCGTTGACACTTTATCACCCAGTGGGAGAGCCAGAGTGGGGCCTCTCTTTGCAGCTTGTGCCAGCACCCTTGTGCCTGGCAGGCAGGCTGGCTGGTTCCTGTTCATGCCTGGGTTTTCTGGCATCCATGTCAAAGTGGGCAGCCTGTGCCAGCTTGCAGAATCTTAGTCCTGTCAAATATTGTGACTCTTTCGTGAATAGCACAGTGTGTAGTGTTGGCAACCCTGGAACAGCTAAGCCTACTAATAATTACTCAATTTACAATTGTTTACTGCTTTGTAAGTGTAAGCTGGAAAAAGTGTGACATAGACAAAAGGATAAACGTTACTCTGCCCTGTGCCTTTGCGTTAATTACCTTTCTTCCATGATTTCTCTAATAGCTGCCACATTAGGACCTGCTCCTAGATGGGTATAAAAAGGACCTTCATCTTTTTCAATAATTTGCTCTGTTGAGATAATAGAAGATTATTATTTTAGACCTCAATTATACTAAATATAAAGGCTACATCCACAAAGCTTATCCCCCAACTGCACATTAAAGGCCCTAAATGTGACTTTACACATTTTTTTTCTTTCAAATGAGTAAACTGATGGAGTCAGCTATTAGAAAATGTGTGAAATAATTAAGTACATGTTGGCTGTTGGATAAAAGTATATTAAATTATATTTCAGATATGGGATAAGAAATTATTTTATATCAAACACATGGAACTAAACAAAGAAAACGGTGTAGGAATTACAGTATATTATATGTAATACCAACTACAATCCCATTTTTTTAACTAAAAAATAAATTTTTTTTTTACAGCTAACTAGAATTCTGCCTGCTACTTGGATGTTAAAAGATTAAAAATATAATTTCCTGTCTTATCTCACCCCTAGGAGATGGCTTAGTTTATTGTCAAGATACCTTTTCTCCTCTTGTCTCCCCACAACATTTAATTACTCTGTTTTGAAAATAAAAACATTGAATCTGGACCCATATTTGTATGTACTTGAGAACAATTTTTGAAGTGAAAAAA
Organism: Miniopterus schreibersii; assembly: GCF_964146895.1. Classification (NCBI taxonomy): domain Eukaryota; kingdom Metazoa; phylum Chordata; class Mammalia; order Chiroptera; family Miniopteridae; genus Miniopterus; species Miniopterus schreibersii. The sequence continues at coordinate 64,668,080 of NC_138101.1, read as the reverse complement.
TACCAGAGAGAGGTTCAGGTACAAGGAAGAGGCTCCTGCAAACTATCAAAGATGAAATGTGGGGGAGAAAAGGGTTAGGGTGATAGGAGAAGGGAGTGAAGGTGACTGTAACTTACCTAATGTTATCTATGACATGTGTGGCACTTGAGCCCAGTGAGGCAACCTCATACTGACCACACACAAAGAGCCAGTAGGCATCCTCCCTCCATTCACCTATAAAATATGGGTTGTCCCATTGTAAGGGAAATAACATGGGGTGTGTGGACCACTAGCCACATTAGTTTAACATTTGTTTTTTCAAATGTCTTCTACTGTATCCAAGCTGAGTAGCTGTGATTAAGATCTCCACACACACACACACACACACACACACACACACACACACGTATAAATTCTGTATCCATCAGCAAAATGTTTTCCTAGTCCAACAGGCCTGCCACCTATCTTGAATTTTAACAAAAAGGTGTTTGTTTAAAAAATAAAAAAGGAAATGACAGATTTTCTATCAAAAAGATAAAATGTTAAAAACAGAATAAAAATGAATATAAATCACACAGTATTTCAAGTGTATAAATGGAGAAAGGGCAACTTCATGAATATTCTGAACTTCAGCATTACAATTTCCCCCAACTCACCAAGACAAGATAATTTCTCCTGATCTAGAAATTAGCCTTATAAAACTATTACTAATACCTTCAACCCTGAATTTAAAAATATTAAGAGCTTCTACATTAGTCTGCATAAGACAGTTATTTTTCTCATTTTAATAAATGTTTTTACTGCCTGGTTGTCTCCAGAAAATGATAAAGACAAATAGATTGATTAATCTAAAAGAGATACCTTTATATTTTAAAGGGTTTGAATACAGGAAAAACTGAGCATGCACAATTGTTTAAATATTTTGAAAAAACTGAATGTAAGTGAAGTTCTCTCTTGCATAGCACAAGCATTTGTAATTCAAAGACAAGGAATGTAAGCTTCAGATTTTTTATGAGCCTTTACAAATTGTGGCCAGACTCTTAAAAAGAAAGAAAGAAAGAAAGAAAATCCCATATCTAAAGATGAATTTGCTAATTCTGGATAAACACCATGTGTCTCAGGACATTTTTGGCACTTACCTACACATCTGCATGATGGGAAATCATATTGAGTCTTGACAGGTGTATCCAATAAATTTTTTATAGGCGTATCTAGTAATTTGGAAGGTGACTCTAAAAAATTATTGAGAACAGAACCAGCTGTTCTCTTGGTTGGTGTCTTTTCTGAAGGAGCTGCCTGCTGCTCTAACGCTGGGGTGTGGCTATCGAGTTCTGCAGCAGAGGTGTGTCTAGTTAAAACCGTGACTGGCCCTGACATTTCAACTTTGACTTGCTTTTGTGATTTGAGAGTAAGAGCCTTATGGTCAAATAAGGATTTGACCTGAAACTGCTTCAGGTGTTGCTCCATGGTCTCAAGAATGCTCCTCTGCTGCACATTATCACAGCTCAGAGGTGGAACCTCTTGCTTAGTTATCTTTTTCCACATTTTGTTTTCTGGCTGTGCTGGCTTGGGGTGCATACAGGCATGGGGCTTGGTTCCAGGTTCAACCTTAATTGGCCTGTGTGCCTGATTATGGCAAGACTCAGTTTGGGGTTGTTGGTTTTGCTGCTGTTCTTGCTTCTGTAAGAGGTGCCACCTTAGAGCAGCATGCTTTTGAATGTCCTTCTGGGGAGGGGTCTGCATGTGACTTCCTCCTTGGTCAGGCACAGGGAACGCGTTTGCTTGGTTGTGCATCAGGTACCTTTGCTGAGTGAGTTGTGCAGCTTGTTGGCCAGACATATCTTGGTTTTTACTTTTATATCCCTGGAGAACTGAAGCTTGCTGAGGCTTCTGTTCTTGTTCTTGAAAGCACCTGTGAAGAGCATCTTGCTTTGGGGTCACATTGTTTGGAAAATATTGCATGTGATGCAAGTTTTGGGTCTTGTTTCCTGCAAAAAGGTGAGGATTTATAGTCTGTTCTGTATTCTTTGAAACTAGGTGAATGTTGTTTGAACAAGAAATCTGTACTTTGCTTGCATTTGATTTCAAGATCTGACCATAGGGGGAATTTCTACTATTCGTATTCTGCACGTGCTCCAACCCCATTTGGGTATTATGAGTCTGAAACTCACTTGATTTTGAATACTGATTTTCACCATGAAAGCATTCTTCTACTTTAATCTGGCTAACGAATGACCCTTCTCTTTGCTGATCACTGTTGCCTTGGGGATGAGAAAAAGTATGGGGCATTTGTTCTTTATTTTTCATGTGTAATTTTGATGGTTGCTGCTGGTTTTGAGGGAGATGTGAATTCTGGGGTGTCTGTGTTTGTGCTGCCTGATTATGAGCCTTATGTTGCAAATGATGTGAATTTGAGAATGGTTCAGTCTCTGAAGCCTGTTGATTCAAGTGCTGCTTTAATGATGAGGGCATGAGCTTCTCAGTTTGGGAGTCTGGTCTTTGTTGACAATGAAATCTAGGGGTGCACAGTGATTGCATGTGAGCTTTGGGAGAAGGGTCTGTCTTGGAAAAGTGTGCCTGGAGTGAGGGCTTTTGGAACTGGAGATGCTGGTCCACCGTACCTTGAGAATGCCCTTGATTCATCTCAACTTGGTACTTTTGTGGCCTCTGCTCTGGCTGCATCATTTTCTGGATGTAAGCTTGCCCTGGGAGCCCCCCGGGCATATCGGTATTTCCAGTGTATTGTTTGGAGGTCATTTGATTGGAGGAGTTGGGCTGATACTGAAGAACTGACCGCAGTGATGCTTTATTATATTTTAGATGGGATTCTATTTGATGAAAGTGAGGGGTCTTCAATTCAATCCATCCTGGTTTCAGATGGGGCTGTGTTGGGAGCATAAGATCTAGTGTTTGTTGCTTGTCTCGGCCCTTCAGAATCTCTTGTTCTCTGTGTCCCATCAGCTGCTGGCAGTGGCCCTGTGGAACTCCACTGCTCCCAAGAACTGGTGGGTTATGCTTGAGATGTTCTGGTATTTGTCTTGTTTTCTCAGAACACAACAGAACAGTCATTGTCCCTGGAGTCCGTATGTCATTCTCGTTAACACAGTTATTCTGAAGGCTTTCTGGAAGCGTCAGAGATGGGTTGGATACATGTGTAGATGGACTAGGACTCTGGGATGGTGGTGCTTCGGGCTGACCCTCTATTTTCACTTCCCTTAGAAGAGCTGTATTACTTTGGTTGGGGTAGTGATGGTGTTCTTCCAAAACGCCATCATTCAGAGTGCTTTTTCCTTCTGAGGGAAGCTGAGGAACCTCCAGAGGAGGAGGAGGAGGGGGCGAAAGAAGCAATTGTGATGGTGGTGGTGTGATAGTGGCAGGAAAGGAATCCTTAGTGAACACTGAGGTTTGCTTGAAGTAAGCACCATTCATTTCGTTTTGCTCGAAATACCGTTCAGAGCTGCCATCAGGAGCCTGCAAATTGCTGCTGGAACCTGAACTGAATTCTTCACCAGATACCAGCTTTGTGGTTCCTTGTATGTTACTGTTCTCTGCAGGAGATGGGCATATCTCAAAAACTGATTTTTGTTGTTCTGGTTTCTGAAAGGAACAGGTACCTAGCATTGCAGCCGGTTTACTGACATTATCAGCGTCACAGGCCTCAGTCACCACTACAGCTGGCTCTGGAGGCAGCTCAGAGTTCGAGGTCTGTGGGAAATTGGTCTGCCCTGAGGTATGCAATGGATGAGTGATCTCACAGGACAACTCATTAGTAGCCGGACTGTTAATGGCATGTATGTGAGATGTGGTTTTCTGCACCGCAATGGAAACACAATCTGGATAATATTGAGACAGTGTTTTTTCCAGGAGTTCACCATGTGTGTTTTCCATGGAAGAGGCAGAAACTGTAGCACCATTAGGCATTAGCACTGACTTGTTTTTAAGAAGTAATATGGTGTTCTTGTCATGGTAGTTAGCATTCTTCCCCTCCTGCTCATTCAGAATCTGATGCTCTGGATTTTCAGACCCACTGGAGTTGTGTGTTGAAAAACCGGTGAAATCTTGAACTGCATTTTCTGGGGTCGCAGAGCTCACAGATTCTCTCTTATCATTCAAATTGGAGACATTTGGTTGACTGCTGCCTTTGCCTGGATTTCTTTCTTGGCTTTCCCCGAAGTTCTCTCCTTCTCCATTGGTCTTTTGGTTTTGTTTCAATTTCTTATTCTGATGGAGCCCAGAGAGAGAAGGTTCACTGACGGTGCGCTTTATTCCGCCATTCTGCAAACACTTGGAATACCCTCTGCCTTCTCGTATCAAGTCCGGACTCACACGGCTATTCTGGCTTCCCTTCATATGGGGTATTCCATAATAACTTTTGAAAGACTGCCAGTTGGTGTCTCCATTTACTTCTGGATAAGGTCTCTCTATCAATGGGCTTCCATTCTGGAGCTTTATAGCCAGAGGTTCTGTCTGGCAGATGGGAGAAGGAGACGGTGTCAGGAATGAACTTAGTCTGTTGCCCTCAACATGGTTGGTTCTATCCTGTTCCATCAGGCTTACTTCGGGGCCATCCACAAGGCTGCCCTCTGAGTGAATTCTAAAGAGCATGGAAACAAAAATTAAAGTGCATTAATACATATCGAACATTAATAATACATCTTAGGGAATAATCACGTCATTAATAGTATTGGAATTCCGAGACATAGCAAATTGTGATACTTATTTTTATGTTACAGAGTGACAACCAGTAGCTACTCAAGAAATGACTATTCTCGTCTTCCCAGCAACTGTCAAATATTTATGGTCACTGAGAACAAAGGTGATCAAAATCACTAGCTCATGTGGGAAGTTCAGACTGAATCAGTAAATATTATCAACTTCCATCCCAAATAATTCTTTGTGTCAAAATGCTAAGAACAATGGAAAAAGAAGACCTCCTTTCAGTCTTCTGTAGTGCCTTACAGAGCAAATCACTTGCTAAGCTACCAATTCCATTTCCTATATATTCCTTGAATTTTCTTCACTGCCACTTGGTAGCCAGATTTACATTATCTTGGTTCATTACTGATTGCAGTAGCTTTTTAAAGGGTTTCTCCCCTAGTTCAGCCTGTCCTCACCCAGTCCCCAAGGCTCCTTCAAATTGTTATCAAAGGCAAGCTTCTAAAATGCAAATCTATTGTCACAGCCTCCTTACCACACTTTACTAGCTTTATGTTGCCTGCCTTAGTACTTCTCAAACTCTTACCCAGCACACCTGAAAGATAAGGCACACTCCCTTTAGTGTTAAGATCCCAGGGGATCAGACAGGGATGAAAAGTGTAGTTTATAAAATGCCCTTTCCAGGTGAATCTGTTTCCTTCTCCTGGGCCTGGCTGCCCACTTCTATGGAGAATTCCTGCCTAATATGTTTTTTCACTTACAGGTTTCTATTTTTTTCTCCTCCTACTTCCTCTCACTGTTTATACTCCAATTATAGCAGCAGCTTATAAATACTATGCCATTGTTGTCTTGTTTGCCCTGAATGCCTTCTTAGACCCCTTATTTGCTCAGTGACTTATGCATCCCTCTAAAACTGTCTCAGGTATCACATCCCCTAGGATTCCTCTGATTTTCCAACAGGATTAGTCATTCCCATTTCTATGCTGTTTCTATATCTTTCATAAGGTCCACCACTAAACATACCACAATTGTATTTTACTCTCTCACTGGACTGTGAACTCCTTAAGAATAGTCTACTCTGTTCATGTTTGTGCTTAGTATAAAATAAGCATCCAGTCAGTTTCACCCAGATGACCCAGATGGATATAAATCTGCTGATCTTATGATCATTTCTTTTTTCAAACATTTTTGAGACCAATACTGATGGAGATTTCAAAGTCCAAATGATAGAAAAAGCAGGGTGAAACAGGCACTAAAAAACATAAATAATCCATTAGATAAAGTGAATGCTGCCCTATTTATGATATAGTCATGCCTTATTTTCCCACAGTTTTCCTCATTACATTTATTTTAAGAAAGTAAGTAGGAAAAAAAATCAAGACTACTTTGCCTTTGAGCTATTAAAAAGCTCTATTAAAATGCCCATTGCTTACTAACCAAGACAAATGAAACAGAGGAAGAAATAAGATATTAACATGGGAAAACAACACTAAAGTTATCATTATTTGCAGATAATAAGATTGTACACTGGTCAACCAAGAGAATCAACTGGAAAACTGTTAGAGTGGGTGAGAATTCAGTACAATAGCTGAAGAAAAAAAATCAATGGCTTTGATATATAAAAGCGACAACCAGTAGTCAGAAATTTTAGTGGAATAAAATATAGTAATAGAAAAAAATTATAAAACACCAGAAATACACTTAAAAAGAAACATGGAAGACCTATTTGAGTAAACATTGAAAACAAATAGAAAAGTATATTTTTTTTATAGTTTTCAAATTAATGTATTCATGTAATGTACTCTCAATACAAATGCTAGCAGAATGTTTTGAGGAATTGAAGAAGCTGACTCTAAAGGGAAAAAATAAACAAATTGGGTGGCCAGGAATAACCTGAAAAACAATCATAAGGGGGTCTGAAAAGAACAGTAGCCAATTTCAAAGAGATTTAAAAACAACCAAAGCTAATGTAGTTAAAACAGCTTGTACTTGCACATTGATAGGTAATAGAGTGAAGACAAGACCAGTGGAAATGGAACTGAATAGAATGTCCAGAAATAGATACGAAAAGAAATATGGTTTGAAGAAATGATGACATTTCAAATAAATATATTAAAACAATTGGCTAGTCTTTTGAAAAAAATGATGTTGAATCTATCCCCTTACATCCTATATGAAAATGAATTCTAGATGGATTTAAAATTTGAATATGAAAAACACCACCCCCTCCGATTAAAAGCAGTCTAAGAAAACTTTTTTAAAAATTATCTAATGACTAAGTTCTTTGTGACACAAAATCTCAAAGGCATAAAACAACTAGAAGGTTCAGTAAAATTTATGCATGCAAAAATAAACCCATAAGCAAAGTTAAAGGTCACATAAAACTTTCCTAAAAATAAAAAACTCATAGAAATTGACAAGGAAAAGCCCAACCATCCAATAGAAAAGTGAGCAAAAGATATGGACAGTTGACAGAAAATGAAATGCAAGTGGCTCTTAAATATTTAAAAAGATATTCAGTATCACTCATAAAAATACATGCAAATTAAAACTGCAACAAGATACTGTTTTCTCTGAAACTAGAAAAGATCAAAAAGTTTAATAATACACTATGTTGGCCAGCATGTAGGAAAACAGACACTCTCTTGCACGGTTCTTGGGAGTCAAAATTAATACTAATACCATGGAGGACAATTTAGTGATATCTACAGAATTTCATAGAAACTTTTTTTTGACCCTTTAATTTTAAGAACTTATTTAACAAGTGTGCTCATATATATGTTAAATGATGTATGCACAATCTTTTTCAATAGCAAAAGGAAACAACTTATATTTTTAGACACAAGTATTTCCAAGTAATTAAATGAAATAAAGCAAGCTGCAGAACAGCATGTGTAAGAATTCCGTCCCTGTACACTGACAAAAATAAATATAAAGCCAGCTCTGGGAGAATATACAACAAACTAGTAATAATATTTTGCCTCCAGGAAAAGGACTGGGAAGCTAGAGAATAGCACTGGAAGGGAGGCTGCATTAAACTATTTGTTGTTTCTTTAACTTTTAAGCATGAATATTAAATAATAAAACAAATAAAATGTTATAATTCCTACGGGATGAAAGAAAAAAACAAACAGAGCCAACTGATGTCTTTATTTCTGTGAGACCTCCCTGCTACCAAATATTAAGAGGTGGGCTGAGTATGCATAGCCACAGTCAGATATGGCTATGGAGTCAGTGATGTGTGGTTGTCCAAACTGAGATGCGCTGGAAGTTAAATATACACTGGGTTTTAAAGACCTTAATGTGGTCAAAAAAATAAAATAACTCAATTTTAAAAATGATTGATTACATGTTGAAATAGATTATACTCTTCTGGATATATTACGCAAAATATATCATTACATTAATTTGTTTCTTTTTAGTTGCTTTAATGTGAGTACTAAAAAATTTCAAATTCCACAAGTGGCCTCTGCTGTAGTTTATGGGACAGCTGTAAGCTAGACTAATACTCTTAATCATCAATAACCCTTAACAAAAAATTTTAGGTTCTAGAATCATAAAAAATGATTTGTAGGCTTTGATGTAAGGTGAATCTCCAAAATCGGGGGTACTACTACTACTTTTCAAAAATTAAGGAGCACAGAAATAAACCTAGACTAGATCAGTTAGCTTTCCAATACTAAATAAAAAATGTTTTCTTTTGGCAACTGTAAAATCAATTCACACATATAACAATCAAAAGGTTTTTACACATGCACATTTGTTATGTTATATATAAAACCTGAAAGCTCTGCATATAATATATATCCTACTTAATTTTCTAGATATAAAGTATTTTAAGCATTTTTATTCTCTATTATGATCCATTCCATATAATGTGTCAAGGGTAGAATTACAACAGATGGAGTTTGCAAATCTTTTATGAGCATAATAATAGCTCCTAAGAAGAAATGAAGGTGACTTAAAATGAAATTTATTTTAATATGGAGTTTTAAATGCAATAGCCATTTTTAAACACTAAACTAATTATCAGAACTATTCTACTATTCTGTGACACCAATTCCTTTACTGAGCACAACCAAGACATGTGGAAAGCTAAATGTTTAACTTTTTCAGGGAGGGCAGGAAAATTATATGATTCCATTTTATTATGATCCAATTTGTTATTTGAGTATTATTTGTTATTAACCTATGAATCTGATTCAGAAAATTTAAACCAACCAAGTGCCCTTTTAGAGAGAGAATTACTTTCTTTGACTTCAGTATGTCCTACAGCACACTCTGTATTCATACCCTGGAATATCATGTGACGCCCTAACCCATTTGCACAGTACTCTCTCAACCACCTGGTGCTTTCGTGCTGACGTCAGCAGGCATTATTTTTAATAAAAAAGAGAAATGAGACCTGTTCATTTTGCTCATTGTAGAAATACTGAAAAAGCTTTCATGCTGTATTTTTTATAGTGTTATTTATAGAAAGTTTTTTCAAGCTTATATAATGTCAATAATTTATGTATAAGACAAAAAAAATCTTCCAAGATAATTATTGTAGATCGATATCTGCTAATCAGTGAAAACAGAGTTGATAGGTTTTTACAAATTTTGAAGGAGGGGCTGGCAGAAAACTTTTTCCGAAGTTAAACTGTTTTTTGAATGAATGTAAATTTTTGCTAGGGAGATATTTTGTGTAACATTGCTTTTGCTTCTCAGAGACCAAGAACTAAGAATTGGAGCTCAATGCCCATTGGTTTATTTGTGAAGTTCACAGTCATACACAGTTCATTAGTCAAGCATTAGTTGAATCCCCACTCAGTGCAAGTGCTATGGAGTAGAGCTAACACAAAGATGGAGAGGTCCTGCACCACCCTGGGCTGTGGTGATAGGAAGGCAGTGTGACTGTTCAAGTGCCACAGGAGAAGGGAAAGCACTTCCAGACGTCGGCCTCTGCATACCATCAACCCAAATCTCTCTTACAAAATTTAACTTCATTCCCTACATGTCCCACTAAGTCAAAGTTAGTTTTAAAAGAATGGTAGTGAATGCACATCGAACATATCCACCAACATCACTGAGGCAGAACAACTAGTGTCCTAAGTCGATTACAGATCAGCTGTCATCAAGTACAGAGGAAGCTATGTAAAAAACTCAATGGGGTACATTCAAAACATAATAATACTCAACAAATGACATAACTATTGAACTTTTAAAAAGTACTTTTACTGACTTTTAGAGAGAGAGGAAGGGAGAGAAAGAAAGAGATAGAAGCATCAATGTGAGAGTGAAACATCAATTGGCTGCCTCCTGCACACCCCCTGCCAGGAATAGAACCGGCAATCCTTCTGTGCACGGAATGACACCCAACCAACTGAGCCACACAGACCAGGGCTAATTATTGAACTAACAGTCATCTTTGCTAATCAAAATGTAATAAGTTGCTTATAATTTAAATTGCGTGCGTGCGCGCGTGCGCGCGCACACACACACACGGGTTTTGATTACATAGTACAGCATGAGGTTTCTTTTTCTTCATAGGTTTACCAAAAAGGCAGCAAAGTGACTTAAGCCTAAGGAAGCAGTTTTAGAAATTATCACCATGATAGATGTTAATTAAATCACAATTTAAAATGTCAAAATTTATATCCTACTAGTCACTAGTCATATCATTTATGTTTATCCTTTTATTCTAAGTCTAATATTCCCCATAAAGTATGGCCTTCTAAAGAACCAGAAAGAGTAATTCTATTAGCTATAAATAACCACCAATAATTTTGGAAATTCCAAAGGTCAAATTATAACTAGGTCATGTAATATAAATAGGATTTATGCAATAATATATTGCAGTCACTCAATGATTTCAGCTAGTGCTCCAGAATAGTTTTGTCATAAGCTATGAGACAGAGACCGAGGAAGAGACCGAGGCTAAAAATGCCAGGTACATCAACCTTCATCTTCCATGTCAGAGGAACACCTTTATGAAGCATGTTTATCTAAGTGGAAAATACTGGCCTTTGGACTAGTAGCTAACCTTTAGGTTTCCTAAGACCAAAGCTGGTTTTAGCCATAGCAGTTTTCCTTTGGTATTTGATTTTGCTCCTTCTGCCACCTCTCTGACAGTAATTTATTATGAATTCAAGTCACATCGGCAGCATCTGTGAAACAATTACTGCATCTAGGACTGACTCTGCAGTCTAATCCATCATAATTATGACAGGCCTCTTTGAAGATGCTATGATGCATGACTTAAAAATAGCACATTAGTGTGCAAATGGATCAGCATCTCATTTCACCAATATGCATTTAGGGTTGTAATTTAGCTCGGATCCATTTGACTCTCTTTGAATCACTCGAGAATGAAGGCTGTACCTCTCCCCACATAAAGCTATAGCGGATGCTCAAAATTTGTCAAGAGGGCTTTTGTTTTTGCTTTTATTTTTCGGTTTATTGATTTTGTTAGTGTGTCTTTTACTGCTCTAAGAGAAAAAACCATCATTTAAATCTCACATCAGCTTTTTTCAAGGAGATAAAAGAGTCAATTGATAGATCTGTTTAGTTGCCATATTATAAGGCAGTACATTTTTTTCTATAAAAACCTTTGACTTCATGTTCTAATATTAAATGCACATAAAATACTCTGCCATCATCAAATGAGTTTTGTTTCGTGATATATGCAAATTACTGGGAGAGGGAAATTCTTAAGACTAATTACTTGTAGGGATTACATCTCCTAAAGACCATGTGTTCCATCATCAACCTTAGGAAATTACTGTGTATGTCTCTATCACCTCCACTGACAGGTGTTGCCCCATTAGTAATTAGGGTGTTAGGAATTAATTTGTTCTTGACATGGAAAATGTTAAATAAAGATGATATATTTGACGACTCCTGAATAGATGGCACTATTCTCCAAAACTATTTTAGGTTCTTCCTACCAAAATGGGACATCATCTGTCCATTATACATTTATTTCAAGCTACATGCAGGATGATGGGCCTCAGCATTGTCTATTAAATGTCCCTATAGATAGTGCTGCTCTAAAATGTTGGTTTCAATCCCTATCTTCTGCATCTATCAAATTCCCTTTACGTAGTTTGACTTTCTTTCTTAATTAATACTTAATATTAGTATGGTTGTTACATCCCGCTCTGGTAGTAAGCAAAGTGTTTTTTATAGGGCATTGCTTATGATAAAAACTTTTTAAATTTAATATTAAGGCAAACATTTAAAAAAAATAATCATCAATTCAAAACATATATCTTCAACAGCAAAATTAATGCATCACAGCTACATGTTAAGTCTGGAATATGTTTCATATATGCATTGAGTATGGGGAATATGAGGTGAATTAATCTTTTTATGGCAAAACTGACATATTTCTCATCTGATAAGAAATTTCAATCTTAATTTTTAAGAAATCTGTGAGGATGTATTTCACATCTCTTGAAAAAGAACCAATGGATACACAAGCACATCAACGCCTCAGAGTTTTTGCATTTCTGGAAGTGCATTCATTAAACAAGGAGCTGCACACACATGACAAACAGGTGCATTGCAAGCACTACAGTGTGTTGCATAGTTGCCTTGTCAGGTTTCTCATAATCCTCAGTAGATATTACTTAATTCCAATGTGTGAAGTTTTAAAATTTGTTTCTTATCTTAAAATAACAGTATAGACAAAATTTAATAATATATAGATTATTTGAGGGAGGAGAGTTGGGAGGAATGCACTGAAGGTTAGAGAAGAGATGATAGACAGAAGTCTGAGTTTAAGATGGGGAGACAACCGATGGTTTAGAAATAAACCTACTTATAGTTTGCAACTCTAGTCAACCAACCAGTTTCCCAACTGATAAGATGGGCACGATCTTTTGTCAGTTCTGTTATCCACATATCTGTTAATCCTGGGATTATTTTTCAAATTTGGGCTTATTCTTGGTCTCTCTCTAACTCTCATCAAACTAATATGTGCCAAGGAAAAAGACCATCAAGCGTAATTAGAAATGTCATTTGACACAAGCGTTATTTGTTTCTCATAAATTATAAAAATTGTCTAAGTAATTTTTCAGTTTCAGTCCACTCCATCATTACAATGACTAATTGTGCAATTGTGAGCTGGTTGGTCTTAACCAGGACAACCTCTAGAGTACAGGATATAATCTCTCAAAAGTTTGACATTTTCCATAAAAAAACAAAAAGTACTACAGAAACTGTAGTAGTTTGGATTGGATCTTGCAGAAACCCTACCTGAGAATCTGTCCAGTGGGCAAGCAGACCCCAGCAGAAAGGTGGACTCCCTGTAGGCAAAGCTGAAGTGTGTGTGGTGACAGAAGAGATGAAGAGGAAACAGATTTCCCATGTCCGGGAGCTATGCAGTAGGAACCCCTGCAGCCCCCTCTGAAGAACCCACGTTTGCCTGCCCCACAGAGGACATCCCACAGCTAGTCAATGTCAGCTACCAAACAGAAACACCCAATGTCCTGCAGCCTTGTTTAGGTGAATATGGAGCCCTAAGCTGTTTTCCTTCTTCCTTAGACCTGCCCAACCTCCTAGTGTCTGGTGCTCAAAAGAAAGGGGTGAGGCAGGGGGAGATATTCAGAGCGAGAGACTCTTACTCTCAAAGCCAAGTGTTGGAGCCAGAGGTTAAGCCTGTGCTAGAGGAATACTGAATCAGGATTGACTTGGAAGTTTTAAGATACATAGGACTAAGTTTCAAAGACTGGAATGAAATTGTTCTAATAACCAGATGATGCTGTAAAAATTATGGATCCAGTCAAGACACCAAAGGGAGAGTGGGGTGGAGGGAGACTACCATAGTATATTTGACAGGCAATTTTAGGAGAAAAATGTTTTCATTTTTATATGTTGAGGTATTTTTTTTCCCAATAAATCCAATAAAATGATTTCTAATAATATATAAGAACTCCATGGAATTTATGAAAGGGTTCATAATCACTCAATTTTTTTTTTTATATAATGACTGGTAGTCATAAAAATAACCTGTCAATGTTTTTAATCTTTTATTCAACAAATATTGAACATATCCTATTGCTAGTTACTATTCTAGCCAACAGCATTATACCACTGAACAAAAGAGACAAACATCCCTGCCCTCTTGGACCTGATATTTTAGTGGGGAAGAGAAATGATAGACGTAATAAGGAATAAATTGTATGGTATAGTAAGAAGACATTGAGTGCTAAGGGAAAAATGAAGAAATAACAGGCAAGTAATGGGGGATCAAGAGTACCAGGGAGGGGTTGCTGGTTGCAGTATTAAATACTATAATCAGAGAAAGTCTCGTTGAGATAGAGCAATCTGAATGAAGTCTTGGAGCCAAATTATATAACAAACATCCATTTCACCAAGATGATCTTAATAAGTAACATATTAATTTTATATTATTGAATAAACTGTGCCATGTCTTCAGCCCTAAAAATCAAACCTGGAAGAAGAAACACAACTATCAAGATGCAGAAGACAACTATATTAGTGTCAACTAAATTTTTTTAAATTTTTAATTGAATGTATTGGGGTGACACTGATTAATAAAATTATATAGGTTTCAGGGGTAAAATTCTATAATACATCATCTTCATACTGTACTGTGTTTACTACCCCAAGTCAAGTCTCCTTCCATCACCATTTATCCCCCCTTTACCCTCTTCTACCTCCCCCAAGACCCACTTTCCCTCTGGCAATCACCATACTGTTGTCTAAGTCTATTGAGTTTTGTTCTGTTTGGTTTTTCTGCCTAAGTCCTTCACCTTTTCCACCCAGACCCCTTACCTCCTCCCCTCTGACAGCTGTCAGTCTGTTCTCCGTATCTGTGAGTCTGTTTCTATTCTGTTAGTTTGTTTTGTTCATTAGATTCCACATATAAGTGAAATCATATGGTACTTGTCTTTCTCCAACTGACTTATTTCACTTAGCATAATATTCTCCAGGTACATCTATGCCATCCAAAAGGTAAGATTTCCTTGTTGTTGTTTTTATAGCCAAGTAGTATTCCATTATGCAATTGTTTTATCTCCAAGGGCATCAAAGTATTAACATGAGACAAACGAAAAACATACACGTAACATTTTACTGGAAAACTCTATTCTAGGAATCCTTGCAACACAGGCATTTTAGCAATTATCCACTGTACTGTATTCGTGGAATCTTTCCCTTATCAAAAATGTTTTGTTCCCTACCATGGTCTCAAAAGGCATGTCATCTGTGCTTATGAAATGTTTTGTACAACCTTGAACAGCTCCATCTTCGTACTGATCTAGTCCTAACCTGCTACAGTTACCATGACAACCTAGTCATCTTCTTCCTATTTTGGAACAATTAGTGATTATTGTGTTTCAGTTATCTTTGTAGGGTGTTACAAAATTATTCTCAAGGGTAAAATAAGTATTCTACTTAATGATGGAGATGCTGTTAAACCCACTACCCATCAATGAGCTATCAATTTAAGATACTTCAGTATGCGCCAGGCCTGAAGAAAACTGCCAACATTATTTCATGATATAAATGAAATAATTTTAGCCCATCCAGAAGAAAAAAAATTAAAAGAATTTCTGTAGTGGGTAAAACATTAGGAAAATAAGAAACAGCTACATAGATGTTTTAAAGAGACTTCATATGACCACATATTCATCAGAAACACGTTCTCCCATATATTATGAAGATCACGCTCATTTTTATCTTCTGTGTTCTGTTAAAACACCTGATAAACACTTTAGATCACCCAAAATTATAGTGCACATTTAAAATGGTATCAAAAGAGAAACAGAAAAACTATACTTTTTTTTTTGCACAGAAAAGGTTCTTCTGGGAACACAAATTTTGGTTCCCAGAAGTAATATCAAATACGATCTCTATCTTCACAGATTTTAATTATTTAATTGGCAAGATATGTACATATGAGAACAGCTATTCGAACAAGAAAGCTGGTTTCTAGTTCTGGATATAAATTTCTGACCAAGTCACAACCTCCACAAATCACTATTTAAAAAAAAAGATCTCTAATGTCATAGAGGGAAATTAAGAATACAGCTCAGGTCCTTATGAGTTCTACAATGGTACAATTCTCTAACATTGGAAGTGATAAATATCTCCTGGGTATCACTGAAATGCCATCACAAAGACTACTTTTGATCTGGGAGGTATAATTTTCACCTCTTTTACATGTAAGTACACAGAAGCTAACTGGCATAGCTGATCCCAGGCAGAGGTAGATGTGACACGCAGGCCTGTCCAACTTCTGAGCCAGTGTGTGCACAGATGGGTGTTGGTCAGCTCAGGGCAGAGATGCAGATTTGACACTCCTTATCAATACTGTCTGGGGAAGGGATGCTCTGGATTGGCCGATATGAGTACAGTCATTAGGCAAGCAAATTCTTCTGTGTGAAATGGATGACTAAGAATCTTCCTTCATTGAGGTCCAGATAATAAAATATTATTTAAGACTCTCTGCTCCAAGAAGCATTGGGGCCCTAACTGATTTGTTCAATGATTAGAGCTTTGGACTGTGGACTGAAGGGTCCTGGGTTTGATTCCAGCCAAGGGCATGTACCTTGGTTGCAGGCTTGATCCCTGGCCCGGGTCAGGGCCAGTGTGGGAGGCAACCAATCAATGTGTCTCTCTCACATTGATGTCTCTCTCTCTTTCCCTTCTACTCTCTCTGAAAAGCATTGGAAAAAATATCCTTGTGATTTAAAAAAAAAAAAAAAAAAAAAAAAAAGCAGCATTGGGTACCCTTAATGCAAGTCCTTTGGACAATGGACATAAATCATATTTTGATCACTGAAAATGTGAGTTTCTGATTATGAATTGGTAAATGTATAAATATGTATAAACATCAACCTCTTATGAGTTTGATTAGAATAAATGACTTTCTGAGGGAAAGATAAAATTGGATTTCTGATTTTTCAAATTAAGGAGCAGATCCTGGGCAGTGGTGTCTGCCCCAAAGTGGTATCTTTTTGACATCTCTATTAAGTCTCTTCGTAAGTGCATTGCTAATAAACTAGAGATGAATGTGTACGCATAGGTGCATGAACACAAGTACACGCCCACACTATTGAAACACAGTCACATCATAAGTGATCTATTAAATACTCATTCTCTCAGATATTAATATGTATTTTTAAAAAGGGCAGACTGAGGGAGAGTCAATAAGAAAAACTGGGTTAAAAACAAATTTAGAACTTTCTTTTAATGAAAGGCCTCAAAGCATTTAATCTGATGAGACCTCTAAAAATTCACTGTGATACGTGGCATTTTGCACACACAGGTTGGGTACAGATGCAGTTTACAGAATGTCCTGCAAAACCAACATCCCATGGAATAGCACACACTAGAATACCTTCAGTCAGAGGTCTATGATAATTTTATGCAGTTTTAATATGCACACTGATCTTGAGGCATTAACGAGAACTTGCGGTCTCAGAGAATATAAATTCATTTCACCACTCATAACTTGGCTGTAAAGAGCTCTGTGCCCTTCTTCAAGAGCCAAGGACATGTATAGTGCTTTACCTTCAAGTTAAATTTGTAAACAGTGGACTGTTTCCTTTGTCTTATTTCTTATTACATAACTGTTCTAATTATTCAAACTCTTTCTTAGCTAAGGCTCTTGCCTTTAGCTCAAAATCTCTTTTGTTCTGGTGAAAATATTCAAAAACAGTTACAAAATTTCAAACAAATAAAAGTTCTGAAATGGTAACTCATAACTCTGCAATTAATAGTAACTTTTTTCTTGATAACTTTAAAAACAGTCATTTAATGCCCAAAGTGCTTTTCATCAGATATACATACAGCAAGGCCTCGAATAATGCGGTTTCGCTCAATGTCGTTTCATTATAACCTTGATGAGATGCTGTAGGAACTTAACTCTTGTTTACATCAATTAGCCTCTGGTTAAATTAGTTTCCTTATATGTCTTCTCATTTAAAGTTGCAAAACGTATCGACAACATTAAGTAAGGGCTTACTGTATTTTAAAAGTAACTATATTTATTTATTTATTTATTTATTTATTTATTTATTTATTTTTATTGAATTTATTGGGGTGACGGTTAACAAATTACATGTTTCAGGTGTATAATTCTGTAATATATCATCTGTATATTGTATTGTGTTCACCACCCAAAGTCAGGTCTCCTTCCATCACCTTTTATTCCCCCTTAAACCCTCTTCTACCTGCCCCACAGCGTCCCCCCATCCCCTTCCCTCTGAGTACTTAACTTTAAAATTAAGTCTTATAAACTAGCCTTTGTGATCTCTATCTACATTCCCACTGGCCACATCAAGAAATCGACTCCTAATTGTCCAATGTCAGATCACATAAAAATGTAATAGAAGCATGAGGTTTGGCATAAGGCAAGTTTCTATATACTAAATAATAGAAATAAAATCAGATTAGAGTTGAGAGACTATAGTAACATAAGATTTCAATTAAGGATACTATTAAGTAAAACAGGAGTAAAACACAGCTTTTTATAATTATTTTCTAAATCTCTGGAATGCTATTGTGCTCATACATCACAGATTTCATCAGTTTTAGAGTGAACAATTAGGCTTTGGATAACATGATCACAAAATCCCTGTTTTCTTCTAAATTCTTCCAAATATGCCATGTATTAGACAGAACAGTCTTTAGCACTAATGTAGAATGTAATATAAAACAACCCTGAAGCATAATTTTAAAAATAAGACAAATAGGAAAATTCAGATTCCCAGCAGAAATTTTATTTATATTAAACTATCCTGTGTAACTCTTTACTTTCCCAAAATATACAGAAAATCATTAATTTTTTAATAGACTATTTAAGTTATGTCTTGAAGTTAAGAGAAGTATGCTCTCGGTGCAATCTGGGGGACTGTTTCCTTAATGTAGCACTGCACTGACGTTATCTTCACAGGGCATGCCAGGAAAGACAAGAAGAGGGAAAGGATATATTTTTAAAAAGGATTGTAAATTCACTAAATCTACTGGGAAAAACTAAATATATATTTCCATATATGTCTGCATTAAAAAATACCATTTGAATTCAAAATAAAACCTAATTACCTGCAAAATAATTTCCACATAACCACTAAATTACTTAGATGTCTCAGATTTACACGTCACACCAAATGGTGCATTTAAAATTACTCTGGCCAGTGGTCTGCCCAACACACAGAGCTATACATCTGTTACCATGACTTGAACTATATCTGTTAAAAGATAAATTAGCTTTTTGTTTGAAATAGCTTCCAATTAATAGATTAGTGAATAATCCAAGTTTATAGCATTTTTTCATAGAACAATAATATAATTTTCTAGAAAAAAAAATCTAATAGAAAATGTCATAAATTTTCTGCTTAAATTTATCATATAAATTTTCTGTGTCAAATCATTACTTTCACGCTTCAATTGTATTTGAATATGGTATATACACTCAAAATGTCACCAACCTCCTAAAAAGTAGCTTTCCCTTGTTTCCTTCCCTTTTCCATGTGTCAGTGGGTATACAGTACTCTGATTTTAATTTCCATCTTATAAATATGGTACTGTAAGGTAAGTCCATCAGTTAAAACATGCACTGAATTAGGACAAAGGAAAAGAACCTCTCAGGTTAACTCTTAATTAAAGGTTACAGAACTCTAGTAACCAGAAATACCAACATTTCCTTGAAAGGGCTTTGTTAAAATTCAAAACAGTACTTCCTTTGAACTCTCCTCCCCCTCTCGTTTCAAAGAACTACAGTGAAATAAACACACTTGAACATTCATTTGTTTTAGTCTTTGGCTTTAAAAATATTAACGTTTACTCACCTGTCCTATCTCCCTCCGAGGCTCTAACCACATCCCCAGTCCACTAACTCACTCTAGTATTCAGTGTGGAAACGTTTTACACTATACCTTCTAAGCCCACGGTCAGCAGTAAAGATCATAAAATATTCTGAAGATAAATTAATTCTGTGTGAGAAGAAAACAGAGGGTAGAAGAAAACGGTGGCTAGTGTCCCAATGGGAAAATTGCTTTAATCACATCTGAAGAAAACAGAGCTCTGAATTGTCAGCCTTTTCTACTCAAAGGTATTGACTTATAGTTAAAATATTACTCAGGCCACCCATTTATAAATTCATAAAAATTCAACACTGCTGCTGGAAGAAGGTTTATGGGTTAGAATCTCAGAACTGAGTTGGCATTCTGACTCCCTTTCAGTTGCCTACAATTCAAGACAAACTCTTTCCCATGTTTAAATGTTCTCTTTGTGGCAACATGCAGCCTAAAGAAATGGTGAAATCACTGGATCCCCCCCCCCCCCACCTGGCTGATCTCATCTTAACTGCAGCTAATGCTTTGAGATGATGTTTAAAATTGCATTACTGAAGCAATGCTGGGAAAATGTATGTCGTTCTGCTTCTCTATTTGAAATACTTCAAAAACTCTAAATCTTTCCCCAGGACCCACTCCGGCATTTCCAACTTTGGAAGACTGCCACAAAGCTACCAATCTTCTAAAGATTTAAAGTACCCCCCCACCCGCAGCTAATTTAACTTTTAAATAATTAAAATGATAATGTGCTGGATAAGAAATCAGGCTTTTTGGTAATAAATATAAGTCAAATGTCACAAAGTTTTAAAAGCCCTTTCATTAATTTTCTTCAACATATATATTATGCTCTGGCAGTTGATCATAAGATCTCACTATAGATAAACATGGAAATATCCCATTCTTTTCTGTTTTAATGCTATTTAGTTGAAGACAATTAGATTTTATAAAAAGGTCTCATGGCATTTTTTGTAAGATAAGCATTATATCTTTACTACTAATACATGGTGAACATTTATGGTACACTTTTTGGCACATATTTTCAAATCTGTAGTTCAGCCCATTGTTTATTGAGCCTGTGAGTTGAGTACTGTGCTAGGTGTACTGAACAGATACATACGTAAAATAAAATGTCCATAGAGTCTTTTGGTTGGGAGGGGAGGAAGGGGTAGAGAATAAATACATTTTCTTTGTTTAATAATAGAAAATTAAGATTAACAACATTAATTCATTTTTAATGTACTTAAGCTGGAAATAATAGCACTAGGAAATACAGCCTTCACAATTTCAGTTTCTAAAATTTTGGGAATCCTTTGATCTAGTGTGCACAAATGAGCACTTTTACTCTAGTTTAAAATACAGATGTGCAAACTAAACTCAAAGCAGAAGGAAGGAAATAATAAAGATCAGAGCAGAAATAAACAAAACTGAGAACTGGAAAACAATAGAAAAGATAAACAGAACTAAGAGTTGGTTTTTTGAAAAGATAAACAAAATTAACAAACTTTTAGCTAGACTGACAAAGAAAAGAAGGGAAAGGACTCAAATAAAATTACAAATGAAAGAAGAGACAATAGAAATATAATAGGATATTATAGATACAACAGAAATATTGCATTATAGATACAACAGAAATATAAAGGATCATAAGAGACTACTATGAACAACTCTACATGAACAAACTGAACACCACAGAAGAAACTTCCAGAAAATTGAAGAGGGAACATTCCCAAACTCATTTTATGAAGCCAGTATTACCCTGATATCAAAGCCAGATAAGGGGATACTACAAGAAAATAAAACTATAGGTCAATATCACTAATGAATATAGATGCCAACACTCTCAACAAAATACTAGCAAACTGAATTCAGCAGCACATTAAAAGGATCATAGAGCATAATCAAGTGGGATTCATCCCTGTGATGCAAGAATGGTTCAACATACCCAAATCAATAAATGAAATAGACAAAATAATAGAATGAAAGATAAAAATCACGTGATCATCTCAATAGATGCAGAAAAAGCATTTGACAAAATTCAACATCCATTCATGATAAAAAACCAACAACTCTCAAGTAGGAGGGAATGTACATAATATAGACCACAAATGGCAAGTTCATAGCTAGTGTATCAGTGGTGAAAGGTTGACGCTTTTCCTCTAAGATGAGGAAAAGAAGGGTTCATACTCTCACTACTCCTACTCAACACAGTACTGGAAGTCCTATCCAGAGAAATCAGTCAAGAAAAAGAAAAGGCACCAGAATCAAAAAGGAAGAAGTAAAATTGTCCTTATTTGCAGATGACATAATTTGAAAATCCTAAAGACTCCATAAAAAAAGTGTTAGATCTAATCAACAACAACAAAAAAGTTTCAGGATGCAAAATTAACATACAAAAATCAGTAGTTTAATAAATTAGCTGAAAAAGAATTAAAATTATTCCATTTACCATAGCATCAAGAACAATAAAATACTTAGGGATAAATTTAACAAAGAAGGTGAATCGATCTCTACACTGAACACTGCAAAACACTGATGAAAGAAATCAAAGAAGAAATGAATAGATGGAAAGGTATCCCATGTTCATGGGTTGGAAGAATTAATGTTAAAATACCCACACTACCCAAAGCTATCAGTAGATTCAATGTAATTTCTATCAACATTCCAATGGTATTTTTTACAGAAGAAAAAAAAAATCCTAAAATTTATATGGAAACACAAAAGACTCTGAATAGCAAAAGAAATCCTGAGGAAAAAAACAAAGTGGGAGGTATCACACTTCCTGATTACGAGCAATATTATAAAACTATAGTAATCAAAATGGTATAGTACTGGCAGAAAAGCAGACACATAGACCAATGAAACAGAACCAAGAGCCCAGAAATAAAGTGATGGATATACGGTCGACTAATATTTGACAAGGGAGCCAAGAATACTCAATGGAAAAAAGACATTTTCCTCAATAAACAGTACTGGGAAAATTGGCTATTCACATGCAAAACAATCAAAGTAGACACCTACCTTATACCATTCAAAAAAATTAACTCAGAACAGATTTCTATTTCCAGTCCTCAGCTGAGTTCCCAATTTGAATTTGTAATTGTCTCCCAGTCATCTGTATATCTAAAACTGAATTCATTATCTTTCATTCCAAACTTGTCCTCTCATTTATTCCCGATCACAGTGAGTGGCAATATCATCTACCCAGCCACTTAATAAGAAACCTTGGACGTTTAACTCTTTCTTCTCTTATAAACATCCCATCAAATACCATTCATTAATGGTTTTCCCTTCTCACGGTCTCTGGAATCTATAAATTATCTACACGCTTGCTCTTGGTGCCATAGCTCTTGCGTGGCCATCGTGTTCCTGGATTACTACAACAGTCCGTTAAATGGACTTGCCCCAGCCTTGGTCACCTTCTAAATCTTCTCTATACTAAAGGCCAGCATTGAACACCATTACTTCTCTACTTGCTTCCTGCCCTTCAATAGATCCCCTTAGCCTTCCACATCCCATAATATGACCCTAAAGCCTTCTCTCTCACCTTTTATCTCATGCCCATTTGCTCCAGTCTCTTACTGATATATTTATAATTCATAGTTCCTTTAACACACCACATTCTCTCTTGCCCCTGTGCCTTTGCAAATCTTACCCATTTCTCTCCTCTTTACCCTTCCCACTCTGAACCAATTAACTCTTACTCAGTATTGTGTATACTAAGACCTCAATAGACTTCCTCTGGAAAATCTTCAAGGAAGTCCTTCAAGAGGGTGTCAGATGCTCTCCTGGATGTCCCAAGGATACCTTCTATTTTTCCTCACCATAGCACTTGCATTGTGCTGTATCTGCTTATTTCCTAATCCGAATCCTCCACCAGGCTTAAACTTCTTGCAAAGTAAGAGCTGTGTCTATTGGTTTCACAGTCACAACCATAATATCTAACTCAGTACGTGGGAGGAAGTATTTGCTGAATGAATGAGTGACTTTGTATACATATTCTCTCCACGACTGGTTTACAGGAATCTTAAGATCCACATTTAACAAGGATGCCTTTTAACACAGACATTTCTTTTAGTGATTAAGTGAACTAGAAACTGAAACACACAAAAATTTTATAAAGAACAAAAGTACGTACTATCAGGTATTGGTAATATGTAGAAAAAATAACCACAAAAAAAAAAAAATGGCATTTTTGGTCATTGAATTAGCAATTGAGGAAAACCAATTTTAAAGTCTCTTCCCATACATGTTTATTTTCAACCCAGGTCCCAATACACAAAAATAAATCCGCAAAAAACTACTTTACCTATAATATAAATGACTCCGTTTCTTTTTAAAGCACACTGAATAAAAGTACCAAAACCTTACATAGGAATTTGGAGCCCTAAATTCCCTCAGGGATTTCCCTTGTTATCACTCACAAGGTTTGCCCTCTGACTCAGTTATTTCTGAACTACCTACAGGCAAATTCTATGTTTTATCTACCTTTCCTCTCCAAATTAATGCCTAGCACAGATATGCAGCAAGTACTCAAAAATTTGTTGTTGATTGAAAATAGAATAGGTATATTATTATTGATAGGCTCCACTGTAAACAAACCAACCAGCCTGAAATGTCAGTAAACTACCTGTAACTAAGTATTTTATGCCAACCACGGGGAAATTTTTAGCATTGGTGTTCCCCGATGATCAGAAATAAACTCTGAGTTTTCTGTTTTTGTATAAAATTATTTTAATGCTGCCTACACGTTTAAGATTTCTGAAATTCTTAAAGGCATCTACTATAAACTACCTTCACTCTGGAAGAATAAAATCACATACTGAATTGCATTAAAAAACACAAGAAAATATGAAAGAAACCTGTTAGATTTCTGTTGTTCCCACTGTGACAAACAAACCCGACATATGTTAAAAGAAAGTTGTTGGAAGTGCATCATGTCAGCCACGGACCTCAATCAATGGGTACAGGGTACTGAGACCTCCAACCCTGGAAGTCAATTCAGTTGACTATTTAATATAAAGATCCAAAGTCAGTGGGTTCTGTGTCCACAATCATTCAGTTGAAGACTCATTTTGATCCAGAAATCTGTTATTAGACTTATCCTAGAACAAATTCAAACTTCAAATATTGTCAATCAGATGCAAACCTGGAATTACATTGTTATAAACTTAATCACCCTGGTGGAATAACTCATGACTGGAATATGAACACCAGAGGAGAATGTGTAAGACATTTATGTAGACATTCATTCCAGTGGATTCCGTTTTGCTACCTGCCACCCCCAATCAAACATTTATACCATGCACGAGGCATCTACTTGTATTTCTGCTGTGCTAGTGGTATTTATTAAATTCCAAACTTAATTAAACTGGCACTCATTTTAATCATTTTCCAGCAGATGTTGAAATTTAATAGCTCTGTCTCTTTATTCCTGTTTATTTCTAAAACACTTATCACTACTTGAATTTGAGATTACATTTGCTGACAGTATAATTCTTTGGAGGAAGGAGACTGGTTTTAATTGGTACCAAGTTTCCTGCTGTTTCCTCTTTGTGATGGCAGGTCACCGTGTCAAAAAAACAGGAAGACATCAAAGAAAAGAATTAATACTAAATTAATCCCAAACTTTGAGATTAATTGGAAACACTATCTTCTCTCACCGCCGTGTCTTTATGCACTCCTATTTCGCTCTTCTTTATCCTACGGGCTAGTAAACAAAGTCAGGCACACTCAGCAACTTCTCTATGATTGGAAAAGGTTTAGGAAATGTGAAAGGACTAAGTGGTACAATAAATATGCCCTGGTTAGGTTTTTAAACTTGTTGCACATAAAAATAAATTGTCTCTCTGTGTCCCTTATAACTTCAGTTAATGGCAAGAAAAATAATTAGATGATAAAAATAAATGAGAAAACCAGGGTTGACTAATTTGGAAAACTGATTCCACAGAGAAGTCAAAATGTAATTAGGAAAAACATTTTGGGGAGTCCTGCTCAGCGCTGGGCTGTTGGACTGTTCACAAATTGAACAGTCGATTTCTTCAATTTTTGTAGAAAACTGTCCTACCCATTTCCAACAAAATAAAAGAACGTATGAAAAACATTCTGATACCTCTGAAAAGTGAGTTTCCTTTATTCTGCTTGTGCCTAACTGTATGACAAAGGTGTTTAAAAGTGATTTCCACAGCTGGAAAGTTGGTGTTAGGAAGGAAACAGCTGGGCTCTCCCCCTCTGAAAACAAGGAACCACAGAGTTGTGATCAGGACCAGTCATTTAAGTTCTTTCTCCTGCTCCCTTAAGACAGATGCTAAAACTGAAGCCATGGTCAAGGCCAACCGAACGTGCTCACCACTTGTCTTTTAAAACTCGCTCCTGCTCCTCCTGCAGCATACCAGAGGAACTATGCAATGCAAGATCTTGTTAAAATCTGTTGGTGATTCTGGATACACTTCAAATCATCTTAAATCCAGTTTTCTGCACTCCAGCTTCAGGCTTTGCTCGCCTTTTAAGGAGAATTTCCAAGCTTAACGTTTTCTTGTTTGTGTTAAAGCAAACTCCTGTGGAATTAAGTTTACTACCCTAACTAGAAACTCATAAGATGGCGGACTTTTGCTTTAATTTTCTTATATATTTATAGCATTAGTTCCTTAGCTTTGAGATCCTGTTGAGAATCTTATGAAATCATTCAGTCCCCTCTTCCTACCAAAATTTACGTAAAATTTCCAGTGGGCTTAGAGAGTTGCATAAATTAATGCTTAGAATCCTCATCAGCTAAAGACTTTAGCTCTTCAATTTCATTTGAAGAGTTAACTTGAATTGGAAATGTAAAAAAAAGTTTACTCCAAAACATGTTTTATAAGATTTGGCTTTTGTTTTTGCAAGACTGGCTGACAATTTATTCTCTCTTCTTGAAAGCTAACTTTCTATTTTGAATTTCCTTGAAAATGGCATCCTACATTAAATCCATTTAAGGAGCAAATTTTCACTATGTTCATGAACAAAAGTAGACTGGAGGACTTGTAGAGAAGTGGTAACATAAGAGCAGTAAATGATTGAAATAATGAACAAAAAACAAAAATTGGAAAATATCCTGCATCAGCACCAAAATGCCAGGGAATAGTGCCAGCAAGAGTCAGAAAGTCTGAGGAATTTCTGGATATAACATGTAGATGATCCATATTGAGGGACATCACTGAAAGTCTAATCCCAGCTCCTATTCCTAAGTCAGCTGGGGAATGCTGCATAGAATAAGGAACCCCAATGTGACTCCCCAATATCCCTTATTTTCGGCATGGTTTGGGGTAGACAGTGCAAGCAGGAGAGAGTGGGGCTCTATAATTGAAGCCCTCCACCCCTGGCCCATAGCTGAGAGGAAGCTAGAAACCCAACAGAAACGCCACAGTGCTGTGGTACCTCTCTGAGCTACATGCTCTTTTGGCCGGCTTGCCCCGACAAAGGAAAACTGTCCTCCCAACCAAAGGTGCCCTCCTAATGCAGAACAGCAAAAGCTAAAGGTGAGGGAGCCTTTGGAGAAACAGGTATTATTTAACCATAAGCAGCCAAAGGAAGGACTGTTGAGGAAATAAAACATGCATGAAGTCTCCAAACAGAACACCTGGGGGGGCGGGGAGGGACTCTTCTCTAACCTGGCTGCTCTTTCAGAATGGGCTCCATTTCCTCAACTGGTAGGGCTCCCTGCAGGAGGGGGCCAAGGAGGTGGGCCGAAGCACAAAAAGAGAGAGGGAAGTGGGAGGGGTGGAAAGATGATGCTGGGATCTGATGTCTTAAGCAATATTTTCAACAAACAGAAAAAGTTTACACTGATAATGTTCCAAATGTACCAGTAAAAGAATGTTTTGAACAATCTAAGAAGATTTTATTACAGTTTATGGTACCAGGTACGTCAGGCTCCCTTCAAGGACGTATAAATAAAGAGGGGGACACATACAGAACGGGACCGATGGCGGGGGAGGGGGAAATTCAACTAAAAGAGGGAAATAAACATATTACCCAACAGGAGGAGAGAAGCATGCTTCCAGAAACGATTTGCTTACTGTTCGAGAAATTAATCTTGGGCCTTGTGTGCTTTATCCTGGCAAAGAAAGTTTTCATAGGTGTTCTTTGAAACAACAGGTGATTGATTAGATTAGAAAACAGGCTGCAATTAAGGAGGAAATTCAGGCCCTGGCGGGGTAGCTGAGCTGCTTGGAGGAGTGTCATCCCGTACACTAAACGGTTGCGGGTTCGGGCCCCAGTCAGGGTGCATGTGGGAGGCAATCGATCGATGTTTCGCGCTCTCTCTCTGTTCCTTTCTCTCTAAAAATCAATAAAAAACATATCCTTGGGTGAGGATTTTAAAAAGAAGAATTAAAAAGTAAAGGAAAATAAAGCCACGTAACGTAAGTTCACAGTGAAATATAAAACAGAATTAAAAGAAGCAACTGGACCCTCCCCCCCACAGAAGTAACACTGCAAATAATGAAATTACAGGTAAAGAATTAGTTGAGGAGAGGTTTGCTTCTTTCTTTTTCTAAATAACTTTTTGCACAAAGAAGAAATTAAAACTTAAAAAAAAAGAATTTCTGACAAATGGTAATGAATACAGCACATCTCGAATGCATGGGCTGTAGTGAAATTTATACTGAGAGGCTTAAAATCCTTTCATTGACAACACAAAATAGCATAA
Source organism: Miniopterus schreibersii (assembly GCF_964146895.1). Taxonomy (NCBI): domain Eukaryota; kingdom Metazoa; phylum Chordata; class Mammalia; order Chiroptera; family Miniopteridae; genus Miniopterus; species Miniopterus schreibersii. The sequence continues at coordinate 64,639,952 of NC_138101.1, read as the reverse complement.
AAATAAATGACAGAAGCACTCTAGCCGAATAATTTAGGAAAAAGAAACAAAACAAGTTTAAGCAAAGAAGGGAAATGTAATGAATAATAACATAATTAATTAATAAAAATATATGCAGTAGGCTAGTAAATCCAGGAATAGATTATTTGAAAAGGAACAGATGGACCAAAAAATCACTAGAGCAATAAAAACACACACACATAAATTACTGTAGACAGAGGTGCTATATCTACAGATATAGAGAATATTAAAAATAATGAAATGTTATATACTTTGAACCAATAAATTAGAAAACTGAGATAAACTGAATGGGGTTACAGATATATATACTGCTAAAATCAACTCAAAAAAAGTATAAAGCATAAGTAAATTTATACTTTCGGAATACAATCTTTAAACTTTTCAAATTATCCTGCAATCAGACCTAGAGTTCAGATGTTCCCACAGATATATTCTTACATTTTTCCAATAAACGGGTAACTCTTATGTTATTTAAATTTTACAAAGTATAGAAAAAGGAATAACTAAAGATCCCCCCATTAGTAAATTATTCTGAATAACTGAGAGCACTTTTTTCCTATCGACTGCATATGCCTGATATATGACGTCTGCATTTTTAGGCAATAGTAGCCCATTATTCATTTGAATACCTATTAAACGCTTCGTACGCACTAAGGTTTCGACATTTTTGCCCCTAAGGAAGAGAGATACTTAAAACATCATAAGGAAACAATGGGATTAGCTTTCTAATAATTATTATAACATGCTTTGGAAATACAGAGAAGGAGCTAAATTTTCAAGGAGTTGGGGACGCCTTCAGAGGTTGTATGTTACTTATTAAAATTAAAACTTACTCAAATCTTGCCATTATAGTAATTTCAATTGCTAAAATTTCTAAGAATTGACTCACTTTGAGAATGTAGAACTTAAAAAAAAGGAACAACGAGAACAAAATTATTCAAAGGAAACTATGATTTCTTACCTTTAAAAAAGTATGAAACAATAAAGGGAAAAATCTTTTTGAGACTATCCAGTTATGTACTTTTAATAAATATATAACAAATTGTCCTAATTGCAATACATTAAAAATGCCCAAGTAGTCAATTCTGTATTTTCTATGGAAAGTTTATTTACCTCCTCTATAAAAGTTATGGGTTTTAATACTCACTTTACGTTTTCCCAAAAGGTTCTCTAGAGATCCAGCATATTGATTAACCTCTGCAAGCTTGCATACATTTTCAGCTATGTCCTCATAATACTGCAAAGCTCCTGGACAGCAAAGCCAAGCGTACTGCCTACCACAAGACCTACATTCGAAAGTGAACTGACCACTTTCCTCCTTTTACTTGAGAGTGAAAAGAAAACAGAAAAATTCTGCAAGTTGCAGTTTTGTTATGCAAAAGGTTGATTAATGAAAATTTTTTTAAAAGGTTTTTTTTTTTTTTCAATAAATGGTTTATTTTTTAAAATCTATCATCAATTAAAACTTTCTGGAAATTTCAAAGTATTTCCTGCATTCACAACTCAAATAAACAAGGTCTTGAGTGTGTTTTTCATCAAAACTGTCACCCAATAGACATCAAATATCCACAACAGATTTCAAATTTCTCTTCCTGTATTGAAACATTTATGTACATCAATACTACTGGAATTAGAACACTGAATGCATCCCTAATAGCCAACAAAAGCATAAATCTCATCTGTAAAAAATTTAATTTGGGTAGGATACTTTAGGAAAAAAAACTTAGTATCAAATGTTAAGTATACAAGTGTTTGTTACAACTGAGCATCTCTGAGGTTCAAGCTCTGAAATAATGTAACTTGTATAGGAGATTACCATGCCTAGACACTTGAAGTTCCAAGTGTCCCCCGCAATGGGCAGGTGCTGTATGAATTTTAAGAAGGAGCCAGAGGTGACAAAGAAAAATAAAAGATATCAAAAAGATCACAATGTGAATTCATTCTTTTGAAGAGTATGATTAAGTGCATACTATGTATCCATACACTGTGCACAGTGTCAGGTATAAGAAGGTATGGCACAGCCTTGTCCTACGGGCTTCAGAGCTTGTAGAGAAGATGGGCACAGATGACAGCAATAAGTGTGATGCTGAGGAACAAATATGAGGCTTTGCTGATAAGAAACCCAAGCTGAGTCTTTAAGGAAAAATGGCAGCTAACCAGGAGAGGAATAGCAAATACAGAGGCTTAGATGAGTGAAATAAGTTTTGCTCAAGACCTCTGGTTGGGAATAATTACGTCCAGAACCTGAGGTACAATGTGATGACAAGGAGGTTGAAGAGTACTTAGGAGGCAGAGAGCAATATCAAGCACAGAGTTTGGTCTACTTCCTGTGGGCCAGTGGTTTTTCACGTGAGTTCTTTAGATAGCAAAGGTTCACAGAGCTATTCAGGGCCACACTGGCTGAAGAGGGTTAGGTAGGTGGCTTTAAGCACCCCCAAATTGCATCCACCGCCTCTGCATTGACCAGATAAACTCCATTTTAATTGTAAAAGCTTTGTGGGGTGGGGAGAAGCCGCCTCTACTGCTTTAACAAAGTGTGACAATGGGTATCCATCAAAGGGTATTTCAGGAGGCATGTGCGTGGTTATATCTGCATTAAGAATGAGCACACTGGGGCACATTAAACTGACCATCACGGGGGAAAAAGGAAGAACAGAAGTAGAACAATAAGAACATGATTAATTCATGGAAAAAGGAAATTCCAAAAAGAGGTATAAAGGGGCACGGTGTGGATAAACAGGATCTGGCGAGGGTATGGGTGGGAAAGAAAGGTAGGTGTTCTTGCCCAACAATCGCAACATTCTCAACAAAGTAGGAAACAAGCTGGCTGGGAGGACTTAAGGAAGGATGGTGTGTGTGTGTGTGTGTGTGTGTGTGTGTGTGTGTGTGTGTGTGTGTGTGTGTACACATGTGTGAGTGTGGAGGGAGATTCAAGATCTTGAGAAGATGGCCATGGTTTTTGTGTTGTTTTGTTTTGTGTTTTTTTAAATCTCTCCAAGACCCCAACCAAGATTCAAGGACTGTACCTGTGAGAATTACAAAAATGTCACACACATACACAACATTAACTATATGATCACACATTCTCCCAGAAACCCACTACTTGTTCTCCTAGTCTTCTCAATATAAAAAAAGCCAAGATAACACACTAATTTTACACTTTTAGGAAAAGGTTAGGTAAGAGTAACATCTGTAAAGATGGGTAAACATTTCTACTTCCTTTGTTTCCACTGAAACTTGGAGAACACTATGCTAAGTGAAATAAGCCAGTCAGATACCATATGATTTCACTCATATGTGGAATCTAATGAACTAACAAGCAAAACAGAGACAGACTGAGAGAGAGCAGGCTGACAGCTGTTGGGGGAGGTTAGGTGTGTGTGTGTGTGTGTGTGAAGGGATTGAGCAAAAAAAGAGCTCATGGACATGAACAACAGTGATGATTGTTGGGGGGAGGTGGGAAGTGGGGAGGCAGAGGAGGGTATAGGAGGGATAAATGGTGATGGATGGAGACTTGACTTGGGGTGGTGAACGCACAATACAGTGTACAGATGATGTGTTGTAGAATTCTGTACCTGAAACCTGTATAATTTTGTTAACCAGTGTCACCCCAGTAAATTCAATAAAAAATAAAATAAAATGACAAAGATACTATAGTACACTAAAAATAAACTTACACAATTATAATTAAAAAAAAGAAACTTCCTTTCAGAATACAAAGTGTATTCACCAAGACTCTCATTTCTGTTTTAAATATCCTATGAGATCAGTGGAGGCAACTGATACTTCACCTTTTGATGGGGAAACTGAAACACAAGAATGGTGAAAATAACTTTCAAAGGGTACATTCTATTTTAGCCTCACTTACTTGTTCTAACCTCAAAGTACATGTCATATGTAGATAGGCATTAATACCCAAAATGCTACAGTGCTATTTATATAATGAATTTAGGAATTGCCAAAGTTCTCAGGAGAACCCCATGACAATGTCAAGAGTCTTCCATAATTCAGTCTCTGAGGACAAAGAGACTATGAGACCTGTCTGAGACTTAAAATATACACAAGACAGCACCACATATAACAAAGGTTATGTTTTTACACAGTCGAGTCATGGCTTGTATTTGTATCATAATGTGGCATATGTAATGGAGAGAGTACAGAAATGTATAAAGAATTGTTAATAGAAAAATAAATGTCTCTCTCTTTTAAATAAATTTCTCCTCACTTGCTAGATATTTTATTAAAAACAGGAAGACATTTATTAACAAACAGATGGGTAACAGAATAGTTTGAAGAGTGCAGATTTAAGAGCACTGTATATTAGATGACTTTTGTTTAAAGTCCTATGACTCAAAAGATAAATTGATAAGGCTTGTTAGAACCTGACCATTGATTTTAGTTCATAAGATTGATCTTTAAGAAAGCAACATTTGCCCTAGCCAGTCTGGCTCAGTGGTTAGAGCGTCAGCCCTCAGACTGAAGGGTCCCGGGTTCGATTCAGGTCAAGGGCACGTACCTTGATTGTGGGCTCCATGCCCAGGTTGGGGCACACAAAGGAAGCAACCAATCGATGTCTCTCTCACATCAGTGTTTCTCTCTCTCTCTCCCTCTTCCACTCTCTCTGACAAAGCAATGGAAAAAATATCCTCAGGTGAGGATTAAAAAAAATAAATAAAATTTAAAAAATAAATACAAAGGAAGCAAACTTTGTCCACTCACCTACTGATGGACATTTGGGCTGCTTCCAGATCTTAGCTATTTAAAATAATGCTGCTATAAACATAGGGGTGCATATATTCTTTCGAATTAGTGTTTCAGGTTTCTTCAGATAAATTCCCAGAAGTGGAATCACTGGGTCATGAGGCAGTTCCATTTTTAATTTTTTGAGGAAACTCCATATTGTTTCCCACAGTGGCCACACCAACTGCATTCCCACCGACAATGCACGAGGGTTCCCTTTTCTCCAGATCCTTGAGAACACATGTTGTTTGTTGATTTACTGATGATCGCCATTCTGACAGGTGTGAGGTGATATCTCACTGTAGTTTTAACTTGCCTTTCTCTGATAATTAGTGACGTTGAGCTGTGGTACATTTACATAATGAAATAGTACTCAGCTATAAAAAAGGACATCTTGCCCTCTGTGACAGCATGGAGGGACCTGGAGAGCATTATGCTAAATGAAATTAGCCAGTCAGAGAAGGACAAGTACCCTATGATTTCACTCGTATGTGGAATCTAATGAACAAAATAAACTAATAATCAAAATAGAAACAGACTCATAAAGACCAGACTGGCAGCTGTCGGAGGGAGCGGGGTTGTGGGGCTGGGTGAAAAGATGAAGAGATTAAGCAAAAAAAAATACCCAAAAAACACCACACAAAAACCCCTCGTGGACACAGACAACAGTCTGGTGATTACCAGAGGGGAAGGGGGTGGGGGGAGGAGGTGCAGGAGGGCACAAGGGGGACAGATGGTGATGGCAGGTGACTTGACTTGGGGTGGGGAACGCACAATACAATATACAGATTATTTTATTAACCAATGTCACCTCATTAAAAAAATACAATTAAAAAAATACAATTAAAAAAAGAAAGCAACATTTGATGTCTTAATTTTAAGGACTAGGTCGTGATTTAAATTTGCGATAACAGAAACCATTTTTCTTCTGAAAGATAAACAGAAAAAAAAGTACAGTGATAGAAATGCTATTCCGTCTCAAACTACTGAAGAGATAGAAAGATGACTTATTTTAAATCGGGAAACATCAACAATGACTAGGTTCGAGAATCTAAGCATATACAGGCAATGACCTTCTTCTAGTCCTACTATGTTTCTTCGACCCTTTCTAAACAAGTTAGATATGTTTCATGAAAGAAGGTAAAAATGTCCACATTAATTAGGAGAACAGCTAAACACAGTCTTAATGGGCACAACCAAGCCTTCTAACTCTAGTTTCCATAAGCAAGCGGGAAAAACACAAATTGCTAACACTTTTTACAGCCAGCAAGGAGAGTGGTGGGAGGGGAGCTCTCAATACCGAGGCCTGAGCCAAGTCCACGTTTTGCCAATAGCTGATGGCATGACCTTAGGAAAGCCATGTTCCATCTCTGGGTACCCAACTTCCCTATTTCTTTTAGCTCCAACAACTTAATTGGTCATTTTAAAACTTGAAGAGAAACTTTTTGACTCATCTCCTGTATCCGCTACGTGGAAGCGGCAATGAAATCCTCATGATTTTTTTCCTTCAATGATATCAAATCTATCTTCCTTTTTCAGTCTTACTTCTATTATCATAATCCACGTTCTCAACCTCACTCCTAAATCACGCTTCCCACTTCCTCCACCTCCCTACTCTTCTAAACTTGTCAAAGTAACAATATTGTTAAAGATCTGAATCATTTTGTTACTTAGTGCTCCAACTGTTGCTCGGTATTTGTAGGATAGCATTTAATCATCAGTAAGCCTGGGCTTAAGGGTTTTACAAAATTTGGCCTCACCTGCTCTTCCATCTTCTCTCTCACTCCTCGCCAACTCGACCCAACACTGCCTGCCTCTGCCCCTCCCCCTTGCCCTATGCCTGGCAGACCCCCGACCTCAAAGCCAACATCCTTATTTCACTTCGCCCCGTGCAGTTTCCCCTCCACCAGCCTCTTCTGGCCTATCATTCGAGAGTGTGTGTATGTATGTGTGTGTGTGTGTGTGTGTGTTGTTTGTTTTACGGTAGAGAGTGTGACGCTATGTATAAAAATAACTTTAATTAGGACTTTTTCCTTGGAGGTTCTTTTTCAGCATCACTAAGGTATAAATGACAAAACTGTAAGATGAATACACATAATGTACAATATGATAATTTGATATACATGGACGCTGTGAAAGAATTCCCCTATGAAGTTAATAAACACATTCATCACCTCACATATTTAAACTTTTTTGTGTGTGAGAACATTTAAGTTCTACTCGCTTAGCAAAGTTTAATTATATGACACAGTGTTATTACTGTCACCATGTTATACAGTAGATCCTCAGACTGTAGTCATCTTGTAACTAAAAGTTTCTACCTTTTTACCAATTATCCGCGTTCTTTGTATCCTGTAAGATCTAGGCCACGACCTGCCACTGTTTTGGCAAAGTGTCCACTGTTTTCGTCTAGACAAACGGTGCCATTCCTTAAACTCCCGAAGTTCTTCTCTGAATCGCGGGGGTGCGCGGGGGAACGTTTACTGGTGGAACATGATTAAGCTGCATAAGATGCCCTGATTCCCTGACTCACTGGAAACCCTCCCACTGTCTTAGGGCTTTGCGGCTTTTCTTCCTCCTCTACCTGGAACGCTCTTTCCCCGCGTAACTTGACGGTTATGTTTGTATTCCTTTTTCACTTTTACTCAAAAAATCATCTTCTTGTGAGGTGTTTTTGACTACTCCATCTTCAATTACTTCCTCAACATGCCCCCAACTTCCTTGCTCTACTTTAAATTTTTATGCTTAGAATTTCTTGATGTTTAACATACTATACATTTTATTTATTTATTTACCTTGTTTATGTCTGTCTCCCACTCTAGATTCTAAGCAAAACAAGGAGAAAAACTTTTATCTGTTTTGCTCATTAATGCATTCTAGTTCCTAAAGAGTGCCTGGTATTTGATAGACATTCAAGAAGTGTCTTTAACTAAATTCACTATTAAAAAACTGAAAGCAGCATTAATAATAGTAATTAATAACATAAAATATAAAATTGAGAATGTACTATCTGCCAGGCTCTGCACGTATTATCTGTATATGATCTCATTAGTATTAACTAGGACATATTTGCTAAGTAAAACAAGGTTTAAAGGGGTTAAATAATTTTCTAAAGAACATACAGCTAATAAATGTTACTAAAATATAAATCCTAGGCTTATTTGTTACTGAAAATAAGTCCTAGACTGAGCTTATCCAACTATAAGAAAATAAATGCAGAATAAGATATTTTTTGGACATAGGGAACAATTCCTCTGGTAGTTCACTTGTAAAATCTTTTATTTTTATTTTTTTACCTATATCTAATACTTTCATTTCCTGACCTCATTTCTTGTTAGTAATTTATCTTACACTTTTCCTAAACTTCTGCACTTTCTTACTTACCCACCCTTCACCTCCAACAAAGAGAAAAATCTTATGTCTTCACTAAAGATAAAAATCCCAGTTTAAAAATTTCTTTCGGTCGTCATGTTAAGGTCAAGTACAGAGTGAGCAGTCACAGTCCTCACAGTGAGAGCGGCAAAGCATCCACTGAGGAGGCGAAAGCAAAGAATGCTTTATTCATAATTACCTAAGATTTTCCAGCCAGAGAGGGGAAAGAGGAAGTCTATTTTCAGTGACAATGATTACTCTAAAAATATTAACATGCAAGGGGAAAATTTTCATTCTGAGAGTTACTACAGTGCTGAGCTCTCTTTCCCTTACAGGGTGACTTCAAGTTCCCAGGCAGAGAGGTAATCTAGGCAGAGGCACTGGCCCCGTGTCTCGAAAATGGCAACATCCAGGAATCATGGGAGTTTAACTGAGGACACGCTGGAAAGGGTTTCCCAGCACCAGGTCAGCCTCTAAGAAGTATCGAGTGGCAGAGTGCATACTTCGCGTCTGCAGTGAGGGCAGAGAGTACAGCCACACAGGCTTTTTAGAAGATCTGTTATGCTGAATGCATAAACAAAATTCAGGGAAGCCAAAGCTGAGTTACCTGCTAAAGGAGTTACAGAAGGAAAGTAAAAGCCACGTTCTTCCTTTTCTCTACCTAACCTCTATGTTCTTTCTTATGAGGCCCCCATAGTTTATAGTAAAGACAAAGCTACATATGGTGGAATTCATTCCAGTCTTCACCTTAAATATTTTGGAAGAATAATACACCAGTTCCCAACTTCTATTCATCCACGTAAGTGATAATCAGATAAATAACCTTTAGGCTGGGACACTCATTAGCAGCAGAGTGGCATTCAGGATAAATAGATCTTTATTAAGATGAGCTTTAAGAACATGATGTAAAACGTATTTGGTGTCTCCCTCTCTGTCAGTACCTCTACTTGTGTTTTTAGAAAAATCATGTGGGGGGAAAAAACATGTGAAATATCACACAGGTTTTCCTGAGCTCTGTCATTCTATACTTTAGCTCTCCACTAGTTCTGTGGAGCCAAGCTGTCACGAAACCCAGCCGCCTCAGCTCAGTAGGTGCTCACTTTTCAGCCCAGCAAATCACCACCAATATCACTCTTTTGGTTCTCAGCAAGAATGAGACAAAGTGGCCATGGGGAGGTAAAAATGGACAGGAGAAATACTGAAACAAGTGGTTATGGGTATCACATTTCCCTATGCTTCTTATAGTGATATTTGAATGGCACGCGTCTCTTTTTTTTAAATTCACAGATATTAAGAATCTAATGAAAACCCTTTCTCTAGAAACAAACAAAAATGTACATACACAAAAGTCAGCACATGACTTTAGGGAATTCATAGATCTTAAAGCTAAGTCATGTGTCCAAAGCAAGATAATAAAGTTAGTTGAGAGAGTACAACGTAACTTAGAGTTGAAGTTGGAAGAGACATTGACCATTAAGGTGGGAATAAACTTCTTACAAACCAAGCACCAACTGTCCCCACTATCTTACCAGCAGCTCTATCCCTCACTGCTCCTCCTGGATCATGGCCTGTTGGCTGCTGCTGAGCCCATCTCCTGCTTCCAAGTGTGGTAGCTCAACAGGAACAAGGGCAAGTAAACAATCTTGAGAGGGTCTGCTGCTGAATGTTGGCCAGCCTGGGAAAGACACAGAATGAATATTTTTAAGTTAGCAAAAAGGAACAAGGCATGCACATCTGGTATGAAAGCTATTACATAGAGTTTAAAAGGTTTAAGATGCCCATAATTGGATATTTCCACTACACCGATGGCTGTTAAAAAAAAAAAAAATTAGGGTTGGAGGATCTTTCTCAAAGCAATGAAACTCCCAAATGCACCATAATAACACTGTCTCATATTTGTAGAGCACTTGTCCTGCCCAAAGCATCTCTACCTACATCGGTGCTCCTCACATCTTGACAGTGATAATCAAGTAGGATTGGGACCCACTGGCTTCTCTGGTCCTTTATCTGTTTAATCCAGGAGCTCTCAGCCTCGGTCACAATGGTATCATCTGCATGTGAAGCTGAGGCCTCTGCTCAGAGATTCTCATTTGTTGGGCTAAAATAAAGCCTTACTCCCCAGGGGATTCTAAGGTACGGCCAGGATTGAGAATCATTAGTTTAAGCCCTTGTACTTGTTGAGATGTAACACTAAACCCATAAATAGCAAATGTTTTTTCAGACTACTATATCCAGGCACTGTGCTAAGTGCTAGGAGAAGGTAAAGCATAATAACATGTGGCTCCTGATTTCAGGGGCTTTAATTTAGTTGGAGAGACTGGACACATTCTTTAAAAATATAACCTAAGTGCCTTGGTCAAAGATGTAGTGAGAATCTAGGGTGCTACAAAAAGTAGAGATTTCCATTCATGAAGTTAAGGAGAAAGTTTAAAGCACGGTTTCAGAAAGTCTTCTTTTGAGTTCTAAGAGCAGGGTGAAATTCAGAGACAGGCAGGGAGGGACAGGAAAAGAACACTGCTTTCAGAATATGCACAGCAGAGCGAGGGAGATAAAAGCCCATGCTGACTAAAGGATTTCTATAAAGGGACCTGATGAGAATTCGGAGAGGCAGGTTTGAGCCGGAACATAAAGAGTAATGGTAAAATCGCTAAAGGAGTTGGGCCATTTCCCCCAATATCTGAAAACAGTATCTGGAATAGTATTGGACACTGTTGAAGGCTGGTGTCCCAAGGAGTCTTAGTAAATTTACTGGGTTCTCAGTACATGCCAGACACAGTGCTGGATGTATTACATACGTTACCGCATTTAACACAAACAGCTGGTGAGGTGGTTTGCATCCCTACTGTACAAAGAGAGCTCACTTAATTTTCTCAGTGAGCTGAGACTGGGGCCTGCTGTTTCTTCAGAAACATGGCGTCATGTAGGTTTTTAAAAACAGAGACATAATTCACATACCATAAACTCCATCCCTTTAAAATATACAACTCAATATTTTTACTACATTCAAAAATTGTGCCATTACTGCCACTAATTCCAGAACAACTTCATCACTCCCCAGGTAAATCCAGTGTCCATTAGGAGTCAGTTCCCGTTCACCCCTCCTCTAGCTAATGGAATTTCTGTCTCTACGGATTTGTCTATTTTGGATACTTCAAATAAATACAATCATGTAAACTTTGGCTCTTTGTTCCTGGTTTCTTTTACTTAGCATAATGTTTTCAAGGTTAATCTACATTTTGGCGTGTATTACCATTATCATTTCTTTTTATGGGTAACATTCCACTGTAGAGACATATTACACTTTATTCATGATGGATACTTGAGTTATATATACTTTTTGGCTGTTATAAATAATGCTGCTATGAACATTTATTTACAAGTATTTTTATTGTGGTAAAATGTGTGTAATATAAAATTTACCATCTTAACCATATTTTAAGTGTACAGTTATATGGCATTAAGTATATTTACCATCCATCTCTAGAACTTTTTCATCTTCTCAAACTGAAACTCCATGGCCATTAAACACTGACTTTCCATTTTTCCCTCCCCCAAGCCCCTGGCAAAGATGATTGTACTTTTTGCCTCTATGAATTTGACTATTTTATGTACCTCATATAAGCAGAATCATACAATCATTTGTCCTTCTGTGACTGGTTATTTTATTTAGCATAATGTCTTCAAATTCATGTGGTAGCAGGTGTCATAATTTTCTTCCTTTTTTTCCTTTTATTAGCATTTATTTCATGCTGAATTTCCTTACGGGCCACACGTTTTTGTTTCTTGTTTCTTCTGGGGTGTCTTTTTCTTCTGTGCAACCTCCTCTTCTGGTTTAGGAACCATCTGCTCTTTTTCAGTAAGGATCCTCTCAGTGTGGCAGGGAGAGCTCGTGTGTGGGGTAATCCGCCCACAAGCTCTGTAAGTTCTACACTGCATCTCTGGAACTCTGTTCACCTGGATGCGCTCAATGACCAGAGAGTCTACATCTAAACCCTTAAGTTCAGCATGACTCTGCATTTTTAAGCATGAGCAGCAAAAATTCAGTACTCTTTTTGGGCCACCGACCATGTGTCCAGCCCCACTGTTTCACCTGGGCACACCTACCGGCTCCACCACTGTACTGAGGTAAAGGCACACATTGCTTCTGTAAAGGAACATCCTTCAGATACTTGGTGGCTTTTCAGATATGCATACCCATGATGGCCAGGGCAGTTTCAGAGTGTTCTTAAAGTGAACACAAAGATTTGAACCTCTTGATTTGTATGACTCTGTGGGACTTCCTGGGTCAAGTGAACACCAAATCATTTTCAGAGGTCACCTCTGGCTGCTTATGCGGAGAGCTTCTTCCTTTTAAAGGCTGAATAGTATTCCATTATATGTATATATTACATTTTGTTTATCCATTCATTTGTCAATGGACACTTGGGTTACTTCCACATTTAGGTTATTGTGAATAGTGCTGCTTTGAACATGAGATATTATAATATTTATAAGTTTTTGTGTGGATGTATGTTTTCAATTTTCTTGGGATTGGGATTTCTAGGAGTACAATTGCTGGGTCATATGGTAATTCTATATTTAACCTTTTGAGGAACCGTCACACTGTTTTTGCAAAGTGGCTGTACTATTTTACATTTCTATCAGCAATGTAGGAGTGTTCCAATTTTTCCACATTCTTACCAACACTTGTTATTGTCTGTCGTTTTTATTATAGCCATCCTAGTGGGAGTGAAATAGCAGAAGGTTACAGTGCTATAACTTATTATAAGCAAGATACTGGATTATCGCAGTAGTTCAGGTGTAAAATGTTAAGAGAACAAGAGGGCTCCAGAGGAATGAAATGAAATGATCAAGCAGGAAAATATTACTGATTGAGAAGTGGATTTTAGTAACAATCTCGATGTAGGAAGAAAAAAAGACTCACTTGTAATAAAGCTTTGAGTTTGGTAGCTTGAAAGAATGATGGTATTAATCAGAGAAATAGATAATTCTAGAAAGGAATCTGAAATAAGACATTCTTGACATATTTGAGGAAGCTATACAATGCAAATAAATAATTATCAGGCAGGTGAAGTTCAGGAGGTCAGGGTTGGAGACAATGAACTATGTCTTGCTCTTAGAAAGGATCACAGAAACATTGGTAACACTAGAAAAGGGTCACTGTCTGTACATGCATCAATTCCTAAGGCTGGGTTTAGCAATGTATGGACTAAACACTGAGGAAGGCAGAGCAACAGACCTATACACTTGCTTTCCAGTTTTCTGTTTAAAATAGTAAAACAAAACTTAAACAGTAAAAATAACATATTCTTTACACTCAGAGTTTTATTGGAACTTTACCTGCAAGTCCCTTGACTTGGTATTAAGTTTTTACCTAAAACATTGGGGCATTCAGGACAGCGGTGCCCTTGGTGTGAGCGGGTTTAGTGGGACTGACCTCTGAGGCTGGCACAGGATTGGGAGTCCTAGAGGAATGAGTGTCACTACAAGCAGTTATCTGGTTGGCTGGGAACCCAGCTGGCAAACTATCAAGGAGGAAAGTGAAGTTCCAGTTTTCTATGCCTCAAAGATCCCCCTTATAAAAAGAGGCCATCTCAACAAATAGAATGTACACCTGTAAGAGACCACAGGTCTCTTGTTAGAACACAGTTCCTCAGTGGTCAACAGTCCTGGCTTTGTTCCGTTTTGGAATGTCTCCAATATGATAACATTCAGGAATCAATACAGTGATAACTCGTGTGCTTGGGCACCTGTTTTGAAAGAGAAGTTTAGTGACACTATTTAGGAGGCTGTGGTAAATATTCTTAAAGAAGATGCAGAATACTGGCAGTCAGCTTATACACTGAGTTTCCCCTCTGACCTGATCCTCTGAGACTATAAGAAAAGTCTCTTAGAATGCAAAGAAGAATAAACAGGAGGATAACTGTTGCTGAAGACAGGTTCAGACAAGAGAGAGAGATTAAGAGAGATCTAAGAATGAAAGCCTATGAGTTCATTTAAATGTTCTTACTCCCACACATGTCTACATTTTTAATTAAATGAAATAAACCTCACCGTCAAAGTTGCAGTCTTACTAAGGGTATGCGGTTCCAAGGCAGATTTTTCTTTGTTCCCCTAAACTGAAACCTATTCTGGTATATTTTACCTGCATCAACTATTTGCTGTTTTAAAGGGTAATATGTACTTTCTACAATATTTTTTCAGAATGTAGAAGAAAAATAACAAAAGTAGCTAAGATTTATTGACAGTCATTTAATCCTCAAAATTCTATTTGTCATGCCCCTTCGCACACATTTTGCAGGTGGCAGGCCTCCGGAGCCTGTGCTCTCATATCTACCAGGCCTCACAGCCTGCACCTGCTAAGATTCAATGAAGAAAATGTCTCAATTTGGTTAAAGAGAAGTTACCGTATATTTCAAACCCTAGAAGCAGATACTTGCTCTCAAAAAGTAAACGCAACTTTTCTCTGCAAACTAGTCACTCCACCTGTAAACATGTATGTATCAATATGAGCTATGCACTGGGTATAGAAATCTTTCTTTGAGGCCTTAAATACATTATCCTTTCAACAGCTGGATCCATCAATGATCAAAAGTCATTAAATACTTTTGTTACAGGATGATCTAGCCCTCCCCTCCCTTCCCCCCCCCCCCCCCCCGTGGATATTTTTGCCATTGATTTTTAGAGAGAGTGGGAGGAAGGGAGGGGTTGGGGGTTGGGGGTTGGGGAGAGGGAGAGGAAGCGGGAAGGAAAGAGAGAAAGATTGACTGGTTACCTCCTGCAAGTGTCCCGACCAGGGCCGAGGATGGAACCTGCAACCCAGGTACTTGCCCTTGACTGGGAATGAAACCCGCGACCTTCGGTGCGAGGGCCGACGCTCTAACCACTGAGCACACCGGCCAGGGCTCCTCTGCCTCTTCAAAGCTCCTGAGCAATAGGTGTTCCCCTCTGCTGTCATGCTGCCTTGGCGGCCTCCCAGTTCAGTGTGATCGCCCTCCAGGTGCAAACGGTGTCAGACTGGAGTTCACTGAACAGCAGGTTACTGACCTCAGAATATCCCCACAAAAACAGAGTTTTTCCCCTTTCTCCCTCTCTCCTCGCTCTCTCTTACACACACCCACACCCTCTTTCTGCAAGTAAATGGCCGCAACTGTACGGTGCCCAAAGGGAAGTGCTATTTCAGAATGTCAACTACTTGGCAGCAATGGCTGTTCTATTAGTGCTTTAAAAAAAAAATCACCCCAGTAGTCAAAGCTCTAAAAAGAAAACTAAAGGAAGTCCTCTTGCATATTTCCTCCCTGCACTTCTAGCATATTTTTCCTTGGTGACTCCAAGGAAAAAAATCAGTAA
This sequence comes from Miniopterus schreibersii, assembly GCF_964146895.1. Lineage (NCBI taxonomy): Eukaryota > Metazoa > Chordata > Mammalia > Chiroptera > Miniopteridae > Miniopterus > Miniopterus schreibersii. The sequence continues at coordinate 64,624,469 of NC_138101.1, read as the reverse complement.
GCACTTACAGAACAAGTTCCAGTAAGATAAAAACACCAAATAAGATTGTTTCTAATCAACAGCTTTTATAGAACTAAAATTTCCAATCAAAGCTGAAATACGAGCCAGCAGTCACAAACTGTTTGGTATAGTATTTCCACTGCACAAAGAAATAATTTAAGAACCAAACACAGAAATGAATTCTGTACAGGTATGAATTCACTCGGCATTGTTTGTAGATTATCTTTTCAACTTCTATATCTTCCAGAAACAAACGAAAGGCAGGGAGGGGGCATGAGGAAATAGATATTAAAAAAAACACGCACCAAAAACCCCCCCACAAAATCCAAAGTGGAAAATGCACATTAGGAGAAAACACTAAGTAAAACCAAGCAGAAAAAGCCTATACAAATTCTTGCATCTGGAACACAAACATTTCTACGACACTCTTACACCTGCTGGTACTTGACCTCTTTGGTCAGAGACCGGGCTATTATAAACCAATGGAGATGTGCCCAGTATCTTAACTCTGAAAAGCCAGTACGGGATATGGATTATTTTTCATCCACTAAAACAGGAAACATAATTCTCTACAACAGAATTGCCTTTCCCAATGCCCAAGGATTTGGGGGATCCTCTCTAGAAATTACATGTAATGAAAGAGAAGAAAGGGGTATATGAGAAGAAAAGGGCATGTGCCGATTTTAATGGTTCGTCTGCGATTCCTCATTTCTCCACACAAGGAAGATTAGGTATTGGTGAGGGTGTTTATACGGCTGATTGACTGCAGGACAATAATGTTACTGGGAGCTAAGTTTTGAGCTGAATTTCAGAAGAAGCTTCTTCCCCATAACTTCCATAAGCAAACTAAGGAAGACAAGATCATTAAAGTATGTGTCCATCTCAGGTTCTAGTTCTGACACTGATACTCCATAACTTCGTGACTTTGAGCCAATCACTTAAGGAAACAGACGACTACAGATGTCTGTAAAATGTTGAATTGTATTGTCTCTGTTCCTAACCAGATTTGGGGCTTTATGATTCCATGACTTAGATATCTAATTTGATGCAGATGGAAAAAAAAAAATGTAAAAAAAGAGGTACTGCACAAATGAGTTCGAGTTATTAAAAACATGAACAAAATTATATTGGTAGAGTTACCCCAATTTAAATACACTTAAATATTAAAACTTTATAATGAATAAACTTTAAATTGTAATATGTAACTGTAACTGAGAGTCACAACGCTAATTACTGATTCCAAAGCAATTTTTACAATGTATATTCTATTCCTTTAGATACAGTAATTTTATAAGTGATGTAATGGAATTTTCAGAGTAATGAGGTTGCTACCATGGCTCATTTAGATTGAATTGCTAATTACATCCATTTATAACAGTCATAGACTGAGGATCGATAACCTGGTAGACCCTAACTGCTTTTTAAAAAACTGCTTCAAACCTATAACATTAACCTAGATATTTAAAAAATGAGTTCATTTCCTCTACTCTTTAAGAAAATTATTAGGTGTATATTAACCCCACCTTCCCATTTCCTTAAGACATGGGAAGTAAAAGAATACATTTTTAAATCTATTAAATATGATATAAATGATTCAATTATGAAAGGATGCTGTAAATCATGAGCTATATGAGTGAAGGTTTAAAACCATTACATTAATAATATCAATATAAACATCAAAGGATCAATGAGAAAAATTCTAATGCTTGATAAGACGACAAACGGTATATAAAGTAAAATTTTATACTATATATAAAATTTCCAACATTTAATGTATGACCATTTTTAAAAAGCAATGTTACTTCAGTTATAATACTGTCTACATTCTAAAACTTTAAACAAGGAAAATTCATCAAACCTTACTTCCAATAAGGCAAAGGAGAGAGAAAAACAAATTTCCCAAAGATTCTAATCTTATCTTGTTCCTTAAAATGGAATATTATACTCAAATGACTTCAGAACACATAGAAAAACTCCAGTGTTATGATTACCTGGATTGTTAAAATAAATTATGCATTTTGGCCCCGGCTGGTGCACGTTGGATTCCCGGTCAAGGGCACAAGGGCACGTACCTGGGTTGTGGGTTCACTCCCTGGTTCCGGGCACGTATGGGAGGCAACAGATATCTATGCCCCACCCCCTTCTCCACATCCTTGGGTGAAGATTAAAAAAACCCAGCAGTTTACTAAACATCACTTAAGACAAATGATGATTCTCCTTCCAAAATATGAAGAGCTGGCATGTCAAAAACACAAGTCCCAGTGCTGCAGGAGGCTCCTAGGGGCCATCTACAGGCCTAGATTATTATAGCTGATGGGCTGTGGGGAGGTTTAGGGAATCATGAGGAGAGAGCCCCATGGCTTAGGACAGCAGAATTCTCCAGCTCCCTTGGACATGTTTCCGTAACCATCAGCATAGCCACGCTCATGTACACCTGCCGCATGGCGGTTCTGGCTGTTTATATGATTCTTAGACGGGATAAAAAAGGCATTAAGCAAATGTTAAAAGTCTTTGCAAATCTACCACTTGTTATTGGAGAAAATGTAACTATTAACTTTGGCAATAGCTAGGAAGCAACATCATGGGGAAATCTGATGGAAGGAATGAAAAATTAAAGATGAAAGGTGTTTTTTCCCTAAAATTAACTATGAAAATTATATAAAATATTTTATGACAATTTTAAAATTATTGAAAAATAAAAATATAAGATTAAACCTTTAAGTAATGACCAGGATGACAGAATTGAAGTATATTCCTCCCTAAATAAAGAAGACATTTAGTATAAAAAGATGTAAATTCAATCACACTTAAGACTAGAGAGTCATGTAAATGAATGAGAAATCCTAATAGATATTTTAACAACAAAATTTTGGCATAATACTTTTCATAAAACTATCATTTTCATGTTAAACTGGACTTTCATATATTAAATTTCCTGGAGATGCTGTACAACTATTCCTACTTAAAAGATTTCTTATGAACAAGCATATCATAAAGATGAAGAAATGGCAGCCAAATTAAACAATATTTGATGCTATGTTAGAGATGCAGGAGGTGCTCTATATAGAACTGCAATTTTTGAAAATGTTTTTATTTTTTATTGACTAGATCTTCTAAGTGAAATATACAAATTTAAAGGGGACAGGATTTGTTGTTGTCCTCTTGTTGAAAGGGATTAAAGTTACCTAGCAACCACTGTGTTGTAGAAACCAAAAGAAGAGTTGGTTGTCTACAACCACTTTCTCTAATACACAAGAGTACAAGCAAGTAGAAAAGCACTATTTGTGCTATGGTGTGTCAAGACATGATAAAGTAAAAATCATCAAGAAACTCCCAGGAAAAAGAAAGCCTCTAAAAGCATATTAATTGTAACTCTATTGAGAGTCACAAATCACTCAGAGAGAGACACATGCACACTCCAAAAAAGGAAATAACAAAAGACTTGGCCAAAGATTATATAGAGGGGAGTTGACAACAGAAACTTTTTAAAGGTCTTTAAAATCTTCTACGCAGAAATATAAATGAGCATAATAATGGTGATAATAATTTAGAGAGCCAGAGACTTCATTTTAAAACTTACTTTTAGAGAGGCAAACAAGGAACAAAAGTCTGAGTTATAAAGAATGCTAAAAGGACAATACCAATTAGAATGTGAAATATAGTTTGTGATAGTGGTAAATAATGAAGAATATTTACATTTCAGAAAGTTTTCTTTGTGTCATGGTATTTCAGTATACAAAAAATAAGCTCTGAAATAAATGTAACTTTGCTCCCTAGTATCGAACACACTATATATACTTTAAAACAAAAGAGCTCAATAATTATAGAACACGTGTTCATGTATTTTAAACGTATGCAAATAAAAAAGAGCAGATGTGAGAGTTTGTTTTCTCCTCTTTGTATTAATGGCACAGGTTTTGGAAGGGGGCAGTATTTTTAGGCAGTGAAAGAATAAAATCGCCATTTTTGAGTCATCACTGAGAAAAGAGGAGTTTGGAAATAAAGGATCCACTGACTCTGTCTTTAGAGAACGTTGTCTAGGAAAAGCCCTTTACACCAAATTAACTGGGGTTCCCAGGCCATGGAAACCAATGTTAAACATCCTGACTCTGTTGACTCTGAGTGGATAGGAAGCTAAATGAAAATGGGAGCACCTAACTCCTCATACTTGAGAATGTGAAAGTGTCATTTCTAAGAAAGATTGTCAGTGGACCAGAGAGGCATACCTGCTCTAACCTCTAACACCAAACCAGAAAAAACAGAATAGAAACAAATACCTGAACAACTATTAGTAGATGCATGCTATTTCAGCTCAGCAGCCATTAAAAGCCAGATACTTTGCATGCTAGAAAAAATGCTTTCCTTTTGAGAAAAAAATGACTAAAACTAAAGAACCTAATAGTGAGATCAACTTAATCAGGTCCTACTGGGAATGCAACTGCTTTAGAGACCTTCACTGTAGATGAAGTTGTTTTTATTTTAATTTTTGAAATGTTTTTATATTTACTGCTGAAAGTACTACAGATGTCCCTTTTCCCCCCAGCTGATAGTCTTATAGTGAGATGTCAGTGTTCCCTCCACGTGCCCTCCAGGTTTATGTGTCAGGTGATCTCTAGAGCCACGAATGATGTCATGCTTTATCAGAAAGCGTATCAGAGGTGACGTAAACCATCAAAGTGTAATGACTAACCAAAAACAAGTTTCTATTAAAAGCAGTCATTTCCTAAATGAAGAGAATATATACCCTTTATCTTTCTGAGCAGTGATGAAGGGGGAAATCCTCACATAAAACCAAATAAGACTTCATCTTCCACGCTGAGAAAAGGCATGGTGTCTGTAGGCACATGAATCTGGCTCATAGCCTGAAGTACCATGGGCACTGAAGCTAACTGAATTGTGCCCATTAACTGACTCCCTCCTATCCCCTCCTCCACTTGCCTTTCTATGACTGACTGGTGCTAAAAGTTCATTGCAAATAAAGTTGTGGTCCAATTAAGGAGATCAGGTTCTTTTCCTCAACCTCAGGTTGAAAAACTGAGAGTCAAAAGAGGACTTGAACTGAAACACTACAGCTACCCACAAGGAGGAAACGATATGCTTTTATTGCCTCGCTTATTTTCTTTCTGTAAGTTTAAGATTTTTTTCTGGCTGTTTTACATTTTTTAATTAATAAACTTTATTTTTGAGGACTGATTTAGGGTGACCGTACACGTTAGCAAAGTACAGAGTAGTCATACACTTTGTCCACACACATGTATCCCCCCCCCCAACATCCCTGACCACAGTGGTCATTTTTTACAGCTGAAGAACCTACACTGGCACATCATTATCACCCAAAGTCCATAGTTTCCATTAAGGTCACTCTTGGTGGTATACATTCTGTGAGTTTTGACAGATGTGAAATGACATGTATCCGCCACTGTTGAACATTATAGAATAGTTTCACTGCCCTAAAAATCCTGTACTCTGCCTATTCACCCCTTCCTACCCTTGAGTCCCTGGAAACCACTAACCGTTTTACTGTTTCCATAGTTTCACCTTTTCCAGAACGTCATACAATTGAAATCAAGCTGTATGTGGCTTTTAGAAAATGACTTATTTCACTTAGTAATATGCATTTAAGGTTCCTCCATGTATTTTCATGGCCTGGTAGCTTATTTCGTTTTAGTGCTGAATAATATTCCATTGTCTGAATACCAGTTTGCGTACTCATTCACTGACTGAAGGGCGTCTTGGTTGTGACTAAGTTTTGGCAATTGTAAAGAAAGCTGCGAGACACATCCATGAGCAAGTTTTTGTCTAGGCATTACTTTTCAACTCTTGTGTGTAACTACCAAGGAGCATAATTGCTGGATTGTACGGTTAGAGTAAGTTTAATTTTGTAAGAAACTGCCAAACTTTCTTCCAAAGTGGCTGTGTCATTTTCCACTCCCACCAGCAGTGAATGAAGAGTTTCTGTTGCTCCACATCCTCGCCAGCACTTGGTGTTGCCAGTTTTTGGGTTTTGACCGTTCTAATAGTTGTGTAGTGGGATCTCACTGTTGTTTTAATTTGCAATTCCCTAATGACATCTGATGTTGAGCATCTTTTCATATTCTTAGTTGTCATCTGTACATTTTCTTTGGTGAGATGTCTGTTCAGGTCTCTTGCACATTTTAAAAATCAGGTTGTTCGTTTTTTTGTTTTAAGAGTTTGAAGAGTTCTGTATATTTTGAATAAAGTCTTTTATCCTATATGTCTTTTTGCAAATATTTTCTCCCAGTTTGTAGCTTGTATTCTTACCCTGTTGACACTGAATTTAGCAGAGCAGCAGCTTTTTATTTTAATGAACTCCAGCTTAAAAATTATTACTTTCAAAGATCATGGTCTTTGGTGTTGCATCTAAAGAGTTATTGCCATACTCAAAGTCATCTAGGTTTTCTCCTTTGTTATCTTCTAGGAATTTTATAGTTCTGCATTTTACACTAAGGCCATGATCCATTTGGTGTTAATTTTTGTGAAGAGTGTAAGATCTGTGTCTAGATCCATTTCATTGCATGTGGATGACCAGTTGGTTAAGCACCATTTGTTGAAAAGATTGTCTTTGTTTCTAGTCTGCCTTTGTCAAACAAAGATCAGTCAACTATATTTATGTGTGTCTACTGCTGGGTTCTCCATTCTGTTCCACTGATTCTTTGCCTATCCTTTCACTAATGCCATGCTGTATTAATGGTTGTAGCTTTGTAGTAACACGTGAAGTCAGGTTGTGTCAGTCCTCCACCTTCTAATCCATCAATATTGTGCTTGAATATTGGGTTTTCTGCTTTTCCACTTAAAATTTAAAATCCATTTGTTGATAATCACAAAATAACTAGCTGGGATTTTGACTGAAATCATGTTGTTTATATAAATTAAGTTGTGAAGAACTGATATCTTGAGATAATATCAAGTCCTCCTATCCACGAATGTGGACTATCATTCCATTTATTTAGCTATTTTTTTGATATCTTTCATCAGTTTTATATTTTCCTCATATAGATATTGTACAATTTTTAAAAGGATATATACTTAAGTATCTCATTTGGGGGGATATTAATGTAGGTGGCATTGTGTTTTCAATTTCAAATTCCATTTGTTCACTACTGGTACATAGAAAATGGACTTTTATATATTAACCTTATACCCTGTAACTTGCTATAAATGATTAGTTGCTGGAGTATTTTTGTTGATTATTTCAGATTTTCTACATAGAAGGTCATGTCATCAAAGAACAAAGGCAGTTTTATTTCTTCCTTCCCACTCTCTTATTTGTTCTCATTGCATTAGCTAGGACTTCCAGTACTATGTTGAAAAGTAGTAGTGGGAGGGGACATCTTGTCTTGATCCTAATCTTAGTGGAAAAACTTTGAGTTTCTTATCATTAAGTGTGATGGAGGCTGTAAGTTTTGTTTTATAGATGGTTCTTTATCAAGTTGAGGAAGTTGCCCTCTATTCCTAGTTTGCCATGAGTTTTTATCATAGTGTTAGATTTTGTCAAATGCTTGTTCTGTGTCTACTGATAAAATGATGTGTATTTCTCTTCTTTAGCCTGTTAATATGATTAAGTCACATTAAATGATTTTTGAATGTTGAATTACCCCTGAATACCTGGCATAAATCACACTTGGTCATAGTATATAATTCTTTTTATACATTGTGGTATTTAATTTGCTAATATTTTGCTGAGGATTTCTGCATCTATGTTCATGAGAGATATTAATCTATAGTTCCGTTTTCTTACAAAGTCTTTGTCTAGTTTTGGTATTAGGGCAACGGTCTCATAGACTAAGTAGGGAAGTATTCCCTCTGCTTCTTTCTCTGAAAGAGACTGTTACAAATTAGCATATTAACTGCATGTTTATAATCATTTTCTCGATGTGTATGTTGACAAAGATCTATGGTCATTTTTTTCAATTTTTAGACTTTTTCAGTTTTATTTTAAGAGATCATGTTCACTTTCCTCTGTAACAAACTTAAAAGATATCCATCCATCCACTTGGTCAGATTTATTTACTCTTTAGCAACTGAAGCATTAAATGATAACAAATTTTGGTCTCAATCTTTAATAACATCATAGTCATCATATTTGAAATTGTTTAGCTTTCTCATGCGGGTAAAAACAAACAAACATAAACCTTTATACTATTCCCTAATAGTTCTGCAGCACAATTTTAATAACAAGTTTACCAATAATTGAACAATTTATATGACGTAGGCAGATATATATCAAGAATAATTATCAAGTGGCCAGCCAGTCTAGTATGTCAAGAGCTGTGACAAAGATCTATGATCTTTTGAAGTCATTGCTACCTACCATTAAGAAATTATATACACTATTTTTATAGGCGTGAGCAATATGTTTATATTTCCATGTATGCATCTACCCTCAGTCAATATTTTGTTAAATGAAGTCCTGAAGAAGTCTCAAGATTTTTCCTAACTGGTATTAATTTCTGTTCAATTATAATCCTGTTTATATACATCAGTGTGTTGAGAGGAGTTCTCTGAAGAACATTAGTCTGAGTTCAAGGATATTTTAATTTACTATGTAATTCATATCTGACTAAATGGATTTTTGCATTAACTGAGTATTAAAGAAAATACATCAGCAAATTTCTCTGAATTTCCCCTAGTTCCATCAACTGCATTCATGTAGCAAATACATCACTTTCAAAACTGGACTTTATTTCCTTTACTTACTAAAATGACATTGTTATTTCAAGTTTTTCAATAGACTGATTTTTTTTCCCCTCAAAGATTAATCCAGGAATTTGTCACTTTAACAAATTGAACACAGTAAATAGCAATTTTATGCACATTTTTCTTTAGGGATTAAAAACAGGTAAAATTTTTCCCCTTTGTCTTGGCATGCAGGAGTGAACTTCCTCTTAAAAACAAAATCTACATTCTTCAGAGGATCTAAGAAACAGGGCACTTTTTCACATCATCTATTCTCTGAAGGGATGGATACTTAACATTTGGTTTAAGAAATGTGTTGGAGAGGATGTGAAGAAAAGGGAACCCTTGTGCACTGTTGGTGGAATTGTAAACTGGTGCAGCTACTGTGGAAGACACTTTGGAGGTTCCTCAAAACATTAAAAAAGAGAACTATTATATGACCCAGGTATTTCACTTCTAGGTATTTATCCAAAGAAATCCAAAACGCTAATTTGAAAAGACATATGCATCCCTATGTTCACTGCAGCAATAACCAAGAAATGGAAGCAACCTAAGTTCCATCAACACATGAGTGGACAAAGAAGATGTGGTACATATATACAATGAAATGTTACTCATCCATAAGAAAAAGAAATCGCCATTTGCCACATGGATGGACCTAGAGGGTATTATGCTAAGTGAAATAAGTCAGATAGAGAAAGACGAATACCATATGATTTTACTTATTAAATGAACAAACAACACAGAAACAGACTCATAGAGCAAACTGATGGTTGCCACGTGGGAGGGGGTGTTGGTGGGCTCGGTGAAAAAGGGGAAGGGGTTAAGACATACAAATTGGTAGTTACAAAATAGTCCTGAGGATATAAAGTACAGCATAGGGAATATAGTCAGTATTATTGTAACAACTATGTATGGTGTCGGGGGTATTAAACTTATTGGGGGATCACTATATGTTATATAAATTTTTCATTACTATGTTATACAGCTGAAACTATTGTAATATTATATGTCAACTGTTATTAAATTTTAATTTTTATTTTATTTTTTTATGTTTTTATTGATTTTTAGAGAGAGAGGAAGGGAGAGGGATACAGAGATAGAAACATTGATGAGAAAGAAACATCATCAATCGGCTGCCTCCTGCACGCCCCGTAGTGGGAATCGAGACCAAAACTGGGGCATGTGCCCTGACCGGGGATTGGGTCATGGGTCCTGATTCATGGGTTGACACTCAACCACCGAGCCACACCAGCAGGGCAGATTTTTTTTTAATTTATGAAAAAGCAAATGAAGTTTAGTTTATGGAAATAAAACCAAAGTACCTTTGCTCTCTGTGCTGTCAGAAAAGCAATACAAACGCATAACATAGTAGCAGCACAGCCAACGTAGAAAAAATTAATTGTCCCTATCAATTTCATTACCAAAAATGTGTCGCCCTGGCCAGTGTGACTCAGTGGTTACAGCATCGGCCTGTGCACTGAAGGGTCATAGGTTAGATTGCTGGTCAAGGGCAAGTACCTGGGTTGCAGGTTTGATCCCTGGCTCTGGTAGGGGCATGTGCGGGGGCAACCAATAAATGTCTCTCTCACATCGATGTTTTTCTCTCTCTCCCTCTCTTACTCTCTCTCTCTCCTCCACCCCCCCAAAAAAGTATGATTTAACAGAACACTTCTAATGAATACTTTTTTTCCTCACTGAAAGATTCTCTTTTTAAGTTGGGAGAAGAGTTAATAAGTTTCACCTTTTAAGGCCCCTAATATTCTCACATTATGAGAAATATTGCAGAAAGTATAATCTGTAGGAAACCCTGAATTAAACCTTCATAGTTCTGAAGTGTTTATACAGGCTTTTGAATGTAATACTATTTTTTTCCCTTGGAAGGAAATTAAAAGGTCACTTACAAAATGCAATGAAACAAATATTTATTTAACATTTGTAATATGCTGCAAGTAGTCATGTATAATATATACCTAACTATGCTGGATTTGAAGTTCAGAGGAATTTCAGAAATGTTATTTTGTCTAAGTCCTTCATTTAACAGATGAGGAAATACGCAGTAAGCATCCTGCCCAGCATCACATCAAAAGCCAAATATTTCATTTAAAGGAAACAATTCCTTTTTGTTGAGAGAAGGGGAAATCAGTAGATGAGGTCCAATCATAAAAACAATAACAACAGTAGAAAAAATACATTCAGAACACTATGGATTTATTTTTGCCACTTTTAAAATGAATTAAAAAAGGTATTTCAAAACCAGTAGAAACTTATATATGAAGAATTATCTACCTAGAACTATGTTTCACTATGAATAAATGCCAAAGATACTCAGACTCAGAACTAAGGAACCAGTGAATGAAGCGACCTCATCATGATAGAAAATACTAAGAGATATTGGAAATGGTGCTATTCCTCCTACCAGGAAAGGAAGCTGGTAGTCACACAACTGAAAGAAAGGAAGAAGGAAGAACACAGGCCATGCTCATCTTTCAGGAGGCCATAGCTCCAAAAGAAATCTATTTATAAATCACTGTCTAAAACTTCAAGTAGTTTTGCAAATCACACTTATATTTTAAAGTAGCCACAAAAGTCTATTGCACACACAATGTAACTGAAATATTATCCAATTATAATAACATCAGAAAAGAGTACAGTTGCCAATATTTTAATAATATTTTAGCTATAAATGTTTCCTTGGCCCCAGAAGCTCCTGGAAGATTGGCTCAGCTATACCACATGGATATGAAAGCTTAATTTCACTTATAATGGGAGCTCAATGGATATTTTATCTATCTTTAATTTCTGACAGAAATAAGGAGAGAAAACACAACACTGGTAGACTTAAAGAGAAAAGCTGTAAAAATATATCACTGCCATTTATTTTTTACCATTCTCATTCACTCATACATTCGACAAATATTTATCAAGTGCCTACCATGTGCCAGCCACTGTTTTCTGTAATGAGGCTCTACGTCAGTGACCTAACTCATGCCCCTGTTCTCAGAGAACTCACATCTACTGGGGGGAGCAGACAATAAATGAAAATTTTAAAACAACTTTAAAAAAATGAATACTCTGCCAAGTGATAATAAACCTTATAAAAGATAATAAACCTTATGAAAGAAAAAAATAAACCTTGTAAAAAGTCACAGTTCTGTCAGATAGAATGGTTAGGGAATGTGTTCCTGAAAAATGTAACAATCGAGGAGAGATCCAAAGGAAGGGAAGAAACACATGTGGATACCTGAAGGAAAAGTGTTCCAGGAAGAGGGAACAGCAAGTGAGAAAACTGGGAGGGAACAGCACCTCTTTCCAGATTGTACAGGATCATTTAACACTGAAAAGGATGCCTAGCCACATCTGGACTTAGATTTCCCCCCAAGCTGTTAACTTTCTAGTGGAATTTCAGAGCTTAAAAGACAAAGATCCTAGTAAGTATTTCAGTAAGAAAAAGGGCATCTAAAAAAAAGAAATCAAATTTGTATCAGATCTCTCCTAAGCAAAAGTGGATGGAAAAGAGCAATATAATATACCAATGGCTCCCAAATTCTGAGGGAAAATTTGTATCCAGGATCATATACACAATAATTTATCAATTAACTCCGAGAAATAATTTAAGGTATTTTGGACATGCTAGGACTCAGTTTGCCTCATACCCAACATTTCTGGAAGAAGAAAAAAATTTGATAATGTATGCCAGTTTAAAAAAACACACAAAAGAATCAAATACACAGAAAGACATGGGACTAAAGTAACAGTGGACCCAAGCAGAAGAATAAAGAAAAGAAACTCTAATTCAGAATAGAAAAATCAGAGAGCATAGAGAATAATGACTTTAAGAAGAAAGTCACCAATAGCATAATTAAGAAATTGGAAAAAATCATTGCAATATGATGAAAACATAGGTTTCATCTATCAAGAAGAACAAAGGAGATTAAAATTTTCAAGAAAAATTAAAAGCTTGCAAGAAAATCTAAGACCAAAAGTGAAGGAAACTAAAATATGGCAATCTTTTGAGGAATTAAAGAAATTTAAGAAAGTGGAATCCATTGTACCTTGAAGCTTATATCATCATCCTTGGAACAAATCCAGTTTTAGTGCTATGGGGTCATTTTTTCTTCTCTACGTGTTCAACCATACCACCTGGTATTATTAGTGCACTCTATTTATTACAATGACAACATTGTAAATGCTTTTTCTTTTTTTTTTTTCCCAAAGCACAGGAGAAATAGCTACAGATGCAGAACAGAATATAAATATTACAAACTTAGCAATATAGAATAATGGTATAGAATCCAGAAGTCATCAGAAGGCAGGGAAAGGAAAGTAGAAATGAGGAATACTAATTTTCACAACTTACATGGTGGGAAAGCTATGGTCTGACACTGGTAATTTTGAAAATTAAATGTATTACTATAGGAGACAATAAAAGCATACTTCTGATTGTGTTATTTAAAATTGTCTGGCTTTGTCATGGTAATGACAATGCACTTGTAATTTCTGAAAAGTCACTGTAGAAAATAACCAATCAATCACACATACACCCTTCTGTGCTCCTTGTTTCCCAGAAATGATAGGTCAGACTTAGAATGGTATTCAAGAGTATTTCCAACCTACACACAACAATCAGTGTATCAGGAAGTATGTATGTGTGTTTGAGGGTCTGTCATGCACTTGGTTACACACTAATTATTGTGGGGGATTCAACAAACACACAAGATGTGACCTTGGCTCTTAACAGAATTTCAGTCGATGAAAGAAGACAGTTGCTGACACATAAATAGCTGATATATTTTAACCTGTTAACTAATGTGAAGACACTCCAAAACATCTTTCACATGGGTCCCAAATCCCATGACACCACCCTGTAAGGAATTTTCATTCCCAGGGGAAGCTCCAAGACTATCGTCCATCTTCAAGCAAGGTATATGGAAGTACCTGTTCCTGACCCTAAAATGGGGTGTGAAACATACTAAGAACATGTAACAACTCTAATCCTTAGTAGTTTTTAAATCGTGTGTGCTATCATTTTATGTCTATGAACAAGCTTGTATCTTTTCATTTAGTTTATGTAATGAAGACAGTAAAAGATGATTGTGAACAGATGAAACTATGGTCTCATAGTTTCTATCCTGACTGAAACAATACAAGGGGTGGATATAATCTTTCATCTCTTCCTCAGGGGCATTCTTCTGAGACCATGCTGTTAGACCTGTGTAATCTCTATCAGGCCCCGATGTTGAGGAGTTATGTCAGCTCTAGTACCTAGGGTCACTCGGGCATGTGAGGAATCACATCTTTGAGCAAAGGGCTGGAAGCATCCTAGGAAATTCCTCACAGGACCAGTGTGTGAGGCCTACAACTTCCATCTCACTTGATTTTTTAAAAATCAAAGCAGTGATTCTTTCCTAAAAGTCTATAAACTCCACAAAGATAGGGATGGTGGCTCTCTTCTTTCCTAATACACTGATGCTCAACATATGCTTGAGGAATGAACAAATATTCAATCACTGCACCTTTGCCAACTAATACGATGGATGTTTCATTTATGTTAACTGCCACAACTGCCTCAGCAACACATGAGGTAAGATTTACTAGCTGTTCCAGTTTTACAGATGGGGGAGCAGAGTCAGAGAGGTTAAAGCTACTTTGTTGAGTAAAAACATACACAGCTTATAAGAAGGAAAGTTAGGATTTAAAACTAGATCTTCCTAACTCCAAAGACAGACTGTTTGATGGCATCCAGATATTTAGAGGCTGATTTTGATCCTCTAGAAATAAGGAGGCAACGAAGATTCCTTTGGGGAAAAATATGGTAAAAATAACCGAAAAGAGAATGGAAAAGAAAGGTCATACAGGTGAGAAAATCAAGGAGGAAGAAATTACAGTCACAACAGAATGAAGCAAAAAGAGAATGGGTGAGGGAAGCAGAAATGGAAAGGGGCAAGGCAGATAAACACAGTAAAGTATTTTATAATTCAAAATCAATAGGGAAGTTATTTAACCCGATGTCCTAGTTTATTCCTCAGTAATGCCAACAAATACAGAGGTGATGTGAGAATGAAATATGATAATCTCTGGAAAGTGCCTACCATGGTGCTTAATACAAAGCAACAACTTATTCAATATTGGCTATTATTACAGTGATAAACATCCAGATATGCAATTTGAGGCAACAGTCTTTCCCTTCCCAACCCTCCATTTTCTCATTTGTAAATGCAACAGATAGGTTACAGAGTTTCTAAATTCCTTTCCAGCCAATAACAATCTATGATTTTATGTTTGAAAATGTACTACATTTTTGCAAATGTGATGAATGATTTATTGAAATGTTGAAGTAAAGGTCCAAGTAGCAATAGCTTATGAGTAGTTGGAAACATCTCTACTTTATATAGCAAATCTAAAGTACAAAAACATATTCATACACAAACATACAGGCACACAGAATTAAACACAGTAAAAAAAAACACAACCTGTTGAAAGTTCAAAGGAAGGTGAATAAAAAAGTTTTTGACAATTTGTTACAAATAGGAAAGAGCACTTGAATATGTATTCACTGAAGACTCTTTGTAGTCTCCTTATTTTTTACATGTTTTCCCATTACTTTTTTAGGCACTTTTCCATGTTGCTGTTATGTAGTTGAATGAATACCACCACTTTATTATTATATATTTTCCAAAATTACCACTTACCTTTTCTCTCCCTTTATCATGATTCTACCAGATAGAAAAGGGTTCCCCCATAATGTTGCAGATATAGGCCCTTTAACAGGTTATAATGCTAAGCAAAGCAGTTCTATATAAACATTCAGTAATTTTGGAAATCATTTCTATATGATGAAGTAGGAACGATACACTTTCAAGAATAAAACAAATAATGGTTGAGAAACAATTTTAAAACAAGAGAAAATGGCAGCTCTAACCTCAATTGTCTGTTTCCATGCAGATATGTGGTAACATTATTAGATGGCGAAGTTGCCATAACTTCTAAAAGAGCCTGAGTCATCTTGGTTATGAAAGAGAGTGACACTCCTAAGAGCTTCATCACCTCCAGCCCTTGGATACTAAAGCACTTACTCATTTGTCCCAGTTAAATGCCATTTTAAGTTCAAATTAGAAAGCTTCTTTCGGGTGGTAATGACAGTTTAAAATGAACAACGTGGGTGTTGGGGGGAAGCCTCTTTTAAGCATGTGCCATGTCTCCCCCTTACATCTCCAGTCGAGTTTTACTACAATCAGTGCTTCCTTACTCTGTATCAGTACCCAGGTCATTAAACAGTTTATGAGCTGCAGACCACCCCTTCCCCACCTCCCTCCATCGCTACATCACTGGTGTTCAGGATTCGGGAACAGTGTATATAAACACTGAAGCCATGTGCGCCTGACTACACGGGAGGCGTCAGGATGACCTGGATCTCCTAGGGAAGAGGGAACTCCCTGGCGCCAACCTTAACATCACCAAGCCAGCTGTTTTTCACGTGTGAGCTCCTATTTGATCCCTTGGCTATCTTCTAAAAGAACTGTACGAAAGCACTTTATACAAAAGACCCTGAGAATTTTGTGCAACTTCAAGATACTTGAAAAAATGCATGACATCAACATTTTTATTTTATTTTATATTCATAAACAGAGACTTTGCTGTTTGTTTAATTAACCGTTTCGACCAATAGGACTTATTAACTCATGTATCAAAATCCAAAACACACACACATACACTCAGCAGTCATGGAAAGGGGACAAACAGCCTCAAATTTCCACACTGCTTCTTGTACGTATATTTCACATTCAGTCTACACTTTTGGTATTTTATAACACAGAAACAATTCCCACTAAGTCATATTTACAAAGACAGTCCATCCATTGAATAAATCCATTTTTATCGAATAAATCCATTTTTATCGCATGCTGGCCACTTCAAGTGAAACTATACTCAAATGAAAGTTATATTTAAATCCATTTCTTAGTAGAAATGCAGTAACTTAATAGCCTTTATCAAACTCTGACTACTTTCAGCTTATAACCACATGTGACTTACTATCCAACAAAGGTATAAGAGGAGAAAATATTAATGTTCCAATACAGGATAAGATGATTCTCGCGAAAGCCAAAGAGGGTTCAGACACGGCCCTGCTCTTAGTAGGAAGGTGTACTCATAAGTAATTTCACACAGACTTGGACTATTTGGGCCTCAGCTGATTAAGATAAATATGTCACCTTCCGAGCAAAACACTGAAAAGCAAGCAAATAAAACAAGCAAATGAAAAGAATGTTTTAAAGTCTAGAATCTATTTCCACCATACCTTAATTCAATGCGTTAGAAATGCACAGCATCTTATAACCGATAAACACTACATAAGCTATATCTTTCCAAATCCGGAAGGAACCTTTACTCAGCATCAGAGATGAAAAAAAGTCCATCCTTAGGTTTCACTGTGGTTAGATGAGTCACTCTTTTGGGAATTTCTTCCAAACGAGAACAAACTCGGATGTTAAACAGTTAAATTTATTTAAATAAATTTAATACTGATTAAATCAATAATAAATTGATTTCTCAGCTTCATGTGTAAATAATAGATTTGGACAGATAATCTCTCAGTTATTACAGATCTAAATTTCTCTTATACCAAATGCTACTTAAAACAAAATAAATTTGTTGCTTGGTTTTCTCTTGGAAAAAGAACTTTTCTTTTTCGTAAGTTAAATTCCTTTCCTTTATAATAGTATAGCTTTTCAAAGATTCTTGTCTTTCCTCTTTTTAGAAAGGTGGTATATTAAAAAAATGTATATATTCTATGAAAGAAGAGTTTAAATAAGCCAACTTTTTAATTAACCACAAGTTTATTTTTCAATGATTTAATTTCAATTCTTTGTAGGCAAGAAGGGTTCCATTTTTGGATAATCAATTATGACATCTATCTAAAATGCAATATAAAAATAACTCAGAATTTACTCATATTTTAAATATTCCAACCAGTCACCTTACAATTTACAATGAAAAGCACAAGGAAACATAACCAGATACACAGGATTAGACATTTAAATTCTTGGTATTTTTTTTTTTAACTCAAGACTTTTTTTCTATTGATAAATACAAATGAAAAACTCTTAAAATCCATCTGGGATAGGAAACAATTCCCTGAGTATGGCTACCTAAAAAAAATTTTTTTTTCAACCCCAAGTCTTGATGTGGAATTAAAAATGGAAGAGGGCTGAGGGAGGTGTGGTGATGAGGAGCTGAAAGGTGGGGGGGAGGGAGGGAGGGGAAAGGTGGGTGTAGGGTGGGAATCGGAGGGTGACCAAATAATCCCTTTCTTGAGTGTTCTGTGGTCAGAGTGTCTAGCTCAGCAAGTCAGATTATGAATTTTCTTGCATCTGAAGATGCTTACAAATATGAAAACACACTTTTTAAAAAAGGCTTTTGTGAGACTGGGCAGCAGGCATGTGCACTCAGTCACAGTGGCACCGTAATTACAACCAGAACCAAGGCACAATCTGCCCACATTCTCCAAAATCACAAAAAAGTTTGGCATCGCTGGCTGCAGGAGTTCAAAAAAAGACCGATCCTATATTAAGGTACAGCCTTTGAGGCTTTGGTAGAAAAACTGCTTATTGGGTGGGTGAAGCCTGACCTAGACACCTTGATCTTTGGTTCATGACCCTGTCAGAGCCAGACAAGGGCTCCGGGGCTATGAATTAAACTGTTTGATTCCTCCGCCCACAGAGACACAAAGCCCCGCACTCTCTCAGCTGTTACGTAAGAGTCTCTGGAATCCCAGGATGGTGTTTGTAAATAGCGCCGCCACGCTCAGGGCACCACGTGTCAAATGTTGATGTGACCGCGTGTAATCAGAAGGCGAGAAAGAATCAACAAGCTCCAAAGAGAAACCTCCCACTTCTCGCTCTAATTTTAAGAACTATCGGACACTTTACTTGCAGAAAATGATTTCTTGTTCTGTTATGAAGTACACAGTAAAACAAACAAAAAGCTAATAACTACCCAAACTAATTAGAGAGTGTCTAAAAGCAATCCTTTTAATGCAAAAAATCATGGAAGGTTATAAAAGAGCTGAGAGAATTTTATAGCCAATGGCAAATATAAAAATCCTATAACTTCAAAGTAAGTGACTTCAAACAAAAATGGAAAAAGTGCTGAAAGAACAAAGAGATTAAAAAGTAAATTACTAGGAACAAGACAGCATATTAGGGGTGGAATCTGGGTGTGATGTCATAGCATTATTTTCAGGTTTTGGTGGTTTGCTTTGGAAGCAGCACAACTAATAATTAAGGCAATTTTAATGGGTGCCCTCATTTCTTAATGCAGACATGGAAGAAAAACACAAGGGAAATAATTCAGAGATAGATCATGTTATCTGCTCTGGAGTTCACTATCATTATTTAAGTCTGTTTTCTTCTATATTGCAAGACAAAACCTATATACCAATTTGAGGAAACTATAATTTAAAAAAACACCTTGAGAGTTGCGTGAATAGTTCCCATTAAAGTATAATCTGGACATAGAAACTAGATTTAATACTTTATCAAGGAATTAAGTGACTTAGTAAGACAGGTTATAGCAACAGCTAAAGAGACATAACAGTAATTAAAATTATCATTATTTTGCAGCATCCACATAACTGTGAAATTCTCTAAATAATAAAAGTAGCAAATAAAAAATATCAATACTATCTATGGCATCCCTGAATGGGAGATCTCTTGTGTCTATGCCTGATCATAGATAATTCTGCTCTCTGATGAGAGCAGGCCATTTGGCAAAAATTTACAGCCCTATGTTTTTCTTTTAAATATATTGTATCTTCTGCAGTAATTATTTATAAAAAGCAAAGCTAGAAATATAAACAACAAATCAAAATATTCCATTTTCTATATATCTAATTTGTTTGAAAAAAATTATAACTTTAGAAGTGCATTTAAAAAGCAGAGATGGAATACTACACTCAAACCCAGTGGAATCCTTTTTGAATATGTGAAATACTTGTATAAAAATCTATTGTCAGCTGAGGTTATTCACAAAGTGTTAAGAGAAACAAGAATGGGTACATACAAGTAAGCTACTCATTTCTCCCATAAGGAGGACCAGACCTATAGTCTATCTATTGCATTCTATTATAATTAGTATGTCAATTTCTTGATGGTTTAAAGGTTCTAACATGGGTGTCTAACTTATGCCTGTCCCAAATATACAACAAACCTATAAGTAAGTGCCATAATCATACTCTTAAAAAGTCAAATTCTGGACCATTCCCACAGCTCTTCCTTGAAAAAGTAATGATCACAGTAACTATGAAGCCAAGACATTTCCTTATTGAGCAGAATAACATATATACACTATTAAGGCAGAATGCTCCCAAATCATTGAATCTCCCGCACCCCAGTCATCACTCGTGGCCCCAAGCTATGGGATCCAATTGGCAGCAATCCAACATTCTCATCAGAATAAGGGAGATAAGCACTGCTCAACCAGAAGAATGTCTGGTATCTAGAATTACATCAAGTTAGAAATTCAAATAAACCAACCCCAAGTAATTCACCCTGTGTGTCCAAAATTAAAAGTCCTAATTTCATAGGCAGTAGTCCTAAAAATCTGTACTCATTTTACCATTAATAAGTCTTTAAAAATAATTAATTTGTTAAAAAAAGCCTGTACAAATGCTGTTGGTATTTGTAAAGACTGTGGCCATGTGTAGCAAAACATGGGGAACATCCACATTCTGACCCTAACTTTTTCTCACTTTGTCTTGGTATCACAAAGACTGCTGCAGAGCAATTTCTTTCTCAACCTTATTTTACATCCACAATGTACTACAGTATCAGTACACAGAAAGGGAATTCTTTGCCTAAACCCAATGAAGTGTTTTGTCATTTTAATTTTTAAAATGGGTAGATGATAATAAGTGGAGATATAAACAGTTAAGATCAAAATTTGGAAGTCGACTCTATGTATCCTCTAGTGCCATTCTGTTTTCACAAAGACGAGACACGTTAATGCAAAAAAAAGAATCATCTAGGATTTGTCCTTGTTTCTAGATGAAACCACACACTTGGCAGCAGTATAAAGAATGGCAACTTTTATAGACATTCCTTTTAACATCTGGGTTACATCTCCTGAATTAATTGGAAAATGGCTAAGTAACTGAATATATCTGAGAAAGGCTCTTGCAATTATACATTAAGCCCTGTTCACCAAGTCACCTAACCTATCACCTGTCAAATGAATCATCTCAGAGAAATCCTAAAGGCTCCCGTTCACCACTAAAACACAATGGTAAACTTTTGTGTAATTAAGTATCCTCATCCATGAGAGAGATGCAACTACACAGAACTGGCTGGCATCATATTTCTAGAATAATATGCTTGGCCTCATACAGTCCATTCAAACTACCTACATTTCTTTGGCACGAGACATGAGATACTTTCTGAAAGCCACTTATCGTGTCCAAGCTATGCATTTTTATAACAACTTCATCAATATCATTAACATAAAATAAATCTTTAAAGTGTGCATTACAGTGCATTTTAGAGTTGTGCAATCATTACTCCCTAGTTATAGAACATTTTCATCACCCCTAAAAGAAGCCCCATACTGATCAGCAGTCAGTCCCTCTTTCCCCTATCCCAAGCCCCGAGCAATGACTCATCTACCTTTGGTCTCTTTAAATTTGCCTATTTTGGACAGTTCATATCAGTAGACTCATACTACATGTGGCCTTTTCTTACTTCTTTCTTTCAAGGTTCACCTATGTTATAACATTTATTCCTTCTTATTGCTGAATAACATTCCACTGTGTGAATATACCACAGTTTATTTGAGTTGATGGACATTTGGGTCGTTCCAATTTTTGATAATTATAAATAATGCTGTTATGAATATTTGAATAGAAGCTTTTGTACAGACAACTGTATGCATTTTAAGTCTCCTTTTATGAACTCCCCGATGTAGTCTACATTACAGCTACACTTTTATTATTAATAGGAATGAGATAGTAGAGCACAGTGGCTACAAGACTGAGCTCTAGAGACAGGCTGCCTAAATTCAAATCTTAGCTAAGCCACGTACTGCCTGTATGAACCTGGGCAAGTTATTTAACCTCACTGTGCTTCAGTTTTCTCACCTGAGATGTGGATAATAATAATAACACCTACCACTAGAGTCCTGATGAGACTTAAAGGATGTAACTTACAATATCATAAGTCATTAACACAATTTAAAATATTTAGAACACAAAGGCATTTTATGCAAAAAACATTTAAGTAAACAAACGTATTCTGAGGCACATTTTGATGAGGTGTGGTAGTACAATCACGTAATTGATGGAATAGATCTGTGTTAAACTTTTCTCTTTTCAGGGAAATAGTTAAAAACACCTGACCATGTCATGTGATAGAATGGTATAGAATTAATATACGCATACACACGTAAAAGTTAAAATGAGGGAAATCTAAATAAGATTGGGAGATAATATCAATGCCAGGATCCTTTTTGTGATATTATACTACAGTTTTGCAAAATGTTACCACTGGGATAAATTAGGCAGAATGTGCATGCCCAATTAGTATTATTTCATACAATTACATATATCTCTGCAAATATCTCAATAAAATTTTAAAGAATATGTAATCCCAGTATTAATTTACTAAAAGTCATTAAACTGTATCTTGTCAATGGACAACTTTTATGAGACGATCACCATAGACTTTAGAAGTTACAGTTAGGGAAAAAGCATCACCATTACCACCATCATCATCATCACCAAGACCTTTCACATGAGGACTGAGGATACATTACTCATTTTCTAATGAAATATTATTTTTTTTGCTAGTTCTAGGTCAATTCATTAAATATTTTTCCAGTTTTTATTGAGATGCAATTGACATATAACACTGTGTAAGTTTAAGGTGTACTATGGGAAATGATTACCACAATAAAGTTAGTAAATATATCCATCACCTCACATAGTTATAATTTTTGTGTATATGCATGAGGTGAGAACTTTTAAGATCTATTCTCTGTCAGGGCACATGCCCAGGTTTCAGGCTGATCCCCAGTAGGGGGCGTGCAGGAGGCAGCCGATCAATGACTCCACTGATGTTTCTATCTCCCTCTCTCTCCTTCTCCCTTCCTCTCTCTGAAATCAAGGCATATTTTTTTAAAAATCTCTCTTAGCAACTTTTATTTTATTTTTTAAATATATCTTTGATTTCAGAGAGAGGAAAGGAGAGGGAGAGAGAGATAGAAACATCAATGATGAGTCACTGATTTGCTGCCTCCTGCAGGCCCTTGACTGGGAATCGAGCCCGCAACCCAGGCATGTGCCCTGACCAGGAACTGAACTCCAATCACCTGGATCCTAGGTCGATGCTCAACCGCTGAACCATGCCCGGCCGGGCTCTTAGCAAGTTTTAAATATACAATACTGTCTTTTTAACTCTAGCGACCATGTTATACATTATATCCCGTAATTTATTCATCTTACAAATGGAAGTCTGTACCCTTTGACCACCTTTATACCACTCCCCAACCCCCTCCCATTCATTAAATCTTGACTGAGTAGGATACCATTAGGTTCTATTAGGGAATGAAAAGACAGAAATCAGATTTAATACTCTATCTCAATAGATACAAATCTGATTTAAAAGAAATGCTTATAGTATTTTCAGTGAAGCAACCACTTTGTTTTATGTCCTAACCTGTCTTTCAAAAACACTTCATCCCAATTTATTCATCTCTTAACTTGTCAGATCAAATATGGAGTTTGATTTCAAGTCAGTTTGAGTAACAACCCTTAATAAGTATAAAATACTGAGTTCTAAATTCTTAAGACTGCAGATAGATTGACATTATCACTGAATTTATTTTTAAATAAAATATTGAAAATCCACCTACTATCTATTTCTACTTCTTGAAGCCTGGCACATTTAACTGCATTTCATGAAAAGTTGAGAAAGCATCCACCAAAGCTGAAAAAATTTTCTATTTTGGAATGGGCAACCAAAATTCATTTTATTGAGAAAAGATTATAGATCTATCTTAAGTCAGTGATTTTCAGCAACATAAAATGTGGGATCAGAATAATGCTGGAAATAAGTAGATAGATATAATTACTTTTGGCTTGCAGTCACAATGATTCAAGGGCTCACTTTACCCTCTCCCCTTATGAAACTCTTCTCTCCTACTTACTATATACCAAACCAACAGATGTTCTTGATAACCTCCTAAAATAATGTCACAGTATTCACTGAGCTTTTGCAGTGAGTCAAAACAGAAATTGGAGACCTAGACCAAGGAAATAAATGTATAGTTGGCAAAATCATTTGCAGTAGTGTTCTTCAACACAGCTTCCAAGATAACCACCAGCTCTACTTGGCAACCCGAGTCTCCCACAGTTAAGACTCCCATTGTAAAGTTGGCTTGTGAAGTATTTTCCTGCTACTGGCTTTGGTGCCATTACTACTCTTAAGAACTACTGTGCAATGGTGGCGTAATAGTTGAGGAAAAAGTTTTTTGATGAACCAACCCTGTCCGCTGGTCCAGAGTTTTACCCTGTCCTCATGATAGGAAATGATTATAGTACAACAGTCTATATGGTTGTTTATAAAACAAAGAAAACTCCCAGCAACAGCTGAACTTGTGGTAGAAGCAATTAGAGCATAAAAAAGGCAGAATTAATATTTCTAAGTATTAGACATTCTAGAATGTCAAACATCCATAGCTTTTGAAGACATTTTATTTCAAGGTAATTTCATAAGAACTCATAAGAATTTACCAATTTGGATTTGGGGCAGGAAGCAAACTAGAGTTTCTGCCTAGGTGTGTCTGTGAATGAATCATAAGAAGGGCTTTTTAATGAGGTCAGCAAGTAAGGAAATACATTTCAATGGTGACATTTGGCTTACAACATTGTGTATGGGTGGAGCCTTGGAGAGATTGATAGAGAAATTCTAACTTCAGCAAGTGAAACCAAAACATTAACTCCAGTTTTTATTACCTAATACAAGTCCAGGGCCCAAACAGGACTTTGGAAGTCTGCCACAAGTTCTCAGCAGGTGCATTTCACTTGTTCTGGAAGTGATGTTGACCTGCCTATGTCTAGGCCTATGGGCCACTGCATCAAAATCAGAGCAATCCCTCTGGCTCCTGGCATGGACCAGCACAATGCCAGATCTAACTAAAGCCTTAAGAAAAGAGGTGTTTGGTAAATGTGTGAATTCAAACAAAGCAAGGGACAGCACTGATTCTGAGTTAATTTCTCATTAACCATTAGTTCGATTAAAAAAAAATTAAGTGAAACAATACTGTAGTTTAAGAAAAACTACCTATCTTGTGGTTGTCTGCTATCACTCCCCTAAAATTCAATTACCCAAGACAGTTCTATGAATGAAATTTTTGGATCATCCAAGTGGTACTAACTCTCACAAATATGGTAAATGAAGAACTTATTTCATACTGATTCTTGTCATTTGTCTTTTCTAATAAATGAAAAGATGGTACTTTTGTTCAGCTTGGTGAATAATGGGCACATCTCCTTATAACCACTGAAGCTCTCATAAAACATTAATTAGCATCAATTTTCAGCATGCAAATAGGATGCATAAAATAACAAAAGAGTCTAAATTTGACAATAGGAAAGAACAAGATTTCATGGTCACAATCAAAATTACTAACCAATACAGGTAGTCTGACTTATCAATGTGAATGGAAAATACTATATGTATTATTATTTGAATAGCTTGAAGACAGTATATACCACAACATTTGAAAAGTCTCCCCAAAGTAGTTAGATACTAGACTGTTAGCAAAAGAAATTGTTTATTTTAAATTGTGAACCGCTGAAATAATTAACTATAGTTTTCTCAACAAAGAGTAAGCATTTATGCTAAATTCCTGTTTTTTTCTTTAATGTTTTATGAGAAATAACTAACCAAATGAGCTATTTCTATTCCGCAGAGATGAGTAATACTTCTCCAATTCATGTGAAATAACCTCTAGTATCAATGATGAAAGTACACTTAACTGCTTTTCCAGAGATCAAAATAGAAAGAGTTACCAAGTGAACTACTGAGGACAAGTGGTTTCAGAAATCTTACTTATGGAGTGATGTCTAATACTGTGCTTTTTCTTCTGTCCATCTTTCAACCATGTACATGCCTTATAAAGTTAAGCTTGACTTTCCAATCCTTCACCTAACACCTCTCTGCTTAATAACATTAAAAAGATCAATACTTACTGGGTTGAACTTTATATTCTTTTTCAAACCTATTATCAAACACACGTGCAAACATGTAAAAGAATATAACTCCCCTCCAGTATTTCAACTTTCCATTAAAATGCAAATATAATGATTTCATTAGGCAACAAGAACTCATAACCTTACACCCAACAAAATCCATATCTTTTCCTTAATACATCTCGACTTCCCCAAAGATACAATCTTACTCTTATTATATATAGATCACTTGTGGATGATGATGATGTTTTTGAATTTGGACCTGGCATTATTAACCCTGATCGGAGAGGGGAAATTACAACGTGTGGTTTGAGATTTTACATTCATGGATGTATCCAACTCCCTGGACAAACAAATATAAAAAAAAAACGCATCTCTCTAAATTTTAAGCAAACAGCTGGAAAACAACCCTTCTTTCAGTTCCTAAACACGACATGAAGAGGGTGGAAATCACTCAGTGCAATTAAAAGTATGGCATGAAGGCAACAGCCAGCAAATAACATAGCCTTCCCGGCGGGAGTCTACCCAGCTACCCAGGCCCCACACTTTATTTTTGCCATAGGTAGAAAACTCTCCATAGAAACTCTGTTAGCTTAATAACACTAGACAAACAGTCCCAGTGAAAAGATTCATCCAGATTCCGGGGGGGGGGGGGGGGGGGCAGGGAGAGAAAAGACACATAGAGAAAGGCAGAGAGATTAAAAACCCAAGGAAAGAGAGCAGCCAGGAGAGAGAGAGAGAAATTTGGCCGGGACTGTTAACAATCTGCCCTCCGCGTCTCCGCGGCTGGGCTGGGATTGGGTTTCACGTCTCCGGGCGCCCCTGACCTTGCCGTCTTCCAACTCCGCACGCCCCCCCCCGCCGCCCCCTCCCCGGCCTGCGCCCGCCTTTGTGTCTGCCTGTCACTTACCGGGGGCGCCCGGCGCAGCGGCTTCTGCAGGAGCACAAAGCCGGGGCACAGATTTGCCCACCGAGTCTCGCGCACGCACGCCCGGGGCTGCGGGGCGCAGCCCATCGCGGAGCGGCTGCGTCTCGAGAAAGTGGGCTCCGGGCTTGTTCGGGGGCCCGGAGAAACTCCGCGCTCCCTCCGCTCTCCCTCGGCGCCACGGAGCAAAACGCGCGGACTTAACGGGGGGAAACACACACAACCCCACTTAGCGTACTCCGCTCTCACGCCCTGTGACATTCGCCCCGGTGCCCCCCAAAACGGGGACGCGGGCGGAGGAGAGGCGAATGCGGAGCCGGAGCCGGAGCGACAGGCGATCAAAGGGTCGAGAGCCCCCGTCAGGGCTCTTTCCGGGGTGGGTTCGGGCAGACCAGAGGCTCGACAGACTCACACGAAGGAGGGGGGGCGGGGGGACGAGAGGGGAACGCAGCGGCCCCCCAAAGCTGAACTCGTTTAGGAAGGAAAGCCGAGAAAAATCACTTTCCCGGGGATAAAAGGCCGGGAGGCCGGCTGCTGGGAGCCACAAAGGTAACTTTTCCGGGTTCGGGGCGGGCGAGCGGCGGCGCGGAGAGGAGAGCGCAGGGCGCAGGTTTAAAGGGGGGTGGGGGGAATTAAAACTATATTTGTCAGCCATGTTGAAGAGGCTCCAGTAATTTGTGCGGCTTCCCTCTTCCCTCTCGGCGCGTGCGGGTGACACGGCGGGGCGTGCGCCCCCGGCCCCGGGAGCCCGAGGGGGAGCGGCGGGGAGAGGAAGGGGAGAGTTTCGCGGCAAAAGGCAAGCGCTCTGACCTCGTTCTCGTCCCGCAGCCTGGCAGCGACGCGGCGGTGCAGTCGGGTCTCCTTTCTAACAAATCCTAAAGGGCAGCCATCTTGCTTCCTTCTGCTCCTCTACGAAAGCAGCCTAGCCTCCGCATCAATATTCATAAGGCAGTTTGACGTCTGTTCTCATCACTCGGCGGGGCTGGCGTCTCGGGGCGGCCGCGCCGAGGGGGCGGACGTGACTCGCATGCCAGCCGGGCCTGGGCGCGCGGCGCGGGCGGGGAGGCGGCGGCCCGAGCTCTCCTCCTCCGCCGCCTCTCCAACGCCGCCGCGCCGCCGCCGCCGCCTCCGCCTCCTCCTGCGTCCGGATTCCGCCTCCTCCGCCCGGCCTCCGCCGCGCCCTGGGGCTCTCTGTCCCGGCTCCCAGGGACTCGGCCCCTAGCCGGCGCGTCCCGCACCAAGGCCGCCGCACCCGGGGCCGGACACTGGGGCGCGCGCTCCGGCCGGGCTGCCCTCGCGCTGTGCGGCGAGCGGCGGGGGGAGCGGCGCGCCGGGCCGAGCGCGGGGTGAGGGCGGGCGCGGGGGAAGGTCCAGTCCCGCCCCGCCACCCTCCTCCCCCCCCACCCCCCCGCCCCGGGCGCAGCGGCCAGACCCGGGGGCACCCAGGGATCCTCGGACGCTGCTCCACCCCGGCTGAAGGCGCGGGACAGGCGCGCAAGGGGGAGGTGGTGGCGTGGGTGCCTGGCACCAGGATGCGGGACCCTAGGTTAACCTTTTAAACTTTTTGTCGCTACCTCACTCCACCCCCCCTCCGCCCCCTCGGAGGTATCTGCGCAACCCTCGCCCCCTCCCGCACTCGCCCACCTCGGCCCCGCACCCTCGCACTACCCCCGGCGTCCGCCGCCTCGCGGGCATCCCAGCACATGCTCCGCGCGCGCCCGCCCCGTCCCGCGAAGGCCCGCACCCCCATCCCCTGGTCGGTGCTCGGCCCCCCGCCGCCACTCCCGGGCTTTGGCATCCCCTCGGCCCTGTCACTTTAATCTCGCCGAGCAGCAGCCCTCCCCCCATGCGGCCGAGGGCCTGCCCTTAGTGCTCTAGGGGCCTGTAGTTTTAGAGACTCGACAAATTAGGAAACCGCCCGAGTCCCGCGGCTCCCCGCCCCGGCCCACCTTCTGTTTACTTTGCCACGTGGGCTGGGAAGGAGCGGGATTCGCACAGATCCAGGAGGGATTTCTCAGGGACCCTAGATTCGGTCGTAAGAAATAAGCCTGTACGGTCAAATGCTTAAGTTTTCTCCCGTAAGCGCCTCTATTGTAAAAAAAAAAAAAAAAGTTTCCATCGCTACAGTTAAATAGCGGGGCGATCGACCCGTAAAGCACAAATTTCCAAATGACCGACGCTCCATTCGCCCTGACGCTCAGGGCTGGATAACTGCGCCCGTCCATTGAAAGTTTTTCTTTTCCGTTACCAAGTAGTTTTACTTCTCTTTTTAATGTTCCTTTTTCTAATCATAATTTTTTAAATTTAAAAATGAGATAAAGAACAAATCCCATATGAATTATTATATCGAATAGTAGTTTTTGCGATTTGCCCTCTATATTGAAGTTCTTGCGCTACCGACG
This sequence comes from Miniopterus schreibersii, assembly GCF_964146895.1. NCBI lineage: Eukaryota > Metazoa > Chordata > Mammalia > Chiroptera > Miniopteridae > Miniopterus > Miniopterus schreibersii. Next base: position 64,595,203 of record NC_138101.1, on the reverse strand, counting down.
TTCGCGTTTTCAGTGCATATTTGGGGCACATCTTTTATAGGATCACTGCATCGTGACCCTCTTAAGTCAACACAAGTTATTTCGTGTAGCCCACTTTTTTGTGTCTGTAATTTCTTTACAAGGTAATGTCTTTCGCTAATTTTATGAAATCGGAATATTTCCTGTTTGAAAAAAAAAATTAAAAAGGGAACTCTTACTATGTGTCAAGTTGTTACTAAGAAGAATGTTTAAAGTGTGTTCTAGTGAAACATTGTTTATTCCCTTTTCAGACAAAGTTAACTCAGATTTCTGATTTTGCATAAGCTCAGGGAGATCGTTCATTTCTCCTAAGCATTTCATTCTGTGCAAGTGAATTTCCGTCTTTTCTAACTGTGATGTGTCATTGAAGTCTTGGCAATTGCTAATGGACTGTAAGCTGTTTGGAAGGTTTCTTGGAATTGTTTTTCAAGTCCAAAAAGTAAAGTTCTCCAAAGACTATGAGATACATTTATGTAGTGCACAGTACAGCGGAATTATTAAAAGCATGGGTTTGGGGCCCAGTCATGTGGCCGCCCAGGGGTTGAGCATCCATTTATACACCAGGAGGTCACTGGTTGCGGTGCTGCAGGAGGCAGCTGATCCGTGTTTCTCTCTCACATCGATGTTTCTATCTCCCCTCCTCTCTCTCTAAATATACATACATATATACATGCATACATACACACATATATATGGATGCAGTGTTTGGGAGCCCAATCTTGACTCTATCCTTAATGTGTGACCTTGAGCATGGTACTTAACTTTGTGTGTATCAGTTTTCTCATCTGCTACACACCCTCTAAAACAACAAGGCTGTTGTAAGGATTAAATAAATATTCGGCAAGTGCCCAGGTAGTTATTCCTATTACCAATCATAAGCCATCTACTTCTAGGAGCTTTTCCTGATTGACTAGAAATATATAATGTCTTCTTACATTGCATAATGTGGTAAATATTGTATTCACATGTTTCTCATATAAGCATTTGCATATCCCCTTAGTTACTTATATGATAATTGGAAAAATGATCCTTAAAGTCACCCCCCTTCCCATTTCATCTTTTAAATCTCTCTCTCTGTATTGTAACAGGTGGTTCTTGTCTATCTGGAATCATACTTGGCTTGCAGTTGGTTTTGCACCAGGCCCTAAACCTTTTCTTGCCAACTTCTTTCTCTGCACCCTTACCCCACCCTTAACCACATGGCATTTTTTAATTTAAAAGAAAATGCCTTACTCCTTTTGGCTATTGTGACCTTTTAGCAGCAAAAAGGAAGTAAAATCCTGAAGGTCTCTAAGTGTAAAATATTTTAGTGACATTTTTGTGTTGTTGGTTAAACAAAAACAAAACCTGTTTCTTAGTTGCTATTTCTGGGAAAGAAAAGATATAGTGTACATAATCAGTTATTTACTGGACATCAGTGCACATGTGTATGGGTAATTCAGAGCCAGATTTCTTAACTGTGTGCTTTCTTGAGATTCCTCCTATAAGTGTAGATAACCTATTTTAAAAAGTTAATGTGCTGTTTTAACAACAGTCAATTGTTATGAAATTCTTTCATTCTTCTCTCAGACTAGAAATAGCACCAGTGCTTCCACACAGAGAAATCATTACTTCTTTAACTGAGAAAAAAGACTAATAGAACAAGTTCTAGGGCACACTCTTCTGTGTTAGAAAATTGAGTTGATTGGCCTGGGCACCTGCTGTCTAACTCAGTTGCCCAGTCTCTAAGCCTCTTAGGGTGGAGGCAGCTTCCTGCTTGTCCGTTAAAGAGCTGGCTACCGCAGCTTGCTTTACAATGCAAATTTCTTGTACTAACAACAACAAAATAATAGGTGATTCTTAATTTCCTCCCCCACCTGCAGACTAGGAAGTTTTCTTTAGCAGTTGATTTTCTCTTTAACAAAAAGAAATAGTTGGGATACATACTGCTTTGAAAGAATTATAGTGGTTTAACAAAAGCGTTAAATCATGGCCTGTTGTTTCCCATCTCTGGAAACATATTTCTGAAGTATGACATGATAAAGATTCTCCGCATGCTTAAAAGACAATTGACCTTCAAACAGCATAGCAGTCCTTGCTGTGAAGGGGCCTTCTTGTTTCCTTTTGTCTGGTGACATTACTGCATACCATACAAAGGTACATATTTAACATAGGAAGAGTGCTGATTTTAAAAATCTTTTATAGAAACATTTTGACAAACATTTTAACTTATTGATGCAAATTATTATTAATAATTATTATTTATGTTTCTCAGACCTTTTTCATATTGTTAATTTCACATTCTATAATTTGGAAATTTTAAAGACAGATAAAAATGATATAATTCTAACTTATTTAAATCAGGAGCTATTTAATATGTGTACTGATTTAATAGGGCAAAATGAAATGTCAGATAAAACTTAAATGTCTAATCCTGTTAAAATAGTGACAAAGTCATTATAAAAATAATATCAGGGTCATTTGGAAACATGTTGCTAATATCAGTCTCTTTTCTTCACACAAATTCTGACTCAATACGGTAACTACTCTTCTTCTCATCCAAATTTGGTAGCTCACTTAATATTCCACTTTCTTTTGAGAGAGTAAAATTTCAACTTTAATAATGAGCTTCAATAAAGAATAAATTTTAACTATTAGCGGTCACTTCAGCACCATTTTACATTTATTTAGGATTTTATTGTTTTTAAAACATTCTTGTACACTATTATGTTTTTATGGTAAAGTGTACAGTATTATGTTTAATATTCAAAATCCTATGCATATTCCAGATGCCATTTAATTTAATTCCCATGTTATAAATATGAAAAGTGAGGTTAAGTGACTTTCTCAAGGTCATACAACCTGTAGATAGAGGAGGACCTCTCAAATCAAAGTTTTGTAAATTCAAGATCAGGCCTTTTTCATTCAGTGCTTAGTATACTCCTAAGCAAGTCTAATACTGTTTATAAAATACTAGCCATGCATCAAGTATTGGGGATAATAGTTTTACACTTTTTTTCTTTGAATTTAATGTTTATTATAACCAAATAAGGTAAGTAATATCTTGTTCAGAATTAAGAGTTTGGGTAACTCGGTTGAGATTAAAGAGCTTGAACCAAGGTCTGAATCAAGGTTTGTCTAATTCTAAAGCCCATGTCCTTGCAGGCTACACTATGCTATCTCCTTACTTAAGCAGATATAGTTATCTATGTGTAGGCCATGATAAGTTTTTCACACAAGTATTCTTTTTTTTAAAATGTAATTTAATTTCTTTTAAGCAATAACATGTTTTCCATCTCTTCTTCATATAAAACAAACAAACAAAAAACCCTTTTCTGTCTAAGTCTCTACTTGTTTTTTCTTATCACTTGCTTTCTACCCTTTATTTTTTGTTTCCAATTTTATGGTAAAAAGTTGGCATGCATGAAGTCTTTGGAACTGATTACATTTGTGTAATAAGCAAATGTGATACCTCTCCTACATTCACCCCGCCCCCATCCCTTTACCCTACTAACATATTGTTTATAAAGATAAGTTCTGCCATCTGTTTTCAATATGGGTGTGGCGAAAGGGAATTGTAGCACCCTTGATCTGCTTCTGACTTCCTTGAATGACTTTAGGGTTCATTCCTGCCAAACAAGGAAACTGGCAGGTGGAATTAGCGCCATCTACTGAAAGCGTTAATAGCACATGGCTCTTTGGGGATATAGTCCTCAGAATGGGATAGCAGGAAATCTTTCCATTGGGAAAGCGAGTCAGATTCACATGTAGAGCTTTTGAAAATATGCATAACTAGGTTGCACTCCTCTGCTCCCACAGCCTCTTGGAGATTCTGAGATGGGGCTGGAGTTACAATATTTTTCAAAATGTTCAGGAACAATTAAATGTATAAATCTGCTTAAAAATCACTGGTATAGCTTCCTGTGTAAAAATACAATGAAAATTATTTTTATACTTAATGTTGATAAGCACACGATGTCGTTATTCATGGGGCAAATGTATCTCTTCATGGTCTGGTGGAGCCCCTCACACCTTTACAGAGATCTAGCAAAGCTGCCTGTGACTCCCTTTCTGCATTTCAAGTGGATTAATTCCTTTTAAATTCTTTTAGGACAGGTTAAAAAAAAATTGGGGGAGATAAATAGCAGCCAAAGAATAACCTGGATTATCAGTAGTGAAAAGGAAAGATTAGGGGAAAATATAAGCGATAGGACTGATACCCTAATGCATTGGGGAGAAAAACGTATTGGAAGTTGCCCAAGTTCAGTTTGTGAACAATATTTTGGGATTTTTGTTCTCGGAAGAAAATTCTATTGCTTGAGTTTTGTCATACTTTCCTAAATTTTTTAAAATCATTCTCTAACCTAGACAATTAAACAAATTGATTCTGATATCTCTCTTTTTCCAAAATGATGGCCATGCAATAGTTTCTGAGTATATTTCATATACTCATGATAGATATTGGTACAAGAGCTGTAGAGAATAAACTAATTTTAGACCCCTGTGAGTTAAATCAACCCCTTTCTTATAGATACTCTGTATGGAAAAGAAAGAAAAAATAAAAAAGGAAATAGGGTAGCTATTATTTGACCTCCAGTTTTCTTCATATAACTTAAGGTATGTTTTCATACTGTCTAGAGATGTGTGAGAAAATCTCATGAGATCTGACTTAATGGCAACTCAGAATCTGTGGGAGCACGAGAGGCGGAGTAGTTTCCTGCAAAGCTCTGCACTATCAACCTCTGTTTAATTTGTTTTCTTATTTTATATCTTAGAGCACAATAGTATTACTATTTGGCAGGAAGCCTCCTTGATCTGTCAGTAATTATGCATGCCTCTAAGTTGAACATGAGTTGATTGTCAAACAATTGTTCTGCATTTCACAATGACTTTTATCCTCAAGAGAAGACATTATATCTAATCAGTGACCATAAAATAGGGGTTCCTGAAGGAAAGGTTGGGATAGAAGGTGAGAAGAAACATACGAACACATACACATATTAAGTCAGAACATCAAAACAAATCCTAAAGGAGCATTTTATTGGGATCCACTAAGTTTTATTTCTCTGAAACTTTGTGATCTCTGATCCTAGTTAGACTGGGTAGGGAGAGGTAAGGAAGTAAGAAATACTGGAGAAAGGTGTGCTTAGTTTAGCATGGTGTGTGTGGGGGGGGCGGGGGGTCAGGTGGGTGTGGTCCTAGTGGTATACTGATACATTTTAGTAAAGGAAACTTTCCTGAATCTCCTTAAATCATAAACCATCAATAGCCATTGCCTTCTAGTGATCAAGAGCTAAAAGAGTCTCTCTCTAAACTTAAAACCCAGGAAAGGGTAAATCATCATTTTGATGGATGAGGGCTGCTGTTAAAATTTAAAAATTTGGAAAGAGAAACTCAGTCTGATATAAATAAATAACACAGTCCCGAACTGTAGTCAAGACTTGGCTACCGAAACTCTGCCCAAAACAATAAGTTTAATATACATTATCTCATTCACTATATACGATAATCTTGAAAATAGGCAAGACAGTTATGACCCAACTTATTTTATTTTTAAACACTAGAGAACATGTGTTTAACACATGAGGGGATGTGTCAGAGAGATTAAGTAACTTGCCCAGGGTCACACAGCAGGTGATAGATTCTCAGACTTAAGCCCTCTTCAATGTTCTTTCCACAGACTAAAGGGAAACAAATAAAACAACTTTAATTCCTTTCTGGAGGCAGAAAAGAAGCTCTGATCAACTTGTGACATTGTATCTTAGGCTGATCATTTTCATTTCTTGCCTGTGCTCGCACAGACAGAAGAGAATGCTACAGAGACAGAAACATTTAGAAAAAGTGTGTTTTTTATTTTTAATTTTTTTAAATGCAGGTCATCTACTGGGGTAGGAATTATGTTCATTCCAAATATGAAGTGAAAGTTCTATTCCTAAAAGTTCTAGTCCCTAAAAATATTTCTTAGGGAAAACACAACAAGTTACTCAAAGTCCTGAAAGATAAAATATTGGAGTTCTTTCTTGATTTGTCTCTTCCTAAATCACAGAGCAAGGTATTTGAGGTGTGTGTGTGTGTGTGTGTATGTGTGTGTGTGTGTTTAAAGAAACAAAGTCATTGGACAAGAAGACATAGACTCACCTTTTCATAAAAAATAATTTTAAAATATCTGTAGTTAATTGAAATATTTTTTGTTTTGTTGAGTAGGGCTGGAGAGGGTGGGGATTGATAGATTTAGGTTAAATCAGATTTTCATACTCACAAATTTTCTGATGAAATCAAAACTCAGAATGAAACTTTATGCAACACAATCTGGAATGAGTAAAATATTTTACCCTAAACTATTTCACAAAATGATAAGTTCCATAAAATTTTAGCAAATAACAATGCTCTTCAACAGGGCTGCTTGCCAAGCAATAACACTTTATCACATATCCTGTATCTTTAGGAAAAAAAACTAGCATAGAATAAATTTATTATGGAGTTGTTAATTGTTGGTGACAACAATTATTTTACTTTGTAGCTTACATTTTTACTTTCAGATTCTTAGAGACTTTAAGCATCATCCTATGTGGAGGGTAATTCAAAAGCATAGTGCTGGTGACAAAGGAAAGAATTATAGGTTCCACCTTTTTGTTGGGACTTTTGAATTGCTTTGCTCATAAAAAAAGGTTGTACTATAAATTCAGAGGTTGGAAAGAAGCTAACCAAAGGATTTGAGGTAAATAAGACTAACCTAGTCAGGATACCTTCTCAGAAATGGTTTCAAAAAACTTTAAAAATAAAGGATTGTCAGTCTCACTTTCCATCACTTAAGTGGTTGGTCGAGTCTGACTTTCTGATTTATAATAGCGCATCGTAGCGCTTGAGGACACAGATGTGTCGTTCGTGTTTCAGTTTTCACATTCTCGAGAGGCGGTTTCATCAGTGCGTGAGCCTCACCAAACCAAGTCAAACCGTGGCGTGCGATGGGGCCTGCTCAGAAACCCTCAGACACAGAGGGATCAGAACTGGGTGGACATACTGTCCTAGGACATCCCTCAAAAGAGTGTTCTAACGACATCTCCGCTTGCTCCTGGTTTGCATTGCTGGTGGCGTTTCCCATGCTCTGCTTTCCCAGCCTTGTTCTATGTTGAAATTAAACTCATGTTGAGATGGCTCACTGCTCTATTCTCGCTTCAATAAACTTACGCATTCTCTTAGTCAGTGACATAGTAGTGCACAAGATGTGTCTCCTGCCCTCACAGAGCTAATAGTCAAGTGGGGAAACAGACGTGCAAATGCGCAATTATCAATCATTACGAGATGTGCGAAGGAGGGGGGGCAGGCTGCCGTAGTGAGGGTGCTGAGCTCATGTTTGCAGGTTCAGAGGAACCTTCTCATGGAAGTAACGTCTAAGCTGCAGTCTTAAGGATGCATAAGGATTCCTCAGGCCAAGTAGAAAGTCGGAGAAGGGCACTTGGTGGAGATAAACAAGGACACGGGGGACAGGGGCAGGACAGCATGTGACGTGCCTGAAGAAATCAAACACATTCCGAATGAGTTGGGTGAAGGGAAGAGGGAGAGCGTGAAGGCCCAGGCTGCTGCCGGGGGCAGGGCCCGGTCATGAGGGTTGGTGTAAATCACGGTGAGAGGTTCGAATTTTGGCTTCTGTGCAATGAGACATCATAATGGATTTTAAAAGAGAAGGACGTGATCAGATTTGGACTTTGGAAATATCTCTGTAGCCGTAATGAGTATGGACCGAGAGAACACAATAGCAGAAGCCAAGACCACCAGCGAGGAGACGGGGGACGTCGCTCGGGAAACGTTGGAGGGACTGTGTCGGCGATGAGGCCATAGGGAGCAGAGGGACGGACAGGTCCCCAGGTCCACAGAGGGAGGGAGAACAGAGAATAGGCCTTGCTTTGAAGCAGGGGTGGGGCAGAGGCAGGCCTCGAGGATGCCACCCAAGCTTCTGACCTGACCAGTGACATGGTTGGTGGTCACTTTCCCTGGAGGTGGAAATCACAGCAAGAGAAGAAGACCTGCAAATAAGAGTTTGGGAGTGTGGGAGGAAAAAATAAATAAATCGGCGATGAAAAGGTTAAGCTGTGGCACCAGAGGGCCGTCCAGTGTGCCCCAAACAGTTGGATACCTGAGCCTGAAACCTAGAAAAAAGATTCAGAATGGAGTCAGGAAAGTGGTCATCATCTGCATCAAGAGGGCGGTGGAGGAAGATGAGCTTAGTCTCCGGGTGAGACGGACCGCGGGCGACAGGGGAGAGCCTGGAGCAGCGTCCTCGGGGGCAGAGGGAGGAGGGCAGCCCCCAAGGAGGCGGCCTGGGGCGGGCGGAGCTGTGGGAGCCCTTGAGGACCAGCTTCTCAAAGGAGGTCTCACCTGGTTAGTAGGACCACCTACTGTTGAGCTGTCGCCTGAGACGGTGGTGAGAAGGGTCCCTTGGAGACAACGGCCTGCGATCCTGGATCCTCGGCAAAGGCCAGCCGGGCTCAAGGCCAGGGTGGCAGTGCCAGCGGCCAGGGAGCCCGAGGCCGAGGGCGATGAACAGCCAGCGAGGCTGTGGAGATGGGGAGCGCAGAGACTATTTAAAGAGGGTGGCTGGAGGGGGGAGGAGCCGGCAAGGTGGCTGCAGGGCGTGTGGGACGGAGGGAAGAAATTTTTAAGATGGGAGAGATTGGAGCCTGTTTGCTGACGGAGACAGCAAATTGAAGTGGGTGCTTTAAGGTACAGAAAAGAAAACATTCAGCAAGATCCCCGAAGGTGGGGTCTTTTAAAAGATTGTTCTGCTCGCAGGCTGCGGTAGAGGATTGGGCTTGTAAAGAAGCAGGGCCAATTCGTGCAGTGTAAAGGTTTTTTTTGTGTGTGTGTGTTTTAAACATTTTTTATGGTTCAGGTAGGATATAGTCCACAGTAACACAGGCTAAAAGAGGTCGTTTCACTGGGCCCCCCTCCATCCCTCCCTCTCCAGTGGGCCCTTCGGAATTTCTTCACAAGTTTCATCATTGCTTTGGAGAGAGAAATGCGGTCTGTGAAATGTATTATGAATTCAGTGCTGATGGTGGACAAGGCTGAGGTGATGTCTGTAATATAATGTACAATTCCAGAAGTCAGAGCTTCCTTTATAATGCAACGGTGTGTTATAAAGCACCACGAGTGATAAATAAATAAAGGTGTTAGGTTTTTTTTATGGTGGCAAGAGACTCTCCATCTGGGTGATGTAAAGTGATAGCTGTAGTTTCTAATCTATGCTTCTTACCATAGTGGCAGTTCTGTGATCTAAGAATAGTCATAAGAATACATACCAAGTATTGACTGCCTACTGAATGCTGGACACACTACATATTATTTTCATATTCGTCTAAGAGCCCTGTAAGTCAGATATTATTTTCAGTTTACAGATAAGTAATGGCTCAGAGAGAATAAATAAGTTTCTGCAATCACAGAGCTGGCCAGTGGCTGAACGAACACTAGAGCTCAGGTTCGTCTGGGTCAGAGTGTGAGCCCTTTGCACTGAGCAGCGTGATGTATCTTTCAGAAATATCTAATTAAAATTATTTTTGCTCCACATTTTCTTTATTGTTATGTGTCATTATAACTAAAATATCTTCTCTTTAAGACAACAGTGAACACGACATAGGGAAAATTGGTGTGTAAGGGAGAGCGAGTTGGAGGAAAACTGGATCCAGAATATAGAGATTAATGGGAGGGAAAAAATGATCTCCACGCCAGATGTTCCTTCAGCTTGCCCATTTGTTTATGCTCTTCATTTCTTCTTCAATAAATACTAGTTTTCAATTTACAGACAGAGATGTTTTGTCCTCACAGAGCTAAAAGTAAGTGCACAATTAAATGCTCAATTCCAATTATGACAAGCACTACAAAAGAGAAGTTTGGAGATGGGGGCGGGGGAGAGAGAGAAATAAAGGGCAGGATAAAACTCAGCTTAGAAGTCAGCATAACTTTTTTTTGAAGAAGGGATAATTGAGCTTTGAAAAAAGCCTTTGGAAAAGAAGTAGAAATGAATCAGTCTAATGGGGCACAAGGAAGATCTTGCTCCAGGCAGAGGGCCCTGCGGCAGCGGGGAGTGGCAGGAGGCCAGTGTGACTCGAGAATGCAGTCAGAGGAGGCTGGTAAGACCGGCAGGGGCCAGAACACGCAGGGCCTTGTAGGTCACATGAAGTAAGGAGTCATCTTTTGTCATTATCTATTTTTTTTAAGTACTTTTTTTAAAAAAATATATCTTTATTGATTTCAGAGAGAGGAAAGGAGAGGGAGAGAGAGATAGAAACATCAATGATGAGGGAGTCACTGATTGAGCCCTCAACCCGGGCATGTGCCCTGGCCGGGAATCGAACCCCGATCGCCTGGATCCTAGGTCGATGCTCAACCGCTGAGCCACGCCCGGCTGGGCTGTCATTATCTATTGATTTCACCTGCTCAGGATCCATTTTCCCTTTTGTCAGGTAGTGATACCATGATTTATGTTTGGGGAACCAACCTTCCTACCACGAGGCTCAGGGAGATCTAGTCTACCTTCAGCTTTAAGGGCGGGCACGTGCTAGACAAGCCCAGTCCAATCAGAGAATAACCTCCACCTACCTCTCCCCACGGGGATTGTTAACCAGAAACCTACACCCCACGTCAGGCCAGTCAGACCCAATAGGACTAACTCAGCCTTTCGCTGGTGGTCCTGGGGAGAAGTATTCTCTCCCAGGGGAAAAGTTCTCTTCCTGCTGTGATTGTGGGAACTACGGGATGTAAACCTAAAGATACGGCAAACGGGGGGGGGGGGGGGTACACAGGGGACTCAATTCTTTCAAAGGGACTTTTTCTCCTGCATTTTTAGCCAACATGGGTGGAAGAAGAGCTGAGAGATGAAGAGGGAGTCCAGCTGACATCATTGAACAGATCTATTCCATAACCTTTCAGTTTTGTGAACGAGTAAATTCCTCTTACCAAACAATCCTGTTTGGGATACATTTTAGTCCTGACTTATTTTTAAATGGAACAAGAAATGAAGTATGGAAAGTAACAGACTCTGAAACGTGGGATTAGCTGAATCCAGGTGGGAAAGTGGCCATGAGGAGCCCTCTTTCTTTGGGTGAGAAATTAACACAACAGTTGATTAACTTGCTATTTGTGGTTTCTTGGGGCTCAGGGCATGGGGCTAGTGACACCAGAGGTTAGAGGATGTGTTTGGGAGAAAATCAGGAAAGCATTGGTTCCTTCTTTGGCGTTTAGTGAGGTTCTTTATGAAAGCAACAAGCTGCAGTTAAAGCTGGTTTTTCGGGAAGCAGTGACAACGCTCAGAGTAGCCCTTTAGCGCTTATCCTGGCATCCGAAACAGCTGAGAGTCAGAAGAAGTTTAACGCTTTGGTGTTTGAAAGGTCAAGCCCTCCGCTCCAACCTAAATTTAGTGGTGGCAAAGGTGGGAAGGGTAGAATGAAATTGGGAAATAAGATTGAAATCAGGAGCCGCATTCATTCCCATTGACACAGCACCAAGGTCAAACCTACTTAGCTTGCAGAGTCAGGAGTTAGGCATCAACACTAACTCGGACTTTTGTTGCTAACTCACTGAGTTTACTGTAAACAAATAGATGGTAGAGTTCACTAAGCTTTTAAGGAACTTGGGTTTCCAGAGAAACCCAGCCACCCATAACCTCAGGGTTGTGATTGCTCAACCCCTAAGGCAATCCTCAGTCAGGAGGCACATCCTAAAGGCACATCAACAGAAACAGCTCCATTAGTGGGGTGTGAGAGTTGGAAAGTCCTCCCCAGCCCTTTCTCGGCCGTGGCCATACAGGACAAATTACAAGGAAAACCATCTCCGAAGACAGTTCCAAGAGCAGACAGAAGGGCTTCCCAGGAAATCCACTCTGAAGCCAAGACAAGGCACCCCTCTGCTCCTGTCCAGCAGGGTCATGTGTGTGCAGATAGTGTATTGCATGCTACCCACCTCCCATTTCCCCTTTTTTAAGTAGAAGTTTTTATGGTAGCTATTTTGTTTCCTCCTCACAGACATATATTATGCTTGTTGGAGATAGTTAAGTGTATCATTTTCCAATAGATTTCAGAACCGTGGGGAATGCCCGTTCACAAGAGGGTCTGGACTCTGGTTGGATGTGGTAACTGGATAAAACCTGAGTGGTGCTGGCACATATATTTTTGATTCCATATGATATTATTATTGCTTAATGTAAGCTTAGGGAATTTTGAATTTTTAGGTATATATATAAAAAAAAGTATGTGGATGTTGTGCAGCCAAGAGGTGAACTATAATAAATGTGTGTGTTTTGGACTATCCAGAATCCATTTTTCCTAGATCCACTCCCTGATTTTCCCAGTGAAATTACCCCCCCCCCCCCACATACACACACATTTTCATTACAGGTGATTAAGTGAATCTGACTTCACTTTCAGCTTCAGAAGGTCAGCATCTACACAGACCTGGCCAATCAGAGCATTGCAAACTTCTGACTTTAGTGATTGATTCTGGACATCTGAACCACATGTTCATACTGTGGCCAGTTAAATCAAAGCAATGAGATATTCTGGGACTGAGCAAGAGGCATTTTCTCTCTGTTGGGCTTGCTGCAGATATAGAATATAAGCCTGGAGAGTCTAGCAGCTGTTGTAAATGAAGCACCTACTTGACAATAGAAACAAAATAGACAAAATGAGAGTAGAGAGATAGAGTGAGACTCGGTCTAGGTGATGCCGTTTGAGCCACTTCAATTAGTTGAACCTAAAGATAATCTATTTTTGAAATTTTTCATTATGTGAGTTAATACCCCCCCTCACCCCATTTTCCCACTTTTATTTACTATTATTCAGTGTCTAAATAAGATTGGACTTCCCTTTACTTTGCAAAATTTATCCATGTATACTTTTATATATTTACTGAGCCAGTTAGCATTTCAAAGAAGAAATGACTAAATTTCTGGTTTATTCTCTAGCTGTGAGTTGAAAATTTGAGAAGACAGTTGGTAGAATTCCTTTTTCCAAGATAGGAGTATATTATGTTTTCAATGAAAAGATGGAAGAGAATAGGCCCACCAATTGCTATCGTTGTCTTATAGCAAGATTAAACATAATTTATTAGCACTGATTATGTCACATGTGCATATATTAATTAAGATTAAGAAGAAATGTTGGGAATTTTCTAATGAAGTTAGAAGTGTTCTGGCTGTCTTCTGATATATCATATAAACTAAGCTATTTTTTGTAATTCTTTTAATTTTAGCCAGTGGATGAGGTAAAAGTAAAGTGTATATCTGTTGATCACATTTTTATATCTTGACCTGAGGTTATGTTTATTATTATTATTATTATTGATTTTAGAGAGAGAGGAAGAGAGAGATGTGAGAAAGAAACATCAATTGGTTGCCTCATGTATGCTCCTTGACTAGGCATCCAACCCATAAACCTGTAACCTAGGTATGTGTCCTACCCAGGAATCGAACCTGCAAACTTTTTGTGTATAGGATGGTGCTCCAACCAACTGAGCCACCTGGCCAGGGCTCTTGATCACATTTTTAAAGGAATTTTATTGCCCTCTACTTCATCTCTTTCCCCTGCTGTGGGCTGGATCGTGGACATGGTGTGATGAGCCAGTGTTGACCATGGACCATGCAGATGAGGCCAATGCTTCAGAGGAGGCAGAACCAGGGACAGGTAACTTGAATCCCTAAATGACCTCCTGGATTGGAGCCAACTAGCTACCTGAGAAATAAATGAACTCTATGTTATCTAAAGCATTGTATTTTGGTAGCTCTTTGTTATATTAGTTTAGCATGTAACCCAACTACATATCCATCGAATACAATGGATTATTATTTCCAAATAATCATGTAGGGCTGTGTGTGTGTGTGTGTGTGTGTGTGTGTGTGTGTGTAGTAGATTAGGGGACCAAAAACTAAATGAAATCCAACTTTTATTCTCGTAATATAGAGGGACCATCCTCTGTGGCAATGGTTTTCAGACTAGGATGCATAAGAATTTCCTGGGTAGCTTATTTAAAAAGACAATTTAATTATATCTAAATATATACAGAACTTGAAACATCTAATTCTGCATGTTCTAAAAATGCTCTTGGAATACGCTAAAATTATAAATAATGATTAAATTGTAGGGAGGTACTGAATCTATAATTTATATCTGAAAGATATAAAGCAAGAGACAGAATTTTTGCTGCAACATTCAGTTCCATGAGGAAGAAATAGAAGATCCAAACTTCAAATTAAGCAATCATCAGTTTAAGGATAGAATGACAGGCTTAGCCCTTGTTTTTGGGGTGTTCCCATAACTTTCTGAAGCAGCGAGAGGTAAGAAAACAGGCATGAAAAAGGAAAGAAAATACTAAACTCTACCTCCTCTCAGTTATAATCCTTCAATCTAAAAAAGATTTTAGAAAAATTTTTATCTGATAATGCTTGGAGGAAAACAGGAGCCAACCTGGGGGGTGGGGAGGAAACCCTAAGCTGTACAGGTTTAAATTCTTTCCTTCATTTTTGTTGAATTATGTGTCTTCTACCCCTAATATATGTTTTCTGTGAAGACAAAGGCCAGTTTTTAAGCTGGAGACTTATTCCACTTCCTCAGAATGCAAGTAAAATGCAAAATGAGGAAAATTAGGACCTAATGCCAGTTTTCCTTCGAGGTATCTACGTTCATGGCAGGAAGCCGCTGACCCAGCTGGGCCTGAGCTGCAGCAGAGTCGCATATTCGGCCTCCAGACATGTGGCTTTACGTGCCCCTCTCACCCAGAGGAGGAAGCAAGTTGGGCTGAACATCTACTCAGGTCAACAATAAAGAGGTGAAACTTCTCACACATTAATTTTTTTCAGCGGGATTTTCAAACAGTTAAGCAGTTTGCTTTGATGAAGATTTTACAATGCTCTCCCTCAGTGTTGTAATTCAGAGGAAAAAATGAAATTTATCCTCTGATATTGACATTGTTACTGAGTCTAAACCTGTCTCCCCAAGAGACTCAGGAATTACTTCGAAGAAGCAGATTTCGGGAACCTGAAGTGTTACTTGGAATAAATATAAATTCAAAAAATTAAGTACCAATCAACAATATAAAATTTCTTGGCAACCTGTTATATATCTGGATTTGGGTAAAAATACTATTCTCTATTTTCTATTGCAAAGCAAAAATTGAAAATTAGGTATTTACACAAAGATACTGTTTCATGCCATGATGAGGAATAATTATGTAACATAATGCCAGTAATATATTATGCTTCTTATTGAAAACTTTTAAGAAAGATGATTTTGAGAAAAGTCAGCCAGCTGTTTTAATGGCTGTTTGTATGATTTTAAAATAAATGCTCTTGATATAATTTTTTACTTCCAAAGTAAGTAGCATTTTCCTCCATTAAATGTTGCTACCACATTACTACTTTCTAGTTGTGAAATCTCATTATCATTACAAGAATTTTAAGAAGTTTTGATGGTATAATGCCTGCCTTGGCTTCTTCCTATTGTAGTCTTCCTGTGTTAAAACAGTAACCTATACATATGTTTTGCTTTGTTACTTACCTTTCATCCCATGGTGCTTCTGAGTCTTGAGATTTCCTTGTTTATAACAATGTTTCTTTTCCCCTCTATAATTCTCAACATATTTTACTGAGGAAGAGTAACCTAAAACTCGGACCACTGAATTTTGTAAGTGAAATTTCGCTTAATGATTGACTAATGGATATTTGCATTAACAATTTGGAGACTATCTTGGGTAACTCATTGGACCCATTCCCAGAAAAGAAAATACTTCTCTTGAGACTGTTTGTTCAACAAGTTCATCTCCTCCCATTCTAAATTAACGTTTTCTTTTAAGCAGAAGATGGTTAGCAGGAAGCCAAATTTATTGTTTTACTGTTAGTTATTCAAAACCAGGCTTCTGTGGGCCAGTTGTAAGTAGCCGAGGTTTGGGGTGGCCCTCTGTATTTTTACAAGTGATTGCCCTTAAAATCCGAGTTTCTTCAGATGAATTCACATATATATCAATGAAGGCCACAGCTAAAGAGTAACCTTCCCACTCCCCGTCCTGTTTTAACCAACATCTAAGTGTAAGTTTAGCCACAAGAAAATTGGCTGCACCCGTAATGTCGTAATGCTGCCAACTATTTTAAAACATAGTGGGCATTCATTGGCTGGCATCAGTGAGACCAATGGAGTTGAGTTTTTAAAACTCACTTTGGAAGTGTTTTTGTTTTTACTATGCCTCCTGGAATCTTGTTCAAATACATTTTGCAATAGTGTGGTTACTACCATTTTATTCTCTGTAAAAAAAAGAAAAAAAAAGATAAAGCATATTACTTTTTAGAGGAGAAAATGTATTCCTCACATTAGATTAAAGTCAATTTATGAAGTTCAAATACTTTTCATTTTAGCATAGATTGTTCCATTTCTCCCATGAACAACTTTTTGACCAAGAAGAACATCTACAAAGACAAATATTTTATGGAAATGTCTGATTTCTCTAGAGAAGAATACATAATTGAATCTTCTCTGTTTCATAAAAATTTGAAATTATGATCACAGTTTGTGATAAAAGCGACATCTATTTCCATAGGTCCAAAAGAGTGTTCAGAAGCTCCTATAGGAGAGATCACACTGCACAATTGGATCAAATTCTTTTCTTCCACAAAGGGGCACAGAGTAAGTTTTCTTATTAAAAACTTGTGCCGAAGATTTCTTTTGCTCCAAATCTATATATTCTTTACCACTTAAAAATATATTTATGTATAATGTCCTTCTTGGAACTTGTTAACAGGCCTCAATCAAGTAAACCTTGGAAATCGGTAATATAAAGCTAATCAAGACAATATCTATGTTACACAAATGGATTTTTTCATTTTGTTTCTCATATTCTTCTGAAAGAGGTTATTTTAATCTATAAAATGTAAGACCTGTCAGGACTTCCAGAATTTTTATTCTTGCTAGAATAACACTGAGTACAGAAGTCCTGGAACATGGGAAAATATTGACACTTAAAGTTTTTAGATTGTTTTTACTTTTAAAAACATAGCAACTTTTCTCTCATGCTAATTTTGCATTGAACAATAGTTATTGAATACAGAAGATATAACCCGCACTAGGCACCTTTATTATTACTTTAACCATTTTTTAACTTATTAACTCCAATGAATTCTTCTGCTTATTAGCCCTTTGCGGTCGTTTGTCTACTCTCAGCCACCAAAGCTTTTTTACCGTTCCGGTCGTATGTCTGCTCTCAGCCACCACAGCAAGGAACCGTACGAATCTTAACTCTGTTCATTCATGTATCAGTTCATAATTTCTCTGAAAGCTCTTAATTCTGACCAGTACGACACCCATGTCCAAATTTAATACGACCGCAAAGGGTTAGTATACTTTTTAGGTATACAACCCTATCATTTGATAGGTACATATTCAGAATTGATTACTCCTGAAATCATACCTGCAGAACATGGTCCTTAAATAAGCATCCCAGTAAAATAACCGTGAGTCAGAAAGGGTCTCAGCAGGAAGCAGAGGGCACACGCAAATAAGAAGATAACTTGAGAAGCGTTTAATAGCGATATTATAGATGTTTGGAGAAGGTTTATGGAAGTCACAAAGGAGAGCACTATTATCACCCCTAAGATTAAAGGGGCGAGATGAGAGAGTGGTGACCAGAACCCAGAAGGAAGCAGTGCATCGAGTAAGCCACCTTGAGAGGAGCTGTAACTACAGGACCAAGGACAAAGCAAGTTTGAGTGACTCCACAGAGAAGGAATCAGGAAATAAATACCCACAATTTACTCTTTGCCTTCTCTGTGATCCAATGCCAGGCCTTCCAGTCGGCTAAACTGCGCGGCCAAATAGGGCAGCCTAGTCACCCACGGCTACCGAGCACTTGAAACATGATTGTACGTGTACAATAGACACCAGATTTGGCAAATTGAGTAGTAAAAATATATAAAATACCACATTAACAATTTTACATTAATTAAAAATCAGAAGTGTAATATGGCACATTATTAAATATAACATATATTATTAAATATATATTTATCAATACATATAAGATAGTATACTATATAAGATACATTGTTAATTCTAATTTCACCTGTTTCTTTTTCATCTTTAAAACGTGCTACTTGAAATTTTAAAATACTTGTGTTGCAGAAGCGGAGACGGTCACCTTGCGGAAAGACCAAGCGGCACTCGGAGGCTCGGGGTTCAGGAGCTTTATTGTACGCCGGCGGCCCAGGGGAGTCCAAGTCCAAAGTCTGAGCCCCCCACGCGGCGGGGAAGGAGTTATATCCCCGCCGAGCTCCCGCCCCGCTGCGGTAGGAGGCGGGGCGCGCCCAGTGCGCTTGGCGCGGGGGCGGGGAGCGGCAGGGCGCGGGAAGGGGGGCGCACGCAACGACACGACTGTCGGCCCTTTTAGACCTAGTTTTCCTTTATTATTTGCATAATTATTACAATTAAAAAATATATTCGTACAGCCCCGGCCGGTGTGGCTCCGCTGGTGGGAGCGCCTCCGCGCACGGAAAGGCCGTGGGTTCTGCTCCCGCTCAGCGCGCACACCGAGGCGGCCGGTCGGATCCCCGACTCCAGCGGGGCGCGGACGGGAAGCAACTGAGCGATGTTCCCCACATCAGTGCTGCTTTCTCTCTCCTTTACCCGCTCTCTGAAAAAAGAAAAATCAATTAAAAGGTCCTCGGGTGAGGAATGAATATATATATATATATATATATATATATATATATATATATATACACACACACACACACACACACACACACATACACACATATATATGTGTGTATATATATATACACACATTATATATATATATATATATATATATATATATATATATATATATATATATAAATTTCTCTTGGAAAGCACTGAGATAAACCCACCACAAGTTAAAAGATATAGAAGTCTGTTGATATAGTTCATTACAGGCTAACCTACAGCAGAGTGGGATAGAGAAAGAAGAGTGGTGGACTTGGAGGGGCCAACACAGACGCCTGGCTAAGACTGTTAATAAAGAAAATTAACATTAAAAGGATTTACCCTAAGTAAGAGGATATTTTTCTTGGTGATTTCTATTGTTGGCCTGTGGAATTCTTTGTTAGGACAAACTTGTTAGGACATTCCACGTCAATGAAGACAAGCATTTCTTAAAAACGTCATTGGGGTGGAACAAATAATCAGATGAGTCCTTTAGAATTGCAAGTTTTAAATTTTATGCATGTTCCATCTTGCTCAATCCTGATTATAAATTGAAATTTATATGATGGAAGTATCTTTTGGTCTTTAAGAGACAGCTCTAGCAGTCCTGACAAGTAGAAGCCATAATTAAGATGGTTTTTCAGGATGGTGTTTTGATAAAAACATTTGATATGATTAAAAATTTTTGATAAAAATTATTACACAAATATATTTGATAAAAAAATCTTGTTGAAAAAACTTTAACTTTAGTAATTTGTCTATTTATTAAACAACTATTAATTTAAAGCACCTTTTATATTCACTCATTGAGCTTAAAATCTAATATTAGGAGAGAGATATTTAGGAAGTACTCAATAAATAATATTAATTCCATAAAATTTCATATGTTATGAAGAAAGAAAAACAGGCTATGTATAAATGACGACTGCAGTGTGATATTTTTAGATTATTTCTTTAGATTAGGATGGTGAATTAGTTTTATATTGCTGTGTAAAAATTACCATGAATTTAGCAGTGTGAACATAACCCATGAATTACCTGGTGGCTCTGTTCGTCTGAAGTCTAGCACAGTGGGACTGGGTTCTCTGCTCAGGGTCTCAAAGGCAAAAACCAGGGTGTTGGCTGGGATTCATTTTTAACTGAAGTTCTCTGAAGGAAAATATGCTCCTGTCAAAAAACCCCAAACATCCAAACCTACAGAAAAATTTTATAAGAGTTTGTTTGAGCCAAAAAACTGAGGACATGCCTAGAAGCAAGATCTCAATGATTGAGAATAAACTGCAGGGAATGGTAGTTTTGCAGTTCATTTTATACATTTAGAATCAAAGGAGAACATATAAGGAAGGTTATAGAAATCCACGGGTGGTAGATTAAGGAAGCAGGAGAAAGCAAAGTGAGGAGATCTCTAGAATTGGATTAAAAGCACAATGGAAAGACACAGTTAACATTTAACATTAACAGTAACTAGAAATGTTATGAGAGCAGTAAGACAACAATGAGTTTAGCGGTGTCATGCTCAGGTACCTGAGGCTGTGCCTTCAAGGGGCCTGGAAAAGGAAATTACTCTGACCTTTCAAAAGTATGTTATCCTAGATGCACAGAAACGATAGGGCTCACAAGGTACAGACTGACCTTTGCTAAAGAAGCGATAGGCTTAGGACGTGACTGCCCGTCATGACCTGCCCAGTTAGGAATTTATGATCAGATCATCCTGTGTGGTTACTTTTAGTCATGGAGCTTGTCACGTCTACTATGTAGCCCTCTTCTCGATCACAGTTGCAAACTCATTGCTGTTATGAGCAGAATTCAGTTCCTTGCAGTTGTAGGACTGAGATCCTTGTTTCCTTGCAGGCTGCCAGCTGGGGCTCCTCTCACCTCCCTCAGTTTGCCCACATTCTTGGACTTCCTCCATCTTCAAGTCAGCAATGGCATGTAAAATCCTTCTCACACTGCTTTGAATCTCTGACTTTTGCTGTCAGCCAGAGAAAATGATCTAGTTTTAAGAGGCTCATATGATTAGGTGAGATCGACCCTGTTAATGTCTCTATTTTAAGGTCAACAGACTTGGGACTTTGATTCTGTTTCCAAAATCTCTTTACAGCAGGAGCTAGATTAGTGTTCAGTTAAATAACTGGAGGAAGGCACGTGTGTGCACCAGGGCCAGGAATCCTGAGGGGCCATCTTAGAGTTCTGTCTATCACAGATAGCCAGGAAAGAAAAAGCTTCTCTGGGAAATAAGGCCTAAATGATGAGAAAGAACCAGCCCTTAAAAGATCTGGGGGAAAGCGTATCCAGGGAGAACAGCAGGAGCCAAGACCCAGAGGCAATGCAGGGATTCACTTATTAAAAAAGAGAAAGGTGCAGATGATGGATTATAGAATTGTATACCTGAAACCTGTATAATTTTAAACCTGTATAACGAATGTCAGCCCAATAAATTCAATTAAAATCAAACAATCAATTAAATGTAAAACAAAAAACAAACAAAAAACACACCCAGAAAATAGAGGCCAAAGGGGGAAAAGATTAAGAAGTACAAATTGGTAGTTATAGAACAGCCATGGGAATGTAAAGGGAAAACAGCATAGGGAAAAGAGTCAATAATATTGTAAGAACTATGTATGGTGTCAGACGGATACTAGCTGTATTGGGGTGATCCCTTCATCAGTTACATAAATGCCTAATCATGGGGTTGTACACCTGAAACTAGTGTAATATTGTATGTTAACTATAATTGAAAAATAGAAATTATTAACAAGAAACCCACAGAAAGAGGCCAGCAGGAATAGACTGTGGTATAGGAAAGCATATAGAAATGAGGTCAGAAAAGTAAACAGACTTGAGAAGGAATTTAGAAATCATTCTAATTGCAATGGAAATCTTCTGTTGAAGGGTTTAAGTGAATGAGGGACAGACATTTCAAATGACAATACTTCTTGGATAGTACCCTCACCTAAAACATACCGTTGACCAAATTCTGGTATATAGATTCTTTCCTGGTGTCCCATTCTTTTTCCTGGTGATTTATCGTACAGAAATCAGATTCTCATGTTCTTGTCTTAATAAATGTAAGACAGCTTGAAACCCATTTCATTGAATTTGTTTTTATAGTTTTGAGTGCCATGATACACTGCTGATTATTGTTTTACAAAGGGGATAAAATAAACAAATATTGTAGAGAAAACATTAAAAATTAGAGTTCTCTATTTCCTGATTGTATAGTCTTTGATTAAAATAAAATTTAGTCCCATTAATGCTAGAAAAGCTGCTCTTTGAAATCTTTTATATTACATAAGCTTGAGGGAATGAATGAAATTTTCTCTTGCGTGAGAAATGTATGCTTTATTTAGATTTTGAAATTCATTGATGCATGAGGCTACTTGGTTTGACTTTTGGGTAATCACTCAGGTAATTTTCTCTTTCTTTTCTGCACTCAACATGTTGAATCATCTGCAAGTACTATAAAAAGAAATACACCATGTCAGAAACTCTGAAAGCCTCTAGGAGCATACAAATTCTAGAAGTCAATAATGGCGATGTAAATATGCCCATAGTGCAAACGCTGATTTTAAGTATTAGCGTTTACTTAGAGAAGCAGATACAGTGAACAACCTCTTTAGGGCCTGACACTTTCTGTGCTTCCCCAAATTTCTGCTCTTGTCTTCTTTTTCTAGGCCCCACCCTCTTGTTTACATTCCTCATGTATCTTCTTGTTCCATCTTCCTCTTTAATTACGGTCACATGGTCTTAATCACCACATTATGCCTTTGTACCATCTTTTAAGTGATCCCACATAGCTAGAAAAAAATCCCGTCTTCTTTCAGCACTCTACCACTAAGCCAAGTTCTAGATGAAACTGTGAAAAATTACCCTTCACAGTCCTTTAATCTCTCCTTTAAGTCCTCGTTGACTTCTTTTTAGTGCCTCTACTCTATCAAGTATCTATAAATCTCAGGCCTTCTCTTTCTTTTCCAACATTAAAGCTCAGCTTGAGCTAGATCCTGTTGGAAAACTCTCATATGTATTAAAGTTTAAACAATTAATGAATAGTTTCACTTGTGCAGGGAGTGTCTGCATTTTAACATGGGGTATTGGTTAATTCAAAGGACTGAGGATTTAATCATGAAATATTCAGAACAACCAGGTTAGATGCCAACCAAACCCAGCGTCCCAGGAACCACCCTGCTCAGGAAAGGAGCACCAGGTTCTTTGTCCATTCTTTGTGCAGAGTCAGTCACTAATTTGACCAGAGTGGGCACCTGGCTAACTGAGGTCCACCCATAAAACCACCAATTACCTATAAGACTGACCAGTACAAAAGGTTCTGCCCCAGATAGTGAGGTCATTCACTAAGCCAATTAGCCTAGCTCCTTCCAGAGTTTTGTCTGGAGACTTCAGGAAAAATTTCTCAGCAAAGGTGTAAGAGCAGAGTGAGCAGGCCAGTCCGGAAAAACAGAGCTGGGACAAAGACCACAAGGTAATAAAAGAGAAAACAATTGGTCCCCAGGTATTTTGGTTATCTATTGCTGTATAATGAGTTACCCCCAAACTGAGTGCTTCCAATGGCAATTGTGTTTTCTTACGATTCTGTAGGAATTAAAGCAGAATGTGCTTGGGTACTTTTTCTGCCCTACTTGGCATTAGCCGTCTCATTCACTCACTTAACGCTCACCTGGTGGTTGAGCAGAGTAGGAAGTTCCAAGCAAGCTCTGCTTCAAAACATGGCACTTCATACTGCTCCGCATGGACTCTTTCCCTCCACGTGGTCAGCTCGGACTTCTGTGCCTGGTGGTCTGTGAGTAGTTGTACTTCTTATATGGTGCCTGGCTTCTGAGAGAAAGCATTCCAAGAAGGGCAAAGCAGAGTGTACAGATCTCTGAAGACCTAGCCTTGAAAGTCATGTAGTCACTTAGGCCACATTCTATTTGTAAAAGTATGTGGTAGGGTTTGCCTGAATTCACAGGGAGGGGAAGTAGACCTTGACAAGAGTTGTGGCATGAATTTGGTGAGATCTTTAAGTCACCACATCAGGTTTTCTTAGAGCCACATGGCTTTCCAGTTCTGAGCCTTTGTACTATGCAAACGGAAGGTCCCAACTGACAGAGCTGGGTGGTGGTGGTGAGACTGGGGTGTTGTTTAGTGCCACTAAAGTCATGACTTGCTGATATTCACTATGCTTGTTATTAATGTTCTGCTTAGATCATGTCACATGTACAATATCGCTCTAGTTTAGGGATATAGATGAGGACCTTAGCTTTCTTTAAAGCACTGCTAACAATTATTTTCTATGGAATCCCCTTTAAATGTGCTAAAAACTCTTATTAAGTTAATAGAACAATAAAAATATAAAACTGAAAAATTATGAGAAAGATCTTTATCTTTAAAAAATGCTTATTTAATTATTTCTTTAAAAATTCATGTAGAGGAGAAAAAAAATTACATCTGGCCTGATAGTATGAGGTGTAATAGGATCGAATATGTGTCAAAGAGGGGATATGACAAGGAGCAGACATTTGTTTGATTGTGCCTCATTAATCAAGTGAGTGTGCCTGTAACACATATGAGTAAATTCTTTGCTGATCTATCTGAAATGCCAAGGGCTTTTCACAGCAAATGCTGTTTTTACATTTCATGGGCTAGACATATATTCAGAATGCATATAACATATATCTCAGGCAACTGGCAGAGTGGGGGTGAGTGTCAGGGGGACAGGAGGCATGTGGAGTAGCCAAAATGGAATGACCTAGGGTGAAAGGGGTGCCCCTATTAATCTGTGGGAAATAAAATCTAAGGCACTTGAAGACAAAAGTCACATTAGGGCTAGAAGACTTCTATCTTGGCTTTATTTATTTATTTATTATCTATTTATTAATTTTTACAAATAACTCTAAGATAGGTTAAGAAACTTACTCAAAGTTTCATGATTACTTGGGTATGGCCATTTGACTTTATGTATCTACTACACTATATACACAGGTAATATTTTGGACCTTCCAAACCTCACCTCTGATTTTGTTGCCATTTTTAAGATCTACTTCCCTGTGTTTCCTTTTAAGGCAGCCTTTGATGTTAATTTTAAAACAATTTCACCAGTTTTAAGTCAGGTTTCCCCAAACTTTAATGTCATGATTATGATTTATTAAGTCTGAGATTTTGTAGTTTTTACAAACTCCCAGGTGATCTTGATGATGCTTGTCTGGGGCCCACACTTCAAATAGCAAGGTTATTAGGGTATCAAAACGTGTCCCTAAAATACCAGTGGAAATCACCAGGAAATTAATACTAGGTATAAATGCCAAATGAATTATATTTTCCCAGGATTGTCAAAGATTTATCTATTTATTTAAGAAACACTTACCAAGAACTTACAATATGCTGGGCATTGTTTTAGAAAAAGAAAAAATGAAATTTTGCTGTCATTTGTTATTATAATAAAACAAAACACCAAACTTGTGCTTATTCTGAAGTTGCTTTTGATATGCCCAAGCAAATTGCTTTCTAATGCACTTTGGGCACAGACTATATATATTAAAAGACCTTTACTGGGAATAGACTTGTTTACTGTGTCAATATATTGATCAAGTTATCAGAATTTAGAAATACTTTTGGGGACTACTTTTAGTAAAATGTTGTGCCAAAATATAATGTTTCACCAATTAAACAAGTGGAAAGATACGTTTTACTGTTAGTCCACAGAGGAAACACAGCTTATATTGCATGGTACTTGAACGTGTTAAGTGTGCTCAGAATGCTTTGTGCGATCCATGTGGTCTTTCGTGACATAAGCCAGGTCAGGTTGACCTGCTAAATAACAGATATTGCTGAATGTCAACCTGAAAGAATGAGATGAGTTACTCGGTACCACCTTTCTTCGTTGTAAGGGCAACATCTTTGGCATTTATTAATCCAATGAGATGCTCACTTGATAATTAACCTGGTAGTTACAGCAAATGCCTAATTGTACCCCTGACAGCAAGAGGGTGAGGTTTGCTGAGCCTTGAAATTCTCTCAACACATCCTTAGGAGGTGCAGCTTTTTAGCTATCGGTTGGTGGCTGTGAGAGTAAAAAATAAAAAATAAAAAAAAATAGCAGTCATGCTATTGCAACAGTGATTGCCCCAGCCTCTTCTTTCAGTTAATGAAATGTTGAAAGTTCAAGACCTAAGTTATTGGTGGAACTAACAAGATCCCAAAAAATACCACTTGCTGGAATAAAACCTTTAGGATTTAAAGCTTATGCACAATCATGCTATCAGGGTTGTATTTTGTGTGCATTTACTAGTTCACTATAATTTATTTATTCATGAATATCTTTTTATCACATAAAGTATAAGTTACTTGTAGCAAAAATAATGCCACCTGTTTCTCCACTGTGCCCCTATCCGGCCTTGTTCATTGTAAGTGCTCAGAACTGCATGATGAATAATACTAGGACACAGTCTGCATCCTTGTTTTCTTTATTAGCATTAAATTTTCTCTGCATATTCCAAAGAGATTTTGTTGGCAAGCCTCTTGCCTTCCTGATAATGGCTGGATTAGAAAATTAGACACTCAACAAACTTTGGATAAATTCCCATTATTTCACAATTGATTTTTGTAGAAAGACAAAGAAGTGTAGATTACACAAACTGTCTGAATATCTTCTGGGTAGTCCAAACCTGACTGTTGGTATTGAGAATTCAGAGGAGACATTAGATAATTGAACTCCATCAGCATTGGTTTCAGGAGGAACAAAATTTACTCTTCAGTTCCCCCTCAACTGCTTATATTCTATGAGGCTGAAGAAGTAACATATCTGGATATAACTTTACAAAGTTTTTCTTGAAAAATCTCCCATGCCCCTATGATTATATTACTTAATGTAATTATCTTATATGGTGATAGAACTAGGTCACCGAAAATGTCTTCAAGGAATATTGCCCATTAATATTCCAGCCACAATGGAAATGATTCTAAATATAAGACCAAGCCCTACAGTATTAAAAGATGTGCCTTATTCTGACCACCTCTAGACTCAACTGATTGTTGTGTAAAAGCAGCAGATTAAAGAGAACCAATAGTAATCTCTGATGTTCATCTAGCATCACAGCACACCAGGCACTGTGCTGAGAACATCAACTCATTTACCCTTCACAATCACCCTAAACAATAGATATGATTTTGTACCAGTTTACAAATGGGGAATCAGAGGTACAGAGAGATGTTAAGAAATTTGCCCAAGGAAATTCAATGGGTACACACAAAAGGGATTCACAACCAGATTTACCCAACTCTAGAGCAGATTTTGCTGCATGCAAGCCCGATCCTATTGAGAGAGCAATTAACATAAGTCTACTCTCATATGGATAGCAACGGGGATTTGGCAAAGATAAACACTACTTCCTATCCTGATTTGAGTCCAACGGATCAACTTCTTGTGCTTCATGACTTTACATCGTTGAATCATAATATAGATGCAATATTTAATTCTATATTCTTCACTTGGCTTCATAAGGTAGCATTTGTTTTCCTTCTTGTAGGGTCTTATGGTTTGCAAAATTTTTATCTACTTAATGTTGACGTGTTTTATGCAAACATTTCAATATAGTTTTCTCTCCTCTCCCTCTTTTTTTGTTAATTCTTACCTGAGGATATTTTTTCCATTGATTTTTTAGAGAGAGTGAAAGGGGGGGAGGGAGGAGAGAGAGAGAGACAGGCAGAGAGAGAGAAACATCAATGTGAGAGAGATACATCAATTGGTTGTTGATGCTCTAACCACTGAGTCACACCAGCCAGTGCCCCCCCCCCTTTTTTAGTATATCTGAAATGACGATCTTGTTATATGTAGCTCACCTTTCCTCCCTCCCTCCCTCCCTCCCTCCCTCCCTCCCTCCCTCCCTCCCTCCCTCCCTCCCTCCCTCTCTCCCTCCCTCCCTTCTCTCCCTTCTCCCATCTCCCTGACTCCTCTCTTTCTCTCTCTCTCATTTTCTTTCTTAGGATAAATTGTGAGAGAAATCAGCAATCTATGAGCCATTTTTTTCCATCCTTACCAGAATTGTTCATTATAATTTTAAATAATAGAATGCTTCCACATTAACAAAAATTCCACTTTTGGGGGGAGGGTTCCTTTTAGAGGTTTTAACTTTTATACTGTTAGAGAAATTAATATTTTGATAATTAAAAAATGCTCAATATACTTCTCTCTTTAGAGATAGATTGCCCAAATCAGTTTATACTCCACCATTCATATCTACCCAAGAGCTGTGAGACATATGGTTATATCTGTTAAAATATCCCTTTTTGCTTGTCTGCTCAAGACTTTACACTGCTACCTAAGTCTAGGAAAAGAAATTCCCCTGGGGTAGTTGTGTTTTTTTAATTTTTTTTTTTTTTTTTACCACAGGCTGAATTTGCATTCAGAGGTTCCCATTTTCTTTCTCTTGTTGTTACCCAATAGATACCACAAAGTAACTGGCGGTAGAAAAACTCTTGTAGCTCTGATTATAATAAGTGCACTAACCTCCAGAGAACACAGTGTACTTCTTCTGTGCAGAGTAATCAACAACTAGTACTGATCCGGTTTCACACATTTCCCTTTTTTAAAAAATATTTTTATTGATTGATTTGAGAGAGAGAGAGAGATCGATTTGTTGTTCCACTCATTTATGCATTCATTGGTTGACTCTTGTATGTGTCCTGACCAAGTATCAAACCTGCAGCCTTGGTGTGTCAGGACAACCCTCCAACCAACTGAGCCACCTGGCCAGGGAGGGCCACACCTCTCCCCTCTGATGAAGTTCTAGGTGAGGCGGGTGATGGACGAAGGTGGAGCATGGCTGAAAACTCATTTTTTGTAAACAGTATCACCAGGTATCTATTCAAAAGTTGTCTGTGAATGAAGGTGTTTTTTTTTTGTTTTTTTTTTAAATTTGTCTTTATTGATTTCAGAGAGAGGAAAGGAGAGGGAGAGAGAGAGAAACATCAATGATGAGACAGTCATTGATCGGCTGCCTCCTGCATGCACCCCACTGGGGATCGAACCCGCAACCCGGGCATGTGCCCTGACCCGGAACTGAACTACAATCTCCTGGATCCTAGGTCAACGCTCAACTGCTAAGTTTTTTAATTTTGAGACCTTCCTGTTTTGAAAAACTTAGTCTCAAATTATGAGACTAATATAATGAATACTTGTAGGTCTTTATCTATATTCACTAATTGTCAACATTTTGCTATACTTACTCCGCCTCCTTTTCTATTTGTTACGTTTTCCCTACACCAGTGGAGAGTAGGTTGCATATTATCACTTTACTGTCCCTTAAATACTTGAGCATATATTTCCTAATAATAGGACGTTCTGCCACACAACCATAATATAGTTATCATTCCAGAAATTTATCATTGACTTACTGTTTAATGCTCATTATCAATACTATTGTCTAAGGTACAGTTCATACCCAAATTTCTCTGATTGTCCCAATGGCTCTATAATCTTGTTTTTTGAATCTAGGGACCTACCAAGAATCGTGTACTTTATTTAGTCTGCTTTAATCTAGAACAGTTTCTCAGTCTTTTTAATTTTTTTTATCTTTCATGACATTGACATATTTGAAGATTCTAGGGCCTTCTTCACTCTACATTTTGGAATATGGGAGATGTTAATCTGACTGTCATATCAATCTGCTTGTGACATCATTTCTCTCTTTGTGTCTTTCCTTTATGTCTTTTCCCCCTCAGGTCTCTGTACTACCTTTTATTTATATAGAAAACCCCTTTCTTCTCTTTCATCAGTTTTTGGGACGCTCTTTCATTTTACTTTTTTTTCCTGCCTTTCCTTTCTGAACCAACTTCTCCCATTTCATGTACTCACTCATCTGTTTCCTTCAGATAATGCTATTTTTAAAATTTATATTTTGCTCGGTATTATTTGTCTTCTTTCTGACTCTTTAGCACCTCCTTTCAAGACTATGTGTGTTCTACGAGGACAACTTATTTTTTAACATTATTTTCTAAAACATAATCTGAATTTTCCTTTTAGAGGTATACTTGCTTTCACTCATCAACCCAGCACTCTTTCCTTTATATAGGTCTTAACTGAAGTTTCCATTTTCCAAGTTGCCCTACACTAGAAGTTTACTTTTATTAAAATTATGTTCCTTTAGACTGTATTTTGCTATCCTTGACTCTTTGGTAGAAAAATACTGTCATATTTCTGGTTCCGCATATATAAGATTCTATCTATTTTCATCAACACAAACCTTGGATTTAAAGTTTAAAAGAAGGAAAATAAGCTTAACATACTTAAGCAAACACACCTGTTGAAAAATGGCTCATAAAATGGCGTTCTGATTATTTGAAGATAACACTATCAAATACAGTCTCCCTGGAGAAAATGTAAGACCTGGAGGGGTTTTAGATATAATTACTTGGTCAGTTTTTAAATGAGGAGACTGAGAGCCCAAATAATGTCAAGTCACCATTGGTTGGTGGCAGGGACAGCCATGGTATCTTGATTCTCAGTTCAAATTTATTTCTTTTCCTCTCAACGTGTTTCAATTTAATATTTTCTTAGAAATAATATTCAGATTTATATAAATTATGGGAAAAGCACTTGGAAATGTGAGGCAACAAAGTATTAAGAGGGCCAGTCACAACCTCCTCCTGTATCTTTGGATTGCTTTAAAATCATTAGTCTTGCTTTGAAAGCTAGAGCTGCATTTACTGAATTATTGCTTTGTACTGGGAACTCTTCTTGGTATTTTGCATTCGCTCATTTAATCTTTACAATGTCCCTAAAAGTTGGTATATTTTATCTTCCTTGTTTTACAAATGTAAAAACTGAGGCACAGAGAGCCTCAGTAGCTTGTCTTAGGTTATTTATTGATTGTGTCAAAATGGACTGAAAACTCATTCAGTTCCCTGGGTTGTGCACCTAACATTATGACATACTGCCCCTCTTGGCCTTTAAACACAAACGCTATCCATTCTCTTTCACAGAAGTAGAAACTGAGACATTGATATGTTTGAATGATCTACTTATTGTTACCCAGTCAATGAAATGCCAATAGCTATCCAAAACTACCTTTGCCTCACGTTGGGATTTTTCCCAGTATCACAAATGTGCTTTAATCTCTGTTCTAAAAAGAGTGTTGGTGAGACTTCCAACAGCAATTTCATTTAGTACATTCATTTGTCACATTGTTTCTTCTTGCCATTGTGAATTGGCAGGATGGCTGTCTGTAGTTTATGCTCTGTCATCTCTAATTATGGATTTTTTTCCTACATAAAACTAAGTCACTTCTATCTGCTAGAGATCAGATATTAATAACTAATTAACAATCTCCTTTAAACTAAACTCTGGCATTTATGATTAATTTAACCATTTTTATTAAACTACTAACAGTGTTAGTATAGCTACTACTATAAAATAATTCTTAAAAAGGTCATTAAGACTAGAAATAACTAAAATGGTCAATAACTATGTCGATAATAGAAAACAGAATTTTGACCAAGAGTATGATATATGAACTAAATTGTCAGTTAGAGTTGACTTGATAATGGGATAAATTTTGAGCTGATGACCTAAGTCCTGAATGTTTCAGACACCTTTGGAAGGACAAACTGGAGTTTATTGTACTTGATGAATAATGTATGTATGATACCATTGTAACCCCATTGAATTTTAGGCAAGTAGGAAATAATACTTAAAGAGTTAGAAAAATTGGTCTGAATTTCATGAGGTTGTGCTTTTGTCTGTCTCCCTCTCAGCTATGTGTTGGCTAAGAGATGAAGAATACCTTAGGATGAGAAGAGACTGAGGGCCTCTTGAGACTCTCTTTAGATAATTTTCCCTGACAGTCTGGGAAATGAGAATGATCACTAACATCTTGGAAAGACTACTTATACAAAAAATACCAGTATCTTCAATAAAATTCCACCTGCTGTTTTTTTATTTGGGGGGGGTTGCCTACACAGCAGGTAATTATATGTAGGCCACAATGTAAGTTGGTTAAAATCTTATCTTAATAACATGTCTTGCTTGAAAAATGAAGTACAAGAGTCTAACTCAAGAGGAGTACATGGCCGAGCAAGTTCCCATAGCAAAGGCTTGAACAGAGCAAGAAAGAGTGAGTAATAGGAAAGGTAAATGCCAAATGCAACCTTTTTTTGGTCTTCTAGATACTACATAAAATTCCAGAATCTTATACTCCATATCTATCATAAAACAAATTCTATAGAGAATCTATGTACGAGTCTAAACATATAAGGTGATGCCACATTTTGGCTGAGAGGATTTCTTATTGGAGAGCGTCAAAATGCCATTGTGTTATTTGTGGCAGAGGCTAGGCTATACCCTAACACAAGCATTAAGCAGCTTAATATATTGGAATAAGGGGTGGTTTCAAGTCATCAGGAACTGTTTCTCAAAGGAAAGGTAATAAAGGAGACAACAGTGAGAACCTCTGTTAGGAAAAGGTAGAGAAAGGCTATTGGTTTCTATGGTGATGAGCTATATTATGGGTATTATCTGTGGGGGCCCTGGAACCCCAAGGAAAACTACTACCAGATTAAAAACTTTATGTTTTAGTTTTAGAAAGGAAAGTAGGGTTTGGATAGAACAAGTGAATAAAAACTCTGAATGTGAAGCAGTTTTATTTAAAATAGCATTTTTCATTTATAAATGAAATTGCATAAACTTACGTTAATATGTCAATCTGGGAATTAGAGAGCATGTACACTCTGCTGTATAGCTTGATGATTCTTAGCTTATGAATGGCACATTCATAACTATGTTTGTTGTCATGGGAACCATCTTCCTAGGCTACTGTGCAAGCTCCTCTTCCTCTGGTCCCCACCTTTGGAGCTCACAGTGGCTCAGGCCTCAAGAACATAGGGATGTAGTACTCAGCATTTGGATGGTCCAGATTTTCAGCTGCATGATTTTAAGTAGAATTTCTCAGATTCGCCTGGGAACCTGGACTATGGATACTGGGGGTGGGGGTGGGGGTGGGGGTAGGGGAAGGTTTCTAATTCCAAGTAACTGATTTACAAATGCATTTTGGAACACATTCTGTTTTTATTCTGAATGTTTGTGAAACTCTCCTCTGTGTGTTTATAAAAGCCATGTAATATGTTGTTCCTATTGCGTACAGCTATTTTGGGAACTGTAGATGCTGTGCTTGTTTGGGCCTGTGGAAGAGTGTTTTTTTAAAAGCAAGGCTCACTCTCCTTACTCCTGGCTAACACCAAAGTAATTATATATCTCACTCCTATCATTTGACTTAATCTCTCCATTTGGATCAAGTGAAACAATTTTCATATTTATGGATTTTCTAAAAGCAAATATGCCAACTACTTATAATTTAATGAGAAGATTTATTACTTTAATTAACAAAAAATGCCCAGAGAAAGTTCCAAAAGCTCTCAGCCATTCATATCTTCCCAGACACTCCGTCACCTGTCACTACCACCCTGTCCTACTGAGTCCAGTACTGATTTCCCCACTGTGCTCCCAGGAATGGGGTTCAATGCTCTGCTGTCACCCTGATGGTGAAGTGGCATAGGATTTATTCCATGGCACTGGTAACTTCAATGCATTCCTTGGTGTGCCTCAGTTCTTTTAGATTTTGCAAGTTTACGTCTTCATCACTCCTTCCTTGTATCCATTAGCTACTTAGAACCAGGTGTTATATCATTTTTTCACTGGCCAGCAGACAATGAGAAGGAGGTGGAGCCAGCCTCTGGTTAGGTTTCAGGCAGCATCAAGAAGCTCATATTCAGCATCACTCATTGTTACCTTATATGGTTTCTCAAGTGGGAAAAAGAATTAAGGAACACAGATTACATATATTAGCCAGTAGAACAGGGGCCTCACACAGAATATAAGTCCTTGTTTCTTATATTCTATAAGAAACATTTGCAAAATTTCTGAAGCAGGGAACTGGTACCAATTCCCTGGTTACATGAGCTCAACTCTAGGGCAAATGAAGGAAAGGTGTGCCATTCTAGGTATTAAGAAAAGAAACTCCAGCTTGCACTTGAAGCATGCTTCCTGGACAACTACACATGGTATACAGATGACTGTTGTCATGAGAACCATCTTCCTGGGCTACTCTAAAGCTGCTTTTCCTATGGTTCCCTACCTTCAGAGTTCTCAGTAACTGAAGATTCAAACATACCTGGCACTTAAACTCAAGTCTTTTCCATTCTACATGCTCTTTTGCTGTGTAATCTTGCAACTTGTCCATCAGAATGAAGGGTCCGTTTCTCTTTACCTTGAGTCTTGGCTAGCTTGTGGCAATTCTTGTCCCATTAGTGGGTTTTTAGCTACATCATGAACTGATTAGAATTTCTTTGATTCACAGAACCTAACCATAGATAATGTGAAGATATATGTATGCCAAGCTCCAAATAGTTTTATCCACAGATTTGGCCATAGGAATTGGGCCTGGTTTGGTGGACCCAGAGCAAGTGATGATTCATGTAGGTGCTAATACTTCTGACTCAAAGACATTGAAAACAGCCCGGCTGGGCATGGCTCAGCAGTTGAGCATTGACCTAGGATCCAGGCAATTGGGGTTCGATTCCCAGTCAGGACACATGCCCGGGTTGCAGGAGGCAGCCAATCAATGACTCTCTCATCATTGATGTTTCTCTCTCTCTCTCTCTCTCTCTCTCTCTCTCTCTCTCTCTCTCCTTTCCTCTCTCTGAAATCAATAAAGATATATTTAAAAAAAAAAGACATTGAAAACAGAGAGTTTCTTATTGTGCTTAGAACTTGGGTTATGAAGCAGAACTAGGAGAAACAAAAGGATTAGAAGGATCAAGGTAGAAGTTGGAGTGGGAGGAGAGAGTATAAAAAATGCAAGCAGGACGATTTACAAAGATACAGAGGAAACAAGATTTGATGATGCCTTGGACTGCTAAAGTCAAAAGAGAAGTTAGAATAACCTCTAATAAACAAGACAAGACAGAAGAATAAGAGGAACTGTATTGAAAAGGACAAGCCATAAATATGTGTCCCCAGGACATGAGTAATTGAACCAAAAGTCCTCTGACTGGATCCATCTGTTCTTAAAATAAATTCACTGTATAGAAGGGACTTGTGAGGGCTTAACAATGTTCACATATCTTCAAAAATGGACTGTTTTCACTTTGTAGCTGTTTTATTATACATGAAAAAATGCAGTGCCTATCTATGTTTATTGTCATTTCTACACTCTTCATAGAGTTCTGTAGCATAAACTTGAAAGCAGGGTAATAAACTCTTAACTTAGCTACAAGCCAAATGATCATCTTCACATTTACTCCATACTTTGAACTGAGTATTAATAAAGTGATAAAACCAAGCAGAGGCCCTGAAACTCAGAAATTTAAAATTTGAGCCAGAATATTAAAGCATTCTAGGACTGTTGAATATAAAGAGTAAGCTAACACACGCGCGCACACACACACACACACACACACCCCAATGTAGTCCTGAAAAATAGGCTTAAAAGAGGGCCTGTTTTTTCTACCAAGAGAATATTAGAAATAAATTATATGAAATAACCTAAATGCTGATCCTACTAGTTTAAAAATCTTGTGGCAAGAGCCACAAGAAAAGATGAGTATTGAACATGAGGATATAGTGACAGCATAAAACCCTAAATAGAAAGGTGGTAGAATGGGAAAAGTGACGAACAAAAGATGACAATAGTTTATTTATTCATTTTCTCACTTATTCATTCAGAGATTATTGAGTGTTGTAGTTAATTGTCTTATTTTGTTTTCAAAATAGCTGCAGCAGTAATTCTCATTTTATATGCTTTTTTGCAATATAATCTTGCTACTCATCCATCAAAAGGTGGAGTCTGTTTTTCTTCCCCTTGATTCTTGAGTCGCCTGTGTCAGTTTTATCCAACATATTAATAGAAGTGGTACTGTGTAACTTCTGAGGCTGGGCTTTGAAAGATCTTCAGTGTCTGCCTTTATTTCTTGGAACCCAGCCACCATGCTGTAAGGAAGCCCAAGTAGCTCCTGGGAGAGACCCACTTGAAGAAAAACCAAGTTCCCAACTCTCCTGGCTGACAGCCCCAGCTGAGGTCCTTGTCAGTCAACTGAGTCATGAGTGAAGCCATTGTGTATCTTCCACTTGTTCTGGTCTCCCAGATGACACTACATGAAACAGAAGAACTATCCAGTAAAACCACAGAATCAAGAGAAATTATAAGTCTTTGTTGCTTTAAGCAGCCAAGTTTGGGAAAGGTTTGTTAAGCAGCAATATATAACTGCAAATGCTTACTATGTACCTGTCATTTGGATAGTTGAAAAAAAAAAATACCCTTATTCTCTTTCAAGAAACTAACAGAATTAATATTCTAGTGGAAAAAACATATATATTAACTATGTGCATTATATATGGTGACAAATTCAATAGCAGAATATCATGTAGAGAGAGAACACAATGAAGTAGGTGATGGGTAATTAAAGAAGTCTTCTCTGCAAGGAGATAATATTTAACCAAGGTATTTAAATAAGGCATTTTAGGTTGAGGGAATTGCGTGCACAAGTATATGGAGGCATGAAGCAGTTTAGGACACATTTGATGGACAATATGAGAATATCTGAATCAAACTAGATTAAGCTAAAAATGGAAGGTCTTGGTTTATATACAGGAGTGGCCTATGGAAGACTTGGCTTCTGGTTTGGCTGCACACAGGGTCTCAGATGAAGTAATCATTATCCAATTCCTTTTCCTCTATCATTTACTTTGCTTCCTCTGTGTTGGCTCTATTCCTAAGGCTATCCTCTATGGTCCCCAGATCGCAGCCAGTAGATCTAGAGGTTAAGTAATTCCTTGGTTTGTGTTTAATAGAAAAGCTTTAGAGTTTCTTTCCCAGGTTTCCTGAAAAGTAAATCTCATCATGAATCATTGGCTCTTGTTGGTTAGTGTCTATTCTTGGGACAATCACCATGGCCCAATTGCAGGCACTTAGTCTGGGTAAGGGAGAGAATGGGCCCCCAGAGAAAACTCAGAATATGGTTTCCTGAAAGTAGAATGGATATTAAATGCCCACTACAGGGTATCTGATAGTTAAAGCTACTTGAAATTTCTGGGGAGTGAAATGACTTAAAGATGAAAAATGACCGGAAATGAGGCTGGAGGTATAGGCAGAAAAAGATAATCCAGGGCCTTGTATCTTATGCTAAAACATTTAATCTTTAACCTGTAGGTGATATGAGCCATTGAAAGGTTTAAGAAAGAGCAGAGACATAACTTGCTTTTAAAAAAGACCGTCTTTGCATTAGAGAAGAAGGTTTGGAAGGAGGAAAGCTGCAGCCAGGGAGGCTGAATAAGAGACAGTTCAAATGATAGATTCAATAGATTGCTGGGAAGTAGAGTCAACTGGATACAGGAATTGATTGGATGAGTGGAGGTGAAGAAAATATCCAAAAGTGTGAGCTGCACTGCAGTTCTGTAGGCCATGGGAGCTTCTGTTATGTTAGAGAAGACCCTGGGAGAGAAGGCAGGAAGATGCCCAGGTTATTAGTAGTACAAGCTAGTCTCTGCTTTTTCAGCTGGTCCTCAGACTGTAATTGATTTTTATCTTCTCCCTCTTCCACCACTAATGCTAGAATTTTAAAACCCTCCGCCAACACTTACGCTGCTCTAGGTTGCATGCCTGGGTAAGTTGAGGAGTTTGTCTTTGGTTACTTTTTCCCTTGTGAGGCTGTGATTGCGCCAATTGCCAGCTAACTGTTATCACCGTTCGTATTTTGTAGCAATTCTAACTCCTCAAGAGAATCAGGTTTAAATGTTGCCATCAGTAGAGAATCCTCTTTCTTGGCCAGTTGGTCCATTGGCATGAGGAACTACAGCTTCAGGTTCCATAGAATACTAACAATATTTCCTGGTGGAAGAATTCCCTTATATTGCGGCCACCTCAAATTCAACAAAGCCTGAGAATGCAGGGAAAGAGAGCAGAAATTTTGTAAGTGCTTTATTGACAGTGATGGCAAGGGGTCAATCCTACTATTACCTTTTGGTGATAGTAACCTACTGCACAGGAGTCTCTATACACCCCTACCTCAGACCGCTTTACTGTTCATAAAATGTGGGCAGCTAAATATACTGACCAAAGCTCTGCCAAACAGTATTTTCAATCTTTATTGTCCCTTAGGGACAACCATGAGTGGAGCTGCAATACAGAGTCAGGCCTTTTTGTCTCACATCAACACGTTGATCTGACTGTGAATAGGCCCAAGATTTCCTCTGTGAGGGTGAGGACTGAGGACATAGTTGTGTGTTGAGGGAGGGTCATTGGTACACAAGTACAATATGAGTAATTGATAGAGAGATCAGGGTCACATATTCATAGAGTTTACTTGTGTCCTCTAGACATGTTGAGGTGTGACTCCCAATATTCTATTTTTGTTACATGGTTGATTGGAGCCATGAAATTGACATAAAGCTCACAAAATTTGCTGGCTTTCACAACACCCAGCTTACGTTGGGAAGATCTGAGTGCATGAGCACATGTGCCATGGTGAGTGACTCAGTTTTTACTACAGAAGGTTTGGCCTTGCTTTAAAACCAGAGGACTCTGCTGAGCCTCTCCTCTGGAGGCTTGCCAGAGACCCCACAAGGCACCTCTTTCTATCGTGATATGTAACATTATCATCTTGTGACCTGGGTGATGGTGAGGTTTACATCGTAGCCTGGATCTATTTGTCTGAGCCTGCTCAAAATTTTCAGCCTTCTGAGGTACTCTAATATGAGTCAGAGTAGTAGTCTCATGTGTGGGATATGCTGCCTTCAAAATTTAAGGAGGCCTACTATAATGATTTTAATTCTCCCAGAAAACATATAAGGAAAAAAGGACTCATATGCATTTGTTCATTTGGCATATGCTCCCAGAAAACAATGCAAAGAGAATGGGAAAATGAGATAAGAAAAGGAAGGAAGCCAATAAAGGATTTATTTTTTATTAAAAACTGCTTTATCAAGATATAATTTTCTTAAACACAAAATTCACCATTTAAGTGTATAATTCAATTGTTTTTTAGTATATTTACAGAGTTGTGCTAAAATACCTATAATTTTAGAACATTTTCATTATACCCCCCAAAAAACTTGATTCCCATTAGCAGTCAGTTCCCCATTCCTCACACCCTCTTTCAACTGCCCAACCCATTCCTAGGCAACCACTCACCTATTTTCTCTGTCTATGGATTTGACTACGATGATCATTTTATATAAACGGAATCCTGCACTATCTGGTCTGTTGTTACCGGCTTCATTCATTTAGCACGCTGTTTTTAAGGGTCATCCAAATTGTAGCATGTATCAGAATTTCTTTTCTTTTTATTGGCGAGCAGTATTCTACTGTATGGATATACCACATATTGTTTACGCCTTCATTAGTTCATGGACATCTGAGTTGTTTTCCACTTTTGGTTAATATATATAATGCTACTGTGAACACTTGTGCACAGATTTTTGTGGATATATGTTCTCATTTCTTAGGGGTCCACACCTGGGGATAGAATTGCTGGGTTATATAATAACTCTCTGTTTAACACTAAACAATGACCTGCCGATCATTTTCTAAAGTGCTTGTATCATTTTCCGTGCCCACAAACAATGTATGAGGGTTACAACATACCTGCATTTTCCCAGCGTTTGTTATTGTCTGACTTCTTGAATTTAGTTATTCTAGTGAATGCGAAGTGGTGTCTTATTGGGGTTTTGTTTTTCATTTTCCTAATGACTAATGATAATGTGCATCTTTTTAATGTCTTCATTGCCCATTCCTGTATATTCTATTGAGAAATGTCTATTTAAGTATTTCGCTTATTTTAAAATTAGGTCATTTGCCTTTTAATGACTGAATAGTAAGTATTTTAAAATACATTTTAAATAAGATTAGTCTCATCAGATAAGTGATATGAAAATATTTTTTTTCATTCTGTCAGTTGTTGCAGTAGTCAGGGTTTTCCTGAGAAATAAGCCTCTGCCTCTATAGATAGGTAGAGAAACAGATGATATATAGATGATAATAGATGGATAGATGATAGATAGATGATAAATAGATGATAGATAGATAGATGATAGATGATAGATAGATAGATGATAGATAGATGATAGATAGATGATAGATAGATGATAGATAGATAGATAGATAGATAGATAGATAGATGATAGATAGATAGATAGATAGATAGATGATAGATGATAGATGATAGATAGATAGATAGATGATAGATGATAGATAGATAGATAGATAGATAGATAGATAGATAGATAGATAGATAGATAGATAGATGATAGAGAGTTGATAGATAGTTTCTATGTAGATAGATGTCTGCTAAGTAGGGAGTGGAGAAGGCATG
Organism: Miniopterus schreibersii; assembly: GCF_964146895.1. Taxonomy (NCBI): domain Eukaryota; kingdom Metazoa; phylum Chordata; class Mammalia; order Chiroptera; family Miniopteridae; genus Miniopterus; species Miniopterus schreibersii. Next base: position 64,555,142 of record NC_138101.1, on the reverse strand, counting down.
GCATAAATAGAAGTATGCAACATCCAAACAGAACTGAACTTAAGATTCCTGAAACAAATCTGTTGGTTAAACAATTGCCTACTCCCTTTCTCAGTGACACAGGGGTTTGCCAGGGAAAATTAGGAGATAAGTTTTGTGGCAGGGCTGGGAATGGTCTTGTAGAGCTCTCAAAGCCAGGCTGCCAGTGCAGGTTCAAGACTTGGTAACAGCTGCAACCAGACCCAGCAAGATGATTGCTACCGTGAAGCTCTGAATGGTGATCACGGTGCACATTATGAGCTGGGAACACTGGTCCTGACTCAGCTTGAAGCAGGAGAGGCTGTAGGTGAGAGTGTCTGTGGTGCCCAGGCAGGTTAAAGCAGCTGGCAAATAGGGCAGGTTGCTAGGCTGAAAATTCTGTCAGGAGTTGCAGTTACAGTCTTAAGTCGGAAAGCAGTCTGGACACAGAATTCCTTCCTTTCCCAGGAAACTCAGTCTTTTCTCTTAAGGCCTTCAATTGATTGGGTAGATAAGGTTCACTCATGTTATGGAGGGCAATCTGCTTTACTCAAAGTCTACAGACTTAAGTATTAATTACATTTAAAAATATTCTCACAGAAACATCTAGATCAGTGTTTGACCAAACAACACATAAAATTAAACATCACAATTGTCTTTTTATTTTCTTGATGGTGACATTTGAAGAACAAAAGTTTTTTTAAAAAAGCCCAATTTATCATTTTTTAATTTTATCACTTGTATGTTTGGTGTCAAATCATGGCTAATGAATCATTTCCTAAACCAAGGTCATGAAGATCTACTCATCTATTCATTTAAGAGTTTTAGAGCTTAGCTTTTTTCTTCTATTGTCCATTTTGAGTTAATATTTATGTATGGTGTAATACAAGAGTCCAAATTTGGTTTTTTATGCATGTGGATATTCAGTTTTCCCACCACTACTTGTTGAAAATACTGCTCTTTCCCCATGGAATTTTCTTGATGAAAATCAATTGAGTATATATGTGAGGGTTTATTGCCGGAATCTCCATTTTATCCTAGGACCACACAATCCTGATTATTGTAGTTTTATTGTATGTTTTGAATTAGGAAGTGTCAATCTTTTAAGTTTTTGCTACTTTTTTCCAGATTATTTTCCCTATTCTAGATCTCTTGCATTTCCATATGAATTTTAGTATTGTCTTGCCAACTTTTGCAAAAAAGCTGGTTAAGATTTTAATAAGTATTGCTTTAAATATGTAGATAAATTTGGGAGATGTTGCCATTTTAACAATAGTAAGACTTCTGAACTATAAATATGAAATATCTTGCCATTTTAAAATCTGTTTTAATTTCTTTCAACAATATTTTTTAGTTTTCAGTATACATGTTTTGCACTTCTGTTAAACTTATTCCTAAGTATTTTATTCATTTTGATGCTACTATCAATGAAATTTTAAAAAATTATTTTCAGATTGTTTCTTGATAGTGTATAAAAATACAATAGATTTCTGTATGTTGATCTTGTATCATACAACCTTCAACTTTGTTATTTCAAATAGTTTGTTTTTAGAGGGGGGTGGAGTCCTTAGAATTTTCTATATACAAAATCATGTCATTTGCAATTACAGATATTTTATCTCTTTCTGTCCAATCTGGATATGTTTTATTTCTTTCTCTTTCCTATTTGCCCTGCCTAGAAACCTCTAGTACAATATTGAGTAAAAGCCGCAAAAGTGGGCATCTTTACTTTGTCCCCTCTCTTAAGGAAAAAAAAATAGTAGGTCTTTGTACTATTAAATATGATGTGTGTTGTAGTTTTTTGTTTTTCTGTATGCTCTTTACCTAGTTGAGAAAGTTAACTTCTATTTCTTTTGTCTTTTATTTTATTAATGTTGTTTACTACATTAATTTATTTTTGGATGTTAAAACAGTCTTACATTCCTGGGATAAATGCCACTTGTTCATGGTATATAATCTCTTAATGTTGCCATGTGTGGTTTGCTAGTATTTTGTTGATGGGAAGTGTTTTTTTCTTTTAATATTTTTGGAAAAATTAATAAATGATTGATATAAATTATTTAAATGTTTGGTAGAATTCACCAGTGAAGCCATCTGGGTCTGGGGTTTTCTTTGTGGAAAGTTTTAAAGTTACTAATTTAATCTCTACCTGTTATGAGTTTGTTCAATCAATTTCTTGTTGAGGCACTTTTAGTAATTTGTGTACTTCTAGGAATTTGTAGATTTCAAATTTCTAATTTGTTAGTTTACATTTGTTTATAATACTGCTTTCAAAACCTTTTTATTTTTCTAAGGTTAGGAGTTATGTCCTCTCCTATTCTCAATTTTAGTAATTCATTTTTTTTTTTTTTTTAGCTAAGGATTCATCAATTTTATTGATGTTTTAAAGAACTAACTTTTGATTTTCTCTGTTGTTTTTCTATTCTCTATTTCATTTATTTCCATTCGATTTTTATTATTTCCTTTTTTCACTTGCTTTGGATTTACTTTGCTCTTTTGTGTGTTTTTTTCTAGTTTCTTATGGTGGGAGTTTAGGTTATTGATTTGAGATCTTTCTCCTTTTTAAGTATAGGCATTTACAGCTCTATATTTCTTTCTAAAAACTATTTTAGTTGCATTCCCTAAAGATGCAATTTTCAAGCAAGTTATCAATAAGGGCAAGTGGACCCTAATCCACTGGGGGAGGCTTTGTAAAACAAAATATTTAGAATTTATCCCACTTAAGGACTGAGGGAGTGTTCACCAAATCTCATCAGTTACTAGCTGCAGGTTGCACTGGGAAGGCATTCATTACTTGGCACTTCTGGCTTTCTCCACACTCTGGTGGCTATAAAGAGGGCCCTGGAGCAGACACTGCAGTGCTGGCGGTTAGAAGTCAGGTCTATATGCACAAAATGGGAAATGATAAGGTACCCGCGTAAGGCACTGAGAGCATCTGTTTCATGCATCAATTGTGACTCTTTGTTAGTGGCAGGGTTGCAAGGTACAGTGACTCATCCTTTATCTTAGAGTGCACGAGGACATGTCCCGACATGTCCCAACATCATTGGCTCCCTAAAAATCTTCCAAATACGTGGCAGGCCCTGAACCTTTGTAGCTTTTATCTCTTACTCTCTGGCATGAATGAGTTTAACTGTGGCAGTCTGACCACTTCCCACTTCCTGTTCATCATAACGTCACGGATGTATGAGACCAGCATAATGTTCTGCAGAATGTCAAGGTGATCCACTCCCTTCACACCACATTTTGATAGGAAACAGAAGAAATATTATAGCCCTAGGACAAGGCAGTGAGTATATACTCCTGTCCTTTCCACATATATGTGAATTGCTTTGATCCTCATTATTATAATTATTATTTTAATCTTTACCCAAAGATATTTTTTCCATTGCTTTTCAGAGAGAGAGGAAGAGAGAGACAGAGAGACAGACAGAGAGAAAAACAACCATGTGAGAGCGACACATCAATTGGTTGACTTCCCCATGCGCCCTGACGGGCTGGGGACTGAGCCTGCAACCAAGGTACATGACCTTGGCTGGAATTGAACCTGGGACCCTTCAGTCCGCAGGTCGACGCTCTAACCACTGAGCCAAACCAGCTAAGGCTGATCCTCATTATTGATGGGACTGCAAAGAGCACCTTCACCAGATTAATAGCTACATACCAAGGGACACCATTTCGTCAACAAGGAGTGTCGATCAGTACCAGTAAAGATACCACATATCATAAAGACACAAAATTGTGGTTCTCATTTATTAAATTCATGGTAGTCAACCATCATCTATAATGACGTTAACTGGACAGCGATATGAGGGCCATAATACTTGTGTCCTTTATGTCTTGATTGTAGTATTAACCTTGCATTTTCATGAGTTGTGGTATTGCTTCTGATTTACTATCTTGGCTGAGCAAGGTAGTTTCAAAGCCTTATCCTTGGCCTTTCATATAATAATGGCTTTTCTTGCACAATTCAGGGAACCACGTGAGCTTTTCTTAGCTGCTGCATATATGCATCCCAATTATTCACTCAAGGACAGAGGAAATAACAACAGGATGAGATAATGTTTGGTCAGAATTCATCTGACCTTCAAAAGCCTCACTCTAACAAGGGCAGCAGGGCATGAGGGCATTTCATGTCTCCTTGTGTTTGTGTCAGCACAGAAGTATGTCTAATAGTTCTTGAAAAATTAGAATGCTCCTCTTTCCCCAGTGCACAATTTTCTCTGGTAAATGGCCACAGGTCCCTTTGGTAGTTCAGGGGGGAATGTTTATTGTATATGCTTGTTGTGGCAGTATATATATATATATATACAATATACTTTCAGTAAGGAGATCCTCAAGGATCTTTCTTTGAGGAAGGCCATTCTCTTCTTCAATGATTGGCTCTTTGTTTGAAAATAAGATCCTATCTTTAAGCTGGTTGAATAATTATGATTTTCTGTTGCTGAGGTTGACATCAGCCTTCTGCTTGCCAGCCCTTGATTTTTGTCTATATTCAACGGCCCATCTATCTTACCCTTAGAAACACCATGGTCAAGGCACTCTGATTGCCATTTTGGATTCGATGCCCATTATGGGCAGTCACTTTCACCTTGCCTCTGACTATTAAATGCTACCACCTAATATCTGATTTTTTTTTTTTTTTAATTCTATCATTCCCATTCACATAAAGGAAATGAGTTCCACTGTGGTGTCATTTTCTACTATATCCCTTGGCCTATAGAGAAGAGCTACCACTGAAATTCTCAAAGACATAATGGAATTTCCTAAAAGGTTTATTCCTTATTGTTTTATTAAAAGGGGGTATCCTTTGGACCCTCCTGCAAAACATGGTTAGGGTGAGTGTTCTCTCTCACTACCCTGAGCCTTCCAAATCCTTCCCTAATACTCTGCCAAGGCAGCTCTGGTAGCTCCACCTTTTTAACTGTAGGCCATAATTGTGACTAAGTTTCAAGGAGGCACCCCAGCTCTGGGTAAGGACTGGTTCCAGGTGTTTTTGCCAACACATTAAATCCTGAGTCATGGAAGAGTGCTTTGATGTCAACGAATCTCCCCTATTCAGGTTTATATACTGCCTCCTCATCTTAATTCCCTAAATCCACTCACAGATATTCTTCCAATTCTTGATGGTACATATAAGCCAGTAGTACGTTTTCTGTAAAAAAAACAACAACCCACTATTTCCTTCTGGACCAAGGACTGTATTTCTCAACTCAGTGAATGCAGACTCATGACCTTAGTTATTGGTTTGTATACTATAAGGGGAAGCAATGGTGGGTCTTAAGGAGGAAACATCATCTGGCTAGGCATCTGACTCAGGTGAGATCTTCACAAGATCTTCAGGTAAGGACTTCATAATTATCATTGCTTCATATACAGTTCAATGATTTTCCTTTCCCTTATACTTCATCACATCTACTGTGGGTGAGGGTCATCATAATTGAATGCTATAGCATAGTAGGTTTTATCACATCCTGCTTACCACCAGTAATTGAATTGTTGGTATCATCTAAATAATCAAGCTATAGAATCTCATTTTCAGGGTCTGCTTTCCAGGACTGTTCCTATTAGCAAATGCTTTTGGATTTTCTTAAAAACAGTACCTGAGACAAGAAATTGGGTTCAGGTAGTCTATTTAGTTTCTTTGGAATGTGATCCCACAAAGCATGAATGGCCAAGTAAGGAGAGTGAGATAGCAAAGGAAAAAGATCCAGTGTAATGGTACTTTATTGAGGTCAGTGGTTTGGGCAACAGAAAACTTTATTTAAAAAATATGTCTTTATTGGCTTCAGAGAGAGGAAGAGAGAAGGAAAGAGAGAGATAGAGACATCAATGATGAGAGAATCATCCATCAGTTGCCTCCTGCATGCCTCCTACTGGGGATTGAACCCACAACCTAGGTGTGTGCCCTAACTGGGAATCGAACCTTGACTTCCTGGTTCATGGGTCAATGCTCGACCACTGAGCAACAACCAGCTGGGGCAGAAGACTTTTGAAAAGAGCAAAGAAAGCCAAGAATTAGCCATCTGAAAGACAGGAATCTGGAACACTTATCTACTGACTCCTCCACTGTGGGCTGCTTTTGTTTAAGTGAGCAAGCCAGCTCCAATGGTGTTATAGAAGGCCCTAGGGCAGAACACAGAAAGACATGAAGCAGCAGGCACATGAGGTGGGAATTTGGCAGCAGGAGCTGAATTGGAATTGTCCATAATGACCATGGCTGGCTACAATCAAGATGGGCAGGTGAAGGTGTAGACTTAGGAAGGAAGTCAAGGCTAGAGATACAGATGTGAAAATTAGGTAGAGGTGATATTGAAAACATAAGAACAAATGAGATCATCGAAGAAGAGGTGGAGAACACAAAGAACACTTATTTTTAAAAAGGAGAGGGAAAGAGATTTCAGGAAAGAAGACTAAGAATGGATCTGAGATGTAGGAGAAGTGGGAGGGAATGGTATCATGGAAAACAGAAGAAGAGAAATTTCTCCAGGAGAAGGTGGCCATCATCTTTAAATAGCATAGAGAAATCCAATCAAATCAGTACTTAGACACATTCTCTGATTTATCAGTATGTAGGTCATTTTGACCCTTGTCTTTGTAAGTTTCAATAAGGTAATAGGGACACAAGCCAGATTACAGTGGGTTAATAAATCAGATGAGAAGGAGCAGAGACAGTGAATGCGGCAACATTTTCTAGGTGATTCACTGAGAGGCAAAGTAGAGGTACAATATTCAGGATTAACAGGAAAGGGAGAGATTCTTGGGTGGGTGTTTAGGTTTCAAAGCTATAAATGAGTCACCTCAAAGATTTCTTTTTAACTTCTTCTGTTGACTCTTTATTGAGGAGTTCATTAGCCAGTTAATAGGAGTCCCAGCTGCTTTAGGAAATGCCACCCTTTTGTTTATCCCACCACATCCTTTTACAAAAGGAGAGACTTGGGTTCCACCCTGGTTGTGTTCTACTCTTAGCACCAGAATTTGAGTGAGGGCAGGGGTTGTCTAGAGCCTGGAAACAGGAGGAAAAAGTGATTAAAATAAACAACAAAGCTTGTTTACATATTCACAGGAAACTTCCCACGACATTAAAATGGAAACAAAGAGATCAAATTCAAGAAAGGGAGGCAAGTGTTGAATTTCTCTTAATCCATGGAGGCCAGCTTTCTTTACAGTAAAAAGCCTTGAAAAAGAAAATTAGCCAAATGCACTACTGTTTTCCCTGGCTGCCAGCTTTTCAGCATCCGGTCACATTGTTGCACTGATTTACCCCCTTATTATAGGCAGGCAGGAGCTTGAAATTCCTTGCTGAGGCCGAAGGCGTCTGTGCAGATGCATATCATATCATATCGGAGTCAACTGCAGTGTGACTCACACGGTGAGGCTGGGAATCTTGGGAGTTGAACTGAGGACAAAAGGGGAGGGCTTTCCCTTCCCTAGGCTGGTCTCCAAGAACTCCCTTTACACACACTCCATTTTTAATGTAAGCTTACTGCTTGGTTAAAGTGCCTCATGGAGAAAGATTAGGAGGCCTATAGGGAAAGTTAGTGCTTGTTAGTGTTTGCCTTCTTTCTTCCTTAACTAACTTTCCTGAGTTTGTGCTATACTGTGCTCTCATTGTTGCTTTCTCTGAAGTTCCCCAACTATATATATAAGTTTTTAAAAACATTTTATAGCTAAGATTGTGGAAGATGGTACTACTACTTAGAATGTGTAGAGCAATATTACTGGGGAGTCCAAAGAACCATGTGGCTCTAAATCCTTGGAACACTTGGTAGGAGACATTAGGAGATAATTTTAAGATTAAGACTGATACAGCTGGGAAGGCAGCTTGCCCTCTTCCACTCCTCACCTTTCTCTTTCTCCCCTCTTCCTTTCTTTTTCCCCTCTTCCTTCTAAATGCTATGGTGTCTGCCCTGATAGCCTGCTTTTATCCCTGGGTTATTATGAGATTAAATAACATGGAAGAAAATATGTTAAATTTTATAAAGCCCTTTGGTGGTATTTTGTGATTATAATGATCACTCCTGTGTTATTTTGGAATAAAGACTGAAGATGATATGACTGATGGAGACCTGGCAATTGACTCTCATAAATACAGGGTGTCCTCCCAAAATGTATATACACTTTAACAGTTGATCACTCAATTTTGAAAATGAAATGTGTTTTAATGAACACTGCCATTATTATTATTCAAAGTGTGTGTATACATTTTTTTTGGGACACCTCTAAACTGAATTAGGAGTAATGGTGGATTTGTCATATTATTTTTTAAATAACTGTTTGATGGCAGTAGTCATGCTTTTGTTTCAATTCTACCTGTGTCACACTCACACCTTGTGTGTGTATCTGTATCTCTATCTATCACAGACTTTTAGGATTATTAGTCATAAATTACATCAGGTTCCTCAAACTGTTTACTAATTTGTTAATGCCACAACTATTTGTAGAGCCTGGCTGTAACCTTCCTTCTTGGTCTCATCTTCCTTCCTTAGAAATTCTCAGTGTACTCACCAAAAGATCAGCCTCTGACAGAATGGACTCCTCTATATCCCTGAAGTCCAGAACTATTTGAGCTTCCCTGAAGCTTTCCTCAGTCTCTGAGATTATAGTAGCTACTTTTCATATATGTCTGAATGCTCAGTGAGTAAAACATTAGTGCTTCCTATATACCCAATTGTCTTGAACTAAAATTAAGCCATAAATGGAGTATTATTCGAAGGTTGATACTCTTCATACAATATCACTTCCAGTAATGAAACTAAAATCCCTTGAACAAAATTCTGCTGCATAGCCAAGAATGCCACGGTTAGGCTCCAGCTTAATAAAATTGTTTAGCATTTGTAACTTTAAGCAAAGGAGTTGCTTCTTATTTGGTGTTGGAGAGGAAAAGAGAAAAAAGTAACTCTCTTCCCTAATTTGGTCAGGACCATGACACTTCCCATGGTACTCTACCCCCCGCCCCCCAATCAGTTTAAGGTTTTTTGTTTAATCACTTCATGTTCAGTGTTGTATAGGATACAATATACTTTTAGGATATTACATACTATCAGAGATTACATACAAAGCTGACCTGATTAATACCTAATACGGCTTCTGGAAGATGTTGGAACTGCTCACGTGGACACCTGGGCCATCCATGGTAGGCTCTCATCTCAGGACCATGAGTAAGGTTGGCACACACTTGTCAGGGGTTTGTCTGCCCATTGTTCTTAGATCATAGTCTACTGTGAGCTGAGATGCTTGCTTCTTGCTTCAGGGACATTACTGAGTTGGTGAAATTTTTAAATGGGAAGGAAAAACAAAAATGAAGTAGAGTTTTTTTCTGTTAAACCTTCTTTTACTCTAGGGAGTTCTGTCTTCCCTAGGTTGACAGGGTGGGGTTTTCTTCTATAAGATCCCCCCCCTTTTTTTCTCTCTCACCCCACAAGAACATAAAAACACATCAAAAGTATCACATTTTAGGTACACAATCTTAGCTGAAGAGTCTGCAAGATATACTTCTTCAGGGACCAAGCAATACAAGAGCCCGTTGGCTTTCCAATGGGGCCAGTGCTTACAGACTAGAACAGAAGACCTGTGCCACCTCTGGGGCTGTGCAGATCTGTGGTTGTCTAATAACAAGATTACCCCTCCCAACCACATCCTTCCACCGTGTAACCGACTGTACCTGCAGGTGCTTTTTAGATGTCACATGAAGGAATTAATTTGTTGACCGTGGGCATCACTTGGAATTTCTCCCTTAGCATGTGTACTTTAGGTTCTGTGATTTCACTTGCTATTGACATTTCTCAGCAGATTCAGTGTTTTCTTTGGGATGAGGTTTCAAAGCTCCTTTGGGACAGAAGAGTTGCTTCTTGTTTGATGATAGAGAGGAAAAGGGAAGAGGCTTTCTCCCTCTCCCCAACTTAGGTAGGACCAAGGCACTTTCCAATGGACTCTATCACTACTCGCCCCCCACAAGTCAGCTCGTTTTATTGTTTAATCACTTTATATTCAGAGTTATATAGATTGTAATATCACCTTGAAAAACATGCTTAAAAGCATTCAAAGTTACAAATGCTAGATAATTTTATTAAACCAGAACCTAACCATGGCCCTTGGCTATACAGAAGAATTTTGTTCAAGCGGTTTTAGTTTCATTGCTGGAGTGATGTTGCATGAAGATGACCAACCTTCAACTAATACTTTAGTCATGATTTAATTTTAGTTGAAGCCCAATGAGTGTTCCAAATGAAGCATAGAGCTGAAGTCTTTATTTCTAAGAGAGTGGCTGCAGATGCTAATTTAAACGTACAGAGTAAAAACAATGGCCCATGGCTAGCTAAGTGGAGCATCTTGGAGGCCATTGCAATTTAGGGAGGATACTTTCTAATTACGCGGTACACCTCTGTTTCCTGCTCTCGAGACCCAGCTGTGGTTATGACAGATAACTTATCATTTCTTCTTGTTTTCATTTTCCTTCTTCAAGTTTTAGGATTTTTAATTCTGCTAGCAAATTTTTAAAATGATCTAAATTACTGGACAGCTCTTCCCCTAAGGGAAACATAAACTTAAATTAAAATCAGCTTTTGCTTCTGAGCCTTAGAACTGTAGAAGGTTTATCTTTTTGTGGAGATATGACAGCAGATGCTTGTCATAATTTTCCTTTTGTGCACTGGCCCAGATTACTCTCAGGGTTACACTGAGAATTGTGAGGGGAGGAAGGGGGAGTGGCAAACAGAGGCACTGTGTTGTCATTTTAAATCATCCGTGGAACCCCGTTAATATAATGGAAACTAAACTCTTACAGAGCTCACCCATCCTAGGTGCCATTCGAATTTCTTTTTTTTTCTGTTTGTCTTTTGGCTCTCTCTCCCTTACCCCATCATTTCCCCTGCTTCATTGGTACTGGCATATTTCTTTGAACTTGCCCAAGGTAATATTTTATAGTTGATTGTCTGGGCTTCAGAATTATCAACTTACTGATGGCTAGGAGTGTTGTCTGATTAGAAATAGTCAGTGATTTTCAAGAAGCTAAAGTAAAGTGGTTGAGCAGTTTTCATGAAGAGGCAAGAATGATGGTGAGCGAGCATGGCGAGTGAAAGACTATGCTGCCGACGCTTCCCAGAAGCTCCAGAGGCGGAGGATAGGTGGTGTAAGTGGTTACTTACCAGGCCTTCTGTCGTCACAGTAGTTTATACTGTAGTCAAGTCTTTCCCTATTTTTTGCAATCTCATATTTTTCTTTCCCATTCCTCTGCTCAAACATAGGTTTTCTGCTGATGACACAACATAGAATAATATATTAGGAGACCAATAGTGAGTATTCTGTCTTATAAAACTCTGGCTTAAGACCAGTGATGTTTAATGACTGGTTCTCTGGGTAAAAAGTCCTGTTTTGTAGTATTTGCTGATTTTCATGGTACAAATACTCCCACCTTGTATGACTTTTTGCTACCAATGTGAAGTCACTGAATGCAGAGCTGGGAAGAGTGATATATAATCAAGTTTCGCTAGCTGGTGCCAGCTGACTCTAGCACACAGCTGAAACTATGCTGAGTGCTTAGAACATGGCTTAGAACATTGTAAATTCTAAACTTACATGTATCTTTATCAAACATTATTCATTAATATTGTGATTATTATTGTCCTCTGTCTCTCTCCCTCTTCTTTTATGTTTGTAAATATGCATGCGTCAGTAATGTGCTGAAAAACTCTAAAGAAAGTCTTGATTTGCATATCATTTCCCAATTTCCATGTTAGTACATGTACAATGGGTGATTTGAAGCTGCCAGTGGATTTACACCTGGTTTGCAAAATTCCTAATTTAATAGTTTGTCCTTTTAAGACAGTAGTAAACTGCTCAGCACACAAGTGTTGTAAGAGTTGATGTCCAGGGATGTCTGTATTGTCTCCAGGATTTTGTTCACAAACATTGAAAGGACAGGTTGTAATTTTTAAGTTCTGTGCAAGTGAACTTTTTCTCTTTTGAATAATAACCTATTAATGTCTTTTCTATTTCTTCCTCCCAACTGTTCCTTCTTTCTCTATTTAAATAATTTTACCTCTCAATTTACCAAAAAAATTTTTGTTTTACTCTTCACCAGAGACATGCTTACTGATTTTAGAGAGAGGGAAATCTATCGAGAGAGAGAAACATCCATTGGTTGCCTTCCCATATATGTGCCCTGACTGGTGATTGAGCCCACAACATTTAGGTGTACAGGACAACACTCCAAGCAACTGAGCCCCACCGGCCAGGGCATTTTTTAAATAAAAATATTTATTTATTTTTTAATTAAAGTATAGCTGACATAAAATATTATATTAGTGTCAGATGTACAATATATTGATTTGACATTTATATACCTTGTGATGTCATCACCACTCTAAGTCTAGTAACCCTCTGTGAGCATACAAAGTTTTTTTCTCTATTATTGACCATATTCCCTGTGCCACACATTACATTCCCATGATTATTTATTTTATTATTGGAAGCTTGTACCTCTTATTCCCCTTCACCTCTTTCACTGCCCCCCCCCCCCAAGTGATTATTCTTTTGTTCTCTATATCTGTGTCTGTTTATGTCTGGTTTGTTTATTTGTTTGTTTCGTTGTTCGTAGATTCTACATATAAGTAGATTCTACATATAAGTGAAATATGGTACTTGCCACTCTCTGTCTGACTTATTTCACTTTGCATAATACCCTCCAGGTCCATACATGTCACAAATGACAATATTTCATTCTTTATCATGGCTGAGTAATATTCCATTATACATCACATCTTTATTTACTCGTCAACCAGTTGGCACCTAGATTGCTTCCAGATCTTGGCTATTGTAAATAATGCTGCAATAAACATAGGGATGCATGTATTTTTTTGAATTAGTTTTTTTTTCCCCCTTTGGAAAATACCAAGAAGTGGAATTGCTGGGTTGTGTGGTAGTTCTATTTTTAATTTTTTGAGGAATTTCCCATGATTGCTGCACCAATCTACATTCGCACCAACAGTGTATGAGGGTTCCCTTTTCTCCACAACCTCGCCAACACGTGTTGTTTGCTTACTTTTTGATAATAGCCACACTGACAGATGTGAGATGATATCTCAATGTGATTTTTATTTGCATTTTCTTGATTATTAGTGATGATGAATATCTTTCACATGTCTGTTGGCTACAAATAGATTTTAGAACAAAATTTTATATCACACAACTCATCTGATATTTCTTAGAAAGCTTTATAAATTTAGAGCCTTGGACTTAAACTTTTATATTTAGAAATTAGATTGCTGTTCTCGATCTTAATAGTAACTAGCCTCGTAATTGTGAGCAAATCCCAAGTCAAAGATAATAAGAAATATCTGAAAGGATAGCTGTGAGGTATCTTTGTTACAAATTGTGCATTTTTAAATATATGGAATCTTCCTATGGTTTCAAGAATCAATATTGTGGCTTAGAAATGAAGAGAGCCTTGCTTGAGATGGATAACACTCGATCTCTGATTATACACAAGAGAAAAAGAAGGAATCAAAGGTTTGGAAAATAAGTTGGTGAATTCTTCTGTAAAGAAACGAATAGTAACTATATTTAATTGTGCAGGCCACATGATCTCTGTTGCAACTACTCAGTTCCCCCATGGTAGACAGAAGTAGCCATAGACAGCATAAATATAAATGAGCATGTCTGTGTTCCAGTAAAACTGATGGTAGCATATTTGGCCCACTGGCTGTAGTCATGTGACCCCCGGTTTAGAAGATAGAGAAAATGACAAGGGTCATTGTTTAGGAGAGAGGATTATAATTTGCTTTGGATGTGCCAGGTTTTAGGTGATGAAGGGGAAATCTAAGTGGAAATATGGAAGTTTAGGATTGGATTTTGGAAGAGAGCTCAAGCTTACATTGAAATGTGAGTTATTCAGTGTTAAAGTAAGAAAGAAACTTTGTTTTCAAGGTCAAGCCAGGGACACGGAAATCAGAAGCAACCTAGTGCAAAGAATTGATTAAACAGCTGATAAAGGAGCTAAGGAGATAAACAAGGGACAACTCAGAGATTAGGAGAAGCATTTGGCTAGGATCCTAAACTCTGGCTAGGATGGAGGTGGTGTTTCTGGAGGTCAGGGAATGGGTGGAGTAGTTTAAAATAATGACCCCTAGTGAATGACATTTCTCTGTATCCAAGCCCTTTGCAATGTAATATTTCCGTTTTCATAAGAAGCAAAGTCTATTTCTCCTTTCCATTTGAATAAAGACTAGCCTTGCAACTTGCTTTGGCCAATAGAATGTGGTTGAAGGTGCATTGTGTAAATTCTGGAACCTATAGGTCTTAAGAAGATTTGTAGTTCCAGCCCTCTTGAAACCTTCAGATCACCATACTGTGAGGAAGCCTAGTTTAGTCTTCTGAAACAAGAAAGGCCGCAAGGAGGAGGGCCCAGCTAATAGCTAAAACAAATTGCTAGATATGTGAATGAAGCCATTTGAACCATTTGGCTCCAGTCAAGACATCAAACATGGCATCCAGCCAGAGAGAGGAAGGGAGAGAGATACCCTGGCTTCTCCCATCTTTTACCCTTGTCTTCTTCACTGCTTCTTGCCAGTGTCTCCTTTCTCCCTCCACGAGCCCGTTTGGTCTCACTAAATGAAACCAGCTGACAGAGGACCCCAGGAAATGCGCCTGCCAATGGAATAGAACTGGGGAGGTGAGCCCAGGATCAGCACCGTAGGTAAAGCAAAAGCAAGCAAGCAAGAAGTTGGGGGAGAAAAGCAGAGGGCTTAGTCCTGCTGTGGCTATGGAGAAAGGAGAGGGACTTGGAAAGGAGCAGGGATGGCTCAGTCAGATGGGTGGCAGAAGCAAGGATGCGACGTTGACTTGAAGTAAAAAATGAGAAGAGTGTAAGGAAGAAGGCGAGGTCTGATAAATGATGTAAAATGATGCAGAGGCTTCAGGAAAGGTGACTCGAAAAAGACAATTTTATTTGGTGACATGCAGTAATTAGTGACCCATGAGTGGCCTGTAAACATTGATGAATTTTTTCTTCCCAAATGGTGGTTTGAAAATCCTCAAAGGTTGTGAAATGTCATAGGGGATCATCATTAAAAATGGTAATGGCATCTGTTTTTGGTTTCTAGTATGTTTAAACATTTTTTCATTTAGATACTAAGTTTATAAAGATTTTCAAATGTAATAAATTTCCATTAAAAATAAAATAATAGATGCATAAAAATTAACTTAATGATCTCTAGCTACTGTTTTAAAAATGTCTAAATTAAATAATAACAAGACTATTTTTTTCTTTCAGAGCTGGCACTTTAAGAGCCTCATAAGGTGTATTGAGTGGCCCTGAGCATCAAACGATGGAAGTAAGATGATTATACTTGTGATTTGGTCACCCAGTTGAATACCTCTAGCCACTATGTTGATTTTGATTATTATATGTACAGCTAAAAATTCTTATTATTCTTAAGCAACTTTTAAGTGTAATTTATATCCATATCTTTGATAAACATAAAAAACAAATGAATACTGAAGTTCCTATAAGTTAATTGAGAGTTTAAAAGTGATAATAATTCTCTAATTTTTCTTCAAGATGTTCTGTACAGATTCTTCAGTTTCACTAATTTAATAACAATTTTTATAGCACATACCAAAATCTCTGTAGAAGTGTAAAAAAAATAAAAAGAGAGACAAATATATCCAATTTAGCCTTTTCTCTTATTGTAAATAAAAATAACCCATATTTGTAATGTGATATTTTCAAAGTGCTGCCATAGATATTTTTCTTATCTTATAATTTAAAAACAAAATATAAATGGTGTATGATTCCATTTGTATGATATAGTGAAGAATCGAATCTACGCTATAAGGACAGAAAGCAGATCACTGGTTTTGTAGGACCAGGGGTGAGCACTGATAACACAAAAGGGAACTTTTGGGGATGATGGAAATGTCTGAATTGCGATTGTGAAGGTGTTACCTTGTTAAATTCATTGAACTATATGTTTACAAAGGGGGTGTTATATTGAATGTAAATTAAATCACAACATAGTAGATTAAAAAAATAAGTTTCATAAAAATAACTCCGCTTATTTCTCTTTTTTTTGTTCAATTAGATAATGCCAAATATTAGGTCACAAAAACAGATATTTGTCTGGGGTGAGGCAAGTGAGGTGCCCAGGGCACGAAATTGAAGGAGGCACTTGCTCATTGCAGGGTCAGCCCTGCAGCTGCACATCCCTGTTTTCCCGCCTTAAATTTTGCACCCTGAGCCCCTCACTTGCCTCACCCTCTTGATGACTTAATAGAAATTAAAATTTCATTCCATCTTTTAGTATACATTTGGTACTTAACCCAAATGTTATGAAGTATATTGCCATTACATTTTGTTGCCAAATGAATTCTTTTTAAAAAATATTTTGATGTGAGCCCTGGCTGGGTGACTTGGTTGGCTGGAGCGTTGTCCCGCCCACCAAAAGGCTGTGGATTTGGTTCCCGTTGGGGCACATACCTGGGTTGCAGGTTCGATCCCCAGTTGGGGCGCATACAGGAGGCAACTGATTGATGTTTCTCTCTCAAATTGATGTTTTTCTCCTCTCTCTAAAATCAGTAAAAACATGTCCTCAGGTGAGGATTAAAAAAACAAATGCTGATGTGATTTGTTGGCTTCTTGAGTGTGAGGACTGCTGCTTTTCATTTCTGGAAAACACTTCATTATCTCAGAATATTGCCCCTCTCTCTCCCTTATGTTTTCCTTCTGAAACACTGAATGGGTACACACTAGACCTTCTCTATCTATTTTTTACATTCCATAATCTCTTGTTCATATCCCTTTTTGTCTATTTGTGCTATATTCTGGATAAAACCTTGAGTCCCTGTTTCAGTTATTTTTAACCTGTGGCTTATCCTGTCCATTGAGTTTCTAGTTTTCATTATTGTCATTTTTTATTTCTTTGAGTTCTATTTGTTTATCAAAACTGACTATAATTTTGACATCCTACTTATTTATTTAAAAAGTTTCAGTAGACATTCATTTTTACATTTTAAACAATGATCATAAATATCACCAAATGTCAAGAATTCAGTTTTGCTCGATGTGCTTGATTCCAGACCAAATATAGTCTGGCATGAAGTAGGAAATCTATAAATATTTGTTTTAAAATTTATTATTTACAATCTTTGCCAGTCAAATTCTATTATTTATTGTTTCTGCTGACTCTTGCTAAAGGCAGCTTGTTTCCTTGGGTGTTTTGTGACCCCCCCCCCCCCCCTTGTTGTGAGCTCATGTTTCTTGGAGCTTTATCTGAGAAACTTTGTGTCCTGGGTCTAAGGTATTTTCCTTTGGCAAGTTCCTGTATTTTCTCTTTCCTGATACCTCAGGGGCATTAGCACCCGTGGGCCACTTTAAATTCTCAGCTTGGAATTTTTATGGCTTACACAGTTAGAGTGCAGGAGTCCCAACTCTACGTGAAGACTAGCTTATGATTAAGAATTCTCATGGGAAAACTTTTTATTTATTCACACAGGATGAAGGCAGGATGTCTTACCATTTCTCCTGAAGGCAGAAATCAAGCCTTAAGAAAATTAAGGTCATACAGCTCCAAGAAGAAAGAGTTAGCATGTGTACATAGAGTTGTAAGACTTAGAAGTTCACGCTTTTCTCTTATACCAAATGTCATCAAATGACTTTATTGTGTTGATGTATGAATCTGACTTAAACCAGCTCTCGAGTTGGTAAACAAATTAGAGCTTTCAGGAAACCAGTCACAACCAGTTGTTGGAGTGGAATTGGAAATGGGATACGTCTGTGAATTCACCATAAAGAGTTTGGTGGTAGCCTTGTGTTGCTATTGGTCAGACACAATATGCAACCACCAAAGGAGAGAAAATTACACACATATGGCAAAGTAAATATGCTAGCTGCATCTTTCTCCCATCCCTGAGTAGAGGAGCTGTTGTGTGTACAGACTTTTCATAAGTGACCTTACCTTCTCACCACAAAACTTTTCACTGGAGAAAAAGTGTGGGAAATTGTATGTACAATGTTAAAAGTGTATTTATGTTCCTGGGATGTTGGTTTCAGAAGCAAAAATTATATAGTAGCTTTCAATCCATAATTCCTGCTACATTTTTAAGAATGCTATCTAAAAATCTTTAGTTTCTGTTACAAGGAAAGCGGTGAGTTTTGGAGCAGAGGTATGTATGAATGCTTGCCATAGACTGGCAACTTCGTGTAGATGACACAAACGTGGGCAATGGATCTATTGAGAGAGAAATATGACCTTGGTACGTTAAGGTGACTCCCCTGTCCTGTGGGCAAAGGTCATTCAAAACCCTGCAGGCTCTTTGAAGAGCAGGATCCTCTATCAGCTTACCCTTTGCTTTAGAAAAAGGCTCTCAGAAAGGTGTGACTTTAACTCAAGGCCTGCGGAGTTTCTTCCAAAGAACATGTATTAATATGTTTGGAGTTCACTTCAGTGAGAATAGACTTCACTTTTTTATGTAGGATTATAGGGCCTAGGTGTCCCCTTGTCCTCCAGTCCAGAGCACAAAAACAACAGCGTAAGCGGCACAATCTACCAATTTTATCACTTCCGGGCAAGATTCACTATTTTCAATCATCATCATCATCATCATTGTTTTATTAAATATAATTGTTTTATAATTGTTATTGTTACTATTATCATTCCACTTGTTCATTTTCTTTCTGATGCTCTTAAAATGGTTTAAGATTTAGAAAGCCGTTTATAAACATTTTTTCATTTTCTGCTCACAACAGCCCTGTAAGGAGACATTTGGCCATTTCCACATTATAGGCGGGAAATGGAAGCCCAGCGGCATTAAGTGATCTGCCTGGGCTCTCACCATCCACGTCGGGGCTGGGCACAGCTCAGGCTATTGTTCTGCTCCTTCCCATTTTCATCATTCTTTCTATTTTTAACAAGGCTGATTTATTTCTCTTTCTAATGTTTGGTCACTTACACAATGTAAGCTTTTTTCCAGTAGGATTATGGAAAAGTTACCAAGTTTATGGCATTGACTTCCTGGGCAAGTCGATGAATTTGTATCATCTGTTCACCCTCACTTAAAAGTGATGTTTCAGGATCCGTCTTCTAGGCAAATTCCATATTATCAAGAAACGGATTAAATATGGGAACATTTTGACTTTTTAAAGTGGCCATCCCCCAGAGATGGGTAGGGGATATTTCCTTTTGCCTACATGGAACAGAATAAAAATGATTTGTCATGCACTGATAATTATGGTACAAAGGAAATGTGACTATTTTTAAAGCACCGTTTTTCTTTCTAAGACCCAAAGCTTCCCAACCTCTTATAAAAATCCATTCACCTGATAGTCAAAGCTCTGCTCCCTGCTCCAAACCTCAATCTCTGATCTGAAACATAATGGCCAGTTCCAAGGAAATGACGGAGCCGCTGCCACAGTCGAAGCCTTTGTTGTTCGCACTTATCCTCGCTTGCAGACTTCGCTGAATAGGGAGGCAGGTGCTGTTTGATAAAAACTGGTCCCCACAGTAAATGTGAACAGCAGTCAGAACACATTTACATGTTTTAAATTTTTATTTTCTGAAGGAAATGTTGGATGAGTTTGAAATCTTACAATATCATTCAGCCGTTTAGCGCCCATCTCCCTTCAACATTGACCAATTCCAATATTTTAGAGCTGTTTGGCTATAAATGCACACAAAATGTTCAGGCGCAGGCATCCCAGCAGATGACAAAACAATGACAAAAAGGAAAGTCATTGTCTATTTCAACTAACACCCTGTATTTAGAATTAAAGGCTATGCTTGTATATCCCCGTTTCTTATTAATTAGAAAGGTTCTTTGGAGTTGCTCCTTGCAGACACAGCAAATTTATTGACGGGATTAAAAAAATTTGGAGCTGGATTTTAGATGAAAGTGTTGCTTTTCTGCATATCAGTGCCAGCAACAAATCAGCACAAACAATTGTTTCGTCATTAGCAAGAGCCTGTGAACGGGAGCAGTCCTAATATTAAGCCTTCTGGCACTCTCATTGGATTTGTTTGACTTGATTGCCTCTCGTTACATTTGCAATCTGTTTTGTGTTATCGGCACATAGACTGACAGACGTTTAAATTCACATTTAGAAAATCTGAGAGCAGTTTTCAAAAAACGAACACCCCTCTCCCCCCAAAGAGTAACATATCAGTGGCATTGACGCGCACTGCCAATAAATAATATTTAGCCAGTGAAAACAAATAGTCTGATCCAATTAAAGAGGAATCCTAGATGAGAAGTCTTCTGCTAAGGGTTTACTTGGTTTTACTTTGTGTCTGTGGAGTTCGCTCTCTAGCCTACAGTTCTTTTTAATAACTAGGCCATTGTGTATGCTCCTGCCTTTACTAGTATAAATAAAGCAGACGAGAATTAATATTCTCCAGGGCTTTGTTCCCCTGAGATGAAAGGTGCTGTGGAAATGCAAAGATCTCAATTGTGAGTTCCAAATGTGGTTATCATTCGGCTCAGACGCTCGAAGCAGATAGTTGCATGCACAGTGAAAATAATAAGAGTATAAATTCCTGTTTAATAAGTATTTATCATGGGCTGCCCATGTGCTAAGGGCTTTACATTTGCTCTTCCTTTTCATCCTCACGACACCATTGTTATCTCTGTTTTACACACAAGGAAACTGTGGTTAGAGAGGTTCAGCAACTTGTCCCAAGGTCACGCAGCTCAGTGTCGCAAAGGGGACTGAAACTGAGGCTGTCTCCAAAGCCTGGGCCCTTCCCCACGATGTGAATCCTGCAAGCCAAGGTCCTGTTTTCTGCAGTTCCCTTTCAGGATCTGCTCCACAATGCACATGAGCTGTTTACTTTTATGTCCTTGGTCATCTCTCTGCATAGTGAGGACACACAGGGGATGCATTTCTGGGAAAGGGATCCTTGCTGATTTCCATAGCCCTCATCTATCTTTTAGCTGAGAAAAAAAACCAAACAAGTTAAATAACTTGACTTCTCAACAAATAAAGGAGTTTTTAGGCTTTTGAGAGGGCCATCTATTATGCTGTGTGTCCCATAGATTAAAGAAAAGAATGTGTTTTCTTCTCTAACATTCTAATTTTGAGAATTAGAATAACTGGAGAATTGACAGTAAAATTAACTGAGTTGATTAAGATTTCCTGTTTGGCTCACCATAGGTAAATTAAGTACATATGATATTCAGGCCTGTTCTAGTTGGTTAGGGATGAGATAAATTAGACATGATAGCTGTCCTCGAAGAGTTTAAAATTTAAGTGAGAGAAATAGATCTATAAACAACTAACTACTGTACTTAAAACAATGTAATATTTATAGGATTAGGGACAAAAATTATTATATTTTTAAAATATATAATATAGAAAATTTTTTTACATAGGAAATAAAACTAAAAAAATTCTATAATTCTCCTGTAAGGTCCATTTTACAGATAACGTTTTTTAAAAAATGAAATGTACAAGTTTTCAGAGTCCATGACTGGCTATTTCTGATAATTGAGTTGCTATGGACAAGCTCTCTAACCTCTGTAAGCCTCAGTTTTTGCAGAAGATGTGGATAACAATTTCAACTCCATAGTGCCCCTATAGGGTAGAAATATGAACACATTTGCGAACTCCCTAACGCAGTACCGGTCAGTATAGGTTTGCCTTATCCTGCCTCCTGTCGCCAGTCCTATTTTTCTTCTTCCTGATTAAAATAGGGGAGATGCAGTTTAATTAGTAATAATGGTTGTAAAGCAAAATACATTTTGAGGCCATGTCTGTAAGACAGAAGTGCATCCTATTTAACTCCTTGTGCTATTTAATATATAAAGTGCTTAACACTGACTTTAGTGAGAAATAGGGGTTGTAAATGAAAGAGTAGCAGCCTCCATGTCTATCTGTGTACACATGGAATTAATTGAAGGATACTTAGGGTCTCTGCTGATCATTCCCCTGATTTTCTCCCATCAATATCATTAGGTATTGGAGAAATACAACTGTTGTTTTTTTTAAATTATTTTTTCAATTACAGTTTACATTTAATATTATTATTTTGTATTAGTTTCAGGTGTATAGCATAGTTGTTATACAATCATATACTTTACAAAATGTTCCCCCAATGTTTTCAGTACTCACCTGGCACCCTACATAGTTATTACAATATTATTGATTATATTTCCTATGCAGTGAACATATAAATTCATACTTGTTAAAGACTCTCTCTGCCTGGACTCCGAGCTAGGCCTTTCCATGTATATCTATCTTCAGTTTTTCTAACAACTTTGTGAGTAAAAGATTCAGAAATGGGAAAATTACAGAGATGAAGGTGGTCTGAGCCAGGATTACAAACTTTCTGTTTCTCTTTTTACAGAAGTCAATTCCTCATTGTGGTTTAAAGGCTCTCTCTACTCCTGCTTCCTCTCTCTGTATCATTCACAGGAGTTTCTCCCAATAAATATCTTGCATATGTGGCCCTGTCTTGGCATCTGCTTCTGGGTTGACCTGAATTGATATAGTTGATACCAAAAGTGTTCTGATAAATCAGGTGGTCAGATGGGTTTGGGGCCTGGCTCACTTTTTGCCCAGCAAGAAAGGAACACCTCATTCTGAGAGGAATGTAGGACACAGACAGTCCCTGGCACATTGCTGAACATTTCACCAGTGGTGACTTACAGAAACATCCCGATGGAGAATACTCTTGTAGGTGTGATGACTCAGGATTTGAAAGATATGGGGATGGTGTGTGCAAGGACAGCAAAGTTGGCTGGTTATTACTAAGCTATACTGATGCTTCGCAGTGGGATGAGAAACTGGGGGCCATTAACAAACAAATGGAGACAGGCATAACTCAGAGATATTGTGGGTTTGGTTCCAGACCTCCGCAATAGAGTATAGCAATAAAGCAAGTCGTAATCTTTTTGTTGGTGGAGGGGCTTGGCTTCAATTTGTAAAAAACATTACATCTGTGAAGCACAATAAAACAAAGCTCAACAAAATGAGGTATGCCTGTACTAAAAGTGAGGGCCAGAGAGACTCTTGAGTGGCTTATCACAAGGCCCTTACCTCCTGTGGTGGAATAGGGAACTGCTGAAAAGCCTGCTCAGAACTTGATAGAGTTCTAGAAGCTCCAGAGATATTTGGATGCCAAGTCAAGGCAGGTCTCCAATGGGCCCTGGTTGGGAAAGCTTGGGATCTTGAACCATGGGATAGAGACATCTGGATAGATGCCTCTGGTGGATTTTGGCTAGGTAGATGGAGATCCAGAGACTTGCCACATCACCGGGGTTTGTAGATGCCCAGTGGTCAGGGACATGGCAGAATATGCTCTCCAATGTAAAAGGCGAATTACTGCATCTTGCATCCCCAACATTGGGAAGGAAGCACTGCTCCTGGTAGGTCTCAGGTTAGAGAGACAACACCTTCTACAAGTAGGAATGTTGCTGGAGCCCATACACTTGGTTATTCAGAAGATTATCAGCTTTGAGGAGGGGCAAGATCTGGAAAGGGCTCTTCATCAGGTCTAGGGTGCAGTGGGTCTAGGTCCATGGGCTGTGGGATCCATCAGACCCTATGATATTGGAGATGTCAGTGGTGGGAAAAGGGTTGATTTGGAGTTTCTGGCAACCTCTAGTGGGAGACTCTCAAAGCAGGCCCTTGGGAGTCTGGAGCAAGGCTGTGTCATCTGCAGTGGAGAATCACATACTTTTTGGAAAAGCGCTCCTAGAGTGTTATTGGGTCCTACTAGAGATGGAACTCTTCATCTTAGAATGCCAATTGAATTGCCAATTATGAGCTAATTTTTGTCAGACTGGCCAAGGATGGGCCCAGCAGCAGTCTATCATTAAATAGAAATGTATATCCGGAAATGTTACAAGAAATGAGAGAGCACAAGTAAGCTGCGGCAGGTAGCCCAGACCCTCATGTCACTCACCACAGTCACACCAGTGATACCCCCTTAGCTTACACCTATGCCTAAGGGAAGCAGGGTGGATACTGTACAATCAATGAAAGGAGAGTGAAAACACCTCAGCTTGGTTTATAGATGAGCTTGCTCAGTATGAGAAAATGGAAAGTTACTGTATTACAAGTATATTCAGCATAGCTATAGCTTATAGATAAAAAAATTTGCTATAAAAGTTGACACTTACTTTTACTTAAGTATATGTCAAATTTTATAAATATATACATTTTTTTGAAGTTTTTTCTCCTAAAAGAATTTTTATAAATTCAGGATACTTACAAATGATTTGGGTTAAAGTTATATTCTCATACATTCTCTCTCTGACCACCTAAAATAGGATAATAAAGTTTGTAGTCTTTTACTTAAAAATTTCCATCTGCCCAGCAACTAGAGTCCATCTGGAATGATGTATTTTTATAAAATTGTATGGGTAACTCAAACCAGGATCATTCATCTGAAGAGAAAATGGTTATGATTCCATAGGTTTCACACATGAGCAAATTGATCTATAGCTGTGAAATGAATAATAGTGTTACTTGACTTTACAGTTAAATGAAAGTCTTGGAAACTATATAGTTGAATATTTTGCATTATTATTGCTAGTTTCTCTGGATTTCTCCTTGGGAGGGTCTTTATAATTAGAATATTTCTTCACAGCTTGTCTTTCTATTAAACAGTAAAGTGGACTATTTTGTTAATCTAGGTTGGTGAGCTGCTCTGGAATGCTCGGGGATGTGCTAGAACTATGACAAGTATAACACGTCTTAAGGCAGATTCGTAAGTTTAAATTTAATGCAGTCCCTTTTCAATTAGTGACCAATTCTGTCCCCAAATGGAATCATTTCACAGTATGGGGTAGAGGATAATTGGATGATTCTAGAATACAGTTTTTATTTCACCTTCCTGTCAGCTCAGGGTTGTAAAACAGACTCTGGTATCCAGGTGACCTGTATTTAACTTGGATTCTTCCCTGTATAAATGCTTTGACATCCTGAAGTCACTTAATTTATGCCTCAGTTTCCTTGTGTAAGAAGAGACATTTAAAGTAGATCTATTTTCTTTCAGCTTTAATTTTAAATTTCTAGAAACCATATTTTAAAAAATATATGTTTTTATTGATTTTAGAGCGAGAGGAAGGGAGAGGGAGAAACATCTATGTGAAAGAGAAACATTCATTGGCTGCCTCCTACATGCCCTCTACTGGGGATCGAGCCACAGCCCAGCACGAGCCCTGACTGGGAATTGAACCTGCGACCCTTTGATGTGTGGTACGAAGCTCAACCAACTGAGCCACACCAGCCAGGGCCTAGAAACCAGATTTTTAAAATACAGTTAAGGCTGACTGAAATGAATATCCAACGGCCCCCTAAGTATTTCTTTCTTAAATAATCTCTTAAAATGCTGTTTGAAGGTCAAATAGGTTAATAAATGCATTGTGATAATCTTCTAGCTAACAATCAATTGTGCTAAGTCCTCATTATTAATTCTTTATTCTCCCTTCAGCAAGATGACATTAACATGTCCTATTGTGATATTTTAATTCTTTTCTGGCTGAGTTAGACCTTGACAGATATTGATCATACTTTTAAAGTTAATTATCTGAATAGATGGCACATGACATAGTTTATATAGCATATTTTATGTAGAAATTGTTGAAAGATGGATGGATAGTATTTACCATATATGTGGTGTATTCTCTGTCTTTCCTCATTCTACTGCCAACTGTGGTCCTGCCTCAAAATTTATCCCAAGTATTCTTAAAATCTATTTACATTTCTGAGATTTTAAAAGTAATACAACTTCTAACTTCATTATGTACTAGTAAAGTAGTAATTCTGGTGTATTTGTCTAAAAATTGCTCATTCATTCATTCTAATAGTTGCTTATGTTCTTTAGATCCAGTGATTTGAGGATTTTTAAATTCTTTACACTGGTGATAACCTTTGTCTTGAGAATTTGCCATGGAAGAATAACATCATATGAGGACTGATGCTTGGCAACTTTGAGGAATTACAAGAAATATTTTGGTGCAAAGGGTTATAAGTAAGAAGGAAATATGCTATGACAGTCACAGCCCTGCCCTAGAGTAAGCACTCAATAGATATTTGCTGAATAAATGAAAGGATACAATTAAAACAGCAAATTTTATTTTTTTTTAAGTTCAGTGTGAATGGTGATTGTCAGACAAAAATACTGTCACAAAAATTTCCTAGCCAGCAAATGTCATCTCACCCCTCTCTTAATTTTGAAGATTATATTATGCCTAGCAACAATTTTGTGGATTAAGATCTGGAGACCATTTCATTGGTTATAAGTCCCCGAAAACATAATAATTAGGACATTCTGGCTGCTCACTATTCCTGTTGGAATTTTATTGATGTTATCATTTCATTTTTTTGTTTGTTTGTTCTGTATAGCAGCTTTTCCATCTTGGCACTTAAGCAAAAAGCTTCACTTATTATGGTTGTTTCACAGTTGATTCCATCCTTGGACTTCCTGTTTTCACAATTTGCCAGCCAATCAAAGATATCTGTGGTTTTAAAGCATGTGTCAACTGAACAGATATCAAGAATAAAATGCACATATACATCCCAAAAGACTTGTGTCAAAATCAGTAAGATTGCACAAGGCAGGAACCTTGGATAGCATTTTAACTGAAGAAAATGGTCAAATATTAGTTCATTCAGGATAGTATCCGAGCTTTAATAAACCATGTCTTATCTCCTTTGGCCAGTGGACAGCTTCTAATTGGTAAGGGTCCAAGGTAAGGCAAACAAAAGCAAAAAAACCTGGCTGCTTGGCTTTATACATCAGCAAGATAGCCCTATCATACATCAACGGACAGGCTTCAAGTTGACAACAGGAAAACTGTGACTCAGCTTATGCAAAAGGGGAAGTCCTCGGTGTTGGGCTCAACAATGGGCCTGTCATTTTACTGTTCCTCTGGTCTGTCTTACCTTTTTTGAAGATATGCAGGAGCAGAGGACTCAGTATTCTTCTCTGGGTCTTTGAGATGCTGAAATTGGTATTGAGGGAGAGGTATTATTTAAAGGGAGAACAGAGCAGAGGAGACAATGTGGTACCTGTGGTCAGGCTGGTAAAATGACACCTTAAATTCCAGGAATACTTCATTTGGGTATGGAAACAGGATGGGCCCAGTAACAACAACAACAACAAAAAACAAAACAAAACAAAACAAAAGCATGAAATCCTCCTTAGAATAATGAATCTCGTGGATAAATAAAACAAATAAAGAAGTCTGAGAGAGATATAACTACTTTTCTCCTCCCATTCTCACACATCTGCAATTTCTACTGCACAAGAGAAATCCCATTACAAATCAGTAACTCCCTGCTCAAACACCAAACACCATGTACATGTAGTTTAGATGGTGTGTTATTTGAATTTTAGCTTTTTCTATTTTTAAATTTGTTTTTAATTTTTTTCAGTTACAGTTTACGTTCAATATTATTTTGCATTAGTTTCAGGTGTACAGCGTAGTGGTTAGACAATCGTATACTTTACAAAGTATTCCCCGTGGTATTTCTAGTACCTACCCGGCACCATACACAGTCATTACAATGTTATTGACTATATTTCCTATGCTGTACTTTACATCCCCGTAACTATTTTGTAACCACCAATCTGTACTTCTCAGTTCCTTCACCTTTTCACCCAGTCCCCCAACCCCTTTCCCCTCTGGCAACCATCAGTCTCTGAATCTATTAGTCTGTTTCTGTTTCGTTTGTTCATTTATGTTGTTCTTTACATTCCACATATAAGTGAAATCATGGAGTAATTGTCTTTCACTGACTGAGTTACTTCACTTAGCATGATACCTTCTAGGTCCATCTGTGCTGTCGCAAATGGTAAGATTCCATTCTTTTTTATTGTTGAGTAATATTCCATTGTATATATGTACCACAGCTTTTTTTTTATCCACTTATTTATTGATGGACACTTGGGTTGCTCCCATGTCTTGGCTATTGTAAATAATGTTGCAATGAACATAAGGGTGAATATATTCTTTCGAATTAGTGTTTTGGGTTTCTTTGGATAAATCCCGAGTGGAATCACTGGTTCATAAGGCATTTCCATTTCTAATTTTTTTTAAGGAAGCTTTGGAAAATTCTTTAGTTAAGACCAATAACACTGAAGAAAACTTACCTCTCAGACAATTGAGCTATGTCTTACACAAATCACACCACCAATACCAAGTGGGTAGGCCTCCTTTGAGTGAGCAGCAGAAAAAGCATGTTCTCCAAATGAGCCACTTCAAGAGTGCTGTGGTCTTCGACAACCTGATAAACATTACCCTCTGTAGTTACAGGCTGTCCTCAGTCCCTGCCGCAAGGCTTCACCTAACTTCGGTGTCTCTAGTTCCTCTTTATTAATTTTGTGAAGTTTCCATTCTATTTCTTTCTTGTGGTTTAATGATAATGTGGTAAATGTTGGAGATTAAGTCCTTTCAGTGAAACACAGACTTACTGATAGGAACCAGGAGAAGTGGCTAAATAAACGTTTCTGGGTTTTTAGAGTTTCATGTGAAAGATAATGACAGTTGTAAAATCATTATTGGTAGGAACATGAGTTTTCTTAAGTTTCACCCCTTTAGAGGACATTGAAAAATATATTTATTATTTTTGACGGAATCATTTCTAGAGTATGACAACCATATGTTATTGTTTTCTTGTGACTTGTCATTATATTCTGGCTTGTGGAATGGTAACACCCCAAGAAGTTATGGATTCTCACCACTGGTAGAATCACATCTTCTCACCTTTGTGTCTTGGTACATAGGACCTGGAATATGTTAATCACTTATTAAACATATTGAATTGAATGAATAAAGTTTTAACTGTATTTTGATTAGCTATGTGGAAAAAGCTCCAAGTAAAAAAGAGATATAAAATGATGAGACCAGGAGAGAGCAAGGATTAAAACAATAAAAACTGGAATTCTTTCTCCTGGGCCAGAAATTGTAATTTTGATTGCTCTCCTTTGGTTGCCAAAGATATATAGAATGAAGGAAATAAAAACAGTTAAAAGAAGCCTTTGGTGGCAGCAAAGAGAATCTATGAGTTTTAAATATCAAATTTAAATAATTTAAACTTATTACAAAAAAAAAAACATTTAGGAAATAGGAAAGATCTGACTTCCTACTACTTACAGGATTTGCAGAACCTTTCCTGGTCTCAGATTAGGGTGGAGCTCCCTCTCCTCTCCTACCCACCCCCACCCTACGCTTGAGTCCCGAACTTCTCCTTTCTCTGTTCCTCTTCAGTCTCCCACATCACACAACAGTAATTAAATGACTAAAACCTTACGGAATTCACTGTGTGAGCCAAAAGCAAGTGCTCTGGCAGCTTGGCAAAATTACCACATCTCTGAGTCCCAAGGAAGATATCACTGGCTGAAAGTCCTCTACTGAGTTGGGAGAAGAAAGTGTGGTACATTTTTTCTCAAATATCCACTTGTTTAACTCCATCACCTCTTTCAAGTCTGGTCAAGCCTCACATTTTTAACGAGGCCCACTCTGAAGATTCTAATTAGTGCTGCAACTGTCTGACCTACACTCCTGGTCTTTCTTACTCTCTGTTTTCCTTTTTGTATGGAATTTACCATCTTCTAATACAGGAGCATGTCTACTTATCATATTTACCATCTTCTAACATACCAGAATGTCTATTACCATATTTATTTTCTGTTCATGTCCCCCACTTAAATGTAATCTCTGCAAGGGCAGGGATCTTAGTTTGTTTACTAATATATCTCAACCATGAAGAATTGTGTGTAGCACATAGCAGATGCTCAATAAAGATTTGTAGAATGAATGAATATCAACCCACTGCCCCTCTTTTAGCTAAATTTTTGAGTGGGGCAGCTAGAATCTCAATGGAATTTCATAAGGTTTTGTAAAAGAAACCAAATCCTTATACAGGATGACAGGCTAGAGATGAAATATTAAGGGGAAGTTCAGATAAATTTAATTGATCAAGATTTTTAAAATGCCCAGGAACTGTGCTGGGTGCTGGAGAGACACAGATGAATAAACAGTCCCTTCTGCTCTCAAAGACTTTACCATCTTTTAGAAAAATAGATGTACAAACAATACCTCATAAAACAGATAGGTGCTAAAATAGCAATGTAACCAAGAGCAATAGAATGAGATGTTTTACTGAACGTAGAACAATTCCATAGAGTAGTTCTCTGTCCTAGTAAGGTAGCTAATGGGGATCATAGGAGGGGGCTGAAGGGTAAGGAGACATCAAGAAGAGATCTGATAGGCACTATCAGCTTCTCTTCCCTCATTGGAATGGCATCTTTTCCTGCCTTGGGTATGGCAAGTCCAGGCAGCAGTGAAGTGGGAAGAATAAACTGGTAAACTGGAACTCGCCTGTTGAGTCTCTTGGTTTCCAATTTGCTGGTTGACCAAAGTATAGGTCTCCTTCCTGGTTTTCATGTCAGTTACTGTAGGTTTTACATTTCACAAAGCCTGTATCTGCCCAGCCTGCTCAATGAGTTTCTAAATAAATTTGTCTCCTTGTGATAGCTTCTCAAATACATCATCTTTCCTTCTGCTATTCTAGAAAAACCGTCCGTTTTACATTTTTTGATATTGCTTCACTCTTTGTTATCTGTACCTTGACTTATCATTTCTTAATGAGAACCAGATGGCAGATGACTCATCAGTACAATCATTATGACTTTCTTTGCTGCTCATAATTTCAGATTGCTGGCCTAAATGTTTCTTACCACTTCTGCTTCAGATGAGTCATATGACTTCAGGTGGTGGATTAGCATTACTGTTTTCTCTGTCCTAACCCGTTCCAAGTATCTGCTCTTTAGGTCTGATGACTGTATAGAAGTTATGCTTCTCAGCAGTCCCTTTCCAGTGAGAAGAATGGGGAGGAGTTCTGTTTTGTGATCTCTTATTTCTATTGATTGGCAAATATTTGTTGTATTGATGATTAATTACCCTAAATATTTAAAAGCCATCCAAAGACTTCATGAGTGAAGACTTAAAGTACATCTTAGGCATCTGCCCCTATGTACTGTGTTCTCTGTGGCTTTAGAAAGTGAGAAACAAATGAGTTACATCTCTTCTTTGTGAAGTTTTACTGATTTCTTAAGACAGAGGCTGGGAAACACAAGGGAAAGTACCTAACCATCTACCTACAATGTGCTAGTAAGTTCCTTTGAGTTGAATTTGTTTTTGCATACCCAGCTTTTAACAGATAGGACTTGTACATACAGCCGATATTTAGTAGGTGTTATAAATTAGTGAATAAAAGAAAGCATGAATTGGCCTGATTAATGGCATGAGGAACAGCACGGAACCTGGCAATTCAGTTTCTGTGTCTGTAGGAAGGAAAAATTATGCCAGTCAATTTTCTACTAATAGCATTATTTTTATTCTGATTTCTCAGGCATGATTGTATTTGCATTTTTCCTGCTTAGGTCATAGAACTTTCTGAATCTACGTATTGATATCTTTCATTAGTTTTAGAACATTTTTTGTCATTATCTCTTAAAATATTGCTTCTATCATATTATGTCTCCTTCCCTTATGATACTCCAATGTGTTTCATATGTCACTTATTCCCTTCCCCCCGTCTTCTTTGCTCTCCACACTTTGTATGGATACTTTCTACTGACATTTTTTGTTGTACTGTATTCTGTTGAGTCTTCCTGCTTTATTTTCACTTTTGGTTGTTGAATATTTTATTTCTAGAATACCCATTTGATTATTTTTCTGGATTTAGTTCTCTGATGACATTTTCCATCTTATAATTTATTTTCTTATATATCCTGATCACAACTATTTGAAAGACCATGTCCTCTAATTCTAATATCTGTATTATCTGTGGTTTTGTTTCCACAATCTTTTTCCCCTGTTGGCCTTGTTTCTTGGAATGCCTAGTAATTTATAATTAAATTATAGGATTATATATGAGGAATTATGTAAATGTTTGATTATAACCTTGTAGAAAGGATTATCCTTATCTTCTTATAGGGAGCTGGTGTAAGGGCCTATCACCTTAATTTAAACAGGATGTGAGCTGACATGAGGCTGGATTGAAGTTTGAGTAGGGCTTGAGTTACCTGTGGTTTGCCACCGCTGCTAAGGTGTAGCCCTGGAGCACTCTCATTTTAAAGCTCTGGGTATTTCCTAGGAACCCTCCTCCTTGGTTAGCTCTAAACTCCAATACTTGTCTTCTCGGCATCATGAGATTGCCAGAGTGTTTGCTATTCATTTCAGTAACTTTCTGCTTGTTGTTTTTGAGAATCCTTTGCATATTGGGCATATCAATCTTTAATTTTTGGTTTTTCACACTTTAGATTTCTATAAGCTCTTCTGGATTCTTTGCCTTTTAGCAATGGTCCTGTCACCATCCTCACCTCCATTCTTGCCCAATACTAGGTTCTAGTATTATAGGGGTAGATGCGGAATGTAAAATCACTGCTCTCTAGTTCTCTTTTCTTATCCTGTCCACTCAAGTCTTGCTTGCTTTGGTATTTACTAATATCATCAGATATTATCTGGGGCTCTTAGTTTCTTTCAGCTGAAGGGTGAATCTACTATGGCTATTTCATTATACCTAGAAGTAGAGGTGCTACCAAATTAAATTTTGTTTACCATTCATTTATTGAACACTTAAGTGCCAGGAACTATGAAAAATGCTTTATATATCTATTCATTTATTAAAGAAATATTTCTTAAGCATCTACTAAGTGCTCAGTACTTTATGAGCATGCCAGCTACATTAGTGAACAGTACCATCAAAATGGTTGTCCTCATAAACATTTAATTCTTGTGAGTAAAATTAAAAATAAACAATAAATATTACCCACCTTCATTTACAGATGATAAAACCAAGACACAGATTTTTTAAAGTTGCCCAGATCCAAATAGTTAATGAGAGATAAAGCCATAGTTTTACTCATGTAGCTCTCTCCAAAGCCCTGTGTTAGTCAATGCAAATAATACTTACACTTACTTGACCTTTCCCAAGAGAGAGAAGTTGGTTATATATTTTGAAAATCTTGGGAGAATTGCCTATATAGACTCAAGGTATTATTTATAAAATAGAAATTCTCTTTTATGAAGATTTTTTTTTTTTGTAGAGAAGTGTCTGTTCTGTGATGATCACTTTAAATAGACCCATTCTCCTTTCAATACCAAAAAGTGAGACAGGCAAAGTTCCTGCAGAGGGGTTGGCCTCAGTTTGCAGTACTCATCCCCATTGCTTTTTTGATGCCTGAGCCAACTCATTATTTCTGGCTCTTGTTTTCCCTAATTCTCAAGCTATACCATCATCCCCTATAATCACTGATGAGTGACTTGGCTGCACTTCTCTGCTTGACTGTTAATATACCGCTCAGGACATGATTTTGGTTTTTGCTGTTCAGTTCTACATACCACAAGTGAAGGTAAGAAGCCCATCTTTATGCAGCTTTCCCATCATTATGACCGAATAGCATAGGCTGATATTTAAATATTTCAACTGCTCACTTAGACCATAAGTCAAATTCTTTGCACTTGAGTTCCATTTGGCTCTCCAGACACAGAGTAAATTGTTTTTTAATCTGGCATTTCTTTCCACTTGACTCATTTTTAAAGTCTTCTTCATTTTTTTTTTTCCTGTTCATTTATAACTCTATTAGCTTAGAGACACCATTCATTTTGTAAGCAGTGCTTTAAACACATTTCATCTATCAGGATTAATTTTGCTGAATGCACCACCAAATAAATACATTAGAAACAACTGTAACACTTCATTAATCAAAATGTCAACTTCCGTCGATGTAAAATGTCCCCCACCTTAAAATTCTCCTTCTTTGCTTGTTTGTGCTTGTCTGTTTGGCTAAAATATAAAAAGTAATATAAAATGTTGTCATTCTATTAGAATATGTATGCAGGATTTGAAGGTGCAATCCATTATAATTAAGGCTAATTAATTATTATATGGTCAAATGAGCAACAGATGCACAAGCAAAATCTAAAAAGTTAATTATTTGAAAATTGGTTAATCAATTGTGCATTCAAACGCACATTTGTTTTAGCATGCAGGCACTTTTCACTTTTATACGAGATTAGTTTAGATAAAAAAAACATTGAAGTAAAACATTTTTTGAGATATCTCTGCTCTATTGGGAAAGAAAATACATTACGATAAAATGGAACAGATTCTTAAAAATCAAAACTGTTTTCCAATAAACAATATTCAAAAAGAGAAAATAGTGTGAATATTCCTATACAATGACAAAAAGAAATCAGTCCAGATTACCTACTTTATGGGAGACCTCCAACCTGAACATAATGAAAAGGAAATCTCCACCATGTTAAGTGGCCTGCCACCTGAATAAGTGTCCCCAAAGGCCAATATCCAGATGGAATTGCTCTCTTTTACAAACAAAACTAAGATCATGTAAGGATGTACAAATCCATAGTCAGCTAAGTGGTTTCAAGCAAGCTCTTTCCATCTTCAAATTTCATAAAATGCATATCTTAAAAAAAGGGGTGGAGCTGGCACAAGAGACAGTTGCCATGACAGCAACAGCAAAAACCCCAGCAACGTACAGGAAAAACATGGAAAGAATGGTTGCTGAAAAGAACCCGTAGCACGTGTTATCCATTCCTTTGTACATTTATTAGGGAGTGAAATCTATAGAAAGTAGAGAAAATGTTTTATTTGCTCCTGAGTATAGAAGTAAGATGCTGTTGCTCAGTCACGGTGACTCCCACAAGGCATCTGTGGGAGAAGCAGGAGCAGAGCTGCTACTCTGGGAAAGGGTGGGTGGAGGCATGGCCGAGTGAAGACACAGCGGGGCAATGAGCTTATTCTAATGTGGCTACTTTTCATTTTAGGGGAATAGACAACTAACTTGGATACATCAAGGGCATCAGATTAGAGCTGGTTCTGAAAGGCAGCCTCACAGATCTGGACTTCACGTGATGGGTAGTGGAGGGTCATTGAAGGCTTCTAGCTCAGAATTATGACTTCATTTAAGTTATTATTATTATTTTTTAAAGATTAACCTGTTTAGGAAAGATCGAAGTAATAGGACATTTGTGACAAGGAGCACTGTTTAAGATTATTTAGTTAATTGTGGTAAATATGTCTGAACCTTGAAGAAAAAGGAAAAATGAAGCAATAGATTTTAGAGTCATTTGAAAGACCAAATCACCATGACAGGAACTGGTGGAAATATCTCAAATATTTATTTATTTAGTTAGTTATTATTTTAAAAAATATATCTTTATTGATTTCAGAGAGAGGGGAGGAGAGGAGGAGAGAGAGAGATAGAAACATCAATGATGAGAAAGTCATTGATTGAGCCCGCAACCTGGGCATGTGCCCTGACCGGGAATCGAACCTGGATCACCTGGATCCTAGGCTGACGCTCAGCCACTGAGCCACGCCCCGCCGGGCAACATCTCAAATATTTAATGTTCTAAGATTAGAAAAGTGATGGTATCACTGGAGTAAATAGGAAAATTGGAATAAATAATATGTTTGAACTTAAGAGGATAAGTTTAGTTTTGGTAATTTTGAGCTTGAAATGGCAACAAGTACAGATAAAGAAATTAGTGGCTCTGCCCTCATTGCTTTTGGGAGTCATCTGAGCCAGAATGGGTCTGCTCAAAAGAACAAGGCTGAGGGTGAAAGGCGGTCTAAATATGAACTCTCAGGAGACAGAGAGTAAAAGGAGAAGAGGAATCCGGTGAAGAGAGGAGCCAGCAACAGAAGTGGAAAAAGACAGAAACAGGGGGGTAACTAGACTAGCATAGAATCACAGGAGCCAATGGTGGCGATGGTGGCCTGCAGCAAAACATCAGGAAGGATGGGACTTCTGTGTGAGTAGTTAATTAGCGTTCAAAAACAGAGATAAATAAGATTAAGGTATAAAATAAGGTTGTGGGATTAGGCTTTAGGATAAGTGTCAAAGAAGTGTTGTCATTAAGCAGGAGTTATGGAGAACATAAGTAATGTTGAGAGACAGTCAATTTGTTCTTTAGTAGACAATTAACATTGTTTGAGCGCATAGTATGTTCGAGGTCTGAGGCTGGGTGACATGAAACATGAGTTGTACTCTTAAGGAGCTTCCACGCTGAATTCGGGCGTGGGAAGAATAATGGAAGGAAGCAAAAGACCATGCTCAGAAGAATGATGCGCCCTGTAATAGCTGTTTACCAGTTGATACGTGGGAAGAGAGCAAGCCCCATGGACGGAGGATTAGGCCAAAGGCCTTAACAAAAGGTAGCCCTAAGCTTGGATGTCAAGAACATGAAGACTTATGCACACAGATAAAGGGAGAAGAGAAGGCTCTCTAGGCGGGAAGGGCTAGGTGCTGAGAAAGTGTTGTTATGGCAGACATAACCTAATGCCTGGCAGTGTTAACTCTCCAGCTCCCTGTTAGACAACAGAGACAACAGAGCCCGCATTTATTCAGGTAGCGACGGAGAACTGATTTCAAGAAGAGTAGGGTCTCATCCTAGCTTCAGGGAATGCGTTGTGATTAGTCTAAATTAGAAGTGGATTCTCAGGTACCTTTGCCAGTTATTGGTCCAAAGCAGCCATGTAATTTAGGCGTGCCAATGAGAAATAAGAGAAAGTTTACTTTATTTCTTAAAGAATAGGAGCAAACTTAGTTGGCCCAGCCTTTTGTTCTTTTGGCTTTTCCCCTTTGTTCTGCTGATAAAATGAACTAATTCCTTAAGGAGCAGAAGCTAACTTGTAACTATGTTGAGAAGCAATGAAGATAAAAGTCAAAACACTGAATTTGGCTGAGCAGAGGCTTAGAAAAAGCCAGTCTTTGTTCCTGTCATTGAGCAACTGCACTGTCCTGGAATACCTATCGCCAGACTTCTTGTTTCATGAGAAAAAAAAACTATTTGTAACAACTATTTAATTATTTTTGTTTTTTGCAGCCAAATAATTCATAACAGACTTAGATTTTGAACAGTTATGACAATAGGACACTAACAAGCTGTGTGGAAAAGGCCAATTTTATCCAAAAGAAATTTTGGATAGAATATAAAAAAATACTCTTTAATTGCAATCATTAATGGCAAAAAATAAGAAATATGCAGGCCAGAGAGAGAGGTGAAACCTGGGTACCCAGATAAGTGCATGGAGAACACTCAAAACAGCCTTTTTTTTTTTTTTTTTTTTTTTGAGGGCATTAACCACAGCATGAGAACCTGAGCTTTGGTTTTTGTGAGATTGTGAAATTCAAGGAAGGGAAAAAACCATTCTGGAAGCCACCTATAGGGAGAGTCTAATAAGAAATCCCTTACATAAAACTGGGAACACAAAGGACTCTACATTCACAGTGTGTATTGACTAGAAATAAATCTACCTCCTCTTTCTCTTTGGAAAAGTATAAGAAAAATTGCCAGTCTCAAAGCTAGGTAGTTAGTGGAAAAATTAAAAAAATTATCTTTTCATATTTATAACCACAATTTAGTTTTGTGACCCTAATTTATGCTACCTGGCTGCCAAAAATTCAAATTGAGAATTCAGTTTAAGGGGCTCCAAGGCATCTGAAAGGAATACCTACCTTCAAACCAGGCATTAACACATTTCCACAGATAAAACTCTAAGGCATATGGACAGTGTATAATAAAAAATGTTATTAAATACAAGGAAATAAGCTACACCATGAGAGAAAGGAAATAGAAACCTATATACAAACTACATATTTTGGAATTATAGGACATAGAATACAAAAGTATGAAAATACATTTCTATAAATTAAATAAAATCTGAGCAAATTTGAAAAAGCACAAAACAGAAGTCCTAGAAATGAAAATTTTAATTACTAAAATGAAAAAAACCTCAATGGATTGGTTAAATAACAGATTATTCACATCTAATAAAAATAAATTAATCAGAACAAAAAACTGAAGAGATGATCTTAATAGCCCATAGGGAGAGAGAGATGAAAATACCAAAAATAGGTAAAAATATAGGGAGAATCAACACAGAAGGTCAAACACATATAAGTGTGTAAATATATTTAGTTGAAATTTCTGTTTGAGAAGAGAAAGTGAAGCAGAGGAAATATATGAAGATATTACAGCTGAGAATTTTCCAGATATGATGAAAGATTCCACTATCATCCAACTAATTCCAAACAAGAAAATTTAAAACATTTATACCTAGGTGCATCATAGAACTGAAAAATGTCAAAACCATCCAATTCAGTTGGGCACCCTTGCCCACTCCCCATCAAGCTATCAGAGTGTTTCTTTTGGTGTTGCCCACCTGTCCTGGGTTGGGGTGGTAGGCCTGTGGGCAGGAGAGATTAACTTCCTTGCCCCAAATGGGCTCACATTTCTCATTTTGCACTAAGCCCTGCACATCCTGAAGCTCATCCTGCCAAGAAGAACTGACAGGAACAGGCTCCCTCACACTACTGCTAGGGGCTAAAGTAAGAATACAGTCATATGTAGCTTAACAGAGGATACCTTCTGAAAATATATCATTTAGGCAATTTCATCATTGTGTGAACATCAGAGTACACTTATATAAACCTACATAATATAGTCTACTATGCAACTAGGCTATATGGTATAGCCTATTGCTCCTAGGCTATAAACTTTCACAGCAGGTTACTGTACTGAGTACTGTAGGCAACTGTAACATAATGGCAAGTGTTTTTGTACCAAAGCATATCTACACATAGAAAAAGTATGGTTAAAAACGGCATAAATGATAAAAAATGGTTCACTGGTATTGGGCACTTACCATAAATAGAGCTTGCAGACCTGAAAGTTGCTGCGGGGGAGTCAGTGAGTAAGCGGTGAGTGAATGTGAAA
This sequence comes from Miniopterus schreibersii, assembly GCF_964146895.1. Lineage (NCBI taxonomy): Eukaryota > Metazoa > Chordata > Mammalia > Chiroptera > Miniopteridae > Miniopterus > Miniopterus schreibersii. The sequence goes on along the minus strand of NC_138101.1, from coordinate 64,516,388 downwards.
GTCTAGGACATTACTGTACACAACTGCAGACTTAATAAACATTGTACACTTACGCTACGCCAAAGTCATAAAAAATATTTTTCTTTCTTTCTTTCATAAGTTAACCTTAGCTTACTGTAACTTTTTAACTTTATAAACATTTTAACTTTTTAAAACTTCAACTCTTTCATAACAACATTTACCTTAAAACACAGACACATTGTATATCAGTGCAAAAATATTTTCTCTCTATCCTTACTCTATAAAATTTTCCCCTATATTTAAAATGGTTTCTTTTTTTCTTTTTTACTTTTTCAACTATTTTGTGAAAAACGAAGACACAAATACACACATTAGCCTAGCCTACATGGGATCAGAATCCTCAGTATCACTATAATTCACCTCCACCTCTTGTCCCACTAGGTCTTCAGGGGCAATAATACACCCGGAGCTGTCATCTCCTACAGTAACCAGGCCTTCTTCTGGAACACCTCCTCAAGGACTTGTCTGAGGCTCTTCTTAAGGAGGCGTCACTCTTCACAAACATGTCCATGCTGGTTGGATTGATTTGCTTTTTCATATCACAGATTTGCTTGTAAACTGATAATGCAACATGAACATTTCTCTCTATTAATAAAAACCTTTTGGTGTTGGGGGTCCATGTTTTCAAACTTTTAAGAAGCTTTTGAGGTCTGCAAAAGCTCCTGCTAACCCCGTCACTGTGAATTCCCTTGGGTCTTCTTTTTCTTCTCTTGCAGTTTCCTTTCCTCCTGCAGGCCCCTTCTTCAGCCATGCATTCCTATTCCAGTTCCAACAACACCACGCCATTCAATTCTTCAGGAGCCATCATCAGGAGGTCCTCAGTGTCATCCTCCACCACAACCAGGTGAAAGTTGTCTGCCACCTGAAACACAAACTTGTTCATTTTTGCAACTTCTTCAACCTTGGAAAATCCTGTGAGGTCAATGGACAAACCTCTTGAAGGTGGTCTTTCAGATGCCATTCATACACTCGTTGGTGGCATCACCCAAGCCCAAGCAGGGTTCCTGAGGTAGTCACAGATGTTGTAATCCTTCCAGAACTGTATCAGTGTATTGTCAGATGTATCCATGTATGTGTCTTCCTTAGATATATCCATAGCTTGGGCAAGGGTCCTCATCAGGTTGTAGGTCTTAAAAGTTGATATAGCTCCTTGATTCATTGGTTCAAATAGGTGGTGTTTGTAGGGAGAAAAAAAACACTTTGTTATTGGGATAAAGATCATCAATAAAAGGAGGATGTCTGGGAGCATTATCAACAATGAGCAAAATCTTGGAAGGTATGCACTTCTCCAAAAAGTACTTCTCAATTTTGCTGGCATAGCAATTCAGGAGGGCATCTTGGAAAAAGAGCTTGATCACTTGACTTCCTTTTGCTCCTGCAGTAGAATGGCAGCATGTGCTTATGATATGCCCAAAGGCCCTGGGGTTCTCACTGAGCCAGATCACAAGAGGTTTCAATTTGTAGCCTGCAACATTGCCCCCAAGCAAGAGTGTTATCCTGTCCTTAAAAGCCTTGAGGCCTCCTTATTGATGAAAGTCCCTTCAGGCATCCGTTTCCAGAATAAGGAAGTTTTATCCATATTGAATGCGTGCTCTGCCAAGTAATTTCCTTCTAGAATCAGATTATCTAGAATTCCCAAAAAGTCTTCAGCCGCCTTCAGACCAGCCCTCGCAGACAGCGTTCACTTTTATATCACGTAATTCTTGAATTGTTTAAACCACAGAGAGGTAGCAGTAAATTCAATATCATAGTCAGGCTGAGCCTTTTCTTTCAACATCGCCAACGGACTTTTTGTTTGGGTTGTGATCATGTGCAAGATAAACATGCTCTTCTGTCTTGTCTTCAATCCTGGTCTTTAGAAGTTTCTCCAGGTCTGGTATAGGCCCTACTCAATGAAGCACATCCTTTAACAACTTCCATTACTCTGTACTTGTTCTTCAAGATCATGGCTATGATGGAATGGGGCATACCAGATTGGTAAGCAATAACCATCGCTGATTTTCCACCTTCGTAGTTCTTAATCACTTTTAATTTTTTCCCAGGTCAATAGCTTGATGTGGCCTCTTACTAGAAACATTAGCAGTAGATTTTGTATATTTAGGAACCGTGCTGAACAAAACAATGAGATTAAATCAAGCTCAAGACAAAATGATGCAATCAAGAGATATGGTAAACACACTGCCAGCGTAATATAACATGGTGGTTAATTTTATATTTTTTAGTTTTTAAAATTTATTTTTCAATTGCAGCTGACATGCAATATTGCATTAGTTTCAGGTGTAACACGTAGTGATTAGGTATTTATATTTCTTACAAAGTAATCACCCTGGTTGGCCTAGTACCCATCTGACATCATACATAGTTATTACCATATTGGTAACTCTATTCCTTATGCTATACATTACATCCCCAGATCTGCTGTGGCTTTATTAATTTCTCAATTGTTTGTATCTTTCCTTTCTTACTTATTTCTCCTTTTAAAAAACATATCTTCCTTTTACTTTCTTGGGATTTAATTTGATCTTAATTTTTCTAGTTTCTTGAGGTGGAAATTTAGTTTTATTTTAAATCTTTTTCTAATTTAAATTCTTTACATTTTCTATTAGGCATTGGTGTAGTTGCAGTTCCTAAATTTTATTATGTTATGTTTTATTTTTATTCAATTCAGATAATTTCTAATTTCCCTACGATTTCCTCTTCAACTTATAAGTTCTTTAAAATAGGATGCTGAATTTCCAAATACTAGAAAAATTTAGTATTTTCTATTTTCCTTTTTGTTACTATTTATTAGCATAATTTCACTGTGGCTAAATGGCATATTCTACAAATTTCAATGCATTGACAAACTTTTTGACTTGCTTTATTTACCAGCATATGATCTGTTGTCTATTTTCAATAAATGTTCCTTGTACACATAAACACTATATATTTTGCGGGTGTTGAATATGATGTTAATAAATGTAAATGTTGGTTAGTAGTGTCATGTAACTTTTCTATATTCTTCTTTATTTTTAATTGATTTCAGAGAGAAGAAGGAAGAGGGAGAGGGAGATGGAAATGTCAGTGATGAGAGAGAGTCATTGATCGACTGCTTCATGCACAACCCCTACTGGGGATTGAGCCCAAAACCCAGCCATGTGCTCTGACCAGGAAGCAAACCATGACTTTCTGGTTCATAGGGAAATGCTCAGCCACTGAGCCATAAATGTAAATGTTGGTGAGTAGTGTTATATAACTTTTCTCTATTCTTCTTATTATTTTTTTGCTTTAATCTATCAATTACTGAAAGAGTTGTATTAAGATCTCCAACTATGATTGTAGGATTATCTACTTATTTTGAATTCAAATTAATTTTTGGTTCATAAGTTTTGGAAGTGTGTTGTTAGGTACATACATTGGTACATACATATAAATTTCATATTTAGGTCTTTAAAATGAATTGACTTTTTATCATTATGAAATATACCTCTTTTTACCTGGTAAGATTCTTCATTTTGAATTCTACTTATTTGATGTTAATGTAACCACAGCAGCAAATTTTTTTCACAATAGCTTATTTTTTAAGTTGGGGTTGCATGGCATATCTCTTTTCATGCCATAATTTCCCATTATCTATGACATTCCATTTACATTGTGTCTTTTGGAAATAGCATATGGTTGGGTCTTATTTTTTATGCAGTCTGATGATATTTTAATTGGAATGTTTAAACCACTTATATTTAATGCAATTACTCAATATTAATATAACTATAGTATCTTGCTATTTTGTTTTCTATTTGTTTCATTTGGGTTTTCTGTCCTTATGTCCTTTCCATTCCATTTTGAATTGATTATATTTTTATTATTGTAGTGTAGCTTTTCTACTGGATTATTCTTTGCAATAATTTTTAGAGGTTAGCATACACATTTACAATATATACAATTAACATTTCATGTTCAAACTCAAAATCATTTTATACTATTTCACCTACAATGTAAGTACATAATGGAGTGCTATACTTTGTGCTCTTTTTGGTCTTATGTTTTAATTCTCTATGTTTAAAAGCCAATAATACATCATCATTATTTTAAACATTCAATCATTTTAAAATAAATTTTAAAATTATTTTTATATTAAGTTACATATTTACTTTTTTGTGCTTTTTACTTCTTTCTGCATATTCAGTTTTCCATCTAAGATAGTTTTCCTGCAGCCTGAATGACTTCCTCTAGATTTCTTTAGTATGGTCTACTGGTAACACATTTATCAGCCTCCATTTGTCTAAAAATGTCTTCACTTTGCTTTCATTTTAAAAGAAAAGTTTCACTGTATATACAATTCTAGACTGAGAGGGTTTTGTTTTCAAGTGTATCTCTTTTCATGTGCATGTTTGTTTTTTAAAATATATTTTTATTGATTTCAGAGAGAGAGGAAGGGAGAGGGAGAAAGAAACATCAATGACGAGAGAGTCATTGATCGGCTGCCTCCTGCACACCCCCTGCCGCTGGGGATCGAGGCCACAACCTGGGCATGTGCCTTGACTGGGAATTGAACCTTGATCTCCTGGATCATAGGTCGATGCTCAGCCACTGAGCCACTCCGGCTGGGCTCTTTTGATGTGTTTTTTGTTAGTGGTGGTTATGTGTCATATCCCTGCCTTGTCCAATGTCTCACAATTTTTTATGTATATCAGGCATTTTGTATAATTGATTAGTAGACATTTAAGTAGATAATATTTAAATAAAAGATACGGTCATTTGTTTTTTAAACAACTATTGTGATCTCTTTGATGTAATCAGTAGTTGAGTTGGGTTAATAGTCTTCACCTGTTGCATTATTAGATTTCTATTTGCTTTTTCCCTTCTTAAAAAGTCTTTATTGTCCAGGTTATTTCAAAAAGTTGCCTAAATAAACTTGCCTAATGAAATTAATTTCTGTTACACAATTCTGTAATAAGCAGAGGTAATAAAAATAATTTCATTGTCCTTAAAACTGGACTCAGAATCCTCAAATGCACCTTAAGTATATTCTGTTTATTATTGTAGTTGATGGTGGCAACATGATTAATATTTGGTAACTGTCATGGGCATTAATTTTTTTCTGCTCAGTGTATAATTTTTCTTCCTGTTTCGGGGAGTACCCATTGTATAGATTGGTGGGATGTTATGCCTGTTTCTCTTTGCTCTCCCAGTCACTACTACCTGTAAGTCAGGGTGTAGGTTCACGAACTAGGCTCTGTCATCTGGAGGCTTGCACCCAGAATTTTCAGTGTGGGGGCAGTGAAACAAGGAGCTAGAAATAATTTAAAAGTATTGAGGGTCTAGTGATATCAGCACCACGTGTCCACAACAGTGATGTCAGCAGGATTGAAGCACAGACCTGTGTTAGCAAGGTAACTAGACTGTTCCTGTGATGTGGCTTCAGATTTGGCTTTGCTGCCCTGAATCCTTTGTTTTCTGCCCATTTTCTGAGCCAATTCTCCACCCAGCCTTCTCACAACTTAGCCATGCTTGGTTTTAGTGGCCTATAAGCAAGAACTCTCTGATATAGACACCTAAATGCCAGGTGCCATTCTAGATGCTGAGGTCATAGAGATAAAAAGATAGGATTTCTGATTACAGAAAAGTATAATATAGTGAGGAGCTAGATATACTAAAAAATTTACAATAGTATGTATAAATGTATAATGTTAGTGTATGTGTGTGTGTGTTATTATGGAGACACGCAAGGACAGAGAAGAGAAAGAAGCGCCTATGCTCTGTGCTTGCCTGGGAAGTCAGGCACGTACACGGAGTGGTGACTCTGGACCTGGGACAACAGCTGGCAGAGGAAAGCAGCCATGCAGTGGGGTGGGGGAGGGATTCCAGACAGTGGGGAGAGTATGGGCTATCATAGAGAATTACATCAGGGGATACCTCGAAGTCACTAAGGCAGTGAGACAGAGAATGGCAGGAGGGAAGACTGACTGTGTGAACGGATGCCGCACTAAGGGATTTAGAATTTGGAGATTAGAATATTATTAGAAAGATGTCTCTAGAAAAGAGAGGGTGGATGAGCAATGAGCCAAGAGGTAAGGAAACCCGTTAAGATTGTGGTGCTTCTCTTAGAAAATTTTATATTTTAAGGGGCTGAAATAACATCTCTCTTTACAACATCACCTATGTTCCTTTTGTAAACTCACAGGTATAATGTTTCAATAGCAGATCTGACTTTTTTTCACTTCCAAATATTAAGAGCCAACAAGTAATTTTTTTGAAATCTTTCATGCCTTAAGTTCATTTGTCACGATATTTCCATTCTATCTCACCCTTCACATGTTATAGGAAAGCAATAAAAAATTATCCCAGTAGTAGGAATGTTAAAAAAGAACTCTAAAGTATCTCTCAACACACTGAAAGTCAGTATCATTTTTATCACTGAAGATTTGTCTCATGCTGATTTTATTTATTTTTTTATTAAATTTATTGGGGTGACACTGATTAATAAAATTATCTAGGTTTCAGGTGTACATTTCTATAACACATCATCTGTATATTGCATTGTGTGCTCACCTCCCAAAGTCAAGTCTCCTTCCATTACCATTTATCTCCCCTTTACACTCTTCCACCCTCCCAAACCCCCCTTTCCCCCTGGTAATTACCATACTGTTGTCTGCATCTGTAATTATTATTATTTTTTAAAAATATATCTTTATTGATTTCAGAGAGATGAAGGGAGAGGGAGAGACAGAGATAGAAACATCAGTGATGAGAGAGTCATTGATCGAGCCCGCAACCCGGGCGTGTGTCCTGACTGGGAATCGAACCCCGATCGCCTGGATCCCAGGTCGACGCTCAACCGCTGAGCCACGCCCGGCCGGGCTGCATCTGTAATTATTATTATTTATTTGCTTAATCCCTTCACCTTTTTCACCGAGCCCTCCAAACCCCTCCCCTTTAAGCTTGACGGGGCACGTTGCCAGCAAGGCCAAAGGCATGGGTGGAAGCAGGAGTGAGGCAAGGGTAACACAGGACAGATGCAAATGACCGAGTGACTGAGAAGATGAAATGTGCACAGGGACAGAGAGTTATTGATAATGAGATCCTGATGGTACAGTTGACTGCAACAGGATGTTTAAAAAAAATTAACCTAAGATAATGATCAGAGCAATAGGTTTCTCTATGCGGAAAGCAACATACACAAGCCTAAGCTCTGCAAGTGCAAGATTTCCCCCCCTCCAGTCACTGTGTGCTCTTCTCGCTCTGAGCTGGGCTGCTCATGATGGTTTCTTGCTGAAACCTCCGTATACGTTGCATTTTAGTCCCCAGAGCAATGCTCAAGTTCTGTTTTAGCACAGATTTTAGCTGGAACATTCTGGAAAGAGGAAATAGGATTGGTGGGGACGGTAGGAGGGGCAGGAATGGTAGAGAGGGAGAAAAGGGGAGTGGAAAAGAGAGAGAGGGGAGGAAGAAGCAGTGAAAGGAAGGAGAGGCGGGGGAAACGAGGACAGCCTCACAGGCAGTAAGAGAAGACAGAGCAACTAAACAATAAATAATAAATTGAACTCATTCCAGTTACTGTGTGGTTTAAGTGGGACTCTGGGTCAGTCAGGAGTCTAAACACTCATTATAGCAATTGTTCCAATTATTCTTAAATGTTTGTTGAATTAAAGCAATTTAAATAAACTTGGATTATAAAGACAGAGAGGAAGGCAGAGCTGCCAAGAATAAAAAGAGCTGCAGCAAGAAGAGATGGTGGAGATGATAAAATATTATTGGCCTAAAATAAGGAAGCAAATCATTTATAATAGAGGAGGTAAAAGCCAGGAAATATGGAAGAATGCTAAGACTCAGGAAGCTGCACTGCCTGTGTTGTCTGTGACATTTAAGATGCCACAAAGTGCAGAAGGTCAACTCTTCTCTGTAGAAGGCAGAGCTGCACAGCGCCTCTGCTGTGATTTCGGTTCTTTTGGGTGCTGTAAACTTGAGATGAGTAATTATTTGGGAGCTGTTTACTTTTGAATCTTGTTATGAAATTTAAAATTAATATTTAACTATATCTTGGTTTAGTAAGATCAGAGTTAGCCATGGTTTCAAATTATGCACAGATACATTTCTGAAAGGATACATACAAAATTGTTGACAGCAGCAACTTGTGGGAGTAGGGTTGGCCATGAGCAAGGCTTTCATCTTTTACTTCACAAAGTTGAGTGACTTATGGTAAAGTCAGTTTTCAAATTTAACATTTTAAAACAATTTTTCCCTTCCCTTTCCTACCTTCTATACTTGAAGTTTTTCTTGAAATTACAAAATGGATACATGCTTATTGTGAAGATTAATGGTAACTTATTTAATCAATTTCTACTGAGAAATTTTTAGGTTGTTTCTAATTTTTTTACAATGACACTGTTAAGATGATTATATTCATATATGTCAAACGTTTCTTTATTAAAATAGGATAAAATATGAGAAGTAGAATTGCAGAGTCAAAGCAGTCATGCACTTTTACTTTGAGAAATACTACTAGTTTGCTGAAATGTTGTGGTAATTTATAATTGCACAAAAGTGCGTGATTGTGCTAATTTTCCCTTACATTCACCAACACTGCATATTATCATTCTTTTAAATCTTGGCTTGTCTTATAAGTAAAATTAATTTTCTCTTGGTTAAGTTGGAACTGGTTATTAGTGATGGGAATAGTTTTATATACTTACTGGTGACTATGTTATTTAAAAAATAATTTATAAGCTCTTTGTATATATTTACCCTCTACCATAGATGTTGAAAGTATTTTCTCCCAGTTTGTAGTGTCTTTTACTTTTGTTTAGAGTATCTTTTCACATAAAACTATTGTGGTTTTATGTAGTCAAATGTGCCAATCTTTTTCTTAGGGTTTCTGTGTTTTATGTCTTGATTAGAAAGAACTATATAAATATTCTCATCTGCATCATTGCCATCTTCTTGTTGAATAGTGGGACTCAAAACCTGGTTCTAAAAAGTTATAGGACTATTTTATAGAACTTTAGGTAGTCAAGTGGACAGAAAATAGCCACCTTAAAAGTATTTAATAAACTATTAAAATTATTTTAATAAAAGCTACCTTTTGTGTGCATCATTCCTTCTTTATCTTTCTAACATTACAGCCTCCAGCAGCAATTGCACGGTACTCAGAAGGCTAAGTGGAGATTAAAATACATTTCTATGACCCAAAAATATAAATTCTCATTTTGCCATTCCTGCTGTGGATAGAATACATGGTATGTTCCTTATTTAGAGAAGAGGTCATGTTGTGCGGACCATGTATTGGCACATCAATCTGTGACCGTGTAACAACCAGTGAAGGTGGAGACATGTACCTGTGTCGGTGCTGCTGCGAGTGCCAGCTCCTGAGAGCGCATTTCTGCGCCCACCCTCACCATCGAGGCATTGCTGGGTATCAAGCTCAGTATTGACTAAGCCACACCATGCTTTCCCAAACGAGTCTGAGGTCGCCAAGGCTTGAGGAGAGAGGAAACATATGAGTTGCTATCAGTTACTAAATTTGGTCATCTCGTATTGTTACGTCTGGCCATTTTCCTATCCCAGCGTGATAAACCCTACCGATCCTTTAAGGCCCAGCTCTTTCTCTATAAGGCCTGCTTTAATCTCCTTATCCAGAATTCACATCTCTGTTTTCTGAATTTTCATGGTCCTGTATATGCATAACTGTTTCCCAAGTGTTTGTTTCTATCTTACTTTCTAGTTATTTAAGGACCTATGACTTATTCTTATTAGAATGTAAACTCAGTGTGGGAAAGGTGTTTGTCTAAATGAACACATTTCCTCACAGTGCTTACTGTGATGATCTCACTCTTCTGAATAGGTAAAAACAGAATTTAACTATATTGGAGAGAAATACAAAAATTCAAAATTAGAACTTGGGAAAACAAGGGCCAGTAAAATATTAAAAAGCGGATACTGCTGATACTAACCTAGGTAATGCAGTTGGAATGGCTAGCAAACAGAAAAAATTATAAAGCCCAAACTTAGGCTTACTGACTTTTCCTGTGTGAATATTTGCAATATATCTCAGACTGTTATAACTTATAGTTGCCTGTTTTGCTCTTTAAGGGACTATTCAATAACCAAAGAAATACCATTTTTTTTATAATTAAATTTTAAGTCACAGCAAATAGGGACACAGAAATAATTTACTGAACGAAGAAGAAGAGAAAGTTAACATGTGTAACAACTGATTTGTGTTTTAAAATTTGTGGCTAGTATTTCCATCTGGGTGATATTTGCCCTGATTCAGGAAAGTTCATGCTTCACATAAATACAACTAATCTTTACTGATTTCTTTGACCTAAATTATTAGTCTAATATATTAACTGTAGAGTAAAAAAAAAAAGATGTTTTGTATTAAAACAGGATTCAGTCTTCTCAAATAGGAGTGAAAATGATGTTTTATATTGTCATTTTATTTGAACCATAGGGGTTGGCTTGAAGATTCTTTAAAATCTACATTGCAGCCACACACCTCCTGGACAGCTTATATGGGTGCGCTTGCATCGAAGCAATGTGATGATCTTCATTGAAAACATGGCTAATTAAGTTGCTATCACCCCTCTGCAGTCATCAACAGAGAATAGCCAATAACTGATTTGAGAAGGGAAGGAGAATCTTACATAAGCTGGCACTGATACATATTTTTTTAATTTATTTTATTGACTCTCTCTCCTGACACAGAAATTCCTGGAGCAATTATGGGCTCTCTTATAAATGACTGTTTCATAATTTACAGCTTGCCAGGAGCATCTCCAAGTCAAACATGTGTGTAATTCACACTTTTGGCTCATTTCCATCACACCTTCTCCCATTCCATCACGTATGTGAAGTGCTCCATGCTGAGAATATGTGTTCCCCTCTGACAGAGAAACTGACCCACCATGGACAATACTTTATAGAATACTATAAAGGGATCCCATAGGTCAGGTTTCATATTTCATTTCTAATCACTGATTTCAGCCTCCTGCTTCTTCTGCTGATTTTTCATCTCTATCTTTGTTTTTCTAAACTATCAGAATAATGGACAAACAATTCAGTTAATAAATTTGAATTTTAGTTCCTTTTCTATTTATATTTCTCCTCCTCTAGTAGGGATAGCAATGATCTATGAAGTATCAAAATGTGGGTATTAATACATAAAAGAAAGAAGAAAAAATGAAGACCATAGCAACCCCAAATCCCTTCCTGATAAATTAAACACTTAAACATAGGGCAATATTAAAATTTTCCCATCCTGTAAAAAATATGCAATTTGGCTATAATGTAGCTCTTATCATTATTAATATTATCATTTACATTATTATTAAATGGGATTATTTCTTTTCCATCTTGTGTGGTAGTGGGGGGCTGAGGAAAAGAAGATAGCCATATTAATAGCTCTGGGCCTACCTGGGGGGGGGGTGTACATTTCCAGAAAGATAATTTGTTTGCTAAAAATGTATTGCCTGCCCCCTTTGTCAATGCACTCTACTTTGCCAGGCTTCCCAACATGGACTTGGGGACAGGGCAAGGAATGAAGGTGAGGAAAGAGTATAATCAGTAAACAAAACTGCAGAAGATAATTGTGTCACCAAGGGCTAACCAGAGACCTGTGAAAATGGAGCCAAAGGGATGGATCTAGGACCAATGTTCAGTTGCTATTCATTCAATTAACATTCGCCAGTCACCTAGGATGGGCTAGTGAGGTTCTGGAACAGAACTATAAATATGTGAGTCACTGTACTTCCCACCTAATTTTCAGTCTAGTGTGGAGCTGGAGAGGCTAGGAGGAGGTACCAGCAGAAGGAGAGACAGACAGTCATGAGGACAGAACAAGGCGTGGTCAGAATCGGAAAATATGCTTCAGGTCCAAGGCCCGCATTCTTGCAAAGGTTCCTTTTATACAGTCCTAATGTGGCTTTATTAAGCTCAAGGCGCACAGTCAATGGGCTGAAAGATAGGGAGATAACTAAGACATAGTCTTTGAACGCAGGCATTAAATTTAGGAGGTGCCACATGAAATATGCGTGGATTACTATTACAAGGTAGAATGTGATCCATGCCATCAGAGAGGGAGGAAATAATTGAAAATTTAGTGAGTGCCACACACTGGTTGTGTCACACTGCCTTCAATGCCCAGGGTTCCTTCTCTGATAAAGCTGCCTTGCCCTCAACTGCTTACTCAGAGAAGCAATGATGGGCTATTTTTTGCCTCATGGGCCAGTGTTTGAACGGGCAGTGTAGACCTGAACCAAATCAGCTATAGTCTATAGTCTTGTAGATAATACATGACATAGCCTGGCCTGAAAATATGAACGGGCCAATTGGATTATTTTTCATTGGAATTGAGTTTAGAGCCACTAAGAGAACAAAGCAGTTAGCACAGGGAGGTAAAAATGAAGTCATGATTCAGGGAGTTGAGAGGGACTGTGCAGTGCAGGAAAGAAACGGGAACAGCACGGCGAGGTTAACGGAAGCTTCAGCATCGTCCTGGATCACAGGGCGTGCCCTGGGCTCCCCGCCTCCATCACACTTACGGGAAGATGACTTACCGTTTCAGGATGCTTCAAGGATGACAATAGCGGATTTGAGAGAATAGTAAAAACCTGAATTAGCTCAGAAAAGAATGGGAAAGAAAATTCAAAGCAGGAAATACAAACAACTATTCTGAAGAATTTTGCTATGAAGGGAAGGAGAAAAATGGGGCAGTGACTAGAGGAAGGAGTGGGGTCAGGGCAGGAAGTTTTTTAAGACAGGGAAAATAACATTTTTGTGTTTGTAGGAAAGATGCAGTAAACAAAGGAGCAATGATTATGCAGAGAAAAAGGGACAGAGTTGCTAGAGTGACATCCTTGAGCAAGTGAGAGGGGGTTGGAACTGATTGATAAATGGAGCTCATTCTTTATAAAGGGAAGAAGACAGAGTTCCAGTGCCAGTTGCCTGTACACAGGTAGCTGTGGCCATGAGGGCTTGTGGAAGTTTGCTTCCGATGCTTTTATTTTCTCAGTGAAACTGGAAATGGCATGAGCAACTTGAGAGTAAAGAAGGGGGAGGAGGTTTAGGAAATTGAGGAGAGAGGGCAGGGTATGAAATTTGATAGGAGGTACAGGGAATTTGAGGAGGGCATGAAGGGACTGCTGTGATGGAAGGCAGCACTCGGGGCACACTTGATGCTTAGTGATTATAATTTTACAGGGAAACCAGTCAAGGTCAGTTGCATGGTGGGTGTGGAGTAGGCTCTGACTTGGATTTAATAATATTGTGATGAGCCAAGTGATGCCTACAAAGGGAACTAGATATGGGGGTGTGGAGGGTTATGAAAGGGAATAGTTACAGTAATTGACTATGGAATTTAACCTTATCAGGGGAAACATGAATTTGTGGGGGTAGTGAAAGAAAATGAAAAAGTGATAGGTGGAGGACCCTCGTTTTGGGAATGAGTGGCTAAGATAGCACAGGAGGCAAGATCCCTGGGAGAGAGAAAGTTGTCACATTCTTTTAAAATTATCCGTTTATGTGTCTGTTTCTACCACTAGATCAGGATTTCTCCATCTTGGCACTATTGACATTTTGGACTGCACAATTCTTTATTGCGGGGGATGAGAGAGCTGTTCTGTTTATACTGTAGGTTATTTAGCAATGTCCCTGATTTCTACCCACTGGATGTCAGTAGTATTTTCCCAGTGGTGACAAATCAAAACTATCCCTGACATTGCCAAATGTCCTCTGGGAGATAAAATCAGCCTTGAGTCAGAACCACACCACTTGGCTTCTTGATAAGGATGCACCTTATTTATTATTATAATACCAATGTTTAAAAAATACTTGGGCACATAGTGAAAACTTAATAGATGTGCAATAAACTAGACATTTTTAGTAAAAGTCAATAGGTGCAATGTTGAAGGTCTCCAAGATCACTCCCAAGTTTGGTGATTTCCTTAGAGAGCTCACAAGACCGAACATATATTTGTATCCACAGCTATGATTTATTATGGCAAATGACACAAGGCACAATCAGTGAAAGGAAAAGGCACATGTGGTTAAGTCTGGGGAAATCAGGTACAAGCTTCAAAGAATTCTCTCCTACTGGAGTCTCACATGATGCCCTTAATTCCTCCAACAGTAAGAGTGACACTGCGTTGCTGGCTGTTCCCAACCAGGGAAGCTTGTTAAAAACTCAGTGCCCAGGGTTTTTGGAAGCTGGTCACGTAGGTACCCTCTTCCTGGCACTGAAATTCCAGACTCCCAGAAGGAAAGCAGGTATTCAGGATAAACCATCATTTTTTGCACAGTTTAGGAAGAGTGAACTATTTTTTACAGTTCTAGGAAAAGTGGGAACCCTCCATCTCGAAATCCAAGTTCCCAGGCACTAATCAAGGGTCAACCTTAGTAAGCAAGGCTTTCAAAGGATAAGAGTCAGGTCTGCTGTGGGAACTCTCTTCTGTACAGGGGATTTTTATGACACACCACATAGTGAAACGATACAATTCCCACCTCATCCCTTTTTAAAACTCTTCATCCCTGCCTAAGTGCCTCATGCTCCATCTTTTATTCTATGCCTATTTTCAAGAAAAGAAACATCTCTAGTCCAACATCGCACAGCTTTGTATACCCCATTTCTTTAGAAAGCAGCTCAAGAATCATTTATTGTGTGTAAGAAATAATGCCAGGAGGTCCAAAACTCTCTACCTCTTGTTCCAACCTGCCACAAAAACAAAATGTTCTTCATGTTAGTTCATAAAGGAAGAAAATAGGGGGTTTTATTTGCATCATTTAAGAAAGCTTTGTATACCCTGCCATATCTGGTTTAAGCTTAGAGCAAAATATACTTAATAGAATAAGTTTATTCTTGAAAATAGGGTCTCCTGCAGTGAAAATATTAAAACTAATTGCTTGATCTATTGACCAGATAAAAATATAGTCCAATTATTTAAAGCTCTGTCTTAAAAAAGAAATAACCATAGATAATTAACAATTCTCATCACTAGGAAGGGTTTATAGTAAAGGTTACTCTCCATGGGTCACAGCAGAAAACAGAGAAGCTGCAGGAATGGGAAATGCTGAGCTGTCAAACTAGAGAGCTTTTTTACAGCAAAGGAAACCATCACCAAAATGAGAAGGCAACCTACGGAATGGGAGAAAATATTTGTAAATCATATATCTGAGAAGGGGTTAATATCCAAAATATATAAAAACTCATGCAACTCAATAACAAGAAAAGAACTTATTAAAAATGGGCAGAGGATCTGAATAGGCACTTTTTTTTCCAAAGAAGGCATACAGATGGCCAACAGGTAAATTAAAAAAAAATGCTCCAAATCACTAGTCATCAGGAAAATGCAAATCAAAACCACATTGAACAGAGCGGCTATTATCAAAAAGACAAAAAATAAAAAGTGTTGGCAAGGATGTGGAGAAAAGGGAACCCTCGTGCACTGTTGGTGGGAATGTAAATAGGTGCAGCCACTATGGAAAACAGCATGGAGGTCCCTCAAAAAATTAAAAGTGGAGCTGCCATATGTTCCAGCGATTCCTTTTCTGCGTATTTATCTCAAGAAAGTGAAAACACTAATTGAAAACGATATCTGTGCCTCCATGTTCATTCTAGCATTATTCACAACAGCCAAGGCATGAAAACAACCCAAGTTCCTTTGATGAATGAATGGATTAAGGAAGTGTGATGTGCGTGTGTATATGCAATAAAATATTATTCAGCCATAAAAAAGAAGGAAATCCTGCTATTTGTAACAATATGAATGGACCTTAAGGGAGTTATGCTAAGTGAAATAAGTCAGAGAAAGACAAATAATGTATGATCTCACTTCTATGTAAAATCTCAAAGAAAAGACCTCCCCCCACCCCCCCAAAATCCCCAGAAAACCCAAGCTCAAAGATGTAGAGAACAGATTGGTATTGGTTGCTGGAGGCAGGCAGTAGGGGATGGGTGAAGTGGATGAATGGGGCAAAAAAGTACAAACTTCCAGTTATAAAATAAGTAAGTCATGGAGATGTAATGTACAACATGGTGACTATGGTTAATAATACTGTGTTGAATATTTAAAAGTTACTGAGAGTAAATCTTAAAAGGTCTCAACACAAGAAAAAAACCTGTAACGAGGTATGATGACCAATGCTAACTAGACTTGTGATCATTTCACAACATATACAAATACTGAATCATTATGGTGTAAGCTAATGTAATGTTATATGCCAATTATACCTCAATAAAAAGAAAAACTGAAAACTAGAAACAAATGCTCTAATAAAATGCAAATGAGTGACAAAGTGTATTTTGGAAAAATTTTAAAATATGCTCAAACTTTTATAAAGGTAATTCATTTGCCAGCTCCAAGAGCATGGAATTAGATAGTTGATTAAAGTCCTGAATCCTTCACCTAGAACTCATGACTTCTGATCAAGTAACAATTTTCTAAGCTTCAATTCCCTCATCTATTAAATGGAGTTGTCATATTACTACCTACTGCCTAGGTTTTGAGTAGCAAAAGAGATAATACGTGTAAGCACATAGTCTGTCCTCATAGCATTGGCCCATAGTATGTTCTCAAATTTCAACTCTTAGTGACACATTATTTGCTATTGCTATTTAACTATCCATGCGCTCAAAAAAATTGTGTTTGGCACTGCACCCTGCTCTAGGTAGTATAAACATATCAGTGAACAAGATTGCACTGTGAGGATAGAGGCCGTGACTAAGACTCTAACAGGCAAATAAGTATGTGATTAAACAAGTGATTACTATGATAAGCAAAAGTAACAAAATAATTAAAGCATAACCCATAAATTACTGAGATACGTCAGTGTGTTAAATGCTGGCTTTAGGATCCTCTAAATTAGCATATAGGGCCTATGGGTCTATCCCATTTTGTAAAAACAAGTGTCAGTAAAAATAATCCTATAAATGACTAATTATGAAAGTTGTTGACATGTGAAAGATGGATAATAGTTTATTCACACTGCATTGGCAGGAAGAACAGGTGGTACTTTGTACACCTCTCCCTAGATTCAGAGATTGGGGTTAACATGTTACTTTTGAGCCAAGCCGCCTAGGGCTATTTTGGGGATTTTTGAGAAAATTTTAATTTCAAAAAAAGTTTTAAGAAAAGTAATTTCCATATAGGGAGATTATTTCAAAGGTTCCTACAAAAGTCCTCCTAAGAAATGCAGGTTTCACCAAGGTATCAGAGGAACAGAAGAAACAATAGTAAGAATTCTAAGTTAGCAAGTACTGCTTGTAACTAGAGAAGTCAAAGAAAACTAGATTTCTGGCTTTGATAACCAGGTACACTTAGCTAACCAGAGAACACAGGAGAGGGGCACAGTGCTCAAAACTGAGGGACTATGATTTGGAGCATGCTGAATTTAGGAACTTACAGGACTTAGGAAAGGAGAAAGCTTTTTGACAAGAGGACCTCCGTATCAGGAGAGACGTCAGTACTGTAGATAATATTGACCGGAAAGTCAGTCTCTTTATCATTTATTTATCCAGTGTCTGCTCTGTGGCAGACACTTGCTCGGCAGCCCTCCTCTGCTCCATCGATCCTGCTCTCTAATCACCCTTCCACTTAGCCCCTGGCTCCTGTGCCCCTACCTTTGACATTGTCGCTACAAATAACTTCAAGTAATTCCAGTCTCGATTTCAAGTTTTCTGCTGCGCTCACCACCTCCTATCCGTCTGGTACTCTGACTCCAAACATTCCTTTGCCTAGTGAGGAATCTACAATTCTATAAGCTTTTCATTGTCAATTCTTAACCTTCTCATGTTCTCACTTGGCCTCTTATTTGTTTAAATTGCAGCCCATTCTCCCTTGATGACTCCTACAGAGCCTGACTTTCTGTCATCTCCCCTGCAGCTAGGGCTTTTCCATGGGACTCATTTCTGGTCCATAAACTGTTAGTAGAAATCTGGTGGGTTTGTGTGTATATGCGTGTGTGTGTGTGCAGGGTGGTGGTTTTGGGAAAGCTTGGGTGTGTCTCCTTCCTCCCCTCTCTGTCCTGATTTAAATGAGGTCATGATGGCTGACACCTTGGCTGCCATGTTGCAACCATGAATGAAAAGCTTGAGAACTGCCAGGATGCTGGCTGGCCTTGACACGCTGGAGCAGCTGCTCCAAAGGCAGAGCTGCATTCCTCTGGCTGTGTTATGCAAAATGCAATCCCTATTTGAGACAGGAAGTGTTCCTAAGTAATAGGCCCCACAAAAAGTGTTTTTGCTGAATCGGTGTTTTTTAGAGTGTTTTGGGGTTAGGGTGAATGCTTTTCACCAATATTCTGCTATAAGCAGTGGGGAAAGCTGATGATGTTTAACAAAAGAAAAACAGGTTTGGATCTATATTTTAGAAAGACTTCTTAGTTGAATTCATAGAAGATTACAAAGACAACCTCTTCCTTCCTTTAGATATCTCTTCCTTCCTCACTGCATGTGGTCTTGGTGGGGCTTAAGCACAATCCCTAACTCCATGGCCTTAGTAATTACTACAGGGAATGATATGTGAACCAAGTAGGGCCAATAAGAATCCATCCTTCAGATTGTTCTAATCAGCTCATTCTGGTATCATGGAACTATGATATGTGAAGTTCCATCATAGGCCATGTCATCAACTGTTTATACTGGGTTCTCTGGAGGCAGGCAGAGATGGAGTTTGGGGTGCAGGTGTTTATTGGGGATTAAGCCCTGAAAAAGGAAGGAGAAGATACATAGTTGATTGCAGTGCAGGTTTGGTAAAGCCTCAGCCAACCTGTCAGGGAGCTCTGAAGTGAATGAAGCCCTTGGTGTTCTGCATGGGCCCAAGTGGCTGGTCAGCTTCAATCAGTCACCAGATACATGCTACCATGGGAAAGGTGTGGCCTCAAGTGAGCTGGCTCTGTGCAGATGAGGCATCGACTGCTAGGGGCTGTGGGCTCACTACATTCCCTGCAGCTGGCAGCAGGTCCTGTCTAGAAGGGGGATTTGGCAAGTGCATCTCCATATCTGCCAAACCCACCACGAGGAGAAAGTCTGCCTGCAATAGGTGAGAATGGGGCCAATATATTGACATAACCAGAGCTGAGGGATAAAAAAAGAAACCTAAAATTTGGCTTAGGTCCATAGACCCAATTGCAACTGAGGTTAGAACCACTCATCATTTTTTGCTACTTGAGCTAATAAATTTATTTTGTTTGGTTCAGTTATTTTGCCCATATCAGTCAGAATTTTAAAAGTTCTGTTTTAGGCAATAATTGTTTTGAAAGAATAATAAGTGGAAGAGAGAACTTTATAGCATTTGGGGATAATTGATGAGGAACTATGATAGCAGCAATGGTGTAGAAAAAAAATGTTACATGGGAGAATTGATAGGCCACAATGACCAGTTTAATGCAAGCAATAAGGAGAGCTAGAAGTCTCAGATAACTTCCCAGCATTCGGTTTAGGTGCTCTGAGAGGATCGTGAAGCTATTTATATCAATAGAAAATAAAGGAGCAGGTGGAAAGTGGGAGGAATTTATGGGTTTCGATTTATAACATGCTATATTTCAAGTGCATGCAATAGACATTTAAAATCTAGAATGCTAGCCAATAAATTTTCAATGATAAATATCACTACTGACTGACAAGAAAACTTAAAAACAGCTGATCAGTTGAGGAGACTTTTTGGTTAGAATGGCCTATTTTTGAAGCTAAATTTAAATCAGAAATTTGCTTGAGTCAGGATAAATTAAGTTAAATGATGCTCTTTAATTGTCATGAAGCTGTGCTACCCATCCTCACTACAAGGATAGATCTACCCAGAAAACTTGAATATTTTGTTATTTGGTTGGGATACCTACACCCTTGAATTAATAGCAAAAACCTGGAAAATATTTGAACCTTATTTACATAAATATCCATTTATAGGAAATGGCACCCAATAACCTTTCCTCTGCATTTTGGTGTATATCTTTCTCTAGTATCAATTACCCTAACTTTACTATCCATTCAGGTATGTGAGTAGTGGAATTGAGAGAAACGCAAAAATTAGGAAGGAGCCCATGGTGGTCTACTGCTTGCTTTATTAGGTTCCAAAACCTAGAAATGAAGCTATCACATGTATGCTATAGATACTTTTTAATGCCCTCATCTCATCTCACATATAGCACTGGCATCTATCCATACTGGGAGAATTAGTGATATACACAACCCTGATATTGACAATATGTAGTTATTTTATAATTGACATTATCATGAGTTAGCTGCTGCCCCAACTTTAAACTGTTCCAGAAAAATGTATAACCATAGGTATAGACAAAGAAAAAGTGTGTTGGATAATAGTGAGCACTAATCATAATTCTTCGTACCTTGTATCAGATCTTCATTAGAGTACCTCAACTTCCTATTTTTCAACTTACTTCTTTCCCTCTCGACTCATAGCCCTTTATTTATTATTGCCTCACACTGTTTGAATGCACATTCTACTTCACTGGGACCTCTAGTCACCACTTCCCAATTCACCTAACACGTGAATTCCCAATGGGAATAATATCACCCCCAGACGGCAAGCTATTGAATACAAGCTAGGCAAAAACACTGTAGGTATTAGAATGTTTTGTGGTCCTCCAAAGGGCCATGGGGGCGGGGAGTAAGGGGGATGGGGGAAGCTGAGAAACACTGACCTAGAGCAACAATGTACCTGAAATGTTCAGTTATATCAGTACTGGCTTCACTCCCACCCTACGCTCCCCTTTCCCTGTGATCTTCTCTAGTGTCTCGCTGACATAGTTTAATAGAAATAACGTGAATCTCATATACAATTTTAAACTTTCCAGTAACTCCAATAAAAAAGTATAAAGAAATAGGTAAAATTAATTTAAATAATATATTTGACTTAACCCAATATATTAAAAATGTTCAACATACAACCAATATAATAATTAATGAGATATATTACATTTTTTGTGTGTATCAAAATCTTATCACTGATATTTCTCTCTCTTTTCCTCTCCCTCCCTCTCTCTAAAATCAAAAAAGACATATATATTTTTTTAAAAATCAGCATTTGCTACTATTATTCAACATAGTACTGGAAGTCCTTGCCACAGCCATCAGACAGGAAGAAAATATAAAATGTACCCAAATTGCAAAGGAGGAAGTAAAACTGTCATTATTTGCAGATGACATAATATTGTACATAGAAAACCCTAAATGACTTCACCAAAGTGCTACTAGATTTTATAAATGAATTTGACAAGGTAGCTGGATACAAAATTAACATCCAAAAATTGATGGCATTTTTTACACCAACAATAAACTCTCAGAAAGAGAAACTAAAAAAAAATATATATATACCATTTACCATTGCAACTAAAAAAATAAGACACCTAAGAATAAACTTAACCAAGGATATAAAAGACCTGTACTTGGAAAACTACAGGACACTGAAAAAAGAAATAGAGGAAGATGTATAAACAAGTGGAAGAATATACCATGGATTGGAAGAATTAATATCATTAAAATGTGCATACCACCCAAAGCAAGCTATAGATTCAATGCAATTCCTATTAAAATACCAACAACATACTTCACAGAGCAAGAGCAAATATTCTAAAACTTTATATAGAACTAAAAAAGACCCTGAATAGCCAAAGCGATCTTGAGAAAGAAGAAGAGTTGGAGGGATCACTTTACCATATATCAAACTGTACTACAAAGCCATTGTAATCAAAACAGCCTGGTATTGGTACAACAACAGGCATATAGATCAATGGAACAGAACAGAGACCCCAGAAATCGACCTATAGCATTATGGTCAATTAATATTTGACAAAGGAGGCAAGAGCATACAATGGAGTAAAGACAGTCTCCAATAAATGGTGCTGGGAAAATTGGACAGGTACATGCCAAAAAATGAAACTAGATCACCAACATACTCCATACAGAAGAATAAGTTCAAAATGGATAAAAGACTTAAATGTAAGTCACGAAACCATAAAAATTCTGGAAGAAAACATAGGCAGTAAAGTCACAGACATCTCAGAAGTGGAATTTTCACTGACACATCTCCTAGGGCAAGAGAAACAAAGGAAAAAATAAAAGGGACTACATCAAACTAAAAAGCTTTTGCACAGCAAAAGAAAACATCCTCAAAATACAAAAGAACCCCTCTGGTGTGGGAGAACATATTTGCCAAGGATGTATCTGATAAGGGGCTAATCTCCAACATGTATAAAGAACTCATACAACTCAACAAGAGGAAGATAAACAATACAATTAAAAAATGGGAAAGAACCTGAAAAGATACTTCTCCAAAGAGGACATACAGATGGCCAAGAGGCATATAAAAAAATGCTCAACATTGCTAATCCTCAGAGAGATGCAAATTAAAACCACAATAAAGTATCATTTCACACATGTCAGAATGGCCACCATCAACAAATCAACAAATGACAAGTGCTGGCGAGGGTGTGGAGAAAGGGGAACCCTGGTACACTGCTGGTGGGAATGCAGACTGGTGCAGCCACTATGGGAAACAGTATGGAGTTTCCTCAAAAAATTAAAAATGGAACTGCCTTTGGACCCAGTGACCCTACTTTTAGGAATATATCCTAAGAATCCTGAAACACTTATCAGAAAGAATATATGCACCTTTCTATGTTCATAGCAATACAATTTACAATAGCTAATATCTGGAAACAGCCCAAGTACCCATCAGTAGATGAGTAAATAAAAAAGCTGTGGGACATTCACATCATGGAATACTACGCAGCTATAAAGAAGAAGGATCTCTTAATCTTTGGGACAGTGTGCATAGACCTGGAGAAAATTATGCTAAGTGAAATAAACCAGGCAGAGAAAGACAAACATCACATGATCTCACTTATATGTGGAATCTAAAGAACTTAATAAACTGATGAACATAATAGATTCAGTGACATAGACACATGCATCGGACTGAGGAATCTCAGAGGGAAGGTGGGGGTGGGTGAGTGAGTGGGGAGAGATTAACCAAATAATTTATATGCATGTATACATAACCCATGGAAGCAAACAATAGTGTGGTGAAGGGGTGGGGCGTGGAGTAGGTGGGGTATGGAAGGGGTTAATGGGAAAAAAAGGAGACATCTATAATATTTTCAACAATAAATTAAAAAAAAATCCAGTGTGTATTTTACATTTATAGAACATTGCAATTTGAATATTAATTTACATTAAAAATACTTGATTTGTTTTTAGATTTTATAAAATTTGTAGTTAAAAGTGAAATCACACACCCACGTTAATATAGAAATATTTAAACATTTCTAATAACAAATAGAATACATGGTGTTTTAATTTAAATTAATTAAGTGAAATAAAAATTTCAGTTTCTCCGTCACACTGAGCAGATTTTAAGTACTCAAAGGCACATGTAGCTAGCTGTGGAGAACATGTGAGAAAATGCAGGTTTCCTTTGTTATTCCCTCATAGTTCTTTCACTTTTTTTTTTTGAGATTGCTGGATACAGATGTGGTGAACATGTAGAACTGTAGGGTACTAGCTCAGGTATATGGTATCAAAATCGATGTGAGTCCTCACCATTATTAAGCAATCTTATGGCTCATGGCTCAAGAACTCCCTTTCACAGGGATAGCTACTTACAGGGTACAAGTATCATAACTTCTCCATTCTGAATTGAGGGCAGACATCACAAATTGAGGATGGCTTTCTTTCCCCTTGAGCTCAAATGCAAGCCTCAGAATTCTTTTATAGGTTATTTCAACTAACATAACTACTCTTAAGACAGTGCTTCAGTCAGGCACAATACATTAATTGGAATTACCATAAAAGTGGAAAGCATTCTGCCATGCTTGTCTTTGTTCATTCCACCATATTCTGTTTCAGAACATATTTTAAGGAAACAATGGGTTTTAGGCTAGGATATAAAATGATTCACGAGCTTTAGAAGGCAAGCACCACAGCATACAGGTTAAAAGCAAATCCTCTGTGGTAAAACAGACTTGGGATCTAATCCACTTTTACTACTTACCATCTGTACAATCTTGGATAGGCCACATAACTTCCCTGAGTCTTATTCCCTCCCCCTTTTTTTTTTAAATTGAAATGATAATACCAGCCTTGCAGGGTTAATATAATAATTGAAAAATATATGATATGTCATGCATTTGGCTCAGCCTGGCACACGGTAAGCATTCCAATTAAATCAATATCTATCATCCTGAAATAATTATATTATATTATTAGCTAAATGTTCAGTGTTTATATTCTTTCGTTTCCCAACTGACTTAACTTCTTGGAAGAAAGAATTATGTGCCATTTGACATTTCCATTTTTTCCAGAGGTTAGCAAAATTCTACGCGTAGGACTGACCTTCAATGACAACGGAATGAATGAATCAATGTATCCGTAAACTTATAATTGCTCTCATGGTATTTAAAAGATGAATTTGCTTATTCAGGTCAAAATAGCTATTAAATGAAAATTTAGCAAATATCTATGCAGCCAGACCTCGGTCTAAGGACTGCAGGTCAGGGCAGGTTCAAAATTCTAAGATCTGTGTCAATGCATCTTGCAGTCCATGCTACTGCTAGTATTTTAATTGGAGTTTTGGTCATAGGGAGAGTCAGGCAACATGGCAAGGACTTGGAGAGTGAACAGTTTCATAGAGGAATGGCCTCAAGTTGAAGGGTCTCAGCATCAGAAAAAGTAAGGTAGGAGTTATTTAGGGAAAGGTCTTCATTAGGCAAGAAATACAGGTTCAGTGGTGAGTATAGCATAGTATGGTTGGAAACACATGGTTAATACAATTGACAGAGGGACAACCTGACAGCTACTTTCAAGTGTATTTGGTATCATGTAGTAGAAATTCAGCTATTGAGACTAACTTGGAGTAGGACTTTAATGTTTAGAAAGGACTATGAAAGGTAAGTCAGGAATCCAATTCTAAATGAGTTCAAAAGTAGTCAGTGAATCCAGAGAAAGACTCACTGCCATAGATTAAATTAGCACAATTTCTTACTTGAATTATGGCAGTAATCTTCTTATGGCTCCTCCTCCTCCTGTCTTCCTCTTTTTCCTTTCCATTCTCCATATGGCAGTCAAAATGAAATTTCCAAAATGTAAACATTTTTCTACCATTCCCTTACTTTATACCCTTCAATGGCTCCAAATTGTTCTTAAAATACAAACTCTCTGCAAAATCCACTCCTTCTTAATTCTCTGACTTCCTGTATTACACCACTCAATGTTGTCACTTAAAATCTAGCCACACTGACCTCTTTCCAGTTTCTCCAATGGAGCACATGCCATGGTCTTTCTTACTTTCAGGTTTCTCAAGGTTCTTCCTTCTGCCAGATAATTTCACCTCTTTTCTGTGCCAGGATAACTTTTTTAGCATCCTTTAGGTCTTGGTTATAAGGCATTTATTCTGGAAAACTCTCAAATTTGTCAATTTTGGATTAATTGTCCCTTACTTTCTTCCATGTACACCTTAGCTCCTCCTTCTATCCTGTCCCCTACCCTCAACACTCCCAAACTTTATTTAGGCAGGGATCATATATGTCCTCTTAAGTTATATCTCCAGGGCACAACACACGTAAGGTATTCAATAAATATCTGTTGAATAGATAAGTATATTCTGAAAGCTTGTTTATAAAGAACAGGGCTGGTTTCTGTTTATGTGAAATAACATTATAGGGCATGTAGCCAGACTGGCCAGATGCTGAGCTCTGAACTACTGGACAGAGGTAACAAGAAATCTCCTTGATTGTATTCAGAGGTTGGGAACAGGTAAAATAAGAGACCTATCCCTGAAGGTTGAAGAGATATAGAGTAAAGAGCCAACCAGACTTTTATAAACACTTTATGTGTTCTAGTTGTGGTTAGTATGGAACCCAACGGTTGTCCATTCATGATTGTTTCTTTTTCCAGTCTACTAATAGAATATTAATTATTTATTGTGAACTATGTTAACATTAGCAATACTACTGAAAAAGGGGGCTCATAATTATATCTTAGAATTCTCATACAATCAATACACTTCCCATTAGTGAATGTTGATGATCTTTCTCTAATCTAGGTTAGTTTATAAAACATAAAATGAGTAAGTTTTAGCCATTGACTGACAAATGCAATTAATGTGTAGGAAGAATATAAACACCATCTTTTCTTGACCAGAACTACCCAGAGCAATTATCCTCTCGGTTTGACTCGATCCAGCTTCTAAAATTTCAATATTTACTCATATTAAAAATTATATTTATAGACAAATTTTTTTCACTTTACTGGTGACCCAAATCCTTGAGTGATATCGCTAATGTGAAATATTCTATCCTATTACATAAAAATAAAGTAGGATTTATTGTTTCTGAAAGATATCTATTGTGATCTTGATAAATTGTGACCCTTCTTGTGACACGTTGTCGTATCTTTGCCATTCAGAGGCATCAACATTCAATTAGTCATATACTTTCAAGGATTCTGCCAAATTCTTTCTACTAGTAATGTAGCATTGAGTTACTCTTGATCTTCTTTTTTCCTTTTAAACTTAATGGCCATGGTGGGTGTCAACTCATCCCAACTCTTATTTTACCCCTTTTGAAAAAAAGTCCTTTTATTGGACAATCTTGTAGCACCCTATAGTTTTTCTTTAAAGAAACTTGTCAGAATATATTCACTGGTTTATTATGTTTTATATTATGTTTTTCACTGAGTTCATTACAAATAAGCACAATAAAGGCAGGTGTTTATCTATTTGGCCTGTCAATTGTATTCTCTATTATCTAGCATAAGACCTGGCATATATCAAGTTTTGTCAGACAACAGAAATCCCTCTAGTATTTTGTGTAGGAAGAAAATTAATACAGAGCTTTGAAACTGCTGAGGCAGAGAAGGTCTGGAAGATTATTTTTCATCAAATTAAAAAGTGCAGGATTGCAGGACAGCCATTATCAATGACCCTCATTGCAAGCAGTACTGAAGAGGGTTATTCTCAGGAGAATGGCTGGAGCCACTGGAAGCTTCTGATGATCTCAGCTGCCTGCTTGCAGCAGGTGATTCCTGGGAGAAGCACTGCAAGCCAAGGAGTGCTGCCAACAGTGATTTCATCTGCCTGTGAGCAGCTGCTGCTGAGAAAAATGGCTTCTCTTCAAATCTTTGTAAATGCCTCATTGGCAGAAACCAACCCTGATTGATCCTGGAAAGGCATTTTGGGGCATGTAGTTCCATAGTATAGACCGGGATGAGAGCAAAGTTGATAAAAGACAATTCAGCCCAATGAGACAGCTCATTAAGAGACAGCTCCTGATTAGAGTAAGAATGAATTAGACTATAAGTTCCATGATAGTCATTAAAAAAAAATAAAAATCAATCTACCCCCAGTGCCTGGGTGCTGTGGCAGTGATGGTTAGCTCAGCAACACAGGATCACCCCCCCCCCCTTTCACAGGGTACATTTGTTTCTCCGAAATGGCCATTTAGCTACTTTTCCCAGCTTCCCTTGCAGCTAAGCAGCACCGTGTACCTAGTTCTTGCCAATGTGCTGTAGGAAGAGATGTGTATCTACTCTAAGCTGAGGTGCTTAAGGGTCAGGCACTCAATCTTCTGAGTTCTCTTTCTTTTCGCCTGTTGTCTGGCCAAGTGTGGAATACGCAGCAGAGATTCCGAAGAGATGCTAGGACATGGCAGCCTCACTGATGGGACTACCTGGGATTCTGTCATTGCTTGAATGAAAGCTGCTGCTCGGATCCTAATGTCTGGTGGAATTTTGTGTATCAGAACTACATCATGTAGTGTAAAACCAATAAAATTTCAGGGTTGCTTGTTTTAGCAGTTGGTCACTGTTAAGTGCTTAAGAAATATTCAGTTAGTAAATCAACAAAATAGAAAGGCTTGCCATGCCCTTTGCAAAGTCTACTGAGGATGTTGCTTAAGGATGAATGTGCCCTGATGGGCAAACTCCATTCCAGCATGCTCTTCTGTGTGCTACTTCCCCTTAACAGCTTCTCACACATTCCCCAAATGTTGCTCAGAGATACGACAGGGCTAGTTTGATAACTAATTAGAAAGAATTTCTCACTGTTAGGAATTAAAAACTCTTTGTAAAATAGCTTTCTGATCAAAATGTTTCAGAAAAAAAATTATGACAGCTGATAAGAGGTGTCATTCCTTAACATAACTAGCTTCTCAACTAAAACCCAGAGCTCCTATTCGGTACGTCCCTACATATAGTAATTCCTACTTACAAACTGAGAGTAAGTGAGGACACCAGGAGCCTGTGACATACCTGAAAGTTTGCTCAAATGCTATGACAGGTTCAGGAACTAGAAATTAGGCAGATTGTTATTTTCTGATATGTCTCCAAATCTTTCAACTAAGTCACTTTAACCTTAGCAGCAGAGATAAAATGATAGACAATAAAGACTAAGTGATAGGCACTGTATGTGTACCACTGGCTAATAATTCTACACACACGACAAAACCTCATTATTATTATCTCAACTTTACCATGAGGAAAATGATGCTCAGAGAGATTAAGAAAGGCTCCTAAGGCCATACAGCTATTTAGTACTTTCTTTGATTTAGAAAATAATTTATGCATTTGTTGGTCATTTGCCTGATACACTCACAACCACTAGTAGGAAGTTTCCATACACCTTTTTCCAGGTTGTGTTGGGTCATTATTTTCTTTACTGAGTACCTACTAAAGAATAGGTTGTTTCTTCACATATTTGGCAAGAAGTTTCTCTTAACTGCAAATTTTTATCTTTTATACTAATTTCTCTGCTTCCATATATTGTATTTGTTATAAAATTGATCCCTTTTTTGTCTCATTGCTTTGAAAATAAAAGACCATTTGATTAACCTTTAAGGACTAAAAAAAAAAAAAATGTTGTCTTAAACCTTCTCATATTATTCCAGTATCTTACCACCACAAATTAAAGGGACTTTTTACAGGAATTTTGTTTATAACTGTAAGTTTCAGTTCATACCTATGGATATTATTTATGTCAAACTTCCACAAAATAAAAACCTAAAAATAAAATAAAGTGTGAGCTTTCGATTTGGGAAATAAACTAACTATTTCTCTGTTGATATGGCCCAATAACAACTGCTGCTGCTATGGATACCATGGCTATGATTGTTCCTCTTGTTGCCACAATTATTTGAGTGCCCATTACTTCCACTCACCATACTAGGCACTTACATATAAGAATAGTAGTCTTTAAAACCTTGTGAGGCAGGTATTATTATCCCTATTTTACAGGTGAGTAAGCAGAGGCTAAGGAAGGTTAAAAAATCTCTCCCTCAGACATAGATAGGGCTAGTTAGTAGAAGAGATGAGATTTGAACCTGATTTCCAGTCCTACTATCTTTCATTGCACCATGCTGCCTCTCCTAACTCATTTATAAAGAGACATGTGAAACAGTCCCATGTAATGACCTGGAATTAAAGAGAAATGGTGAGTTGAATATTCAAGTGTTTCCAGTATGATAGAACGGACTTCTAAATATGTTATAGTTTCGTATGTCTGTTTTTTTTCCTCTCTATGAGCTGCCTTCTTAACCCTTTTCTGCGACCCAGGTCCTAGCCAGTTGATAACATCCACACTACCCTTTTATTGAGGTGGTAATAGATAAATACTGGCCAGGCCAATGCTTTTCTTATGAAGCCATCTGAGACTCTATTCAGGTATGTAATCCCTTAAGTGAGCCCTGACAGGAGGAAGGAATTGCTGGTCTGAAGGAGTGGAAAGGAAGAACCAATGGATGTGGGAACCAGTTTAGCAGACGGAGCAAACATAATTTATTTCAGCTCCACGGGTTCACTGAAGACTGGCAAGACATCCACCTGTAATGATGAACAGCATTGATCCCAGTAGCACTATGGCTTTAGCTCTGTAATTTTATAAAACAGAAGAGGAGAATAACTTCTGAAAGGGAAGCAAAGGTTGACTCGATAAAATTAAAGGTATTATTTTAAAATTAAAGTGTGACTTTATTCCCTACTGGGTGGCTGTTTAACTTCCCTTTCTACTTCCCAAGAACTGCCCTCTCTCACACACAGCTGTTTCCCACCCAGGAAGTTTATATACCTGCTGATAGGCCTTAGAGTCTGGGAGAGGAACTGATATATGGCTTGTTAGAGCACTGATTCTACACATTGGAACCACCTGGGAAACCTTCACAATCCTATTCAGAAATTCTGATTTAATTGGTCTGGGCTTGGGGAATTTTAAAACCTCCCCAAGCATTTCTAATGTAGAGTCAAGACTGAGAGCTGGTGAGCAACAAGGCTGGCTCTGGGAGCCTGGTTCTCCATGCTGAAAACCCTCGGAATTCATAAGGTAGCATGGCATTAACTAGCCACTCCTGCTATTTTCCTCTTAAAATTTCTTCATGGTTTCTATATCTGTCTTTTCTCCCCTCTCTCTCTCTTTCTGAAGGACCCAAGACCCTTTGATGAAAAAGTAAGTAAGCCTCAAAAGAGAATTGTTCTGGGAAATTGGGCATCTTGAGACTGGCTGAACTAGGTAAGAATTCGTTCTTTGGCTTGACTGGCTGGCCAGCTGGGAAATGAACAGATTAGAGATGGTAGAAGATGAATTAGAGTGTAAGAAAATACAGTACAGTGGAAAAAATGAACTTGGAATTAAAATACTTGGATTCATTTCTAGTTTTGCTACTTACTCTGTTTGACTGGGTCTTTTCCCTCATTAGTAGAATAAGAAAGTTTGACTATTTGATTCTTGAAGAGTTTTCTAAACTCTTATTCTTAGTAGAGGAGATATGTAATTGAAGCTAAGGACGCAATGCTTGGGTAAGGCTCCAGCCCTTCTTTGACTTGTGTTGGTTTGCAGAAAGCTGGAGAAACTCCTGCTTCTTTCAATACTTCTCTGGCTTCAGAAGGCTCCACAGAGCCTCATGAGGAAGGGCCTCTCATCCCAGGTAGCAGCTGGGGTGGTTTTTCCATTACCCAATTTCTGACTCCCTGACTGTGACTATGTCCTGGCTCACATGGATTTTCTGCTCTGTGGGTATAATTCCTTTACCTTAGTGATAAATTACCCCCTCATGTGACATCTATCCCTATGTTTTCTCTATTTTCTTTTCCACTTCTGGACACCTACACTTTCCATTGAAGGTGGTCAGCTAGGTCTAGTTTACCCCAATGGGATGCTTTTCCCTGGCCCCAGGGAAAGGAGAGTTCTGCTATTTTGTCCAAGGTGAAGGAGGTGCCCTGGGGTGGGGAGGGTTCTAGAGGTTCTGAGACCTGTACATTGGAAACGTCTGGGAGTCTTCAAAGCTATACAGTTGCATGGAACTGAATAAATTAAATGAGAATGCATAACAAAGAGAGGACTGAGGGAAGCAGATCTTGTGGGAAAAGAAATTTCCAATAATACTAATAACTCACAATGGTCATGCTCATGCTCTGTGTCTGGGCGTACAGAGGCTCAGAAATTAGGAACTTGCTGAGGTCATAGTTTGTAAATGGCAGAAGTCAGAGCTGAATCCAGCTCTATCTTTGGACCCTGTGCCTTCTTAACTACTCCACACAATGGCCTCCAAGGGGGTGAGCAACTGTCTTATTACTTTTGAAGGTTTAGAATAAGAGAATGGGCACAGAGAGGAGTTAAAGTCACTTCCTGCCAGTTGAACGGTGCTTAGAATCTGGAAGGAGGAAGATGGGAAGGAAAACAGTTCAGGGCTTGGAGAAGGGTGCCCTCAGCGCCAGCACATCACATCATTTGGGAGCTTGTTAGAAATGGGCCCCCAGCCCAGACCTATTTTCTAGAAACTCTAGGGGTGGACTTTGCAATCAATCTTAACAAACCCTTCAGGGGATGCAAATGGTCACTAATGTTTGAGAGCACTGTCTTAGAATAACTGTCTTAGGAGGTTTAATTTTTACAACCATGCTGAGTTCCTGATGCCAGGTGTTTCTCTTCTAGTTTCACTTGGGACATTATTCATTTTCCTGCTGTTCACCATCCTGCCCTCAGGTTGCTCAGTGTGGTGGGAGAGGCAGACGTAGAGACTGATAAAGCAGGCATGCATCCTGTCCTCTCTGTGTTCTGCAGATGTGCATCTGTCAGACCCGAGACTGTAGAAGGGGTGGGAAGGGAGGTCTTCTGTAGGCAATTATTTAAGCTGATTTTGAAGAAACTGTAGGCCTTAGGTGGAGGTAAGAGGGGATGATTGTGAGTGTTCTAGGCAGACGATGCTTGACAAATGCAAAGACCCAGAAACGAGGAGAAAAAAAAGGGCTCTGTGAACCACAGGCAACTCATAGAGCCAGAGTGTGATGGGCTAAGGGGAAGTTATAGTGGCCAAATTAAAAAAAAAAAAAAAGTTTGTGTGTTTTCCTTAAGTACTCCGAATAGGAATGGCCTGTAAGAAAGCTGAGTCTTGTCACAAAAAGTCACTAAGTAGTTCTGATCTTTATTTGTATTTTACAAAAAATGTGGAAATCCTCATTTTCCCCTTC
This sequence comes from Miniopterus schreibersii, assembly GCF_964146895.1. Taxonomy (NCBI): domain Eukaryota; kingdom Metazoa; phylum Chordata; class Mammalia; order Chiroptera; family Miniopteridae; genus Miniopterus; species Miniopterus schreibersii. Next base: position 64,483,927 of record NC_138101.1, on the reverse strand, counting down.
CAATCTTATTTTCTATTTTTATTGTTTTCTAACGCCTCAAGGCTGCCCCATGCACATGCCATTCTCCAGGGTTCTCCTGGCACCTAGCACCCATCTCTCTCTCCCCTCCTCCCTTTTCTATCTCTTTATAAGTTTACTTGTTGTTAAGTCTTTCTCCTTCTCTGGTACTTTCTTCGTCTAACTAACCTCCTGATTCTACACCAAAAGATCCAGAACGGCCTGCCAGAACTTTCTTTAGAGGGCAGGAAAGAGAGAAACAAAGTATGTGGACTTTCAAAAATCCAGTGGCCAATTATACTTAGGAACTTTGACTTCCTTCTCAAGTCTTAGTCAGGGGCTGACACAGGTTTGTATTTTAGAATGCTTACCTTCAAAAAATTGTTGGGAATAAACAAATAATTACTACTGTCACATAAACATAGTAAGTGCTTAGCACTTACTTATAAAATTTACATGTATCCTGATTCTATCCTAATACAGGATATAAGAAAACTTGCAATTACAGATAACTTTAATCAACTTTGCTAAATATGAAGAGCAAATTAGAACCAAGGAAAAAGCTCTCTGCAAAAATTGAGTGTTGTTATGGTGTCTTTGATTCAGCTTCAAACTTATCTTAGAATTTCCAGGACTTCAAAGTAGAGCTTAAGGGGAGAGGAAATATCTCCCAGACTTAATCCCATAGGGACTTTTTATGACTGGAACTCTGGGTAATGTAGCCTGTTAACCTTAGCATGTTATAGCAATTGTGGTAATGGATTTCAAAGATGATTTCTTAGGGATGTTTATGAAAAGTTAAGAACCAAACAATAAAACATAAATTTAATGTTAGAAGCTCTAAAGACTAAATATAATAGTCTCCCCTTACCCTCTGGGGATATGTTCCAAGGCCCCCAGTAGGTGCCTGAAACTGTGGATAATACTGAAATCTATATATAGTATCTATTTTTTCCTATACATACACATCTATGATTAAGTTTAATTTATAAATTAGGTAGAGTAAGAGATTAACAGCAATAATAAAATAGAACAATTATATCAATATACTAAAAGTTCTGTGAGTGTGGTCTCTCTTAAAATATCTTATTGTACCGTACTCAACCCTTCTTGTGATGATGTGAGATGATGCAATGCTTCTGTGTGAGATGAAGTGAGGTGAATGACATAGGTAGGCATTGTGATGGGGTGTTAAGCTACTACTGACCCTTTGAGAATATGCCTGAAGGAGGATTATCTGCTTTGGGTGATTCTGGATTATGGAACCATGATGATATTGATGGCTAGATGTCAGGAACAGACAATGTCAACAGTTGGGGATCCTTTATAGTTAGGGTTTTGTTTGTTTATTTTTTTACTAACTGGTGGGTGGCATATACAGAGTGGATACTGTGGACAAAGGAATGATGCAGGTCCAGGATGGGACAGAGCAGGATGGTGTGAGATTTTATCATGTAACTCAGAAGGGGTGCAATTTAAAACTTGTGAATTATTTCTGGAATTTTCTATTTAATATCTTCGGACGGCCTTTATGGGGTGGCATCTAATGTACAGGTACCTGAAACTGTAGATAAGTGGGGACTACTGTATACTGCTTTCTAGGGTATAAGATTCAAGTACATGAGTTAGATTCCTAGAACATGAATAGCTTGCATATCCATTACTTGTCCTGAATCCATTAATTCTCTCAGATTTTTTTATAGGAGCAACTATGGAGTGCGCAGAAATTATTTTGTTCTGGAGGATTTTAAAGCCAATGTTTTTTATTCACTTTGATGCAGAAAACCAAATCTCTCTAGGATGGTTGGGGAAACCTGATTCTAAGTCACGCTGTCGAGGCATGCTGATGACATAATATACTTTTCTAGGTAAATGCTTTGCTATGTGGTATGATCTTATTGTGACTCATTGAATTTTAAGAAAATTGGCCAGTGGTGATGATTTAGAGTATATTGACCCTTTCATTCCTGCAGCAGATGAAGGCATCCTCCTGGTTTGTAAAGAAGTGCTTAGTAAGGCATCACATAAAGACGGCCTTCATGGGGGTGGCATCTAATGTACAGACGTGTGGATTAAATGAGATGTGCAGGAAGTACCTGCACAGAATCAACTCACAATAAATATTAATCCCCTTTTCTTTCTCCATAAGGCACTAGCCACCATAGAACATTTGTATTGTCATTAAATCTGATTGCCATGATGAACATAAAAGGGCAAATATGTCTAACAGGCCAGTGGAGCCTCTTTTCCACTTCCCTTTCTCATCCGCTGTGGTTTTGTCATTCTAGTAAGATAGAGAGGGAATCCCATGAACTCACTCATATATGGAATGAAATGAATGAAATAACTGTTGAGCAAAATAGATCCAGAGACACAGAAGCATGGAACAGGCTGAGGGATCTCAGAGGGAAGGTGGGGAGGGGCTGGGGGTGAGAGAGATTAATCAAAGAACTTATATGCATAACCCATGGACACAGACAATAGTGTGGAGAAGGCCTGGGGTGGGGGGGCAGATGCCAGGTGGAGGGGATCATTGGGGGAGAAAAGGGAGCATCTATAATACTATAAACAATAAAGATTAAAAAAAGTAAGCTTGACAGTTGGAAAGTCTCCTAGAAGATGTGATATTTGAAGGAAGGACAGTTAGAGAAGTAGGTTTATAGAAGTAGGAATAATCAGGTCAAATAGAGAAATATGAACAAAGGCTGAGACCCGTCATGATAGAGCTCCTGTGACAAGAGGGAGCTCAACCCTGGTGGGTACAAGAAGATACTCAGCTGAGCTAAGTTAATCGAACCTCCTCATTTTTGAAAGGTCAATGGGGATATACAAGCTACCAATCTATGTAAAGTGAAGGGTGGACGAGTTTGATGGCAAAACTTAGTGATTCGGAAAACAATGATGTGTTTCACATTTATTCATGAAGCTGAAAAGTTTTGCTATTTTTTTATACCCCAGTTTTATAACAGTTCCCCTTTTCACCATACTACAATGCTGACACATATTTATTTTTAACGTGTAGCTTAATATTTAGCATCAGCTAATTAGTAATTCCTGCAGTTATACACATGGAGGGAATGTTTCACAAGAAAAAAAGGAGAAATGAAAAATGTACTTTTGATATATGAAAATAGAATGCCTGGTTGTTTTTGTTCTTTTTGAAAGTGGGAATATTCTAAATGCAACTTTATTTGTATCTTAGAATTTCAAATATAAAACTTATTTAAATTTAAGTGGTTTAGAAAAAAACTACTTAATATGAATTCTACATCATCAGCCATGTGGCAACAAAGGTATAATTTTCCTGAAAAATTATATTTTTAGCAGGAATATTTTCATGCAAAGCATCTCATTTTTCTCTGAAAGTCATGCTTTTCCCAGAAACCAGTAATTTCACTTCAGTATTTTAATCAGTGGTTTTCTTTCTTCCACAATCTGTTGATAGTGGTGGGAAACTTGAACTTGAGACTCTGTTTAGCCATCTAGATCTTGAAATTAGTGTGTCTTTCTCAATGGGGACATTATTTGAATAGGGAATCAGAGTGTTGATTTAGTATAGAAACACTGAAGAAGTGTTTCCCTGGGACATCATAAAAATTCAAAATGAAAATTATAAGGAAGTCACAAGGGAAGGGAGATGTCTTCAAGTTCGAACACTCAGAGAAGTTCAATAAAACTAGAGGTAATTTTCCACAGGCCGGGTAATGATTCCCTGTAGAATTAAGCTTTGAACTGGGTGGTGGTGTGTGTGGGCGGGGGGCACTGCTGTATCTTTTAAAAAATTTCACTTGTGAAGTTAAAAAAAAATCAACTATAAGAGAAATCAAATAAAAAATTTAAACAATTTTTTAAAGTTCTCCAGATGATTTTAACTGCTTTCTCCTCAATAGATGACCTCACTTAGCCAGGATTCCTGAAAGTAAAGCATTTCTTAATTTCACATGAAGCAAATACTAAGCATGAGAAAATATCTATGTATAAAAATTTCTCCCGGGAAATGAGTTTTTAGCTACTGTGCACGTGATTGCTCTGTCCTACTCTAGCAATTTCCTGTGAATTGTCCCACCTCTTTTGTAAAAATCATCCTCTATTCTTCCTACTTCAGTCCCTTCCTAGCTCCACTTTGCACCTTTGTCATTTTGACAACTATTATTTTTCTCACCTCAATTTGCTGCTTCCCCTTCTTTATCTTTTCCTTGCCTTTGGTCTCTTTGAACTTCGGTCTTCCTCACTCTCCCCATTAAGTGGCCCTGCTCCATCACAAGCCCACGTCCAGGCAGGTTGAGCGGCTGTTTGAGATCATAGTGGCTTGGTCCCTTCCATTCATCCTGCCGAATGCCTGTCTACATGTGAAATGCAGTGTGGATTTTGCCTCCTGATGAAAAGATAAAAATACCAGTCCTCTCCTCCCCACCCCAGACCAATGACAACCAGCCCCTGTGACAAAGGACACATTTTTAGAGAATGAGGCTTGGTTTCTTAAATGTTGCGAGGATACTCTAGGATGACTTCAGGAACTCCCTATGAAGACAGAAGAATAATTTGAAAATATCCCTTTGGTATTAAAATAGTCATAGAGACTTTCTGAAATCTTTACATAGGATGAACACGAAGGCTTAAGGGTTGGACAACTGTACTATATTTTCTTCAATGAATTTTGTGTAAGAGAGCTTAGTTCCATGTGTTTTTCTCTTGCTGTGTTTAGGCCGCTCTGACCTTGAGTTGAAAAGGACATTAATATTCTTTGAAACCTGTAAAAAGAAACAAGCAACTTATAAGCATCAGAGTGGGCCATGGGCGTGGCCTCAGCACCTGTGAGAAAGACTGGAGGTTATTCACAGAAAGCATCAATGAACTCAGAGTGGGATTTAGATATAAAAAACCCCAGTAGGAAATGAGCATTAGGAGAGAGAGTATCAAAAAGTGAAGCAGGCACTATTTCCCCCCCTCAGATTTGATTGAACTTAACTTGAAATTTTGCTTTTACTTTTGCAGACCAGAGTTCAGAAAAAGATGTAGAAATCCTTAGGAGTTTAGGGGAGAGCGACCAGAAGGAAGTCGCCTCTCTGAGGAACAGGTCAACGAGTGGGGCTGTTTGGCCCGCAAGAAAGAGAGCTTAGCAGTGGACCCAGTCACTGCTTTCAAATATTTGAAGGGCTCTGTGTGGGAGATGAGCTCAATTTGTTCTGTAGACACTAATAGGTGAGAGGTTATGAAGCAATGAACGGAGGGCGTATTTGAAAAGATGTAAAGAAGAAAACAAGTTCATGATATAAAATTCTTGATCTCCAAGAAAAAAAATTTCTGATATTCTAGGGTTTACAAAGCTTTTCTACATGTTGATTTCTTAGTGAATTGTCTCCCAGTTAATTTAGAACTTAACAATGAGCTATTTCTTTCTTTTTTTTTTTTTTTGAACAAGTTATATAATTTTGGATTATTTAACTTCTCTTGGACTCAGTTTCCTCATCTTACCACATAGTAAGCATTAGGTAAATGTAAGATATTGTTGCCTAGCAAAATCATAATACAAATGTTGAATCTTTCGTGTGGTTTACTGAGTTTTAGGAAGGAATGCTTTTAACTATCTGAAATAAGTTGTTCTAAAAGGCTACAGGTCAATGATGGAGTTCATTTTCCAATATCACAGCCTTACCTGCACATATAATATTTAGAATGGATTGCCTCTACCTATTCAAATTCACATCTGGGAAAATATTTCAGATGTATATCAGAAACCATTACTTAGGGTGATGAGAGGAACAGAGGCATTTATTCCCTTGACAGGCACAGCTGAATTTAGGGTGGGCATCTTCTTTTGGAAGTTCATTTCTTTCCTGTCCAATGTGAGGTAATTAAAAAAAAAAAAAACTTAAAAAATTTGAAATTGTTTAAATGTTTTCATTGTTTTTATGTTTGATTTTTAAAGCTTTGCAAGTAATGCATAAATACAGGCTTGGGCAAAAGTAGATTTACAGTTGTGAGTACACAAAACACAGAGTTTATTCTTGTATTATTATTAATTATTGTATTATTTTCCATAAAAACAACTGCAAACCTACTTTTGCCCCACCCTGTATAAGATTCCCTAAGTTAAGAGCATCTCTGAAAGCATTAGTTATGGACGACATCCAAATAAGCATTAAAAGTACATTTAAAAATATACAGAGTAAAAAATGGCATCTCATTCTAGGCCCTGCAATTTTAGAAGCATTGTCAATTGAGGAAAAGAAAACTGGGCAATGTGCACTTAGATAAACACATTTCCTTATTAAAAATGATTGTCCAGACTGGAAGACCCTCACAAATGCAATAACTAAATTTTTGAATAAAATGAAAAAAGAATGTAAAAAAAAAAAAAGATTTCAGAAAAAAATACTCAGAAATCTTACACAGATAAAATCACTATTAATATATCCATGTACTTTATTTTGTGTGTTATCTATGTAGAAAATGCTCTAGAAAATTTGGTTGCTTCTTAAAGTGCAGGATTAAGAGGCCTGGCTTAAAGTGTTTTATGTCTCAAATTTTCCATACTTTTCAGAATCTTAATTTGGTAAAAGTAGTATTGCTATCGCCTCAGAGAGGCATATTTAGTTGGTCTGGGGGTGGGATCCAGATCCTGGTAATTTGTAAAGTTCCTCATTCTTCCCAGGCCCTGCCAAGGATGGGAAAGCTGCTCTGGGGTAGATGTTTGGTTTTGCTCAAAGGCCGCCTGCGCTCCTTCAGCCTGGATTCCTGAGCAGACTGCACTTTGCTCTCCTTACTTCCTAACTTGGGATGTGTATCCATTCCTTCACATGATCTGTCAAACCTCTGCTGCTGACTCCCAAATCCTATCCTGTCCTCTCATCCAGCTCTCGAATCACATTATTGATGCTTATTGGACGTCTTCATTGGGATGTCTCATCTGCCTCCCATGTCACCTGCCAATGGCGTTGGCCGTCGCTCCTGGGAAAGCCGAAGTCATCTTTGACGCTGTCTCCTTCAGTTTTCTTCTCTGTCTGCAGGTTCTCGTCTGTTTTCCTACTGTGACTGAGCTCTTCGGCCTTCCCCTCTCTGGAGCCTGTCGGTGTAGTCCAGGCTCTCGCTATCAGCATGGCTGTCATTTGTAACAGACTTCTGGCCTTCTCCAACCCAGGCCTCACCACCACTGTGTCCTTTTTGTGTCTAGCAGATGAATTTCTTTTAAGCATTGCTTTAATTGCAACCCCCATCTTTTATTGCTCCCTGCTCTTTCCTGCCCTGGCTCTTCCCCCCCCATATCAAAGTTCTGGATACTTTGGCCCAAGCCTTTCCACCTAACATTACTTAGTATTATTTGTGCATGTTTTTTCCTGTCGAGTCTGTCTTGTATACTTCACAGCATGCCTTAATTTGATTAACTTGGTGTGTCCCAAGTCAGTTCTTCCCACTGTTAATTTTTGGTATATGAGTAAACTTCAAAAGTGTTCAGTTATATATTAGATTTAATTTTTTTTTTTAATTTTTAAAATTTATTTCAGAAAGAGGAAGGGAGAGGGAGACAGAAACATCAAGGAGAGAGATTCATTGACTGGCTGCCTCCTGCATGCCCCCTTATGGGGATCAAACCTGTAACCTGGGCATGTGCCCTGACTGGGAATTGAACCGAGATCTCCTGGATCCTACGTCAACGCTCAACCGCTGAGCCACGCTGGTCAGGCTATATTTAAATTTAATGTAACTAGAAACATACACATGTACTTCAAATCCATGATTTGACACATTTTTATTCTTTAGACTGAGACTAAAGTAAATATTAAAGTTCTTAAAACTCAATTTAAATAAAATGTTAAGCATGTAACATGGAAGAATTGTGAAGGTGATCCATGAACAGCTGACATCCATAGAAAGTCGTTTATGTTATTTATGTTATTTTCACCTCCTGGAATAATGTGGGGCAGATTCTACTCATCCTTCCAGTCCTGATTTAACTTCATAAGTCTCCACAATGTCAACCACGCCAAGACGGCTGGAGAGCCACAGGGTTTGACCGAGAACACCGGTCCCTGTGCGAATGCGCACACTGCCGAATGGTGAGAGCGGGCACTGACGGCAGCTCCCCTGGACCCCTGGACCCCTCTTTCGGGTGGCAGAGGGAGAAAGAAAGCTAGGAAGCTGGGATCTGCCTAACGGGGATGCCCCAGGTGAGCACACAGGTTGCTCTCAGCTGCCGTCCAGGAGGACAGCTCCCCCTGAATGCTGGACAAGTGCAGATGGAGAAAGACCAGAGCTCTGGTCCTGCCATCCCCCTGGCTTCTAGAGCCACCACCATCCTCGCCTCCTGCTAGCATCATGCCTGGTCTGTGCTGTCTGAATAGGGACCGGGAACCAGGAGCTCGCGGGGGGCCGGGGGGGCCAGGCACAGAACTGGGGTGTGAGAAGGCGTGCCCTGGGCTGTTGTAGCTTGTCCGGGCCCTTCCTTTATGCTTGAAAAACCAGTCCTAAGTACTTTGGGGCAGAAGTCCAAAGTGGCAATTAGTGTTACTCACCCTCCTCCCACTCCATAGTCTTTCCCCATAGTTAAATCATAGGATTTTTTTTTTTTTTCCCTTTACTTTCTCCCTGAGGGACCTCCTGCACTCTCCTTCCCCCACGAATGTGCCTGACTGGGTCTGTTCTGGTAATCACAGTGCCTCTGAGGCATCCTTCTGTCCCCCCTCCCAGAATGAAATCAGTCAACCACGAAACCAGTTTTTCATAACAATGTTTAGTGGTTTCACTCTTTATCAAACAAGAGGGAGAATTTCAAGTGAAATCGAGGTGTGTGCGTGTGTGAGTGAAAACGGAACTAGGGGTTGGGTATCAGGTTTACTTTGAGCTCTGCCTTTAACAAGCTGGGTACAACTTGGTTTCCTCAGCGGTAACACCAAGGGTGGGACTAGAACACCTCTGGTTTTCTCCCAGCTCCATGAAAGTGAGAATGCCTTTCCCTTCAGTTTCTTCAAGTGCTCCCCAATGTCTCCTTTCACCTTCCATGGACCCCCTGCCAGATCCACTGGCACGTGGTTAGGTTCAATTTAACTCCTTAGTGTTCGGAGGGGAAAAACATGACTGGTTCTGTGAGCTCTTGGTTTGAGTAAGAAATGGTGAGTGTTTTGAGGAGTTGGGACTAGAAGGGGGTAAAAAGGTGTTTTGAAAAGTGAAGGTGGTCTGCTTGTTTACCGGAGTTACTGAATAGTAGCCATTCACAGATTGACGCTGAGAAAATCTAAATACAACCAGTTGAACTTTTTTTTAAAAACATATCTTTACTGATTTCAGAGAGAAGGGAGAGGGAGAGATGGAAACATCATTGATGAGAGAGTCATTCATCGGCTGCCTCCTGCACGCCCCCTACCAGGGATCGAGCCCGCAACCCAGGCATGTGCCTTGATGGGGAACCGAACCATGATCTCCTGGATCCTAGGCTGATGCCCAACTGCTGAGCCACGCTGGCTGGGCCCAACTGAACATTTTAAACAGGGATCTGAAGAAATCTGGTAGATTATTCTTCTGCTTCAGGAAAACTTATTATTTTAACATCTGAGGTATCTGAAGTTCCACTTCCCGCTGTTAGGGAGCTCACAATGTTATATGTCCAACTATTCCATTTCCAGGCAGTGCCGATATGCTTTACATGTGTACGGTGATTTCCAGGGAGCTGAAAAGCACTCTGATTATATACTACTGGTGTGTGTGTGGGTGTGTGTGTGTGGGTGTGCGCGTGTGAAATGGTAAACGTTTACAACTCTTTGTTTTCTTTCTCAGGGAAAGTTTAGCGTTTAACAAAAGTTTATTCTGGGTGATCATTCTACTTGTGCGTCTGAGAGGTTAGAATTATGCTATGAGATTTTTAATGTGTTACTATTAATTTTTTCCTAAATTTTCCATCTTGACTTGAGATCCTTTAGGACAAATGCTTATTTTCAGAAACCTGAACATTGCAGGAGCTCTAAGAAAGATCACTCCTAACAGACGTCTTTACTACAGGCCAATCCTGTGTTGAGGCTCAGACCAGACATCATTTTCCCAGGAACATGGCCCAAAAGGGTTCATTTAAAAAACAAGTAACATTGTATAACATCCTGGCTGAAAAAAAGTGGTTTAATTCTCCTGTATCATGTGCTCCATTTCCAAGGAAAATTTTTAAGTGAATAATGCTGCTAAAGGAAAATAATCTTATCAAAACCCTAAGATTATAATTCCTCCTTTCAAGGTGTGTGGTGCTTCCTCAACATCAAAATGAGTTCACATCACAAGGTCTTTATTTTACTCTCCATTTATACGAACAGCAGCAATAACAGTGGATACCATTGATTGGGCAGCCACTGAACCACAGGAGTTTGGCTCATTACCCCATGAGGTCCTCCAGACAAGTTCATAGGATTGTGATCCTTGTTTTGGCAGCTCATGAAACTGAGACTCTGGGAGGTTAAGCATCCTGCCCAAGGTAATACAGCTAATAAGCACTGGCTTCCTTCATTACAAAGCTGATACACCTTTCTTTATGCTACATAATTTTTCTTTTTAAAAGTACTCTACATTTTTTTTCCATTAATAAAGAATTTTACAGTTGTTTAAAGAACAAAAAATATCTGCTTTCCAGTTCTCATTAGAAATTACTTTTTGGAATTAATTTAGAACACAGCTAAAACAAGCTACACACATGCATCTGTGGTTTGAAAAAACAATGGATAGGTTTGGAGTAATAATTTAGGTTCCAGTAGGATCACCTCTTTGGTGTTGGAAGGACCATTTTAAATCTCATCAAAACACCTGGTCTGGGGAGTCCCTCTGACACTGAACTCGGGGAAATACTTGAGTTCATTTAGTCATGGGACATGCAGAACTTTTCAGGCAGGACTTTCCACTTTTGGACAGCTTGAATGATTAGTCCAATACTTCACATTTATACACTCTTTGCAATTGTCATGTTAAGTGTTTCAGTTATGAAAGCTTGTTCTTATTTTGAGTCTGTTCTCCCATTTGCTCATAGATGCAATGAAAACTTTTTCTCTATAGAATGTAAATGAGGTGGGGAGAGTGTTGGAATGAATAACTTCTAATGTAATAGTCATGGTGCGGTATCTTTTTTAAGGTTGTTTTGGTGAACATATTCCTTGTGGATCTGACAATGAGTATTTGCTTCCCCTTCTAAATCTACAAGACCAAGAGCTTTGCTGATGGAGCTCTATGTCTTCCCCTCCCCTTCTCCTCAGTATCAAAAACTGCAACACCGAAGGCAAGAATGTTTCTGACCCCAAGCAATAACTTGCCACCTTAGCAACAATGGGTCTGTCTGTGGAAAGAGAATTACAAAATAAATGCTTGCTCGCTAAGACTGTTGCTTTAGTTTTAGAGACTGATATTTTGACTTTTGATTTACTCGTTCATGCCAGTGTTGGTAAAACACATAAAATAACTTCATATTATATACCCTTAAGTGCACTTTTTGCATCCTTTAAAAAACTCATTTTGTTGATTGGAAAAAGCATGAGCCTTATTTTTCCCTTCTAATTTGGAAAGATAGCATACAAATATTTTAAAGAATAGTTTATTGATTTTTAGAGAGAGGAAGGGAGAGGGGGGGAGAGAGAAGCATCTGTGTTAGAGTGTAACGTTGATCAGCTGCCTCTTGCAGGCCCCCTGCTGGGGATCAAGCCTGTAACCTGGGCCTGTGCCCTGACCAGGAATCGAATAGGCAGGCTTTCCGTGCACGGGACTGTGACCAACCAACTGAGCCACATGGGCCAGGGCAAGATGCCATATATTTTTAACTTGGGTCCTCTGTGTATAGATAAGATATATTCTTGTTTTTGTTTTTTTCCCCCACTTACCTCATCCTCGTGGGTAAAATTGAAGTGTGGGAAAAGGGAGTATGCAATCAGATATAGTTCAGAAAATGCATATGCAAGACTCGCATGGATAAAATCACGTAATTTCACTAGGCCTGTTCTAATTCCTGCATGGCTCCAGTTTGTGGGACATGGTTATATGTCCCTCAGGTAAGAGAGAATCAATCACACTGTTGGTACAGCTTTCCTATCAGGCTTATAGCCCCACAATTGTTATTTGTAGGTAAACTTTACCTTTTGACTTGTGGATAGGTGTGTTCCATAATCAGAATTTAAAGGCATGCTCATCACTAATTTTACCTGATCTTTTACTTTGTCAGGGAAGGTTAAGATAGTCTGACTGAACTTTATTCAATTATGCTGTTTTTTCCCCCCTAAGAATCTTCTCAAAGAGTTTGCAAATAGTTATCTTCCTAATTATTTTTTTTTCCTGATTTTGAAATATCAGTTACTTAATAGCCGTGGATATTTTATTTTTTCTTAAGATAGGTTAACATTGACTCAAACTCTTCCTCAGTTCCCAGCCCTTTCTCTAAAAGCCAAATTCTCTCTCAAATGGTAGCTGATGGATGGTCTATGGGAGGCATTTTTAAAAATTACACCAGGAATCAAAACACTTTGCTTGCATATGTTTATGTACTGAAGTTATGTGATAACCACAATTTATCGAGTGCTAAGTATTAACCTCTGGGCTTTAATCCTCAAGTCTGAGTTAAGTGGCAACATCCTCATTTTATAGCTGAAAAGACTGAGGGCTGGAGTGGTTAAGGGACCTGCCTGCTGTTTTTAGTAAGTGAGAAAGTTGTACTCAGGTAGTGAAGGTGCATATTAAAGGCAAAGGGAAGGCTGGTGGGTGGAAGTTAGTGTGAAGGGCAGTGAGTGGAACTGGACATATTCAGTATGAACCATACTGACCTGGGCACATATTACTTATCTGCAACTCTCTGAATATTGAGGACAAGGCTTATGGTTATCCTGGTATAGCTCCAAAGGGGAGAAAAACAGTGAGGCCTATCTTTGCTCAAATATAATGATATGGAGAAAATATGCTTCCAGGAAGCAGAATTCTACCTTCATCCCCACCCAGCCCATGAAGTGCCCATACATCTGAGTTTCCTGAAGAATAATTTATTGGTTAGAATTGTTGTAAGATGGGCGGAATGGGGCCATCTCAAGTTATTTCCTCACTAAAAGTGTTCAAATAGAGACCAACCGTCAGCGATGCTGCAGACTTTCTTGGTGCTGAGCACTGTGGATACCGCAAAGAGCAAGACAAGAACAGCCCTCCGCCTTTCAGAGCTTATACTGAGGGCAATGCTAGGAAGCTAGAAAGCAGAAGAGATAGAAAAGGAGAGTTAAAAGCGGTGCTGCTCAGAAAAGGGACAGGGCTAGAGGGGAAGAGATGGGAAGCTTCAGAAGTATGGCTGGGAAGTGACAGTTTTACCCAGTGGTGAATGACATGCCCTCCCACTCACAAGGGACTCCCAGTCTAGGCGGGTGGCTCTCACTTTAGAGGGAAAGCAGGAGCGTAGATTGGTCTCAGCTGTGATGCATCCCTTGGGATCCTACTCCTGCTTCTCCGTGGTGGCCTCCAGTGCTGACTATCAGTGCTTTTGGTCTGTCCTTGTAAAGATGGGGCCCTTGAGCCTGGGAGGCGCCTACTGTGGCATTTCTTAGGCAGGCCAGCCCTTCATTTATGCCAGCGTTTTCTATAAAAATAAACCCCAGACTTTGAGTAAATACTTCCCAAAGTATGACAACTGTGCCAGAGTCTCAATATTCACATTAACATTCAGTAGAGACCACTAGTGCATGTATAATAAATGTGACACTATTCCATTCATATATTTGCATTAGAAATGAACCTATTTTTTTAAAAAATTATAATGCCCAGAATGTAATTTGACCTCTTTAAACATTTTCTGTCATTTTACTTATACACTAAATTAAATATTTCCAATTTTAATTCTCAGTGCTCCGGGATGTGTGACAAATGTCCAATGGAGCACGAAAGCAGTAAATTTCCCTTTATTATTGCTGTTATTTATTGTTCGGACACACTTGATTAACCAATCCCTGTCTCATTAGTGAAACATCTTAATATGGTTTTGTACAAATAATGGTTTTCATGAGCATTCGTCATTGAATTACCTTCCACCTAAGAAATGGGGCTAGTATTCCAGGTGTCTGTGCTAGGAGGGGGAATCTTATTACCAAAAAGGTACACAGTGAGATTTAGGAGGAAACTAATTTAAATCAGTCTATAAAATGGTCTCTGTAGAGAGTTATGTGACAATTCTAATAATGTACCATCTATCAACTTATTTAGGAGGTTAAGTATCTGTTATTTTCTCTGCTACTGGCCAAGCATAAAGAAAGAACACATCAGTTGTGGCATGCAGTGGTGAGAAGGGGCGTTTCTGTGAGTGGGAGAACTGAGCTAAGACCCAGGAGCAGTGGAGTCCAGCTGGGCTGGGCCATCTCTCTGGCCCTCAGTTGCCTCATCAGTGAAATAAAAGGAAGGCTAGTATTTGTTTTTTTCTAATTTTCCTTCAAATTCTAATGTTTTATGGCTATCACATTATCTACTTGGGGTCATGAAACATACGTTAAGGAAGCAATGAAGACGCACTGACAATCAGCTCAACAATCTAGTAAAATGGAAAGAGAGCCCAACTAGTGATGAGGAGATTGTTTCAGTTTTAGCTCGGTCAACAGACAGCTCTGTGACCTTGGGCAAGATGCTTACTCAGTAGTTTATATAATTATTTGTACTTCTGAGATTCTGTGAATTTGACAATGAAGTAAAAAGTCAGAATAAAGGCATACAACTGTGCCTGATATTATGAGGAAGTGAATTTTGGACTTAGGGAGACCTAGGGAAACTTGGGTTTGCTGAACTTTTTGTTTTATTTTTTCCCTTTGGTACAAGGTAGGTGTCAAAGGAAACATTTTATAGCTTTTTAGACAACTTTTGACAGGACTTTGTTGAGGTTTAAATAGCCCATAAATCCTCTGGATATGGAACTAATTGAGAAATAAGCAAAGCCGGATAGATCAGGGTCAAACGGTCAACCATTGAAACTGGGTTTGGGTGTGGAGCGTAGATGTTTCCTCAGCAATAGAAAATTTGGTTGTTTCTGACTGTTTCCTGCTAAGCACATGCTTTGGGATGATCTACTAGAATTACATAAAGAAAACATACTCAGAATTAGCATCTTGCTTCTGTGGAACTGCAGTCATTGACACAGAAGGAGATGGTGCTCCAAGAAGGAGTGCTGGGCCTGACCCATGCATCTTACCACGTGAAGATTGGGATCTGGAGGAGGCCTGTGGCAAGGAGGGGAGTGGGAGTGGGGGAGAGCCAGTACATATAACTGGGGCTGGTAGTCAGGGAGGGGTGGGGGTCCGAATACAAAGCCATGTAAAGATTTTTATTAGTCTACCCTTCTTTGGGGCCCCCAAAATATTTTTCACCTGGGCCTGACCTGTTCTTTGTTGCCCTAATGAAGGCCCTCTGTCCTCTGTAGATCTGAAAGGAGTGTAGAAGGGCCGAGCCACACTTATATACTTCTTTGTTCTAATCTCCCAACCATCTGTGTCTTTCCTCCGTGTTTGGGAAACACGGAGGGGTATGTGGGGAAGCTGGAGGAAGTATTACTCTAGATGTCCTTTCTTGGAAACGCCAGCCTAGGACATGGACAGTTTTCCCTAACAGGCTTGTTATCTTTCTACTTGTGGTGGCAGATATTTATTGGAAATGTACCTTTTCTTATTAATAGTAAGGCTGAATCTACACAAGGCAAAACAATTATACATTAATTAGCCTGAACCCTTTCTTCCCCACTGTTGGTCTTGATCTAGGGCAATGAATTCTGTCTAGGAATTCCATGTAAGTAGTTTGCTCTTCTTCTGAAGGGTCCTTGGGAGAATGCGTTAGTAGGTCTAATCATGGAAATCAAAGGGTTATACTTCTAGGCCTGAGATCTGTTCTCTAGGGGAAACTAACCTAATACACTGAGAATCACTTTTGCCTTGGTTTCTTCTCTACCAAAGCTTGGGACTATAATGTCTGGTTTTATGTCATATCATGCTACAGTAGCTTATTTGGGTACAGCAGAAATCCTGGGAGCTTTGATGAATGATGGTGATGATAGAAATAATGACTTAAATATGGTATAGCATTAAAAAAAGGAAGAGCAGCTCTCATCCTCCCAGCTGCCAACTTACCTGTCTTTGTGAATATACCTCATGGACAACCTCCCTGACTCCATCCCCTGTATGTATTAGAAACAGTGGGACTAAATTTGTGTCAGAGCTGGGCAAGAACACAGAGAGACATTTGTGACCAGAAGACAATGGAATAGAAGGAAATCTAGAAATCTAAGGACTAAAAATGAGAAAACTGAGTAAAATTTTAAATAAAACTAGGATTTGTGATAGGAACACAGAGCAGGCTGCCAATTCAACCACTAAATCTATGCTCATGGCTTTTTGAGAACACTGTCAAAATACAGACATGGCCTTGTGTCACATCAAGTGAATGCAAGGAAAAGCCATTGAGGCTGGTACCATTCCAGGAGCAGCAGAGAGGGTGAGGGGCACCAAGAAGAAGACTGGGCCCTGGCTTATCGCTCTCTGGAGCCTGCATGCCCAGCTTAGAATCTTGGCTCCTCATGGTATCTTGGGCAAATTGTTTCAATACTCTGTGCCTCAGTTTCATCATCTCTACAATGAAGTTTAAAATGGTCCTTTTGTTCCAAGAATGTACATGTTGGATATGATCTGATAAAGCTTGTACAGTCAAAGGAGGGAGGCTTAGAAGGAAAAGGTTTATTTGCCCACAGGTTTCAGAGAGGGAACCACAAATACCACATAGAGCCATCAGGGACATGCCAGGACTGGGTCAGGTGGCAGAGACAGGAGAGAGGGGCAGGTCTAGGCCAGAGCCTTTATTGATGATTCCGTGGGAAAGGTAGGGCAGGGTAGGGTAAACAGTTTAGGATTGGCCAGTTTGAATTATACTCGTGGGCTTTGGGCCACAGAGGTGATTTCTTGTTGCCTGGTATCTGGCCCTGGGGTGATTTAGGACAGGGGAAACATTGGTTTGCTGTGTGAGTGTTAGATAAGGAGGTGGTTGGGGCTACAGACTCCAGATTGGTTGGTTTGTGTATTAGAGATGTGCTCCTGGCTAAGCCTTTCGCTAGCTCCAAGAATTGGCTTCCTTGGGAGGGGCCTCTGTCTCCAGGTATATGAGGCCCTCAAATGTCAAAGCACCAAAATATATATTTAAAAAAAAGTGTAATTAGCCCTATGATCACTGGATGACAAATAGACATACAGAATCTGAGAAAATGCAGAACACCTCACCTTATTGTGAGGATTGATGATTTCACACATACACAGTCCACTGTCCAAACTGGTCTGAAGTCCCCCATCTGAATGCGTGGAGACTGAGGCATGGAGGCACGCACAGGTGTCTCTGTCCTAAAAGCCAGGGCCCAGGACAAGGAAGGCCTTGCAGGGTATGTAGGAGAGTTTACAAAGCAATTGGAGAGTTTCAGGCAAGCTCCGTGGTGAGAGGCGTGTTGGGGTTGCACAGAATAATCAAGCTGAAACAATTTATATATGCGCATGATTTTCAAGCAGCTGATTAATTTTATAAAATGTAGGTCAAACTGCATAGAGCATCAAATGGACTAAAAGTTATTTACAGAAATTTAAACATTTTAATTGTTTGGTTGGCATTTTGTAGATGTCCAAGAAGAAGAAAAACAGGATATAACAGGAAACACACTAATAGATTCTTTTTTTTGGTGTAAGAGACTTTTTTTTGGCTTAAAGAGAGAGATTAACAGTTACTTTGACTGATGCGTTTGAGACAGATCAGTGTCTGCACTGAGGGGACGCGAGCCTTTAGGATGCCGTGGGGTAAGGTGCTTGAGGGACAATGTTGCCATCTCTGCCACCGTGTGTGAGCACCCGAGTTAAATAATGGAAGTGTTGGGCTTGGCTTTGTAAAGCCTGGCTGTGACTCTCTCTTTGCCACTTTCTGTCTATGTGACTTTGAGCCATTCCCATCTGTGACTGGGAACCATGGTGGTTTAAGAGGAAGGCCGTGGCGTTTCAGTGAGGTAGTGTTTTTGAGAGTGTTTCGAGCGAGAGCTCATTCTCACTATCCTAGCTTCTGTGTCCAGTCACGATGCCTGTCCCATGGACTCCCCCGAGTCCTTGTAGAGCTCATTAGGAAGGGAGATCATTCAGTCCTGCCATCAATGCGAACTCAATTCTTAGATTCTTTCATTGTGTATGTAAGTAGATAAGATTTCAGGCTTTGCTTTCTATCTGACTTTATTCCCCTAAGCCAGCAATTTTCAACCTTTTGCATGGCACACATAAACTAATTACTACAGTCCTGCAGCACAGTAAAAAATATATATTTTTTGCCGATCTAACAAAAAATAGGTATAATTTTGATTCATGCACATTGGATGGCTCTTGTGTTGGCTGTTGTCATTTTTTTAATTTGACAGTTTAAGGGGAAAAAGGTCAGTGCCTCTGACTAAATAGTCAGGTATTGCGTGTTTTAAAAATTCTTGTGGCACACTGGTTGAAAATCACTACTCTAAGCCTTAGTTTTCTCATCACTAAAATGAGAATAATAATACCATCAACCCCATGGGTTGTCATGATAATTAAATGAAATTGCTCCTGTACCTGACACATAATAATTACTCAGTAAATTGTTGCTATTACTAGTCTCATTTCAAGTGCACATGAAGGAGTTTGATCTACACTTTTAGGATTCAGATACAAACTAATCTATGTCTCATTAGCAGAATCAGCAAGAAAGTAGAAGGAATTGACAAATATTATTGAATGATTATTGGCCAAAAGAGCTGTTATAAAAGGACAAATGAATCGTCTTTAACTTTCAGCAAAGCTCTTCTATAGCTCAGGGTGTTTCTTTGAGAAAATATAACACTCTAATAATAAACCTAACAAGCATCTTTTATTTATTGCATACTGGAGTAGGTGTCTTAGGACATATGAGAGTAAATATACTTTCTTGTTTGGTAAGATATGTGAATGAAGTGTTGGTGTCTTCACCAAGAGGTGGCACCTAAGAGTTCTGAGGAAATAAATAGAACCTTATGTACAGAAAAAAAAAAGAAAAAAGAAAAAAGTCGATAAGCAATAAATCAACAAACAAGTGTGGACGAGGGTGTGGAGAAAAGGGAAACTTTGTGCACTGTCAGTGGGAATGATTTTGGTGCAGCCACTGTGGAAAACACTAGGGAGTTACCTCAAATAATTAAAAATGGAACTTCTTATGACCCAGTGATCCACTTCTCAGAATATATCCGAAGAAACCCAAAACACTAATTTTAAAGAATATATGCAACCCTATCCTCATTATAGCATTTATTTACAATAGCCAAGATTTACAATAGCCAAGATTTGGAAACAGCCCAAGTGCCCATCAATAGATAAGTATATAAAAAAGCTGTGGGACATTTACACAATGGAATTCTATTTGGTTGTAAAGAAGGAAATCTTACCTTTTGCAACAGCATGGATGGACCTGAAGAGTATTATGCTTAGTGAAATAAGCCAGTCCGAGAAAGACAAATACCATATGATTTTGCTTATATGTGGAATCTAATGAACAAAATAAACTAAGAAACAAAATAGAAACAGACTCATAGATACAGAGAACAGACTGACAGCTGTGAGAGGGACAGGTGTTGTGGGGCTGGTTGAAAAAGATAAAGGGATTAAGCAAAGAAAAAACCTCATAGACACAGACAACACAATGGTAATTATCATAGGGAAAGGGGGGTGGGGGCTTGTAGAAGAAGGTATATGGGAGGATAAATGATGATGGAAACAGACGACTTTGTGTGATGAACATACAATGCAATAAACAGATCATGTATTATGAAATGGTACACCTGAAACCTATATAATTTTATTAACCAATGTCACCCCAATAAATTCAATAAAAAAGAAAAAAGAAACTGCTGGATGTTCAGTTGACAGATTAGCAATCATAAAAGGATACTTTAATGGATTTCAATCATTATCTAAACACAAAATCACAGAGCCAATTTATGTGCAATATTCATCATCTGCTGTGAACCTGGCAAAAGAAGATGTAACAGAAACATCAGATGAGATGTTTTCCTTTTCTTATTTTTACATTTCAGTATTTGATTTTTGAGAATCACTGAAAAGAGTGGTTTCTTGGAGCCATCACTCTAAGGAATGTGCATATTCTTATTGTAGAAACAAAACAGTGGTGCAGAGGAAGAGCTCTGAAAATAGTGAGCACTTTCTCAAGCTGCTGAACTTACTGCATGCATTAATGCGTTAATTCTGGAAGAAAGCATGTCCCAGTTCAGAGAATTCATGTGTATATGTGTGTGTGTGTGTGTGCATTTTAAACCAGCAGTCACATTTTAAAATTTTAAATTATATTAATCACCCAGTTGTTTCCTGAAGTATTTTAAATCAACTGGTTTTCTTAAGAAATATTGAAAAATGATATATCTTGCAGACTTATAAAATTGTTTTCTTATTTTTAAGAAAATACAGATATTTATTAAGGTAAATGGCTACAAAATAAAAAAACACAGTAGCTTTCTGACATACCACATTCTTACAAAGAAAATATAAAGGGAAAATATTCCACTTAACCTTTATAACTAAATAGCATTAATATCTAGAATAGTCTTAAGAAATGTGCAGGAGCCCTGACCGCTGTAGCCCAGTTGGTTGAGTGTCATCCCAGACACCAAAAGGTTGATGGCTTGATTCCTGGTCAGGGCACATGGCCAGGTTGTGGGGTCGATCACCAATAGGGGGCGTGCAGGAAGCAGCTGATGGATATTTGTTTCTCTCTCTCCCTTCCTCTCACTCTAAAATCAATAAAATAAATAAAAGTCTTTAAAAAAATGTGCAGGAACTGGATAGATAAAATTACATTCTACATAACAGTATGACAAAAAGTTCTGAGAACATGGCAACAGATTAGAATAAATGGAGAGCTATACCTTAGAAAAAGTAGACTTAATTTTTTGAAGAGGTCAGTTTAGTATAAATGTACTCTATACTCAGTGTAGTATCAATAAAAATCTCAATTTATTGTGGGAAAGGTGGTGAGGAACTTGAAAAAATGATTCTAAATTTCACTTGAAGAATAAACATGCGAGTACAGACAGAAGAATTCCGAGAAACAAAAATACTAAGAAGGAACATTGCCTAACCAGATGTTAAAGTGTATCATAAGACTGCTGAACCTAAAACAGTGTGGTACTGACTGAGAAATAGGTGGTTAAGAAACAAATTAAAATGTGCATCCTCAGGCCCACATATGTATAAGGATTTAACATTTGAGAAAGTTAGAATCTTGAGCCACTGAGAAAAAGATGCACAAGTGAATGTGTTTCTCCAACATGTAACCACTGGGGAAAAATAACATTCCTACAGTGTTCTTTACACTGGTTCAAAAAAGAAACTATACATGTAATAAGGAAATATGGGCAGATTTTAAGCATAGAATTGGAATTGGAGAAGGCCTTTTAAAAGTATTACCACAAAAGCCAGAAATAATAAGATTAATAAATTTAAGTGTAAGAGATTAAATACTTCTGTATGGAATAAACATCCCAAGTGAAACTGAAAGACCAATGGCCAGTAGGGCAAAGTATTTTCCACATACGCAATAGACAGAGGTCTACTCCCTTTAATATACAAAAATCTCTTACAAGTTAATAAGAATGTACACTCCAGTGGGAAAATAGGCAAAATATATAAACTACAGTATACAACAGATACACTTTGGTTGTTCACGAAAATTAGTGAGATACCAAAATCTAAACTGACATTAAATTTAAGAAATAAAAGTACAAAGCAGGTATCTCACTGGTGGAATGATGTTTTTGTTACGGTGCCAAGTATTGCAAACATTGCTACGCAGCTTACAGAAATACGTGTATACTGACCATGATTCTAATCTTCGCTAAAGGTCTTTTTAAATTAAAAAAATTTGAAAACAACTTGAGCAAAAAGGATATTTATTGGTTCACATAACTGGAGAGTGCAGGGGGTGCAATAGTTTCAGGCAAGGCTGGATTCAGGGGCCCAGACTTTGTTATCAGGACTCAAGTCTCCATCTTTAGGCTCTGCCTCCCTCGGCACTGGCTTCATTCTCTGGTTGGCTAAATGTCATGGGCCCTGCAGGTTCAAGCTTTTCACCCTACAAGACTAAGCAACCTCAGTAAAGAGAGCTCTTTCTCCTCCGCGGTTCAGTTGAATATCACTGTACCCATGTGAATAACATGCCCACTCTGAACTAGGGTTGAGGAGATGGGCCGTGCTGATTGCCCGGGTCTGAATTACCTTATCTCCCCATGAAGCCCAAGGTTTGACTAGACCGTCTGAACCACATGGACTGAAAACAGGGAGAGGTGGTTCTAAGAAATGTGGGAGTTGTTATAAGGAGATGGGATGGATGCTGGGCAAAAATTAAACTTTTATTTGTAGACTCATGTGCAGTTGTAAGAAATAATATGTAGAGATTCCTTATCCAATTTCCCTCAGTTGGAAATCTTGTGAAACTATAGGACAATATCACAAGAAGTTGTCACTTGGAATGGATAGAATGATTCTGATGAAATGAAAGCTCAAAATTTAAATTAACTGCAGTATTATGCCTTACACATCGTGGTCAGTGAATGATTTTTAATTGATTGATCTAGTCAGGGACTACTTATTTAAACTTAAAATATCATCAGCCATTTCACACCATTCATTTTATAATATTTATTTAAAACTTGCCACATGAAAAGCTAAGTGGAGAAAAT
The DNA here is from genome assembly GCF_964146895.1 of Miniopterus schreibersii. Classification (NCBI taxonomy): domain Eukaryota; kingdom Metazoa; phylum Chordata; class Mammalia; order Chiroptera; family Miniopteridae; genus Miniopterus; species Miniopterus schreibersii. Next base: position 64,461,204 of record NC_138101.1, on the reverse strand, counting down.
ATATGAAGGTAGGAAAGTGTAAAGTTTGGGGCCGTGATAAATTATCTGATGGGACTGCACTGCAGGGGTGAGGCAGAAGTTATCAGATAGGCTGCCTTTGGTTGCAGGTAACAGAAAATGTGACTAACAGTGTCTTAAATACACAGGGGTCTTATTTTTTCTCACATAGCAAGAAATGATATAGGCAATGGCTGGCAATGCTTGCATTGCTCACAGTGCTGTGAAGGACATAGGCTCTCTCTGGCCTTCCATTCTGTCTTCCTTCATTTGCTAGCTTTTCCTTTTTGGCTTAAAAGGCGCGTGGTTTTGTGTTTTGTTTTTTTATAAACCTTTTAAAAAATTTATCTTTACTTTTGAAAATATTACAGATGTCCCCCTTCCCCCCTGCATTGACCCCCTCCCCCCTCATCTGTCCCCCTCCCCATGTCCCCACACCACTGGCTGTCACACCAGCCATCAGGTCCATACGGGGAAGGGAGAGCAGAGGGAGTTCCCGACACATCTGTTCCTTCCATCGGGAAATACGCTCATTCCTAGTTGCGTAAGAGGGTGGGAAATGCTGTCTGGCAAAGGGCAGCAACATTATGATTATTGTCTCAGGATGATCATAACTCACCCCCCGGGGGTGAGCACAAACACACTGGAGTTCTGAGAGCAACAACAGGGCAGCTGGCTGAGGGCGGGCACACAATGTTCTGCAGGGGAGGAAAATAAAGGGGGTGGCAAATCTAGGAGGCCTTTTAGGAAGGTTTAGGAGTTCAGGTTTTATCAACAAAGATGTAGTATTCAAGATGAGTCTTGCATGAATAGCTTGGGTGCTTGATTGTCAGAAACCATGGAATACTTCTAGGGTTTTAGATTGTATTGTGGTCGTGAAAAATTTCTCGGTATTTCAGTTTTGTGTCCTAGAAAAAATACTTGCCAAGTATGCCTTACAGAGGGAAACTTTTGCAATCTATTTAGCAAAATAATGAGGAAACTCTAAGAAAAGATGGACCTATTATTTATTCATCAGAAGCCAGGTTTATCCTGGAGCAGCCAATATGGCTTCAGAATTCCATGAAGGTTTGAGGGCGAGAGAGGCAAGTGTCCCCATCCAGGGATTCCAAGCCATTGGCAGCCTGCTCTCCAACCCATGGACTACCTCCCCTTAAGAGGGTTTGCAAATACTCAGTCAACACATACCTACTCAGTGTCTCATGTCTAAATATGATACAAAAATAACAGTGGTTTTTTTTTTTTTGAATGCCTCTTGTATACACAGAATTTGCCTGTGTGTCACCATGTTATGCTTAACGGGTTCTTGAAATGTATTTATCTTATTAAAATACTAATCATCATTGACCTCATATGGCCATTTAGATACTGTGATATCTAAAATGCAGTCATTTATAATATTTTGGGGAAAATTCCTTTTAATAAAAGTGTTACAAAAGAAATCTCTTTGAGAGTTTAGCCAGGTGTTCCTCTACTTAGTAAATATGCATATGTATGGTATGTGTATGTGTGTGGCATTGGATTTAGAGGTTTGGTGGTGAGGTTGCATCCATCTTTTTACCATCACTTGCTGTTAATTTTTAGTGATTACGTAAATTAGCTAAAGCTTTGACCTTTTGGAGGCTTGTTTCTTTTTTGTTATTGTTGATTTTCATGAGTTTCCAGTAAGTTCTAGATCTTTCTAAGAAATGTGAATAATATTAACATCATTTTTCAAAAAGCTAAAATGAAAGTAGATAGGGCTATACAAAGAGAAGATTCAGAGACTTACTCAGGACCAAGGTGGGGAGAGATCATTATGGCTTAACTTTTTCTAATATACCATTTTCTTTTCCTGTGGGAAACTATGAAAATGTGGTGATGCATTAAGACATCTTAACTGAAAAGTTAACATATCTAGAAGCAATATTATAAAACTGTTGCTAAGACAGATTTAATCAGCAGAAACCAAAGTTTGAGGCAATGACAGATAAACAGATATTAATACTGGTGACATTGTAATTAAAAACATCTGGTGATTTTTAATTGACTTTAGAGGCCATCTGAGAGCATTTTATCAGGATTCCTGAATCGTCATTCTCAAATAGGTTATGCTACCATTTCATGAAGTGTTGTGTTGCCATATCGACTGGAAATTAGGAACTGCAATAGTTGGGGCCTAGCTAAGGCAGTATAGGCTTAGAATGTATTTTTTGGAGCAACCGTACAATATCTACCTATAGGGATTGTAGTTTTAGATGAATTCAACTCAAAACCTCGGCATATCTAAATTGCATGTATGATAGCCTATTTCTTACTTTGAGATTTTTCTTTACTATTATACTTATATATATTTTTAACCTATTGTTTCTGTGGTAAAGCAATATGCAGGTTCCCTACTTCAGTGTTCAGTGTATTGTTTAAAAGTTTAAACATGGATGTGTTTCTGCAGATAATGATGGTTGTAGTTGGGTTGGTGGGATTCACAGGATAACCTTTGGCCTTGCAGACCAAATGAATGGTCTCTTCCTCCCTCTGCCCTTCTTTCCTCCCTCCCATCCTTCCATTCTCTCCTCCCTCCCTCCCTCCCTCCCTCCCTCCCTCCCTCCCTCCCTCCCTCCCTCCCTCCCTCCCTCCTTCCTTCCTTCCTTCCTTCCTTCCTTCCTTCCTTCCTTCCTTCCTTCTTGATAGCTTGCATTCATTTCTCTTTGGGTGGACATTTTTAGCACTGCTTAAGCCCCTAGAATTATACAATATTTGACAAAATAGAAAACAGAACACAGAGAAACTCACACCTGTAGAGTTAGAAGTAGCAATGAGGTCTTCCCACTTTTGACTCAATAAACTTCCCAATACTACATTCTTTTAGGTACTAGATGACAAAATAAAACAGTACAACATTATTTTACTGACATATATGGTCTCAGAAAGTATTCAGCTGAATGATAGAACATAATCTAGACAATTAAGAATATTTTCTCTACAAAGGATATTTACATGTGTTCTTTACCTTGTGACTGGTTTTAATGGGTCTAACCCAGAGAATAGCTTCATTCAGTGATAATTCTTATTAAAAAGATATTATATTTTTTGGCTAGGCTAAATAAGCTACTTGTGTTTTGAAGAACACTGGATTGTTTATGAAATGTCGGCCTATTAGAGTTAAATAACAAACAGAGCAAGAATTTTCAAATCACCTTTGAATTCAAGCAGATAAATGTAAAAACACTGAAAAAGAATCAGTACTTACTCTGTGAGAAGGGTGGTGGGAAGAGCCCTCACAGGATAATGTATTAGAGAGGAACTTTGCTCTCTGGAGTCCATGTAATTGTGTAAAGAAAAGAAAAAGAGACATTTTGCTTATTGATGGAAGCGTCTTATATTAGGATTTTATAATTTGCTAGAGTGGGTGCACTAATGAACCTTCCACCTGGAAAAATGAATGGGAACTGTACATTCAGGGAAAAGAAATCACATCAGTTAGGATTTTCTAAGTTGCTTGACATGACATATTCTAACTTATACTTTAAGCTTATCTGCCTTCACATATCTCTTAAATAGCAAAGCTGTATATAAATGAGTCCACTTATTTTATTTTATTCTTTAAATATGTCTTTATTGATTTCAGAGAGAAGAAGGGAGAGGGAGAGAGAGAGAGATATCCATGATGAGAGATATCCATTGATCGGCTACCTCCTGAACACCCCCTACTGGGGTTTGAACCCACAACCTGAGCATGTGCCCTGACCAGGAATTGAACCTCGATCTCCTGGATCTTAGGTAGATGCTCAACCTCTGAGCCACGCCTGGCCAAGCTGAGCCGTTTATTTTAGATGACTGGTTACAGGAATAATACATGCCATTTCCATCATCTTATATGTCTAATTTAGGATTGAAATGATGCTTTTTTGTGTGATGGGATTAATATTTGTAGGCTCTACAAGTTTTCAGGGAGCAGACATTCTGCAACTTACAGAACCTGTAGAACTTTCTCCTATCTGAGGGGAGTTGGGCTTGATTTACAGCGGGAGCGAGATCCAAAAAAGAAAATAAACATCAGATCTGGTTCACTCTCAGTCTGCCAGCTCACCTTGTTGGAGGAGCTACTTGTAAAGGATGGTGTGTGTGTGTGTGTGTGTGTGTGTGTGTGTATGTGTGTAGGGGTAGTTTTAGCTGTTACGGGTTGTTTTGTTGGGCCGTTGAATCTCTGTATAGAAACCAGCCTTGTCCTGTTTATCAGGTTTCTTTAAAATCCCTTTTCTCAGTACTATCCAAAATGCATTAGTTCTTATTCTCTGTGTGTCAACATGCCTTCTTTCTTGAGAGAGCAAACAAGGCAGTCTCCCTTCAAATGTAATCCAACACCTTAGGGGCAAATTTTTTTGTCATCATTTATGTGGGTAATTACAGGCATTCCTGCTATAATTTATAAAAATATAGGAAGTTTAATTTTTCTTAGTTGTGGGTCTCCCTCACAGAAAGTTGTCTGACTAGTTCCAAAGATTCACTCTCCAACCTGTTGTAATTAATTTTTGACTTTAAAATGCAGTTCTATTGTTTGCCACCACCATGATGAGAGGGGGTGGTTCATGAGGTGAAAGATTTTAAACTCAAAAAAGGAATGAGGATCCTTCATGTAATTCTGATTTTCGTCTAGGTGAAGTATTTTGGTTTTGATTTGTTTATTTAATTTGCCACCTGACTATCAATTCACCATAGGTCTTAAAAATATTCATTGTGAGAAATAAAGGTTATACTACTTATCTCTATTTCTTCCCAGTGTGTTAGTTTATAAACAGAAGGTTTTAGCCAAACACAATCAAAATATAAGTAAAGAAATAAGTGGTACATTTTAATAACATGCTTTATTCCAGAAATAAGGTTTTTATTTAATCTTAGTCACACACTATTTTCTTTCTCTGGAGTAATTCATATATTTTGTTACCAGAATGTCATTTGCATAAAAGAAGTTGAAATAAGTCACTGGATGGCTTTAAGGAAGCCCAAGTAAAACTGGATGTATATTTGAAACATGGTCTAAGTGCAAACTCTGCGTTTATGTGTGTTTTAATTTCCCATTGATTATTTCACATAAAAGTAATGTCTTTGGTAGTAAATATTTTGAATGAAATATAATATAGCTTCTCTATGAGGAAGCAAAAGAAAAGAGAAATTTAATACTTACACAGGTCTTACCTGGATTCTGGCGTGACCAACTAAGAGGGTATAGACTAAAGCTGACAAGGACATTATTTTCTTAATTAAATAAAAAAGAACCTCTCTTTGGTACAAATATAAATGATAGGTATCTCCAAAATGACCCAAGGAAAGAGGAGGGAGGTTATTACTATTATTATTATTAATGTTCTGAGGAAAAAAATCTTCAGAAATACTTTAAATAGGACAAGTCATTTAAACAGAAAATATTTGCATTCTTCCTGCCAAAGTCCTTGCTGTGGGAGATGAGAGAATGCGTGACATTGTCAGGGCTATCTTTTCTCTATATATTCTAGTAGCATCTCATTTCTTCTAGCAAATTAAAGTAATATTCCTATATGATGTCCTTGTGGCCTGAAAATACTGATGTGTTTCTTTTCTTTAAACCAATATAGTATATCCTTTAATTTCTAAGCATATATAAGTTAATACATATGTAATTACTATTACTTGTCATATTAATAATTTTAAGCTAGTAAGACTGAAAGTTTCTCCTTGGATGCCCACCACCCTTTGACTCTGCAGGGGAGCCTTGCTCTTGCTGCGCTTGCTCCTGGCATGGGCCCATGGCCTATCCGACTGTTAAGTTCAATCCAGGTTGCCTATCCTTGGAGTCCAAAATACACAGTTCTTAGTGCCCAGCCACTTGACTCCCCCGGTCTCAATTTTGTTTTGGAAGGACTCTAGCCCCCTCAAAATTCCTGGGATGAGGTTGGTTGCTGCTTGTGGCCTACAACTACCTCCATCTTTTCAACCCTGGGAAGTCCGCTCAGCCATCAATGGTCTTTGCTTCTTAGCCTTCAACATTCACATTGACTTCCTCAGGTGATTCATCCTCCACGGGCGACGCTCTGGCATTTGTTTCACAAGGGAATAGAAAAGCAAATCATAGATGGAATCAATATCGTGGCATCTGTCTAAAATAAAAATCACTCAATATCGTTCATCCCACTGAGGGCCAACTACCATCAGAGTCACTGAGCCAGACGACAGCAGGGCGCTGGCTCTTCTGGGTGGAGTCCCTGTGACCGATTCATCTTCGAGGTTCTGACCACTACTTAAATGTAATTCTTTCATCTTAGTCTATTTTTCTATGCCCATTTGTAAATATATGTAACTTCGTAACAGGACATTTTTATACAAGTGCCCTGGGTTCAGGCATCCAAGACAGAGACGGTCAAATGGCACACCCAGCACCTCTCTTGGTGCAGAGCTTCGATTCTGCCAGAGGAACATCGAGCAGCCTTTCACGTGGAAGCGACATAGAAACAGCAGGACTTCCCAGGAGGAAACATCTGCCTTAAGATACTTTTCCTGTTTAGAGTAAAGGTTATTAAAGTCTGTAGGATGAACTGGGGTGATGCTGACCAAGTTCAGATGTCACTAAAGTGCATAGAAGTGCTGATAAGGAATGCATCGAAAGGCGTGACTATGTGTCTAAGTTAAACCAGTGGGTAAGAAAATGTACCAAAGGAGGACTGGTTCCGCTCTACAAGGAGTTTGGCTCAGAGCCTTTTGGACCCTGTCGTTCTGCAATGGTAGTGGGTGTGTGAGTGAATCCAGAGAGCTGCAACTTTGGGAGCTGAAGCCAGATTTGACATGGGGAGCTTCTCTCACAGTTAAGAACCAAAGTCTGTGTTGGAAGTTCTAGCAAAGATCAAGCTCACCTCTGGGGGCTACTCTGACACACTGCTATCCATAGTGATGAGCGAGGATGCCAGGGACACCCAGAGTGTGATCCATTCAGGAGGAGCCTTGAGGTTGTATCGGGGGTGATTACCAAATCTCCAGTATCAATGATAAAACAGCAATACAGAAGGAGATTCTGGAACAACCAGCATCAAGAAAAAAGTCATTATTCATGGAAGCATAGATGAGACTGATGAATGTCAGAGGGATGGAGGAGGGCGGATGGGTGGAGGGGGAGAGAGTAACCAAAGAATTTATGTGCATATATGCACAACCCAAGGACATGGACAATGGTGGGGAGAGGGACTGGGGAGGGGGAAGGAACGGGGTGGAACGGGTCATTGGGGAGAAAAAGGGACATCTGTAATATTTTAAACAATAATAAAATTTTTAAAAAAGAAAAAAAAAAAAGACAAAAGTCATTATTGATATCGCCAGCCTAAGAGGAAACTTTTTGTTTTGGGTCTAGGGGCAAAATGAGAGTGAACAACATTGATCCTTTGGGCAGAATAAGCACCGTGAGAATAACTGGACAGACTGGGAAAATTCAAAACTAGACCAGGAGACTTGGAGTTGTGCTTGGAAGTTTTACTGCAGAGTTACGTTGTTCTACCCAAGCTGGGGAAGAAGATGATACCAATTACATAATCAAACTCACAGGACACATGCAAAACTTTATGTTGTGGGTATTTCTCAGGTCATTAAAGGTTTTTCAGAATTATGAGTTTTGAGTGACTTCATAATTGTGCATCCTATGGATGTGAGGAGATACATTTTTTTTATATCCAACAAATGAAAAAAATAGTCTCATCACAGAATCTAATCTCACAGGTAGAACTTCAGTGTACATAGCAAACAGAATATAAGCCCCGGGGTCAGAGAGACCTGTGTTCAAATCCTGGTTCTTCTTTTTTTCATTGTGTGATTTTGCTCAAATTATTTAAACTTTCAAGTTGTCCAAACTGTTTAAACCAAGTCTCAATTTCTTCATCTGTATAATGGGGATAATCATATCTGCTTTACAAGGTGGCTATAAGAATGAAATAAGATAGTGTTTATTAACCTAAATAATAAAAGGTAGCAATATAAGGTAGGTATTGTAATGTTTTCTATGTGGGCAAATTAATACTTCAACTTCTCATTTCAATAGGGTTAAAATTTATACCATTAATGTAGCAGTTAAGTAAGACAGTTTTTTTGATGACTTAAAAAATCCTTCCTGTTTCTTTAAAACAAAAAATGCCCAAAGAAAATAGAAGAACTAAAAACAATCTCCACCTCCCACAGTACCATTTCTCTCCAAATATCATGGCACAATTGTTGGTTTTCAACTGTGTTGGCTTAAAAATGAAATGGAAATGCAACATGTTAAAGCAAACATGCTAAGTAAACAAGTTGGTTTTATAACTCTCAAAAGTCCATGTGGATAATAGCACAATGGAAAATTTTACCAGATTAATAACATTTATTTTAATAATTTTTCTTTTTAAAAATTTAAGATTAAGTTTACACATAAACTATTCCTCTTTAAGCTAGATTTCCAAATTTTGAAAGCAGAGAGGAAAGTTAAAATAATTATTTGGAAAACAAACCTCTTAGGATAAGAACTGAGATGGCCCTTAGATTGTCCTCTGTGAGCTAGTTCATGGCACAGAGAGGGCTTATCTTTTGTCTAGGGGTTTTCTTTGGACAAGTGAATTAAGCATTTGAAATACAGAACAGTACATTTTTATTAATTGAGATATATTAGTATTTTTTCAAAAATTTGCTTAATACATTTTAAAAATTATTATAAAATTATAATGTTCCTGATAGAAAAATGTAGATCTAAAAAATGTAGATAAACAAAAAGAGGAGGAAAAAAAGAAAACCACCCATAATCCCATTAGTCAGAGATAATTACTGGATATATTTGAGTCTTAAAAAAATGCATTTATACCTATCTTAGTTTGGGCTGCTAGAACCAACTACCATTCCTTAAGTGAAGCAGTCATATTTTAAATTACAGGGAACTGAAAATTGACTTGACTTGGAGGTTCAAATGGTAGATCAAATTCATGATTTATGCTATTTAGAAAAGAGCTTAGTCAAATTCAAAACTCTGTAAACATACATAACCTCACATCATTCCTGAACCTTTCATCTAGAGATCAGGTAGGATTAAAAAGAATAAATGTAAATATTATGATTCATCATCAGAGTCCTAGAACGGTGAATAGAAAGGGCCTTTCGAGTCCAACAGCGAGTCAGTTCACAGAGGTAGATGTTAAAATTTGGTGAGACAGCTCAGTGTAATGGAAGACTTTTAGACTTTAGAGTTAGAACCTGGGTTCAAATTCTGGTTCTATAACTTACCAAATGTAAATAGGAAAATGGACTGTCTCTTGGAGCTTCAGTGTTGCCATCTCTCACACGTGGTTAATATTAACTGGTTCACTAGGCTGTTGTGAAGTCAGTTCCATTCCTGTCCTTTAATGACTTACCTGAGGTCACTTAACTAGTTAATTAGAGCATACTAGAGCCCTTACGCCCTGATATCCATCATATGTCCTGTTCTCTGTATCCTGGCTCCTTTTATAGTTAAGTATTTGGAAGAATGGAATATTAAAGCACATCATTTTAATTAAAAAATTATTAGAATGAGCCTGGCCAGAGTGGCTCAGTTGTCCTGTGCACTGAAAGGTTCCCCGTTCCATTCCTAGTCGGGGCACTTACCTGGGTTGTGGGTTCAATCCCCATTAGGGGCATGTACAGAAGGCAACTGATCGATGTTTCTCTCTCACATTTATGTCTCTGTCTCTGCCTCTCCTCCCCTCCTCTTCGTCCCTTCTCTAAGCATGTCTCTAAGGATTAATTTAAAAATAAAAATTGACTGGAAGGAAACAAAGGTGTGGCAAATACGCTGGTTAACCTAATCTTCTCTGTCAATGCTTTCCAGCCAGAGACCACCAGGAGCACACTTGGATTTATTACTGGTTGCAAAGAAGGAAACCACACACCATGGGGAATGTGGGACATTTCAGTAGAAGGTGTCTGAAAAGATTATTATAAGATCAAGATTCGGGTGATTTGGGGAGAAGGTTTAAGATGATGTGGCTTTGCTCTGGATTGCCTGCTATCAAGAAATGAAGCTAATTCTATAACTGAGTATTTTATTTATTTTTATTTTTTAAAAATATATCTTTTGATTTCAGAGAGAGGAAAGAAGAGGGAGAGGGAGAGAGAGATAGAAACATCAGTGATGAGAGAGTCATTGACCGGCTGCCTCCTGCATGCCCCCCACTGGGGATCGAGCCCACAACCCGGGCATGTGCCCTGACCGGGAATCGAACCCTGACCGCCTGGATCCTAGGTCAATGCTCAACCGCTGAGCCACGCCCAGCCGCGCTATAACTGAATATTTTAAAAATATTATGTATAAGGTGGAAAAACTAAAGTGAGGCTAAAGCTATAGCTGGGAAGGAGCAGCAGGTCTCCACATTAGACAGGATATGGAGATGTTTGGGATTTTTGTGGTTTGCACAATGACCTCGTGTCTGTCCTTAGAGAAGATTATAGAGTTGCCTTATTTCTCCCACTTCATCATGGTGACTGAGGGGGATTCAGAAGCTAGTTTATGGCCAACAGGAGAACCCCAAGGTCTTTTGTGAGGGCTCCACTAGCTCCTAACAACATTAAGGCCTGGCTATAAGTGTTAGGACAGTTTCTAGGTGTCAGGAGCTACCTTTTGTTTTCTTTCCCATCTCCCTCCACTCTTGCCACCTTTAGGCCAACAGGGACTTTGGGACAGAATTCTGGCCAAAGAGACACAAACAAGCATTTTCTGGGAGATTCCCAATAAGGCCTTTACTTTCAGATATTGGTACAACCCCTTCTTGCTCTTGTCGTCTTCTTCCCAGTGGAAAGAGGGAATAATAGTAGAAGCTGCAGCAGCCTTTTTGTAATTATGAGGAAAAAGCTAAGGAAATCTCAGTCTTTGGCATGATTTATCTGCTGAACCAGGTCAATGTGGTTAGCTCTGGCTTTCTCCCCCATTTAAAAAAGAAAAAAAAAAGCCACTCTAGTTAGGCTGTTTGTGACCTGGAACTGAAAACATTCCTAAAACATTAATTTTGCATGTTCATTATTTACTAAACTGTACACTCTTCTGGCAGCCAAATGTTTTAATAGTGGTTCAGAGCATAGTCCATTTGGAAACAGAGCTTGGCAATCCCCTATTTTTAAAAGGAAATTAGGCTTATGTTAGTGGATAAATTATCATTCCTTCTGCTTCATAAGGATTGTCATTATTTCTTCATTCAGATGCCATTGCTACCTTGGTTTCTGAAACCTGCATAAAAATGAAAGCTTTAGAAACCTTCCAGATTAAGTTCAGCAGAAAGAAGTGTGGGTGCATTTTTGTGGACTTGGCTATTGAAAGGGTGAATATAGCTGTATATCTAATTGCTGGATAATTGTGACTTCACCATTGTAACTTCTGTGCTCAGAGCAATGGGTCCCTTTAGCCATTGTGATTTGTTCAACTTAACAATGCGTTTGTTGTTTTTAATGCTTATTGACTCGGAAGTGGAAAGAACCGTTCTCCTGGGGGATAATTCCCTGATTACTGTGCACCACTGTGGTTAGCGCGTCAGACTCCAGGGTACAGAATCAATGCCCACTGGAACACTGATAATGTGCTGGCAGGTGCGGATGAGGGCAACAGTTAATTACTATTAATATTTAGTGGGCAGAGCAACTAAATCACAAGGCAGCAGGGATTCATGTCTGCTAGATGTGGGGTGTGAGTTCTTAATGAGTGATAAATGAAAATGTTCAGGGAAACTCCATGTATCTATAGCTAGGATTTGTATATTGAAAGTTATGTGCCTATAATCAGAATAAATTTTACTCTATCTACCAACTGGTAATTATTCTACAGGTGTTTCTTTTCTTATAGCTCCCTTCACTTTAGACACAGTGGGTGCAAAATAGTTGTTGTTCAAGAAGTGGTTGAAAATGTATTCAAATTTGGCTCTGCAGAATGGCTCCACAATAGTGACAGTAAGAATTCATCAAAATACTTTTTTTACATAATAAATTATTTAGCAGATCACAATTCATATGTTACACATATATTACTGAATAAAATATATTAACGTTCACTGTGGTGAACACGAAATATCCAGATGCAGGGGAATTTAATAATTGATGAGGGAGATACTTGTCCACTCATTTTAATAGAATGTGAATTTTGCATGGAGTGCTTGACCGTATTAGGAAAATATGTCAGTGCATATGTAATTTCCTGTTAGGGAAAACTTAACAGGAAATTACAACAAAATAGTTTCACAAAATAACTTTAATGTTCTACACTCAAAATGTTTATAAAAAGACTGATTTTTTTCTCTCTTCCTGGTCTTATTGGCAGATAGAATAAATCCTTCCAAATGAAATGGTTCCTGTAAACTTAATCCACTGGGGGCTTATTTGTTGCAGTTATGTGTTGAAATTATAGAAAATACACACTTTCACAACTATTTAGTAAATTGCAGAAATACACTGAAAGAGGAACATGCAGAATCCCAGTTTTGTAGTAGCCATGTTCCGTTTGATTGTAATCACATAGGATTTTCAGTTTCTTTCCATCTCATTTCTCCAGGAACAATGCTCTTAGGAATGGATAGGACATCCATGCTGGGAAAGGTATTGCAAAAGAAGTTCAGAAGGTCATCTGTTTTCCTGATTTGGGTTTTTTTTAATTGTACTATTGATATTCCTGCAGAACTAAGTTCTGGTGAAGTATGCATTTTTATGAACTTATTTTGAGAGAATGAATGAAAGAAAGAACTCTCAGACTTTATTTAAAAGTAAATTCTCTAGGAACTTCTCTCTGGATCTGGTAAAAGCCATAAGGGCAGAGAAAGGGGCAGTTGCAAGTCAGTGAACTAAGTACCAAATTGGATGTATAAACCAATCCTGGTGCCTGGGAGAGTGCCTGACATCATAGATGCTTAATGTGTGTTAATTAAGTGAATGAATGAGGAGCTATTAAGGTGTGTGTGTGTGTGTGTGTGTGTTATATTTATCTTCACCTGAGAATATTTTTTTCCATTGCTTTTTCAGAGAGAGTGTAAGGGGGAGAGAGAGAGAGAAACATTGATGTGAGAGAGACATTGATTGGTTGCCAGGCTGGGGATGGAGCCCGTAACCAAGGTACATGCCCTTGGCTGGAATCGAACCTGGAACCTTTCAGTCTGTAAGCCGATGCTCTAACCAGTGAGCCAAACTGGCTAGGGCGAGCCATTAAAGTATTTTGAGAACAAGAAACAACCAATTAAGATTTAAATTTTGGGAACATCACTGACAGCAGTGAGCACAGGAAGAGAAGGATTTGTTTAATTTCTATTGCTGCTGAAACAAATTACCACAAACTTAGTGGCTGAAAACTACACAGATTGATTGTCTCACAGTTCTTTGGGTCAGAAGTCCAATGTGGGTCTCCTTGGGTTAAAACCGAGGTGTTGGCAGGGCTGATTCCTTTCTGGAGGCTCTAGAGGATAAGCCGTTCCCCTGGCCTTGCATCTCCCAGAGGCTGCCTGCATTCTTGGCTCATGGCCCCTTCCCCCATCTTTCATCAGCTGCACTGTGTCTTGGACCCTCCTTCCCTCTTCACATCTCTTTTTGACTACAGCCCAGAAAGGTTCTCCATTTTTTTAGGGCTTGTGTGATTAGGTTGAGCCCACTTGGATAATCCAAGATAACCTTCCCCATCTTTAACCTTAATCACACCTGCAAAAGTCCCTTTGGCCATGGAAAATAAAACAGTCCCAGGTTCTGGGGAACAGGAGGCCCTTACGGGGTGTACCACAGGGGCCAAAGGGGCTTCACAGTACTCAATATAGGAGACCAGTAAGGGAGGCGATTGTCACAGGGGTAAAGCTAATTCACTTTGCTTTTCCCCTTTGGCAGAAAGATAGGCTACGCATTGCACCTTCTTTATACTTAGCTGCCATCAGTGTGACTAAGTTCTGGGCAGTAGGGGTGCTGTACTCCTTCTCCAGGCCTGGCCCCCCAACCCCCCACTTCAGCCTCTAGGCTCCTTCCTCTCCCTGCGGGCTGGGTGCAGAGGGCCCAGCAGTGCACGCTGAGGCCCCAAGCAGGGCGGAGTCTCTAGCTAGGAGCAGTTGGGTTTCTTTGGGGGGCAGAGAGCCTTACTTAGCAAAGCACATTGCACCATGATTGGCATAAGAAATAAAACTGCGCTAGCCTCTGAAATTTGAGCAGTGTTTGCCACAGGAGATAGTCTACCTGACATATTAAAATTTGTACCTGCTGTCACTACAACAAATGTGAGGATGACAGTGTCGGCCAGTGGGCAGTGAGGACCCTAACATTAGGAATTAAAATAGAGTAACCCATGTTATGAAGGGGAGAAACCCTGGGTAAGCTGTTGTCTGGAACAGCTTGGAAGGCAGGATTCATGTCTAAAATGCATATGTATAGCTTTAGGACAGTGATTCTTAACCCTGGCTACATATTAGACTCACTTGGAGAATTTTAAAAACTGTCTGTGCTCAGACACCACTCCCAGAGATTGGTGTATGCATGTGTTGTAGAGGGGGCGGGGGATGGCATTAGTATTATTTTAACAGTTTTCCAGATGATTCTAATGTGCAGCCAGGCTTGAGAACCAAAGCTCTAGATCAGAGGTCAGCAAACTTTTTTTCTGTAAAGGACCAAATAGCAAATATTTTGAGCTTTGGAAGCAACACCATCTCTGCTACAAGTATTCAATTCTGCTGTTATAGCATGAAAACAGTCCTGACAATATGTAAGTAAATGGATTTCAATAAAGCTTTATTTACAAGACAGGCAAGCAGCTGGATATTACCTGTGGGCCATAGTTAGCTGATCCCTTCTCAAGGACAGTGATTCTCAAAACTTCTTCTTCTCAGGGCTCTTTTGCCCTTTTAAAGATCACAAAAATCTTTCGTTTGTGTGTTGTATCTAGTAAGAATGACCATATGAAAATTAAAACTGAGAAGTTAAAAATATTAAGGAAAATAATTATAAATCCATTGTGCTAACATAAGTAACATATTTTATAATTGTATTTTCAAAAAATTAGTAAAAAGAATGGTATTGTTTTCCATTTTTGCAAAACTCTATAGTCTCTAGCTGAACAGAAGACATGCAGATTCTCATTTGTTTCTTCCCCTACTCTGTTTTGAGACATTGCTTTGGTCAATGTAGATGAAGAACATCTGGCCTCACCCAGATGTATAGGTATTTTGTATTAGAAGTCCAATCTTCTTTTGAAGGAACATTTTAACAGCCTTTCAGATAGTTGTGGATATTCTTTGACACTACATAATAACTACTGTGATAATTTTTTAAAAAGTTGATTGCAGTTTGGAATCTGAAACCATATCAGTGAACTTGCTATTACATAAAAGTCAATTGGTTTACTTGCACTTTAAAGGGATGTTTAACCTATGCATGCTTTGGTAATATCTTATACTCATTACTTTGAAAATATTGCTTTGTTGAGTTATATCATTGGCAAGCTTCATTATATATATTTTAAATCACATTTGATAATGTTACCACTGAGCTCTTTAGAAAAGTCTTTAAGAATTCAGCAGCTGTTATGCTCATGTTGGTAGATGCAAATTTTCCAAAATTCTAATTTTCATATGAAAGCTCATATTTTATCATTGGAAAAAAATACCATCAGGTTGTGCACCTTCAAGTGACAGGCTCACTTCATTTATTTTCCAAAAAAAATGACTGCCAAATACCCAAGTCTGAAAACCATATTTTGTTTATCACTTGTTGTCTCAAGTAAGAATGGTGTTCCATGAAAGATAGATGAGTTCAGTTTGCAACTCAATCGCATATCGTTTTTCCTCCAGACAACCACTGGATTTTGGTAGGCAGCAGAACTGTTTTATGTTCTTTCCTTTCCATCACACAGAATATTTAAAATACATGTACTCAAGGGTTGAGATTTACTAAAGTAAATAATTTTACTGTTTCATCAAGGGCATTTTTAAGCCAAACTGGCTAAGTATATGGCAGCAAATGTGATACAATGTCCAATGATACGACACAGTTTAGTGATATTGCCTTGATTTGTGCTAAAGCACCAACAGTTTTACCCACCATTGTTTTTGTTGTTGTTGTTTTTTAAATTGATTTCAGAGAGAGGAAGGGAGAGGGAGAGATAGAACATCAATGATGAGAGAGTCATTGATTGGCTGCCTCCTGCACACCCCCCACTGGGGATGGAGCCCAAAACCCGGGCATGTGCCCTGACTGGGAACAGAACTGTCACCTCCTGGTTCATAGGTCAAAGCTCAAGCACTGAGCCACGCTGGTCAGGTTACCCATGATTGTTTCTGTAGCATCAGCGTACATGTTCACACTGAGAAAAAGGCAAATAAACCTCATTATTATTATTAAAGTATTTTTGACCTTGTGAATCCACTAAATAGGTCTTTGGGATTCTCAGAGTTGTGCCAACCACACTTTGAGAATAACTGCTTTAGGGGAAATGTTTCAAAAAAATCAGAGTGTTAGCATGTAATAGCTCTTATTGGCTTCCTTTGGTTAGTTGTAGGTCACAGAAACCAAGTAAGAAAACAGTTTGACGAATTATGAAATGGTAAACAGCCAAATATTGCAAAGAGATCAAATATATTCAGAGCCAAATACTTATTAGATTTTAAAATTAAGAGGGTATGGGTCACCTTCATGAAGATAATTTTAATGGAGCATTGATGGAAAATTCAGATCACTGTAGGATAAGTGCCTTATGATTTTATGCATGAAAAACGGACGGAAGGTGTTCAATCTTGACCAAGGTCCATAGTAAATGTTGGTACTTGGCTGTGAAATCATGCCTATCTGATGCTAACACCCAGGCTCCTCCACAATTCCAAACTGAATCTGAAAAGTGCACTTAACTGAAGGTGCTTATTGGTGATGGTGTTGCTAAAGCAAGATAAAAGAGAAGGCTTATAGAAATTTAAAGATCAATATTTATTTTCAGAGAGAAAGGTGTAGAGAGGTTACTAACTTTCTAAAATATTTTCTGAGAGAGGATTCCTCCCCTCTCATTTCTTCCCTTTCCACTTTCTGTTTCATAAGCTGATTCTACTCATTTTATTGTCAACTAGGAGTTAAATTTTATAATATGAATGGGTGTATCATTGTTACATGTTTTCAAATGGGGTAATTTTGGTTTTAGAACACAGGGCGTATCAGTCTGCTAAAGCAATGCTTAAGTAAGATGACTGATAGAACCTTTTCTCTCTAAAGTCTTATAAAACTTAATGAGTAAGATCAAAGTCTGCAGAGTTTAATAGCCACCTTCACATTTACCAGATGCTGTGTTAGCAATTCAGTTTTAAACTATAAGCCCTAAACCAGCCAAAATGTTTTCAGAAGATTTAGCTTATGATTTTTTTCTTTAATACATATAATGAATAACCCCAAATGCTGTTCCCGAACACTATTTCCACATAAGCGCCTTAGCAAAATAAATAAGACATGAACCGACCTGAAGAAGCTCGTATTCTTGAGAGCCAAGGTGACTGCAGATCTTGTGTAGAGAATCTCACTTTCTTTTAGTTCATATAAAGAACTTTTGTATGAAATAAAGGAAAGTAGTTGGCATCACTATTTTTATTTATTTATTTATTTATATTTATTTATTTATTTATTTATTATTTTTAAATTTATCTTTATTGTTGAAAGTATTACAAATGTCCCCCTTTTCCCCTCATTGATCCCCTCCACCCTGCACACCCCCTCCAGGCCTTCACCACACTATTGCCTGTGTCCACTTATATGCATATAAGTTCTTAGGTTAATCTCTGGCATCACTATTTTTCTACAAAGGAAACTTTCTTGGCATGTACTGATTTTATAATCTGGAATGCCTGCTAAAATATTTGCATGATGATGTGTTATATTTAGTAGTAAAGGATCTTCCAATTTGGGACTTTGAACATTCAGTTTGGATATACATAAAGTCAAGAATAAATACAGCCAGCATTTCAGCGTTATTAAACATAAACCTTGATACCACCCTACTTCAGTTGCAATTTTTGCTAGTATAATTCATTATTATTTATTCCCTTTGCATTTGCAGAGCAATTATTTCTTTGAAATTTATGCATTTGGATGGAGTGCCCCAGTAGAAGAGAAAAGAAGCATTTGTAATTTTTTGAAGGCTGTGGTGTAGTGATGAGGAATTGAGAAATAACTGCCTTTATGCAAAACAATTAAAAATGTTTGCACACACACGTTTGATGCATGTCCCATTTTAAAGACATTAAGCCCCACCTGATTACCCACATTCTCTTAAAACAGAGGGGCAGATGATAATCTTTTCTTTAAAATTAGTTAATTGAGAAGAAACAATTTAAAACAAACACCTCACTCACCTGAAAAATCTATGTTTTTCTAAGATGCATATGTGGATTTTCATAAGTATAAATATAAGTAGAAAAGTGTAGCTATCATATACCAATTACACATGCTACATAGGAGATAGGGAAGTGGATATTCTCCACATTTTAAGGGATACTATTTTGAAATGCACACTGCCACATAAGAAATTTAAAGAAAACAAAAGTTGATGAAAAATTGAAACTAAACTAAGCTGATTTTTGTTTCCAAACTAAACTTCTTAGCAACTTTAAAACATTTTGTTTATTGCTTTCATCAAGACTTAAATTCTCACTTATATGTGGAATATAATAAACAAAATAAATTGATGGACAAAATGGATCCAGTAAGATAGAAGCTTGGAACAAATGGAGGGATCTCAGAGGGAAGGTGGGGAGGGGGTGTGGGTGGGGGGAGATTAATCAGGGAACTTGTATGTTTATGGGCATGGTCCATGGATGTGGACATTGGTGTGGGGAGGGCCTGGGGGTGGGATGGATGTGGGGTGGAGAGGATCAGTGGGGTTAAAAGGGGGGCGTTTGTAATGGTCTCAACAATAAAGATAAAGAAACATTAAAAAAAAAGACTTAAATTTATCTTATTCTAACAATTTGTTTAGAAGATTCCCAAACTTTCTGCTTATGAAATTGAATATGTTACTTACGAGGTGTAGATTTTCAGTGAATATTTTTCAGAATCTATTATAATTTGGAAAGATAGGATTGCAACTTCTGCATATCAGATTTCAAGACTGTTTAACACATATTTTAAAGACAGAGAAATAGAACAACTTTATATTGGTTTTAAGTTATGCATTTCTGAAATTTTAAAACTATAAACATGTTAGTTTGGCGTGCAGGTAAAGCAATAAGGCTAAAACTTTGGTTTTTAAAATTAGCATAGTTGTCTTTTAAAATATATATTTTTATTGATTTTAGAGAGAGAGGAAAGGAGAAGAGAGAGAGATAGAAACATTGATGAGAGAAAAACATTGATCTGCTACCTCCTGCATGCCCCCTACACCCCCTACTGGTGATCAAGCCCACAACCTGGGCATGTGCCCTGACTAGGAATTGAACTGATGGCCTCTCAGTGCATGGGACAACACTCAACCAACTGAGCCACACTGGCTAGGGCTAGAATAGTTGTCTTTTATAGTATTAGTTATGAAAAAAATTTGGTAATTTTATAATACTAATTTTTTTATTTATTCATTGAATGGGCATAAATTAATTTACTGTGACAAGGTATTATACCTATAATCCTGGATGCATAAAAAAGGTTTATGCACCCAATTCTTTCTAGAACTTAAGGACTAATTCTTACTGTCACTGTGAAGTAAGACTTTGGTGTGTATACTGAGTAAAAGAAAAAAAAGCAAACAAAACAAAAAACCAAGAAATGCATGCCAGTGAATTACAAACACTACTATTTAACTGGGTTGGGACCAAAGGTTGTTAGTGCTGTTGGCCACAACTGTCTGAAAAAAGCCCAAATGTCAAGCTGACCTCTACATGGTTAGTGGGTGCATACCAAGGTTCAGTGATTTGTTCTGGATGAGCACCAAAACGTGGGGGTGCTTGCCCAACACTTTTGTAAGAGTTTTTTCTCCCATTAACATAGTTTGGAAAAGCGTTTAAAGTGTGACTCCCTCCGATCACTCACGGTCCTATTTTTATCATTATATTAAACAGATGAAAGCACTCAGTATTTTGAATGTGTTCGCTCTTCTTAAGTTCATATGGGGCTAAAAGCCACATGACCTTCGTTGGTTATGAATCGTTGTCGATAGCAAGAATACGAATATTGTAAATTCAGAACTTGAGAGACAGAAAATAAATAAGATCATTGTGGGCTGTGATGCAGCCTGGGAAAGACAGAAATGGGTGACGTGAGTGATAGTAACCGGGGTGGGAACAAGGCCCTAAGGGCCTCCCTGAGAACACAGCATATAAACTGCGGTCTGAAGGGTGAGGAATTGGGCCATGAAGCGGCGAAGAGTCTTGCGGGCGGAGAGAGCTGACAGCCAGAAACCTGGGCAGAAAGGAGCTTGCTGGCTAGGAGCAGAGGGAAGGTGGCTCCCATTTCCCTCGAGACCCCTTGTCTGATTTAGATTATTTCGTACCCAGTGGAGAGTCCCCATGCCATCAGGCAGATAGCCTCGGTCATGCTGCACTAAGCGGCCCTCCCCAGCCTCAGCCCCTTAAGCGACTAGATTTGTTTCCCACTCACCCTGTGCCCACCGCGGGCTGGTAGGCGCTCTGCTCTGGGTGCTCCTCATGCCAGGGCCCTGCTGACGGAGCAGCCTCTCTCTGGAGCCCAGAGGCCATGGTGCCAGGGTAGGAAGGAAAGCACAGCCTGTCCAGGTCAGGCTCTTCAGCCTCCACACACATCACTTCCACTCCCACTTCTCTGGCCAATGCAGTGACTAATCTGCAGTCAGCAAGGAAGTGCCGTTCCCCCGGGTGCCAGGAGGGGAGAGACGCTGGAGCTATGGATGAGCAGCGGCAGCCCTGCCTCCCGGGGGGTCAGTGAGCAAGAACAACCTGGAACCGCATGTGCAATCTACGTGGCGTGCGTGTATACCGTTCCCATGTCTCCAGGGACAAGGTCTATTGCTTTAATCAGATTCTCGAAGGGATCTGTGCCACAACAATTATTAAAAACCGCTGGACCAGTTGAAAACTGTCATGTAAACAGATAATTGCTCTACGAGGCAATTTGCAGCGCGAGTGAGAGGCTGAAATGATTACAGAATTATGTGTGCTTGTGCGTGCTTGGTGATAAGGAAGGAGTTGAGCAAATCTGCAGACCAAAGAGGAGAAGCCAGGGGACAGGGCGTGATGGACTAAAGACACGGGGGGGGGGGGGTTTGAGGAAAAGTGACCGAGGTAATGAGGTCCCAGAAGATGCCCGAGGAGATGGTGTTCAATATTCTCTAGAAGGGGGAACTTTGGGGGCCAGAAGTGAGAAGTCTCCTCTGGCAGGAGGAAGGAAGGAGAAAGGTAGGTGTCCCCTGGGTCAGGCTGCAGGTGTAGGGGAAGGAGAGGACCTCTGTGTTGTCTGTGATACAAGATCAAGGACATCTAGTTAGGAGGAGGGGATGTCGAGCATGTTGATAGTTTGGAACAGCTGTAAGGGAAATCTGACCCAGAGCTGACTGGGTACAAACAGAAAGACTGCCGGTAGCCTGGAGGTCCCAGCTGAAGTTGGAAAGCATAGATTTGTCACAGTGCCAGTAAACAGAGTTAGGGGATTTTTTCCTAATTTGTGCTCAGCTGCCTGGAAGCAGGAGCCGGGCAAGTTACAGTTGGGCTGATCCAGGGCTGGGGATTAGTAGAGCAGGTGCAGCAACATGTTTTGCTGATAATATGAAGTTCAAGAATCTCTGGCCGGGGAAAAAGACTGAAGTTTGCCTTTAATTAAAAAAAAATAAGTTATTGGTAATGGTGAGAAGCAGATTTACACCTATAGTTCTCCTTTCTGAGTTGCAGTTCTTGCTCCCTGTACAACTTGTCTTTGTTTTGAGTTCATACCGGTAAAACCAACATAACCAATAGGGTTAGTAAGCGGCATAGCTCATTTCTTTTCTTACTGTTTAAGGAAAATTAATCATGTCAAGCCACCTACGATTTAATGTGTTCCTAATACTCCCTTATTCTACTAGTGAAATCTGACAGAAAAAAGGTAAAAGAAAAAACATTATTAAAGCTCTTAAAAATATAATTACACACTCAGAGACATAGAGAGTTGCTTAGCTAAGCATCTTGCTATTAATTAGTATGTCATAAATTTTGCCTCCTTGAGTGATGCTAAGACATTGTATTTAGAGAAACCATTAAATGAAGACAAAGGAGAAACATCTGTAATAGTTCAGTTCAGTGCAGACTGCAGTCTGAAATAGCATCGAATTACACTTCTCTTCTTCCAGTTGCCTGCCAAGTGTCTGTGTTTTCCTGATTTCGATGAGGTTACGTCATAAGCATTTGGTAAAAATGGCACTGCTGTCCATCAAGGCTGCATCTGCATATTGATGGCAAACACAGCCACAATAATAAAAATTCCGGTTTCCTGAGTGACTATTCTTGAAGTATGTCATTTTATTTTCCATTCCCTCATCATAGAGGTTTCATCTCTTAAGTATCTATTGATGACTGGCAGGGGAGGTGAGCAAGCCAAGTCTATCATTGAGAATTATGTTTGAGGCTGAAATGAAATGTGACTTTTCACTTTGTGCCTCAACAGAAAGAAGTTAGCAGGAGGGCACGCGAGTTAAAACAGAGATTGTTGCTGCAAATGGCTGTTTCCCAGAAGATCCTCTCTCGGAATTTTGGTGCTTGCTAACTAGCAGGTTTTATCTCCAGGAACTAAGATAAGTTTCTCTTCGCTTCTGGCCTGCCAACTTGTAGAATGTCTCCAGCTGAGGCAATGCTGCCAGAATGAATAGCTGGAGAATGTACGCGACTCTCTATTTATTTTAAAGTATAATTTGAGGGAAAATTAAAATTGTCAGTTTTTCATTACACCCTGCAGCTCTCAGTGCTGGTTATCTCATCAGACTGCACAAATATACTTCTGCATAAAATTCTCTAAACAGATGGAAAAGCCAAGAAAAGGGAGGATTAATGTCTTGCCAAAGGCCACACAGAATGTTTAGGGCGGGTCTGGGCACCTGGGTCCCCTGACTGACTCGGCTGAGGTCTCCCTGCTCTAGCCCAGGACAGGAGCATGTGGATGCTGAGGTCAAGAAGTTATGCCAGGGGCAAGGACAATAGATTTTAAATACATGAACACTGAGCTGCAACAAGCTGTTCCAGTGGCCCAGGGACTGTGAGCGCTTTGGGGACAAGAGGTGTCAGTTCCTCTTTGCATTCCGGGCTCCAAGCTCAGTGCCTGGCATATCAGTAGATATCCAGTCGATGGTGAATAAATTCTGTTGAATAAATTCAGAGCCTTTAAAAATGTAAATCAGATTGTCCCATTTCTCTGCCTAAAATGCTGCAGTGGCTTTTCATTTTCCTCAGTAAAAACCCAAGCCCTGACCTAGGCGATCTGGCCTTTGCTACCTCTCAGGCTGCATTTCCTACTCTCCCCTCTCCTTCCCCCTTCCTCTTCCCCATATGCCCCCCACTTTGGGCTCCTTCCCCATAGGAGGCAGCTCCCTTTGCACCGGCTGTTCTATATGCCTGGGCTCTGGCTCTACATGCATATAAGGCCGCCTCCCTTACTTCCTTCAAGACTTTGCCCAAATGTCACTTTTTATTAAGGCTTATTCCCACTGCCCTTTTAAAAATCACAGCCCTTTTCCCAGGGCCCTGCCCTCTCACAATCCTGATCTCCCTCCGCCTGCTCTATTTCTTTCATAACACTTATCACCTGCAAACTCTAATTTCCTATGTTGTTTACATACTTATTATGTGGATATTTTGTTGTCTGTCTTCCTTTTCCTAGGATGTTAGACTAGAAGGGCGAGGATTTTTGTCTTTTTTGTTCATGGGTATCCCTAGTGTTTCAACACCCAGAGGATGTTTTATAAATAATTGCTGAATGAATAAATTAATAAAACTGGATTAGGGAAGCAAGCGAGTGACTGAGTCAGAAAGTGCAAAGGATCCATGCTTAAAGCCAGGTGTAAAGGTGAGTGAACCATAAGTCCTGGTAAATTTATAGAGGCAAATGTTCATTTTCATATTCAAAAAGGCCTTACAAGTCAAAATAAACCTGGCCAACTTTCAGAGTCAAAGCTACAGACATTCACCTGTTGACTGTCAAGCTGTCTTATTAACAATGTGTGTGGTTCAATCCCTGATGAATTTAGACAAAGAGCACATGGGTGAATTGGTGTTTCCTAAAGTGGGTGTGAGGCCCTCTGAGTTAGGCTCACTTGGTGAGTATTAAGGTTCCTGAGCCTTATTAAGTTTGCTGAATAATCTCTAGGGATTAGATCCCCAGGTGATGCCAATGCTAAAATCTGAGAATTACTAGTGTATAGCAACTCTATAGAAAACAATGGGACCATAGTAGGATAGCATTTCTCTGACTGTAGTATAATTATTTCACAGGATGCTAATCAGATTGCAGTTTTTTAAAAAGTGTTCTGGGGTTAATGGATTAGGATAACACTGAGTTAAATAGATTTTTAAAAATACCTAACAGGAATTCTCAGGACCTTCGATAAGGTGACATGATTGTGAATTCTCATGAAGAGGATATAGTATGGGACACCCCAGGTTCACTTCATCTTGCGTAGCTCCTTTTAGGCACCTCTTATTAACTTTTGGGTAATGGTTTATCTTTAAAGAAAACATCTGGGCACTTCTGTTATAGATAATGTCTAAGATTCATTCCTGATTCTAACAATTACAATTCTTTGTAGTTCTGTTTTCTTTCTTGTTACCTCCCTTCGTTTGCAGTCTAATTGGGGCTTTTACACCCCCGAGAAAGAGGTATGAAACAGTATATCTGTATTTCATGGTTCCCAGGACTCACCCTTGCAAATGAAAAAGGTCTTTTGTATTTGTGTGTGTGTGTGTGTGTGTGTGTGTGTGTGTGTGTGTGTGTGTGAGAGAAAAGGGGGGGAGAGGGAACAGGAGGAATGCCAATTCGGAGAGGGTACACAGAACAGCCTGTATGCAGTACACCTGAGTGAGTGGGTTTTCTTGTTAAAAGGCAAATTTCGCAGGTTAGCAAGTGAGGGTTCTGTCCTTTGTGGGAGGCATTATGCTCAGTGGGATGCAGACAGATCAACATCTCACTGGGTATAAGTACAGGTGGGGCGGGTTCTCCCCTACGGATCACTGCTAATCTATTCCTATGTCGCTTTCCATCCCTTTGTCATGGGTCCTGGAAACAAGATTGCAGTGTGCCTGGAATAAAGAGCCTTCTCCCTCCTCGGAAGGCATTCAGGGTCCGTAGCACATCACATCCTCCCGTGTAATGGAGTATCCACACGTGGGCAGTCGCTGTCTACAGACCTAATGAACCAAGTGGGAGGTAATGAGAAGTGACTGTCATGCCATCTCCAGGGCCCCGTTCCTCCTGCCACACAATTACACTGTGACCCTAGAGAAACCGAGAAGACGGGAGTATTCTCCCCCTTCCTACTGGTCTTAAAGTCAGCTCCAGCTCACCAGGGGAAGCTGAAATGCTGCATGATTCATTTGACAGTCCAGAGGATGTCCAAGGAAATATATGATTATAATATGGGAGGCAGTTCTCTGCACAATAATACACTGTTTCCTCAGCGCCAACTTGGCCTCTTGCCTGAGAGATGGCAGTGGACTAAGACAGGCCTCTCCTGCTCTCCCCGGGCCTGTGTTTTGGGGTGAGAACTGTTACTTCTTTCATAACAGGCGAGTCCAGGGAGCAGGCTGGTGGGCAGAGCTGCATTTCTATAGGAGGAACCCATGCTGAAGCTTCACCAAAAAATGCTCTCCTGAAAAATGATGATAGATTCCGTGATAACAGCTCCTGGATGCTCTGTCTCACCAGCCTTATTTCAGAGTTTCGTTTCCCAGAGAGCACTGATTGCAGCGACCCTTCCCACTGACTTCTCTTGTGTTGAAAGGCAGACGGCAGGGCTGCGGAGAAGTTAGTGGGTTTCCCGCAGAGTCAACTTTTAGAGAGAGCCGACAGAAAGAGCCAAAAGGTGGGAGCCTTTTAAAATTCTTTTCATTGTCTTCATTTTGCTCTTGTAGCTGAGGCTTGCCCATTCTCGGAGGGAAGCCTGCCAGCCGCCTGCTGAACGGTGAATGGGAACAAGCCGGGCTGCTGTGCTGCTTGGCACGGGGAGGTGGGGCGCAGGCGGCTGCTGGCGGGGCGGCATCGTTTCCCCTCCTCTGCGCCTGGCCGGCAGGAAGCCCCAGGTGGCATTAGGGGGAATTAGCGTGTAAACCGCGGGGCCTGCTAATTTCCCACCACTTCATTAGCCGGCAGTTCAAGGGAAGCGCTCTCCTGCCATTCGCCCCACGTCTGTGGCGCTGGCACTTCTCATCAGCGCAAGTAGAGTTCAACCGTGTCCTGTTCACATGCTTGTGACTTTTGGTCCCCCCACCCATCAGCGTTTGCTAGTTTATTCTCTGACTCTGCTACTAGCAATGACTTCATTGGACATCCCTGCAACATCTACCTGAGTTGCTTTAGTGTCACCAACAAAGGTGGCAAATGATCCTGTCTGTGTCTTTTTACAGACTGTTTTCAAAGATATGCCCGGAAAGGAAAAATAAAACAGTACCCTATGTTTTAAAGGACCCTCCCTCACAACAATACTAATAGCTCATATTTTTTGAGCGTTTACTATGTGCCAGGTGTTGTTCTAAGAACTGAACAGGTCGTTAGATACTCTTATTTCTGTTTTATGTAGGAGGAAACTGAGGCACAGAGAAGGTGAGTTTGTTGCCCAGGACACACAGCATTTGAATACAGGAAGTCTGGATCCAGAGCCCACACTCTTAAGTATTAGGGTATTCTGCCTCAATTAGTCAAATTACTTACTTAGTTCCTGGATTAATTCAACAAAAATTAATGAAGCACCAAGTATGTATCACTTAACATGCCAGAGTTTAGCATATTAGAGTTCAGCCATCAATCCCTTTATGTCCATTTCCATTAGCCAGAAGGTGTTTCTGAGAGCCCACTATGTCTCCAGGGTTGTGCTCATGAACATACAAAAGAAATACAGGGTGTGGCCTTGCCATTGACAAACGTACAGACGTGTAGACCACAGGTTGACTAACTTTTCTCTGTAAAGGGCCAGATGGTAAATATTGTTGGCAATGAAGGTCACAGAGCCTCTGTCCCAGTTAAGTGTGAAAGCAGCTTTAGCTACTATGTAAATGAAGGAGCATGTCTGTTTTCTAATAAAACTGCGGAAATAAGCAGCAGGCCTTACTGGGCTCGTGGGCTTCCTGGTAGAGAAGGTAAGGAGCCCTAAGAGAACCATATAGAACAGTGAACAGTGGTAGTGTGACCAAAAGTGGAGCTGGGTGCTACTGCTTGTCTGGCGTGTGAGGCGCACAGATAAAATCAAGTGTCAGGGAACAGAGATTCCTCCTTGCTTTGGGCTGTCACACATTATTTATTCTGTAAAACCACTATAAATGCTCTCTCCTCCGTGAAGCCTGAAGTGACCCCCTCATTGAGTTACTAACTTAGTCTTCTACGTTTCCGTCACACTACTGTTTCTACCAGCCTTTGGTGCCTTTTGTACTGATGGTGAATTATGTTTATTGGTGTATATATCCTCGTACGGGCTGTGAAATCCCTAGTGTCCGGCCCTGTGTTGCTTCTTCAAACAACAGTACCTTTATCTACAGTGAGGGTGACAGGCCACATAAATTACATGCTCCGATACATGCTCTCTGTGGGGAATGTCTTGAACTTGACCTATACCTTGTCACAACTTATCCTGTCAATTTTCCCAGATGCCAGCAGACACCAATGCCACTTGTTTTCTCTCTTACCTTTCCTCCTGTCTTCAGGTGTGCTTCACCCCTTGTCTTTTCTAGACCTCAGCCGTGTCCCCTCCTCAGCTTTCTTACTTTGACAGGGAGGCTCAGTCCTGGAGAGGGACCTACATACAGATGGACTGTATTTTACTCTCAGCAAGTCCTAAGTTAATAATGCATTTACTGAATAGGTGCATGAGCAAGTGAATGTTCATAGAAAACACACATTTTAAAATGTTATGCTTTTAATAGTAAGTTTGGAGGAAAAGAGAATCAAAATACCATTGGCTGCAGGTGGTATTTATGGAAGTGTGAGGAGGCACATGAATGCAGGCTGGAAAACTCCACTGGCACACGAGGCCAGTGTTCTCCTGGGCGCCACCCCTCTGTACCTTGTACTCATTGATTTGGTGACCCTCTTTAAATCAGGGAGGAAATGAGAAAAAGAAAAACATACAACTTTTTTTTTCTAATTCAAGTTAGATCAGGAAATTGTGGCAATTTTTGGAATGTCAAGAGTAAAAATAAGGAAGAAAGAATTAATCCTGTTAGCCCCAAATGGGAAGCTGTCACCACTAAAGCTGTAACTCTCTAAACGAATGTAACACCTCTGAAAACTCTCGCAACCGCGCCAAGTATTTACATGTTCTCTCTGAACGTGGCATCGAGCAGCAAGCGGTTTTGGTCGAGAAGCACACCATCTGTGTGATTCCCAGCCCTCGCTACAGTGCTCTGAACTCAGCAGTTGTACAACAGATGCATCTAAATATACAGTATTCCTCCTCGCGGAGTTTAGAGTGGGTGTGAGGAAGTGAGGGGAAACAACCAGCTTCCTTGAAACTCAGACTGCATCTGACTCTTTCCAGACACCTTTCATAACCATACTTCATGCAGTCTTGGAAGATAACCTTTTCATAAGAGATTTTCAGGAAGTTAAATGGGTCAGCTTGGCCCAGAGCGTCAGCAGCTGCCTTCACAATCAATGAGTCACTCAATCAGGAAGGTGAAGCCAGATCACGGTTTGGTTTTAAGTGAAGGTCTGTGCAGTTGTGGGAGAAACAAGTCTACTGAAGTCAGATGTGTGCACTCCAGACAGATGAATACAAGTGGTTCTAGTATACTTCCTCGCTGCCATATTAGATGTGTCTCTTAGGAAAAATACCACTAGATAATTCTGATGAAAATACAAAACCAAGAATGAAAGACTGCATTCCATCCTATCCTTTATATTTTGTTTATTTCAATATTCCACAGGCATTCACCAAGGTATTTTATTGGGGGATTGGTTCATCTTAATTGCAGCATGGTATCTAAAGTTGCACATATCAGAATGTACATATTAGTGAAGGCCGTTGACGCCTTCTTAACCATGTCCTCGCTGGCCTCCAATTGATGAGGTGACATCATGGTTTTTCAGGCTGGTCCTAAGCCACGCTGGCTGAGGGATGGACATTTCTTACATAAATGGGACAACTTTCTCCACTTTGCCCACAGTCCCCTCTCCTGTTTTCCCCAGAGATATCAGTGGCTGGGAGGTAGAGGCATGGTCAGCATTGAAAAAGAGCACACTCTAGGGATGAAGTGAAAGCAACTAAAGAACTTAAGAGAGGAAATGGGTGAAAGAAAATGTGTTATTCTACATTTAGGTGATGAATTCAAAACAGTAAATTTATCATGATCAGAAAATGAGTTGTCATTAATATTTTCCTGCAAACTCTGAGAGAGACCTGCATTGGGGCCATCATTGTGAAGCACAGAAACAACCTTTGAGAGAGTCCTTAGAAACTAGTCTTCATGGGTGGCCTGATGACTAAGAAAGCCTTGTTAGTGATGTAACCAGCATTATAGGAATAATATTGGGAAACTGCAGAGACAAGAAGCTCTAAGTTGTATCAATGCAAACACACTCCAAAAAGTCTTGGCGTTGTGAATCATGACAGCATTGCTACAGTTTTTCTCTCTGTGGGGAAAAAAAAATAATTACTTTTGCACTCAAATTAGGTCAGGAACTGGCAAAAAGTTTTGGAATGTCAAGAGTGAAAATAAGAAATAGAGAATGAATCCTGTTAGCACAAAATAAAGCACTATTGCCATCAAAAGATAATGACAACATGGTTACCAGACCTGAACAGGAAGAGATAGAGCCTGGACGCTATGAAGAATCTTTATCTGCCTTGATTGGATAATAAATAAATCCATCTTCTCTACTTATGATTTTAAATCTTCATCAATAAATCACTATACCTCACATGGCCTATGTATTCTTAGTGCATGTTATTTATTTACTTATTTTTGTTTTGAGGTTTTTATTAAATTTTTTGGGGTGATATTTGGTTAATGAGATTATATAGGTTTCAGGTATAGATTCTAGGATACATGATCTGTATGTTGCATTGTATATCCATCACCCAAAGTCAAATCATCTTCCATCACCATATATTTGGCCACCTTTACCCTTTACCACCCCCACCCTCTTCCCTCTGGTAACCACCATACTGTGGTCTGTGTCTATGAGTTTCAGTTTTATATCCCACATATGAGTGAAATCATATGGTTCTTAGCTTTTTCTCACTGACTCATTTTGCTTAGCATAATGTTTTCAAGGTCCATCCATGTTGTCACAAATGGCAATATCTCATCTCATGGCTGAGTAGTGTTCTATAATATATATATATACACCACATCTTCTTCGTTCTGTCATCTATCGAAGGACACTTTGGCTGTTTCCATGTCTTGGCCACTGTGAATAGTGCTGCAATTAACATAGGGGTGCATATATCTTTGAGAATAAATGTTTTCAAGTTTTTCAAGTAATACCCAGAAGAGGGATTGCTGGGTCATATGGTAGCTCTATTCTAATTTTTTGAGGAATCTTCATACTATTTTCCATAGTGGCTGTACCACCACAGTCTTTCCAACACTTGTCACTATCTGTCCTGTTTATAATAGCCATTCTAATAGATGTGAGGTTGTAAGACCTTGGTCTTGAGAAGATTTTGTGAATTTTAACCCCAATGCAAGGGAAGTAAAGGCAAAAATAAGTGAATGGGACTATTTAAATTAAATAGCTACTGCACAGCAAAAGAAACCCCTAACAAAACAAAAAAGCAACCAACCAAATGGGAGATGATTATTAGCAAACAATAGCTCCAACAGAGGGTTGATATGTAAAATATATACAGAACCCATACAATTCAACACCAAAAAAGCAAACAATCCAATTTTAAAAAGGGCAGAGGATCTGAATAGACACTTTTCCCAAGAAAACATACAAATGGCCAACAGATATACGAAAAGATGCTCAACTTCATTGGCTAATAGAGAAATGCAAATCTTAATGCATTTTAAACAAACTGTTTATATAGACAGAGGCTCTGCCAAAATAAAAAATAAAAAAAATTGCCAAAGACCCCATGCACTCAAGAGATTGTCTTCACCTAGAGAGTCAGATTGACTTTGAACTGTATTTAGTAGTCCATAGGTAAATACTGAAAGGATGTTTAAAACAGATTTTATTTCAGAATTGTAATATGCAAAGAGACCATGTAGGATGATTTAGTGGGTGTGAAAGGAAAGATCATAGGTCTGGGAAGGTTAGGAGACCAATGCAATTGTCCACATGAGGGCTGACTCACAGTGCAAGTAGAGGAGCTGAGGTTTCAAACTTATAGCAAAATGAGCATGCTTATGTGGTTAACAGAATTAGTGCCATCTGAAGAAGAAAGATGTTTCGTGAGGGGAAATGCATTTAGAATTTTATGCTTTGGAACATTGGTTATTTAATTTGAATTTTAAGAATGATGACACCAGTGGAAAGTCTAAATGTTGCTTGCACTGAAATCCAAAGGTCTTTTGGCTGCAATTTCTCAGAAACATTACTTCAATCTTTGATTAATCAGAAAGCTTATTTAGACATTCAGCAGAGTTCTCTCAACCTGCCTTTATCTAAGCAGTTCCAAATCAGTTAAATCAGCTTCCCAAGACAAGTAGGAGAGAGAGGGTCTGGCTTTTCTGTATTTAGAGCTATTTCCATCTTCTTTTATCTACAGCACAACTTTGACAGCCAACAGGAGACTCTTGGTAAATAAAATATTAATTAATTAATTAGTTAATTAAATTCAGGAAGTTATGATGTTTCTGGCTTGTTTTTGCTGAGGAATATAAAATTCAGACCACATCACCAAATGATTATTCAGATAACACCCCTCTACTCTTGTGCTCCCCCCAAATGCAAACAGGCCCAATCAGTATTCAGGCGTGGATAAAGAAACGTTGCTAAGAGTGAAAGAAAGGTATCTTGGGCAGTGTGCGTGTGTATGTGACAGTGCACGTGTGCACAATGCCCCAGATTCTTATCAAATGGAAGGTGCTGACATGGCAAAGAATACAATATAAACCAAGGGCATGGGGAATAAAAATGATTATCAGTGGTTATCAAAATTTGAGTAATAGTTATGCTGTTGTGATGACGGTTTTGGTGGCTGAGATTCTCACATAATGCTTGTTTTCTTAACCATGCTGTGGGTTTTCATACATGATGACTAATTTGGCAAAAGTCTGTGAAGTGCTACAAGCTGATTACTGTCTCTTAGAAGAATGTCAGCAAAAGGACTTCTACTCAAAAAGAGTCATAATATATGGATTATTTTGGATTTTTAAAATTTAGTAATAGACTGATGTGTTAAAATTAAAATTAAAATTTTAATGTTGCTTTGGGAAGGATTCATAATATTAAACTGTATAACTTTTTTGAAAGTGTATAAAATCTTTTTCTCAATACATGTCCATTGTATGGTTATTAAAATAATAATGCTTTGATGAAAAGGAAATTGAAGCATGGACTTTAAGTAATTTTTATAGTTACTTAATATAAAGGCAAAAATAATAAGTAAACCCTCCAGAGCCTTCCTACAAGATCACACTTTTTCTGTATTCACTTAGATTTTCAATTCAGCTTAAAACAGTTTTATATGTAGTAGATCATATTTAACAGACAAAAAAATCAAGATAAATTCAATGTAAATGTAGGGACCCTCACATATATTCAGTCATCCCACTGTTTAAATTCTGAAATTACTAAGAACAAAATGTGTGTGTCTGTGTTCATTTTTACTGTTTCTTTCTTTTTCTTTTTAAATTATTTTTTATTGTTTACAATATTTCAGATATCCCCATTCCTGCCCCCCCCTTTACCCACCTCCACCCAGCCCTCACCCCTCCTTCCCTCTGGTCAACACCACACCATTGTCTATGTCTATGTGCTATGCATATACATTCTTTAGCTAATTCCTGCACTTTCTTTCACCCAGTCCCCCCCTAGCTGCCTCCCCTATGATTTCTGTCAGTCTGTTCCATGTATCCATGCCTCTGGTTCTATTTTGTTCATCAGTTTATTTTGTTCATTAGATTCCACATGTAAGTGAGGTGATATGTATTTGTCTTTCTCTGACTGGCTTATTTCACTTAGCATAATAATCTCCAGGTTCATCCATGTTGTCACAAAAAGTAAGATTTCTTTCTTTTTTACAGCCACATAGTCCATTGTATAAATGTACCACAGCTTTTTTATCAACTGATGTGCATGTGGGCTGTTTCCAGATCTTGGCTATTGCAAATGATGCTGCTATGAACATTGGGGTGCATATATTCTTTCTGATTGGTGTTTCAGGATTCTTAGGATATATTCCCAGAAGTGGGATCACTGGGTCAAATGGCTGTTCCAGTTTTAATTTTTTGAGGAACCTCCATACTGCTTTCCACAGTGGCTGCACCAGTCTGCATTCCCACCAGCAGTGCACTAGGGTTCCCCTTTCTCCACACCCTCGCCAGCACTTGTTTGTTGATGTGTTGATGGAGCCATTCTGACAGGTGTGAGGTGGTATCTCATTGTGGTTTTAATTTGCATCACTCTAATGGTTAATAATGTTGAGCATCTCTTCATATGTATATTGGCCTTCTGTATGTGGTCTTTGGAGAAGTGTCTATTCGGATTCTTTGCCCATTTTTTAATTTGATAGTTTGTCTTCCCGGTGTTCAGTTGTATATGCTCTCTATATCTTTTGGAAATTGACCCCTTATCAGATGTATCATCGGCAAATGTGTTCTCTCCTTCAGTGCGTTCCCTTTTCATTTTGTTGATGGTTACTTTTGCTGTGCAGAAGCTTTTTAGTTTTCTGTAGTTCCATTTGTTTATTTTCTCCTTTGTTTCCCTTGCCTGAGGAGATGTATCGGCAACAATATTGCTATGAGAGATGTCTGAGATTTTGCTGCCTATGGTTTCTTCTAGGATTTTTATGGTTTCATGACTTATATTTAAGCCTTCCATCCCTTTTGGGTTTATTTTTGTGTATGCTCTAAGTTGGTGGTCTAGTTTCATTTTTTTTGCATGTACCTGTCCAATTTTCCCAGCACCATTTATTGAAGAGACTATATTTACTCCATTGTAGGCTCTTGCCTCCTTTGTCAAATATTAATTGACCATAAAAGCATGGGTTTATTTTTCGGTTCTTTATTCTGTTCCACTGATCTATATGCCTGTTCTTATGCCAGGACCAGTTTTGTGTTTTTTGTGTGTTTTTTTTTTAAATTTTATTACAATGGCCTTGTAGTATAGTTTGATATCAGGTATTACGATATCTCCAACTTTGTTTTACTTTCTCAAGGTTGCTGAGGCGATTTGGAGTCTTTTTCTTTGAATAAGTTTAAAAGAAAAATAAATAATTTAAAGCTCGTTATCCTACTGACTAATAACTATGTTATGTAATGAAAACATATATTGACTTGATATCAGAACTAATGTTAGACCTATGCTCCCTTCATCCAGTTAATAGTTGTAGGAAAGTTGCTCTCCCATTAGTCCCTTCCCCTCCCGCTCCCACCTTCCTTCCCTCCTCCCCCTCGAACCTTTTTTATTTTATGAATCCCATTGTTGTCATCTGATGAAAGATTAGAGATAATAAGGCCTACCACACAACTGCCTCAAAGAGCTATTGGAGCAATTCTATGAGACATGTAAATAGTTTTATCCCTTTGCTCCTGTCTTAGTAAAAAGTAACACCCACAAGCCAGCTCCTAGGTAAAATCTTCAGAATCTTCCTGATTGTTTTTCTTCCTTCCCCACCCCCAGACCTACCCACGTGCAAGTCCTACATAGTCACTCTCTCCTTTCTTTCTTCCCTGCCACCACTCCATTGTGGCCCATGCAGACAACTATAATAGCTTGTCACTGGTCTCCTG
Source organism: Miniopterus schreibersii (assembly GCF_964146895.1). Taxonomy (NCBI): domain Eukaryota; kingdom Metazoa; phylum Chordata; class Mammalia; order Chiroptera; family Miniopteridae; genus Miniopterus; species Miniopterus schreibersii. The sequence continues at coordinate 64,426,201 of NC_138101.1, read as the reverse complement.
GCTTTCTCTCTTGCATTCAATGTATCCTCTATCTAGCAGCCAAAATGATCTTTAGAAAAACAAAACTAAAATAGTGTCATTTCCATATTTTAAAGCCTTCTGTGTCTTCCTATTATACTCAGAATAAATGCAGAATACTCACTATGGCCTCTGTGGCAGCTTCAGGATGGCCACAGATTCTTTGACATTTCCCTTAGAGAGGAGGTGTCTGATTTTCTTTCTTCCCTTTGAGCCTGGGCTGACCTTAGTGCCCTGTTTGATTAACAAAAATGGCAGACGTAATGTTCTGAGACTTCCAAGAGAGGCTATTAGGAGGCTTATGGTAGGGTCAAGGATTGGTCTTGGGAAGAAGGTCTTCATATAGGAAGTCTAAGTACCATGAGATAGCCATAATGCCACCTTCAGAGATGAACAAGCCATGTGAGATGCCATGTAGAGAAGGAGGGGGGCTAGGGAACACTGAGGTACCAGACATTGAGTGAGGAAATCCCCTGGGAAGTGGGATGTCCAGCTTTTACTACCCCGGGTAATACCACAGGGATCAGAGATAAATTGCCTGGAAGAAGCTTCCCTATTTCTAATCTCCAAATTGTAAGCAAAATATAACTGTTGTTTTAAGCCACTAAATTTTAGAGGTCATTTCACAGAAATAGCTAACCCAACAGCTTTTTTTTTTTTTCCTTTTAGTTAATCTTCATCTGAGGATATTTTTTTCCATTGGTTTTTAGAGAGTTTGGAAGGAAGGAAGGAAGGAAGGAAGGAAGGAAGGAAGGAAGGAAGGAAGGAAGGAAGGAAGGGAGTGGAGGAGGGAGAGACACAATGACTAGTTGCCTCCCCCAGGTGCTGGGACCTGGGGCAGGGAGCATACCCACAACTGAGGTAGGTGCCCTTGACCGGAAATCAATCCCGAGACCCTTTGTTGCTCAGGTGGATGCTCTAACCACTGAGTGACACAGCCAGGCCCAACAACTTTTAATGACCTAAAAATGTGGTTCTTGACTCCAGCTTTGAGTTTATTCCCTCCCGTTTTTCTTCTTCTTTACTGTTCAACAGCCATGCTGGCTTCTCTGGATGTTAAGCTTGATCCTATGCCAGCACCGTGGCATGTGCTATACCCTCTGCTTGAACTTGGACACCAAATCTGGTCATTGTCTCTTTCTTTTCAGGGAAGTTGGGCCTCACAGTTTCAGGTAGGCCCTCTGAATCACTCAGTTTATTTTTATTTTTAAATTTTTATTATTTATTTTTTAATATATTTTATTGATTTCAGAGAGAGGAAGGGAGAGGGAGAGGGAGAGATAGAGACATCAATGATGAGAGAGTCATTGATCGGCTGCCTCCTGCATGGCCCCAACTGGGGATCAAGCCCACACCCCAGGCATGCGCCCTGACCAGGAATCGAACCTCGATCTCCTGGATCCTAGGTCGATGCTCAACTTCTGAGCCACACCCAGCTGGACTGGATCACTCAGTTTAAATTAGCCTTACCTCCCATATCATTCTAGTTCATCACTGTTCTTTATTTTTCATAGCTCTTAAAACATCTGAAATGGTTTTGCTCATTTACTTATTTCCTCCTTACTGATTTTTTTGCGAACCAGAATGTTAACTTTTGAGACCTGGGGTGTTACCTGTGTTTTTCACAAAGGTGCCCCTACTGCCTTTTATATTCAATATATCTTTAAAAATATATATATATATCTTTATTGATTTCAGAGAGAGGAAAGGAGAGGAAGAGAAAGATAGAAACATCAATGATGAGAGAGTCATTGTCTTGGCTGCCTCCTGCACGGCCCTGACTGGGGATTGAGCCCACAACCCTGGGCATGTGCCCTGACCGGGAATCGAACCCCAATCACCTGGATCCTAGGTCGACGCTCAACCACTGAACAATGCCCGGCCGGGCTCTTTTTTTTTTTTTTTTTAAATTTATCTTTATTGTTGAAAGTATTACAGGGGTTCCATTTTTTCCTCCCAATTGATCCCCTCCACCTCACTCCCACCCCCTCCCCAGGCCTTCACCCATTATTGACTGTGTCCGTGGGTTATGCATATATGCATATAACTTGTTTGGTTAATCTCTTTTCACCCTCCACCCCCCTTCCTTCTTCCCTCTGAAATATGATCATGTGTCACATGCATCAGTGTCTCTGGATCTATTTAGTTCATCAGATTCTTCTGTTCATTAGCTTCTTGTTAAAGAAGACCCTTCAACATTTCCTGTAGTGCTGGTTTGGTGATGATGAACTCCTTTAGCTTTTTCTTATCTGTGAAGCTCTTTATCTGACCTTCAATTCTAAATGATAGCTTTGCTGGGTAATCTTGGTTGTAGGTTCTTGTTTTACATCACTTTGAATATTTCTTGCCACTCCCCTTTGGTCTGCAAAGTTTCTGTTAAGAAATCAGCCGACAGCCATATGGGTGCTCCCTTGTATGTAATTAATTGCTTATCTCTTGCTGCTTTTAAGATTCTCTCTTTGTCTTTAACCTTTGGGATTTTAATTATGATGTGTCTTGCTGTGGGCCTCTTTGGGTTCCTCTTGTTTCGGACCCTCTGTGCTTCCTGGACTTGTAAGTCTATTTCTTTCCCCAGGTAGGGGAAGTTTTCTGTCATTTTTTAAAATAGGTTTTCAATTTCTTGCTCTCTTTCCTCTCCTTCTGGTACCCCAATAATACAAATATTGGGCCTCTTGAAGTTGTCCCAGAGGCTCCTTATGCTATCTTCATATTTCTGGATTCTTTTTTCTTTTTGCTCTTCTGGTTGGGTGTTTTTTGTTTCTTCCTGTTCCAAACTGCTGATTTGATTCTCAGCATCCTCTACTCTACTTTTGATTCCCTGTAAATTATTCTTCATTTCAGTTCATGTAGCCTTCATTTCAAATTGGTCCTTTATTATGTCATCGATTTTCTCAATTATTTTTGTCATACTCTTACTAATATCCTTGAACATCCTTATAACCATTATTCTGAACTCTCTATCTGTTAGCTTGCTTGGATCTATTTCATTTAGTTCCTCTTCTAGAGATTTCTTCTGTTCTTTCCTTTGTGACGTGTTTCTTTGCCTCCACATTTTGGCTGCTTCCAGGTGTTTGTTTCTATGTATTAGGTAGAGTTGCTATGTCTCCTGGAATTTGTAGAGTGGCTTTGTGTAGTAGGTGTCCTGTAGGGTCCAGTGGCTCAGCCTCCCCAGTCACCTGAGCTGGGCCTTCTAGGTGCTCCCCTGTGTGGGCTGTGTGCACTGTCCCGTTGTAGTTGAGTCTTGGTTGCTGTTGGCGTCCCTGGGAGGATCTGACCCCCAGACCAATTGGCTGTGAGGACCAGCTGCAGCTACAGCCAGAGAGCTGCTGTGCTGGAGACTCCACTATGGAGCAGGATTTACTTCAGTGGGGCTTTGGTGTTCACCAAGTGCGCCCCTTGAGTGTGTCATTCGTGGGTGTGGTAGGGTTGTAATCCAGCGTGGTGGAGTCTGACCACCAGGTGCACTGTCTCTGAGGCCTCCCAAGAGGTGCAAAGTCAGCCTGTGCCAGTGCCTTGCCCAGGGCCACCCAGCATGAGCTACACAGCAAACTGTAGTTGGCTGCTACTTGTGCTTGGAAGTGTCCAGGAGAGGCCAAGCTATGAGCCAATGCAGCTGCCGCTAGTTCCAGGCCTGGGGCCACTTATCAAGCCGTATGGGGCCTGCTGCTGCTTGTTTGAGAGATTTTAGGAAAGTCCTAAGCATGAGGCTCGAGAGGCCGCTTGCACAGAAAAGCCCCTGGAAATGGCCTGGATGAGCTGCAGGTGGGGAGGGGGGGCCTCCGGGAATCACGGGGCGGGGCCAAAGGTGCGAGTCAGGTGCTGGCGGTTCAAATATGGCGCCTGCCTGCCGGCTGTGTGCGGGGAGGACTCAACACAGGAGCAACGGCCTCTGCCAGCCCTTCTGCCTGGGAGGAAGCCGCCCTCCACCCCTCGCCCGACTTCAGGCAGGTTAGTTCCTCCCCGAGTGTCCCAGGTCCCCTCAGGCTGCTCCCGGCACTGGGCTCAGAGGGAGCGTCCGAGTGAGTCCGTGCCGGGCCCTTTAGAGGAGCTGCTGGGGCTCCCGCAGCCTCCGAGACCCTCAGGGACAGTCCCCGCTGGTTTCACAGCCTGGAGTTGTGGGGACGTCTCTTCCCGGCCCTGGAGCCCTGGGCTGGGGTCTGCTGTGGGGCTGGGACCCTTCACTCCTCCGGGAAACCGCCATCGCCGAGATGTCCCTTTGGGTTTAAGCTGCGGCACCAGGTGTGGGCCCGTAGCTGAGTTTCTGCGATTCAGCCCCGATCTGCCCGCGTCTCCCCCCTCCTACCGGTCTCGATGCTCCTTCAGCTCCCTGGTTGTGGGGCTTCTGTGCAGCCAGGTCTCAGGAGGCTCAGAGTGACGGTGGTTCTGTATTTTAGTTGTAATTTTGATGTGGCTGCGGGAGGCGGAGGGCGCAGCTGTTACCTACGCGCCATCTTGTTTCCTCTCTCAGTATATCTTTTTATTAGTGCATATAAAAGTGCTTCAAACCTAAAGAGTTTCATTATTATTTGAAAACAAGTAACTATTACAAGAAACCACTGAGTGCTGGAAAAATGCAGAGCAGGATGTACTCAACCATAAACTAATAAGGTATACCAATAAGGTATAGAAAGTTATAATTCTCTAGAATTGTGGAGAACTAAAAATATCCCACAATATCAGAGCCTTTAAGTCTACTCAAGTCTATTATAGAAGTACATTTCCATGTTAATATCTCCTTTAGAAAGCTAAAAGTTCGGTTGTACTATTTTTCTATTTCCTCTTGGTACTTGGCTCAGTTTTCAGTTTTTCAGCATCTGTCCTTTAGCAATAAAATTAAAAGTGAGGTGTTTTTGTTTGTTTGTTTGTTTGCTTACCCACCCCTAAAGTCATTGACCAAAGAGTCCGTGAGAGTATCAAGTGTGTTAATCATTTAATGAGGAGGCATTGGCCCCTTTCCAAGATGTTAAGAATGAGCTTACAATTCAGTTCATGTGAATTTCTGTTTTACTTTACATTTAATACCCTGTTATCACTTAGGGAGAAGGCTGTTGCTAATTAATAGTATTTAGGCTAACCAAGGGGAGAGAAAACATAGAAAGCTTAATACATTTGTAGAAAGAGCATCTCTACAGGGGTGTAAGAGACAAGGAGTTTGATTTGATATGATTTGATTAAACTTATTGGCATAGTAAACTATGTAATTGTCAGCATGTGTCAGGAGAGCAAGTTTAATATATATTACTCTATTACACATTTTAATATAGTGAGTTAGAGAAACTCACTGGCTTGCAAGGAACTGAAATGTTGAAATGGAAATCCAGGCTTTGAGATTCCTAGAATCTCTGAAACCATCTTGCATCTTTCTCTCCATCTGCCTGTTGACATGACTTTTTGAAATAACTAATCTCAAAGGAATATTTAAAAAAAAAAAAAAAATCATGTGGATGTGTTTCCTTCCCCCCTAATAAATGCCACTCTTAGGCAGTGTTTTTGTCAGGAATCTCTGTTCCAGCTTTACAAGCCAAAAGCCAAAATGAAAATCAGTATATCAGAATTAATTTAAAATGCAAATGCAAATTCTGTGGAAAAGTAGCAAAAGCTAATTGTAGCTTTTCTCCATGCTTAGCTCCGTGGACAAAGTGTGTTGTCACCTTTCTCCTGCTGGGAATGCCCAGACCACAGCTGCACTGCCACATTTTGACCTCTCGGATAAAATACATTTGACTTACAAACAAAAAAACCCCAAAACAACCCAGACCCCAGTGGCAGAAATCAATAGGCACTTAACCCTATCCAGTACTAGGTGCAAAGGCAACCATGTGTGACAGTGTGGCTGTTAGCTCATGAGAAATCCAGAACAGAAACAGCAGTTGCATATAAAGAAAGGGCAGTGCTCACATAGTATAGATATTTTTTTAAAAATTCAACCTCTGAATTAAGGACACCACTTTGAAAGTTGCACATATATTTCACAGTTAGATTAACTTGGGGTCAATTCTAAAATGTGCCACTCTAGCTTCTTTTTGTTATTATTCCTGTTGTACCTGGATACCAAACGGGCTACATATTATGCTGAGCTTGGATAAATATATTATTTTGTCACAAAACTTTCTTCGCTCTTTTAAATCTAAGGACTTGTTTATGAAAAAGTATAAAATCACTTGTGGATCCCGTTTTTTCACACTTCCCCTTTTCCTCGAGTGGATGGGTGTTATGATAAATTTAATCATCTTTTTGTCACAAAATGCGAGAGCTCTTGCACACATGCCCAAGGAGAGCCTGGTCCTAGGTATTGTTTAGAGTCCAGGAGAATGAATGAACTTACCAAGTCAAAGAATTACTAGGAAAATCTTGAGTGAGGCACACAATTAGAATTTAGAATTTTTAAAAACGACTCTGGGGCTCACGTGGGACCCATCCTCTATTACGTGTGTTTATTAGGACCACAGACCCTGTGGACAAAACAAATTCTTTCTTAATCTTTGTCCTTCCCCATCAAACTCAGTGAAGCTCTGTTGGTTTCTTGTGCCCTTTCCTGCCCTCTACTGGGGGTGCTACTGCATTAGAAAATGGTCAGAAACTGGAAGGAAGCTGCGAGGTGGAGAGTTTGAATGACTGTTTTAACCACGCTAGGGCATGACATGGTCCCAGGTGTCCAAGCATGTGCCACAGTCCAGAGGCTGTTGGGGCTACTCATTGGGCAAGGCGTACATTGGAAGGAACAAGGGTTTGGGACCCACAGTGATTGTACTATGTGGCTTCATACCTACCTCTAGTTTTCCTCTCAAACTTTACTCTATGGTGTTATTCTGCCTGATAGCAAATGACTCTTTTCTCCCTCTCTTTTTTTATTGAATTTATTGGGGTAACACTGGTTAAAAAATTATACAGGATTCAGGTGCACAGTCCTACAACACATCATCTGTACACTGTATTGTGTGTTCACCACCCCAAGTCAAGCCACCATCTATCTCCATTTATCTCCCCTATTCCCTCCTCCATCTCCCCCCTCCTGCAATCGCACTCTCGTCTGAGTTTTATCTCTCTCTTTTTTTTTTTTTTTCTTTTTGCTCAATCCCTCCTCCTCCTTTCTTCCCCCACCAAGACATACTCTTTTTGGTGAAAGGCAGAATCCTTTGTTCAGCTCTATCGGTTACCTTGCACGGGGAGTCACATCTGCCTGTTTGCATGTCTGAAGTGCTGAGTTTGAGCCAGAAAGCACCTAGAGTGGAGGAAAAGGAGTTGAAGTCCCTTCTGAACTTGGTGGGAAATACCAGTTTACACGAAATTCAAGTTTTAAAGCAAGTTTTGCAGTATAAGTCATATATGTACCATTCTTAAAAGTTCTACCAAATGAGTCAGAGTACCCTAGGACCCCTCATGAATAACTGCTTTCATTTGCTTGGCAATTTTGTGCTTTTAGTTCCAAAGATTTTTTTTATTCCATTTTTTCCCTTTGGTGGATTAGGGGCTAGGGGGTGGGCAGAAGTGAAAACTGAGGCCTCCTTCTCAGAAGCCTTACGCCCAAATTTATCTGCATAAAAACAGGACAGAAAACATTTTTATGAAACCACTCAGAAATATTCCTTTAATAATTATTCTTGCGTGAATATTGTAGTTTGTTTTACAAAGAGAAGACTGTAGCTGTCCCTCACTGCCTGTCATTCTTAGAAGGGGGATACATTCTAAACTCATTTGTTTAATGTATTCTCTCTTTATGGAACATTATAAACATGATACGTATGACATCAAATTGAAAAAGGAAAGTTTAAATGAAAGGAGAGGTAAGGGGAATACAAATTCAGGAGGGTAACAGAAGGTCAGTCAGAAGTAGGAAGGTGCTAAGGAAAATCCCACTATGGTTAGGCCTTGGTCTCTGATACCTAGTTGAGTCCCTGTTTCCTCTCCCGTGTCCGTGTTGCTCCATGTCAACAGCTCCTGCCTTTCCCAAATGTGTGGTACCCCTCCCCTTCCCACCTGAGCCTGCAGGTTTATTCCCTCCTCTCTTCTTGGCTCCAGTTGTCATGTTCCTAATGTCAGTTTCTAATGTGATCTTGGCAATTCCGGTAAAAAAGAAAAGATCGGTTATTTTGCTAAGCCCTACAATAGTTGAATAAAAGAAAGATCAATTTTCTTTTCTCTGTTGTCAGCTAAGGACAAATCTCTATCCTAAATAAGTGATAAATCTGAGATATAATTTGATTTAGGGTCTATGTGATTCTCAAGTGCATTTCCATTTTCTACGATTCTCTGAATTCCTTCTTCTTTAGGATTCTAACATATCTCCATTAATGGAAAATTGCTCCCTTCTGCTGTCTCTACAGAATGACTATAATAATAATATAAATACTAATAATACAACTACTACTAATAATAGCAAACACTATGGAATTTCTATGGGTTTGACACTATTTTAAGTGCTACATATTTACCGATTTATACCCTAAAGCCCCATAGTATAAGGACATTATTATCCATATTTTACAGATGAGGAAACTGGAGCACGGGTTGAATAACTTGATGGAGATCACACAGCCCCTAAGTTTTGTAACTGTGATTGAAAGCCAAGTGGTGTGGATCCAGAATGAATGTTTGTTACCACAATGATAGGCCATTTTTCTATAATAATTGCTAAAAGATGCATATTTACCATCAACAATGTAAAGTAATACACCTCCATCACTGTAACTGGTGGAGCAGTACTCACTGTACCTGGTACCCAAGTAGCATGCCTTGAAATCGAGGTGCCAAGAAAAACACATTCCTTCTCTTGAGCCACTAGGAAATCTGAAGGCTTTCACGGCTGTGTAGGGTGTTAAATGGATCCTTGGGTCTGAAGAAGAGATTTTGTGCCAAAAGGAGCTTTGTACATCCATCTGGATCATCGTGAGGAAACCTGAAGAGGCACAGCACCTGGGGTGGGACCAGCCCTGGATTTAGCTGTATGACCTCAGGCAGGTTGTCTAATCTGTTTATACTTCGGGCTCTTCCTCTATAAAGAAGAGACAATTGTAATCCCTCAGGTTGTGGGAGGCTATATTAGAAACTGAAAACTGTCACTGGGTACTGTATGAACAAAGGTTTTGCTAGTTTTATAAGAGAAAAATAATGGTAGAAGCAAGTCACACTTTGCATATGAGTCTAAACAAGTAGAACTCAAAATCACCTGCACGGTGGAGGAATTACATTGTAATTCACATTGTAAATAGACATACAATGCATAGAAAAAATACTCCTGTCTCTTTTACTCACATGAGCAATACTTTGAAACCAAATGTGTGTATTTTCCCCCCGCCCAAGCAATCCTGTAATACCACCTCGGTGTCCTACAGATCAATTTAGTTTTGACATTGTACCTAGTGTTAGCATCACACCCCACAAGTCCTCCAAGACTGCCCCCACTTCAGATGCCAATCACAAGACCCAGGTTGTTCCTAGTATTTCTGACTGAATGACTATAAATCGGTTCTCACGTCTTTTTCCTTGGGTTTGATAATTTGCTCAAATGGTTCACAGAACTCGGGAAAAGACTTAATTATGTTTACCAGCTTATTTATAAAGGATAGAGATGAATAGCCTGATGAAAAGATTCATAGGGTGAGGTCCAGAGGAGTCCTAAGCTAGGAGATTCTGTTCCCATGGAGCTGCAGTGTGCCATTCTTAGGCAGATAGATATGTTCACCAACTCAAATGTCTCCATATCTCATACTTTGGGATTTAAAAAAAATTATTTTAAAAAAATACAGTCGACATTCAATATTATATTAGTTTCAGGTATACAGCACAATGGTTAGACATTTATATAACTTGTGAAATAAGTTTTGCTCCATACATACTTATTAGAATATTATTGATTATATTCTCTATGCTGTATTTTACAACTCTATGACTATTTTGTAACTACCAATTTGTACTTCTTAATTCCTTCACTGGGATTAAGAAGTATCCTTTTTCATCCAGCCCCCTAACCCCCCTCCTATCTGGCAACTATCAGTTTGATCTCTCTGAGTCTGTTTCTGTTTTTTTCTATTAATTTACTTTGTCTTTTAGATTTCACAAATAAGTAAAATAATATGGTATTTGTCTTTCTCTGTGTGACTATTTCAATTAGCATAATACCCTCTAGGTCCCTCTATGTGGTAAAAAATGGTAAGATTTCATTTCTTATGGGTAATATTCCATTGTATATATGTACCACTTCTTCTTTATCTGATTATCTACTGTTGGGAATTTAAGTTGTTTCCATATCTTGGCTATTGTAAATAATGCTTCAGAGAACATAGGGGTGCATATATCTTTTCAAATTACTGCTTTAGATTTCTTCAGATAAATATCCAGAAATGGAATTGCTGGGTTATAAGGCAGTTCTGTTTTTAATTCTTTGAGGAACCTCCAAAAGAAACAATTGGGGAGATCATTTCATAAGTTATATAAATGTCTAACTACTATGCTATATACCTGAAACAAATATAATATTGAATGTCAACTGTAATTTTAAAAAATACTGTTTTTCATAGTGGCTGCACCAATTTGCAGTCTCACCATAATGTACAAGGGTTCCCTTTTCTCCATATTCTTGCCAACACTTGATGTTTGTTAATGTATTGATGTCAGCCATTCTGATAGGTGTGAGGTGATATATCACTGTAGTTTTAATTTGCAATTCTCTGATGATTAGTGATGTTGAATATCTTTTCATATGTCTTTTGGCCACATGTATGTCTTTGGAGAAATGTCTATATAGATCCTCTGCTCAATTTTTTAATTGTGTTGGTATTTTTGTGTGTGTATCTGTTGAGTTATATGAGTTCTTTTGGCTATTAAGCCCTTATTGGATCTATCATTGGTGAATATCTTCTTCCATTTAATAGGTTGTCTTTTAGTTTTGTTGATGGTTTCCTTTGTTGTACAAAAACATTTTAGTTTGATGTACTACCATTTGTTTATTTTTTTCTTTTGTTTCCCCTGCCCAAGGAAATATTTTTATGACTTTGAGTCTTACACTTAAGTTTTTAATCCATTTTGAATTTATTATTGTGTATGGTGTAAGAGGGTGGTCTAGTTTCATTTTTTTTGCATGTGTGTCTAATTTTCCCAACACCATTCATTGAAAAGAGTATCTTTACCCCATTGCATGTTCTAGCCTCCTTTGTCAAATATTAATTAACCATAAAGGGATAGATTTATTTCTGGCCTCTCTATTCTGTTCCATTGATTTATATGCCTATTTTATGCCAGTGCCATGCTGTTTTGATTACTATGACCTTGTAATGTAATTTGGTATTAGGTTGCATGATTCCTCCATCTTTGCCTGTCTTTCTCAAGATTGCAGTGGTTGTTCGGGATCTTTTGTGGTTCCATGTAAATTTTTGGACTATTTGTTCCAGTTCTGTGAAATACATCGTTGACATCTTGATAGGAATTGTGTTGAATCTATAGATTGCTGTGGGTAGTATGGAAATTTTAATGATGTTAATTCTTCTTATCCATGAAATGCTTCCACTTATTTGTATCTTCAATTTCTTTCCTCAGTGTCTTATAATTTTTTGAGTACAGGTCTTTTACCTCTGGTGAAATTTATTCCTAGGTTGTTGTTGGTTTTTTATGCAATTTTAAATAAGATTGTTTTCTTGGTTTCTCTTTCTGATAGTTCATTATTGATGTATTAAAAAGTGACTAATTTCTGCATATTTATTTTGTATCCTGATACTTTGCTGAATTTATCAGCTCTAGCAGTGTTTAGGGTTCTCTATATACAGTATCATGTCATCTGGAAATAATTAGTTTTACTTCTTTCTCTCCCATTTGGATGCCTTTTATTTCTTTTTCTTGTCTGATTGCTATAGCTAGGACTTCCAGTACTATGTTGAATAAGAGTGGTGAAAGCAGACATCCCTGTCTTATTATTGATCTTAAGGGAAATTCTTTCCATTTTTGCCCATTGAGTATAATGTTGGCTGTGGGTTTGTCACATGGCTTTTATTACATTGAGAAATATTCCCTCTATTTTCACTTTGCTGAGAGTTTTTATCATAAATGGGTGCTGAATTTTGACAAATGCTTTTGCTGCATCTATTGATATGATCATATGATTTTTATCCTTCATTTTTGTTTTTTATCTAGTGTATCATGTTAATTGATTTATGGATTTTGAACCACCCCAGGAATAAATTTCATTAGATTGTGGTTTATGACCTTTTTAATGTATTTCTGAATTTGGTGTGCTAATATTTTATTGAGGATTTTTGCATCTATGTTCATCAGGAATATTGACCTATAATTTTCTTTTTTGTAATGTTTTTATCTGATTTTGGAATCAGGGTAATTCTAGCCTCATAAAATGAGCTTGGGAGCCTATCCTCCTCTTGAAATTTTTAGAATAGTTTGGGAAGGATAGGTGTTAATTCTTCTTTGACAATTGGTGAAATATACCTGTGTAGCCATCCCATCAGGGATTTGTGTTTGTTGAGAGTTTTTTGATTACTGATTCAATTCTATTAGTAATAAATGGTGTGTTTATATTTTCTGTTGTTTTTTTCTTGATGCCGTGTTGGAAGATTGTATGTTTCTAGGAATTTATCCATTTCTTCCAGATTGTTCAGTTTGTTGGCATACAGTTATGTATAGTATTTTCTTATAATCCTTTTGTATTTTTGTGGTGTCAGTTGTCACTTCTCTTGTATTTCTGATTTTATTTATTTAGATCTTCTCTCTTTTTCTCTTGATGAGTCTGGTTAATGGTTTATCAATTCTATTTATCCTTTCAAAGAACCAAAATTTGGTTTCATTGATCTTTTGTATTTTTTTTTAAGAGTCTATTTTGTATATTTCTGCTCTGACTTTTATATTTCCCTTTTTTTACTCATTTTGGGCTTTATTGTTCATTTTTAGTTATTTTAGGTTCAAGGTTAGATTATTTGACATTTTTCTTGCTTCTTGAGGAAAGACTGTATTACTATGAGTTTCTTTCTTAGGGATGCTTTTCTGTGTTCTATAGATTTTGGGTTGTTTTCATTTTCACTTGTCTTACGGTATGTTTTGATTTCTTCTTTGATCTCATTGTTAACTCAGTCATTGTTTAGAAATATGTTATTTAGCTTCCTTGTGTTTGTGTGTTTTTCATTTTTTCCTTTTAATTGATTTCTAGTTTTGTACCATAGTGGTCAAAAAAGATACCTGATATTATTTAAATTTTCTAAAATTTATTGATACTTGTTTTGTGGCCTAACATGTGGTCTATCCTGGAAAATATTTCATGTACACTTGAAAAGAATGTATATTCTGTTGCTTTGGGGTGAAATGCTCTGAAAATATTAATTAAATCCATTTGTTCTAATGTGTCACGTAAAGCCACTGTTTCTGTTTTGATTTTCTGTTTGGAAGATTTATCCATTGATGTCAATGGGGTGTTAAAGTCCTCTACTATGACTGTACTATTGTGTATCTCTCCCTTTATGTTTGCCAATATTTACTTTATGGGTTTAGTTGCTTCTATGTTGAGTATATAAATGTTCACAAGGGTTATATCTTCCTGTTGAACTGATTCTTTTATCATTATAAAATTCCTCATTTGTCTTTTATTATAGTCTTGTTTTAAGGTTCGTTTTGTTTGATATAATTATTGCTACCTCAGCTTTTTTCCCCTCTTCCATTTGCATGATACATGTTTTCATGTTTTTCCATTTCTTTATTTTCAATCTGTGTGTGGTTTTTGATCTTAAGTGGTCTCTTATAGAGAGCATATGTGTACTTCTGATTTTCTTATCCATTCAGCTACCCTATGTCTTTTGATGGGAGCATTTAATCCCTTTACATTTAAATTAATTATTTATAAGTATGCAGTTATTGTTATTTTATTATTCACATTCATGTTCTCTTTTTCTTTTTCTTAAAAAAGTTTCTTTAACATTTCTTGTAATACTGGTTTCGTGTTGCTGACCTCCTTTAGCTTTCTCTTGTCTGGAAAGTCTTTAATTCCCCTTAAATTTTAAGTGATAGTCTTGCTGGGTAGAGTAGTCTTGATTGTAAGTCACTTTTGGGATCTTTATGGAGACTTTATCACGTAGGCATGATTGATTTCTATCTCAACCTCCACACCCTCTCCCCTTCCAGGGGAATGAGAAGGTGGGGATAAAAGTTCAAAGCTTCTAATCATTTTTTTGGTCCTTCTTGTGACCAGCCCCCATCATGAAGCTATTTAAGGACACACCAAGAATAGCCTTATTAGAACAAAAGACACTCCTGTCATTTAGGAATTCTAAAAGATTTAGAAATTCTTTGTTAAGAACCGGGGTCAAAAACCAAATATTAGAACAAAAGGTGCTCTTATCACTTAGAAATTACAAGGGCTTCAGGAGCTCTGTTACAGGAATGAAGATCAGAAATATATATATATAAATGTTTTCTATTATTTCACATACATCCACTGAATATCATTTTTGCATTACAAATAACAATAGTTACTTAGTAGTAAATGTGTTTCTGATCACATTAAGAACTGTATTAGATTTTTAAAATGCAGAGTTTAAAAATATTGAGTTACCTCTCCCAGCACCCATTTTCCTCTGTTACCTTAGTAACAAACCCAGGCACATTGCTGCCTGGAGAGCAAATTTTCCACTAGGTATGAACATATGATTAAAGGTTTAGGTAAATGAGACATAAGTAGAAATATTGTGCTGAAATTATAGCAAGACTATTTAAAGGGAACCAACTCAATGAGGGAGGAAGCCTTTTGTTTTTTACATTAGCTCTCCCATTTTCCTTCACTGTGGATATGATGATTGGAAGTCCAGCATGAGCTCCATGGGCTATGGGGTCACCTTAAAAATGAAAGACATGATTTAAGACAGTGGGGAAGAAATAAAGCTTTCTGGATCAGTCATGAGCTGCCTACTTCTGGACATTTTTATGATGAGACTATTAAAAGGAAAAAAATAAAAAGTAAAGAAATTTATCCCACTTTTGAAAAAAATCTCTATTTCCAAACTAATCTTGTGTATCATAATACTAATCTTGTCATCAATTAAACTAGTCATTTTTATAGAGTTATTTACATTGACAAATGAAAATAGATTGTTATAGCTTTGATTAAACGTAAGGTCTGATTATCCAGAAGCAGCAAAAAATCTTGAAGTCATTAATTCATTAATTTAGAAAATAATTTTTTTCTGTCGATATTATTGAATGCAACAAACAAAAACAGTTAAAATTTAGAACCAGATGAAGGTGTATCATCTACCATTTATAACACCAACACTTTAGTTTCAGTAAAATAGCATCTATCACATTAAATTAACTTGATAACTTAATTTGATTATATCCATAGTTTTAACTATATCTAATGCATAGATTTATCTTATTATTAATGTTTTTCTAATTAGAAGTTTATATTTAAGTAATATAAAACCCGGGGCTCGCAGTTATTGCTTTTCTTTAACAGGGAACAATAAATTACTCAATCTTGAAAAATAACATTTTTATGTATAGTCATGCTCTGCATAAGGACATTTTGGTCAATGATAGATTGCATCTATGACAGTGGTCCCATAAAATTACAATAGAGCTGATGTCACTGTTGCTTATTGACATCATAGGCATTGTAACATTGCGGTGCAATGCATTACTCATGGGTTTGTGGTGATGCTGGTGTAAATAAACCTATTGTGTAGTCAAGTGTATAAAGGTATAGCACACACAATCATATACAGTCCACAATAACTGGTAATGATAATAAATGACTGTGTTACTGGTTTATGTATTTACTATACGATATTATTTATTGTTACTCTAGAGTGTACTCTCTACTTATAAAAAATAGTTTAAATAGTTTGCTGCATAACAGTATTCCCTATTATGCTGGCAGCAGTCTTATACCATGTCGCTTGATTGAATCATTTCCTCTTGTGCTTGATTTAATCTCATGTTGTGACCTAGTTGAGTAGCTTAGTTGGTTGGAGCATCAACCCGTACACCAAAGGCTTCAGGTTCACTTCCTGATCAGGGCACGTAGTTGGGTTACTCATTCGATCCCTGGTCAGGGCGTGTCAAGAGACAGCTGATTGATGTTTCTCTCTCTCTCTAAAAACCAATAAAATAAAATAAAAACATATCCTCAGGTAAGGATAAAAAAATAAATACAAAATAATAATCTCATACTGTTTTATAAATTTAGTGTAGCCTAACCATACAGTGTCTATAAAGTCTTCAGAAGTGCACAGTGACATCCTTGGCCTTCACATTCACTCACCACTAGCTCACGGACTCACCCAGAGCAACATCCAGTCCTGCAAGCCCCATTCACGTAAGGCCCTATGTTGGCGAACACCTTTTTATCCTTCATACTGTAGTTTTACTGAAACTTTTCTATGTTTAGATATATTTAGATACACAATGCTTATCTCTGTTTTGCAACTGCCTGCAGCATGCAGTACAGGTTCGTAGCCTAGGAGAAATAGGCTATACCAGCTAGGTGTGTGTAAGCGCATTCTGTGATGTTTGCACAATGATGAAGTCCCCTAATGGCATGTTTCTCAGAATGTTTCCCCACCATTAAGTGATACAGGACTGTATAACAACATTTATATTAATGTATTAGCTATAAATCAGTCTGAAGACAATAGGTAGAAAGAATAGAGACAGAATTCAGCTCTAAGAGTCTTTACTGATTTCTGTGGGTATCTAAATCTCTGTGGATCTCTTCCTGCCCCATATTCAGTTTCTTCTGACTGACTTGCTAAGAAATACATACTATCATTTTAGCTTAAGCAACCTTAACTCTTGGATTACCTGTGAAATGTTTCCTTCATAGTACTAATAACTTTTGAAATTATTCCATCTTCATCTACCTGTCCTTTTCCAACTATGTCTGGGCTCTTCCAGTCTATGTTATTCTCAATTCCAGAGCCATTTCTCTGATAAGAAAACACATCTTGATTAGTCATACATGGGAATTATTATTAAGTATTATTATTAAGTATTATTATATTAGTAAGCATGACCATATTAAAATAACTAAGTTTCAGATCAGTGGTTAGGAAGGGCTGCTTGTTTCATTGAAGCAAAAGGTGACAGGAATGGAGGAAACATACTGACTCTCAGGAAAGGTTTGACAGCCTTTATAACTTTTCTAGGAGGAATAATATAAACAATTTTACAAGAAACACTGGCTTTGGAGGAGACAGTACTGTGTTTGTAGCTGTACTCTGCTACCTAATACTGTATATCTGCTGGTACATAATTTTCTCTCCCTGAAGCTTAGATTCCTTGCATGTAAAATGAGGGTAATAACACTCATCTTAGAGGATTGTTGTGAGGAGTATGTGTTGTATGTACTTATGGGAAAATGCTAATATAATATTTGACACAAAATAGGTGTTCAATTCATTATTATCACAAACCTGTACTGTGACTCTTATGTTTTGATGAAGATACACAATGAGGGCCTAGAGGTCTCAAATGATGACAACAAAAATTAAGAAACAGGGAGCAAAGTTATTACCACAGGTGCTATCGTCTGAATGCTTGGGTCCCCTGAAAATTTATGTTATTGTCTAATGGGATGGTATTAGGAGGTGAGGGCTTTAAGAGGTGCTTAGGTCATGGGGGTGGAACCCTCATGAATGAGATCAGTGTTCTTATAAAAGAGACCCCATAGAGCACCCTTGCCCCTTCTGCCATGTAAGGACACAACACAATGATGGCCATCCATGAACCAGGAAGCTGGGCAGACACCTCATCAGGCACCAGATCAACCAGCACCTTGATTTTTTGACTTCTCAACTTCCAGAATTGTGAGAAATAAATATCTGTTGTTTATAAGCTTCCTAGTCTATGATATTTTGTTACAGCAGCCTGCATGAACTAAGATAACAGAAAATCAACTATGTCCTCATTAAATTCCTGTTCCATGTTTTCAAGTGAGAATGCCTGCCCTTTTCTCCCCTTCAGGCATTCCAGCCCATGCCAATGCATTCACTAAAGTGGCTTTTTATAACCGTGGGGAAGGAAGTTATTCTACTCTACCCTTCTAGTTTCTTCTGGTTGGTCTAATAATTAAATCGATATGAAATAGATTTACAAGAGAAAATAACCAAATTTAATTACATATGTATGTATGGAAATGCCACATACATGAGGGACTCAGAGACTCCGCATAGATGAGAGTTTCAGAGAGAGAAAGTTAAAATAGGTACTCTTGGCATTCTGAGAACAGGAGGAGGTAGGGCTCCTTGGTGCTTCAGAGGCGAGGAGGTTCTTTCACAGGCTAATAAGAAGAGCAGATGTTCAGTAATTAGAAATTTGCCCTGCCCTGTAGATAGGTCATAAAAATTATTTATGGTGATAACTCTTATTAGGGCAAGGTCCCTAATTTAAATTCTTTACGGAAGAGGTAAAAGTTTCTCGTAAGCGTGTAGCGTCTTAATTGTCTTCAGCTCAAAATAGTTCACATGTCAAAGGGGCATATCTTGGGGAGGCCTGTTCTGAACCCCTTTACAGCACAGCGCTATGGTAGAAAATAACCTGGAGTGACATTAAAAATGTTTAGTAACTAATAGCAGGGGCACCTGTGTCTCATATTCCAACTGACAGCCCATATCAGCCTCCACTTTCTGCCATAAACAGTCAAAATAGGCTCAGACTGTGACAATGTGTACTTTCTAACTAACTAAATGGATGTTTTTATGTATCAGTAAATGCATGAACAAGAAGGACAGTTACTGATGGTGTGATTTTACTACTCAATGTGAATTGTTTGGAGAAATAGATGCTGTGAAGTGCATAAGCTTTTGCTTGATTTTCAATTTCAAATATTGCTCTTCCTTCCCCTGTCAACAAGGAAAAATTCCTAACTCCTTAACAAATGAAATAATAAGTGGTGTTTTATTTTTTCACCTCAAAGAATAATAGCATAGTATTTGGAGCTTTCTCAGCATATGCACCAAATATATTTTAAGAGACTTGGCAACTTTTACTGGGACAAAGATTATCCAAATAGCCAACATTTTCATTTAGTCTTAAGATCAGCAGTAATTTAAGTAAATGTGAATTGGGGCAGCTTTATAAAATATTAAGATGTGGACTTGTGTTTAAAGTTTAGGTTGGAGACATGTTAAGTTGGTCTGGAAAGTTTCTAAGAGTCCTTTCACCTTCAGGCTGAATAGAGACTTTTAACAAACTCATACTGTCAGCACAGGAAAGGGAAAAAATATAAGAAGGAAAAGCCCATTTGTTGAGTAGCACTAGACTATGGCATTTCTGAAGGCAAATTGTTTCTATCCAAGTCCCTTGGCTGGGAGGAATGCTGGGGAGTTTTCTCATTGTTGGCTTTGTGTTCCTTGGAGTATGGTTCTGTATTGAAAACCCAAAGGATGCTGGGAACATGGGCTGTTGTGTATTTGAAACCTTTCAAGGGGCTTCAGATCACAAAAGAACCCAAAACTCCATAGAGGGCGGCATTTTAGGAAGGGTCAGTGTACTGATGCTTTCTTGACATTTCATGTAGATTGGCAAAGGTCTAAAGGTCAAAATCCCTGGGTTCACTGTCCACTGATGGGATCATAGCTGGAAAGCTATTGGTAGGCTGATTCTCAACCTGAGCCCAAGGGTCTCAGCCAGAGCTGCATGTCCTCTGCCAGCACAGTGAATTAATCGTGGAGTAACTGGCAGGATTCAGCTCTGGGTCAACCTGTCAGTACAAAGTCTATGCCATGTCTATCAAGGGTCATATAAACTGCGTATTTGCATATGTGGTAAATATTGTACATGCACAGAGCTCAGTGGTATAAATGGAACTGTACTTGTGCCAAGGAAATAGCTATACACACTGCAGACATCCTGGTTTTCTTCTGCTGCTTCTCAGGTGGTGTGAGTTCTGGCAGGAGCCCAACTCCAGGATGGAGATTGGGTTCTTTGTCCCACCAGCTATGTTGGGCAGCTTCACAGGGCATGTGAGGCAGTTCCAACTGGCAAACAGCCCTTTCCTTTTAATAAAGCCATTGGCACCTTCCTTAGGGGAGAAACAGGAGTGAGAAAAAGCCAGTCTTCACTATGCACTGACGACGTCAAAATTGCAATCTTTATCAAAATATCTTAAGCTGAATTTATCTGAGAATATCAATATATTGCACAAAAAGTCTAAACTTTAATCATCACCATATTATAACCATTATCATCATCATTAAAATACAGGGCAGAATTAATTAGTACCCTGAGGGCTCCTGGGCTCCCAGAGTGGAACAATTATGACTTGGCACCTGTATTGCTAGAACATCTTGTAAGCAGGTACAATGCCAAATGAGCACATGTGAGCAAGGATACGCAGCAAGGAGGAAATGTTTATTTTATTAGTGAGTATCAAATCTAACAAGAAGCAGGAAAGAGCTGCTCCACCTGCTCTGTGGACAGAGCTATTCAGGCTGCAAGACAACAGATCACTACTGGAGTAGAAGTCATGGGGAAAAGGAAATATGTGCATCTAGCCCTTTAGCAAAGCCTAGTACATAAGCATTTTCCAGTGTATGAGCACCTTTTACCAGCCCACCCTCACAGAGGAGGGAAACGTCATAAATCAAATCCGTATGCTTTACTACTCATTAAACATTGACCATTGTTGTTCTTCTGGGCAAGTAGGAAGAGTGGCTAATTGGCTGCCTTGCGCATGTATAAACGTATTATCCATGAAGTCTACTTGTTTTATTTGTTAGTTCAAAAATCTGCAGATAATAGGAGGGGCGAAAAGAAGTTCAGTGTGGGCCAAGAGCAGACAACTTGATTTATCTACACCTGTATGATAGCCTAACATTGCCTCTGGAGAGTGTTTTTCTGTTTTTTTCTTTTCTTTATTTTTTTAAATACGGCTTTATTGAGGTATAAGTGATGCACATTAAATTGCACATACATAAACCTTACAACGGATAAATTTGTACACACGTATATATCCGTGAAACTGTCAGTACAGGTAAGCTAATGAACATATTCAGCACCCCAAGAGTTTTCCTGTATTCTTTTATAAGTCTTTCTCACCCAATCCTCCTGTTCCTCCCCACCCTGATCTCCTTCCCCCACTGATATGCTTTTTGTTACTATAGATTACTGAGCATTTCCTAGAACTTTATATAAATATAAGCATACATTATGTACTCTTTTTTGTTAAATTTATTTTATTCTTTATACTTAGAGATTCATCTATATTGTCATGTATCAATAATTCTTTATTTTGTATTGTAGAGCAGTGTTCTGCTACATGGATAAAGAGCCATTTGTTTATCCATTCACATGTTGGGATTTTTGGATTGTTTCCATTTTTTTAGCTATTACAAATGAAGCTGCATGAGCATTCATGTACAAGGCTCATGTAGGCAGATGGTGTCATCTCTCCTATGTAAATATGTAGAGCTGGAATGGCTGAATCATATGGTAGGTATAGGTTAATTTTAAGAAACTTCCACACTGTTTTCCAAAGTGGTTGTACCCCTTACGTTTCCATAAGAAATGCATAAAACTTCCAGTTTTTCCACATTCTTAGACACATTTGATATAGTAAGTTTTTAAATTTTATTTGTTTCAATAGGTGTGCAGTGGTATCTCATTGTGATTTTAACTTGCATTTCCTTAATGACTAATGATCTTGAGCATCTTTTCATCTGTTTATTTGCAATCTACCTACTTTAATGGGGCAGTGTATGTTCAGATTTTTGGCTTATTGAAGTTTTTTTATTGACTTTATCAAGGTGACATTGATTAATAAAATTGTATAGATTTCAGGTATACAATTCTATAACATATCATCTGTATATTGTATTGTGTGTCCACCACCCCAAGTGAAGTCTCCTCCTGTCACCATTTATCCCCCATTTACCCTCTTTTACCTCCCCCCACTCCTCTTTCCTTCTGTTAGTCACTGTGCTATTGTCTGTGTCTATGAGTCTATGAGTTTTTTTGTTTTTTCTTAATCCCTTCACCTTTTCCCACATATAACTACAATCATATGGTACTTGTCTTTCTTTGACAGGCCTTATGACCCAGCAATTCCACTTCTGGAATACATTCAAAGAAGCCCAAACACTGATTTGAAACAGTACATGCACCCCTATGTTCAATGCATTGTTATTTATAATAGTCAAGATCTGGAAGCAGCCCAAGATTAAAAAGCTGTGGTAAATTTATACAATGGAATACTACCTGGTCATAGAAAAGAAGGAAATTTTACCCTTTGTGACAGCATGGATGGACCTGGAGAGCATTATGCTAAGTGAAATAAGCCAGTCAGACAAAGTAAAGCTTTTTAAAAATTATTAAATTTTGAGAGTTCCTTATGTATTCTTCAGGCAACTACATCAAATATATAATTTGCAAATGTTATTTCCCAGTATGTGGCTTGCATTTTCTCTCTCTCAATAGCATTTTTAAAAGAGCAGGTTTTTAATTTCAGTGAAGTCCAATTGATCAATTCATTCTTTTATGGATCTTGCTTTTGGTGCAATACCTAAGAAATCTTGCATAACCCAACATCACAGATGTTTTCTCCTAAGTTTTCCCTTTCTCTTTCTTTTCATTCTTTGGTGCCAGGAGCAGAAGTGGTAGAGCTGGTTTCCATATGTCAGGAGACCCCTGTTTTCTGCATGGAACAACTCCTTGCCATCTGGCCACTTGCCCTTTGGATTTGAAGCATTAGAAACATGAAGTGAGGTAAATCCTATCACCATTTGTGGACTTTCCACTGGTTTCTAAAGCATTTATTTAACATTAAAAACAAGGTGGGAGCAGCCTTGAAAACTTGCTGTGAAACCTCAAATTCCAACTAGGAAAAAAGCCACTGATTGCTTTTATAGGACTTGTCACAAAGGTTTCAGATGTATGCAGTAGGTTTTTCCAAGAAAAAGAAAGAAGCAATTTTACACAGTATTTTAAAATGTTAACCAGTGGCGTTTATTATTTAGCAAAACTGGGAAATGGGAAGAACTTTCTTGGCATTTTAATCATAAAGTGTAAATAAAATATTCTTTCTTTCCATTTATGCTGTTCTTGCTAATTTGGATTGTATACTTGTAGACAGCGAGCTTAGCTAATGGCTCTAAATAAATAATGTAGGTGCTAAATGAAGAGTTCTAAGGATTTAAAATTTAAGTGATAGCAATGCAGTCTTCAATGTTTCATTTGGTCACAATTTTTAAAAATATTTCCATGAATTATAATTCTGGTCTGAGCTCTATTTGCTGAAATTGCCTATATTCAAGGCAGATTTTATATATTTTCCTAACAATCCTAGTGTTTTAAGTCACCAGTGAAATACCTCCTTGAAGTCAACCCACTTTAAAATAAACCTCATACCTGTGGGAACAAAATTATTTGAAAAGTTTACATTTAATTTTAATTCTCATAGAGGAGCTAATTTAAAAGTTGCTTCATTATTACCATGTGATCCTTTTCTGGAAACCTATTCTGATATAAGTGCTGATACTGTTCATTACTTTTGGGACTTTGAGATCATTTTGCAGAAGATATGGTTGTTTTGCATTCTGAAGTTTAGATTTAAAACTCTGAGGAGGGTGTCTATCACTAAAGCTGGTTAAAGCAGTTTAAAATGTCATTAGAAATGTTGTTTTGCATTTGGTAGTATAAAAGCTAGCTGAAGGGTTTGAAAATGCTTCTATTGCTCCTATAGGAGGGAGGAAGAGGGATTTGAATATCTTGCCATGGGCCACCACTAGAGCAACTGTTAACAATTTAAACAAGGATTATTTTTTGAAGCAAAACTGTGCAAGTCGGGTTTCTTTCCTTGAGGCAGGCAAGGGACATGGCTGGGCTCATCCATTTTTAGCAGCTGACATGTTAATGAGCCCATTTCCATTGAAATGAACTAAATACTATTACCATTTGTGGACTTCCCACTGGTTTCTAAAGCATTTATTGAACTTCAAAAAGAGCTTCTAGAATCGATTAAAAATAGTTTTTAGACTGAACATATATGCATCCACAAACAGTCAACATTTATATTTAATTAGCTTGGCTCATACATATACAATTTTAAAAAAGAGTTGGTGTTTTGATGGCTAAGCAATGATAGAAATGAAATCTAGTAGAGATTGTAATCCAGTTCAATGAACTTTTCAAAATTTTAATTTTCCTACTTTTGGGGAAAATAATAACTAAAACATCCACTGACCAAAAAGCCATTTGTTAGTTATCAATAGGTAGCCTGCAAAATGAGGAAGAATGACTTGCTTGGCACTATGGGGAAGTAACCCATCCTACAGCAGTGGGAAGAAATGGAGTCTTCTCTAGTTTCTGAATCTGAAAATAGTATTATTATCAGAAGGGAGTTATAATTTTGGAGTCAAATAGTGAATTTGTCAAAGCACCTATCTATTCTGGTTTGGTTATAATAGCTTACATTTCCCCCCCCCAAATTACTTTTATATAAATTACCTTATTGACCTCTCATAACAAACATTACTATGCACATGAGAGAAACTAGAAACACAGAAAAGTTAACTATTTTGCTCAAGTAACATTGCCAGTTAGAGAAACCAGGATAAAATACTGGCTTTCTCTAACAGTTTTTCCTCTAGAAATTGGTGCCACCTTTTTTTAAAGCACCTCTTTTTCTTTTAATGTGTTATTCAACTGTATTGAATTCTGCTTCTGTTAATATCTGTCAATAGATGAGAGTTAAAAATGAATGTCAGTGAACTTGTTGGCAGAAGATAAAAACAATGAGGGAGCCCCATATGTTATTCAGACACCCAGTTCCCTATTTTCAGAAAAGAAGGCTGTTCTGCATCCCAAGGTTTAGGTTTAAGGCTTTGACACTGCACTAAGGAGTATGCTTCTCACTGAAGAGTCTTTCAAGCGCCCTTTTCAGAGATTCCCCTGAGAGGAGGCCTATCTGTGATCACTCTACTGTCTGGTGAACATATCTCATGATCTACTTCTGGCCAATGTGTGTCTTTAGTGCTCTATCCCCTTTGTAAATGGGGAACTCATGGTCTGATTAAAAAACAAAACTAAATACCTCTGACATGTGGAGAATGGCAGGCACAGGCGCTGTGGGGGAAATAGAGCTGATATCTGAGGAAATGGAATCTCTCTTTGCTGCAGAGTGCTGTGCCCTGTGACTTCTATTAGGCTTCTAAGAACAAGGGGTAACGGGACAAGGAGTGTAGCCCTTTACTAATTCTCATGACACCAGGACTACAAATAATATATTAATTTAACCTAGAAATTCCCTTACCCATGATAAAACTCTTAAAAGGGATATCACATTTTTTTAGCACAAAATGTCTTTTGAGTTTTCTACCTGTTTCAGATGAAAAAAAAAAAAATGGCCCTGATTTTAGCCATCAACACATTTTAATGAAAGGTTGACTTATTAGGGCATTGTGATAATAAAATACCAACTTTCCTTGAAGACAAGATGTTTAAAGGCTATCAATGATTTTCTCCATATTTTTAGGGAAAAAGTACATTTCTGACACTAGAAATCTGGTGACTCTTATGTCTGGTTCAAGGCTACATGAAATATTTATTGTTTTGAACTTTCTCTTTTTTTTGGTAGCTGCACCTTGATTTCACTACAGTGCATTACCTTCTCCCCATGCGTTTGGTGACGGTAAAAATGTATATGAATATGCTTTTCTCTAGCTAAGTGGTCATCATGTGACTCAAGTCAGGCCAATCAGATTCTTTCCTGGGACTCTGAATCATGAGAGAATGACAAAAGGGTGAAAAGTAAAGGTTGTGTAAATTTGTTACAGTGGTGGTATCCTTATAAGAGCGTTAGGAGGTTCTGCTGGCAGACTCCAGAGCACCCCTGTTTTCTTTGTACAAGCCTGGTTTCTCAGTCTTTAATCAATTCTGTAACATTAATGTAATGTTATGTAATGTAATACTGTGAGTAAATCTCTTTTCTGCATAAGTGTTCATATTGGAGGAGCTCCTAAGTACACTTTGGAGATGTCAGGGAAGCATTTCTGAGATGATATAGAAGCTGAATCTTGAAGGACCAGGTTAACCTATCCAGGTGGTGAAGGGTGGAATTTTTAAAGGTAGAGAGAGCCGTACATGCAAAAGATGGAATACATGAGAGAGCAGATAGTATATTTAGGAAAAGACACATTTTTCATGTGATGTAGTACAGATGTTATGACTGGGGACATGGTCAAGAGTAAAATAATTCAGGGAATTCTTGCCATTCTAAGGGATTTATATTTTATCCTGAGACTATAGAGGTGGGCAAAAGGAGGCTTACAGCTGTGAGTACATAAAACAGTTTATTCTTGTATTATTGTTTATTAATTTATTATTGTATTATTTGTATTACTTGCCTTCCTCTTATTATTATTGTTATTATTTCATATCCTTACATATGATTTATCTTTTAGGTAATGATGACTACTAATTTAGTCTACTTTTGCCCCCTCTTGTCCTGGGACTCATTGGCGGGTTTTCCCCCGGCCAATGCTATGAGTAGTATTGCCTTTAAAATGGCATACTGGAAACAATGTGAATGAAGTGGGAATGGAGTGGGGAGGGTCAAGACTGTGTATGGGAAGCTACTATTGCAGTCTTGCTGAGAGATGGTAGTGACTGGGGAAATGACAGTGGGGATGGGGAGGAGAATAGGAATTCGAGAGGCATAAGGAGGTAACATTGAAAAAAAAATTGTAAAGGATTTCATGAGGAAAATACTAAGAGGAAGAGTCATTGTTAACCCCTGGTTATACCTCGGGCAACTAAGTTCCTGGAGGTATCTATAGCTGAATATAGAGTGACGGCAGAAAGATTCTTTTTGCAGGAGGAGACTCATTTCATTTTGATTCATGAATTTGATAGGTTTATGTGATATTCAACTGGAGATGTTCCATAAGCTGTCATAAATGTGGGTCTGGACTCAGGAGTGAGATGTGAGATGGAGTTAGCTATATCTAGGTAGAGACTGCATCTCCTTTGCAGGTAACTGTTTGCCCAACTTCTCTCTGAGTGTGTTCTTAAGGTCTCTGCCCTAGGAATTCCTTATTTATGCTACTACAAACACTCCCTAGACAATAGCTTTCTTACTTATGGCTTCCATTACCCCATACAAATAGACTAAAAACAAGATAAAACTCCCAAATCTACTCTCATATTTTTTCTGAGATTTCTATCCAACTGCATTCCCAACATTTCCATCCAGTTGTCCTAATTGGTGCCTTCACTCTTAAGAATTTCAAAATTAATTCATCATCTTTTCCTGAATACCTACCGTGAATAAAAAATAAGAAACTCCCCTTCCTTTTATTTTCTCTACCTCAAGTAATGCCACCACCATTTGTCATTCAAGGCATCATCCAGTGATGGAGCTCTAGCTCCCAGTATTATTTCCCTACTGCTTCTTTAACATACCACCATAGCCGTGGCTGGGTAGCTCAGTTGGTTGGAGCATCATCCTTATAGCCTTATAGATTGTGGGTTCATCCTTATAGATTGTGGGTTCAATCCCCGGTCAGGGCACATACAAGAATCAACCAATGAATGCATAAATAAGTGGAACAACAAATGGATGTCTTTCTCTCCTTTTCTCTCTCTCCCTTCTTCTCTGGCTCTAGGAGACAGTTAATTTCCTCACCACATAGAATTAGAGGCCACCCAATTCCTTGATAGTCTTTCCTCCATTTTCAAAGTCAGTAACATCAAGTTCCTCTCAGGCTGCTCTCAATCTCTCCCTTTAAAAAAAAAAAAAAAATCTGATTTCTTCTTTCACTCTCAAGACCCTTGTTATTACATTAGACTCATCCAGACAATCCAAGGCAATCTCTTTATTTTGCAGTCAGCTATTAGCTTCCTTAATTCCATGTACAAACTTAATTCCCCTTTGTCAAGCAATGTGGCCTATTTATAGGTTCTGGGGTTTAAAACTTGGACATCGATGGGGGACCATTATTCTGCTTACCACCCTCCCCTCCCTTTCTATTGTCCCATGTATCCACACCATCATTGTGCTTTATTTTTCATCATTGCATTTATTATTACCTAAAACGTTATTATAGATTTACTTGTTTATTTTATGCTTCCCCTACTGGGATGTATCATAAAGCATCATAAGGCAAAGGCTGTCTTGTCCATTGCTGCATCTAGAGGCATGCCAAAAGCATAATAGATGCTCAATAAATATTCCTTGCATGAATAAAAATCTAATTTATCACTGAAGATTCAATTTGAAGTTGATAGCATATTCCACATACCCATTTCTTTTTTTCATTTAAATTTTTTATTGTTGACACTATTGTAGATGTCCTCAATCTCCTTTCCCCACCCCCAACCAGCCCTAAATAGCATTTTTCAGGTTTATCCACAGCAAAGTTACTTTTTTTTACCTTTTCATACTCTATTTTTAAAAACCAAGTCATTAAGTATGACTGATGCTCCAGGAATGGGGTGCTCACATCCACTTATTTGTGGGGTAGTGTCTATATAAATTATTTCAGTTTTTCCATACAGGAGATTTATCTTTTCATTCATTCATTCATTCATTCATTCATTCATTCATTCATTCATTCAATCAGCATGAACTCATGGGTATTTATTTTATAGTTTGATTTATAATCTAATACAACATTGTTAGTTCCTTGCTTAGACTTTTCCACAGTTTCAGACATCGAGAACTCTTTCCATTTGATTCCTATGTCCCTTTGACATGCCCTCACCCCTTTATTTTTTGACGCTTCCTTACTTCTGAGTGTTGTAAATGGTTCTGGCCCACCACATGTATTCCATGACTTGGTCCTGGAATCAGCTATTTCTCCATGGAACCCTGGTTCCTTTTATTGGAGAATAGATAGTTAAATAGATAAATAACTGAAGTAGCAGTTATTTCACAACACATCTGCATTGTCCCACCTTGCTATTAAGATGCACAGAGCTTTATAAAAAGGCCCTTAACTTTTGATGCCAGTTCTAGGAATTTAATGTACAAAATGGAGCCATAATAAATGCAGTGGACACTTTTTATAGATAAGAGATATATTGTGAGACTTAAAAAAAAATCCCCAAATTTTAAACATCCCGTTAACAAGATTATTCTGTAAGCAATTACTAGTGGAAAGCAATAAAGCTTGTTGAGAGATTGTGACAGGCTAAGCTACTTGCTGAAGACTCAGGTTCAGATTTCAAGAAAACGAAAAATTAGTACATATCATAAATCTCCAGGGTACATACTAAATTTCAATAATTTTTAAAAATTTTTCATTGCAGTTGATATACAATATTATCTTAGTTTCCAGGGCACCACATAAGGATTAAACATTTGTATAACCCACAAAGTGATCTCCCCAATAAATCCAGTACTCACCTGACACCATACGTAGTTACCACAATATTATTGACTGTATTCCCTAATCTATACTCCACATCCCCATGACCATTCTGTAACTACCAATTTATATTTCTCAATCCCTTCACCTTTTTCACCCAGCCCCCTAACCCCCGGCCCCTCTGGCAACCATCAGTTTATTCTGTGTCTATGAGTTATATGCTCTACAATTTAAAATCTCACATACCAGATCTAAGAATGCCAGAGACTTAATTTAATATAGAAGCAGAAGATTCCATTTCATTTGGAATATATTCCTTGAATCCTATAGCAACCAGCTGTTGTGGTGAAATGATAGAAAATAGGTCACCTCACTATTGCCTCTATTTTGACTTTGCCCCCATTCTCCTTGCAGTTTTCCAGAAAGCCAGATAGAAAGTGAGGTTGGCAGGGATGGGAATTAAACAGGCGGGAAGATACTGGTTGGGACATGTAAAGAACGTAGGATATTAATTATGTGGATGTCAGTGAAGAAGGAATGACTGAAGACGGGGCTTCTGATGAAGAAAAATAGAATGCTGTAAGTTAGGGGGCCTGAAGGACAAGGTTATGGGTTGAGACTTGAATGAAATGAAAACTATGTACGGAACAGGGAGAAAAAATATCCCAGGTATAGGAAACAAAATGTAGAAAGGCCTAGAAGCTTTGCTGATGCATTCTAGGAATGATAAAAATTCGTTCTAATTGCCAATGATTTCTAGATGTTTCTTGGGCACTTCTAGTTGTGGACTCTCCCTAAGAAATTTAGCCTAGTTCTGAAGTCTGTGGAGTCATGAAGATAATCTGGAACTAGGATATCGCAATAGTTTCTTGATTTTAAACAGGTAAACACATTTTTCTTTCTTTGAAGTTTTTTCAAATATAAGTCTTTGGAAATACTGAGAGAAAATTACAGCAAGGATTTGACGTCATTGCTTACGACTGGAAATTAACGCCTCAGGAAAATTTGGGTGACTTTTCTCTAAAATACACAGCTCTCTAAAATGTTTCATTAATTCTCAGCAGTGGGTTAAATCTTGCCATCAGCACAACCAGGGAAGTTTGCATTAAGCCTGTTTATTTGTAACAGGAGTTGGAATTTGACATTTGGTTTGACTTCTCCATGTTTTTGGAGACTGTAAAGTAAGAAAGCATCTGAAATATGCATAAACTTTTTATGTAGAAAGATACTTACAGATATACGGGTAGAATTAAAAAAAAGGCTTCAATAAAACTCTCCTTCTTACTTTAGTTTTGAAAAGGCTTGATACTTTTCTAATGGTTCTCAGCCAGCTGATTTTAGTCCAAAAGGCTGAGAGGAACATAATAAGAAACCTGTTCTTGTAAAATGTTCAGTCTGTCTGAAACAAGTTTGAGCAGGAAGTGTTTGTGAGAAGCCTGTTCTCTCGGTGTCTCCCTCCTGCTTTCTCATTCCAGGAAGCTTCCTCCACACCCAAGTGAGTATCGAAAGTTCAGTGATTTTTTCCATTTATTACTAAGTCTATTAAATGGAAAACAGGCAAGTGGGTCCGATGTGTCAATACAGCCTAGTGACACAGCAGTTCTCATTCGCTTCTGATGGCACTGGCTGAATCCATTCAACATGCTGTGCCATTCTTTAGAGCTGAGCACTGAGCCTTAAAACTTAGAGTGCAAGGACTTTAAGGTCCTCTCACCACTCAGGCCCTCTGCATGGTCACTACACCAGGAGCTGTGAGAGAGGGGCCACTTCCAGTCTTCCCTACTGTATCTCCAGGATCCCCCCAAATGCCTGTCACATGAAATGTGTTTGGTGAAAGTGCATTAAATACCTGAATGACCAGCTACAACAACTGTCTGTCTGTGGCATCCAGTTTTGAGAACTCAAAACCAAAACCACACTCTAGCAACTCTTTATCCAGAATTTATCATCTCATGCCTCCAGCATTTATTCAATTTTTAATCTTAGGAGTAACAAAGTCATTACCCTTAATAACCCTCAAAAAATGAAGCAGATACTTTTATAAGAAATTACTATTTTTTCCAGATAAAGAGAGCAAAACAGAAGAAAGTCAGATATCTTGTTTGCGGTCAGATGATTATTTCTATGTTCACAAGAATTATACTGCCAATATTAATATTGGTAACAATAACAATAATAAATAATCTTTAATCCCTATCACTCAAAATTATATATATGTATATATATATGAGAACTATTATATATTAAATGCTATAATAGATGAGCATGTATGTATGAGTACAGAATAATCTAAAAAAATAGGTGTCTAATTTTGAGGCATTTAATAATAACAATACTTATTAAGATAGTGTGTGCCAGCTACTCAGCTAAATCTATACATTACATAATGTGATCCTAATAACAAGCCTAAGAGCTAGATACTACTGGTTTCTGCATTTTGAAATAAGAAATTAAGGTTTAGAAAGATTAAATAAATTGGTCATGGTCAAGCTAACAGGAAATGATAAAAACAGTATTTGCACTTGATTTTTTTTTTGACATTGCAGCCTATACTTTTTCTTTGAATGTTTAATTTCATTGTTTGTCCTTCAAGTTTACATACTAGTTAAGAGTTCAAGACACATACATAAAATAATATTTTCCAAACAATACACAAATGACTATAAATAACTGTAACCCAGATTACTAAAACCAAGAGGAGAGTACGCCCAGATGAAGATGTAATTCACGATGGGAGCATTTTCTGCAGAAAGTGAATTTGAATCTATATGTCAGCTGCTAAGGAATATATTTTTATAAAGATGGATAGAATGCAACTAACTGGACTAAAAAGATAACCTTTACTTTCTTTTTAAATAATCTTTTGTATTGAGATATAACGGACATATAACATTGCATTAATTTCAGGTGTGCATTGTAATGATTCAATATTTGTATATATTGTGAAATAATGACCAGAGTCCAGTTAACATCTGTCACCACCTGTGGGTACACTTATTTTTCTTGTGATGAGAACTTTTAAGATCTACTCTCTTGGCAACATTTAGATATACACTACAATATTATTAAATGTAGTCATGGGACATTTGTGTAGATTACATTCTCATGACTTATTTTATAACTGGAAGTTTATACCTTTTGACCCCAAAACCTTTACTTTCCTAATACATAATTCTATGCCCCTGGTTAGCTAATAGTAACAACAACAAAATAATACCATCTTATGTCTGTACAATATGCAAGAGTTTAAAAAAAAATAATTTGATTTCATTTGTAGATTAATGGTTCTTAATGTGATAAGATCAACTTTAATACAAATAAAAAGTAGAATAATCTTTGTCATAAAGGCTTGAAAAAAGTGCAAAATTTGTAAAACTCAACCTTTAATATATGTTTAAGTCATAGACACTCCACTGTGTTGCCATAAATTCCTTTTAAATTGTTTATGAAATTGTTCGAGTTCCCATAACCTCTTCCCTACCCCTCCCAACCCCACTTCACCCAACTTCACCACACACAAAATGCTCTTTGTGTTGAGAAGAAATATGTGGCTTCCATACTCATGAACAGAACTGTTCAGAACATTTCCAAGTAACTCCAGCGTATGGAAATCTATCTTAATTGGCTTGTTTCAAGTTAGATCTTTGTCAGTGGGGACTCCTAGTATTATTTTCTATTTCTATCATTGTCAAAGATAATACTTCTACTTCTCCCTGTTTTTACTGCATCTTTCGTATTCAAGAATTTAAGTTTTGTATTTTTTAGAGGAAGTGAGTATATTTGTAATAGAGAAAGGGTTCAATTCATGAAGATTCCTCTTGTCTACTTTCCCCCTTTTCAGAAAAGCATGTTAAGATGATTGAACTGAAAAGAGAATTGGAGAAAAAGCAAGAGAGAATATTCTAGGCAAAGAATAAAAGGAAGGTCTATTTTTTAAGTATGGTGATTGGATGCAGACAGGAATCAAAGAAGCAACAGAGATGTGCATTTACACTCATCTAAAATGCTCCCAAAGTTTCAGTAATAATATTCAGGGGCTAATGGATTTGAGTGACAGTAAAAACTATGAGTCATAGATTTCTGCATTTGCTGTACTAAGTCTTAGCATTTTTGTATATTTTACAATATATAAATGGAAATAAATGTAATCTTTTAAAAGAGCATTTCCTGAATTTACCAAATAACAACAACAACAAAAAAAATTAAAGCAATTATCTAGCTATTTCCTCTGTAAAAGATAACAAATAAGAAGAGACTGTAATGGAACAAAGAAAGCCATCATTAGAGAGGTGAAAAGAAAGGAGTCGCTCCAAGCCAGAAGGAGAAAATAGTTAATGAGAAGGCTCATCCAAGGAACAGACCAGATTTCTATAAGGAAACATTTGTTTTGATGCCAGTATTCTATCTTTGAGTCAACACCTCTTCTGGTATTCTGGATTAATTTAATGCTCCTTTGTAATATGTTTTCGTGTTCTTTATAGGTGCTAAACAACAAGCGTGTGGCCTGCACACTTGCTAGTGTGTGGTTTCATGTTGGGGTGGGATAGAAATAAACTGAAGAATTACATGTCACTTCTGGGCTGTGTGTTCCTCAGTAACATAACATTTTATTCTTGATTCTGTATACTTACTGGAGTTTACAGACGTATCAAGATAAAGGCACAGAATCCTTTTAATCTTAGAATCATTTTTCACCTTAGATGAGTGGCGTATTTAATAACTTTACATTTTAGATCTACTCCACCCATTATATATAGTATATTTCGTTAAATTTAAGCATGCTTGGCAAGATGACTCCTTTTGTTGTATTAGCAGTAGTTACTAATTAGCAATTAGTTAGGTATTTAAAAGTTAATATTGAAGTTGAATAACAGAACAAACACAGAAGATAGATATTGAATAGATACTTCTTCCTTCCCTAAATTAAATAAAAACAGAGTAATGCTTTTGAGTAACAGAGTATGCTTTCAGTCATATTTGTGTCAAGCATTCCCCCCCCCCCCCCAAAAAAAAAACAAAAAGTAAGATGGCAAAGCTCTTTATATTTTGGGAGATTTAGAACTTGAGAGCAGGATTTCTGTTCATTTTAGAGTGAAGCCTAGTTATTCTTAACTGTCAAAAATCTTTATAGTAAGACTTCACAGGTTTGCTGGTAGATGAGTAGAGGTTAGGTAACCTGAATTCATTCAAATTAATTCATTCAAAAAATATCCCATGAGCATTTTCTAAGTTCCAGACCTTTGTGCTTATTCCTGATGATGGAGTGACAAACAGTCAAATTCTACCCCTGCCCTCTCTCAACATGCAATCTGGAAGGAAAGACAGCATTGGTTTATCAACAAACACATGTGACAGTTCAACTGTGATTCGTGCTCTGAGGGTGAGAGCCTGGGAAAGCTCATATGAAGGGACTTGAAATAGTTGGGGTTTTAGGGAAAACTTCCCCAAGGAAGAAGCCTAACTGAGACCTGCAAGCTGAGTAAGCAAGTAGGTGAGCGGTGGAGACAGGAGAGAGGGAGGCTGCGCAGTGACTGGGAGCCCAGCATCGCTGAGGCGAGCAGGGGCTGGGGAGGTCAGTAGGAAGCCCACCATGCAGGTCTCTGTAGTCCATTCGAAGGATTAGTCTTTATCTTAAGAGCCACTGAAAGATGCAAAGCAGGTAGATGATTGAATTGAACTTTTTACCTTGCATTTTGAAAGATCTCTGGATGCCTTGTGGAGATTTGATTGGAGCTGGTGAGGGTTTAGGTTAGAGCTGGGTAGTCCCAGCAAGAAATTATTGGGGAAGTCTATAAGAACGGTAGAAGTCACACAGTCACATATACCTGCTTGGTGGTAGGCGTGGTAAGAAGAAAAGGGATTCAAATGATCTGTAGGAGATAAAATTGAGATACCCTGATAATAGAGCAGAGATATGGACACCCTCTCTCTCTCTCCCCCCATATATATACACATACATACATATGTGCTTGTGTGATCTATTGATGTATGTAGAAGGCCTACCTCAGAGATATTGTGTGCTTGATTCCACACCACTACAATAAAGCAAATATTGTGATAAAGCAAGTAATTTTTTGTTTGTTTTACAGTGCATGTAAAAGTTTTGTTTACACTATACTATAGTCTATTAAATGGGCGATAGCATTATGTTAAAAAAATATATACACACCTTAATGAGAAAATACTTTATTGCTAAAAATGCTAACCATTGTCTGAGCCTTTAGCGAGCTGAGATCTTTTTCCTGGAGCAGGATCTTGCCTCAAAGTTGATGGCTGCTGACTGAACAGAGCGGTGGTTGCTGAAGGTTGGGGTGGCTGTGGCCCTTTCTTAAAATAAGACAACAGTGGGGTTTGTATCAATTGACTCTTCCTTTCATGAATGGTTTCAGTGTAACATATGATGCTGTTTGATAGCATTGTATCCACAGTAAAACATTTTTTCATAATTGGACTCAATCCTCTCAAACCTTGCCAATGCTTTATAAACTGAGTGTATTAATATTCTAAGCCCTTTGTTGCCATTTTAACAATCTTCACACCAAGAGCAGAAACCATCTCAAGAAAGCACTTTCTTTGCTCATCCATAAGAAGTAGCTCCTCACCTGCTATAGTTTTTTCAGGAGATTGCAGCAATTCAGTCACATCTTCAGGGTCCACTTCTAACTCTGGTTCTCTTGCTCTTTCTGCCACATCCATAGCTACTTCCTGCGCTTGAAGTCTTGAACCCTCAGCATCATCCATGAGGTTTGGTATCAACTTCTTCCAAACTCCTGTTAATGTTAATATTTTGACCTCTTACTGTGAATCATGAATGTACTTAATGGCATCTAAAATGGTGAATCCTTTTCAGAAGGTTTATAATTTCCAGTAGAGAGATTTCTATCTATGGCGCTTATAGTGTTTTGAAAGGAATCTTTTTTCTGAGCAGTGGATCTCAACAGGGGGCTTAAAATATTCAGTAAACCATGTTGTAAATGGATGTGCTGTCAGCATGTCTTTGTTGTTCCATTTATAAATCACAGGCAGAGTAGATTCAGCCTAATTCTTAAAGACCCTACAATTTTCAGAATGGCTAATGAGCACTGGCTTCAACTTAAAGTCACCAGCTGCATTAGCCCCTAACAAGATTGTCAACCTGTTTTTTAAGCTTTGAATTCAGGCATTGATTTCTCCTCTCTAGCTAGGAAAGTCCTAGATGACATCTTCTTCCAGTAGAAAGCTGTCTGTTCTACATTTAAAATCTGTTGATTAGTGTAGCCACCTTCATGGATTGTCTTAGCTAGATCTTCCGGATAACTTGTGGCAGCTTCTACATCAGCACTTGCTGCTTCATGTTGCATTTTTATGTTCCGGAGACAGCTCCTTTCCTTAAACCTCATGAACCAACCCTCTGCTAGCTTCAGACTTTTCTTCTTCAGCCTTTATACAATTGAAGAGAGTCAGGGCCTTGTTTTAGTTTAGGCTTTGGCTTAAGGGAATGCTGTGGCTGGTTTGATCTGTCCAGATCACTAAAGTTCTCTCTGTATCAGCAATAAGGCTGTTTGCTTTCTTATTATTGGATGTTGACCTGATCAGGACTTTTAATTTGTTTCAAGAACTTTTCCTTTGCATTCACAAGTTGGCTAATCATTTGGTGCAAAAGGCCTAGCTTTCAGCCTCTCTCAGCTTTTGACATGCCTTCCTTGCTAAGCCTAATGGTTTTAGCTTTTGATTTCAAGGGAGAGACATGGGAATCTTTCTTTCACCTGAGTACTTAGAAGCCTAAGGTCACTATCCTTGTGTCTCAGGGAATGGAGATGCTGAAGGAGAGGGAAAGAGACAGGAGCATGGCTAGTCAGTGGAGCAGTCAGAACACACAGCATTTATCAATTAAGTTCACTTTCTTATATTGTTACAATTTGTGGTGTCTTAAAAAAATTACAATAATAATATCAAAGATCACTGATTATAGACCACCGTAACAAATATAATAATAATGAAGATGTTTGAAACATTGTGAGAATTACCAAAATGTGACACAGTGACATGAAATAAGCAAATGCTGTTGGAAAAATGGGGCTCATACACTTGCTCAACACAGGGTTTCCATGAACCTCAATTTATAAAAAAAGCAATATCAGCAAGGTGCAATAAAGGGAAATGTAATACAACAAAAAATGGCTCTGTGTGTGTGTGTGTGTGTGTGTGTGTGTATTTCAAAGTAAGGCTTTATAAGAAATGCTCAAGTACAGCAATTTTTTATGGTTAGTTTTTTAAGACAAATTTTCATTCTTTTATTTTTTTTTAATTCTCACGTAAGAATATTTATTGATTTTAGAGGAAGGGGGAGAGAGAGAGAAAGAAAGAGAAACATCGATGTGAGAGAGAAGCATGGATTGGTCACCTTCTGTACACACCCCCTGATCCGAAACCTAGGTATGTGCCCTGACTGGGAATCAAACCCGTAATCTTTTGGTGCACGGGACCATGCTCCAACCAACTGAGCCACCCAGCTAGGGCAATGATTTTCTTTCTTATTTTCCCTACTAGGTATGATCGTCAGGATTTTTATGAAAATGAAGAATATGGGGTGGTTGAGTGAAAATGGGATATTTTCTCTTTATTGAAATGATTTTGACCATCAGTTTAAGATAATAATAGCACGTGCATGACACTTTCTAAAAGCTGAATTATGTCAAGCTTCCTAAAACCACTAATCAAAGAAGTCACTTAATTGATGGCTAGATTATAATAATATATTACAGTTAAAGTGACAATAAAGAATAATTGAAAGTGAAGAATGCTGAATAATGCTTAATTGCCATTATCCAGGTGAACCATCAATGGCTTAGGGTCAGCCTGAAGAATAATATTGGAAAAGTCACTGGGTTCAGGAATCAAGCCGTAAAGCTACTGGATTTCTTTGGTTTATTGATTTTTTTTTCTTTTCTGTCATGATCATACCAGTCTTTTTGATGAGTTTTCAACTTTTATGACTCTAACTTGTAGAATAATTTTTACAAACTGTATCTTATAATTAAAATTTCTACTTGCTTTTCACACTCTCTCATGTTTTATTCAGTTAAGTGAGTATCTATAAATATAACTTTAATAGCCTATTCACCTGTTTGGTGTCTGCCACTGAATGTTTTATCTAAGGAAAAAAATCTTGGAGATTTATATTTCTGGAGCATGGGTATATTGTTTATTGACTAACTGGTGATGGGTTGTATCTATAGGAGGCAGCCAGTGAGTATGAATCATGAACACTTAGAACTTTTGGATAACATTTGGATACAAATTAAATTTCCTTTTGGAAATAATGAGCCATGTGTTTTAAAGGATAAACCAAGTTGCCACAAGCACTAATATATGTTAAGATTTTATGGAATGATCCTTAGGACTTTGGTTGGTGAAGATGGCCAGATCCTGTCACCAGCCCTGCTAAGGGTTCCAGCGTTGTCGCAGTGTTGTCCCTAACGTCGGCCACTAAGTTTCCAAGACTAAAATGAAGGCTGTGTCCTGCTTTACTGCATTACCTCAACTTGATCAGAGCAGAAGGGACATTTTAAAACCCATTACAAGAGCTCTCCCACTCAGCCTTTCATCTTTCACATCTTTTTTCTTTTTAAATTATATGTCTGTCATTGAAAATGAGCTACAGGAAATCTCATGGCAACCTAGAGAGGTTCTGAGAAATATCTAACTTTGATTTTCAGCCTGTTCAATATTCCTTATAATATAAATAGGCATTTTATTTTATTTTTATCCTAAATGAAAAATACAGCTTGGAATGTCTTTCTATATGTTACTCTTAAAATATTTATTGAACAATTATGAAACGTAAGTGTCAGGGATAGGACTTTTTAAATGGTTGCCACCGTGACTCAACCATTTTAACTTAGGCTTGCGATTTGTGTTATCTTGCCAACAGCAGTATTTCTTTCTGCCTTTCTGACAGCACTATTTCTGGGAAATGAAGTTAATTTCTATTTTTCTTTCCTTGTGGAAAGGATTACTCACACTCCTGTGAGTGTCCTGATTAAGATAACCTATATTAATGATCCCCGTGACTACTTTGAAATTGTGTTTTATAAACAAAGGCTATCCACATTTGTTTTTCTTCTCATTTAACTTCATATGTTGATGTATGGTTCATATTCTACCACCTTTATGAAACATTTTTTCTAATCCTTCCTTTACTCTGGGATCGTTCTTGAATCCAAGAAGAGAAACATTTATTCAAGACTTTGCTTATAACACAATTTAAGTTATGTTTTTAAATTCATAGCGTATCTTTATAAACTTACTCTCATTTTGTTTTCTTAAGGTGGTAGTAGTAATTCTCTTCATTTTATAGTTGAAGAAATCAGGGTTTAGAGAAATTAAATAATTTGCTCATGGTTATATTTTTGGGAAATAAAAAAGTCAGGACACAAGCTGGGTAATATTATTTTAAAAATATATGGTTCACAAATTAATAAGTGCCTGTTATATATAAGGCAACATTTGGTGTTGGGGATAGGGCAGAGAATAAAAATATACTGCTTTCATAGAGCTCACATTCCATCATTGGGTATTTTGACACTTTATTTTTTTACTATAAATACAAAACAAGGATGACATTATTTACATAATCAATGGAGCTCCTTTTTTTTCTTCTTTTCTTTTTTAAAAAAGGGTTAACCATTGAACTATTTACATACAATATGACCTTTAAATTGGTGGTTGCCCGAGGGGAGGAAGGTTGGGGGACTGGGTGAAAAAGGTGAAAGAATTGAGAATATAGTCAATAATATTGTAATAACTACATATGGTGCCAGGTGGGTACTTGACTTATAAGTGGGACCACTTTGTAAAGTGTATGATTGTCTAACCACCATGATGTACACCTGAAACTAATACAGAATAATACTGAATGTAAACTTTAATGGAAAAATAAAATTAAAAAACAAGTTCTGGCTGACACCTGAATTTGTTTTTACTTTGCTCATTGGAAAGCAGGGGTTGCCATCTAACATCCTACAGACCAATCCTGTCTGACACCTGTTTTGGTAAATAAAGTTTTATTGGTAAATAGCTTCCTCCCCACCCCCACCCCCAAATTTCTTATATGAAACTAAAAGGGAGCTTGCGATTTTTCCATTTGACCGATAGTGTGCATTTTTAGAGCAGTTGGTTGAGCTGAGGGAGGCTGTGGCTAAGGGAGCCAGGCTAAGTGATCTGTACACAGAATGACTCCCAGGTCTTGGCTAAGCCTTGACCCTCAGGCCAGGTAGGAGAGCTTGCTAAGAAACCCTTGCTTGGGTGTTGTTGGAG
The DNA here is from genome assembly GCF_964146895.1 of Miniopterus schreibersii. Taxonomy (NCBI): domain Eukaryota; kingdom Metazoa; phylum Chordata; class Mammalia; order Chiroptera; family Miniopteridae; genus Miniopterus; species Miniopterus schreibersii. The sequence continues at coordinate 64,385,594 of NC_138101.1, read as the reverse complement.
AGCTTATACTGACTTTCCTGACATTGATATAATTGTCCAAATAACTTATTTAATAAACCCTTTTTCTAATCCCCATCACAGAGCAAGAATTCTAACAGTATCGATATCATTTTAATACAGTCTACAAAATAGCAAGTCATGTATTCTATGAGTTAACTGTCCCATGTCCAGGAATCACAGCTGGAAAAAAACTTGGGAATCCCAAATACGCTGGGAGAGTTCTTTTGCCCTGAGCTCTTCTATAAGAATTCTTAAGAGGCAAAGTTTCTCAGTAATACTCTCCTGTGATACATGTTTATGACCCTAATTCACATGGAAAATAGCTTAGAAGGAAATTGTCTTTGAGATTCAAATGCTGGAATAATAGTCATAGTGCAAACAAAGTAATTAAAATTTTACACAGTAAAATTTTAGTGTTTTTCCCAGATTTTAAGTTTCTTTAAAAAATAATAGTATATTTGGGGGAAAGTGGGTATAAAGGAGAGGGTCTAAGAAATGATAGGTAGAACCCAAATTTGATGCCAGTTGGCTGCTGCTTAAAATTTGAACAAAATAGTGATGGAAATGATAAAAAAAATAAAAATAAAAAATAAGGCTATATCATTAGGAGCTTTCATTTTCTTGGAGTCATAGAATATCCTGAAGTAATCTTTGCAATTAAAAATATTTTAATATTGGCATTGTGACATAGAGGCTCCTTTAAAGTAAACAAGCAAATAAGCAAGCACAACCCCTTACGTTTGGCACATGCAAATAACAGTTAAAGATGCCTTCCTTTCAGGTAAAATTTGGCAATAGGGGAAAAGACTGCAGTTCTACATAGTTCCAGCAGGGGTCAATATGTTTTCATCATTACATACGAAATACTCAGAGAGCAAGCAGCAGAAGTGTTGATCCTAATTGGAGCAGACACAAGGATCTTCCATAATCCTCTGACATCCTTTTCAAATAATAATTCTTAGGTGGGTGGTGGGCTGGCGACTGCAATGCCAGTGCAGGCTTCCCCTACAATGAAGCCTAACCATTGTCAATTATTTTTGATGTATGCTAGCTTAACTTAAGTCTCCTTACTGGCTTTCCCAACCCACAGAAGGGCATTGCACCTCCTAATTATTGAGACACAGTACCCAGGATGGTCAGGACAAGCGTGTTATTTTGGCTTAATGCGCTCTCTAAAACCCCATTCCCCTTTTCAGCAGCCCTGAGCTCCTCCAACTCAGCACAAAGAGCAAGCATATACCTTCAGTCAAATACCTTCAGAGTATTTTACTTATAACCATAATTGCCATAGTCATTTGTCTTTAACTCATTAAATGCCAGCACTTGGAGGCAACTGGAGATATAATGAGCATATATAATTAGAGTTGCATGCACATAACTTCGAATAGGTTGTAAATGAGACTAATTCTTCCCCCATCCCATTCACTTTCTAGTAATTTGTTGAGGGGCTCTGTCAGTCGGTGGTATTCAGGAAACAAATTGCCATCCTTCATGTGCATTTTAAAGACTGGTGGCTGCCCGAGCTTCAAACTGTCATGCAGACACTTAAGTTCTCTGAGTCAAAGAACAGCAACAACAAAGAAGACAAGTTCTGCCCCCCATTTGTAAGCCTGTTTTTTTCCTCTCCGTGGCCCTGAATTCAGTTCTTGCTGTTGAGCAGGAGAGCGAATGTCTCCATGTAGAGATATTTGCAGAAACCCAGTCCTGGGGAGCTGAGGAGTGTGGCGGCAGGAATGTATTACTGGGACAGTAGAAGGCGGTTAACTGCGTGAGTGCCACTCCCTGCGCCGGGGAGGAGGGAGGCACAGCCATCCAATGGAGCTCTACCCCACAAAGATTAACCAAAGGGGCAGTTTAGAGGGATGCCCTCATACAGGTGAAACACGGGTGGTCAAGATGAAGTCAGTCAGCCAGGCACAATCAGCGGGACTGACCTTGGTCTAGGTTCATGGAGGCTGGGATCCTTTCCTACTTATGATATAGAGCTTGAGAGGTGCCTAAAATTAAAAACTCTACCAAAGCCTTAAGCTTCACTATCAGATAGCAAGGAATATATTTATTCATACATGTAGGGACATTTTAAATATTCTCTCTAAAAATATCTGGACATTTCTTTTGCTTTCAAGGATAACCAGTACCCCTTAAATACATTAACAATAAAAACAAATCCAGTCATCTCATTAATTTTGGTAAATATTTTTTTAAGTTCATATTGGCATATTGAAGCAAAACAGGTGATAAAAATCTTTAGCGGGACTACTCTTCATCTCCTTTTTTTAAAAAAATATATCTTTACTGATTTCAGAGAAAGGAAGGGGGAGGGAGAGAGTGATAGAAACATCAAGGATGAGAAAGTCATCATTGATCGGCTGCCTCCTGCATGCCTCCTGCTGAGGATGGAGCCCGCAACCCGGGCATGTGTCCTGACCAGGAATCGAACCGCAATCTACTGGATCCTAGGTCAATGCTCAACTGCTGAGCCACTCCCGGCTGGGCTACTCTTCATCTCTTTCATTTTAATTCCATAATTACTTAGAAAACAAAACTTACCTTTTTCAGACTCATGGGAAGGCACGAGGCATAAATGCTGTAAGTTGTTGAAGAGAACTGCAGCAATTTCAGCTTGGGTCTGACAGCCCCCTGACAGATGATACTCCCGTCTCTGAAGGGCAGTCAAGAGAAGCAGGGAAGGATGTTGAGCTCATCCTTGGCTGTTGCAGCAGACAGATCAATTTCTTTATTTTTTTTAAAGGTCAAGGTTAGCATGAACGGGAGAATGATTTAAGGCATAGTAATGCATTTCTTAAAAGAAATATATACATACATTATGTATATATAATATATATAGAATATATCTAATGTTTCTCGAGTGCCTATGAATGCCAGGCACTACTGTAAGCACTGGGGCTCTATCCATGAATAAGACAGGCAAAGGCGGTGTTCTCATGGAGCTTACTTTCTTGGTAAAATAAGCATACTTTGAAAGTGTATATGTTCTTTAAAAAACCCTCAGTGTATTTTTATTTTATCACCTCACACATTTGCCTCTTCATATTTAAAACGTAAGCTGAAGCTTTCCTTGTATTCCTTGAAGGTGAAAGAATATGTATAACTACAAGGTGAACTACAGAGTTTCGTTACTGTAGAATTGCTTCAAAACCTAAATTGGGAACAGGGAACATAAAAAGGTTTACAAATAATTAGCGCATTAGGTTGCTTTTTAGTTCGTGCATTCATTCATAAAATTGAGCAAAATGCGTCTGGAGCAGCTGACACCAGAGTTCAGGGTTGCCCATCTCCCCTGCAGGAGGTTCTGACAACTACACACGACCATTTCTTGTTCTCACAGCACGGCTTCAGGAAAACCAAATGGTCCCTGCCTCAAAATGCTGATCTCGTTAATTGCGATAAAAGTGAGAGGAGATGGCTTCCAAATTCTGTTTTAAGGCTTTTTTAACTCTACCCACAGAATTTATCATTAGGCACCAAAAGCAACCTTGAGACAGAATAAATAGGTATCTGTTTCATTTATTTATTCAAGTATAGCTTTATGCTCAAAGAATAACCCCTTACATCTAGTGATGTAAAAAAACACACACCATAATTTTGAAACCCATGATTTGAAACTACCCTATATTTTTGCTTATTATTAGGATGGTACATTTTTTAAATTATCTGGAAAGCAGAGCCTTGGGCATCTACTCTAGCATCTATCTAATGGGTCTGCAGCTCTTTTACAAGGTCAACTTGGAGCCTTTATTATCCACTCATATGGAAAAGAAAACTCCAGGACCAAAGATGAGACCTGGTCTTTTTCCTTCCTCACTGCCTTGGTTCTGATAGTCACCCCTGTTTACTTTCCCCTCCAATATATGTGGTAGCCAGTGTCTTGTCCACATTTACCTTGAATGGGTGAATAATAAACTACCAGGTCTTCCTGCCTTGCAAACTTCCTGAATACAAAAAATACCCCAAATTTCTAAAACACGTATTAAAATTTTCTTTCGGAAGGTATCATAAAATCCAAATACTCCCTTGATTTTGAGAATTCTCAGCCCTGAAGAAAAGAGGTTTTAGTCTTTTCCTGAAGCGAATTTTTTATTCCAGGCTTACAACTCCTTGTTAGATAACACATTCTTGTCAATAAACAGAGAGTACACCAATAGAGGAAACACTATTGCTTCTCTTGAGAGTTCCTTCTCTCTGTCTCTTTCCCTCTCTCTATCTGCCTCTCTCTCTCTCTCTCTCTCTCAGGTTGCCTCAATGTTTGGGTATTTATTATATATGAGTATTTTTCTGTCTCTTACATGACTGTGATTTTCTCTGTTACTGCAAGGGTATGAAAAGTTATAAATAGATTTAAAAATAAAGCAGTTGTGTACGTTAGAGTCCTTCAGAAACTGCCCAGGCTGATTTTTTTTCTCAGGATGCCAATATAAATGTTTAAGGAAGTAATCATTGCAGAAAATTATCATGGTAGACAACTTTTAAGATTTTATTTTTTGGTCATCAGCTTGGAGCAGATATATATTTTTTTCCCTATGAGAAAACTCACCTTTATCATAGTGAATTCTTTCTTTTCCTACTAAGTGTGAGGTGAAAGTGCTATATGAAATTTGGGTACCCTATTAAAGCTCATTAACCTGAGACTGTGGGCAACAACCCAGCAGCTTAGTTGATATCTGAAAAATTCAGTATCTACAAGTTCAAATTCCTCTGTTATATTGTGCTATTACGTGGCCTTGAAGAAAAAATGTGTATATTGATTCTTAATACCAGATGACCTGTTCCTTTTTTTTTCTTTATCTGCTAGGAAACTCAAATTAAATTTGGGAATGGCCTGTAGGAATTATATGGATCTTTAAGAATGAGTTTTGTGTCTTAACTTTAGTAACTCTATTTTACTTTTTAACTATTTCCTGGCTATTTTTTTCCTGTTGAATTGTATATGTTTGTATAAGCCATCTCAAATAATTTTGGAAGCAAGTTAGATCATAAATAAGTGAATAAAATTATAGTTTACATTTATCGATTACTCACTATGTGTGACACTCTCACCTAAGCATTTGCATACACTATCCCACATAACATTCAAAACAACCCCATAAAATAATAGTTATCAGTTAGGAATGCATTCAGTTGCAAGTAACTAGATATCTGATGAATAGTGGCCTAAATAAAGAGGGGAATATTTATCTTAAAGTAACAAGAAGTCTAAAGAAAAGTAGCTGTTGGCATTGGTTTGAGAGCTCACTGGTGTTAGAACAGGCATCACTGAGATTGCCCTGATTTTCCCCTCATGGAAAAGTGGCTGCAGTAGCTCTAAATATAATGCCTGTATTTAACACAGGACTGAGATGGGAGGGCAAGACCAGACATGTTTGTCACTTTCATTAGGAGGCAGAGTTTCTCCTGAAACCCTTGGTCAGCTTCTGCTCACCTCTCTTAGATGTCAGAAATTGATGCTGGCAAAAGATAAGGGGTTTGGCAATGGATATAGGAAGAGTAAATTTTAAAATATTTAACATCTGTTTCTGCACAGACACTGATAAATTAGAACAGAAACTGTCTGTGAATAATTGGTAGGACCTTACCAGTGAGCATCTACAAAATATTATCCTCAGTTCAGAGTTAATGTACACGTAGGTAGATAGTTTATTATCTCCATGCTATAAATTTAAAAAAAATTTTTTGCATACATTTTTTTAAAATTTTATTTTTCAATTGAAGTTTACATTTAAAATTATTTTGTATTAGTTTTGGGTGTAAAGGATAGTCTTCACATGGTCATACACTTTGCAAATTGCTTCACCGCCCCCATATTTCTTGTACTCCCTGGCACCATATATAGTAATTATGATATTATTGACTATATTCCCTATGCGGTAATTTACATCCTCATGACTATTTTTTTAACTACCAATTTGTACTTCTTAATCTCTTCACTTTTTTTACCCAGTTCCCCAACTCTCCTTCCCTCTGGCAACCATCTGTTCTCTGTATAAAATTTAGAAAATTTTAATAGCCCAAGTCATAAAGTTACTCTCACCTCATTCATGAAGACTTGCGTAAACTCCTTGAACATTCTTAAACCACTATAATAGTTACTCTTAAGAAACAATTCAATCTTTTACTTCTTATTAAATCTTATTTTTTTGTTGTTTTGTTTTGTTTATGAGTTCTAAATAGATTGTATGTTTCTATTGTTATAAACCATTCTAGGTTCTCCATTACAATTGTCTACAAAGTATAATGTTTATCCTTTAGTGTATATGGAAGAAGATTTATTAAGAATGAGAAAATATTAGAATTTCCAATTATTTATTACAAGCTGAGGAAAGATAATATATTTTATTAACATTTGATAACTTGATAGATTATATATAATTTATAAATTTATAAAATACATGTTGAAGATGCAAGCTCAAAACTTCTTCCTGATGTGGGTATGCAATCAAAAAGTTTGGAGACCATTGCTTTAGAGAGCCATAGAAAGTTCTCAATCTATTTATTCCATTTAACAATAAAATGGAATAAAATGAATATGGTTGCAGGAAAGATGATAGCTGTGTTTCTCTGCAAAATCTCTAGTTTCACATTTAGCTTTTAAAAATGCTAGCTCTTAAAAATAATACACTAGAGCTAAAATCCTGTGAAAATTTATTTAATGCGGTTTTGATTCATATAGCTTTTTTTGACCAATAAATATAAAGCAAAACTTCTATGTAAGTTTTATGCCTAAAGCCTAAATGTATTAGAAGAAATCATTTAGAAGAAATGAAAACAGTTAATTTAAAAAATATTTGACGTTTTATTTGAAGACACAAAGTAAGTTATATTAGTTCTCGTTGTGAAAATATATGCAGTTCAAAAAGCACTAGTGACTCACTGCAATGATGACATAATAGAACCTGCTCTTCAAAACGTGTGCTAGGTAAGTGATTTTCTATGCGGTAAAATATTTACAGTCATATTACAGATTTATCTACCTAATATATAAAGAGACCTCAGAAATTAATGAAAGAAGAAAGATCCATCGCTCTATTGGAACAAAATGGATAAAGGGTATAAAGGATATTAAAAAACCAAAACTATTCACAAATAAGGAAGTACAAATGAATCAAAAGCGTGCATTAATACATATGTAAATTAAAACTAAACAGAAATACTAGGTACCTTCCATAACATTTGTAAAAGTTCAAATGCTCAGTAATACAGTTGGCTGTTGAGACTGTAGTACAAACATTGTGTCAAATGTAAATTGGCAAAACCTGTATGGAGGGCAATTTGTTTATAGATGTTAATATAACAGGTTAATTACTTATACATTTGTATCTAGTAATTTCATGTCTATAAATTTATTCTAGACATACACATGCTGGAAATCATGTATAAAATAGGCCATTAATGTAAGGATAGAGACTTTCACTTTATTCTTTTAAAATAAGTAACATTTATGAGATTTAAATTTTTTTAATATTATTAAATTTTTAAAATGTAAAAATTAAATTGCAATAGTGTGTCCTTCCCCTTGCATTACGTCAAATAGCTCACATCATGTCAGGTGAGAGTACATTTCTCTCGTGTGATTAAGTTGGTGTGTATAAAATTTCTCCACTGCAAAGTGATTTTTTTTTCTTTTGTAGTTAATAGTTTCTAGTGGGAGAGACTCTGACACTAGGCAATCCTGTTTCTCCTCAAACTTCTGTTCACTAATTTTAGCATCCATTGGTGGACCATGTCTGCCATAATTGTTGTGTGGTGTTTGCCTAATGTTGATTCTGTTTCTCTCTTCTAATTCACTAAGTGGAATTTTATTTTAAGAGCTATTTTCCCTATGTATTTACTCAATTATTTATATCACTACATACTTTTAAATATTCAAATTATTCTATAGGCTAAAAATCCAACATAATTGTTATTTATTTTGTTACTCAATTGATTCAACTTTGGTCATTATGACCATTTGATTATTAGGTCATAAATCCTGTTGTCTCTTGTGTTAATTCAAAAAGCCCCCATCTTTTTTGAATATTTTCTTACCTTCCTACACCAGCAGATAGTCCAGATTTGCCTTATATTTTCCCTTTTCTAGCCCTGGAATCAACCACTTCTTGAAGCGATCCACAAACACATACGTAGTGAAGCATCCCTAGGGACATCATTTTTGTGTCCTTCATGCCAGAAATACATAATGTCAGTCTAATTATGAGAAAACATTAGATAAAAGTATATTAAGAGAAATTCTACAAAATAATTGATTGGTATTGGTCAAGTATCAAGATCGTGAAAGACAAGGAAAGACTGAGGAACTGTTACAGACTGGAGCACCAAGGATAAATAACGGCTAAGTAATGTGAAATCCTGGATAGGATCACGGAACAAAGGAAGGGCATTAGTGGAAAATTTACTGCAACTAGAATAAGATCTATGATTTAAGTGATAATATTGTAAAAATGTTCCCCCCCCTATTTTTTATAATTATACTACAGTGATGTAAGATGTTAACATCATAGAAACATCGTAAGAGATATAAGGAAATGTATTTTAGCAACTTTTCTGTAAGTCTAAAATTTGTTCAAAATAAAAAGTTAAAAATATTAAATTAAAAAGAGAAAAATACATTGAAGTAGTCTGGAAAGCTCTCCAAGATATATTCTTAAATTGGGGAAAGAAAAGTTCACAAATTGTGTATGTGTGTAGAAATATATGTGTTTGTGAATGTATATAATATCTTTGCAAGGACACAATAAAAATTATCAATATTTGTAACCTCTGTAAAAACTTTGGGAGACAGGGAGTGAAACTTACATTTTATTATATATTTTTTATCATGTGCATATATTACCCATGCAAAAAAGCAAAATAAAAAAATGTAAAGGGCATTATATTACTAAATTAAATGCAGTGATTTACAGGGTTAATATAAAATGTGTAGATTATTATTTAAACATATAATTACATATATCAATACTTTTATCTTGTCAATGACAATAATTCATATGTGTCAATATAAAAAGTTTACTTAAATTTACTTTATCTCATGTCACTTTAATTTTTTAAATCACTTTTTCTCTACTGAGTGGAAACAGTTGTCTTCGGAGGGCTGTAGGTCTTGGACTCCACACAGGTGAATTATAATTTAAAAAGTGCTTGAACACCACTGCTGTAAGACTCTGCTCTTTCTCAATAATTAATTTTTTTCACATCTGGTCTCTTGCTTAGGATGCCTTTCTGACTTTTCCTTAACTGGCTATCTCCTCTTCTTTAAAACTTAACTTAGATGTTATCTTCTCCTTCATACCTATCCGAAAGGCTCCATTACGCTGTGTGCTTATCTCTGACATTACATTCATTTTATTATAATTATTTCTTTTGTAGTCTTCTTCTTAGATTACATGCAATTTAAGGGAAGAGACTAAGTATTTTCTTTGTACTTTCATATACCAGAGAATGATAAACTTTGGTCTGAAATTATATATATATTTAAAGGATGCAATTAAAATAAGTCTAAATTCTGAATGTAGAAATCTCATGCATCCTGCAGTGAGCAGATTCACACAGGTTTAAGTCATCTATATGAAAACAGAGTGGATCGCAAGATCTCAATTCTGAAAATCATTACATTAAATTTAAAGGAAATAATACATAATGGAACTTGAAGGAATCTAAGAGACAAACTACTAGAGGCTAATTTTCCCCTATCTCTTTATGTTTCTTTAAAAAATTGAGACATAATTGATATATAACACTATATTTGTCTCAGTATACAGTGTTATGATTCAATATGTGTATATATTGTGAAATGATCACCACAAATTCTAGTTAGCATTCATCACCATATATTGTTACAAATTTTCTTGCCCTTGTGATTAGAACTTTCAAGATCTGAGCAATTTTCAAACATACAATACAGTATTATTAACTACAGTCAGCATGCTGTGCATTACATCCCCAGGACTTATTTATTTGATAACTGGAAGTTTGTACCTTTTGACCCCCTTCACCCATTTTTCTCACCCTCCACTCCAACCCTTCCTCTGGCAACTACCAATGTGTTCTCTATCTATGAGCTTTTTTTTCATTGTTCTTTTTTTTCAGATTCCACATAAAAGTGAGATCAAATGGTATTTGTATTACTCTGTCTGACTTATTTCATGTAACATAATACCCTCAAGGTCCATCCAAGTTGTTGCAAATGACAGGATTTCTTTCTTTTTTTATGGCTGAAATTATATTTATATATATGACACATTTTCTTTATCCATTCATCCATCAATGAACATTTAGCTTGTTTCCATGTGTTGGCTATTTTAAAAAATGCTGCAATAAACATAAGGGTATATGTAGCTTTTCAAAGTAGTGTTTTTGTTTTCTTTGGATACATACCTGGAAGTGGAATTGTTGGATCATATGGTAGTTCTGTTTTTATTTTTTGAGGAACCTCCATACTATTTTCCGTAGTGGCTGCACCAATTTATATTCTCACCAACAGTACTCAGGTTTCCTTTTCTCCAGACCCTCACCAACACTTGTTATTTCTAGTCTTTTCGATAATAGTCATTCTAACATGTGTGAGGTGATCTCATGCAAGAGTCTACTTTTTATACCCTTAAGGAAAAGAGAGTAACTTATTTAAATTGGGTTCTTTTGACTTCAAGAAACAGATTCAACCAGTAAAGGGGGAAGTTATTCTAACTTTTTACTTTTGGTGGTAAGGGCAATGTGTATGAATCCTACAAAGATATTTCTTTGTCTGGGTCACCACAGCTCTAAATATAGATTGGGTGTCATGGTAGTCTTCCATCTTGGGCTCAACAGCTTTATAAAAGCACAAACATTCACATAAACATTCACTGTGGCCCTAGACAAGAGAAACAAAGCCTCATAGAAATCCCAGAACATTACACATCTAGATTAGTTCTGAATCCACTGCAGCACTGGGGTCCTAGTAGAAGAAATTCCTAGATATCCTTCTTTCAGCTTTGCCTACAACATGATTCAGTGACCCTCTTAATGGTATCTTGCTGATTGGATCTGTTTCTATGCCCTGTTATCAGTAAGCTCCTTCTACTCTGTGGGTATTAAAAACAAACAAAAAACCAAAAACACCATTGTAGCTTCTTCTAACTATATGATTTAGAATCCCTTATGGCCTCCACTCAGTTTCTTTTTATATATTTTTTTCTGCTTTGTTTCTTTGTACCTCATGCTATTTTAATTTTCCAGTTCAGTTTCTGAAGACAATGTGAGCGTTCCTGCTCATTGTGTTTGTGTGTGTGTATGTGTGTGTGTGTGTGAATCATAGATTCTTGTCCATGTTTTGAAATAGCTACCTTTGAATGGGTTAGGAGTGTATACTTGATGGACTCAGGTATGACTGGAGTAGGGGATTGAAATGTGGGATGGGGCTGTTTTATTAAAAATATGCCCTCCTTGCCCAGCTGGGCGTGGCTCAGCGGTTGAGCATCGACCTAGGATCCAGGAGATCCGGGCTCGATTCCAGGCCAGGACACATGCCCGGGTTGCGGGCTGCAGCCGATCAATGACTCTCTCATCATTAATGTTTCTCTCTCCCTCTCCTCCTCTCTCTGAAATCAATAAAGACATATTTTTTAAAAAAAGTTGTTAAAAAATATGTCCTCCTAAAAGTGAACATCAACACTCGGAAAAAAAATCTATATAAAAAAACATAATGGATAAAATTAATATTGTAGCCCAGCCAGTCTGGCGCAGTGGCTCCTATGATCCAGGAAATCATGGTTCAGTTCCCAGTCAGGGCACATGCCCAGGTTGCAGGCTCGGTCCTCAGCAGGGGTCAGCCTATCAATGACTCTCTCATCACTGATGTTTCTCTCTCTCTCTTCCTCTCCCTTTCTCTCTGTCTAAAAAAAAATCAATAAAAACATATTTAAAAAAATAATATTGTAGTTCTTCAGAAATTGTTGGCTTGTCAAACAAAATTTGAAAAAGTGATTTATATAAATGTTGTACTTGTTTATTCATATACACAGTAAAATGAAAATTCTGAGGATCAAGAACTGCTTTGGATGTGCTGAGTTTAACATTTTATGCACTATGGACATTCCATCAATATTAAACACATGTGATAACAGCTGGAGATATTTCACAAAATGCTTTTTTTCTATTTTCTTCTTGGTGTTTTCAAGTTTTGCTGAGAATAACTGTTGGAATCAAAGTTCCACATGATATTTAAACATCTGAGCTTCATTTCAAAAATTTTTGGATACTTCATTAATTTTTCCTTTGCAATAAAGTGATTTATTATTTTTTATAATTGTTGTTATTTGAAGAATTACTTTTAGAGAATACAAAATAATCAAGATATTGGTGCTATTTTTCTCTTAATGATCTTAAGAGATTTTTCTACAATTATCTTAAAAATATGCTAAATCATTCCTTTTCCTTCCGCTTTTTTCCGAAATTTGGGGCAAAATTCTTTTATGACAGACGTCACTAGTTTTTCAACAATCTCTCTCTCTTTTTCAGTCTCATTTGTCACAAGAAGCATAAATATTAAGTTGGGTTTACATCTATACTATAGCTATGAGATGTTATAGAAAAAAAATCTCCATGTATGCAGAGTTTATACATGTGACTTAAAGGAATATAATTCCTTACATAAATAAAAGTGATTAAAAGCCACAGGACCTAGCAAACAAACAACCAAACCAAACAACAAAAACAAGGGAAATCTGACAGAGTACATTTGAAGGAAGTGGTGGTTAAATAACAATAATGCTCTTTGCTGATTGTACACTGGCAAGTTCAATCCACTTGATAAAATGGTATTTGCTTCAGGCAACATTCCTATGCCATTGATTCCCATTCTCTTTCTCATCCAACTCATTTTCCTAAACGCCAGGCTCACACGTAAGTGCTGACTGCACATTCCTATTTGGCTATTTTATAGAGCTGACTCTAAATGCACCAAAATGTACTTGTCACTTAGTCTTCCCATTTCCAAGCCATATGCACCTGCGTTCTGTTTTATTCAGTGACACAGGAATCCCCTTACCTATTCAAGGTAGAAATACATTAATTGCCCTTTCTTTCATCTTCATACTGCGCACCTTCTCAAGATCGCCAAGTCAAATGTTATTCTACCCATAATATATTTCTAAAGGACATTCATTTCTCTTTATCTTTATGCCTAGTCTCCTTGTTCAAGCCACCAATTTCTTTCACTTAAAATACTGGACATTTTTTAGTGTTCTTAACTTTATATTTTAATCTCTCCTCTCTAAGACCAAAATGATTTTTCTGCAATATGAACCTGGGTGTTACTCTTTCCCTCTGGCTTCTTTAGCAGACTGTCCCTCCCCTCATCTTCACGTTACATTCGAGCCTTCCTGAATTTCTTTCCGGTTGCTGACTACACCACATTCTCATTTTTTTGCTTTAGGCCCTTGAATGTACAGCCTGTTTGCCTTAGAAATACTTTCTCAATTATTTGCCTGACTACTTCTTACCAATCTTTGGCTCTCTGCTTCAAAGTGGCGTAGAGTAGAATTCCTCAGCCCCACAAGGTTAAAGATCCCACCTCTGAGTTTCTGGAGCACTCTGTACTTCTCTATCCCGATATCATTCTGAAGGATAATTGGTTATTCAGTTGATGTCTGCTTGTAAGCTGGAAACCTCATAAGGATGGAACCTCTGTCGACCTTCTTAGTCATCATAACCCCAATATTTACAAGAATTTCTGGACCTATTAGGTATAGATGATTTTGTATTAAATGAACAAGTGATTGAAAGTTCCCTTATGTAACCTATTTAATTTGATAAGACTTTATTAACCCTATCCCATGCTTAATGATTATCAGGTGACGTAAGTCTCCGCATAGTCAGTATCTAGAGAACACTTTTTTCACACCTGATGATCCTTTGCACTTGGAGGGTTACTCCATTCACATAACAATTGTAGTCTGTCTCCCCACCCTCAGACGATTCTGTCTGGGGGTGGGGGGACCAGTGGGTAGGTTATGTGACTTATAAATTTTGGGAGAATAAGTTGAGTATTCTAGCTCAGTTATTTCTTTTTATCTTTCTCTTTGGATCCAAACTAGTTCACAGAAAATGTGATTCTCTGTGTGTGAGATTTACAAATGCAGCCTCCCACTTGAGAAGGTCTGTAGTATCCTAATGCTGCCTGGGTTGGTGTCTGTTAAAATCTGGGTTAATAATTAGGAAGCATGCTTGCTGCAGATATAAGCTTCATTCTTTCTTATTAGATCGTTCAGTATTAAAGGAGATATTTGTAGTAAGTCTTCTTTCTTAGTCTGCTCCAGCTGCTATAATAAAATACCATAGACTGGGTGGCTTAAACAACAGACATGTATTTCTCACAGTTTTGGAGGCTGGAAAGTCTAAGATCAAGGTGCCAGCAGATTTGATGACTGGTGAGAGCCTTGTTTCTGGTTTGCAGATGGCTGCCTTCTTGCCGTATCTTCACATGGTGGAGAAAGAGGAAGAGGGCTCTGTTTTTTTCCCTCTTAATATATAAGAGCACTGATTCCATTATAAAGGCAGCACCCCGATGACCTCATCTAAATCTAATTACCTCCCCAAAACCCCACTTCCAAGTACCACCACACGGGGCTTTCACGTACGAATTTTGTGGGGACACTCATTTAGTACATCTTCCATTTGCTTTTCTGTCTTTCTTGTTTTTCAGCTGGGTCAGGAGAAAAAGATAATGCAGTATACAATTTTCTGGGTCTCACTGAACCCCGGTCATTGTCACTGTAGTGTTGTCACATTCTAGGCTATTTCCTCCATTTATTCCTTTAGGCAACAAATACATATTAAGTGTCTACTATATACTGGGTAATCCCTAGGGAGATTAATTCTTCTCCCTGAGCTTTAAAAATTAAAAGTACGCATCAGAGAGTTTATAGTTCTATTGCCACTAGATTCTAAACATCATGTTCCAGTTGGGTTAGATAGTATTTGGAGTTCATATTATTCTAAGTGAGTTCAAAGTGTATACAGTTCACTTTAACAATATTCTGTATGCATTGTTCATTTTAGGAGACTAGTTAATGTATTCTTTTTTCCATCAGTCTCTTTATTTCTTCTAGGTAACTAGAATAGAGTATTCTCTAAACTTCTAAATGTTTACAACATTGTACCCTTGCCTTTAATTAATTTAATTTGTACTTAAGGAATATTTAGAACTACACTTAAACAAAAAGTTTCCATAGCAACATCATAGATTTTCTAAATCCAGGCCATAATGTAATCAACTAAAATGACTATGATACCCAGATTCTTGTTTATTTCATCTGCAGCTTTGCTTATTGAAATCTATTGTACCACGCACAGATTTTTCTCATTTGAATTTAAGTTGGAATTAAAGGATATTTTCCAATTGCTTTTATTTTAGAAATTCTTGTTTGATTTCACAGCATTATGGAATTCAAATTACTGCTAGAATTAAGATATCAACCAAGTAGGCTAGATTATTTGGAGTATATGTATATGATGTTGACCTAGTTTTCATAAAATTATGGAAATTTTTTATCCATACTGACAGCTTATAGAATATCACTGTACTCAAAATATTACAGGAGAGTGACTCTCACACACTACATTGACTGTTACTGTTATATCTATTATCATATTACATTATGAAGTAGTTGAGGATCTTGCCCTTGATTTCCTACAGTACACAATCTAATAAGATTGCTTTTTTGCAAGTATATAAATTTTTGACTTAATGGCTTTTCCTTTAAGTAGTAATTTTGAATGTCTATTCTGTATATTTGTATACAATTGATGTTGCTCTCTAAAGGGCTCTATTAGTGGAAAACTCAAGACCTTTGCTTTTGGATTTAGATCAGATATTTATTTAAATAAATCTAATCTTTTAAGCCTATAAACTCTGGACAAAGAATTTTTGTAAATAATGTTCTTTTATCAATAAAATCTTTCTTTTTGCTCATTTTTTCCCTTTGTTCCTTATTTATGGCCTTAGAAACATAAAAATGTGAAGGATAGCCCAGCTGGGCATGGCTCAGCAGTTGAGCATTGACCTAGGATCCAGGAGATCGAGGTTCGATTCCCTGTCAGGGCACATGCCAGTGTTGCGGGCTTGATGCCCAGTCGGGGGCGGGTAGGAGGCAGCCGATCAATGATGACTCTCATCATTGATGTTTCTATCTCTCTCTCTCCTATCCCTTCCTCTCTCTGAAATCAATAAAGATACTTTTTTTTTCAAAGTGAAGGATAGAAAATCAAGGGCATCTATTTATGGACATAGTTGAATAATATCTTAGAGGTTAAAAGAAAAAAGGAGAAAGGAATAAAAGTCATTAAATATGTTAAAAGTCATTAAATAGTGCCCAAGATGTCCCACGTACTGCTTGGAGGGCCAAGAGAAGCTTAATATTGTCAGGGGATTTCAGAGGGAATCCTTCATGATAATTTTCCAAGACAGATCCAGCTGCTTTTCCTCTCTACATTCATAGAAGTTTGCTCCTTTTTATAACACATCTTATATGTATTATTTTATCTGTAAATATCCCTTATACTAATCTCTAAGTTCCATAAAGATAGTGAGTTCCAAGAAAGCAGTTGTCACACTGGCAACAGATTCAGAGACATTGAATAAAGAAGGAAATATGCTGGATTTGGGAAATTTGGAGATTACTGCTATTTGCTAGTAGAGATTCCGGGGGAGGGGAGGGTGTTTGGGTGTATTCATCAGCATTCACTCAGGAAATGTACACCATTCAATGTATTCTCTTCATATAGGGTTTGATATAAGGGATTAAGAGTTTACAGAACTTGGAAAAATTGAAGGAGTAAAGCTCAGGGAAGCTGCCACTGAGGATAAGAAAGATGTTGCCCAAAGGTCAGAGAAATTGATCTCAGTCTGAAACATTAAAGTAAATCTTTTTCAAAAGCTTGCCAGAAGCTATTACATGTCTCAACAACCTGTAGAAAGCCCCCAGAAACTGTCTCAGTCTGTGAGGGGGAGCAGATGGGTCTTAAGAGCTTCCCTAAAAGCCCTGGTAACATGCTCATGTCTCTTCATCTCTCTTATGTGTCAACTGCTTCCAGCAGCTTCCGTTTTTCCTCAGCCTAAATCCCACCTGAATCTCTCACATTAGTAAACTTTTACTTAGATCTATGTAGAGTAAGGGGTCCTGGGAAGTGAGTTTTCAGGCTTAGATAGAAGTGGCAGTGGTCCCGAGTGGATGACAAACAGTTCAGGACTGGAGTTTGTATGAGATTTGTTACCATGGCATAAGGAGAGAAGAAAAGTGGGCCACAAAGCAGAGGGTTTTTTGTTTGTTTGTTTTTTAAAGGGAATTTACTGAAATAGGATGAAAGGAGAAAGGTTGTATTAAAGGTAGACAAAGGATTTAGAGATTCTTTTTTTTTTTTTTCCTTTTGAAGAGTGATAGTGTTTGGCTGGATTTTCAGCAGAAAGGAAGAAGCTAAGAGAGAAGAACAAGTTGTGGTAGAGTAAAGGGAAGTGATGGTTAATGATAGGTCTCTGAGGGAGATGAGAGAGGTTGAGAGCAAAGCTGGACTCGAGAGGTTAGAGAGGACAAGGCTTTCTCTGAAACTGAAAACAAGACAGCATGGCACAAAAATGGATAGGGGTCACAGTGGTGAATTGAGGGAATTTATGGGTAACTACCTCTATTTTCTCTGTGAAGCAAGAAGTAATGATGCCTGTTGAGAAGGGGTCTGGTTGGGGTTAATTTTGAGGAGAGTACTTTGGGTTGAAGTGATGCTAAGGGTAGTGAAACAAGAGTTACCCAAGAGCAAGCAAAAGATGATTAAATTCACCGAAAGCTCAGAGATGTCCAGAGCCCATACATGTGCACTGGCACCAATCTTCATGGCTCCTGGATTTTTCCGACATGCAGTTACCATCTTTGATGAATTTGTAGGTCACTCGAGTTCCTCTTTCCTATTATTTCAATGAGTGCCCTGGGCTTATCTTGCTCCTGCATTCACATAGGCACAGTAAAAAAAAATCATGTATATGTGCCTAGTTTAAGGTATAGGCATTCAGTATAATGTGTTCCAAATAGAACTGAACCAAGCTGGCTATTGTAGGAGAGACTTGATCTAGGTTTGTGGTGAGTTGTAGAGTCCATGATGTGAAAATATTTAGAAGGAGGAGATGCTGGGGAATATCTGTGACAATGTTCCTGAGGTGATTGACTACGGAGTCTAGGCTGGGTAGGTAAGAAAGTGAAGCCAGGAAGGGGGCAAATAAAAAGAAATAAAGATGAAGGGAATAAGGCAATAGACGTTGAGAGATTAAAGAACAGATTTAGTGTCAATAGAGGAATAAGAAAACTAGTAAAAATAACAACAAGAATCATAGTCAACAAGTAGATTGTTGGAGATATTTTCAGTGGTGTAGTACTTCTATATGACAGGGAAAAAGTTTCAGTTATAGCCATGGATTGGGTGAAGAGCACTGGAACTTAGAAAATGAAAGAATTAAGAATATGGTCCGGGGCAGGTCCACTATATACAATTGTATACTACACTATTCAAGGCTATGTCATAATCATATGGATGATGACCACAGAATGTGTTTGCATTGCACACCAACGTGGCCAATCATGGTGTCCCAATCTGGGTATTATTTATGTGGATTTTGTGTTCACACACAACTTTGCCAGGTATAGCTACATGGTCCTTCTAGTTACCTAAGTGGGCAGTCAGGTCACTGTGTGATTGGAGGCTCCCTGGAGAGAGCAGATAGAGACATTAAATCCATGTAAGGCAGATCTTATGGTGTATAGGAGTAGTACCTTGAGATATAAGGAACATTTCTATTCATAGAAAGGGATAAGTGCTGTACAAATGGAGAAGCCACCAACAACAAAGACCTAAAAGCAAGAAAGTGCTCTGATTGTGTAGACTACACTTCACCATGGATAGACCTTACCATGATACGTACCACGACGGTGGCCATGGCATTATGGTGAAAATGGAAATCCTCAGCAAGGGAGTCTACTGACCCTTGGAGAATATATTCCAGCAATAGAAAGCAATTATGGACCTAGAAGAGAGGGTCAGGGCATGAAGTTATCTACTTTTAAATGATGAAAAGGTGAAAATCAGAGTGAGAAATTCTCTGCTACTTTTATAAGAAATGAAACAGGTTGGATTAAAAACAGAAAGATTAGTTTTCTGTGTTTACTAGAGATAATCATTAGTCTTTTCTAAGCTAAAATGCTTCAAAACTGTGAAAATGGGAGAGAATAAAATGTAAAAATTTACCAAGTGATTTCTTAATTTGTTCCATGAAATTATTCTGATATACTCACAAACAGTATTTACATCAGAGAAGTAATTGTTTCTGCAAATAGTTGTTTGGCATTTATATTAGGCAGCATTATTCATTAAAATTATAGTCTATAATAAAATTAGCATCATTATTTTGCTTTATGTAGAGCCTTTGCTCCAAGGACCCCTGAAAGATTTATGAATATATTGCAGTAGTCCCTATAACATCTTTGTGTAAGAGGTAAATTTTATTAAAAACTTCTGTTGGTAGTAACTCTTGAAACAATGAACTAGTCATCCACATAAAAGCAATATTATAGAGAAAGAAAGCGGGTGGCAGTCAACCTATAGGGTCTTTATAATTTCTGCCACTGTATTAGTTATGATGGCCTGCTGTAATCACTAAACCCTGATAACTCCGTGACTGAACATAATAGAAATTTTTGGCTTCTCAAAAGTCCAGTTGATAGTGAGGGGTGAGGAGTTATGTAGGAGTAAAGAGGGCAATCACATAGGTAAAGAAATTCCAGGAAACTTTGCCATTTTCAATACGTAGATTCCAAAACTGACCTAGACATTGTCATATGGATGACAGATGGTAGAACTGAGAGATAGAGAATCATGCAGGAGATTTTTACAGGCCATCCACATTCCATAGGCCAGAGCATAATCATACGATCACATCTAACTTCAAGAGAAACCAGAAAATGTCGCTGTGGATCAGGAAGAAAGGAAAATGCGTTTGATGAACAATTTGTCAGTTTCCAACATAATTCCCAATCAGCAGTTCACATAAAATATGGCTTGAGTTTCTTTAGCAACTATTTCACATCTTGACATAGGCTACAGGATAGCAAAATTTTCCAGGAAATAGATTTCCACAATAGCACTTCTGCAGTGGCTTAGTAGCATAAATCTCAAACAAAAATTTTTGGTATGGTACAACTATTTAGTACAACCAATATAACAATTTCCAGTTTTGATCACATGGTGGACTGAGTTGTCATGGACCCTTTTCCCATCCGCTGTCAACACATAGAAAACATGAGAAAAGAGATATGGTTACAAATGCTGATTTTAAAAATATCTAGCTATAAGTGTATTCTCAAAGAAAACAGCTATAAAGTATTCTTGCATATGCTTTTTAGGTAGCTTAAATGCTTGAACTTGAATGCCAAGATCCAAATTCATTTCTTACATAAAACCTTCAAGACTAGCCACACTTAGTTTCAGTTTCCACATTCCCTTTAAAGACTTTATTTTTCCTTTCCTGAAAAAAGTAACAATTAACAAATGGTGAGTGTGTATGTTTATACAAATCCGTAATAAATAGCAAACAACCCAACAGACTACTTTATAGAAAACGGGGAATAGCAGTTTAAAATTAATTTATTAAGGTTCCATTTTTTTTTTTCCCACTAGAAGAAAGCATAAACTTGTTAGATTAAGAAAACCTTTGTGCCTTAATAACAACTGCTGTTGTTGTTTTTTTAGTAAAATTTGAAAAGTCAGACTTCACTACTGAGCAATTCTATAATAGTAAAGAAATTTCAAGGACACTAACTCATTTGCAAGTGATAGTGATGTTAATAAACCAAGAAAACCTCAGAAAACGAAGTTGATAAATAAGCATCAAATGACCCCAATAAGACATTTTATAATAGTTTCCCCCAATTTACTAGCTCATATTTTAGATGGTAATGTTATATAAACATTTTGGAGATAGAGAATACCATCTTGCGGATAGCTGGGAATACTCTCACTCTGCATTTGGCAACCTTACTAAATGGTGTTGAATGACAGCTCATTCTTTCCCCCACCTAATCTACAATAAATACTCCTAATGGCTTTATTTTGTGCCAAAAATATTTTTCCAATTTATTATTAAATAATAAGTATTCAAGATGACACATATTCCAAGATAAAAATAACATAAATAAAATATTGGCTCTTATTTTTGATATGTTGATATTTTCTAATTTGACATTTTGCAAATTGTCCATCTTATAGGAACATTTCCCCCCAATTATATTTGTCAGATTTCCCATTGAATTTCAAATTAGGGGAAGAAACACCTTCAATTATCTTTCGAAATTCTGGAAACAAAATATCTCCTTCAGGAAATTCTATGGCAATTGTTTCAATCTATTGGGAGAGAAAAAAAGGAAGCCAGTCACAGTGACAACCTAGTGCTGTCGACTATTTCTCTATTTATTTCTCTCCTGTTCTTGAAAATTTACAGTCTAACAATCATTTCCATTAGCATTTCAAGTACTCAGATGAAACTATCTGTAATTTTTTAAAAATATATAAAACTATGTGTAACTTCAAAAAAAATTTCCAAACTAAGTCAATGCAATTTATTTCAACGAATATTTCTTGGGTTCCCAATTTGTGTGGAATATGTAAAAGGTACACAAAATTAATAAGATAGTTGCTGATCATAAAGAATTTACAGTGTCACAAGAGCTATTTCTAGGTTTTACTTGCTTTTATGCATATCACTGTAGTTAATGATTTTACTGTCTTCACATTCTGCAAATATGCCTGCTGCAAAAATTTGTAAATGCTTCTTTGTTGCTATATATAGTTTTTAAGAGCCCATTGCTCTTGGAGGGAAACAACATACCTCTAACACTGATGTTATCAGGAATCTTTGCCAGCATTTTACATGGTGTTTACTTCCTGTGTGATATTATCTATTTCTGTACTGCTTTTGGTAGCTAAGGTTAAACACTATTTATTTTCTGTTTCACTGTGGTTTGGCTATTTAACTCTCTCATGCTTTCTTATGTGTGCTTACAAGAAATCTAAAATACTAAGGAATCTTAAAAATGTTTAGAAGATCTAGAGTTATAGTTCAATAAAGAGATTTTAATTTATTTTGCTTTTTTTTCCTGTAATTTACCCAGATTTACTTTGGGGGCTACCCTTCATCAGGCATACACTCATAAAGAGATTTCTGCCCTGTAATCCTAACTGTGTGACAGTCAAAAACACAGGAAGTAAGAGGAGGAGAGGCAAGGAACAGAGGAGGAGTGGTCGCTATACTAAGAAGGAAATAAAATTCAATCAGATAAAACTGAGCACATATTTACATAAAATTAAAAATATAATACTACTCTTAAAATTTTGAGAATCTCAAACATCTGATCTAGCCATGAGAGAGTAAGGCATATAAAATTAATCTCCCGCTATAAGCAATTAAAAACCTGGACCAAAATACAAGAAACAAATATTTCAGGAATTGGACAAGAGGAAGCACAAAACTGAGAAAAGAGAAACAAATGAATTTTACGACTACTCAGGTTTTATAACTTGAAGTCATTGCTAGACTGTGGAACAGGAAGGAAAAACACAAACATGGTCTGGTGATCTCATAAATTTGAAGACAGAGATTGGTGTTCAGGAGACTGAGTTGGCTAGAATTCATGGAACAAAGAACTTGAGATTATGGGACTATGCTGAAAAGGAACCCCAAAGGAACTTAACTATTTGCCAGAAAATTCAACACTTTTTAAGGAATAAAACAAAATCCAGTCTTTAAAAATGTAAAATTTATAATATCTAATATCCAATAAAAATTACTAGACATTCAAATAAGCAGAAAATAAAAACCATAGTCAGGAAAAAAAATACTATGGAGGACATGAAAACTTACTACTCAGATAGCTTGCATCAGGGTGTGCTGTCTTTCTGGGATCACTTTTGTTTTTGTGCTAAGGGCACACTGCCCTTTGGCTGCTCACAATTCAAGCCTGAGCACAGTGAGGGCACTAATGTGGTTTATCCCAGAAACCTCTAGGACCCCTATAAGAGGTGACTGTCTGGAGCTCTTCCCGTCGACCTTGTTGAACCTGTTTTGGAAATATACTTCAGTCTAAGATTTTTCTACCTTTAATTTATTTCTCCTATAGATGTCAGATCTGAATCATGGTCAAAAAGCTCTCTTGCTTCCTCCTCTATTAAATTTCTTACATACCTAAATTCCATCATGGCATTTACTTTTCTGTAGACACACACTAACATAAGTGGTACCAGGAATTGTGTAAATGAACAGTGGTAAGATAAGGATTTGGGACTGGCTTATTTACTGAAGGGCAGACAAAATGGAATCTACCTTGAATAATAGATTGGGCATGAATAGTCCCTGGCACAAGGTCATAATTGATAATAGATTTCACCATTGTTGAACTAAGAAGAAATATACTGGTGGAGGAAAATGCCCTTGTAGTTTCAGTGAGTGATTTGAAAAATATGGGGCAAAATATCGCTACAAAGATAATGGAGTTGACTGATCACTGATGTGCTGAATTTATGCTACATAGAGGGAAAGTGAGAAGCTGAGGGTTGCTAATAAGCAGTTA
Source organism: Miniopterus schreibersii (assembly GCF_964146895.1). Lineage (NCBI taxonomy): Eukaryota > Metazoa > Chordata > Mammalia > Chiroptera > Miniopteridae > Miniopterus > Miniopterus schreibersii. Next base: position 64,361,943 of record NC_138101.1, on the reverse strand, counting down.
AACACTAAGTGTGAGAGCAGGAGGCCTCACTTGTAGGTTTCAAAGAGAAACAGACATAGAGGAGTAGGCTAAATATCTAATATTCAGGATTGTAGAATTCCAGAGCTGTTGGAATGCTCATCCAGGGCTGATCTACTATGTTTTTTTGTTTTGTTTTGTTTTGTTTTAATATATCTTTATTGATTTCAGAGAGAGGAAAGGAGAGGGAGAGATAGAAACATCAATGATGAGAGAGTCACTGATCAAGCCCGCAACCGGGCATGTGCCCTGACCAGGGATCGAACCCCGATCGCCTGGATCCTAGGTCGATGCTCAACCGCTGAGCCACGGCCGGCCGGGCTGATCTACTATGTTAATGTCAGGGCTCTGACTGGGAAAGTCTGAGACCAACCCTGAAACATGAGATGAGAACAGTGGTTGGATACCCCTGAGGATACTGAGTGTGCGCTCACCTTCTTCCTGCAGAACCTTCAGAGGTAGACCACTCTTTCTAGCAGGAGCTAGTACTTCTCCTGATTTGGACAATACTACACAGAATTCCCCCCCCAAGGTGCTCCCATAAGGCGCTGCCCCTAGCTTTTCTCTTGCCTGCCATGCTGATAGGTTACTTGACCATGAGGGCTGGAATGAAAGCTTAAATAAGTGAAAAATAAATAACTGGGAGGACTTTCTTAGTACTACTACGTGGGATTTATTGTCCTCACAAGGACCCTAGGGAAGGGGCAAACTCACTGGTAGGGTTGGTCTTAAGAAAAGCAATGCTTGAGCCTGAGTGAAGTGGAAATGTGGGAATTGTCCTCACATACTTAGAGGAAGGAATAAAGATGCTGAGGGAGTGAAGTTGCTGGATTGGATAGTAAAACCAGAAGACTCATCCAAGGGTTATCTCCACAGGAGGGCACAGAGGACGTATGCATTAAGTCCTTTGGAAATGTGTTGATGGGAGAGGCACTGGCATCACTAGGTTCTGTGGTGGCCTACCTTTGCAGGACATGGCTGGAGATAGGAGAGGTAGTCACAGACCTGGGTTAATATACACAAGGACCTTGGGGCCCTGAAGTAATGGAGGCCAGGAGGTGGCACTTAATCATCAGAAACGAGGAGGCTGCAATTACCTTAATTACTAGCAAGATCAAAGGGGCAGCCAAGGGACTTGTCCCTCAGGAAATTATGGAGATGGTTAATAGAGCATGGCGTCCCTTGGGATAAAATAGTTTGTCAACCAACAAACATGCTACCTAATTAACATCTATAGCCAAAAAGATGTAAGAATGGGGGAGCAGTTAGGCCGAAGAGGATCAGTCTGATGAAAAGTTACTACCACTGGCTCAGTCTCTGAAGAAACTGAATGATCCTGGCAAATGACTATAGACTAGATCAATGCCAACCAAATAGTGACCCCCTATAACATCTATAACTGTTCTTCCATATTTTCCTTTTTGCTAGAGGAGATTAATAATGTCCTGGGTGCATGTTATGTAGCCATTGATTTGGCAAATTTATTATTTTTCATTCCATGTTAAAGAGTATATCTGAAATAGTTTGTATTAATGTAGGCTACACAACAATTTTCATTTTTAGCTTTGACTCTGAGCTATTTTAACCCTCTCGTCTCCATTGTATTATAGTCTAAAGGGATTTGAACTATTTCACTGTTCTACCAGTCTTCACACTGACTCATTAAATTTATGGCATCATGCTGATGAGATAGGCTGAGTAAGATGTGGCTGGTGAACTGAAGACCTTGGAATGACAGAGACTGAAGAAAAAAAAGTTTCCTACAGTTTCAAGGACCTGCTTCTTCAGTGAAAATTTTAAGGGTCTGGCAGTAAGGGTACAGTGAAATCCACTCCAAAATAAAAGGCAAATCTCTGTATCTTGCATGCTCTTACACCAGAAAACTGAAGCATAGTACTTGGTACACCTCTTTGTGTTCTATAAGCATCCCAAATAGTCTACAGACATTACAAGTATAATAACTGAATATTACAATGTTATGACAATAAGTTTGAAAACCTAGAGGAAATGGGAAAATTCCATGAAAGGCACAAATTATAAAACCTGATTAAAAAAGAAATGGAAATCCCAAATAGTTTTATATCACTTAAAGACAAATTTGTAATTACCTTCTCCCACAAAAATCCTCCAGACCCAGATGGCTTTACTAGCAGTTGTAACATCTAGAATAACATTAATTGTAACATTATGAAGAAATAATGCCACTTCTGCAGGAAAGGATAGCTTCCCTAATTATTTTATGTGGCAAGTGCTACTCTGGCTCCAAAATTAAATAAAGACATCATATTAACTTCAGGGCTGCCATAACTAAGTATCAGACTTATTGGTTTAAAACAACAGAAATTTATTTTTTCACAATTATGAAGATTAGAAGTGTAAATAAAATCAAGGTGTTGGCCATGCTCTCTCCAAAGTCTCTAGGGAAGAATCTATCCTTGACTCTTACAGCTTCTGGTAGCTCCAGACATTCCTTAGCTTTCAGCTGGAATAGTTCAATTTTGGCCTCTATTATCACCTGGCATTTTCCTCATGTGTCTGGGTCAAAACTTCCCTCTTCTTATAAGGACACCAGTCATATTGTATCAGGGCCCTCCCTAATGACCTCATCTTAACTTAATTAGTTGTGGTAATGACCTTGGGAAAATGAAAAGATTTATTAGGTGTGAAACAGAAAGAATGGATCATAAAGAAAAATTAATAAATTGGACTTCATGAAAATTAAAAACTCTGAAAAGACAAGTCACAGATTGGGAGAACATATATGCAGCAAACCTGGCTACAAAGTGCTTACATCTGCAATATATAAAGAAAACTTACAGTTCAATAAAAATAAGAAACATAATCCAATAATAATGGACAATATATTTTAACAGTCATTTAAAGATAAAGGACATGCAAATGGCCAGAAAGCCCATGAAAAGATGCAAAACATCATTAGTATCAAGGAAATGCAATTTAATTATAACTAACAATTAGTTACCACAATATTTCCATTAAAATGGCTAAAATTGACAAAACTAACAATGTCAAATCTTGTGATGCAACTAGGACTCTTACACATTGCTTGTGGATAACCAAAATGTTGCAACTACTTTGATAAACAGTAGAAATTCACCCACGACAAATGAAAACACTTCTACAATAATGTCCTTAGTAGCTTTATTCATAATAATCCCGAACTGGATAGAACCCAAATGTACATCAGCAGGTTAACCAAAATTGTGTTATATCCATATAATGGAATGCTATTTTACACTATGGGTAGGTTATACCATAACTATTTTTACCATTCAACTGTAAGAAAGGAATGAACTACCTGTACACTCAATACTGTGGATGAAGCTCAAAAACATTATGCTGAGTCTCAGAGTCGGTCCAAAATGGTACATACTTTATTATGTCATTTTTATAAAACAGAAAGATGAATATAGCTTATTGTGACAGAAAATAGATCAGTGATTGTCAGTGGCCAAGGTAGGAATGGGGACCTCACTACAAAGAGTACTAGGGAAATTTTTAAGGCAAGAAAAATATTTTATATCATTACTGTTTTGATGGTTATTTCAGCATATACATTTGTCAAAATTCACCAACATTATACACTTAAAGTGGGTTTATATTATTGTATTTAAATGATACCTAAAGTTGGTTTATAAAACTCTTACAAATCGAAAATAAGAAATTCAAGTAACAGTATTAGACTGAAGTGTTCAGAGCTGTCTTTTCTCCATTTTATCCCAGTAACACATAAAGGCATTTTCCCGTTATGGTTGGGTGTTGATCCTGACTACAATAGATATGGCTTATTCATATGAAATATTCAAAATCTTCTTTTATTAAAATAAACATATATTCTTAAAATATATCCTTTTAAAAGAATTGTTAGTGGGCTAATATTGCAGGTTCTTCAGATTAGAAGTTCAATTTCACTGAACTGAGTGACATGTGTGAAAACAATTTGTCTCTCATGAGATCAGGGGTGACCCCGAGGAGGCTGGGAGGCCATCGGTCCAGTCAGTGATATGGCCTGGGAATTACTGTAGGGCCAATAAGTAAGTTTCTGCATATTTCTGCTGGCGATGGAGAGCCTCTGAACAATGGTTTTAGAGCCTGTATCTTTGTCATAAAGCTCCAAATCCCATCAATGAGTTGATCTACATGGTCACCCTTCATTGATATGTCTCCTTGGAACCTTACTCCCCAAAATCATTCTTCCTCTCTTATTTGTACCTTCTCTCTTTACTTCCACATTCATGATGCATTGTCACCCTGTAACAGTGTCTTAGCCGTCAAGGAAGCAGCCCTGCTTCCTACTAACAACTCTTCCCTACCTTTTATTAAGGTACTTTCTTAATGTCTGAAAGGTAACTCATGTGGGAGAGGATCTCCCATGATCATGCACAGGATTTTCAAAGACCCACATCTGGGTCTTTTCTATAAGCCCCTTTTTTTTCTAGCACCAACTCTCATTTACCTAGTATGCTCTGCCCCTCTCCTTATATTAAGCAAATGGAGAATTCAGAATGAAAGCTTAAGAACCACTTCAGGCTTCTGTTCTCTCTCCCTTCTGCTTCTCTTTTTCGTGTGCCTCCACCTTCCAGCCACCTTTCCAAACCTTCTGTTCTCTTTATAATCCAAAGTAGATTCCATCAATCTTCTTGTTTCATTAGCACTCCTTGCCCTCAACCTCACCTCACAGCTCTTGCAAATCCTTTGACAACCACCCATGTAATCTTGTTTCCTGGGAGACAACCTTGCTTATTCCTTGAAAACTTCAGTTACCCAGACTTACACAGTGACTACCACTCTCACCTCTTATAGAGTATATATCCATTGGCTCCAAAAAAGCAAATAAGTCATTACTATACTCAACACACTCATAATTGTAGTTAAAAGCATTTAGAAACAGCTACAGCCTTGTCTTAATACCTTTATCTTTCTACTAATATAAAAAGATCAGAAAAATAGTTAGTCATCACTTATTTTTCATTTCGTTGCAAAGACAGCCAGTTTCCGTTTTTTTAAAATCTTCACCCAAGGATAGGCTTCCACCAATTTTAGAGAGAGAGGAAGAGAGAGGGAAAGAAAAAAAACACACACATCAACCATCACTGTGAGAGAGAAACATTGATCAGTTGCCTTCTGTACATGCTCCAACTGGGGGTCCAACCCACCACCTGAGTATGTGCCCCAACTGAGAGTTGAACCTGTGACCCTTCAGTGCCCTGGATGACACTCCAACTGAGCCACACTGGCCAGGGCCAGTTTTACTTTATGTTATTACTCTCTGAGGAACTTTGATTCTGCTTGTGTTCCTGTTTCTGTTGTTGGGTTTTTTAAATGAATTTGTTTAAATGGATTAGAACTTCTCTTTGTGTTAATCATAGTTTTATTGTGACCTAGGGTCTGAAGACTTTCTAAGGGCACTACCTCCTTAACAAGATTATTGGGGTTCAGAGTTGATGTTCAATTACATTTTACTCTTATTGGTTCTATTATATCAGATCAGTAACCTCATTCCACCTGCTGTTTTGAAAGAACACCTTTATGGAAGTTGAGAAGGGGAAATTCTTAAGATTAATTAGCTGAGATTTTTGCATTATAATATGAAAATTTCTCAATCCTCAGCCTGTGGACAGAAAGTCAGATTGTAGCACAGTATCTGAGATATTATAGGAGCTCAGTAATATTTGAATTGTCATTAGATATTTTCACCATGTTCAATGCATTATCTTTACTGGTCAGGACAGGGAATGCCTTGTCTTTAATTTGAAAGATAGGTTTGTATCAAATAGCAGTTACGTGAGAAAAATTACGGTAAACACATGGTCTTTTCAATTATGTATCACTGGTCAAAAGAGCTAAGAGTCTTAGCCTGATTTCCCCAGAAAGCAGAGGCAAAGCAAAGGGCGATTGTGCTGTTATTTTTAGGGAGGACAAGTCCAGGGAGGAGGGGTGTGGAACCAAAGGAGTAATTCAGAGAAGGAAGTGGAGCCAACAGGGGGTTGTGATATTGAACTGACTGCAGTACCACACTCTGGAGATGCTTATAAATTGCATCTCTGGGCCATTCCTGGAGAGGGAAAGGAGAAAGCAGAAACAATTTATCCATTGGCCCTTGACATAATAGTTCCCCATGGCTGTAGGTTGTGCACACAGGGTGTGGGAACTGAGCAGAGCCCTGTGCTATTGTCAGCACTGCAGACCTGGGATAGGAAGCCAAAGACGCATGGACGGGGTGGGAGATGGGGCACATCCCATTGCGTCTGGTAAATTTGGTAAGAACACATGGGGAGCTGGAACAAGGATGCCAAGGGGATCTGAAGAGAAGGGTAATTGGTGTCTGATACAAAAAGTCTTCATTTCCTTCTGCAAACATACGCCATCTAAACACATCCTTGCGGATATGAGACCTTGCGAGCATAGTCTCTGCGTTGCAGATGGCTTCCTTCTTATTGGACTTGTCTCCCCGTTGGATGTGACTGTAACAAAGACTGATGCCTGGGGGACATTCTAAGATGGATGGAGAGGCTCGTGGTCCATACCTGAGAGGAAAGAATGTAAGGGAATGGTTGGAAGTACAATTCTTCTCTCCTTTGATTGCTTTCTTGGGAGTGATCTTTATGGAGAATTTCTGCCTTGTTACAAGGCTCATTCACGAATGTGAGGGCTGAATATTACACACTCGGGAGTGGCCAGGAGCAGCTAGTAGTGTAGCTGCCAACATCGTAACTGACAGAAAGAGGATGCTCTGAATCAGCGCCACTGTGAGGATGTGCAGAGTTGTTTGAGGATGAAAAAATCATGAAAATAATGCTAACTAACAAGTCCTGGTCCATGGGTCAATATTGATTTCAAATTTCTTTTAAAACACTCAGATATAGATATCACTTTACTTACTTAAAATATGTTTCTATATGATCACCTCATTTTCAGAAAGGAAAGTTGAGTAACAGAAAAATTAAACATAAGTTAGTTTTCTATTTACTTTAGTTTTATTCCCAGGATGAGAATACAATCAGATTTTACCTTTTTGTGGGAAGCAGAGCTCCATTATGAAAGCTATTAATGCTTTTTCCAGAAAAATGCACTTTGCAGATGTAATCTTATGCATGTGGGTGCACGTACACACGCTTGCATAAAATTTCAGACCCTTGAAATCTCTTTTTCTAATAAAGGCAGAAACAAAAGGACAATCTTACATGGCCTTTTATGAAACTGTGAATAAGAATTAACTGTAAGCAAACCTATTTCCCCAAAAGAATTTTATATTTACTTTCTAACAAACTAGGTAAATTATACATCACACTGTTTTTTCTCATTCTCAGGAAATGACTGGATTTTGAAGGCATTTGTCTCTTCATGGACAAATTAATGCAGTTCAGCGGGAAACCACAAAATATGAGGAATTCAGGAAGGAAAGGCTATATGATAAAAGGTTAGCAGAGCTGGGAGTTTCCCCATCTGGAGAAAAGGGGGCTAAAGGGAGACATGATGGCTTCTGAAAATATGTTAAGGAAAATTACCAGGAGGGTAGGGACCAATTCTCATTAGTCAGTGAGAGCGGAACAGGAAGTAATGAGCTTAAACTGCAGCTGGGAAATTTAAGTTAAATATAAGAAAACTTTTTAACCATGAGAACAATTAAGCAATGGTGCAAGTTGTCAAGAGGAATAATAAGTTCACCTTTGCTAATAATATGCAAAGTAGCACTTGACACTCACCCATCAGGAACAAGTTAGGAATAATAAATATCAATTCTACCAACATTGTGGGAATGGATTAGGTAATTCAAGAGGGAATACTTCTCAAAATCCCCACCATGTACAAAAATAGACTCAATGGAAAGAGTAGCTCTTAAAATGTGCGAGAGGAACAAAATAGTAATTCTACAGATAGTTATGGTTTTCTACCACATACAAACTCAAACTCAGTCTCCAGGAAGGAAAAGATAAATCCCAAATGACTCAAGCCCTCAAGTTGCTTATTTGCTGTTAAAATGGTAACCCCAATTATTTTAAATTACATATCCTTCTTGGGAAAAATATGTTGACCTAGTGAAAGTATAGTAATTGATATAGATGTAAAATTTACACATTATAAAATAAATGCAATATAAATTAAAAGGGATACAACAAAAGTGAAATAAATCTTATTTTTAAAATATTTTGCTCATTGGCTAATTGTAGTATCTTCATCTTTCATTTGTTTATTAATTAAAATCACAATAATTAATTAGGCCAGTTTTATATTTAACAATGTTAATTGTTACTTTTTATATCAAATCATCAGCTTGATAATGTTAAGGTTCTTGGCTGACTTCTTGTCACATCTGATTAAACTGTCATTATTTTTACCTTGTATAGTGGCCAACAGAGCACTTGAACTAGAAAGAGGAGAGCTGTGAGCTCTGTTCCTTTAGATTATTTTCTATGCTACAATTGTTAGTGTTACTTTCAATCTGTGAATTTTTTTTTACTGAAACCTTTTTAAGGTTCTGGTCCCTTATATGAAGTTTGTTTCATTGGAACTAAATAATACAATCTATAAAGCTGCTTGACTGACCCATTTGTCTGTAATATGTATTAATATTTTAAACACCAAATGCCTGCATGGAGACATCCCTATCAGCTCCTACCAAAGTTGGGCAGAACCTTCTCTTTCTTCAGGACCTGATGTTCTAAAGATGACTTTTGACCTTAGCATTTGTGCAATGAATAATGGTACATCTGTCAACCTCTATATTGAATACTGATAAAGCTTAATTATGTTTAAAGGTAAAATAATAGAACTAGATTGCTGCTTCCAGAATTGTAGCAGACCAGGTTATTCTAAAAGCCTTTCAATGTAAATCAAGTTAGATGTTAAATAAACATACTTTTAAATAAATTGAGAAACTCACAGGAAAAAATTTAAATTCTTCAAGAATTCTTCTTCTTAAAATTTAAAATATCTAATGTATGTGAACAATATAATGAGAAACTTTGTTATAAATTTATCTTCATTAAAATAACTTCCAGAGGATGGGTGGATATATATATATAAAGAAAAATGTTCCTAGGAGATCTGAAGGGCAAGAAATAATGGTGTGCACAGATACTGTTAATCATGTCAACAAATATAGACATACACTGTATAAAAAAGAGAGACCTAAAATACTAGACGATAATATAAAGTAACTTTGGATGGAGACATTTAGAGATAAAGTATTAAAGCTGAAATACCCTAAGATCTTTATATTGTTTAGCAGGAGAGATAATAAAGGGATTTTTTTAAAAAAAATTAAGAATGCAAGGTGAATTTTTAAAGATAACCACCAAAAATATATTATTGCTATATAGAGCCAAATGGTGAAATGGAATAAAAAAAGAAAAATCAATATAATCAACACAAAAGAGAAGAAATAAGAAAAAAGGTAGCATAAAATGCAGGGCAGATAGAAAATACAACATAAGAAAGTAGAAAAAAAAGTATCAGCAATCATAACAAATGCAAGTGAACAAACTATTAAACTCACCAATTAAAATAGTGATATATCTAAAATGCATAAAATGCCAACATCCAGCAAAAGCTATTTGTCAAGGACACACCACTTAAAACATAAAGGCAAACAAATATTTTAGTATAAAGGTGGAAAAAAGGCAAATGTTAGTCTAAAAAGATAGATAAGAATAATAATTTTAGACTTAGGTCAAAAGCAATGTCAAGATGGAAGAAACTCAGTAGACAAAGATACAATCCCACTTCACTGGGAAGAGATAACAATTCTAAATCTGTATACACTTGATGAAATAGCCTGGAAAATATAAAGCAAAACTTTACAGAACTATAAGGAGAAATGAACAAATCAACTCTTAGAATGGGACATTTAAACATCTCTCACATATGTAATGTTATTTAATCTGATTAACACATTCAACAAACCATTTTAGTGAACTTAAAAAGAAGTCTGAACTCAATAATTATACAAGTATCATGCACAGGACAATAAAATTAAGTTAGAAGGTAAAAGACCTCTCAAATATTTAGGGAGAAGAAAACCTACTTATAAATAGCACATGTGTCAAAGAAGAGATCTTAATAGAAATTTGGAAACACTTAGAACTGGAAAATGAAAGTACTTGTGTGAGTTTGTCAGGTTGAGCCCTCTAAGTAGACACAAATACAGAATTAGATGTACAGGAGCTGCTTTGGGGAAATGCCTTTGAAGGGTAAAGAGGAAGCGGGGGTCGGCCACGAGAACCTTCAGACTGTGATGTAAGGCTGACATCTGTGAAAAGAGAGAAAAAAATGGGAGGATTGCAGAGGGAGAACTTCAGACAATGGCCCAGTCCTGAGAAAGCCTCAGCCACGCTGATGGCAGTCCCTACATCAAGGCTGTCCCTCGGAGGAGTTCCACATCCAGCAAAATTGTCCCTCTCTGGCAGCCTTGCTGTGCTCAGTCACTGGCCCTGGCAGTCTGGGAAAGCGTGGCCTTGGAAAATGCCACAGTGAGTCAGGAGTGGTGGAGCTGAAGCTGTCAGCCTACTGTGTCCCCACAGCTCATCCTCTTGAAGGAGATCTGAGCAGCGCACCTCAGTGGCCAGCACAGTATAAACCATACACACCAACCCTTCTGGAATAAAGTAACAATATTTTGAGGAAAACATGTGGCAGTAAGTACTTATATTAGAATAAAAGCTTAAAGTTGATGAGGTCTGTGTTCACCATAAATTAGAAAAAAGTCAAAAGAACAAACCTGAAGAAAATGGAAACATGGAATACACATGTTAAACACAATGTGTGAAAAATTTTGTAATATATACAAACTATTGGCAAAATGGATCAAGAAAAAAAGAAAGTATAAAATATTAAGTATAAAAAGGAGCTTAGTTGTAGTTACAGTGAACAGTTAGAACCATAAAGGAACAAGCTGAACAATGTAAATGATAATACAGAGGAAAAACTTGGGTAAAATAGATAAAAATAATTAGAAAAATATGACATAATAAAAGGGGCTCAGGAACAGTAATACCAAATAACTCAAAATAGTCTAGAAATTAAATGCGTATTTTGAAATCTCCCCAGCAAGAAAACAAGTCCAACTGATTCTTAGGTGAGTTCTGCCAAACATTTAGAGATATAATTATGCCAAATACATACAAATTTGTCCAGAAAATATCAAATGGCAAACATTTCCTACCTATTCTATATAAGCACATATAAAATGATAAATGTACATTATATATATAAATATTTGTATATACATAGTATAAGATTTAGTACTCAAACTAGACAAAGAAAGTACAGAAAAAATAGTGCTATTTCATTCATGTATATAGATGTTAAATTCTCATCATTAGTATACAACTAAATGTATGAATCTCACAAGCATAAGTGAAAAAACAGCAACTCGGAAACTGCACATAGCGTGATATAATTTTTGAAAGGTCAAAACACAGACCAGTCAATGATCTATGCTTGGGAACATGTGCATTCATTCATGAAAACATTGAGAATGGAGGGTGCCTCTGTGTGGAAGGGAGGGGAGTGCAGTCTATGAGGGCACATGGCAGAGGTTCAGTGTTATCAGTAATGTTCTCTGTCTTAAGCTCAGTGGTGACAATTTGAAATTATTTTTTTAGCATCAAATGCTTTTGGAGATGGAAAGGACCTTTGAAATAAACAAGCCTGGTTTCTCATTTTATTCACTAGCAAACCAGGCTCAGAATTTCTAAGTGCTTTGCATATAGTCACACAAAATCACCTGACTCTCCTACTAATGTTCTTTTTTATTACAAACCACTGGTAGAAGCTGAGTGATTTTCCTGTCTGAATCTTTGTTTGGTCCATTTGAACTGTTATTAGGCATGAAATCCTTATGCCAAACATTAAATAACAACACCCATTACTTGGTGTTCACATTTTAATATTTGTTTCAGACATTTATTTTCAATCATATATTTTTAATACGATATTAGACATTATTTTTAAAATGATATATAAATAGCTATCATTCATTAAGTCCACCCTATAAGTTTATCACTGTGATAAGTGATACAAATATAATTGACTAATTTTTTAAAAAAATATATATCTTTATTGATTTCAGAAAGAGGAAAGGAAAGGGAGAGAGAGAGAGAAACATCAATGATGAGAGATCATTGCTCGGCTGCCTCCTGCACGCCCCTGGCTGGGGACTGAGCCCGCAACCCGGGCATGTGCCCTGACCGGGAATCGAACCTCTATCTCCTGGATCCTAGGTTGATACTTAACCGCTGAGCTGCGCCCGGCCAGACATTGACTAATTTGATGTATGGTTTTATTAAATTTAGAATCAAAGTTTTTTCATAGGGAGCATTTCCCTAATTGCAGAGAAACAAATAGACAAAGGAGAGGAAGAGAGGTGCTCTCGTAGAAACGTGTGCCCTGTAAGTAGGATGGCAACAGAGTCCTTGTGTCCTAAGTGTAATACAGAAACAGCAGAAAAGCTATGGACTCTGAACATAAAACATAGGCTAAGCATGGGGAGATCTTCTTAGAAACCTTTGAGGTTCAGTGGCACTGGTACGTGATGTGCTACTTAGCTCCCATCCCAGCTGCAATGCCTGTCGCCCCAGGGCAGCAGCATTGCTTGCAAGGATGGCTAGAAGGACTAAAGTTTGCCTCATACCCGCTCAAGAGTGATAGTATATATTATGAAATTGAAGCCATGAGAGCCAATGAACTTGTGACATGAGAAGTAGTGTACGTCAATGACCGAAGCCTGGGGGACACCAGCCTTTAAAAGAACAGAGAAAGCAGAGCAGCTGGAAGAGCATCCGTTTAACTAAGGGGACAACCTCAAAAGTAGGGAGTTATATCAACCAAGGACAGGGAGAGAATTTCCAGAAGTTGGGGTGAGGTCAGCCAGGTCAAACACTGCTGAGGAGTTAGTAAAGATAAAGGTTGAGAACTGCACTCCGGAGTTAGTGACAGGGTCGCTGGTTTCTTTGAAGTTATTGGGAATAAACAGATGGCGCAAATGAAGGAGTGACAAGTCCGTGAAGAAGAGGCAACAGCCGGGGTGCACAATAGCTTCTGGACCGGTGACAGAGGTAGGGAGGTAATTGGGAACAGCTGCGGGGAGAAGGAAAGGTTTCCTTTGGAATGAGCGAGAGCGGAGCATATTAAGTGTAAATAGAGGGGAAGGATGGGAGTAATTGGTGGAGGACAATCACAGAGAATGTGGGAAGGGGCAGAGCCAGGAAAGAAGTGAAGAGACTAACCACAAATAGGAGGAGGTCTGTCTATAACTTTTGGTGGCAGAAAGGAAGAAGAGAGTCTTTTCTGGCAGATTCTATTTTCTCTGTGAGGAAGGAGGCAAGGTCATCATTTGCTGTGAGTTGTGAAGGTTGGATGCCTGAGGAACAGTGGGTCTTACCTTGACTGCACATGGGATCAACTGAAGATCTGTCAGAACTCCCAGGCTGTATACCTCAGGCAAACGGAATTGGAACAGGGGAGGGCAGAACCCAATATCAATTCATTTGACCCTTGAACAACACCAGTTTGAACTGCATGGGTTCACTTACGCATAGATTTTTAAAAATAAATATATTGGAAAAAATTTTGGAGACTTGCAGAAATTTTAAAAACTTGCAGATGAGCTACATGACCTAAAAATTGAAAGAAAGAAAGAAAGAAAGAAAGAAAAGAAAGAAAGAAAGAAAAAAGAAAGAAAGAAAGAAAGAAAGAAAGAAAGAAAGAAAGAAAGAAAGAAAGAAAGAAAGAAAGAAAGAAAGAAAGGAAAAGGAAGGAAGGAAGGAAGGAAGGAAGGAAGGAAGGAAGGAAGGAAGGAAGGAAGGAAGGAAGGAAGGAAGGAAGGAAGAAGGAAGGAAGGAAGAAGGAAGGAAGGGAGAGAGAGTTAGGTATGTCATGAGTGCATAGAATGTATGTAGATACTAGCCTATTTTTAAAAATTTATCTTTATTGTTGAAAGTATTACAGATGTCCCCTTTTTTTCTACCCATTGATCCCCTCCACCCCACATCCATTCTACCCCTAGGCCTTCTATTTTATCATTTACTATCATAAAATATACACAAATATATTATAAAAAGTTAAAGTTTATCAAAAGGTATGCACACAAACACTTATAGACCTTACACAATGCCATTTACAGTTAAAAGAAATGTAAACAAAGATATTAAGTCATAACTGCATAAAATTTGCTATAGTACATAGTGTCTTACTGTAATAATTTTGTAGCGACCTCCTGTTGTATCGATTACAGTAGGCTACCATAAATCAATCATATTGCTGCTGCTTCATTATCAATGCAGAAAAATATGAATTTTGCTTTCACATCATCTTTTCATTTTTGATATCTAGTGCTAGTCACAAGTATAACATCTACAGTGTTTTGCATCATATAAGAAAATATTGATGTAGGTACTGACAGACAATTCAGCTTGTAAATAGACGATGTAAACTTATGGAATTGATATTTTCTCCTCCTTGCTACTTTCTTAATGACATCTTCTTTTCTCAGGCTTACTTTTTGTAATACAGAATCCAGCCCATACATACAAAATATGTGTTGACGTTATCAGTTAGGCTTCCAGTCAACAAAAGACTATTAGTAGGTAAGATTTTGGGGAGTCAAAAGTTATATGTGGATTTTTGCATGGGAGTTAGAAGCCCTACCCCGTGCACGGTTCGAGGGTCAGCTGTACTTTGAATAACTCTCCAGGTGATTCATTATTGCTACCAAGGTTGAGAACACTGCCCTAAGCCTTGGCTGTGCATTAAAATTCCCTGGGAGAGCTTTGAAAAGTACTGATGTCTGGATCCCCCACCAGAGGATTTGAAGTTATTGGTCTGGGATGAGGCCCAGGTCCCAGGATTTTTAGAAAGCTCCCCAGGATTCTAATGTGTAGCTAGGCTGGCAAACCCCTGATGTAAATGGTTGTCAGGCAGTGCTGAGGACTCAGCAGAGATTGGGGATCCCAGGTTTGTCGTAACGGCCGCTTACAGAATTGAATGATGCACGTGCACTTGGCAGTCCTGGTATAGAGTTGGAAAAGATGGATAGTGGGATTTATCTGAGCCTGGGCTTTTGGTAGTTGTTGCTCTCTTGGTTGGAAGTAAATGGAGAAAGAGATTTGAGGATGTTGACAATAAAAAATTTTAAATGATGGATTAATAAGTGTAAGCTTAATGGGAAAGGAAATAAAGTTATGAGGGCGTCAATAGGAAGAAATAAAGGGATCCTGAGGGAGTTTCCTGTGAGGTCAAAGAACAAATGTAGAACAAGCAACTGGTTAAAAGAACTGGCAATATTTGTGGAGGATAATTTAAGATTGACTTTATTTTTAAACTTTTTATTGTTTTTGAACATCACTGATATAGGCTAATACCAATGTTAGTAGTTATGCAAAATGAATGAAAAGATGGGCATTAGAGACGATTCTTGCATGAAACATTGTGCCATTTTAGGTTAATGTAGAGTAGATGAAGAGTCTTACAGTTCTGGTGTATTTCGGAAGTGTTGACTCATATTTGGCCTTGCTAGTTAGAAATGACAATTATGACAGATGCTTAATTCTGATGCTGTTTTAAAAAGCTGATCTTCTTGCCTGGCCAGCATGGCTCAGTGTTAGAGCATTGACCTAGGATCCAGGAGATTGCAGTTGAATTCCCTGTCAGGGCACATGCCCGGGTTGTAGGCTCAATCCTGATCAGGGGGCATGCAGAAGGCAACCCATCAATGACTCTCTCATCATTGATGTTTCTCTCATTCTCTCCCTCTCCTTTCCTCTCTCTGAAACCAATAAAAATATATTTTAAAAAAATTTAAAAGTTGGTCTCTTTTTGGATCTTGTCATTTGTAGAAACGTGGATGAACCTGGAGGACATTATGCAAGAAAAATTAGCCAGGCAGAAAAAGGTTTTCTTTTTCATGAACTCACTTATACGTGGAATCTAAAAAAGTCTACAGAGAAGCAGAGAGTTAACTGTATTATCAGCAGTGGGGAGGTGGGGAAAATGGAGAGAGAGTGCTCAAAGGGTATAAAGTTGCAGTGATGCAGGATAAATAAAGCCCAGAGATCTAAGGTACAGCATGGTAAGTATAGTGAATACTGAAAGCTGGAAAGTTGCCAAGCGAATAGATTTCAAGTGATCTTGTCATACAAAAAAGGTAACTATGTAAGGAGAAGATATGTTAACCGGCTTGACTGCAGTGATCATTTCACTATGTATGTGTGTGCCAAATCATCATGAGGCCTTAAATATACATAATTCTTATTTAAAACATAAAAATTAGGACAAAACAAAACAACAACAACAAAAAGTCCTGGTATAGAATTGGAAAAGACAGATAGTGGGATTCATATAAAGTCTCACAGAAATCTCCAAGCCTTAAGATCTCTCTGGAGATGTCCCTGTGTGACCTTGTATAAGACATAAAGCAGCAGTACCAGCCCTCCTCATTGTGTACCCTGAAAATGACCTTCCTTTTTGGGGTGTCTCGTCTTGATGAGCTGCCTTCACCATGCCTGGTTCTTGGGGATACTTTGCTGTCTTATTTACACTTCAGTTCCAATGACAATACCATTTTTTTCAAAGGTTAACAAAATAGAACCTTCATGTAATACAGGAGAATGAAAAAAAACTGAAGAAAAAACATTGATGTTTCCAAAGTCCAAGTTTCTGATACTACAATAATTTGATTCTAAAACTTTGAAGGCACTTGTTGGTCTTGATTCCCTCTCTGTTCCTTCTAGGGCTTACATGGTGTATTTAACTTTATTTCCTGCCACATGGGAAATTTTCTAGGAAACTTGACCCTTTTGAAACAAGTCTTCAGCATGTGATGTAACTCTACCAGTCCGGACTTCCCTGTTCCGTCTAGATTTCCAGACTCAATGGCAGGACTATAGTGAGAGGAACTCAATTTTGGATTAGATCCTACTATTTCTCAGTCACTAAGATGTACCTTTATCCATTATAAATCAACTGAATATATGTATTATTTAACTTTAATTTATATTTATTAATAACAGCTAATATTTATTGAGTATGACTATGTATCAGACACAACTCCTGGTACTATATGTAATCGTTATAACAACCCTTTATTTTACAGATGAGGGTACTGAGGCAAATAAGCTTCTCAAGATCATATAGATAGTACATGTTTGAATTTTATCTTTCACTTGAAAATTAAAGTATCTTCATAAGATAACTAACCCACACTGTTGACTCCCTCTTCAAACCCAATATAGCAGATACCAGGGTAGTAGGAGAAGACTGGGATTGCTGAATTAATGGTGACACTGTCAAGAAACCCTTGAGGAGAAATAATGTGGTTTTACTCAAGTATGGGATTAAAAATCACTCTAGAACAAAGGAGAGTCAGGTCTCATAGGTGGGGGCAGGTTGAAGGAGTACTCTCTAGATAGATCTTTTGTCATCTTCCCCATATTTTCCTAAGGAAATTTTTCTTCCCATCATCAGTGCAAATCAAAATCTCTAGGCTAAAGTATAAGATTCCAGGAAGAAAGGGTGATCTTTGGGGTTTAATGCCACTTCTTGTTTTAAATATGCATCCATGAATCACCAAATAGAAGAGCCATGTCTCCAGATTAGGATCTGTGCTTCCCATTCTTACACCTCTGGCCTAGCCTAGCTTTCCCAGCAGGAAAAGAATCTGTGACAGGGGTTTGGTTGGAGGTAGTTTATTTTGAAAAATGATCTCCTGGGGCGGTAACATTCTTGCTCTTCCAAGCTGTGCTTGTATTAATACCTAGTGGGTCTCTTAAAACACTACCTTGGAAGCCTTCTGACCTGCACAGCATGGCTTGAGTTGCTAATTGGCTAATCTGAGATTGGCTTTTTTTTTTTTACTCCCAAGGTTTTTAAAATGTTAACAATAGGGTTGTTAATGGGACATTAACTCTCTTTCACTTCCAGGCTGCTCATTTGTGAGAAGCCTGGCAGTTCCCCAGTCAGTGTCCCAAATTGCTGTGGAGTCATTGCAGCCCCAGAGCATGAAGCACCTGTTACTTGGAGTCAGGGAGACAAGGTGCTGTCAGGATTCATCTTGCGTTTCTGATTACTGCAGCAAAGGCTAAAGTACAAGGTAGGCCATGGGAGGGGCACAGGAGAAGTCCAGGTGATCCTCCTTTCAAGTGCTTAAGTAGAGTCCTCCATTCTGGATGCTGCCACAAATGCTCCAGTACACCTGTTCTGTCGTAGAACATCAGAGCAGAAAAGAGTTTGGGGATTTCCCTTCCCCACTGTCAGGACTGCCTGCAGTGGAGCTGTAGTGCACCAGGGGTCCATATCTCACTAGCACCAACATACAAGATAGTCCATTGGTGAATGGGGTCCACATTGTTTTCTCTTCTGCCATTTGAGTTATACTGCTGGTAACACCCTATGAGGCCTTAGGTGTTAGCTGAGGAAAAGCATTGGCTCAGCGAAGACAGGAGAAATGAGATTCTGGACCACGTGCTCATAGAATACCCTTCTAATCTCTGGACCTGCTTGCACACAGTCCAGCATACAAGATCACTGCCTCATTTGCCCAAATTTATGACTCGGCGGTTGTGATAATATTTAGCTCAGGATGGACAGCTCTTGGTGATATTCCCTATGTGCCATGGTCAAGGTGTTTGTTCCCCTGCTAAGGCATACTAGCAAGCCAGGAACCGCTTTCCAAATGGAAACAGTTCTCTGCATTAAGACTCTCCTATTGGAATTTACCAGATATCAATTCAGTGTCAGAACCACAGACACTTCTTGAACCTTTGGATTTGTTCTGTCTTATGGCCTGTGGGTCAGGACAGCCTGTACTGGAGTTAGGAACTGCTGTAACGCCACCTCCTATTCTGAAAGCTACTCAAAACTGGCAACCTTCTGTGTCATATTTCTAAATGCATGCACACTGTCTCCGAAATCCAAATAGGCTTTACTGCATACATGCTGTACCTCTTCTTTAGTAGTGAGAGTGCAAGGTCCAGCAACTTCTTTCTTATCTTAAAGGATTTGGTTAAGGTTTGGGACTATCTTGTCTTGCTCTAGGACTTTTGACCCTAAAATTTTATTGATGTGGCAGGCTCATAGGTATAGATTCTCTGGTCTCCTATTGGAAAAAAAAGCATTTTATTCTTTTTGATTTCTGAGGCTTATGACCCCTTCCTCATCCTTCTGTTAAGGCGGTTCTAACTTCTCTATATTATTCATCGTAGACCAAGCTCCAAAGAGTCATCTTAGCAGCATATTGAGACTGGTTCTAGGTTTCTTTGCTAGAATGTTAAATCTTGAAACATTAATGCTTTGATGTGAATAGATTTTCTCTCATGCAGCATTACCGTCTAACCTCCTGGTACAAAATGCCCCCATCTCTGGTCTTGGAATACCACTGATTTTTCTATCAGGTCTTTGACGTTGGTATAGACAAGTTATTTAACCCATGCATTCAATCTTTTTTATAAGTCTGCCCTTACAATGAAATTCAGGGCTTAAATTTCAGCAGTCTGTCCTGCAGATGCAGGAGACAAGAGCCTATCTAACTGCTTCCTTAGGATTCTTATGATTTTTATAGACTCTCAACTAAACTCTGGTGCTAACCTTGATAATTGTGATGATAAAGCATGCCAGCCAGCATCTGCTACTGCAATGATTGGGTCTTTATCTCAGTGTGTTTAGTGAATGATTCTGTCCCAAAACCTCATTCTGAGGTTCTACTTTCTAAGACCACTTGTTTCTTAGTCTGATCCACCAAAAAAATATAGTTTGAGACAAGTCCTTGTGCTCAGGTAGTTTATTTTGGGAAGTTATCACAAGGAACAGGGGTGGTAGATTAGGGAGCATGAAATAGGGGAGAGGGAAAGCCCATGAATGTTGAAATCTTAAGCTGGTAATCACTGAGGGCAACTGGGGTTTTATCCTACCAGACCCCTCTGAGAAACACTGTAGAATTGCTTTAGAATTGTCTACCTGAGGAAGATGGACATTGATGGAAATTTTCCTCATCCGTCTTTAACTTCCTTGCGTGCCCAGGCTGCACCTGTGTGACTGCCTGATGGGTTTCCTGAGGAGTCCACATGGTGGAGAGAGATTACAACAGAAGGAAAGGAATGGCTGCAGTGAAAGTTAGGCCAAGAGGCTGTAAATTGGGCAAAAGAAGTAACCAATGTGCTGCCCTCTTTTTCTAAAATTTTTCTCAAATCCAGTTTTGCATTTTAGATTCTGCTTCAGGTGTCTCATTAATCTTTTTCTGTCCTTTAACCATAAAACATGAGAGCAGAAAGAAACCTTGGGGAACTTTATGAGGGCCCCATTATACAGATGATGTTACTGAGGCATAGAAAGGGTCAAGAATTCTAGCAAGTTTCACAGCAACTCAGTGTTACAAGTACACTCGGAACCCATGACTCTTGGTTACCTGCATTTGGTGCCTTGAAACTTTCAACCTCTTAGAGTCCAGGAGGCCATGTAATTGCTAATATGTGAATGATCTTTACATTCACCCATGTTCTTTGTTCTCTGAGAATAACTTCAGTAATGCTACTTATATTTATCCAGTACTTTATATTCTGCCAAGCGATTTCGTGCACATTAGTCCATGTAATTCTCATAGAAACCCTACGAGAGCTGTTTTCTTGTGACTTCATAGATTGTGAGATATAAATTTAGAAATTCAGTCTGCCTATAGTCTCAGAAATTAGAATTCTGTCTTTTGAAATAGTTGGAATTCTGTCTTCTGAATTCATTTATTACAAGCTATGGGAAAATGCTTTTTAAATGCTAAAGGAGTACTCACATATAAGATCTTGTTATTATTGAGCAATATTTAATTTTTTGTGAAAATGTGCAAAGTCCAAATATTCTCTCTCTCTCTCTCTCTCTCTCTCTCTCTCTCTCTCTCTCTCTCTCTCTCTCTCTCCTCTCTCTCTCTCACACACACACACACACATACACACAGAGAAGACTAATTATTCATGCAAAATATATAAGCTTCTGGTGTCATGCACAAAATAATTGTTAACAATATTCATCATTCTTTTAAAAATTATTGAGCACTTATTGTATGCCAGGCATTGCTACAGAACTTTAGATTATAGTCAGAATAGATAAAACCTTGTTTTCATGTAGCATATTATTTATATGAAAATCCACATAATTTATTATGTGCCCATTGCTAGAACTCAAACTAACCTTCTGTGTACTGTGATATTTTTATTGAAACAAACCATGAAAGAAGAAATTATTTAATGCCTAGAACATCTTGGTGAGCTGCAATACACATTCTTCACATTGTAGGTTATTTTCAAAATTGCTCCCTTTGAGTAGGGAGACCAATAGGAGAAAAGACCATAAAACAAAGAATCTCTGCTTCCAGGTGAGAGTTTTTGTATTCAATGATACCATTTTTACTTAAGTAAAATTGTCATACCCTCATCTCCATTCCTCTTAGATCACTTTCCCAATTCTGCTTAGCCACCAATAAAAGCATTGTCCTCATTTCTAACTTTCAACACTTGTCTACTACTTTTGCCAACTCGTGGTTACCTATGGAAGGCATTTTATGGACTGAAATGCCTGGCTTAAGAAACTTTTTTCCCCCAAATATGCATAGCAAAACTGATGGTAACATATGGCCCTATATTTTTTCCTTCTTGCCAGTTCACTAAAATAAATTTACTTTCAATTTACATATTCTTGTCTACATTTCAGAGCGTTAAAATATATTTGTAAGGTCTGTCCTGTCTATCTTTTTCTGAGATTATGCAACAGCTTTGCATGCTGTTTAGGAAATAACAGGAACTTTTATGATTTTTAGAATTTTTCACTTCCTAAGAAATTTAGAAAAGTTTATGAGGTCAGGAAAAGAAAGGCCAGAAATCCTTACAAATGTAAAATTATATAAAAAGTATAATTGTTTCTATGTAATTATTATTATATAAAGGTACCGCTTGTAAGTTAGTTACTAATATATCAAATTTAGAAACAAGTCTACTGCCTATAAAACTGTAATACGATTCTATTTAGATAGGTTTTGCTATCTTTATACTATTCTGCTTGGACCCTTTAAACAAAGACCTTATTATAAAAAATTATAGAAGTATGAAGGAGCTCATGGTGAGAGTTTTTAAATTAAGAAGAAACTTATCATGGACCTTTGAATTAGCTAAAATGAAAATAATATTATTTTCATTCAGAGACAAAGGTCTGTTGTCCTGTGAGAAAAAGCAGCAGGCTCTAAGATAATATCTCAAAAGACTTCCCTCTTCAGGGCTCCAACCTCAACCATTCTTGGGATTTTTGTCATTGGGGTGTTAAATGTAGAAAGAAATGGCCCTTAGGTAAGCAGTATACATGCATGTAGTGAGAGTATTCCAAAAGTAAGATGTGGAGACACTTGTCCTGCTTTGCTTGCTTACGGTCTAGATTCTATTGTGGAGAACAGAGCTGTGCCTGGGTCTTCAGAAATCTATGATAGAGCTGGGTCATCGAGCTCCTCTCCTTACCATGTGGCTAACGGAACACTACTTAACCACTACTAATGGGTCATGGATATGAAATGTTTGAACTCTAAGGATCCTGAAAAATGTATAACAGGTGATATTAAAGATGCTTGTGAAGTCAAGAGTAAAGGGAAATATTTTAAGATTTTTAGAGCAGTGGTTTTCAAATGGGAGAAGCTTTGCTTTTCTGGTAGGGGCCATTTGGCTGTTCCTGGAGACTTTTTGGTTGTCACAGCTGGGTGAAAGCCTCCTGGCATCTGGTGGGTAGAGGCTATGGGTGCTGGTAAACATCTTACACTGCACAGGACAACCATCCACAACAAAGAAACCTTGGTTTAGAGATTTGACTTGCTTTACACAATCATTTTAACGTCCCATACAGCCATGTCACAATACAAATAGAGTTTATATATAGTACAAAGACCCCCCCTCATTTTATACCATTCTAGAGTTTACCCTATTGCTCTCTTCTTTGCCATGCCTCACATCGTTCCATCATTCCTCATAATATCCCCAATCTCTCTCCATTCTAGATGCCCATTGTATCCCATCCTGACCCCATCCCATAGCATCATCTTATACTTGAATTTCAATTGATGAATTGGATTTAAATATGTTTTAGTTTAAAAAACAAAAGACAAATGGGGGTTCTTTAGGCTATAAAATTGCCTCATTGAATATGATGTGCCTATGCAGGAGGACTCCTCAACACATTCTCCCTACAATACCCAGATGACTTCTAACTCCTTTTATTTCATGGTCTTTTGCATTATAAAGTAGACATCCTCTGACAGTTAATGCATATTGCTGCCCCCAAATTTGTTGTAGGCATTTATATCTATGTAGGCCACAAAAAAGGAGATACAAAATGATTAATAATGAAAATTATGACTTACCATTTTATTTAGAAAGCAAAACATTATGGTAAAGCAGACACAGCATTCTTTTTTTGCATAATACAGTAGATAACTTATAGTGTTACCAAAAAGAAGAAGTAGAGTAGGATTCAGTCTCCAAATTTTCTGAAAGGTAGATATTTCTGAAATCGGTTAGAATCATTAGAGTCATGGTTAAAAAAGATAAAATTAGTACAAAGTAGCAGAAAAATTATAAGGCTGAATAGTGATTTAAAAAGAGACTTGGTGTGGGGTGGTGAACCCACAATTCAATATACAGATGATGCATTATGGAATTGTACACCTGAAACCTATATAAATTTATTAACCAATGCCCCCCCCAATTAATTCAATAGAAAATAAATATGATCAAATAAAATAAATACAATTTTTAGAAATTTAAATTTAAACTACAGAGACATGGAAAAATAAGATTAAAGACATTGTGAAGGAGTGGTCTTGGGACTTATGTGCTCAGTCACAAAGGTTTAAAAACAGTGTAATTAAACTTTCGATCTCAAAGACAGTAGCGTGTCTGATTGTGGGGAAGAGTCTTATTGTGAAAGACAGAGCAGATGTTCATGCTTGTGAGACACCGCGACAGAGATGTCTGACTTTGAGAGATCGATACTGTATGATTGTGCAGTCTGACAATCCTAATCTGATACAGAAAAGAAACCCCTCACATGGTGCAGCATTCTCTTCTCTGAAAAATAAACTGCACTTAGAATGGTGTTTCTCTTTGAGATAGGGAGACAATAAATGACGATCATATGAAATGACTCCTTTCTAGGCATTTTCACGACAAGACATCATAAAAATGCAGAGAGAAAGACTAGAATAATGAGAGCTAAAGGTCCGTGTTGCTCTACAAATTCTTTCAGAAGGATGGTCTCACCTTCTGATCTCAATGGCAAATCACACACTTTCTTTTCCACCCCAAATTAGAATCTCTCACCTATGCTAGCCCCTTTTGATTACTCCTGTCTCCACTCCAAACACTTTCCCTCAGAAGGGTGAAACTATACATGCATAATAGCCAGTGGAGTCTCTTTATTTTTAATTTTACTGTACAATTTCTCTAAGTCACTTTTTGTAATCGCTTACTTCAAATAAATGAGCCCAGCCAATTTGCTCAGGGAGACAAGAAATACTTCATGTCCTGAGTTGAAATTTGGCATCACACAGAGCCCTCATAACCAAGAAATTAAAGGATGTTCTGTTCCAATAGCTAGCTGCATTCAGAGATGTTTAGCCTAATAGGAATGCATGCGTACAGTCACAGCACCTAAGACTGATAGGAAATGAGACGTGTCAGAGAATTCTCTCAAAAATTGCTGCAGCTGCCGGGGTTCTGCTGGAAAGTAAATAACAGATATATTGACATGTGTTTTCTTTAGAAGAGCAGCTGCACTCATCAGTGTTGTTAGAGGGGCTGCTTGGTCAAGTCCGGAGTTGCGTATGACAGTCTGGGTTGATGCCACGTACACTAACATCCTTGTTAGTCTAATTTGCCAAAGGAGAGACCGATTCTCCCAAGTCAAATTCTCTAGATACTCTTCTAATCTGGCACTAAAATTATATGCCATTTGGGGAGTGATAATGAGCACTTCTGTGTTTTCTCATCACTGACATTCCTGATTTGAACCACGAGGGAGGCACAGGACGCCCCTGCCCTCACTCTCTGTCTCTGTTTCTCCAAACAGGCAATGAAAACACTTTGTATAAACAAATTCCCAATCATACCTAATCATGTGAAAGCTGAGGAAAGTATGTTATCTTACACTATGAAAATACTAATCAAAGCAGGTTGTCAATTGTTCAAGTTAATGATTTAGATTTGCAACACTCTGACTAAATTTTAGTAGGTAATTACATAATTATAGACAGGTGAACACAATCAAAACTAGCGATTGCCTCTTCAGGTTTTTGACTACGTCAGGGTACCACAATCCCATTCTGGAAATAGCTGCTCATCCCATGGTGCCTGAGAACATGGGTGTAGCACAACTATTTCACTTAGGATGGATTTCCATGCCTCTGGGTTCACCTCCCTAGAGGTTCAAGATCAGGAGGAGATTTGTCTTTTAGTGCTCAAATTTGTTGTTAAAAACACTATATTTACAAGTTTCTACCTCTTCTTTGGGATGAGTAGGTTTATTATTAGTTACTCAATGATCCATTATAATTCAGAGTCCCTTTTCCCCATTTCCAGCTTCAGAATTTAAATACAAATATCTGTTATAAGTTTATAGATTTAAATTTTTTCAGGACAATTTCCCTCAAAATAAATGTCTGTAAAGCAAACTCTTCTTTATTGATTTTTATTGTACTACTGAAGAGGGGGGCATCTGTAATACTTTCGACAATAAAGATAAATTTTAAAAAAGAAACAATCTTTCAATCAGAAAAATGAAATCTTCAGAAGTTTGATTTAAAATATTTTGTGGTATTGAGCATTGAATCACTCGTATGATTTTTAGGACTTTAAAAAATACATGGCATCATTTTAATGTTGGACTCTTCTTCAAAAACACAATTTGAGCAGAAAGGAAGAATGGAAGGAGGCCTGACAGTGTACATCCTCATGCTCTTCTCCTCTTTGTACTTTGTCTCCTCTTTTTCTTTCCCTTTGTTTCTTTTTACTGAGCCCTTATCATGTCTCAGGAGCCATGAGACATATTGGGAATATAAAAATAAAAGCAGCACAATCCTAAAATGTAGGGAATTCCCAATATAGTTAAAAAATAGAAGTAGACAGATATGTGCTATGAGCTAGGTGTTGAAATAGAAATAGAAATTGGAGATTATGAAAGCGGAGGCCAGAAACACAATTTTGCAATGAGAAGGAGGGAAGCTCACAAAGAGAAGGTCCATTATCTGAGTCATGAGTATTCAAGGTGAAGAGTGTGTGTGTGTGTGTGAGAGAGAGAGAGAGAGAGAAAGAGAGAGAAAGAGAGAGAAAGGGAGGGCATTCAGGGGAAATGAAAAGTCTATTAAAGACATTGAAGTCTGAAAGCTTTTTAGCGCTGAGTTTGGAGAACTTTGATATATCCAAAATTTATGTGTAGGAGTATTAAGGGAGACCTTTGGGAAAATCTCCCATGGGACCTAATACTTCTGAACCCCAGAGTAATGACTTTTTTCCATCTCACATAAACATACGGGATTAATAGGCAATGACTATTTCCCTAAATCAAGATATGTCAAAATCTTCTTGTCCTTTCCTAAAGATAAAGTCAGTACAGCATATGTACCATCTGTAACTCCCCTGATTAAAATCTTAACACTTGTGCAAAATATTAGGAATACAGTTGTTCTGGAATGTTCTAAATAGATTACACACTTTTGATTGGATATTATCGTGAGGCAATAATTTCTGCTCTGGTAGCATTCAATTAAAATTATGAGATTTACCAGGCATCCTCTCTTAGCCTTAGAAAACAGAATAAATTTGAGGGAAAAATTATGTTCTAATGCTTTGTTATAGAGTACAGTTGAGGGGCAACAAGAATGGAGGAAAAAGATATGAGGAAGGGACAAAAGGAAAGCAAATGTAATGTGATGTGTTATTGAAGTGGCCACTGCTTCCAAAGAAGACACTTTCCTTAGTGTTTCGGGATGGCTTTGAAGAACCATATGGAATGTTGGCTTCTTGTACAGTCTGCAAAGGGGAAGAAGGAAGATAATTTTATTTTCTGGACCCTTCTCTTTACTGTTCAAATTGTGTCCCGTAGAGCATTAATTCCCTCACCCTTTCCGGTTGTGTTGCCAGCTCATGGTGATCATGCTATGGTGCCAGAAGGAGAGACATAAAGAACGTAGTTAAGTCCAATGCATATGGGAATAGAGTTTGCAGAGAGAGAAGGGGTAGTCTAACTGCTAGAAATGATTCTTTTAGCCAGAAGTTGTATGTTAAATTCTATCATAGACAGGAATGACTGCTCAGCTTGAATGATGCTCTTAACTTACTAACCATATGTATTCCAAAAGCTTTTAGGTCAAATTTAGTCTCTGGGGAGTAGTTGTAGACAGGCTGGAGGGGATGCAATCCCTCCGAACAGAGCTAGTTACCGAAGCATACTAGGAAGATCTGAACTCTCGCTGCCTCTGACTGCATGTTGTATGGCTGGTGGTTACTTCCAATTTGATAACTAACATTAAGGACATGTAATGAGTGACTTTTCCTCTTATTAACAGAGACTCTTCCCACCACCTTATGCTAAAATGACCTTTTTAAAAATCCTTGTGTACAAATGTTAAAACTTTCAAAATCTACTTCTTAGTTTCAAAAATGACAGTAACTTTGTAAATGCCATTACAAAATTAGGATGTTTTCAATGAAGGCTGATCAATTTCTTCTAGGCACAGTTTCTGCAATGTGGGCAGCTGAACCTAAGTAGACAAGATTGGCTATCGATTCTGGAACTCAGATTGAATGAGTTATTTCTTTCCTAGAATTATTACTTGAGATGAATGAAAAAAAATTCACACTTACACACTAGAATATGAGTTTTGTAAACACACACACAGATGTGTATTTATATATTATGTGATATATATATTTGATGTCACCTTTCACTAATATTCTAATGTTGATTTAGACGACAAGAATATCATTTCAACTTTGCAAATTACATGTAAGAGTTCATAGCTTAGATTTGGGCGGTGAGTTGGAAAGAAATACCAATACCTATACACACT
Source organism: Miniopterus schreibersii (assembly GCF_964146895.1). Lineage (NCBI taxonomy): Eukaryota > Metazoa > Chordata > Mammalia > Chiroptera > Miniopteridae > Miniopterus > Miniopterus schreibersii. Next base: position 64,333,826 of record NC_138101.1, on the reverse strand, counting down.
GTGCTTTAATCTATTTTTAATTTCTGTTTCAGTCAAGTGTGAAATGTCGATCTATTGTCCGTCTTTGCATCACGTCGAACCTATCTGCCCTTCTGCTCACGAATGCTAATATTTCCGTGACTTGGAGAGCCTGGCCCCTGCAGCCTCTGTTGCAGGCATCATGTCATTATCCTTTTCAGCTCCTTATTAGAGGAGAGCCACTGACCTCTTACCTGGGTCTCCTATCCAGTTAGTACTTGTGAAAGGGCAGCTCCTCTCAAGGCTTCTGTGTGCCTGCTGTGTTTCTAAATCACCTGAGATTCTTATCTTTCCCATTTCCATCTGAGAATAGAAATAGAGACAAAGTTCCATCTTTCTGCTCTGTTTTCCCTAGTTATCAAAGTTAACTTACCCCCATTTAAAAGATGGCTACCTTTACAACGTTACCGCTGATGAAAAGAAAAATTCCTAGTATTCGTTTTTAACCACTTCTCTCACTTCTTTTTTTCCCCTTGTTAATAACTACTACTTAGTATTACTCAGAAAATAGAACTCTGATATTGTATTTCCTGTGTGCTTTTAGGGAAGGCTGGTTTTATTCCCCCCAATCCCAGTTTTATATCTGAGTTCTTTGTGTAACCAAAGTTTTTGCTTCTTACATTTAGACATATTTTGAACATAACATGTTAGAACTGTTTTTAAATGAAGTGTTTGGTCACAGCAACAAATACCAAAGTCTTTCTATTAATGGAAATCTTTCCCAGGGTCCATAGCTTCAGGTGCTTTAAAGCTGGTGGAAGCACAACATCATTCTAGGACTTGAATTTAAGAGATTTCCATACAAATTCAGACCAAACAGACAATCTTCACAGGTGACAGCAAATTTCACAGTTTCTCTCTCTTTCTCCTTTTTATTTTTTTACTTCTGTAAGACTGATTTATGTAAGTAAGACTTTTACTTTCACCAATAACCCTGAAGATAGGGTCAAAAAGCTGTGGGCCATGTGAAATGAAAACATCCATGTGCACACACAGTGTGTACTCTCTCAGAAGTCACACTGCACCCTACAAAGGAATAACCCCAAGAGATGAGAGGGGAGCAGTTTTAGAAAAACAAAACGTCTTTGAACAATAACAGGATAAAATATTTATTATAAGTGACTACAAGAGAATTAATCTTAGATGCTATATGATTTCTCAAATCAACATGTTTTCCAGTTTTGTTAGGCAAGCATTAAAAATGGACCAGGTAAAACCTACTGTTCACACTGGAGGAACAGTGTTGTGTGCATCAGGGACTCCTCATGTGCCAGTTTTTGGATTAAACATCTTTTTGTCCATAGGTTTCTTCTTTATTCTTCAGAATGCTGAGATTGATAGAGAGGAAGCAAAGTTCACAAAGTCTCTACGTAAATGAAAATTTATTAAAAAATCTTTAAATTATATTAAATTAAGATCTATTTTTACATGAAAAAAGAGAATATTGAAAAACATCGATTTAAACATTTAGGAACAGTACTATTGCACTATTTTTATTAATGGTACTGATATAATCCATGTGTTAGTGTTGATAGCAGTGTTAATCACCATGTGATTTCTTGAGCAAATGATATTATAAAAGAAGGCTGAAGAAAGTCACATCTTTGATAAGTATGAATAAAATCAAAAATGGAAAAAAACACATCAAAATATGCATAGAAGAAATAAACTTGAATTGATAATCTAGACTCCCAAGGGAGGCATACTGATATTTATCAGAGGTTTCCAGGCATTATCTAATGAAAATATGAGGGACACTTTCCAAATGTAAGAGGTAGCAGAATTACTTCTTACCCACTAAATCGTGATCCGTTCTGGAAAAGCCAGGAAAATGGCCAGGTCTCTTCTTTGTCAAAACCTAAAATATCAAAACCAGTCATCATCCATCCCTCATACCGCCATACATTTCATCTACTTCATGTTCTTTGAAGTAGATCTACTTCATGTCCTTAAAACCCTTCAACGGACACCCACTATCTATCAGATAAAGTATAATCTTGACTAGCATATAAGTTCTTTCGTTATTCAACTCTTGAAGAAACAAATGTTCGTATTTGTCAAGCTACTTCCCCACTTACACAGTCACAGCAACTCTGTGTTACATCTAATTCCCTGAGCGTGATTGTCGCATACATTGTTTTCCTAGCTTGGATCCCTCACCATCATCCTACTCTTCCTATGCCTGTCAGACTCCTACCTGGGTTTTAAAAATCAGCCCAATATCAGTCAACTTCAGAGAAAGCTCTATGTATGTAACGATGTGTATAGTTTATAGTCTCTGTATATGTTTTCTGTTGTTTTGCTCTTGTCATTTTACTTTTTCCTCTCGCATTATAAATCCTTTGGGGTGAACTCTAGCCTTAGTCATCTCACACACCGGTGTGTAGTCTGATGTGTGGTGCACAAGAGTTACAAGATGGAAATTTTTGTAGACAAGTGAATCGATGAATCTAGGAAATAAAGTTAATCATAAATAGTTTCTGACACTATTTAAGTTCATTGCGCTCAATTTGGAAATTAGATTTTATTCCAAATACCAAGGTTGGATTTAGGGACATCACCAAAGCAGGTCTGGGGTCAATTCTTCAGAGTGGAGAGCAACCTTTACACGATCCAGAACTGCCTTAGCTGTCAATGATCGGGATGCTAAAGTTGGTATTGCTGAGTAAAGTAAAAGTCTTTGTTTCAAACCAGTGGTGTTGTCTGGTGTGTTTTTTGAAAGAAACCATAGACTAAATATTTTAATATATTACTGAATTTTGAATTGGTTAAGTGTTTTAAAGATATATTTATTAAGTGTAAAAATTGACACTTCAAGGTAGCACTTCTGCAAAGCCCTGAACCAACTTGCAAATCATTGACCTAAATGAGACAGTAAGGATAAGTAGGGAAGATGGGGTCCGAGTGGCAATAAAATGAAGATCGAATTTATAATGAGAAGAAAAGAGGAGTATTAAGAGATGACTTATTCATTTTGCATTTTCAGCACCTAGAAGGGTTTGATACTTGGTAGATGCTCAATATAGCTTTGTAGAATAATTGAATGACTGAGTAATGAACAGGCAGGCAGACAAAAGGAGGGAGATATGAAGAGCTGTTACATTTGGGTGAGTTTTCAGTAGAAGATCACAGAACAAAAAATATTCTACTCTGATCATGAATAAAAAGTCGAAAAATATATGAAGTGCTAGCGGAAGGAGAATAAAACAAGACTCGATTTTTTAAAAACTCTATGTATATGTAATTTACCATAAAAAATCTATGGATTTCATGTGTACATATTGATGTAGTTGTATTAAATTTAGAGTTGTTCAATCAGCAACACAATCTAGTTTTACAACATTTTCATAACCCCCCAAATTTTTTGAATGCCTGTTTCAGCCAATTCTCACTCCTATCACGAGCCGCAGGCAAACATTGATCAACTCTCTGTCTCCATAGTTTTCCTGTTTCTAGAATTCCACATAAATGTAATCATACTGTACATGGTCCTCTGTGTAGTTTCTTTCACTTTAGTGTAATGTTTCTGAGGTTTCGTGGTGCTGCGTGTTTCAGTGATTCATTCCATTTCCATTGTTGAGTAGTATTCTGTCTCATGGATATACCACCCTTTATTTTGCCATTCATTATCATGATGGACATTGGAATTGTCTCCATTGTTTTTAAATTTGAATATGCTGCTATGAACATTTATATTAACTCTTTCGGTGGCCGTGACTTTTATTTTGGTGGACATGGGCAGATACTTTGGAGTAGACTTGCTGGATTGTTTAGTAAATGCTTGTGTAACTTGAGGAAACTCCAATTTACTAACCAAAGTGCAAAACTACATCTAATGTGAGGTTTCTTCTTTCTTTTGGTTGTTGATCATTATTATTGAAGTTGTTTCCATTAATATGTGTTGGTTAAGTAATTAAACTTAACAACCAGATTTGAGTCACTTTTTCCAAACTTGTAACTAGGGATGTGAGAGTCACTGTTGCCCTCCCTCCCTCTCTCCCTCCCTCCTTCCTTTCTTCCTTCCATTTTTTTTTGCCAAACAAATCAAAGCTAAACAAAACCCAAGAGCAAGGCAGGCTGTAGTGGCTCAGTTGGTTGAGCAATGTCCTGTGCACCAAAAGGCTGCTTGCTGGTTTGACCCCTGGTCCAGGCACATATCTGGGCTGTGGGTGGTCAGGCACATACAGAAGGCAACCAATTGAATATTTCTCCCTCTTTCTCCCTCTGTTCCTCTCTCTAAGCATGTCAGGTGAGGATTAAAAAACAAACAAAAACACCTAAGAGCAAGAATATAAGAAGGCTCATATAGCTATGCTGTGCAAACTTTAAAACCAGAGTCTTTTTTTCATTTAATATATCTGATAACTGTTATGATATAAAAATATACTTTATTTGTATCTTACATATTCTTCCTTTACAATGCTTTAAAAATATTCTTTGCATTATTCACATTGTATATTTAAATTATACTGTTGAATTGTAATACTTTTAGAGGAAGGGGATACCTGATTATATAATCTGAACTACATTAAAATTTTTTTTTAATATCTATTGATTTTAGAGAGAGGAAAGGAGAGGGAGAGAGAGAGATAGAAACATCAATGATGAGAGGGTCACTGATCGAGCCCGCAACCTGGGCATGTGCCCTGACCAGGAATCGAACCCCGATCGCCTGGATCCTAGGTTGACGCTCAACCTCTGAGCCACGCCCGGCCGGGCATGAACTACATTAAATTTTAATGATCTGTGATGGTGAAAAACATCATTACTACTAGTTTATATTGCTAAGTGCTAAATGATAGCAGTTCCCTACATTACATGTAAATTTACAGGAGATACTAAAAAATGTAACAGCACTGTATAGGTAAAATAAGATTCTGTTTGTGAAATCAGACAATTTTATCATTCCCACTTAAAAAGTATATATTTTTTCAGTTTAAATAATTATAGCATAAAGTCACTTTTGAACATTCACTGTACAACTTGGACCAGGCTTTGCAAGAAGTAAAGATGAAAAAGCTTAACTCTAAACTGCAAAGGAATACTTTTTGGTCAGTTGCACAAAATAGCACATGCTATTATGGGTATACGTGAGCGTATCTGAGCAAGAACCATTCATGTTTTCCAGGTTTTGAAATCTCTTAATTATAGGAAAGTAAAAGCATCCTCAGAGAAAGGCATGTTAAAAGCTTCCTGAATAAAATGGCTGCTTTTGCTTCCAGAATCTATTCTTTTTAGTCTGTCTAGTTTCAGAGGGTTTGCATTTTAGTTCTTATAGTCATAGTCACATGGTACAAGACAAAAGGAGCTGAAGGCAAAAAAATCAGGCAAAAGAAGCCAAGACAGAAAGGAAGGAAGCAAGGGCTTTGTTTCATTTCCTGGAACTCTCTCTTTGAAGCACACTCTGCAGTGGGAAGGGGAGAGGTGAGAGTGGAGCCTGAGCCTCCCAGGCACACCTGGTGGTGAACCGTGAGGCCAGGATTAGCATCCCCTCCCCGGTGCCAGCTTCCATCCTAATGTATATGAAACTGCAGCAGCTCTGCAGGAAGTCAGCTGAAGGCTGGGCTCTGGTGTCCCCCAGAATGTCTCTTATGTGTTCTTTTGTTCTGCTTACCTTCCCTGTTCTCATCCTAATACTAATAACCCAAATGACATGGTTTTTGAAATCTGTGCTTCCTTTAGGCACTGACGTTTTTCTTTACAGCCCAAGAACAAACCTTTCCATCCTCAAAATGCTCTAAGGTGAGCCAGCAAGTTAAAGGAATGAAGCCACCACTGTCCAAAGTGGAACTCACTTATTTTTTAAAAAAATTAATAGATTAGACTATGTGTTATGTAAAGCAAGGCCTTTGCTATTTTAAAATTCACTGATCTAGAGTGAAGGCCAAAATTAACATGACTCAATGACTTTGGCAAGTAACTTTACAGAAAAAATAAAAAAGAGGCTTAGAGAGGTTAACAGAGGTGATAATCTGCTCATAACCATAAATGTTTCTGAGACTTCTTTGGTATCACAATATGATGTTAGTTGTCCCTTCTAAGTGCTCTCACTATATCCTTGTTTATACTGATATCATATTTATAACACTTATAGCTACTGTTATCAGTGGGGAGCTCTCTGTGTTCCCACCTGTTACTGGAGTAAGTGGGCTTCCTGCTATCTCATGAGAAAAGGAAATTTCTGAGACTCGCATGAGAGAATGAGTGATATTTATTTGTGTGGGATTAAAACCCTGAGTTTTCAAGGTCCCATTTCCCTCTGTTCTGCCAAGAAAAAGTACCATTTTGTTTTCAGCAGAGCTAGGATTAAAGCCAGTTTCTAGAGTTTCTGATACATATTTCATAGTCCAGTCCAGCATCAGACTAGCTTAGCTTGTGTTCCCAACTTCAGTCCACTGTGTGCTAGGTTTGCACAGCCATGGGCCATGAAGATTTTACAGTCACAAAGCTGTGGTGGGAACATGAGCAAGTGCTAGGAAGCAAAGCCAGAGGAACAAAAGAGAGATAACTCCTTTGTCTGAGAATTTTAACAGTCTAAGATTTTATGGCCCTTGCATTGGCTCTGCAACCTCTAGCCAATTATCTTTTGTTCCCATGTTAGAGTGACAGGCAAGCACCTTCTCTACTTCACCCGAACTTCACTGCATGCATCCATCTCCTTTTTTTGGACCCCATCTCCCAGTCCAACAAATGTGCAGTGGTTCCCTGGGGGGTGTTAAGCTGCAGCTTCCTGGTGAAGCTGCCTAGGTGACTATGCTTATAATGTATGGCCTCCCTTTGCTTTCTTCTTATTATTAATATTAGCTAATTGCAACACTAACACTATCATCTTGAGTGGTCCCAACTCCACCACAGTTAAAAATAAGATACAGTTTTATTATTTCCCAAATGACTACCTTAAATGATTTTACCATCCACTAACATCTCAGGAGAATCTTGTGGCTGGCTGGTCACTTTCAGGTGTCATAAAAGATCAATCCAGTCATATTTAAAATTACAACCTCATATCCAGTGTAACATTTTCTTCTTTCCATCCCAGGTTTGACCAATAATTGGAGTTGGGTGTGGAGCTTATCTGTTACTTAACTACTCTTCTTACCATCTGATTTTGTGTTGAAACAGGCAGGAGGGATTGGACACAGGGAGTGTTAGTTCTGTTTCCATAATGGGTATTGCTGTAGACCACTGTCAATCACTGCTCTTCCCCTGGCAGTCTTCAACAGGACATAGACACCATCTGTGTGTGAGGCTTCCAAATGATTGCACTTCTTTTGGGTTCACATGTGGAGTCTTTAAGAGCCTACTCATTGGTTTCCTGACATGGGGATCTACTTTAGCTTGACTTCTGATCCTTCCTCAACTCCTTCTTGATGAACCCTCTGCCCACAGCCTCTAGATGCCTGAGTATTTCTGCCCAGTTGCTAGCCTTCTTATGTGTGATACCAGCTTGATGATTTAAGCCCAGTTACTTCTTAGACCATAAGAAAGGCACCAATCCTTGCTAATCTACTCCTGAGGCAATTGGTATAGCACCATGCAACATTTTAATTACATATCATATTTCAATTGCCTGATGGCTGATTTCTCTCTACTTTACTATCCTGAAATGACTTTGAGAATGGGGGGAGGCTGTTTCATGGTAATATCTAAATTTTCATAATCTAGCTTATTGTCTGGTAAAAAGTAGGGATTCAAATTAGTGAGTGGATAAATTATCAAATGTTTTATAATAAAAAAAATCCAAAGATATTGATGATGTTAAAAGAAAAAATATGAAATATAACTATTTAATTGAAGAATATTAACCAACTCTTTTCTGACAGATGTTGAGACACTTCAGCCAGGGAATAACTTCATCTAAATGTCTCAAGTCAGATATAAGCAGTCCTGTAGCTTTGGAGAAACACCAGTTGTCCCTGGGAATGGGCTGAGTGGCATTTCTATGGGCCAGTTATTCCATAGTCCACACTCATTTCATAGCCTTAATTCTTTGGGTACAGAGTTTTAACATGTGAGCATCTGGGACTTTATGACAGCCTGGGGATTTTTGTTGCAATTGTGTGTTTGTATATTTGTTCTATCTAGGCAAGGGCATATGGAAAACACAGTAGTAGCAATTTCACTTTTGATTAGTTATGAAATTCCTTACTACAAATAGTATTTTTCTTTATCTTTATGTTAAGTTTTTCTTCACCATCCCTAAATTCCACTCTCCACCCCCAAATTATCTCTTTGTTACTAAAAAGAAATTATAGACAACCTTCTTTGTTAACAAAGCTTTTTAGAAGCCACTCTTAAATATTGATGGAAACAAAGACATCGTCCTCATGAGACCTTATGGCATGGTGATTAAGACCACTTGGATTCAAGTCTCTGTCCCTTCCTAACTGGCGGTCTGAGGACCATAACCAAATCTTGTTACATCTCAGTTTCCTCATCAATAAAGTGATGAGGAAAATAATGTTAACTTACCACATGGGTCATTAAAGAGACCCAAGCACTGAACTAACTGATCAACAGATCAGAAGCTCTGGATTATTGACTTTTTACTAAAGGTGTATGTTTGTTTGTTTGTTTTAAGTACTCAGTGTTCAAAACCTCCTATAACACAAGAAACATCAGTTTCAATTTCATTACCCAGGTTGTTTCTAGATTAGAAATCTGAGGCATAATAAGTGATTTGCTGACAGATATATGTGTTCCCTTTGCTCATTGCAAATATCGTGAATGCTGAAAGTACTGGAGGGGTTTCCCTTGGCTATGGCTTCAGAAGGATACTCTCGGAGGCCCTCTACACACTGAATTTACTCCTGAGGAAAGTTTTTACAGGTGCACAGCACTTTTCAGTTGAAAATGTGCTATGAGCTTGACTAAAACTCTGAAAGCTTGTCAAACCAGGGATTACTGTCCCCATTTTCCAGATAAGGAAAATGAAGCTCAAAGAGGTTAACTGAGGAGCACAACATCACATGATATTTAATAGCAAAGTAAGGATTAGAACCCAGTTTCTCTGATTTTCCATACCATGTTTGATCTGCTGTGTTAGCAGAGAGCCGGAAAGGTTATCATCACAACAGAAAGAAAGTTAATTCAGCTGCAGATTGATTAACCTACAGGGGAATCCAATCAATGTTGGTGGAGAGCCAGGAGAAGCACTTTTCTGTCTACACTGATGTTTTTACCAGCAGAATCTCTCCCATCTGGATGAGAATCAGAATTCCAAATATCAGAACAAGTTAAATTTCTCTTTCCCCTCTGTAGTTGCATCTGTCTACTTTGGGGGAAGATATACATGTTGCTAAAATTTCTAGCTGGCAGCTTGGAGTAACTCTTTTCATTATACTGAGTTTCGTGGCCATCCCTAGCATCTTTCTGGACTTGTGATCATAGATGATGAATCTTACGAAAGAGTAAATATTCATTCACATGATTCAAAATGCAAGTGTGAAGGCAGCTTAGAATTTCTGTTAGGTCAATTACCATTCAGAAGGATATGTCTGCAGCACAGCTTCCTCCTCTGAGTGGAATGCTGGCTCACATTCAAAAAATGGCATTTTAAGTGTGGCCTTACCAACTTGAACTGGAGAGCTTCTTTTGCTTAACAATCCTAGGGAATCAATATCAAGGCAAAACCAGGAGAGTGAGATTTTATGATTACTATAGGAAAACAAAACATGTATGCTCCTTTTATTTTCATAATGAATAAATAGTCATAATTTAAAGCCATCCATCTGATGCAATTTTGCTTTGTGTTGCCGTGAAGCCCTTTTTAATTTTTTTATGTTCAATTTTTCTCTTTGAAAAGGCTGAGTATTCATTTTGCATTAATTGGAATATGTGTGCTCCCTTTAACAGAAATATCTATATTTTCATTTATTATAATCTATTTTTTCTCATTGAATCAGAAAATCCTCCCACCTTCCTATTCTGTATTTGCAAAGCCCTTTAGAGTCTGCGCTTGCCCATTCATGATCTCATTTGATTCTATGAAGCAGAACTTCATCAACAAAATTGTGTGCCATTGCAACCCCATATATGAGATTGCGACTTTTGGCTTTGGGGGACAAATATTTTGCCTTGAGGATTGCATAGTTTGTGAATGTGCAAACAACTGGAATAGTCCTTTTATTTAAAACTTCCTAACTTCAGGTGGTCTGCCACAAATGTTACATTGTCCAAGTTTAGATAAATTCCCTATTTTCAAAGAGCAACTAGGAAATGAGTAACAATGATAACTTTATTTAAGGAAAAAATTGGGGCTACTTTATATTTTTGTCAGTTTCCTGGAATGTTTATTTACTCATGCTTAATCTGAACAGATTATGCCTTATATTTTTCTGGTTATGCAAAGTAGGTTCAAGTTCTATTTTCATTTGGGAAATTTTCTATTTAACAACTGTTGCTTTATTTTTCATAGTGATTTTAGGTAAATATCAATAGAAAAATGGTATAATTCTGCAGTCTAACCTGTCTCTTTAAGATGTGCAACAAGGGCTGGGAGCAAAGAATCTGCAATATTCTTTATAATTTCATGGGGTCTTCTGAGGAAATGTGCCAATTTTATGGGGACTCGTAGGGAAAAATTTTGATTTCATGTGGATTCGAGTGAAAAGGTAAATTTCATGGGATTTCTAAAAATGGCTGGATTTCTCAGGATCCATGAAATCTATGACAGCCATGGAGAAAATGTCCCACTCTTGTCATGGAGTAAATTTCAGTGCAGTTTGGCAGAACTTTCTTATATACCTGCTATGGTGGACATTACACATTTTGAGTCTTTTTCGATCATTTACCTTTCTATAGATGTGTGTGAATGCTAAAGGTGGTACTTTGTGTAAGTAACAATAATGTGGTTACTTTGTCAGTTGCTTACAGCATATGTGGTCAGTCACACACATGTGACTCATGTGGTCACTTATGCTGGAGTCAAGGTCAGGTGCTTAGAGTTTTGGTGTTTCTCATCAGGGAACGGAGAGAGGCCTCTCACTCCCTTTGCCATAGTCTTCATAGGGTCATAGGAAGGTAGGTTTAGAGGAAACCTTAGACATCATCCAGTGCCATGGTTCTCCAACGGTGTTCCCAGGTCTAAACATCTAATCAGAGTACCCTTGGGAACTTGTTAAAAATTCAAACTCCTTTGGCCTCACCCTAGACAATCTGACCCATATTCTCAGAGGGTAGAGCTTGAGAATCTGTCTTTGAAATTCAACAACTTGTCTAATTCTGATTGTGAAGCATATTTCAGTTTGAGAGCCACTGTTCAAATCCAAATCTCTTCCCAACTCAGAACTGACTACTACATTGTCTCTCATGACTTTTAGATCTTCTCTAAAGCCCCTTTTTATAACAAGGCTGGGGCCTGGTGAGGTGCCATTAGCTGAACTTGAGTCTGGAACTGGGGCTCGGCCACAGGGAAAGTTTCTGGGGAAGAAAAGATGTCAGAGCCCAAGTCTGGAAGCGTGTACCTGTGGAAGCACAGTGAATACAACAGTTATAATAACATTGATTCAGGAGTGCTCTATTGGTAACAAGCAGTATTTCCTTGATCAGGATTTTTCTTTCTTTCTAAAATGGTGAACAACTTTTGACAAAGTTCCAAAGAGAACAAAATAAAAGTTTACTTCAATTGACGTGAGGCCTGTATTCATGCAAGGTTCAGTATATATTAAAACAGTGAAAAACACTTTGTTTTAAATATATGAAATAGTGTTAGATTATAATGCAGATAATTAGGAAAAAATTTTCAAATACTTGAATGTCCAACTAGGAGTTCGAAGGTAATGTTGGGTACAGAAATAGTCTTTCTTATTCAGGACTGCAAGCATTGCAAGATATCTAGTATCTTTGTCTTCTAAATATTCATAATGCTTCCTAATTATTGTGACAACAAAATATTCCCCAAATTTCCAAAACGCCTTCTGGGTGATACCATGATTTTGAGAACCATTTTCATTGGTTTTGTAACTTTTCAGCCACACCATATACAAAAATGGAAATCTGCTCATGTAATTTTCTTGCTTAAAGTCTTTTGATGTTTTCCCATTCCTTCTGGAGTAAAGTTCAACCATTTAGGTTAGCATGCAGAAATCATCACGGTCTGGTCACTTGCATTCCTCTAGCTTTATCACCCATGATTCAGCCATATTGGGCTATCTAAGTAGCATGCTATTTTATGACTCCACATCTTTAGAAGTACATATTGTTTTTCCTAGCAGATGATCTTTCTTCCCTTTGTTCATTCAAAACCCAAGGATCCTACTTTTGGTAAGGCCTCTTGGACAGCTGACTTTGATTATATTGCCTTTCCTCTGCACTCTCATGGCAGTGATCTAGACACATGTTGTAATATAATTATTGGTTTATTCAACCTCAAGGTAAGAACTTTGATGTTTCTCTAGAAAATGCTTATATTTCTTAGCACGACCTACAAAAATCTTTAAGAATGCTCCTACATATATATATGTATGTGTGTGTGTGTGTATATAGATATATATATATATATATATATATACAAATATATATCTCCTCACCATTCATGATCTTCCACCACTTAGTATTACAGCCATATCTAAAAGTTGCCTTACAATTCTTAGAACTTACCCTGTAGCCTCTACCCTTGGACATCTTGGAAAAGCCATTTCTGTTATCATCATCTGTGTAACTCTTGCTCATTCTGTAAAACTCAGCTGAGATTGCCAGCAAATTCATTGAAAATCTATTAGGGCTCATGTATAGTGTTTGGTACTGAAGTTTATTTGGAGCTAGTAATCCAGTTATAAATCTTCCATCTCTCAAGAGGCTGGATTAAGAGCCTTTCTCCATCCACTCTCTAGCATAGCACTTATCTCACAATATTGCATTTGTACTGTATGCTACTTGAAGAAAGACAATGAACCATCTTTATTTTTATGTAGTTAGCAACTGGCAAAGTGCTTGACTCATAGTAGACACTCAAAGAGTAGATAAAAAACCTAAGATGTTCACTAATCATCAACGTAGTCACTACAATATCTATTAAAAAGATTTTGGGTGGCAGTTTTAAGGATATCCCCTCCATATTTTGAGTCCTAATTATTATCAAGTGCAGTATTTTGAAATAGGTCCTCACATAGTTTTCTCATGTCCCCAATTACTGACTATGGATGTGAAACTTGGACAGTGAAGAAATCTGATAGAAGAAATAGAGATTCATTTGAAATATGGTGTTGGAGGAGAGCTCTATGAATATCCTGTACTACCAGAAAGACAAATAAGTGGGTCCTAGAGCAAATTTATCCTGAAACATTGCTGGAGGCAAAAACGGCAAAACTTCAGGCACAACAAGAGAAGGCAGAGTTCTTTAATTTCTAGTCTCCTATAAAGAAGTTGAAGAGCAGAGGTTACTATTTGTACATATCACCTTGTGTTAATCCTGGCTAAAAGTGATGAGGCTCAGCTGTATGTCCCCACCCTCCTTAAAGAAAAAAAGGAAATGTTACTTCTTGACGCCCCCCCCCCACTTCCTAGTTACCAAACATTTAAAGGGAAAACAGAATGGCAGGCCTGAATCATTCAGACCATACATTTTCTTAATCCTTCATGGAATGCCTAGTTTTCCAGCTAGACAATATCTGATTTTGTTTTTTTGGATATGAGTAGGCTTCTGCTAAATGTGAAATATACTTATAAATTCTGAAAAAAGTTAACATGTTTATAATTTTGATTTCCAAAGCACAAAACTACAAGACAAGCAGGTGCCCCTTTTCCTAAATAAAAAAAAATTGAAACATGGAATTTCTTGTATGTTATTATAATGTTTATTTGGAATGAAATTTTAAAAAATTAAAGCCCTTTCTTGCATAATAAATGACACTGGAAAAAGTCATAAAACTTTTCATCCAGGGTTCAGAGGTAATTTTCAAAAAACAGAAACTTACCACCTTCTGTGCAGAAATACACACACACACACACACACACACACACACACACAGGGTCTCCAAAAAAATGTATACACACTATGTATGTAGATTCTATTACATTTGAAAATGAAATGTATTTCAATAAACACTGCCTTTATAATTATTCAAAGTGTGCATATATTTTTTGGGACACCCTGCATATATATACACATATATATTTTTAAATTTAAATTTATTTTATTTTATTGATTTTTTTTGAGAGAGAGGAAAGGGGAGAGAGAGAGAGACTTGTTGTTCCACTTATTTATGCATTCATTTGTTGATTCTTGTATGTGTCCCGACCAGAGATGGAACCCACAACCTTGGCATATCAGAACAATGCTCTAATGAACTGAAACTACCCGGTCAGGGTCTGAATGTATATTTTTGAAGTATTGTCTAAAATAGTTATTTTAAACATAAAAGTCCAATAAAACTAAAAATATTACAAACTAGGAAATGTTTACATAAAAATTTTAAAACAATATTATCAAATTTCCTTCCAGTAAACATTTTAAATTTTGTTCCTGAATATCATAAAATTATAAATTTAAACAGTATGTTACTTTTATAGGAGAAAGCAAGAAAAACCCCAGCTAAGATAAGAGATTCATGGGCCTGGGGACACAATAGCTTCAACAAAAAAAAGGAAAGGAAGAAAATGGATGGTTTAGGTTGAATACTGGGCCAGTTGGTACAGCAATCAATTTATAAGGAGCCAAGAAATCAAGAAAAGGCAGAGACTCCGAAGGGCAGCAATGGCAGGTCAGGAAAGATCACCAGAAGCACAGAGGTGTCATTACAGATCAAGGCAAAGATCATCCACACCTTCATATTCCCAGTTACTATGTATGGATGTGAATATTGGACAGCAAAGAAAGCTGATAGGAAAAAATAAAATGCATTTGAAATACGTTCTTTCAAGAGAGCTCTATCAATATCCTGGACCATCATAAAGACAAACAAGTGGGTCCTAGAGCAAATGAATCCTGAAATATCACTGGAGGCAAAAATGACAAAACCAAAGCTGGCCTGCTTTGGGCACATCATAAGAAGGCAGGATTCTTTGGAAAAGACAATAATGTTGGGAAAAATAGATGGCGGCAGGAAAAGAGAAAAACCAAATATAAGATGGATTGACTCCATAAAAGAAGCCATAGGCATGACTACCCAGGAGCTGATCAGGGCTGGTGAGGACAAGACATTGTGGACATCACTCATTTACAGGATCTCCGTGAGTTCGAGCCAACTCAGGGTACATAACACACATCTTCATTGCCCCCTAATCTAGACCACTACTTTGAGAGCCAAGAGGAATTGACTTGTAGTTCTGGCTCTACTTTCTTCCAGCCATCTTGCTTGGCAAAAATGAAGCATCAATTCCCTGAGTCCCAATTTTCTCATCTGTATAAAACAGAATTTTACTTCACATGGTTGTTGTTATATAGACAAAATGTCCTGTGTTCACATAAAATATTGAAAAAAATGTTCAAATGAGCTATGTTACTAAATAATAGTAAAATATTACTATTATTATTGTGAATGTGTCATTCTTTACTAATATAACCTCTAATCCTAAAGTTGTCTTTTATAAAGATAGAAATTGCCCAAACACACTTGCTATGTAGAAACTTACTAAGCTTTAAAAAAATCTTTCAGGACACATTAGCATTCATTTTGTTGGATACATTTAAAAAAAATCCTAACCCTAGGATATGTTTTTATTGATTTGAGAGAGGGAGAGAATCATTGATCAGCTGCCTCCCCTATGAGCCCTGACCTGGGATGGAACCTGAAACCTGGGTATATGCCGTGACCGGAACTGAACTCACTACCTTCTGGTGTACAGGACAATGCTCTAACCAACTGAACTACACTGGCCAGAGCTGGATACATTCTTAAGACAACTCCTTAACATAATCAATGCTTTGGGTGCTTCTGAAGTAAGTGATTTTCACAAATTGAGCCCTTAAGTTGCAACAGGTAGGCAGAGAAATAAATATTTAAAGTAGAAAATTTTAAATACATTTCTTTAAAACCAGAGCCTAACATTATTTTTGTGGCTTCACACATATTTAAAAAAAAAATTCAACAAAAAAACTAAAAATGTTACCAATACTTTGCTCTATTTTTCTTCCAATAGAGTTATGGCATAATTTTTAAGAAAATTTCTGTCATATGGCTTCATAGTCTATTGTTCTCCTTCCTTGTATACTTACATCCACGTTATCTTTTCCTCTTAGAATCAGAGTTTCTATTTTTGCTACTTCCTGGTACAGATTTCACTACTGAAATCTGGGAATATCCACCTGGGCAATCAAAGGAGCTGATTCAAGGGCTCTCGCCCCCTTGAGACATGATCAGGACACAGCACTAAATTTGGGGTTCTAATTTCTACCCCCAAATGGCAATGGACTGAAGGCACACTTAGCCTGCATACAAGATTCATGACAATGCAGGGACTGGCTGGGCTCTGGCACTGTATTAGATATGTGAAGATTCAAGCTGCTCTCTACATAACTCAGGGCAGAATAGGGATTGCTTTGTTGGTACCTCGGCTGTTTTAAAGTTTTCTTTTAACCCAGTGACTTTGAAGTTTCTCAGTATTTTTGTGTGTGTGAGTGAAAAGAGAGTCAGACGGAAGAGAGCTGACATTCCCTAGGGACAAGTCGTGTTTTCAGTTCCTCTTTATACCAAAGTTCTTCTTGCATTTTATCTTATATCTCCTCTTACAAGCGAAAGATTTGAGTAATTCTTCTTTCCTTACCAAATTTAAGGGATGGACACTGCAAGGACAACCACCCTCCACTGGATCTTAAATATTTTACTCGATGTATAGAAGGTAAATGCAGGAGTTTTCACAAACCTTATTATTTGACACTAGGCTTTTTTGTTAGAGTCCCTGTATCCCCAGGTCCCTAGATGTTTCTGGAGAAACATTTGAAATCTTAATTTCAAAAGCAAATGATAAAACAATACTTTTATCAGTGGATTCTTTATTAAGAATTAGTTGAAAGAATTTTTTGTTTTTTTCTATTAAGACAAAGACAGGAAGCTAACAGACTTTTCTACCCCAAGACCACTTGGGTACATTACTACATAATTTAACTGAACTTTCACAAAATTTCTAGTGAATATGTATTAAAAATGCAATTTTAGATGGGCAGATATGGGCTCGGGAAGGTTAGGTAAGATATTGAAATCACACAGTTGATAGGTAGTAGATCCAAAATTTAAAACCAGTTTTGTCTGATTCCAAAGCATGTGTTTCCTACTGATCCTAATGCCTCAAAGAAAGGAAAGAAATCGAGGTACCTGACCTAGCCAGGGGACAGTTTCCTGGCTTCTGAGCAGTTTTTCCATGAGATGGTGACACTACCACCATATTATGCCTCAGGGTGTCAAATATAGTGGACATTGGTAAATTTTAAACTAGGACCAGTACAAACTTAGCATCTTTGCCTCTTACCTATTCACAGTCCCTTTGAAACTTCTATCAACACTTCCTCTCTAGAGATTTCCTGTCCCCTCCACCCAGGCTGTGTTCTGTGTTAGCATTTCCTTATCAAGACAGCTACTTTCTCAGTTTACTTGCTGTGTGGCATTATGAAACAGCGACATAGATAAATAGTTTCAGAGGATAAGGAAGGAACTATGATAGGTCAGGGCCTTCCTTCTCATGGGTTACAAATAAATGAATGAAGTATTTTGGTAAGACAACTGTATTGTAACTCCTAATTAAACAAAAGCTTCTCATAGAACAGATCAGAATGGGGGGGGGGGGAATTTGCATATGTCTCAGTGTTATGTCCTGGTCCACAATTGGCTTGAGTTAGGTAAATTTTAATCTCTTATTTGCAACTGAAAATAAAATAAGCCAATATCTGGCTGGAAGCAAAAGTTAGCCACTTCTGTGAGAGAGATTCATTTATATAATAATTTGGTCATATTTAGTCAACATTATTTTATAACAGAGGACCATGTTTGGGGCTCTAGAATGGTTCTAAAAATATGGAGTAAAAAATACACCATCCAAAATTTTCCTGTTGCTGTCAGCTGTGTCTGAGGAATCTATGAAAAGGTTCCTTTGCCATTTTTTTTTTTTTTTACCAGATTTTAAATTCTGTGAGGGCACAGAATTATTTATTCACACAGTTGTTAGTTTTGAGGATTTTGCTACATATTAGGCACTGTACTAGGTACCGGAGCATAACGACAGAAAACACAACTAAGAACTTAGGTAAGTAGCTAGTATTCATGTATGTGTGTGATGTAGAGAGAGGAAGTGTTTATGTGTAATTATGGGCATATGTAGAGAGGGGAAAAGATAATAGAAAAATAAATATGAGACCTATCATGTACCATAAGTGGATATCAATGATGATGGGTGACATAAAGAAAAATAAAACCAGGGTAAGAAGATAGAGGCTGGTTGAGGGAGATCAAGTAGCTCCTATCTTATACTGAATAGTCAAAGGAGTCTATGATAGATCTTTTTTTTTTTAAAGCAGAGACCTGAATGAAGTAAAGGAATGAGCCCTGTCATTATCTGAGTAAGGACATTAGAAGCAGACGCAACAGTAGAGAAAGTGACTCTGAAGCAGGAGCATGTCTGACATTTTCTAAGAACAGCAAGGTCAGTGTGGCTGACCTGAATTATATTGAGGAATGAGGGAGGAAGGACACAGCAAAGGGCTGGACTACAGAGGGTCTTCTAGGCCACGGGAAAGATTTTGTAGTGAGTTTTGAGCAAAGAGGGTTCACTCTGGCAGCTGTGTTCAGAACAGACCAGAGGAGCAAGCATGGAACTTCATTATCTTTATTTGCTGCCTCTGGATAAACATAGGGTTGTAGAGGAAATTGAGTAAGAAAATGTATATAAAGAGCAATTCAGTGACTTCATCTACCCTATGATCTTAGAACATGAAAGTATTCAGGGGAAGGGGGAGGGGAAGAAGGTGACACTGTGACAAGAAGCAGAGCACCCTTGCTCTGAGCCACAGACTCGATTTACTCCTAAGATACTGTGTAACCAGCTTGGAAAAAACAGAGAAATATACCTGAGTGGACATATTGTGAGTAGGGAGCACTGAAGAAACATCATAGAGTCTGGTAAGAGAGGAGGGCTGTAGAAAGGGGGAGTCCCTCCTGAAGCCAGTGCTGGCTTAGAGACCTGAGGCTTAGAGCCTGCAAAGCTCCTTCCCCTTGGGAGTGTGGACTGGCCTCCAAAAGCGAGGATCTCAAACCAGGAATGGAGGGGAAAGGAAGGAGAGCTCGTGCAGGGCAGGCAGAGGGAGCCAGGGGAACAGTGTGCCTGTGAGGAGGGGACTGTGCCTTCCCAGTGAAACAAAGCTTCTAAAGACGGCTGCAAAAAGCATCTTTCACACCCAGTGCTGACCATAGGAAAGGCTGTCTCGCAGCATGTGGCTTCCGAATAGGAAGGGGCCAGAGGGCTGCACTGAGCAGCCATATACAGGGACCTTCTGCCTTCCTGTAAGGCATTGTGTAGAACCCCAGAAAGCATTTGATCTGTGTGGTGTAGGGAAGGGGAAGAGAGCCCTCCAGAGAGGGGCCAGAGCTGCCTTTAGGGCAGGTCTGATCTCCAGCATCCTGAGCTCCCATTGTGGAGAATCTGGGATTTTTGACCCACCCTTAGGGGAAATGGGATAGCACGTGAAGAGATACCCCAGCTTTACTGAGATCAGCAGTTCAGGGGACCTGCATGGGGCTGACTTTGAGACCCCTCCTGCTTGGTGCTGAGGCACGGGGGTGGTGGGACCTTGCAGGGTAGACTCTCTGCTTGTGTGTTGCTTTGTGCATTTCTGAGTTTTTGATCGCTGAACAGGCACCCACCTTCTTGGCTTGCATTGGGTAGACAGACCAGCAAAGCTGGAATTTGTGTCTGCATTGTGGAGAATTTGAAATATGCAACCAGCGCATCAGCCAACCAGATCTGGGAAAGGAGGGGCGGAGCACGCCTACCTCTCCTGCAAGCTAGGAGCACCATCCTCAAAAGAAAAGGGGCTGGTTCAGTTCACTAAAGGCCCAGGTATCCCCGCAGGGCACAGTCCTGAGGGGGAAGGGAGAACAGCTCACAGGAGGTCATTACAAGAATAAAACTCTCAGGGAGTATTGTTTGGGAGCTGGAAGAAAACCTTAAAACCCCTTCTGGGGCCTGGGCAGAAAAAGTGCTCACTGAAATTTTTTTTTTAATTGAACTGAACCCACTGAGCCCAGGCTGCTGAAATGGCCCATACAGAAAAGGCAGCAGACTGAATTCAATCTGAAGCTACAGCAGGCCAGTGCATGGGGAACTAGAATTAGAGGCTATGGTAGAGACTGAGGAGCTGGCTTTGAAGCAGAGACTAACTTCCCCACAGTCAGTGCCTGACAGTGAAACCTCTAATTAAAAGGGGAAATATCCCAAGCTACAGTAGCTGACCTGCACCCTAAAGACTCTTCAGAACACTCTGGAGTAAGACCAGGAAACCACAAGGAGGAGGCAAAATAGCTGACAAGTGGAGGTGGTCCACAGAGAACCTCAGATCAGCCAACTACCTAAGGACACCACAGCTAAACCTAGATAGACAACTCCTTACATTGGCTGATACACAAGTACCTCCCAGGAGAACTGAAGTCAGCATACAAAACAGTGAGGCTCAGACAAAACAGTAAACTCCCCAGATGAAATTCACCTGATTGACTTTTTTTTTTTTTTTCTTAGAAAGAGGAGAGAAAAGAAAAAAAATTGTTTTGCTTTGCTTGTTTTCTTGTTTTTGTTTTTGTTTTGTCTTTTGTTCTATTTTCAAGATTTTCTTGATATTTTCTGTTTAATTGCTGGAACATTATCTTTATAATCAATAAGTTTACTGCTTTTCTCTATTGTTTCCCCTATATCTCTTATTGGACTCCCTCCCTTCCCTTGCATTATCTCTCTCTCTCTTCTTGTTCCATTGGCATAACTTTTTTTTCTTTCTTTCTTTTCTTTTTCTCCCTCTGTATTCCTGTATTTTTATTTGTTTGTTTCTGTTTGTCTTTTTATTTCTTATTTTTCAACTATTTTTCTTTTTCAACGCTCTGCCCTAATTTTTTGCTTGCCCATCTTTCAGAATCTTTTCTCTGCCCCTTTTATCTCCTAGCAGCTTCCCTATTTTTTTACTTTTTATTTTAGTGTATAATTATAATTATTATTTTTTTACTGTTAGCAATAATATTCTTCTCTCTCTCTCTCTCTGGTCCTTTTTTTGCTTTAACATTTGTGTTCTCCCTTCACTTTCCCAATTCTACTTTCCTTGTGATGTTTCCATTGTGATTGTCAGGATATTTTGTAAGATATTGCTTGTTTCTTGGCAGTTTGGTTGTGTGTTGTCTTTCCTTGCCAGCACCCATACAACTGCTCACATGACGTGGTTGGGCCTGAGCGACACAGCCAACCTCAAAGGAGAGTCCTCCCAAGAACGGGTCAGCAACAGTCTAGACCCAATCACAACAGAAGAGCCCAAAGTTCCCACAAAAGTGTCACCCACAAAAAGGACATGCCTAGAGCAAATAGCTCAGAAGTATAATGAAACAAATGTCTGGGATCCACTAGACATACATTATAAAACCCCACCCCACATGACTGGTAGACAGCAAATATATCCAATATACAGATACAAATGCTAAGAGCCACCAAAATGGGGAGACAAAGAAATAACCCCTAAACTAAAGAATAGGAAAAATCACCAGAAAAAGACATTGATGAGCTGGAGTTAAGCAAATTATCAGAAATAGAGTTCAGAGTAATGGTTATAAAGATGCTCAAGGAATTAATGAGAACAACAAAACACTTAAGGAAAGGTTGAGGAACTTAGTGAAAACATAAGAGCTAAATATCATAAATAAGAACCAAGCAGAAATGAAGAATACTATATCTGATATCAAGAATACACTGGAAGGAGTTAAAAGCAGGTTCAATGAAGCAGAGGATAGAATAAGTAATAAGGTAGAAAAAAAACATTCAATAAGAAGAGCAAAAAGAAAAAAAAACACTTAAAAAGCATGAGGACAGTCTAAGAGAGCTTTGGGACAACATAAAGTGAAATAAAATTTGCATCATAGGGGTGACAGAAGGGGAAGAAAGAGAGCAAGGGATAGAGAGATCTTGGTGGGGGAAATAATGACAGAAAATTATCCTATGCTGGAGAGGGAGAAAGACACACAAGTTCAGGAAGCACAGAAGGTTCCAAACAAGAGGGTCCCAAAGGAACCCATTGCAAGACACAACATAATTAAAATGGCAAACGTCAAGGACAAAGTGAGAATATTAAGGACTGCAATAGAAAGACAAGCAGTGACCTACAAAGGAACCTCCATAAGGCTGACAGCAGATTTCTCAACAGAAACATTTCAGGACAGAAGAAAGTGGCATGAAGATCTCAAAGTAATGAAAAGTAAGAACATGCAACCAAGATTGCTTTATCCAGCATAGCTATCATTTAAAATTGAAGGTGAAATAAAGAGCCTCGCAGACAAAAGAAGGCTAAGGGAGTTCAGTACCACCAAACCAGCATTGTAAGAAATGCTAAAAGGACTGCTTTAAGAAAAAGAAGGAACAGTGAGAGAAAGGCACATCAGCATAAAGGGGAAAAATGGCACTAAATAGGTATATATCAATAGTAACCTTAAATGTAAACAGAATAAATGCTCCAATCAAAAGACGAAGTGTAGCTGAATAGATAAGAAAACAGGACCCAAATATATGCTGTCTACAAGAGACCCACCTGAGAGCAAAAGACTCACACAGGCTAAAAGTGAAGGGATAAAATATTTCGTGAAAATAGAAATAAAAAAAAGCTGGAGTAGCAATGCTTATTTCTGACAAAACAAATTTCAAAATAAAGACAATAACAAGAGACAAAGATGGTCACCACATAATACTAAAGAGATCAATCCAACAGGAGAAAATAACCCTTATAAATATATATGCATCCAATATAGGAGCAACTAAACATATAAAAAAATTCTTGGTGGACTTTAGGGGAAAATTGACAGCAACACAATCATAGTGGGGGACTTTAACAACAACCAACTGTCATCATTGGATAGACCATCAAGATAAAAAATCAACAGGGACACACAGACCTTAAATGACACAGTAGATCTAATAGATTTAATTGACATTTACAGAATATTTCATCCCAAAGCATCAGAATACATGTTTTTCTCAAGTGCACATGGGACATTCTCAAAAATAGACTACATGTTAGGGCACAAGGCAAGTCTCTACAAATTCAAGAAGATTGAAATCATATCAAGCATCTTCTCAGATCAAAATGCCATGAAACTAAAAATCAACCACTATAATAAAACTCAAAAATATTCAAACAGTTGGAAGCTAAATAGCATATTATTAAACAATGAATAATTTACCAATGAGATCAAGGAAGAAATCAAACACTTCCTGGAAAAAAACAAAAATGAACAGAAAACAACCCAAAATCTATGGGACACAGTGAAAGTAGTCCTGAGAGGAAAATTCATAGCAGTACAGGAATACCTCAAGAAACAAGAAAAAGCTCTAGTGAACCATCTAACACAACAACTAAAAGGACTAGAACAAGAATAGCAAGAAATGCCCCAAGGAAGTAGAAGGAAATAATAAAGATCAGAGCAGAAATTAATGACATAGAGACTAAAAAAAATACAAAAAATCAATGAAACCAAAAGCTGGTTCTTTGAAAAGATAAATAAAATTGATGCACCTTTAGCCAGACTCACTAAGAAACAAAGAGAGAGGACCCAAATAAATAAAATCAGAAAGGAAAGAGGAGATATAACAGTTTACCCAACAGAAATACAAAGGGTCATAAGAAAATACTATGAGTAACTATATGCCAACAAACTGGACAACATGGGTGAAATGGACAAATTCCTAGAAGCATACAACCTTCCAAAGCTGAATCAGGAGAAGGCAGAAAATCTGAATAGGCTGATAACAACTAATGAAATTGAAGCAGTAACCAAAAAACTCCCAGTAAAAAAAAGTCCTGGACCAGATGGATAGACAGGCGAGTTTTACCAAACATTCAAAGAAGAATTAACACCTATTCACCTCAAACTATTCCAGAAAATTCAAGAAAAGGGAAAACTCCCAAACTCTTTTTATGAGGCCGGCATCATCTTAATTCCAAAACCAGATAAAGACACTACAAAGAAAGAAAATTACAGGCCAATATCCCTGATGAACATAGATGCTAAAATCCTCAACAAAATATTAGCAAACTGGATCCAGCAATACATTAAAAAGACCATACACCAAGACCAATTGGGATTTATTCCATGGATGGAAGACTGGTATAATATCTACAAATCAATAGATGTGATACATCACATAAACAAAATGAAGGACAAAAATCATATGATCATATCAATAGATGCAGAAAAAGCACTCAACAAAATCTAGCACCCATTTTTGATAAAAATTCTCAGCAAAGTGGGAATAGAGGAATCTTACCTCAACATAATAAAGGCCATATATGACAAACCTACAGCCAACATCGTACTCAATGCTCAAAAACTAAAACCATTTCTCTTAAACACAGGAAGAAGACAGGGATGTCTACTTTACCACTCTTATTCAACATAGTATTGGAAGTCCTTGCCACAGCTATCAGACAGGAAGAAAACAGAAAAGGTATCCAAATCGGAAAGGAGGAAGTAAAACTGTCATTATTTGCAGATGACATGATATTGTACATAGGAAACCCTAAAGACTCCATCAAAGTATTTCTAGATTTGATAAATGAATTCTGCAAGGTAGCTGGATACAAAATTAGCACCTGGAAATTGATTGCATTTTTATAGACCAACAATGAACTCTCCGAAAGAGAAACTAAGGAACAATAGCATTTTCCACTGCAATTAAAGAATAAGATACCTAGGAATAAACTTATCCAAGGATGTAAAAGACCCATACTTAGAAAACTACAGGACACTGCAAAAAGAAATAGAGGAAGATATAAACAAGTGAAAGAGTATACCATGTTCATGGACTGGGAGAATTAATATTATTAAAATGTCCATACTACCCAAAGCAATTTATAGATTCACTGCAATTCCTATTAAAATATCAACAGTATATTTTACAGAGCTAGAGCAAATATTCCAAAAAATTTTTATGGAAACAAATAGACCCCAAATAGCAGTAGCCATCTTGAGAAAGAACAGAGTGGAAAGGATCACTTTACCGGATATCAAACTATACTTCAAAGCTATTGTAATCAAAACAGCCTGGTATTGGTACAACAACAGGCAAATAGATCAATGGAACAGAACAGAGACCCCAGGAATAGACCCATGCCATTATGGTCAGTTAATATTTGACAAAGGAGGCAAGAGAATACAATGGAGTAAAGACAGTCTCTTCAATAAATGGTGCTGGGAAAATTGGACAGGTACATGCAAAAAAATGAAACTAGACTATCAACTTACACCATACACAAAAAACCCCTCAAAATGGATAAAAGAATGAAACATAAGTTGTGAAACTATAAAAATCTTGGAAAAAACACAAGCAGTAAAGTCACAGACTTTTGTAGTGGAATTTTCACTGTTACATCTCCTAGGCAAGAGAAACAAAAGAAAAAATAAACAAATGGGATTACATCAAACTAAAATGATTCTGCACCGTAAAAGAAATCAGCCTCAAAATACAAAGGAACCCCACAGTATAGGAGAACATATTTGCCAAGGATGTATCTGATAGGGGGATAATTTCCAAAGTGTACAAAGAACTCATACAACTCAACAAGAGGAAGATAAACAATCCAATTAAAAATGGGCAAAGGATCTGAATAGACACTTCTCCAAAGAGAACATACAGATGGCCAAGAGACATATGAAAAAATGTTCAACGTCGCTCATCATCAGAGAGATGGAAATTAAAACCACAATGAGGCATCACTTCACACCTGTCATAATGGCTATCATCAACAAATCAACAAATGACTTATGCTGGCGAGGGTGTGGAGAAAGATGAACTCTGGTACACTGCTGATAGGAATGCAGACTGGTGCAGCACCTATGGAAAACAGTATGGAAGTCCTCAAAAAATTAAAAATGGAGCTGCCTTTTGACCCAGTGATCCCACTTCTAGGAATATATTCTAAGAATCCTAAAACACTAATCCGATAGAATATTTGCACCCCTTGTTCTAGCAATGCAATTTATAATAGCTAAGATCTGGAAACAGCCCAGGTGCCCATCAGTAGATGAGTGGTTAAAAAAGCTGTGGAACATTTACATCATGGAATACTCATCAGTAGTAAAGAAGGATCTCTTACCCTCTGGGACAGTATGGATGGACCTAGAGAATATTATGCTAAGTGAAATAAACCAGGCAGAGAAAGACAAACATCACATAATCTCACTCACATGTGGAATCTAAAGAACTTAATAAACTGTTGAACAGAATAGATTCAATGACATGGAAGCATGAATCAGACTGACAAATCTCAGAGGGAAGGTGGTGGGTGGGTGGGGGAGATTAACCAAAAAATTTATATGCATATATGCAAATCTTAAGGACACAAACAATGGTGTATTGAGGGACTGAGGAGGAGCATGGGGCGTAGTGGAAGAGGTCAATGGGGAGAAAAAGGGACATGTGTAATATTTTGAACAATAAAAAACAGACAAACAAAAACTAATAAGTGAGATGTTAACCAAATAATGAATGTTAGAATGTGCTCCCCCAGTAGATGCTATTATATTGAAATACTTTATGGAAAATATCAGCATTCTACACTGTAATAAACCCATGTTTTACGTCCAAGATTGAAATATACTCCAAAGAGATGTAATACACGTATTACTCTATGAAAGAACCTAAAATCAATACATTTGTATGTGCTCCTTACAAAAAAAGAAAGTATTCAGTGTGTTGCTTGGGAGCTGGCATAACTAAGTGGTTTAGAGATGAGCTTGGGCATTTCACTGTGTGGTTCAATCCTAGCTCCATTTCTTACCTGTGTGATTTTGGAAAAGTTACTTAACTCTTGCATGTCTTGAGTTTCTCTTCTGTAAAGTATGAATAATAATAGTGTCTACTTCATGGAATCATTGTGAGGATTAAAATGTACCTATGTTTATAGAATACTTAGAGCACCATCTTGCATGCAGTACACACTCTGCATAGGTTTTCAGTATCACTGTATAGCATTTACACTTTACAAAATGGTTTCATGTGCTCCATCTCAGAAGATGCATGTAGTAAATTGTGTGTTATTCCCATTTTGTAGATAAAGGGATTAAGGTTCAGAGAAGTGAACTTGCCCAAGATCACCTCGCCAGAAAGCAGTGGGGCTGGGATTGAGGCCAGACATTGCAACTTCAAGTTCTCTCTTTATTATCATCTGCTAAATTTGAATATTTATATATGTCTATGGGGAGTCAAGGTCAGGCTTCCTAATCTAAATTAATTACTTTTTCTATTTTATCATAGCTCTTAATAAAATATTTGAATAATGTGTAAAAGAAATGACATGAGAAAGAAGGACTCTTTAGAAAGAAGATAAATTTATGTTGCTAGAGCATGAAACATAAATTTAGGAGGCTGGATACCAATCAGTTGTTGACACATTGTACAATTCTGAGAAAATTACCTAACATCTTGAGTCCTTGGTTTCTTCATATGCTAAATGAAATCTCAGTATATTCTCATATCTCCTGGCTAGATTTGTGAAAATATAAGCCAAGATAAAGATGGAAACATTTAGGGAAAAATGCTACATATACCACATGTGTTGCTACTATTAAACTTTTCTAAGAAAATTCAGATCTAGACACCTCTAAAATACCTTCTGGGGTTGATTAGTAAGCATTTGCTCAAAATATTAAATTCTTTCAACTTTTATAAGGGGAGCATGAGTGTAGATTAAAACTTTTTTCTAGTGACTTAAATTCACGGACATTTTTCAAGCAAGCTTAGAGAAAGTTGTCCAGTCCCACCTTCTTCTTGACTTTTCATAGCAGAAGAAATCACCTGGTATTCTTTCCCAACCATTAGGACCATGTGAACTTGTACATCCTGCCCCCATGGGAAACAATGAACAAAACTTTTTACTGATTTCAATAAACATTTATTGAGTATCTATTATATATCAGTCACCTATATACTAGGTGAAGCCAAAAAAGATAAGACATCATACTTGGGGAATAGTACTGTCAACCATGTGGAGACCACATGTGATATCAGCCGTAATAGACTTTTACTAAGTGCTTTGGGGATATAGTTCAAAGTATACCTAATTCTGACTGGTGTCGGGTACAGAGAACCAAGGAAGGTGTGTCAAAACGATGTTCAAAATAAGCCTTGAAGCATACAGAAAGGTTTTCGAGGTAAATAATTGGAGGGGGAGAAAAGGTAGTTCAGGGGAAGAGGACCTTTGTAGTGTCACCAAGGACAAGAGAGAGCGTTGCTCTTAAGGACATTAAAAGGCTCCAGAAAGGTTGGATAGAGCACAGGAAATAGTGTGTGGGGGGGGGCGGGGGGAGATGAGATCTAATATGGAAGCAGAGCTTAGAGAATTGTTTCTGGTGGTTGTTACAGGAAATGGCCTGGTATAAGCAGGACAGTAATGTGATCAGATTTGATTTAAACAAAACCTTGCTGATGGAGGGATTGGAGAAGTGCAGAACTAGTATCTGGAATACCAGTGAGGACACTATTCCAATAGATTAAGTGGAATGATTGAAGTAAAAACTAAGGCAGTGAAACTGAGAAGTAGAAACTTAATCTAAAAAAATTTTTTTTGAAGTAGAATGTATAGAACTTTTGACCAATTGGATGTGGGTGGTGAAGAAAAAAGAAAAATCTAGCCTTGGTTGGTATGGCTTAGTTGATTGGGCATCATCCTGTGCACTGAAAGTTAGCTGGTTAGATTCCGGGTCAGGGCACATGCCTGGGTTGCGGGTTCCATGCCCAGCTGCGGCGCATGCAGAAGGCAGCCAATCGATGTTTCATTCTCACATTGATCTTTCCCTTTCTCTCTCTCTCCCTTTCTCTCTCTAAAATCAATAGAAAATAATAAAAATTTTTAAAGAAAAATCTAGGATTATTTCTCCATTTATGAGTTTCCATTAATAGAAGCACCATAGAAAGAGGAGGAATTGGATGGAGACTGGCAATGGGCAAAGGGATTGAAGGTCAATGAGTCACAGTTATGGATGTAATAATGTCGGGGTATGTGAGGGACAGTCAGACAGTGCATTGTAAACAGTTTCATTTGAACTTTTAGGAATCGAGCAAAGGTTTGGAATGGAAATACACATTTAGGAAGTTTGGAATGTGGGTGATAAATGATATTTAGAGAGCACATAAGGAAGCTCAGAGGAAACAGTAAAGTGGAAAGAAACAGAGTGATGAGATAATCTTGGAAACACCACCTTGAAGTAGTACTTAGAGCAAGAGGAATCCATGGAACTAAACAAGGAGGCACAGACAGGGAGATGGAAGAATGGTGGGGAGGCAGTGACATCTGTGAGGCCAAAGGAAGCAGGAATTTGAAGCAGATTTAAACTGCAAGAATGGCCTAGACTGAAAACGTTCCTTGGGTTTGGCGATTAAGAGTGCATTAGTGACCTTAGCCAAGGCAGTTTCAGTATACTGGAGACTCCAGAAGCCAAATCACAGAGGCTGGGAGTTAACACGGGCTGGGGGCTGCAAAGCAGCAGAGTCACGAGTTTATGCTTTTTCCTTTTCAGAGAGAATTTTCTTTATAAAGGGATGAAACATGGTTATAACTAGGGAAAGGGCCCTTTTGGGGGAGATGTTTGAACATATTTATAGGTTGAAGGGAAAGGGACAGATGTTTTAGAAGAGATATTGAGTAGAACAATGTCTTGTGGATGCAGGAGGGTTGAATTAGATTGAGAAAAAAGAACTTCTTCCTGTGAGACTGAACTTCCACGCTACGGATGGACTGAGGGGACTCAAGCATCCCCTGCTTTCTGAATTTTTACACCTTTTAATGTTCAGGGAGAGTACCACCTAGGGCCTATATCCTCCCAGAGAAGATAGGTATTGGTTTGCCTCTAAATTATGAAACACTTGGTGTCAAAACAGTTCATAACAATAATAGATCAAATTATAAAATTGTGGTTGGTATAGGTTGCTCTTTGAATTTCTTTCCTCCCTCCAGAGGGTAAGAGCAAGCCAGGTGGTTGGAGAAAGGTCGGAGGCTCTGTGGGACTGACCAGCTTAGATAAGCAGCACTCAATCTTGTCTGATGTTTATCAAGACTGAACCTGAATCCCAGACCTGGAGGTTTGCCCAGTTGCACATCCTATCTGGCTTATGTTTCCCCGATAGGCAAATAAGTCAGGATCAGACGGTGGCAGATACTACACCATATGCATATTTATAATATTGCAAACTTGCCATCAAGCTGACTAAGCCAAATTAAGCATATAAGAAACGAAAAGCTTAAATGGAAGCTGATGTTTTCAGGATTCCAGGATGTGGCTGTGCCAGATCAGTGTGTTAATTTAATGAGAGGGAGCAGCACGCATTTCAGGAAGGAAAGCAGCCCCGTTGCCCCGACAAATGCATCAGTCCTCCTGAAGGTTCTGTGCCTTGCAGGCGCCCTTCCTCACCCCTCCCCACCAACACTCACCCGACTCCTTGTGAAAATACACTCAGGGTATAGATATAGCCTGTCTGATGTGGGAAGCATTTTCTGCAGACCACTGTTATTACTCTGTAAAATCGTGGCCTCTGAATTCTCTTTAATGCACAGTTCTTTGTTCCTTTCTGCTCATGTTCTGTTTTTGCTTTTGAGCCGTTTCCTGTCTCTTCCTTTCCAATACTCAGCAAGAGTTTTAGACACTTCAATAATTATCTCTTCTAATCTTGTCCGTTCCAATGAACAGGAAGCTAGTTTCTCTCCCGTCTCTTTGCACCTATAAACATTGATACCATTTATCATTTTGTTGCTGTTTCTTTACATTTCCACATCTTTGGAATTGTTTCTTGAGTAATATACTTGAAACCTTGCACAGTATTTCAATGGCCTATCATACTGTCATTAGGGTCCTTTGCTAATTTTTGTGAGATCTCCTGTTTTATGTCCTTTGTTGTGAATATTTTAGGTGACATTGAGGCAGTGGTTTCAAATTTTGTTGCCTTTTGTCTCCAGATCTCTCTCTTGGTCCATATATACTGCCTTAGTCTGTTCAAGCTGCTGTAACAAAGATACCATAGACCAAATAGCTTAAACGACAGACATATAATTCTCACCATTCTGGATGCAGAGAAGTACAAGAGCAAGGCGCTGGCAAATTCTGTATGCGGTGAGAGCTCACTTCCTGGTGCATCGTCTCTTCTCTATGTCCTCAAATGGGGTCCCTTCTATAAGGACACTGAACCCATTCCTGAGGGCTCCACCTTCATGGCAGAGTCACCTCCCCTACAGCCTACCTACTAACACTATCACACTGGAGGTTAGAATTTCAACATATGGATTTTGGCATCACACAGACATTCAGTCCATAACATCGGATAAACAGCTTGTGAGCATTTGGGGTTTAACTCTCTGTAGCTTTTACATACATTTGCTTTTCTATCTGTAGTAACATGTCCCTGCGCTGGACTCATACCTAAATCATTCACATTCTCATTTTTAGAATGCTTGAGCAATCAACTGTCCCAGGCTCAGGGAAGATCCTACATGATATGTATTCCAATTGTTTTTTTCTTACATAGCCACCTATCCTAAATCCCAGCCTGAAGACAGAAGAGAACTTCATGTATCAAAGTGTGGAGTGTGAGGAAACATGTCAAAGCTCTTCCAAAGAGAATCTATGGTTGGAATCCATTCTATCAATGTTTTTAAAGTGAAATGCTGTCTCTTTTCATCTCTTCCCCTTACCCACTAAGCTTAGAAGTCCTAGCACTCTTGTTTCCTCTACCCTCAACTTATTCTCTCCAAGCCAACACCGAGCTGCAGAACTCGCTGAAGGAAATCTCTAAGTGTGCTCGATGCTACCCTGGCATAGTCAGGGGCCTCTGAATTCTTCTACCCCCGTATCTCATCAAGCTTGAAATGCCCTGAGAGACTTAGATTTGGCCAAGGACTAAGGAATTGCCCTGGCTGAAGCAGAACCCCCATCTTTTCGTTGCCTATACACAGCAGTTAACCGTGAAAAGCATTTACTTTCTGCTAAAAGTAACATGTGTCATACCTACCTTTCTGTCTGAAAACAAATGTTTTATGTGGGGCTTTCCACTGGTCCATTTGGTAAAAACCAACCTCCCCGAGAGACAGTAACATTTTGCCTTTGTCTTGTTTGAGTGAGACAGGGAAGGAAAGAGGTTCAACAAAGGAATATTCTAGGAAGACAGTCTCTTTCCTAATAGTTCCAGTTTATATATAGAACCTCAAGGACCTCATGAATTTTAAAAAGGGTTTAATTTGGAAGTATGTACATATTTTATCTTCCAGAGATGTGGTATCTTTTTGCAAAAACTCCAACAAGAGGATACTTTTAGGGCAGTAGCTGGAATGATTTTCTGAAATTATATCTCTCACGCTGCAGAGCAAGCCTCCAGGAACACAAAGGGTCAAAGTGGCTGCAGGAGCGCCGGTGGAGGCGGCGGTCTGTTTAGCTCAGGGACAGTGAAGGGTGGGCGGTGCTAACTTGCAAGGTGGAGAAAGGTAGGAGTAGTTGAGGGAAGTTTTCCACTGCTGCCCACCCAAATCCAGAGGAGACCATTGTTGTGGGAAGAAAGGAGGAGACTTCTCTAAGTAAATCAAGTCTTTACGTGCCCTGGAAAGGAGGTGACTCACACAGCACTTTGTCTAGTATACCGAGATCTGCAGGATTCCCATGGGGCAAAAACCAGGCTGTGGTCCTACCCGTGCTTGGTCGGGTGGTGGCTAATGTAGCAGTGGCAACCTACCCCGTGAAAGTGGACATAGAGGAGGTGATTCTTCATCCATACCCGTTACTTTTTCTTTAACTGGGGACTGGAGAAATAGTATTACTTCTATAGTTATAAAGGGAAACTTCAACTTATTCAGGACAATGTAGAAAACGCTTATTTGGCCCCTCTATATGGCAAACACTTTGCTACATGCTGGAAATGTGGAGGAGCAGCACAGGGTTCCGCCTTCCAGTTGTGTTTTGGGGTGTTTTGTTGGTGTAAGGAGATCCTTGTGTTTCATGAGGTGATATGCAAGCCCTCACACAAAGGGTCCCTGACTAATTTAGACCAAAAGTTTATACAAGATGCTGGTGAGATGCCATGTGTTCTATTTTCTGTCTAAATATTACAGATGACAATTGCAGGCAATAGAATATATTCAACCTGGGCAAACCCTTAGAGAAATGTGAGACCACAGGCACATACTGTGGTTTCTGAGTTACTTATGTCTTTAAAGAATATCTAACTGTATACCATTGTAGTAATGAGAAGGAAGGCAAGGCTCTTTGACTCAGTACTTTCCAATGACTTACTTATGCCCAGGAAGCTTTCAAGTTCAAGGGGAACACAGACAAAACAATTAGAGTTACAGCAGCATAAACAATGACAATGACAATGTCAAGTCTGTGACAAAAACTGGTAGAAACAAAACAGCAATAGCTAAGGTGAAAATCTTGCTTAGATTATATGGAAATATCTGCCATGTTTCCAATCACCATTCCCTATTTCTACTACAGTGAGGTTTTTTGGTGTGTTTTATTTTTTGTTTTTCAGTTTTTAATGTTGGATTTTTGTTTTTCACAAAGAGAAAGGAACATACCCAAGGACAAGGACCCTGTATTAGAGCCAAGGTTGGAGCTTAGATATTTTTGGCTTCTAATTCTCTGCTGAGTCCATTAGACTGTGTCTCTTCTTAGTTCTATTATTTGATTATCTGTCCTCTGTGTGTTTGCAAACTCAAAGTGATAAAATACATTTTTGTTCTTATGTTACTAATGCAGTAGAAGTATTTTTCAGTTTTTAGTGTTCAATTTTTAGAGTGTTGAACTACAACACTCTAAACATGGCAATAACTGCTTTCAACAAAATGTTTTCAAGGCATGCTTTAAATGGGCATTAAAAATAGGAATGCACATGCTAATGATGGTATTGATAAAAGACACTCTGGCTCCAAAAGTGAGAAATTCAATTAGTAAAAGAAAGCAAAAGTATTTGAGGACAATACAATGTATGAGAGTACTGATGGAAAATTCTGTTCAACTGCATTGTTACAAATTAGATAAAATTTTCCCCAACATAGTTACCTGCTAAAATAATAGGAGAGTGGGTTCTGGGACTTCCAATTCTCATTGACAATGGAGGTTACATCTTGAAACTTAGATAAATTTGATATTTGTAAACAATGACAAAGAGGACTACTAAATTAAGGGTTTACCCACTGGACCCAGCCCAACTAGCTTCTTAATGTTCAGAAACACATGCTGATCATAAACTTTGCCTGCATCTCAAAGAGGTTAATGTCTCACTGTTCATGTATATTAAGATCATCTAATTTACAAGTGTTTAGATGCTTAGACAAAAACTAGCATATAAAAGTACTTTTTTTTATATATGGTCCTCCCCGAAGGAGTTTGAAACACTGATCAGACTGACTGTCATTAATATTCACAGAATAT
This sequence comes from Miniopterus schreibersii, assembly GCF_964146895.1. Taxonomy (NCBI): domain Eukaryota; kingdom Metazoa; phylum Chordata; class Mammalia; order Chiroptera; family Miniopteridae; genus Miniopterus; species Miniopterus schreibersii. Next base: position 64,299,231 of record NC_138101.1, on the reverse strand, counting down.
CTGTGAGGGAGAAAGCAAAAATCACTCTATTCTTTGTTCTTATCAGCATTTAGATAATATACTCTGAAGATACTCTGTAAAACTGAAGAAAGCATCTGTGTCTATCTGCATGATTCCTGCAACCTAAGAAAGCTTGATAAGATCAACCTTCCCTGGTGAGAGTAGCTTCACTGGTTGAGCGAGCGTTGTCCTGTGCACCAAAAGGTTACCGGTTCGATTCTCAGTCAGGGCACATAGGGAAGGCAACGGATCTCCCTCTCTCTCTCTTTCTTCTTCTCTTCTCACTAAGCATGTCCTCAGGTGAAGAGTTAAACAAAAGGATCAACCACACAAGTGTCAAAACAATCTATAGCAATAAAGGGTTAAATGCCCTCCAGGGCCAGATATTTTGTGTTCTCTCTTCTTAACATATTCCAGTTAATAACTGGAATCTTAATATTTTATGGTTTTTTTTTTTAATCTTCACACTAGGATATTTTCCACTGACTTCTAGAAAGAGTGGAAGGGAGGAAGGAGAGGAGAGAGAGAGAAACGTCAACACATCGACTTGAGAGAGACACATTGATTGGCTGCCTCCCTCATGCCCCACACTGAGGACAGGGAACCTGCAACCAAGGTATGTGCCCTTGACCGGGAATTGAACTTGAGACCTGTTGGTACTCAGGCCAACGCTCTAACCACTGAGCCAAACCGGCCAGGGCAATATTTTATGTTTGGATATAAGCCGCTTATTCTGGGTCTTTTCTCAATGAACACGGAGTTCAGTCCATCACCAAACTTTGTGAAAAAGATCTGAACTTTTGTTCCTGAAAACTCTGAATAAGCAGAAAATTTGTGTATCAAATAGGAATTTTCATATAGCTGAAACAATGGCCCATAGCTGGGGTGAGGATGGTCAGGATAAACACTAACCTTTTGAATACATATAGGCATTTAGAATAGTTTTATATGTTGTATATAAATAATACATATTTGGAAAGAGAGTTGGGTGAGGACTAGTTCGTAAGCCAGTCTTTTCAAAAAATATATTCTGCAACTCTAGTTGCCTAATATGCTCTGGAATTAAAAGGTCAATAAATTTGGTGAGCTCTTCAATGTTATTCCCTCACAGATATTAGCCATAGTATGTATAGTAAAGACTTTGAGCTGTCTGAAATAAAACAATATAGCTTGGCTGGACATGCTCAGTGGTTGAGCATCGACCTAGGATCCAGGAGATCGCAGTTCAATTCCCAGTCAGGGCACATGCCCGAGTTGTGGGCTCGATCCCCAGTCGGGGGCGTGCAGGAGGCAGCCGATCAATGATGACTCTCTCATCATGGATGTTTCTATCTCTCTCTGCCTCTCCCTTCCTCTCTCTGAAGTCAATAAAGATATATTTTTTTTAAAAATTTAAATAAAACAATACAAAATAAAATAAAATTGTTTTTAACCTTGTAAGAATTGCCCAAACTTATTTTAACAACAAATCCTTTTTCATGTAGAATCCATAAGACACAAACGTTAGGAAAATAACTTTAATTCATTTCTTTGGAATATTTAACATGTTTATTTCATTCCCTCTATGCCAGGGAGCTATGTAAACCATGCTACTTGAAGTCAACAATATCATAATCTAGAAAGGATACTGTATAGTGTTTGTGACATAATAACGTTTAAAAGGAGCTGTAAAATTGTAAATGCTGAGTTCCAAATAACTGAGATAGGCAATAATGTGCCCTAGATGTTAAGAAAGAGGTGTAATCCAGGGAGTAAGAATTTATAGAAGGTTGGTGCCAATGACTGAAGGTACCTGGAAGTGAGACCTTTAGGAGGTGATTAGGTCATAAAAGCAGAACCTTTGTGAATGTAATTAGTAGCCTTAAAAAAGACTCAAAAGATCTCTTGGCCTCTTCTGCCATGTGAGAACACAGAGAAAAGACAACTGTCTATAAATGAGGAAGCAGGCCCGCACTAGACACTGAATCTTTTGGACTTTCTAGCTTCCAGAACCATGAGAAATAAGTTTTGTTGTTTATAAGCTACCCCTATAGCAGCCTGAATGGACTAAGACAGCTGGATAGTCTCAGGTTGTGAAGAGAGGAACAAAGTAGTCAGTGTGTGGGGCATGGTGTGGAGTGGAGATGGGGAGAGGGGAAGGAGGCCAAGCATGGTAGGCCAGCTTACAAAGATGAGAAAAGAATACCAGATTGAAGTAGGTATGCTTAGTAATGACAGGCTAAGGAAAATGGGCTTTAGTACCCAATTATTAGGCTAGATATACCAGTAGATCCTTAGACTTCACCTCAGAGACTCCAGTGTGGCTGCTGCCCTGACCATTGTTCACAATCAAAAGTCAGCCTCTGGCTCTGTTCATTTCCTATCATAGTTTTTGCCTCTCTGTCTAGGCCTATCTGCCAGATTTGCAGCATTGGAGCAGGAATACAATTGGAGACCTATATAACATATATCTAAATACTTAATACAGTAAGTTTGGAATAGTTAAAAGTAGCCCCTATTATGAGCTGAATTGCTTCCTCCCTAAATTCATATGTTGAAGTCCTAATCCCTAGTACTTCAGAATGTGACTATTTGGAGATAGTCTTTAAAGAGGTAATCAGTTCAATGAGGTCGTTAGAGTGGGCCCTAATCCAGTATGATTGGTTTCCTTATAATAAGAGGAAATTAGGGAACAGATATGTATAAGAGGATGTGAAGACACAAGGAGAGAATAAGTTAAGGCTAGAGGTCTGTGAAGAAACCAACCCTCGCCTAGATCTCAGACTTCCAGCCTCCAGAACTGTAAGAGAATGTCTGTTGTTTAAAGCCACCCAGCCTGTGGTACTTTGCTATGTCAGCCCCTGAGCAAACTTACATGGCTCCCAAATATGTCCTGCCCTAATCCCCAGAACCTTTAAATATGATGAGATATCACACATCAGATAATTTTTATGGCAACATGACTTAAAATAGGGTTATTCTCCTGGACTTTCTTGATTGGTCAATGTGATCACAGGAGCCATTAAAGGCACAGACTTTTCTTCATCTGCTGGCTGAAGAGTAAACCAGAAAGATAAAATCTCCATGAACTGATGCTGGTGTGAGGAAGGAAGAGCCATGTGAGGAGGAATCAGGTGGCTTTAAGAAGCTGAGAGAAAGGCCCTTGAATGACAGTCAGAGGGGAATAGGGACCTCAGTCCTACAACCACGGGGAACTGAATGCTGCCTAAGCCTGAATGAACCGACAAGTAGATCCTTCCCCAAATCCTCCATAAGATCCTAGCTCAGCCAACACCATAACTCTGACCTTGTGAAACCTTAAGCAGACACCCCATCTCAGCCCATTTAAACTTCTGACCTATAGAACTTTGAGCTAATAAATTGGTGTTAAGTTGGTAAGTTTGTGGTAATTTGTCCTTAGAAAATGCCCTTAGAGTTTTAGCTCAGTACAAGATAGTAGTGGGCATACAGCCTATACTCCTTCTCTTCCTACCCCTAGCTGTGAAGTTTGGGACACTTGAGCACATATGTTCTAATTTTATCTACACCCTCTGCAAACTGTTATTGCTTGGCCACACTTTGGACCTAGACATGCACAAATTTTCCTCATGGCTCACTATCAGGAGGACAGACTTGAAGAAGAGGCCCACATAGGCCCTAGAAGCAGGTCCTGGGCTATTTGGGAACAAAATATTAGGATTGCAGGTGTCTGGAGCATAGTTCAGATTAGGGAACGAAAAGCTCTCTCTGGGTAACTGGTCTGGCCTATAGATTTCTTTCTGAGAATAGAGGGTGGGGGTTTGGGAGGGAGCTGTGGTCAGAGGAGGGCCAAATGGAGCCTCTAAGTGTAGCACCCAGGGTATAGGCTTCTGCTAACAGGGTCTAGTGATGATACAGCCTCTAGTTAGTGCTTTTGAAATCTCAAAAATACCAGAGTTTCTGTACATAATAGGCTAAGAAACTTGATTGTTAAATCAGAAGAATAAGATGATTAAAATGGAATTCAAGATCTCTTTAATTTGAAGTTAGGTGTAAGCTAGATTTGAAGGGAAAGAGGTTGAAGGAAGAATTACCAGGTGAGAATGCACTGCAGTAGTGCAAACACAAGTGAGGAGCAATCAAATGCAGGTAGTAACGATGGAAATGTGTAAAAAAATACCAGTGAAAATATTTTTTAATATTGTTAAATTTAAAATCAAATAGCATTTCTAACTGGTGATATGTTTGCAAATAATGCTATGAAATAGGGATTCAAGAATAGATGACATGGAAAGAAAGAGGTACTCTGCTATAATTAGCATTATGGGGATACCATAAACCGCTGAGACTATGTGATCGGGGGTACAGAGGGATGAGAATAAACCTTAGAGGATGACGAAAACAGGCACCAAATAAAAAAAATCTGGAGACAGAGAAAAAGAAAGGTCATGCACAGAATGAAAAGCTTTCCCGGAAGGTCCCTGCTGAAATGGACATGAGTGAAAGAAAGGGTGAGGCTCTGAGTCAGGTAAATATGAACCTGGATCATCCCTTTTCCTTCCTTCCATAATCTGCTTCTCTCTTGAATTTCTTGCATCTGAACCGCCACCTGATTCTCTCTATGATGCTCTGACTTTGGGCTGATAACCATGTGTGGATTTCCTGCCTCAGTTTGTTCCTGTTTACCAACTCTGCTTCCTCACAGGCAGATCCCAGACTCAGTGTTTCTGATCCCATCTTTACCCTGGGTTCTGGTTCTATCCCATTAGAACTGACTGAGTTGGAAAGTTTGAGACCTTTGTCTGGCAATATGGGGTGGCCCTCAAGGTGAAAAGCAGCAATATGGAGAATAAAGATTAGGAAAGGAGGTAGAGCTTAGGTAGTCAGCACTGGCCTTGAAAAAAAATCGTCTGCCAGAAAAATTTAAGGAAAATCAATTGATGAATCAATTGTTTAACCTTAGTCTTATCACTTTGTATTATTGATTTTCTAGGAAATTTTAAGAGTGTGCAATCTGAAAATTAATTTGGTGCTCATTATTTGAAGGATGAAGGCAGAGCTAGCATTCAGGGAAATTTGTCATTTCTCATTTCTGTCCTCTCAGAATGTCAGAAATGTCCCCAATTTTATTGATTTCACAGGGCAGGAAACAAAAACCACATGGACACTTGGCTGAAGATGCCACGTAAACTAGGAGGACTCCTGTAATGGGGATGTCAATCACATGCCATAGACGATCATCCAGTGCACATGTATTTATTAACTTTTTACTCTATACTGGGGACTCTTCTATGTGCTGGGTTTAGAGTGGGAATAGTATAAAATCCCTGCCCTCAAGAGGTTTACATTTTAGGGATGTGGGATAAGTAAATGAAAATAAAGAAAATGCCTTTAAATACAGGGATGAGTATAAGTAGATTTACAGTTGTTTGCATGGGAAAAGACAAGCAGGTTTTGATTATTACAATAGCTCTGTTAACTCTGTTTTGCGTACTCACAACTGTAAACCTACTTTTGCCCACCCTGTACAAAAAGCAACTATCTTGTAATTTTAAATGCAAATTGCTTTTCATTTGTTCTACGTGTCTATTCTAATGGTGCTATTTTCTAATCTTTACTACACCAAAACTTTCCCATGAATTTTGAACCTAGCTTGATAAATGTATCTTCCTTAGATGTTTGCTTCTCAGTGACTGGAGTTATGCTCTAGTATGCCTTTGGTTTACGTAGTAACCAAATCAGAGACTGGGATTCAGTAAAGACTCTTCTCTTAGCGACGATATTTATTGTTTCCTATAGCTTGTCCTTTTTTACCTTTTTGACATATCTAGAATTGTTCTTGTTTAGTTCAGTTCCATCTTTACTTAACTAAATGGCATTACTTATTGCTTCGGGTTATTTAAATAGTCTACTAACTGGTCTTTCTGCCTCTTAATTTGAGTGAGTGTCTCTAATTTACCCCTTACCAAGAATAACCTTAAAGTTTCAATATGATCGTGTCATTTCCTCATTTAAAACTTTCATAGCCTTCTCATCAAGCAAGAATAAGGTATAAACACCCTTGCTTGGCTTACACAGCCTTTTGTGACCTGGCCTCTATTTAACTCACCAGGCCCAGTTCCACCACTTTCCTTCTCACCCACTCTAATCCAGCTGCGCTAGTGATCCTAAAACTATGGAAAGAACATGGACTTTTGGGGAGCCTTTGGAGTTGGCGTCAAGCCAGGCTCTGACATGTAAGACATAAGGTAGGTTACTCAAAACTTTCTTGGGCTCCATTTGTCTTCTTTAAGATGATTGTAGTGTTACCTACTTCATTAGATTGTTGTGAAAACCAAATGAGATAATGTATTTTAATTTAGTAGTTATGTACTTTGAACCTTAAATATCTAATGCGTAGCAAATGCTTTAAGTGATAGCTATGATTATAATTACTCATCCTCTGTCTAAAACACTCTTTCTCCAGTGTTTACCTGTTCATAAAACAGGCTTCAACTCACCTGTCAGATCTCAGCATTAACATGACCTTCTTTGAGGCATTTTCTTTAAACACATAAAAATTAAGTTCTGAGTTTGTTAAAAACTGGGTTTAATCTTAGTTCTATTATATTCTTTGTATACCTTTCAACAAGTTAAAATTTCTCAGATCTTCAGTTTTCTTATTTGTGTAATAAGGATGAAAATCCCTACCTTGTGAGTTTCTGTGAGTATTAAATTATTTATGAAAATGATAAATAAATCTACACCTTCTTTCCTAACACACAAAGGCTCTCTCATCACCTTTTCTCACCATCTCTTTAGCATTTTTATATCTTCAATGTTAATAGAAAGCTGATTCTATTTTTCTAAATTATGTTTATTATTTGTCCTTTTAAAATTTCCTTAAAAGCCAGAGCCAATGAACCTGGCTCATTTTAATTATTTCTTTCTATAGGCCTTTCAGAAAAAGGAAAGCCCTTATTTATGTCTGGTAGAATCTGGGCATGAATCAAAATGCATTTATTTGTTTATATTTATCAAAATATAAATGCATGATTCTGTATAAGACCTGAACTATCAGAGCCCGCCACCCATGGAAATGTCTGTGTACAGCAGCAGACTGAATTAATTACTATGGATGACCTGGTTTTTTTTTGGGGGTATTGGCAAACAAAATACAGGTTCTGTTTGGGGTAAGAATCACTTCATTTTCTCTTGAAAAAGAGACAAATTATTTAGTGTGGTAGAAGAGGTTCCCTTAAGGAAAACCAACCAGTACTGGAAAAGACATGATCATTAACATAAAAAAAACTAAATAGGCACCTTTAAAAAATTATTATATGGTTATTTCTGTAAACATGCACAAAATATGCATTGGTCATTACCTTTTAGGTAATAATGGATGTAATAGGGTACTGTGGAATTTGCAATCTGTGGTGTTTATACATTTAGTTTTTGTTTTTATCATCTTTCTTTATTATCACAAATACATCCCTTTGAAAAACTCTCCTGACAAAAGTTCAGACTCTCTGCACAACCATGTTATTTGAATAATACTGTTTGAATGATCATATCAGAAGATGAACAGAATTGATAGCAATGTCTTCTAGATTTATAGTAATGAGAAGAGTGCTTATACTGTTTGCTGACAGCATTTCTTATGACACTTAACAATTGGTCACTAAATGAAATCTACAGTGGGCAACTCTTGGACTCATTTCCATCTGCCTCTCTAAACATAATCACCTTTGATCAGCTCTTGTTCTATGAGTTTTAAAAACTGTGTAGAAGTGCTTCCTTTATTGATACAGTATGGGATATCTCAGCTTTATCCGCATAGGTTGAGGTGTGTCTGTAAAAACCTTGCAAGTTTATAGATGTTATCCTAGCAACCAATTGCTATAAGTTGCTATGTAATTCATAGGATCATAAAAGGTTTAGCTTTCTCTCAAAATCTTTGCAAACCATTTGGACCATGCTGAAAGATTTCTTGAATGAGTTGACTCATCTTTGGCTGTTCACACACACATACTCCTGAGAGAGATGAGTCACCAAGAAGAGTGAACCTTGAGTACAGACTGACGCTCTGCTGTGGTGAACAGCGAGCCGCGTAAATCAGCATTTCCTTCAGCTGGGCTGCCTGTGGACTACGGAAGACTGGGCGACACATACTCAGGAGCCCCCCGCTGCCAGGGCACAGAGAGGAGAGGGAGCTGCAGGGATGGGGAGATCCTGACACAGCCAATCAAATCATTCTGGATGGGAGAGGCTGAGAGAAGCTAAGAGATAGAAAATGCCATAAAAATGCGTCAAGTTAATTTCACGCTTTTCCACCTTTAACTTTTGCACAAATTAAATTTAATGCTCCTCAGCCCGAGTGGTCTGCATACAAAATGGTACCAGAGTGGTTGGGCTGATGGAGTGTTAGCTACAAAAGTGTAAGAAAATATTTGTCCTGTGATCATGAATAACTTCACAGTAATTAAAATGTGTCCTTCCCCCACCTTTAAATGTACTGAAACTCCTGTAATTCACACAGCATGAACATTAAACCATTTCCTGTTTCTTGATATGAGATACCATGTTAAGGTAACCAACTATTTCAACGTTTCTTAATTTCAGTTTCAACGTAAAAGTGGGGGATTTTGTTCATTAGACAATTATCTTTGGCACTTTCCTGTTCTAATACTTTAAAATCTAAATAGGGGCCGTCACTGGTGACTGTCTCAACATAAATGCTAGAATAAGACACCACAGGACAAGGAGATGTGGTGTGTGCATGGCCTGTACCATATCTGGGAAACAGACACGTTTCTAATATTCACTAGAATTGCTGACACCAGTCTTCATCTTAGATGAAACAAATTCATACTAACCATGCCCACACAAGAAAGCCCTCAGAAGTACCGAGAATTAGGGTATTTGACCTGTAAATATTTGTGAGAAAATTATACACAAATGTATTCTGCCTTTCCTCTCTTACATCCCTGGTCTGGAATATAATATCAGTTTACCAGGGAGTTCTGAAGGGTTTGGATCTTACGGAAAAATACGTCTTCTTGCAGAGCTGACCCCTCAGGAATGAGGAAATGAAAGAAACCTGCAGGAAACGTGTAGGTTGTAAGAGCTGGAGAATTTACCGTCAAGAAAGGAACATGGCAGAGTCATCAAAAATTAATTTGTTTTGTCTATTTTTCATTTCAGTTAAAATACTCCTGCACTTTAACACTCCTAGAACATTTTTCTCTACTTTATCCTAAAATATGTTAACGTTCCTAATAGAACTCTTTTTTATCTTGCTTTTTATTTTTTTAATTTCTTTTTAATTAATTGTTTTCCCAATTACAGTTGACATAAAATATTATATTAGTTTCAGGTGTACAAAATTCTGATTAGTCATTTATACACCTTTGATAAAGGTGATCACTCTGATAAGTCTAGTATACATTTGACATCTTATGTAGTTATTACAATATTATTGACTCTATTCCCTATGCTGTACATTATATACCTGTGACTATTTTTATAACTGGCTATTGGTACTTCTTCATCCCTTCCCCTTTTTTACCCATTTCCCCTAACTCCCCTCCCATCTGGAAATCACCAGTTTGGTCTCTGTATCTATAAGTTTGTTTCTGTTTTGTTTGTTTATATTATTTTTTAGTTTCCACATATAAGTGAAATCATATGGTATTTATCTCTGCCTGAATTATTTTACTTAGCATAATACCCTTAGGTCTATACATGTAGTCACAAATGTCAAGATTTTATTATTTTTTTATGGCTGAGTAATAATTCATTATATACACCACATCTCCTTAATCAGTTTAACTATCGATGGACAATCAGGTTGCTTCCATTGTAAATAATGCTGCAATAAACACAGGGTGCGTATATCTTTTTGAATTAGTGTTCTGAATTTCTTCAGATAAATACCCAGAAGTGAAATTGATGGGTAACATGGTAGTTCTATTTTTAAGTTTTTGAGGAACCTCCATACTGCTTTCCACAGTGGCTGCACCAATCTGCAATCTCCCCAACAGTGCACAGGGTTCGCTCATCTCCATCTCTTCGCCAGCACTTGTTGTTTGTTGATTTATTGATGGTAGCCATTCTGACAGGTGTAAGGTAATACCTCATTGTGGTTTTAATTTGCATTTCCCTGATGATTAGTGATGCTGAGCACCTTTTTGTATATCTATTGATCCTCTATATGTCCTCTTTGGAGAAATGTTTACTTAGGTGCACTGCCCATTTTTTAATCAGAATTTTTTGTGTGTGTTAAAGTTGTATAACTTCCTTATATATTTTGAATATTAACCTCTTATCAGATGTATCATTGGCAAATAGCTTTGTCCTTTAGTAGGTTGTCTTTCAGGTTTGTTCATGGTTTCCTTTGCTGTGTAAAACCTTTTTAGTTTGATGTAGTCCCATTTGTTTATTTTTTCTTTTGATTCCCTTGTCCAGGGAGACAAGTCCAAAAAAAATATTGTGAAGAACGATGTCAAAGGGTTTACTGCCTATGTTTTCTTCTAGGAATTTTATGGTTTCAGGCCTTACATTTAAGTCTTTAATCCATTCTGACTTTATTTTTGTATATGGTATAAGAAAGTGGTCATTTCATTTCATTTTGCATGTATTTGTCCAGTTTCCCCGGCATCATTTATTGAAGAGACTGTCTTTACTTCATTGTATATTCTTGCCTCCTTTGTCATAGATTACTTGATCATGTAAGTGTAGGTTTATTTCTGGGCTCTCTTTTCTGTTCCATGCCAGTACCATGCTATTTTGATTGCTATGCCTTTGTAGTATAGTTTGATATCAGGAAGCATGATATTTCCAACTTTATTCTTTCTCAAGGTTGCTTTGGCTAGTCAGGCTCTTTGTGGTTCTATATAACTTTTAGGATTATTTGTTCTAGTTCCAAGGAAAATGCCATTGGTATTTTGATAGGGATTGCATTGAATTTGTAGATTGCTCTGAGTAGTATGGACATTTTAACAATGTTAATTTTTCCTATCCATGAACATAATATAGTCTTCCATTTATTTGTGTCTACCTCTTTGGTGTCTTATAATTTTCTGAGTACAGGTTTTTTGCCTCCTTGGTTAAATTATTCCTAGGTATATTTTTTTAATGCAATTGTAAATAGAATTATTTTCTTAATTTCTCTTTCCGATAGCTTGTTATTGGTATATAAAATGCAACTGATTTCTTTATATTAATTTTATATTCTGGTACTTCACTGAGTTTGTTTATTAGTTTTAATGTTTTATGGCGGAATCTTTGGGGTTCTCTCCATATAGTATCATGTCATCTGCAAATAATGATAGTTTTACTTATTTCTTTTTAATTTGGATGCCTTTTATATCTTCTTCTTGTGTAATTTCTGTGGCTAGGACTTCCAATACTATGTTGAATAAAAGTGGTAAAAGTGAACATCCTTGTTTTATTCCTGATCTTAAAGAAAAAGCTGTTGGCTTTTCACCATTGAGTATGATGTTATCTGTGGATTTGTCATATATGGCCTTTATTATGTTGTTATGTTCCCTCTAACTCCACTATACTCAGAGTTTTTATTATAAATGGATGTTGGATATCACCAAATGCTTTTTCTGCATCTATAGGTATGATCATATGATTTTTAGCCTTCATTTTGTTTGTGTGGTATATCATGTTAATTGATTTATGGATATTGAACAAAGCTTGCATCCCAGGAATAAGTCTCATTTGGTTATGGAGTATGATCTTAATGTATTGATGAATTCTATTTGCTAATATTTTGCTGAGGATTTTTGCATCTTTGTTCATCAGGGATATTGGCCTGTTTTCTTTTTTGTGCAGTGTCTTCATCTGGTTTTGGTATCATGGTAACACTGGCCTTGTAAAATGAGTTTGGAAGACATTCCTCCTCTTCAAGGTTTTGGACTAGTTTGAGAATAGGTGTTAGTTCTTCTTCGAATATTTAGTAAAATTCACCTTTGATGCCATTTATGCTAGGATTTTTGTTTGTTTGGAGTTTTTGATTACTGATTTAATTATCAGTCTGTTCAGAGTTTCTGTTACTTCCTGATTGAGCCTTGGAAGATTGTATATTGCTAGAAATTTATCCATTTATTTCATGTTGTCCAGTTTGTTGGCATATAATTGTTCATATTATTGTATTAGTGTTTTATAATTTTCTGTGATGTTGTTTCTCACTTGTTCATTTCACATTTTATTTATTTGGGCCCTTTCTCTTTTTTTCTTTCTAAAGGTTTATCAGTTTTGTTTTTCTTTCCAAAGAATCAGCTGTTGGTTTCATTGTTCTTTCCTATTTTTTAATGTTTTTCAGTTTCTATTTTATTTATTTTCATTCTGATCTTTATTATTTCTTTGCTAAAATTCACTTTAGGCTTTCTTTGTTCTTCTTTTTCTAGTTTCTTTAGGTGTAAGTGTAGATTGAGGTTTTTCTTGCTTCTTGAGGTAGGCCTCTGTTGCTATAAATTTCCTTTTTAGAACTGCTTTGGCTGTGTCCCATAGATTTAGGTGGGTGTGTTTTCATTTTTATTTGTCTCAAGGTATCATTTAATCTTCCTTGATCTTATTATTAACACATTCATTGTTTAGTAGCATGTTATATAGCTTCCATGTGTTTGTGTGTTTTTCCCTTTCCTTCTTATAATGGATTTCTAGTTTCATACTATTGTGATTACAAAAAAATTCTTGATATAATTTCAGTTTTCTCCAATTTATTGAGACTTGTTTATTGGCCTGTCATGTGGTCTATACTGGAAAATGTTGCATGCATACTTGAAAGAAGGTATATTCTGCTGTTTTGGGGTGAAATGTTCTAAAAATGACAATTATATCCATCTGGTCTAATGTGTGATATTTTTAAGTATTATTATTAGTTATATATATATATTATTTTTAATTACAGTTGACATTAAATAATATACTAGTTTCAGGTGTCCAGCATTGTGGTTAGACATTTATATAACTTACAAAGTGACCCCCTGATAACTCTAGTACCCACCTGGTACCTTACATAGTTACTGCAATCTTATTGACTATATTCCTTCTGTTGTACTTTACATCCCTGTGACTGTTTTGTAACTGTCAAATTGTACTACTTAATCCCTGTTTGCTTGAAAAGAATGTATATTCTGCTGTTTTGGGGCGAAATGTTTTAAAAATATTAATTAAATCCACTTGGTCTAAAATATCACTTAAGGCCACTGTTTCCTCATTGATTTTCTGTCTGGGTGATCTTGATGTTAAAGAGGTGTTAAAATTGCCTGCTATTATAGTATTTCTGTTGATCTACCTCTATATGTCTGTCAATATTTGCTTTATATATTTAAGTGCTTCTACATAGGGTCTGCATAGAGGTTTATAAGAGTTATATCTTCTTGGATTCATCCCTTTATCATTAAGAAATGCCTTTCTTTGTCTCTTGTTACAGCCTTTGTTTTAAAGTCTATTTTGTCTGATACAATTATTCCTACCCCAACCTTTTTTTCATTCCATTTACATGAAATATCTTTTTTCATTCCTATATGTTCCATCTGTGTGGATCTTTTGATCTGAAGTGGGTCTCTTATAGGCAACATACGTATGGGTCTTGTTTCCTTTTCCATTCAGCTCCACTGTAGGCCAATGTCAGTCCACACTTGTGTAGGCTCAGGGCTGCTTGGTAGCAGCTACAAGCTGATCTGTGGTTGGTTGCCACTTGCGCTGGTTTTGGAGTTGTTTGGGTGGGCTACGCTGTGAACTGAGGATGGCTGCCACTTGTGCCAGCCTTAGAACCCTCTCATGGGCACTATGATGGGAGCTAAGGCCAGTTGCAGCCTGTGCCAGCTTGTGGCTGATTAGTTGGAGGTACATTAAAGCCAAGACTGGCCACCACTTATGCAAGTTTGGGGGTCACCTGATGGGAGTTACAATGCATGTTGAGCACAGTTGCTGCTTGTGCTGTGCCTGGGGCCACTTGGCAGGAGCCACTGTGCACAGGGTCACTGGCTGCTGCTTGTGTGGGATCTGCGAACATTTGAGAAAGCCTGCAGCACAAGCCTAGCGCAGCCACCACTCCTGTGCAGTCGGAAGACCTTTGAGTGAGTCCACAGCATGAGCTGAGGCAGGCTGCTCCTGTGGAAGAGCCTTTGGAGGAGACTCAGGCCACGTGAGCGAGTTTGGTGGGGGCAGCTTCTCAGGGAATCACTGGGGCAGGGCAAGTAGTGTTAACCAGATTAATAAAGAGCACCAATTTGCCTGGGAGCTCAGTTGGTTAGAGTGTTGGCCCCATACAATAAGGTTGAGGGTTTTGTGGGTTTGATCCCTGGTTAAGGCACACACAAAAATCAATCGATGAATGCATAAATAAGTGGAACAACAAATTGATGTTTCTCTCAATCTGTTTCTCCTCCCCAGGTGTCCCTCCACTCTCTCTCCCTTCCTTTCTCTCTCTCAAAAAAAGAAAAAAAAAAGAAAGCAAAAGGGGAAAAAACCCAAAACACCGATTTGGTGACTTGGTGCCTGCCTGTGCCTAGTGGCTGGGTGAGAGAAGAGCCCAACAAAGGAACAATGGTGCCTGCTAGCATTTCTATCCCCGCTGAGAGGTGCCCTGACCCCAGCCCCTCTAGCCCTCCTGAAGTTAGTCAGTTTAGCTCCTCCCTGTGTGTCCCTGGTTCTTTTTGAGTTCCTGCCCCTGTGCTGGAGCTCAGAGCAAGTGAATTTTTACGTGAGCCTGTGTGAGGGCCCTTTAAGAGCAGCGCCTCAGTCTCCACCAGCCCTTTGTCTTTCTCAGACACAATCCCCGCTGTTTTTCACAGCTGTTATGGGGCCTCCTCTTTCCACACTGGTGCTATACTGTTACTTTCTGTTGAGGCAAAAGAGGTGGTGTGAGCTTTTCAAAATCGTTTTTATTTTCCTCCCCCAGGATGGGAACTCTTGTGTGACCCTGGGACCCCTTACTCCTCAGGGGGAACCTCCACAATCAAAATATCCCTTCCAATTCTTAATCACCACATCGTAGGTGTGGGGCGTGCCTGGTCTGCATCCCCCCTGCCCACCAGTCTCAATGTCACTTTTTCTTTATATCCTTAGTTGCAGGAATTCTGTGCAGTTAGTCTTCAGGTGGCTCTCAGTGATGACTCTTCTGTAACTTAGTTGTAATTTTGCTGAGCTATCGGGAGGAGGTGAGCACAAAGTTTACCGACTTGGCTGTCCTGGCCAGAAGTTTTGCATACCTAGTAACTCTGAGGGGAGCTTTCCCAGCAGGGACCCCTGTGGAACCACTGGTCCTGTAATGGTGAGTTAAAGCCAGAGTCAGGAGGTTGCATTTTTGCTGGTTGCCCTTGCTCGGTTCAGCTGACTTTGCTATAATGTTACTTTCTGTTGAGGCAAAAGAGGTTGTATGAGCTTTTAAAATTATGTTTATATTTTCCCCCTCAGTCTGGGAATGGGTGTAATGGCATTGGTGATGCAAATGGAGACACTGGGTGGTCACAGTGTTCATCCTTTCCTCCCATTACAAGGACACTCTTCTAAACAGAGTGTGGTCACACCTACTGAACTGTACCACAAGGAGAAGGCGGGGGAGGGAAAAAGTAACAGAAAGTATGCATACTTCCAACTAAATTTCGTCTTCTTCCCTAGATAATGTTTAAAGGAGCCTTGATAATTTTTGTTTACCACAGCATCTCTACAAAGTATGACATGTATCTCAAAGATTTCATTTTTCAGTAGGAATTACAGTGAACACATATGCTCTTGCCTTGAGCAATCCTAAACATCTGTGAAAAACTTTTCTTTAATCCAATCAAAGTATCTTTGAGAAGTACTATTTTATATTTTCCTGAATCTCATTTTTCATTTCTTTCTAAGACTCCCCTAAAATCTTGCAGCTAAGCCAATGCCCATGCTTTGCTCTGCTGGAACCCCTCCCGCTCTTCCCACACCCTGGGTCTGTAGTAACCCCTTTTTCCTCTCTCTTCCTTCCCCACCCTCACTGCCATCTCATGGACTGGTGGCCCCTTAATCATCTTTTTCAAAGTTGCTCAGCTACCTCCGTGAAACCTTCTCTCTGTCCCGGAAGAGTTAATTGCCTCATCACTTGTGCTCCCAAAATACCGTGGAAATTCCTCCACTACCACTTAATCTAATTGCACTGTGGTTATCTGCTCACATGTGTTTCTCCCACTGGACTGTGATATCCTTCAGGGTATGACTGTGCCTTTGTCAACTTTGGATCCCTAGTGTCCAACTGAGTACCTAGGCACTCAATAAATATTTGACAAGTGAATGAATCAAGAGCAGGATAAAAGAGAGGAAAGCAGGGAGCAGCATAAAAGAATTAGAGCAAGCATATAAAGGCCAGCATAAAACGCTGTCTGCTGTCCAGCTGTCCCTCCCCAGGTTCCCTGGGGGAGACGGTGGGCAGTCTCGTTGTAGACAACATGGGGCAGCTTTGAAGAGGAAGCTTGAACTGGTCAACATGATGCAGCAAAGCAAGTCAAATCACTGATCTGGTAGATGCTGCACAAGAGGCAGAAGTTGTTTTAAAATCACCAGTCCTCTGTGATACCCAGTCCTGTATCATACAGGACCGGTGATTTTAAAAGCATTTGGGTATGTTTATAACTTGGAGATACAGTGGCGATTTGTAATAAGTGCGAATAATCATGATGATTTGCAAATGATGAACCACCTACAATGTGGAACATGTCTACTGCATTAGGCACTTTCTACATTATTAATTATTTCAGGAACCCTGTATCATTTTCACAATTTTATATATGAAGAAAACAAAAAAGCTAAAAAAAGTGTAAGTACTTCAGGCTGGGCCACACAACTGGTAAGTGTTGGAACAATTCAACCTGGCTCCATCAACTGAGCCAGAATCAACTCTTGCCAGAGATGCACTCCAGGAAAGATTCCCAGAAAAGAGTTCGACAGTTATGCAGGAGGGGTGGGTTTCCTCTCATGCGTGACCAAATCAGGCTCCAGTTGAATTGAAGAATCGCTGGACTCCTATGATTTGCTTCTTTTTGCCAGAAGAACTTCAGAAAGTCCTTAATCATTTCCTAACAGTGTTTTATTAGATCTTAGGCCAAAAGCTACATTTTGCCAGAATCACCAAGCTTATAATGTTTTAGAGCTTTAGTTTGCAGGAGCATTAATACAAAATCCCTCCAGAGTTCTATTTAAAATCTTAAGGAGAAAAATTCCTCATGCCCTACTTTCTCTTTTTCTTGGTCAAAGTCTACATGAAAGACATTGCTGCCTGCTCCTCTCATATATAGTCATTCTAGGACTGTCCTGTGGTTCTTTCCAAATTCATTCTCTCACTTCTTTACTCCCTCCCAACCTTTTCTTCCCTTCCTCTGGTATATGGTAAACAAGCTTCCCGCACCCTTAGTCTCTTCATAGAAAGCTTCTTCCATCTTCTAATTCACCTAAAGCCAGAATCTCCCTGAAGGACAAATACCTTTCTCCTGTACCCATCCATGGAAGCTAGCAGTTGATTGCTTGGTCTGAAGAGCATTTAAGATGAAAATTTCCCTAAGACCTCTACTTGCACTGCATCTTAAATCTTTTAAGTATGTTTTTATTGATTTCAGATAAAGGAAAGGAGAAGGAGAGAGAGAAACATCAATGATGAGAGAAAGTCATTGATCGGCTGCCTCCTGCACACCCCGTACTGGGGATTGAGCCCGCAACCCAGGCATGTACCATGATAGGAAATCAAACTGACCTGGTTCATAGGTTGATGCTCAACCACTGAACCACACCAGCCAGGCTCTATCTTAAATTTTTGATATGAAGTACTTTCATTATTATTCAGTTCAAAATTATTTCAGCTGTTAGTTCTTTTTTAAGCAATGTTTTTAGAAGTTTTTCAAAATTTATAATGTATGTTTTAAAATGTATCTTTGTTTTTATTTTATAACAATTTCATTGTAGTAAAAGTATATATTTTGTATGACACATCTTTTTAAAATTAGTAAAGAAAGAATTACCTAGTTTTGCCCCTTCCCACTTTTAAAATACAATTCATATGTACCTGAGAAGACTGGGAATGATCTAGTTTTTTGATCCAGGGTTCTACATATGTCATATAAATCAAGCTTGTTGGTAGATCTTTACTAAGTTTTTGGTCTGCTTTACCTAAGAATAATATGAAGAATTGCATTAAAACCTCCCACTATGAAGGTGGGTTATCTACCTCTCTGTAGTTCTGCTATGTTTGTGTTTTGTAATTTTTAAGCCATTTCATAAGGTGCTACAAGTTTTGTGCATGTAGGTCTTCCATGTTGAACCTTTTATTATTAACTTTGTCACCTTCCCTTCTTTTAATCTCTACTAATTCTTTCTTCCGCATAAAATTAATATAGATACCCTAGCTTTATTTTGGTTGATATGTGCATAGTATATCTCTTTGTATCCTTTTACTTTATAATATTTTAACAGTTTATATTCTAGGTGTGTCTCTTCGGAAATAACACAGAGCTGGATTTAATCTCCAAGCTGAAAATCCTCCATTTTTTGGAAAGCAAGTCAGTTCATTCATTTTTATATTGGTTAATATTTCAACCTGTTTCTACCATCTTATTCTGTTTTCTAATCGTCTCACTTTTATGCTTCTTTAAAAATTAATTGAGGTTTGTTTGTTTTCTTATTCCATTCTTCTCTTCTACTTTTTTAGAAGAATAAAATCCATTTTTTATTTATTTAGTAAATTATTCTTGATATTTTATTGTTCATGCTTAACAAAAGTTAATCAATCTTAAACCACTCCTGAAGAACTTTAGGACTTCAGAACATTTTGAGATCATCTCTCATCATTTATATGCTATCATGGCCGAATATTTTATCTTTCCCCTTTTAAAAAAATTTTGTAAATAAAATATATTTACTATTTTTATAATGCAAAATTGTCTCCTAACTGATCACTCTGCTTCCATTCTGGCATCCCTAAGGTCTATTCACCACAGAGCAGTTAAAGAATCCTTTGTCTTAAAGAAATAAACTTTAATTAAAATTTATAACATATATGTAGAAAAGTACACAGGCCTTCTGTGTGTAGCTTGACGGATTTCACAAAATGAATACATCTATGTGCATGTTTCTTTTTATTGCTGAGCAGTATTCCATTGTATGGATGTACCACACATTGTTTATCCATTTACCATTTGAAAGACATGGTGGGTGACTATGAAAAAAGCTGCTATAAATATCTATGCACAGGTTTTTATGTAATACTAAGTTTCCATTTTTTTAGTCAATGCCAAGAGGTAGATCACTGGGTTGTAATGTACCTATATGTTAAACTTTTTAAGAAATTGCAAAACTATCTTCCAAATGTACTGCACCATTTTTAATCCCACCAGCACTGCATGACAGCTCTAGTTGTTCTGCATCTTTGTTAGAACTTGGTAGGGCTATTTCCCTTCCTTCTTAATAAGAATGGGTGGTGTCACCTGGTTTTAATTTGCATTTCCTTAACTAACTATCTCTTTATGTGCTTATTTGCCATTCATATATTCTCTATGGTAAAGTGCCCCGTCAGATCTTTCGTCAATTTGTTTTCTTGGGCTGTTTGTTTTATTATTGTTGTGGTTAAAGAATTTTAAGTTTGAATACAAGTTCTTTGTCAGAAATGTGATTTGTAATTTTTTTTTTCCCCTGTCTGTGTTTTTATTTTCATTTTTTTAACAGTGTATTTAGCAGAGCAAAAGATTTTAATTTTGATAGAGTACAACTTACCAATATTTTCTTTTACAGAGTGTGCTTTGGTGGTGTGTTTAAAAATACATCAACAAACCCAAGGTTGTGCAGATCTTCTCTTATATTTTCTTTTAGAAGTTTTATAGTTTTATATTTTCATTTAAGTCAATGGTCATTTTCACATTTTGTGTGTGTGTGTGTAAGGTGTAAGGTATAGACTGCCTATTAATATCCAATTATTCTAGCAAAATTTGTTGAAAAGAATAACTTTTCTTTATTGACTTGCTGTACACATGCTTCACAAATCAGTTTCCATTGTGAAGGCTCTATTTTGTTCTATCTATATGTCTGTCCTTTATCAATACCACACTTTCTTGCTTAATGTAATGTACAGTAAATCCTGAAATAGGGTAGAGTGATTCCTTCAGTTTAGTTTCTCTTTTTCAGAATTGTTTCGCTGTTCTAGTTCCTTTATAATCAACTTGTTGGTAGCTACAAAAGTCTACTAGACTTTTAGTCTGTATTGTGATAAGTCTATAAATTAAATCAGAGAGAATTTAGTTTTCAGTCTTCTAACACATAAATACAGTATATCTCTCCACTTATTTAGATCTATGATGTGTTTCACCAGCGTTTTGTCATTTTTAGCATACAGACCTTGAGATTATGTTTTTAGATTTATATCTAAATACTTCATTTACTTTCCTGCTACTGTAAATGGTATTTTGAAAAATTTCAAACTAATTGCAAGCATATAGAAATAAAATTAACTTTTGTATATCAACCTTATATCCTACAAGTTTATTAAGCTCATTTAATAGGAGCTTTTCTACAGATTCTTTGAGACGTTATCTATAAAGAGATACAGGTTTTATTTCATTTCTTCAAGCTGTATGTCTTTTTTTAATGGTTATTTTTAAATGATTTTAGAGAGAGAGGAAAGGATAGGGAGAGAGAGAAACATCAGTCAGCTGCCTCCTGCCTGCCCCCTACTGGGGATTGAGCCTGAAACTCAGGCATGTGCCCTGACCAGGAACAGAACCAGTGACTTCTTGGTGCATGAGATGACTCTCAACCAACTGAGCCACACCCACCAGGGCTGTGTTTTTTTTTTCTTGCCTTATTACACTAGCAAAGACTTCCAGTATGATACTGCATAAGAGTGATGAGAGAAGACATCCTTACCTTAAAACAGATCTTAAAAAGAATACATTATTTTTTTAAATCATTATCTATCATGGTAACTTTTTTTTCCAAGATAGCCTTTTCTAGGTTAAGAAAGTTGGCTCTATTTCTAGTTTTCGAAGACTTTTATCACAAATGAATGTTGAAATTTATGAAATGCCTTTTCTTCCTGTATGAAGATGATCATATGATTTTTAAAGTCTCTTACTATGGTGAATTATGTTGGTCAATTTTCTCTTCATCATCATAAAAAAATCCTTTTTATTTCTTACCCACTTTTAGTAATATTCTGATTTTCCTTTTATCTCCAGATTTGAATTTTTATCCCATTTAGTCTCTATAACAGCATTGGTCTATTTTAAACTTAAGTTTAACAATTGCCACTTGCTCATCCCTCAAATTTTCTGACTTTTAATTGCTTTAGGGATGTTAAAACAAATAAGCAAACAAACACCTTAGCATCACACAGTAAATTGCTCATAATCCAGTTCCTCCCTACTTTATCTCAGTTTTCTCACCACTCTTCCATTCTTCTTGCACCTTACATTTTTACCACCGTGGACTACTAGCAAAATTTCTCCAACTCTCATGTGAAATAGTTTTATCTCTTATGCATCTCTGTTGCTTTGTAAGTTTATGTCTATTCACTTCATATATTATACAGGGTGGGGAAAAAGTGGGTTTACAGTTGTTTTCAAGGAAAATAATACAATAATTAATACATAATAATACAAGAATAAACTCTAAGTTTTGCATACTTACAACTGTAAACCTTCTTTTACTCCACCCTGTATTGTAATTGTTTGCTATTTTTCATCTCTCCCTTAGTAGATTATGAGATGTTATCTACACATCCCTTCCTATACCCACAAGAGTGCCTAACTCATAGTAAATACTTAATAAATCTCACTCTGAATGAATTACTAAATGAATGACTTATTGTAGGAAAGAATAAGTAATTGAGCCATGACTGGAAATCGCATATTCTACTTCCAAGTAACACATTGATTTTATGTTTAGTAGAACGGTAGTTAGTTACTACCTTGTATAACATTTCAATAAAGGACAGGTCTTACTTTATAACTGGGTAAAATAATATTGTCTCTTTGATTTTACTTTTTTAACTTTTTTGGCTATGGAAGCAATTATTCCAATGTTTTGAATAAATACTCTGTAAAGAGACTCAATCTAGTCTTTTTAAAGAATGTAACCAATAGCTAAATGCATTGCTTTCCATTTGCTCCCACTGGAGCTTGGCCATTTCACAGTCTTGTGTAATCTTGCTACAACATATTCCTATCAGTTTCTCTCTTCACTAACTAGAAGAGCTTAGTATTATCTGTAAGTCATGAGCTCCTTCCAATTAATTTATAAAAGGTTAAAGAAAAATTGTTCCAGTTCAGGCTAAATAACAAAAGTCTTTAATTAACCAATTTCCACTTTTTATTTTATAAATGTCAACTATTTCCCTGTATATACAGTACTTCTAACTTTTGGGGAAAAACTTTACCAAAAATATTTTGAATATTTAACTACATCAAATTCATTGTTTCTTCCTTATATGAGACACATTTTCAGCATCAAACATCTTTATGGCATTAGCCAAAACTAAAATCCCCTTGAGACATTGAATTAATATGGCATGGTGAAGCTATAGAATTTAACATATAGATGTCATAGGTTACTCAGGAAGTACAATGAAATATGGTGCTTGGATATCTTTTTAAGGAATTTAGGTGATGATTTTGTGATAGAGGAAGGGCAATCCACCAGGCATAGAGATTAACACTTAGTAAACTCTTAATAGATGTTAGCTTTTATAATTATTTTTTTATTTAAATTTAGCCTTCAGGCCCTAGCCAGTTTTCTCAGTGGTTAGAGCACTGGCCTGCAGACTGAAGGGTCCCAGGTTCGATTCCTATCAAGGGCATGTACCTCGGTTGTGGGCTTGATCCCTGGCCCTGGCCTGGGCATGTGCAGGAGGCAACCAATCGATGTGTCTTTCTCACATTGATGTTTCTCTCTCTCTCTCCCCCGCCTCCACTCTCTCTGAAAAGCCATGGAAAAAGTATCCTCAGGTGAAGAATAAAAAAAAAATTAACCTTCAGGGAGCTATAAAAATTAATGCATTATTTTCTATAAACTTCTAATTCTAGAAAACATAAAAAATGAGGTTTGCTGTTGTTTTGGTTCTTGTGAGTGCTCTATTTCTTTTGGTTACTGGGTTGTATTCTGCAATAATCTAGATTGTGAGCATCAGAAAAGTATTTGGTCTCAAAAAATGGCTGTTGAGGAAGCCCTTTTGGTGCCTCTTATTTATTTCTACCACCAGCTCAACATTTTCAGCATGAATTATCAGAAAGAAGAGAGTTAAATATTAACGATTATGATTTTTTTTTCTTTTCTTCCTGTTTCTTATTCAGAAGAGAACTGTGTGCATGTGCTCTCCTTCCCGAATGAGGAGGTTAAATGTAATGATACGTTTTCATTCACTGAAATGGCACATTTCCTTCTCGGGATTAAGTTAATTTCCTCTTCAAAATCTCCCTCTCCACCATCTCATGGTCTTCCCTTAATTTCAGATGCTCATTCACAGAATAGGGCAATATTCCACACGGAGCAATAAACATGAAATGTAACGAAGATGGAAAATCAGATCTGACATTTAGGAGACAGTTTTAATAAGCCACAAATTCTCACATCCTAAAACTGCTGCAGAGTTAATAGATTTATTGTATGTCCTGTGGAACCATGGCACAGAAATAACTGGTAAGGAAACAAATGAGCTAAAACAGGGTTGAGACACCACCTTTGTAGTAATTGATTAAAATTTGGTTCATGGGGTATTATTTATGACTGATGCAAAACAAGGAGACAAACCAATTAAGGTCATGAGAACTTGACTTCAAAAATCATGTTTACCTTTGCTTTCAGCTCCAAACAATTGTGTTCCGTTCACCTGAATTTTCCTGTTCACTCACCCTTTTCCTCAAACAGAAATCCTCAGGATGCTCTGTCATTATTAACCTTGCTTTGCTCTCTCTCCCTCCTACCCTGCTTCCCTATTTGCTTTTCTCACCGTGCCCCACACCCAGCGGATATTTCGAACAGCGGCTTTATTTAATTATCAGTTTAGCACTTTCTCTTAAGATGGTTCATCTGCAGAGAAAACCGCCGTCTCCCAGCTCTGCTTCCTTCACTTAAATGAATCACTTTCACAGATATCCTGCAACCATAGGATGACAAGTGATAACCCTCTTTCTGACCCTTCAAA
The DNA here is from genome assembly GCF_964146895.1 of Miniopterus schreibersii. NCBI lineage: Eukaryota > Metazoa > Chordata > Mammalia > Chiroptera > Miniopteridae > Miniopterus > Miniopterus schreibersii. The sequence goes on along the minus strand of NC_138101.1, from coordinate 64,275,125 downwards.
CTCTATCCCCACCTCTTTTCTTCACTAAGCATGTGGTTCATGTGCACTAGGCTCTGTTAACAGAAATGCAGCACTCTGAATAGCCTCACTGTCTTCTGCAGTGGCCCAGGGTGCCCGAAGTGCTTCAGTCAGTGCTGGCATCCCCTTTCAAAGGGACCATTGCCAAACAAGAAGGTAAGCAGTGGAAGGTGCCCAGGATGCTCGAGAGTGCTAGAAAGATATCAGAAGATAGTTGGAGAGAAGTAGGGCTCTTCAATGTGGAAAGGGGGTTTCGGAGAAGTTGTGTGTGCTGCTTTTCAACAGCCGAAGGAATTTAAATTGATCCTGCATATCCTTAGAGGTCCAGACCTAGTCAGTGGGTGAAGATTATTTGGTGATCATTGTAACTTAATATAAGGAACGAAATTCTACTGCAACATATCCTGATCTTTCTACTCCCCTTCCCCAGTTCAAGACATCATTAGCACTCAAGCCAGCTGCTTCGATAACCTTCCATCTGGTCATTCTGCTTCTGTAGTTTTGCCATTCTAACCCATCCTCTAAAGAGCAACCAGAGAATGACTTTTAAAATCTGAATCAGCCCGGCCGGGCGTGGCTCAGCAGTTGAGCGTTGACCTGGGATCCTGGCGATCGCAGTTCGATTCCCGGTCAGGGCACATGCCCGGGTTGCGGGCTCGATCAAAGACTCTCTGATCATTGAGTTTCTATCTCTCTCTCTCCCCTCCTGTCCTCAACCTGAAATCAATAAAGATATACTTTAAAAAAAAAATGTTTTAAAATCTAAATCAGTTTGTGAATTTCCTGCCTACACCCATTCTAGGGTCCTCTTAGTATAAAAATATAAAATCCGAATTCCTTCCTATTGCCACAAGGCCCTAAATGATTCAGCCCCTGCCTACCTTTTGCCTTTCTCTTCCCTGTTGCTCCTCACTTTCCAGCTATACTTGCCACCTTTTCTTCACTAGGAACATGCCAAACTCCTTCCCAGTTTCAGACCTTTGCTTTGGCTGTTGTCCCAGATGGAACGCTCGGCACCCACAGGCTCCCACGGCTGAGTCCTTCTTGTCATTCAGCACCAACCCAAATGCAGCATGTTTTATCTACCACATGACAGCACAGTAGTTAATAGCATGATCCCGGAGACTACCAGCTGTGTGAATGTATAACTACATTCTGTTACTCTGTTGAGTAACATTGTGCCAGTTATTTAGACTCTTTATTTTAAGTATTTTTATATACAAATTGGGGACGGTAACAGTGCCCCTTCATAGTGTGTTTAGTGAGTAGAGGAGAAGATATGCTCACTAAACACACTATGGTAACTGCTACTATCACTAACAGCTAATATTTGAAAACTGTTTTTACACATTTGTGCAACTGTCAAGTTCCTTTTATATGAGAATAAGTGAAAATCATGGTGAATTAAATAATGGCCAGGAATTTAAGTATGCCGTTAAAGTCGTGTAGTCCAGATAAAGGAATGTATGCCATTTTTTAATGCTATTCTTTCTAACCTTACATGTTTGCTTTGACAAGTGATAAGCTTTCTGGTTACTTCAGAGGAAAAGAGAAACAAAAGAAAGAGGTTTTATAAAAGAGTGTTTCCATCTTTTAACCCTTATATAACACAGGAATTTTTCTAAGAGACCCTGGTGCAAAAATTAGAATTTACGGTGATGGTAAATAACTGTATTCATATTGTAAAATATTCTAAGTTGTTTTATTTGTGTGCATTGTTTTAGGATAGAAAAGGAAACACATTTACATTGATGTTCAATATAAAAGTGAAATAGATCATTTAAAATTACCAGTAACTATTTAAGGTACATTATTTAACAAAAAAAGTGAATTCTCCATGTTCTCATCTGCATTCCCAAGAGCATATAGAAGCCAGTAACAGACACATAATTATTCACATCTAATGTTACAATTCACCTTATGTATTAATTCTTCTTAATTCATATGAATAATTTTATTTTAAGTGTTTAAAAATTATTTTTAAGAACTAGCACATTTCTAATGACAATATACCCTTGATTTATGCTTTCTGAGCATGATTTGATGAGATTTTTTTCTATTTTTCTTTGTACAGCATATAAAATAGACATCCCACAGTTTGTATTTTATGACTACTCCTCAGTCTTGTCAAGGAATACCAAAATTACAGTCCTGTCAAAATATATTAGCAACTGTGGACAATCTTTGGCTATCTATTGTTTTTATGCATATTTATATTCATATTATTATTATTATAATGCTTGATGATAGATATATTGGTCTCATCCTGTGGGAGACAGTTAGACAGACATGAGCAGAGCAAGGACGATGGGCCAGGTACAGAAAGTCCCCAGGGTGGAAAACCCTGGTTACTTAGCAATGGGCAAAACTGGGAAAACAAGGACCTCATCCCCAGGGTAACCTTTTCCTCCCCTAGCATATTGCTGGTCATGTGGTCTAGACACCCTGACCTTTCACATCACTGTTCATGAGGTCAAGACCCTCCCCTGACCGTTCCTCCCCTGGCAGGTTGCTAGTCATGTGAATTAGACCCCTTATCAGGGGTGGGGAACTGCCCAAGAAATCATTTGGTCGGACCCTGTCAAGGCCTCACCAAAGAGAAGCAGTTCCAGCCATCATGTTAAGGGTGAGTTAATTAAAAGTCTCGCCAAATATAACAGGCTAATTTGTAAGTTGATAATTTTGTATGGGACATGAATGATGTTATCAATATCCAAATGACCCTTGGCAGAAAAAATTTTCCCCACCCCTGCAGATGGAGGCCAAACAAGGGGGCTAGAGAATAGCCCTTGAGCATTAAGCTCCCAAGACAATGAGGTTCTCCTACATCAAATATATCTAAACCTCAGTTGTGTTTCAGCTCCAAGCTCAGAAAAGCAGCAAAACCAGACGAGTGACCCAGGCTGACCTCAGGACCAGCTGTATTGAATAATGACCACCTGCCCTGGGGCTGACCAATCAGTAAAGACCAGTACAACTGGAAAGTTGATGAATATTCTATTGGGATAAAAGCCCTCAGGATAGAGGATGGGGGGGGGGGGAACAGGGGAAGGAGGGGACTCTCTATGGAGCAAGCCTGCAGTGCCTTTCCCCATTCCTTTTCTTCAGGTGAATTTTCCTTGCTCTCTCTTCCTCCTAAACTCCAAGGGAAGGCCCTTCTTTTGCCTTTGCAACTTGTTTCCAGAGCATATTTCTTCTACAGCTCACTTCTTCTACCTCTGTAATTTTCTAAATAAACTTTCTCTTTTAGTTTGAGTTTTGACTCTGAATTCTTTCTTAGCCAGACTCAAGTACCAAGGTTGCTGAACCAAGATCCTGTCTGACTCCAGCAGTCTAATACCTGGTGCTCTTTTTGCTGCCAACAATCCTATTTAGAAAAGATCTCTCCTTTTAAGAATAGCTCATTACTCAGTTTACCCTGTACATTGTATTTTTTTTAGCATGGTGACTGCGATTTCCTCAGTAAGATAAAATTTCTCTGACTTGTAGTAAGAAAAATAAATTGAAAAATGAACCAAATTAATTTCAATAAGAATTTAAGGAAACATGCTTGCAAGAATTTCAAGTGCTCTGTTGGTTAAAAGGAAATGATGTGTAGACTGAATATTTAACTATGCTCCTAATTTGTTTGTGAATATTTATCATTAATCTATAAACCTAGCTACTCATTTTCACAAATAGGTATACATAGTGGTTATTGTTACAGAATCAGGTATTTCATCAAACATATGCCTTTAGCACAAAGCAAATACAGTGTGTCTGCCTCTTCATTCAACTCTATAGCATAAGTATGTATTTTCCAAAATTTAATAAAACCACCATCAAAATAGAATGTCAAGGTGCCAGCTTTCTCCAGTTTGGCTTTCTGAAGCTTTATTTATTGATTAAGTGGCTTGCATCTCTACAAGGCCACCATTCACTTTCCTAAGGCCTTGACCACGGAGCATTCAATTGCTTGGCTGTTAAATTGTCAGCAGGCAATGGCTGTTTGAATATAATCTTCTAAAAGTCCAATCTTCTGATATAAGCCACAATAAATCAGTGGATAGAGTCTTAACCCTCTCAGAACTCAACCTAGGGGAAGCAATTCTTATGCTTGAAGAGTCATAACAACACCTGAAAAACTCTTCAGGGAAAACAGAAGATGCCTACTTATGGATATTTTAAGCTTTAACTAAGTAGGAGTTTTATGTTAAAGATACTCATAAACCATTCTTTGCATACAAAATTACACCAGTACCTACCCAGTGATATTCTGCCTGGTAACAATTTTTGTAGTAGGAGATATTGCATATGTGATGATCCAACCATATCTGGAAGTTTCCTGTGTATGTGAGGGAGTCCAGCAGTGACACCTTCCGCTCTTGATAGGAAGGTCTTGATGATATGACTCTAGGAGGGTGTTCTGTAGGCATGGTTCTTGTGTCCGCAGGCATGGTTCCTTTGTCTGTACATTCCCTTTGGAGTAACTTTATTTTGAGAAGTGGCAGCATCTGGGATATAGTCAACTGGGGTTACAGGATTAGGGGTAATTGAAGTGTTGTGAGTTGGTTGGGATGGCCAATAGGGGCACATACACCCTGGCTCCTTGAACTAGTGAAGAAGTATGCAATAAGCACCAATGCTTCTTCTCACCTTAGGATCTCAGTGATGTCACCTCAACTTCTCAAGCCAGGCAATAAAAGCTATAGGAATAGGAAAGAATGGAGAGAACCCAGAAGGAGAGAGAGAAACAAAAAATAAAGGCTGTGGTGTATGGATGCAAAGCCCTAAGAAGAAACTTAGACTTTTATCATGATTTTAAAATAATATTTACTATTTACCAAGAAGGAAAATTACCATAGCTGAATTACTGTAAGAAAAGGAGAAATTTGTGTGCTAAGCAATGCAAAGGCATACAAGTGACAAAATGAAGGCAAACTTATGGAGACAGGCAGATAAAATAGGAATGGAGGTGGCATGATGAGAGTGTCATCTAGGGTGATTTAAAGTGCTTGTTTGTTATCTTATGTCGATAAAGTCAATTGTCATTTTCTACAAAATTTCAATTAAGAGTTGCAGCCTAGAATGATGAAGTAAAGGAAGGCAAGGCCATAGTGACATGCTCTAAATTGGACGAATAGATCCCGATGGCATCAGACACAACTGGCATGTTGCGTATTTGGGATATCTGCATCATTAACCAGGATTCTTTTTTCCACGGATGCACTATGAAGAAATAAGACATTTTCTTTCTGAAAAGAGACTATATGGCTGAATATTATAATTACTTATAGACTTTCACATGGAATGTCTGACACAACAGGAGAAAAGTAATGGTACATTCAACTAACAATAAATATGTGAGTGTATGTATAAGCATGAGGTTTCATACGTTGGAAACTATAACAGTGAGATCATGCAGAAATAACATAGGTCAATGTAGGAGTGGGCATAGTTGGAATGATATATCACACCCAGATAGCTAAAAAGCTGGGTAGGGAGCAGTGGGAACTACTGTGGGCAGTGGCTGATTTTCAAAAAGACATACTGTACACATAATGGTAAGGGAAACACAGATATCTATGGAGTTTCTATGGTGAAGGACCATGTCCAGTATCCAAATCTGAGCTCCATGATGCTCACCAATCCTCTTTCAGGGAGGAATATATATATATATATACAGCATCATGGAATACTGTTTTCCTGAAAGTTCCTGGAATATTGATACACATACAAAAAAAGACCATTTTAATGACAATCATTAATTAGCATCATCAAACAGTCACTGAAAGAGGGCGATTCTGAACATTCTGTTAAATTGATTGAATAAATTCGGAACCAGTGAGAGCCCTTGATTAAGCTGGAATGAAATTGATTAGCAAGAGCACAAATAAGGGAAGAGAATTGATAGGCAATGGATGTATGTTATGTACTAGACATATTGTCATGTACTTTACATATTCTATTAAATAATAAAGTCACTTTAACCCTTTATTACTACTTCCAAAACTGTTCTCAAGTATCACCTGGTAACATCTTCTCTGTCCTTCAAACTGTGCTGCAAGTCCTTGGAACTTTTATTGTCTGTCATTTTGAACCCACCAAAAAAAGTCATTTTAATGACCATCATCATCAAATAGCACTTAGCAAATATTCACAAAAAGGATGCAATTCTGAGCAATCTGTTAAATTGGTTGACTAAATCTGAAAATTTTAAAAATAAATTTTAATGCTTTGCTCTAATTAAAAAATAATATATAATAGTATAAAAAAGTGGAAAATATTGAAAAGCATAAAGAAAGTAAAAGTCATACAGAAACCATCATCTAAATTTGGCCATTATAATATTTGACCAAATTTGACCAATATGTATGTATTAGTGCCTTTCTTTGTATCTTCATGTACATATGCACATCTTAGCATAGTTGAGAGCATATGATATACACAATTCTATATTCTGCTTTTTCATTACACTTTACTTTTAGGCAATTTCTTAAAGCCTCAAGAACCTCATAAAACATCATGTTAATGCTGTAAACTACAATTTATTTCACCATAGGATACTTTTTTCTACTACTTTATTGTTTTAAATAATACTGTAGCAAATATCTTCCTTTATTCATTTGTTCAGTGAACACATTTTTATCAAATGCCTTTTATGTCTTCAGGCACTGTATGCCAGGCACTGTGCTGGGCTTTGGAAGTACCAAAGTGAATAAATGATGAAGAAAGTCTATAAAAACAAACAATTACAATAAAATATGATAAATGCTAATAAAATGTACATTATAAATCTATGTTTACAGTTATGATCATTTATTGACATACTATAGAAAGAATATCATTAAATTAGTGTGAATAAACATTTTGAAGGCTCTGCATACGTACTGCCTAACTGCGTTCCAGAGTGATTCTATCATTTTACAAATACATTGGCACTGTGTTGACAGTACATTTTTCACTAAACCTATCAATGTGTTATCAGCATTTTATAAATATTTGCTAATTTGATAAGTAAAAACTATATTATATATTTGACTTATTTTTCATTTCCTTATTAGTAAAGTTAAACATATTTTCACAGCCTAGTCTGTTTTCTCGGTATCTTCTTTTATTGACTGTTAGTTCATTATCTTTTAATATTATTCCATTGGAATATTATTATTTTTATAAATATGTATGCACTTTTTATAAAATAATTATCTTTTTATGTAAATTTTAGTAAATATTTTAGTAAATATTCATTCTCATTTGTAGGCCCATCAACTTTATTTTGATAGTTTTTGATAGTTTTGATACACATTAAATTAAAATTTTAAACTTTTATTTTGATATTTTGTGATTTATTTCCACATAGAAAATGTATTTCACAAATATTAAGTTGAATATTATATTTGTGTTTTTCTTTCATATACTTTTTTTTTTTTCAGTTATAAAAAAGAGTTTCTTATCTAGGTCACCAAAAGATACATAGGGCTATTGACTGGTATTGAAATGGGTGGAGGTAGACATCAGGGTTGGTGGGAACTCTGGCAAACCACTGGTTCTAGAATCTCCCTCTGGTGGAATCTCAGTTATCTCTGGGTACAAATTCCCTTTTAAAACTTGGCGTTGTCACAATCCTGCATCGCCCTGATTCATCCCAATCTCTCTCTGTTTATACATATTTTAAATATCAGATCCTATTGCTAACTAGTTGATATTCCTCATGTTTTCCTGTTTAGATTCCAAAGAACATGTCCAGTTCATCTTTATGCACCAGATCTCAATCTATATTGCTGGTCACTACATGTATTGGCTGTTCTTGAGTTAGGGTCCACTCTTTGACCACTTAGTTGGGACAAATAGGGAAGGAGTGGTGGTGCCAGTGAGTGAAGTTGAAAAGGATTTGTCTGTGGACTGACCAATATCTCTGGACTGTGGGTGTTGGAAGTCCTGAAATTGGCATTGCTGTCAAAAGCAGTTGCAAGTAAGAAGGTAATTGGGCAGTCAGGAGATTACAGTGCTAATCTCAGCTCTGGGTCCTTATACAAATCCCTTAACTTTTTTAAAGTACAGTTTGCTCATCTGAAAAGTGTGATGATTTTGTAGTCTTTAAGGTCCATTCCAACTTCAAAATATGTACAAGTGTTTTACATATTATTTGACCACCTGAAAAAAAGTAAAGTAATTCTCTGTGTTCCGTAAAGCTGTCAGCTTTGAGGGGTAATCAAGGAGTGCTATCATCACTTGGCTGTGAACTGAATGAAACAACGTATTTCAGAACATGCAAGTTCTGATGTAGTTTAAAGAACTGATATCCAGGAGGAATGAATATGCAGATTTGACAGTCCTTGTTTGATTACAAGGTAGTTCAGTTAATAACATGGTGTGAGCAACCCATTGTTATTTTAGTTGTTACTTTTCAACTCAATAATAAAACTTGCTAAATTCCCGAAGAGAACAGTCATCACCAAATGCTCCTCAAACTACCAAACCTAACACTTAAATACAAAATCAGTAATGTCAACAGTAAGCATCTTAATGGAAAGTTTGTTATTTGGATGTGGTTAACGGTGGTTGCCACGAAAACAATCCCAAACCTCAATAACTTAGCAAAATAAACATTTACTTCTAGATCATATCACAGTTTGACTATTTGATGTGTGGCCTTTTGCATGATGATTGATCCTGGCTCTTTCCATCTATGGCACTGCTGTCTTCTAGGCCTTCTTCCAATTTCTTCATAGCTTTCTTTGCTTTTAGCTGGCAACAAGCAAAGTGTGAGTGAGAGGGACTCTTGGCCAGTCCTAGAAGAGGTTTAGAGTACTTCTGCTCTTATTCTTTCAACAGAACACAGGAACTTGGCTCTACGCTTTGCCCTATTGCAAGGGAGTCTGGGAAATGAAGTCATTCTATGTGTTAGGAAGAGGGGAGCAGGATCCAGAACATCTAGCCAGTTTTTGCCACAATGAATGAAATGTGAAATATATGCTGAAATAAAAAATCAAGGGAGCTTATAAAATAGTGTTTCTACCTTATAGTTGCACCAGTAATAATAAAATTATCAAAAGTGAATTTACTTCCTAGAACTGAAAATACATTTTCATATAGAAATAAAATATATTTTACTAAGGTAGTTTTGGGTAATTCTTATTAATTATGGAAAAATGTTAATAAAGTTTTCAACAAGTGATTATATTTAGCAGCTGATTTTGGTGAGATTTTTTTTTCTCCCCAAAGTAAATTTTTTAACAACTGAATTTTAGATCTCAGGTAAATTGATTTAAGGTGGCTACTGACAACGCTGTCAGTGTCTAGGAGGAAGGGTGTTTAAACATCGGTAGAGATGCACGCCACAACAAAGGGCTCAGCAGGACAGTCAGCATTTTTACATGAGATTATTTTGTACACAGATGTCGATCACCTTTTTATACATTTTTTTCTTAGTCTCCCATAAGAAAACTAACAATAAACAGTACTTTATCTTCTAGCTTCATTGATCTTCCTGTCATGACTTACTCCTCAAAGTTGATTCTTCCCCTTCTCCTTTCTACTCATCCTTGACTCACATTTCTATACAGAGTCAACTATTTTTCCTGATGTCTATTTTCCTATTCTGCATTTATAAATATTTTTTTCATAAGGCATCCAGCGGACTCCTTAGCATCTTTTTCTTAAGCTTTTATCTCTGTTCCCAGGACTATTGGGACTTAACAGTATCAGTTATACTTACTCAAAAATTCAGAGTATATTAAAAAATAGAACTTTAATTAGTGTTGATTAGATGACCTATACACATTCTCACATGCACAGAAAAAGAATACTGTTTTTTGGAGAGAGGAGTAATTTCTGGTCCCATTCAGTTGTGCCTGCCATGCTGTGCCGTGCTAACTGACAAAAGAACCCATACTAAAATTCTACCAATTTGAAGTGATTTGATTTTTGACAGCGTTTTGTTTTCTGACTGATTGACTGGTATATGTATTCGAATTTCTTTAATTTACTAGATTCAAGTGTTTGTGGCCTGAGGGTAAAATTCTTTTTACCTCAAATGCTCGGCATAACCCTCTTCTTCAAACGGACAGCCTAGAAACAGTATCCTGCCTCTCTCTCCTTTCGGATGCAACCAGCGCCTTGTCAGGAAAGCAGAATATAAAGCTGATTCTCCATCATCTTGGTTAAAATCAGTTTATCAATTGTCTTCATTTTGTCATAATAAACCATCAACAATTCCAAAGAATGTCGAAGTTAAAATATTTTTTAAAGAATTGTGGTTGTTATGGATACTGCTAAGTGCTCTACAAAGTGGGAATGCTGCCTTATTGTGAGATCTAATATTTATCAAACCTTAACCCTATCGTGTACCCTACTAGCGAAAAATATTTTGAAATTTGCGTTTCAGCCTAAGTCCCACAATTCTTAATGGTATCACCAGTTCCTGATGGAGTTATGGATTGAACTTTTGGTGAAAGAGAGTATCAGTATCAAATTTAGAAAGTTTTGTGATACCAATAAATAAATCCACCAGTTTATCCCCTTACGTTGAAAATCATTCATGTAACCATTTTTTACAACTGATCTACACTAAGTGAATACCTACTAAGTACAAAGCATTGTTCATCTATATGAAGATTATACGCAATAACACACATTCCCACTACATTTATTTAGGTAATGTGTATAAACAAGCATGGACAGCCATATTAAGGAATGCTAATTAACCATTAGATGATTTTGCAGATTGACACTTGCTAGTGTGGGAAATATACACCATATGTTTTCAAGTGAAAAACAGGCTCAAATTAATATGCAAAACAAAATTTTAAGAGAAATACATGATTTAAAGATACACTGGAAAGACATACATCAAATGTTTATAATAATCATCTCTTGTAGATGGTATTACAGGCAGTTATTTCTCTGTGGTTTTTTGTAATTTCATGATTTCTGTTTTAAGCATGTCACATGTAGGTAATAAGAGGAAATGATAAATGTAATTAGAGAACAAATATAGTCTCAGAAATGGCATGAGTATAAATAGGTATAATACTGTAAAGAGCAACAAAGCCATTCGTTTGTTCATTTACCAATTTTATTTAATATTCACTGTTTCAAACTTTGGCTAAGTACTGAGGATGCAGCCTCCACCCTCAAGGTGCCTGTTGATTTGCAGCAAAGTGTCAGGGCAATTCAGAGAAAGGACGGGTTATTTTGGTTGATACCCAGACACCAGGTTCCTATGATACCAGAGAAACTTGAGAGTCGTTATTCACATGAGAACTTTATTTCCTTGTAAATTACATCAAAGAGGCATCTGAAAAGCATCACAGCTGCAAGAAAAAAACCCAATTTAGAAATTTTTAAAATGATGATTAGAGTAATTGCAAACCCATTTTTCTATTTCATAAATAAAACATTTGAAAAGGAAAAATAGGCTTGAAATAATACTATCCCAGACATTTGTTGTTAATAATAGAAAGTTATAGTTTTAAATATCCAATTTCTCCTACACTTTAATATAGTATAGCGTCTTGGACATAGGCTTTTATAGGCCATGCCCCCACGTTGCCAATGTTATCAGAAGCTAAGAGGACTTCCTATCTTATAAGCACTGTTTCTGGTCAAGAAGGCAGTGAGGGCTGGGTCAGTGTTAGCTGTCACTGCCCCCTCCTTGTGGTGGCGTGGACCATAACGACATTTCCTCTGCAGTGGCCACTGGCAGGCCGAGAATGCGAACGGAGGACTGCCCCTGTATTCCCTTGGTGCAATATTAAAATACTGATTTGGAATTTCTAAGCTTTAAAACAATTGGTTTTCACAGAATAGGAGGTAATATTTTGTACAGTAGTTCCTCTTTATTATCCAAATTTAGGTCATTATTCAGAAGGTGGGAGTTTTATTTGTTTAAAATTAATCCATAATTTTAAATGTTTCTTGCAGACCAAGAAACTTTCTGTACTGCCTCAAAATAAATTTCTGTATGCCTGCTGTGGTGAAGGTTTTTAAACAATACAATTAAGATGTCAAATAAAGTCATTTAAAATTAGGAGATGACCTAACCTGAAAAGAGTATTAGCTCATCCTCCTGGGATGCTCACTTACCCAGGTTAGGGTCATGGCTGAGATGATTTTGAAGTTCAATAATTTACTAAAATGAATATCATTTATTTGGTGATTTTTTAAATTGCAAATCAGTTTTGATCTGGGTAGGCCTCTTTCTGTCTCCTTGTCTTGCACAGTAAAATGTTCTGAATTTACTCTTTTGATTCAGATGATAACCAATTTAGTTTCCAAGTGCAAATGGCCTATTTGCCTAGCATACAGGTCAGCAAATTTCTGTCAGAGCACATGGGGCTCATACAAACTGCTAAGTGTTACAGTTTGAATAAGGAAGTGATTACTCGATTTTATACTAAACATCCTTTAATTGGACTATTTCTCTATGTTTTATAAGGTCTACAATTAACCAGACAATAAGGGTGTGTTAATACGAACTTCATAAAGGAGGCAGTCTTCAAGGAGATGGTGCAATATGGCTGGAGATAGAAAAAGACTTGCAAAATTAAACCATAAGCCACATGTCTCCAACAGCAAAACAAAAAAATTACAACAAAGAATATATTCATACATAGGACGGTAGTTGGTAAAAATCTTAGAGCTCAGACAGACCTGGTGTGAGCAGATGTTTGTGGATAACTGGGTGTGAGGGGGCATGTTCATAGTACAGAGCCCCAAATGAGAGGAGCCACAGGCCCTGATCCTTAGTATCGTTGGGGTTCACCTAGGGTGTTCCTTCAGGCCTGCTATTTTCGGGCTGCTCAAAACATTTCTGCCCTAATTTCTTCTGGCCTTTATTTAATTTCAGCCAAGAATTGAAGTCGAAAAACAATGTGATTGAACATTTTGCTATCAGCAGGAGGACAAGCAAACGTTCTGACCAAACACCCCTTTCCGCCTGATAGAACGATAGAGTCCACAGTGCGATGGTCCATTTTAGGTGCTGCTGACTGTGCGTGTGCAAATGTGTGTCTGAGTGTGTGCGAGTGAGGAGTGTGTGTATGTTGTGTGAAACAGAGATAATATATATATTTTATATATAATATTTAGAGAGAGAGAGAAAGTCAAACTGCAAAGCCTGATATGGATTAGGACAAAGACTAGATTTCTATATTTAAGAGTTCGCAGAATAACTGTCTTTTGTCTGGGTTTCTAGGAAGGTTTTCCAGCAAAGTCAAATGCTAGTCCTAATTTTTCAGGTTCTGAAAATTCCTATTTTAGGGATTTAGTCCTCAGACATAAAATTCTGTCTTTTATTCTAGCAATTTCACACCTCAGTGTGAAGTAATTTGCTGTAACTTTTTCCCTGCTTTTGCACATTCAGTTAATTCTCATAGAACCCTTTCTCTCTCCACTTCTTTTCCACAGCTAATGCTTCGAGACCTGGTTCAATTGTCTCTTCCAGTTCAAAACCTCACCCCGAGCCTTCTAAATGAACTTGCTGACCTCTTCTATAAGTCATTTTTATACATAAAAACACCTTACTCTAATTATTGTATTCATTACATTGGATTGCATTTATTTTGTTTCTTTCTCCCCATTAGACTATGAGTTATTAAGTGTATACTCTATGCTTTATGTGTTTTAATAATTCTAGCATCTGGCACTTGACTCTTACAGACTCTTCATTGAATAAATTCATGATTAAATGAATTTGTGCTGTTCAGAGCAGGGGAACAGTTCGAGCACCAAGGGAGCATTCAGGGGAAGAGAGGTGAAGGAGAAAGATGCTGCTGTGCACACTGAAGTGAATTTCACTTACTTCCCAGTTTCATCCGGGGCTGAGCCTTTGTGCCAGCTACCACCTGGGCTGAGCTCTGTGTACTTAAAGTCAGGCCCTTGATTTGTAACCCGGGCTGCTATTTGCAAAACCCTTAGGAGATTCTAACTCTAAGTCTGCTGAAAGCCTTTTCTTAAGAGCTTTTCTGCTTGTTGCAACCACCTATTATGATCTGTCTTTTGTGGCAATTTCCCAGAAGTCTTCACCAAATTGTTTGTACAATTAATCCTTAAAGAATTTCTTCTTCGGTGGCCAAATAAATGGCTTCAAAGAATTGAACTAAAAGAAATAATGTTACACGTAAGAGGGGGAAAACTCTCAATTTAGACTTGTAGACTTTTGAATGGGAGAGGTAATTCACAACAGTTATTCAAGTTAATGATCAATGTCAACAACTTTGCTGTGACATTGGGACTATCAAGGTAATAGTTTCAAGTTGATTTAAAAATGGGTACTTGTAAACATATAAAAATAAATCTGATTTAAAAGAGTTTTCTTTCTACAGAAATGCTTTATCTGTAATTAAAAATCTGCCTGAGAGAGAGAAGCAATTTTTAAACTGTTTAAGTACATTTTATAAGGCCTTCCGGAGAGCTGGAAAACAGTTTAAGGTCAGCGTTAGGGTTGTCTTTCCCTATCAAAACAGGTACTACCAAACCAGGGACTACTTCAGAGCACTTGTGTGAAATAAAGATGCTGGAAGGCTCAGGATGGTCTATCTTCTTCACTTACCTGCTCCTACTTATTCACAGGATGCATTGCTTGAGCCCTTTACCTATTTATTGCATAAATGTGTAATATTGGGGAGTTTTATTATATTAAATTTGATTTTTTTAACTTTCTTTTTTATTTTTAAATTTATCTTTATTGAAAATATTACAGATGTCCCCTTTTTAAATTTGCTTCTCTCTGATGATTAGTGAAATTGAGCATCTTTTCATATGTGTACTGGCCATCTGTATGTCCTTTTTGGAGAAGTGTCATTCAGGTCCTCTGCCCATTTTTTTAATTGGATTGATTGCCACCTTGACTCTTAAAGGAAAATTGGTGTGCTAAGGTTTAAGTTTTATGTCTGGGGTCAGTGCACTTGTCAATCTGCCTGGGAGTGTTTACTGTTAGACAATAGGAAATAGATGACAAGGTTGTGTCAGTCTCATTCATGCTACTATGATTTACTTTAATGGCTAAATTAATATTCTTTGATAGGGCATTAAATTCCTGCTTTTAATAATAAACTAAGATGATAGGATTATATTGGATAGTCTTTTTATTTATCTTTGCAATGCATGCGTTTCTTTTCTTTTCTTTTCTTTTCTTTTCTTTTCTTTTAATATCTTTATTGATTTCAGAGAGAGGAAGGGAGAGAGAGAGAGAGAGAGAAACATCCATGATGAGAAAGTTGTCATTGATCGGCTGCTTCCTGCACACCCCCGACTGAGGATCAAGCCCACAAACCTGGGCATGTGCCCTGACTGGGAATCGAACCGTGATCTCCTGGATCCTAGGTCGATGCTCAACAGCTGAGTCACACCCAGCAGGGCTATGCATGCATTTCTAAACACAAAGACTTTTTAAAATTATTTGAACAACTAGGATTTAGAATTGCTTGTAGCTTAAATTCCATGGCACTCAGGTTCTTAAAACAGGACCACTATCCTAGTTGTTATGGAGTGGATATTTGTGTACCCCCAATATTATATCTTGAAATCCTAACCCCAATATAATGATACTTGCAGGTAGGGCTTTGGGAGGGAAGTGAGGGTGGAACCCTGGTGAACTGGATTAGTGCCCTTATCAAACAGACCCTAGAGATCTTTTCAGTTCTCTTTTAGCCACATGAAGACCCAAAGAGAAGTCATGTCTGCAACCCAGGAAGGGGATCTCACCAGAGCCCTACCATGTTGTCACCCTGATCTTAGATTTCCAACCTCCAGAACCATGAGAAATAAATTTCTATTACTTAGAAGCCATCCAGCCTATGGTACATAGACAGACTATTGTAATAGCCTAAACTTATTAGAACACCATTCAATTCCCCTGTACAAAAAAAAAAAAAAAATCGTTGGTTGTGCAAACATACACTAAATTGCATCTATTTCAGGTCAAATAACATAAAACACCTTTGTTCTTTAATAGAAATTGTACTATTTGTTCATTTAGTGCAAAAGATTATTAAAAGAAGCTTCCTTTGTTCCAACTGCATTTATTTGACTATCTCAGAAAATAAAAATGTTTGTTATAAACTATTTAGGAAATAAAGTACTCAGAAGCAGGATTCAGAGTCAAACAGGAGACTATCTCCACAGCAAGCTGAAATTTCAAAGGCCACACGTCAGCGTGTGATGCAATAGAATAATACAGGTCATAGTAAATCACAGCCCAGATCAGGAGTTGTTTATGTTCTCTCTGGACCTGAACTGGCAGTACCCCATAGCAAATACAAGCTCTCCTTAGAGGAAAGTACCATTACTGTAGCTCTCAAAATACTTCCCAAATAATTTTTCAAGTACTATGTCTAGCATGTAGTAAAAAATATCCAGACATAGAAATAGAAGCTATAAATAAAAGTCAGCAGAAAAAAAAAAAAAAAAAGGAATAAGATCTTATAATAAAGAATGCCAGTAAATTAAAGAACAACATTGAAGCTTATTATCTACTTGGCTACAATGAAAATAAGGAGTGAGTAGGGTTGTTATGGATTCAGGAACATATTCAGGGGCAGGTTAGAAGAAATGCCACTAAATTTTCATATATTACTTCAAAAAACTAGAAAAAAAATATTTTAATTTTTTTCCTTTACTTAAAAAGAAGGACTAATAATCTGAACTAGGTAAAAGAGGGATAGAAAACTTTCTACCTTTCCCCACTTGATCTGGTTCTCTTGTCTTAAAGGGAAGAATTATGCTTCTCCTTTGGGTTCTATCATCGCGAATGAATGAACTGATGAGGCAGATGTTGTAGCCAGTATATACATGAGAAAGTTTTATTAATTTTCTTCAAGGGTTAATTAAGATTTAGGCTAAGGGTGAGTCACAGATAGGTTCAAAGCCCACAAGGTGATGAAGGCAATAGACAATGATTCCTGTCAAAAAACTCAACAACTCCTCACAGATGTAACAGAGACAATGAAAAGGATTAACAGTACTTGTGTAGGTAAAAGTATCTCCTCTCTTTCAGTGGTTTCTAATATTATTGTTACCAAGGATTATTTTTATTATCAATACCCATGACTTTGGTTATTAAAAATATTTTACTAAAATTGCATTTAAGTACTAACCCAATTTACTTTTCTATAGTCAAAGAAATGTATAATTGAACATCACATCAGCAAAAAAGCTAGTAGACTATTGGTTTGACATAAGTGAAGATGAAAGCTAATGTTCTATTTTTTTTTCATTTATTCAATTTATTTTTTGCATTCATTCTCCTATTCATCCCCTAATTAAATTTTTAAATTAAAATTTTTTAATGTATTCATAATTGCAAGTGTCTCATCCCCCAATTCATTAATTGTTGAGTGCTTTTCACGTATCAGACCCTGGGCTTGTGAATCTTTACTTTGGTTAAATACAAGGTTCCTAAAAGCTTTCTGACGTATTAAAAATAGCTCAAGACCTCCTCACTACAAGTTCTGTAGGCTGCAATTTTTGAAAGCTGTAATTTTTTTTTAATGGAAAAATTGAGGATTAGAGAAGTTAAATGATTTGCCCCGCTTTATATAGGTAATACATGGTTGCATTAACTCTAGGTACAAAATTAATTGTAAATATATTAATAATACTTAAAAAATTAAAGGTGACTTATTTTTAAGTCTTCTCGCTTAGGATCTGTCATTACATGTGGTTAAATAATTGTTGCGGAATATTTGGAATCATAACTACTTGTACTAATCAGCAAAACATTTCTCTCAAAACCCTAATCAGAGAAACATACTTCTGGGTCTCAGTCAATTGTAGTTGCTTGTGAATGGCCTTTGACTAATTAGTACAATTGGAAAGTATGGTCTGGTAAGTTTGTCATCAAGCATGTAGACCAGCTATTTCAGCCTTTTTCATCCCATGGCACATCTAAACTAACTACTAAAATTCTGCGGCACACCAAAAATATATGCCGATCCGACAAAAAGAAATAGCTATAATCTTGATTCATTCATACTGGACAGCTATTGTTGTGTTGGATATTATTATTTTTTTATTTGACAATCTAAGGGAAAAGAGGTCAATGTCCCTAACTAAATAGTCAGGTATTGCATGTTTTAAAAATACTTGCGGCTCACCAGTTGAAAACATCTGATATAGACAATAGCCCAAGATAGTTTGACAAAATGCTGGGGCACCTAACCTGTGGCAATAGATCAAGACAATTGCTGCATAGCCAGTGCTAAACAAGGGAAAAAAGTGACAAAACAGAGTATTTTTTATCAACTACCTGTTCAACAACCAACTTGGATCAAATCTACTTAAATTTTAAAATCAGATAAAATCAGGACTAGTCCACTGCCCTGTAGGTAGATAACTTCTTAAACATTCAGCCTCTACACTTTTAATAGAAAACGACTGCTTCTTCATTATTTATTTATCCCAGGAAGCACTTATAAATATGAACTATCATTATTTGAGTTTGTTATACCATTAGCTTTAAAATTTTATAAACTATTAAACAGGTGACAAATGGGAAGTTAAGGAGGTTTATTGTTGTAAGAAAAGTAGTATATACGCAGGAAATATCCTTGGTAAAACAGAAAAACTAAAGTGTAAAATTTACTAAATTCTTTTGATAAAAATATATTTTTCACACTTTCAAAATACCAAAGTTGTCTTAATGACTGAAATGTGTTTAAAAAAATCCTAAACCAGGAAATTTGTTTTATTTTTGTCTTTACAAAAATGGTCAACTGACTTTTATTTTGATATGTTCCCACTTGAGGGAATACGGTCTACACGCCCTGCCTCGAAAGGAATTTATAATCAGCCGTGGTTTTCTAATTGAATATGTCTAGATACTTGAAGATTTTTTATTTCATAGGAAACATTAATTTAATCAACACATAAGAGGTCGCAACAAGTAATCTTTCCATTGGGAAAAGCCTTAAAGAAATCGTTACTCTAGGCTTAGTTTTGACCACCAAGAAAACTTGTTCAGTGATGTGGCAGTAGAAGAAATCTTAGGGGGGGGGGGGGGAGAAGATTTGAAAAAAATGTTAAAATTAAGAAAAAAGACCTTTACAGTTTTAATTCATTTAATAATGTTTAATATTGAGTAAGCACCCCTTCGGTGACAAGCATTATGAAAATCTCTGCAGGGAAAAAATAAGGTCCCTCCCTTCTAACTTCTTGGAGTTAAATGGGGAATGCAGAGATGGTAACAGCCAGTTACCACATAGGGTGCTCAAGTCCACAGAAGGCTGTTCGGAGGTTTCATCCACAGAGGAGAGGTGCCTAATTTAGGTTTGGAGAATCAGTGACAGCTTCTCAAAGAGATTATCTCTAAGGCCTGAAGGATGAATAAAAGTTAGATAACGAAAAGGTTGAGAACGAGAGGAGGGTTCCCAACGGAGAGGACTTATGTGAAGGCTAGAAGTCATAATTATGAATATATAATAAATCTCCCCGCTGCTTAGAAAATATGGTGAGATGCTAGCAAATACAGACAGAAGGCAAAATCATTCCACTCCTATTTTGCATCTGTCCTTGCCACTATGAAAAGTTATTATCAAAATAGAATGGATAAAAAATACCATTAAGAATGAATCAAAGTCCCAGAATATATAAAAAGAAGAGATTATAAAAAGCCACCCAGACATTTTAAATGAATTCTAGTTTGCAGCCATAGACAAATTACATTCCAACATGTTGAAAGGACTTACAGATGTAATCACAGAATGATTGGCAGTAATCTACAGAAATCATAGAGAAAGGGACTGGTGCCAGGAGATGTGATCTGAGCACATATCACCCCAATTCTCTCACGTGGTAAAAATGCAGATACTAGGAACTATTAAATCAGCAATGTTGATCCTTAATAGCATTCTAGAATGGATTACTCTAACAAGGAATTGAGAGTACTTAGAAAATAATGAAACTACCGGTAGGATCCATTCTGAGATCGATAAAAACATTCCTGCCAAATTACCTGACTTTGTTTATTATAGGGTGAGTAGCCTGAGAGATTTCAGGGGATTAGGAGGTTGAGATATTGGTATATAGGGAAGGATTTTGATGAAGTTATTCAGAATGTCCTTGTGGACTAATGTAGATATATGCTTAGATGCCAGTAGGGGTAGGACGATGTGTTGTTGATTGAATAACTGTGTGTAATTAGTAATTTGGTGTCAGCTCCTTAGTGAGGTTTCTCATGATGTGCCCATGGCTTTGTTCTTGGCCTTGTCTTGGTCACATTTAAAAATCTAACCTGGGTGAAGAGACATCAGTCTGGAAGGGGTAAGCTAACATATTAATGTAATTTAAAGATGTCTTAGACTGAAAAATACATAAAAATCAGAACTTTGAGGTTTAACAACAGAAATGCATGTAAAGTTTTGGCTTTTAATATCAGTTACATAAGGGTTTTTAAAAGTTCATCATTAAGCAATAAAAAGCAAAATAAAAAAACCCTCTTTAGGTCCTTTTGTTAACCACAAACTGTAAAAGTTGCACCTGATTAAAAAGAAAAAGTGAATTCAAACTAAAACTGCATTAATAGAGGAACAGTTTCCAAAATGAGGGAAGAGCAATAAGACTGATTCCTAATATTTCACTAAACTTGGGCTCTAGTCAGACCCAACCTGAGTGTCACAGGTAGTTATAGATGCGTGGTGGATAGAAGACACAGTTATTCCCTCAGTGGCCATTCCACCTGCGCTGTTGATTGATACCAGCAATAAGGTTTGAGTGGACTTGACCTCATCACAGTTTCAAGGGTAGGCTATGTCCAGCCAAGACCAATCAGGAAAATCCCATCTTCCTTTGCACTGTAATTGGTTCAATTAATCCAGGCCTAAGCTTATCAGTGTGTGGCCTTCCCCCGGTTTTAGTGATTGGTTCAGGGGTGGCCAATTGATGTAAATCTCAGTGTTTTCTTTTTCCCAGCAGTTAATGGGAAGCAACCTGCCTCCCCTGCTCAATGAGGCATCATGCAGCACTAATTGCTGCTGGCAGGCTTTCAACAACTAAGAGGGAAATCAGCCCGAGGAGAAAGTTAATGCAGAGAAGAAGGCGGAGAACAGCAAACCAAAGGAAAATGGACTCTGACCAAACTATGCCAAAATTGACCTCAGGTCGGAGTTTTTAGCTATTCTTTAAGCCAAATGGAGTTTTGCTTTTTTTAAAAAATGTTTTTATCACCTTTAACTGAAAGCATTCTAATAGATCCAAGGGCAACCTTCTAAGAAGATTATTATCAAAACAGGGGAAGGTGATGCCTTAAGAAGTTTGGAAGAACTCAGGAGGAAGGGAACTCAAGGACCATTCACATGTGTTGTTTAGAAACATCAGCCTCATGGAAGAGAAAGTGGATTGTCATTACTGTCTGAGGATTCAGGGCCAGGACTGTTGCTACAGAATCGTGGGAAGGGAAATTTTGACTCAATATAAGACACTGAGAATTACTCTTTCAAAGAACATTTCTGATTTTCAGAGGCATTCCATTGTAGAAAGAGCTGCTTGCCAATTACTGGAAGTGCTAAAGCAAAGAATACTGAACCATCTGTATGTTCTATTTAGCTGCAGGATTTGATGGTATTTTGCCATTCCTCACTATTCAAATGGAGATAAGGTAGTTACTGCCTTGGTTTCCCTGTATGACCCGATCTATGTTTCCTCTGGTCTGTATGCTTCTCTGAAGAGTGAATGGGTTAGGATAAATGGTTTCTCAAACTGTTTCTAGCTCTATACATTTTTGCCACCCAAAGAAAATTGTTGGAATTGGTGCAGGAAAGCTTTGGGCCTGCTACCTCTCAAGAAAATAATAAAATCTAAAAATGGAAAATTAGAATATCAGCTTCCCATTAATCACATTAATTCTCAAAGTTAGAATGGGGGGATTGCCTTGGGAAATACCACCTAGATCTAATTCCTAAAAATATTATGAGCAGATTTCAGAAATGGAATCTTCTATTGAATGAATTATCAAAAATTCAATCAATTAAGAAGAAGGTATTGAGCACCTACATCCCCAGGCCTGTGCTAGAAACTGTGACAGAGAGAACATTACCTCTCTGGCTTGGTCTAAGGTACAAAGTAAATCATAGTCTTTCAGTGCAGTGCCTTCTCCCTTATCCAGAGGCCACATAATATCTTCCTTAGCTTTTGCTCTTAGTGCTGAGGCCAGGATATTGCTAAGATTCTCAACATGGAAAGAAACAGAAAGGATAAAAATGTATCATTATAAATTTTTATTAGATTATTTTGAGAGTTCCAGAAAGATCCTTTAAATAAAGGCTATAAGTCTAATTTATGCTTCATATATACATGTGTAATATACTGAAATCATATCAAACAATAGATACATATTTTTATACTAATTTAAATGTATACTTTTTAGAAAATATAAATCAGCAAATTCAGGGTTCATAAACATCCTCGGTATGTACGTAATAAATTCCTACTATATATTTGTTATTGCGCTGGTGCCATGGAATCTGTATAAAATGCAGTTCCTGACTCCTAGGAGGTAATGCAGGCTGGGAGGCTAACGGAGAGAGCGGACCTCAGTGGGCCTTGAGGGACAGATAGGCTGAAATTTAAGGGGCAGGGGAAGTGAAGAATACTGCTTAGGTGAGGAAAGAGAGTTGTGAAGACTCAGAAGCAATAGATTTTCATAGGGCTATGAAGATACTGACTTATTAGACAGAAGAGTGGGGGAGGGGGGCATGGGAAGTAAGGATGTCACCAGTTTCTGCCATGTCTTCAAAGTAAAGCAAAGTAATTAAGGCTACACAAGATCTGAAGCAGGGACATCTAGCATGTTTTTGAGCAGAGTACCAAAAAGCCATGCTTTCGGAGGTGTACATTGGCAGTGAACTACAACATCAATTGCAAGATAAAGAAGCTTGCTAGGAAGCTACTGTAATAACCTCTGTGTGAGAGATAATGTCAAGACATGGATAATTAAAAGATTAATAACAAGATTAAAACTTGTGTCTAAAGGAAAAGGGAATTCATGCCAGATCTGTTTGAAAAACAGTCATTTCCCATTTAGTATAAATTGTATCGAGCCATCATCCGAGTTTGTACGTATATGTCCAGTCTCCCCAAGTAGACTGTAAGCTTCTTGTAAGCGTCCTAGAGACAGTATGCCCCGCATTGGTAGGGCTCCAGTCTATCGAAGAGATGAGAGGTGGAAAAGAGAAAACTTGATACCAAGTGTTCTAACCCAAATAACCAAGGTGTCCTATCTACCTAACACTTTCACAAGGATAGGATGATTGATATTTTAAGCCAGTGTTATATTTGAATACTAAACTGTAAAGCTGATATTAATATTAACTTAAACATCCATAAACCTTCATTCTGGAAGAATTTGACTCATGCTTGCTTTTGTAAGAATGGACTAAGAAATTGAAATTATTCGACCATACCAAATTGTGCCTAAAGTGAGTGATAAACATTTGCTCAAGGTCCCTTTACTTTTTAAATGTTATTTTCACCTTTTTATCTCGGGTGACATGTGCAAACAGCTCAAGCTTTCCTCCTCTGGCTTGTGCTGTCACCAGACACATTGGACACCAGGGTGCAGTTTGCTCTGTATTACATGTTGTATGTTATAGATGTGGTTTGGATGATGTACGTGGTTAATAATTAAAAAGCTCCATGTGCCGAGAAATGCAGAATTCATTATGGGAATCCAATAAGAAAGTGAAGATGCTACATCTATTACTTATTTCTGAAATCAATTGTGTTGATGGGTGCACAATTACTTTGGCAAGAATAAAACTACTGAGATAGATCCCAAGAGGAAAACAGTAACTAAGCCAAAAAAAAAAATTAAAAAACCAATACATTGGATATAGGTTCATTTGGTTTTATTTTGTTTAACTTTTCAGAATATATAGTTGTATTTCTAAATGGTACTAATATTTAATTTTATTGTGGAGTGGAAAGAAAAAATGGTTGGAAGTGGACTTAAATGACCATCCCTTTTGAAAGGAGGAAGGCAGAGTATGTGTGCAAGGATACAGGTAGGTTGGAGGTTTGCAGGTGGCAAAATAAGGATGTTCTGTTTTTATGGATTTTTATTGCTCAGGGAACAAGAGGCCAGATTATCACTTCTGCAGGATTCAATAGGTGATACTACAGGGAGGAGAGTGAAAGGAATAGTTATTTTGAACTGGAAGAGAGAACTGGTTAGTAAAATACAGAATTACTAGGCAGTGCAGAAGACATTTGCCTTCGTAAGATTAAAGTAAAATGGACTGCATTTTAAAATTCAGGTCCAGCTGCACAGACTTGTGAGTGTAGGTGAAGAACTAATCAGCTAGGATTAGCCTGGTGTCAGGATAGAAAGATTACAAGGACCTAGATGGAGCATGTAAAGGAGCAATGATAATAATGATGCATGGAGTCCAAGCAGGTAAAGGGAAAGTAAGGGTGTGCTGTGGTAGAAACATTATAGGAGTGGAGGTCCTAGATGTTCAAAGTGGAAAGACGAGAGGTGGTGACCACACTGTGGCATGTTTGAAACTGAGATTTGGAAGATGGAGCCATGTTGATAATGACAAATCTAGTGGGCACTCAAAGAGGTCGATGGTGGAGGGGTTGGCATCAAGAAACTGTGCGGCCTTGGTTTTGAAGGGATCTTCTCCACATCTGTTGAAGTCACCTAGACTGATGACAAGACTAATAACAGAGGGAACAGTGATCTAGAAGCTGATATCTTCACTGAAGGAGAGGCAGTGGCTGGAAAGACTGAAGATAATGGCACCGAATGGTGGGAGTCAGTATGGCAGAGACATTAAGAGGATACTCTGGATCCCGACTGCCAGGAGTCTATTCCTGGATCTCATATTTTCTAGCTCTTTGACTGTAGATAACTCACTTAACACCCCAGTACCACAAATGCATCTATAAAATAAGGATACAAATAGCTCACCCATATAGCATTGTGGATTAAATCAGATCAGTGCCTGGCACAGAGTAATTATTATACAAATTCTGTTCACTTGTACAAATTATTATACAAACTCTATAAACTGATAGGTAGGATTTGTATTCTGTGTATGTGTGTGTGTGTTTGGGTGTGCATTCGTAAGCATGTATTTTTCAGGGAACATACAGGAATCAGCAGTAAAGAATAAGACCAGGAAAGACATGAGGTATTGGAAAGAAAAGAGCTGCAACTTGAGAAGGCTTCAGGGGAAGGTGCGATCATGAGGAGGCTCAAATTTCAATGAGAGCACAAAAGCAATGAGGGCTGAAGATACAGGGATTCATCTGTGACAAATGGTGAGCTCCAGAAGGCACAGACAAGGCTTTAGGGTGGTGTAGAGAAGAGTAGGTCAGATTTTAGGGGATGTGTTCTCATCATGATGGGTAACTTGGGAGGTCTGGGCAGGTGCTGCTGAGTCAGGTAAACTAATAACATGAGGTCTATTCCTTCTGCTGACTGATCCCACTCAGTTTTTTGGAAGATGGAGTGGAAAACCCTACGGAAGACTGGCAGAGCTCCTCTGTGCCCAGTGTGTAGGCTGGTGGAGTCGGTCGCTGCCTTGCAGGGAAGCCAGAACACTTCCAAGTAAGTGCTGAGGAGTCCACTGACTAGTGCTGAAACTAAATCCTGACAGCTAGTTCAGGTCCCAAGACTAGATGAGACCAGTATTATATAACTATTTCAAACCACCTGAATTTCTTCTCTGAGGTATGTATCATAATATATAATAGTAATTATATAATTAATTGTTTGTTTGTTTAAGAACCATTTCTCCTCACAGAATGAGCAGGATGTATGTCTCTTCTACTCACTGATGGTGCTTCAGAGCTTTCACATAGTAGACATTATATCTATAATCCACATCTATATATATCAGTACCTCTATGTACATCTATATTTGTAGCATCTGTCTTTGTGAGGAGTTATATTAAGAGTTGAGTTGCCAGAATAGACTTATTGTCAATTATTAAATCTGATTTCAAAGGTTTGTTCCCCAAGCCGACTGCCCCATGTTCACTTTTCCTCTGGTTGATCAAGGTTGTTTTGAAAGTGCAGCACTGTTGAGTAATGGGCTTCAGGTCTATAGCCATCCTAGGGCTTTACTAGCAGCATCTTTCTAGACCTTTCTTAAGGGAAAACAATGGGGACTTGGCCTAATGAATGAGCCAGTCTTTGAAATGTTTAAACTTGATTAGCAGCATGTGATGAAGCTAGAGAGAATAACAGTTCACTTGAGGTGTCACACTCATAGCCTAAATCAGTGAACAGAGAGATCTTCTGTTTACGTTGCCTGAAATTGTTCAGTGATTATTTCATGTAAGTATATTTTTTGTTCCTCAACTAGATCATAACTCCCTAGTGACAAGAAGGAGTGCCCCTTAGGATGGAGGCAGCTGAGCTCCATTTGGCCAAAGCCACTGTTTCTTATCAGACTCTGTGAGCTATGTTTGTGAGTGTCATAGTGGTGTCACGTAATCCTGCATGAAAAAGGCCATCTCATAGTCAGGGCGCTGTGGTTAATGGGTGAGAAAACAAGGTTGCAGAGCACTGCCACCCTTTTAATGGGGTCTCCTGGAATTAACGAGGCCATGTTCTCAGGGAATACAGAATGAGAGCAGACCCCGGATCATTTCCAGCTGCTCTCAGTCAGCAGAAAATGCCGTCGATAGTGGTTATGGTGTACACCTTAAAAATTATTTTTCTCAGTGACTGGAAATAGTATATTTTTTCACTCTCAGATAGCTGCTGTAGCATTACACTCTTGTGCATGTAGTAGCACACTCAGTTGATGCTGACAACATTCTAGAGTGGAGAAAGCTATCCAGAGACTTTGCTAAAATGAGTCAGCTGGTAGTCTGTTCCCAGAGCTTTGCTCACTACCTCTAATTGAATTAACACCCAAGCTAATAGAAGTGTCTGTATTCAAATTAAACAAAAGGATAAAAGAGAAGGCCCAGGTGGGGATTTCATGGAAAGGCAATAGTGCTTTGCAAATAGCTGGAGTCCAGGGAAGTTGAAGCAGTGAGCCAGGCTGGACCAAGCTAAGAGAAGCAACAGCACAGATTCAGAAAGAATGGTAGGAAGGTGGGTAAAAGAGATGGCAAGAGAAGGGGAGTTGAAGAGTAGAAGAGTAAGGGACAGGAGGGTCAGCTAGGGGATGTCCAGAGCCATGTGGAGACAAGTGTTCTCATGGTGATGTGTAACTTGGGAGGTCTGAAGCAGCGCACATATTTGACTTAGTGTACTGTTTCTCTCTTCATCCTAGCTTTGTCTGTTTATTTGGCTAAAATCTATGTCCCAAAGGGCAGTTGAAAGCGGAATCCTTGTAATTCTTTACATAAAGGCTTGGTTCAAATCCACTCAACTCACTTATTCCTACCCCTCTAATACTCACTTCTACAAGTGACAAGCTATGTTAGCAAAGGCTGAATAGGAAGGCTGACTCGTTCTTGGCTATTTCTCCCACATCCAACTTTTATGCACTGCACAAACCATGCATAAGCCTAATTCTAAAATCCTCACAGGGATTTTTATGTTTATTTTTTAATTATTATTTTTATTTGTATTTGTTTCAGGTGTACAGCATATTGGTTAGACAATCATAACTTTACAAAGCGTTCCCCCCAGTATTTCCAGTACCCAACTGACACCATACATAGTTATTGCAATATTATTGACTATATTCCCTGTGCTGTATTTTACATTCCCATGACTATTTTGTAACTGCCAATCTGTACTTTTTTATCTCTTCACCTCTTTTTCCCAGTCCCCCAATGCTCCTCCCCTCTAGCAACCATCAGTCTGCCCTCTGTCTCACAAGGGTTTTAAAAATCTAACATTCAAATGGTTACAACCAAAAACATGCTATGTTGTCTCAGTCAGTTAGACTCTTGAATAAATCGTTGTGCTCTAGTTTCCACGATCACATTCTTGACTCATTCCTCATGGATCATATTGTAGCCTTCAGTCTCCCTGCTGCCCCCCTTGCTTTTTTCCACGTAGCAGCCAAAGTGATCTTTCAAAAAATGTAAATCACATCTTGAAACCTTTGTACCTAAAGCTCTTTAACACCTTTTTGTTTCTCTTGGAATAAAATCCAAATTCTTACCATGGCTTAGAAGTTATTGAATATTCTTGCCTTCAAGCTCATCTCTTACTGTTACATGAAAACAACCATTTCCCATGGCAGAAACTTTGCACCTACTTGTCCCTGCCTGAAATGCTCATCTTCCACTGATTCTCTCATGTTTCAAACTTACCAATATTTCTAATTAATTCAGTTATATACCTGATTACTTTTAAATATTGATTTCAGAGAGATGGAAAGGAGAGGCAGGGATAGAAACATCGATGAGAGAGAAACATCGATCCAATGCCTCCTGCACACCCCTATTGGAAATTGAGCTGACATCCTGGGCATGTGCCCTAACAGGGAATCAAACCTCGACCTCTCAGTCCATGAGATGATGCTCCACCAACTGAGCTGTACTGGCTGGGCACAGCTGATTACTTTTTAAATATTTTAAATGTTTGTCTCTGCCACTAGAAAGTAAACTGCATGAGGATAGGAACTGAGTCCTTTTCATTCATTGTTATACACCCAGCACCTAAAGTAGCATTTGAGACATAATAAGAACCTGTTACATATTCATAGAATGAGTGGATTCTAATTTAGAATTCTCAAAGCATTTTCATTGACTCAAACCACTTCCTTCTTTGATTCCCCTATGAAAATATGAGCTGCCTGGTGTTGTCCTCTGCATAGCTGGGAATAACCCTACTTATAATATCCATGACAAGCATCGTGGGTATCTAGTTGACTCCTCCACAGTAACACCTTTGACCTGGAACACTGAGGCCCAGCTCTGAGCCCTACTCTCATAGGGCGTCACCCTGGCTCTCTGCGGACCTCACCTCTTCTACAAGGCCAGAAGTCCATGAGGCCAAGAGCATGTGCTCACCCAGAATCAGCACTGCTTTCTTAATCACATTTCATCACATGAGACCTTGGAATTCCATGCTCAACCTGCCCAAGCCACAGGACCACTTTCTTAGAGTCCTGATCTAGCAAGTGCCATACTCCTTGGCCTGAAGAGTGGCTGTTACCGTAGGTGTGGAGAGAGTTTGAACAAGCAGGCAGGGGCGCCCATGTGCCTGTGTGTAGGGCTAGAAAGACCAAGTGCTGGGTTTGGGATGAGAAGCAGATCTGGCAATCAGTAATTATAGAGTTGGCCAGACAGATTTGGCCCTGGAGTAAAGAGTCCCTTGCTTCAGACATTTACTCCAAGACTTTTACAGGTCTGTTCTATAAACTTGTTGGAGTTAAAATAAGAAAGAAGACTAGTCATAGAAAATTAAAATAACAGAAAAATGAAGAAAGTATGCTGCTAATAAGGTGCTCTTAAGAATTAAAACTAATTAGAGAAATGCAAATTAAAACAACAATGAGATATTACCTCACAGATATCAGAATGGTTATCACCAATAAATCAACAAACAAGTGTTGGTGAGGATATGGAGGAAAGGGAACCCTTGTGCACTGTCAGTGGGAATGCAAACTGGTGCAGCCACTGTGAAAAACAGTATGGAGTTACCTCAAAAAATAAAAAATGGAACTGCCTTTTCTGGGTATTTTTTGGAAGAAACTCAAAACACTAATTTAAAAAGATATATGCATCCCTATGTTCATTGAAGCATTATTTACAATAGCCAAGATAGGGAAGCAACCTAAGTGTCCATGGACAGACAAATGGATTAAGAGGTGTGGTACATATATACAACAGAATATTACTCAGCCATAAAAAAGAATAAGGTCTTTCCATTTGTGACAACATAGATGAACCTAGAGGGAATTACGCTAAGTAAAATAAGTCAGTCAGAGAAAGACAAATACCATATCATTTCACTTACATGTGGAATCTAAAAAGCAACATAAATGAACAACAACAACAAAAAAACAGAAACATAGAACAAATTGAGGGTTCCCAGGTGGGAGGGATGATTGGGGAGCTGGGTGAAAAATTGAAAGGATTAAGGAGCTACAATATAGTCAAGGGTATGTAAAGTATAACATAGGGGTTATAGTCAATGATATTGTGGATATTGACTAGAATTATCAAGGTAATTTGAATTATCAAGGGGATCACTTTGTAAATTATACAGTTGTCTAACCACTATGCTGTACACCTGAAACAAATATAAAATAATATTGAATGTCAATTGTAATTTAAAAATAAAAATAAATAAGTACATATGAAATAAAATTAGAATACTGTCTTATCCTAAAAAAAGAGATGAAAAGCCCTAATGTGAGAATTATATTATCAGAAAAGGGATTTATTTTTTGTTTGGCCAGAGTATGAGGATTTTTAGAATACTCCAAGTTTATATTTTACCTTTCCTCATGAGGCAGTTCTTGAGAAAGGAGAGTTAAGTTACTTTTGGTTTCTTCATAAGTATTCTCATAGAATTTCATATAGACTAGAAAGTGATTTTTTAAATGCTTTATGCCAGCCTTACCAAAGTTCTGCTCAGTTGTGCTGATTGCCTCTATAGCTATAAAATGTCAAAGTTTGTGACTTGAAAGCAAAATATAGACGTGTTCTCATTCCACGCACCCACCTTAACATTTCATGTTCAGAGAGGAGGATAGCTATAGATTGGTTTTCATGAAATAGCTTTTGTTTCTGAAAGTAGCCTTTTACTCTGGACTAAAAGAGCAGCCATCTAGATTTATACTCGCTCCCTCATTTAATCTAATTTATGTTCCATGTGTACAAGATTTGAAGAAATATGAAATATGCATCCTCCCCAAAAATAAAAAAATCATAGCACAACAGAAAATATATAATTACTAATATAGGTATGGGCAATATAACTGGTCTCATTGTGTAAAACTTTAAATTGTTTGTCTGCAGGGGTGGAGAAACTTTTTTCTGCCAAGGGCCATTTGGATATTTATAACCTCATTCTCAGACCATACAAAATTATCAACTTAAAAATTAGCTATGAAAAAAGCTCTTGGATTTATTGAATTTCAAATCCTGCCCAAAGTTGACTTGGCAGGGCCAGACCAAATGATTTTGAGGGCCATATATATGGCCCGCAAGCCGGATGTTTCTCACCTCTGGTCTAGCGATACAAATTCTAATGACTTTAATGGACAAAAATTGTTTAAATTTTCTTTTAACAATTGATTTTGACACTATCCAATTGCTAGTTAGAAGTCCTTAGAGGACTTTAGAAGTCCTTAGAAACACAGAGAGAAATAAGATAATTCTTAAGAATCTGAATAAAATAGTACAGAAAGGATCAGGAAGGTGAAAGGATATAGGAAAAGTAAAGAGCCCTTGCCGGTGTGGCTCAGTTGGTTGAGCACCATCCTGCACACAGAAAGGTCGTCGGTTTGATTCCCATCAGGGCACATAACTGGGTTTTGGATTTGATCCCGGGTTTGGGCATTTATGGAAGGCAACCAATTGATGTTTTTCTCTCTCTCCCTCTTTCTCTCTCTAAGCATGTCCTCTGGTGAGGAAGGAAGAAAGAGAGAAAGAGAGAAAGAAAGAGAGGAAAGGAAAGGAAAGGAAAGGAGAGGAGAGGAGAGGAGAGGAGAGGAGAGGAGAGGAGAGGAGAGGAGAGGAGAGGAGAGGAGAGGAGAGGAGAGGAGAGGAGAGGAGAGGAGAGGAGAGGAGAGGGAGAGGAGGGGGGAGAGGAGGGGGGAGAGGAGGGGGGAGGGAGAGGGGAGGGAGAGGGGAGGGAGAGGGGAGGGAGAGGGGAGGGAGAGGGGAGGGAGAGGGGAGGGAGAGGGGAGGGGAGGGGAGGGGAGGGGAGGGGAGGGGAGGGGAGGGGAGGGGAGGGGAGGGGAGGGGAGGGAAGGGGAGGGGAGGGAAGGGAAGGGAAGGGAAGGGAAGGGAAGGGAAGGGAAGGGAAGGGAAGGGAAGGGAAGGGAAGGGAAGGGAAGGGAAGGGAAGGGAAGGGAAGGGAAAGGAAGGGAAAGGAAGGGAAAGGAAGGGAAAGGAAGGGAAAGGAAGGGAAAGGAAGGAAGGAAGGAAGGAAGGAAGGAAGAAAGAAAGAAAGAAAGAAAGAAAGAAAGAAAGAAAGAAAGAAAGAAAGAAAGAAAGAAAGAAAGAGAGAGAGAGAGAAGTTAAACAGAAATACAGTTGGATCTACTGATGAAAGTAATAAAAGCAAATAATGCAAATTATCATTACTAGTTTAAAGGATTTGAAGTGTTAAAAGGCTTCATTTTCTTATTAAAACAAAATAAAACCAACACCTTTCTCTGTCCACAAACTGATAAGAATTTGTCTCTCTATGACCTCAGTAGGTTGTGTGATCAGGCCAGGAAGATATTTTGACAGTGGAGATGTCAATTGGGCCAGAAGGATCACAGATTTTGGTAATGGAATATAAAAATATAGAAATTCTTAAGACACATTTTCAAGCACATTCATCTTTGTCAAAGTTGCTGAAGTAAACTATACAAAACTGCACCTTTGATTTATAACTTACCTATTTTGTTTCTTCTAATTTAAGACAGTTTGCTAATTGTGAATTATTCATATAATTTTTGTATGAGATATGGTTTTTAACTGCTCTATCTTCACTTAGTAAATCCAGGATTCATACAGGTATAGTGACTTCTGCTTAGAGTGGGCATACAAGTTTAAACATTAAAACCTTGAACTATTATATGGTAGGTTCTGGAATGAGAAAAGAAGGTAGTAAAAGACTATCTTTGATAATTTCATAAGAAGTCCAACAGTTTTCACAGTGACGAGCTACTTTTAGGTGCTATATTGCCAATCTGGTACAGTCTCTCTGCCAAAAGTTCAGGTGCTCATGGGAACACATACATGACACCAGAGCACCGAGTAGAAAAATGCACCAGAGATGTCAACCCCAGGATATAAGCAGCTATGGTTGGCATTTTACAGAGCACATTGAAATAAAGTACACCTTAAATTTCAGCATCGCGTGAATCAGACATAGAACAATAGAAATACCATTGGCAAGATCTGAAGTTTGAGTATTTTCTGTAGAGAGAATAAAATTTGGCACCGTCAGTAAAGATTGACATGGAGCACATATAAACTCAGAGTGTGAACATTCAGACGACACTTGTTCCTTAATGCGGATGGCCTGGAACGTAACACCAGAGCCGCTCTGCATATTATTTGTAGTTTTTGAAAATTACCCCTCCTAATAAATTACACATAGTTATTGTAGTCTGTATTTCATGTTGTGAAATTATTCATATGCATGTCATTGAATGGGGATTATTTTTTATAAATCCTGGAAAAAGTCCATAAGTATTGATAAACAGACTTATTTAAATTGGGCCAACTCAGACTAAAAATTATAGCTAAGATTCAGATGCTCAGATTTGAAAACAGCTAAGAATCACTTCAGCTGAATGGTGTTTAAATAGAACAACATTTATTGTTTTCTGGTTGAGTTTCACATAATCCTTGAACACATGTGACAGAATAGGCTGTAGTCTATGGTTTTTCTACCTAAAATTATTCAAACTGTCCCAGGATAAAATTGCTGTTTTATTCTTAGTGAAAATGCGTCAAAGACAGCATCGCAGGATAAGATAATGACAAGAATAACATGTCCCTAGGTCTGCTTCTTGATCGTGTCTCCCAACCGTATCATTTCCCTGGAGGACAGAATTAAAAGTCTTATATGATATCACTTTGGTTGACTGAGACTAAAAGCTAATTGCTGCATTTCCTAAAGTGCAACATAAATACTTCTTCCCGAGCCTTGAGGATATCTCAGCCGATTAGGATTGTGGTTACCAGGCAAAATGCAAAATCCAGGCATAAAAACATTCTACTTCCTGTTCATAGTGGAATTTAGTCAGTCTAATAAATCATGTATGTGCTCCCAGTTCTCTTTTTTATTGACAATGGGTCAATAAAAGCAATATGCAGTTTTAACTCTAAAAATGGAACATAATAATTTGGGAGTAAAATATTAAATCCAAAAATATCTAAGCATCAGTCATTGAAAGTGCAAGCAGGTGGCCTGTAGAAACACCTGCATTTCCCCAAATGCAACCCGTTTCTCTTACACCGCTTTGCCTCCGCACTAACTCCCTAGAATACCTCTCCCCTTGTTCTAATGTGGCTAATTCCAGCTCATCTGTTAAAACTCAGCGGGACCATCACTGTCTCCAGGCATTTTTCCTTATCATTCCTCTGCCCAAGTCAGCTAGTCTGGTTTGGAGACTTTTCTGGTGCTTCCATAAATTCCTAGGCTTTTGGCAATCATAAGACATTATCATCCAATATTGCATTCATCTCTTAGTTTATCTGTCATACCAGAGGGCACCAATTTTATCTTTTTAAAAATTTTTTATTGATTTTTTATAGAGAGGAAAGGGGGGAGAGAGAGAAACATTGATTTATTGTTCCACTTATTTATGCATTCAATGGCTGATTCTTATATGTGCCCTAACCCAGGACTGAACCTGCAACCTTGGCATATGGGGACGATGCTCTAACCAAGTGAGCTACCTGGTCAGAGCCCAACTTCATCTTTTAACTCTAAATTATCAGTGCTTAATACAGTGCCTGGTAGATAAGTGTTGCTCAATACGATGTTTAGTTGCCTAAAGAATTAAAGTTAATAGAAAAAACACTATAGCATATGCAATGATGTCACAGTGCAGGGGATCAGGCTTTCCATAAAGCCTCTGATGTGTTCAAGGATGAAATGTTAATTACCGTCAATGAAAATGTCTTTTACTGGCTATCTGGAACAGGTCATATTTTATGGACCTAATTAATATACAAGCCTACGGAAGAGACCTCTATTAGATGAGATTGAGAATTCTCTTTAACCAGTAAGATGTTGTTGGCCTTAGGGCTGAGTTAACTTAGGTCTTAACATGGAAAACGATGAGTGCAGGTTTCTGAAGCACTACGCCACCATCATCAGCATCCCAGTTAACTGGTACCGAGTGCCTCTTCTGCAGCAGGCACTATTAGACATTTTATGTGAATAATTTCTATTTAATCATCATAGCAATCTTATGAAATAAGTATTGGTATTTTATACATGAGAAAACTGAGGCTTAGAAAGAATAGACAATTTGCCCCAAGTCAGAGTTAGTAAATGGGTGGCACAGAATTCAAGCATAAGTCTGTCTCCAATGCCTGTGACCTTCACTGTTGAGCCACCCTGCTTCCAGACTGTGTTCACAGGTTTTTTACTCCCTGACCCATTGCCACTACCAGGTATTTCCTAATTCTTCCCCTCATGACAGTGAACACCATAACTGAATGTAACTCCCCACACCAAAATGCTGCCTCTTACCCTTTCCAATGTCCATCTATCAGCAGGAATAATTGACCAAAATTGGGTAGAAAAAAAGAAAAACTGAGTCTTTCCACTTTGAATTCCCACTTGCAATCCTTCATTAATTATGCAGAAGGAACGTAGAATTTGAAATGGGAGGCAATGGGTGAAGAGTGGAAGTCAACTCCGTCCTGCTTTTTCTATCACCAACCCTAATGCCACTTCTGGTATTTTTACTGAAACACTCCACTATAAATTATATGTTAAAGAGAAAAGAGAAAAGATGAGAAAAGGGAATAAATAGTGTGTAAAACATGAGATTAAGTAACAATCAGCTTTTCTCTTCCACCTCTACCAGCCAAACTCCCCTAATTACCACACTCACTTATCTCTTGTATAAATAAATGTTTCTGTTGAGATGTGATATTCATACAAAAGTGCACAAGTTATACATGTACAATTTGATGGATTTTCACAAAATTAATACACATTTGTAATCACCACCCACATCAGCAAACAGAACATTATCAAAATATTGAGGTTTCAAACTGCATTTTCCTGATGACTCATGTATTTAACAGCCATTTTCATTTCTCATTTAGTGAGATGAGGCTTCAAGTATTGCACTTTTTTTTTTTAATTGTATTGACTGTCTTTTTCTTATTAATTTGTAAGGTTTAAAAATATTCTGAATATAATTCTTTATCAGTTATATGTATTGCAAATATTTTCTCCCCTTTATTTGCTTGCCTTTGAATGAATAGTCTTTGATGAACAAATATTTTATTTTAATGTTTTATTTTATTGTGATGTCATATTTGAAGTATTTTATGCAATCCATAAACTTTTAATGTAATATACTTTATCAATAATTTTCTTAATGGTTAGTGAATTTTGTGTTTTATTGAAGAAATCCAGCTGCTAATAAATTATGAAAGTATTATGATATAATCCAGAAACTATCTTTTCTCTTGTATAAATTTAGATCCATAATACACCTGAAAGTGATTTTTGTGTGTGGTGTAAATTTTGCATCAAGAACCATTTCTTTTCATCAGAATATTCAGTTAACCCAGAACTATTTGTTGAAAAGCCCATCCTTTCTCCAAAGCCCTGTGTCATATTTTCCCTAAATCAAATGTTGGTATAGATGAGAATCTTTTTCTGGACTATCTATTTTGCTCCTGTGGTCTAATTGCCTGCCCAAGTGCCAATACTTCACTCCTTTCATTAATACAGCAATATAAGTCTCCACGTTTTGTTCTTCTTCAAAATTGTTTTGGCTTTTTGTGGCTCTTTACATTCCATTAATATTAGAACCTGATTGTTCACATTTACCAAAGCATAGTACCTACTGGAATTTGTACAGGTGTTCCATTTAATAGATAAATCATTTTCAGAAAATTGAAATCTATAAATACCAAGTCCTCTAAGACAAAAATCTGGCATAACATCTTAGTTTTGTAGGTGTTTTAGTACTTTTCATAATATTTTATTAATGTGTGTGCTAAGAACTTTCACATACTTTGTCATTTTTCCTAGGTATTTTATTTTTTGCTGCTATTTTAAATGTCAGTTTTTAGTTTTATTTTCCAATTGGTGATACATATAAATACACTAAGACCTAACATTTACATTTAAGTAATATCCAGATATAATTTATCCAATGAAAAAGAATAGCATGAAAGAACTTGCATAAGTACTGCTTGTTTCACATGCCGACAATTAATCACCCAACATCCTTACTGTCTGATTAGAAAGTGAAAAAAAAAATAGCATGTAATCCAACAAATTTCCAAAGAGATTCATCAGTAATGTATAATTTTCATTTGTTAATTTTTCCAATGATTAATGTGAAATTCATAGTTGTAACATTCATTTTTACATATCTCTAGACAGGAAGGCCATATGAGGTCATTCTCAAAGCTGGACTCTTTAGTTCTGATCTGGATAATGCATGTTCTCCTCTCCCAGGGGTTCTCAGGCTTCAGAGAACTTCTTTAAGATCTTTCTCTATGGAAATGATGTTTCTCCCTATTAGATACAAACATAAATTCTTTCCTCCTTAATAATTTTAGCTAATTATTATGGTGTCTTTTTATATGCATCTTATTTACTGGTTCACTCTAACTAAGTCCATGCTTGAGTGACCCTGACTCTTTGTTTTTAAATTTTTAAATTACAGTTTACATACCATATAATATTAGTTTCAGGTGTACAACCCCGTGATTAGATATTTATATAGCTTACAGAGTTATCACCCAATAAGTCTAGTACCCACCATATACAGTTATAGTATAATTGACTATATTCCCTAACTGTACTTTACATCTCTGTGACTATTCTGTAACTACCAACTTGTACTTCTAAATCCCTTTACGTTTTTCACTCATTCCCCCAACCCCTTTCCCATCTGGCAACCATTACAAGGTTCTCTGTATCTATGGCTCTGTTTCAGTTCTGCTTGTTTATTTTGTTTTTTATATTCCACATATAAGTAAAATCATCTGGCATTTGTCTTTCTCTGTCTGACTTATTTTACTTAGCACAATACCCTCTAGGTCTATCCATGTCGTTGCAGATGGCAAGATTTCATTCTTTTTCATGGCGAATCATATTCCACTGTATATGTGCACCACTTCTTCTTTATCCATTCGTCTATTGATGGACACTTAGGTTGCTTCCGTACCTTGGCTATTGTAAATAATACTGCAATAAACATATGGATGTATATATCTTTTAATTGAGTGTTTTGGGTTTCTGTGGGTAAATACTCAGAATTGGAGTTGCTGGGTCCTTCTTTGTCTCTTGTTATAGCCTTTGTTTTAAAGTCTATTTTGTCTGATATAAGTACTGGCTACCCTACCCAGATTTTTTCGTTTTGTTTTGTTTTACCCTGACTCTTAACCAGTGTTCCCTTGCAAACAAATAAAAGAGAAAGGACATCAGAACATACTCTTTCTCCCCGTTCCTTGTGCATTAATACCACATATAATTATTTTACTTAGCTAAATTTGTTAGAGTTTGGATATTTGTTTTTAAAATTGAGATTATAAGAAAAATGTAATAAAAGATTGTATATCACTCTGGCTGGTGTGGTCCAGTGGTTAGAGCACCTGCCCATGCAATAAAGGGCAGAGGGTTCAATTCTGGTGAAGGGCACATACCAGGGTTGCGGCTTGCTCCCTGCCCCAATCAGGGTGCGTGTGGGAGGCAACCAGTCAATGTGTCTCTCATATTGATGTTTCTCTCTCTCTCTTTTTCTCTCCCCTCACCTCCCTTCCTCTCACTCTCTCTGGAAAAGTAATGGAAAAAAATATCCTCAATGGAGGATTAACCAAAAAAAATGTATATCTATTTTGGGGAGTTCAAAATACATGAACTAAAAGAGAAACATAATTACTACAGCAACAAAAATTATCTCCCATACTGCCCCATTTCAGCCTTTGCTATATGTCAGGCCTGAGGGTTTGTCTTGAATTCAAAACCAGAAGATAAAGAAGGAGCTAGAGATCAGAATTCTATGGTGTGAAATATTTGTTTCACAGGTAACATCAGGTCTTCAGTTGCATAAAATATATTCATCAAAGATAAAAACAAAACACAATCAACTTAGGTGTTTAGGTTATTACAGAGAAATAGATCACTAATTTTAAATTCTTACATATAAAAGAAAAATGTGCAGAATTAAAAATGAAGAAAATGATCACTTGTGAAGAAAACACTAGACATTAACACGTATTTATATTTAATAGCCGATCTTGAATTACAGCCCACCAATTCCTCCTCTCCATGAACCACGTATCACATCCAGAGGAACACTTATTTCCCCTCCCCGTGAATCTGGGCTGGCCTTTGATCAATACAATGCAGCAGGAAGGAGGCATGAAGAGACCATCAGCTTCTACTTCTTCACTCTTGAAGTGTTCACTCTTATCTCCCTCTCAGGAACTAGACACATAGAGAGGTCTTAGGACACCTGCTTGCCTGTAGAGATGGTTCCTGACTAACGATGGTTTGGCTTAGGATTTTCTCAACTTTACAATGGTGCAAAAGTGATATTCAGTAGAAACCTTACTTCAAATTTTGAATTTTCATTATTTCCTGGGCTAGCAATCTGCAGTATGATTCTCTCTCGTGATGCTGGGCAGTGGCAGCCAACCACAGCTCCCAGTCAGCCACACTATCACAAGGATAAACAATCAGTACTCTACAATGGACTGTGTTGCCAGCGTTATTTTTGATATTGTATTTTATGTTTTTGCATCGCATCATGTCTACATGATGCCCACCTGAGTCTCCTGCTTCTGGTGAGAAGAGGAAGACAAGTCCTCTTGAGATGAAACTCAAGACAATTGCTCAAGTGTAGGCTAATGTAAGTGTCTGAGCGCATTGAAGGCAGGCGACGCTAAGCTATGATTTCCTGGGCTAGGTGTAGTCAATGAATTTCAACTTATGGTATTTTCAGCTTTCGATGGGGTTATCAGGATATAACCCATCGTAAGTGGAGGCACAGCTTTAGTTCTCCGCCAACACCTGGAAACAGCTGCCAGTCATCCGAGGGAGCTTCCTTGGATTTTGTAGCCCAGGGAGGCCCCCGGAGGACTAAAGCCCTAACTGACATCATACGGAGCAAATAAGCCATCCAGCTGAGTCCAATCCACTCACAGAAAGGTAAGGGGATGCTAAGTCACTATGTTTGAGGGAAAGTTGCTTTGTGGCAATAGTTAACCAGTGTGTGAAACTGGTAAACAAAATTTAGTACAGAAGTAAACATACTAGGCTGAGGAGGGCAGAGGAAGTTTAAGATAAATACCTGGCTAACATATTTATGCCACTTAAACAAAATAGCTTCCTAGGGGGCATAGACTTTTTTTTAAATTTAGGTATTTAAAAGTAAAGGAACCCCAAACACCAGTCGCAAAGAACTTATGCACCCCTATGTTCATAGCAGTGCAATTCACAATAGCTAAGATCTGCAAACAGCCCAAGTGCCCATCAGGAGATGAGTGGATAAAACAGCTGTGGGACATTTACACCATGGAGTACTATGCAGCTGTGAAGAGGAAGGACATTTTGGCCTTTGGCACATCATGGAGGGAACTAGAGAGTATTATGCTAAGAGAAATGAGCCAGTGAGAGAAGGACAAGTACCAAATGGTCTCACTGATATGTGGAATATAATAAACAAAATAAACTGATGAACAAAGTGGATCCAGCAACATAGAAGCTTGGAACAAACTGAGGGCTCTCAGAGGGAAGGTGGGGAGGGGGGAGTGGATGGGGAGGGATTAATCAGGGATCTTGTATGTTTATGGGAGTGGCCCATGGAAGTGGACATTGGTATGGCAAGGGCCTGGGGGTGGGATGGATGTGGGGTGGAGGGGAGCAGTGGTGTTAAAAGGGGGACACCTGCCAGGCGGGGCATGGCTCAGAGGTTGAGTGTCAACCTAGGATCCAGGCGATTGGGGTTTGATTCCTGGTCAGGGCACATGCCCGGGTTGTGGGCTTGATCAATAACTCATCATTGATGTTTCTGTCTCTCTCTCTCCCCCTCCTTTCCTCTCTCTGAAATCAGTAAAGATATATTTTTAAAAAGGGGGGAGGGGGGACACCTGTAATGGTCTCAGCAATAAAGATATTTTTTAATTAAAAAAAAGTAAAGGAGACAAAATTTTGGAAGGCAGCTCTTCATACTGCAGTTTTATACTTAATGTGGAAAAAAAAGTTTTGTGATACTTCTTCAGTCTAAGTTTCCTTGAAAATTTTATTTAAAAATAATAATAAATTAAAATAAAATAAGAAAATTAAAAAAACCTTGAATACAACTTATTTTAAAAGAAAGAAAATTGTCAAAAGTTTACTGAGAAATATTGAAGAGGGAGGAAGAAAAAGGAATGTAAGTCTGGGGAAATAAGTAATTTTCAGTAACAGAAGTGAAACAAAGTTTTAAGGTGTTACTGTGTTCTCTTTGCTCTCATAATTCTTCTTCACATACATCGTGGACATTAAATTTTAATTTCTTTGTGTATATGTCTGTCTCATATCATAAAATTTCCATGACCAAGACTTTCATTTATATATCACTGAGATAATATATATATTCATGGATGTTTGTTCAGTGAATAAATGAATGAATGACTGATTTACTATAAATTGAAATTATTTGTGAAATGCAAAATCAACCTATTAACAGAAGCATGGCCTTTGTCAGGGACACCTGTGCTATTTAATGAAGTGTTCTAATTTTCTGAGATTCAAAGAAAACTGGAACAATCCTCTTCTAGAGAGCCGAAGAGGCTGACCATAATATGTAAGGAAAAAAGCATATTTAAAAACAATTATAAATCTATATTCTGAAACCTAAAGTTTTACAACAGCTCTTAAAGTCATGGTAATTCTGATAATCTTACAATCATTTCGGGTCACTGAGCAGCAAGTAGATGCTAAGCATTTTGTCTGGAGACATGAACGTGGAAACTCTATGGTCCCTGCTCCAAAATGCCTTGTGACATTGGACAAGATTAAAATGTAAAGAGAAAAAGTGCCTGTAAGTGCAAAGAATTATTCTAAAGTCCTTTGATTTTATTATCCTTTTTAAAATTCACACATTGAGTAGTTTTATTCCCATTTATAGGTAAAAAGTGGGATAAGAGATATTCAGTAAGTTGTTCAATATGGGAGAGCCAATATTTAGAAGTCTGCCCCTCCCCTCCCCTCCCCTCCCCTCCCCTCCCCTCCCCTCCCCTCCCCTCCCCTCCCCTCTCTCCCTCCCCTCACCCCAAATTTCAAACCCCCATACAATGAGTTGAAAGGACTGACATAGTCTACGCAAGGTGCTATGAGAGCAGGGCCAAAGCTCTCCTGGGAGGAGGAACCTCTGGGTCATGAGATGGCGGCTACGATGACACTTGCGTGCCCGCATCCCTGTTCTCTGCTGCTCTCTACTGGTGTGGCTGTTCTGCAGCAGCCCAGAGTGGCTGAGAGTCTTTGGAATCAGGGGGATTGGGTTGTAATTTTGGTAAATAAGGTGTATGTGTGACTTTGGATAAGTTACTTAGTCTATGAGAACCCAGTCTTTCCTGCCCATAAAATAAGCAACATGTACCTGACAGAGCTGTTATCGGGATTCTGCATGAGATGTATATTAAGTAGTATAGTGGCTGATGTAATACCCACTTAGCTAATGGTGGGAGTTGGCCTAATGAATCTTTCGTTATAGCTACACTCGTGTGGTCGACTGGTCTGGTGCAGTGGGCCTGGATAGGATATTTTCCCAGGCATCCAAGATTTTGTCACATCTTCTTTGATACTGTTGCTGAAATAAAAGGAATTGTGCAGTACCTTTTCTGACCTGACCGGTAATTACAGCCTTTTAATTTTAAACCACTAGGAGTGAGGTTGTAGATGTCCTTCAGAGACCCGGCTGCACACTATGGTCCGTTCCTCTGGCAGTCAGAGAGGAAATGATTCCGGACAGAAGGCTTTGCTTCCCCTCACGGAGTGTGTCTCCTCAGTTCTCTCATGCTTAGCTTTGTCTGTGGTGCTGCTGAAGCAAGCAGCACAGGCTCTCTTTGCAGACATGAAAATGAATCCCTAAACACAGATTCTTCCTAACATGCAAAACAGAGC
The DNA here is from genome assembly GCF_964146895.1 of Miniopterus schreibersii. Lineage (NCBI taxonomy): Eukaryota > Metazoa > Chordata > Mammalia > Chiroptera > Miniopteridae > Miniopterus > Miniopterus schreibersii. Next base: position 64,232,218 of record NC_138101.1, on the reverse strand, counting down.
ATTTGATCAGCATCTTTAGGCTTTTCTACCAGTTCATACTTTTACTTGGCCCCTGAATCGGAATAGAAATAGTTAATTTGCAGGAGGCTGTAAATAAAATTTAAAAATCAATGCTTATTTCCACCCCACTCCTGGCCTCATCCCAGCCAAAGCTGCATCTTCAAAATCTGAAATATTTGAGGTCTGAGGGTCTGCCTTCAATTCTCCTCAGGCAGCAGGACCAGGAGGGAGGTCAGAGCTCAGAATCCTGACTCCAGATAGCAGGGGTGGCCCGGGCAAAATAGAGAAAAGACATGAATTCATTAAAGAGTAACAGCTGAAGCAGGCACTTACCAAGTGAATTGGGAAGGAAATTTCTGAGAAGGCTTTAAGAATGTGGAGGAAAAGGAGCAGTTAATCTGAAATATGAAATTGAAAGGCACGACAGATGCATGATTCTAGTCTTCCAGATAAGATTCCTTCTGGAATTCAAAAGCATCTAAGAGAAGCAAGACAATTGGCTGCTGGGCTCAGTATGTAAACACAGTGCTGGTCGACGGGGCGAAGATGTTTATTAGAAAAGTTAATGCAATGTCAGGGCGGAAGATCAATGTTTAACCTGATTTCACTGCAATCTATTGGTCTGCGTTGGAATACAGAATGGAAAATTAGCAAACCAGAAAATGAAATGTAAAAGATTTTTTCATATGAAAACTGTCAAATCATGGACACTGATATTTCTGAAAATATAAAAGTCAACAGTTACTTGCATTTTTAGTTAATGCATATTCACACTTTTATTAATTATTAAAAATTGAATAATTACATTAAAAAATTTATTTGCCTCAATATCCTGGTAAAGTCACAGAATTTTTGAGATTCACCGTGTTCAGTCCTCTCATTTTCTGGATTAAGCCCTAAGGACAGAGCTCTCACATGACTCTCCTGAGATTACACGTCAGGTAGGAGTGTGGTCAGTGATGTGCACCAATTCCCAGGTAAAGAAAAAGGGGTCATGAGACCAGGAGAAAGGTCATTGCCTGCGCCCCCAAATTCTGACATTACTACCTGATAAGCCTGTGCTTGATATATTGGTCATTCTCACTGTAAAAATGCCTTTAGAGTTCTTTGAGGTAAAATATTCTGCAAGTATTATTTAACTCATCCCCATCATATGCGTTCTGGAGGTGTGTGCGTGCGTGCGTGCGTGCGTGCGTGTGTGTGTGTGTGTGTGTGTTTAGATGATAAAATAAAAAACATCCTCCATGGTATAGAATTAAAAATATATACTTGATTGCAGAACTCAGAGGTGAGTTAAACAGCTTTCTTATGCCCCTACATGCTTCTCTTTCCATTTGGCAATTTGGAGACATCCATCTATTGGAGTTATTGTCATCTTTTTCTACAGTGATTATTAAAGGTGCTATTTCAGTCTGTATTTTAAAAATTCTCACTGGAAAAGGAAACTAAGAAACGAGTTTTTGCCATTGCAGGTACCGAGACAGAAAAGCACTCAGGAGAAAACCCTGCTGCGTGGCGCCGGGTGTGAGGAAGCCTGCGGGGGCCTGGGGAGGGAGGGCAGCCGGGCCTGTGCGGAGGCAGAGGGCTGACCGCACCGACCCTCTGCTGCCACGCGGGGCCCGCAGAGCTCACGCCTGTCAGAGGCTCGATTAGCACAGCTCCCAGCGCAGCTGTCCGTGGAGGCCACCAATTTAGAAACAAGGAGTCGGCCAATTAATTACACTGTCAGCAATAAATGTAACAACGGGCTGCGGCGGCGGCTCAGCCCCGGGGTGCATCCAGGCAGCCATCTGTCCGTCTGCCTCCCGGCCCACGGGGCACCTGTTGCTGCAGAACCGCTCGGCCCAGCGTCTCAGGGCCAGGTAGGCAGGGGCCTGCCTGCCCTCCCTGAGGCCTCTTCAGGAATCAGCGTGGGTGCAAGCTGGGACCCAGCAAGGGCCCTGACCCTCATGATAAACACATCATTCATTCCATCTTGTGTTTATTCGTTTACGAACATTTATTTTAGAGATTTTTTGTTTGCCAGGAACACTCCAGAGATGTAAGGACATGGGAGCAACTGAGTACATCAATATAGGAGAAATTAATGTACGTGAACAGAGCAACACTAGCGGTTTTCTGTGTATTTTATGGTGAATGCCCTGGGTAGTTCTCTGGAGCTTAGACAAATCCATTTTTATGATCCAGGTGGACAATTAAAATTGCTGAGTTCTTTGTCTCCCCCCCCCGCCCCAATATTTTTGCTATTCCTTCCTTGAATTCGTTGAATCAGTTTTAAAGGTGCTTATTAAAAAAAAAAAAAAATTAGAATAGAAAGTCAGCACAGAAAAGTCTTATCTAACGCTTGCTTACTTAAGAACAGTGAGGCCTGTTACTGCATGTTATTGATTAATGCCCGATCGACTGCTCCTTTAGCCAAAAACAGTCAGTTGGTGGTTTGATAACCGTATCTTAATTTCAACTAGATTTCATCAAAATCCAGAGGGATGTGGCTGCAGTCCTGCTCCTCAGTAGCTGAGAATATATTAGAATCAGCCGACTCTCTCTCCTATTTATGCTCAGAGGGCAGCCCTTAGAATTGAGGGTTAAAGTAGTTGAAGAGCTCTAAGCAAACATTACTCTAAGGCCTCTTTTTCTGTTCCCACTTTCCTTTGTACTGTTCCCTTTTCCCTCCTATTGCTCTATTTTTATCTTTCTTTCCTGTTACAAACCAGGTCTATGCTTCTTATCTCTAATTCCAATCCACAAATATGAAGCACAAGGAAGTTTATTTAAATAAATGATAAAAGTTTCTTTACAAAGCAAATGAGATAAACATTCTACATTTATTTCTTGCTAGAGTCCCCCTACCTTTTTTTTTTTTTCTTTCCCAACCGATTAGGACCTTTTTCTAAAATGAAAGAAGAGAATTATGGGGAGAAAAATGAAAATTTCAGTAAATCTGCCTTATTCCATTTGTCCCATTTTGCCTCAAATGGGTTTTATAATGAGTTGGCCTTTTAAAATAAGTATCCTCTTACTCTGATGAAGGGAAAAACACACACTGACATGTGATTTGAAGGAAAATGTAGATTTGGGTTGGAAATGAGTTTTGATGATGTTATGGTAACTGTCTTATTCTTTGAATGTTCTTTTCTGGGAAGAAAAAAAATAAAAATAACATTTTATGTTTTTCCCTCTCTTTCCTCACTTCTTCTCTCCTCTCTTTCTCTGTCTCTTTGTTCCTTTCCCTCCTTCTCTTGCTTCTTTATTTTCTTTTATTTTTTTAATCTTAAATCTTTAAGTGCTTAGTATGTGTCAAGGCTGAACTAGGTACTGGTGGAAAGTAATGAACACGGCCAATGCCCTCTAAGGACTCAGAGTATAGTCCGGAGGACTGAGAGGTCCAAAAGCAATTTCTGTTCCTTGTTGAAGGGCTCTCAACTAGGATTTTTTAAAAGTTATTTTATAAGAGAGATGCCTAACCTAGACTTGGCACTGCCCTCTAAATAGAAATCTGAAGCTGGATTAAGCATTAGTTAGGTAAATAGTGGTGTGAAATTATTTCAGGGCATTGGAAACATCGGGAGCAGGGCCCCAGAGCACAGAGGACACAGGGCTTTCACGATCCCTTTCTTCTGCCGTCTTTCCCCAACCTAGTTATAGAAAATCTTGTTGAGTTCCGGGTGGGTGTGTGTGTGTGTGTCTATTTAGAAGATAATAAAGAGAATTATACTTGTCTAGAGAATGCATGATATTCTGGGAATTCTGCTTAGAAATTTTTGTAAAGGAAAAAGGAACGTTTAGTATATGGATAATATAATAAAAGCCACTATTTACTGGGTCCTTTAAGATGTGACAATCATTGGGATAAGTGATTTATTATCATTTTAATTTAGAAAAATATTATTATTATTATTATTTTGATAATAATGATAAGAATGTCAGACAGGTTCCAAATCTCGCTGTTTGATTTGGTAATCCACTCATTTAATAATACCTTGTATTGTCTCATGAAAATATTAAGAAACAAAAATCTAAAAGAACAAAAACAAAAATGCAAAAATAAGTAATGAGGAGGAGTATTGACAATAGCAGCAGAATACCTCTCCAGAACCACTATGCATGAGGTAGCATGCAAGGCACACTGACAAATATATAAAATAATTATATTTCTTATATAGTTATTATTTTATATAATATTTTATGTAATTGTTTATTATATACTTATATAATTATTTTACTTTTATATAATAATGGTTTTTTCTCTAATATTTTATAATTTAGATATGGAAAAAGGAAACACGTACCTATATAACACTGAGTAACAAGGATCATAAATAGCATTTAAATTATAACTTGAAATTTCTAAAATCGTTTTCATATATATCAAATTTGAGTTTTACAAAGGTATGTAGGATGGTTAAAACAGTTTTTGCTGAAACAAGACTATGTAATAACCACCAAATGTGGCAACTTATAGCTGCAGGACATTCCCCCCCCCCCCCCCCCAACCTTTGATTTTCACTTGGTTCTGGTTTCCTGGTCCTGTCTGGATTTGCCCGGCTTTGAGGGGTCCTGCCTGACTCCAGGCTTTCAGTTAGGCTGGGTTATGCTTCATATGCCCTCATTGTAAGACCAGGATAAAGAAGTAGTGGTTTTTTAGGGCATGTTATCCTCAGAGTGGAACACAGGACCACGAAAGAAAGCAACCTAAGCTGTGAAAGCCCACTTACAGCACCTACTCATGTCATGTCTTTTAATCTCTATCAGCCAAGTCAAGTCACATGGCCAAGGCCAGAATCAAGGGGAAAATAATTGTATTCCACCGACAGTGGAAGGCACTGTGAAGTTACAAGCAAAGGGTGCCTAGGTATCATCCTACTATAGGAAGAAAAAGAAGTCATGATAATAACGCCATTTACAAATGAGAACAGAATCCCAAAGAATTTAGATAATCTGCTCATGATCACACAGTTAATAAGTACAGGAGTTGGGCTTCAGGTCTTTATCTTAGGATGCTGACTTTTGTGTACTTTGCTATGAAACAAAAATGCTCTAAAATGAGAAAGTGATTACTTAAGGCCAGGGAATCTGAAAACTTTTGGGGATAGGTAAGATTTGATATAGATGTAGAAAGATACATAGATACTAAGTAGGTTAATGTGCATGCCAGTTTACCTGAGAGAGTCCCTGAGTAATCATTTCTTCTCCTACCTACCCTCCCACTCCCAAACATTTGATTTGGAAAATAAATTGTATGGTCACTTTGGGCTTTGATAAATGAATAGAAATATGAAGTATGTTCCATTAAAGAAGAACCTTGTATGTAATTCCTGGAAAGCAGCAAAAATGAACATGGTATATTCATATGTAATGAAGTCTGGTGTGGGGGCTATTCAAAGCAATTTATTGAAAACAGAGTTGATACCAGTCTGTTGATTGTCAGAGAAGATGAAGCTTATTTTGTAGTTCAGTAGGGAGCCACTGAAAATATTGAAACAGGATGGTGACTGTGTTACAGGTGGTGGTTTAGAAAGATAAAATTAGGACAAACTGAATAAAAGAAATTATGGGGAAAAGGAACTAGTCATTAAACAAGTTCAGTAGTGTTGATATGAGGTCATGGTGGTTGAAACAAAATTGAAAAGAGCGAACTGTAAGGGAGGTCTTAGAGCTATCACGAGTGAAGAGTTTTAAACATACAAGAGGAAATGTAGAAAAAGCAGTTGGATATATGGAACAAGAACTTAGGGAGAGGTCTATGTTAGAGGTATAAATCTGAGAGCCTAGTCTTGACATTTGCTGTGTGACCTTAGACAAGTTACTTAACTACATTGAACTTAATTTTTTTTAATTAAAAAAAGTGGAGAAAAAAGTCACACTTCCATGCAAGTGAGTACTGTCTCCTCAAACAACAACAACCAAAAAACTAGCTATTATTATTCCCTTGTTTATTAAGAAAACATTTATTGAATTCCTGCTATGTTATTGTCACTAGAATACTTTTTCTGAGAAGTACAAAGCTCATTAAAAATATCTCTACTCTTAGGAGCTTATGGTGTAGTAAGAGAGATGCACTTAATAAGCCAAAATATATAAAACACAGAGGCACAGAAAAATACTATTGAATTTTGGGGCAAAAGTTATTTCCAGTTGTGGAAAACTTTTACAAAGAAGGAAATAAATAAGCTGGGCCCTGCCAAATTGCTTGTATTTGGATATATAAAGATGATAGGAAGAACATATTTAGCAGAAGAACCAACATAATATTAACATCTAACTTCCAACTTTATATCCTAACAACTAATAATCCAGTGGTTAAGTTTAGCTTATCGTATGGTTATATAAACTTGGGAAATAAGTTTGGGAGTGAGGTCATGGAGAGCCTTAAATGCTTTAAATATTATGAGGAACATAAAAGAGTCATATTGAGAATTAAGATTTGTGAAAAGAGGGAGGGATGACAATATCAGAGAGGTGTATGATTTAAAAATAATCTGACCATATTTTAAATGAGTTAGTGTGAAAGGAGACTTCATTTAGGAAGCTCTTGATAACTCAAGGACAAATAATAAGGACCTGAACTGGAATACAGGCAAGAGATTAGGGAAGAGAGGGTGGATGAGGGAGATATTAAAAATGTAGATTCAGAAGTACTAAGAAAGTGGTTGAATTGGAATGTGGAGTACATGGAACAAGGAAGGAAAAAAGAACAATTATTGAGAGTGCTGAAGTTTCAAGTCCAAAAAAACCCAAAAAAAGGTCACAGCATTGACAGAAACAGTGATGATGATTGAATTTGTGTAGAAAAACAACAAGTTCCATTTTGGCTTATTGGGTTTCAGGTATAAATGGAATAGCCAAGCAGTGATATTTAGCAGACAATTGGAAATATGGGGCAAAATCTTAGGCGAGAGGTCAAATCTGAAGATATTAACCTAAGTATCAGCTACATAGAACTGAAGTAATTAGATTTTTGTAATGTCAAGGAAGAAAGTGTACAGAGAAGAAAAATAAATTAAAGACACAGATGGAAAATAATAACCTTGAGAGGAGAGAAGGGGGACAAGAAGACAAAAAAGAAATGGAGAAATAGAAGGAGAGCCATGAAGAGGTAGTTCCATGTAAACGAAGGAAAGATATGGGCATATTCTAAGGACAGACGTCATGCAGGAAGCTGCTATGGGGGAGAGGAAAGTTCACCATTTGTATATTCCTAGGATAAATTGAATTTGACTTGCTAGTGGAATGATCACAGAGTGATGCAGAGTAGCATCATAGAGAGGTTAGCACTGTAGAGGTAGACAAGGGAGTCTTGTTTGTAGAAGGATCAGATAAAACTGGGGGCGCAGGGTAATGAAGGGAGTTAAACTAATTAGAACAGACCATTGAGGCCCAAGCTTAGGGACAAAAGGATATGAGTGAATCTTTCTGTTGATGCTTTAGAGATAAATAAGTTTAAATATATATATATATATATATTCACCAGGCTTATAAGGAACCCATAACAGAAATTTAATCTTAGAGATATCCCTCGATCTGTGAAAGGTGCTCTAGATCAATACTTATTGTTCAAAAATTCCTGCTTGCATCCACTCACACACACATACACACACACACACACACACACACACACACACACACACATCCACTACCACCAATAATCACTCTCACTCAACCTTTATTTTCTGGAAAGAGACCAATTTTGAAGTCAACATTTTAGTGTATTGATAACAGTTTTTCATAAATTTTTATTTTTATTTAACTCACTCCAAACTAAGGCCATTTTCCTTGGAATGAACTAGCCTTGGTTTTGTGAAGGTTCAGCTCTCATTTAGAGACAAGGGTGCAGAACATGCACCAGCTCTACCGGACAGGTGGGTAATGTGAAGTGAAATGGCCACAGCAACAGGAGGACATATGTCTCATCTTGGGGCACTTTTCCTCAATTCATTCTAGTTGGTGGCTCATTCAAAGCATTCACTATAACATGTATCACTGGGAATTTTATGGCTTAGGGAAAACCTGTTCTCTGCTTCCATGATGTGACTGTTGACTGTCCTGCAGCCAGAACGGAGATTCCTTGCCACCCTCCCCCTCCACTTAGAAACTGTTCAGTATACCTGATGGTCATCCTGACATAAAACAGCACTACTCCCTTGCGTCCTGCAATGGGTTGGTTCCCAGAACAGGTTGTTTGTCCTGACCCGGTCAAGCATGGGAGGTAATTTTTCATACCTGGCAGCATTCACGTACTAGTATCCATGGCTATACTCGGCCCCAACCATATATAATACTTTGCCACCAGTCAAGTGGCACGGGGATCCATTTCCTCTTGCAGCAGCCCAAGACATACCTTGTATGTAAGTTTCCCTTAATAAACTCCATTAATTACCAGACTGGGGTGGCCAGCCTCTTTCTTTGGTCTTTCCTGTCTTCCACTTAGGGAGATAGATTTCAGTCTTGGGGATTTTCCCTGGATCTGCATCTATGAACACCAACCGATCTTTCACAGGATCTAAAACCATCTGTAAGAATAGATAATTTCATATCATACCATGGAAGAAGGCTCTGGTTCCTTTATAAAATATTTAACCTTATAGAAGATACTGGATGTTCTCAAGAGAGAAAAAAACATAGAGTTGTGCCTTTATATCTTCTGGATTTTCCCAAAAGGTAATATTACAAGGTTGTGTCCATTTATTTTTTCTAGTTTTCTTCTTTGCCTGTGTCTGATTACAGGCGTCTTATCACCTATTTCTCTGTTAAAACTAGGCAAGATGTTAGCCCGGTTGTAGCTTCTTCCTAGTTAAGTGTGATCCTCAGGACCTGCACCTTCAATTTCTACACCATCCCTTTCTACCTCAACCATAAGTCTCTTTTCCAAAAACAGAGTTTACCTTGGACAGTATTGTTCTGTAGTTCTTAGTCTAAAGCTTCATCTAAACGTACAACATCCCTGTGAAAGATGGCATGATGTTGTGGATTTTTTGTGCACGTATATATAACATTTCTGTTCTCTTAAGTGATACCTGTTCTTTACCTTCAACTCTGCTCCTTCTCTCAGTGCTGACTTTCTTATTCTTTGCATGTTGTGGAAAATTTCAGGCAGAAGTATACTATGGTGGAAAGAGGTCAGGAGTGATAAATTAGGCTTGGGTTCTGGTTTCAGGTTTTTAATCTGGGGTACATTTTTATCTTCTGAGTCTTATTTTTCCCATCTGTAAGATTAAAAGTTTGAGTTAGATAATCTCTAAGGACCAAGGCCAGACCAAGACTTGGCATCCCTCATTGCCAAATGATTTGGCAGTTTTTCAAACTGATAATCTTCAAACAATTGTTCAACATGTATTTGCTACAGCCAAGGTCAATAAGGTCAATGCTGCAAGGATTTATTTTCCCCATTTAAGGTCCCTGTATATATTGGCAGCAATGAGATATATTTATATTTTCCCAGTTATACAAAAATTTCCTCCCTTCTGTTATCTGGCTCTCTATTTTTTATGAACCCTTGCCCTGTTTCAGCACACTTTATAGATCAGTGCTCATGCACTACCCTTCCGATATGTTCCCTTTGATTCTCTGTCATTTGCATGTGTCAACCAGTGGTGCCATGTCTTCCCTCTAGTATCCTGCCTGTAATATCTTCACTCTTCCTCTCCCCTCTTTATCCAAATGCTCCAGTGCTCTTTTCTCCTATGGATAACTTTCCTTCAACTTCCCAAAACAGAATGAGGTGTTCCCAACTCTGTGCTTTCATATGCATTTTCATACCTCTGCAAAATTTATTGTATTAATGTTATTGATTTGTACATATTTCTTTGTTAACAAACTGTGAACTTGGGAAGGTTAAAATCCCTGTATTTGCTTTTGTGTCTCATGTCCCCAGCTTTTAAAGCCTTTATTAGTCGGCTAGTGCTAAAATGATGTTGCATTGCATAATAGACCACCTCAAAACTTAATAGTTTTACTAATAAATATGTTTCATTCATGCATCTGTGGGTCAGCTGGAAAGATGCTGCTTCAGTCTGCAGGTCTGTGGATTGGCTGGGCATTTCTAACTATATACACATTCTTTTTTTAAAAAAAAATTTCTACAATTTTACTAGGTTTGAAATAGACTTGACAGACAACAGTCTGTACAAGGTGTTGATTTGATATATTTATATAATGCAAAATGATTACCACCATAGTATTAGTATCACATCACATAGCTACCATTTCTTTCTTGTGGTAAGAACATTTAAGATCCACTTTCTTAGCAACTTTTAAGTATATAATATAGTATTATTAACTATAATCTCTATGCTATACTTTAGATACTCCAAACTCATTCATCTTATAACTGAAAGTTTGTATCCTTTGACTGAAATCTCATTTCCCCCAAACCTAGGCCCTGATGATTACCATTCTAGTCTCTGCTTCTATGAGCTTGGCTTTTTAAAATTCCACATGTAAGTGAGATCATACAGTATTCGTCTTTCTTTGTCTGACTTATCTTACTTAGCATAATGCCCTCCAGTTACTTCTATATTGTCCTAAATGAAATGATGACCCTTTCTTCATGGCTGAATAATATTTTAGTATGTAACTATATCTATGTCTATGTCTGTATGTCTTTGTCTATGTCTGTGTCTACGTCTATGTCTATGTCTGTGTCTGTCTTTGTCTATGTCTTCTATGTCTATGTCTATATGTCTATGTCTATGTATGTCTATACCTATGTCTACGTATGTCTATGTCTTTGTCTATGTCTGTGTCTACGTCTATGTCTATATCATGTCTCTCTGAGATGCACTGGATGAGAGACAATGGTTTTACTTTTCTTGGCAATGGCAGAAGAACAAGTACTATTCAAGGCCCTACATAAGTCATAGCACTATATCACATTGTTCAAAACAAGACATGTGGCCAATTCCAAAGTCAAGAGGCATAAAAATGCACTCCTCTCACCATGAGGCCGTGAAAAGGATGAGGGTGCATACTATACTACCATGGTGTGAATAATTGAGGCTACACATTTAATCTACCATAGTGCTTGACAATAATATGCTTGCTGTTGAATGTTGTTGAATGAATGCATATGCATGAATAAATTTCAAAAGTACAGGTGACTCAATGAAGATATAATTTGATAAGTGGGGAAAGATCTGGGCAGAGTGCTAATCTGAGCTGTAAACTGTGCCACTGTCTGAGGCTGTTCATTGACTAATACAATAGAAGCCAAAAGATGTGACCCAGCCCTGCCCAATGTCACCATGAGGTCCCAGAAAACTTGTGTCTGCAGTGATTCATTCCTTAATCTAGACCTGAGCTCTGGTATAAAAGCAGCTTTCTGCATATCCTGAGAGCAACTGTTTCTATGGGAGGAAAGGAAAGAATTCCTCGTTCCTGTATAAAATCCCTGACACTGAGTACAGGAAGAGATTCCTTTTCCCCATTCCCCTCCTCACCCTCAAGAAAAATTCTCACTGGGATTAGTTAGCAAAAGATAATTCCTCTCTTTACCTAAGAAAACCTGATATGTATTTTAAACAAGCCCATAATTCTTTTCATTCTAAAATGGTTGGGAAGATTTCAGGTCAGTAAACAAACTGTGAGTTTGGATGGAGGGATAACCTCAGATAAAGGAGAGCATGCTAATAAGGTGAAATGGTTATGCAAGGCTTGAATATTTTACATGTTTATAGAAAGACCAGGAGAATCTCTGAAGCAAGGAGTCGTGCCACAGACATGTGAGGGTTAAAGTCCTCTGCGCTTTGCAAAAAGCTGGTGTTCTAAGAGAAAGAGGGCAGAAGGAGCAGAGAGATCTGAGAATTCAGGCAGAGTTAATCAGGAGGGAGCAGGCCAGGAAATCAGCTACCGGAGGAACCTGATCAAAGACAGAATAGGAGAGCTGAGGAGGAATACAAAGCTCCCTGAGCTCCCAGGCCTTCGGCCCCAGTTGGTGTGGGGAGGGAGGCAGGTGACAGAGAAGCAGCTGGGGCCAGAAGCCAAAGGAGGGTTACTTAGGAAAAAGCACTCTTTTTCCAGAGAATAAGAGGAGGTTGGAGGCCTTGACTTGGCGTGTGCAGAGGGGCTGGAAGAGACTCCACAGTCCCCATCCAGGCCTCTAAGTGCCTGCAGTTTAGAGAGGGGACAGATGATGGGGAAGGCTAGGATGAGGTGTGTCACTTTAAAACCTGTGCCACTCTGAGTGACTGGACACAAATTGGGGCTTTTTCCTTCCCTGTTCATCGTTTGTCAATATGCACTAATACTCTTAAAAGTCAAGACAAAGTGGAGAATGTAAAGCCAGAAAGACAAAAAATGAGGGGATATAATAAGCACCCCCAAATGTAAGTTCTCTTCTCTTTTGTCCAACCTTCCTTCTTTCTTTTTTTATTTGGCAATTAAAAAAAAAAAAAAATAGCCATAGTGCTACTTTGCTTTCCCGTAGGATTTTGTGAAAAGTAATTTATAAATTATTGCAAAGCACTTGGAAAGGGTACAGCACTTAATAACATTCCAAATCAGGCCAGGCACGGCAAATTTGCTCAGTGTTGTGGGGAATTTCTTCAGGTTTTCAAGTCCCAGTGAGAATGTGAAAAGCTCGATACTTTCCCCTTTATGTGAACTTTAAGCCAGCATGTGCATAAATAAGTAAAGTATGGCTATTTGACTTTTTCCAGACAGAGGGATGAGAAGTTCACCTACATACATTTTTATACCCTTACTGCGCCTCTCTCTCAGCCTCTATTTTTAAGTGTTTACTCTCAGTGGGAAAATAAAAACAAAAACAATGAAAAGTAAAAGGCAAAACTGCCTGAACAAACCTGTATATTAAATCTACTTATCTTTGCTTCTATTCATTTGTTAAAATAAATGAACAAACAAGCAGACAGACAGAAAGAATGGGTATCAGATAATTAGTCAGCATCCCGGTTCCAAAAGCGTAAGTCTGTTCAGTGCTGTTCCAGGCACCATGGAGCTGAATCAAGTGTAGAGCCAGACTCTTGCCTTCACAGAGCTTCCTCAGTGGTAAAGACAATAAATGCAAGTGCGATGGAATGAAAAATACAAAAAAAGTATGATTTGGCACTGACGTGTGTATGTGTGTAAGCAAATTTCTGACATCAGACAGACAGACATATAACTGTCAGTTATAGTAGCACAGAATAAAAGGCAAGGGATTCTCATATCAGGAAATTATTTCCAAAGCCATTTCAGCCACAATATTTGAAATATTGATGGATGGCCTCGATTATAGAGATGGGGATATGTGTGGTAGGTAACAATTTAAGTGAAAATGCCATAGCAAAACAAAAATTGGTAAGACTTTATACATGACTCATTTATTATTTATTTATTTTAGATTTTTTAAAATAGATTTTTGGAGAGAGAGGAAGAGAGAGGGAGAGAAAGAGAGAAACATCGATGTGAGAGGGAAACATTCATTGGCTGCTTCCTGCAGGCTTACTGGGGATTGAGCCTGCAGTCTGGGCATGGGCATGTGCCCTGACCTGGAATCAAACCAGCAACCTTTCTGTGCCCAGGACTACACCCAAGCAAGTGGGCCACACTGGCCAGGACATGACTCAGTTATTTTTAACAGTGGCCAGGCTTCAAGTGCATGATGCTTTCCCACATCAATACTAAAGCAGGTCTTAAGAAAATCTCGTAACTGCCTTTCTAGACTTCTTAAAATGCCAACTGAGGAAATATGGGTTGACTTAAAGAGATTTAAACTAAACATTCCTCCTTACCTAAAATTTGTCAACTGTTCCAATATATGGAGGTATACAATGAATAATAAATGTTAGAAATGAAGCTTAAAGTAATTTTAGACCCAGTCTCCTGCCTTTCCAGCTTATGTTGCCCATTCAGTGGCTTTGGCCCACTTGTTTTCTCTGGCTCACATAAATGTCCTCTTCCATCAACATTCTCCAAACTTGCCCGTCTTTATGTCTGTGTCCTTGCCTTTTTGCTTATGCCGGTTCTTAGACCTGGGATGCTCTCCCTTCCCAGCCACAACCGAGTCTCACAATATGTTCTTTAAGGACCAGCCCAGACAATAACCTCTCTGAATCCCTTTCTGATGCCTTCTTACCACCTACTCTTCTGGGCAAAAGCAAACATGCCCTCTTCTGAGGTCCCCAGAACTTTGAACACATTTCTATTATTTTACTTTCCAGATTGTTCTAGGCCTGTACAATTAGTTATGTACATGTTTTTGCCTAGTTCCTAGACTTGAGTTCTTTGAGGGCAGGCACATGGCATTTCCAGATTTGTACTCCCAAGCATAGTATAGTGTCTAGGAGTTAGCTGGGATTTAATAAACAATAAAGGACTGAAAAATGAAAAATATATTTTAAAATGAGGCATAGTCCAGAGAGGAAAAAACAGAGACAGTCATCTCAGATTAGTATTCATACCAGTTTGGAAATTCACTTTCTATTTTAATCTTTCTTTCTTCTTTGAAACTTCAAGAAAAAAAAAAAAATAGAATCTTTCTAGGTCATAAGACTGGCAGAGTGGCTGTGAGTGCCTTGATGTTTCCTAGAAGAGATTTCATAGGAATGTACCTGTAAAAATATGGAAGAAAAAGCATGGGAAGATGATGTTTCCATTAAGCAAATGATAAAATATAAATCTGTATAATATACATCAATGTATATTCACATATGGAAAAATAAAAGCACAAAACCAATTTCAAACAAAATTTGCATCAACATTTAAAGTACAAATTAATTTTCATTTACTCGGGAGCCATTTAGATTGTTCATTCTGTAGGTCTTCGGCTTCTTCACTTTATCCCTCCTGCTGTTTAAATGTTTATGATTTCATGGTTTCTTATATATTGGAATATATGATGCTAGGAAAAAAATGAAAATTTGAAATTAATCAGGGTTTTTATTTTTTCCTCAAAAGGATTTGGTCTGGACAAATATTTGGGGATTTAAATTTATTGAAAAATAGGATGTCCACGTTTTAATCTCTTTGCCAATAATTAGCTATAGTTTAAATAATATTTAAGTACCATTTACTTCTGAAATTTTAAAGTTGAGAACTTGTATATTTCATATTGAATGTAGTTCCAGGTATAATGGAAATAATGCCTCTCTCATTTTTTTTTAAGTATTTAAAAATTTTTCAGATGTAATTCTTATTGGTCTGGTAAGATACTTGACCCCAGTAGCAATAACTTTGGGGGTTCACTGTGGTTCTGGCAAACTTCCAGGATCATACACAGTGATTACATATTGAGATTTTGCAGTCAGCCTTCTAATCTTGTATTTTATCATGCAGACATCCATTTTCCCTGCCGACATGGGTCATTCGGTTCCAACTTCTACTGCTTCTGTGCCATTGTTTGAGAAGAGGAACGTTGGTAGAGGTTAAAGATCCCTGACCACCCAAAGCTATTTCCCCCTGGGACTTCCTGCCCATCAGGATGCAGCCAGGAAGTCCCCTAGGCCCTAACTGGTCCAGGCCAATGGACCTCTCTTGTCCACTTCTCCTCCCAACAGAGGAATCCCTTTTTTAGTTGGACAGAATTCTTTCTCTTTTGAGTTTCACAGAGACATATGCTTCCACCCATAACTCCCTTTCTCTCCTGGGCCTTAGTTTGGGGAAAGAAACGCCAAGAATCATTTTGCAGAAAGCTGCTTTGCTGCTCTCTATTCCACCACTTCCCTCACTGCAATAAGTGGACCGTCTCACCTTTTTGGGTAGAAAAAAGAAAAGATGAACATAGAGGGAAAAGTTTTATCTCAAAATACTATCTAGCTACAAGAAATAAAAGAGTTGATAAATGGAAAAATAAATTTATCTAGTTCTCAGAATCACTAATCATCAATTGCAGACTCCACCATAACCTGTATTTCCCTGAAAATGCAACAGTTTGGCTTCTATAAAAAATTAAAGAAACAAGAAACTGAAATTGTACCAATTTCAATACTTACATTTCTTTAAAATACAACCAATGATGTGTGAAATTATATAATTATTATATGAATATAATTTGTTAATTAATATTTTCACTAATAATTAATTGGAAAGTTCTTGCTTGGCAAATTTTTATATTACTTTTCACTCCCTAAGGCCACATATATCTCTCATATGATCAGGTTTCTGGCCAAAATTATGATGCTTGTCTTGGCAGATAGAGTTATGAACCTAATGATCATTTTTTCATTGTAATTGCTCCCCTTCATCAGGCACATTGGCCTTTGAAGGAAGGTTTTAAAAAAATTGTATTAAATTTATTAGGGTGACATTGGTTAATAAGATTATATAAGTTTCAAGTGAACAATTCTATAATATATCATCTATATATATGGCATTGGGTATTCCCCCCCCAAAGTAAAGTCTTCTTTCATCCCCATATATTTGACCCCCTTTACCTTCTTTTACTTCTTCCCCTACTTCCCAATCCCTCTTCTGTGCATCTACCTGAACAATTTGAAAATATTTATTCATGAAGATATATGCACCCTATGTTCATTGCAGCATTATTCACAGTAGCCAAGACCTGGACACAACCAGTGTCTGTTGACAGAGGATTGGGTAAAGAAGACATGGTGCATATATACAATGGAATACTACTCAGCCAAAAGAAAAGATGAAAGTGCCATTTGCAGTAACATGGATAGGTCTTGAGAGCATCATGCTAAGCAAAATAAATCAGATGGAAAAAGACAACAACCATATGATTTCACCTATGGGAGATATGAAACAGAAAGTTATTTTTTAAAAAGAAACAAAACACATCAGAATTTTGATACCTAAAAGAAAGGTTATAGTGAAAGTATCTGCTTTAAGATGAACTCAGAGAAGTGGGAGTGATCCCAACATTTTATAGATAAGGAAACTAAGCATGGAGAAAGTTAAATGATACATTTCTGAGTCAGGTAACTGGTGGGAGAAAGGGAAAAAGCCTTCTTATGTACTAATATCATTAACATTTTAATGTTTATAAAGCACTTCGTATGTTGTGCATTCTCCATTTAAACTTCTATGTTCTATGAGCCACCTCAGTAGCCTCGTACACCTACACCCCACTCCCATTCTGGGTACTGCCTTTTTGATCTTGCTTCTGTCTAAAGTAATTCTGTTAACTTCGGTTCCAAAGTTAAGTGCTGCCATCTAGTCTCTGGTATTCCAGGACCTGTCAATCTTCTGGGTACTAGGGAGGCCAGTTTTGTAACAGCATCTCATACTGTTAGTCCTAGCCTCCAAAAGAACATGGTATTTCTAGAGGCAAGAAAGATGAGCCACCAATAAGAGAACAGCTCGCTATATAATCAAAAGAGATCAAGAATGAATGAGAAGAAGCCTGAGATCAACTGCCCTAGTGGAAAGTCACAGATCCTCACTCAATTTCCGGATTTATACCAGTTCTAACACCAAAATCTTGTCAACCAAAAGAGAAGCCAGATCTTCATAAAGAAGGATCCTGAAACACTACAGCACGTATTCGGAAGTGTTTTCTTCATTCTTCCTTAAAGGGATCTATGGTCATTTACTCAAGTAGCCACACATGGGAAAAAGCCTGAGCTTGGTCTGTGAATGGCATGACATGTGAGTAAAAGCAGAAAATAAATTGCTATTGCATTATAGACGTTACTCATGAATATCCCATATCCTACAAGAGCCTCTGAGTTTGTTGACCTTCCTTCAGGATCATGCTTCTCCAGTTCATTCTGTATACTATGTCAGACAAGTTTCCCTAAACCCCATTTTCATCATGTCACTGTGCCCTTCAAGAATCTGTAATGGTCATTTAATGGCCTAC
Source organism: Miniopterus schreibersii (assembly GCF_964146895.1). Classification (NCBI taxonomy): domain Eukaryota; kingdom Metazoa; phylum Chordata; class Mammalia; order Chiroptera; family Miniopteridae; genus Miniopterus; species Miniopterus schreibersii. The sequence continues at coordinate 64,214,460 of NC_138101.1, read as the reverse complement.
CACATTAAGACTGCTTATTATTACAGGTCATTTTAACAAATACTGATTGAGTATAGTCACTGGACCAGAGATTGAAGACACAAAAATTAGTAAGAAGTAGTACTTGTCCTCATATTTTCACAGTCTTCCGGGGAAAAATAGACTGATTGCCTCTCAGAAGAGGACCATGCTTTGCCAATATTTGCATCACCCAGCTCATAGAAGACAATTCTGCCTGAGAAAGTTGAGAAAGGCCTCAAAAGGAAGGCGACAATTAAACCCTGTCTTAAAGAATGTAAGAATAAATACGTTTTCTATGTAGAGTGTCATGTTGAGAGTGCTTTTAATGAAGAGATTACAATGTGACCATGGCTGCAGAGGAAAGGGAGTATGCTGAGATCCCGAGTGACTGGAGCAGCAGCTCTCACTTCATTGCAGACACACACGCGTGTTGGGTGGCAGTTCTTTGTAAGGTGTAATATAACTTGTTACTAATGATATTTACATGTTGAGGTTTGTGATTGCTTCACTTACTGAAATAAATTAGATAGGATTCAAAGCTCTCCCTCAAATAATGTCAGTACCTCATTCCATTCCGATATCTTTTGTGTAATCAAGACAGATCTGGCCTTTGGCCCTGACTCCTGGGAAGTAGCCTCTAAATTCTTGGAAATTTCTGAGTGATAGTTCTCTCTTTGTTATTCATGGTGGGCCCTTCAGATCATATCTGGCAGACCATACTAACAAAGTGACTCATGACTCCTGGTAGGCCCCTCAGGTCATGTGATGTCACCCCAACCTCTGGGGGCCTGGGTTGGCTGAAAACAGAGCTTACTTCATGGCAATCAATCAAACAATCATGTGAATAAAAACTCTGGGCACTGATGCCTTGGTGAGCTTTCCAGGTTGGCAATACTTATGTATTATCATGCACCCATGCCAGGACAATAGCACATCCTGATGGCAATGAAAGCTGCACATTTGGGATCCTCCTTTTCTCCTTTGTATCTTTCCCTGTAATAAGCTGTCACTGTGAACATAATACGTTTTAGTGACTTTTGTAGGTCTTTCAAGTGAATTATCACACCTGGCAGTAGACTTGGGAACTCCCTGAATTTGCAGTTGATGTCAGAACTGAGGATTGCATGGAATCTTCTCTCCAGCTTTGTAGCTGGACCCTAACTCCTTGCAGTCAGTGTCAGAAGGATTGGGCAGACTTGGAATCTAGAAAACTCTACCTTTAACCCTGCAGTTTGGCAAACTCTGGGTACTTTCTTGATGGGAACAGAAAAGGGTAAAGTCAGAGTGGGCCAACTGATGAATATACATAATCCTGGGTCACACACCAGCACACCATCCATCCTGTGTGTCCTGACAAAGAAGGAGGTGTGTGTGTGGATGTGGTAGAAGATGAGGTTACCAAAGTAGGTATTGTTTACACCAGTGATTCTTATTTTATATGGTATTATTTGAGTGGACAATCACATAGTCTGGTAAAAATCTGTAATCCAGAAAAATCCTCATAGTTTACTGCAAATAACACAGAGTTTGAAATGAGAGACCTATGTTGCTCTTTCCAGTTATGTGGCTTTTAGCTCCCTATTTAGTCACTGACTTTTAGTTTCTTTACATGTGGAATGAGAATAAAATAAGGCACAATTTAGAGAATTATAAAGGCAGGAGCCTCGTACGCCTACACCCCACTCCCATTCTGGGTACTGCCCTTTTGATCTTGCTTTTATCTAAAGTAATTCTGTTAACTTCGGTTCCAAAGTTAAGTGCTGCCATCTAGTCTCTGGTATTCCAGGGCCTGTCCTCCCTCTGGGTACTAGGGAGGCCAGTTTTGTAACAGCATCTCATAGTGTTAGTCCTAGCCTCCAAAAGATAGTCATTACTGAGTTTTCAATGTGCCAATGCCCCTCATCATCAGCACATTATCACCCTCGACTTTTTTTTTTCTGGCATGAGGTGATGACTTTGGTGGCTGATTAAAAACTGGTTATTTGAGAAATTAGATTGCATTTATTCAGCATCTTTCCAGAAAGGGAAAGAGAGAGAGACCTTGTACAGTCCACTTATTAGAGATGTTCTCTCTGTGGTTGTAAAGGAATAATTCATGAGGCTTTTTCCATGACTTGAGAGAAAATTTTTATAATAATGTATAATTTTATTTTCTATTCTAAGTTTAGAGAGCATCCTTCTGCTTATTCATTTAGTTTCCAGATACCTTGATAATGAAAGATAGTGACCAGAACAGCAGGCATGTGGTTCTATTTTCTGAAGCTCCTTGGCGACCTGATACATTCAGATTTCTAGGCCTGAAATAGTTGGTGCCAGCAGCAACAGGAAGCTATTCATTCAGTATGAGAGAGAGCTGAGCTCTCCATTCCCAAGTGATTAGGCAGAAGTAAAGAACCATTTTTGGGGGGTGTTGTAAATTTTTGCATTGGATGTAAGGAGATGATGCCTTATAAGCAGGGTTTGCCTTAGGACTGGGGTCTATGATGTTTGACAGGATTAATTTTAGAACTGTCATAATTACAACTAGTCTTTGTAAAATTGTGTGTGATTGCAAAGTATTTTGTCTTCTGTTGCTAAACATTCCAATTCCTTTGAAACCTCCCTCCATGGATTCCTGAGGTTCAAATTTGACACCCCAGCAGCCTCCTGAGATGTCACATCTGCACTATCTGCGGATTATGCTAAACCTAAGGACTTCCAACAGTGAGGGTCTGGAGCCCAGATGCTCTCCCAGCATTGAAGGGAGGCTTGTTGCCTTGATTTCTGTTGGAGGGATCTGTGCAAAATGATAGAGGATGGCTGTAAAATTGAATATTTATTTGCTATGTGGATGCAAGCAGGTGGACAACATAAATACCTTGAGCACATATTGAAATTATACATCAAGAAATACAGCAGCTATTGGTGGCTGAGAAGCAATAGCAGAAAGCCTAAGACATAGTTATCAGAGAAAATGCAAACATATCAGGGAGCAGAGAGGCAGTTGCTAAGAGCAAGGATGCCAGTGTTAGACAAGCCTTGGTTGCATCCCAGATCCTATCACCAGTAGCTCTGCAAAGTTAGACAACACGGGTAATAACTTCAAGTCTGTGTTCTCATCTGTTAATGAGAAAAACACACTTAATGTGTTGATGTGATGATTAAATTAAACCATATATGCCTAAACCTCAGCACAGTGCTTAAGCACTTAGAGCAATAACTATATTATCAACGAAGCCATTAATAATAATAATAATAAAATTTAAAAGCTAAATAATTATAAAGCCTTGCAAATACCAGTCACATCTAAATGTCAGGGTCTGACTGCACTCCTTTTTGTGTGAATATCAGTAGGTGATCTATTAGGTTTGTTATTGTTATTTATAATCTATACTATCTGCTTACAGATCTACCCCACTAGCACTTGTACTTTTAAATAGGAAATATTATATATATAAATATAATATTTATTTATTGTATCCACATAGCAATATATATTTCTGGAGTAGATCTATCTATATGAAATATACATATATATGCTAAATGACATGTGATATGATATATTATATCACATACATATCAAGTCATATAGAGCATACATGTGTATTTCACATTTATAAATAGAAATATATATTACAGAAATAGATATTGTTCAATTTGTAAAAATAATGACCTTTATTGGTGGAAACTCTGGCTGCCCCTGACCATCACCTAGAATATGGTGAACTTACAAAACCATAACTGAGGCAGAGTCCCGACCTCAGAAGGATAGAATCACAGACATGTTGACGTGAACTGCGGATTTTTCCACAGCACTCTTTTCTGATGGTCATGGAGCATTTACTTAAATTCCAGTAACAGCTGGGAGTTCCCAACTTTGTAGAGCAGTTACTTCATTTTTCACTCGTTTTATTTTCTGGAAGGTTTCTTGTCATGTGTAAGTCTGCAAACCCCAACTCCATCCTTCCCTTTGTGTTCCACTTCCTAGTCCTGCTTTCTGTTGCAGCAACTCAGAAAAACTGTTCCTTCTTCCACTTATATGGAGGATATTTTGTGTCTTTCCTTGGCCGCCCAATTTTTTGAACCCTTTCAGTACTTAGAGAAGTCACCAATTTGTGAATCTTGTAGAGGGGGGAGGCAAAGGCAGGAATATTTATTCCCTGTCTCCCTTAGCTCCCTTAGGACAGACGGGCCACAGACAATGCACTGTAGCAGCAAGCAAGGGTGAGAGAGCTTGTGGGGGGTTGGGGGGGTCGTTTCTAGGGTCTGTGGCACAGCAGAGCAGCAGCGATGCCCAGAGTGCAGAGCCAGGGCGATGGCAATATAAGCCATGAGGTCACACGTGCCGTGGGTTAGCAATAGCGTGTGCTCACTGGACTGCTTTTGTGGGGTGATTTGGGACGGAATCCTGGCTACTACTAACCCTTCCTTGTTCCTGCCTATTTCCCAAGCCTGGTTGTCCAGGCTACTCTGTAAATGACTTGGGAGCTACTCTGTAATTGTCTGCTTAAACCACTCAAGGTCCATTTCTGTTGCTTCCCTCTAGCAACCCTGGCTGATACAGCATGACAGCCATTCAAATAGTGGCCATAGCCCTCGTCAGTTTGGCTCAGTGGTTAGAGCATCAACCCAAGGACTGAAGGGTTCCCGGTTCGATTCTGGCCAAGGGAATGTACCTGGGTTGCAGGCTCAGTCCCCAGCCCTGGGTGGGGCACATGCAGGAGGCAACCAATCAATGTGTCTCTCTCACATCGATGTTTCTCTCTCTCTCTCTCTCCTTTCCACTCTCTTTGACAAGCAATGGGAAAAATATACTTGGGTGGGGATTAGAAAAAAAAAATAGTGGCAATAGCTGCTGTGTCTTTCATAGTTCACTATTCCCTCTTCTCTAGAGATATAGGCAGTTAACATGTAATAAAATTAACTTAAGGTTCTCTGAAAAATCTGGTACTATTGAATAATGTTAAAAGGTCTGGTTAATTTTATATAAGCTTAAATCTGTTGTTAGTCACTAGATCTATTTATTTATGTGATATAGTAAAATTATATGGAAATATGCATGTGACATGAAGGAAAATTTATGCCTCAATATCAAATCTGCATGTTAGGAGAATATCTCAGAAGAGAAATTAAAAGCTGGTTTTGTTTTTTTAATCTTCATTTTCACTGAATTTTATTTTATTTTTTTAAGAGAGAAGAGAAGGGAGAGAGATAGAGAACACTGATTGGCTGTCTTCTGCACGCGCCCCAACCGGGCGGTAGATTGAACTGGAAACCCAGGTATGTGCCCTGACCGGGAACCAAACCCAAGACCTTTTAGTGTAAACGATGATGCTCCCACCAACTGAGCCACACCAGCCAGGGCATAAAAGCTGATTTTTATTTTTAAAGTTAGAAATATTGTTTCTTTTAGGTCAGAATAACACTTATTCATTGTAGTAATATTAGAAATTACAGATAAAGCAAAAATATACCCACTACTCCATCACATAGAGATAATTGCTACTAATCCATGATTATATCTATATCTATATATTTTCTTTTTTAATCCTTGCTCAAAAAATGATGAATTGCTATACATACTATTTTATAATTTGCCTCTTCCATTTTGACAATGCATTGTAAATGTCTTCTCCTATTAATAAGTATTATCTAATGGTATCCTTGGCCTTGTTTTCAAGATCAATTGTTAATTCTGCACCCTTCTTCCAAGGTCAGCCTAAGGGAGCTCTGATTCATTCACTCACATGAAGACCAAGATCTAGAGCTTGAAAATGTGCCATCTTCCCTACAACTTACTCTAGTCTCTGCCCTGAGTTTTTCTTATACTCAGGCCTTTTTGAAACTAGAGAAATGTGAGAACTAAACTTCCCAGGTGGTAGTATACATGCACTTCATTTTCAAAATTTAAAAGAATCTACAGAAATGAATAATTATTTTTTGTCAATGCCTGTTTTCAAACTGATGACTGTTCTGGTCCAGACACTGCTGACAACTCAAAGCAATGGATTGGCAAACATCAAGAATCATTTCATTTGGTATTTGTGCGCCCGCAATTTGTAGACTGTTTCTGGTTTTGTAACATAAACTTTATCTTTTATGTATCCCCATAAAAAAAAGTCTAGTGGAACTTTAGGATAAATTTTCTTTGTTCAAAGCTTAGTATAGCTTCACACATTATTTCAAATCAGTTACACCTGAAAAGGAGTGAAAATTAAATGAGTTATCAGCTGTTCAAATGTATATATTTTAGGGAGTGGACACCCTATATTTTTAAGGACTTTAGACATTATCTAAAAATATGACAAAGTCACATAGTTTGAAAAATTTGATGTAACTTTTTAAATTTGAGGTTTACAAAATCAGTTCCATGGAGCCTTACAAAGTATTCATAGGTATTATATCTAAAAACAGTTGACTCAATATATGTTCTGTACATGTTTAACTATACTACATTAGCAACATATGTTTGGTTAATTTCAAAGCTATTCTTACAATACCATATTCATATTAAAATGAGGTTTAAAATAGTATAGAACCAACTAAGTTATCTTTGTGTGTCTGGGGAGAGGGTATCAATTTTAAAATAAAATTTGTTCATATTAATGGGCTTCATCTCAACTCTGACATTTTTAAAATCCCTCCCAGACTATTCCTACCTACTTTTAATAATTTTTCTTAATATTACTTATTGAATTCTCAGAAGTATCTGTAAATTGTGTAGAAATTTTCATAAATACAATTGACATCTGGATCTGTAAGCTGAAATGAACTATATATATCCAGATGCTAAAAGTTATGGAAAATTTATAAAATTGTTTTTGGAATATTTATAAAGAATCTTTTATTTAATTGCATTTAGGCTTTGAAGAAATCATTTTTTTGTAATGTACACATATCATTTAGTATCTGAAGATAAGTTATTGTTGTTGATAAAATCCCAGTTGAGTGTGTCCAGAATGTATAGAAAAAAAAGATAAGTTAAATTTGGAAGAGATATTGGAATGACCGAAGCTTGTGCTACTTGATGGAAAGCCATATATGGAAGAAACCAACATACGAATACTAACGGGTGATTTTGGACTTTTGCCTTATTAACAGTGGTGATACGCAGGGCTGCAAACAAGATGCTGAAAATAAAGGAAAAGCTTTCCCTCATAGTGAAAGCTTTTCTTTTAGGAACCATGGCTTCACTCTAGTCATTTGGCCTTAGGCTTCCATTCCTTCCAGGAGAGACTCTTTTTTAACTTATCTAAGTATTGTTTGCAGAAATACTTACAGGACTCTGCCATATGCGTCACTGCTTTAAAATAATGCTCATCATATAGGTGCTTATCTCAGAATTATTGCTAAGGTTCATCTCTTTCACTTTAGCAACTGTTTGGTTGGGTAGTGAGAGGATCCTATTTCTAATTTTAACAGTGTGACGAGTAGAGAAAAAGTCTAATTGATTTGCCAAAGGTCAGAAAGCAAGTCAAAGGCAGTGCTTGGCCCAGTGCTCCAATTTTCTGAAATCAGCTTAGTGTTTTTAATCATATATATGTATTGATCAATTAATATTGTTATTCTTCTACTATCTCCTTGAGCATTAAAGTGACACACAGGCCCTATTCTCATTTGTAAATGGTCAATCAATTAATCATTTAATACATATCATTTTCTGAAATGTAGTTCTGTTGGGTATTGCTCACTCTGGCTTTGAAATAAGACAAGTAAGCAGATAAATAACACAGGTGGCATACAAAAAAATATATTTTTAGTAGAGAACCTATTTTCTGAGTCAGGTAGGTAAAATAAGTCACTTTCACGTATTTGATTTATAAACATGAACACCCTACCATTCAGCAACTAAAATATAAACATGGGCCAATGACCTCAGGACCCTACCAACAAGGTACTGGAAGTTCAATATGTTTAATGTCATATTTACATGGCCTCTGATAAGTTCCATAGCATCCCCTTCCCTGTCCCTACTTCCTTCCAGGCAAATTTCTGTCACTTGCTTAGTTCACGTTTTAAAATTCCTCTCATTTAGGAATAATGATTTGTCTTCCGTAATTAGTGATGACTTACTAGAAATAACCCTACTTAAGTTGGCATACCATACACTGTGGATAAATGGTTATTAGAGGTGTTTCTCCAAAATGCAGGTTTTGATACATTGTAGTTGAGAAACTGGAGATATATTAAGCAAAAATTGGAAGACTGAAAAAAAGGAGAACTTGGAGGTACTAAAGAATAACTGTCCATTTTCAGAGCCCTGCTTGCTGATGTTCACTGAGATTGAAGAATGGAAGTATGCTGACTGTGGGTTCAGGTGAAGATGGTAAGTAAAGCTCCAACTGATCGGAGCCTGCTTCCTGGCTAGAATTCTGGTAGACCTTGAAAGAGGACCTATGAGTGTATGTATATTCAAATCTGGAATCTCAACATAGCTTTAGAACTAGAAGGGAGTGATTTTCAATACAGTATTAACCCCTTATTTGTGGTTTCACTTTCTGAGGATTCAGTTACCTGAGGTCAACTGGGGTCCAAAACTATTAAATAGAAAATTCCAGAAATAATTTGTAAGTTTTAAATTGGGTGCTGTTCTGAGTATTGTGAAGAAATCTCACACCCTCCAGCGCTGTCCTCTCAGGAAGTAAATCATCCTTTTGTTAAGTATATCCACCCGTTAGTTACTTTACCTTCCCAGGGATCAGACTGACTGACGCAGTATCACAGTGCTTGTGTTCAAGTCACCGTATAGCAGCCTCATGCTACATCACAGTGCTCATGTCATTCACCTCGCTTCATCTCATCCTGTAGACAAGAAGGCTGAGCACAGTAAAATAAGATATTTTGAGAGAGACCATATTCATATAACTTTTATGACAGCATATTATTATAAATTTTCTACTTTTTATTAGCTATTATTGTTAAGCTTTTACTGTGCCTAATTTATAAATTAAATCATCATAGGTGTGTATATATAGGAAAAAGATAGTAAATATATAAGGTCTGGTACTATCTGCGATTTTAGGCATCCACTGGGCATCTTGGAACGTATCCCCACAGATAAGGGGGGACTATTTTAGTTCTTCCAAAATGATTTCACTAGTTTCTAATGAAATGGCTTGGTAAGAAAAATTAATAGGTATTATTTTCATGTTGTTCTTCATATGATGACCCGCATGATATCACCCTGGTCCATATTTTCCACTGTGCTCTCTTTACTGCATATGACTATAGCTAGTCTTAGCTGCATGATTTTCCTCTTTCTTGCATGAACTGTTCATGCTCCTTTTGGGTCCACAGAGCCTAGTGTATTCAACCATGTCAATGCCTCCACCTCTCCTCACCATCCTTATTTTTTTGGTAAGACACAAAGTTTCACTTTTGAAGTATACCCTTCCCAGTCGTTAATTAAAAGGTTAAACAAAGTTCACTTATTTCTGAAATTTACGAACACTTTTAATGTATCCTTTCTTCAAAATCACTCAGCTCTCCACTCACTATGTCTCATTTTCTATTTTTGCCCTTTTCAATTAAATATAAGAAATTAAGTTCAATAATAAATACAGTTAGCGTGGTAGGGTTTGGTAGAAAAAAATTTAAAAAACATAAAATGAGAGACTAATCTGGTCATGTCACTCTGTGGTTCACTGTGTTACCTCTCCCCTATGCCATTGAAAATATTCTCTTTATATTTACAACATCGTTTCTCACTTCGCCTTCACTTGGTTTACTTTTATTGTTGTGTTCTGTGCTCCACCCTCACCTTGCACAGCCCATGGCTGTGTTATGTTCTTCCTTAAGTGGTCTGGACACTGAGCTATATATTATTTTAGCCCCTTTCACACTATTGATGTTGCCACTACACTGAGGATTATTTGAGGACAGTAATAACGTGTTTGCATGTTCTCATTGTTAAATCTTACAGTCTGCTCTAGGAAATTCAATAAACATTTGCAAGCAAGAAGGAAGGAACGCAGACGGAGGAGGGAGAAAAGAGGAAGAGTTCGAAGAAAAAGAAAACGCAGTTTTTAAGTGATTAATGAACATTAACTAAGTAATGGTGTTTGTCCTTCAGATTTTAACTCCACAGTTCTGTGCCTATTCACATTATTTGTATTGGTTCATAGAAATAAACCACTAGCTGGAGGCTAGTGGATAAAGCAGTTGCCTAGTCCAAGCACAGCCACAGAAAATGGAACATTTTTATTTTTGTTTTTAAAAATAATTTGGTGACATACAGGTATGTCTCATTTTATTGTGCTTTGTAGATATTGTGTTTTCATCAACATCGAGGCAGACCCTCCACCAGCAAAAAAATTGTGACTCACAGAAGGCTCAGATGATGGTTAGTATTTTTTAGCAATAGAGTATTTCTAATTAAAGTATGTATACTTTTAGACATAATGGTATTGCACTTACTAGACCAAAGTACAGTGTAAATGTACCTTTTACATATACTGGGAAACCAAAAAATTTATATTACTCACCTTATTGCAATATTCACTTTATCACAACACTTGGCTCATTTCAGTTGTCTGGAACCAAACCCACAATATCTCCAAGGTGTGCCTGTGGTTGGTAAGACAATGATGAAAAGGGAAGAGATGGATCAGTGAAATTCTGATCCTGAGACAGGGAGAGAACGACTCCCCCGCCAAACAGCTCCTTGGCTATAATGTTGTACACAAGCATGTGTCTAATGACCGCAGCTCCCTGGTGATGGTGATGACAAGCAATGGGCAGTAATTTCCAAACTCTTTTCTTTCCATTTCACATAATACACATTCCCTTGAGTCTAGTTTGGGTTAACTCTCATTTACTCTCCATAATCCCTCATTTAACGCAGACAGGTTATAGATGAAACTCTCCATGATAAGTAAACTGAAGAAACTTAGAAGCAGTAAGTGGCTTCCATTTTTTACTTGTGTGGCATAGCACATAAATGCCCCATTTCTGTGAAAATGCCAATTATTTGTGATTTATAATGCTAATATTAACTCTTTAGCAAATTATGTATTTCTATAAATTTCCAAGTGAGGGTCAGCACTATCTGCTTTGTAACCATGACTCAGATGATCAGTGGCTCGATTTCTAAAGGTCCCGAGGATTTCTTGTAAACACCTAGTCCTAGCACAGCTCCCAGCTCCATTCTTCAGTGTCCTGAGCAAGCATCAAGAAACACTGCTGAAGGCATTTCCTGTTCCCTTTGCATTTCTTTCTGATTTCCATGACACACTTAATCTGGGTCTTGCCTCGTCAACTTTTAATAGTTCTAATTGCCCACCTATCTGCTCTGGCGCGCTCATAAAACCCTTTTAACATTTTACTTTTCCCCTTAAGAAAATGTATCCCGGTTTCCGGGATGTGACCTTCAGCTTCTTTCATAAATGCGCAGGCAGAGAATCCACGCAGGCTCTCAGCCAGGACAGCCTCATCTGTCACTGACTTCCCACTCGTCCCCTTAATGGCCCTATGGATGCCTTGCTCAGTTGTGTGCTTTTAATGTCATAAAAGAAGTTTGTCCTCTGATTTGGTCATTTCTTTGCCTCTTTTCCTCCCCTGGGTCCTTTTAGAGTTCCCTTCCAAGTAGAGAGGATTTCATTTTCCATTCTCTTAAAAATGTTGGATCTTGAAAAGGGAGGGGAAGCTGTTCTTTGCTGCATCATTTTAGAAATTACTTTTCCACTTCGATCTTGTAAAACGCTAAACAAATTTACCACTTCTTAGTGGGACTGGCATACTGGGTGATGCTGCGTTTTTTCAAAACCACTTCCCTGCTCTTTCCCCTGACCTTAATTCAGTGACTTGTGCCTTTCCGAATTGTATTTTATTTTCTGTCTTCCTAAATTTCCGCGTTGTCTCTGAACACCTTACTTTCTATTTGGGATTAAACCATATGCTGAATGAGATTTAATCACTGCTTTCCCTAGCCTCTCTTCCCTTTGAGTCCTAAATATTATTCAATCCCAAGCCTGGCGTTCTTCCCTCCCTTTGCGGGTTGATGCAGTCATTCAATTAGAAAGCAGCCTTGCGCCAGGCCAGCCCTGCGTCCCCCGATGCAATCTTGCCCTGTGCCTAGGTCATTAAACCCTGCCGCTGTTACTACCCTGCCCTGCTCTTGCTCCGTGCGTGCGCTATTGCAAAGCTCGTCTCCGCCCAGACCGCCTGTAACACCCGTTACCGCGTTTTGACCAATTTATCTTCCAGAGCCCCGTCCTTCCCCGGCCGCTTTAGCAAACTGAATTAGCAAATGTTCCCTGTCAACAAACCCGCCCCCTTTCACTGCCCGCGGCTTCTCGCGGCGACGGGGGCCTCGTGCGGGCGGTCGGGACGGGTCTATGAAACCCGGGGCGTTAACGCACCAGCCGCCGCGAGGTCCCCCGTCGCTGCCCGCTCTGGGGCCTCGGACACGGTCAGGGCGCACGTCGCCGGGGGCGGGCGGCCTTGGAAAATGGCCGCATATCTTAGAAAGAAACGGGGCCCTGCGTATAAAGGACATTTTGAAAATCTAGGAGCAGCCTCGGGATTGTTTGCTGCCGCCGCTTCTAGGCAACAGGCAGGAGATGTTTACAATCGGGGCTCTCCCCGCCCCCACCGCCAGGAGCTTTTCAGCTGCGGCTGCGGCGCTGGAGCCGCGGGCCCGGCGCTGGCGACGCCCCTCCCCCTCCCTTCCCCTCCCCTCCCCTTCCTTCCTCCCCCCTCCCCCTCCCCTCCCCTCCCCCCTCCTCGCTCCTCCCCCCTCCCCGCTCCCCGCCCCCCGCCCGCGGCGAGGGCCGATCCCGCTAATCACCCCTCCACCCGCGGGCTCCTCTGCGGAAGGAAGGCCGCCTCCCGAGAGGACGGTGCCGCGGGGAGAGGAGATTTGATTTCTCATTTTACCTGGGAGACAAACAGCGTGAGGCAGAAGGTGCCTCTTTTGTCCTTGATGCTGGACCCCCGGGTCACCGTCACCCCTCCCCCCCTGCCTCGGGGTAGCCCAGGGCAGCGGGCTCGGACCGTCCGGCTGAGAGGGGAACTCGGACTAGGGACCCTCCGCCCCAGCTGCACACAAAACACAGCTTTTCTCAAAGGCTATGCCCACGTTTTCCAAAAGGAAAATCACACAGAAAGGAAGATGATTTTAATTCACTTTTTAAAAGTAACGGGGGCCTACGTTTGTTTAAGAAATGGAGAGTAGGAAATAAAGAAATAAAAATAAAAAACACCCAATAATAATAGAATGTGAAATTCTAAAAGTAACTCACTCCTGGCCTCAGGAAATAAGCTTCTTTTTTTAATTGCTCTGTATCGCGTGGAAAGCAAGAAGATATTTGAAAAAGAAAGGAAAGGCATGCATGAAAGAATTGAGCAAAGGAAAATTGAGGGCTGGGGCTGTCAGGCCCAGGTTCCTGTTCCAGTTGCCAGGAAACCTCCACCTGGTTTTGATACCGAGCGCCGGCTGGGGCTGGCCAAGCAGGAGAGTGAATTTCCCATGTCAGAGGCTGGGCGACAGCCTCTCAGGGCACTGTCCATGGCCTCCATTCCTCCACCCGAGGTGAGGGGGGACCAGGTCATCTCTTAGTGTCCTTTCGTTCCCACGGCCACAGATTGACCATTCGCTAGCATACAGTGCGCAGGCGCACAGAGCTGTCTCCTGGGCGGCTGGTCAGGAGTCCAGACGCTGGGGCTGGTGCGTGTGTTCCAGTCCTGACGCTGTTGCTTCTCAATCAGGAAAAAGCTCTTCTGTGCTTCAGTTTCTTCATTGGTAAAGTGGGGACCATACCCCAGACGACTGGAATGATGATTTAATGAAATAATAGGTATAAGTCACTTAGAACACTGCCAGGAACGTAGTAAGCACTCAAGAAATGTTGGCTATTACAATGAAAATCCTTTTTGTTGTTGCTGTTAATCTTCACCTAAGGATATTTTTTCCATTGCTTTTCAGAGAGAGTAGAAGGGAGGAGGGGTGGGAAGAGAGAAACATCCATGTGAGAGAGACACATCAACTGGTTGCCTCCCGTCCATGAGCCTCAACAGGGGGCGGGGAGCCAGGTGTGTGTCCTTGACTAAGAATCGAAGCCACAACCCTTTGGTGTGCAGGCAGATGCTCTAACCACTGACCCACACTGGCTAGGGCAAATATAATTTTTGATCAATAAAAGTAAAGAATTGATCATTAAAATGCATTTTCATGCTATTTGCTATCATAGTATCACCAAAAAATGTGGTTAGCATTCAGTATTACTGGACCTCATGTTTTCTAAATTCTGTCACAATTGCAAAGAATTCAACCTAAAACTTATATTTGAAAAACTGAGCTTAAACATAGACATCTATGTTCCTTGGCAAGGTCAAGTTGCCACCTTCACCATTCAAATGCCTATGAATCCTTGTTTTCTTCAAACTCTTTAAAGAATATTCATAGCTAACACTTGTAGGGTATAAAATGCTTTAGTGAATATGGTATTTGATCTTCTACCGAGCTCTTAAACTAGCATGGTGATTATTTCCAGTTTAGAGGATACGGATTAGGCTCAGAGGGGTTCAATGATTTTTTTTTTTTTTTTTTCACAGCTATCAAGTGATGAAGCTGAAGACTTACAGGTCTTATCATTTTAAATTCTATGCTTTTCTCACTATGTACTTGTGTTTCTGCCATGGATATGGGGCAGTGTGTGGGGGTAGATTGAAAAGATGGAGAGGATGAATGAGCAGGCAAGAGAGAGAAAGAAGGAAATAAGTGTGCAGAATAGTAAGTTGCTTATATTTATCTCCTGCAATGCACGGAATATGGTGCTAAGGGGAAACCATCACAGACCCTAGTGTCTGTGAAGTGGTTAGCATCAGGGCCTTAGTTCCATTTGACGACACTGAGGAAAAGGTATGACCTCACTGACTCCTGGCTTTTACGCCCCAGCCCAGGTACTAGCAGAAATCTCTTATCTTTTCTTTCTGTCTGAATTTCCCTTGTATTTCAAAAATTTATTCCACAATTCAGGCAAAGCTTTATAAGGAGAACAAAGCAAGAGTTTGGCAGGATGGTTTGAACTATCATGCTCTAAATAAAACCTGTTTGGTTAAGACTGTTGATCATAGGGTATGGAACTTGTACTTCAGAGCCAATCCAGGATACCATTTCATTTTCATTTAAAAGTGTTGACTTCAATCTAAAAGCTTTATTTGACTTGAACCTTTGTTACCTTAGAGATCAGCTGTCTTCCTTTATACCCTCAGAGCATCTGGGAGCTACTAAGAAGCTTTTGGTCATAATTTTTAACTGCCAGTGTGTGTGTATGTGTGTGTCGTGTGTGTGTGTGTGTGTGTGTGTGTGTGTGTGTGTGAAAGAGGGGGAGAGAGAGAGAGAGAGAGGGGGAAACAGACAGAGAGAGAGAGAGAGAGAGAAAGAAAGTGAGAGAGAGAGAGATTTTCCTGTTTTCTTTCCCGATCGGCCCCTTTTAATATATTTATGAGTTACTTATCTCTATGCAGGATTTGAACACAGGGTCTTTCTTAAGGGAGCACTGCTAATGCCCAGAAAGAATACCAGAAACCATGGTGTACGTAAACAGTTATTTGCCTCACATTCTATGGACCTTTAGCTGGATCCGGAACTTAACTTTAGGATGAGATTTCAGGAGAAGAGATGGGTTAAAGTTTGGCCCACCAGTCTGCTTGAAGACTTTCAAGGAACAAAGAATTTAGATGATCAGAAAACATACATAACTTCATCAGAAAGGAAGCTGCAGTAAATCCAGTTTAAATGTTGTCCTGTTTTGAAATTGCGTGAAGATTTTTCCCCCTCTGATTTTAGGAGTATTATTAGATTTTTCTTTCTTAAGCATATTAATAAATATGATACTGACAGAAAGTGAAGAAACATTTTCTCATTAAGATGGAAGTTATGAGAGAGAGGGTTGACAGTGCTGGGGATTAAGAAAAATCAGTCTCTGGAGGGATACCAACTGGTTTAGCAGGAAAGAACCAAGTGTGAAGCCCTAAACCCAGTGAAGTGATGGGAACTGAGTACACAGGTGATGTAGGACGCAGGAATCATGAAAACAGAATTAGGAGGCATTATAAGGGATTTAGGGTAATTTTTAAAGAATATGTTTTTTTGTGTGACTTGATGCTCATTGCATTGTATAGTTCTAGAATTTACTGATATTATTTTATATTAATTTCACAACTCTCTGACAAGTTGTCTATAAGAAGTTGCAGTTAGCATACTGAACCGTTCAAGGACATTATTTCCCCAGTTGGTAGAATGAGTTAATTGTAATTCTGCTAAAAATACCTTGTTCCTATGTGGACAGGTTGTTTCTGCTTATAAGGGTCATTGCACATTTTACATCCAATCCCTAGAAACCAAGCGATATGACATCCTCTAGATTGCTTGAAAACCAGAGGTTTAATCTCTGGGGGATCTGAACCAAAGAAACACACAGCTGAAGGTAGAGAGTCTTATGCTGAAAAGAGGGTGATTAGGTGAGAATCTATATTCTGAATGGAGAGACTCGTTCCATACTTGAATCCAAGAACAGTGGCAGCCAGGCTATGTATCTCAGGTAGAAAAGTAAAGTATTCCTTTTGATAGAAGACATCCGAGAGGTATGGAGCATTTCAGGTCCTCTGGTAAAATGGGCCAGCCTGGTCACCTTATGTGGCAGAGATCCAGTAAATAAGCCCAGTCCGTGGATGTAGAACATCCAATTCGCTTCTTAGCACTCCAGCTGAAATATGAGTGGATAATCAAGCACCCAAAAAACTTGAAGGAAAAAAGTCCCATAACATGGAAGATAGAACACAAATAAACTGATGACAGAAGAACTTCAGAGAAACATTAAACAATTTAGAGAGCAGGATTTTTTTTTTTAAATAAAAATTACAACTAATATCTTCAGATAAATTGTGAGGCTGCTGAAAGCTTGAAATAAGAAGAGAAGGCTGAAGAAAAGAGAAAATAATATGAGTGCTCTTGGAAATAACAGCAAGGACAAAGCATTCATATGAAGGATTCGATTATGAAATTGAGCAAATCTCCCCACAAGTGTGAAGAGGTATATAAATAGGAAGAGAGATAATAAAAAAGCTCACTGTAGATTGACATTCAAAATATAGGAGTTTTAAAAAGAGACAATAGAAATAAATTCATGATACAAAATTATTGAATAAGTTATTTTAAAACATTTTCCAGAACTTAAGGAGATCGTTTTGAGATTGGAAGGGACTAATAAGAAGATCCCAGCACATAACTGGGCCCAAAAGGATGACTCTAAAACTTTGTGAAGAAAAACAAAAAACAGCTTTCATTAAAGGATTAGAAATCATAATTGCGCCAGACTTCTCAAAACCTACTCTGGTAACTAGGAGGGGGGAAAAAGGTAGCAATGTCTTCAGAATTCTGAAGGAAATCATTCTGAGAAAATATATAGAATTCTCATATCCAGTCGAATCCTCAATCGA
Organism: Miniopterus schreibersii; assembly: GCF_964146895.1. Classification (NCBI taxonomy): domain Eukaryota; kingdom Metazoa; phylum Chordata; class Mammalia; order Chiroptera; family Miniopteridae; genus Miniopterus; species Miniopterus schreibersii. The sequence goes on along the minus strand of NC_138101.1, from coordinate 64,197,039 downwards.
ATATAAGTGTAATCAATACAGCATCAGACATGCAAGGTCTTAAGAAATTTGCCTGTCCTTTGCTCTTTCTCAGGGAGTTACTAGAATCTGTGTTTACCAAGAGAAAGGTATAAACAAAGTGGGAGGCAGATCTATGGTTCATGAAACCAGGAATCCTTAAGAAAAGAAAGGTACATAGGAAAAAAGTAAGTAAAAATAAAAGACAGGGAAAAGAAGTAGATGTAAAAGAAAGCAAACGGTATACCATATAATATTATACAGATGAATTATGATGTTTACATAGTTTTAATAATGTTAAAATGTAGTAGTATTATAACCAAAAATTATTATATGGCTGTTGGGAAGCTGGTATGAAGATAGGTGTGGTGGTGGTGGGAGGGGGGGCGCATGTGCATGTGTAAAGAAGAGTTGGAGACAATATACAGGAGATAGATTTTTATCTTTCAGAGTAAGTCAATAGATAATATCTAAACTGCAAAATCAAGAAATTTCTCAATGTATATTTAGTCAAATGGAAGACACCACCAAAAGAGACAGTAAAATGATTGAAAGCCATTGCCTTTAAGGAGTCGTGAGGCTGCATTTTCATTTTGACACTGTTGTTATAAACCTTGTGCAACTCTTTGTGTTTTTGTATTTATAAATTTGCTGGGGGAAATTTGAAGCAGGAGATTGCCATACTACTAGAATGAATAGTGAGGAAAGGAATCATAGGAGAAGAAGATGCATATAGATCTAGTTAGTCCTTAATATAGACCTAGAAAAATTCCCCAAAAACCATTAAGACAAAGAAGGCAATGTTAAGTAGTATATGCAAAGTATGCATAATATGGCAGATAGTTGGTTTAATATTTGCACATACCCTGGAAGGTGAAAAAATGATTAAAGGGTGAAGGATAATATAAAATGATCATGAATGCCTTTATGTCTTCACAAACTGTTCATAATTGTTTCACAAGATGTGACTGTTACATTTTGCTTGAATATAAAATTTAAAAATTATCAGTAGCTGGTTGCTAATCAAAGTGTCTGAAATATTTACCAAGAAAAATAAGTTTCCAAATTGCCCCTCTAATGTTGAAAGTGTTCTGTCTGTTAATGATTGCTAACTCAATACTGTGGTGGCCACATCTTGATCCACATGGAGTCCATATTTGCAGCCAAAATAACAAAGAAACTACACAGAAATTTATAAAAATTACTTACAGAAAACAGCTGTGTTACTTATAAAGGAAGAGGGAGCACCAAATTACAGATTTATTCTGATAGAACACATAACAGTATATAGAAGTCTGATAACTTTATTTGGTGTGTATCAGAAAGAGTTTTTATATTCTCTTTCTGAAATCTCGGTAGTCAGGTTTTCCATTTATTGACATCTAGCCAGTACCTGGTATATGGTGGTCACTCAACGTCTTCTAAATGAATGATTAAATAAGTAAATGAATACAATTTTGGAAGATACGTTGAAGTCTAGAATCACAATGAAAGCAAATCAGAGAGAAAAGTACTTATTCTATTTTAAAAGACATAAGTCATAGAGATTCTATAGTTCATTCTGGTCTCTTAAAAGTCTCACTATCATAAAATGTCTATATCTAAATTAGATTTCTAGTTTCAGAGTTTAAGATCATTTCTTCTTTTCTACCCACTCATTTTTGGATACCGAATGTCTCCTAGCAGAATGGATCCCGGGCAGACCTAAAAACTGGGCAAGCTAGGGGCGTCCTATGCTTGGAACAATTCAACTCAGAGTTGTGCTGAGATTTTCAGAATTTCTTGAACCTGGTGAGGAGTCGAGCACATATCCAGAGTTTAAAGAACAGCTAAAAATAGCCAGAGGTTACAAAACCCTTGAGAATGACAAACCGGGCCTGTTTGAAGGATGTGACAGACTCCCCACTCAGATTAGGTAGTATCCAAGTGGAAAGGTGGCTTCATGGGGACTCGGGGGGTCAGGGGCTTGGCTCGCCTCCCTGACTGGGCATGCCAACGTTTCGCCTGACTTGGAGAGCTGTCTGTGTAGTAAATTACGTATCTTTTACCTGCATTAAGTGAACTTACATCCTTTGCTCATGTTGGTGTCTTCCTGTCAATCACGGAATCATCACCTTTTTGACAAGCATGAAATCCTAGGATTCACATATGTGAAGACCATTGTACCTTGCAACTTTCTCTTCTCTGGGTGTGTAATGCCTTTTTTTAATGAGAGATTTTCAAGCCATCTAATCATCGTTGCTTCCACATACCTGCCACGGACGCGTTGAAGCTTGTAGAAATTCTTGACTTTTTTCCTTACATTTTTAATCACAATGTTCTCTTCTTGCTCTCTATATTCTAGTAGAAAATTCAAGATCTTGGACATCAGATCATGGAGACCCATGTTCAGATCTAAGTTTTGCCATATATTCTAGATTTTTTCCAAGATATTTCACCTCTGAATCTAATTTTTAAATGAAAATCATGGTAAATTAGAGAATAACCTATAATGCAGTTGTGAGAATTCTTATGATGTGTAAAATGTTTTGAGAGGTATATCGGATATATAGAGTGTTCCCAAAAATGTATATATAGTTTAACAGCTGATAACTCATTTAATTATGAAAATGAACTGTATGTTAATAAACACTGACTTTATGGTCATTCAAAGTATGTATACATTTTTTCGGGACACCCTGTATAACAAATATTCTAATGAAAGTTAATTTCTCTTTTATGTGTTTATCAATATATGATAGATCTTAATATCTCAAACTCGTGCAAATTTTATTCTTATATATTTACCTGAGGACTTAGTGTTCAATGATAAAAATAAGACATGATAATTTACCATAGGGGTTCAGAAATAGTCTTATTGGGAAATATTGAAAAGAACACTATCGTTCTCTTTCCATTTGTGATGGTTTTATTTAGTTGAGCTGAAGTATATTTCCCAAAATTCTCTTCCTTGTATGGTTCTAAGTTAGGGTTGCCTGCAAGAAAGTTTATGCAGGATTAGAAAGACGGGAGCGAAGCAGCAGTTATCATGCTTGGAAGGTTAGCGCAGGACCTCACACATGGCTGCAGCCTACACACATTGTAGCTGATCTACAGGGACACTTGGTTGATGTCCAGCAGCAGCTCAGACTGCAGCTCCTTCCACTCTCATGAGATATTTTCAGCTTCTCTGAGACCTGGGCCAGCCACATACACCACTTTGAGGTCAAATGTGCCGGCTTTATATGCAGGTCACCATGTGGTCAGGTTTAGATGCAATGAGTGATAGCTGAGGGCAGTTTCCAATTTGTCTTGTGAGTTACTGTCTTTGCTTTCACCCATTTCATGCCCAGATTTTTATCTTAAGTGCATGCCCTGCGTACCTTTCATGGCTTCAGCCTACCCCAGACACAGAGCTGTCATTACCAGCTCCCACAAGTCAGCAAGTTCTACAATAAATCCCTTATTCCTTATCAGTCATAGTGTCCTACTTGCCTGCTTGAATCCTAACTGACATACCATAGATTTACTTTTCTCCAAAATAGTCATTTTTTTATATTTGCATTAATGACCTTTTCCATAACTGAGGCCCAATTAAATAATTAATCTTCCTTAATCATTCCACAGTCAATATAATATGAGCTACAAAAGCATTGCCGCCTGGCTGGGCATGGCTCAGCGGTTGAGCATCGACCTAGGATCCAGGCGATCGGGGTTCGATTCCCGGTTAGGGCACATGCCTGGGTTGCGGGCTGCAGCTGATCAATGACTCTCTCATCATTGATGTTTCTATCTCTTTCTCTCCCTCTCCTTTCCTGTCTCTGAAATCAATAAAGATATATTTAAAAAAAAAAAAAAAAGCATTGCCTGTGTCCAATTCTTATTCATATTTATTATCATGTTTTCCCTTTAGACAGTTCAGATTTACTGAGTCCCTGTTATGTGCCAGAGGCTATGCTAAGTAACTTACATTATCTTGTTTGTTTTTCACAAAAGCCCCATAGGGTAGGTTACTATTACTATCCTCTTTACAAATGAGGTAACCTTTCCGAGATGACCTGAGTATCATATTGTTTTTGTATTACTGAAACATAGTTGGTAGCCCATTTGAAAATCTACCAACACATCATCTTACAGAAAATAAAAAGTGTATTTACAAAGTAAGGGGACATACCAAATTGCAGAAAGCAAATATAAGTAATTAGGATGAATATCAACAAATAGTGAAGCTTTATTTGATCAAAGGTTATACATATAGATAGAAAATGGTAGAAGCAAGAGTCTAGAATCTGAATGTGAACTCTTTACTACTACACATTTAGCACTATACTCTTTCAATCAGTTTGTAATTTTTCACAACATCCTGCTAAAATTTTTATTCTGATTACATTAAATATATTGATCCATTTGGGGAGAATGGGCCCTTAAAAATACTCGAAACTTTCAGTCTATAAATCTGCCATATTTCTCCATTTGTTTCCATTTTCTTTACTTTCTCTCAACAAGTGTTTATACTTTTAAGTATAGAGGATTGCACACCTTTTGCTAAATTTATTCTTATCATTTGAATTACCCTTCCAAGCCCAAGGAATTAGGTAGTTTGAATAAAGTAACAAAACACATGATGACAGAATTAAGATAGAAAAGAGTTATTTATCAATGCCAAAATTTTCAAGTTGGATAGCCCCTTTGTAATCCTCTTATGGTAATATAAACATATTGACCACAATATAGGTAAGTATAGATCACTGTACCTTAAATAAGTGCACTAAAATATATCACTAAATGGTGCTCAAATTTGGAATGCTTTCAGTTATTTCTTAGTGAGTCACTGGATTTTGGTGCTGGATGATGGAGTAAAAATTATCAAATGCTAATGGGGAAAATGAGAAAGTTGTTTCCATAGATCATTCAACTAAGATTGCCAAGGTTGCCAACTAAGTGAAAGACCTAAACGGAGTTCTCAAATCAAGGTTGGTGGAAATTTCAAGAGCAATAGGAATACAAAGTGCTTGCTTCATCCTCTCAAAATTTGGGGACATTTATGAGGGATGACCTAGGCTTAATAGAAACATCTATGCAAGTGACTGCAGAGAAGATGAGCATTTTGAGGTTCTAGCAGCAATTGCAGTATTATGACAATGAGAAAAAAGGAGATAATAACTTTCATTATGAGCCTTAACGTTCTATTCATTCAAATTAGAGTTTCCAGGATAAAATGGTAGCTAATGGAAGGTATTTTTCACAGTAGATTGACAACATATACTTGTTCACCAGTGTCAAACTGGAAGCTATAGAATAATTATGCACTAGGAGATTATCATTCGAGTATTAAGGAATTAGCTGTAAAGAAGCAGGTGCTCTTTCTGCTGGACCCACTTGTAAATTCTTGAAACTATCCAGAGGGTGGCAGTCAGGGTTCTTTGGGGCTCTCAAAGTGTGACATATTAAATAATTGGCCACAATCTTTCCCTGCAGGTATTTTTTGCCATGGTCTCATCAGGGATGGTCTCATTGCTACTGGACTCTGGTCTTAGCTATGCGGTTTGTTTGGTCAATGGCATTTGGGGGAAGAAGTGACAAAATGCTAGTTCCAAGTCTAGGTCTTAAGGGCCTCAAGTGTTTCCATTTCTTTGCACCTTTTCTACCATTATAAGAAAAGCTTCCCTAGGTAGTTGTTATCCTTTCAGCCAGAGCCCTGAAATGACCACATGTGGAATAGACCTGAATGCATAAGCCATCCAGTCAAGCCCAGTCTAGATCATCAACTTCACATTTCTGAAAATAAATGATTGTTTTGTTTCATGCTGAGCTTTGGGGATTTTTGTCCAGCAGCCAAACTGAAGCAGTAACTAACTGATACAAACTTGGTACTGAAAGTAGAGTGTAGCTGTAACTAAAACATAAATACATGCCTTTAGATTTGATACAAGGAAACTGAAAATTTCCTAGAAATCTCTATCTGGAAAAATAATGACTCATATTGTAAAGAGGCAAAACACTTAGTTAAATTTTCATCTGCTATAACTTGGAACATAAAAACTGTACCTCACCAACTTGTAGACTTGGGCAAGATGGTTTCTGAGCAAAATATGAAAAGGGTGAACTTATCTCTTCTAGCTGCATATATTTCCACAAGGAAGAGATGAGATCAGAGAAGAATTTACCAGTTTATAAGCAGAATGTTATAAATCCAGAAATTGCTGGCTTTGAAAATTAAACTATTCCTCAACTTCAACTTCTCCAGCCAATAAAAGATTCCCAGATTAAGATATAGGATGGGAGCAAAGATTAAATCAATATTAGTATACAGGCTTGGGGCATAAAACAAATCAGAGTTTGGCCCTCATAACATTTGTTAAAATCTTTGAAAGAATTAAGGTGGTGCCTAGTAGATCTCTCTGAGCTATAAGAAAAGAACATCTCAAGAAAACCTTTTCAGATAAAAGAACTTGTTTTTTAAAACCATTTATGACATGTAAAAAGTAACATCGATAGTAATTTTACACAAATTTGACAAGCTTAATTTTTAACATTTATTTTGAATTATGCAAAAGAATCAGGTTATGTATCTTAGAAGATTAATATTTTTTTCTAGCAGAATACTTTGTTTTTTGATCCTTTGTTTTTGATACTTTGTTTGTTGATCCTTAAGAACAACATTTTTATCATAAAAGTAAAGTATTTCTTACATAGGAAGATAGTCACGTTAAGAAAGTTTACTGACATAGTCCCACAGAAGCCTAATGTATCCAAGATCAAGAGTAGAAAGAGAAGTGAACATTAGAGGAAATTGTGGCTGTTTTTTGGCCTATAAAATATATATTGAAGACCCACGGTAATTTTGAGAGATTTGATTTACAAAAGTCCTGAAAGCTGGAGCTGAGAAGGACTGGGTCTACTGGAGATATAAGACCTCTCAACAAGGAGCAGTCTAAGAATGTGACTCAGCTTCCATAAAGGGCATTCAAAACAAAGTTTTTTTCAAAATTGGCCAGAGGATAATTGGGGAAAAAAGACATCTAAGAGGGTAGAAGAACAAATCAGGAGGACAGAGGCCTAAGGAACCACTCCCTGGAAGCAGAATTTGGATCCTATCCCTAGAATAGGGGTACCTGGAAACTTGTTCCCAATGGGATTTCAGAATTATGTAGACTAATGCCTACCATGTACCCGCATCTCCTTCTTCTCTCTCCCTTTTCAAATGAGAATGCTTATTGCACTTATTCTTTCTCTGTTCCAGTAGTGCATTGTGTTGGGGGAAAATAACTTGCCATCTTATTTTATAGGTTTCCAGATTTAAAAATACCTCATTTGGACAGAGGTTGACTATAAGTTTCTGAACATTGAGCTTATTGTCATGTGGCATGAGATTTTCAAGGGTTCCAGGAAGAGGGTGAGTGTTTTGATGGTGTGTGTGTGTGTGTGTGTGTTTTGTTGCTTTGAGGGTAGGGTTTGCAAATGAGTAATCTTGGCCAGAATGCGGTAGAATGAAATTTTGTCTACATTTTTTTTATCCCTTTTTGTGTCCATATTCTTGCCATGACTTCATCTGGAGCATAATGTTTTTTCCTCTGCCTTAGTGATCACCTTAGCCATGTGTCTCGCATTGTCCGATTCCATGTGGAGAGTAGTGCAGTGTACCCATTCTGAGCCTAGATCTGAAGTTGCATTATTCATTTTACACTTGCCCTCTTTGTACATCTTCCACTTCCATGAGGAGAACATTGCTGCTGCCTCTTTATCCAGAATGAACAGAGTGAACCAAGCCCAACCAGAACTACATCTAGAAGTAGAGCCACCTAGCGAGATCCAGTCTAGATTAGTTGATCTCTGGCTGACCTGCAGATCTATGAGAAAAGGTTATTGTTTTAAGCCACTGAGGTTTGGAGAGGTTTGTTAAACAGCATTAGAGTGGCAATAATATGCAACTGATACATAATACATGAGCGCTCCCAAAGGAGGAGGGACAAAGAATAGTGCCAGCAGGAAAAAGTGTATCTGCTAGTGCAGCCATCCACTTGCCAATGAGACTGACCATTTTAGTTTCTGACTCTTGTCCTGCTCATGCCAACCCTGTTAACCCCTTTTTCATTTTCAGATGACCTTTGTTAGCAGTGTAATATGCTTGCTACCAAGGTCTAGAATGAAGGAGATTAACAAGGTCCAATAGGTAAGAAGACACTGTTTCTCTTTTAGAAAGCACTCTGAATGAATAGTGATGACAGATGTTTTTTCCTGTGCTATGGACTAAATGTTTGTGTCCCTGCAAAATTCATGTGTTGAAGCCCTAATCTGCAAAGTGATGGTATTGGGTGCTGGGGCCTTTGAGAAATAATTAGGTTTAGAAGGGTCCAGAAGGTGGAGACTTCATGATGGGATTAGTGCCCTCATAAGAATTGGAAGAGATCAGGGACCTCAGTCTCCAACAAGTAAGAATACAGCAAAAAAGGCAGCCTTCTATGACCAGGAAGAGGGCTCTCACCAGTCAGCAGTCTTGGGCCTCCCAGCCTCCAGAACTGTAAGAAATCAGTGTTTGTTGCTTAAGCCATCCAGTCTAGGATATTCTGTTACAGCAGCCTAAGCAGAGTAAGACATTCTATTATTTGAAACTTACTTTAAAGTGAGACATTAAGAGAGTAAAGTCAGCTACATGGCTGAATAAGTCATCCTTCACCATACCTCACCCCTCAATAACAATAATTTAGTATCCATTCATGGACAAGGTGCCTTTTTGGGAGCTGTGGGATCTAGCACCATACAACAAAGGAATTAGAAGAAGTCTCACTCACCCATGCAGTGGATAATCAGCATAATAGGCCTTGGCCATGGACACCAAAGTGGTCGGTGAACTGGCTCCAGCTCCTCCTGGCCATGGTCCAGGAGCCCCTGCAGAGCACTGTTTAGACAGTCACAGGCTTTTATAGAAGTCCAGGTTTCCAGGAGAACTTCTAGAATACCACTGGAGCAATAAAATGCAAGTTTGGATGCACTGGAGAAAGTGAAAAAACAAACAGTGTGACCTTGTCCTCATCACCCCTCCCCTGAGGTGCACAGCTCAGTGCCAAGAGAAATCTTCTCAGCCCATGATTTCTCCCATGGGAGAAGGCGAAAGTGTATGAGTGGGTGCCAGGCTTTCCCACCTGTGTGAGATGCTGCTGAACAGGCTCTCTCTTGCCCCATCCAAGATAGTGAGTCGTGGGTGAAAAGAGGCTGTGAGAGCAGCAGATAGGATTCTTGAAGAACATTAAAGGAACCTAGATTCTACTAACTGCTTGTGGACTCTATAAAGAAAACCACCCATAAGCTGCTGGGATGCCTTATCCATGAACCCCCTAACTGGCCAATGGGCACCCCCAATAATCTGCACGCCTCACCCACACATCTACCCTATGGCTGGTTCTCTTTGCATAGTCTTGACAGCAGTGGGAGTGAGCTTAGGCAGATGATTAGTGAACAAATGCAGAAAACAAGCTTAAATCTGTGGGCCAGGGAGGAACAACAAAATTCAAATTTATCTCTGTCCTTGGAAAAGCAAGACAGAGACTGTTAGCATGCGGCCTGGTGCTTTGGAATATCCAGAAAAAACATATAAGCTTAAGAACTCTTTCATGCCCAGCCAGCATGGCTCAGAGGTTGAGCATCTACCTATGATCCAGGAGAGCTTGGTTTGATGGCTGGTCAGGACACATTCCTGGGTTGCAGGCTTGGTCCCCAGTAGGGGGCGTGCAGGAGGCAGCTGGTCAGTTACTCTCTCTCATCATTGATGTTTCTATCTCTCTCTTCCTCTCCCTTCCTCTCTCTGAAGTCAATAAAATCATATTAAAGAAAAGAAAAAAAAAGAATTCTGTCCCAAGAGGAAGCAAGAAGTGTGGAACAGGCATATTCATAGAAGGTCTGAGAAAGCCTCAGAACCCTTAGCAGGGCTGATGAAAGGTATTTCTCTTCCAAAGTAAGTTAATAAATAGTGAAGGAGGCAAATGCTACTTCACCTGCAAAGCCAGTGACACAAGACTTCAAGGAATATGAAAAATTAAGGAAACACAACACCACCAGGGAATCACAATGATCTTCCAGGAACTGACCCTAATGACATGGAGATCTGCAATTTACCTGACAACAAATTCAAAATAATTGCTTTCAAAAAGTTCAATGAGCTATAAGTAAACACAGAAAGACAATTTGACAAATCAGGAAAACAATAAGAACAAAATGAGAAGTTAAAGAGATATCATAGAAATGAACCAAACAAATTATGGAGTTAAAGAATACAGTGAATTAAACTTAAAAACAAACAAACAAACAAACAATAGAAATAATTAATAAAAAGAATAAATCAGCAGAAGAAAGAATCTGTGAATGAAAAGACAGGCTCTTTGAAATTATTCAGTCAGAGGAGCACAAAGAATAAAGAATGAAAAAGAGTGAATGAAGAAAGCTTATATGACCTTAAGTATGCCATTAAAAGAAAAAAATCTGTGAATTATTGGGGTTCTAGAAGGGGAAGAGAGGGAGAAGAGGGCAGAAATCTTATTTAAAGAAGTAATGGCTGAGAACTTCCCAAATGTGGGGAGAGATTGGAACACCCAAGTTCATGAAGCTCATAGGTCACCAAACAGACTCAATCAGGTCTTTTTCAAGACACATTATAATAAAAGTATGAAAAAAAATTGAAGGCAATGAGAGAGTAATATTAGTAAGAAGAAAAAAATAAAGTTTGTAACTTACAAGGTAACCATTATAAGGCTATAAGTGGTTTTCTCAGCAGAAATCTTATAAGTCAGGAAAGAGTGGGGTGATATATTCAAAGTGCTGAAAAATAAATAATTAATTAATAACTGTCAACTAAGAGTACTCAGTCCAGCTTTTGTTCTACACACATGAGGGAGAGATAAAGTCTTTCCCAGACAAACAAAACCTAAGGGACTTCATCACCACTAAAAATGCCTTACAAGAAATCCTGAAAATATTTCTTTAAGTGAAAATAAAGGATGCTAATTAGTCAACATAAAATTAGAAAAATATAAAAATATGCAACACAGTAAAAAAAAATCATAATAATATAATATCTAATTCTATAACACTGTAATATAGCTACAGTAATTTGTTAATGAATGCACAATATAAAAAAGGTAAATTATGACATTAAAAACAAGAGAGTAAAAGAGTAGAGTTTTGTATGCAATTAAAGTTACGTTATCAGCATAAATTGACTTTATAAGATATTTTATGTAAGCCTCATGGTAACTACAAAGCCAAATCCTACATTAGATACACAAAAGATAAGTAGAAGGGAATCAAAGCATACCCCTACAGAAAATCATCAGTTCACAAAGAAAGACAGCAAAAGAGAGAGAAAGAAATAAGGGAACTATAGAAAGGCCAGAAAACAAGATGGCATTACTAAGTCCTTACCTATCAATAATTTCTCTAAATGTGAATGAATTACATTCTCCAATCTAGAAACATAGAACAGCTGGATGGATTAAGAGAAATACAACTTTATGCTGTTTATAAGAAACTAATTTTAGCTTTAAAGACCTTGTAGGCTCAAAGTCAAGATATGAAAAAAGATATTATAGGTAAGTAAGAACAAAAAGAAAGCAGGAACAACTATACTTATATTAGATAAAATATACTAATACTAAGCCAGAAACTGTAACAACAGACAAAGAAGGTCGTTATATAATGGTAAAGGGGTCCACTCAACAACGTGATATAATAATCATAGAGAAAAAACAAAAGATCAACTAAACTAAGAGCTGGTTGTTTTTGAAAAGATAAACAAAAATTGACAAAACTTAACTAGACTAAGAAAAAAAGAGAGAAGACAAATAAATAAAATTAGAAATGAAAGAGGAGACATTAAAATTTACATTACAGAAATACAAAGGATCATAGAGACTATGATGAACAATTATATGACAAAAAATTAGGTAACCTAAAAGAAATGAATAAATTTATAGAAGCATATAACTTACCAAGCCTGAATCATGGTTAAATAGAAACTTTGAACAGACTGATTACTAGTAAGGATGTTGACTTAGTAATCAAAAATCTCCCACCACAAAAGAGGCTAGGGTCAGCTGGTTTGTTTCACCGATAAATTCTCCCAAACATTTAAGAATCATTAATGCCAATTCTTATCAAACTTTTTCAACAAATTGAAGAGGAAGGAACATTCCAAAACTCATTTTACAAGGCCAGAATTACAGTGATATCAAAGCCAGATAAGGACACTACAAGAAAACTACAGGCCAATATACCTGATGAATATAGCTACAAAAACTCTCAACAAATATTAGCAAACCTAATTCAACAGCACATTAAAAGGATTAAAATGATTCAGTGCCATGATCAAGTAGGATTTATGTCTGGGAAGCAAGGATGGCTCAACATATGCAAATCTACACGACACCATATTAATAGAATGAAAGATAAAAATCATGCAGTTATCTCGATAGATGCAGATAAATATTTGAGAAATATAACATCCTTTCATGATTAAAGCTCTCAATAAATTGGGTACAGAAGGAACATATCTCATCATAATAAAGACAATATATGACAAACCCAGGGTTAATTTCAATACTGGAAGGTTAAAAGCTTTTCCTCTTAAAATCAGGAATAGGATGTGATGCTTACTGTCACTACTGCTATTCCACATAGTAATGGAAATCCTAGACAGCAATTAGGCAAGAAAAAGAAATGAAAAGCATCTGAATCAGAACAATGTAAATTGCCTTTGTTTGCAGATGGTATGAACTTATATATAGAAAATATCAAAGAATTTACCAAAAAACTGTTGTAACTAATTAGTGAATTCAGTAAATTTGCAAGATGCAAAATCAACATACAAAAATCAGTTGCATTTCTATAAACAACAAACCATCTGAAAAAGACATAAAGAAACCCATTCACCATAGCATCAAAAACACTAAAAAGCTTCTGCACACCAAAAGCAACAATCATTACAATGAAATGGCAACCTATAAATCAAATACATGTAAGGGGTTAATATTGAAACTAAAAAGAACTCATACAACTCAACAGCAAAAAGAACTCTCCCCCAAAAATCTGATATAAAAGATGGACAGAGGAACTGAATAGAGACTTTTTTTTTCCCCCAAAGAAGACATACAGATAGCCAACAGGTACATGAAAAGATGCTCAACATCATTAATCACCAGGAAATTATAAATCAAAATCATGAGATAACACCTCACTTTTGTTAGAACGTCTATTATCAAAAAGACAAGAGTTAAGTATTGGCAAGGATGTGGGGAAAAGGGAACTTTTGTGCATTTTTGGTGGGATGATAAATTGGTACAGGTATTATGGGAAGCAGTATGGAGATTCCTTAAAAAATTAAAAATAGAACTACCACATGATCCAGTAATCCTACTAACTGGTATATATCCAAAGGAAATAAAATCAGTATCTTGAGATATCTGCACTTCTATGTTTATTGGAGCATTATTTACAATATTTAACATATGGAAGCAACCTAAATGTCAACAAATGCATAGTTAAAGAAGCCTTGTTTTATATACACACAATGAAATATTATTCAACAATGAGAAGGAAGCAATTCTGTCATTTGTCACAACATGGATGGACCTTTAGGGCATTATGGTAAGTGAAATAAGTCAGACAGAGAAAGACAAATACTGCATGGCATCACTTATATGTGGAATCTAGAAAGCCAAACTCAGAAACAGAGGTTAGAATGGCGATTGCCAAGACCAGGGTTTGGGAGAAATGGGGAGATGTTGATCAAAGGCACAAACTTTCAATATAAGGTGAAAAAGCTCTGGAGACATCACGTAGAGCACGGTGACTATATAAATAACAATACCATATTATGTACTTGAGAGTTTCAGAGAGAGTAGATCTTAAATAGTCTCAATACAAAAATAAAAGGCAACTATGTGAGGTGATGGAGGTGTTACCAATCCTACTATGATAATCATTTCACAATATATAAGTATATTAAATCATCACATTGTATACCTTAAACTTACACAATGTAATATGTCAATTTGAAAGAAAGTAAAATGAGGCATTAAATCGGCAGGATTTACTGTATCTATTTACCACATTGTGCAGTAAATTTCTGCTTGCCCATCCAGATTACACTCTCCCCTTCTCCACCTTGCTCTCTGCCCTGTGTGGGCTAATTAGTAGGATCCCGAACTCTCTGGTGCTGGAACCTTGACGGAGGCACAAGTAATCGGATCTACACAATATAAAGATGGCTAGTCAATGTCATGTGAAATAGTCAGAAAATAATAATGTATAAAGAAAACACATTTTTAAAAAATTGTGACTACTCAGCATTTACACACGTACTGCCATGATGTAAAATTAGATACATTTGCTTTCACAAGCTTTAGTTTATGATATATAAACCTCTAATGTTGACAACAGATTTATAAAAATCAGGCATATTTAACTTTGACACATTTTCAATTATACAAAAGCAATCAAGTTATCTTTATTAAAGAACTAATATCACTCTTTGTGATAGCATGTTTTAATTTTTTTTGACCTTCAGGGGAAACATATCCTTTTATCACACAACTAAAGTATTTCTTATATAGAAAGTTAGTCATATTATCTGGAAATATATAGAAGTTTAGAAATCATTGAATACTCTAAAACCTTAGCAGAACTCATCCATCTGTGTGGGGGTTGAACATTTTAGTTATTCTTTACTAAGAACTCAAGTCAGATTCTTTGGAGAGTCCTGTTCTCAGCCAATACTGGAAAAGTGCCAATGTATATTACCACCAGACACCTGTGCCCTAAATGGAAGCTATGGCAATCTGGCCGTGTTGGAGCACGAAGCTGGGTGTGCATGGCTCAAATGGATCCATCTAACTTCTTAAGGGAAGAAGTTGAAATCCCCTTAGGGTATTCTTACAAAATGTAAATTTACAGATGTAGAGATCTCAGCATAAATCCCCATATTCTACTTGGTGACATTTTAACACCATCATTCCCTAAAGAAAAGAATAAAGCAGGATGAAACTAATCCAGTATCTTTAGAAAAGAAATCTTTATAGAAAATATGGTGTCATTTTTAGATCAATTGATCAATGCTGTCCTTCAGAGTTATAGAAATTCTTCATGCTTCCATTTGAAAAAAAGGGCCCAAATATTTATACTAAATAAATTATGGCCTCTCTCTCTCTCTCTCTCTCTCTCTCTCTCACATACACACACACACACACACACACACACACACACACACATGCATGTGTGTACAAGCACAGTGGTAACAAAGACATAAATAATCCTGTTCTTTCCAGGAAATTCTTGGGTAAGTTTATTTGAGGCCTGATATACAGTCCTAGCTCTGTAGCTATATAGGATATGACATGTTTGGGGCAAATAAAATGTTAATTTCAAAGGCTAAGATGGAAGGGAATAGTAGAAGTGAAAAACTGAGAAGCATAGGAGATGAGATGAGATGAGGTGAGCTAGTTTTATTCCTTTTCCCAGTTCCTTCACGGAAAGTCGTAACTCAGAGGGGCCACTATTTCAACCAGACCTCTAGGACAAAATAGCACCTCATATCTCAGGACCATTTTAAGATCTCATCCTGAAAAAGTGATTTGGATCCAGATTGTTGAAAACAAGGATTATACTATAATAAAAGTGTCCCGAGATCCAAAAGTATGCATAGAAAATTACAAAAGAATTTTTACAAATCATATAGAAGGTTACTCATTCAGAAAGCAAATGCTCATTTTTGCTTGGACCTGAGGGTATAATTAGAGTCATTCAGTTTTTCTAAGGATACAGGCTCCAGACCCCTGGCTCTTCCTTCGTGGCCAGTCTATCGGTCATCAAGAACTGAGGGTTTTAGCAGCCTAACTGCCTCCTCCAAGTACCCTTTCCTTTCCACTTCATGACGACTGCTCAGCCATTTGGCCAAGTACCTGGGGGTAGGATGATAGGTTCCTAAATTAATCCTCCGATCCTGGTAATTTCTCTCTCCAGTCCCAACATCACGACTAGATTAATTATTGCTAAAACTCAGCTCTTAACCTGTCACTAAGGATAGTAGAAAGTAAAATAGAAACTCTTTTGCTAGTTATTCAAATCTAGTACAACATAAAACACTTAAATCTAATGGAGCCATGAATAATAATAATATTATCACAACCATTAAAATCTAGGCTTACTTAATTTAATAATTGTGTTTATGCATATAATCTCTTCATATACTTTAAACAACCTTGCAAAAAGGTGGTATATACTAGGAATATCATTATTACCATGTTGAGATACCTCAGCATAAGTGATTTCCATCTTTTTCTGCATTGTGCTAGGGTGAGGGGAGGTAACACAGTAGGAATGTGGCAAAGAAAATAAGGAGCAGAAATAGGCTTTGCAAAGTAGCTTGAGGCCAGGGCTGCTCTGTGAGCCCCGAAGACAACTTCTTGGCATCTCTCAACAACACGAGAAGTAAGTGCTTGAATTTTTCAGGACAGTTTTGCCTCATCAAAAGAGAAAATGCCTTTGCTACTAGTGATAAGTAATTTTTTAGAAGGAAGTTGGCACTATAAAATTTTAATGTTCATGGCTTGGTGCTGTTGGTGCATTGTAGAAAATGAAAATTACAAAAAGAGAATGGAATTTAAGGAGAGAAGTGCAGAAGTGATTTACCAGCCTAAGAACAGTTTCCACTCTGCTGGGCTTGTTCTCACTCGCCTTGCCTCCTGCGCTTCCTGACAAGACCACTGCCATTTAGATTGGGCTTCATAGCTGTCCCTCCAAATGAAATGACTATAGTTAGCCTGAGATTATACTTACTCAGGTTACCTAGAGAAGAAGTTTAAGAATACTCATAAATAGAAAACGCTAGCCAAAAAAAAAAAAAGTTGGGTAAAAGATCTAGGGAAAAGCTTGTCTCTGTTTTTCTTATGTTGTATGTTCCATTCTTCTTGCTACCCTCTGAAGATTCTCCCTCTAGAGTCCATAGTCCAAATTCAAAATGATTGGCTTAATTACCAGTGTTAACCACTGGGAGAGCACTTCATGCGAGGCCTCTCCACCTTCTACTGACAAGATTGCAGATGGCCCACCTTTGTGTCACTTACCCACTCTTAGTCCAGTAAGTGAGCTTAGACAAGAGTTTTGGGTAAAACCATTATAGCTAGATGGAGACTTTGAGCATGGCGGCCGTCATGGGAGACATGTCCACTAAATGACCCCTATTTTAATGCTTCCTCTGTCCTTTCTACTCACCCATACTCTATGAATTCTTCAAAGAACAGTTCTTAACTTCATGATCCTCTCTCAACTAGTCGAGGGCACAGCATGGTACAGTGGCAGGAATGAGGTTTGACAGCCCACAAATTTCACAATCATCACAGAAATCATACCTTAGCTGGGTGATTCTCAAACTTAAGTCTACGTAAGAATCCCCCAGGAAGTTGATTGAAACACAAATTAAACTAGAGATCTGATTCTGATTCAACAAGTCTGGGTTGGGCCTGGGAATTTCCCCCTCTGGCGGACTTCCAGGTGCTGCTGGTGCTGCTTGTCCATGAAGCACTCTGAGCACACCTCCTAGCTTCACTCACCTCCTGCATGGGCGTGGACAAGGCATTTAGGATCTGTCTGTACAGTGGGGATGCTAATAGTATTTCATTGGACTGTCGGGCAATTTTGTGGATCAAAATATATTCCATGTATGGTATTCACTGGCAATCAAAATTCATTGGTCCATCTTCCCTTTCTGTTAAATGGTATTTTTTTTTAAATTAATTTAACACTGATATAAATTTAGAGGGTGGTATGTTGTGGCTCTCTTCCTTGTATTCTTAGCAATTAGATTCCAAGTCCCTCAAGAAAGGTGGCATAGCCCTTGCTGTTCTATATAAAGTGTGCGCCTCTGGCCTGGGAGAGGCAGTGAGGTGACAGGGTTAGGAGCAGAGGCATGGGACCAGAGGACCTGGTTTGAATCATAGCTCTGCAGCCCCGCATCTGTGTGACAAGTCATTTAGCTTCTTTCTTCCTCAGTTTGTTTCTTTGTAAATTAGGGGTAATAATATTAGCTTCCTCAGAGGTCTGTTGTTGTTGTTCAGTTTTGTTTTTGTTTTATTGTATTAAATAAGGAAATATAAGCAAAGCACTTGGAAAACTGCTTTACACATAGTAAGAACTATATAGGTGTTAGTTATTATTATTGAATTCATTTTGCAATTTCTCCAGTAGAAAGACTAAACAGTTTAAAAAGTGAATAAAAACTGAATGTTAATATAGTATAAAATGCATTACTAAAATATATTTATTTTCAAGTTTTACAAAATAAAGTTGAGGTTCTTATAGTTCACATATATAAGTTCACAATTTACATACTAACTGCCACATTTTTAAAGATGGTTATAAATGTTTAAATCTTCAAATTTATGTTAGCTGATGAGCTCATCATCTCTCCTTCCCACATGGTACACAGCTACTTTGTTAGACACCTTTCCTGAACACGTGCTTCCTATAAATTAGAAAAAGTGGCCTTGGGGGTATGACCAACAGAGAAAACTTGTGTGCAAGTTGTGAACTATTAAATGAGCTATTGTATAAGCATAGTGAGTGGAGCATTAAAACACACACACCCCACAATGGCATTTCATTCATTCCGTTATAACTGTTTACTTGTTTCTCCTCTCTGCTAAATGTCACTTATTTATTTATTTTTTTATAAGAGGATGTTTATTTAGAAAGTCACAGAGGTAGAAGAAGTGAGCGGTAGAAGAAATGGGCTCAGGAAACAAGTTACAGAGGCAAAAGAAGGGCCCTTGGAGCTTAGGAGAAAGGAGACAGGCAAAGAAAACACTCCTGGGGGGAGGGGGTGGGGAAAGGCAAGGGTGTGCTCCATAGAGAGAGCCGCCTAGGTGTTAACTAATTTGATCAGAAGCATTTTGCATTTTCCGTAAGCCAGAAAGTGTGTGGCTATACCCACAGAATGAGCATAGTTTTTAGAGTCCCACTGTTATGGCTTTGAGTCAGATCTTCTCCAATCAAGCAATGTAAAAAGACAGTTCAGAGAGTGAAAATAAAACAAAAGTGGATAAAGGTGACATTTGATAACATAGTTGTAAAAGCACTTGGCACAAAGGAGGTATTCAATTAACAGTAGTTACTATTCTTCTTTCTTATATTGTTGGCAAACACCAAGGTGAGTAATACAGCGTAGGCACTTGAAAATGTTTCTTGAAATAATCAGTGTACTCTGAATTCAGCAGCTCGGTAGTGCTTCATTCTCAGCGTTCGTTAATTCCAGATAGCAAATCAGCGTGTTCAACAGCACCAAGTCACTAAGTCACATTTTCCCTACAAAATTATGACGATTGCAGGTCATTCAGTTCATGAAGTAAATAACCTAATTACTCTGTGGGTTAGTTCAATCCAAGGACTCAACCCTATGAGTATATTTGGTTGTCATGGGGCTGATTTCATAATCATGCGATTCAAGTGACGTGTTGGGAACATCTTGGCAGTCGTGGGAGACAGCGTCATTTAAATTATAATTTTATGTTATCTGTGATTCGATGATGTTAATCTCTGGACTATGGGGGAGAAAGAAAAAAACATTTATTAATGACCATGCTATGTTCAACCAATAAAAATGGTGACCAAGGTAACAACAGCAACGATAAAACAAAGGTTAGATTAGTGTTCGCTGTCTGCATATCCATTTTGTTATGGAAAAAACGTACTGTAAGTGACTAATACACATTCCCCTCCTTTCATCTGCCTCAACTACAAGAAATACTCTACACAATCATTCAGATTAGAAGACAAGTAAAATTAGAATTGAGTGGAAAGCCAACTGAATTCTATTGATGGTATGTTCATATTCATATCACACAAAAACACAAGTATGCCTTAGTTGCCTATGAATTAATATTAGCAGATGAAACGTAAATGGTGCTTCTCAGACAGACTTTAAGACCAGCAATATTATGAAAAAACAACAACAAAATTCTTTGTACACCTTTAAAGCCCTCCGAGATGACTGCATCATGTTTCCAAGACAACTTATATTTATACATTAATTTTACAGGTCAGTGGGGTTGCCCACAATTTTTATAGCATTTTCATTAATGAATGTGAGAGATGCAGCAGGCAGAACATGTTTGATTTTAGTAATTTGAAATGGACTCATAAATTAAAAGTAAGTTACACTGAATATTCTTGTGCCACCAGAAAAGAAAACTGATAGAAGAACTATAAATGAGGAGTAATGATGAGTAATGCTATTTTATTTGCAAGAAATATACATCCAAGTCATAAATAGATCTATATTAGGTATAGTCATGTTTAATATCTACATTAACCACCTGGAAATGGGAGTAAAATATGTTCATGAAATTTGTAGATGATACTAAGTTGAAGGGTGCTGCTGACATGTATAATGAAAGTCGGTTAAATGATTTTGAAAGAGTATATGTGAGCAAAAATGGCCTTTAAAAAAAAACAGATGAATATAAGGAGCATAAATATATATATTTTTAAACAGTCATTCTATGGAAATAAAATAAAGCATAAACAATGTGCAGAAAGAATTTAACACCTATTTATGGAAGGCTTTAGTGAGAATGTAAGAATGGAATGGAATAAAAAATAAAATATAGCACTTGAGGACTGACTATGTTAAATTTTCATTTTACAATGAGAGGAAAATGTGGTTTCTCTAAATAGCTCTGATGAGATCAACATTTAAATATTGAAAATAATTTGATGTTTATCAATGCACTCAAACACAGGAAAATGGGATTAAATACATTTGAAATGATACAGACAATAAAAATGATTCAAGAGTTATCCTGATTAACTTCTAGGATAAAAGTCGCAGTACTTAACCTTGTAGGCTGAAAACCCAAGGAAAGGAAGCACAAGGGACGGTATATATTAACTTTCTTCACTAAGGAACAGTAAAGTAAAACATTCATTCCAAGTGCAAGGCATTCCTTTGAATAATCTAGGTTAAAATCATCTGATATTTCATTAAAACAACCACCTCAATATCTCTGATAGGATGATAAATAAGCAGTAATATTAAGTTATGCAACTGTTTGCTATGTAATCATTTCTTCCTGGGGCCCTTTGAGAAAGGCAGGAGAGGAAGGAAGTATCCGTTCCAGCAGCAGGGGCTGCTGAACAGTCGCCCGGCTGCCCAGCAGCCGCCTTGACAATGCAGCCTTGGCCACCAGAGCAGGGGGGTTCCTCACTGCTTCTTAGCCATGGCCACAAAGCCATGCAGCTGGGGTTACCCCTCTGCCTAAGGGCGTCAGGCAACGGTAGCATTTTGTTTTTTAACTCCATTCTTTGAAAAACTCATATGCTTATTTTATTTAGTATTATTTCAGAAAGTAACATCTATTGGTGAAGTATTTATTTTTGGTATGCTTTGTTTTGTTTCATTCCTGGGAAACAGAGATCTCAGATGATGTCAAACAAGTCTGTGCAATAGTGAAAAAAGCAAAAGTCCTGTCCTCTACAGGGTGGGGCAAAAGTAGGTAAACAGCTGTTCCTACAGAAAATAATACAGCAATTAATAAGTAATAATACAAGAATAAGCTCTGTGTTTCGCATACTCACAACTGTAAACCTACTTTTGCCCCATCCTTCTCAGGAAGAATTAATTTTAACAGTCAAAATATGGGTTCTTAACTAAATTTGGGGCAATGAGGTTTTGACATTTTCTGTGTGGGTCAAAGGTTAGGGTAATCAGTAAAGGCCAGTCTTCCAATACAAATAATTAAAGGTGACACTTCTGCAGCATTTCTTCTTCATGAGCCACCCCTATATCCTGGATGATTTGCTCATGAGCTGTAGATAAATAGAGGGGAACCCATGTTAGCTCCAGGGTGGAATGGAACACAGTTTGACCAGCTGTAGGATGCTGTATCCCTGTGTTATGAAAAAGTGTTACTCTGTTTTTAAATACTAGAAGGAAGAAAAGACAACACTCTATTTAAAAACTAGTTTAGAGGGATCCAAGAAAAGACTGAGTTATTTACCACAAAACCTCTAGTATTTTGTGCCTTCAGGGCCAATCAATGACTTGCAAAGCCTTTCATGATCAGTGTCTTCCAAATCTTTAGAGTGTCAACTCCTGCCACTCTCATCCAACACACACACACACACACACACACACACACACACACACACAGTCACACCATGAGTTATTCATACCAAAAAAAATTTCCCAAACATGTTATGCACACATCGTTCCTTCTAATTAGAATGTTTTTCTTCCCTTTATCTGTCTAGACAATTTCTTCTGATCCTTCAACATGCAGTCAAATGCCATTCCCTCTGGCGAGCCTCACAGACCTTCCCTTCACCACCTTCCCTGCTCACTCAGACAGAATCAGTCATTATTTCTTTTGTGTCCCCACAACACTTACATATATCATATAACAAAACAGCAACCACCACCACGATTGCAGGTATTATTCATTAGGTGCCTAATATGTGCCAGGCACTGTGGTAGGTATTTCCGATGCCTCATTATCTTTACAGTAACACTTTAAAGTGGGTATTCTCTGTGTCAGTAACTTGAGACCAGAAAAACTGAGAAATGTGCCCAAGGCCATATGGCAGCTGATAGAAGCCCACTTACTCTACACATTTCAAATCCTCATGTGATCATCTTGCCATCTTCATGTCCCAGTTCTCATCCTTATAATTGTGTGCAGCAATTTTTTGCCTGTGAGAAGGGAAAATGAGTGTCGTTATCTTTAAAAACCAGTCTCTGGAGTCGTATTGTTCTGTTCTAAATCCAGGTTCTGACTTTTGTTAGTTGAGTGACCTTGAGTGATTTAGTTAGCCCCACAGTGCCTCAGTTTCTTTACAACTGAACTGAGGACAAGACAGCTCTTACCCATAGGGTGGTTTTGAGGCTTAAGTGAGTTAGTACATATAATAAATATAATAGTGCCTGCCTGTTATAAGTACTCTGTACCTCATTACAGTACTCCATACTTGTTAGCTGTGGTTATTGATTTATGCACCTCTATTTCATATAGACTGTGAGCTTCTCAGAGGCAGAAATAATAGCTCATTCATCTTTTCATATCTTCCACCTACCCCAGTGTCATGCAAAAACCAGCAACTTTCAAGGTAGAATTACAAAAGGAGAATTATACCAGTGATGGGTAAGCGTGTGGGGGCAAGGGGCAGAGAAGCAGGGAGGAGGGAGACCTGTAAATGACGCCACTATGTGGTTGGTATAAGTCATTTTTTCCTGATGAGGGTGCAGAAAGAAATAAACTTGTCAGCCACGGTGGACTCCAGCAACCCATAATTGCATTCTTCCATCTGGGATGCTACAAAATATGCTGCAGAACCAATTTCCCCTTGGAAAACGTATTGAACAAATAGTGAAGACCCTCAAGAGCTAAGGAGGCCTGCTAGGGTGTGAGGGGCTGCTCACCAGCAGCTACTACCAATCCCTGCTCCCTTAGCCCAGAGCTGCCAATTCCACTTTGCCCTGCTGTTCCGAGACCATCAATCCGGAATTGGCGTCTGCTATGTGCAGGGGTAAAAATTCCCACGAGGAGGAGATGCTTCAGTGTTAAGGTGGACGGACACTATAACGTTCTCTGCTCTCCTGCTTGCTGTTCTTCTGACCCTTTCTATTTAATATACTCTCTGATTTCTGCCCACTTGTCCAGAATTGCAAACTGCCCCACTCCTTAATCGTTCCAGAATGCCCCGTACTCTTAGTTCCTTGTGTCCTGTTGTCTGTCTTCTGGCCCTGCGGCTGACTCCTGGACACACTGACACAGGATATTTATCCTTGCCTTGTTTCGTGCTTGGTGGAATTTCCTAATCCCAATCCTGTGTCCAGCCCAGCAACACTGATGACCAGCCTCTCTGTAAGTAAGCAAATTTTTGCCCCTTCTCGAGCAATGGATCCTTCCCGCAAACACCGCTCTCACAGAAGCAGCTGTAGAGTAACAGAAAACGGTTAAGGGCGTGGGCATCAGGACCAGCTGAGCTGATTTGAGTCCCAGCTCTATCATACTCTCCTCTAGGACTTTGGGCAAG
The DNA here is from genome assembly GCF_964146895.1 of Miniopterus schreibersii. NCBI lineage: Eukaryota > Metazoa > Chordata > Mammalia > Chiroptera > Miniopteridae > Miniopterus > Miniopterus schreibersii. The sequence continues at coordinate 64,172,988 of NC_138101.1, read as the reverse complement.
TGATTTACCTGTCTAAACCTCAGTTTCCTCATCTATATCATGAGGCACAAAATGAACCTTACCTTGTGGGAGTGCTGGATTTGAATATTGAATTGATTAATGTACGAAATAAGTTGGAAGTAATATTTTTATTATTAAAAATATATTCCCAAATGACTGGCTCAGAGATGAACCATGACTGAATATAAGGCTCAAAAAATTAAAAACCATCATTATTATTAAAGTACCTTAATTAAGACCTAGAAATGACCGGAAATATCCAATCACCTTCTGCTATAGATGAGGAAATTGTGAACCAGAGAGCAAGATTGACAGTTCTGACACTAATGAAAGGAAAATCCCCACTCCCATATCCCAAATGAAAATATTTAGCCTGGATTTCATAACTAATTTAGGATGCTTTTATTCAATTTAACATCTTCATTCACTCATCCAGCCATCCATCCACCCAGCCAGCCAGCCAGCCATTCTTTCAGGAAATATTTACTGCAGAGCACCTACTATGTGTCAGTCTCCCTCCCTAGTACTGGGGATTTGTAAGCACAGTCCTTACCTTCATGGTGCTTCCATTCTCCTCTCCTTCTCACATCATTCTAACTTCTGTTTCTACCACTCAAAAAGGCATAAAAGTCCTTTGAGCACATTAAAAGTAACTCTTTTAGAAAGACATAAGCAACAGCAAATTTTGAAGAAACAAACTTCTCATTGGTGAAACTGGATCTCACAGGTAAACCATTTTCATCAAAACATCACTTAGAAGCCTCTGGGTAAACAAACTCTTCATGTAAACATAGTAACTCTTTTTCTTCTGTTGCCTCTCTTGCCTTTTATATCTTCTCTCCCCCTAGTACAGTAAAGTACACACTAGAACCTTGAGAAAATATAGAAACCTGAGAAATTTATTTGTTTTAATGAATTGTAAACCACACAACAGCAGTACTGGCTGTTTTTTTTAATACCATTTTCGTACCCTTAGCATTTGGTAGGTTCTCAATAAACATATTGATAGTAACAATAACGTCTCAATGAATAGTAAGCTCTTCTGCAAAATAGTTAATCAATGACTATTGCTAACACCTGAGACACCTTTGCTTTTGTCTAAAATAAGTGTACTTTGAGATTAGTTAACAGGTGGGGTGAGCACTATCTGACTGGCAACTGGTAGTAATCAGTGAAATTAAAGAGGAGTGGTCCCTTTCAGCATTTATACCTCAAAGCGTCCCATTGGTGACTGCACTGTGCTCACATCTTATTTGGCAGCTGAAAATATTCAAGATAAAAAGGGCAGGCCAGCCAGGTGTGGTTCAGCGGTTGAGCGTCGACCTAGAATCCAAGCGATCGGGGTTCGATTCCCGGTCAGGGCACATGCCTGGTTGCGGGCTCGATCAATAACCCTCTCATCATTGATGTTTCTCTCTCTCTCTCTCCCTCTCCTTTCCTCTCTCTGAAATCAATAAAGATATATTAAAAAAAAAAAAAAAAAGAGGGCGGGAACCCAGGTGGAAATTTCAGCTATGTGGAAGCCATTCACAAGAGAATCGCTGAAGCACTGGGAAGATGAGCGCTTCCTGAATGGCTCCCGAGCAGCTTTGCTTCATGCCCACATATCTCGCGGACATGGCAGATTCCGGTGCCAACCACTGCAATACAGAGTCATCATCTATTTGCTGGTGGAAAGTCTTGTCCTCAATTTGTAAAATAGGCCACGTCTGTGAAGCGCTATAAAGCAAAGCACAGTAACACGAAGTATACAAGTATAGTACTGGGTGACCAAAAGGTCCCTCCTTGTTTGACAGGATAACATTTATTTTTCTACACCCTTGTTTGTTAAATAAACAACCCAAAGGTGTTCTTGGCCTGGCAAAGAAGAATCGATTTATGAATTAGATGCTCCTCCTTAATCTCAGCAGGATATTCAGGCACCTCGCTTTCTTCCTCTCTTCATGCTTTCCCAGCTTCATCTTTCCAGTAAAACTTCCCAGCTGTTCAAGCCAAAAATGTGGGTATTTTCCCTGAATTCTTTTATAGTCCATGACCAGTACTTCATCAGGTCCTGTTGTCCCTACCTGAAAAATACATGCAGGATCTCATCCCTGCCACTGCTACCACCTTAGCCCATTAATCCGTATTAATTCAATAGTGCCCGAATCAATCTCCCTGCTCTGTCCATGCCTCCTTCCCTCTGTCCTCAACAAAGGGGCCAGAGTGATTCTGTTAAAAGGGAGTTAGTTCATTTCATTCATGGCCTAAAAATCCATGAATTGTTTCCCATCTCTCTCTGAGTAAATGTCTAATTACTTACAATGGCCAATAGGTCCCTACATGAACTGGCCCACCTTCACATTGGGACCTCATTTTCAACCACTTACTCCATTGCTATTTCTTCAACACATACCAGGCACACTGCTATCTTAGGAACTTTGCACTTACTATAGGTCCTACCTGGAGCTCTCTTCCCTCAGTATCTGTAAGCCTCACTCTCTTACCTTCTTTGGTCTTTACTCAAATATCTTTTCAGTGAGAACTTTCCTAGTAATGCTATCTAAACTTGCAATCCACCACATGTACTTCCACCTCCCTTCCTGTGCTTTGTTACTCTTCTTTGCATGTATTACTATCTAATATGCTATGTATTATGTTTGCTATTTATTGTCTGACCCCTCGATGAGAACGTAAAGAACTATGAGGGTAGAATGTTTGCGTGTTTTGTTCATTGTTTTATACCTGGTGCTCAGAACTGGACCTGAAACATAGAAGACACTCTAAATATTTGTCCAAAAAAACGGATGAATAACTTTATAGCAGGGGTGTGGTAGATTAATTACATTGCTATGTCATCCAGTTCATGGCTTCCTGGTATCACTTGTGTGGCAGGTTGTGTTTTCCAACAATATCCCTTCTATTATATGTTCTGCAATGTAACCTTACTGCTCTCCTGTCAAGAGGTAGAGGTGGGCTCATAGCTGTTACAGCTCATATAGGGTCAGGATAAAGCTAAGGGTCTGATGATAGGACCCTTAGTTAAGAGCTCAGAAATATTAGCAGAAATATTTTATAGACCCTTTCAAATGGAAGAAAATCTTTCTAAGGACTTAAGGGCCTCCCAGATGGTTTCTGTTAAAAATTAGGCACCAAAGAATCTTGTCTCATATTAGCCTGACAGGGAGCCTCTACTTTACAGATCCTTGGAATTGGAGAGAACTAGAGGAACTGTATTTTAAGAGCTGTACTCAAGGAATTATACCAAAGAAGCCTCATTCACAATTGGACTTGATATAGATAATGGGCTACTGGACTACAAGCCAATGCATAAGGAAGACTGAGGGAAAGGATGAGTGTATTTTGCATGTAGGGGGAATATGAATTGATGTGGCTAAAATGTGGATTACAGCAGGTTGTATTTTTCTAAGATGACTGCAGCAATGCCTCCTGTCCCACATAGCCATCTACAGTGTGGTCTTGGCACATTCCTGTCAAGAGATAAAGGCTAGTTCCTCTCCCTTTGAGGCTGGGCAGGCTTGTGATTGCCTTGACTGATAAAGTATGCTGTATGACTGGCAAGGCTGTGTCATAAAAAGCAATGCAGTTTCTACCTTGGATCCCTGGGATTGATGGCCTGGACCAGCACATAGGAGTTTGACTGCCTTTAGCTGCCATACTGTGAAGAAGCCAAACCACGTGGAGAGACCACCCATAGGCTCCCATTCAGCACTCCTAGTCTTTAAGTCACTTCAGCCCAGGTCCCAGACATGTGAGTAAATGAGTCTAAAGATGATTCTAGCCCCCAGCTGCCAAGTCATTCCCAGGCTTCAAGTCTTCTCAGATGTAGTGGAGTAGAGATGAGCTACTAAATTCTGTCGAAATTACCCACAGAATCTGCGGCAAACATGAAATGGTTGCTTCAAGCCACTGTGTTTTGGGGTGTGTTGTTATGCCACAGCAGCACCTGGAACAAATCTCTTCTCAATGTGGCTTTTCAGCAACTCTGTTAATAAGTGGAGTCTGTCTGTCTTCCATCTCTTGAATCTGGGCAAGAATGGAGCAGAAATGAAGGTGTTCCTGTTCTGAGCATAAGCCTCATAAGGCCTTGTGTACTTCTCTTGGAATCCTGCTTCTACCTTAAACTTGGGTTAGCCTGATGGAAGATCAGTGACCTAGACTAGCTTACAGCTGACCAATCATGTGAGAGAGCACAGCTTAGATCACCAGAGCTACCAACTTGACCTGCAGATGAGCACAGATGCAAAGTGAGCCTAGCTAAGACTAGAAAAAACACCCAGCTGAATGTAGACTTCTTTTTTTTTTTTTCAGTCCTCTCCTGAGGGTATTTTTTCCATTGCTTTTCAGAGAAAGCAGAAGGGGGAGAGAGAGAGAGAAATAGAGAGAGAGAGGGAGAAACACTGATGTGAGAGAGACACATCGATCAGTTGCCTCCTGACCAAGGTCAGGGATTGAGTCTGCAACCGAGGTATGTACCCTTAGCTGAAATCAAATCCGGGACCCTTCAGTCCACAGGCCAGTGCTCTAGCCAATGCTGAACCAAACTGGCTAGGGTGAATGTAGACTTTTGAGAAATAATATATGCTTATTGTTTTAAGCCACTAACTTCCTTTATTTATTTTTTGATAGGGTAAGGTGGGCAGGGTGTAGTTAAATGATACAAGAGAAGAAAGACCTTCAGGGTAAATGAACTCATGCATGTTTCTGAGTGGGAAACGCTATGCTTGAAATATTGGAAATAAGAATCACTTTTTATTTGTGGTTAACAAGTTACCCCATCTTTTCACACCTATGCTAACAAGTCATAGGCCAAGAGGACATGCAGGGAAGACTATTTCCTCTATATCATTCATAAATCGGATAAAACAATTTTTCTTCTTCTAATTCTGCTATTCTAGTTCTTGCATCAAATCCAATGAACATACCTTGGCTGACTTTATAACAGCCTACTTCCTCTGTAGGATCAGACTTAACACATATAATGACATAAAGTGCTATATACACAAACAGTGTAATCATGCTCCCAAGCCTAGAAAGGGGGGGGGGGGGGGAAAGAATAAGTTTTAAAGTGCAGCTGAAGAATTTAAATTTTATCAAAGCCAAATTGGAATATGGAAAAAGAATTTTTAAAATTCTAAATTTAGGTGCAATGGTTTTTATGTGTTTAGAATCTGGCAAACCAGTTTCTTCTCTGCCCTACTTTAGAAAGGTTGTATATAAGAGGGAAAGGAAGTTTTGTTTAGTTATAGATGAACAATTTATGGTCTCCCCCCAAAAAATAATGCTACATGGATAAGATGAGTAGGACCCAAGAGAGGTGACTGAGAATGTAACAAGGATGAACTTGTCAAAGGTGGTAATTTCCAGAAAGACTGATAAGATTTGAGACAAGTCCATATCATCCAAATTTTAGGAAGAAGAATTAAATGTATCATTTTTAAGACCATCTATTTTTAAATTAAGATACATTGCTCTTCTTGAAAGACCAAACATGCAATTTTTTGCATAGAAATAATGAATGTCCTAATGTAGGAAGGTGTCCTTTACAGAACATAAACTTTGTATCCTTGAGATGATAATGATGCAATGAGGAAAGTTAAGTTTGTGATTATTATGATACTAAAAGTAAGAATAATGCAATATAAGGGAAGTAGCTTAATAAGAGAATGAACACTAAGAATTTGAAATGGGTGTTTTTATGTTTCTTTGAAATGATATTTTAATGATGACTTTATAAGAATACAAGTAAATTGCATTCCTTGTTGCTACACATATTTTAGTTAGTTAAGCCTCTAGTCAACTAAATCTCAACTCATCGCTGGGCATAGAACATGAGGTTAGGAAGGAATTTTTAACCTAGTATGTGTGACTGTGTGTTTTCTGGTTCTCATTTCTGAGCTTGTGCCTTTTGGAGGGGAAAGTTAAGATGCAATTAGAAGGAAATTCCTGGATTTGTTGAATTAGTTTTGTTAAATTCTAGTCTCCTCTAGGAGGAGATACTTGGTCCGGGACTCAGATGACTTCCGCAGATATTTGTTTAAATCATAAAGTATGAGAGATTGCCTTAAAAGGCAGCCAGAAATGTGAGGATAAAGGAACTACAAGGAGCTCCAGTGTTTTATAGGGATAGGAGGGGAAGGACCCAAAAGTGATATGACAAAGATGAACTTGTCAAAGGAGGTAAACACCAGAAAGACTGATGAGATCTGAGACAAGTCCATAGGATGTGACAACTAGGACACTGTTATAAGAACATTAGCAAGAATAATTCTGGTGGGATGGTGAGGGTGGGAGTCAATTTTCAGAGGTCTCAGTTGTGAATATTGTTGAGAAAACAATCATGGGTGTAAAAAAAATTCTTAGGAATGTTTGCATGGGAGGCAAAAAGGGAGAGTAAGTATAGCGAGATCAAAATCAGTAGTGAGAGAAAAGTGAGGGCCCAGTTGAAGAAATAGGAAATTGATAAACCATTTACTGAGACCTTGTGCACTTTATTTTTATGCAGCTATATCAACTTGTCATCCGTGGCCTCATCTAGGTCATTGGTGGAAATGTCCATCAGAACAAAGACAACAAAAGGATTCCTGAAATATGCCACTGAAGCCCTCTGCCCAGAGTCTCCCCATCACTAGTTAAAGTACCTTTATCTTGTTTCAACACCGTGTTTGCTCTGTGAAATTTCCTGGGTCCAGCTGGGTGACTTATGATAGACTTATATGTATGTTTCCTTTGTCTTCTATTTAAACTCCCCGACCCCATCCTCATGGGCTTCTGCTCAGCTGCAGAGCTCCTTGGTATGCTGTGCTCCTTGGTCTCCCCAGTTCACCCCACCCTCCCGTCTTTATCTTTTAAACCTAGGACCATTTTCCTCCATGTATAGCCTTGTTTCATTAAAGTTCAGTTCTCATTGGATTTTACTCCCCTAGTTTAAAAATCTCAAGTTAACTACGTTTATTTTATATACCATACTTATATGAGGCGGCAAGTTTTGTTTCTCTCACCATCACCTGTCAATTTTCTGGTGAATTATGCCACCTTCACCACCAAGAGCCTTTATTCCGTTTTAGCCAACAAAGGTCATAGTACATACAGAGATCATATTTGGAAATGTTTTTCTCTCTTCTCAGTTCTCAGATTAGAATTTCCCTTCTCTCTCTCTCATTTTTTTTTTTTTTTAAATATATCTTTATTGATTTCAGAGAGAGGAAGGGAGAGGGAGAGAGAGATAGAAAAATCAATGATGAGAGAGAGTCATTGATCGGCTGCCTCCTGCACGCCCCCACTGGGGGTTGAGCCCCCAACCCGGGCATGTGCCCTGACGGATATCAAACCGAGATCTCCTGGATCCTAGGTCAATGCTCAACTGCTGATCCACAACCGCCTGGACTCTCTCTCAATTTTTGAGAATATGTCCTGAGTCTATCACTAATAGATTAATTAATTCTAATTGTTTTGCTCAGTTACAAGAATTAGTTATATTTCGGGCAAGCAATAAGACATGGGACAGGAGGGACAACAGGAAGGAACCTGGGAGCAGGTCTCCAGAGCAAGAAGTGGGAAAGAGCCAGTGCTTAACATTTCTCCACTCTTGACCCCTACACATACACTCTGAAACAATCTCTCTACAACTGGTTTATCAAGTTTAAGTCATCAAAAACTAAGCCTTGCCTCATCATTCCTGAGCCCCTCTATAACAGGACCCTTATTCTCATGATTTCAGTACAATTTAAAATCACTCTGCTCACCTTATTCTCAAAGTTGGCTTCTTCATACTTTTTTATGGAAATATTTTAATTTTACTAGATTGCATTAGATTCTGTGACATTTTGGCTTGTTTCTGTGTGTTTTTATCAGTAAAGTTCAAAAAATCTTTTATTGCTAATATTTTTTATTCTTTTCTCCTATACAATTAGAATGGCAAATACTTTTTATGAATTTTTAAAAATGTCTTTGCTCATTACACATTTGCAAAAATCTGTACATCTTTATACACCTTGGAGTTAGTCCTTTAACTACACAAATCCCCAGATTCTCTTTGCTCTCGCTTATTCGATTTTTGAAATTTTATAACAGATTCGTTTTATTGAGACCGAAGAGGGTGATATCACTTTAACAGAAGACTCTGAGACATATAATTGTGTCTGAACTAAACTGGGAAAGTTGTCTGTAGTGACTGAAAGAAGAAACTTGGAAAAGGCTAAAGTTTGGAAAGACTTCTGAATAATTAAGAAGAATGACTGCTAAGCTAAGTACCATATTCTTAGTTGTATCGTCTATAGAAATTGAGAGTGGGAAACAGATGGAAGTTGAGGTATAGACTCAATATCGCTGGGAATGTCAGATCAGAAATTATTTTTGGAAGTGTAAAAGAAGCTTCATGTGTGGGAGGAGCTGGAGAGGTGGGATACAAAGCCTGGGGGTGCTAGACAAAGAATGAAAAACCAAGGCTCAGGTAGTAAACAGTGCTTTTCTGCTTTGTGGAGGAGCTACTGGATATTTCCTTAAGTACTGATTACACATATTTCCAAATCCCAACGCTTTTGAATTTTTAAATCTGAGTGCAAACCTGGATGATTTATAACTATTTTATAGCAAGAGCAGGGAGTTTTATACGATTTCACTCATTTATGCTTTCCCTCCCTTCCACTCTGGTGTTCTAGAGGTATCACATTTATCTAGATTTAATTCTCATGCGACTTTTAGCTTCTAGAGATCACAAAGTAGATGGAACAGCTAGAAGGGTAGGGCAAAATAATGAAAGGATTTGCCAGATTTAAGGACTAGAGGAAGAGCTTGAACGCAGGGAAGCTGCTGTGTGTGCCTGCTTGACAGGACTTGCGGCGCTCATTCAGTCTGGGGCAGGAACAAAGGGCTGGCAGGTGACAGAGAGCAGCGAACACTGTCAGGCCAGGTGTTCCGCATTAAAGCGCGGCTGCTGCAGGGATCCCAGATGGCTGGAAAGAGAGGTGTGAATGAAATGACCCAGAGAAGTCAGGCGAGGGAGAGGCCGCAACAAGCTACACGCAGGGGCCTCTCAATGAGAGGCATTTCAATTGCTTGGCAGTTATTTGAGCGATAATGAATCTTTGAATCATTCTTGAATAGTGGGTAGATCTATTTATTTTTGAAGAAGTATTGTCCAGCCTCTTTTGTCCTCAGCTCTCCCCAACCGCCTCTAAATTGTTTTCATTTTAAAAGAGCATGAATATATTTTAGGACTTTTAAAACTAAAATGAAAAGCAGGAATTTTAAATTAAACATATGCTACATGTATTATCAAAATATAAGAGTCTAAGATAGTAAAAATAAATTATCCACATTTAAATAGTATATATAATCGATATGTTATATATACTACATATATTATGTACTATGTATAGTATATGTAAAAGCATGTATTGATGGGCCACATTTGTTTTATAGTGGAAAACTGGTGGGATATTTCTTTTTTGGATATAGCAATATTCTAAATAATAATATCTATTATGTGTGTGTGTATCAGTAGCAAACATTTTATTGCATATAAATTTTTATTTTGCTTAACAAGCTTCTCCATGATTTTCATAAGTATTATAAAATAATTTTGTGTACATTTTTGTATAACGATTGAAATATGTTAATTCAAAAAAAATTAACATACATTTCATAAGTATAGCATTTATTCTTCCAAGTGCTATTTTCTCATTCTGACCTTTCTTTAATTTTGATTGAGATATTGAGATACATGATTGACAAATTTATTTGGAGATTTATTCTTTAAAAGCATTCAACAATTTTTTAGAACAGTCAGTTACAACATAAAAGAAAGGCATCAATTAGCTCTAAAAATACCAATAATTTAAAAAATGCTAATAACTGATAAAAGCTTCACATACTATTTACTCTGTGTTTGAGAAGCTGAAGGACAGGTTTACAATCTTGAAACATACACAGGTGTTTTCACTAAACATAAAATATTAAAGCTGTAAAAGAAAAGGAAGGTCATATATTCCAGTAAGATTAATATGAATATGTGATTCAGTATTCATTTTATATGGTCAGAAATAATCACAAAGCACTAAATATATTGCAAATGATTGTTGGAAAAAAGCTCCCCATGGATATCTTGCCTTTCTGCACATCTTGTGAATGAAGTACTAACTACCTTTTGTTCTAGACTGCATTTTAAGGATTTTTTGTATAGCAAACATCATTGGGAGATAGAGATCGTGTCTTTCTTCAGAACAGAGGGCAGACATATCTGCCCGTTACAAGGAAATCAAGATCTTGAAGTTCAGAGTTCCTCTATAGGAATCCTACTGGATGTGAAATTGTCACCTAGCCCTCTTAGCACTACTCTGAGGAAAATGGAGTTTGAGGAGCCAGCACAAGAAAATGTTACTACTCTGGCTATTGCTTTTGCTGGGAGTAATCAAGTCTTGTATCTCTGATCATGAATGTCATGAATCTGGGACAGCATTCATGAAAATATGGCAAACTAGCTTGTTAGCTGAAGAGTGCGGTGGAATCTCAGACCCTTCAAAGTTCTGACAGGTAAAGAGTGCAAGTACAGTGCCCTGAAAGTTAAGAAACCTTTTACTTCAGACGACTTAATCATAACATGTACCTTACAGTAATCAAAGAGCACATGTATCAACTTTCATATAATACAAAATGTACATTCTTGTTATAATATAATATTCTAATTTTTAGTAATTTAAAAGTTCTAAAAATGTGTACATTATATACATTTATATATATTCTAATTTTTAGCAATGCTTTAAAAGATTTAATAGAAAAATCTGCTGATATAAAATTGAGGGGGTTATATTATAATGTCCATCAAATTTGAAATATACTGCATTTAAATGATGAAGGACCTATTCCATGTCAGTTGACAATTCAAAACATGTGAGTTACAGATTATTTAGAATATTACAGCATTTTCAATAAAAATTGATAGCAAGTTATGTAATGAAATAGACAAAGCCAGTTAGACTGTTCTCTTTCAATGAGCGCGTCTTCCCTTTTTTCCCCAGGTCATTGTTCATTTCTCACACTACATTTTTTTTTCTTCTCTATTTATTAATATATGCTCAAGTTTTTTTCCTTAAGGAAAAAAATGTGGATTGATTTCTTTTTTGGAAATTTTATATTTTAAATGACTTTCTGAAGAAATGAAAAAAATTCTTTAGGGGCCTGTTTGATCAATCCAGAATGGTGGAATTCCAGGTGGATAGAATGAAACTTTTGAGCATATATTGCAATGGACACCAGTCCTTACTTCAGTCTCCAGAGGCTGTTCTTCTGTCTGTTGAGCTCAGAATTACATAAATTATGTAAAAAAAAATTAACATGATGGGTATAAACAACAGTCTGTGGAATCACAAAACCCAATTACAAATCTTACTCCCAGACTCAGTAGTTGGATAAACTGGCAGTCACTGAATTGCTTTTAGGTTCTTTCTCCTGATTTCATAAAATAGGGAAACAATAACCAAACTTTCCTCTCACAGTTCTGATGAGGGTTAAATTAAATGATGTGCCTGAATGGTCTTATAAATCATTGTTATGTACATAAGTATTATAACTAGGAAACATAAAAATGAGCAGATAACTCCTGGAGTAGAATTGAATAATGTATGCATCTTAAAACCTGCCAAAGTATAAGTTTACATCACTACATAAATAGGAACATTTATCAGCATCACAATTTAACACTACTATTTGATACTCAGTCAGTTCTGCATTAAGAGCACATTAAAAATCCTTGTTTTATGACTTAAGAAAAATATGCCAATGTGTGATTTCTCTTCATTACTGGTCCTTGATGATGTTACTGCACTAAAGTTAATTTTGATCAATCAATCCTAGGCATAGCCCAGGAAAAATTATTAAATTTGTGGATTAAGAGAAATCATTATAAACAACCAGGAAGGGAAACTAAAGACAGCTGTGAAAAATAAAAACATGGTTGGTGGATACTTCTACGTCACAATTCTAAATTCCAGAAAATAATCTGAAATATTGTTTTCATAGGGCAAAAATACAACCTAAGATTTCCGTGGCAAGCCAAATAGTTAAGTATTTGTGAGGAATACAGGAATTATGCATTTTTTATCCCCATGTGAGGATATTTTTTTTTATTTTAGAAAGAGGAAGGGAGGGAGAGACAGAGAGACAGATATATATATATATATATCTTTATATATATATCTTTATCTCTATGAGCCAGATTTGAATTTGGGGAACATACATTAGATGCTATCCAATGTTATCGGGAGAAATTTTTTCAGAGGACCGATTCAGTCAGCTACCTTTGGAGAAATGTTATAAACTGGCTCTTTCACACTTCCACATTGTTTTTTTAAAATCAAACCCTACATATAGGTCTAAGCCTTTAATTAGTTCTTCAATGTCTTTTTGGAATAAATTACATTTATAACACATCATTTATAATTTTCCATTGTAAATTCTTTAAAGTGGAGTTAAAATTGAAAACCTTTAGGGGACAAAAACTTTCTCAAACTTTTACAGATTGTTTCTGTCCACATCTAATTCGACTATAGTTTATAACTTAATTTTATCAAGAGTCCAGTAGTGTTCTGGCCAGTGTGGCTCAGTTGGTTAGAGCATTGTCCCGTATACCAAAAGGTTTCTGGTTCAGTCCCCTGTTGGGGCACATATGGAAGGCAACCAGTTGATGTGCTTTCTCACATCAGTGTTTCTCTCTCCTTCCCTCTCTCTAAAATCAATAAAGCATACTCTTGAGTGAGGATTTAAAAAAAAAAAAGAGCCAAGTATTAAAACAACAAAATTAAATTTAACTTTAAATCATATACCTTAATGATATATAATGCAAAACTTTCCAAAGTATAAAGTGATATAAACAGAAAAAACTCAGAACCACATTAACCAGATATTGAAATGTTATTTTCAATAAATATCTATTTCACAAGAAATTAAATTTTGAATGCATTCTTTGGCTGGAGATTGAAGGGATCTCATTTGGCATCAGTCTTTGAGGAGACAAATTGAGAACTGAGGTCTTTGGTGATTTTTATTTTTGAGAAACTGAGTAGAAATTTAATTTTTTTGCTATTTTTAATTCCCATTGTAAATTTTCATGAGACAAAATGGACAGTAGATCAAATTATATAACTTTTTACTGCGAGGGGAATCAATAGCATTTTGTTACAATTGGTCCATTAGTGTGCTTTCTTGCTGTGCGCGTAGGCCAAGCAGGAGAGGTGTGCACCCCATGATTCGTGCACGGTCTCCTCAGGGCTGATGCTGAGGCATGCGCACAGAGCAAGCCTCTGAGCTCGGACCAGAATAATTTCCAACACAAGTGGTAGGCCAGAGGGAAAATTAAGCCATCAGTAGAGAGAGAGTGAGAGCAACTAGACGGTCGGTTGCCAAACTGGGAATCTAGAGCAGGCAACAGATTGCTGAGACAAAAAAAAAAAAGAAGAGAGAGATGGTACTGAGACAGACGAAGGTATGGGAGCGCAGGGGCCAGTTTCCAGTCCTATGAGCGCTGAGTTCCATTATAATGATTCCGTGTTTTGTGGTCTGTGTTTCCTTTTCTGGAGTCACCCCACTGGGTCTGAAGGTAGCGTTCCTACTTCTTGCTGCTTTCAGACAAACTTTGATTTCTTTTTCCTGAACTGTCACATGTCATCACAGCACATCATTATTTAAAAAAATTTTTTTAAAGAAAAGCAGCCTGCCACATGCAGTGCCTCATTTGGATGTATCTGGAGTCTGTGTGTGTGTGTGTGTGTGTGTGTGTGTGTAGGTATGTGTAATAATTTTGTAATAATAATTTTCCTAAAACCTAACTTTTACACAGATCACAAAAACATTACAATTTAATTAGTGTTCAGTTTTGCTTTTTCTTAAAGTAGAGGGTAACTTTTGAGGTTTAGAGGCAGGGAAGAGTTCATTTGGGGGCATTTCTATATTAACACTGCATTGGTATGTTAATGTGAAAGATGTTATAATCAAGTATTTAAGGATCATTGGGAAAAAGTGATAATAGGATCTTTGTTACTGTTACTGTTGTTGTTATATATGAATTTCAAACAAGCATTCAACAAATTGAATATTTAACAAGTTGCAATAATTAATTGCATAAATGTGATCTACCACTGATATTAGTGTCCTGTTTATATGAACAGAAATACCAATTTCTTTTTCTTTTTTTTTAAATATATCTTTATTGATTTCAGAGAGAAGAAGGGAGAAGGAGCGAGAGAGATAGAAACATCAATGATGAGAGAGTCATTGATCGACTGCCTCCTGCACACCCCCAACTGGGGACCAAGCCCGCAACCCGGGCATGTGCCCTGACCGGGAATCGAACCCTGATCACCTGGATCCTAGGTCGACACTCAACCGCTGAGCCACGCCCGGCCAGGCAGAAATAACAATTTCTGAATTTCTGTCATTGCCAATGAAATCCCAGTTCCTGGGATACGTAGAACTTAATCGTTAGAAGCATAAATGTCTTTTCTATATTTCCCTCAAACTTTACATTTTTTTATTCCTTTTCCAGTCCCAAATACTCATTTATATTCTGTATGCAAATCTTTGAGGTAGTTCTGCATAATGAAAGAGCAACATCAATAAGCTCTACCACTTCACTGAGTTAAACCAACAGAAGAATATCTAATGTACTAGCGACAATATGCCGGTTGTCATAAAAATTCTGCCAATATATTGTACAGCTAATACTTCAACAATTCTAAATTTGAACAAATATCATAATTAATGCATATTTCATACCAGATATCAATTAGGAAGCAACCATACAACCTTAGCAAAATCTTCAAAAGTTCACCAGTGCTTTTTTTTGTATGATATAAGCAACTATAGTTTCTATCATCTACTTATAGATTTTAAAATCTAACTTGTACCTTACCTAAAGTAGCCTCCCCTCATCTGGGATTCCGCTTTCTGTTACCCATAGTCAGCTGTGGTCTGAAAATACTACATAGAAAATTCCAGAAATAAACAATTTATAAGTTATAAAATGCATAAGCAGAGTGATGAAATAGCACGTTACCCTATTCCACCCTGCCCAAGATGTGAATCATCATTTTTGTCCATAGTGTATCCGCCCTGGATATGCTCCCTGCCCATTAGTCACTTAGTAGCTGTTTGTCACAATTTCATAGTGTTAGTGTTCAAGTAACCCTTATAGTAGCCTAATGCCACAGCACAATACCTACGCCATCCATTCACCTCACTTCATCTCATCACGTAGGCATTGTATCGTCTCACAACATCACAGAAAGAAGGGTGAGTGCCATGCAATAAGGTATTCTGAGAGAGCCTACATTTATGGAACTTTCATCACAGAGTATTGTTATAATTGTTCCACTTTATTATTAGTTATTGTTGTTAATCTCTTACTGAGCCTAATTTATAAATTAAGCTTTATTATACATGTGTATGTATAGGCTACATACAAATTTAGAATGAGAATAAACATAGTATATATACGGTGCTGTGTCACACACAGATTCAAGCATCCACTGGGCATCTTGGAACATATCCCCCACAAATAAGGGGCGACTACTGTACTTTAATTGTGCTTGCTCTCATTTATCTTTTCAAACAACCTATCATGAATCGGCAAAGTCTTTCTCCGAAAATGATTCTTAGATGGTCCATGATATGAACAGGGCAGAAGCAGAAAGAGAGGAGACATAGGCAAAGAAGCGCAATTCATGACATAAGAAGGAGACTCAAGATTAGGCAGCAAAAGTGGCTTCCAAGACCTTTTTAAAATTTCCCTATACCAGATAATACAAGAGGAATCCAAGGTCAGTGGCTGTAGAAGAAGATAATTATCAGTAGATAGGGTTCTATATATCATTTTTCTAACCCTAGCACATTTTCCCCTGTGAGTTTTTAAAGACATCATTCTGTTTCTGAGACTATGAGTTCTCTTTCCTGGACACCGGGAGGCAGTACTGGAAGTAAATGTTGAGTCAGAGATGGTGCCCAGACTGAAGCCATGTCCAGGTCCAGTTATTGGATAAGCACATCACATGGTTCATTAGGTCTGAGAGGATTCTGCCCCAGCATTGGCTGCATAAATTATAGTGCCTCTGTGTGTGAAAGCTCGTCAAATTCTTTTTGAAACAAGACGGAAAATATTTTTCATTTAGGATACTCTATCCAAGGTAACATTTGATGCTCATAGGTGTTGGGCAAATGACTCCTCATGAAGTACAGGATCTGGCCTGGTCCTACTTAGAGCATTAGGAAAAAAATCTGTCCAGATGGCAGGAGTTGTAAGTGAAAGCCACAAAATTAATAATTTTTTCTGTCATCAGGTTTTCTAATATGGCTGAGTAAGCTAGAGGAGATACAAGAACATTTTTTGTTAAGAAGAGCTTTCCAGAGTTCAACTGCCATCCAAGGTGGCTCTAAAAGAGTCTTTGGTGTGATCTTACAGTTGGCCTGAACCATGTTCCTATAGCTAATTAGTTATAGTGAAATTGCAGGTGTGGGTAGGAGGAATTGCATGGCCTGAAAACTATAGAGACAATTGAATGGGATATTTTGAGTTGAGGTCTAGACTGTGTTGATAAAATAAAAACATGGTAGTTGTCAGAGGAGCTTAGCCATACTGTTATTATGAAATATACCCCATAGGAACTGCTCTTGCATGCTATTTATACAGTAAAGCTGGCCTTTACATTAGGGTTGCTATTCAAACAGCAGAAGTACCTTGATATGAGGGTTGTTAAAAAGTAGAGATCACTAGCAGTCCAGGGTCCAGGATACTTGGTCGTGTTAGCTAATGTGGGTGGAAAACAATGTTTTAAAGTGGCTTTCTTTTGTGGTTCACGGTGTTTCCTTAACCGGCCCTTCTCTGTTCGTATTCAGGTTATACTCCATTCCTCTGCCCAGCTCTGTCCTGTGCTCCTGCTGGCTCTTGTCTCCTGAAAGTTTCAACCCAAGGCTCACTCACACCTCTTCCTCTTTGTCCTAGTCTTCCAACCATCATCATTTTATTCCTGCTAAATCTCTGCCTTGTTTTACAAATTTACTGCACACCGTTGCTTTCTATTTTACAGGCTATGTTTTATAAAATACATTTCTTTGCCCAAAATGAAGGGCTAAAGTAGCTTTCTAGTGATAGAAACATGGCATTGGTTAAAAAGAACCCAAAAAACAAAAACAAAAGGATGGAGCAGCTCTGTTGCAATGCTGCACTAAGAGATAAGAGCTGTTATTAGGAGCTCTGATGGCACTAGCAGTAAGGAAAACAAAGCTAATGAATGAGAGTGTGAGTATGAACTCTGAACTGGTTCAAAATTTATATCTATCTATGTATCTGTATATCTATATCAATTCTGAACCAGTTCAGAGTTTATTACTTACTCTCTTATTCCTTAAATTTATTTTCTATGCCAATAGATAGCTATACATATAGATATACATATAGGTATATATATGCAGACATAGATGAGAGATAGAGACGGAGATGGAGATAGAGATAGAGATAGATAGATAGATAGAGATATACCCTACTGTCTATTGTACTGGGTTGGACATTTAAGCATCAAAATTTGTTCAATAAATGAAAACTGACCAATTAGCTTTATAATGTGTAAATTACCAAAATTTTCCAAAATACAAATTGTTCTACTGGGATACTTCCACACAGAAAAAGTTTATGCATTTCAACAAGCACTTTATACATTTGTTTTCATACCATTCATTTGAGTTTTTTCACCAGTGTGCTGAATTTTGGGAGTATTCCAATTAAAGTCAATTTGGAAAAATCTGAGCACTTTGGTGAAATTAGTACCAGAAGTAGATATTTGTCCTAGTGTGGACTTGCCAGGAATGATTTAGATTTTTTTTCTCAGTTCAGACTCACATAAATCTAAGAAACATAACTTTGGCAAAGTAATTTAATTGATTTGGGCTCAGAAATTATTCTTCTTATCTATTAAAGTTTTTACTTATTAATAACTTTTATAAATGTCTGTAATTTCATAAATCTAGAATAACATTTACCTGTAATTTAAGAGTAATAAAAGGAGAGCGTCAAGGATACTAAAACAATAAGATCTGGTGCTAACGTTGCATTGTTGCAGTGTTTCCTAGGGTGTGAATGGCGAGTGTGCATGTCCATGGGCCCCAACAAAGTAGCAAGATAAACATCACCTCCAAAACAGGTTAGATAAAAATGAGAGCATTTCACACAAAGTCCAGAATGATTAAAAACTCACTGCCAACACCTATGACCCCACACTCAGCATCGTAGTCCAGCCTGTAAGGACTGTGAGCATCAGGCCATGCTGAGCAATGTCAAAGATTTGCTGGAAACAGCTTTCTGAGAGCTGTCTGAGACTCAAGCACAGAATCCCAGCTCCACTAGAGAGCACTAATGACCAAACTTGTTACTGAAGCTTTGGCAGAGACAATTTACTTTCTATAAATCTCCTCAATATACCTTAACCATTTCAACTAACTTCCCTAAGGAAGCAGTTCTACTAATATGGGGATGAACATAGCATCTTTAAGCATCCTTAATAGAGAAGAGCTTCAGTGTTCTGTTTTATGATAGTATCTGATTAATGCATACATATGTAGAAATAGATTGCAAGGTCATTCATATTACTACACTTCCTATTTATTTTTAAATTCCAACTACCACTATAGGACTTCAAAGTTGCAAACAATGTCAACACCAACAAAGAAGTGATAAACATGGCTGTGTGGAATGTGGTGTCATTTCACACGCGAGAATTATGTTTTCTTCTTTACTGAAAACCAACTGTGTGTTCCCTGAGGTTCACAGTCAATCTTAAAGAACTCTCCTAGCTTTTAGATACAAGCAAACTCCAGAAAGCAATACCCAAATTGTTATTTCATTATCATTGAACTATAGCACCCTTGGGTAGAAGTGATGCTGGTGGGTATTAAATACAAAGCATTTCTGCAACACAAAACTAAAATAAAATAGCAATTAAAATTTTTTTAACCAAAATAAAAAATTTAAAATTTTAATTTGCATTTATTTCATGCTAAATTTATTCTCAGGACATAATGTTTGTTTCTTTAGTTTCTTTAGGGATATCTTCTTTTGTGCAGCCTCCTCTTGTGATTTAAGAACCACTTATTTTTTCCATAAGGTCATCTTGTGCCAAAGCAAGCTCATACATGGATTGAACTGCTCATACATTCTCTGAGTAGACGCATGTCCTGGGGGCTTTGTTCACCTGGATGTGCTCAATCTACATTTAAACCACTAAGTTCAACATTACTTTGCATTTTAAAGCATGTGTAGCAAAAATTCAGCGTTTTGGGGGAGCCATGGAACCTGTGTCCAACCCCACTGTTTGGCCTATACATACCTATCAACTTTACCATTGGAACAATGAAATGGCATACGCTTGCTTCTATAAAGTGACATATTTCAGACACATGGTGGCTTTTTGTATATGCATACCCTCGATGGCCTGGGCAGTTTCACAGGTAATCATAGAGTAAATACAAAGGTTTGAACCTCTTGAGGTGCATGATTTTGTGGGGTTTTCTGGGTTGAGTGACTAGCAAACCATTTTCAGAGATTGTCTTGGGTGGTTTACAGGAAGAGCAAAATAAAATAATTTTGAAAAATATTTTTTTTGGTCATGGGTAACTTTGAGAAACAGTGTTCCATTGAGAAATCTTGTATAGAAACTCATTTCGTTGCCAGTTCCTTCTGAGTCAAAATCCACAAATAATAATTAGAAAATAAAACTTCTTAGAGATCAAATGAGTTTTGATACAGAATTTCTCAGACTTCTTTAGAAGCATACTGGCTCAGGATCTCTCTTTCTGTGGTCTCTCTCCCTCTCCTCCATGTCTCACACATATTTCATAGTTGACTCCACACTTCCTCCTCAAATCTGTTCTCTCTCATGTTTCCCATTCCATTGAAGTATATCAATCCATTCAATCCATTCATCTAGAAAACGGTGCAGTCATTCTTCTCGTCCAACTGGCCAAGTCCTAGTGCTTCTGTTTCTTAAACCTCCCTTAATTCTTTCCTCTCATTTTTAGCCTTTCTATGGTACTTTTAGTTAGGCCCTCATTTCTCTCACTTGGATTTAGATATTATTAGTTTATCTCTCTGCTTTCATTCTGTTCTTTACCAATTCTCCCTCCCTATTAGCATAAGTGTTTTCTCTCTCAACTAAGTGATATGTCATTCCCTACTTAAATACTCAAACACTTGTATGGCTCCTTGTTGCTTGTGAGAGTGCTCTTCATATTTTAATGTTACAATATGTTGTAATAAGTGCTAGAGTTAACATACACAAGGTATATTAGTGTTGCAAAGGCAGGTAAGATCAACACTAACTTGTTATGATGCAAAACCTCTCATGACTGCCCGCCGCTATTGGAGGGATCACACCTTTAGGAGAGGTATTCCAAGGAGTGGATGCTTAATGCAGCTGAGACTGGAGCACAAGCTTTGGAGTCAAACAGTCATACATTCAAATTTCTGACCTGCCATGTAAAGATGTGCATTTGGGGAAGTCATAACTTTCTAAGTTCAGTTTTTCACCTGTAAAATGGGGATAACCATGCCTATATTACAGAGGTTCTGTGACGGTTTGTTGAGACAATTGATTTAATGCCCTGACAGTGCCCAATGCATAGTAGGTATCCATATATGTTAGTACTTGTCCCTGTAGAGATATGAAAAAATACTAGAGAGTGCCTTACCACGAAAAGTTATTTCAAATAGAAAAAGGCACACAAAATCGTTGTCCAAGTGAACCAGTATGGCCCATTTAAGGAACTCCAAGTGGCTAAGAGTTCTGAAAGGCAGAAAAAATGGAAGATGAGAATTGAGAAGAAAGTAATGGACATATTTATTTAATTACTGGGTGCATGGATGCAGGAGAAAGGAGGAAAATAAATTGAAATTATACAAGTCTTGATACATGCGATAGTGGAGTGTGGAGAAAAGGAAAATGGTTGACTTTTTAGGCAGTCTAGTATATTTGTTCCTAAGTTTATTAGTCATACAAATTTGACTTTTATTGACTCACTTGTATGTTATTTTTTAAAATGTGTCTTATAATTTTCTTTTGAATTTGTGCATTTTCACATATGAAATACTACGTTTTAGTATGCTCCTTATAAATCTTTTTCCATTTGAGAGGTTGCCTTATACTTTTGTTCATAATTTTTGAGAATATTTTATTCATATGATATAGAGAATGTTTCATTGCATTTAGGTGGTTAAATCTATTAGTCTCTTCCTTAGTTTTATTTTCCATGATTCCACTGAAACTTCTGAAGAAAGTTCAGAAAAAATATATTTTTTTTAGCATTATAGAATTTTAGAGCTAGAAGTCATCATTTTTACATGGTGAATTTCATTGAGGATCATGAGGTTTAGAGAGGTTAGAAAACTATCACAGCAAGTGGGATAGCCTAGTGCAGAGAGCAGGTCTGCCTAACTCCTGACAGCTTATGATGCTAACTGATGGTCCCACCCCATCTCTTTTGATAATATCTATATTCCAAAGCTAGGGAGCCTCTCAAATTTTACTTATGCTCCATATGCCATAGAGATGATGAGAGCAGAAAGGTGCCTTTGCTCTATGGATAGCCTAGAGGATTAGACTGTTCGGGACAGTGCCTTTCTCCTGGCACTACTGCTAGACTGCAATTCCTATCTATGACACATTCTCTGTTACTTTCTGTGTCTCTACAAATGTGTCTCATGGATTCTTCTAAACTGAGCCTCAAATTGGACCAAAGGTATTAGTCTTTTGTTTAAACATGGAATAGAATTCAAATATGAATAAAAGTTTAAAGTATAACAATAAAAGTGGAGTTATCTTCTGTAAACCCATTTTTAATATTTTTGGCTATATAATAAAATTCTATGCAAACTATACCTTTGGAGAGAATCTCCCCTATATCATAGTATTTTTTTTCAGTTGACAGGTCAAAGAGGTGCGGGGGGAAAGATAATTGTTGAGAATGTTTAGCACGTAGAAACTAGCACATACAGGTTAGAACATGGTCCTACTGAGCCAGGAGGCAATTTATGTATTTATGTGGATTTCAGAATAAGAACTGACCCTCAAAATATTTCCTTGATGAAAATTATTCAGATATTAAGTAAAATTTCTAATTAACTAGTCAGTTTTCAATAAGATCTTAAATAGAACTGTTATATAAGATGTTATAAAAAAATTTTACTCTATTTTAAACATGCACATAAAAAAAAGGATCGTTTTAATTTTTTTCAGTTGTTAAATTCCACAAGTCCACCCAATGATAGTCAGAAAAATTATACTACAGCTGTTAACCCAGGCAGGTATAACTTTCCCCACACGATGATGTAAATGTCCAAAGCTTTGTACCACTAACAAGAGCACAGTAGTAGTTTTATGACTAGCTAAAAATATTTCAGCTGGCAAAAGTTCTGACCAGATTGGTAAATTTTAACTAGTCCTACTGTTAGTGTAGGTAGCCAGATGTTAATAAAAGAGTAGGGAGCAAAACTGGCTAAGTTTAATTAAGTCAGAAGCAATGGCTTCACATACACTCTAGGAAACAGCCAAATTGTCTCACCAAGGGGATTAACACCCCTCAGTCCATGTAGGGAGGAATGATCTCCCAGGGAGCAGCTGGTCCCCTGGTACCAAGATTATAAGGGGGAGAAGGGGAGGAATTCCTCTGCTGGGCACATGCCCAGTGGAAGCCAAGATGGTGCAGGAGAAGGTCCTCCTGCTGAGACATGCACAGGAGGAGCCAAGATGGCACCATAAAGGGAGGTGTCTAATCTGGGAAAAAGACCAGATTGGTTAGGGTGAGGGCCCAGCACGAGCCCAGGAAAGACTGAGAAAGAGATTGGTTAGTTTGAAAGCCCTAGATTATATAATCAAAGCTTAACAAAGGCCTCTTTCTCTATAATACCTATTTGCCAGTTCCCTCCTGTTTTCTATCCACAGAAGCCTGCAGGCCTGAGTATGGCTCCAAGCGTGGGCCTCGGTAGGTAGAGCAGCACTTGCCAGAGCTCAGTGGGGAATGGAGACTACACTAGTCAGTCTGGGACAGAGACTGAACTGGACTAATCACTGGCATGTACTGAACCAATGGCACAGAGTTTCTGGACTCTGTCCCTTCTTCTGGGCTTGGTGTAAACAAGGCTGGACTTCTTCCAGTGGAACAGACGGAGATGAGACACTGGGAACCTGGGGGCAGTCTCATATTTCTACTTCAATAAAGCTTATCACTACACCGCACCCTCCCATGTGGGTCCCAGAAATGCTTTCCTTGCCACCCGTGAAAGAGCCCCCTTTCCACCGGCAACACTACTATTTACATTGTGACAATGATTATGCATGTCCTTGCAATCAGTATCTGTATCCCGATGGTGCCCAGTATCATTTATCATTTCTGTGGATTATCATTTATGTTTGTTTGTTGTTGTTGTTTTTTTAAAAATATATCTTTATTGATTTCAGAGAGAGGAAAGGAGAGGGAGAGAGAGAGATAGAAACATCAATGATGAGAGAGTCATTGATCGAGCCCGCAACCCGGGCATGTGCCCTGACCGGGAATCAAACCCCGATCGCCTGGATCCTAGGTCAAAGCTCAATCGCTGAGCCATGCCCGGCAGGGCATCATTTATGTTTTTATTAAAACTCTCCTCCGGGAATTTGTTTCTGTTGGTACATAGCCTATCTTGGTCATTGCTAATTTGCATAGTGAGTTGTGTATGTCTATCTGTGTGTTTGTATGCATGTGTATATCCCTGTGTATTTAAAAGCCTTTGGACTGGGTGAGCTTTGTTCTCTGAGTCTAAGCAATTTGTTTCCTTAGCTGTGTATATTTTCTTGAAAACAGTCCTCAGCTGATGAGATGTATATCTTAGAAAGAAGCCTATCTGCTAGGCTTCTTAATTTATATTTTTTATTTTCCATAGCAAGGGACTATTTTAACTTTCTATCCCTGATATTGAATAAACCAGCTTGAATGCTATACATTGTGTTTCTGTATCCAGAGTGAGAGGTGGTGGGTGCAGGAGTAACTGCTATGTTATAGATTGAGTCCTACTGGGTAATATGTAAAACAACGAGGTTATGATTAGCCTGGCAGCATATTTATATCTATATCTATGTTGTTGTATTTCTCAGTTTGAGTATCAGTGACATTTTGTGTAAATCAATTCTTTATTGAATTTCAGGATTCCCCACAGGAAGTTTATATCCTCGGTCACTGCCAACACCATGCAAGTTAATAACCCTCAGTCATTTTAATGATCCAAAATGCTCCCACATATTTTCAGATGCTTCAAAGGGGGGCAAGTAACACCCCAAATTATAAAAGACTTCATAAAAAAGATTAAAAAAGACTTCATAAAAATGTTATAGATACATTTAATAAACTTTTTTAAAGTGAATACCATTAGATCTTACAATTGGCCATCCTAAAATGTTACTTCATTATAATAACTAAAGGGTAATAAGACATTTTCTATTCTGTAATGTTTCATAAAGCGCTATGTCGAAATGGGGTTGGGGCCTTTTCTCAGTGCTGGCTCCATCTCGAATTCTCTCTGTGTTGCCAAACTTTGAGTAAAGATTTAGAGAGCCTTTCTCTGAAAGAGAATTCTTTTCCCCTCTTGTGTTTTCTCTTGAAAGTTCTCTGCTTCATCCACTCTATCCACTGCTCTCCAACTCATGGATCAAATACCTAGTCTCCAACAGGTGAGGCACTCTGAGTTGAGCTGAAGAGATGAAAGATCATAAACAGTGTTTCTATATACCTGGATTAGTAGAGTTGCTAGACAGATGGAAGAAATAATCCAAGAAGAAAGCTAGGAGGTCACAGGGAATAAAAACCAAGAGTAAAATGTCAAGCAGAGAATAGGTCACAAATAGAGGAGAAAGGAACATTTGAACTACTGGTGCTATTAACAGGGTTGTGTATTTCCTGAAAGTAAATCAGGGTCATCTGGAGGGTGGATGGAGCAGCATCTTGTTTGCTGTTTAGCACCAAGGAGGGCTCACAGGCACATCTAGTTGAGAAAACCAGCTCCAGAGGCAGGGAACACAGTGGAAATAACTCTGGTTAACTCCATGCTCAGGCTCCTGCAATGGCTCTAGTTTAAAGCTCACCTGGCTCCTGGAACCTGTAGAGTTTTGTTTGTTTGTTTGTTTTCCAGTTTTGGTTGGGCGTTGTCTCTGGCATGGAGGGTTGGTTGCAGGTTCCATGCCTGGTCAGGGCACATGCGTGGGTTGCAGGTTCAATCCCCAGTAGGGGGCGTGCAGGAGACAGCCGATCCATTTTGCGCACTCACGTCTATGTTTTGCTCTCTCTCTTTTTCTCTCCTTCTCCCTTCCTCTCTCTCTAAAAATCAATAAACTATTCTTTAAAAAAAAAAAAAAGAAGCCTGACTCAATTTATAAAGTCCATAAACTTATTCTATCCGCATCTACTTTTTTCATGTGGGCTATACTCTGATGATTTGGGAAATACAGTGAATCTGAAATTTTATAAGGAGGTAAATGCATCTAATTAAATATCACAAAGGCCATATGAGATAGTATTCTTTAGTTTCACTAAATAGAAATGAAGGTGGATTCTTTCAAAAGAGGTGACTTTAAAAAACATATAGTATAGCATTTACACACAGATACATACACATATCCAAGGATATGAGGAAAATAATTATAATGATTTAGAGACCATCTTCTCTATGCCATGCACTTTGCCAGACAATGACTATAGAATCTTTAGTTCTATAAATATTACAGATCACTAAACCCCAGTAAGGTAAGAACATTTTACAAATGAGGAGTTTGAATAACTTGAATATTGGACATTCAATATTTGTATAGCCAGGATTCCAACATAGTCTGTGATTTCAAAATTTATAGGTTTTAATACTCTTTTTCCCAGTGCATGTGGATTAGATTAAGACAGGAGTAAAGGTGGCATTATTACTTTTATGAGAGTGATTTATCCCAGGTAAAGAAAAATATTGATAGTACCATTTTCATACATTTCATTAAATTAAAAAAAGAAAAACGACTGAGAAATTATGGAGGACTCTCATTCTATAGATATCAGCTATAAATTCCTTACTTATTTACCTGTGTTGGTACTGGAACTCTCAGAAAGTAGATGAAGATAAAAGTGGACTACTGTGGACTTCATTAAAGAAATAAAGGAGAATTGATTGGTGAAAAAAAGTAATAGGAACATTGCAAGTAATCATGTAATTTTGAGTTAAATTGGTTCCTGACAGGAGCATTTATTTCAGAACTTTTTGTACGGTTAAAAATAAATTTTGGAAACTACTAGAATGTTCCCTCATATGGACAGTTGAACAAATTGTGGTACATGAAAACCCTGGAAAATTACATAGCCATTTAGATCTATATCAATTGTCTGGGACAGAGTCCATGACTGTAGTGAGAAGGAAAAACAAGATGCAGAGATGAATACTGAATATGATCCATTTCTCAGGTCAGGTTCTCCAGGAAGCAGAATCTGAGCTGGAGTTTAGACTTCGATATTTATTAGCGAGTGTTTTAGAATCAACACCTATGGAAGGAAGAGGGATAACTCAAGATGAGGCAGAGGGTGAAATAGGTGTGGTGAGAACCTCAGCTGACCCAGTGGGGAGGTCTAGAACCAGGATGGACCATCGGGATGGCCTCCACGGGGCCAGAAAGCCCAGTAAGTCACACTCTGACCTGTATCAGCCACTTGATGTGGTCACCTCAGGAAGTCGTATGACCTTGGAAAAGCCAGCTCTCTGCAGCTGACGCCACCTCTGAAGAAACCTAGAACTGAGGGAATCTGCAGACAGCACTCCCACCTTCTGGTTCTTCACTGAAGGGGAATCTAGGTGGTATTTCTGTACCTCACGACACTCGAAACAAATTATGCCCAAGCTCAAAAGGTGTAAACATATTTGTAAGTGATCATATGTGCATGGAGAATACTAGAATATAAACATTGGTGGTGGGAAAATAACTGAGCTGTGAGTAGTGCAAGTAATAAAAACAAAATAAAAAGTAAAAATATGAATAACGAAACAGAAGATATAATACTTTATTTAGGTAAATTTAATAATAAGTTTACAAGGTGCTTAGAGAGAAGTATTAATGGATGGTCATTTAATAGTATTTATCTCTGGATTGTAATATTACCTTTTCATTGTGCTTCTCTAGGTTATTTGAGTAAAAATAAGTCATTACATAATTTGAAAAATGATCAATTTATTTAAAAATTAATAGAAAATTATGTGATCACTAGGTATACTTAAAATTAGACTTAAGTTTTCAGAAAGTAGAGTTCAAAAAGTTTTAGGTCACATAGCAAGATGCTCTAAAAAATAAGATGGGCTTAGAGGCATTGTAGTTGCAAAACCAGTCATAATGTCCAAAAGTAAAGTTGATAAATTAAGCTTTCATATACAACATGCATTTATTCAAATATTTTTCTTTCTTTTTTTTAATCCTCACATGAGGATATATTTTTATTAATTTTAGAAAGAGATGAAGAGAGAGGGAGAGAGAGAGAGGGAAACATTGATATGAGAGAGAAACATCAATCACTTGCCTCCAGTATGCACCCCAACAGGGGGATGGAACCCACAAACTAGGTATGTGCTCTGACTGGGAGTTGAACCCACAACCTTTTGGTGTATGGGACTACATTCCAACCAACTGAGCCACCCAGCCAGGGCTATTCAAATATTTCTTGTGTGCTTCCAGTGAACCAGGATCTGTTCTAGAATGTTTATGTTACATATGAAATGATAGCAAATAAAAATTCCTGGCCTCATGGATCTCACATTCTATAGGGAAGAAAGAGAAAATAAACATGAAGAACAATAGGTTATAAAATCCTATGGCAGGTTAAAACTTGTTTAAGGTCAGTTTCCAGGGAAATAGATAGTCAGGCTCTGTGACTGGCATTCAGGAATGTTTTGGAGCTTTCTCCTGTGAAGAACAGCTTCGAGGGGTGGGGTGGAGGTGGGTGGGAGTGGGTGGGGGAAATAGGAACAAGTAGCCCGCAGTGACCTACTTGGCAGCCATATCTTAAAGATGAAGGGACTCACTGTGACTCCTGTGGGAAGCTTTCTCCCACTGGGAACACATCCACTAGGCTAGCAGAAGCTGTAGTTGAGGCACCTTCAGGCTATATCTTGATCCAGGCAGGAGAGTTAGCACAGTGATGAATGAAGACTGTGGAAGTACACTGTTGTCCATTTGAAGTAAATACAAATGGTTTCTTGCCCTCTTTTCTGAAGAGGTGAAAGGAACACCCTGGTGGGATCACTTACTACACACCATGTACCTGAGGTGTTTTTAACCAGCTCTGGCAAAGATACCACAACTAGCAAAGCAACTGCCCTTGGGATTTCTTCTAGGCTAAGTTTTCACTGTAACTGCAGGATCCATCTGGGTTGTGTAGAAGCCTGACGAATTAAATGGAGACATAATATGGGTCACTAATCCTGAATCCACTATGTCTTTAATAGTGGCAATAATCTCTGCCTATTCTTCTCTGGTTGCAATATAAATATATTCAAGACCACTGTGAGGGGCAAGTTGCAGAGACTTTGCCTTTGCCTTTCCCACAATGATGGTTCTTAACCTACAAGCCAAGCAGCCACTTTTTAAAAGGTAAGTGTTAGCCCAGTTGGGCGTGGCTCAGCAGTTGAGCATCGACCTAGGATCCAGGAGATGGGGGTTCGATTCCCGGTCAGGGCACATGCCTGGGTTGCGGGCTGCAGCCCTTCAATGACTCCGTCATCATTGATGTTTCTATCTCTCTCTTTCTCTCTGCCTTTCCCTCTCTGAAATCAATAATGATATATTTAAAAAATAAATAAATAAAAGGTAAGTGTTATGTCTATTTCAATTGTGCATACAGAAACCAAGTGAGTCCTCAAACCCAGTTGTCCTAGTGAACCCACTGTGAGCCACACCTGGGACTTGACTCCATTGATTAGTCCCTCTACTCTTGCCCCGAACAGGAGGGCCATCGTGATGCTTTGGGCCTCAAGGTAGCTATGTGAACTTGGACCATGTGTCAAAAGATCTTGAATGGTTTGTGTTTTCTCCCTCACTCCAGTGTAAAATTAGCAAGCAAATGGCATGGTCCATTTGGGTGGGAATGGGAGCATCTTCACGATGCATCCTTGCCATGGTGTTGCAGGTTTCTTCCCTCTCAGGTACAAGTCTCTCCTTCAATCAATTTCTAGGTCTGAAAACTGGCTCAGGTCTTGGATCTGGATGAGAGATTAAAACTTTTTTTTTTTTAGGGTAACTGCATTCAGCCTCCTTATTTTGGTTATACAGACTGAGCAGTACCTCTGTTGGCTTCTCATATATCCTACCCTTAGAAGCACCTCTATAACTCTCTGTAGGTCCTCTCCTGGCCTCCATTCTGATATTGCTGCTCATTACAGTAATTACCCCAACTGATTACTGACAGTTCAGCACCTCCACCTTCCCTCTATTAACCAGAGATCTTACGAGTCCCATTGTTGTCAGTGAGCCGAGTTATTAACAGCATCTCCTACTGTCATCCCCAGCCTCTAGAGGACTGCACATGTGACCACTGAACATGTCAGTAATGCCCATGCTCCTTTCACCAGCACGTTCCTTATTCTTTTGGTAAGTAGAAGTTTCTGTTATGGGTCATAGGGATCTGGCAGGGCTTCTGACCTACTTAATGTATCTACTCAGGCATGTCCACTTCGCTGAGCTTTTTGACCGCTCTGCAACTGTGAGTGTAACACCTCAGCATTTCACCCTTAGAGAGTGTGGTCCTTCACTTTCTCTAAGCTTCTGGGACCATCCCAGCACCTTGTTTGCCCCGTCCCAGGGACTTTACATGGGTTTAAAATCCTATAACCTGAGACAGTGCTACCACTATCAATGAACTCTCATTTATCCAGTACACATATAAGCCCATGTGTACTCTCCTGGACCCAGTCAGTGCATATTGGTGAACTTCTCTTTGAGATTACAGTCTCTTTGCCATGTTAGCAGACTCAGCACTTCAGAAGGTTGGGTTGTAATTTAACCTTAATTATTGTCTTAGCGATGGGCAGAGGGGAAGGAGGAAAGTGGGGGTATATCCTGAGAAGGGCACATTTGGTCTTGCAGGGAAGACACCTCAACTTAAGCTAGGCTAGCCTGCTAATTAACAAGAGTGTGATACTTTGACATTCTCAAAGGCTTCAGAAGTGTCCGGAGATTCAACATTTGGAATTCTGCAACACAAATATCCGCACCCCAGGCTTCACAGTTCTACTTCCTGATCTCGGACCTGACCTTGGCATAGCAGTCTTCCTGGTGTAGAGGGTTTAATTTTTCAAAGAACTCCACTCCTCTTTCATTAAATGCCAACTCTTCAGCTTTTGCTCTCCACTGGCCACAGGAGACTCTCTCAGTTTCATACTTTACTTATATTAGTGATTAATCACCCTCAGATTTTCCATGCCTTCAACATATCAATGCCCCTCAGAAATAGCCATCAAATTCCAAAGTTCTTAAAATGAGCACTATTTCTGATATTCTCAAACTTGTGAGAAATTGTACCTGCCAGTGAATTTCTTTTAATGTCTATCTGTTCCCAGTTTTGCATCATTGAACATTTTAATAATTTCACCACATCCAGATGCCTGGGCCTAACAATGTTCCATGTACTGTCACTGAGGAAGGTTTTATTGCCATCTGGCTGGCAGGTGATCCAGCTCCAAACATCTCATTTTAGACTTTGCTTCCCAGGATCAATTCCAGTATAATTGTCATGGGACAAATTTTATGAGACTCTGATATTTGTATGCAGAGGAATATTGGATAGAGGCCCCAGGAACAACAACTGTGAGGGATGAAAGAGGAAGGATTGGGCAGAAGAAGTTGAACTGTGATGCAGTTACTACAAGGGACTCAGCTGATCCACAGGGAGTTCAAGAGTTTGGCTGGCCCTTCACAGCTGTCTCAACTTGAGGCATGGGGGACAGACCATCAGGCTTCTTGAATTGACTAGTTGCTGTATGCAGGCTACACCCTCAGAGGGGACATTACCTCAAGTAAAGTGCCCCTCTTAACTGAAGTCAGTTGTTGTAGAGAATTTCAGCTTAGGACTGTAGCCACCAGCCCCCCAAAATAAGTGACTCACTTGGGGGATGAAGGTAAAATTTAACCAGTGCAGCATATTTTAATAAAAAAATTTGATACATGTTGTAGGAGAAAAGTAGAGCAGTTATAGAAAGATTAGAGTTCCTAAATCAATAACAAAAAGATAAGTGGCAAATACCAAAATACATGGAGATTAGACAAAACACTTGTAAATAGCAAATAGTCAAGAAATCTCAAGAGGAAATTAAAAATCATTTTGAACTAAGTGAAACTTTAAACACAACTTATTAAAATGTGTGGGATGCAGTGAAAACAGTGCTTAGAGGGAAATTTATAGCATTAAATGCATATGGAAGAAAAAAGAAATATCTAAAATTTATAACCTAAGTTCCCACCTTAGAAAACTGGGAAAAGCAAAGTGAATTAAACCCAAAGTAGAAAGTAAATAATAAGAATTAGTGTAAAAGTCAATGAAATTGAAAACAAGTCAATAGAGAATATAAATTAAACCAAAAGCTGTTTTTTTTTAAAGATCAATAAAATTGATAAGCCTCTAGCCAGGTTAACAACATCAACAACAAGACAAATTACTAATATTAGAAATGAAGGAGGGAGCATTATTACAGATCCTATGAATACTGAAAGGATAATAAAGGAATACTATGAACAACTCTATGCTTATCTCAAAGTGCTTTTCAGGAAGCAAAAATAGCAATCTTTGCAGGACTTTTAATTCTATCATCTTCATTAATTTGGCCACATTCACCATGTCGATCATTCATTCTTCATCAATCTAAAAACACATTTCCTCTATTCTGCTCCTGAGCAGTTAAAAATCCACTGCACAGGTACAACATTTATTCCATTCATGTTGAACTTATCATTATTGCTATCAACCAATGTTACCTTCTCTAGCTTAATTAATTGAACACAAGTCAACACATCTTCATTATTTAATGTATTCCATATAGTCTGTTAAATCCTGAACTGTCCTCCTCATTTCCCTGAGTGACTGTTTGGGATATTTACCACTGATTCTATACACTACATCTGCCCTCACTCCCTCACTTTTACCAGATGTTCCTCACTTCCTGCCTCAATGAAACAATAGAGGTAATGTAGTCAGAACTGAAATCTCTTTTTAACCCCAACTCCCCTACCTCAGAATTTGCCATTATTCTCCTCCATTTCTCCCCTATACATATTCTTCTTTCCTCTTTGCTCTTTTTTTTTCCAGAAGAAGATTGTTTTTACTCATTTCCAAGGCTCATTCTATCATTTGGACTTCTAGTTTAATTCTTAAATTTTCGTTGTTAACTTTATAATTATTCTTTCTTATATATTTTATATTACTCTCATGTAATCATATATTTTTTTTAATCAATTTACTACTATATACCCTACATTATGCACAGCTTTGAACAAAACAGTGCCCTGGTTCTTGTGTAACTTACTTTCTCTGTAAAGAGAAACAACTTTTTAAAATATGCTTTTTAGCCCGGCTGGGTGTGGCTCAGTGGTTGAGCATCGACCTAGGATCCAGGCGATCGGGGTTCAATTCCTGGTCAGGCACATGCCCAGGTTGTGGGCTCGATCACCATTGATGTTTCTATCTTTCTCTCTCCCTCTCCTTTCCTCTCTCTGAAATCAATAAAGATATATTTAAAAAATAAATAAATAAAATAAAATATGCTTTTTATATACTGTTAGGAGTGAGAAATACTATCAGGGAAAAGTAAGCAGTGCTTCAGTCAGGATTCTCTAGAGAAACAGACCAATAGGACACACACATATAAAAATAAGGAGTTGACTCACACTATTATGGACACTGAGAAATTCCACAATCTGCCATCTACAAGCTGGAGACTCAGGAGAGCTATTGGTATACTTCCAACCAGTTTGGAGGCCTGAGAACCAGAAAAATTGATGGTGTAAGCCTAAGTGTGAGGATTGATGTCCTGGTTTGAAAACAATCATGAGGAGAGACTCAGCTCCCCTTTCCTCTGTCTTTCTGTTCTATTCAAGACCTCAGCAGATTGGACAAGGCCCACGCCCACTGGGGAGGTCCATCCACTTTACTCAGTGTGGAGATTCAAATGCTAAGCGAAACACCCTCACAGACACCACACCCAGAGGTGACCTTTAGCCACTTATCTGGGCATCCCGTGGCCCTGTCAGGCTTACACAGAAAAATAATCCTCCCGAGTAGGAAAGGGAAACAAGGAATGCCAGTTTGTAAGGCAACATTTAAAAAAAGTGGAAAGGTAAGTCCTCACTGAGAAGAGGTCATTTGAGTAAAAGCATGAAGGAAGGAAGTGAACAATCCACGTGGAGGTGGGGACGGAAAGAGGAAGCCAGGCTGAGGGAACAGCGTTGCCTGGTCTTGGGGCAGAGTGAACCTTACTGTTCCAGGAATAGCAAGGAGACGAGTGGCTGCGCATGGAGGAAATGGCATAGGAAGGTAAAGGGAGCCTGATTGTGTGGAACCTTTTTAGCCACTATAGATAGTTGGGCATTCACTCCGAGGGAAGCAGGAAGCCACTGGGATTATCACACAGTGGCATGAAAAACCAGACATTTGTTTTCACAGGGTCGCTATAGCTGCAGTGCTAATAAGAGCCTGTAGGAGAGAAGGGGAAGGAGGGCAGCAGTCATGAGGGACTCCAGGTGAGAGACGCTGCTGGTATCAACCAGAGTGTTAACATCTGAGGTGGTAAGGAGTGGTCTGATTCTTGATCTATGTGGATAGTAGGGCAAATAGGATTTGCTAATAAATTAGATGTGGATTGTGAGAGATGAAAAAAAAGAGTAAAGAATGACACTGTAATTTCTAATCTGAGTAACTGGAGGGTTGTAGTTGCCATTAACTGAGGGTCAGTTTCGGTGGTGCTAGAGAGAGGTGTTTAATTTTAGATAATTTATGTAAAATTTTCAAATAGTGAGATATAAAAGTCCAGATTGAATATTTACACACTGAAGTCTTAAGGCTATAGATACAATTTAAAGCCATGAGATTGGATGAGATCAGAAAGGGAGTGAGTGTAAGACAGATAAGTAAAAGAAGTCTAAAACCTAAACCTCACTGTTAGGAGGTTAGCAAGGTGGGAGGTAAATCAGGAGAGTGGTTTCCTGAAAGCCCCATGAACAGAATGTCAAATGCTGCTGATGGGTCAAATGAGGGGAAGAATGAAATTGATCTCTGGATCTAACAAGGTAAGAGTCATTGGAAATCTTGACAAGAGCCTGATTGGAGTCAGTGCAATAGATAGAGGGGAGAGGGAAATGTGACATTGCATACTTTTTCAAGAAATTTTGCTGTCAAAGGAGTGAATGAGCTCTAGGTAGAGGGGAGGAATTGGGCTGAAATGGTAGAATCAAGAAGAGAGCTAGGGTGGAGTAGTCAAGGAGCTATAAAGTTAAACACGTCAAAGATTAAAGAAAACCCCAAAGTCTTTTAGACAGATGATTTCAACAAGGAACAGAAGTAGATGATGTAGTGTGATAACATTAATGTTAAAACAGGGAAGGAGAGTGTTGAGGAATACAGAATAATCTGTAAGTGGCAGTGGAGAACGAGAATGAACCTTCCCTATCATCACCATCTGAGAGCCACAGGGCATTCAGTGCCTCTAAAGGAAACACATTTCAGCAAAAGCAAGAAGGTGAAGGGAATTTTTTCAGAGAAATTGTTGAGGACATGACGGATTTTGCTAATGATAAACAGTCTCAGGAATCAGGGAAAGAGACACTGAAAGGTTGTATGGAAATGTGTGGGAAATGAACGAATGCCCTGGGAATCCAGGGTTTCTGGTTGCAACCTACAAAAGTAGTGATAAAGTACATGGAGAAATGAGTCCTGGTGATCTTGCTGACCCTGATGAGGTGAATGTTGGGAATTATGCAAAGGTTAGAATCTATAGAGCTCTTTTCACCATCTTGATGGAGGTGTGGAGACCAGAAAAGTGATTCTCTTAACTGCATAGTTATTCACGTAACCAGAAGTCTTTAGCCTCTGCTCTGAATGGCAGAGAGTCCTTATTGCCAAATGTGCTGGCTCCATATGGTGTAAACTCAAATATATAACAGGCACTTCTAGTTTTTCCCCCACAAAATAAATAATAGTTTTCTATAAAATAAATAATAAAAATAACTGCAATTTTGGTACATGAGTGAGCAAAAGCCAATTGTGAGTTTGTACTTAGAGCAGTAACAGTAATGGGAGCATCCCAACTCTTCCCAAACCAATTAGGGGTGAAAATAAAACTACTCTGAATACAACCTTAGGATTATCCCCAGCAGCTTCTTTGAGGCCTTTCTGGAGCTTTCAGCATTAATATTTCTGTGGACAACTCAGAAACTTATGAGTACTCTTTCTTTGGGGATTTCCTGTCACTATCTCCTTTCCTGGTGACTCTTTCTGACTCACCTTCCTTGTCTTCTTAAGCTCATCTGTCCCCTAACTGTAGGCATTTCTAAAATTTTCTATTCCGTCTCTTTCCTGTTCCATTCTTCAGCAAGGATTTGAGATATAAAAATGCCCTTAAGGGTCAGAATGTCTCTCTTCCCTCCAAATCATCTTCCTAAAGTAAGTCAAAGGGAGTTTTAAGAGAAGAAAACCCCACAACATTCAATAGTAAACATCCTGTACTCAAAACATTTACTGTCCTCTTTTTACTACTAAGCAAGATTTTTTCTCTCAGCATAACATTAAAGGGTATATGCAATTTGACTCAGTTATTCTTCCTGGATCTCATTTTCCATCACCCTTTCTCTTCTTGGGGGTCCTTTATTGTAGCCACATTCAACAACACACCATTTGTGGGCTCTGATATACAGTTGTGTTCCCCCATCTTTTGCTTACACTATTTTCTTTTCACCAAATATTACTTCTCTTCTCCATTTGTTAGTCTTTCCAGTTCAGAGAAAACTTATTTTGTGAAGTCTTTCTGAGGAGCATTCCAACCCTCCAAAATGTCCAGTCCTCCTTCCTGTTTGCTATCATTGCACTCTATTTACATTTCCAATATAGAAGTTTACAGAGTCTGTTTTTGATTACACTTTACCTATTCAGATAAATTCTCATGAAAAGTGAGATAATTATCTTTAAATCTGTGTGTGTGTGTGTGTGTGTGTGTGTGTGTGTGTTCTTGTCTGAATACTCTATTAGATTACGAATTTCTCCAGGGCAGTTTCTCACTCCCTCAGTACGTCACATTGTGTCTGCATTAACTGGTGTTTAGGAAATGTTTATTCAGTTCAAATATTACAGGGATGAATGCAGCCTGGAAAACAAGGGTGAATGGCCATAAATGAGTAAGGAGATGATAGTAGAATATGAGTTCCACAAGGGTAGGGATTTTAAACTGTTTTGTCTTTGGGGAGTGCTATAAAAATTCATTGAATGAAAAAGACTAATATAGGAGATTTCACACATATTTCAACACTTAACCTTGAGGAATGCACAGGTGTTATATGAAGGGTGGAGTTTGTCACATCCTAATTCAAATACATTTTTGAGGAATGGTGGCTGTTTTTCTCACAGTCAACCTTTAAAAAAAATCTGAACTGACACAAAGAAGAAAAATGCTTCCCCAAGTAAGATATTACAAAAAGTAGTCATTCTTCCTTTTACCAAAATTTTAGGTTTAAGGAATGCTTGTACTCCTTAATTCTATTCAATTTTTTAAATCAATCACTCTTGTGCTGAATATTTTTAAATGAATATGACACTTTGCATGAATTCCATAAATAAATAAAACGTGCACAGCTTTGTTTATGCTAGGAACCTTCTGCTAAGTGTTGCTTCTATTTATTTACTTTTAAATTATGCCAGATTTTTGCAAATTTGAGTCAGTTTGGGGGTCAACTTGAAATTTTAATGGCTGGCTATTTACTTTGCTTCTGATACCTTGCAAATATGTTAAAGTAATTGTTTTAAGGGCCAGCAGAAGGTATGAGAAAATTATTCATGATGGATTTAATTATGGAAATAGATGTGTACTATACACTTTTTACCATTTCTTATCATTTAATTTGGCTTAACTTCTTCATTCTCTTTGCTTTCTCCTCATATCTACGGTTTTTAGCCCCATCTCTTGTATCTCAAGCTTAGATGTTTCTTGATTTGTGTAACACAGCACAAAAGTTCTTAGATTATGAACATGAGAGGATTCAGTAGGGATAGGTTGATAAATCAAAACTTTGCCCAGAAAGCCTTGTTATTAAAAGTAAACTCTACTTATAGATATTCCCAACTGAAATTGTAAGTCACTAATTCATTCATGATAAAGAGCTGGCATCCATAAACTGACTTCCTTTTATCAGGCACAATCTGGCAAGATCCATGAGATTTAGGGCTGGTTAGCTTTTCTGAGAGAGCAGAAATGAAGTGGTGGAGTTATATAAGGCAACAGACACTGATATTAATCTGACCGACATCCATCCGATCCCCCTACTTTCCTCTTTTCTTCCTTAATCGACCCATGACTATGTTCAGTTATTTCTTATCTTCCACACTGTTATGTGCTTCAGGGTGATCTCATCTCTAGCTTCAGGAATAGTAGATGCTTAAAAGACCAAGTCAATCTCATTCTCTTAGACAGTGGTTGGTTTCGGTGTGGGCATGTGACCTAATTTTGGCTAATGAGATCTTAGTGGAAGTCAGCCTCAGTGCTTCTAGGAGATGTTATGACTCTAAAGATATAGACACAAAAAAGACAGCTCTTTTTTTCTTATTGAATGCCTTTCATGCTTGGATGTGATGACTGGAACAGTAACTATGAGGGAAACCTGCCTGAGGGGAGAGCCAAAATGATGGGGATAAGTGAGCGGAGAGATGGGAAGAACCTGCCCCACACATGACATACTGAAGCCACAGATTGTTCCTTGCCCCGAGCCTGCCCTACCTGGGACTCATCATTTAAGCCAGTTTCAGTAACTTTCTCCTACATGTAGTCAGTAGAAATCTGACATTCTTCCTTCTCTCTGTGGTTGAAGAATAAAGTTATATTATGTTTTGCATAAGGAAAGAATATACATGTCTGGATTTCTCTGGTAAGTCAATTAGGGGTCAGTAAAATATCTAGCTATTAACTTTCAAATTTTGGACTCTTGAATTTGGTGAAGAAAGCGGTGTAAAACAGTTAGTGTTATCACTGGGCAACATAATTGTTTCTTTTTCACTAATATAAGGTAGCCAAAATTACAGGAATAGAATAGTTTTAAAAATAGAAACACTCCAAAGGCTATCAAATCGTCATGCATTTTGAAAGAGCCAAGCTATAAACAGGCAAAAAGAACTGCTCTTTCAAGCAGGGCTACCCATATAACAGGTTAGCAATGAGCAGAAAAAGACCAGTGTGTGACCAATGGCTCCTTCTTTCAAAGAAAGAGATATAACATTATCATGTCTGTCCAATATACATTACTCTTTCAGTCATTTTGTTAATTTTCAATTTAAAGTAGCCTGTTTCAGATGCACTGAGTCAGCACAATTAAAATCTTCACCTTATTTACACCTTATTTGAAAAGTAGTTCATATCGTAATGTGTTTTAATAAAAATGGGTCTACAAAAAAAGCGCAAAGACAAAATTGAATATGATTTGAAGCTTAATCCAGGTATAGTCTTATGGGATATAATTTCAGAGATGGGATGCTAATTTTTTAATACTAATTAAGGTGGCTGTGACATTCACTGCTCTAATTAATTGACTTATAGTTGGTTGGAATACCAACCAGGCCATTTCTGGTCCCTAGAATGCTTTGTGCAAATAAGACCCACCAGAACATGTCTTGCCAAGCAGAGCAACGGGCTGGATTCCAGCCCCTTCTTGTCCATTTGGCCAGGCATTACTGTGCAGTAAAGAGCTAACACAAATGTACTCAGAGGCCCTGAGTTGCGAATTCCAGTGCTTAGGTGGACAAATGTAAAATAATAGGGAGTGCTAAGAATGCTGGCAAAATAAAGACCCCATTGTTAATCCTAGCTCCAGCTACTTCTTCCAGGAAGGAATGTAGTGATTTTAGATCTCTCAATTTTTGAAAGAGGCTGGAAGTCTAATTCAGTTTATTCAATATCATAAACCCAGACGAAAGATGTCTGAGGCCCAAATTCAAATTGTGGACTGGCAGTTTGTTGACTCTGACTTAAGGGAAGCATATAACCCAGCTGCCTGCTTGCATACTAAGGTTAGTCCTGATCTTGTTGGGTTCAGGAAAGTTTGAGACCCTGGAGGTAATGGAGAAACTGAGAGAAGTGTGGCAGAAGTCATATTTTTCACCCAAGGTGAGTCTAACGTAGGAAAACCACAGATATAGATAAGGAGGGAAGTGAAAAAGCAATAAATGTGATATTAACTCCGAAGAAGAAAGAAAAGGAGTGTATAAAATTAAGTACTATGTGGGGGAAGAGGCAGTTGTGATTTTCAGGTAGTTTGCCTTTTATAGGACTGTTCTACTAAATAGCTCCAACACTTTGCTAACATTAATTAAACCTCACAAACCCTTTGGGATAGGTAATTACTATAATTAAACTGATATTCTGGATCAGTAAAATGAGACTTAGAATGCCCAAGGTCATAGTGAGATTGCGTGGCCCAATTTGGCAGACAAAATACATATTCTTACTCCCCTTAAAAAGGACTTTCCTAGCTCTCTTTCAATCAGGACAAATAAACTTGATTATTGAGAAGTTAAACTGCAAAGTTGATTAGGGAAGCTTAAAGACAAAATGGAAAAATAACTAAATGAACAACCCATATTCCACAAATATATATAATATGTAAATTCCATTTCAATTAATTGCATTTATTTAACATATTTTTATTTAAATTGTTGTTTGAGCTAAATGCATCAGTAAATCAAGAAATCAATGCACGTAAAACATTCTCCATACTACAGAACAGCATAGAAAAACTGTCATTAGTTTGGAAAGAGAACACAAAACAGACAGACAGAAGGAACTCTTCTTGTTGCTATAACTACAGCGTAACAAAGGTCAGCACTGAAAAAAACAAAACCTTTCTGGATTGAACGTTAACAAGTCAGGGATATTATCCTCAATTCTTCTTCTTAACAAAGAAAGATAATAATCCTTTATTTTTAAAAGGGTTAATTGAATATAAACAATGGAAACATGCCTTTTAAAAAATCATGCATAAAAATGGTTTTGATTTGACATAGAATATTGTGCGAGTAAAATCAGAAACCTGTGCTTTTTTAAATGCAGAGACCCAGATCACAGTGGAAGGCAAATCTCAGGTTCAGAAGAAAAATCACAGATATTTTATTAAAAATTTCTTTATTGTATTTTAAAATGATGAATTCAAAATGATGATTTCAATTAACATTGTTTAATAGGAAATAGTTTAAATTTAATTTCGCAGTTTTACAGAGCTTAAAATGAATGACTTTTATAAGCCTAGATTTATGTCTTTAAAAAGTGGATTTTAGAAATCACTACATTATTAAAATTCTTGGAGATGTGTTGTTTCTTTGTTTTGAATAACTGGGCAAATTCTGACTGGTAATTTGAAGATCCAGAAGCTTATTTACAAAATGTCCAATTTCCACTTATAAATGAATTTTAACCGAAGTCCACCTCTTTCCATTGAGCTAAGGAGAACTTTAGTTAGCTGAGTTATTGGTGTTGAGGTTTTGACTGCAAATAAGGAGAGGGGTTGAAAGAGGGGACTTGTTATTTGTTTTCCAGTGTTCAGTAAATCCCATCAGATGAGACTGGTGTGCAGAGAGAGTGGCTGAAAGCAGAAGGCACTGATGCTCTCACATTCTGGAATTGGTTATGACACTGGGTTCTTATTGACAGAGCTGCACAGAATAATTTCTGGTCATCTCATAATCACCAATATTTCACAAAATTTCCAAACTTTGTATTACTTATTTCTCTTAAGAGGTACACTTTCAGGAAAGCACACAGGTAGCTCCACACCTAAGGGATATTTTCCTGGGATAAAGGCCAATGAATGGCGCCCTGATAATGCCATGCGGGGGGGGGGGGGGGGGGGGAGGGGGAAGACCTCAAAGAGCAACTTGACTTGGGGCTTAAATATCAAATATGTGTTTAGACCTGTTAGTGTCTGGAAGCTACTTGCCATGACTTGGCATTTTGCACCATAATTGACCCATTATTTCTTCCATGAGGAAATACTTTTAAAAAAAGCCAGAATGTTATTGATTGGGTTTTCTAAAAATCCAGTGAACAAAGCATACCAAATATATATAGTAATATGCAAGGAAGCCCATAGCTCATCAAAAACAAGCTAAGTTCGGGAGCCTATAGAAGTGTTCTTCTGGAGACTTCCATTTCTAGCCTATTGTTACTTCACTTGTATAGGTTTCTGTGTTTGGGAACAACTCCTATTACACTGCCATGGAATATCTCAGATGTAATTTTATAGAAATAAGGATATATATAACGAGAAGAAATGCCATGAAGAAGTAAGAATGGGCCTTTTCCAATTTAGGTCTTATAAAGAATAATTCTAAAATTAATGCCCAAGGTAGTATTTGGTACCTATCTGTCTAGTGTCCAAACTGTATGAAAAAATAGGGGAATATGTGTACTTGATGAATGTAGTTAATTTGAATGTGGTGCTAATGAGGCCCAGGTAATGGGTTTAACCCAGTGAACCCATTATTTTCATTATCCTCAAAAGTCACAGATTTTATCCTTACTGGTGGCCACCCATCCCACAAATGCATCCTGTTAGTCATTAGAAAGACAAGGCAAGAGAGTATAGGTAGCTTAAGGCAAATTTATTATTGCTGAAAAAGGTTCAAAGCACATGACCTGATGTTGGCAGGTTAAGAGTGTCAGCTTTGAATATGAAGCTCAGCATTGTAATAATGATGTATCGATATTTAATTAGAAGTGAAGGAAAATAACAGGTTATTTTGTAGAATATTGATTTTTAAGAACTAATTTCATCAAATTCCTCTTAAGTCACCAAGAAAACTATGAAAGTGTTTTTTAAAATGTTCAGTTAAAGAATTTGAAAATATTATTTCATTATAACATAATAATTCATTATAAGCAAAGGTCTCATTTATGTAAATAACAATACCTTCCTCTTAGTTTATGATTATTATTAAAAAGATTTTTTTTCATCTGGTTATGATAAGATGAATGACATTTTCTGGAAGAAGTGGACCTGCTAAAGTAGAGAATTCTTTCAAGATATAATAGGAGATGAGATTCAAAAGATGAGGCCAATTGGAGAAGGGCTCTAAATGCCCTTTTATGAGCTTTGCATTTTTACCCTACAAACAATAGGGAACTTACTTCCACATGTTATATATTGTGCACAGCAGTGTTGGAAACCTGTCATGTGCCAGACAATGTATGGGGTAGGACACAGCTGAATTAGACACAATCACTGATGTCAAGGATCTCACATTCTGGGAAAGAAGGCAGATAAATCAAAATCCCAGGTAGCGCCCCGGCCAGTGTTGCTCAGTTGGTTGGGAACCGTCCCATGCACCAAAAGGTTGCCTGTTAGATTCCTGGTCAGGGCACATGTCGGGGTTTCGATTCAATGCCCTGTAGAGGGTGTGGGGGAGGCAGCCAATCAATATCTCATTCTCACATCAGTGTTTCTCTCTCTCCCTCTCCCTTCCTTCTCTTTAAAAATCAATTTTTAAAATACCTTAAAAAATAAAAAAATAAATAAATCCCAG
Organism: Miniopterus schreibersii; assembly: GCF_964146895.1. NCBI lineage: Eukaryota > Metazoa > Chordata > Mammalia > Chiroptera > Miniopteridae > Miniopterus > Miniopterus schreibersii. Next base: position 64,130,151 of record NC_138101.1, on the reverse strand, counting down.
GTAGCTACAATCAAAGGAGAGTTAAAGAAATTATTCCTTATTTGTTTTAGTTGCGTTTTCCTTCTATGAAGGGTGTGATTTTTATACTTTTACAGCGTGAATTTCTGTGGAAAGAGGCAGTCTTCAGACTGTAAACATTAAATGGGAAGGTGGGTTCTAGGCTGCTAGGTGAGAGGGCTCCATACACCTTTCCTAACCTGGATGAATTTTTTTTATTTTTTGTGACTAATAGAGAACACCTTATTGGTGGGGGAGCTAAAGGTTACCTCTGGGTTTTAAAAACACCAGCAGTCAAGGTGCTAATGCCCAAGATTAATAAAGACTTAATAATCTTAGAGACTTATCTCTAAATCCATTTATTTTAAATTTATGGTATTTCCTCTACTTTTGTTATTTCTGCTTTCTTTACTCTTTAGTAAATTATTGTTTGAATATTCTAACCATGGCTTGGCTCTCCTATAGGTATTTAAGAAAGCATAATTTGTTAATAGTTGCCAAACTCTTCCTAACGTCATTAAGACGCCTTTTAATGGTAATCCCTAAGGGTGGTAATCAGCAAAAAAATGCTCCCAGGGGAAGAAAATCTCCAGGTCGGTTCCAGGCTGTGTAGGACTTAACCTCTCCAGCGGTTTATTCTCCTTCCAGTGTTACTCTGCTGGGGATAGTGCCAGCTGTTCACCAAAATTATTTCTCTACTCCACAGTCATAGAGTTCTCTCTCGGAGGTATCTGCCCAGTGATCTCTGCAGCCAGTTGTGGCGTGTGACCCCTTTTTGATAATTGCATGTGAGCTGCAGCAGTGTGGATCGCTTCAAGACCAAGGTCTTTAGGAAAGGATCATGCCTCCTCCATGCCCTTCTACTTGCCTGATGGAGTTGATAAGCAGTCCCTTGGGGATAATAAAGTCTCAAGATGAAAGGAAACTAGATCCATGAATCACTGGTGGAGAATAGCCATCCTTAATCTGAAATTACCACCCTGGATTGTTACATGAAAAAAAAAACTTCTATAGTTTTTTTTTTAATCCTCATTGGAGGACACTTTTTCCATTGCTTTTTAGAGAGAGTGGAAGGGAGAGACACAGAGAGAAAAACGTCAATGTGAGAGAGACACATTGATTGGTTGCCTCCAGCACAAGCCCCTACCAGGGCTGGGGACTGAGCCTGCAACCCAGGTACGTGTACTTGGCCAGAATTGAACACAGGACCCTTCAGTCCACAATCTGACACTCTAACCACTGAGCTAAACTGGCCAGGGCTACTCCTGTAGTTTTTGCACTGATACTTTTTTTAGTCTATTTGTAACAATGAATAAACTGCCTTTTTACAGATTCTAGGATAATGACAATGATATTGATCATGACTATTATGGAAAGCAGCAGTGCATTAAAAATAGCAAAACACAAAATTTCTGCAAAGTAGGGGATACTTTTTCAGGCGATACTCCAGTTGGAACTTTTTATTCCCACATGAAGATATAAACGAAGCCCCCATACTCCTACTTCAGATCACAAAACACATAAATGAGAGTAATAGCACAAACCACTTCCAGGCATTAGTAGCTGGAGCAGGCATTTTGCAGAGGGAATGAACCTTAAGTTTTAGTACATTATAGAACTGTGGATTCTGAAGGAGAGTTACTAAAGGACTAAGTGTTCTCAGCAATTGTTATAAAAACCCTGACACTCACCCTGGAGAAGACAGCATAGGCCATGGAGCAATGTGAGACATAGCAGATATGCAAGTGGCAAAATTAGTATTCAAAAATAAAAAAGGATATGAGATAGACCAGAAAAGCAATGTTTCCCTTTATCGCATTGTCTAAGCATCAATTCCCTAGAGGCAAGGCAATGAATGTTATAGCAGAGCTATGAGGTATGTTGTTTATAATATGTTCTGTATGTTCAATTAATGTAATATTAATGAGGGGGTCTAGGATCATAATTAAAAGTAAGGTTCTAGTATGCTGAGAGGGTTTATTGATTAATTAATTATTGATAGTGAGACTAGGGTAGAGGTTATAAGCATAGGGCTTTGGAGATAGATCAGATTGAGTACAAACTTCAGCCCTGTTACATACTAACTTTATGACCCAATCTAGGTTATCTAATTTTTATGGGTCTCAATTTTCCATAGTAATATCTAATTTCTATAGGCCTATTATTTCCAATGAAAATAATAACAACTGCCTCATAGGGTTATTGCAAAGATACAATAAAATATCAGATTACTCAGTACAGTGTCTGACATAGGTTATGAATAGTAGCTCTAATTATTCATTATTAAGACTAAATGCTCTGTACTATTTCCTTTATAAGCTAGAAAATATAACTCTTTGGAATTAAGACCTTATTTTCTCTCATTTGCTTAAGGTTTCATTTTGAAAGTAAGCTTGAAACATTCTGAAAAAGCCAAGTAAACTTGGCATGAGAAAGCATGATGTCTTTATTTGATTTAAAAATTGTTTTATTTACAAACTTCCAAACTTCTATCATTGAACTGCTATTTTTAATATTTCAAAAGATGTTTAACTCTATCATCTTCCTTGTATGTTTTCACTCATTAAAAATTGCCGACATTTTGCTGATAAATTTTCTGTGATGCTCAGCTCAAAAGAAATTCAAATGGAAAATGTATTTCCTTGCTTTCACAAGGCATTAACAAAAGTATGAAAAAATATACTAATGAACTTAAGTAATTATTAAGCACCAGTTATTTTTGTCTATAAATGCCAAATACCCAGTGTGATTGATTTTATAACCAATTATTCTATGTTTAAAAAATGACACATGCATATTAATCAATGAGCCACAAAACAATCTGTCCCCGTTACCATAGTTGTCCACTCCTCGAAATAGCACCTGCATTGATGCACACCACAGTTCTGAACACCTTATCAATAATCAATCCTCTTTAGTTGGCAGAATCTTGACATAGTCAAGGTCAATCTTTTGATAATTCAAATACAAAATGGTATAAAATGTCTTTTCAGTATTTCATTATTATAAAAGAAACAACTTATGAAAATTTCTTCCTTCTCTGAAACTATACTACTGCATTATTCTAGAATGTAGAGTTTTAATTTTTTTTTAATCCTAGCCAGAGGATATTTTTTCCATTGATTTTTTTTAGAGGAAGTAGAGGGGAGGGAGGATGGGGAGAGAAAGAGAGACAACCTATTGGGCCCCAGGATTGAGCCTGCAACCAAGGTTGGTGCCCTTGACCAAAAATCGAACCAGGGACCCTTGGGTCTGCCGGCCGATGCTCTAACCACTGAGCCAAACAGGCCAGGGCACAGAGTTTTAATTTTAATACCAAAACTTTCACTCTGCTTTATAACGCCAATTTAAACAATCTGAAATACTTTCTTTCCTACTTCTGTAGCTTATCATTAGCCACTATAGTTTTTCTCAAAATGACCGAAAATTCATATTTTTATATGTTATTTCATAAGGATTTCCACTAGAGCATACTTCATTTCAATAGCAGAATAGCATGTATCCAGGAATATCTCATTTTCTTAAGTCAACAGTGAAAAAGTTAATTCATAGCTGCATTTACGAGTTTTATTTATATTTGACCTGTGGTAAAAAGATTTATCTTTCAATTACTGCAGTATTTTTCTCAAGTGTCAAGAAGTCACACTAGCATAAAATAGATTAATGTAGCTATAAAAGTAGTTTTTGTTTAAGTAAAGTTTGGAATTTAAAAAGGGCAGTAAGTTAAAAATTAGGCTTAATCCTTGAAATTACCAGATGGAATAGTAAAAGAAGAGGGTTAGAAGTGTGTGTGTGCGTGTGCGTGTGTGTGAGCGTGTGTGGGGGAAGGGCGGATGAGGCTGGGGGCTGGAAAAGGAGAGAGGAGAAAGGCTGAGATTGATTTTTGAGATGGTCAGGGATCACTTTTTATTTTTTCATTTTTTTTGCATTCTGGCACAATACTATTCAAGCGATCTAGATAATCAGAAAGAACGCCGATCCATTTCCCCTTACTTTAAAGACCTAAACGATACTATTTTTACAAAGTCTCCTTGGGTACCCCGGCAAAATTATTTAAAAGCCACGGGGTAGGGTGCGAACCAAGAGCCTCCTTCAAACACACACGACCTCCCCTGTTTCCTGCGCCGCTCCGCTCAGCCAGCCCGAAACCCCAGACAAGTTTATTTACACACCCGCCCGCACGCGCCCGCACGCACACACACCCGCCACGCCGCGGGAGAGTGGCGGAAACGCCCTCCTCCCATCCCTTCCAAACAATTATCTCCGACAGCAAAAGAAAATAAGCAACAGCCCTGCGCGCCGGCGGCGGAGCCGGGAGCCGGGAGCCGGGAGCGGGGAGCGGGGCGCCGGGCGCCGGGAGCCCGCGCGGGGAGGGGGGCGCGCGGCGGGCGAGCCGGGAAACGTGGCTCCGCTCGGGCGGGAGGCTCCGCGAAGGGAGCGCGGGCCCGCGTGCGCCTCTTGTTCCCCGTGTAATTCGCAGCCAATCGTCAGTAGGTGTCCGCGCCCCTGCGTCCTGCTCACCTCCGCGCCGAGCGCCCCCGCCCCTGCCCCCGCCCCCTCCCTCGCGCTCCCCTCCCCCAGCAACCACACGCGCACACGCACACACACACACAAACAGAGAGAGAAGGGGGGGCAGGGTGAGAGCGAGAGCGAGCGAGCGAGAGAGGAGAGAGAGGAGAGACTCCCCGGCTCCCTCCCTCCCTCGCACACAGCGACTGGAGACGGACGGAGAGCAACGCGCTGGGAGAGGAGAGACCACCGAGAACAGCCCCGCGCTCTCACACATACACTCACACTCGGCTCTTTCCTCTCCCCCCACCTCCTCCTCCTTCCACCCCCACCACTAACACCATCTCCTCCTCCTCCTCTCTGCAACAAGAAAAAAAAAGCCATTTACAGGTATTTTTTTGATCCGCATATTTATTTATCCCCCCCCTCCCCAACAGTTTGTTTACAAGTATTAAAGTTGTAATTGGGAGCTGCCAAGACACATCTGGATTTGTGTTTCTTTGTGTTAGGGGTGATGTGCAACTAATTAAAGGCAGACTGGCAGCGTCTGCAAATTCTAAGGCTCCCCAAATAAAAAGAGACTGGTAAGTGATTGTTCTTTCTCTTTCTCTGGCTTTTTTCTCTTAAATGTTTGCTGTCCGTTGGGATTGTAAAAGTAGATTATTAATGCTGGACTCCAGCAATAAAAGGCGTCGCTGTATTAATTAATTAATTAATCTGCACCCGCCCCTCCTCCTGAATGTTAAATATGACCTTTGATCTCTATGTCTCTGGTAGACCAGACATACAATATTAGACATGTACAGTCACATTGTTTAAAGGCAAAACAGGATCATGAAGTGTGGATGTCTAATTTAGCTTTGGAATAGGACTATAGTTATCTGTGTGTTTTATTTTGCTTTTTAAAGAAAATCCAAACAATAGCTGTGGCTTAGGTACCTTTTTCATGCTCCAGAGATGCATTGATTAAACAATAATGACCTGGATCCTGGGCACAGTCATTTTCTACAGTTTCTGGTGGCATTAAACCTTGAGGGGGGGAAGGGGGAGATGATGGCAATAAGAAAAGCAAGGGAAGCTTCTGTTTGGAAACACCACTCTAATACTCTGAAAAAAAGAATGTTGAATTATTTCTTTATTTGGAACAAGGTCAAAAGACTAAAATGTTGCAATCTTTCCCTCCACTCAATGTGATGATATCTAATGCATGGTTGGCATAACTAGTTTTTAATGAGTAGCAGTTATTGTGGTCTTGGAGTTATAATGTGATTCGCAGAAACTGAAGCTATATGCATATTCTTGCTGTGTCCTCCCCCACCCCCTTCCAAGCATCAAGAATATTTAGCCAGGAGCATTTTGGGGGCACCCTTTGTATTACCACCAGAGCTCTGAAGGGAGCAGTTTTTCCTAATGCGAAACCACAGAGGTGGTTCCTGAGTGATTAGGGACTTGCTGTGATTGAAAGATGCCTGCTAGCTTCTAATCCAGCCTGGGGTGAGGTTCCTTATCTTGATTTACTTTGCCTAATAGGGATTTGTTTACATAAACCCCTCTTTTTAGGGCACCTCAGCAGCAGGTCTTGAAGTTTTTGCACTTGGAGTTTGGGCATAAATGGTTCATTAATCTAATTATAAGCATAATTACTATAATTGATATCCATTTTGAACTGAATATTTGAGACTGAGACTACTGGGCCCCATGTAGAATTCCCTGAACTCCACATTCTGGACCAATATGTGGGCTTCAAAAGATGTCACAAAAAGATATTCTGGCCTAAAAAATATTTCTGGAAACAAAGAAACTGGTTTTTTAGGTTAGTATACACTTTGTGTCTTTGCTTTTCTTCTTAAAAGGCTGTGGTGTACCTCTCCCTCTGTAATAAACAACTAAAAATACCTCTTCCTAAAGCACAATAATGGTCTGTAAGCAAAGATATGAATGCAAATAATCCAGTTAACATTAAACTTTCCTCTTAAAAGGAGCAAAAGAAAAACATCATTTTAATGGTTATTTCTTCAGGTAAACAACACCTTAAGAGACACCCCTTCCCCCAATTTACTTAATGAAAAAAAACAGTGACTGTGAGAGATCTTTAAAAAAAAAAAAAATGTCCCATGCTTTCTTCTTGTCTTGGGAAGAGGCAGGAATCTCCGTTAGAAATTATTGGGAATATTCTTACAGAGGCTGCAAGCACTTGGCTCAAAACGTGTGACATTATTTGTTACTTAATTTTATTTTATTTTTTTTTATCTAGTCCGTCTTTCTTTTCTTTCTTTTAAACAAGTAGAACACCACCCTCTTACCCCCACCAAGCCCCACCACCAAATGGCTTGTACAATTGAGACCTGTCCTTGGTCCTTTGAATTAAGACCCTAACAGAGCCAGCTGTGCTGGGATTCAAACTAATGACCGCAGACACAGAAGGACACTGTGGCAGCTGGTAGTTCTTTTTTCCCCCCTGCCTCTTTAGTTCAGATTGTATGTGGGCAGTCTCTTAGCTCTCAGTTGTATTGTGTTTGCTTACAGTTTATACTCGGCTGTATTGTAGACTTTCTCCGTACTTCATTTGCTAATTTCCTGTTCATTTTCCTCATAGAGACATTGCTGTTTTCTACTTTCCAGCATTTGCATGCCCAGGCAGCACTTGTTCACACATTTCATAATGTTTAAATGCCCTCTGCTTATAGGTAGTATCGCCCTCCCACCCCTGATTTGCATGTCTTTAGCACTCCAATTGCCCTTTTCCCTCGGCATTTGTCACCCCGGTCTTTCCTCTTTCCTGGGTATCCAGGCTATTAATACATTTTCTCAGGAGGGTTATAAGAATGGGGGAGGGGGGAGGAGCTGTGGGGTGCTGTAGGGCGGGAGGGAGCGGGGTTGGGAAGGTGGGGGGGGTCCGTGTCTTAATGATTGTTATGCAAACGACCTGACGAAGAATGTGGGAGCTTTCAGTGTCTGTGGCGGGGTAGTGAGGGAGACTGTTTATTTATTTTTAATCTTTCTCCTCGTGCAGCTCGTTGGAATGACTTTCTTTATTTTAGTTGTAACAGTTGGAGGATAATGCAAAGGAAGACGCTGCCTGGGAATTCACCATCTGTGGAAATGCGCCCCAGAGAGGAATAAAGCAGTCCTCACCTTGCTCTCCCTACTCGGACCCCCTTTCCCCTCCCGCCTCGGCCCCCACCCCAACACCACCATCACCCCCTTCCCTCCCCCCCACCTCTCCCCCTTTCCCACCCAGGTGTCGGACCAGGCGGTCCCCACTTCCACCCTGCACCCCTTCTTCCCCCCCTGCACCATGAACACCAATGTCTGCGTGGAGCCCGGGCCGAGCCCGGAGGCCCCGGGCTTGCCCAAGGAAAGCCACCTGCCCGAGGGGGCCCTGAACAGCCTTGTGGATTACAACTCGGAGATGGAGCGCTACCGCTCCTTCGCCACCTCCTTCTACAAGACCAACGGGGGCGCCTTCCCGCAGGCCGCCAAGATCGCGCGCATCACCACCCCCATCTTCCCCAGCAGCGCCGCCGCCGCCGCGGCCGCCGCGCGCATCGGCATGTCCCCCTGGAACTGCGACAACGCGGCCACCGCCGCCGCCGCCACCGCCATGCTCTGGGGCAGCGGCGGGGGCGGGGGCGGCGGCGGGGGCGGGGGCGGCGGGGGCGGCGGCGGCGGAGGCGGGGGCGGTAGGAAATCCTCCTCCGCCGCCGCCTCCTCCTCCGCCTCCTCCTCGGCGATCCTCCCCGCCGGCGGGGGCGGCGGGGGCGGCGGCGGCGGCGGGGGCGGCGGGGGCGGCGGCGGGGGCGGCGGCGGCGGCAGGACCGGCATGCACCACCGGAACGACTCCCAGCGGCTGGGGAAGGCTGGCTGCCCGCCAGAGCCGTCGTTGCAAATGGCAAATACTAATTTCCTCTCCACCTTATCCCCCGAACACTGCAGACCTTTGGCGGGGGAATGCATGAACAAGCTCAAATGCGGCGCTGCTGAAGCAGAGATAATGAATCTCCCCGAGCGCGTGGGGACTTTTTCCGCTATCCCGGCTTTAGGGGGCATCTCATTACCTCCAGGGGTCATCGTCATGACAGCCCTTCACTCCCCCGCAGCAGCCTCAGCAGCCGTCACAGACAGTGCGTTTCAAATTGCCAATCTGGCAGACTGCCCGCAGAATCATTCCTCCTCCTCCTCGTCCTCCTCGGGGGGCGCTGGCGGAGCCAACCCGGCCAAGAAGAAGAGGAAAAGGTGCGGGGTCTGCGTGCCCTGCAAGAGGCTCATCAACTGTGGCGTCTGCAGCAGTTGCAGGAACCGCAAAACGGGACACCAGATCTGCAAATTTAGAAAATGTGAAGAGCTAAAGAAAAAACCTGGCACTTCGCTAGAGGTCAGAGGAGATGATTTCTTGTTTCCCAGTCTGCCCCCCTCCCTCCTTACTCCCCTCTCCCCTCCCCTCCAGGGCTGCTTGTCGGGCTTCAAGATGCAGTACCCCTTTCCTGAAGCTTCGCTCAGGTTGTAAGCGACCATTGCAGGCGGTGTGAGGGGGGCATGGCCTCTCCGCCCCCCCCCCCCCAGCTGCGCTTCCTGTGGAACCGCCCTCCCGACGGGGAGGGCGCCCCTCCTTTTCACCTCTGGGGGAAACCTAATGTAATTGGTTTGAAAAATCAGAAGTTGCACATTCAACATGGTTAAAAATTTCCCTGGGTGGTTTCAAATGCCCTTCCCCCTTGTGATTATTTTTAAAAGCATCTCTGCCCCAAGGATTGGACACATCCCATTCATATACTCGCATTGGCTAAGAGGCTTGCTGGTGGCCCAGTTATAACAGTGAGGACACAGTTTGTGGCACACAAGCCTATGTGCCCGTTAAAACACACACAGATAATCATTGAAGCTGCAATACATGAATTCTAAAGGGGATTTTCTACCAGCCTCTAGAGTCGTTTTTCTCTTCACCGTAACAAAATATTTCTGTTTCCCGTTTTATTTTCTGCATATCTGATTTTTTTTTGAGAAAGCAGAAATAGTATAGAAAGCTGAACACCGCCTGCAATTTTTAAGGAGATACTGACTTAGAATAAAGTGATATGATTTGTTCGTGTAATGCAGGTGATCCCAATTTTATAGAATTGTTTCAGAAACGAATGATTCGGAAAACTCGGTTATCAAAAAATACATGCTTTGGGCTCTGCATTGGACAAAGTAACCATTTTGTGGTCACAGAATTGCTCTATACACTAAGCACAGCTTTGTCAATAATACTTTCCTATTCCTATATGTCCCTCAAAGAGACAATGTACTAATTATCACTAAAGTAGTTGTTAAATTGGGCTTTTAATTATGTTAAATACAAAGATTGATGTGCTTGGTGGAAATTTCCTATGGTTACGTGATCAAAACGAAAAGGGAAAAAATGGAAAACCACAGGTAAATAAATGGTTTTAATGGTATATTTAGCAAAGAAATACGGACAAATAATCATAATTAGCTTCTTGATAAATTTCACAGAGTAGATGGCTAGATGGTTATATGTACATGAGACCAGAGGTGGTAGATTTAGCATTTGGGAGTGTTCTGAGGGCTGGATTGTAGGGTGACGGTGGCTCTCACAAGTTATCATCAGAGGGGCACCTGCACATTTTTTAAAAAAATTGTGAATACTGCTTAAGGGAGTTTTCTCCATGAAGAAATGGTCTTTAAGAGAATAAAAGAGAAGAGTTGGCGATCTTTGTTGCAGGTTTGAACACAAATAAGATACAGAATTTTTAACAGAAACTTTATTAATATTAATATCAATTAAAACAAAAAGCACTTTGAGATTCCCAAAATAATCAGTATATATTGATAGCACTGTTGACTGTGATTGGTCCCATCAACATATTGCATTTACTCCTCTTTGTATGAGAACCCATCCCTTTGTTGAAAGTTTGACTTTACTCCAGAGCAGTTTATTACATTTCCTTTGGCAGCCCTGTTTAAGCAAAGATAATAACAATTAGAAACATGCAGGTCCATGTCTTTTCTTAGACGGCAAAAATTAGTTTTTAGCTTTTTAATTCTCTTTTCTGGATCAATTCATTATAACTTCTCTAGGTCTCTAAGGCCCATTGGAAATGAAAATTCAGTTCATCCTGAAATTTCCTGTTAATACCCAGTTGATAAGTATTACATGGCTTTTATTTTTCCTCTTGAATGATATATAGTACCTAGAATTATAGATTTGGTGGCGTTAGTAGGCCTCGTCTTTAGCCAGTCCCATAGCATTGCCTGCGTACAAATTTAGGATATGTAGTTCATAGGACCACTGAATAATTCTGATTTACTTAGTAAATAATCACTCTGAAGAGCTTAATGTGAGTGCCAGTAGGTTTTCTGTGCAAGTTTCTACACTGATTTGTCAGTTTAAACAAATTTCATAAATTTCCTTTATCTTACTTTTGAGAGTTTTCCCACAAACTTGTGATGCCTTAGGCATTTCAATCACACATGGTTCCTTAGTATTGCTTTTTCTCATTTTTTAAAATCCACGTGCTCAAAAGTTCTGCTGCTCTTCAGAAGGTGGGGTGTAAATGGGAGGGGAGACACATTTCTCTCTTTGTAGAACTCTCTGAAGGTGTTTTCCTAACTATATACTCTTCCCACCAGAGAACGGGCCATGGTTCAAGACTAAGATTATAAGTGGAATGCTATGTGCCAGAAAGAAAGAAAAAGAGATTGTGAAGTTTCTGGTTTGTTTAATTGACTAAGATTCTATCTAGGTCACTCATAAAAGGCAATGGTGGCTTGGTTGCCTTAAGGCCATATATAACCACACAGTTAGGTTCTAGGAAAGCCGCTGGCCTCGTGTCAGAGTGACAGGGTTTACGTGGGTGAACCAAAGCTGCAGCATGGTTGTGGGGTGGTGAAAAGTCTTCCTCCTGGCCTGCTTCCCTCTCTACTTTCATTCTTTTAGTTCTTGTAATCTGTGGAACTGTTTTGGAGATTGGGAAAGCTCTTTAGCTGAGGATAGTGATTGGGGATTTATTATGGATATTACCTGTGGATTTCAGGGCTAAGTTCAGTAGTTAGTATTTGTTGGCTTTAAATTATGGACACCAATTAATAACTGGATCATAATCATTACTTATATTCTTATTTATTCCTTCAAACCTCCAGTGCCCTTCTTGTCTTTGCCTTATTTTCATCCCAAAGATTGGAGGCATAATCAGATTTTCAGGGTGAGTAAACTAAAATTAAGATATACTCACATGGTTCTATTGGGATTTTTGCCCACGTTTGTTTAAAGCCTCTCATCTAGCATTCCTTTTAAAACTGCTTTTCTTATTTCCATATTTTCTGCTTAGTCTCATGTTAAGACCATCTTACTGCCTCAGAAATATATATATTAAGTCACCTCCCCCTAATATATTTCATATAACAATGCACCCAAATTAATTTAGTTTTTCTGTTATTGTGCACTGTATATTTGCATATAACATTGTTCATTTAGTCAATTACTATATTTAAAAATCACCATTAATTATTCAACGCAGTTATTACAAATGCTACCTGCCTCTTATGTGACAAAACTTATCTTAAAAACTTGTATACTAAATGATCCATATTTCCACATATTTTAAGAAACGTGCTTATATATTATAAGTTACATAATAAATAGCACTTTGTCTCATATGAAGGTAATCTTTCAGTTTTTATATTCACAGTGATTCTATTTCTGATACTAAGATCTAACTTTTTAAAATATCCTGACCTGGTATGTATAGCTCAAGGGATAAAATTGTCCCATGAGCAACCCCAGCCTCTTAGGCCCTGAACATTGTTCAGGTGACATGATTGATCTCTGTGGGACAGCATTAGAGACCACACAGATCTGGTTTCTCTCCCATTAGCTGATTTATGGAATTACATTAGTAAGCAGAGCCCCAGGAGATTTCCCTGCCCCCACTCCTGGCTCTCTGCAGTGAGTTACACTCTGCCACTGCCCAGATTTTCCTTGTGTTGGTGGAGGGACTTGAAAGGGACACATTAGAATGAAGAGACAGAGAAACTGGAAAGTCAGGAAAGGGACAATTCCATTCTCTCTTTTCTCTCTTTAAAATGTATGTGCTGAACGTACAGGCCAACAATAATTTGTCACAAGTTAGGTTGACTTTCTAAGGGGTTTGGTGGAAAACATCCAGATACTGCCCCAAAGTTGATAACTAAGAGTGTTTTAGGAGAAAAGGATATAATTCATCTACATGTTATTAAGTTCTAAGAGCCCCAACCACATGAATGGCAAGTGAAAATTGTGGACAAAGCATTGTCTGTAGCTTGTGCAGGAAGATGGCACCTGCTTTCTGAAGAAATTTATCTGATGATCACAGTAAAAACAGATGTGTCATTTAAATTCAGAGTCTTGTAGTTAAATAATAAAACAGTCAATAACTGAACATGATGTAAGTTTTTGAAGTTTGGTGACTTAAAAATTTGTATAGGTAAAATACAAACCTTTTATATCTTAAATTGAAACATTTAGTAGTTTGTCATTTTAGATCACAATTAAAAATGACTCCAGTTTTCAGTTTTAAGAATCAAAAGCATGACAGTATAAAATATAAATTTGTGCTTTAATCTCAAAATGCAAATCCATAACCATCAAAGGGAGAGAGGAAACTTTTTAATATATTTAAACAAAATACTAGTATATTAACACTAAAATATAATAAAGAAATAATGTAGGAAAATGACACTGAATTTCGTAACGAATAAGAAAAAAGCACAGAAAAGTTTAGCTTAGACTAAAGTTACAAAATAGATTTATCTGTAGCCAAGATATCAGACCATAATATAAGTTCAATGAAATTCTCTTCCCATCACCAGATTTAATACAAGGTAGTCAAAGTTGTTCTTAAAAAAAACATACATTTTTTGATAATTCCTAAATGAAAATAATACCTCCACCTATCCAAGTAAATTATAAGCAATCTTTAAGTGGCAATTAGAAATGGTAAGATAAAAGCAGTTAAAATCCATTTGTAAATTATCCTATAAGAATGTTTGTTTGAAATTCAGTCATCATCAAACAAAATACAATCAGAAATCCAATCAGAACAAATAAACAACAACACACTGTAGACTTTAATCAGATAAAAATAGTCAGATATTTTAAATAAGAATGGAAATTGTATCTTATGATGAGGAAAATAAAAGTTTCTTGATTTTTAGACTTTTTAATGAATGGATTAGTGTATTGCTGCATATTTTGCTTAGACTTAGCCAACTGTTTTCCTGGGTGAATAGTTAAGAGTTTTGTATAGTCAGGCTTACAGACTGATAAATGCCGAACAATTTAATGAAAATAGTCTGTAAGACTAAAAACTGAAAGGTGTGCAAAAGAATGGGCCTTTCATCGATAGTCACGTTGGCTTACCAGGTTGGAGACTGAATTTGCATGTTGAGGTGACCCTGGACACAATGGTAGAATATTCTTTATGGATACAAACGTAAAACATAAAACTATGAGAATTCCTCAGAAACCAGTTGCAGGGTTTCATAAACTGTTCTGAAGTGGTTGGTGCTCTTAGAACTTACTGTTCAACCCCAATAGGTCAGATTGTCTGAATATGTAGTTCACTGTTATCAGGAAACAATTCCCTTTTTAAGCATAACAAAATGTCCTACTATTCAATAAATTTTACAAGAATAGATCTGCTTCCCTTTTCTGACATTTATTTTTACTCTGATTATGAAAAACGCTAAAAACTCATGCATTCGCATAAAACTATCTAATTAAATTAATAGGTTAAATTCATGAGTGATTAAAATTCCTATGTAAATACACAAATTAGCGAAAGGACAGCTTCTCTTTTAGCTTTCCTCTTAGTTTTGGATTGAATTTTAAAAAGCAAAAATGGACCCAAAGGAATGGCAAAATCTTTCGTTTTTATAAGTGTAATTCTCAGTCACTCATTAGACTGTGAGATGACCTGGCTGGGGAAGCAGAGCACACCAGACAATATCATTTTGCACAAAACACTCGGTTTCAGGAAAGTGACTTTGCGACCAGTGGCCCTTGGAGCCCTGCCTGTGCTGCTTTGGTGCGTCAGCTGTGCAGCGGCGCTTCTGCTCCCTCCTCGCGTCCCTTTCTGCAGCACTTGGCTGGGATCCTCAGGGCTTCCCAGTCTTGGCCGAGGGGCCCGCCCTGGTTTCCCCTTCAGCCGTATCCTGTTCCATCGCGTGCAGACACCTGTCCTGAAATTGGATTATTCTGCGGGGTAATCGAAAGGCCTCCCCGCGTTCGGCGTCATATGTTTTCTGCTGTTTATTGAGTTATGTTGCACCATACTTCAGATGCGACAGCCATTTAATAATGTTGAAGACTTAGCTCTGCAGGGGCTCAAAGGATCCCAGCAGGCTTGTTAACTTCTACTCTAAAACATTATGAGGAATATTGTTTCCTCTGTGAAACTTTGGGGCTTTCTCTTAATTTATTTTGAGAGCATAACGTCCATGGCCAGGTATGAGAAGGAGCCTTAAAATTTTTCGGTATTTCTCTCTCTTAATATTTAACCCACCTATTTCACATTACATTTTTTGTTTAAAAGAAAATGGCAAAGCAAATAATTACTTATTAAAAAAACCTAATATTAAAGATGTATTTCTTTGGCTGATATATACCAAATATAAATTATAATCAGAAAATACAGTTAGTTTCTTGGATTTTTATTTATAATTAAAAATTACATGTGGGCCATGTGGCCACATTTAAATGATAAATTGTGGGAAGAGTCACTAGTATCAAGTAACTTACCATTTGGACAATGTTATATACATCAGCAGAACTTCTCTGACTTTGCTTACTCATCTGTAAAACGGGGCTAGTAATAGCAGTGTACCTTACAACTTTTGAATATTGTGTGTAGGTTATGTTCTTTGCCGACTCAAAGAAGCTATGCAATTTCTCCTTCCTATTTTAAAGTCATCAATAAAAAGTAGAGTAGAAAACAATTGTATTTAGAGGTAATTCAGTGCAACAACAGGTTACTTATAGTAGTTAGAGATTAAAGCTCAGGTAGACTATTTTGTGGCTTGCACTTTCTGAACATTTGTTTTAATCATCCAGTTCATCAAAGATCTGGCTGTTTTCACTTGGAAAGAGATAAACTCAATAAACAAGTTTTCCTGTTCTTGTATCTGTCAAATGCCCAGGAAAACTGTTCAAATTACCTAGGGTAGTCAGTCAATGTGGTGAGCCAATTTAGGCAAGTTAGTGCTCTCTCTCTCTCTCCACCAAAGGCACACCAGCACCATTCATTTATCTTTTAGTAGATTGTGGTGTGTGTGTGTGTATGTGTGTTTCACTTTACTCACTCAGTACCTTCATTTGGCTACTATTTTCTTTATCTGGAAAGACATAGGAATTATTCTAAATTTGAATTAGGGAGTTTAAGAAAATCATGGTAAGGAATAAATGGTTAGATGCTTATGGTGAATTCCAGTTGGAGAACATATTTAACAAATACTGGAATCGTGTAAAGTTACTTTTGTTTTGGAAGATAGGTGTGTGTGTAGGGGAATAATACAAGTAGACATACATTTTGAGAAAAAAAGTGAAAGAAGTGACTATGTAGAGCTTTCTTTTTTCTTTTTAATAAGAGTGTATTTATGATGTGAAAAAAGTTAATGAGGTATAATAGAAAAGGCTATTGGTTTTCAGGGAGAAAACTGTGATAAGCCCTAAAAGATTTGGAATACTGACCAAGGCAGCATTAGAAGCAAAGGAGAAAGGATTTTTCAAGCCAGAAAGCAATGTGCTACATATTTAGTGGGACATTGTCAAGATAGGATACAAAAGTTTTGCAGAGAATGGGAGCTATAAAGACAAGGAAGATTTTCATGACTTGTTCAGTACATTTGGTTTGGGAGTCAGAGTCGAGGTTCAAGTTCAGTGGTGTGGCACCTGAATTAGAGACAAGGGAAAACAGATTGTGTCATAGCTGACAGTTTTACTTATGCCTTTGAAACATTTAGTAGAATAATTCTAAAGTGTAACTGAAGGAGAATACATCCAGTATGGGCGGAAATGGGGTCCCATTTGGATCTCATCTGCATCTAAATATCTAAATTCATATTTCCAAAGATGTTCTTGCGAAAATGACGATAGTGTCGTACTGTGGGAAGAACTTTGCTGAAAGTGCTATTTCTTGCTCAAGGACTTAAAAACATCCTGGATGATTGAGAATGTCAAAGAATAGAGACCAAGTCTGGTGAGAAGAGAAAGGGATATATATTTATAGGTCAGGAAGAGCCACGGGCATTTCTGTGTATTTCAGCAAATCTGGCAAATTCCAGAGAAGATATATTTTCTCCAAAACTTTACATAGTGAGAAGAGATGAAATACATTTTTAAAAGGATAGACAATGTAAATTTAATTGTGCAGAAATGGAAGTGATGATTCTGAGTGATGGTGAATCAGTGGCAGAAAAATAACTGAAAGGCTTATCTATGGGAAGTGTTCTTGTTTATAATAAGGGTAAATGAATTCAGTGATGGTTTTAATGGAGTCAAGAATAAAGAAAAGACATAAAATTCTCAGTTGTATGTAGGTGGATGTTGAGTAAGAAGATGTGGAACCCTCTAAATACTTCGTTTGCTCTAATTTTCATTCATGAAAAACAAAGTAGAGAACACTGGCCTTTTTTCATCCCAAAGGAAATACATATTGGGTATTCTATGTAAAGCTGCTATATAGAGAGTTAAGTTCATTATGAAGTGGAGTGGTTTTGGATTTTCCTTATGTGATTCTTTTCACATAAATATGTTATTTATATGGCATGGAACTGTGTTTTTCAAACTCCAGGTGACAGCACATTAGTGGTTCATGAAACTGATGTGTTGGCTTACCACCAGGATTTTTTGCGAAGTAGAGTAGATTAGAGAAGAGCAGAAAATATGAGTGCATCCTGTATAGTAAGAGTACATTTTGGTAAACTTCTGTTTCAGTTATGTATGTATCTGTAAATGTACGTGTATGCATGTACCAGGCTGCTGTGTCAAATGTATTTCTGACTGTTGGTTGCAGTCAAAAGCATTTGAAAAACACTAGTTTAGTGACAGCAACAACACTGTCAAACAAGTCTGTAGTGAGGAAAGAAATTATATTTGTGAATGGAACAATGTTAACAAGATAAACAGTAAAACTTAAATGTGTTTCTTTAAATAGTGTGTCTTTACTCTTCCTAGGCAGACCTGTACCTTTTCTGTATATTCATGAATACATGGTATTACTAAGCATGTGGTAAACCACTGGCCAATTCAACTAACAAATCTATAGGTAGAGACTGTTAACTTCTAAGACATGTAGTAAGCATTGTGGCTAAAAACCACACAATCATGTGTACACACATGTACACACATGCACACCCTAGCTTAAGGAATTCAAATTTTTCTTCATTCCTAACTGCTTTTTTTCAATATCCATGTAAATTTCCTAACTCTATCTTATTTCATCCAAGATATTTAGTTTCCCACTTATGATCTTAATTCTCAGTCCAAGAAATGAGTACACTTAAAATTATATAACTGCAATTTTAAAAAACTTTGGAAACATCTCACACCTATTTAAAAATCTTGGGATTCCTTGATTCATCCCTGGCTTAGTTCCTTTCCAGACCTAGATAAGAAATACAAACTGCTACCTATGGTCTCTACTTGGCTGTATTGTGGTTCTATAAGGTGGTACTAAGTTTTCTATTAGTATTCCAGAATTTTTCTAGGAATAAGAAAAAAAGAATACTTGCCTTGAACATTTGAACATACTGAGAATCTACAGTATGACTTGTTATTTCAAACATATTTTAAAGAGTACTGGAAACCCTTGTTTGACCTGAATAAGAGAAAGGACCATATTGAAAGGAAGAAGTAAAGGAAAGAAGGGGAGGAGGGAGGGAGGGAGGGAAGGAGGGAGGGAGGGAGGGAGGGAGGGAGGGAGGGAGGGAGGGAGGGAGGGAGGGAGGGAGGGAGGGAGGGAGGGAAGGCAGACCATAGTGTTACAGATTAAAGAGAAATCAGAAAGGAGCCTGTTGGCAGAAAGGATTATTATGTTCAAGGTCATCTTCTTGAGTCTGCTTTAAATAAGAAATTAGTGGAAATTTCAGTTAATGTCTCAAAATTGTTGGAAAGATGCCATGAGTCTGGGTATACACCCACGAGAACCACTTAGCGTTGTTTCTTTTTATTTACCATAGTGGGAAAAAATAGTTTCAGAGAAACTAGTGTTTTTTTTTCCTTCTAATTTTGTTTTAAGAGGATTTCTTTCAAGCCTGCAATTAGAAACATAGAAAGGACAAGATGAGAAAACTAGGGCTCAAAATTAATGATGGCCTTTAGGGGAGACAAAGGCTACTCAGCATCCATAAGCAACTAATTATTCAAAAGTAGTATAATTTTTAAATGATTGTAAGGAGAACCTCCTGAAAAATACAGAATTGTGCATGTAGAAAAGACTCTAAAAAATGACAGAAGGAATGTTAATCACTATATTTTATAAATCCTATGGCTGAAAAAGTGTTAGCTTATTAATTTATTTTGTTAGTTCTGTTGAGGTGACTATGTCCGCACAAAGATGGAAGACTTGATACTTACAGAGAAAGTAGTTCATGCGAATACCCTGAGGAGGAATTGGAATCTAAATGCTTGAGGTCTTGCTGATGTCATGTAGCGGAGAGTGCTTAAGAGTGTATGTCCTCTGAATGGGACAGATGAACCAAAATATGTTTCTAAAGAGCCAAGTAATGTATACTAACATGATAAAATTAAATTCTGATAATTGTGGACCGTATACCTTTTACTTGTATTATTTAAAAAGAATATTAAGGAGAGAGACCAAAAAGTCAGAGCGACTGTGAATCTGAACATTTGGCAATAGCAGTTATTAAAAAAAAATTTTTTTAAGGAAATACTCTGAAAGCTACATATTATTTTCAGAGGTATAATCATAGTCATGTACATTATTTTGGTGATAAGGTCTAATTGACTGGAATGTTTGAAGTTTTCTCTGAATTCTTCCAAGTAATTCATGGACATAAAACATACTTTGGCTTCTAGGCAGGGTCTATCTCAGTATTGGATTTTTGTTATTGAAGATTCTGAACCAAATGAAGTTCAGTGGCTGAATTCAAAAGTTACAGAACTTAGCTTAAGAGAACATTTCTATTAAACTTATGTTCACTTGTTATATAATATGGAAAAAATGCATACTTAAAAAAATTCTCCGATCTATAATAATCAGTGTGAAGCACCATAATTTGAATTGCTTTTAAAGAGGCTAGGTGTGATGATTGCATTTTATTTGACTATAAGTTAGAGGCTGTTCAAACCATAGCTTTCGTAGTTTTAAAATATCAATTCTTAATATTTTTAAACTGATGTTTAGAGAGAGGAAGTGAGAGAGGGAGAGAGAGAGAAACACATCAACGTGAGAGAGAAACATCTATGAGTTGCCTCCCACACAATCCCTGACCAGGGATCGAACCCGAAACCTGGGTATGTGCCTGACCAGGAATCAATCTGGCCAACTTTTGGCGTATGGGACGAAGCTCCAGCCAACTGAGCCACACCGGCCAGGGCACGTCTTAATATTTTTAAATCTCCTCCTATTTCCTCACATTTTACATGAATGTTTCTTTTTATCTTCAATAAAAAACAAGCTCACTGTCTGCTTTAGAATTAACCAAAATTTTCAAAATTGTCCAACAACACGCTCATGAAAAAAATGATTTTGTTTTTCGGTAGCTGATTAGCAATGATCTCACCTAAAGGTATTGTTGTATTCAACAGGAATTAATAGAGTGACCTTGAGGGGAGATAGAATTATTTAATTTTTGTCTCTGCAATGTGTGTATGTGTGTGTGCGCACGCCTGTGTGCTTGTGTGCATGTGTATTCAGATTTATAATATAGCCATCTATATTTATATATATTCATAAATGACATATAAACATATACAAATGAAATGAACTTTAGGTATTTTAATCATTCTTGATGGTATAATATTGATTTCATTAGCCTAAATTTTCTCTTTAAATCTCAATTTTACTTTTAATTTCCTTTCACACTCCCTCTTATACATAAGGTTAAAAGTAATTTTTAAAATAATTTTTCGAATTTATTCAGCTATTTAATTTGTGGATCATTGAAAACTTTTCCTCTCTTTATTTAATTTTTATAAGTCCAAGAACATTTTAATCACTAAACTACCTATTTATAGTACAGTAAATTTACTTATTTGTTGAAATGATGTGGTTTGAAGTGATTTTACCAAAATTAATTGGAATATAATAATATATTGCATTAATCAAGAGACTTGCCTAAAGAAAGTAGCTACTTTTGATACTAGGCCATGAGTGGGTACCTTTCCTGGCCAGTTGTTGCTGAGTGTAAATCATGCTGTTAAGCTGGTGCTTTCCTTCCTTCTGGCTCACTCCTACCCTGTGCACCAATTCCCTTCGGACAGTTGTTTTCCTAACTGGCACTACTGTCAGATTGACTTGGCTTAGTACCTGCGCCAACATACTATATAAACTCATCTTTCCACTTACCAAAGTTAACTAGCATTACCTTCTAAAGTCATGTTATCACAGTCTAAAATCATGTCACCACAGTGGTGAGGGTGGTCATGTTCGAGTAGGAGGGAGGAAGAGAAGAGCTTTCCTACAGCCCACAGAGAAGTGATATTAGTGAAAAAGCCATCTCTAGTTTTCCATCATTAATCAGAGAAATTCTGGCCACAAATGTCAGTTTGGAAACCAAAAAAGTAAACTGCTGCTTATAATCATATTTAAGGCCCTCTAAAATTGGGTCATAAAATTATCCAGTGACTTATTTGGTGCTTTCCTCCTTTTAAAGAGGGGTCTAACATTCCAATTAGTGGTCATTTTGATAGGTGCTTTTTAGTTTACATATGGATAATGACCACAATAAAATGTGAGTATACCAAAGCCTTATGCAGTTTATATGATGAAGGATCTGATTTACGAGAACAGTTAATCTGATATATGTATAATATATGATACAATACATTACAGCAGAAAAGAAGGCAAAAGTAAGTTAGACAATTTAAAAAGTGGAAATAGTTCATACATACATCAATCCATATATTTTTAAATTAAGGTATTATTAAAATATAAAGTTGCTCTTGATTATAATAGTCAATTACTGAACTGTGAGATTATCATCTATCATAAATTAATTGTCTCTCATACTTATTAACCTGAGCTATATCTGTGCTTGCTAATAATTCTAATATAGTTTCTGGCCTATGATTTTTTTAATATGCTATTTATAAATAGGATATAGAAAAATAATTCTGCTAAAACTATTTTGGGGAATCTCTAAGAGTTGCTAGACCAGTTAATCGTCCAAAGATTTGTATTAATGTGCATGTGTGTGCATTCACATTCATAATATTACATATAATACAGTTTTCCATTTATCCCAGTAGGTTTTGAAATTTTGTCAGTAAAAAAGCTAAACTACATAACTTGATATTTTAGCATTCTTTGTGAATTAAATCATGAAAAAGGTAGTATTTTTCCACCATCAGGGGTTCTTTTCCTTTTGTTCATCTAAAACATCCCAAAGGTTGAAGCAAATATAATCAAATATCTAAAAGCAAACAATGGGACTTACTATTACCTTTTGTCATATTTATTCAGATACTTTTTATTGCAAAACTCAGTGGTTCATTAAGGTTTCCAAGTTCTAATGTGAAGAGGCCAATCAAATGCGGTGGGCATTTCCAATTTCAAGGCCTTGGATGCCTAGGAGTTTAAAAACTCACAGAACAATTTTTTAAAGGAGTTTACAAGAGGCTGTGTTGGCTAACTACAGTTTCAAATCACCTTGCTTTTGGTTGGAAAAAGCATCATTATATATGAGAATCAGAAAAGTATTAGATTACTTATATTTCTTTCATTAATAATAAATGGGATTGAAGGAAATTTTTTTATTGGTGTAAGAATAATGGTACCCCAAAATATCGATTTCAGCTTGGAAATCACTGCATTAGACCTTTTTGTTTCAAAGTAGAATTCTGAAGGCCCAGGCACATCACTGACATTTTTGGATTAGAAAGTGTATGAGTAAATATTGGGAAGACATATTTAACTTTAATTGCAGAATTTGCTAATGTCATCATTATTATCTCAGTTTATAACTTATGCATTCCGAAGTAAATTTTAGCATTGAGACGATATTTGAAAACTCATGTCTGGCTCTATTAAAAATTATTCATTTTATTGTGTACTGAATACTGCTACTAATAGCCAGTCTCACATATCTTCATATAAACAGAGTTATAAATACTCCAAATTCACTTTTTAGGAGGTGAATTTTTATTAAAGCTGGATATATATTTTTAATTTTTATTTTTTATTTTTAGTTTTTAAATTGATTTTAGAGAGAGGAAGAGGAATAAAGAGATAGAAACATTGATGTCTCTAATCAGCTGCCTCCTGCACACCCCCTCCTGGGGATCGAGCCCAAAACCCAGGCATATGCCCTGACTGGGAATCGAACCGGTGAACTCTTGGCTCATGAATCGATGCTCAACCACTGAGCCACTGGCCAAGCAGACTTGAAATATTTTTAACAAGAGTGTGTAGAAGCTTGATCAGCCAGAAGATACCATAGTTCCGGTGACTGCTTAGTAGGCACCAAAAAAGAGAAACATGCTTAATCCTTAAAGTGTAAGCTTTGGAGAATCTTATTTTATGTTGTTTAATTATTTCTTCATTGCTGATCTGATGAAAATCAGACTGAAATACATTTCTTCCAGGGACATGGATATGTATTCTTTTTTTTTTTCTTTTAAAGTAAGTGTAAAATGTACTTGGGCTCGGATTATATCATTCTTCTATTCAAAGAAATACGCTGGTGTTTTACAGTTATTTAGGAGGGAAACAGAAGGCATTCCTTTAAGCTTGAAGATCCTTTCATATCTGGCTCATATAGGGATGAATTCTCTGGAACACCATGCTTTACAGCAGAGCCAGAAGGAGAAAGGGGGGCTGCAGGCTTCTCCCCAGGCCTCCTGGGAGCAAGACTGCTGTTTGTCAGTGTTTGCACCTGCATGAGCAGTGAAGGCTGCCTTGAACAATGCTGATCAACTCAATTCTCTCCCTTACCTCCCGCCCCCTTCTCTTCCTGGGGAATCTGGCTTTCCTGTCACTCAGGATAACGATTTCCTGCAAGCACCACTGAGATCCAGAAAGTCACTGTAATCTCATCAAGGGTGTGATTCCCCAGCTGGGACTCGAATTTATATCACCCAAAGGTAGCTGGTCAGGGTGAGTCCCACATGTTGGTCCCTGGAGCTCCCGCACCATTTAAAATGGAAGTCCTCTGACAAAGACGACCTCATTAGCTGACAAAATTAGAGATTTATCCCCAGATTAGTACAATCAGAAACCTGTAATTTAACCCAATATATTTCCTGTGAATTTAACCGATTATATTATACTATTGCTTTACCCATTTTGAAAAGAACTCATTCCAGGCCTAAGGTAAATTTCTAGTGAGCCCATTGAAATTTGGGCAAGAGATTGGCTCTGCATCCTGTGTTTTGTGTGGCCTATGGGACACTAGGGAGCTTCTTTACTTTTTAGCTCCGAAATAAAAGTGTTAGGGAACTCTCACTTAAAGTTTCTGGAGAATGCCCTGAAAATTTGTTCTAACTGATTCGCCAGTGTTTTTCCTGTTTTCTCACGTTTTGGGTGATTACCCAACTAATAATTTTTAGGCTTTATGACCTCAAATATAGTAATATAAGAGAGAAATTATTTGTAAGAGATGCTTCCCTGTTTATCTTGCTCCTTCCCCCAGAGCAGTGGATTGCTCATATCCTTATATATGGAGATACATACTAGTTTCACCATATGCACAGTAATATACACACATCACAGAGCTGTTTTGTGACAGATCATATTAGTATAGAAAACAGCTCTCTGCTTTTCTCATTGCATTATCCAATTTCTGTGCTAACAAGCATTGAGAAGTGCCTGTCTTTTTTCTCACAACAATGACCTTTGATCTCAGGTGGCATTGTACAAAGCTTGCTTTTTCTAAATATTATAAATACATTGAGTAGGGGAAAGGGTCACAGGCAGAGCAAAGAGCTGGAAAAGAAATTTTAAAATGTATCTAAGACATAAGGAGCTCATCTCATTTAAAACATGTACTCCATATATTTTTTGTTTATCTTCATAAACATATGTTTATCAAGATACAAAATTATTTAAGTATATATTTACAATCTTGTTTCCAGTTGGCATTGAGAGTAAGTTGGCATCTCTGTGTCACATACTATACATATAAATGTGAATATATATGAATATATATGCACATGTTTATTTTTCATATGTGAATCTATAATTGCATGGGTATGCTTGCATCTAACTTGTTAAAAATGACTACATTTATATAAGTATGCATACTTAAATAAAATTTATTCTTAGTTGGCATCAGGCAGCAAGTTAGCATCTGGTATAAACTTCTAAGTTTTCATTTATTGCATGTGTGTGTGTGAAGCATAAATATTAGAATGAATATATTATGTTTCTTATTACTTCATATAGTTCCTTTAATAATGATTAAATACATGTAAGGGCATTTATAATTATTGCATTTATCATTCAAAAGTTAATTTTAGAAAACAGTAGAGGGGTTTTTCTCAACAACCAAGCAAATAATAGGGATCCAGGCATGCATGGTGAGCTGAAGAAAACAGATGAAACCGTGAGGAGTGAGGAATAAAATATCAGTAAGATAAGTACCATTTTTATGGGAGCAATGGCCCTTTTAGTTTGTGCTTTTAGAAAATGCTTCACAAATTAACTATTTTTGTATATACTTATATGCAAATTTGGATTAGATACCATTAGTTTGTTCTTAACACATTCATTTTCAAATGTATTGTGTCGACTCTAAGGACAATTTATAAAAAAATATTTTAAGTACAGACAGTGAAAACAGTTTTGCTTTCCAAAATGGTTATTTTATGTATTTAAATTTCAATTGACATCTTGAATCAATTAAGACACTTTTATTTTTAGATGACGTTATTACAGTAGGACTGTATCAATCAAATATGTCATGTGTGAGAAAGTAAATAAAAGCTAACCTCAGTTATCAAAAAGTATTTATAGTAGAACTTTTTATGTATTTTCTGAAATATGAAATTCAAGCACTATTAACACTGTGCGTTAGCACTCTACAATGTGTGTGTGTTCATGTGTGTGTGTTCTTCTGTACCTACTCAGTGTTTTGGTAATAGTCAACATGCAATTAACATACTTATTTATCCTCAGCAGCCATCTTATAGTCTGCATAGACTGGTTGGACTAGCCTAACAAGGGTTAAAATTAACTCTCCTTTACCTTGTAAGAAAATTTACTCTTAGCTTGTTTCTTATGTACCTTCAACATGTACTATGCGATTCTGTTTTATAAAAAAGAATGTGGCATGATGAATTGCTGTAATGTTAATATATACAGGAAAATTCAATAGCTTAGCTACTATTTAACAGAAAAACTCATAGTAGCTATAAGCTTCTTGTTTAAATAGTTGCTCAAACTTTTGGTTCTAGTTTATTACTCCTTTGGAATATGGTAGTATTTTTATAGCACAAAAGAATAGTTATGGTCCATTGGATATCACTGGTTAGTATAAGTTTGTTTCATATGTATGTTATTAATTTATCAAATATAATAGTGATATATCAAATAGTGATTTATCAAATTTAAAATAGTGATATATTTTGTCAGTTTTGTTCTGATTAGATTATATGTGGGAATGTTTAACGTTAGTAGTTAAGTGATAGAAATCATGTTTATTGTAGTCCTGTCATAAAAGAAATTCTCTAGAACAAAAAAAAAATTACATCACTGAATTCTAAACATCGGTTTTACAGAGGGTGCATGTGTATGTAGCAGATACAGATTTTGAGTACACTGGCTGGCTGATCTTCCTACTGTTGATGAGTAGCATGAACCGTCCCATTTATTCTGATTGCTATCCATGTTCTAGATGTGTTTCCTCTATTTTTTAGACCAATGTGTTTTAATCATTATATTTAGTAAATTAGCATTAAATTCAATATTCTAATTTTTGTTCTAAGACTGAACATTTCTGTTTTATTAAATGTTGAAATATGTAGGTCATTGTGTTGTATCTTACTGACTAAAAATATTGCTGAAGTATAAAGGAGAAAATTCTGATCTTGCATTGGCATAGAAAGAAAGCTTAACTTGTTTTCTTGCTCTTTTTTTATAGAGAACACCTGTTCCCAGCGCTGAAGCATTCCGATGGTTCTTTTAAAGCAGTAGTATATCTTATTTTCAAGGCATTTGGAAGTGAAGGGCAAACTAATGTCTTGTTTTAAGAAACTGCTTAGTCCACCACTGAAGAAAATATCCAGATATTATTTTCATTTTATGTATAGGGGTTTCTTCAAAAAAAAAAAAAAAAAAGGGAAAGAAAAGAAAAAAAGACATATTGAAATTATCTGGGAGCTTGGGGAATTGGCCAGTCTATTTACTTTGGATACACTGATTCTTTGATGTAATTTAGCTATCCTAGTGAAGTTGTTGTCTATTTTGAAAGTGGCTGTAAAAAATAAGTTTGGGTAAACCCCTGCTGTAAAATCATGTATCTTTGCAAAGTACATATCTATACTTCATTTTCAAATATATGTGTTTCAGTACTGTAAACTGTACAGATAGCAGCTTGTATTTTGTGTGTTTAGACACAAGGAGACAATCATGTCTGAGCATCTATGGAGATTAACAGTTTGTACACAACAGTATGGTTCTGCGAGTTAAATCTGGAGCAATAAATTTTAGCTTTAAATATTTTTTGCCAGTTGTTTCTAGAAGCAGCAACAGCAGTGGCATGTTTTGCCATGCATCTTTCTGTAGAGACTTGATGCCAAGTTTTACAAGAAGAAAAGATGATGATGCATCCGGCAATTACCTGCAGTTGTATTGTTATAGGAGGGGAAGATGTGATGAAAGTTTCAATTAATCTTTTGAGCACTATATTAGAGTAGTGGTTATGCACTTGCATTGCTTACAAACGAGCTGTACAGAAGGGTATACCTCCCAAATACTTAGTGTAGTTGACTTGTCTTGGGTTGCACTGTAAGGCGGAGTACTCTGAGTAGTTGGAACATGCAGAATCAGTTGTATAAGTTTTTTGGGTTTTTTTGTTTTTTTAAAAAACAGTGTTTTCTAGGATGCAGAATAAAGTTTCATATTTTAGAGGGGAGAAATCCATGACTGAGTTTTTTACCAGCCCAGCATGGGCTGTATGTATTTTTTGTTTGTTTATTTTTTGCCTTATTTTTTTGGTAGGGAAAATAAACACTTAATAAAATGTATCCAAATGTTTTAATTCCATGTATGATATTAAATGGGTAGTTTTGTTTTAAAATTTAAACACATCAAGGCTTCTGCATTGAGGCATGGCTAGGTATATTTTTATGTAAAAAGAAACATATTCATAAAAGTAAGGCTTTTTAATCTTTTATTATCTTCCTTTCTCATAGCCTCCCAGTTGCACCAGTGGCCTTGCCCGAGGCCCTCAGTGGAATGTCCCATTGCTCCCATTCTCATTCTTGTCACTCAAGGATGCTGTAATTCCTGAGCAGGCAGGGCCCCGGTCTGTGCAATTCTATAAATGCAAACCGCCCCCAACACAAAGGAGTAATGCTTCTTAAGACCTGGGCCACCTTTTCATGTAGAATTTGGTTTTCCTATGGCAGTCGGGGCTCCTAGGGCTGTCCCAGTAGGACAAATATTATTTGTGATGACATCATACCCAAGAAGTTTATTTCTTTTTAATTTTTTTTTTTTTTTTTTTGGTCAGAGACTTTTCAGCTTCAGGAATAAAACAGAGTTTAGCAAAAACACACAGAATATCAAAGTTGCCGTGTCACTGTTATTTTTGTTGTTGTTGTTCTTTACCCACTAGCCAATTATTTCAACCTAGGGCATCCTTTAGCTTTTTGAAAAATGTTAGCAAAATGTATCATGAGAAGAAAAATAACTTGAGAAAGGGTGATGAAAAGGGCTGCAAAACTTTAGAAAGACTAGCAGATGGGTAATTTTAAAAGGCTTGTTGTAGTTTTGAATTGGCAAAGGAGATTTTAAAAAGTGTGAAGGAGCAATCATCACAAGAATTCTGGAGGGAGGGTGGCCACGGTGCTGACCAATGCCAAGGTGGGAAACCACCGTGCTCAGCCTGCCTGCGATACGAATGCCAGGCCTGCAGTCACGGCCCACTCACCTTTGTGAGGAAAATTCATTCTCTGTTATGCCTATCCATGTTTAGAGAAGAGAATTCAATGCTCACCAATTAAAACACGCTGTGTACGTGTTTTGAGGTAGCTTTCTACTTGCCGTATATTCCTGGGGGGTTTCTGGTTAGAATTTCTATTTCAGCTGTGGGAA
Source organism: Miniopterus schreibersii (assembly GCF_964146895.1). Taxonomy (NCBI): domain Eukaryota; kingdom Metazoa; phylum Chordata; class Mammalia; order Chiroptera; family Miniopteridae; genus Miniopterus; species Miniopterus schreibersii. The sequence goes on along the minus strand of NC_138101.1, from coordinate 64,101,169 downwards.
ATGAGAGCTATATAAATTCTTTCTAGTTCCCTTTTTATTTTACCTATTTTTTTAACCACTTTGCTAATTAATTATAAGTAAGTGAAAACTTGCTTTCACACTGGAATGGTAAGCTTGCTTTGCTTTTTGGAAAATGATGATGCTTATTACAGAAGTGAAACAAACTTCTTGGTCTTCAGACTACATTAGGCACAAAACAACAAGCGGAGATCTCATAGCAATGTACCCGGAGTCTAAATACATGCTAGTGTTGCATGTCTTGATGTGTTCTTGTTTGTTCGCTTTCTTAAGGAACTTATGAAATCTGTATATTGTAAAATGTGGTGTTTTACATGTCAATTCAGTTTTTTAATGAAAGAAAATCTGTTGATTATTAAAATGGAAACGTGTAGCTTTTTTTAAATTCTCTTACATGTTTTTATTCTTGACATTGTTCTTTTACACCACCCATTTTCTTATGTTTTTGCTAAAACTCTATTTATAAAGTGTAGGGTGCATATAAAGTTCTCGTTGATGATGTTGAAGAAAGATATTACTCTTCAGGCCTCACTCTAATTCTTTTCCCTCAAAGTCTATGTACCGAGAGCTTGTAAAGCATATCATTATAATCCTAAGGGAGTGAATTAAAGGTTTACATTTTCATGATTTTAAAATACCAATGAAATGTAACTTTTAAAATTCCTCACTGTATGTTTTATATTCAGCACCAAGAAAATTTAGAATATACACTTAGATATAGATGGGGTGGACTATCAATACACCTTAAAAATTACCTATCAGATAAGCCAAATAAAAAAGTTTGTAAGAGAGGTCTACTTACACAGAAGTCTGGCTTTGTCTGGGTGTAGACGCGGAGATGCCATATTCCGTCAGCGTTTGGGGAGAGCTTGGGAAATCCCTGGGTTGTGCACCAATAGTGCACCAATGTGCTTGTCAGCTGTCACTCAGCACCCTAACATCACAAGAACATCATAATGTAAAACCTCTTTCCAGGCTTCACACTAAGCCTTTCTGATGGATTCTACCTGTCTGTGTACAAGTTGAGGCATATATACAAAGTAGAAATGTATCCATGCTTGGGAGAAAAAAACAGTAAGTCTTCCTCCATTCTAAGAGTATATAAAAACATCTCCCAGTTGCTTAACTCCAAATACACAACTTCCTTCTTCTAAACACATTTATAGGGAGCAAGAGATGGTGAGCTTCCTATGAATTAATATTGAGCAATCAGTAAAAGAAAAGAATATTCATTTCCTTTTATTCAGAACCCCTGGCATGTAAATTGTACAATTAATCCTAAAGCATAGAAAGTCTTTAAGCTGATAGTATCTGTAATCAAATAATGAAAAAAGGAAAACGGTTAAATGAACACACCATTCAGGGTCAAATATGTTCCGCAAAAAGCCGTAGTGGGTCTTTGATCACGGGGATATCAAACAGTTGGCTCCCATGTAACAGCTAAATGTTTCAGATTTTGTTTTTATTAAATTTGGCGGTTTCACACTGAGATCTGTATTCCTAGTGAGTAGAAGACAGCTACTGTGTTAGGAAGGGTTCCATTTTCACAACTGCAAGGAAGTCAGAGAAGTTTCAGGAATGGGCCGCAAAGTGTACTCGTTTCACAGTGCTCTCCTATTCTGAACTGTGCAGTTATCTATTAAATTTTCTAATAGATATTTGTGTAAGGTGTATGTATGCTTGTGCAATTATTAAAAAAGCAGTTTTGGAAAACAGTGTATTTATTAAAGAAAATTACTTATGGGGCATGTACAAAACTGTAAAAAACACACATTCAATTTGCCCAGTAAAGTTGTTTTTGTGAAATTTATGTGTTGTTGAATAAAGGACTTTAGTATTCAAAATATCTCTATTTTTCCATGAACAAATTTTTATTTGTGGGATTTTTAAGTAACGAGCATATGATCCTGAAAATCTAATTTTGTTTATGACAAAAACGTTTATAATTCTACATTTGCCCTTATGTTAGCAAAATGAATACTGTATATAAATCTTTCATAAAATACACCAGTTTGTTCATTTTGTTTTTCCTCATATATTTTGTCTTTCTCATATATTTAAAGAAGGGGAAAAAAGAAGACCATGGTTGTTTTCACATTTCCAAAGGATATATTTTTGTTGAAAGCTGTAAAAGGTTACCTAGAGGGAGAAATAAGTGTATCAAAATGTTTTTTTCCTTCCTCTCCATCATAAATGTGCCAGGAGAAAGCAACCCATGAATTTCTTGTGGACAAAAAGCCCTGGTGATAGTACTTGGAAGCAGAAATCTACAATGGAATTCTGCCTTCAGCCACTCCCAGCAATTCTCTGAGATTAAATTTCTATTGTTACTTTTTAAATTATGGAATATTGTGGTTAACCCATTGCTGCTTATTATTTGGTAGTGAATGTGCTTAATCCTTATTTCACTGCTTCTCAGAACAAAGATCTAATTTTTTTCAATGACTGTTTAACCACAAGAAATGTAGGACTCAGTTTTATATCTTGGAAGTCTTTAACATTGTTGCAAATGTGGAACTTCAAACAATTGAAAGAGTTCATGTCCACAGAAAATAATACCACATTAGAAGATTTTCATAATTTTTCAAATTTCAAGATGTATTCTGTTAGTATAATATCACAAATATAAAGTATCTTGGCCATGGCCACAGAGTTGGATTACATAGGGTAATAAAGAAGAATTAGCTAACATGAATTATGAAAGTCTCTGGATACTCAGCAACTTTCAGGTGAGTCACTATGCTTTTTATTATATTTTGGTGTAAACAACAATGTGGCAAAAATATAAAACTGGATTTTCATACATAATACTTTACCTGCAACTTTCAAAGATACAGATACTTGAAGGTTTGTATGTAATGATGAATACAATTTTTCAGAATAGTTTAACCAAAAAGAGAAGGGGCAGGGGTTCTATAACTGATTTAGACATTGAGCCAGATGATAGTTTTGTATTGTTTCTGGTTTTTTCAAGTGTGTTTATTGGTAAAAGTTGTTTTTGTTTGCATGTTTTATGAAGAAGCTATTCTTCATTTCATTTCCACTCTTTGTCTCTTTTTTAATGGAGAGGATATGTGATTTGAGGTAAACATAATGCACACAAATTTAAGATTTTAATTTTATACACTAAATAAGTAACATAGTTGTATGGGAAATTTTTGCTTACTTGGAAATTTTGTTTTAATCTTTTATTCTAGTATCTTGGTTTAAGATCTATCTTTGGGTCCTTTGCAACTCAGATTTTTTGGCCAATTTTTAAATCAATATTTCTTTATTTGCAATGTATTTATATAAAATGAAATGTCAACCAAATTATTTTTTTAGTCTAAACCTGTGCTTTGTTTACAACATGTTACTTATGACAAAAATCATTCTGTTTAACAGGTGGTGTAATTTCACAAATTGGAACCAGCATACAGATCTCTTTTCAATAATAGTACTTTTAAAAGCTACTTTAAAAAAAATTATCTTTATTGTTGAAAGAATTACAGATGTCCCCTTTTTTCCCATTGACCCCTTCTACCCCACTTTTATCATGTATAAACTACATGCAAAGCATTTTCATTATGAGACTGAATTATATAACTTCTTTAATAGTAAGATGCTAGGAGACCCTGGTTACTTGGTTTGAATTATTATTTGTTTATGACTTTTCTGAAAAGTGATCTTCTATTTAAACTGATACGGCTTCAGGAGAACCGAGAGTTGGAAGGGATGTTGGAAAAGAACATTTAAATGGCACTGTTGAACCTTTGAATCATCATAAAACACATGTAGCAGAAAATTCTTATTCATTGTGTTGTTCAAGAACTTTTCTCACCACTTCATAAATTGCCTTCTAATTTTACTTATAACATTTATTTATAAATATAATTTTATTTGTGAATATTGAATTAATATGTGTGTGGGTGGAGAGAGATCAGTCCGTGTACACGTGTGTGCCTTTTTTAGTCAACAGAGTTGAAGTCATGCCCCACAAGAGCAAAGGAACAGCGTGTTAGGGAACATCTTCCTTAGAAAAGATGATGTCATCATTGTCTGGTTGCAGTTGAATATGATGGCTCAGCATCTTACAATACTGAACTTTTTCTCTGGGAATCAGAGAATTTGGGAAAGCTACATGGAATCTTTTGGGCCTTTTAAAGGCTCTTTAATGAATTAACACTGTGTCCTACTTTTGGTCATTTAAGCAACTGTGTTGAAAATTATGTGTACAACTTGTTCCCCAAATGCATTATTTATTTTCATATGATTTGAACATTTTAGGTATATTTGTATCCTACTGAGCTGTCTGTTTATATGTATGTATATTTGAACTTCAGGTGCACAGCCAACCACTAATAGATGACAATGTGTAGCTTCTATACTTTGACCATTAAGGAAAAGGCCTTTATTCCCCCGGCCCCCAATTGCATGATGTCTACAGAGCAGCAGAGAGAGAAATATTGTGAATATTTTTGTTGGCAAAATCAGAAATTGATTTGATTTTGTATTTGTTCCACTATTATTATTGTGTCTCTTCAACGTATCAGCCACTGGGGATATCAAGTTGAATAAAACATGGTTCCTGACACCTTTACCATCATGATGGAACTCAGTTAAATAGTTGAAATAAATACACAAATAAAAACAGTGAAGGGGTGGCAAGATATAATTCCTTTCTCTCTCGGTGTTCCCGCCACTTAGACTTTCTTCCAATCCTTACACTTGCAAAATGAGTTTTCCATCCCACCTCAGGAAATTTTATGTTCTTTTTAATACCTAGAATTTCCTTTTCTTCTCTTTCTCCTGGATTATGGTTCCTCATTCTTCAGAACTTAGCTAAATCTCCACTGACTTTTTTTTTAACCCTCACCCAAGGATATTTTTTCCATTGCTTTTCAGAGGGAGGGAGGGACGGCAGGGGAGGGAGAAACATAGATGTGAAAGAGACACATCAATTGGTTGCCTCCCGCACACACCCTGACCGGAGCTGGGATCCATCCTGCAACCCAGGTATGTGCTCTTGACCGGAATCGAACCCGAGACCCTTCAGTCCACCAGCCAATGCTCTAACCACTGAACCAAACTGACTAGGGCAAACCTCCACTTTTGCGATTATGTCAAATTCACCTGTTACAGGCTCTCAAAGTCGCTTGTACCTCTTCATAGCAATTATTAATGAATCAAGTCAATATATATTATACATTTTTCATAAATGTATATATTATACATTTTTCTAGTTGCTAATCTAAGCAACTAGATCATATTCATATGCAACTAAGACAAAAATCCTTGCCCCCCCATAGAGTTTGTTTTCCAGTGGAAAGAGTTCATAAACAAAGAAGTAAATAAATAAATACAAATGTCACATGGTAATATATACTATGGATATAATTAAGGAGGGAAAAGGGAACTAGGAATGCCCGTGGGGTGAGAGGATGATGAAGAGTGTTGGAATTTTAAATGGATAGTTAGGGAAAGCCTAACTGAGAAGGTAACATTTGAGGTAAGACCTGAAGGAGGCAAGGAAATGCAAGCCACGTGGAAACAGCCTACTCGCCAAAGGGCATAGCAAGTACAAAGCCCTTGTGTCAAGAAGGAGCCTGGGATTTTTAAGGACCAGCATGAAGCCTGTTATGTCTGCAGTGCACTGGGTAAGGGAGAGTAGTAGGAAATACGGTTAGAGAAGTAAGAGAGACAAGATTATGTAGTGTCATGTTAAGGACTTTGACTTTTAGAGTGAGAAAGAGAGTCTTTGTAGGGTTTGATTAGAGGGAGATACGTCGCAATTTATATCAAGAAAAGACTGTTTTGGCTACTGTGTTGAGAATAGACTACAGAAGGTGAAGAATGGAGGAAGGGAGACCAGTTTGGGGGGGCCATTGCCATGATCCAAGTGAAGGAAGATCGTGGAACCAGAGTGGTAGCAGTTGAGGTTGTAAGAGGTTGAATTCAGCATATGGTTTGAAACAGTAGGATTTGTAGACAGGTAGGAATCTCCAGGGCTGTTTTTTTTCTGTTGTTGTTGTTGCTGTTTTATGTGAACTGGAAAAGTGAGGTTGCCACTTAATGAGATGGGGAAGACTGAATTTTGGTTTTGAACATCATAAGTTTAAGCTGCTTGTCAGACCTTCAAGCAGAGATGTCAAGCATACAATTAGATACATGGGCTTGGAGTTCAAGGGAGACTTATAAGCTGGGGATATAGAGGATATTTTAAAATAATGAGCCTAGATGAGATTATCGAAAGAGTGAGTGTGGCCAGATAAGGGAGAGAAAGGGTAAGGACTGAGATTTGGGAGTCACCTATAACAGTTGTATTTTCACCTTCATTCTAATCATTATTTGATTAGCGTCGATCACCCACACTGACCACAGAAGAGAAGAAATGAAAACCCAGGAAAAATTCTACAGGTGAATTCTTCCACTCCCCTTGCTTCCCAGTGGCCTATATTCTTTTGGCCTTTAGTTACCCCAAGCCTTACCCTTCACCCACAGGTGACTATTCTTCCCTCTCAGTTTGTCCCATCTCCACCGCATGGAAAAGCTTATTATTTACGTTTATCCAAATATATTTTAATGCAACAATTACATATGACACAGCCTTTTCTGATAACACAATTATAAATACAAGTTCAAAGTTTAATTCTAACCAGAATTATTGCATTAAAAATTAAGTATAATTCTCTGCATTTAGTATAGCATAATTTATATATATTTTATGTTCATATACATTTTGTTGGCAATTCTATTAAAGAAGATGAAACCATTATCTCTTATTTAACATTCTCTAGGGACTAAAATGAGCAGAAAGTGAATAAATGTTAAAGCTACAAATTGGGATTAAGTTTGGTTGACTATGTCACAGAAAAGAATTATAAGGTTGCAGATTTCCCCACACTTTCCCTCACAAGGGGAAACATTGGCTCATGACTATAAAGATATTAGAATGCAAATTTCTTAATACTTATTGTTTTTGTTCTTTTACCCTTGATCCTATTCAGAGTAGTCATGCACATTTTCATTAATAGCCTAAATGGATTACAGGGAGTATGGTTAGGAGAGAAGTGGTCCTTTATATTTTGTATGGAAGAGAATTTTGTACCAGAATTTCCTTAGACCAAAGTTTCAGTTTCAAAGCTACCATTTGACAGAAATCTCTGCATACCATAAGCTCACCACTGAACCCTCGCCATCGGAGTGCTGAGGACTGGACACAGAGTAGCTTCAAATCTGAAAGAACTGAATGTGAATTATTCCAATGCATTAAAATCCTGAGGACCCGCAATATATTCTTAACAAAAACAAAACCAAAATGAACAAACCACAGGCAATGACTACAACAAAACTGAACTGCTTGATTTCAGAGTTTGGTAGAAAATGGTAAGAATCTTAGGAAATGTCAAGGATAACAGAAACTGGGTTGAAAGAATTTAGCAATAAAACTACAATGTACACTTTCTTTGGGAGCTTGGGCAACATAGTCACCATGGATGGCTGTAGAACAACTGTGGTTTATCAACAAAGTTCACCTCGAACTAAGAAAAACATCGCATAAGTATCCATAGCACTGTACCTGTTGCATCACGTGGAGTTAATTTACACGCTGCGTTATTAAATGTATTCCCATACCATGGCAAAACTGTGCACAGGAGAAGATGTAGTACATTCCCATTTATAAAGTCTGCAGGGACCGAGTTCTACATGGCTAATTTAAAGGAAGCTGGCACACAATTTAAAGATGTAATTTGAGTCATGGCTGATGATATACTTTTACTTGTTTAGCCTCTTATGCAGCTTGTTTGCATTACTTGAACAGATTTGCTGTTTCTATTCTAACTGCATTGTGTACGGCATGAGGAATGCTGATTAATTCTTGTCGGTAATTATCACACACGCTGCCAATGTTGTACGTTTGGATCCTCCATGGCACAATCTATGTATGCATTCCTTATGGTATTAGTGGAAGTCGCGTGTAATAGGTATATAAGCCTGTTCTTGGTTTACATTAAAATTGACTTCTTTTCTGTTGTTAAGAGAGAGAAACTGTAAGAGATGGAAGGATCTGGTGTAGGTTTTACATGCTTCAAATAGGTTTAATTAGAATTATTGAATTGTCCCTACAGCTGCCACCGATAGTAAACTCTAGAATATCAATTGTAATTGGAAGATAAATTTGCATTTTACTCCTGACATGAAGTTAATATGTCTTACTTTGTGGACTTCAAGACAGGGACAGTATTCGATGTCATTAGAGTGTCCCTAAATAACGTCTTTTGATCATTTTGATACTTGCAGGTAACTGTCTCAGCTGCTCACTTTTATAAAGGGAAGCACTAAATAAATTACCTCCAGGTGAGCCTAACTTAGTAGCCCACTCAGTTTAGTAGACTACTGGTTTACTCAGGAGTGAGCAAATAGGTTTTTAAATGATGGGTTATCATTTGAAAAAGGCATTTCACTAGAAGTCCTAAAACAGTTAGAAGGAACTGTGTCACTCCTTTACGCTCATGGTCAAACCACAATCTGTAGCAGAGTTGTACAGGGAAAGGATGAAAGACAACAGGTAATGTTAAAGACGAATGTATCCATATCCCAGTGTGTTCATAACCTTATTCCCAACTTTCTCGGGCTTTTCTTTCTCAGTCTTTCTCAGTCTTAGCAAAGTTGAACTCACCAAACCAGGTGATTAGATTGAACATAATTAGCCTCCTTGTTTTCTAGAAGAGTCGGTGGAGTCCTGGTTTCCACAAGAATGGCACTCTTCAGAATCTTTTCTTTCATAGTTAGTCATTTACTCCTTAAAAAAAGGTAGAAAATGGAGCTACTCACAATGGCTTAAACAATAAAGGATACATTTATCTCAGATAATTGAAAAATCCTGAGGAGAACCTAAAGCGATGATCACACTGTTTTGTTTTACTCTGTCTCCTCTCCAGCTGGCTTTATTCTGAGACCTTATCTAGTTATGTTGTGGCCTCTAGCACCTCTAAACATTTATTTTCCTTTGTTAGGAATTAAATAGGGGAAACGTTTCTTTCCTGACAGGTCCAGCAAAAATTCCAGAATTAATTATTGGTGGATTCAATTGGTCTAAATTAGATTATGTGCCCAACATTTAGCCAGTCGCTTTGAAGAGGGACGTTTAGGTTAATCTTAAGATCCGGATGGAGATAAGCCTCTCCCAACTTCATTTACTGAGAATGAAAGAAAAGTAGTCTTCTTGGGGAAAATTGAGGTATGACTACCAGAAACAAAAATGGATATTGATATTGGGCAGAAGAAAAAAAAAGAGAGAGGAAGGCAAAGAAGCAAGCAAAGACTGAAGAGAAGAAAGAGAGACAGTAAAAGAGAGGGAAAAAGGGAGAAGGAAGGAAGGAAGGAAGGAAGGAAGGAAGGAAGGAAGGAAGGAAGGAAGGAAGGAAGAAGGAAGGAAGGAAGGAAGGAAGGAAGGAAGGAAGGAAGGAAGGAAGGAAGGAAGGAAGGAAGGAAGGAAAGGAGCATGGGGAAATGACAAACATCAAAAGGATCGACAGTATTTTTTATTGATTTTTTTAGAGAGAGAGGAAAGGAGATCTAGTCTGAAACCTGGGCATGTGCCCTGACCAGGAATCAAACCTGCAACCTATGGGTCCACGGGAGGGCACCCGACCAACTGAGCACACTGGCCATGGCTCAGGAGTCATTTTTAATGTAAGTCAAAAACTGATTTATTTACGTGTTATATGCGACTTCTACTAACAATCTAAGGAATGCATACATAGATTATGTAATGGAGGATCCACATGTACATAATAAAATGGTATGTTTTATTGAAGGGTTAACTCGCAAGGAAGCAGCAGGAGAGAGGAAGGAGAGAAACTGAGTTCTTCCCTGGAATTCTAATAGGATAATTAATTTCTGTATAATTATGTGATAGCTCTGTTTAACTTGAAAGATCCACTTTTATTAATTAGTCATGTGTATGCATAAACACACACACAGAGTGTGCAGGCCACAGTGCCATAATGTCTCTGATAGGGTCCACATGAGCACAACACTACTTCTGGGATGAAGAAGACAATTTGCAATGAGTCTGACAGACTTTCCAGCAAAATTCTATTCCTTACTGCTACCCCACTGCGTAAGAGAAATGTGTACAAGTTTGATGGTGTAGAAGATTAGCTACAGGTTTTATATGAGATTTGTTTCAGAGAACTAAGACAAGATCACAAAATCTCAAAATACAAACCATTTCTTAGCCATCGACTTTAGCACGCATTTCACACCTATTTCTTAATTGTAAGTGCTGACTCATCATTGAACATTTCATTGGATCCAGCCCAATGAGTATGATTGAAGCCAAAGTTTTCCTGGTTTCAGCACACTTAATGTTTTTCATCTCGGACTCAATTACTCTATGCTCATGAGAAAATTCTTATTTGTCATTCCTTTGTGAACAACAAAGTCACATTTCCCATTTTATGCTATTATTTTATCAAATAAGAAAACTATATGTAATAAAATATTTAAATGATTATAACAACATTGCTATGAAGACAGACAGCACAATTGAAGACAGTGGACCATGGGTGGTAGTGTAATGTTAGTTCTTTGTTGAAAAAGGAAGTCTAAAGCCTTTTCTGGCTTCCACCTGGGAATACAAAGACCTGAAAAGCCTATCATTCCCAACTTTACTGAGAGGAGAAGAAGATCAGTGTCAGAGGAAAAGTGATGTGAAAAAACACAATAAGGTGGAGTAGAGCAGGGCAGGCAAATGCAAGAAATTTTCACTACGTGGGGAAATGGAAACTCTCATCATTGCTGGCACTTCCATCTCTTAGCTAGAGAAGGAAGGACGAAGCGGGGCCGTGATATGTCAGAGAACCAAGGCTGTTTTCCCAAGTGTTTGATACCACATTCTATTTTTTTGCCAGCATGAGCATGATCCTCACCTCCTCTCAGTCTGTGTGGTTCAGGTGGCCTGATTTCATACCCCTAGCTTTGAGCACATGAGCCCATCTTGATTAATAAATGCATGGATGGGTGATTCAGGACTAGGTAGAAGATCCATGTCAAACTAAACCAGGATTTTTTCTCTCTCTTTGGAAACCACTGGAGAAAGAGAAACATTCTTTCTGCTAAGGTTGCCAAAATGGAATATGGCATGACTGGAACTACTGATGGTTATGTTACTCATTCCCAAGAGTGGGAATGTGCCTGGAAATAAACCTAAACAGAATCAAGCATAGAAGCGAGACAGAGGGAAAGACATCTAACAAGTTATCCTAAATCACCAAATTCAGTTATGCCTATTGCTGGGCTTTTCAGTTATATAGGTCAATCAATTGATATTATTCATTAACATGTAAACACAGAACATTCAATTGAAACATTCTTCAAGTAATTAAATATATGTTTGCTTTATGAAGATTCAGCTTATATTTGGTTCTTGTACATATATGTGTTTTTAATACTTGCTCTCCAACTTGAAATAGAAAAATAGGATTGTAAAATGTTAGGTAATTTGACCTTTTATATTTATATAAACATGTAGAGGGATTAAAACATGTATGTATAAAAAAATAAAACACCTAAAATAGGCAATGGTAAAAAGAATTTTTTGTAAATTCTGAATTAGGTTTCTCTTTATATTTGAATAGTAAGAGAATTTTTTGGATTAAAAAAGAACCTTATTACAGATATCAACATGAAAAATTGTATTCAGGGACACTGCTGTGAAATCTGAGAAGTGTGACATTTAAATATGCTTGCTGGAAATTTAATGATGTTTTATTTTACTTATGACAATGAATGCTTTCAATCTAATTGAAACATCTTATTTAAAATAAATGGTTAGACTTAATAATGACTCTATATCCATATTTATGAATTTTCAAATTATTTATCATTCCTGAGTCATTAGTAGAATGCATACACACACAAACACAGATTTTCTTTTTTTAAAAAGAGGTAGCATTCACCCTAAAGGCAAGACATTTATGTTTACAACATTGGTAACACTGACAAATTCACATATTTAAAAGTCTAACATTAGTTGACAGAAAAGTTTCTTACATCATTTGATATTGGAAAGTTCAAATAGCAGCAGCTACTTTTATTTTGTAATTTTTAGCATAAATTAATCTTCAATCACTTGTTTGCCTATCTCTTATTCAGGATGAAGAAATGAACTAAGAGGATCCACTGCTCTATTCATTCCTAAAAAGATAACTCCTTAGCGGTGATGTCACAAATAGCTCACAAACTTAGGTAATGACATCAAATATCATATTCCTCAAAAGCTTCCAATGAAAAAAGTATACAACTAAAGTAGATTCCAAACAAACATACATTATAATAAGCCTCATCTATATTACATGTTGTCAGTATCAGCATGACATTAATTTTAGTTTATTTTGCTTTTTTAAAGGAATGATTACCATTCTTATAAATTATTTTCTTTATTGTAAGAGAGGAAATATTTCAAGAAATCAGAAGTACTAGGACAAGAAAAACTAAAACAAACTTTAACAACTTTGAAAGAAACGAACTCTATTGGGGTCTCCCTCCTACTCTGCCTCAGCCCTGTAAATGCTCTTTCACCTAGTGACAAATCGTTTTTTTCTTTTTTGCTTTTTTTTTTCCAAAAAATATATCTTTATTAATTTCAGAGAGAGGAAGGGAGAGGGAGAGAGACAGAAACATCAATCATGAGAGAGTCATTGATCGGCTGCCTCCTGCACACGCCCAACTGGGGATCGAGCCTGCAACCCGGGCATGTGCCCTGACCCGGAATCGAACTGTGACCTCCTAGATCCTTGTTTGATGCTCAACTCCTGAGCCATGCCCGGTCGGGCAAATCATTCTTTCTTAACCAATACCTAATGATTTTTAATCAGATATCGACACGTGTATATTGATTAATTTCAAAATTAAATACATTTGTTTGTAAATGTATTCATCTTCCATATATATAATCAAGTGACAATTTATTAACTTAAATAGACCCTTGTCCCATGTCTTATTGCACCAGAACACTGAAAAAGGTGAATAATAGAGCCTCCTAGTGATGCCTTCAGGTTTCTAGGGCTGCTCCAAGAAGAATAAAAAAGGCACTTACAGACCTCCTATCATGGGCCATTAGCTTAGTCAAGCATTTGAATATAACTATCCCACCCATCAACACAAAGGCTATATGCATTATTGCCTCAAATTTTTTAAAAAAATAAATAATTTTTAAATATTTGATTCTCAGTTCTTTTTTCTTTTCCTGCCCTGATGCCCAAATGATTATACTCACAGCAACCTTTGTTGATGCTACCTATTTACTATAAATCTTCATTAGTTTTCTCAGTGAGAAGTGAAAACATGATTTCTCATGCTGGTTTTTAAGGTGCATGATTAGATCCAGACCTTAGTTTTCAGCCTCATTTCCTATTTTTGCTCCTATTAAACCCACCGGTGTGTTGACTTTTTGTGTTAGTATAGCTCCACCTAGAAGCAGACAATAAGACAGGATTAGAGGTACCGGAAATTTATTGTGGAAAGGAGTAGAAGGAGGTGGGGAGAATCTTCAAAACACAATGGAGGTGTGACATTTGGGTAAAGAGAGTGCGGGATTGCAGATCTGTAGGATGAGTGGTGAATCCTAGCATGGGTCCAAACAGGATCTGCTTAGGCTGATCCACTCGAGCAGCTAATTTTCCCATTCCCTGAGGGCCTTTGTCAGGATGCACAATCTGGAGAAAGTGAAGTCTCAAGAAAGTGCCCCTTCTTCCCAAGTCAATGAATTATTTATTAACCGGTCTTACATTCAGACTCTCCTGATTAAGCACTTTCTCAGTGCAATCCCAGGGTTACTTTCCTGGCACTTGCTGGTACATGCTAGCTAAATCTTACAAGTACATTCCAATATGGTCTTTTTCCTCCCTTATCAACACCCAGCTGTGTAATTCGGGCATTTAACTTTAGTCACCATCCTGGAAGCCAGAAAAGGAGGTGGGGATAGGTCCTTAGGGGGACACTTGTTGCTTTGCAGAAGAGTGGTTTCTGTCACATATTCTAACATAGGGAGGACCTATAAACTACCTCTGTAACTTCTGAAAGGTCAATGGAAAGCCAGCATCCTCAGGGGCAGCCATGTGTCCCTATTCCATATTTTAAGACCCCGGGTTTTCCCACCAGGGCCCTGAGTTTAGCTTAACAGATCTTCTTTTTCTGAGTATTCTAAGGTCTCTAGAACTCTGTGACTCTATCAGATATTTGATCTGCTACTTAGCTGTTCTGCTTTTCCATTCTAGGAGACAGGGCTTATTATAGGCTACAAGAGTGTCTGGCTGTCATACTTATTAACTAACCACTTCTTAATGGGCCTTAGTGTCGCACCCTCTCTAAAGTATCAACATAAATACAATTTAGCTGTAAGCAGCGAACTCTACCTTCTTTCAGATCCCTGAACCATGATAACTGAAAGGCAAATCATTACCCCCTTGAAGACTTTAGCAATTGGGCCTTGTGCCAGGGGATTTCTTGTGCCACCTTCCACTCAGAACAGGTGGTTAGTGAGCCCTAACCAAACCCCTATCTTACCACTTGTTTTCTCAAACCACTGTCATTACTATTTGCACTGGTTTGGGTACCTAGAGAAGCAAATGCCAACAGAGGGTTAGGCATGCAAGAGATTTAATGGGTAAAGAAGCAGCAGAAGGTGAGGGAGAGCTTCAGACCATGGTAGGAAAAAGACAAGGAAGGAGAATTAAGTAGGAAGAGTGTCAGATGGCAAGACAGTTCCAATAAAGATTTGGTTAGGCCAACAGGAGTCCTTGAGACAAAATCCACATTGGAGAAGTCCCACATGAAAGCAACTGTAGGAGGTGTAGCATTACAAAGAATGAGAGACAGGCCTAGAGGGACCATAGTTGGGGCCATCAGTCAATTCTGTTCCCCATAGCAAGAGATATAAGCACTGCATCTTCATGGACACCACAGTTGCCATTTCCCAAACAAACGGGATGACAGTCATTGAGAACATGCATTTGGGAGTTAGATTGAGTTCAAATACTGCTGGGCCACCTAGTACGTTACCTTGGACAAGTTAATATATATGATCTTCCACTTTTGCATATTTCAATTTATAATAATGATTTTCTTCATAGAGTCATTCGAGGGATTAAAAGGGATCATTCATGTAAAACCTGTCATTATCATTATAATGTCCACAGTTCAGCCATTCAGAAAATGCAGCCTTCTTCCTTTTCCTGTTACTGAACTTGGTTTCATGTTGATCCATACTCCAAGCCGGTGCTAGAAACGAAATCTCGGGTAATTTTGTGTCTTCCTTAGATAGGATGATGATTATGAGCACTATTTAGAATCAGGCTGTCAGAATTCAGATACCAACTCTACCATTTCAAATTGAGTGACCTAGGATAAATTCCTTAACCTATCTTTAACCAAGTTCTGTTATCTCTAAAATGGTGATACTATTAGGTAAAACCCTCATAATCTGGTTATGACTCAAAACCAGGTGAGCATAATGTCTGACCCTATTAAGTGCTTGATCAAGGCTCTTACTGTTCCCATCCTGGTGTCTGAATAGGTCCCATCCTGTTTTGGGTATCTTAACCCCAAGGGTTTAATTATACCTTCCAACGTTAAGGCAGGGTAGAGTACAGGACCCTTTTTAGGAACCTAACAGCATCTAAGCCCCAGCTTCCTCCTGGGTTAGTTCCCATTTTCCTCAGTCTGCGGAATCTTTATTTAGTCTGAGTGGGGAGGTCTGGTCCTTTATTCCTTGTTTATGGCATAAACGTTATGCCCTGAATGGTTCAGGGCTTAGTTTCTTTCACTGAAAAAGCCTTGCCTTTTGAGGTTTAAAAGCTTTAGTTTCTGAAAATCAAAAGGTTTGTGTGTATGTGTGTGTGTTTTGTGATATCCTACCTCTCCCCTAATGTGAGAGAAGAAACAAGGATGGGGGCAAAGAGTGAAAGGAAATACATTACCAAAGGCAAATCTTAGTTAATATCTCAAAATATTTTTCCTCTACAATGTTTCTGTTTAGGCTCCTCTCTGTTCCTGAAATTCTTTTTTGCTACCAATGAGACTTCCCTATATTCAAGTTGAAATTTGGGTGCCTCCTCTTCTTGGAAGTATACTTTAATTATTCTAGCTCAAAGTGCTTTCTCCTTCCAACTTTATTAATGTAGATGTTACCACATTCATTTTAAATGGCCTGGTACCTATACTATTGTTTCTACTACACTGCCTGCTGCTTATGAGCTGGCAATAAACCTTACTTATTTTTCATACCTATATTCTTTTGGTACCTAACTAACATGGGCTTGATGCATAGAAGTACTTAAAAATATTTGAACGTACTAAACAAATTACAGGAAGTCGGTTATAGCAAGGATTGCAGATCTGTCTGAATCTCTACCTATGGTTTCTTGGTCTTCTGATCAGGTCTTATTTGTTGCCATGAATCATTGATATTGATGTAACTAGATACAACATATTAATCTTTATTTCAGTTAAAAAATATTAAGTGCACTATGTACCAGGTATTTTACCAGACTTGGGAGATGCAAAATTGAATAAGTGCCATAAAAGATAGAGATTCTTAAAACAAGCAATTTAAGTGACAGGGACACCTAGCAGAGAGCCTGACACATGCCAGCCAGGAAAACTTTGCTGAGGAAGAAATAAATAAACACCAAACAAGGCTGATGGAGTTACGCTGCTACTTGGGAGCACATGCCTATCGTCTTTTGTTTATCCCAAGGAAGTCTTGACGGAGGCTGTGACCATGCTGAGTCTCAGAGGATGAGCAGCAGCCAGGCAAGGAAAACACAGTAGGGTGATAAGTTTGACAGTATAAGCAAGAATATGGTGGGATAAAGCAAAAAAAATTATGTGCTCTGTGTAAAAAAAAATAAATAAAAAATCAGGTTTGTTTACACTTTAGCCAAAATACAATTTCTGTGCAATACCATCATGGTTTAGAGTATAGACTCTGGAGCCAGCTACCTTAAGTGTAAATCTTGGTTCTGTCACTTTCTAACTTGCTCTATGGTCTTCCTTAATTATTTTGTTCTCTCGGAGCCCAGGCACTCCCTCTGTAAGAATAGAAATCATGCCTCTTAATGTTGTTAGGTACTTTAAATGGAACAATACATTTATAGTGTTCAAAAGTGTCCAATAGCATGGAGGGACCTGGAGAGCATTATGCTAAGCGAAATAAACCAGGCAGAGAAAAACAAGTATCACATGATCTCACTCATATGTGGAATCTAAGGAACAAAATAAACGAATGAACAAAACAGATCCAGAGACATGGAAGCATGGAACAGACTGATGAATCTCAGAGGGAAGGGGATGGGTGGGAAAAGATTAATGAAAGAACTTGCATAACATGCATAACCCTTGGACACAAACAATAGCGCAGTGAAGGCTTGGGGAGGGGCAGGAGCAGGATAGAGGGGGACAATGGGGCAGAAAGGGGACATCTGTAATACTTTCAACAATAAAGGTATATGTATATTTTAAAGTGCCCAACAGAGTAAGTACTCAATAACTTTTAGATTATGCAGATTAAGTATCATTTTCTCTCTTTTCTTTTCTTTTCTTTTTTCTTTTCTTTTCTTTTCTTTTTTTTCTTTTCTTTTCTTTTTTTTTTTTTTTTTGCAACTTTTCATAAGAAGTAGCTCCTATTTAACATCATTGAGATTCTTGTCTGTAATCCAGAGATTCTCAGTAGTGAGACAGCAGGAAGAGGGGTCCATTCTCCTAGGAAATCAGTAGACTCGCTCGGCTTTTCTTATAACATTACATGTTCATTTGGCTTCCCTTTTCCTCCCCAATTTCAGAAGTACTGTCACTGCTTTAGTGAATCGCCATTAGTGGGGGGAGTGTGTAGTACGGCATTTTATTCAGGGATGTTGAGACAGAAGAACGGCTTTGAACTTAACATTATAGACATTCTAGGTACAGAACAGACACAGATCAGTTTTAGATTAAAATACCTGAACTACCTGACCTCAGGTCTCTTCGTGTCTTGCCAGTTTGTGCTGTGGCAAGGACCAGGAAAATACCAAGGAGGCACACTTGCTGAGCGCACTGCAGACTCAATGACTTCCAGTAAGTACTCCATAATCAAGCTATTCCTTTGTTTTATTTTCTGAAGAAAAAGGTGGTATTTTTAAAAATGTTTGTCTACAATGATTTGAGAGAAAATAGAAATGAACAGCAAAATATCCAACATTTTGACTCAAAAATCATAATTTTTAAGTATGGCAAAGAAATTCCACAATGATAAACACTACTTTATGCAAGAATGAATTTTGGCTTGCTTGTAATTTTCGCTTGTTGGAGGAAATTGTTGGGAAGCATGGTGTGGGAATGTGGAATGTGTTACAATGTTTTTCATGGCTCAGACTCATTAATTCAGTATTTAAAACCTGTTCATTTTACAGCTAGATGCATCAGTTATATTTACAAAGACTTTCATTTAGCTAAAAGCGATTAATTATTAAGATTTTATTTCCATGTTTTTGATTTCTGACTTATACCATATTTTTTATAAAAATGCATCTCACCTAGATAGTCTGAAAATTTCAATATTAACCACCCCCTATGTATACAGGTAGTCACTTTATTTGAAAAATGGAATGAATCTTAAAACTAAAATTTAGATCATACAAATATGGTATTCTACACTCTATTTTATTTGTTAAAATCATATAACTCAAAATAAAATAGGATTTAAAAAACTGGGACACTTGACATTGTAGGTTAAGACTAGCATAGAGCTAATTGAAAAAATAATACTATGAATTAACTTATCACTGTAATCATAATGCTATATGATGATCCAACAATCCAGTAGAGATGTGGCATTCTGATGTGTTAGAAATTGCTACGTTCAAACTACTTTATAAATGAATTTGTCTATGCCATAAATAATTATATGTAATAATATCTTAAATTGTGTAATATGCAATCTTCAAACTGTAACAATTTTTATAGTTTCCTTTCAGCTTCATGCAAAACAAGTGAAGTGTAGGCTCCATTAGAAGTAATAATAGTTTAGTATTTCAACACATAACATGGGCCAGGCATTGTGTTAACATCCATTAACTATGTATAATTTAAAATATCTTAACTCTTCTAATCCTCCTAGGAAACCTCTGAAGGAGGGAATGCATTATCCTCATTTTACAAAAGAAACTAAGACAGAGAAACCAAGTTAACATAACTGCTCATTGGTAGAGCAAGAATTGACATAAAGATACGTCTGATGTGAAGCCCACATTTTCAAGCACTGTGTCACATTGCCTCGTATAATTTTTTCTTTGTAGCATATTGATAAACTTATACATTTATTTCATAGATAAGATAGTTTTATACCATGTGATTAGAACCTTAATCAATTATTTGATTTATTTGCAACTAATTCCATATTTCCAGAACATAAAAATGATAACCAGTTTAGCAAGGCATTAATTTGTACATGTACAGTTAATAAAAGCTATGCTACTAATTATTGGGAATGTATTCGTTTATATCTGGGCCGCCTGGGTCCAGGTCTTCTCATCCTTCCGTCTTATTTTCTCGTCTCCCTTAAGAGCCTACATTGTCCTTGCAGATGCTGTCGGCTGAGCAGGCTGTCATTTCTGGGACAATCTTCCAAGCTGGCAGACATGCTATTCCAAGGCTCTCACAGTTGTTATGAGTTTTGTGGGAGATTTACAGATTCCTTCTGCAGATATCTCATTCTCCTGCTGATTCCACTGGCTGCTTTCCTTGCAGTAAATCCTGATTATCTCCCCTTATTTCTCCCCCTCCCCCTGCCTTTCTAGTCATGCGGCCACTGCCCCTGCCCACCTAGCACTAAACTCACTCCCCTTTCTCCTTGTGCAGTTGGCATTCGCATTTAGATGTCATTCTCGTTACGTCTACTTGTTTATTGGTGGGCATATGCAGGCCTTCCTAATTTTTTCCATCTAACCCCCGTAAATATCACCGTTTTGTCAGAAAGGACCACCTTCTGGGAAAAAACACCAGGAATACATTTCTCCCTCAGGAAATGTGACAAAACCTTTCTCTCCAATGCTGCTGGTTCTGTCCCTTTAAAACATTTCTCTGCTGAAGCAGCTAAGTGGCTGCACAACATAATCCTGTATAAAGCTAGCAGAAATGCTATTTCAGAGCATTTGTGTTTAACTCCTTACTGTCCGTTTTGTACAAGTTGCAAAATCACATGAATAATCATTCAATAAATTTCCACTCAACACTCTTTAAGCAATTAGGATCTGTCAGCCCTTTGAAACCCTGCATTATATTTTTTCTTGGCTGTTCTAGTGTGCTCTGCCCCACCCCCACCCCACCAAATGCTAACCATATGCATTACATCAATGGGCTGCATTTCCCCTGGCTTCTGGGTTGGGTTCAGAATATGAGGAGATACTAGCAGGGAGGGAGGACACTGAAGCAAGAGTATTTATAACCTTAATTCTCTCCCTGCACTGTTTGCTTCAGAGTGGTCGCATCTCTGTAGACAAGGCCACAGTTCTTGTGCCATAGGAGGCCCTCCTCATACAACTATCCCCTCTGGGTTCTGTAATTACTCCCTCCTCTTATGTTTCAGTATGGCTCTCCTCTATGCTTGCTTCCAAGTTCTGACTTATCCATTATTGGACTCTCCAATTCCTGCCACATCTCTTGAAATAAGTTCCGTTGTTAAACCCTCCTCAAATCACAAACTTTGAGAGTAACATCTATCTTCTGAACTGACTGATACAGGCTTTGAGTACGCTGTGTGGAGGAATTAGGTACAGGTGTTGCCTTTAAGAAACTTGACTGTACAAATGGAGTCAACCATGTAAACACATAAATGGATTGCAAATTAAGGGTATAAGATACAGAGAGGTCACACAGAAAAAGAGTGATCAGTCCTATCTGGGAAGGGGTATCAGAGAGGGTTTTCTGGAGGAAAGTTTGAGTGATGCCTGGGAACATGAACTGGGTATCAATAGGTGGGTGAAAGGACTGGGCTGAGGCTGGGGCAGAAAGGCCACTCTTAGGTGAGAGCGCAGAGCTGGTGCAGCAAGGAAGCTGGGGTATTACCATCTGTGCAGACAGCCGCAAACTCCTGACAACCAGCACTTTCCGTGGGAGGAGGGGCGTGTAAGTCCAGAAAAGTCTGCAGACTATAGAGGGTCTAACATGTCATGCTGAGGAACTTGGATCTCATTCTGTATGTCATGGGGAGAGAAGCTGGAACTCTGAATAGTGCACAAATAAGTTTGTCTCTAGACAGAGCACTTTGGTGACATTTGAAGAACAGGACTGATGACGTGGAGAACAAAGAAGCAATGAAAGAGGAAAGAGGCTGATTAAAGAAATAATAACATAAAAAGGTGGTGAAAGGGCAGAACTGATAACAGTTGTCAGCATATTGGAAACTGAGGTGGAGAAAAGAGAGCCTTAGGATGACGCCAGGTTTCTGGCTTGGTGGTTGGGAGCACAGTTTCATGAGACTTTCAACCATGAGGGAAGGGTAAGATTGGGCATAAAACAATAAGAAAACACAGTTCACATTAAGGTTGAGCTTTTGGGGAACGCTCACATGTAAGAACTGGAGTTCAGAAGAGCTCTGGACCAATGCTATACATTTGAGCATTGCCCCAAAATAAATGTAGCTGCTGCTATGGAAGTGGCGAGGTTGCTTAGGAAGGGCGTTTCACTTAATAAGAGAAGAGCAAGGATAACACCAATAAAATTCATGTAATTATTTTAAAAATAAGCAGTTGTTTAATATTCAGAGTATGCTAAGCATTTTGGTAATTAATTTCTCATATATCTTTGATCTGTACCATATAGCAGGGTTATAGACATCTCAGTTTTCTAATTTCATAAATAAAGAAACCTCTGGCTTAGAGAGTTAGCTAAGGTCACAACACCATAACCTAGCACAAATGAGACTAGAACGCAAACCTTTTAACTTTTCTCTAGTACTCACACTGCCATCTGATTGCTTTCTTTTAGCAATGCTTATGAACATAGGGCAAGGAATAAATAATCACAAAAATATAGATGAAGGACCATTGGGATCCATTGAAATGGTTCTAGTGATAGAAATGTCATTGTTGAAAACATTTTATTTTGAGGAATGCAACCTTATTTATTTCACGTGTTTGGAAACTGCTTCAAATTTCATTTGTTTAACTTTCTTATTTTTTATTTTTTTAACCTAAACCTACTTTGTCCTTTCTCTACTCACTCTGACTGCCACTGTAGTATTTGCTCACTATCATTTGACTATTGCACATTGCAGCTAAGTTAAAAGAACCAGAGCTCTAAAGACTGGCCACAATTTTTGCTTATAGTTCAGTATTACATAGGGGTATAGATCTTGAAACTAATTTGGAAACAGAAAAGGGCATTTGTACCAGGTTCCTGCTTCACACTTGCATAGTAGTTTCCTGAATTGTAATCTAAGGCAATGAATTGGAAATGCCTTGAGAAGGAAAATGCAAAGATAAGGGTTCTTAGATTAATGTTAATGTTATGCATTATGCAACATGACCCATAAACTGGAATATTCTTCCTAGATAAATGATACCATGATATAATAATTTATGGCTGACTTTCACAGGAACCATTAGAGACATTCATGATTTACTAAAAAAAAAAAAAGTTAATCAGAAAAGCCCTTCTACATCTCTAATGCCAATTTCTGAGTATTTTGCTGAAGCCTTACACTTAGCTTTCAGGAAACAGATTGAATAAAAGTAGACTCATCATGTGGGCCTGCTTCACTCTGCAGATGAGAAGAAATGAATCTGATAGAATGCCACCATCATCAAATTATATGCAAATTTGGTGGCAATAGGATAAGAAAGCTCTTTTCCAAATGCTTCTATTTGCTTAGGAAAGAGGAAACAAAATCTTCATCTGAGAGCCAGGAGCGTGGTGTTGGTGACTGGAAGAGAAAGGAGAGGAAAGCACAGGCAGGTAGAGGTGTAGAACAGGAAGGTAAATTGATAGCAAATGTAAAGATTAAGGAGCTGGGACAGCCCTGGCCAGTGTGGCTCGGTTGGTTGAGTGTAATCACCCCACGTACCAAAAAGTCTCTGGTTCGATTCCCTGTCAGAGCACATACCCCGGTTGATCCCAGGTTGGGGCGCATACAGGAGGCAACCAATCAATGTTTCTCTCTTACACTGATGTTTCTCACACATGCTCTCCCTCTTCCTTCCTCTCTTTCTAAAATCAGTAAAAACATATTTTAAAAAATGAAGCTGGAATAAAGTCTAACTTGTGGTCATTGATTAAAAGTAAAACCTGTCAACACGGCTCTGGGTTTCCCTTCATCCATGTTCACCAGAGGAATGTAATCTAAGGTCAACAGAGAGGTAGATTTAGAAGAAAGAACTGTGAAGAGATAAAAGGGGCAAGGGAGCTACATTCATGTTGTATAGTGATCATAAAGGTGTAATGCGGAATCTAAGTTAGTTAAGGAGAAAGAGGGTATGAGGAATCAAGGGTAGTAAAAATTGGAATATTCAGTAGATTAAATTGGTGGTTAATTCACAGAAATGTTGGAATGAGGCTACCTTAGGAAATGAGGTGGATTAAAAAAATAATTACCTTAAATTTTAAAATTACCAAGTGAGGAATTGTATAAAATTAAAAAAATAAAGGAATAGCAAATACTCTAGATGCTAAAATTTTATCCTAGACAATTGCAACAAGAGGGTTTGAAGATAGACATAAGAGACATTTTCTCTTTGGGCTAGACATCTGGTAACCTAGCTTAAAATACATATTTGAACAGTATTCTCTTGATTATCTGCTAAACAAAGTGAGTATGTTTCATGCATATAAATGCACGAACATCTCACAGTTAGATTTTAATTGATTTTTACATAGTAAACCTATCGCATAAAGTGGGACCAAGGCATGCTAAATGTCTATTTTAAATGATTTCATTTTCAAAGGGCACTAGCTAAGAAATTATTTTAGCTATGTAATCCCATATATCATAATTTCTTGGAAAGGTTGCCTTAGATTTTACATTTTCTCCTATTAAAGAAGTATTCTGAGAATGCCAGGGGTATGAGCTTTCTGGGAATGCATTTACCAAGCCAAAATTTTTAAAAAGCAAAAGCCCTAATAAAATTTGTGAAAATGATTTCAAGACAGTGGGTACCAATTAAACTAAACATTTGTGTCTTTGTTTAATACATCTTCACCTCAATACTGGATTTCCTTATTTGTTATTCACTAATTTTATGAATAATCTATTAGATATTTTAATTGGCATTTGTCTGGTTACTAGTATGATTAAATATTTTCCTAAGTTTAGTTGCTTATATTTAGTTTTGTAGGTATCAATTCATATCTTTTGTCTATTTTTTCTACTGAGCTTTCAGTCTATTTCTTAACAGCTCATAAAACCTTTTAAAATATAATATTAATTCTTTAAGTTTCTTGACAAATAGTTGTCCAATTGTTTTTTAATCTTATTATTCATGGATTTTGATATATGCATTTTAATTTATATGTAGTCACTCAAATGTCATAACAATTGTGCACAATAAGCATTATTATTCCCATTTTGCCTATCAGAAAATAGATATTCAGACAGGTGGAATAATCGGTGCTATGTCCCTCACACTAAAGTTTCGATGCAGGTCTGTCTGGCTCCAGAACTTGTTCATTTTCCAATGTTACACTGTAACTGGACACACAAAGCCTGATAATGAGAGGATTTTAATATGGAACATGCAAGAAGGGGATAAAGTGAAAGCATAGTGAGGAAGGACCATATTTGGGAAGTATAAGTACAATTACAGTGAGAGTTAAAGAAAATGGATCTACAGAACAAAGGACAGTGATGAGTTGACAATTACTCCAAGATTTCCTGTGTAGCTGGCTGCTGATATAGTGGCATTACCCAGTGTGACAAAGACACCAGGCACAAAGCTCTGTCACTGCAAGATGATAAGCTGAATTGTCTTCTCCACATTTCATTTCTGTTAGTGACAGTAGATACAGCTTGAAATGCCTAGTACAGAAAACTTTCTCCAAGTTGGGTGGAGAGGCCAAGTTCACAGCTAGACAGGTAGATTTGGACAGGTTTTCTGTATGCAGATGGAAACAAATGACATGCCCAATGTTTGGTGTATGGCAAGAGCAGGACACTTATTAATTTCCAGAGGAAACTCCATGGAATCAGTTTAAGAAGAAAGAAGAAAACTGGGCAAAGAAGGGGAGTTTCTGCTAAAACACAATATATAGGTTCCTGAAAAACCTTGTGCTCCATGACATTTACAGAACAGCAGGGCATATGAGAGGATAGGTTTGGGGTAGACCACTTTACACTTTCATAGTTTTGTGAAACTAAGAAACTTTAAACGTGTGTAATTAATGCACTAACAAAAACCAGTACCAATCTCAATAAAAACACTAACACCGTTTAAAAGATGTGTTACGTTCCTTACACATGTAAAATTACTAGAGTGAATACAGGAAATTTACCCTTCCAAAAGTAGGTGAGGGTAGATTTTTGGAAGGATTTTAATAAATGGTTGAGGTTACTGAGATAAAGAGAATATGCACAACTATCAGAGATGGTGCAATATATTTCCAAGACACAGCATGTGGCCAGATTGACTTAAGAGCAAGAGTTTGGGGTGAATGAGCATTATTCCCAGGATAATACCCAGCACACTCCTGCTGGGTTCAGCTGTGTGAGAACTAGGAGAAACAAAATAGTAACACACTGCAGGAAAAACTGCATGAACCAATGCAGCTTCCATGTTATATTGACATGGCAATTTGCCCACAGAATTAAAGCAAACAGTATTTCAGAATTCAAGACTGTGCAAATTAGTGCTCCCATCCCTGCTGCTCTTTTACTTATAATGCAATTTTCCTTTTTTGTCTTTATCACAATTTATATCATTTTTCCCTCTATACACTAAGCTCTGAGGGTAGGGATTTTATTTTGCTTTGTCTAACATAGTGCCAGGCATATAAAATATCAATAAATATTTGTGAATTGAATAAATACAGGAATATATTCAGTAAATATACAACAATGAACAAGTCACAGGCCCACTTTTTGAGAAGATAGCTAGCTAGATCTGGCAGAATCGACGGATAAATAAGCAATTATAATACAGTGAATGAAGTAAGTGCTTAAATAAGGTAGGCACAAGGTGTTATGAAATTTTATGCAAGGAGTATAGATTTGGCCTTGGAGAAGGGTAGCTTTTAGAAGTGAAGTTTAGTCTAAAATCTGACAGATGGTCACAAATGACAGAAATTAAAGGAACAAGGAGGGCAGAGAATTCTAGATATTCAACAACATGTACCAAACCTGGAATGAAATGAACTCCTCTAACATCCCAGGAAAAGTGGTTCCTGGGATCAGGCTATAAAATTATGTAGAAACTAAGGGGATGCTAAGTGCTTAGTTTAAAGAGAAACCACAAATTCTTACCCACTGTCACTATTCCTGGTGGGGTAGTCTCCCATGTAATAGTTCAGGGATCTGTGCTTTCTTTGTCTTATATAATTATCCTTTGTAAGCCTTCAAAGTCCTCTTTATTTATCAAGCAGATGGGAAAAGGCACAATGGGAAAGACATATCCGTGTCTTAACCACTCTGCCTCAGAAGAGAGGTCGTTCCTTCTCACATTCCATTGGTTAGATTTTGACATATGGTACAGCTAATGGCAAAGGATGTTGGGAAATGTAGTCTAGGTCTGTGAACAGTTGAAAAATAAATGGGTTTTAATGAACATATAGCAGCCTCTGCCAGGCATGAGGGTAACAGAATTAAACATAAGGTTGGAGAGTAGAACTAGGGTCATTTTATGAAGGACATTTTGTTTCATGTTTAGATTTTACCCTTAAGAAAATGCATTGCTAAGGAAAATTTTTGAGTTAAAGTGAGGCAATATTATATTTAGACTTTGAATAGACAGATTTGTACGCAACTGTTAAAAGTGGATTGGAGAGAAGCAGCTCAAAGCTGGCAAATAATTCAGATTCTAATCTAGACAATGATGGCCTGGACATGGGTAGTGACAGTGAGGGTGACTCCAGAACTAATAAGGAGGCATTACAAATAGAACTTTTCAAGGTGTGTGGGGAGTCATGAGGAAGAGGGAGGAGTCACCTGTTATAGCTTGAGCCAACTGGATAGATAATGATAAAAGCATTTGTTAAGACAGGGAGCAAATAGAGGTAGGTAGAAAAGTGGAGATATAGATGATGAAATCAAGGAGAATTAAGCTCTTTGATGACTGTGCTACATAGCATTCCTCAGTTTCTAAATCCTATGTTGTACTTATTACATAACTCAATTGATACATATTTATTATTAAATGGAATGATTTACTCACTCAGATCTGATTGGCTATATGGAATTAAAAATTCAGTGAAGTTGAAAGAAAAATGAGTACACTAGAGAGCATCTAGAACGGATTTTGTCACAGGGAAGTTAATACACATGCTGCAGAAACTTGGTTAAAGTCTACTACCTTCATTTTATAGCTGTGTTATATCCAGTATTCTAATAACATGGTTCATAACCTCAGAAAGTAAGCTCAGATAACATCTGTTCTATATTTTTGGAGACCTGTTTGGGATTCTTTCTTACAATATGTATTCATTGTTTTCCATATTTATATATATGAAACAATGGAAACATTACCATGTATATTTATTTATAGTTCCATGTATAAAGTTATTTCTTGAAATTGTATTTTTGACTATATCTGAATCTGTCAGAAAGTTATTTCCCTGATATTGAGTTTAACTAATGAAGCAAGGAGACTTTATCAAGTATAAAGATTAATTACAAATGAAAATATGTCTAAAAAGTTTAGGTTTACCAACAGAAGTCATCCTGAAGACTGAGCAGTTATCTGGTAAATTCACATATCTGGTAAGTTAGGAAAATGTTTTCTTGTTGCTACTGATCTCACTTTATTTGGTACAAAACTAGTCCAGAGTAACTTGTTAATTCTAATTGTTTTTGCTGGAATTATCATGGATGATGGTATATATACTAATGAACATTCATCCCTAGAGAATTAATCCACTTTCTGTTAAAGTTTGATTGTCTGCAGTACATGTATATTCTGAAGCCCTATAGACTCACTAACAGAGGTAAGAGAAAAAGAAACAATTGAAAATCTTGGCCTATGAACTCGATCACGTAACTGCCACATGTGCATCCCTTGACACATGGAAGCCTGTTCCCAGGTTTGCTTTGGTTTACTTGTCTTCTCCCCAGCTCACACAGCCCTTTGTGAAGTTAATGAGGTCGTATGCATGAAGCTCTTGGAGCCAAAAGGGGAAAGGGCTTATCTAGCTACAGGGAGGTATGATAGAGAAGTCAAGCATGATGAATGAGAGTTTGCTGGAAGGATCCCGGCTAGGCTCATCTTGAAACTTTAACTGATATCAAACTCATTATTTTTATGAAGGAAAAAATATAGAAGAAAAAGTCTGTTCCAAACTTCCTATGTCAAACCCTTTCCTCCGGGTTTTTTTAGAGGCCCATTGGAAAGATGATTAAAAAGAAGGTGGTTTTTTTTTTTTCTAAGAAAGCTGTGCCATTTTCAAACACAGAAAGAGAGTTCATCAGTCCTAGTGCAGCTGCTATCATTTTGTGGCTCTTGTAAAAATGAAGAAGCCCTAGCTACAAAGACTAATGTTAGTGTTTTGCTTAGTGACAATGTGATTAGGTTTGGAACATTCACACCTAAGCCTACATCTGACTTTTGCTGATAAAAGTCACTATCACTTTCCCATGTCCTGCTAATTACATTAATATTTAGTTACAGCTTTATTCAATGAAGGCTTATTTTTATATGGCATTTAAAGAAGAGCTGATTACACTGTCATTTGCAAAACTGTACGTGTGTTTGACTTTCACACACACAAAAATGCTGTAGCTTTTTCTCTGCTATATTTTAGGAGCATGGAAAGAAATCTCAAGTCTTAGAATAATACAGAGGTAATGGGAGAGGGGCAGCAGGAGAGTATATGACCATTACAAGTGGGCTTATATTTGGCTGTGATCCTCAAGAGATTTGTGTCAGGAATTTCAACTGAGCATGCTCTATAACATTCAGTAACAGGAATAAGATTTACTGTAATTTTTCAGAATCTCCTGAGCACACTTATTGATGTGGTTACATCATAGAAATAAATCAGAATATCCTGGAACTACAGCTTTCTGCTTCTGCATGGATTTCATAATTTTAAGAAAATATTGGTTTATTACCTAGTATGTGTAGATCCCTCATAGTCTGGGGAGACAGATTTTGTCTGTGTCATCACAGGAATTCTAGTCCAACTGGTGAGCAAAATGTTAAGCTAACAATAAATATTAAGTGAAAATACTAGTTGCCATATTCTAAAGACCAGGTGAATGTCGATAGCAAATAAACATCTCCTATCCTATTCTGATAAATAATGGCTGCTTCGAGCACTGTGTTGAGGATTATCAAAGTAATCCTGAGTTCAGTTATTTTTAAAAAGGGCCTTGATTCCTTTTTGATGCCTATCCATGGTGAGGAGAAAGAGGTAGAGGCCTGTCCATGCATAGAAATTCTGAGTTACAAATTTTAGAATGTCTAAAACTTAAGAAATATTATTATTTTATTTCATTCATTCAAATTCTAAGTACAAAGCTATGTAATAGGTGCTTATGAGTAAAATATATACCATAGTTGGCTTCCTGGCTTTATAGGTTTGTCATCTTTTATGTGTAAAGTTGACTTGAATTTGAATTTTGGTACAAGATGGTCTCAAATTCAATTCAACATTTTACAACACACACACACACACACACATGCACACACATATCCTCACACTGGATGAGAAACTCCAGTGAAGGCCACTGCAATGTAGTTACGTAGGTGTGGATATTTGGGGTGTCCTGGGGTACAATGAGGAGAATAATTTGATAAAAAGAATGACTTGATGGAAGGTGAAAAGGCAGGAAAATGTGAGTAATATGCAGGGACCAATGACTTGGAGCAGAGTATTCGTGTAAATAAATATTAAAAGATAGGATTGAAATATTAATTACATAGAAGTCCTTGAGTTCCAGGTCAGCTGGGCACTTGTTGATTTATCTTGTGGGCTTTGGAGAAATATTAAAATTCTTTGAGCAAGGGAGGGATATAGGCAAAGCCAGGCTCTCTTTACCTACCAGGTCCTATAAGTGGAGATGAGTTATGCTAAATGGTGTAAATATAATTTGACTGCCTATTAGAAGACATTGTATTTCAAAGCTTTGACTGCATGTAGAGATTAAGTTCTGATAAACTAAATATCACCTGGGTATATATACATCTCCGTTATGATGAATTATGTTAAAATTAAGATTAGGTGTAGTGAAATGCTGTCAGTGCTATGGACTTTTTGATAACTGTTATAATTTGTGAATACCATTTTTATTAGAATAGAAATTTCTAAATGCTCCTTGAAAGTAGACTTGTGCACAGGTGCTTCAGGAAATCTCCTAAGATTCAATTGGAATTACATGAATCCTGACTGCAAGCATCATCTAGAATTCTTAATATAAAAAGTTTTCCTTACCCAAACAGCTTTATTTATTCTTAACAACTTTTTAGTAGTTTGTAACTTGCAATATAATACATATGAATGTATACTTTACTTGTCTGCTTTGGTCACTTAATGTATATTAGTACTTTTCATTAAAATTTCATTTGAAAAAATATTGATTTTGCTGCCAAAAACATTTGGAAATCACTGGAGTTAAGCATGATTCTAGGCTGAATGACCAGTTCTTTGTTACATGTGTACATTTTATATACCTCTATTGTTCATTCAACAAATGTTACTTGAAAAGCTACCCCTGTGCTGGTTATTTGTCTATTGTCTCTTTGCTTCATTCCCACCCTTCATTGATCTCCTTTGCATTCAGCAGGCTGAAAGCCTGTAAACTACTTTTCTAGACTCCCTGTCAGCTGGCTTCTAGTTAGGTTCTGCCAATGCGAGGCATTAACAGGAGTTTGGAAGACAAAAGGAAAAAGGAAGCCTGCCCGCTCCCCACTCCCAGATGCAGGAGATGCCTCCCAGAGTGACGTGGCAGCTGGGGAGACAAGGGGAGACAAGGGGAGACAAGGGGAGACAAGCTCCTGCTCAGGAAATGCCCATTTTAACAGCAGGCTCGGCCGGCTCTCCAGTGGGATTTGCACTAGTATATGCTCCTGGGTCTATTTCTTCTCAGGTGGTACATCTCCAACAGTGTCAGGGCAGAGCAGTAGCGAGGCCAAGCTCCTGGCTTCAGCCTGGGACAGCAGCAGCTCCCTGCTTTCGGGGTAATCCTCTTCTTTGTGTAGTTTCACCAGACCCAACTTTCTTCTTTTAGTTCCTACAGCTATTCTAACTCCCTCTGTAATGAGATTCTGATATTAAATTCCCATCTCCTGGAAATACCTTGAGTGGCTTCTCTTTTTCTGGTTGGATATTGGCTGATGACTAAATTATGTGTCAGAGCAAGACTGCGCATTGGAGGTTATTGATAAGTCAAACAGACTGAAAACAGACCTCATAGAAGCAGAGAATGCATTGAACTTCCTGTGCAATACATTAAATATTGTTTGCAGGTCATTCTCCTCTGTGAGAACATAAACTCTATTAGTCCTTGGATTTGCCTGTCACACTGACTTGAGACTTAAATATACCAAATTCAAGCTTTCTACTTGGGTCCATGGGGGTGTGAAGGAAGACAATGGGTGCTCAATGTTCTCAAGAGTTTAACATTTCACAGCGAGGGGCAGCCCATTTCCCCTAAACTTCTGGTTCTTCTCTTTTCTTTTTCCTTGTATTTGTGATCTATTTAGGCAAACACTGTATTCTTATGGGGCAAGATATTGGGATAAAGGGAAAATAAATGAACAGAAGAGAATCAATTAAGACAGAAATTAATATTGCTTCTCAAATCTCTACATATGATATTCCTATCTCATTAGAAGGAAGCACAGAGCTTGTGGAACAGAGCCTTTTTTTCTAGATATGCAGGAAATGTCAAGGTATAAAGCTGCCCTTTTATGATTCAAGCTCAGACTCCTCCTATATAATGGTTTGGTGCTCTGTGTTGTATTATCTCTAATCCTAGGTAGGAGCAGAAATGGCTGAATATGTATTATCCTAATTTGGTTGGGTGGTGAAGTTTACATCAATAATGTTGACTGTAAAATAAAGATTTGATTATTTTAACTACTGTGCTGGAGGATCTATTACCCATTTAAAAAAAAGGTTCTGTTTCTTTGGCTAGATGTACAGATTCATGAGAAATTCCGTTTAGTTATTTCTCATTGAGTTATTGCTATTACAGGTAATTGATATTTTAATGAAGATATGAATGTTATACAATGTAATTCTTAACTGTAACTCTCATGATAGATATAGGGTGGGCAAAAGTAGGTTTATAGTTGTGAGTACGTGAAACAGAGTTTATTCTTGTATTATTATTTATTAATTGTATTATTTTCTATATGAACAGCTGTAAACCTACTTTTGCCCCAACCGGTATAATTGTGGTGATGATGTAAAAAAATACCTAAAAATATGATGCAAATCCATTGACAAGCTACTTTTTTCCAACTATGGGGTATGAGTATGAATATTAAACAAAAATATTATTATTTTTTCTTCTTTCCATTAACATTCTAATGCCTGTGCTCATTTTTACTGGGCATTTTGTCATTGCTGTTGTCGCTTATTATGTTGTGTATTTTGCTTGATTTAGGCTTAGAAGACAATATATTGAAAAGTCACCTTCAGAAATTATTCCTTTTGACCCTAACTTTACCTTTAGTGAAATTTCTTAAGAACAATTGCTCTTATTCAGCCAGTTTAGAAGCAGGCAGTTCAACACTACTGCCTGGATGGTTGTTTCTCTCTTCCTCCCCAGCTTTTAAAAAAATTGTTAAAAGTCCTCCTTTATGAAACTCCATCCTCACTCCCCTTTACTATTGCTGAAAGCTTATAACCACTGCTTCACAACATTACACCTCCCTGGGAGATGCAGAAAACACATAGATTGTTTGTTTTCACAAATCTCTAATTGAAGGGCTGAGAGGGAGAAACTCGGGTAAGGAGGGACTTTTAGACAGATTAAGCTGCTGGGGATTTCTCCTGCTAGATCACAACTGTTTGCATGATATGCCCATTTGAAAATTGAGCTGGCTGGCTTGTTTTCTCCAAGCTGGACGAAGGGAAAAAATTACTCTGATGGCACAAAGCTTTATGAACATTTACATTTTATTTATGGGTTCTGGTGCTATTTTAAATAAAGTTGGTCCATGGAATTCCATTTGCTCAACAGAGAAGTGAAAGAGTAGTTTGGTTTCTTGTGCTTTTAGGTTTTTTTTTTATTCTAATAATTCTGAAGTGCCGTTGCAGAACACATAAGGATTTATCTGTGGTCAACATCTCTAAAACAAAGTAAGCATGCAAGAGCAACGTTGTCCTTATGTTGTCTAGGAAACTTATACCAATGAGTAATATTCACAGCTTAATAAACTTAATTCCTATTGTAATTTTTAAATATTCAGTAAACGATGAGAAAAATTAGTATTTCTTACAAGGAGTATGTACTTCCACCCCCACCCCCTGTCAAATAAACAATTGCTTCGACATTACCATAAACACAGTTTAAGCAGGTTGGGATATTTTTTGGAAGCAGCTTCCTAATGATCCGAGGGTTACCAGCCCGGTACTTCCTTTTTAATGTTTCCACCATGCAGCCGAGCATCCCTGATTGCATTTTACAGCCTGGCACACAAGCCAGAGAAGGCCAGACAAGCCGTCAGGGCAGGGCGGTTTCAGAGGCTTGTCAGGTGGATTGTGCTCTGCTAAGTGAAGTGTGCAGAAAAGAAGGAGAGAAAAAAACAGTTATATGCCAGTTCCTCAACCTTTGGTAGGGTGACAACCTCACAGGGCAACAGGGCTGAAGGCGGCCAAAAGTGACTCTCTTGGGTGAGGCCTCTGTCCCTGTCACACCTCAGGGGGATTTGAACCCAGCCCTGCCGGGGGGAAAAGGCAGATGAATGTGTACGTGGGTTAGAGGCCACCGCCCTCTTCTCCACTCATGCTAATAGTAATGAAGCACCTGAGCCAGTTATTTCTGTGAGCTGCACCTCTGTGCAATGAGCTGGAACAGCTTCCTCTGAGCACGAACCTGAAAACAAAGAGGAAAACCAGAATCAAGAGACTGACACAGTGTTCCCAGGACACGGCCGGGCCCTCAGGCTGCTGGGCTACTGAAGGAGGGAAGATAGTCATCAGTGAGGGTGGATAACATGGAACTTTAATGGGCCACTTTCTTGCCCACTTTTATCTCCACATAACTATACAGACAGATATAAGTACAAATGATGACGTGACATAAAATGTATGATGCTGATAAAATTAATTTGTGCAGTTATCCAAAAATAATCACTCATGCAATAATTTTAGTGGGAATAAATTATATGAAAAAGGCCCATATACTAACGTGTTGCATTTATTATGGGGAAAAATGACTTTGCTTTCCATATACTATGACTTTTTTTCTCTTTTACATATAGTAATTGAAGAAATTAAACACCATTCAGTTTTAGAACTCTGAGCTTCCTACATTCCTTTCCAATCTGATACCTTTTTTCAGAGAATATATCGTGAGCCTTAAAACACACTATCTTCCTCCAAAGTCTAAAT
Source organism: Miniopterus schreibersii (assembly GCF_964146895.1). Lineage (NCBI taxonomy): Eukaryota > Metazoa > Chordata > Mammalia > Chiroptera > Miniopteridae > Miniopterus > Miniopterus schreibersii. The sequence continues at coordinate 64,066,426 of NC_138101.1, read as the reverse complement.
AGAAGTTAAAAATAACATTTCACTCCTTAAAGCTTTAAATTCCACCTTGTTTCTAATCAGCCTTCTGGAGTGACTGTACAAGGTTACACAGACCTGGCTGATTTATGAATATAATTTCTGTTTTAATTGAAACAGCAACATTTAGGTTCCACCTTAACAGTGCACCTTAAAAGATTATCTCGGTTATTTCACAGGCACCGAGCCGGCACTAATAGTCCAAGGCAGATATTGAAAAGCAGCACAGGGCCAGGCAGATCTATTAGAAATTCCCATCCACGCGCCTCATACATATTGATTTCTGACACCAAGCAGCAGTGAAAGCCCCCGTGGGAATAATATATTTAGCAGGGTTCGCTGCGAGGAGGTCACAGAGTGCATACAGATTAGCTTCAGAGGACCAAGGCACTAGTGTTGGAGCCAAATGCTAGATTTTATATCATTTTAATCTGAACTTTTATAATCCTTTTAGTTCTTCTTTCTCTGGATGGCAGAGAGAAGGCTCCTTCACATGGATCATGCATCTTTTTCTTTATTCCTTCTATAAATGTGCAAATGCCACAGTAATGGGGAGGGATGTTCCTTTAGCATAAGCAGCAGAGCCCCAACCAGATTTGCTTTTATAAACGGTGGTCAATTCAGATGAAGACATCTTTATTTAAAGATTTCTTTCTATGGGGGAGGGGAAATCACAAATGCACATCTCCTGTTTTATGATATAAGCATAAAACCTGCTTTTATGAAAAGAACCATTCCTCCCCTCCCCCAGTCCCTGACACTGAGGCTTAATTGAGTAGAAGTTGCATTTATCTTGTTAAGTCTATGAAAACAAAAATCTAAACATTTTTTAAATTACCTTTCTGCTGGGTAGGGAATGCCTGCTCATTATGCAAAGGAGTGTTGTGACTGTATCAGATAAAGGTGTCAGAGGAGAGTCAAACAGGCGTTTTGGGGACTGGAGAGATGCCAGTGGTGCGAAAGGAAAGGTTAGAGTGGACACACTTTGACAGAAGGGTGAAATACATTCAGACAACAAAGGGAAATAGGAGGTTTCACTCAACAGACACAAAGGCTCATTGTCTTCCTCTAGACTGCATTTAAATTTTAGGTGTTCTATAAAAAGTTCCCATGATTACTAATAATCAGGCCAAAAAATATCTGTATCTGTGAAGTGCCTTTTGAATCTAACTATTTTCTCTGTCACCTCAGACAAGCATAAAAGACTGAAAAAAGAAAACCACAACAGTGTAGGGACAAGCAATCAAGACTTAGCCTTCAAAATATAACAGTAATTACATAAAATTATCAATCTGAGTTTTGTGTTTATTAGTAAATATTTGTTTTACCAATGAGAAATAACTAAAATATCCAATTAAGACCTAGAATTTTGCTGTCAGAATATCTAATGAAAGTATGTCAAACAATCAGATTAGTTTTTCAGGCCTGTTTCCAATGATATATGTTAACTTTTATTTTATTTCCTAACATGTTCAAACTCAGCAAGAGCCAATAAAAGAGAGCCATTATGTTTGGAGAAGGAGGGAAAAAAATAAAACCTCAAACACAATTTAAAAACTTGGGAGATAGTCTGAAGATCTGCCTTGGGCAAATGCCCCCTGTCAGAAATGCTTGGCTATATTGCTTCCTAAAAACCAGACTTAAAGCATACATAGCTTCTCCTTTCTATATGGGCTCCTTTGTGGAATTGCAAGTGTCCTCAAAGTTAGAACAAACAATGGTTCTTCTTAACAACTAGTAAAGTATAGGCTTAAGAGATACCTGGGTGCTGAATAGAGGTGCTCGCTCAGATCACTCTGGTGAAGAGATTGTTCAAAAACATTCAGGTTAAAGGAAGCAGGTGCAGAAAATCCAGAGGGAACTGGATCAGCTAGCTAGATGACGAAAACCGAAGGAATGGAACTCTGTAGAAGCTAGAAGTTTCTTTCATTAGAAAAAGAGAGAGTGTGTGTATGTACGTGTGATCTTCTCAGGAACTTGGTTTAATTTTAAATTGCTACATGACAAAGCGGAATGTTTGGTATAACCAGTCATGTTTTCAGACACTGATCACAGGCTACGTGATTGACAACCAATTAAAGCAAAGCCCAAGGTAGAGTTTGACCAGAGATTGGATCATGTCTTTGGTCAAGTCCCCCTCTCTCCTGGTGGAGGTGGCCCCTCCCTTATTTGGGGACTCTTTGAATGCTGTACCAACTTTTATAATAAATGACTATCAGGATCTGTGTATGATCTTTGACTGAGGGAGATGTCTCCTGGTTTGAAACGGGAAATTGGGTGATTGTGAAACTAGCAGCTTTGAATAAGCAAGGCCACCCTCAGGACTGGGTGCAAACCTATCAAAAAAGCTAGAGAACTGTGTGGGAGCAAACACCTTTATCACAGCTCTGGGTAGAAACCTTGCACAACAGATGGCAAGGAGACCTTGAATATAATAGCACACACCTTTCCTGGTTGTCAGCACATTTCTTAACTTCTTTGTGCATAGATGTTAGTCAATAAATATTAGCTGACTTGAATAAATTATGTTAGATAAAAGTTACACCTGGGAGACAGAAACCAAAAAATAATTGGCAAAGAGCAAGAGCAAAAAATAGCAAGTTATGCACCCAGCAGTTCTATCTGCAAGGTGCCCAATATTCTGCTTGACTGCTCCTTTCTGATCTGACCCTGTGTCTGAATTAGGTAGACAGCCTAAGACTGATGAAGCTGTTCATTTGGGCCTGAAGGGGGAGGGGCATATTTTCCCCTCTCAGAAACAAATTAATGTTAGTTCAGGGCAAGGGAAGGGCAAGTATTGATGGTTGATCTCTTGAATTTGATTGGAGTTCCACTGCCCAGGTACCGGTTAACAATTTACATTCCATTTTTCACCCTGAGCCCGCACTGCATTTCTCTCTGTCACATGTTCCCATCTGGCACCAACACTGCTAGCTGTCTGTCCGGATGGAAGTTTAAAAGTTGAACATTAACTTTCTTCCACATTCAGCTCTGAGCTTGTTTTAGTAGATGAATTATGGATGGGGGATGCTATCTGTTAAACTTCTAGTTAGAACAACAAAAGAATTACCTAAAAACTAGAACTACAAACCTTTGTGCACCCTCCTTCCACCGGATAAGTAAAACTTCCTCCTATTGTAAAAGCATCATTACTTTGCATTTATTTTTGTTATAAATGTTGCTAAAACTGCTAGTAGGGGAGAGGCCAATGACTCTGGTGTGAAGTTGGTTTGGTGTCTTGTCATTTAACCCCTGGTCAGACCAGGGGCTTCACTCTGCTGGCCATCATTTGAAGTGCCTGTTTGGTGACTGGGAAACTGTCCTTGGGCTTAGCAACAGCAGCATGTGGGTGTTTGGACAGCATTTATCATGGGGAGAAAATTCAGAGTCTTTATTCACTGACTATACTATATAATCTTGGAAATTTGTGTGGAACAGGCACCCTTATTTTAATTAGTTATTGGAATCTATACCTAAGTCAAAAAAGCTGGGTGGCAGACATTTTTGGATGATTTCTTTTGAAAATTCATACTTGATCTCTACATAGTTAAGAGAATAAAAAAATAAAATAGAAAATAAGTGATGGAATTATTCCTAAAATTAACTTGGGCTTCCAGTCTTTCTAGCTGGGTTAAATATTTCCTTTATGTCCATGAAGAGCTTAAAAATAACAATAACCGGCAATGTGTGTGAGAAAATAAAATGCGAAGGTATTATAAACCAAGAGCATAAACTATATGTGTGTGGTCTACAATTCCAAATTCTGACAATGTCCACAGTGTAAGAGTAAGATGCTGAGAAAATATACAGATGCCTTTGTGAGCAGGAAACAGGGAAAAGGTCCTTTTTAGTTGGGGGCAAAAACATGCATTTACTTTCAGTAGAAGTAGACACACTTAAATCCCTGCTGAGCGCTGGGGAGGGGTTGGATGAGCTGTCTAGAAAGCATTTTCTCTCTCTTTATAATGTTAGAAATCCTCGGACTGCATTGTGCATTGCAATGCAAGGATTCTGCAGTGTAAGAGCACATCAGGGCATTGAGAAAGGCTTAATGTGTTCTCATTAGAGGAGGCTGGGGAGGGGGAGGGGAGGCGCCTTGGGGGATGGAGCCGAGCTCGGCCACTCTGGGAAGCATTACAATTTTGTGCCTTCTCACTTCAACTCCCTCAATCCCCTAGCTTTACATAGCTCTTTCTCAGACAGTTCAGTAAAATGCCTCCCAAGCCTCGTGTAAAGAGAGCAGTGTTGTATATCGCTGCTTACAGTTTAACAGTTTGTTTGCTTGGGCCTTTTAAATATTTTTTTCCCTTCCTGGGCTGCCTCAACAAACCTTCTTCAGATTCACATTAAAAGGAGATGAAAACTAAAAGGAAAAGAGGTCAATCTGATCAATGAAAGAAGATCTAGATGTTTTTAGATTTATTAAATCTCCACACAGCCGCCAGTATGGAAAGTCCAAGAAGGAGAGCGAAGCAGGCCTTACACCCCAGAGTTTTCATAGCAGGTGTGGTCACAGCATTCCCCCACACTCATTTCCTTCACTTTTTTTTTTTTTTTTTTACCCTCTTTGCTTCTTTTCTATGAGAAATAAAAAATAGGCTTTTTTTTTTTTTTTTTTAAAGAACACTTTAAACATGGTTTGGGGATTTTTAACTTGGAAAGGAAGCTGTCCATGCGGGAAGACTGCCCCTTAGGAGCAGTTTGTCTTGTGATGAGCAAGATCTTGCATCCCAAAGCCAAGAAACAAGCTAAGAAAAGGCCCCTTAGGTATAAAATGGTGAAAATAGCTGATGACCCTTGTGTTCATTCACTACAGTTCTCCCCAGAGGGACAATTTGGTGCTACAGAAACACACCTAGCCTATTCACTCTTATGGGTTTCCCCAAAAGACTAATAACCCGCAGGAAAGGGTAAAATCCATTCTAAGTCATGTCCTCATTTAGTTTTAAAATCTTAGCTTCTCTGAAAATTTTGTGATTGGAAATAATTATAGAAATACAGATACTTTGTATTCTAATAGAGAAAGCCACCTAACTAGCAATAGGAGCACCTTTTCTAATTCTAGTGAAACAGGGATCTTTGCTATCTGACCTGGATATTTTGCTTTGATGAGTTTCCTAAGTGTGATTTCATTAGAATTGTACTTATTATTATTACCTATACTGAAAAAGGTGAATAGTTTCCTGCATTTATTTATTATAAAAACATCTGGCAAAAACTATTAGTCAGTCAATACATATATCATGTTCAATACCCTGGGATTTTCTTCTCAACTTGCAATCCCTCTAAGATTCTAGTTTGGGGTGAAGTTAACTAAGAAGTGTTATTTTGAGAGGAGTTGCTGCAGGAAAGAGAGACAATTGAGCCCAATCTAAAAGAGAGGGTACTGAAAATTGTCAATCAAAATTCTATCCTTATTATGATTCATTTAGAATAATTTGACAACCAACCAGTGGGGTATTTCTGGGATTGGGAAAGAGTATAAACATTTGGTAGGATCCATTTAATTAGGTGGATTTCATAGCTTTAGTCAAAATAAAGTGTTGACTAATTTTTACATGTTTACTGTTAAGTGAATATAAAAAAATTAAACTCATTTTTTCTTCTCATTCTAACATTGTCCAAAAAAATGTAATCTGGCTGGGTTCTAATCCTGATTTTTTAAATTGAGCAAATATTTTCTTATTCTCACATTTTCAGAGAAAGTGTCAAGTGATAGTGTAGCAAAACATTTTTTTACCCAATTATCTTAACCAAAACAAATCTGAAACAATTGATAGTGTAACAAAATACCTTTTATCCTATTAACTTAGCAAAAATAATAAGTAAAAAATGTTTTGGACAAATAAGTGAATGACTAATATATTATTTATCTTTATTTTGAAATTTTCAGTGGTGGCTATGCATTTATTATCCATTGATTCCATGTGAAAGGGGAGGATTTTGACTTTAATTTCTTGATAATGATAATAATAGTTAACATTATTGAGTACCAGGTTCTATTTATGGTTCATATATGATTTTATTTAGTCTACACATGGTGCTGTGCACTAATACTGTATTCTAATTTTAAACTTAAGGAAACTATGACATAGCTAGATTAGACAATTTACCCAAATTCATAAAGATCATAATTAAAGATGTCAAGATTCAAAGCAATCTGCTTGACTTCAAAGTTTTGTGCATTATGTTATATTGATTCTCTAAAGATTAGGAAATTTCATAAATCATTTACTTTATGCTAGTCATTAGAGTGACCGTTCCTCAGAAAGTAAACAGAATTTTATGATTGATTGAATGGAAGCTTTTAGTGAATCTATTTCCTTCGATAATCCATTCATTTAATCAATTTATTTATTCAAAAAGTACAAAGCACCAACTGTCTGTGTAATGTCAGCTATTTTAGATATTAGCATGCCTCAAATCTAAGTGAACAGCATGAAGATCGCCTGCCTTCATTGTGTTAATATTCTGTTATGGACATAGGGGATAAATAATAGAAAAGTAAAACCAAAACCAAAACAAAAACCCACAAAAATAATTGTTTCCGAGAGTGATAAGTAGTTTGGAAGCAATAAAACAAGATGGCATTTTATAAGACCAAGGAAGGACCTGCTTAAATTGTGTGGTCAGGGAAGGCATTAGAGGAATGAACTGAATAATGAAGAGTCAACCATCAAAGAGTTGGCTATGAAGTAAGTGGGCAATAATCTGGGAGGTGGGGGTTGGAAGGGTTGATTATCTTGTAAACCATGGTAGCAACTGTGGGTTTTATTTTAGATAGATAAGAAACTTCTAAAAGATTTCATGCAAGGTAATGATTGATCTGTATTATCACTATTATTGTTTTTATTTTAAGAAGGGTTCCCTATTGTTATGTGGAAACTGAATCCTTGGGAGGAAGAAGATGGAAGCAACACCAGGAAACGAAAGCTATGTAAATTGCATACACCTAAACATATGTGTATCAAATTATATTAGATTTATTATGCTATGATATGTTACAATCACAGAAAGTCAGTGGAGTTCTATGAGACAGTATAGCATAGTTGTTAACATCACAGATTATGGAACCAAACAAATGGGTGAATCTTGACTCTATAGCAATGTGATCTTAGAACTTTAATTAAGCTTTCTGAATCCCAGTTTCTTCCTTTGTAAAATCAGTATAATTATAGACTCTATCAACTCTACCTCTTTGGGTTGTTATGAGGTGTGTCAACAAATGTCCCCTATCTAAGGTGCAGAAAAAGGAGAAACTTTATTCAAGTGAACAGTTGCAAACCGGGGAAACACAGCTTCCTGGGGAAACTGAAGTTGCTCTTGTCCAAAACAAAGAAAACAAACAGGGAGCCTGCCTCTTATTGAGAAAGTTCCCACACTGGTTCCAAATTGGCTTATTTTTATGCAAATAAGAAACCCAAATTACACAATTCTGATTGGTCCAAATAGCAGGGTTCTGATTAATACAAGTCTTGTGTTCTGATTGGTCATTGTGGAATCACACCTATTGGTTGGTATAGGTACAAATGGGGGTATAGTTCCTAGCTCCAATTGGACTGGGCAGGTCCTAGCACATTGGTTAAAAGATAATCCCAGGAACTCCTTTTTAAGGGTCAGCTCAGCCAAAAGAACACAGCACAGGGGGCTTGGTAGCTCAGTCTGTGACTTTTCCTTGAAATGCCATGTGTGGGTGAGTCCTCTGCCAGCATTGGCTGCTGGACTCTGGTTATGAATTTGAGCCCAGTTCACCATGAGGTGTCCTTCTTGGCAGGTATCTTCCTTCTCAAGGTCCATAAGTGTAAATAAATTTGTAAAATACTTAGAACAGCTCTTGAAACCTTGTAAATACTATAAAAGTACTTGCTAACTAACATTAAATACAAAATAAACACATTTTTCACCACCAGAGAACTGGAGAAACCCCTTTGAAAGACCTAAGAGATGGGTTTCTGTTCTCGCTCCTTTGGAGTGAGTTCTCTTCTTGAGCTTTCTGAATTACACGTGGCTTTTTCTGACTGCATCATGCTCACCTGTGCTGGAATGCTTTTTGTTATTTCAGGCCCCTCATTCCTATCTCTTAGCAGATACATTTGTTCAAAGTTCCCATTAAATATCCAGTTTTTATCTGAGGCATTACCCTTGATGCTTTTCTTCCTTCCAATGTGTTCTGTCAGCTTTCCTCTTTACCTCAGAGGTGGCTGTGTGGCCTTCACAGCCCTGTGATGCCACAACCGTGGAGACTGAGTGCTCGGCCAGCCTTTGTGCTCAGCTGCTTTTGTGTTCTCTCCTGCAAAAGTGAGAAATTTAGTCTTCTCTCTGCCCTTGGGCTCTTCCTCTCTGAGCAGGCAGAGCCGGTTAACACAAATTTGCCCCTTGGCGGGATCTCTGTAAGGCCTAATTTTATCTCGGAGAGATTCCTAAATTTTCCATGTCAAGATATTACAGGAAACAATCACATTTTTAGAGAAAATGGGCACAGCAGTTTAAGGTCTGTGGTGACTCATGTTGGAGATCTGGCTGATTCCGGGCCTTCCCATCACCCAGAAGCTGAAAGGATCACTGGTGTAGCCCATTCGGAGCTCATGTGTGTGTCTCAGCACAAGAGGTGGAGATTTCTGACCTACAAGATAAAATTTAAGTCTGGAATTTGATCTGTCTACCCTTCCAGGTTAATTTCAAACTGCTCACTCTTAAGGCATTCAAAGCCCTAGCATTTTGATTACCCCTAGGCTTTTGCTCTTTTAATTTCCTCTACTAGAATGTCCCGCATCTCCTTTCTTTTGGCTTGGCTCCTTTATGTCTCCTTTTGGGTACCATCCTTTCCAAGAAGCATCATGGAAGTTGTCTTCTCACTCCCACATGATCAAACTGGTTGGGTGCCTTTATTTCATACTCTCCAGTACCCTAACCTTTCATTGGTCATAACTCTTAACACACCATCGTAAAATAACTAAATCCCCTAGTAAGTGAATATTATTCAAGAGTGAGGGAATCTTACCTTTGAAAATTTAACACAATAATTAGTATGCAGTAAGTGCTCAAATTATGTTTGTTGAATGGAAACTTGAATGCCTTGACCCTGTCTTTTTGGTTTTACTAATTATCTACCTCAGTAAAGCACAGGGATTTTCCATTAAACCACTCCTTGTGGATATAGATTACATTTTATATTTATTGTTATTTTATAAGTTAAGAAGCAGTGAGATTAATGTTGTGCCCCAGGTCATGGAGAACAGGCAGAAGAGGGCCTGCACCCCGGGAATTATGCTCTCAAATCCAGCAAAACTAAAAATCTTCAAAATCTTAGTTATAATGGTTTTACACATACAAACACACACACGCAGGTTATACCAGTGTCCTTTCAAATCATATTAAATTTCACTTTTATACTGGACAATAAAAGGAAACAAACATAAACAAGAATCATTTTAGCATATTTTTACCTTCTGTCAGTTACTTTACTTTTATCATACTAATTAATGTAACTTTAATAATTATTTTAAAATGGTGATCATCCTTTGAATACCTTATAATTGGATTTGAATAATATTTCATTTAAAAATTAGGACATACCTTTGGAATCTTATTAATAATACTTTTTATTTCAAAACACAAAACCCCAGTAATTTTAAGAAATCAGTTCTTAAAGCTAAAAACTAAAAACATGTGGACATTGATTTATGAATTCAGAACCAATATTTTTAAAGGATACCTCAAAAAACAGTGATTAGTAACACTTATTTTTAAAGGTAGTTTCCTAATAAAGTGATCATCTTAGTCAAGACATGTTCAGTTTAATTTTATAACAATGAAACATTGCTCAATTTTTTCTCATTCTTTCCTCAAACCTATTCATCAAAATGAAAATGATGATTATGGCCTTTTCTGAAGACAAGAATTTCATATTTGAAGTCCAGATTTGAAACAGTCATAGAATTAACTTTTTTCAGACTTAGAAAATGTTTGATTTTTGCATTATCTTTAGGGTTCAGGAAACAATAGTGACATCAGTGGAATTTATAATTGGCTTGAAAATAAATTTGACTTAGATGAAAATATCAAATTGGGTATCATTATTTTTGGTTTATTTCTTGGTAAAAAATAAATGTTACTTCTTGTTTAAGACATATCTGTATACAATTATATTTAAAATAATTTTAATTTCTTAAGTAAACATCATTCTGCTTTAAGTAGAAAATATTAACAAGTCTCTTTCTATGTCTTTTTACTCATATCATTGAGGGATGGAATCTAATGTTATTTACATTTTAACTTATTGCTTTTTGAGGTATGTGTTGATATAATAAAAGCACAATATATGAACAGAATTATTTTAATGTTACAATGGTATTTGTTAAATGAATTAGTTTAATGAAAATTCTTTAGAAAAAATACTTTGTGGAGAATTTCCTATGAGCTATTTCAATATTCTTAAATAATTATTTTAAAAAACGGATTTCTTTGAAATGAAAGTTTACTTTTTGTCAGTCTTCCCGTAAATAATTGTTTGTTACAGATGGAATCAGGTTATATCAGAAAGATAGAAATACAATTAATGGTACCTGAATTTTTTTTTTTTTCCGGGAATGTATAGTTCTGATTCCCTTATCTGCTGCTGGAATTTGCTTTTCCTTGGATCTAAGGAAAAAGCAACTGGCACTCTCGCCTCCCTGCTGCGGCCATGTTAAGCATGCTCACTTCACAGGCTCCTGCAGATAAAAGTGTAATTGTGTGGAAGGTGAATTGATTGCAATTAACCTCAGGACTTACCCTCAGGCTGGGGTATTCTACCTCCTTTTCTAGGAATGTGCCACCAGGGTCATAATACATAGCTGATGAATATATATATCACACAGGGAAACACATATATTATGGAACAAAGTACATAAATCATGCAGAAAAACATGCATTATACTGAGATGATCAAATTATAAATGAAGCACATAAATCATAAGATTACACTGTTGAATTGTATCAGGAAACATAAATTATATAGTGAAATCCCAGGGTCACTGGAGAGTTCACTGAATAATGAAATGAGTTCCTATAACTTAAGGAAAAGTGGAGTAACTCGGTGAAAAACCCATTGTGTATTAGGTTGAATATCCCATTTAATCCAGTTTTATCTCCTACCCCTCCTGTACCCAAGGAATCAAAGTTGTACAACATGAGGGAAGGGGCATAAACAAACAACAAATGCAAGGTTGAATGACGATGCGGTGTGAGTATACTCAGATACATAAACTTTCAATATAGTGATCATTTGTAGTCAAGTTTTTAAGTCAAAGTTGGAAAAGATGGTAGTTCTAAAGTCAACTGCAAATATCAGAAGGTCAATGTCTAATTCTGATGTGAAGATTGTCTTGAATCTCAAGGAGATCTCCAAAATAGAGAAGGGATGAAATGAAGATAGGCTTGCTCTGAATGTAGATAGGCAATTAAAATTTGGATTGAGTCATTGCATTAAATAATGAAGAACAAAAACACTTATATTATGCATATAGGAAGACGTTGCATACCTTCCTTTGGGAATCATTTTTTGCAGTTGACTGTTTTTTCTCTATTTTTCTGTACCTTTGTTCACACCTGTATTTCCTGGATAAAAGAGAAGCAAAATGAAGAAGAGAATTCTCCAACTCAGTTTTGCTTCTTAAAGGAAAGTCACATGCTGGTAGGGGACAATCTGCAAGGTTTTAAGAGAAGCCCAGGCTAAGACAGACTTGCACACACAATACAGAACAGTGACACAAATCAGATCAATCCCACCAAGTTTCTCAACGCAGTGTGCATCCGCGTGAATTATGTTCTCACTAAAGCAAGAGCCTGGAATCACATCCGTTCCCAGCACTGGTGAGTTAGGGTTATGGTCAGAGCTGGGTGTACTGAGGGATTCCTTAGCCATAAACAAAGTGTTTGACCCACCACTCTATTCCTCAGGGCAATAGAGAGCTGGAGCTAACTGAATTTATACAGTGGAAATTGATAGTTTATTGCTGACCCCGGAGGGGCAGGGGCACTGACTCACATCCTATTTCTGGCTTTTCTTGGCATTTGTTACTGCAGATAAAGGTAGATTGTGTCAAGATGTGCTGCTGGTCCTAGAATACAATTGTGTCAAAATGCAAGCGCTAAATTTTATTTGAAGGGAGGCAATAAATTGGCACCCCCAAACAATCCCTGCCTTTCCTTAACATCATATTTCAATTTCTCCCTGTTCCTCATGTTTAGTGCTGGTTAACACACCAGTAAGGATGTGAAAGGGCATATATCCTGTAATTGTGCGTAAGTAATCGTAGAAGAAACTGGAGAGCAAAAGACACACAGAACTCCTTTGTTTTAAATGGCACGCGAAATACAAAATAATAATAATAAAGGTTTAATGCACAAAAAAGTTTACTTTGTTATTTGTAAATTCAGTTTTGCCTGCTAACCAGGACTGGTTTGTCCCCAAAACATCCATAAATGGTTAAATCTGCTCTATATAAGTATAATCATTTTACTCTATGATCTATGTGTTTCATTAGTTGAGGTACACATTTTGCTATAATAAATGTGCTTCAGTAAATGATCTATGCATTTCTTTCTGAAATGTATGTGTTTCACTAGAAAAGGTATGTGTTCATCAACTATGAATAATGTTCCTAACGGCACCACATTATATTACTTGGCTGGTATCAGCACAGCATTACACATCCATTCCCTCATGACCATGAGCGCTGCTCTGCGAGAAGACACACATCAGCCCTGTCACTCAGGTGCTGATGCACACGCGCCAGGCGCTGCAGTCCTGGGAACCACAAATGGGAGGGGGGGGCATGGACTTATTTTGAAGGGGAATATGTTTGCTAAATAGAGAGGAAATCAGGGATTTTTCTAGTCCTGCTCTTTTATAATGCAGAAGAATAAAAAAGAATACAGTTAACATGGTTGAGATTTTATTGTTTATCGTAGGTGAACATCCTTCCCATATACTTCAATTAAACATTACTTGGATAAAGGGTGACATTGTATGATTCTAAATTTAACATTGGAAACATTTTTTTAGTTATGTGACTTCTATATTAAAATCCCACCAATTTCCTGATTCCAGTGAATTGGCATCCAAAATGATGAAGTAAAATTATCTTTATAGAGTGAAATTAATTACTTAAAAAGTTAAATACATTTTTCTTCTGCAAATAATGTTGTTGATCACTCATTGATGAGGGGTGTATGTTAGTTTACAATTTAAAGGAAAAAGAGAGTTTTCCTTAGGTACACCAAAACATACAGGGGTTTACTTCTCAATATATTAAACTTCAAACAAAGCAATTACACAATTGAACCCATAGCCTAGGTTTTTTTGGACTCCAAGCTATTTGAAGCAATAACAAACAAACTGTTAGATTATTTATAGAAATCATTTTTCCCCAAGTGTATGAGTTTCTTATGTGCAACTGTCAAGGTTTTGAAATGTGCCTGACTCTTGGAGATGACCATTCATCTCAGAATTATAACCTCTCAATGGCTTTCTTCATTGTGACATAGAGCCTGCTATTCAATGGACAGGATATTTGTTAATATTGTCATGAGCAGCTAAAATGAATTATAATCTCTTCACATAAATGTCTTAATTATGACAGAATCACTTATTTTTCACAGAATAAAACTAATGTTTTGTATATGAACTTTTTTACTTAAAAATAATTTATCAATAAACACCAAACATTATTTACATATGACAACAAACGATTCATTATACATGTTTCCATTTAGTGACCTAATTTCCTCTCTACTTTACATCTATCATTGCAGGTATTTCTTTCATTTACACCTTTAACATTTTTTTATTTCCAGCAATGACCAATACCTGGGGGTGATTTTTTTTACTACAATAAGAATTAGGAATTTCTGTAGATCTTATCAGCTGGCAAGTCATTCATCTTATATTTGAGATATTCTCTGTATAGGAGTGGTATATATTAAACAGCTCTTATATTGGAGATAGTCTCTATATAGGAATGGTATATGTGAAATAGTTCTGAAATAATTAATTTAGTGCTTTTGGAGAATTGCCACAATTTTTCTACAGTAGAATGTTTTGATGATACCCTTGTTTTCATTTTTTGAAGAACATAAACATGCACATGTGAAAAAAAAGAGAAGGTTCTGGACAAGAGTAATCTTTCTGATAAAATTAGTTCATCATTAAGAACGGTTTAATTCAGTCTGTGTGCAAAACTGCCTTAGCCACAAATATTTTAGGAATACTGAGAAACCATTAAAGAAAAAAACTGGTTCATATATAGAGATCAGACATAAGCCTTTTCTTTAATGCATGTTACGCAAGTATTGTTTAGTGATTTTGTGAATTGTTAGTAATATTTTAATTGCTTTGTCCGATATTTTGGATATCACTAATGGATAGATTTTGTATGGTATTCTGTAAATTGTTGCTTAAAAACAGAGGCAGGAGCCCAGCTGGAGTGGCTCAGCGGTTGAGCATTGACCTATGATCCAGGAGATCAAGGTTCAATTCCCGGTCAGGGCACATGCCCGGGTTGTGGGCTCAATCAGTGACTCTCATCATTGATGTTTCTGTCTCTCTCTCTCTCCCTCTCCCTTCCTCTCTCTGAAATCAATAAAGACATATTAAAAAAAAAAAAAAAAAGACAGAGGCAGGAAATGGTGCTATATATGTTTTAAGAAATTCTCAGAAATATTGAAGGCACACTGAAGTCTATGTTGAATTTCCCTCTTACCAAATTGGATCAATATCCTCAATTACATGTTACATTTTACTTAGAAAGTTCTCATTGGGTTCAAATCGGTCATTTGTGAATAGTTCATAAGTAAGTTCCTTGAGACCCGTAACGGTCTGAGTGATAAACATTTAACCAATCTGATTCCACTCTGCATGTAATTGTGTATTTATGACAAATTTCTTTGGTAAAGATTCCTAAAGGCCTGCACTGAAAGTATTTCATTTAATGACTAATGAAAATAATCATATATATGTTCATACTTGCAAAACTATTTTATTCATAGATTTCTACCACCATACATAGACATTACACATAGGTCTGAAATATATTTATAATGTTTAAATGTTATTTGAAGAATATGGTACTTTGTTTTGTTTTGTTTTAGTCCAGACTCACTGTGATTAGCTTATCTCACGGGTACTGTGACGACCTGTGTAATGCTCACTGAGCTGAAGTGGAGCTCTGCGCACAAAATCTAGCTCTGGTATTGTCCATAATCTGCATGTTTTCAGCTCCAATGCCATGGTGACTTTCCTGTGGCTTTTCCTTACTTGAGGGCTATGTCATAAACTTTGCTACAGGAAAAAAACAATCTCTAAGCAATCTGAGGTTAAAAAAAAATAAGTTGAATATTAAATAAAATGATCATTTTTTAAGCTTTTGTGCAGATGCTAATACATTTCAAAATAGGGTTAAAATCAGGTTATATTAGGCCAAGCACCCCTGATATTGCTAAAGAGTTTCACGGTGACATTTTGGTCATCAGCTGCAGCCATTATCTGGGGATAAATCAATTTGCAGCAGCGGTGGACAGCCATTTGCGTATAGAGCAGAGCAGCTTAACTGCAGAAGCATGTCAAAAGTTAAAAGGCCAGAGTCCTGCTGACTACACATGAGGAATTTTTTTTTAAGGAATAACCATAATACAGCATTGCCCGGCTTCGGAGGCACCCAGCCACTTTTGTTAATTCATCCTATGTAATAGCTGATTTGATGTGCTTTCTCTCCTAGCTTTCTTGTTAAGGATGATGCATATTATAGAAACTTGTCTGGATTGTTTTACTTTGGCAAATCATTCTCTTTAGAGGTTCAGTTAGTGCTTCTGGCAATGGCAGAACTAGCACTTTTAATCTGTGAAGGAGATTGTCCTTGGTTTCTTTAAAAGGTCAACATCAGGTACAGATTTTTCTTCAACTGTAAGCAGAACAGTGCTGGACTAGATAAAGAGTCTTGCAGCAAATTAAAATAAAGAAGGGACACTCTTTGCCACAGTTATAGTTATACATCAATTTATTTATAAACTAGAAATTATCTTCTTTTTTTTTTGCTTTAATTTTTCTCACTTGACACAACAGTTTGTTTTCCAGGTTTGACATCTAGATTTAGAAAGTTAAAAAAAAAATGCTGAATTGAATTTTATTTTGTTTATATTGGTATAGCTAGAAAATGGATTATGAACAGAGAGGAGAGGAAGGGTGTTTATATAAAAAATAGCTTTCTGAATTAAGTCGGAAGTTATATATACAAATCTGAGTGTGTATCAATTGTGGTTTATTTAATGGATTTACTTTTTACAGTGTAGTACATCCAATATAATAACCTCAAATGCCCTAGCAAGGTACAAACATGGCTTATATTCTGCAAAGTGATGTAATCTAATATGGACCAGTTATTGTTGTTGAAGTTGGAATAATGATTCTGTCAGAGTGCAGAGAATATTCATGGTAAATGAATCATTGTCATCGAAGACATTACATTGTTGTGGTTTGAGGCTTGTATTGGAATAATTTTATCACTCAAATAAAAATTGTTTTTGAAATATCTGCACATTTTCAGTGCCCTACCCAAATTTTAAATGTGATAATGAAATTAATGGTAATTAAATATGATTATAATTTTCTAGAAGGAAAAAAAATCTTGTTTCTATGGGCTAAATATGCTTGCTAGAAATTGTGATTTAATTGATGCCAACATTAAAATAAAAAATATAAATATCATAAGAGCTTCAGCTTTCATGCAGTTTGGTCATATGTTAAATTTTCAAAAATGTTAAGTTAATCTAAATTCTTAGTGGTCTGCATAAATATTTCTGTGAGAACATATCAGAATCTAAGAGAGACTGGCACTAAATGCTTTATCTTTAAATGACAGGCAAAAATGAAGAGCATGTAAATTCATTTTTAGAAGTGTGAAAGTATTTTAGTATCACAAATGTATACCTTTAGCTAGTAAGACCAACAGAAACAGTGATATACATTTCAACTCTTGGTAAATAAGCACAATTCTTGGCTAAAGGCTTTCCATTTAAATCTACGGAAATACCTTTGATGCATACTGTGGTAAAATCCTGAACTCAGAAATCCTGACAAACCTCCTGGGACTTGACTTATATTATTAGTGGGGAATGGAGCAAAACTTCCACAAAGCCTCCTGTTAGCTACCTGTTCTTCAAATGAAGGACGTACATTAACAATAATCATCAACATGCATCGGACCCAGCATGTTTAATCAACATACCTATTCTACAAATGAGGAAACTGAGTCACAGAGGTTAAATGCCTTACCTATGGTCACACAGCAAATAAGTAGTGTTTTGGAGACTGCTATATCCATTCTCCCCTTCTCCTTTGAGTGATAGAAAACCCTAAGTTTAAGTTAGGCACATGGCTTAAACCCCAACTAGAAACCACATTTTCCATCCAACCATGGATTGGGAAGATATATTTTAAAAACACATGTTTGATAAGGACTTGTACATAAAACATATTCTTAATACTCAACAACTAAATTAAAAAGTGGGCAAAAGTTTTAAAGAGACACTTCACTGAAGAAGATACGCAGAATGGCAAATAAGCATGTGAGATGTTCCGCAGGATATGTCAGTAGGGAAATGTAAATTAAAACATCAGTAAGGATTAAAACACATCTGTGAGGATGGTTGAAATCCAAAACACTGACACCACCAAATGCTGGCCAGGGTGTGGAGCAAAAGGAACTCTTACTCACTGGTGGCAGAAGTGCAAAATGGTGTCGCCACTTTGGAAGACTGGCAGCTTTTTACAAAACTAAAGACGGCCTTACTGTGTAATCCAGCAACTGTGCTCCATGGTTCACCCCACTGAGTTGAAAAATTTATGTCCACACAAAAACCTGAATATGAATGTTTCTGGTAGCTTTATTCATAATTGTCAAGAAGTCTTTTTGGCATCTTGAGAGAGAATATTATGCAGTGATAAAAACGAACTACTAAGCCACAAAAATACATGGAATCACCTTAAATGTATATTGCTAAATGAAAGAAGCCAACCTGAAAAAGCTACATACTCTATGATTCTATGTACATTATATTCTAGTAAAAGAAAAACTATAGAGACAGTCAAAAGATTAGTGGTTACCATTGGGTAGGAAGGTGAGGTTGAGAAATAAATAGGTGGAGAACAGGAGAACTTTAAGGCAGTGAAACAATTTTGTATGATACTCTAGTGGCGGATACATGAGATTATACATTTGCACAATTCAAAAATGAACCCTATGTAAACTATAGACTTTAGTTAATAATAATGTGTCAGTATTGATAAGAAATGTGCCATGCTATTGCAAGATGCTAATAATAGGAAATCTGAGAGCATGTAGAATTTGTGTACTTTCTGCTTAATTTTTCTGTAAGCCTAAAACTGCTCTAACATCAGTTTATTAGTTAAAGAGAAAAATATGTAAAGGTATATTTCTATTTTAAGAAGCTCAAAGGAATAGGAAAGTTGTAATATTTTAATTCAGAATCATTAAAATGAAAAACACATTACTGCATTGTTGAACTCTGTATTACCTATTGTCCTTTAATTTCTAGATATAATTTAAATTTTGTTTGGTAATAACAAACAATACTGATTTGTGGAGTGTTTGAAATATGTATATTTTTGAGATCTTTACAACTATTTCATTAAAAATATTATTATACCTTTCTGCTATAAGTGTATTTCGTGGATCTTTATCTTTCCTAAAGATTCTTATTACACTTTAACGACTATTCATTCAGTATTTGTGCATAGCAGTTACTGGGTGCAAGAAATATTACTGAGGTTGCTTTTCACGGGAGTGGCAAGCATACTTCTTGACATGTGCTGCAATAATATGACAGTGGTAGAGGATATTTGGTTTCTAGTCAGTTGGTAAAAATATAATTCTTGAATCTCAGTCAAGTAGTTTCATGTATAACTATTGCTAAGTCAGTTTGGCAAAACAATATTGATAAATAATTCTTAGCAATTTATGGCACAACAATCAGTTTTAATGCTCTAATAACTGAGCTCTGCACATACCAGCTAACAGCATTTTTCCATGTATTAAAATTCTGAGATGATCTAAGCATAAGCGTTTTAAAACCAGGCATTGACAACTTTTAGAACTTATGGTAAATATCTGCTTGCCTCCTCTCCTTCTTTCTCTGTCCCTCTCTTATATATTTATATTTGTTTCTTTCTCATCACTTCTTGATTTCATTCACTAAATGGTCAGCAGTCTTATGTGTGTCCTAGTAAAGAGGAAGAAAAGGAAATGTTAATCAAAATACTTATCATTTATAGATTTCTTTCAATAGGGCTCTGTAGAATTTTGTTTTTTCCAAACATAAAATATTTTAAAAATCACATGTGATGGTTTTCTTTATATGTACATCAGAAAATCAAAACAAGTTAAGTGCTACTGGATAGAGTGTTAAAGTAGTTTGTTATTTTTAAAAAGTTGATATTGTAATCGTATTCATTAAAACAAGCTTCTACTTCAGCTCTAAGGTGTGATGATTATTACTACGTAAAATGGTGTTTTACTGCCGTGTCTGTTAGGGTTCTCGTCTGGCCAGCAGCTGGGCAAGCATATACTGTATCCATATGATAGATCAGAACAAATCAACGGCACTTTTATTCACCAGCACCCCACTCACCAGAAAAAGTTAATTGCTTTGTCCAAAGTGCCTGATTGCTTTCAGGGAAACATTTAAAACTCCAGCAAGAAGTAGAAGGACAATCTATTACATTTACGTGGCAGAGGATTTCTAATTACCAATGACCCTGTCCAAGCATTTTTACAATTTGAAGTAAAATTTATATACAGTGTAAACATAGGTCTTAGGGGCATAATTCAGTGAGGTTTTACAAACATATAAACCTCTGTGACTACCAGTCCAATCAAGGTAAACACTTATATCTCCCAATTTACCGGTGCCCCATCTCATGTAATTTGCACCCCTATCTCAGGGGTAACTACTGTTTTGTTTTCTATTACCAAAGGTAAGTTTTGCCTATTTTTGAACTTGTAAAAAATGTAACCAAACAGCATGCATTTTTTGAGCAGGGCTTCTTTTGTGCAACATAATCTTTTCTGAAATACGTAAATGGTTTTGTATATATCAGTAGCATTTTTCAATTCCTAAGTGATATTCCAACATATAAATGTATCATATTTTGTTTTTTTAGTCCCCTATGATAGATATTCAGATTTTTTTCTAGTTTCCTGATATTATGAATAAAGCTGTTCAAAACATTCTTCATAAGTCTTTTTGTGTATATACATTTTCACTTCTTTTAGGCAATTTTTAGAAGTGGAATTTCTGGATAATGTAGTAGGTATAGATTTAACTGTGTAAGAACTCATGAGTTTCTGCATTCCCAGCATCAAGGAATGAGAGTCCAGTTATGCTGAATTCTCACCAGCATTAGGTTTACCAGTCTGTTTTCATATTAGCTAATCTAATGAGTATTGTGGAGTAGTATTTTCATTTTGGTTTTAACTAAAAATAACTATGATGTTGAGTGTATTTCTCATGTACTGATGCCCATTCATACATCTTCTTTTTAGAAGTATCTGTTCAAGATCAGTTTTCTATATTTTAATTGGTAGTTTGCCGTTTTATCTTCTTGATTTGTAGAATTTTATTGTGTATTCTGGACACAAGTCCCTTGTTGGGTTTATAATTTGTAAATTGTTCTATTTTTTGTAATAGTGATTTTTTATAAGCACGAGTTTTAATTTTAATAAAGTCCATGTTATTGATTTTTTATTTCATGGTAAGATTTTTATACAATTTAAGAATTATCTGCTTATACAAAAATCACAAAGATAGTCTCTTACTAGTTTTAGCTTTTATATATAGGTCTATGATACCTTGAATTAATTTTTGTGTATGGGATGATATAGGTGTTGATGCTTATTATTTTTAATATATTTATCTATTTTTATCACCATTTGTTGAAAGACTTTCCTTTCTTCATTGAATTGCCTTGGGACTTATACTTGTGAGCACCATTCTATAAACATAAATCTAGTTCTGTTCTCTACATTCCATTCCGTGATCTAGTTATATGTCTTCATAACTATATCATATTACTTGATAACTGTAGTTTTATAATAAGTTTTGAAAATGGCCAGTCTATGAACTCTAACTTTGTTCTTTTTTTTTTCTTCAAGGTTTACCTGGCTCTTCTAGGACCTTTGCATTTCTCTGTTAATTTTAGAAATAAATGGTCAATTTACACACCACACACACACACACACACACACACACACACACACACACACACAATTTGTTGGAATTTTGGTGGAGATTGTCTTCAATCTACAAATCAGTTGGAGAAAATTAATATCGTAACAAAGTTAAGTTTTTTGAATCACAATAATGGTATATCTTTCTATTAATTTTGATCTCATAAAATGTTTATATCTACCTTTTTATTTGATGGTCAATCAAACTTTAGTATTTAGCTTTTCAAATACAGTTGAGTTTTTAACACTGATCTTGCACTTCCAAACCTACAAAATTTAGTTATTAGTTCTAGTGGTATTATTCTATATTTCTTTGCATTTCCTATAAAGATAATGTATGATGATTTCTGCAATAATCACGTTGTACGTAAAGAAAGAGAGTTTAGCTTTTCGGTTTGAATGTCTACGACTTTTATGTTGTGTCTCTGCCTGTTTGCACGGCGAGGACCCTCATGTTGAGTTGCAAGTGGAAAAAGCAAATGCCCTGGCCTTGTTCTCCAGCCTGTGGAAAAGTGTTTTTCAGGTGACTTCTTTTATCCGTGTTATTTATTAGCACATCGTTTAATTTCCAAATATCTTAGGTTTTCTAAATATATTTTTGTTACTTGTTTATAATTTAATTCCATTTTGGAGAGAGGACATATTCTGTGCTATTTCAAGATGTTAAAATTTATTGATGCTTGTTTTTAGAGCTGGCACATGACCTATCACTTAGAACATTCTATGTGCACTTAAAAATAGGTGTATCCTGTAGTGACTGGTTGCAATGTCTCAACATGTCAATTAAGTCATGTTGTTGGTAGTATTGTTTAAGTACTCAATATTATCAACAATTACACTTTCTTGTTCTATTAATTAAAAAATAGGGGTGTTAAATACTCCCACTATGTTTGTGTATTGGTGTATTTCTCCATTTAGTTCTGTAATTATTTTCCTTCTTGCATTTTAAAGCATAGTCAGCATACAAGTAGTAGTTTTATTTGGTTTTGCTTTTTAAATATATTTTTATTGATTTAAGAGAGAGAGGAAGAGAGAAGGAGAGAGAGATAGAAATATCAATGAAAGAGAGGCATGGATCGGCTCCCGTCTGCATGCCCCCTACTGGGGATCGAGCCCTAAACCAGGGGATTTACCCTGACAGGAAATCGAACTAGCAACCTTTTGGTGCATGGGTCTACACTCAACCACTGAGCAACACCAGCTGGGCCCTTCATGTGCTTCAAAGCACTGTTTCTAAGTACATATACAGTTAGAAATATTCCAGTCTTTCTCACAGGTTGACATGTAATAAATGTTTCCTGTTCTGGTCTTAAAGTATTTTATATTGTATTAATATAGCAAACATACCCTTTTTTTTATGCTTATCAACTGCATGGTATATCTGTTTACACAATTTTACTTCCAACCTATTTGTGTATTTGTATTAAATTCCTGTTTTTATAAAAAAAATACAGTTGGGTCTTTAAAAAAAATCCACTCTTTCTGTCTTTGCATTTTAATTGTAGAATATAGTCCATTTATTGTTCATCTGTTTGTATTTAAGTTTGTCATTTTGCTATTTATTTTCTAGCTGTTCACCTTATTTCTTTTTCAATTCCTCACTTTTTGTCTTTAATTTTGGTTATTAAAATGTTTTCAGGATCTTCTTTTGATTATTCTATTGTGATTTATCTTTGTATGATCATTTTACATTTCTCTGCAAATTGAAACTCTAACTTAAGTATTCCTAGTGGTAAGAATATTTTATTATATTTCACTATATACCAATTAATGTTATGCATTGTATTTTCATTTATCCTTTGACCTTTGACTAACATGTCTATATACAGTGTGTCCTAAAAAAATGTATTTACACTTTGAATGATTATAAAGTCAGTGTTTATCAACATACAGTTCATTTTAAAATTTAAAAGAATCTACAGAAATGAATAATTTTTTTTTTTGTTAATGATTGTTTTCAAACTGATGACCATTCTAGTCCAGCACTGCTTATAATGTAAAGCAATGGAATCACAAACATCAAGAATTATTTCATTTGGTATTTGTGCTCCCTCAATTCATTGACCGTTACCAGTTTTGTACCCTAAACTTTATCTTTTATGTATCCAAGTTGCATCTAGTATGGTTTCCCTTTAATCTTATTTTTTGAAGAATTCTTAGCAGGATATAAAGTGATGGCCTTAAAATTATATTTTTATTTCAGTACTTTAGAACTTTTAAAAATTGTCTTCCAGTTTCTATTGTATCTTGTAAAAAGCCCATTATTATTTGTATTATTGTTACTTTTTATGAAAAATGCCTCTTTTTCCCATGACTGGAACATGATTTTTCTCTTTATTTTCAGCTTCCATCATTTTTATTATAATTTACCTGGATGTGGTTGGTTAGGTATTTATCTTGCTTAGTTTTTGCAGAGGTTCTTGGATCTGCAAATTGATGTTTTCTTTTCCCCCTACAGATCTTGGAAATTCACAGCCATTATTTTCTGCTCTATTATCACTGGGATTTGAATTATACATATGTTAGACTGCTTGATATTATGCCATTGATCCCTGAAATTTTCTCTTTCAATCTGTTTTCTGCTTTGTTTTGTTTTTGGTTAATTTTTATCCATCTATCTTTAAGCTTAGTAATTCTGTTTTCCTTAAGCTTCTATCGTCTGTTTAACCTATCTGGTGGATATGCTACTCCAGATATTGTATTTTTTGATATGAGAATTTTCAATTGTCTCTTTTTTATAGTTTCCCTTTTCCTACAAGCTTCTGTATATATCTATAATAACTGCTTTAAAAGTTTTTAATGACTAATCCAGTCTCTGGGTCATCTCAGGGTCTTTCTCCACTGACTGCTTTTTGTTGAGCATCAGTCACATTCTTGCATATTTGTATGTCTACAAATTTTTTATTGTGTGCTAGACATTACGGTAACACACTATAGTGAGTCTAGATCTGTGATTGGCAAATGTTTTCTTAAAGGGCTAGATACTAAGAATTTTAGATTGTGGGCTAGACAATATTTGCCATAACTATCTAACTCTGCTTTTGTAGTGTGAAAGAAGCAACACAAGATATTTAAACACATGAGCATGGCTATGTTCCAGTAAACTTTATTTACAAAAACAGGTGGCATGCCTGTGCAATGTGGGTTATTCACCCCTTATTGTAAATAGTGTTCAGTTTTATTACTGTGGGCAGTTAGATTACTGGCAAATCTTTTTGTCCTTTCACTTTTTGTTTAGTATTTATTTTGATGGCTCTATATCAGTTTTGAACTTAGTTCTAGGTGGTTTTTGCACCTAATGTATGGGCTTTCCAGACTTCTGAGCAGTCAAATAGCTCAGCAAGGTCTCTTAGGCTGGCTATAACTTTTGGTGTCACCATTCAGCAATCAGCCTAACATCAAATGATTATTTTTAGGCATTGTGGAGACATTCTGTGCACATCCAGGCCAGCCTTTAGCCAAAGCCTATGTTTTGAATCCTCATGAAGACTTCTCTTCTCTAGCTTTGTGTTGCTCCTTCTTATCTAGTGCTCTGCTCTGAAATTCCAGCCACTGTTGATGATTTGAACTGTGATCCTTGAATCTGTAGCTCAACAAAAATTATTCCTCAGTTTGGATTCAACAACCCTCTGCACTGAAGCAGTAACATACCCCAGACAGAAACCATGGTAATTGCAATAATTATCTCAAGTTTACTGACTTGCATTGCCTATTGTTTAATACCTGCAAATAGTTGCTGCATATATTTTTCCAGGTTTATAGATTGTTTTTCTTTTGGTGAAAGAAAAATCCCAGTACCAGTTATTCTGTCAAGTCCGCAAGTGGAAATTCATGAGCTTTTGCTAACGCACTCTGTGTAGAAAACCTGCACTTCCTTTGTGTTTGTCCTTTATTCTCACACTGCTGCATACTGACCACACTCTGACAGCAGATGAGGGTTCTTCCCACACCAAGAAATCCTGTGTCACCAGCTGGGCACCCTGCAGTTTAACTTAATTCAGTGATCAGATCTCCCAAGACTGCCCCCAATCCCCAATATCAGATGCAAATCCAGGTTGTCACCTATGCTCCTGATTGACTGGCTATAGATTGGAGGTTCTATTAACCTCCTCCTTGGGGCCAAATAATTTGCTAGAGTGGCTCAGAGAACTCAGAAAAAAGGAGTTTTCTTGTTATTTGCCAGTTTATTATGAAAGGGGATGATAAAGAATACAGTCCAACATCCAGATGGAAGAAATGTGCAGAGCAAGGTATGTGGAAAGGACTGCAGAGCTTCCATGCCCGTTCTGGGCACATCAACCTCCTGGCACTTTCATATATTTACCAACCCAGAAGCTCTCTGAACCCTGTACCTTTGGGATTTTTATGGAGCTAATAGGCATGATTGACCATTTTCTCCATTTCAAGCCCGTATTCCCTCTCTTGAGAATAGGAGTGGGGCTCAAAATTCCAAGCTTCTAACAATGGCTTGGTCTTTCTATTGACCAACCCACCCACATCCAAAAGCCCACCAAGAGTCAACTCATTAGAATAAAATACACATGTTATCACCTAGGAAATCCCAAGGGATTTAGGAACTGAGATCAAAGACCAAATACTGGAACAAAAGATGCTCCTAGTGCTCTTATCACTAGAAAAATACAAAGGTTTTAGGAACTCTGTGCCAGAAACCAGGGGTAGAGATCAATATGTATATTTTCTATTATCTCACACACTCTTAAATTTTTGAATAAGACTGCAGTCAGATCTCCTGAGATTAGACTTGTAGAATATTTTACCATGCTTATTGGCTATTGGCCACTGAATAATATTTCACCATGACATTCAGGATGAATTCAAGGTACATTTATATCTGAAATATCATTGCCTGAGTGTAAAGCAATTAAAAATTCAATGGTTCCAAAATTTGTACAAGAAAATTTTTAAAATTCAAAGTTTAATATTTTAGAAAAGCCATGTATTTAAATGAATACATTACGAACTATAAATACTTTTGACCTAATCTTTTTTAAAAAATATATCTTTATTGATTTCAGAGAGAGGAAAAGAGAGGGAGAGAGAGAGATAGAAACATCAATGATGAGAGAGTCATTGATCGGCTGCAGCCCGCAACCCGGGCATGTGCCCTGACCCAGAATCGAACCCTGATCTCCTGGATCCTAGGTCAACGCTTAACCACTGAGCCACGCCCGGCCGGGCTGACCTAATCTTTAATAAAATGTTTTCACATAGTTCCATATTTTACTATTCTTCAGTATCTCATATAGACTAAAAACAGTTACTGCTATATTTATGACTCTTATTTTATGTGTCTCTCAATTGGTAAAGCCCTGGCATTAAAATCTGTAGTGAAAATAATGTGCTTAGGTTAATTATCATTGTCAAATTTTTCTCATTTTAAGCATAGAACTGAACATAGAAATTAGAAACATGGTTTGTTTATGTTTTATTTATATATCAATAATCTATTAAAGAGTATAATTTCATAGACAAAAAACTTGACAGGATGTCAGAAGTCTTGTTTCTATTCCCAGCTATCTTGCTCTAGTATTCACTCTGGTGCTAATGACTTTCCCAGCCCTAAGCGAAGTGGAAACTTTGTATGCGAAGAGTTCAAGTCTGCATGAAACCCTGGAATGCTTGTCCAAAATGCAGGTTTCTGTCCCTATACAGATCTTATGTATACCATAGGTTGAGAATCTTTGGAAAAGTGCTCTCTAAATAACATCCATATGTAAAGTGTATATTAAATCAACATGCATTATAACAGCATCCTTTGCCAACAAAATAATTTCCATAGCCTCTTATATTTATTAAAACAAAGTATTCTCTTTGGAAAGTTAACAGATGTAGAAAATATGAAAATTTAACCTGTTATTAAAAAAACATAATTTCCAGAAACCATTATTATATACTACATTATTTCATGGAAGGGAGCTTATGCTCTACCATTAACGTTGAGGAAACTTATTGAATGTCTTTAGCTTTAATACATACATAATAAATGTACCTTGAAAATAAATTGAATGTGGAATGTTATATGTTTGGAAAAATGATTTCTAAGGTTCAGATTTGCTCTTTTTTATATTTACAAAGTAACCAATATGAAGACTGACATCATCCTCCGTTCAGCTTTTATTATGTAGACAATTAATTTGCTACATTATATTTAATGAATATTTAATTACATTTTTGCCAGATTATATTTTATAAATATTTTCCCCTGGTTGGAGTAAAAGTCCAATATACTTTCAGCCTACTCTCCTGTATTCATGTTTCCTAAGAGAACTTCTATTTCTGGGGGGAAACAGTATTCGAGCAATAATTTAAATTTTTTTTCTTACCCTTTACAAGAGAAGAAAGAATTGAAACCCAGCTCTTAATTTGTTCCATATTTGAACCCTTCAGACATTCTGGCATACAAAGTCAGAAGCTTCTTAACCTAAACTGTACTAGGCATATAATAAATCAACACATTAGACTCTATTACTTGTGAAGCTTATGGATGACTATAAAAAAAAAAAAAGAACCTGTTTTAAAATAAACCTTGTCAAAATATAGAAGTGCCTACGTAGGCACTTTTCTACCCTTATCTAAGAAAGAGGGAGGTGGCATTGTGCTGAGATTTTCTACAAGAAAAATCTCATGTAATTAACGTGACTCTGGCCCTTTAACTTTTAACATGTTTCCCCAATTAAGCTTTCAAGGCCTTGAACTACAATATCTGGCCACAGCTGCTAGAAATTGATTTATCCTGGAAGATCATTGGGGCTTCTGACCTCTCTGCTGGAGCATTTTATTTACCTTTTTGGATATTTGTCTCCTTTTTGCCCTAGAGGGAGGGTGAGAAAGGAATGATGTAAATATTTGCATAAGTTCTAAGGGGACTTTCACTATTTCAGTCTCCTTTTTTTAGACACTAAATGATTGCATTTCATCATTCTATAAATATAGGACTATGGCTATTTAATATTATAAGCACTTGCAAAAGCATGTATAATGCAGAGAAAATTTAGAGTTAGCTGATCCTCTAAATATTAGAATAACATGCGGTGGGTGTTTTGCTTACCATGCTAGGAAATTTTATTTCAGTCCAAATCCTCACGTAAATGACTATTATTACTATTATTTTGACTGTTGCTGCATTTCTAATTTATCAATTTCACCAAATAATAGGTAGAAAATGATCATCAGATAAAATTCTGTTTTGAAAGGGGCTAAATTTTCAGATTGTTACCTTGGCACCAGGACCTGTACGGCCCTTTCCATTGTCAAGCTCTTTTCCCCCTTTTCTAAGGGGTTTGCAAAGGTCCTGTAAGTCTGAGACATGTCTGTTTTTTTCAGGAGCTGACGAGCAGTCTCTGCTGGCGTGGCTCTGCTGGAGAACACCCCCTGCACGCAGCACCTCATGTTTACATGACGCTCGCCTTGTGAATGTCCCGTTCCCGCCTCTGTCCTGGAACGCACTGGCCCCGTGGGACCATGAACCCTCGCCAGGGCCGCTGTTGCCAACACTGCATTTTGGCTTCTGTCATTTCCCTGCCTTGGTCCTAGAGGTTGTAACCAACCACAGGTGCTATAAACTCTAAATTGGAATTGGATGCTGGATTCAAAAATCTCATGATAATTACACAGCTGTTTTAAATTGTGGTTAAGTGGCCGAAAACTGCCAAGAAACCCCACCCACATTCATTACTGTCTAAACGGGAAGGACGTGTATACAGAGATTATGAGGTTTCATGCGAATCCCCCAAGCCATAAAGCAGACTTTCCTAATTGTCAGCTGGACTGTGCAGTGCTTGTTTAAAATAATTAGAGTGCAGCAGCAGCTTCAGCAGCAACCCTCATTTTTTTTTTTTTTTTTATTTCAACCTCAGTGCAGGTTTTTATATCAGATACTATCAGCTTCCTGTTCATTTTGACACTATCATTCTGCCAGGCTGGAAAACGGGGAAGAGGGAAGAAAAGAATTATCCTTAATGTACACAAATAATGCAGCCCCAAAGTCAGGAAGATCCAGCCTCACGTGTGAGATGGATGGAAACGATTCAGCAAACAAATCTAAACTGGAGGGGGGAAGATGTGATTCTCTCTCTCTCTTTTTTTTTTTTTTTTCCAAGAGGGATAGCTGAAATCTTTCTTAATTACCGCTTATTCCAATGACAGAATTGTAATTTATCATTTAGTTGTAATTTGACATATGTTCACACCTTTGCCATTTCCAATTTCCTCCTTCATTCTAATTGTCTGCTTCACTCGCCTGTCATGCGCCCCTCTTGGGATTAATTCGAGCTGTCTGTCTGCACCGGCTCCCAGCACACTCGGGGCTGCCGGGAGCGTGACAGTGTCAATGTGCACACAGTTTATCTAAGGCATTACCCAGCCATCACACTCCTGGATCCCCTCTCCCCTCACTGTTTACTGTTTATTCCACTTTGCATTGGTGACTTTCCCGTGTTTTATTAGACTCCAATTATGCTCTTGGCTGTCAGCTGTAAAGAGAGAAAACGTTACATTAATTACTGCGGAGGGGGAGGTGCTAGGGATGGGTAATAAACGGACCAGTAGATGTCTCTCTCTGTCTCTAAGATCCGGGCTTGATTTAAATACTCTTCTTCTCCCACTTTGGTTTGAATCCTCGATAGATGCCTCTACTTGAAGACAAACATGCAAACATGCAAGCGAATGTAGCTTTTATATGCCAAGCCGTTATTTTTCCCCATTTCATCTAAGACTGGGTAAATCGGCATCAGTCAGATAGAAAGGTTAGTTTTCAAATAACCATGGATTTTCAAAGGTTAATTGTTTAATCCATGGAGGGTGTCAAAGCAAGCATCCAGGTTAGTGGTGAAGGTGCGGAGCCTATCCAGCGAACACTGGTGCAGTTCAGCTTTTTAGAGGTAGATATTTTTTGGTCCATTGGAAACTCATTTCTCCTTCCTAAGGCCATTTCAACCCATTAAAATCCAGTGATAATTATGCATTTGACTTTTTTTTTTTTTGCCTGCATCAGAAAAAAACATTTTTTTCTTGTTGCTTCCAGCCTGCCTAAACCATAATAATGTAAGTTTTCTGCTCTCCTGATGAATAGATTTTCACTGTAGCTGGAACTTCCTAGTAATGCAAAGTGGAAGCAATAGATCTCCCTGCACCCATTTAGTCCATTAGGATGGACGGCAGTTCCTTGAATTAGTTGCATCCTTCCCCCATTGGCCTGAAGGGATGAATGTGACTCCTTTGAGTATCTAATTATCTATGGAGATGGACTTACATTGTATTTTCTTGTATTAGAATTTCCTCAGTCATTCTTGAGGTAGTTGTGGGGATGGGGATATTCTGTAGCTTATATTTCTTTTCTTTCTTTTATAGTCCCATCAATTAAAGTTCTGCTAATTATATTTTCAAACTTGACTCAGTTTTCATTCTATATACTGTAAATATTGTATAATATGTTGTATGGTCAACCTTTCAGACATTCTCAGCTTATGAAATACCTATATTTCTGCAGGTATGCATAGTAAGTCATATCGTTGTTAGAATTTTTATGAAAAGCTAATCAAACATGGGTGAAAAAAATGAATAGTCTATAAAACATATATATCTGAAGACACAAATTATGAAATATTGTCCAGGCTTTAAAAAAATGTTTCAAATAACAGACCATAAATTTCTGGCTAAACTAACTTAACTATGTACATTATATGCTTAAACAAATGTCTAAGAATATTAACATCTCTTGTCTTTTTTAAAGCAAAATTTTGATGTTTCATTTTATACTTCCACTCTCACTCTAGCTGGGGTAAGTCAACTCTAAAATATTAAAGTCTTGCCTGGCCAGGTGTGGCTCAGCATCGACCTAGGATCCAGGATATCAGGGTTCGATTCCCAGTAAGGGCACATGCCCGGGTTGGGGGCTCGATCCCCACTCGATCCCCAGCTGATCAATGACACTCTCATCATTGATGTTTCTATCTCTCTCTCTCCCTTTCCTTTCCTCTCTCTGAAATCAATAAAGATATATTTTAAAAAATAAAAATAAAATAAAATATTAAAGTCTAAAGTGAGTTTTTTAAATGCCATGCAGATAGAATATAGCCAGTTATAATAAAAAATTCAGCAACCAGAATTGTGTAGTAGTTAATGTTTTTAGCTAAATATATTTAAGGAGGAAAAGCCCCCAAATAAGAAGACAGGTATGAGAGGATGAGGAAGGAGCAAGAGAGGAATGACTCAGAGGACAAGTGCAATTTAAGGGTAAAAAAATCATTGAATTAGATAACACACAGTATTAAACTGAACAATCCAATAATATTATAATTATATAATATTTAAAATCTGCTTTGAAGAATTTTTTTATCATTACACACACACTCATTATTTGGTAGGTATGCTTTACTTTTATGTTATGAGAATTGTGCAAGAGCCATGGCCAGTGTGGCTCAGTGGGTTGAATGTCTTACCATGCACTGAGGGGTCACTGGTTTGATTTCTAGTTAGGGCACATGGTGGGGTTTGCAGGCTCAATCCCCATGGGGGTGGGGTGGGAGGCAGCCAATCGATGTTCCTCTCCCATCGATGTTTCTCTCTCCCTCTACTTTCCCTCTCTCAAATCAATAAAACCATATGAAAAAAAGAAAAATAATAGTGCAAGACCTTGGTTACTATATTACTGCAACACATTTTCAATTGGCTTCTCTTCAAGTGTGGAACCCCACCTAGAGCATGTCTGTGATACCCTGATAAATCTAGCTCAAATATTCTTTTTAGTTATTGACCCCCTTTTTAACTGCTTTGCGTGCCTTCAAGGTCATCCATGATTGGATTTTGTTCTAAATATTCATACTTATTTCCCACTACTCCATCATGAAAAGATGTCACTCTTATTATTGATAGATTGACTGGTGTATTCACTTATTCCCATGTTTGTTCAACAGGTGATAATACTGTGTAGAAGGCAGTGAACAAAGTAGAAGCAGTTTCTAGTCTGAGGTGACTGATTACCTAACAATGATTATTTCTGGCTCTGTGCTGTTGCTGGTATTCTAAAACTTTCCCCCTTGCAGGCATTCCTACCAGCTCTGCACATCCCATCTATTCTTGAAGGTACAGATCAATTCTAATCTTCTTAATGAAACTGTCCTCACACTGTGCCAGAAAATTCAATTTTTAATTACATGTGATTTTATATAGTTTTCAGTGTTGTTTTTTTTCAACCTGACTGAGTCAAATCCCATTTCTTCTTTATTTTTCAATGATTGAAGCAGCGTTTCATAAGTATCTGTGCATCCCAATCATTGGCAGAGCTCTTTAATAAGCTGCGTGTACCAGATTGAGTACCGAAGGGGTTAAGACACTGGATGCATTTGTTTAAAAACCATCACAAGAAAATATCATGTACTGTCCTGGCTAAGAGTTACCACCCCGACCAACATTGGACACAGTACACACTGATTACCAGGTGAACTGATTGACCTAGCATGAAATGTATTGCATAGTCTCTCCTATAGGGCCCTAAGCAATTTAATCACCTTGCCTGTGCCTCAGTTTACACATTTACTATGTAAACATTGTAAAGTACCTTGGGATATTTGTATGAAAGGTGATAATATTTGGCTATGTCCTGCATCATTGCCTTTTATCTTTATTTAAAATTTTGGATAAAATTGATCACGTATGAATAAAATAGTATTAAATGATGAGAGAAAAAATACAGAGAAATTTATTATTACTTCATACAAAAAACATTTTCATGACAGTTAAGTTATACAATTAGAGAGTAAAAGGAAAGAAAGAATAGCTAGGAAATAAGTATCTTGGTTATAAAATGTTTTTATTAAATAAATAAAAAAATAAAGGTACTTCATGGAAAATATGAGATGGGAGAAAAGAATTATTTCTTAATGTCTTATAGTTGAAAGACTTCCTAGCAGGATATGTGGACTTATTCTGATTAATTATGGTTGAAGTAATTTGGTCTACTTTGCAAAGCGAAGTTACAGGCATTTGAAATTACGACTAAGTGGCCAAATAAGCAATTCAATATCCCATTAAGAAGGTATATGGTAAGGTGCCTGCTCCTTTGAATGGGTGTGGCTGTGGGAAGGGAACTGTAGTGCAAATCAAGCTAAAAGATTGTAATAGAACATTAGGAGAGCTTACATGAAAACTACAAGACGTAAGCATAAATAGGATTTCAGGATCCTGCTGGTATAAAAAAAAAATTAACAAAAAAAGTAACCTGAAATGTTTGTTGTTTTTCATTAAATTCAGTGTTTTTAGGACATAGGAGAGAAGATGTTGCTGTGAATCTCCTTCCCCTCATTTGTGTTTAGTGGGAAGAGGAGACTATATAGACATACAGAAAGAAAAAAGACCAAAAAATATTTTGGTTATGCTACGTTTGCTTGCTGCAGATCAACACTCGCAGCCAAAAAAAAAGAAAAAGGACATTTCAGCAAAAATTCAAAAATACAATCTGTTTGAAGCCATCAAACATTAGCCAGAAGTTGAGAGGTAATTATCCTAAAGAGAAGGGACATTAACTGAGGTAGTTCTCATGATTTTAGATTAAAAATAGATATATACTGAGTCAATATATCAGTACCAGATGTCACCACCTGTCCCCATTCCCGACAATATGCACAGAAAACTAAAAAAAGTTACTGGGGCAAAAATAAATTTTTCCATTATGGAAGCATGGAATTTTTGTAAGGACTGTAGAGAAGAGATATGGAAAGAAATAATGTGATTTAATCTGAATTGTGAATGCATAAATAATAATAATGTCTTTTGGTGGAAAAAATATGTAGAATTAATAGAGGGTGGGCAAAATTAGGTTTACAGTTGTAATGCAAATAAATAATACGATAATAGATTAATAATAATTCAAGAATAAAGTCTGTTTCACGTAGTCACAACTATAAACCTGCTTTTACCTACCTCTGTATATGTGCCATGACACTAGACAACAGAAAAGGCAAGAGGGAGATGGAATCCTAAGATTGTCCAGAGAGGAACAAAGAGCTGATTTATATAAGAGCCTAATGAGTCTCAAGGATGCACGTCATCATTTCCAGCAAAACCATTTAAAGAACAGTAAAAGAATAGTGTGAAAACTGAATGATAAAAAAATCTTACCTATCAATTAACCAAAAAAAGAGAAAGAAAAAAGGAATGAATAGCAAGTGAAACAAAGAGAGAACAAATAAGATGTTAGAATTAATCCCCAACGTATCAGCTAAAATAATTAATATAAATGTGATTAATACTTTTAAAGGGATTAGGAAATGAGACTACAGGCTGAAACTGGCTCACTGCCTTTTTAATGGTAAGTTTTATGAGGATACATTCACACCCATTCATTTATATGTTGTGTGTGTCTGCATTTGCACTGCAGTAGCAGAGCTGAGTAATTGTGCTGTACACTGGATGTGGACCACACGTCTAGAATCTTCACTCTCTGACCTTTTACATAAAAAGTTTCCCAACCCCCACTCTAAAAGAAAGATTGTCACATTAGATTCAGGGGGGAAAAAAATTTATATCCCTTAATACTATAAATAAATAGATAAGTAAAATATAAGTGTCATATAAATGTAAATATAGTGTATGTTATATAAATGCAAATATATAGGAAGATTGAAAGTAAAATAAAAAAAAGAAAAAGGTGGTGGAGTTACACAAATATTAGAAAAAACAGACCTTAAGGGTAAAAGCATTACTTGAGATAAAAAGGGATATTTTATAACAAGGAAGGAAAATCTCAAAGAGGAAATAGTTATAAATTTTTGTGCACCTAATTGTATAGCTTAATATGTATAAAGCCCAAACTAATGATAAAATTAAAAGGAAAACTTTATAAATACTCATTTAAACACCTCTATCATTAACTGACAATATGAACATTTCCATCAGTAAGAAAGGAAGAATTAAACCACACAAATACACACCACTTAATTAATGTTTGCTGTCTATCTATCTATTAGCTATTATCTGTCATCTACCTATCATCTATCTATCTATATCTATCATCTATCTATCTATATCTATCTATCGTCATCATCTATCTATTATCTATCTATCTATCATCTATCTATCTATCTATCTATCTATCTATCTATCTATCTATCTATCTATCTATCATCTATCTATCTATCTATCTATCATCTATCATCATCTATCTATCTATCATCTATCTATCATCTATCTCTATCTATCTATCTATCTATCATCTATCTATCATCTATCTATCTATCATCTATCTATATCTATCTATCTATCTATCTATCTATCTATCTATCTATCTATCTATCTATCTATCATCTATCTATCTATCTATCATCTATCTATCTATCTATCATCTATCTATCATCTATCATCTATCATCATCTATCTATCTATCATCTATCTATCATCTATCTCTATCTATCTATCTATCTATCTATCTATCTATCTATCTATCTATCTATCATCTATCTATCATCTATCATCTATCTATCTATCATCTATCATCTATCATCTATCTATCATCTATCTATCATGTACCTATCATCTACCATCTATCATCTGTATCTTTCTAATTCACTTGTACCCACAGGATATACATTGTTTTCAAGTGCATATAGAAAATTTATTCAAAATTTACAGTACTCTGTGCAATAAAACAAGTCTTAAATAGCAGAGAATTAAAATAATACAGAATGTGGTTTTCCATAGTAGAATTAATGAATAAAAC
Source organism: Miniopterus schreibersii (assembly GCF_964146895.1). Classification (NCBI taxonomy): domain Eukaryota; kingdom Metazoa; phylum Chordata; class Mammalia; order Chiroptera; family Miniopteridae; genus Miniopterus; species Miniopterus schreibersii. The sequence continues at coordinate 64,030,393 of NC_138101.1, read as the reverse complement.
ACTAACAAACAGATAATAAGCGTATCACCAAATGTTTTAAAATTAAGCAATGAATTGGCACATAACAACGAATAAAAAAGAAATCAAAATGTAAATTGGAGGCTAGCTTGAGATGATTGATAATTGAACATATATGGCCTATGAAAAGTAGTAGGAAGCAGCTAAAAACATACTTAGTGGAAATATATTACATGTATTTTGCTATAACAATAAAATGATTATATTATAAAAGAAAAAAACTAGAATCGATATTCTAAAATCATTCATCTCAAGATGTTAGCAAACAGCAGCAGATTAAACACAAAGGTAGTAAAAAAAGAGGGAAAATGACAATAATAGCGATAATAATGTAGAAGAAAAACAATACAGAGAAGATGAAGAATATCCATATTGGGTCTATGAAAATATCAATAAAACTGATGAACTTGTTTAGCCTGATCAAGAATATATGGGGAGAACAAATTAGCTTGTCAAAAATGAAAAAGAGGATGCCACTAACACACTAAACACAGATAATTAAATGATAAGAACAAGTTGAAAACAACTTTTTCCCAAAGAAATAGAAAATTTAGATGAAATTGACAAAGTCTCCCCCTTAAAACAAAAAAACACCCTGACAATATATATCAAAACTGACACAAGAAGAATAAAAAATGAAAGCAGTGGTCCTGTAGCTATTAAATTAGTTGGATTTCTAAATAAGAACCTTATTCCAAGAAAAGCTATAGATTGTGTTTGGTTCAGTGGTTAATTTTGCAAATTATTTAGAAGCAGTAACATAATTGTATATAAACTATTCCATAAAAAAGCAGAGAGAGCAATTTCCAATTTGTCTTACAAGGTCAACTTATTTTTACAAGAATAGAAAAATATACATCACTTTCTCTTAAGTCCTTAAAAAACATCCAGTGATGCATAGGAAAAAAATTATAACCAAGTTGGATTTATTCTATGAATGCAAAGTTGAGTAGATAATTGGTAATCAATGTGATGCATCATATTAGCAGAATAAAGGGGAAAATCATATGATTATTCCAAAGATGCAAGAAAAACAGCTATCACAAAAACTATTAGTGAACTAGAAATAGAAGATATTCTCCTTTACATAAATGGTACCTACAAAAAATATTTATTATAAAATTTCCACCTGAAATCAAGAATAGAATAAATATTTCCACTATCACCACTTCTATTCAAATATGTACTCAAGACTGCAGTCAGAGCAACATATCATGAAAGACAATGATATGAAAATTTAAAACTGAAGAAACAAAAATATATTTTCCAGATTTTACAGTCTGCATGTAGAGAATCGCAAAGAATTTCTGGTGGAATTCATATCTAAATTTAAGGTAGTTTTTGGATATAAGTTCAGTAACAAAATCAATTGTATTTCTATATCCCAACCATAAGCACTACTAAAATTGTTATATTTTCAATAGCATCAAAAATATTAAATATACAATATTAAATTTCACAAGTTGTACAAAAATGTTACACAAAAAAATACAAAATATTTTTGAGAGATTAAAGAAAACCTTTTTTTTTTTTAATCCCCACTTGAGGATTTTTTTCCATTGCTTTTCAGAGAGAGTGGCCGGGAGGGAGAGAGAGAGAGAGAAACATCGATGTGAGAGAGACACGTCGACTGGTTGCCTCCTGCCCTCACCCTGACCAGGGGATCGAGTCTGAAACCGAGGTACGTGTCCTTGGCTGGAATCAAACCTGGGACCCTTCAGTCTACAGGTAGATGCTCTAACCACTGAGCCAAACCAGCTAGGGCCAAAGAAAGCCTTAATATGAGGAAGGGGAAACTATATTTTTAAATAAAAACATCAATTTCCTCCAAATTGATCCAAAGATTAAATGTAATACTAATGAAATTTCGGAAGTTTTATTTTGTAGAAATTCAGAAGATTCTAAAATTTACATGGAAGTGCAAATAGCCAAACTAACCAAGACAAGCTTGAAGCAGAGCAAATTTTAAGATTTATACTATAAGACTGTAAGAATTAAGCTACAGTAATTAAGATAATGTGGAGTATGGGTGGAAATACAGATAAATAGGCCACTGACACAGACTAGAGTCCAGAATTAGACCAAAACATAGAAAGCCACTTAACTCGTAACAAGAGAGTGCTTTAGAACAGTAGGAAAAAGATGGTCTGTTGGATAAATGATGCTTGTTCATTTGGACATCCCTTTGGAATACAATAAATTTTAACCCTTTCTAAGACCATGCAAAAAGCACCCAAATTTTTGGTGGATTATACTATTATAATTATTAATTATTATTAAATTATATTTTTATATAAAGATAAAGTATAAATCTATTAGAAACTAACACATGGAACATATTTATGAGTTGGGTATAAGTGAATATTCCTTAAACAGAAGAAAAATTATTTCTAACTATAAAGGAAAAGATTGATAATTTAGATATATTAAAATTAAGATGTTTTGTCGATTAAAAGTTACTATTAAGAGAGTAAAGCACAAGCTACAGGGTAGAAAAATATATTTGCAACATATGTAATTGACAAATTATATGTATGCAGAATATATAAAGAACTGCTAAAACTCAATAAAAAAATCCCCAGAGAAGCAAATACAAAAAATACATTATAAAGTATTCAGGGAAATGCAAATTAAATTCACAATTAGATATGATTGCACACATACCAGAATGACAAAAATAAATTAGACTAACAGCACCATAAACTGGCAAAGATGTAGGACACTTAGAATTCTCCTAAACCACTGGTGGGGGTTTAAATTTGTACCACCACTCCAAAAACTGCACAGTCATGTCTACAAATGTGAATACTCACGTACTAATGGTTGCTTTTAGATGGGCAGTGTGGTTGTGGCTGGAATGGGCACATTGGATTTACAGGGATTTTTGTAATGTTTTATTTCTTTGTTGGCAGATTTTACTAGTTTGTCCACTTTGTGATGACTCACCAGTTTCTGAGTTCACTCTGTCTTCTTTAGCTCATGCTAGGGACTGATCGCCCCTGCACCCCCCACACACCACCCTCACTTTCTCTGTTGAAGCCCTACCCTTTAATGTGATGCTATTTGGAGATGGGGTCTTTGGACCATAATTAAATTAGATGAGGTTATGAGAGTAAGGTCCTAATCTGATGGGATTAATCTTTATAGGAAAAGTACCAGAGAGTTGGCTCTCTCTCCCAGCTTGAGCACAGAGGAAAGATCACGTAAGGACACAGCCAGAAGGTGGCCCTCTACAAGCCAAGAAAAAAGTTTTTATCAGGAACTGAATTGGCTCTCACCTTGACCTTGAATTTCCCAGCCTCCAGAACTGTGACAAACAAATAAATGGTATTTAAGCCCACCAGTCTGGTATTGTATTTCTGCAACTAACTAAGATAGCCTAGCAGTTCCAGGAAGACAAACACTAAACTTTCAAAATCTTGTATCTCCTGCATGTAGCATTGTGCCTGCCTAAAAGTAGGCTTGCAAGATATATTTAAATAAATTCCTTTCAAGATGACCTTTTAGTGAAAGTAAGAAATCTCACATTCTTTCTTTAGTTTGTCTTACAAGAATGAAAGATCACTTTATTAACCATACATAAAAATTACATGCTTTTCCTAATATACCCCCTCACAGTTTCACTACATCCCCTTGGTGGTGTTCCCCCCTTACCCTTTGGCTGCTTGTTCCACGGGGTTACAACCCTTTGCACAATGATTCACCTTACCTTCCAAATCGGTATGGCAACTTGGGTCGATCTGTCAGGATTTGTATCATAACAGAAAACTAATGTGTGTTCCCAGTGCTGTATAATGCACATTCTTCCCAGGACCAAAATGTATTACCTGGAACCCAGTATATTATACAGGCGGTATATAAAGGTGATAGAGTATATGATCATGGATTATTGGAAAATTCAAACCCACATTGTCTGAGGCATTTTATAATTTATAATATATAACAACCTCTATGCCTTTGGTTTTCACTCGGTAGTGGGTATATGTTTTATATCTTTCTAATATATACCTTTTATTCCCTGACTTTCTTCTCTTAGGTTTTCACTACCTTCTAAGCCTTTTTCAATTAGTTGTTTTTAGTCATTTTTCAACAGTGCTGCTCAAAAATCTATACTCAGGTGTAGACTATATAACTCTCATTTTAATTCTTTCAAATACCACTCCTCCACCGAGAGAGAGAGAAAGAGAGAGAGAGAGAGAAAGAGAGAGAGAGAGAGAGAGAGAGAGAGAGAGAGAGAGAGAGAGAGAAACTACTCAACACAAGATATCGGTTCTGTGTGTATGAACATTCACCTTCAAACACAAGGGCCTCAAAGTGTAATAGTGTACTGGTTTGCATTTATGTAGCACTTCGCTTTCCAAAGACTTTCACATGCTTTCTCCCTTTGTATGTGCATATATATTTTATTAGTACATTTTGATGAGGCATATAAAAACATGAACATTTGTTTATTTTTCTATTACCCATGCTTCATTCTATTTTTACATTATCAGTCTTATATCTACATAGTGGTCAGTTATGTACTATTCTTTCAAAACCACAATGTTAAGGAGTAATTGTAAACAAAGCATGCCTTTCTCCTGAGTTATTTCATGCCTCACTTTGTGTCTCAGTTGCATATTTGTTCTTTCTGGAATTTTTTCATAGCAGTGTTAATCCTATTTTCAAAATGCACATTGTGTCTATTCTAAAAAGCCTTAATAGATCGCTACCTTATTGATTACAGCTGATTCTTTAATCTCTGTTGCTAACTGGTTTAAAATCCTTTCCTTATATTCAACCATCTTGAATTGTAGATTTCCAATATCTTTTATACCTTGACCCTCCAAACCTCTTACCCTTCAACAGTGGCCTCAGCTGAGGTAATTTTGCATCTTTATTTTTTTCCTTTCCACATTTTCACCTTTGGCAAGATTTCACCCGGCAACGACACATCTCCTCTGAGCAGCATCGACAATCCCAGCTGTGAGATTGAATCTCCTCCACAATGATTTCAGTTGCTGCCTTTCAATTGTTTAGGCTTACTGTTCCATAAAGCAATAAAAAAACAAAAACTCTTCACAGATACCCTTCCTCCAGTTGGTAGTAGACAAACATAATTAGTGAAGAAAAGACAGAGGATTAAAGTTGCTCTACTGCAAGGTGTGTTTCTAAGAAAATTTCTAAAATTTTCATGTTAAATCATCATCAAAATACATATATTAAGCATCCAAATAAAGGTGTTAATTGATAAGCACATTACAGTCCTTCTTTACAAGTTTAGTGCATAAATTATTCCTAAAAATTATATGATATATAGTATATATTTATATACTATATATTATATATAATATAAATTATAAATGTATAATTTGTATAATAAATACTATTATATAAATTTTATATAATTATTTTTTATTCCCATTTTACTTTATTTTCTATTCACTCTAAACCAGTTATTTTATTGATTGTGAATACTAACATTTGCCTTTATTTTGTTCCCATAAATTTTTCTCATCCAACATCATCATGGTGATTCCGTTCTCACAGTATTTGTGAATAATGAACTTGGCATCAATATGTGTGTGTGTGTGTGTGTGTGTGTGTGTGTGTGTGTGTGTGTGTGTAAATTAAGTTCTTTAATTTATGATTTACTACACTGGTGTTAAGTTGGCTCTGTTAGGAAATCCATTGTTAATGTGCATAGTGGAGGGCTTCATGAACTTTCTTCACCACTTTTCACATCAGATCTTATGCAGCTGGACAGAAAGCCTCAGAAATCCAGGAAAAGAAGCCTGGTCAGACAAGAATGTTAGAAAGAACAAAGAAACATGGAAAAAGAAGGGATAGACTTGGTTTAGGATGAGCCTGGAAGTACCACAGATCTAGGTAGACACACAAAATCTAGAGTCTAAGTGATCACCGTCAGGTTTCCAGTTGGGTTAGTAATTAACCAGAAATACTTTCATTGCAAGTAAATAATGCTAATGAATCTAATTTAGTTTTTTAAAAATGCTGGCATAAATACACTCAGGATTGTGTAGAACCAGGAGTTCAAGTAATGTCTCCAGTGACCTCATCCCTTCTAATTGGTGGGCAGGAAGGCATTGAAATCCAAGAACAACCTCAGAAGAAAGAGAGCTCAGACTAATGCATCCTCATGAGCACTTGGTCCAGCCTGCGTCACAGGCCTGTTTCTTAAATAAGCTCAGTGCATGTGGTGTGAATAGTGTGATGTGAGCCGGATCCCAACCTGTGTGAAATGTTCTCCATGAAGAATGAGCTGCTCTGTTAGCTAAACACAGTAGGGACACTGGGAAGGGAAAACAAACAAATATGCAGTACCCCTGGCCCACTTCAAAATGATTATTTCCAAACCAGCTGGAGGAAATAGGAGCCAGTCCCATGAATATGAATAATTACTAGTGGGGGGCAGAGACAAACACTGGCTATAAAGAGCCAGAACCAGGAAAGAATGTCCTGGTTAGTATCTCCAGAACCTTTTGAACCAAGTCTGTGGGATTGATTAACAGGGGTCAGAAGTCTATACAGTGGATCTGAAACCAGCTGTAAACTGAAATTGATAGTGAACCAAAAACTTTGGAAGCATGGGCTCTTTGTGCACTTCCTTCTCAAGGCCTGAGTTGACATACATGAGTTGAAATAGAGTGTGGGTGGAATTAAAATCATGGGCCAAGTAAGCAGGGTGCATTCCTAAAACAGAGCAACAGAGTCACAAACCTCCTTATGACATGTGTTCCCCTTTCAGATTACTTAGTCACTTCCAGGGAATTCGATGGACCTGTCAGATAAGCAAACATTATACTATTGCTCAAAATAAGTGTTTGATTTCTGTTTTTTCCCAAGGTGGTTTTTTATATAGAGGAATATGTTTCCTGTAAGTTCATATATCCACACCTAATTAAGAAACCTATACTTTTGCATAACCTTTAAACATTATTTTTACACCTTGATTATTCATTATTTTCTTTTGTTCCTGTTTTTCTAGGCAACACTAATTATTCCAGCTCTACTGATAACTGATTGAGTACCATTAGTCAAGTTACTAATTCTTTAAGTATCAGTGCCCTCATTTGTAAAATGGAAATGATGCTTCTGCCACTTCATAAACTTGCTTGAGGATAGAAGAAGCTGATCCGGGTAAAGCACTCAGCACAGAACATGGCCCTTAGTAAACATAGATTCAATTTCTTTTCTACATAGAAAAGAATGACAAAATAACCCACAATCTGTACTTTTTCACACAATGGGTAACACAGTGCCTGCATTACCATATATTGAATTGGAATCATATGAAGACAGAGTCTCAAGTAAACATAAAATTCTGATCTACTGATGGGTGAGTGACTCCTAAGTTATCTTTATTCATGAGTTTATAAATGAGGGAAGGCTGTTCTTTGGGGAAGTGTCTCAGAGGAAAGGAAGATAAGAGGCAGAAGAATTAGGGATGATAGGATGGTGGCAATTCTCCACTGGGCCTTACATTCCAGGCCTGAGTCAACAGAAGAAGGAGAAATACTGTAATTTAAATTACCTTTCTTCTTAAGGGGCTTTATGAGACTCATGCACAGACAATGGTACTTCTGTGGCCCAGAGGACAAAAGTGCAACACAGACTTAGAGACATAAGCTTTCTCCTGATTTTTTTCATGCTATGCAGTATGGCTGAAAATTGAAGGGCAATTGTCCCTGTGAAGATGAGGCAGCTTGGAGTGTCTTAGAAGACCACATTCAAGGGCAGTGCTACTCAAAATGTGGCCTATATTTGGTCCCAATCCATGCAGTATTGGTATAGAGACTGAGAGTAAACATTCAGAAACTTTGATAGTAATTTGACATTGCTCTGTCATTTAAGAATATGTTATTTTTCTAGAAATTTATTTTATTTTATTTTTTAAATGTATTGGTTTTTTTGCCTGATTATGGGAGAAAACTGTTCCTTCGGCACAGGTAGTTTGAGGAGCACTGCTCTAGGGAATGTTCAGTGTATTATTGGAGATCACAGTCAGCTCTGGAAGGGGCAAGCCATTCCCTTAAGTGGACTTCTGGTAGTGAACATCAGTGGATAACTTAAATGGGGAAGTTTGAATAAATTTATCCCTGAGCATATATGTGCTGAACACAAGGCTTTTGATGATTTAATAAGTGCAAAAATAAGTAAAGTATTTGTCTTCGCTACATATACAATACCCACTAGACTTCCAGAAAGAACTGGGAGAAATTTTGACCTGGAAAATGAGGTCCTGCATCAGGAGTTGGGAGGCATTGAGTCAATAAAATTTGGGTTATTAATATTTCTGCTGGATCATTTGCTCCTGCCCAGGAATTCTTAGGTTAATATATTATTTTCTATATATGTCAATGTATGGTAAAATAATGTTATAAGTAACAGTTGAAATGATTGTTACAAGAAAATTTTACAAAGCAACAACAACAAAAGAAAATAGCTGCTTGGACATCCCAATAAATAATAGAGCAAAGGCTAATCTAAGCACCTCAGCAGGTCGGAAGGACAGTCAGAATAGGAGGAAATCATTGCAGTGGAAGAAGGACATCAGAAAAGAGCTCTGGTTATATTTACCTGAGGATATAAACTCTCTCTGAGAAAAAAACCAGTGACCAGAAATAATTTATAGCTTTTTTTTTTTTTTGGTCAATTAACTCTGTGCAAGCACACAGGGAAGAGGATTGTCACTAGAGGGATACTGGGGGCTTTCACAAGCTAGAGAAATAAAATTCTAGGATTGAAGTAGGCAGAACTAAGGAACTTAGATCCTGGATCCAAAATAGGCAAATCTCAAATACTGAGATAAATCCCCTTCCCATATGAGATGGTGATTTTACACGAGTATCAAGTGCTTAAGTAAAGAAAGAGAAGAACTGATTCTGACTTGGAGGCATGCAAGAGCTTCATTGTTTGGTGATAAGTAACTTGGACCTTGAAGGATTGAAGAGATGTTTAATAGACTGAGTTGAGTTGTTGGGAAAGAGAATATTCCACACTCTACTGACCTTGTGACCTTGAGTGAGTTACTCCAACTCTTGTGCTACAGTTTCCTTATCTCTAGAATATAGCTAATGATTGAAGTAATTTTATAGGTGTAGTTACAGAAAGAATGGAGTCTACAGTAAGAATGTGAATATCAGTCCTGCTCGGAATCATTTATCTCTAACAAAACACCAGTGATATTTGCAATCAGATATGACAAGATTAAGAGAACAAAATGTTTTCAGCAGGACACATACAAGGCCACACTCCTTAATTCTTATCTGAAATGCACCCAGGGTTCCTGTACAGGACATTGTCACCTTGCCGAAGCAAGGGAAATAGACTGAACTTTTTATTGTTTGACCGCCAAAATGTGTCAGGTGGCCTTGGGTGGCATTTAACAATAGAAATCATTCACAATAGAGAATGCAATGAATATAAATACATTCTGTCATGGAAGAAGGCCAAACATTCTCCTTCTATTTTCCAAGTGAGAAAAATTAAATGAAGTCAGTACAGGCCACTTTCTTCAGGACATAGAGGACCACAGTAAGTGGTAAACCTGAAGATTAACCAAATATCCAAGTCTAATATTTGATGTTATTATAAAGCATTTTTGTCAAGAAACTCAGTTTGAAGAGAATAATGAAAGAGATGATAAAGCCCAGAGTGGACAACAAATCCTAAAAATTGCAAAGCATCACCAAACACAGGATGCCTGGCTAGGTTGTTAATCTCTGTCTACTCTACACATTACCATGTCAACATCTACCCCCACTCTAACCCCTAATTGTCTCAACTATATTCAGCTATGGATGACTTCACTTCCTAAGGTCACTCTTCTGAAAAATGTTCATACAGGGCCACAGAACTGGATCATCTAGTAGTTTACCATCTTCTTCCATATACATGAGAGGAGAAAGAAGACTACTTAGTTGATCAGAAAGCCAAAAGTTCAGGTCTCCTTCCTATACAGTACTTTTCCATGATAAAAAGTATTTAAATTCATTTCTGCGTTGTGGATTTCACAAAGTTCTCTTGATTCACAAGCCTGTGCTCTACCTTTCTACAACAGCAGTACATACTTCTGCCTAAGGAGAACCAAAACAGGCAATAATTGATAAAAATCCTATAAATAATATATAAAATCCTATAAAAGACCCTGTGTCTCAAGAGTTTTAGCTTTTCTCATTAGCTTCATCATACAATTTTACACTTTTCATTTTAAAAATGCTATAATGTTTTTAAATCTTAAGGAGAATACCACTCCTTTCACCTAGCTATTTTCTCTTCAATAAATAATAAAAAAAATCAAGAAAAAATAATTTTACTTGACTTATTTTATAGCTTATTAAATCACTTTTACTTCAGGTTTTTAAGTGTTTTAACATTTTTACTAAGAACACTTTATTTTGACTATCTTTGCTCTCCTTCTTAAGTTAGGTTGACTTTACTAAATACATACATTTTTAATTAATTCCTTAACATTTGTTGGGTTTCTCATAGTTCATAACTGTTCATCTGTGAATGTTTCCACTTTCTATTTCTCTAGATATACATATGTATAAATTGTATATGGATTTTTAGCCTCTTTAGTAATCCTAGTAATGAAATCTAGTAATCTGCTAAATGAAAAAGAGTACTTCTCACTCCCTGATTTTATGTGTTAGGTATTGACTTTAACTCATGGAGTTATAAATAAAATCTACTGAAGTCAAATAATTTTCTCCTAAGTATCCTTTCCCAATGCAATTACCATATTAATCTTTTTTTGCATTTATCCTAAATTGTATAGTTGTAAAGCAGGGATGGCAAATTCTTGTCAGTAGGGCATGTCTTTTCCTTCCTAAGATCATGGTTTGACAAGGCTCTCAAGAAAATCCAGCAGCAATTTCCCTACCTTTCAACAAAACTACATCCTACTCCCTAGTGGTCACAAAGTTCAGCCCTTTTAGGTTTTCTTCTGATATTTGCCTTTGTATTTACATATGTGTTTACAGATATTAGTTCAGATAATTTGTTCTCTTAAATACCTCCCCATGCATGCACATATACTTCTCCCACCCACCATGCTGTAGTTATATCATTATGTGTTTTTATAACAATGCTGAGAGTTTAACTCTTAAGATATGTCATTTTAATCCATAGCTAATCCATATATTTTACTATAATTGTGCACTTTTCCCCATAAAATTTAGGCTTTTTTGTACAATTAATATTGATCTTCCTTTTATTTGCTTCGTTTTTCATGAAAACACCACTAATACATTACTAAACTCTTTGCCCACAAGAAAAAAGAAATCTCTTATCAATAAGTTTAAATACATTACTAACCTTTCAGTTTTATTTTCTGATTCAGATACATCCTTCCTTAAGCCCTCTGTTCTCCTGTATATACTGGTTTCCCTCTAAGCCTGACACACACATGCCATCTTGAGATCCCCTTCCTTGTGAGCCTAGGGCTTCTCTTCAATAGTCTTCTCAAACACTCTGATTTCTATTTCTTGATTGAATTTTTCAAGGTGTTGGACTATCTTTCACCAGTTTCTCGAGAAATTGCACAAGGAGGGTAAATTTGAAACTTGCATGTCTGAAGAACTCTTTAATCTACCTTCAGACTTGATAGATGATGGGATCTAGTTTGGAATCACACTCCCTTAGAATTATGGAAGGATTCTATGGCAAAGTCATGCACCGTTTCATTTTCTTCTGGGCCTTCTTTGCAATGAGAAGAGGCCACATTCCTGGGATTAAGTGATCTTTCCAGCTCTGGCCCTTACAACCTCATCATGAATTGCCACGATCCCCCCCTTCTTTTGAATTGCACCTGATGCAGGGAGTATTCTGAGTCTCTAGATGACAGCAGAGGCATTCAATGAGGGAACCTAGGCTCCTGAATCCTACCATTTCAGATTAGGCTGAGTCATGAGAGAGAATTATAATTTCTGTGTTGAGCCACTGGCATCTGTGAGTTTGTTACACAAATCAACCTCTCTTGACTAATATGCATATTCCATTGTCTTCTGCCTCCAAGAGTTGCTGGTAAGATATCTAATGTTATTCTGATATTCGATCTTTTGTATATGACTGTTGTTTTTGTGTATGGTCTTCATTTTGTTCTTTGTTGCATATTTTTTATGGATCATTTGTATCCTTACTCTGAGCAATCTTCAGTCCACTTGACTGAAAATTTATGTCCTTCAGTTCTTGAGTTTTTTTCTTTAATTATTTTCTCTCACATCTTCTTGGATGTACTATTTAGATATTAGACTTCCTAGAATTATTTTGTTTGTTGATTTATATTCTCTTTCAAATTTTATCTCTCTTAGATTTTTGTTCAACATCTTAGAAAATGTCCTCAAATTTATCTTCCACACTTTTACTGCATTTATACTTTTAGCCATATTTTTAATTTTCCATAACTTTTGTCTCTGAATTTTACTTTTTACATAATTTTCTGTTCTTATTTCAGATTCAATATTTTCTTTTATTTCTCATTGTTTAATTTTTTCAAAGCCTGACTGTTTAACTTAGTGTAAAAGCCAAATTTCCTACATTTTCCTGAGTCCCCTGTAAGACCTCATGCCATCTTAACTGACCCTCTCATTCCTCTCTGACTTCACCCCCAAGGCATTTCCTTGTGTTCATTCATTCACTGTTCCTTGAACACTCCAGGCATGTTCCTACCTCAGGTTTTATGCACTTGCCATTTTCTTTTCCCCCAGAAATCCATATGACTTGCTCCTTCATTTTTATTAGGACTTTATTCAAATCTCATTTTTCTCAAAGAAGCTTCTCAAAATAAATCTGTTATTCATTGTGTTATTGTTCACAGTACAATACAAGCTCTACTAAGGTGGTATTTTTTTAATTCCTAGATCTCCAGTTCATAGAACTTTCTTGGAAAATATTGGTGCTTATTAAGTACTTTTAATGGATCTTAGAATAGCATCTGTATCTTACACACAGTAAAAAAAAACAAAAACGCTGTAACTTAAAACATAAAAAGTTTTTTTACTAAAAAACCTGAAAATCAGGGAGAACACTCAGTCTGATATTAAGTATGCAATTGGGTAATTGTTTTTTAACAGATGCATTCAGTGGTCCTATGATTTGACTATACCCAGAGAAATAATGTAAAACATCCTTATGCTATCAATTCATGGTTTCTTCCTTTGAAATAATTTGCTTCATATATAACTCTACAGTTTGATTTGATTTAAGCTTAGCTTCATAAAACAGAATCTTAAACAACAATGGCTTAAATAAGATACATGCTTATTTCTTCCTAATGTGAAATAATTTGATAGATTATTACAGCACTGGCATGATGGTTCTATGGGCATTGGGAACTTGGATTCTTCCCAGCTCACTGCTTCACCATCTTGGCCCAAGACAGCTGTTGAAGCTGTAGCCATTACATTTGTGTTACCAATGATAGGACATAAAACAAGGATTAAAAAGGGATATGCTTCTTCCATCCCTGTGAGAAGACTTCTTGGAAGTTCCACAGCACATATTCATTTATACCTCAGTGACAAGACTCGCATGATCAAACAGTTGAAAGGGAAGTTGGTCCTTTACTTTCATTGCAATATGCCAAGCTAAAATTAAAATTATTTTAATTTGTAAGAAAGGTATATTTGATAGGTATCCAGGAATCTCTGCTATGACCTTTTCCTATCGCTGCCTTTATATCACTCACTACCCTCTCTTATAGTGTCCTTTTATGAAGATTCATATCCATTTATTGTTTTACTAGGAAATACTAATTTTAGAAAAGACCATTCTCCTTGACTCATGTTTCCATATGGAGTGCCCTCTACACATGGCCTCTCTTCACACCATTTCCACTCTTTGGGGAAGAAATAAATTGCTAATTGGTGGTTGGCAAGAGTCTGACATTCATTGTCCAAGTTTCTTTTTTTTGGACAGAGCAAATATAAAAGGAAAATGAAAACCCTGGAGACTAGCTTTCTTTTCTCCCCTCTCTGCCTGAGGCCAATATGAGGAAAGGATCTTGTGTGAGTCTGTTCTTTAGACCCTTGCATGGGCTATTCCATGGTCTCTATAGGAGATGTAGTTAATATGGTGGAAACATTTGCAAACACATTTGCACACACATTTAAAGCCACACCCTTTAAACAGTTTTTATTAAAACTAAAGCTGGTATTTTGACCTTTTTGCTTCTGAATTCTTTTTCTTTCTCAGAGGGTTATGAGCTCAGGGGCAGGGAGGATTAGCACATGATGTATTTCCTCTTTAATTCTCCAGCACCTTGGAAATTTTCTTTAGAGACTCTAGAAACCATAGCCCATAAGAGTCAGGTAAAGAACACAATGAATGAAGCTTCTTCGTGAAAAAACGAGAGTCTTATTTATATAAGGAGGGAAGCAGTTCCTCAGCTCTATTAATGATTGCCAGATAGGAATTCTGACATACAGTTGTGGGATTTTTAGTTTTTGAAGAGACACTAGAAATGTAGATTTTCATATTAAGTCATATGTTTTTAAAATATTGGCTAAATTTAACAAACAAAGAAATATTATGTGAACCAACAAAACCTGTCTACAAATCCCTGAGCTGCCAGTTTATTCTAAAATGCTATTGTCTAAAATCCCAGTGTATTCATCATAGCAGGTCAGGCTATTATTCTTCTAGGTTAAAGGGGTTCACATAACTGTGACTGTGCACCTTAGATTAAAATAAAATATGACTTTAGGGAGAAAGTTCCCTAGCAACATGAAAATATCCATGGCTCAAAGGAAGGTCTACTCAGCACAGTCTATATTTAATGACTCACACTAGCTGGATAAAGAATTTGTCTTTGAAGATATTTTTGTTTGTTTATTTGGAAGTAGCGACTGAATTTTCTATGATTAAAAATGAGAAAATGTTAATTATTACAAACAGTCAAAAGCTTGCTTATCATGGTTATTCAGGAAGCAGAGAAGAGGTAATAAGAATATTTTTACCAATGAAGCAACCAGACTGTTTCCGAGGCATAGTAGGACTTTAAAAATAGAAACTAGCTAAGATAGTGTCATAAAGAACATTGCTAAGACTGCTGTTTGTTGGTAACTCATAGGAGCAAAAAGAGGGATTTTTGGCTTTCTCTCTCTCTCTCATTTCTTCTTGCTAATGGAGAGAGTATATTTCCCAAGAGTCAATGCATACTTTAAAAATTTCACCACATATTCATCAATGTCTTATTTTTTTCAGCTTCAGGATATAGGCTAGGTTTACTTTTTCAAATAATGGAGGTCAGAGATAAGTCATAGAGGCTGCAGTCTTGTAGTGGGAAAAATGCTCAAATTTCATCATCAGGTGATTTCAGTTAACAAAATACTCAAACCAAGATTTTATATAAAATCTGGAATATCAATTTTACTTTAACTCTCCCTTTTTATCTTTTTCTTTATACTTTATGATATATCACAATCTTGAAATGTAGACGTTTTTAAAAAATATGTGAGTGTGTAACTTGGTAGAATTTTAATCATTTTAGCTTGTATTGTATAGAAAACTAATATTCTATATTATAGAATCTCTGTTCTTCTTTCTTTGTCTTAGGTTAATCGACCATGTACGTGTGGATTTATTTCTAGGCTCTCTGTTCTGTTCCATTGAACCATGATCTATGTGTCTGTTTTTATGCCAGTACCATGGTGTTTTGATTACCAGAGCCTTGTAGTATTGTTTAATATCAAGTAGTGTGATAAACCCCACTTTGTTCTTATTTTTTAAGATTGCTGTGGCTATTAATGTGTTTCCATTCAGATCTTTTATTTTTTTTCTAGTTCTGTTAAAAATACCATTGGTATTTTGATAGGAATTGTATTGAATTTATATATTGTTTTGAGAAGTATAGACATTTTAATGATGTGCATGTTTCCTATCCACAAGCACAGTCTATGTTTCCATTTATTTGTATCTTCTTCAATTTCTTTCTTTGATGTCTTATAATTTCCCAAGTACAAGTCTTCTACTTCCTTGGTTAAATTTATTTCTAAGGTTTTTTTGTTTATTTTTGAGGCAATTGTAAAAGGGACTTTTTTACTTCCTCTTTCTGATAGTTCATTATTGTTGTATAAAAAAGCAACCAATTTCTGAATATTTCTTTTGTAGTCTGCTACTTTACTGAATTCACTGATCAGTTCTAGTAGTTTTTTGGTGGAATTTATGGGGTTCTCTATATACAATGTCATGTTATCTGCAAGTAATGATTGTTTTATCTTTTGCTTTCCAATTTGGATAGCTTTTATCTCTTCTCCCATCTGATTGTTGTGTCTAGAACTTCCAGTACTATGTTGAATAAGAGATGTGAAAGTTGCCATTCCTGATTTTTTTCTTGATGGTAAGGAAAACACTTTTAGTTTTGCCCTGTTGAATATGATGTTAGCTGTGAGTTTGTCTTATATGGCCTTTAGTATGTTGAGGTATATTCCCTCTATTCTCACTTTGCTGAGAGTTTTTATCATAAAATGGGTGCTAGGTTTGTCAAATGCTTTTTCTGAATCTATTGATATGATCATATGATTTTTATTCTTTAATTTGTGGTGTATCACATTAATTGATTTGCCAATATTAAACCATCTTTGCATCCCAAGAATAAATCCTATTTGATCGTGGTGCATGATCTTTTAATGTATTGCTCAATTTGATTTGCTAATATTTTGCTCAAGATTTTTGCATCTATGTTCATCAGGGATATTGGCCTATAATTTTCTTTTTCTGTAGTGTCCTTATCTGGTTGTAGACTCAGGATAATGCTAGGTTCATAAAATGAGGTTGGGAGTCTTCTCTCCTCTTGAATTTTTTGGAATAGTTTGAGAAGGGTAGGCATTAGTTCTGTGGATGTGTGGTAACATTCACCTGCTAAGCAATCTGGTCCAAGACTTTTGTTTGTTGTGAGTTTTGTTTCTGATTTTTATTACCGCTTCAATTTCATTGGTTGCAATTGTTCTGTTTAGATTTTCTGTTTTTTCTTGATTCAATCTTTGAAGGTTGTGTGTTTCTAGGAATTTATCCATTTCTTCTAGATTGTCCAATTTCTTGGCATATAATTGTTCATAGTATTTTCTTATAATCCTTTGCATTTCTGTGGTGTCAGTTGTTAAATTCTTCTGTTTCATTTCTGATTTTATTTATTTGGATCCTCTCCTTTTCTTGATGAATCTAGTTAAAGGTTTTTCAATCTTATCTTTTTTTTCTTTTTTTTTTTTAAATAGCTTTTGGTTTCATTGATCTTCTGTGTTTTGGGGTATTTTTTAGATTCTATTTTGTTTATTTTCATTCTGATCTTTATTATTATTTTTTTCCTTCTGCTCACTTTGGGCTTTGTGTTGTTGTTTTTTCTAGTTCCTTAAGGTGTAAAGTTAGATTGTTTATTTGAGATTTTTCTTGTTTCAGGAGGTAGGCCTGTACTGCTATGAATTTCCCTCTTATGACTGCTTTCGCTATGTCTCATAGATTTGGGATTGTGTTTTTATTTTTATTTTTCCCAAGGTAACCTTTGATTTCTTTTTTTTTTAAATATATCTTTATTGATTTCAGAAAGAGAGGAAAGGAGAGGTAGAGAGAGAGATAGAAACATCAATGATGAGAGAGTCATTGATCTGCTGCCTTCTGCACACCCTCGACTGGGGATCGAGCCCACAACCTGGGTATGTGCCCTGACTGGGAATTGAACCCCAGTTGCCTGGATCCTAGGTCAACGCTCAACCTCTGAGCCATGCCACGATGGGCTGATTTCCTTCTTGATCTCATAGTTAACCTATTCATTGTTTAGTAACATATTATTTAGACTTCATGTGTTTTTATCTTTATCTTTTTCTTTTTTTGTGATTTATTTCTAGTTTCATACAATTGTGTTTGGAGAATATGCTTGAAATGATTTCAATATATTAAATTTATTGAGTCTTATTTTGTGGCCAACATATTGTCTATCCTGGAAAATATTTCATGTGCACTTGAAAAGAATGTATATTCTGCAGTTTTTGGGTGATATGCTCAGAAAATGTTAATTAAATTCATCTGGTCTGCCTGGCCAGGAGCGGCTCAGCCAGTTGAGCCTCAACCTAAAATCCAGGAGATCGAGGTTCGATTCCCAGTCAGGGCACATGCCCAGGTTGTGGGCTGGATCCCCAGTCGGGGGTGTACAGGAGGCAGCCCATCAATGACTCTCTCATCATTGATGTCTCTCTTTCTTCTCTCTCTCTCTCTCTCTCTCTCTCTCTCTCATTGTCCCTTCCTCTCTCTGAAACCAATAAAGATATATTTATTAAAAAAAAAATTTCATCTGGTCCAATGTGTCATTTGAGGCCACTGTTTCCTTATTGATTTTCTGTCTGAAAGGTCTATAGCTAGTGATGTTAATAGAGTGTTCAAGTCCCCGACTATGACTATATTACTGTTGATCTCTCCCTTTATGTACAATATTTACATTATATATTCAGGTGCTTCTATGTTGAGTGCATACAAGTTTATAAGGGTTATATACTCTTGTTGAATTTATCCTTTTATCATTATTTAATGACCTTCATTGTCTTTTTTTATTGCCTTTGTCTTAATGTCTATTTGGTTTGATATAAGCATTGCTATCCCAGCTTTTTGTTTGTTTCCATTTGCAATTAAATATATTTTTCTACCCCTATACTTTCAGTCTGTGTGTATCTTTTATTCTTTGGTCATTCGCTTGTAGACAGCATATATATAGGCCTTGTTTAATTATTCATTCTGCTACCCTAAGTCTTTTAATTGGGAGCATTTAATCTATTTACATATTAAGTGATTATTGAATAAGTAACTTATTTTAATCCACTAAGTTTTGGAGTAACTTATTACACAGCAATAGATATTTAATACAATGGTTTGCATTTACGTATCACTATAACATAGATTGTGTGTATATTAAAACAAACTATTTTTTTCTATTTTAATAATGTTATATCAACCTACAAATAATCATTACAACTAAATTGATCACTTGATAATGGATGATCTAATTATGTGTAACAGTAGAAATCATCTTGTTAGATGTGATACTAGAAATGATACATTTATCCAACACACACTATAATACAACATTATCTGACCTGATGCAATGTTTAGAGTGAAATGTAGCCAAACCAAAATAATAAGATTATATTTAATGGAAAACCATTTTACACTGCTTCCATTTTTTATTTAAATTTAAATTAATTAAAAGTAACATTTCAGGTGATTAGTCAAGTGGTCCATCACTACATGTGGCCAGTAGAGGACAACAATATCATTTTTTCTTAGGATCACAGAACAAGACAGAGATAGAGTCAGAGACTGAAGTCACATGTCCTTTTTTCTCTTCATATCAGTGTGCATGAATTCAGCCAGCTGCTACTCTATTGTTTATATTTGCATGGTGGTAAACTACAGCCTCTGCCACATGTAGTAAAGAAGAATTTAAAATTTTTCTCAAACTGGTCAAGGCTAAGGAAGTTCAAAGACAATGATGGAGAGATAAAATTTCAAGAATTTTTCTGTTTGGAAAGAACGTATGCAGGTGTTATAGCTCTCACAAAGGCCAATACTCCATGGCAAAAAGACGATTTGTCTTACTCCTCATGTTCTGCACTGCCCTTTCTGAGCAAGGATTTCCTGCACAGGTTATATGTCTCTCTTGTTCAGGTCAGACTTCGTAGTGCTTATGGCATTAATTTAATCTTAAGAGAACATGCTGGAATTCTGTAATGCTATTCACTTCTAGAAAAAGGCAATGTATCACAGTGTAGTGCTTTTATGGTGCTGTCTTATTTGGTCAGATAATCATTGTTTAAAGAACACATTGACACTTTATGTGAAAGCTCTCAATGTACTCTATTTGTGTCATATCGACATGGTAAATATAAAGTTAAAAGTTGCACAAGTATTTAAAAATTTTAAAACAGTATATTTTTTTCTTTCTTTTAGCTATCAAGGTTTTAATAAAAATTGCATCAACGTTTCTTCTTTAATTTTAGGTACACAAATACAAGCAATATTCTCTGTGTAAGGAAACATCAATACAAGGTTGAATACACATTATGACATGGAGGTACAAAAAGGAGAATTTATTTTATTTAACTGAACTGAATTTCCTCATTTAAACTTTCATTGTTGCTCAATATTTAGGAACTCAAGATTTAAACTTAGTCATTGTCCATTTTTTTTTATACCACAGGTCACATGAAAGAATGAACAAATATTCAAGTTATGAACATAAATGTCTTGTTGCTTTGTTTAGAATAAAACTCCAAATACCTGTACCATCATTTAGTAATAAGAGTTATTACACTAGACAAAGATAGCATAAAGTCTGTCACTGTTCAAGAGGCAGTAGAGCTTGGGAGTTGAGAGTCCAAGCTGTGAAACAACAATGCCTTATTTCAATCCTACACTTCTACCACTTAATATCTGTGTGATGTGGAGTAAGTTGCTTAAACTTTCTGAGCCTCACTTCCCTTATCTATAAAATGAGAATTATGGTAGTGGTCTTAGGTCATAAAATTGTTTGAAAAAAAACTCAGTAAATGTTGTCATCATCATTTTTGTTCCTGTTTCATGCACTTAGAGCAGAGAAGAATGCTATGGTAAGCCACATATCTAACCAGCACGCACATCTTTTTTGAGCTTCAATAATAGGTGAGAAAATGCAAGTATGAAACTTAACAGTGTATTTTTACTCTCCTTTTAATTGTTCTAACAGAAAAGTGTTTTTTACTGGCCCCTTAATCTTCTACAAAAAGATCTGTATCTTTGTTGACCCCAATTTTCAAATATTCTCCCTTGTCATCAGTCTTTATACAACATTTATTAAGTACCTTCTAAGTGCCAGACAGTGTTATTGGCTTCTGGCATGAAGAAAAATATCAAATGTTGCTTCTGTTTTTAAGGAGTTCGCAATTTAGTTTGGGCTATCACATATGTAATAAAGACGGACATTGTAAACGATATAGTAAATATGTGAATGTGGTATAGAAGGAGACTTAAATAGAGAAGTCTCAAAATTCTATATGGGAGGGTTATAAAATATTCTGTAAATTATATTGCTTCAGCTGATCATAAAAAATAGATGTGTTCTCCAAGAGGGCTGGGTAAAGGCAATTTGGTGAAAGATTTGTTACGCAGAGCTAATGTAAACAGGAATAATTCCATACACGAACTTTTCTTTTTAGAAGAGGAGGTTGGTGACAAAAATAAACAAAAACAAACAAACAAAAAACCTTCACAATGAGATCCAAAGCCCTGCCAATACAGCACCCCTGATTTTTACAAATCAAGAGAGAGATTCCCATGGCACTCAGTATTTTCACCAGACCTTTCTTTTTCAGAAAAAGATTCTCTTCATTCTATTCCTTTTACTTTGCTGTGGCCAAAGAAACAATCAGGAAAAAAATCGTAATCAATTTATTAAGCATCACACAGTAAAAACAAGCTGGTTTCTTGCTCAGAGTAGAGGAGCAAAGTGCAGAAACATATCTAGGCGAGGAAAGCAGGGAGAAGGCCAGTAACTGCTGAGAGAGGAGCCAGCCCAGGCCTGCAGTAAGCCAGGGAGTCTCAGAACAAGGGCTGGGCCATCCACAGTGCAGAAGGCAGCCCTGGGATATGCTGAGGTGGGAGACAATTTCTGGACTCAGTTAAGTGTTAGGAAACTGCTAAACGTTAGAAATAGTCCTTAGTGAAAACAGTACTCCTGCAGAAAATTGTAAATGGAATATATTTATATCTACTACTGCTTTCTATAACTGAGTTCTGATTTCCTTAAATGTCTTTTCAAGAAAGATAGGAATGGTATAAGCCAGAACCTCCACCATCATTTTGCTCTTTTTTTCTTAAATTTCAGTCTCTTAAAGAATTATTCCAACACTCCCGATTTACAATGGTTCAACTGAATTACTTTTTGACTTTACAATGGTGTAAAAGCGATATACATTTAGTAGAAACTGTATTTTAAATTTTGAAGTTTGGTCTTTTCCAAGGTATATAATGATACTCTACAGTGTATTTATTTTATTAGATGTTTTTGTCCAACTGTAGGCTAATGTAAGTGTTCTGAGCATGTTTAAGGCAGGCTAGGCTAAGCTATGACGTTCGACTTACAATATTTTTAACTTATGATGAGTTTATTGTAACTGAACTCGATGGTAATTCGAGGAGCATCTGTATACAATAATGCTTTTATTTCTAATCTATATTATTAAGGCTAAGTAAGAAATAAAGGCAAAACTTGTTTACACAAATGAACTAGTTGCTTCCATTCTTATGTGCACATCTACAACCATTAACTCACCTTTATATTCAAACTACACATGTAAACAAACACAGATATTCACAAACATGCACTTTGACACATAGAAAAAGAATATTTTAGATAAACTCAACTAACATACTAAAACTGAGAACCTAATTTATCTCTTTGCCAGGAAGTTGGAAAGAGAGCGAGAGGAATATTACGGATTTCCGCTTTAATTTGTGAAAAATTTCTCTGCCTGTTGTAAGTCACAGTGGAGAATAGAAAAATATACCTCCATGAAAACAGGGTTTTGTGTGACTGACACATGCTGCATTTTTAATAACACAGACTGAAATGCATTATTCAGAATTCACTGTTGTCCAGTAATTCAGCTCTGTTGTGGATCTTCACACTTCTAGTAAGTTTGTTGCCTGCAAAAATTCAAATTGTTTTTGTGATCAATACTAATGACGACGATAGTGTTTGCCTACCCAAGTAAAATGCAGTAAACTAGCACAAGGGAGTATCATATATTTCAATGGTTACATAATTATGAATCAGTATTTACTGTGAGCTATCTCAACGGTTATCAAAACATATCTGGCCATTTTTATTTTGGTTTTCCTTTGACTGATGAGAATAATATCGCATTTACACAAGGGAGGCACTCCGTTTCTAGTAACAATGTGTAGCCCTCGATACTTCTTTTTTTTGACTTTTAAATATTTTTTTATTTTCTAACTACAGTTTATATACAATATTATATTAGTTTCAGGTGTACAACCTAGTGATTAGACATTATATAACTTCCTAAGTGATCACCTCGATAAATCTAGTACCCATCTGACATTATAGACAATTATTACAATATTATTGAATCTATTCCCTATTCTGTAACTACCAATCTGTACTTCTTAATCCCTCTACTTTTTCACACAGCCCCCTAACCACCCTCCCATCTGGCAGCTGTCATATTATTCTCTGTATTATTTCTGTTCTGCTTCTTTGTTTATTTTGTGATTTAGATCTATTTTGTCTGATATAAGTATTGCTACCCTAGCCTTTTAAATTTTCATTTGCATGAAATATTTTTTTCCATCCCTTTACTTTCAGTCTGTGTGTTTCTTTTCATCTGAAGTGAATCTCTTCTAGATAATATATGTAAGTAAGGGTCTTGTTTAGTTATTCATTCAGCCTCCATATATATTTTTATTAAAATATATATTTTTATTGGTTTCAGAGAGAGGAAGACAGATGGAGAGAGAGAGAGAAACATCAATAATGAGAGAGTCATTAATCAGCTGCCTCGTGCACACCCCCAGCTGAGGGTTGAGTCCACAACCCGGGCATGTGCCCTGACCAGGAATCAAACCTCCATCTCCTGGATCATAGGTCAATGCTCAACCACTAGCCACTCCAACTGGGCTCCATATGTATCCTGATTGGAGCATTTAATCCATTTGGACATAAATTATTAATTTGTATTTATTGCCATTTTGTTATTCCTATTTTTTATCTTTTTTTTCTTCTTCTTCTACTACTTAAAGAAGATCTCTTAACATTTCTTGTAATACTGACTTAGTGATGATGAACTCCTTTAGCCTTTTCTTGTCTGGGAAGTTCTTTATCTGTCCTACAATTTTAAGTGATAGCTTTGCTGAGTAGAGTAATTTTGGTTGTATGTCCTTGCTTTTCACTGCTTTGAATATTTGATGCCAATTCCTTCTTTTTTTAAAAAAACTTGTATTTATTGTTCAAAGTATTACATATGTCCCCTTTTTGCCCACTTTGACTTCCTCCACCCTGCACCCCCCCCCCCCCCCCCCCGCCTACTGCACTATTGTCTGTGTTCATGGGTTATGCATATATGCATATAAGTTCTTTGGTTAATCTCTTCCTGCACCCTTCTCCCCCTTTACTCTGAAATTTGTCCGTTTCATGCTTCCATGGCTCTGGATCTATTTTGTTTATCAGTTAATTTTGTTCATTATATTTCACATATAAGTGAAATCATATGATACTTATCTTTCTCTGATTGGCTTATTTTGCTTAGTATAATACTCTCCAGGTCCCTCCATGCTATCTCAAAGGTTAAGAGATCCTTCCTTTTTTACAGCTGCAAAGTATTCCATTATGTAAATGTACCAATATTTTTATCCATTCATCTACTGATGGGCACTGGAGATGTTTCCAGATATTAGCCATTGTAAATAATGTTGCTATGAACATAGGGGTACATATATTCTTCCCGACTGGTGTTTCAGGATTCTTAGAATAAATTCCCTAAGAATATAGGCAAGTGGAATCATTGGATCAAATGGCAGCTCAATTTTTAATTTTTTGAGGAAACTCTACAGTGTTTTCCATAGTGGCTGCACCAGTCCACATTCCCACCAGCAGTGTGCTAGGGTTCCTTTTCTCCACATCCTCACCAGCACTTGTTGTTTGTGGGTTTATTGATGTAGCTATTCTGGCAGGTGTGAGGTGGCACCTCATTGTCATTTTAATTTGCATCTCTCTTATGATTAGTGACTTTGAACATTTTTCATGTGTCTCTTGGCTTTCTGTATATCCTCTTTGGAGCAGTATCTATTTAGGTTCTCCACCTATTTTTTAATTGGATTGTTTGTCTCCCTTTTATTGAGTTGTATGAGTACTCTACAGATTTTGGAAATTAACCCCTTATGAGATGTATCATTCACAATTATGATCTCCCATGTAGTGGGTTCCCTTTACATTCTGATGCTGGTTTCTTTTACTGTGCAGGAGCTCTTTAGTTTGATGTAGTCCCATTTGTTTATTTTTCCTTTGTTTCTCTTGCCCTAGGCAATGTATCAGTGAAAATTCTGCTATGTGAGATGTCTGAGATTTTGCTGCCTACATTTTCTTCTAGGATTTTTACGGTTTTACAACTTACATTTAAGTCTTTTATTCATTTTGAGTTTATCCTTGTATATGATGTAAGTTGGTAGTCTAATTTCAGTTTTTGCATGTACCTATCCAATTTTCCCAACACCATTTATTGAAAAGTGTCTTTACAAGACAGGGTTGTCCACTTTCACCATTCTTATTTAACATAATGTTGGAAGTCCTAGCCACAGCAATCAGACAAGAAGAAAAAATAAAAGGCATCCAACTTGGAAAAGAGGAAGTAAAACTGTCCTTATTCTCAGAAGACATGATATTGTACATAGAAAAACCTAAAGACTCCACCAAAAACTACTAGGTTTAATAAATGAATTTGACAATTAGCAGCATACAAGAATTAACACCCAGAAATTGGTGGCATTTTTATACACCAATAATGAATTCTCAGAAAGAGAAGCTGAGAATATAATCCCATTTACCACTGCAACAAAAAAATTAAGATCCTTAGGAATAAACTTAACCAAGGAGGTGAAAGACCTTACTCAGAAAACTATAGGACATTGAAAAAAAAGATAGCGGAATATATAAACAAGTGGAAGAATATACTGTGTTCATGGATTTGTAGAATTAACACCATTAAAATCTCCATACTACCCAAAGCAATTCATTGCAATCCCTATTAACATTCCAATGACATAGTTCACAGATCTAGAACAGATACTCCAAAAATTTATATGGAACAAAACAAAGACCTTGGATAGCAGCAGCAATCTTGAGAAAGAAGAACAAAGTTGGAGGGATCACAATACCAGGTATCAAGTTACATTACAGAGCCACTGTAATCAAAACAGCCTGGTACTGGCACAAGATATAGATCAATGGAACAGAACAGAGAACCCAGAAATTGATCCAAGCCATTATGCTCAATTAATATTTGACAAAGGAGGCAAGAGCACACAATGGAGTAAAGCCAGCCCCTTCTTGGCCTGCAAAGTTTCTGTTGAGAAATCATGTGACAGTCTTTTGGGAGCTCCCTAAATGTTTTTCTAACTAAATGTTTTTCTCTTCCTGCTTTTAAAATTCTCTCTTTGTCTTTAACCATTAGTATTTTAATTATGTGTCCTGGTGTGGGCCTCTATGTGTTCATCTTGTTTGAGATGCTGCACTTCCTGGACTTGTATGTCTATTTCCCTCATCATGTTTGAGAAGTTTTTTATTATTATTTTTTCACATAAGTTTTCAATTCCTTGCTCTCTTATTTTTCTGCCACCACTGTGATGCAAATGTTGGTTCACTTGATGTGGTCCCAGAAGATTCTTATACTATTCTCATTTTTTTTGGATTCTTTTTTTCTTTTTGTTGTTCTGATTGGTTGTTTTCTGCTTTCTTATCTTCCAAATATCTGATTTGATCCTCTGCTTCATTTACTCCTCTATTGATACCCTGTAATGTATTCTTCATTTCAGTTAATGTATTCTTCATTTATGACTGTTCTTTTTTATGTTTTCTAGTTATATTTCCTATCTCTTTGTTGAAGATCTCTCTAAGTACCTCTACTCTTCCCCTAAGTTCATTGAGCATCCTTATAACCAGTGTTCTGAACTCTGCATCTAATAGATTTCTTGCCCTCATTTTGTTTACTTCTTTTTCTGGAGTTTTGTTCTGTTTTTTCAATTGGTACATATTTCTTTGTCTCCTCATTTTGGCTGTCTCCTTGTGTTTGTTTAATGTATTAGAACTGCTACATATCCTAGCTTGGTAGAGTGACCTTATGTAATAGGTGTCCTGTAGGGTCTAGTAACAAAGTCTGGGGCTACTTAGTGAGACACACACAACACACTGAGACCAGATGCTTCTTGTTTAACAGATTTTAGGAAAGTCTGAAGCATAAGCCAATACAGGCCCTTTGTATGGAAAAGGCGGTAGAAATAGCTTGGGTTAGAACTGCAAGTTGAATGGGGTGGGGTGTCAGAGAATCTCTAGGGCAGGGCAAACTGTGTTACAGGTTGATGGAGACTCAGATATGACAATGGCCTCTGCAAGCATTTCTGTCCCAGAAAAAGCTGCTCTTCCAGCTATCTCCATGATGCCAGGTAAGTCAATTCTTTCTGGTAATTCCCTGGTGCCCTAGTGCTGGTTCTCAGAGTGAATGAGTTTAAAGTCCTTACATGGGTGAGCTTTTTAAGAGAAATTCCTGGGACTCCAGCAGCCTTCTGTCTCACTCAATCCCAATCCAAGCTGGTTTTTACAGCCAGAAGTGATGGGGGTTTCTCTTCTTGGCACTGGACCCCTGGGCTGAGGGGCCTAGTGTGGGGCTGGAACCCCTCCATCCTCAGAGGAAATCTGTATATCCAAGATATCATTTCTGATTTTTATCTGCCACATGTGGGTGTGGGACCAGCCAGCTTCACATTTCTGCCCTTTCTTCCTTCTGGATGTGATGTGGCTTCTTCTTTATATCCTTTGTTGTAAGAAATGTTCAGCTAGATTTCAGGCAATTCTGAATGATGGTTTTTCTGTAGTTTAGTTGTAATTTTGGTATGGTTGTGGGAGGATTTGAATACCACATTTACCTACCCTACCATCTTGGCTGGAACTCAATATTATTTTTTAACAGCAGCAACAGAGCTACTACAGAGTTTTAGAAATTCTTTTTTTTTTTTTTTTTAACATATCTTTATTAATTTCAGAGAGAGGAAAGGAGGGGGAGAGAGAGAGATAGAAACATCAATGATGAGAGAGTCATTGATGGGCTGCCTAGCCCGCAACCCGGGCATGTGCCCTGACTGGGAATTGAACCCCTGTCTCCTGGATCCTAGGTCAATGCTCAACCGCTGAGCCACGCCCAGCCGGGCAGAGTTTTAGAAATTCTTGAAGCTAAGGAGTGGTATATTTAGAGATGATTTTATTCATTGTTATTCAGCTAACAAGGAATGCAATCTCAACTTTTTAAGATCAAACATACATATTTTATAGAAACCTAAACTACCAGAGCATACTATTATGGCTAGAACCAGTCCAATAGCCCATGCTCTTCTACAATAATATGCATATAATAAAATGATCATATAAAACAGAGTCAAAAATTTTAAAAAATATATCTTTATTGATTTCAGAGAGAGGAAG
This sequence comes from Miniopterus schreibersii, assembly GCF_964146895.1. Lineage (NCBI taxonomy): Eukaryota > Metazoa > Chordata > Mammalia > Chiroptera > Miniopteridae > Miniopterus > Miniopterus schreibersii. Next base: position 64,002,141 of record NC_138101.1, on the reverse strand, counting down.
GGAGAGGGAGAGAGAGATATAGAAACATCAATGATGAGAGTGTCCTCATTGATTGGCTGCCTCCTACACGCCCCTGACTGGGGATGGTGCCCACAACCCTGCATGTGCCCTGACCAGGAATTGAACAGAGATCTCCTGGATCTTAGGTCGATGCTCAACCGCTGAGCCACACCTGATCAGGCATAGTCAGAAATTTTTACTCAATATCCAACTCAGCTACTTGCTACCTACTGAGTTGGTGTAAGTCATTTATCTGATCGGAACATCATTTTCCTCCTTTGTGAAAGAGAGGTTATGATAATCCCTACTTCACAGATTCCTGTGAGATTCAAATGAGATAACACAATAAATTTATATGCTTTGTAAATGATACTATAAAGCCTTGTACAGGGTAAGTTTTATAATTACTGTTAATGCTTATGTTTTCATTTTTACCTCAAAATATTTGCTCCTATCACTTTGAAGCATGCTTTTAAGATCAAAGTTTGCAGCAATTAACTGTCAGTTACAGACTTCCATCTGCCTTATGTTTGATAAATTTTTCAATTTAAACTCATATAACAATATGTTTTTAAAAACTAAGAAAGGTTATCAGCACAAATTCAGAATATTTACCTTGTATAGACACAGCTCTTCTACCAGGATAATATGGTCTGTAAACTGTACATCTTTGATATTTGGTATTTTGCATCCCTGATTATTTCTACTCAAGAGTGACCCTCCTAAGTTTATGAGCTAGAGTAATTTGTAATTAGGATAATAATACCTACACCATGAACTTTTGGTAAAGAATAAACCAAGTAACATATGCAAAATGCTTATTGCATATCTCAATGAAAACTGATAATGTGTCTCTAGAACGTGAGAACACAATCTCATGAAGTTAATGATAACAGGCTAGCACCAAGCAACTGGTCTCAAGAAGTGCTAGAGAAAAAAATAAAAAACAGAAAGACTTATGAAGTTCATAAGGGATATACTTAAATTGATTGACAGAGGTCTAAAGTATTTTTATTCTTTGTATTGGACATCCCAAAGTAAAGAATATTTTTTCCAGAAAAATAATTATCTTTAATTATCTTTAAACTTTCCTGTGTGGGGAGAGTGGGAAGATATAGCCATTTTATTGGTTCTGGAACTTACCTACCCAGCTTCTAATATGTTGTCTGCATTTAAAGATGTAATAAGTATCTCTCACCTACTATGATTAAATATATTTTCCTAAATTCAGCCTGCTTCTCCTCCAATCTTCCCCCCTCTATATATACATATATATATAACAAACAATAAAACAATCACACGGCATGATATACCATGCTCAGCATTTGAAAACTCAAATATATATCATATATATTTTATATATGTGTGTGTGTGTATATACAGAGATTTATTATAAGTAATTGGTTCATATGATTATGGAAGCTGAGAAGCCCCAAGATCTGAACTTGGCAAAGTGGAGACCCAGAATAGTCAACAGGTAATCCCAGTCTGAGTCCAAAGGCCTGAGAACCAGGAGGGCCAATGATATAAATTCTTGTCTAAAAGTCAGCAGGCTTGAGACCCAAGAAGAACCAATGTTGCCATCCAAGTCCAAAGTCCAGGAAAGGCCAGTATTCCAGCTCAAACAGGCAGGAGGCCTAACTAACCCTCTTATTCAGTCTTACTGTTCTTTTCAGCAAAGTCTTTAATTGATTGGACAAGGGTCACATTAAGGGAGGCAATCAGCTTTACTCAGTCTATGGATTCATTTTTAATCTCATCTAAAAATGGCCTCACAGATACATCCAGAATGATGTTTGAGCAAATATCTCAATGTCCTGTGGCCAGTCAAATTGACACATAAAATTAACTGTCATAATTACCAAAGATTCAAAGTCATGAAACCGGATGATGAGGTTTCCAAAGAAGTAATGCAAGAACTAGACCCTGGAAACACTGATCTTTGACAGCTCTAAAGATTAGGGATATTAACAAAAGAGTTTCAGAATGAGTGTTCAGTAAAGGAGGAGAAAACCGGAGTGGTGTCCAAAAGGCCGAATAAAGTACTTCACAAAGTTGAGATTTAGCAACTGTGTCAAAAGCAGTGGTTATAATGAGGGAAAGACTTCTCCCTCAGAACACTGAAATTTGACTCAAGACAGGGTTGAAACTCTCCTACTTCCGGACATAATAGAATAATAGGGCAGCACTTACCAGACTTAACCTCTCTGCCATAAACAATTAAAAACCTGGATAAAGTGTATTAAAACAGTTGTTTTCAAACATTGAGTAAGAAGTATCATAAGGCTGTAATTTCTGAGAAAAGGGAAATAGACAAGGTGAATCCTATACTTCCATTGGCTTTCTGCCTGAGACACTTCCCAGACAGAGTGCAAAAACAGAAAACCCAAAAAGAGTGAAGAGCAATTGGAGCTCATGAAATGCATGCTAACAAAGATTATGCACAAACCTTGAAAGGACAAGATGATCTTCAACTTACTTAGTTGCCTTCCAGAATCTGCATACGTGAGAGATGTGCCATGTTCAGCATTTGAGGACTCAATTCTGTTATCTTTAAGTAAGACACCAGCTTTTAAGAACACTGATCCAGCAGTCAGTCTATTTTGCCTCCATTATTGTTGGAGCAGGTCATGGAGCTCAGGAGCAGTGTGGAATGATCTGGGATTAATACAATTTATTGGAATATATGCTATAGGGATAGAAATTAGAAAGGATGGTTCACTGGGCAGATGGGGACTATAAACCCAAGAGGCCTATTTTTGCTTGTGGTTGGCCTGGGTGTAACAAATGCAACATGAGAAACATAACATGCATATAATAATCACACGCCCTTCTTTTGGGCATTGTGATGTGCACAGCTCTCCTTAGTCTATCATGGAGTGATGCGTCAGAATTCAATAAGAAAAACAGGTCCGTTACAAGTATTATAAGAATAAGGGATCTAGTATACGAGTATGAGTTCACCTGAATATGAGAGAAACTGGGGGAATCAAGTTCGGGAAGGGGAGTTTGGGTGTTAGAGATACAGTCACTAACCACATGAATGATGTGGGTGAAAGGGTAGAGTTGGGTGTCTGGGCATGAAGCGGGGCCCTCTGATGTGAGGATATGAGGAGGTCGATTGAAACTGCTGCTTGTGTGGAGGAACCTGGCTACCTCTGTGGCCTGGAGTCAAGCCTCATGATAGACTTGGTGCTGCTGTTGGCTGTCACCGCCAGCAATCAGGCAGTTAATCTGGGTGAGGAGTGGGGGGGAACAAGAGAAAATTGGGTCCTGCCGAGCACATCCGGCCTGTTGGTTGTCTGCATGACACTACACCTGCTGACAGCAATGGCTTCTGCTCGCTTTCCACCTTGCCTATGTCAAGTGAGTTGCTCTCTTGGCCAGTTCTAACCTAGAGCTTAACCTTATTCAGGAGCCGGGGAGTCACGCTGACAGCACACGATGCAGCACAAATGACCAGGCTGACTTTTGTGATGTGAAATATACTGATGGAACATTTGACAGGACAGGGTATTATGATGCTGATGGAAATAACACAGGATAAAACTGTGGAAGAGTGTTAGCTATGTAGAGATCATGCAGTTATGTGAGAGTTCTGACAAGGGACATGTGAGATGGGCTTTTGTCTGTTTTAAAAGGCAGAAGTCTCACTCACACACACACACACACACACACACATGCACACACACAATAGAATAAAAAGTGAAGGTAATATGATCAGGCCATATATTATATTTATTACATGACAGACATTACTCCAAATGTATTACGTATATTGACTCACTTAAGTCTAACAACAAACTATTATTATTTCCATTACACCCAGGAAACTATAGCATGGAGTCATTAAGCAAATTGTTCAAAGGTACACAGCTAGTAAATGGCTAAGCCAGGTTTTAAATCCAGGTAGCACAGTGTCAGAGTCTGTGCACTTAACAATAGTGGTAATCTGTCTTATAGAAAAAGGCAAAAGGTATTGCAAAAGAAAGAAAATGTATGAGGTATAACAATGTGAGCAGGTAAATCAACTAGCAGGATAATAAATGGACTAATTTTGATTCCTATTGAAGAATTCATAGACAATTTGAGGATAGACTTCCTATAAATTATTAAGAGGGATTAAATAAATTTGTGGGTTTATGAGCTCAAAATGTGTTCCTCATGATGAAATTATATGTAATTGTAAGGCAAAAAAATAAAAAACTAGGAGAGCGTCATCATAGTCCAGTTACATGTAAAATTCAGCAGTGAGAACATTCAGATGTCATGTTCTTTAGGGAGAAGTAACCATGCTTGGTTACTGACTAAAGACCTGAGCCTCCTTAAACCTCTGCATCTTTGAAAATGTATGCACATTCTAATTCTGCTAAACTGAACTGGACTCAGAATCAACCTCAAATATTAGCTCCCTCAGGAAGCTCTTCCTTCCTCCATTTGATAAATTCAGTCATTCTTTCCTCCGGGTGTTCACAGTAAGTACTCTTCACACTTCTGCCTTAGTGGGTATCATTACATTGACACCTGTGAATGTGTGCAGTGGATTTGTAGTGCACTATTTGGATATCCCTTCAGGACTGAGACACTTACTCTTCCAGTTGAGGGAAGGTCCACCTCTTTACAACTTACAGCTGTGTCCCTCTCCGAGAATGGCTCTCAGCTGAATGAAACAGCCTTACCTTCATCCCCAGGGAAGCCCACATTCAATAACTGTTTGATGCAGGAGTACAAAGGCCTGGCCCATTTGCTTCAGTTGGAAATAACTCTTAAGGGGCATCCAAGCTTCAGAACTCCCTGGCGGACTGACTGAGTTTGCTGTGGCAACTACACTGTATAGTTTAATTCCACCTTCTGCCCAATGCTGCTTTTATAGTTGTGATCAGAGCACTCTCTAATAAATTTGATGCATACAAATCTCTAGTTTTCTGAAGAAATAGACCATAACCAGGTATCTGCCTTTACAATTAGACTGTGTTTTTAGAGAGAAACGTAATGTCCTTTTTTCCCATGGAATAACACCTATACAGCTAACATTTTGGGTGCCTGCTATGGCTTAGGAACCATGATCTATAATTCTTTATTACAGCTCTTGAAATAGGTAACACTATATTTCAGTGATGCCAGGACCCACTGATTATACTATGTTTACCAATTTTTAATAGCTATTGAGAATGAAGCCTGATTATATCACAGCATACAAATGGTGCTCTTCCTTTTTACTTTTCAAAAACTTGAACCCTTCTGCATTGACAATCTCCTGAATGTGTTCAACCTTTAGGAATTATCAGTGATACACTGATATTCATGATTCAGTCATATGACTGACTTAGCACCTTTCAGATTAACACCCAAATTCAAAAACATATCTAAAATACATAGGGGCTTTTACTGCAATTTTTTAATATCATGAGACTCATTTCTTAATAGAAATTGTGCTTTCCTGAAATTTAAACCCTGCATTGGAAAAGTCAGATTACTTATATTGGATTAAAGAATGAGTAAATGAATGAATGAATATAAACTTAAGGAATTCAAAACAAAATACCATCTAAACATATTTCAGACCAATGAATTGTGGTGTTTAAATTCAACTTCCTATAATGTTAAAAAGAAAACAAAGTCACAGATTGTTAGAGAATTGATATTAGTCTAGTGATATGAAGAAGAGAACAAAGGGTGATAAATTGAATCTCTTACTTGAGACATTGAGAAATGTGGGCTGTACTAAGAACAGTTTGACCGGCCAAAAAGAATTGTGTGGACTAAGAATTATTGAGATCTTTGTAAAAGTCTGTGTATATCAAATTAAAAAATATGAAAATTAGCATATTCACTTAGAAACTTTGTAGATGACGGAGTTTTTATAAGTGTATTTGAAAAATCCAGTGGTCATATCATACCTGAAAGAAAAAAGAAATGATCAGACTCATGACTTCACGTCCAGGAATTTAAAAGTCAGCTATTCTAGCAAGAAACATGTGGACAAGGTTCCTTAGGCAACAATTCATTTCAAAGTGTGACAGATTATATTGCGGGCATTAATCAGGCACGTGTATTATGATGCCTGTACAACTGCTTAAGGCCATGAGGCTTTATTTAGAAAATATAAATGGACATTTAGTTGGTATATTTATTTTTTACTTATTTCAAATACTGAGAACTAAAGGGACATAGTCTGCTAGCAGAATCATTTTACTATTTTAACATGAATTTTAGTAATGATTTTTTTTTTAAAGATGATTTTGTGATTTCTAAGAGTTCAATGAAAATAGCTTTGTAATCTTGTCCATACCTATTCACAAATTTTGGATTTAAAATAAATATCTTAGGTGAGACTACTTAGTAATATTTATCGGGTATCTTCACATGGTCAGCAATATCACATAGGAACCATTTGTGTTCTTGGTGTGAGAAATGATGTTAAATGATGTATTATACTGTGAAAAAAAGATACGCCTGGAGATTATTGTTATTTACCATTATTTATATATTTAAATAAATTAAAATGTAAACTCATGAAAAATATAACTATTTTATATAATTACATGTGAATTAATACAAAAGGTATCAAGTAGCCTAGACAGTAAAGCAAACTAATTTCCCTCTTCAAATTTTAGCAGGATATGCGCTCTTGGTGAAGTGTGAGAGTCACAGCGATCCTGTATTCCTGAGTTTATCTAACATCTGCTAGACTTTAGAAGATAGTTCACTGAGCAGCCAAGGGCAAGCTGGTTGGGTAAGTGAAGCAAAATGACATCAACTCTAGCTAAACTTGAATAAGGGTGAAAAACAATCTGATAGCATGGTTTAAAATAATGATTCAAAGTTCATTTTAATTTATGTCAAAACTTCTCTAGAGTATAAAATTAATATTTGAAAACAGACCCTAAACAAATACAAATTTGATTTAATTTTTTCCCTAGAGAAAATTTTCTCCCTAGTGGAAGTGGGACCCAGTGAAGGTTCTATAGAGCTCCTGCCATCTGCATACCCTTCATGTGATGAAGAAAAGGTTGTTTTTTATATGCTTAGCATCATGCCAGACAACTAGAGAAAACAGCACCATCACATCATCAACAACATCGCAGCAATGAAATCAATCTATCCAAGAGAATTGCAAATGCCTATGTCTCTACACTCAAAGTCAAAAATATCATCTACAGGGATCAAGAAAAGATCTTGAATCTTTCAACTTTATTCTCCCTTTACACTGACATAAATGTGAGGAGACTCTTCCCCAATATTACCTGGCATCTATAAACAGCCTGGTTGCCCAGGAGAATCTCAAGGCTACTGGAGGACCCAAATGCAGGATACATATGAGAAAGCACCGTTGGGATGGTAACTGGAATACCTCAAAGTGTCTGGATATTAACCAATATATTTCTATAGAATGCATTGCCAAAAAAATAAAAATAAAACAGGAATAGATATATTAAACTGCTTATTTAGAAACAGATTCACAAGCAGGTGCAAGAAATAATACGGAAGGATCTCACGTACACTTCATGCAGTTTCTCCCAATGGTAACATCCTGCAAATATCACAACCAGCATGTTGACATTGATACAGTCTATATACAGACAATTTCTTTCCCTGCAAGAGTCACTCATGTTGCCCTTTTATAACCAAACCCAATTCCATCCTGTCCCTAAGCCCTCTTTAGTCCTTGGCAACCAGTAATCTGTTTTGCATTTCTATAATATTGTCATTTTAAAAATGTGACATAAGCCCTGGCAGGGTAGCTCGGTTGGTTGGAATGTCGTCCTAATGCACCAACATTATGAGTTCGACCCCTGGTCAGGGCACATACAAAAATCAACTAATGATTTCATAAATAAGTGGAACAACAAATCTCTCTCTCTCTCTCAAAATAAATAAATGAAAACTTTTTTTAAAGTTACATATTGGCCTCCTTAAAGTTACATAAATTGAGAGTTCTTTACATATATATTCTGGATATTCATGGTTTGTTGGATTGAGGTCTGTAAAAATTGTCTCCCATTTTTTAGTTTAGCTTTTCATTTTTCTCACACTGTTTTTCTCAGAGCAAAGTTTTTTTAATTTTGATGAGATCCAGTTTTTTAATTTTTACTTTTGAATTATGTTTTTGGTGTCAAAGAGTAACTTTATAGTGGAGAAATCTGACAAACACTATCTCACCCAGTTTATCAAAGTATGCATCACGGACAAGAGTATGGTAAAGGCTGGTGGGGGTGCAGGGTGGAGGGGGTCAATGAGGGGGAAAAAAGGGGCACCTGTAACACTTTCAACAATAAAGATAATTTTTTTAAAAAAATTGTAAGACAGGCTGATAGCATGTACCCTTGATAATGATGTGATGAAAATTATACTTTATCTTTATGGCTCCTTTCCTCAAAAAAATACACCCAAGTCTTACCATGAGAAAAACATCAGACAAGTCAAAGTTGAGGGACATTTTACAAAAACCTGTCAAGCTCATCCAAACCAAGGGAAGAATGGTAACTGTCACAGCCATGAGGGGCCTGAGGAGACATGGCTATTAGTATAATACGGCATCCTGGACAGGATTATGGAACAGAAAAAAATACATTAGGTAAAACTAAAGAAAAAATGAATAAAACATAGCTATTAGTTAATTATAATTTATCAATATTGTTCTATTATCTATAGCAAATATACCATACTAATATAAGATGTCCATAATAGGGAATTCTAGGTATGGGTATGAGAACTCTCTGTTCTGTCTTCACAATATATTTCTAAACCTAAAACCATTCTCATATAAAAAGTTTATTTAAAAAATATATATATTTTTTCTGCTCTATTCACTAAAAATCCCTAGAAACAACCCAGTAACAAGAATCACCTAGCGCCCAGTGGGGCAAGTGTTACAGACTTAAAAAATGTTGCCTGTGTTTTAATAATTGTTAAAATTGCATGATAAATAAATTAAATTCCTTTTATTATTCTCTCTACTTTTACATGTGTTTTAAAAATTCAAATTTAAAAATTAAAGAACATGCATAGACCTTAAAATAGCAATATTGCTTAATGAATATTGCCTTTTATGACCAGAGGTTAATTATAACTTGACATAACTGGACCAGCACATTAAAGAGGTACAACTACTAACCCACTAGCAACCACCCATTCCAAAGCATGTAGGGAAAACCACCCATTCTCTTTTGGGACAATTTGTGAATCAAATGTATTTTATTTAATGAAATAGCATAATAATTTTCAAGAAAGGTACTATACCCAGAGAGATACTGACACCTACTTCTTCAATTGATTTCTTGGTTAACATTTTATAAAAGCATAATAACCTTAAAAACTAATCTCTTTCTTTCTATTCTGTAGTCAAAAGTTTGCTTTTTGTGGACAAAATGTCTAAGTACAATGAGCTGTTGTATACATGTAAATGCAGATGGCACCAGGCACAAGGTAGGTAACTTTTGTTTTGACTTTTATTGTGGCTCTTGCAGTCATATATAGATATATATGCCTCATGGCCAGGGACTATGCTTGCTGAATGGCACTTGCTGAATACCAGAGTGAATTGGTGGCTCAGCATCCTAAGTGCCAATTAGACCATCACAGTTTCTCACTGAGTCTTTTCTTGGCACCAGCCTCTTTCTGATTCTGTTGTCTAATATTTGACCCATACACTAAGGTTATTCACTTTTCCTTAGTGTTTTATTTTGGAATTTTCAAACATTTGTAAAAAGCAGAGAGGATATATTGATCATTCAATTTTATACATTATCAATGCCAGACAATCATTTTTATCTATAACCCATGCCAGAGCAAGCCCTAGGGGTACCTGTTCAGATTACTTGGTAATTTCTCTAGGCCTTTTCAATGATCAGAGCTAGGAAATATTTTCAGTTTATTATGGAGTCAGATTGACTTCTACCCATAAGCTTGGGGGAAAAACTATTATGTGAGACATGAACAATTTGTTCGGGTGTCATGAAAATTTCATGTAAAAAGGAGCTACCATTTTACATTATTAAATGATATTCTTTTAAGAAAGTGTCACTCCAAGAAAAAGTCCACTTTGTTCCTTTACATTTCACATCACTTTGTTTCTCTTAGGTTCCCCACGTAATATTTTCATCTTTTTAGTGTTTATGCTAAAAATACAATTAAAAAAAAAAAGCAAACAAGAATACAAATGAATTTTTAAAATAACAAACAAGGATACAAACCAATTCCTCCATCTCAACCAGTATGTGCTTTTAATTTCAGATACCCTTTTGCATGTGGTTCTTCATACATAAAGAAGACCAATGAGGTCAGATAGTACAGAATTTATATTTTTCCCATGACTGAACTAACAACATCAGAGAATCTCATTTCATTTACATATTAGAGAGAAAAATCTCTCTTTCCTATTCATTCTATTTTTATGCGGATTGCCTCTTCTGCACTTCACTGAAATATGAAAACCATGCGCCTGTACCAAGTCATATACAGTAGCATGCAGGCACGCGCGCTCTACTATAGTGTGATGGAAACTGCAATCCCCACCTTGTATCGCAAGCCTATAGATGCAGTTTACACGAACAAAACCTAGCCGACAAACTTGTAGAATAAAATTACTTTGATAAAGGTGTATATATTTGTACATAATTTTGTGATTTACATGCACGATTATTTTTTCCCCAAATGCTTTGCCTTAGGTGTTTATACTTATAAAACTATTAAGCCTTTTTTTTTTTTTTTATTCTGCCTTTGGCAAGGAAGTCTTCAATTACATGTCATAGTTTTAGTTCCTAAAACTTTAATATTATATGCATTAAAAAACTTAGAAACTTTTCCCACTGAATTGGAAGTTGACATTGAAAATTGGCCAGTGGGTGTCTCCCAGAGCCCAAACCATCAGGCAGAGAAAGGGATGCTATACAGGTTGGAGAACGTTTTCATAATTACCAAGGAGAAATTTGATTGTTGCTACCTGATATGGATATGGAGGAATCTGTCCAGAATCCAGGTTTTGTTTTGTTTTGTTTTGTTTTGTTTTGTTTTCCCTAAGGCAACTCAGATTTTCATGTTACAATAGAAACTTCTAATGGCAGGTCTTCTAAGGCTAAAGGTGCTGGGATTTAGGCAAAAAAAAAACAGTTTAGGCCTTGGCTGAAGGCAAAGGGAACATGAAACTGATGGTAGAACCAGGGATTTTTGAAGACCAGTTGTGGCCTCATAACCAGTTCCAGAAATGGCAACTTACAGTGGTAATAATATTTACTTTTTGTATAATTATGTGCATGTGTGTGTGTGTGTGTGTGTGTGTGTAAAATATATATATATGAAGCTTCCAAAGGAGCTTTTACATTTTGTGTTTGGTTATTGCAACAGCATGGACCTGAGCACATGTGGTTTAGACCCACACACAGAGCAGCAGAAGGCAATGGGGAACCACTGCCAAAAGGCAATGCTGCCTTTTCTTCTTTTAACTTTCTCTTTCCCTTGAAAACGATCATGAGATAATACTGAAAGATGAGACTCCCGGATTGGAAAGCACTCAAACAGTTACTGGGGAAGAGCAGAGAACAAGTACAAATGACATAATTGCTGGTGACACAACAAGACCAATGTTGGAAAGATGTCTAGTTGGTGATATGCACAAAGACAAAAGGAAATTATGATGCTACACAACACATACAATGCAAACATGGAATGTAAGAAGAATAAACCAAGGTAAGCTGGAAAGTGTAAGGAAAGAATTGAACGTCTAAATATTGAAGTGCTTGGTGTTAGCAAACTAAAATGAACTAAAGTGGATATTGGAATATTTCCAGTCAGGCAACTACAAAGTTTTCTATTCTAGAAATGATAAACTGAAAAGAAACAGAGTATCTTTAATATTGAGGCAAGATTAGCACAGGCTCCTGGGAAAACCTATTAACATAACCATCACTCAAACCTAAGCTCCCACTACAGGTGCTGAAGAAGATGAAATTGAAAGATTTTGTACAACTATCAAAGAAGAAATTGATCACACACCAAAATAAGTCAGGCTGATAATTACAGGTGACTGGAACACAAAAGTAGGAAATAAAGCAGAATCAAATGTCATAAAAAATTTTGGATTATGGGTTTGAATGTAGCAGAAGATTGGCTTGTGGATTTCTGTGGCACCAGCAACTTGTTCATCACAAACACATGCTTCAAACAACCAAACAGATGACTGTGTACTTGGATATCACCAGATGCCAATATAGAAATCAAATAGACTAGGTAATTGGAAGCAGGAGATGGCGAAGCTATATTCTCTGTCAAAACATGACCAGGAGCATCTTGTGATACCGACCACACACTGTTAATATAAAACATTAGTGTAAAGCTGATGAATAACACTAAAAAAAAAATTGTAGTGCCAAAATATAACATAAATAACATTCTAAATAGATGGAAAATCTACATAAAAAATATATATATATATATGTATATATGTGTGTGTGTGTTTTGGGTTTTTTTAATCTTCACCCAAGGATATTTTTTCCATTGATTTTTAGAGAGTGGAAGGGAGGGAGGAGGCAGAGAGAGACACACATCGATTGGTTGCCTCCCTCACCTGCCCCGGGGATCGAGCCTGCAACTGAGGCACGGGCCCTTGACTAGAATCGAACCTAGGACCCCTCAGTCCATGGGCCGACACTCTAACCACTAAGCCAAAACAGGTAGGGCTATTTTATAACTTTCAAAGTGCTTTCCAAATAGAATTTTGCCACTAATATTATTGTTATAATTCCTCATTTCACATAAGGAAACTGAGACCCAGCTTCTTATCGAAAGGCACTTATCAAAGAGTGTCAAAGTCTAAAGTTAATTCTAGGTGTTATTATTTAAGTTTATTTTCCTTCTTTTGTTTCTGTGCTTCTGTGTTTCTTCATTATTTGTCATGATTATAATTATATTATAAATTTCTATCCATAGCACAGGGTTAGTTGAAATCTGTCATTTAAAACAATGCAAAATGATTCAGTGAGTGGGTATGACTGACATGCTTAGTAATTATAAATTTTATTTATTAAAAAGCTAAATATACACACACTTATATAACTGGATATACTAAAAATCTCTATCAGTGCCTTTAGGAGGAGCTTCGCTCAGGGTCATTATAACTAAAATTAGAAGAAATGATGCTGTAACAGCTCCTCCTATACAGATTTTCATTTTTCTAAACCTGACTGTGTTTACTGTTTGCATGCCTTGTTGGCATCAATTTCCACCAAGGAAATTGAGAAGTATACTTAATTTCTGCCTCTCCTAGCCTCAGCACAATAACCAATTAATGATCAAATCCTGTTAATTTTAATTAGCAAATTTTCTGGAATATGTGTGTTTTTTACCTCTACTCTCACTGCGTTAGGTCTGTCTCTCATCACCTTTCACCTGGCCTCCTGTGACAGTCTCTTAACTTTTCCCCCTTAAACAGTCTTAGCCAAATTGTTAATATATCTTCCACAGAACGGTACATCTGTACTCTAATCTCATTGTATACTCTTCTGTAAATAAGCAGATAGTAAATATTTTAGGCTTTGGAACATACAGTCTCTGTTGCAGCTACTAAATTCTGTCACTGTAGTACAAAAGCAGGCATAAACAATGTATAAATGAATGGCTGTATTTCAATAAACTGATTACAAGAACATGCTGTGAGTCAGATATGACCCATGAACGTAAGTTGCCAATTTCTGTTCTTAGAAAATAGGGCTTATATCATCATTCATACCATCAGCATCTAAAAGGTGCTCAGCCTAAATAGAAGTGACATTTTGCCCGGCTGGATATGGCTCAGCGGTTGAGCATCGACCTAAGATCCAAGCGATCAGGGTTCAATTCCCGGTCAGGGCACATGCCCGGGTTGCAAGCTCGATGCCCAGTCGGGGGCGTGCAGGAGGCAGCCGATCAATGACTCTCATCATTGATGTTTCCATCTCTCTCTCTCTCCCTCTCTCTTCCTCTCTCTGAAATCAATAGAGATATATTTTTTTTAAAAAAAGAAGTAACATTTGATGTCATAGGTATGGGGGAGCTGAGTGAGTAAAGAACCAAGGGCATAGATAGTACCAAGGACATAAATAAGAACAATAAATAAAAAGAACATCAACTTTTAAAGAGCTAACAATGCAAGTAGATTCTTCACAGAGAAGTCTGAGGGATAGCCAACATGAAAGAAAAAATTTTGAAAAAGATACCTTCCTAAGAGTCCAGATGAAAACAGTTTAAAGAGTAAAGAAGTAACAGTCATTAATGCGACCAAGATATCCAAAGTAAAATCTTTGAAAAGTGATCATGAATTTAGAATTGAAAATCATTAATCACCTTACCCATTTAGAGCAAAGAAGGTAAAGGTCAAATGGTGACGAGAGGTAAGAATGTAAAGATGATAAGGGTGTAGTGACTTAAAAACAACAACAACAACAACACAAAAAACTGTAGAACTATGGGGGATGCCATAACATAGAATAATTTCTTTAGTGTTTGTCATGCTTCTTTATGAGTTCCTGTAAAATGGAAAAGCATTGTGCATATCTAAATGGTTAGACGGAATCAATGCATAAGGATAAACTGAAAATTTAAGAAAAACTTGGGAGAAATGATGGACAAAGTTCTCAAAACACAGAGTTGGCCTAAGACAGCAGGAGAGACACATCTTCATCTGAAACTATGGCAAAAGGTAAGGATAAAAGTAAAAAGAAATATGCTAAAAGCAAAGAAGAAGCTGAAAAAGTAAAAAAAAAAAAGTCTTGATTTTTCCATGTGAAAAAAAATAATAAAGTTAAGTCTAATAGCTGAGGAGGAGACAGAAAGGAAGAATTGAAAGCTTAAGGAAATACAAATTCCAAATAGCTTTTGAGGGAAATGGGAGGTGTTGATCATTAAGTATATGTAATAGAAATGTAATAGAATTGCAGAATACTGTAGTACAGAAGGCACAGCTATGAGTAAATCATAAATCTCTAATGGCACAAGTCTGCACTGTTAGGAGATTTCTTTCCGCAATATTCAGCAGCAAGATATAGGTGCTGAGAAATTAGATGTTGAAAATTATCCATGATTGGGCATTCGAAAAGTATATGACATCAAAGAGCAATAATGTTAAGGAAGGAGGGTGTTGCCAATAAATAGTAACCAAAATGATGTCCCACAAATTGCCAGCGTTACAGTGATAGGATCAACGCTGTAGGAAGCTGGCAAAAATGGACATCAGTGACTGCAGGTCACTATGAAGTAGAGCTGGGTATTATGGAAATGAGTGAAAATACCAGGAGAATAAGAAATTATGTTCAGAAACAAGATATTGAAATTTATACCCCAAAAGCAGAAAAGTTCTGGGAAATGACAAAAATCAAATTGTAGCCACAGTTTTTGATGAGTGATGCAGAGTGCAAGTAAGTGTAAACAGAGCTCTTGGCATCAGGAAAATGTGAAGCAAGGATGTTATAATTGCTGTCTACTGTAGCTGACACTGCAGTGCCCTGCCCCACTCCTGCGCCCACTCCAATTACCAGCCTCACTGCTAACTGCCAACATTTGCACTTTTTTTTTTCTTTTTTTTTTTTTTTTGTCTGAGAGTTTCCCTAGCTTTTGTAGCCTGCTTTGTTATTTGTATTAGGACAGAAGTGCTGGGAAATTAATGTCCTCCCTTCTCCTGGAAGCTCTTAACCAATGAGGGACCAGCACTAAGTGTGTCTTTTGCCCAGGTCCATAGAATTCATTTCGTGGAATTGTTCTAGTTCCCAGTGGTAGCTATTTTGAAAACACACCCTTTACTGGTTCCATGCACTTCCTTGACTAATGTGTTATTTAAACTCAAATTCTTATCTACACAACTATGACGTTTATATAGATTCCAAAGTTCTTTACAGTGATGTCAGGAGTGGGAGGGTAGAAGCAGCAGATAAAGCAAAAGTCAGAATGTGACTTCAGTTGAGGCAGGAGAGCTAGATTGAGGTGTGTGGTCGCTCCTCCCTCTCCATCTAAGGAAACAGGCTTGTAAGAGGAAAGCTGGCAAAAGAAACCACAGAGACAAGCAAGGGCCAGTTCTATTCAGCGGGACCAGGTGCCCTGAACCAAAAGATGACCCATAGCCAATTATGCTACTATAATATTATTAGCATTGCAGGTAGACTAACTCCCAGCATGCATCTGATATCATGACAGTTCCAAAAAAACCAAACAAGGAAAAAACTCTCCCTCCTGTTGGGGAGGCACCTTAGCCCTCTCCACCTCAGCCATTCCTTTATGAATCCCTTTATGACCCATCCCTTTATGAATCCCTACACACTAGACCACAGTATAAGCCTCAACCCCAGACCGTTTAGCAGGACTCACTTTTGGAGTCTGCCCACATTCTCTGAATGTGTACTTTCACTTTAGTAAAACCTCTATGCTTTACTGCATCTTTCTGCCTTGATCTTGAATTCTTTCTTGCATGGTGACAAGAATTTGACTACTGCCACTAGGTTGAGGCCTTCCTTGGCCTCCCTGTTAGCCTCCGACCTCACAATGACAGGGGTAAACCATATATATCTGTAGCTATATCTATATTTATATCTATGTCTATGCTTATGTCATGTAGGAATAGAACAACTTAAAAAGCAAATGAGGAGTTAGAAACAGTGGATGACGCATTCTCTTGTCCTAGTAACACAATACATGATAAACCTCTATAGAGAAGACCCAAGGAAACTTGGCTCAGAAAACAAGTTCACACTCACTCAAAACACATTTATTAAATACCTACTAGGGGCTAGGAATAGACTAAGTGACAGAGACACATAAATAAATAAAGTTCCATTCGTGACCTTAATGTGTTTGCATACTACTTGGAAGTAAACCTATAATCAGAAAATTCTAAGGCGATGTAAAAAATAATTACTAAAATATACATAGTGTGTTGTTGGCATAAATGTGAAAGATACCTTAAGTAAGGTCTAGAAGAGTCAGAGAAGACTTCGTAAAAGAGATGACTTCTGAACTTAGTTTCACATTTAAGTAGATGTTAACAGGCAAAGAATAGAGGTGAAGAGGCTGGGTATTTTAGAAAGATAGGATGAGCAGTGGTACAGATGATAAAAATAGCATGATATGTGTAGGAAATTACCAGAAGCTTAGCGATTTTGGAACTTAGACAAAAGGAAAAGAAACATTGTGTTAGAGAGCCAGGCAAGGTCAGATTCTGCCTTGTATGCTGGCTCTTAGAAATCTATTGTTAGGCAATGAAGTGTCACTGAGGAATTTTGAATAAGCAAAGGAGTTTGCCAACACCTATAATGGAGCATAGAAGTGTGTGTGTGTGTGTGTGTGTGTGTGTGTGTGTGTGTGTGTGTGTGTGTGATTGAAAAAGGTTAACACAAAAATAAATTAATAAATCAGAAAAGTAGTAAATATTGATAGACAACTTATACTTGATGGTGTGATTATAGATGGATAATACTTTTAGATGTGCTGGCTTAGTAAACCATCTCTTAAAAAGCAGAATGTAAGATAAAGTTTAAGCGTTATGAAGGAGCCAACTTAGGAGAGGATGCATAGGGCATACACCCGGAGACAGCAGCAAGGGCGGCGGGCCCGTGTTTTGTTTGTCCTGCCCAAAGAATAGAAAGAAAGACCATGTGGCTGGGATAGCGGTACAAAGGAAGCGATAAAAAATGAATTTAGGAAAAGCCTAAATAAAGTAAGACTTTAAAGCCAAAGTAAAGAGTTTAGACAGTGGTACCTCAGTTTTCCAACGTCTCTGTTGATGATCGTTTCGGGTTATGAGCGCTGTAAACCCGGATAGATGCTTCGGTTTTCCATCGCGCCTCGGAAGTCGAACACGCCACGCGGCTCCCGCTGAGGGCAAGATCCTGAGGTCCAGCTGTCGGCTGTGGATCCCTCGGTTTTCAAGTGTTTCAGAACTCGAATGGGCTCCCAGAATGGATCACATTAGGAAACCAAGGCACCACTGTATTTATTTAGCACTGTGTGAGGCAGAATGATGAACTCCCAAAAAGTTCCACACCCTAATCCCCGGAAACAGTAAATATGTTACAGTACAGGGCAAAGGGAATTAAGGTTGCAGATGGAATTAAAGTTGGCAACCGGCAGGTTTCAAGATAGGGAAATTATCCTGAATTATCTGCTGGATCCAATGTAATGATAAGTATCCTTGGGAGTGGAAGAGCAAAGCTGAAGGAGACAGTCGGAGAAAGATATGGCTTTGAAAGAAAGGCACAAAGAGATACATTGCTGGCTCTGAAGACGGAGGAAAGGGCCATGAGCCAAGGAATGTGGGATGGCCTCTGGAAGCCAGAAAAAGCAAGGAAATAGCTTCTTTAGAGCCTCCAGGAAAAAAAAGAAAAAAAAAAAAGGTAGTCTTGCCAATATCTTGATTTCAATCCAGGGAACTCGTGTTAGACTTCACACCCAGAACTGTAAGTGTTGCTTTAATCCACTAAGTTTGTGATAATTTGTTATAGCAGTAATAGAAAACTAATACATGAGGTACTGGGGGTTGGCAAGCAATGTGATTGCAATAACTGTGATGGTTTTAAACTCTATTTGGGGTTACCATAAGGAGAGTGGGTTACGGTGCAAGAACAAGTGTAAGGAAATCAGTTTTGAGTGGGCTAAGGTAATTTAAGTGAAAGATTATGTTAAGTTGGACAAGAGTATTAATAGTAGAAATAAAGGGAAATAAATGGGTTTGGTGTATGTTTTGGAATTGGAATAGAGAGAAGTTGATTATTGATTGGATTTAGGGAGTAAAATAAAATTGTTACCAAGGAAAATGCATAAATGTTGGCCTTGTGCAACTGAGCTGATGGTGGTATCACTCTCATGGCTGGAGAAGGACAGTGCAAAGGCAAGTTTGTGAGGTGTACGAGGACTTCTAAGACCATGATGCTATTTTATATCCCTGTGTTTGTGTCAAGTAATCAGTTAAATATATAAATCTGAACTTCTGTGAAAAGGTCAAATATGTAGATTTAGATTTGTGAACCATAAGTATAGAGATGCTCTTTAAAGCCATGGGCCTAAATTCAACCATTAAGAGATTATATATATTTCAAGCAAAATAGAATTTAGTAATTTCCCCTTGATTAAAATTCTTCATATATTAAGAATATTAATTTCTCAAAACCATTTTCATGAATTATTAATGGCTTTACTCAAAATGGCTTGTGGTTCTTAAAGCCGTTTCATTTCTAATGGACTATTATGCCACTTTTTAATGCACGCTTTGTATTTTCATATTTCAGTGCTCTGTCTTTTCTTTAAAAACATTTTTTTGTGTCAGCTTCACTCATAGAAATTGTAACATAAACATTTAAAACCTTACTCAATATTTTACTTCTTCTAGAAGTCTTTTCCAAACTTGACCACCCAGCCAGAAGGGATCTTTCCTTTTTGAATTATTTTATCAGTTATGGTATGTACTGTGTACATGCACCGCATAACATTTCCGTCAATGACGGACCACATACAAGACGGTGGTCCTATCAGATTACAATGGAGCTGAAAATTTCCTATTCCCTAGTGTTATTGTAGGCCTCCTAAATCATAACACAATTCACTACTCACCTGTTTGTAGTGACGCTGGTGTAAATAAACCTGTGCTGCCAGTCCTATAAAAGCACAGCACATATAATTATGCATAGTACATAATGCATGATAATGACAGCAAATGATGAGGTTACTGGTTTATGCACAGGGTGTCCCCCCAAAATGTATACACACTTAACAGCTGATAACTCAACTGATGCCTCTTTCTTTTCAGCTCTAACCCACTGGAATTAATAATCATTCAAAGTGTGTATACATTTTTTGAGATACCCTGTATTTACAATGCTATACTTTTTATCATTATTTCAGCATACTTTTTCTAGTTATAAAAAAGAGTTTGCTGTAAAACAGTATTTTATGCCAGCAGCAGCCTCTTACATCTCGAGTTTACTGCATCTCTTGATTACATCATTTTCTCTCGGGCTTGATTGAATCTCATGTTGTTTTACGTTTAGTGGAACATAAGTGTACAGCATCTATAAAGTCCGCAGTCATGTACAGTGATGTTCTGGGCCTTCACATCCGCTCACCACTCACTTACTGACTCACGAAGAGCAACTTCCAGTCTTGCAAACTCCATTTATGGTGTTTTTAAATTTCTTACACCATCTTTTACTATACCTTTATATGTTTAGATATGTTTAGATACACAAATACTTACCATGTGTTAAAACTGCCTACAGCATTTAGTATAGAAACATGCGGTACAGGCTTGCAGTCTAAAAGGAGTAAGCTATACTGTATAGCCTAGGTGTGGAGTAGGCTATACCATCCTGGTTGTGCATGTGCACTCTCTGATGTTCACACAAAGACAAAATGCTTAGTCACACATGTCTCAGAATATGTCTTCTTCATTTAGCAGCACAGAACTGCTTATGGATTTATCATATTGCTTTATCTTGCCTGTGAAAAAAAGAGCTCATGCCTTACTTTCCACTGTGTTCTTGAAAATCTTTCCAGAGTGCTTAAACTTAGTACTTTTAGTGACTATATGTTGACTAAATATTCTGCAATGCTTCCTAAAATAATTAGGGAAAAAACACAAAAATGAGCTCTCAACATGCTAAAATGATTGAGTCAGCCCATATTCTAGCTGTTGTATTTACTAGTGGCTACATATAAACAAATCCCTCAAAATCTAACTTAATGAAACAAGATCTTATAAATTCTCTAAGGCATTTATTATTGATATGTTATTCTGTGAGTGTTACGTCTTTCCTTTCAGTGTTTATCTGAAAGACAAAATGGTGAGTTCCTTTCATAATGAACTCAATATTCCTATACAAACTTTCTTTTAACCTCATTACATTCAAATGACATTACAGATACTGAATGCTGAATTTGAATTTTGAGAACTTATGCTAAATGGACAAATGCTTCATCAGCAAGATCTATTATCAGCAACTGATTATTTTAGGCATTGAAATAGCAAAAGTACTATTGAAAGCTAGGGGAAAAAAATAAACAAACCCCTTCCAAAAAAAAAAAGTTGATTGAAATTGATGTAATTGTGAGTTTCATATTAGAGAAAGTTGTATAAGATAGGACTTTTTGCATAGGAGTTATAGTACTTCCAGGTTTGAATTTAAGTTATAAATACCTCAGAAACTGCCTTACTCATGGTGTTTCAAATTATTCCCAGTTGTGTCTCTTACTACAACAAAATGCATAACTGTACCTGTATATAGTGAAGGGAAAAACTCTCCACTCTTTGAAAAGGTCACATCTACTTCAAATTTGGATCTGCCTTTTCATGAGCTAAACTAGTTTTAAATAATTACCAAAAAAAGAGGATTCAGTGCTACCCTTGCCTGATGTGTGCATTTTATTTCACCTGGACCTAATCTCATAGGTACTGGGCTTTTTTTGAGGGGAGTATCCATCCAAATATACAAAAGTGACATTAAGACAAATGGAAAATAGCCTTCCATTTTAGTCTCTATCAAAATTCCAAATCACATTTGTGACATTTTATTAAAATAAAATATTCTTTGTGTACACTGTGACATAATACAGAATCCTAATGAATTGTTACTTCACATTTTAAATCTTTAAAAAGTATGTTATATATTAAATTATGTTGTTTATTGTGTTCTAAATTAACAAAAGCAGGGAGTCAGCAAAAGATAGCAAAAGTTTATATGAACCACAGAAAAAAGTGAGAGAAATGAACTTGGAATCCACATAGAATTTCCAGATACTCTTTGAAAGAAGAATCAATTTATTACAAAGAAGCAGCTTTCCATAGAAGTTAGGCAACCTGTTTTTAGCCTGAATGTATAGTCCCTGTCTCTGAGATTTTGTTGATAAATAAAATTGAATCAGTAAAGGAAAATTAATCTGCTTTTAAGTAAGTTAACAGTCAGGGTTAGCAGGATATAGGGAAAAAATAAGATAACTTAAATTTTATGTTTTAAAGAATAGAAAGAAAAAAAATATTCAAGCCTCAATCTTCTATTTGTATAGCTATTCACTATTTTATTTCCTTGATCCACAAAACAGAAAATATTTGTTTTTTCTCCTAAACTTCTAATCTCAAATGTAAGTGATCAAAATTGCACAGGTTGGAATGAGGAATAAAAATTGAATGTTTTATTTTTTTCTTTTAAAGTCCAGCCCTAGAGATATCAGGAGGAAGCGTTAGTTGCATTCCAGCCTGCTTGTGAATATGTAGCAATTAGCAGCTGGCCCATTCCGAATTCCACACAAAGAACAATTTAAGAACCTAAGGTATCATGGAAGCTGTTTGAGAAGTGAGATGATTTTCCAAACACAGAACAAGCTAATGTAGCCGAAAGAGAGATTTTATGATTCATAGATTGATTAACTCTAGCTTCTGGTGCTTCTCTTCAGTAGTTTATTCAAACATCTGCAACACTGATGAACCTTGAAAACATCAAGTTGAGAGTTTAGCTAAACTACGTCATGGTCCTGCTGACTCAGCTTCCGTCTCGTTTGGCCAAGTGGGCTGCGGTGACCTTAAACTGACACTGGCCCCCTCGTGCAAGCGCATGTCCTAGATACAGCTCAGAGTCACAAGTAAATGAAAGTTTCTGCTATGATTCCCCCCGCATTTCTGGTGGTCAGCAGTCTCCCATGCCTCCCTCTGTGTGTCTCTTGGATAAAACGCTGTGGAGCTTACCAAACTTCTCTATTTCTCCTTCTTTTGTGGTCTGCTGTTGAAGCATGGCTCACCGTCCAACTTAACCCTGTGCTCCACTTACCAAGTGCTAATTGAACAAATTTATGATAATGTTAAGTGAAAGACGCTAGTCACAAAAGAGCACATGTGTGATTCCATTCATATGAAACGGCCAGAGCAGGCCAGTCCATAGAAACAGGTCAGTAGTTGTGCGGGGAAAGGGGGATGGAAAAAGGCTACTAATGAGTATGGGATTTCTTTTTCAGGTCATGAAAATGTTCTAAAACTAGATAGTGTGATGTGTGTACAACTCTATGAATATACTAAAAATAAGACAAATGAATTATATACTTTAAAACAGTGAGTTTTATGATATGCAAATTATATCACAAGAAAACTGTTCTGAAAATCAGTGTGGACAATTTGGGGTATACAGACAATGGTCAACTAAACTATCCATATTTAATGCCATTGTTCATTTTTAAAATGCTTATTTTATACAGTGTTTTAAAGAATATATGGCACTTTCGATATATTGTCTTTCTTAAACCCACAATAACCCTATTACTGAAATAATTATTTTTATTTTAAGGAAGCAGACTTAAGACTTAGAGAGATTGAATGATTTGTCCATTGTTAACATATCTAATGAGCTACATATTTGGGGCTTTTCTTAGGTCAAGTCTCATAGTTGTTCCTGACAATACGGGTGGCTCCTTGAAGATTTACCGAGAGAAACATACAAATAAATAGGAGTAAAATAGAAAAAGTCAGGATCTAGAAAGGACTGCTTTAATCATAACTACTGTCTCTAGAGAAAATGTGGATGGTGCAGAACAGGAAGTCAGTAGCAATTTGTTGTTTGACTTCTATGTTCGCAGCACTCATATATAAAGAAACCACTGAGCATGGGGTTATGATTAGACAGGGGATGCTGTGTTATAGGAACATTGAGAATCGAACTTATTCAGTAAAACTTAAAAGTAAGAATATGGAAATGCCCAGGAAGAAACAGCAGAGCTCTTCCAGAATATTTATTATTAGTTTTATAGAATGCTTCCTTTTTTATATATATAATTTCCTCTGTTTTCTTAGCTTCTAGACACTTCTAGTATTAGAAAAATCATAGGGTATTTTCCAGAAATATATATAATTTTTAAGTTATTTTTTCTTTGGAAATTTAAGATGTGAGAGGGGTAAACTAATTCTAGGCCCAAGTTAGATAGTAACTGGTTTTAATTAAATCTAGCTCCTTGATACATCAAAGTATAATGAAATCAGAATCATAAAAGGTATATAATCTCTCCATATTGCCTTCCATGAAACAAAGGTGGGGGCCCTATGGTGATTTAAATATGTGAATGTTGTAGTTTTAGTTTTAAAGAATTCAGCACTAACTTAGATCATGCATGCTTTGTAGTGTTTGTGTAAAATTTAGATCTTTCAAACCTAATCATTATAAAGTAATCTGCTAGATTATTTGTCAGGAGTTACCAGCTATGACATCCAAATGTTTTTTGTCCTTTTGCTTTATTTGTTTATAATTGTTTTTAGGTCAGACAACATTGAAAAGGGAATGTGAAAAAAGATATAGATTATTTTTCATTGCTCTCTCTGGCCAGCCTACTGTAATGGTTTAGCGCTCAGAAGAGCCTGGAGTCAGATCCAGAGGCTTGGAAGCTGGGTTTGCCTTTAGCTGGTGATTTGGTCAGGTGAATTAGTGAACCTCTGCCTCTTATAATTACACTAGCTATGGCATAAGATTGTTATGAGCATAAAACACGTCAATATTCTTAATGCACTTAAAATAGTAATGTAGCAAGATAGTAAGAAGCTAGGAAAATCCCTGGGCAAGTGGAATGGGGAAACTTGGGCAGCTTGCAGCCAGCTTGTGAACAGCAAGACCTTATCTTCCCTAACCAGGGACATTTGAGAGCAAATAGCTTATACCCTCCTCCCTGTCCAGAGAACACACAGCTTAAATCACCCTGGGCTGGGAAAATAGAGAACAGAGAGCCAATTAATGCCATTTGTGCCAGTTAAACTCAAGGACAGATGAAGTTGGGGAACAAACAACAAAAAAAAAACACTAAAGCCAAACAGACCTAAGATAAAAGTAAAACAGATGAAAGAATTATCCAAAACTCCCCTATACACCCATTTTAATTACATCAGCATATTAAAAATGCACCTGGAAAGCGATGAATATTCTACTGACACCCTCCCCTAAGAGTCTTGCCTGCAGAGAAAAAATGGATAAAAAGCCCTCAGGACAAAGACTCAATGTGGGCTTACTCTGGAGCAGCCCATACTCTGTCCCGGGCATGAACTTTTTATTTCTTCCTCATTTCTAAGGGTCCCCCATGAAACTTGCAGCCAGGGGAGCAGTGGAAGTGGCAGCTTGACCCAGGCTCACCCCCTGATCCTGTCCCCAAGACCCCCTTTTTCTCTGATTCCCAGTGAGCTAAAGCAGCCGCTCCCAGGCTCACTTCTATCACTGTGACCTTCACTTCCCAGGGAGCTAGCAGAGCCCTGCCTTGGCTCACTGCTTTCCTGTAACTTTTCTAGGGAGCCAAAGCCGAGCAGCGCCAGGCTCTCCCCTGTTGTTTCTCCTTCCCTAATTCTTCCTTTGTTTTTTGTCCCGGCATTAATCAATATACTCTCAGAGTCACCTGGACTCATATTGGGACATCTTTCCTGGGTGCTGCAGTGAAGTCAAGGACCCACACATTACAGGCTGGCCTGAGGCAGACCTGCTCCAGGCTGGACACTGTCTGGTAACAGCATTTTTATTAATTTTAGCAAACAAATAATAAATAATTCCTCTATGTCTATGAAACTCTATGAAATGACCTGTAGGCTACTCACTAGCCATAGAAAAACTCCCCCCCTAAGATTAATGGAAAAATCCTTGGTGCTTCTGATGAATGGTGGTACCCAGTTCAAGCACCATGTTTAAAAGAAATAAAACCAAATAATACTGTTACCGGACAGGGTCCGACCTGGAGCAGGTCTGCCTCAGGCCAGCCTGTAATGTGTGGGTCCTTGACTTCACTGCAGCACCCAGGAAAGATGTCCCAATATGAGTCCAGGTGACTCTGAGAGTATATTGATTAATGCCGGGACAAAAAACAAAGGAAGAATTAGGGAAGGAGAAACAACAGAGGAGAGCCTGGCGCTGCTCGGCTTTGGCTCCCTAGAAAAGTTACAGGAAAGCAGTGAGCCAAGGCAGGGCTCTGCTAGCTCCCTGGGAAGTGAAGGTCACAGTGATAGAAGTGAGCCTGGGAGCGGCTGCTTTAGCTCACTGGGAATCAGAGAAAAAGGGGGTCTTGGGGACAGGATCAGGGGGTGAGCCTGGGTCAAGCTGCCACTTCCACTGCTCCCCTGGCTGCAAGTTTCATGGGGGACCCTTAGAAATGAGGAAGAAATAAAAAGTTCATGCCCGGGACAGAGTATGGGCTGCTCCAGAGTAAGCCCACATTGAGTCTTTGTCCTGAGGGCTTTTTATCCATTTTTTCTCTGCAGTCAAGACTCTTAGGGGAGGGTGTCAGTAGAATATTCATCGCTTTCCAGGTGCATTTTTAATATGCTGATGTAATTAAAATGGGTGTATAGGGGAGTTTTGGATAATTCTTTCATCTGTTTTACTTTTATCTTAGGTCTGTTTGGCTTTAGTGTTTTTTTTTTGTTGTTTGTTCCCCAACTTCATCTGTCCTTGAGTTTAACTGGCACAAATGGCATTAATTGGCTCTCTGTTCTCTATTTTCCCAGCCCAGGGTGATTTAAGCTGTGTGTTCTCTGGACAGGGAGGAGGGTATAAGCTATTTGCTCTCAAATGTCCCTGGTTAGGGAAGATAAGGTCTTGCTGTTCACAAGCTGGCTGCAAGCTGCCCAAGTTTCCCCATTCCACTTGCCCAGGGATTTTCCTAGCTTCTTCCTATCCTGCTACAATATGAGAAAAGTGCCTCACATTTTTCAAACAAAAGCATTAATATATCTACATATATAATTATTAATATTGCAAAAACATATCTTATACCGAGTTGGTACATGTTCACTGTGCAAAGTTTTAATAAACTATATATTATTTAAGGTGATTTACATATTAATACTTCAGTTACTTTGATACTCCCGGTTAGAATTTATATCTTTTTTATCTTCTTATTATTTTTCTCAAAATGAAGTTTATTCGATCATTGAATAAAGAGAAACTTTCAAAGGTCTTTTGTCTTTTTTAAAATAATTTTGGAAATACTGGTTTGTTTAACTTTTAAGCATTCTTTGTGCTCCATGGTGTCCTCCTTACCCTCCTGTCCCCTCTCTCTTATCTTTCTTTTTCTCCCTCTTGCCCTCTTCTGATTTCACCCCCACTTCCTTGGACATTTCTTTTTCCAAAAATTTAAACAATTCAATCTGTTCTCTGAAGCCTTTTTAAATGTTGTCATTTTAGCATTTCCCTGGAACGATGGCAGAGTGCTGGGTTCTACTCCCCACCATGAAAGGATTTGTACTACTCCATTCTTCAGACAGGAATTTTAACAATTTAAAGGCAAATGGCTTAGCTTCCCTTTTCTGTATCCACTCAAAAGCCAAGGCTATATTTCCTACTTTCAACATTATGCACCCCTTCACAAGCACTTCTTGTTCTGAGATTTGAATACTCTGTGTGCAATGAGATGCCAGGGGATTAGAGGACCTTTTGAGCTATAACAGAAAGATATTAACACATTCTCATGGCTGAAGCCGAGTTGGGTAAACCTACTTTTCCTCCCGTGAACACCATGGTCTCCTGAGAAAGCTGGGCAATTCCAAGAGTAACTGGACAACATGATGCTCATCACGGCTCTAAGGGGTTTTTATTGGAGAAAAAGGCTAGCATTCACAATGTGGAATAGACATAAATTGTAATTTTTTAGAACAGCAATACTGATGGTTGTGCTGAATTCCACAGGCACACCCTTGTGTGCTGACTCCAACTTATGGTTCAGAAGGTTCTAAAGAGAGAGTCCAAAGACACTTCTTTGGAAAAGGCCTATTTTCCTTTTAATTTGTGTGAATGGAGACAGCCTGACACACATATGATCCAAATCATATTATTTGGGAGAAGCTCATTAAATTGTCTGTAATTTTGTTCAGTTTTTTGTTTGAACAATGCTGTCCTTGTAATAACTCTTCACTCAACTTTTTCTTTCCTAAGAACTTGTAAAACCAGTCTCTAAATAAGGACTGAAGAAAGGACTTGTAAAGACCTGAAAGAAAAAGCAGATGTAAGGGGGGGAAGGGCTTAAAAGTAGTAGCATGCAAACTGAAGCACTTTTCTCCCCCAATCTTGCCTTTTTTCAAATGTGTTATTGTCTTGCTAGGCTCAAAGCATTAAGAACATTCCTAAAGAGAGGATGTTAGTTTGAAATGAAGTGCCTATTACAATAATAATTTTTTTTTTTTTTTAAAGAATATTGCTGTGAAGGACCACCACAAAATATTAAAGTGAAATTGTCATCAATTTGGGGCAAAAATAAATTACTTCAAATTCTTAAAATTCAGATCAGGTCCTAATACAATGGCTGGAAAAGAATGACACACTTGTGTGTGTTTTTAATTTGCAAAACAGCCATATTTAGCAGCAAAGTGATTCTGTAATGCTTTAATTTAGAGAACAGAGAGGTACAAACCTTGCCCTCATTTCTAACATTCAATGTGGCAATTGCTAAAAATTAATAATTTGTAGTCATTATTTTTTCTTCATATTGGCAATCATTTCAATAATGTCACAGATGCCTTCTGCTGTGTATCATATAAACAAAAGGAATGTCTATAATTAATAACTTAAATTCAACATGCTTAGTTACTCTTTGCTATGTCTACTAATTACATAGTAATCTTTAAAAAGTTGTTTTAAACTTAAAAATTGTATCAAGGTTGTTGAGTAATATTTCCAAGGATTTTATTGGGAATTTTAACCCCCAAAGGATATTTCACTAGAACAGTAATAACATCATATAAAATTGTCAAACTACTTTTATTTTACAACTTTAATATATTTCTAGGTAACAATAATATAAAATTAAAGTTACTGAAAATTGGACATCACTTACTGAGCACATAGACCAGCATAATTTCCCTATCTATTTCTTCATTATCTATATAGTTCATCTATGATTATGGGTCAGGTATAATATACATTAACATTTAGTCCAAAATAGCTTCTGACCATTATATTGAATTTGTGAATTGAAGAAGGTCTAGGAACCCTTTTTTACTTAATTTCCCCACCCCCAATACCCCCTCCACCATTGACTGTTTTATTGTAAAGGTTAGAGACAATTGAAGAGAGAATTTGTGAAATAGAAGGTATATAGAAAAATGTTCAAATGAAACAGAAAGACAAAATATGAACATGTTAAACACTTATGTATATTTAAGATAGAATGTCTAGCATATATCTAAGTGGAGCTAAGGAAGAAGGCCATAGAGGAAATAGAAGGAAAACAATATTCAGTTATAATTAAGAATGTGCCAAAAGTCATGGAAGTCATCAGTAAACAGACAAAGGAAGACAAAAATATATATTAGGGAATCAAAAGGTAACGCACTCACTCACTTCATCCTTAGGGATTATGCAGTGAAACTGCTGGAAAAAAAATACAGTGAAAGATTAAATAGCATTCAAAATTTTTTTAAAAATCATTTCTCAACTTAAAAAAAGAAAACTAGGCTGAGAAATGACTGCTCATAGCAATAATTGAAACCAAAAGAGAATGGTGTAATATCATAATTCTACACAAAGAAAATAACTTTAACTTAGAAAGGCATAATCAGCAAAATGATATTTCAATAAATACAAAAAATGAAAAGTTATCAAAACAAAACAAGAAAAGTTAGAGCATTTACCAACACAGCATTTATAAAAAATGTATTAAAATGCATTATGCAAAATGATTATTCCAGAAGGAATGCTTAAAAGGCAAAAAAGAATGAACAAATAAATCTATAAACAAACTATTGAAAAAAATGTTATAAATAACATATAAAGATATAATAGTTTTTTAAGATCCAGAATTATTGTTTATACACTAATAATGTGAACTCAGAAATAGATGGATAATTAGAGTTAAGTCAAGTCAGTGTTAAAAGTCCTTAAATTATTTAGGAAGGAAGATCAAACGATAATTAATTTCAAGACTAATACTCAAAATGTTTTCACAGCTAAACTCTAAAAAAGATTTAAAACTATACAATGAAACTAAAATTATTTTCTCATTTTTTTCAATAATAGAGAAAAATGGAATAACGTGAAACACAAACAAAGCAAACATATTAATCCAGCCCGACCGGGTGTGGTTCAGCTGTTGAGCATCGACCCAGGATCCAGGAGGTTGAGGTTCGATTCCCGGTCAGGGTATATGCCCGGGTTGTGGGCTCCATCCCCAGTCGGTGAGTGCAGGAGGCAGCCGATCAGTGGCTGTCTCATTATTGATGTTTCTATCTCTCTCTCTCCCTCTCCCTTCCTCTCTCTGAAATCAATAAAGATATATTTTTTAAAAAAGTTAATCAAAACAAGGGGCGAAAAAGCATGACAAAAGTGGAACAAGCTGACAGCAAAAGTACTATGGTGGAAATAAGTACAAGTATAAAAAATGTCAAAATAAACATAAATGCACTTAGTATAGTTGTAAAAATCTCATATTTGCCTAAAAAATTCTTAAGGGTATGGATGATTAAAAGTCTAGAAAAACTAATATTGGACAAATTTTAACAAAAGAAAGACAGGGGCAGCTATATTATCAGACTAAATAAAATTAAGGAGAAAGCATTGTCATATGCTGATAATAAGGTTCAAGTCATTATGAATACACATATAATATATGTTAATATATGTGCACATTTATATATCCATATATATTCTAATCTGTGTGCACTAATAAAATTGGCTTGTTATGTATCAAGCAAAAATTAATAGAACTGTAGGGACAAATATACAAATCCATAGTTATAATAGAAAGTTTACACTCAACTTTTGTCATTAATGTAAAGTCAAGATAGAGTGGGTCTAAAAAAAATAGAACAACAAATTTAATAAACACATTATATAGAACACTAAGACCTACAATTTGAAAGTGTAAATTTGATAGTATGGCACATAAAAACCAATTGCAAATATTGATCATAGATTATGCCAAAAGAAAGCCTCAACAAATTTTAAAGAATTGTTCTATAGACTATGTTGTATAGCACAATGAAATAAAGTTAGAAGTCAATGACAAAAAGCTAAAATAAATTCTCTAAACTGGTAGATTAAAAAAGGTTACTCAAATAATTTTAAGATAAAAATAAATCATATTTGACTTTTGGTCAAGATGGCAGAGAAGGTAAATGCTATGCTTGCCTCCACCCATGACCATATCAAAATTGCAGCTACAGAACATTTATCTTGGAGAACCACCTGAAGAATAGCTAAACAGAAATTCTATACTAAGTGCCAGAAAAAGCCACATTGAGACTGGTAGGACAAGTGTAGACATGGAATGGGTAGGCCTCAACCCTTGAAACAGAAAGGATGTTTCAGCTGTGGAGGTCTCCGCTTGAAGAGAAAAGGGCCCAGGCCCCACACTGGGATCCTGACCCCTGGGTTCCAATGCAAGGAAGAGAATTCCCCATAACTTCTGGCTGTGAAAGCCAGCGAGGGTATGGTTGAATGAGACAGAGCACTTCTGGAGTTCCAGGTCTTCCATTAAAGGGCCTTACAAGAACTTTACTTGCTGAGAGACTCACTTGGTCTGAGCTCCAGCACTGGGGCAGCAGTTAGAAAAGCTTTAGGTCAAGGGCTGGAGGAAAAGCTTTCTCCCAGACAAAAGCGCTGGCAGATATCAATGTTTCACTTCTGTGCCCTTCCTCCTACCCAGCTTGCAGGTGTAGGTGGGTGCAAGTTTGAGTCTCCATCAATCTGGCTAACAGCATTCATCCTACGCTGGTGATTCTCTCAGACCCTGCCTCACCCAATCAGTTTGCTGGCCCACTGAAGCCACTTGCAGGAGCTTTTTCATACAAAGGAACTATATCAGCTTTCACTGCACTGAACTCTCTCAAAGGTTCACAAACCCCAAACAAGCAGCATCTAGCCTTTGTGTGCCCCAAACCTCTTGCAAAGTGGCCCCAAACCTGACTCTCATGGCCTCTAGCTTCAGTTCACAGCTTAGCTTCTCCTGGGTACCTCAAAGCCCCACACAAGCAGCAAACGTCTGCAGATCAATTTGTAGTTCATTTATACCAGGTGGCCCCAAGCTGGGTACAGGCAGTGACTGACCTAGGCCTGCACCCCTGAAGAGGCCCCAGAACCAACACACCTGGCTGCCAGCTTCAGTCCATAATAGAGCATCACCCAGCCACCTCCACAAATGAAACACTCAAAGGGCAGACTTGGCAGGCACCAGAGCCCCACAAAATCAAATCCTGTTCCATGCGATTAGCCCCTGCACACACCTACTCCACTGTAGTCACAGCCAGGCCTCAAGTTCTATCAACCTGAGGTTCACGCTCTCCCATTGACTGCAAACAGCAATCTAGGATCAACCACACCAGGAAGGCATGCACAGCACACACAAAGGACACACCTGGAGCACTCAGTTCAGGTAACCAGGGAGATGATGCCAATGGGCCCCATAGGACACCTACTACATAAGGCCACTCTACTAAGACTGGGACACATGGCAGACCTACATAATACATAGAAACAAACATAGGGAGTCAGCCAAAATGAAGAGAAAAAGATACATGTCTAAAATAGTAGAACAAAATCCAGAACAAGAGGCATTATCTTTTAAGTATAAACATTCTTATTTCCTACAACTAAGAAATTCCAATTCTAGATCTATAACATAGAGAACCTTTAAACATGTGTACCAGAAGACCTATACAAGAATATTTATAGCAGTATTCATTTTAATAGCAAAAATGTAAGGGAACCCAAACATCTACATAAACAGGAGAATTATAAGTAGACTATTAAATAATCACACAATGGGATGTTAGAGTACAGTGAAATAAACTACTGTATTATGAAACCACATGAATGAGTTTGAGTGTATTATCATCAACCTTTTTTTTTTTTTTTTTAGAGAACTAGAGGAAGAAGAAGAGAGAAACATTGATGTGAGAAGAGAACATCGATCAGCTGCCTCCCCCATGCATCCTGACTGGGGAATGAGCCTGCAACTAAGACAGGTAACTTTTTTTTTAAAGCAAAGAAATGGTAAATACAAAATTCAGGCAGGTGTTGCCTATGTTGGAGAGGTAGAAAAATTGGATCAATTGGATCAATTAGAAACATACCTAGTGAGGCCACACTATTGATGATCCTTTATTTCCTAACTAGATGGTGGGCTCATAAGAGTCCCTTCTGTTATGCTCTATCACCTGCATAAATATGTGTTAAACGTCACACAATTAAAGTATTTTTAGAGTATTCATCAAAGCTGCACACAAGAACAAATCTAAAATGATCTGATATAGAATACATTTTTATCTACTATACACACACAACACAGACTGTTATATGTTACTTCTGAATTCACTATAAAAATAACTGCCTTTCTGTATTGTTTCATGAAGAAATTTCATCTGCAAGTACCAATAATACAATTTTAAATTTTTATTGAGGTAATAACACAACATATTACTACCTTGAATGTTTTCTTCTGAGACAAACATCTTGGTAATTAGTACTAGCAAATCAATGAGAAAGCCTAACTTGAGAAAGTGGAAGAAAAGTATCTTTGCAATACTGTTAAAATTGAATATGATTTTCAAGAGTCCCATTACCACCAGCATTTTAGAAGAGCAGAATAAACAAGGGCTTTCACAATTGCATGCTTTGGCCTCTAGAATACTGTAATTATTTCCTATGAAAAGGGTTGAAAGCAACCTAATTCTAATTTAACTGTAAGAAAAAGATAAAAATAAATATTGTTTTATTCCAAAGCCATTAACACATATTTTCGTTTAAAAAAATCCTGAGAACAATACTTAGATTTAACCATTGTAAGAGAGGAGACACCATACACTTCTAAGTATTTTTAACTTTCCTATTTTTTATTTATAGATTCCCACTGTTCTTAAGGATAGATGCAAAGTTTTACAATTATTTTGTTCTAGAACTGCTTAGTTCAACCTCTGTTGATATCATTTAAATTATGTAAGTTTGCTGCTAAAAAAAAAAATGTCTTGGGCTTTTTCCTGAATACAGTCGCTTTTCAGCTTCATAATGTCATTCTGAATCGCTAACCCTGACCCATAATTTAACAATTATTCTCCATCATTTAATAAGAAGCATGACTTATCCGCTCTCAGGGATGAGTACATTTTCTAAACATAAAACCCAAGAAAAATCCAATAATAGGTAAGACAGATTTTAATGAACAAAAATTTAAGGAGAGGCGAGAAAGAGAAAAAGATCATCAACACCTTCTTTTCTTTTTTAAATCTTCACCAGAGGATATTCTCTCCATCAGTTTCTAGAGACTGAAAGAGAGAGGAGAGGGGAGAGAGAAAGAGAGAGAGAAACATCAATGTGAGAGAGACACATGGATTAGTTGCCTTCTGCACTGGGGTGGGGCATGTACAACAGAGGTATGCACCCTTGACTGGGCATCAGACCCTCCCCCCCCCACCCTTCGATCTGAGGGCCAGTGTTCTAACCAGAGCCAAACTGGCCAGGGCGGTCAACACATTCTGATTTTAACACTTAATAATAAGTGATATAACCATTCGCTGAATGAAAACTTCATGAAACTAGATGATGGCAGATTTTAAGGGGAAGTCCTTACATCAGTTTGAGTATGAAATATTTTTGAGACAAACCAGAAGATGACACCTAGTACTCAAAACTAGACTTTAAGCTGGAGCTAAAACTTTAGGACACAAGTATATAGCTGAAGCTGTAGGTGTGAAAGAGTTTTCCCAGGGAAAAGTTAAAACTGAGAAGAGATCTAAAGAGAACTGTGATGAGCCCAGATAGTTAGGTTTTTTTAATAAATGTTTTATTCAGGTAGAGTTGGCATACAATATTATATTAGTTTTAGGTGTATAATATAGTGATTCGATATTTATAGTTTTAAAGGCTGACTCCTTAGTCCCACAGCACTGAAAGTTTGATTTAGCAGGTCCAGTTGAAACACAAAAACTTGTATTTTAATCAAGCAGTTATTCTCTGGACCATACCTTAAGAGAGGCTAAATGACCAAGGGAAATTACTCTTTTGTTTCCTTGTGTTTCAAATGTTTGTATACATACATTGTGTCTCACCTTATTTTTAAAGTAGTTCCATACATTTATTACATGAATGAGGAAGACTTAAATGAACATGACGCACAAAGGGGTTGTATTTTCAACTATGAAATAATGTACTATGTAAAAGAATTATACCTAACTATATATTTGAAAACAGCTAATTTTAGTTCAGCATCACTTTAACTGCAAAAAAACAATACTTCAAAACACATAAATTTCACATATGAAAATTATTTCTCTGAATTATGGGAATATCTTTGAATATTTGTTTTGTTTTATTGTGCTTTGCAGATATTCCATGTTTTACAAATTGAAGGTTTGTGGGAACCCTGCATTAGCACTACTTTCTAATGACATTTGCTCATTCTATGTTTGTGTGTCATAATTTGATAATCCTCACAATATTTTAAAATTTTTCATTTGTTATGATGATATGTTATCAGTGATCTTTGATGTTACTATTGTAATTGTTTGGGGCACTATGAATGGCACCCATATAAGATGGCAAACTTAGTTGATAAATGTTGCTTCTGTTTTGACTGTTCCAATGACTGGTCATTTTCCCTCTCCTCAGCATTTGTTTGCCCTGAGACACAACACTATTGAAATTAGGTCAATTAATAACCCTATAATGTCTTCTAAGTGTTCAAACAAAAGATTTGTGCATCTCTCACTTTAAATCAAAAGCTAGAAATCATTAAGCTTAGTGAGGTAGCTGAGATGGGCCAAAACTAGGCCTCTTGCACCAAATAGTTAGGTTGTGGAGGCAAAGGAAAAGTTATTGATGGAAATTAAAAGTGCTACTCCAGTGAATACACAAATAATAAGAAATCAAAATAGCCTATTGCTGATGTGGAGAAAGTTTTAATGGTCTGAACAGAAGATCAAGCCAGCCACAACATTACCTTAAGCCAAAGCCTAATCCAGAGCAAGGTCCTAATTCAATTCTATGAAAGCAAGGAGTAGTGAGGAAGCTGTAGAAGAAAATTTAGAGCTAGCACAGGTTGGTTTATAAGATATAAAGAAACTCTCTCTCTCCATAACATAAAAGTGCCAGGTGAAAGAGCAAGTACTAATGTAGAAGCTGCAGCAAGTTATCCAGAAGATCTATCTGAGATAATGAATGCAAATAGCTACACTGAAAAACAATTTTTTAGTGTAGGTGAAAGAGCCTTCTATTGGAAGAATATTCCACCCAGGATTTTCACAGCTAGAGAGGAGCCAATGCCAACTTCAAATCTTCAAAGGACAGGCTGAACCTCTTGGTAGGGGCTAATGCAACTGGTGACTTTGAGTAAAAGCTAGTGCTTATTTACCATTCTGAAAAATCTTAGAATCCTTCATAATTCTTCTAAATCTACTCTGCCTGTGTTCTATAAATGGAACAACAAAGCCCAGATGGCAGCACATTTGTTTATGACATGGTTTACTGAGTATTTTAAGTGCATTGTTGAGAACTATTGCTCAGAAAAAAGTTTCTTTTAAAATATTACTGCTCATTGGCAATGCACCTGGTCACTTGAAAGATCTGTTGGAGATGCACAATATTAACATTGTTTTCATGCCTACAGCCACATTTATTCTGAAGTCCATAAATCAAGGAATAATTTTGAATTTCAAGTCTTATTATTTAAGAAATACATTTCATAAGGCTATAGCTGCCAAAGAGAGTGATTTCTCTGAAGGATTTGGACAAAGTAAATTGAAAACCTCTGAAAAGGATTCACTATTTTAGATGCCATTAAGGACATTCATGATACCCTGAACCCTTGGGAGGGCCACACAGGCTCAAGCCATGGCTGAGAGCTGCCAGACACCTCAGGCCCAGAAACTTCTGCATCAGTGCCTGCACACCTGGCTATAAGTATACCTTGCCCAGGGAGACTCCGTGGCCCAGTGGGTAGAGGTATAGAGAGAATTAGTAATCTATGTGTGCTTTTTCAAGAGAGCTGATAAAGAACGTGTTCCCCAAAATGGTTAATACACTGTGAAATGTGAAAGTAAGTGAAACAGAAAATGGCAAACACATCTCTATATTGGATCCCTGGCAGTATTCTTATAATCTCTCAAGCCACCATGGGTGTTGTGGAGAGGAGTAAAGGGAAAAAACATGCTGTATCACTCTAACTCTGGAAAGAAGAGAAATTAGAATTTTAGTTTGAATTTGTGACTGTATGTGAAGAGGAATTAGTGCTAAAAGCAAGTGTGCTGAAGCTGGGGCTGTGGTGGAACGTGGCACTTACAGGAATAGGCAGGTGTTAAGCTGTATACCAATGGACCATACATATACCTATTAAGTTTTGAAAAGTTAAAACTTAGTTTCTAAAGTTGTTTTCTGGTATAAAAATGATCTGGACTATAATTAGATTTTCTTCTTTAATACACTAATCTGCAGCATTTTTAGACAAGAAAACCTTGGGTCTAATCCATAACTGTGCAACCTGCTAATTAGATGACCTTGCCAGTCATCGAACTTCTGGATCTCAGTCACCTTTCATACTGCTTTCCCCTACACATTGACTTCAATTTTTTAAAAATGCTTTCCATTTACTTTACGGTCATTGCTGAAATGTTATTAGCTAGCTGTGTTTAAGTATTTTGCAATGAAGAGTTATGTACAATCAAGAAAAATATATTTCTTATATCATCAAATGTATGTAGTATGTAATAAATGTAGTCATTTGTATTAAAATTAGGTAAAATCCAGCACAAACCAATTACAATTTTTTCAGTTTTGTTTTACTATTTTAGTTTTCTATATTTTAAATAAAAGATTATGCAACTTGCTATTTATTTTTATATCTATAAAATGTAACAGACATATTATTGTGCAATATAATATTATATTGAAATAATATATAAATGCTTTAAACTACTTTTAAAATCTTTAGTTGAGCCCAGCCGGTGTGGCTCAGCAGTTGAGCATCAACCTATGATCCAGGAGATTAAAGTTCAATTCCCAGTTAGGGTACATGCCCAGGTTGCAGGCTCAATCCCCTATACAGGGGGTGCAGGAGCCAGCCAATCAATGACTCTGATCATTGATGCTTCTATCTCTCTCTCTCCTTCTCCCTTTCTTTCTCTGAAATTAATAAAGACTTTTTTTTTTTTAACTTTTAAAAAAATCTTTAGTTGATATAGGAACAAAGTATGGGGGGGAGGGTTAAAAGTTGTTTTTATTTAACATGTCAGTGGGTTGACATTCTGTTTCTCAGTTTTTTACCAAAACAATTTATGTCTCATTTTTTTTGTCTCTGGTTTTTAAAAGTTACTGCTTCATAAAATTAGTGTTAGTTCATAATTTTTTAGGAAGTTCCTTTCTTGTTAAAAGGAAGGCAAAGAGAAGCTCTCAACTAAAATTATTTAAAAGTAAGTTCACTTGCTCATTTCCATGTTGTCTAGCTAATGATTTGGAGCCAGTGTCATTTTTTTCTTTAAGTTAATGTTTGTGTCTCCCCTCCCCAAATTCATATGTTGAAGTTCCCCAATATGATGGTATTTGGAGAAGGTGCCTTTGGAAGGTAATTAAGGTTAATGAGGTCATAAGAATGGAGACTTCATGACGAAATGAGCATCTTCATAAGAAAAGACAGCAGAGAGCTTGCTCGCTATTTCCCCACCATATGAGGATACAGTGAGAAGGGGACCATCTACAAGCCAGGAAAAGAAGCCTTAGGAGAAACTGACCATGCTGTCATCATGATCTCAAACGTTTAACCTCCAGAACTATGAGAAAATGCATTTCTATTTACTCCACACACAAAAATTAATGATTCATGAGAGGAGATCAAATATCAACATTCACAGGAGTTTGGAAGAAGTTGGTTCCAACCCTCATGGATGACTTTGAGGGGTTCAAGCCTTCAGAGGAGCAGATGTGGTGGAAATAACTTGAGTTCTAGAATTATAAGTGGAGCCTAAAGATGTGTGAACTGCTGTAATCCCATGATAAAACCTGAAGGGATGAGAGTTGTTTTACGGTCGAGCAAAGAAAGTTGTTTCTTGAGATGGAAACTACTCTTTGTGGAGATAATATGAAAATTGTTGAAATTACAACAAAGGAACTGCACTATTACATAAACTTAGTTGATAAAGCAGAGGCAGGGTTTGAGAGGACTGAGTCCAATTTTCAAAGAAGTTCTAGTGCGGGTAGAATGCTATGAAACAGCATTGCATGCTACACAGAAATTATTCATGGTAGGAAGAGCCCATCAATATCGCAAACTTCACTGTTGTCTTATTTTAAGAAATTGCCACAGCCACCCCAACACCAGCAACCCTGATTAGCCAGCAGCCATCAACACTGAGGCAAGACCCTCTACCAGCAAAAGATTACAACTTGCTGAAGGCTCAAGTAATGGTTAGTATTTTTAACTAAGGTATGTACATTTTCTTAGACATAATACTATTTCACACTTAATAGGCTACAGCACAGTGTAAAAACAACTTTTAAAAAATTATTATTTATTAATTTGAGAGAGAGAGGAAGGGAGGGAGAGAGAGAGAAACATCAACTTGTTGTTCTACCCATTTATGCATTCATCGGTTGAATCTTGCATGTGCCCTGACTGGGGATTGTACCCACAACCTGAGGTACCTGGCCAGGACTAAACACAACTTTTATATGCAATGGGAAATAAAAATAAAAAATAATAATAATGTGTGACTCACTTTAGTGCAATATTCACCTTATCGTGTTGGTCTGGAACCCAAGTTGCCATATCTCTGAGATCTGCCTATATTGTAAGAAACGTGTGCCCAATTCATGAGGAGCAACTTTGTGGTAAACACACAATTATTTATTCGGATGAATCACAATAGGATCACATGTCTAGATGATTAAGTTATCCATTCCTCTAATTTTGGTGGATCTAAACTGCTCCTAAACAATCTAGCAGAAAGAATCTACACTAAAAAATAAGGCCCATATGCCATTATTAAAGAGTATACTGCTGTACTCTGGTTGAGTTAGCATGAAATTTAAGACTTTGAGTGTATTTGTTTTAAAAGACAAATATTTCAATTAATAAAGATCATGGTATAAGCAAGAGTTTAATCTTTTCACATCATTACAAATTTGAGTTTCCTTATTAAATATATATATTCATGATTGTCATTTCTGTGCTGTTAATAATATGAAGGAAATAGAATGATGGGCTATAACAAACACTGAATTCATAGCCAAGTAATAAAAAATCATGGTAAGAATAAGATATAAATAGAGACTAGCTAAAATATAGCTAGATTTTTAATTTTCCTAATAAAAGATTTTAAAATCCAGTGTATTTTAGAAAAGTCTTTGATTGAAGCATTCAGAATACAAAGGACACCTTTTTTTTTTTTTTAAATCTTGTTCCATAATACAATGAGGACAAGGAGATACTTTGTAAAAATAAGGGGCAGTAAATTTAGAACAAATTGAGGTAAATAATGCCTTATGCATATGTATAGTCAACCTGTGAAATTCATTGACCAAAGAGGTCACTGAGTCAAATACAATGGTTGAATTTAAAAAACAGTTGGGTAATTTTATGGCCACTAATAGCTTTGGGAGCTCTGCTCAGTAAGCAGAGATAATGATAAGGGTAATCAAATCTCTTATTTCAGGATGAAAGTTATGAATGAGGGTGCTTTTTAATTCCATGCCTTGTCCTGTCCTCCGGACATTTCTCATAAACACCCACCTTCGGGGAGGCGTAGCAGTGAACACTGGTCGTGCTATTATTCAGCATGTTTATGCTGAAGCTTCAGATGCCTGTGTGTTCTTCCACCTTTATCCCAAGTGTCTGCCCCTGCAACATAGGAGCAGTAGGAACTCATTCAGGAAGGAGTATGCTCTGTAATGATATTCAAGATAATCAATGGTTTGTGCTTTTATCAGAAACAGTTTGAAAGTTGGCAGTGATTACATTTTGGGGGGATGAGACTTGACAGTGCCATTTTTGTATACCATTATGCAAAGTGGTATTAATGAAATTGCCATTTATTTAACTCTTCATTCTAAATGTTTTGTATTTTTAAAAAATATGTCATTGAGTTTTAAACTGTGTGCCACTTAAGAAATATTATTAATTGCATTATCCTACCTCTTATCTTTAAAGACTTATCACAGACCAAATCTTTTTATTTTTATTTGAGGTCAAAATTCAAGTTTTTCTGCCATCAATTTCATTGACTTCTGCTCTAATTTTTATTATTTATTTTCTCCTGCTTACTTTGGATTTTATTTGCTTCCTCCCTCCAGTTTCCTAAGGTAGAAGCTTAGATTATTGATTTTAGGTTCTTCTTTGCTAATATATGTATTCAATGTTATATATTTCTCATTATACCCCACAAATTTGGTAGTTTTATTTTAATTTTTATTTAGTTTAAAATAGTTTTAATTTCTCTTGAGATATCTGCTATCACCCATGCTTTATTTAGAAATGTATTGTCTATTCTCCACATATTTTGGGATTTTCTAGCTATTTTACTCTTATTGATTTCTACTTTAATTTCATTGTGGTCTGAGAGCATACATTGTATGATTTCCAGTTGTTTAAATTTGTTAAGGTGTGCTTTGTGATCCAGGAAATATATATTTTTAAACTCCCTTTTTAACGTTCATAATTTTCTTCTTTCTTTTTTCTTCCATTTTCCCCCACTTTTTCTTTCATTTTTATTTTTCTCTTTCCTCCTTTACCCCATCTTTTTTTAAAACCTTCTTTTGTATGTATTTATTTGGCAAGGCTGTTATTAAAAGCAGTCTCCAACTGGAGAATTCTGTTTTTCCATATTCTAATATTTAATAGTTATTTAAATCTGTGGAACTAAAAGATGTGTTCTATTCCAAATTCCTTCATAAACTGAAGATATATTATTTTAGTAGCTCAGTCTTTCCTTAATTTATTGGAGGACCTTGGGGCAGATTAAAATTTCACTTTCATAATATTGTGATTTTTTTTCTCAAAATACTGATACATTTTCCTCAAGAAATGGATCAACAAACATTTAGACCAATGAATGTGTATTCTACTAATTTATGTCATATTTAATGGCACCTTAAGAATTTTATACTAATTTCCTAGAGTTAGAGGAGCCAGATAATAAAACCACATGCTGGGAATTCAGCTGTGTTTTTGTGCAATGGTGAAGGCTTTCCCATGTGATTCATGAGAGTTCTAACCTTTAGCACAACTGTCAATGTGCCTGTAGGCCCAGGAAACTTAAGCAAACTGTGGGTATACCAAAGACTGCATTTCTTACACCGTTTGTCAGGGAACTTCATACCTCTGAGAGGCATTCATTTAGGAACATTTACCTTGGTTTACCTTGGTTGTGTAAAGCCGATTTCTGTTCCAAAGGCACCATTTCTCTGGCGAATATTGAGCTGTCTAGCTTGATAAAAGGATGGGAGGGGGGAATGAAAGGCCTTTTTCCTCTCTCTCACATGCTCACATGCAAATTCTAAATATGAAAAAAATTGTTGTTGCTTGGTAAATGTTAATCACTCCACAGATTTAAGAAATATTCTGAGATGAGCTAATGTTATTTGGTAGGGTAGCCTTACCAATATCTGTACATATATGTTCTTTCTGAGGAATAATTACCTTTCCTCTAACATTGTCAAAACTATGGGATGTTTTTGTAGGAAACAAATAATTCCTTCCACTGTGGGAGAGAGATATTTAGGAGTGGTAAATCTAAGCATGGGAGCCAAGCAGAGCCAGGAGAGCAGCCTCTGGTAGATGGGCTGTTAAAGGGCCATGGGTGGCTGTGAAACACACAGCCTTGGCCCAGAAATGGCATTGGAAGACAGAATCACGAAGAGCCCAGTGAACCTACAAGTGGCATTGTGACAAATACATCTGATAAAATGAGAGGCTCTCAAAAGGCCCTTTGTACAAAGAGTAGTGGCACAGTGCCTGGACTGGCCCGAAAGGGTAAACAACTAGAAAGAAAAACTGCAGACAATTTTTAAAATATTATTTAAAATAAAGAATATAAGGAAAAGGAGATATAAATGTAGGAGGACTGGGTGACATACACATAAAACCAGAATCCATAGCATGTGCAGTTATTATTGCTAATACTTAGCACTTAATGTGGGTAAGGCACTGTGCTAAGGATTTCACATAGATGATCTGATTTAGTTCTGTGAAGTAGGTACTATTAGTGGACAAATAAGGCAAACAGTGCACACAGTGGTGACCTGCCTCATGCCTAATTCTGAGATAGCCCCAGAATTATACCTGGCAGTCCAACCCCAGACACCATGTCTATAACTAGTAGGTATGAACTTCACCACACATGCACAAGTACACACACACAGGAGGAAGGGGGGCGGGGGACAACCATAAAACTAATCAAGACAGTAAGACTTAGCTAGGGCCTTGTCTATCTCTAACTAAGGAACATTTGTCAACTCCTTCTTATCATCACTAACTTATACCCATTACTTTCCAAAAAGACTGAAAATGGCTCTCTGAGGGAGTCATCATAGACAACAAGAAACCGTATGGAATTTAGTTATTGCTAATGCTCTCTGTATAGTACATTTAGTGATTCAGTCATTCAGTATGAGCTAGGTAAACATTCCTTACTGTGTGTCCAAGTTTGGGAAGCTTACACTAAAAATTGTTAGTCTAAAAAGGTCCAAGTAGAAAATCTTATAACTCGGTCATGGAAATAGAGCCCATGCACAGATGCATGGCCCCATCAGTTATCTGCTCTCCACACCCGTGCCTGCCTAACTCAGAAGAAATAAAAGCAATTAGATTCAGACAATTGAAGCCACATAACACGGCTGTGTCAGATAGATATTTGAGGTCCATAGATCAAAGCAACATTTTTCTGATACAACCAGAAATTATGAAAGCTATTATTTAAATGATGGAATTTAGAACCACTAAACTAATGGCACAAATTGGTTGAAAGTTTTGATAACTCTTAAGTCATCTTCTTAGGAACATCAAGCTATTAAAAAATTCCCAATTAGTAAGAACTTTACGACATAAGTGTCCCTAATCAGTAAGAAAAATTATGTTTTTGCTATATTTCCTGGTTCAAATTTACACTAAATTATCTACAAAATGCTAGTGCCACTCCCATTTTGAATCTACCCAAGCAATTATTTTTGGGGAGTTTGGCTACTTTTCCTTTTCATCTGATTTATCTTGTTCATTTTAAGATTGTAAATAAAAGTCTCTGCAGGATCTTTAGGTTGTCTTTTCAGAAAGAAGAGATTGTTTTATCAGCTGATGACAGGGGGGAATAAAATGTCTTACAACCTGATTTTTCTTTGGAAAATGACCAGTTTAGTGATACACTGTTTCGGTTCACTCATGAAAATTTTATTGAGAGCTTTTTATGCAATAGGCCTTAGAGATACAGATGTAAGACAAACATATTCTTTTCACTCATTGAGCTTAGGTTCTTTTCAGGAAAATATATTTTAACCAAGTATGTATGCAAATTATGTTTATTACAAGTGTAGAATGTATCATAAAGAACAGCATGATGCTAGCAGTGGAGACTGATCTAGACTGATCAGTGGAGTGGGTGTAACAAGTTAAGT
The DNA here is from genome assembly GCF_964146895.1 of Miniopterus schreibersii. Taxonomy (NCBI): domain Eukaryota; kingdom Metazoa; phylum Chordata; class Mammalia; order Chiroptera; family Miniopteridae; genus Miniopterus; species Miniopterus schreibersii. Next base: position 63,957,610 of record NC_138101.1, on the reverse strand, counting down.
AAGGCTTTTCTAAGAAGGAATATTTAATGTTAAACTATGGAGGATAAGTATCTATGTGCAGAAATGTCAGGGAGCAGCAGTGGTCTCATGACAAAAGCTAGGAAGGGTGGCAGGAAGCCAAAGAGGTCAATGCTGCTGGAGAGCAAGAAGGAGGGGAGAAATTGCTGGTGGAGGAGACTGACTGGTGGACACGCATCTCATGCATAGAATTACCAGTAATCCAAAAGTAAAAAAAATTAAAAAAGAATTGAACTTTGATTTTAAAGACTCCTGCTGGCAACAGTGATCTTAAGAGAATAACTACTGTACTGCAAGTTAATTGATTACTAGAAAAAAATATTTTCCTCCTAGACCTACTTCCATTTACTATTAATCAAACCAGTGTTGAACTAGGAAACAAAAAAGGGAAATTTAGGTGTCGACGGTATTGTGGTTTTGTAGGAGTCAACTTATATACCGTACTTGAAGAACCCTTAAAAATAATGCACTTTTCATATTGCAGAGTTGTAGACATATTTCTTATAGCAAAATAGATTAAAATTAAAAGGCTAAAACCTGAAATGAGGACAAGCTTACTAGCTTGCCAGTTGCTTGGGTTTAGAAATAGTACCACTAAGTGCAGAGCAGCTTGAAGAAATATAGTTACTTAAATTAGGATGCACCAGTAGACTTTAGGATTTCAGGGTGTTTTTTTTTTTTTCTTTCCATTAGAGAATGTTTAAGTGATGAAGGTAGAAAATGATCTTACCACAAAACTAGCTTGACTTTTACTTTCACCCTGAGAGCATAACAGTCAATTGCACTAATCTGTTCTGCCAACCCAAATGTGCTTCAGTTTTTATTCAATCATAGTTAGATCTTGTTCCAAGTAAATCCAAAAACCTCTTTAAGCTCAGCACTAAGACAAGGAACATATAAAAACTGATTTATTAAAAAACACCTTGAATACTTATCATGTGTTGATCACTTCTATGTGATATGGGAGATAGATAAGAGACACAGTTTCAACCCCCAAGACATTTTGGAGAGGACTTACATTTTCTACATGTAAAATATAAGAGACGGCAGGATATAACCATTAAGCATGCTATACAAGACCAGAAGAGGGAAAGCTCAATTGAAATGGAAAATAAGATAAAGAAGCCTCACAGGAAAAGTGGCATTTGAAGCACCTTTAAAGAAGGAACTAAAATATTAATAATGCCAAAACAATACAAAAGCTGTCTATGTTGACTATCATATATTAATTGTTTTACATACATTTTCTCATTTATCCTGCCCAAGAATTCTTTGAAATAACATTGTTAGCCCCATTTTACTGATGAAGAAACTGAGGATCAGAGAGATAAAACATGTTTTAGCCCATAACCAGTACATTTAAATTCAGGCATGTCTTATAATGAAGCTTGTCCCTTTATTTATTTTGCCTCTCTGGTGGAGGGCCCGGGAAGAAACAAAGAAATAAGAAGTCAAAGCATATCCTGAAATCCCAGGCTGCTATTCGTCAAGGAAGGGTATGGCTAAGAAAGCAAATCCTGACAGACCAGGAGTCCTTTTTGGCAGTATAGGGTACCTTACAGCTAGAAAAATGAGCTAAGGCTACCTTTGATAGAGCCTTGAATGACAAGCAAAGAAATGTGAACTATATTTGATAAAGCATGGAGAAAATTAAAAAAACACACAACCCACCCTGATTAGAAGTGATATGATGAATGTAGGATTTACCAGGATCAGCCCAGCCGTGCCATGAAAGGTGTAGTAGAGCAGACAGGGAACAGAGGGAGGGAGAGCACTTCAGCGTCCAGGAGAGTGGCACTCAGGCTCTGAGCCTGGAGTGGCAGCAGAGGAAATAGAAAGAGAAAAATACATTCGAGAGGCAGAGCAAAACTAAAAGAAGGAAATGGCAGGGAGAAGCTTTGAAAGGTTTTTAATTCAGGAGTCCATTATTTTTTAATGTTTTGGGAGATATAAAAGGTCTCTAAGCAAAAAAAAAAAAAAGAAGGAAGGAAGGAAGAAAAGAAATTCCATGGCTTTTCCTTTCCATCTAAAGATTCTTAGTTTACAGAGTAGTCCACTGCTACTTTATTGGGGGATCGTCTCCTGCTGTGCCTCCCTGGCTGGTGCTGGGTTACCTCGTTATTGCTCCGGCCTTTATGCCGGCACCTACAGATGGACGGCTTTTTCCATCATCTGTCATCACCACGACAGCACGGGGATGATCTACAGCAAGTGCCGCAGCCCTGATGATGTGGATGGTAGTAATAACGCAGCCCACTCGGGGGAGCAAAATGCAGTGTGTTTTTTTCTTAAAGGTAAACTGGAAAGGTGGAGAGGGAAAAAAATGAGCTAAAAAATTAAATACTGCCTTTTCAAAGATTCAAAATAACTACCGCAGTGTTGGCAAGAGGCAATGTGATAAAGCAGAGAGCATGGAGAAATAGAATGCTGCGGATCATACTGAAATTTACCCTGGGAATCACAGACGTAGAAATCAATTTAAGATTAAAAAATTGAATTGGTAATTTTTGACCCACACTGTGATTGAATTATGTGCATCGTGGATCTTAATTAGAGTTGCATGCCCATCAAGGAAAGCTCTTGAGTGTGTAGGAAGCAAACGTATCATTTAAATGCTCTTTATAAATAAAAGACCCTAAATCTGACATGGAAAAATTATTTTTCTGAGAATTATCTTACTTCTAGTTTTTATTTTTCAGACCATGAAAAAACCCCAAGTTCTGATTGATAATTTAATATATTGTTGCAGCATATAAGTTGAATACTAGTTAGGAAAATTAATAATGCCATGGATCTCAATTTTCGTATTTGGAACATTGACAAAAGTCAGATTAACATTTTAAAATGAAGGCTGTGCTTTAAATCAGTCTCCCTACATATCTCCTAAGCTGATTCAGTCTCTCCCTTAGCTAAACATTGTGGGTTACTTAATTTTCAAATTTATAGCTATGGCTTGTAAAGAGTTTCTGTTTCTTTCCCATATATACAGATCGATTCCCCCTGGGTGCTGGTATCTTAATCATATAATCATTTGGATTGGAAGGACCTACACTGGGGCACTAATCTATCCCCATGAATCACAGCGGGATTGATTTTATTATTACTAAATCATTCCTGATCAATGGGTGTGGGCTTTCAGCCTTGAATCTCTCCAGTGATGGCGAGCAATTCCACAGCCTCCCCTGGCAGCTGGTGCCATTCCCAACTATTCATATTGTTATCAACTTAGTTCTTATATTTAACCTAAATTTTCCCTTGTGGGGTGGAAACCTATTACTTCTTGTTCTGTTCTCATTGACTAATGAGAATTGGTCCCTCTCCTCTTTATAACATCCCTTAACGAATCTGCAGACAGTTATGCTTCCCGCCAGTCTTCCCCCCTCCAGACAGAACATGCCCACTTCCCTTAACCTTTCCACATAGGTCTTATTTTCCAAACCCTTTATCATCTTTGTGGCTCTCCTCTGAACTTAATTCTATGTCTCTTCTGGAATGTGATGCTACAACCTAAATGCAGCATTTCACTGGAGGCCAAAACAACAGAAGGAGTGCAGAATAGAGGCTTTTTGATGCCTGTGACAATTTATATTAACTACTTTACTGCCATTTAGTAGAACTAGTAGAAATTGACTGTATGTAAGAATCATACTTAGGTCTTGCTAAATGCATAAGCTGCCGTAGTTGAAAACCCACTGATTTGCTTGTATGTTTCCTTGAAGAGGTCGTTGGTGGCAGAAGCATTGTTCCACAGTAGAAGCATCTGTGAGATTCTCTGAACTTGGATTCTTCATAATGCTCAACTCTCTTCCACTTCCAAAATGAGTAACAAATAGCAACAAAATAAAATGCTCGAGAATTTAGTCTTAATCTGTTACTTTTAGCATATTTAATTGTCTTTGTCTACACATGATCAAAGAATCAAAACAAACTGCACAAGGAAATGGGGTGAAAAAGCTACATATATTTTTTAAAGCCATAAGAGTTTTAAGTTTTTCTTTCCAAGTTGGCTACTTATGAACCACTTACATGTTGACTTTTAAAAATTCACAATTTAATACAATGATAATTTTACCAAATGTCACTGCACAAAACAATAGCAGGATTCACAGAATCCTAGAATACTAGATCCAGAAGCAGTCTTAAAAATACCCCTCTTTAGTAAACATTTAATAAAACCCAGAAAAATTAAATGAATAGCTTAATCAATCTCTTTCTTTTTAATTTTAGAGAGGGGGGGGGGGAAAGAGAGTTGCTGTTCCACTTATTTATGCATTCATTGGTTGCTTCTTGTATGGGCTCTGACCTAAGATCAAACCCACAGACTTGGCATATTAAGATGACACTCTAACCAACTCAACTACCTGGCCAGGGCCTGCTTAACCAATCTTAAGTTTGATTCATTATTTAAACAATCTTTAAAACAAGAATGTAATTGTTTATCTACTCTGTGCCAGCCAAGAATCTTAACATATGAAATATAAAATCCTGGAGAGATTTATGCTAAGTGAAACAAACCAGTCAGAAAAAGACAAGCACCATATGATTTCACTCATATGTGGCATCTAATGAATGAAATAGTCTAAAACAAAATAGAAACAGACTTCTAGATAGAAAACACGCTGGCAGCTATCAGAGAAGAAGGGTGTTACAGGGCTGGGTGAAAAAGGTGAAGGGATTAAGAAAAAAAAAGCTCCTAGACACACAACAGTATGGTGATGATCAGAGGAAAGGGAGGTGGGTGGAGGTAGAAGAGGGTATAGGGGGATAAATGGTAATGGAAGGAGCCTGGACTTGGCATGGTAAACACACAATACAACATATAGATGACGGGTTATAGAACTGTATACCTAAAACCCATATAATTTTTATTAACCAATGTCACCCCAATAACTTCATTAAAAGAGAAAAAAATTACACAACTAGTTAATGATACAGCCAGGCCCAGGACTCTCCCGTTGCCAACCCCCAGTTCAGTGTTTTTCTCACTGCATTTCACTGGGGTGACACTTGTTAAATCTGGCTGAGTCAAGTAATTCTTTTTTTTTTTTAAATATATCTTTATTGATTTCAGAGAGAGGAAAGGAGAGGGAGAGAGAAAACTAGAAACATCAATGATGAGAGAGTCATTGATCAAGTCCACAGCCGGGGCATGTGCCCTAACCGGGAATCGAACCCCGATCTCCTGGATCCTAGGTCGATGCTCAACCGCTGAGCCACACCCTGCTGGGCTCAAGTAATTCTTTTATAAAGTAAAAAAAAAAAGTCCTTGCACAAGAAAGTAAATAAAAAAATAATAAATCAAAACTGAGGTATATCTTATGCTAAACAACTAGTTATTTGAATTTTCTGGACCAGAAATCATATCTCCTGATTCTCACAATATATTTTCTCTTACAAAAGCCTGCCTCCCATTATTTTAATGACAATGTATTCTTTTTTAAATATTAGAGAATTCGATTGCCAAAGCTCAACTTTAAAAAAACTCTCCAGGTCCCTCCACGCTGTCTCAAAGGGTAAGAAATCCTTCTTTTTTATACCCCCTAGTATTCCATGGTGTAAATGTCCCACAGCTTTTTTATCCACTCATCTACTGATGGGCATTTGGGCTGTTTCCAGATCTTAGCTGTTGTAAATTGCGCTCCTATGGACATAGGGGTGCATATATTCTTTCTAATTAGTGTTTCAGGATTCTTAGGATATATTCCTAGAAGTGGGATCACTGGGTCAAAAGGCAGTTGCATTTTATTTTTTAATTTTTTTTTTTTGTTTAAAATATTACAGATGTCCCTTTTTCTCTCCAATGACCCGTTCCACCCCACCATCCCCCTCCCCAGTCCCTCTCCCCACCATTGTCCATGTCCTTGGGTTGTGCATATATGCATATAAATTCTTTGGTTACTCTCTCCCCCTCCACCCACCTGCCCTCCTCCATTTTTAATTTTTTGAGGAAACTCCATACTGTTTTCCATAGTGGCTGAACCAGTCTGAATTCCCACCAGCAGTGTACTAGGGTGCCCTTTTCTCTACACCTTTGCCAGTTCTTGTTTGTTGATGGTAGCCATTCTGAGAGGTGTGAAGTGATACCTCACTGTCGTTTAATTTACATATCTCTGATTAGTGATCTTGAGCATTTCTTGGCCATCTCTACATCCACTTTTGAGAAATGTCTATTAGGTCCTTTGCCCATTTTTAAATTGGATTGTCTTTCTTTTGTTAAGTTGTATGAGTTTTTTATATATTTTGAAAATTAACCCCTTATCAGATGTATCATTGGCAAATATGCCTGGCGAGTATTATGCTAAACAAAATAAATCAGTCAGAGAAAGACAAATATTACATGATCTCATGCATATGTGGAATCTAATAAGCAAAATAAACTGATAAACAAAATAGATCCAGAGACACAGAAGCATGGAACATACCTACAGATCTCAGAGGGAAGAAGGGAAGGGGTGGGGAAGTTAGGGGAGAGAGATTAATCAAAGAACTCATATGCATATGTGCATAACCCAGGGACACAGACAATAATGCAGTGAAGGCCTGGGGGTGGGGTGGGGTCGGGTGGGGTGGGGTGGAGGGGCCCAGTAGGGAAAAAAAGGGGACATCTGTAATATTTTCAACACTAAAGATAAATTTTTAAAAAATAATGATTACCTCAGCTGTATGTGAAAAGAATCAGTTGAGAAAGCTAGGAGGACTCATAGCTGCCAGTGATCAGTGATTATGGACTTCCACTACAACCGAAAGACAAAATCATTTGGGAGAACATAGTCAGATATTCCTATAAGTTTAAGGCCATATGTTAGAATAACAAGATTTAGCTCATGTCTCCATTATCGAGTGTGTATTCTGTGGTTAATGTAGTTTGTGTGGTTTATGTCAGTGCCATCTCCTATATTGTATTTCATTAGTCATCTCTTTCATTTCCACTAAAAATTTCAGCTCTATTTTTTTAAGTGAGTGAGGAATGAGAAGGCAAGTCTACACTATCAAATTTAATGTGGATATACAATTGCCAGAGATCTTCCTAAAATGCTGGTTATGATTGAGTAGGTCTGGGGTGAGATCTAAAATTCTGCATTTCTAAAACCTCAGGCCAAATTTAAAATATAAAACATTCTAGAGAGAATTAGTTTAAGATCTATGTTAGCTGGGTTGAATTCCAACCAGTGGAAGTATCAATGCCCTGAGAAAAAGTAATCAGGATGTAAAACCTTCACAGGTCATGCAAAGGTAGTCACATGATATCTCCTCTTGCTTAATGCTTTGTTTCAACATGTGTGTGTAGGGGAGTATGAATAAAATGTGGCCTTTCCATATCTGCCTTAAGAGAAAATTAACATAGCTCAATATTCTTTTCTTATCCAGTACAATAACCAAGGAGTAGCAGAACTTGACTGATTTAATGATTTAATGATTGACTTCTTAAGACATTTTTAAGGCCATTTTTATATATCCTTGATGAAGGCTAGTCATTGATATATTAATTTAAATGTGTTAATTTCTAACTTAGGTGAATCTTGTAATACTTGCCCTCATCACTGTTAATGTTATTGGTTTTGTCCATATGAAAATCACTTCATTATTTTCCATACAAACAATTGTAAACCTACTTTTGCCCCACCCTGTATAATGTGTTGTTTGGCTCAATTTTCAAAGCATTTTTTAAATTTACAAGTTTGTTAGTTAAATCATTTAGATTATTATTCACTCAGTAGACTGACCAACAGAATGTACTGTTCTCTGGAGCAAGATATCTGTGTAAGAATTGAATAGAGTTCACCTAAAAAGATTTCCTAGAATGTCTGCTTCTTTCCTTGTTCATCCACTAGTTCATCACCTATAATGGTAGGATATCCATTGAGTCAGAGATTTATTTTAGTTTTAGTAATAGAAACTATCTAAAAATTGTTCGGTGGGGTCTGAAGTTCCCTTGGAGAATATCTTTTTATTACGGGAGAATCACTGGAATTGTAATGAGGCAGACTTTGGCTTTACAGAGACTAGGGCTTTTGTAGACTAGGCGGGTAGAACCCTGGCAGCTTTCTTACACACCCAGTCATTGGTAATATAGAAGCATTTGCAAAAGAGCTAAGGAGCTAAATGATAGGAAAGACACTTTAATGCCTCTTGCCTATTTAATGGGCTCTGTTAGAGACTTTTTTAGATTAATAATTACAAAAATGGTTTTCAAAACATAATCAAATTCTGTGAAATAAGCATAGTTTAGTAATCCTGAAATTTCTTCCTAACCACCTAAAGACTATTTTAAGTCCGATTGAATTTCATATGTTTGAGACTAATCTTCTTCAAAGACCACACTTTCCTGAGGAGAGGGCTCCATGTCTTCCCTTGCTTTAGATGGTATCGCGGTGCTGGTACACGCAGACTTACAAAATGAGTGGTTGTTGAATGGATTAATAACGACATCACAATCTACTATGTCAATTTTATTTAACAGAAATATTCAGACTTGCCGCAGAAAGTATCAATGGATCTGTTTTAATATAGCAAATCTAGAATATTTAGGCACAAAAGTAGATCCAGAATTTCTAAGACTGTTCCAAAAGTCAGAAAACAACCAGATGCACTTGGAAGTCTGGGAAGCTGGATGAATGTTTTTTGTTGTTTTTTCCTTTGGTACTAGGTGCTGCAAGAAACCTTGATTCACGTTATTGGAATTGTTACTGATACAAAGAAGCCATTATGGTAATTATACCTTTTCTCTCCTCATACAACATACAGACGAGATTGTTAGGAAAATTCTAGACAAAGAAGAAACTGGAAGATGTGGTATCCCATTGTTTTTCAATCTCCAGTGTGTGCTTCCTTTGACAATTCTGGAGACACTCTATATTTTCATCTACCAGCCTACCCTTGTCCCGTTCATACCTTTGGTAGAAAATACTTTAGTAGTCAAAATTAACACATTGTCAGCATTAAGGCGTTCTTGCTCTTTGTATACAATGGCTGTGAATATCAGTCCTAATTGTTGCACTTTTGCCTGGCTCTGAGTCATAATCAACATTTTTATACTTCAGGCCATTTGTTTAAAAATTGTCTTAAATTTGCATGTTTTTAAAAATTATGTTCCTAATGCATTTTAATTATATGAAATATTTAAAAATGTATTAAAATGCAAATAGAAAGTAAAAATCACCTGTCATTCTAGCCATCTTGCCCAGAAGTTTTCCCTTGTGCTTAAAAGTGTCTTGATAACTAGACTAATTCTCCAGTCATGTTAATAATGGGGTATCACCTATTCTTACTAACTTAGAATGGCTCTGTATTTAATTCAGTTCTTTGGTCCCTAATCCCCACTAAAATACTTCTCTGAAGTTGCCTGCCTGTGTCTCTAAGCATAAACTGCTTTTTGATTCTCCATCTTCACATTGTTTGTTATATCTTTCTTAATTCTTACAATGTCTCAATATTGCCTTCCTAGATCTCCACAGCATTCTAATAATGCTGTTTATTAACATAATTTCTTTCCTTCTGGGTTCTGTAAACCAAAATGGACAACGCTAGAGCCTGCCCCACTTCTTCGGTAGCGCTCCCATCTGATTTGTCCAGGGTTCTATCAGAAGATAGACGTTGTGCATTAATTTGAACAGAATATTGCACTTGTTGAACTAGCTACAAGGCCTATTGTTTTTGTTTTTGTTTTGTTTGTTTTTTAAACATATCTTTATTGATTTCAGAGAGAGGAAAGGAGGGGGAGAGAGAGAGATAGAAACATCAATGATGAGAGAGTCATTGATCGGCTGCAGCCCACAACCCGGGCCTGTGCCCTGACCCAGAATCGAACCTCGATCTCCTGGATCCTAGGTCGATGCCCAACCGCTGAGCCACGAGTGGCCGGGCACAAGGCCTATTGTTAAGCAGCAATTTTCAACCACTGGTGTGCCACAGGAATATTTTAAACATGCAATATCTTACTATTTAGTCCAAGGCACTGACCTCTTTTCCCTTAGATTGTCAAATTTAAAAAAATGACAACAGCCAACACAATAGCCATCCGGTGTTAATAAATCAAAATTATACGTGTGTTTTTTTTGTAAGATCAGTAAAAATATATTCTATGGTGTGCCACGGAATTTTACTAACTAGTTTATGTGTGCCATGAGATGAAAAAAGTTTCAAAATTGCTATTCTAAAAAATACAGCAATAGCAGTTATAGGTATTCTCTGCTTTTCAAAGTTTATTTTATGCCACTTCCCTCTTACGAAAGATTTACTTTAGGATCTGTTTTCTTTATTTTGCTTCTACAAAAAAAAAAAAAAAACAACACAAAAAAAACACGAGAGAGACAAAAAGCAAAACATGCATTCAGCATTTGTTTTGCAGCCGCCACTATAGAGGGAGTATGCGCAAGCTCCTTCCCTGGAAACCACACTCAGCATCTCAGTATCCAGACACCATCGTTTAAACTGTGTCTGTGAGCATCTGTGCTTTATCTCCATTCATTTTGTGCACCCATTAGCACGGTGTGTCCTAAGGTGATTGCTGCTTTGCTTTATGCTGTTTCATCTCAGGAAGAGTTTCATAGAAGCACTGTCCTTTTGGATTTTGGATGGGGTGGAGGAAACCTGAATACGGAGCAGTCACTGCTCCTGGGGCTGATGCAGAGCACCTGGGTAAGAAACAGATGAGAAGAAGCGTGACACTAGAGACCCAGCCCCTCCCCGCAGAGGACACAGCGTGGCCTTCTGGATGCTGCGTGAGTGAGTGAACAGTTACACCTCCAGTATTCGCTGGAAACCTACCCATGTGGAAGTGCCACACTTTAAAACTCATTGTGAAGCAACCTAAGTAGATGACCGCAAAAGCCATCCATGGGGAGATGCCAGCAGGAGGGGAACTCACTGAGGAACCACCCTCTGGGGTGGCAGAGGGAGTTGCCCACAGGGAGGTGTGGGAGTCCGCCAGGAACATCAAACACCAGAGGCTGTACTAATGATGAAGCTTGACATCATGCCTGGCAATGAGGGAGAAATGTTCCGATATCACAAGCAAGACAGTGAAGGGTGGATTTGGGGCTGAGAGAAAATAGATTGGTAACTGAAACACCATTCAAATGCTGTACTCTCCCAATCTGTCCATTCCTGCTGGCTCTTTCTTTATATGTGAAAAATGTAACAGAATAATTAAAGATAAGACTCTTAGAAAATGCTATATAAGCAAGATTAGATGTTGCTATGAATCTAATACAATATTATCAAGTATTTTGTGGAGGTTTTATTGACATGAATTGTTTTATATTTGCCTCACTTCTAGCTTTAGTTTTTGTATCTTCTTTTCTATTTGCATGTTTTTTTGCTGTTTTAAATATTTTCTTACATATAAAGGTATTAAACTGAGTTATTATAAATATTATAACATACAATATTATAAGTTATTTCAAATTGACTCTAAATAGGTATCAGTTTCTTTCAAATTAATCTTGAACATAACTTTTCTAAAATCTCATAACGCTTAATTTAAAATTTGGAAACCAATTTTTCATATGTAATGTTGGAAATATAGTTGCCATTCCATGTTCTTTTCAATTCATAGTTTGCTGTTTTTGCAAAAACTTACAATAAATATGAAAAATAACAGGGTTTTTAGTATGTAAACATTTAATTAAGAATAGAAAATAAGCAGGAATTTGGGGAAATGGGGGTGGTACAAGACTACATTTTTAATCTCTTTATATATTCTCATATTACCAGGCAAAACAGCTATAGAGGGAAATTAAACACTCATGGACACAATTCTGTTCCCAGTTCAAATATAAAACAAATCACATGGAACTGTTGTTTCTATACTAACAATGTGAACACGCTGAATAAAACAAAAATAATTCAACTTTTTCATTTGTTTGTTTTACCATAATTGAGCAGGATAGGTGAAGATTCTAAAATAACTATATTCCAGAAGACGCTGAAGCTTGTGTCTTTCCTGTGGGAGAAGATACCCATGACTCCTTTCAGGCAAGAAGAGGGAGAATATTTTAATGTCAATATGTAGCATGCATAAAGGATTAGCCTCTAGAGGAGCCCTAGTGATTTAATAAGTCCACGTCCACAATTTTCCACAGGCCTTCACTGGACGGATAAAGTTTAGTGAACTTAAGCCTGGGAAAAGGTAAGGGAGTTGAAATAAATTTCATCCCTTCAGTGTATTTCCCCAAGTCCATGCATGTGACAGGTCAAGGGATAAAGGAAATCTCTCTGGGACACAGGGCACTGAATGAAATGTAGCATACCTCTGAAGGCTGGGGACTCATCAGGAGAGCTGAGAGAAATCCCTCAGGGACCAGTGAGCCTTCACCAAGGACATAGAAATGGCTTCCCAAAGGCAAGGGACAGAAAAGTAGGGTGAAGAGAGTTCTCCTAAAAAAAAAAAAAGTCCAGGGGAGGTCCGGGAAGCAAAGACATGTCCCCAGTAGAACAATAAAAGCTAGTGCCGAGGCAGTAATGCAGACAAAGGTCCCCTACAAATTTGAAAGTTGGCTGCTGAGCTGTACAGTGTAAAAAGATATGCAAAATCTCACAAGTGCTGAGGCTCAAAGTTCTACTGAAAATAAAATCCTGAGCTGGCCCTCACAATATTTGAAGCATAAGGTAAAATGAATCAATCTAAAGCTATAATAAAGCTCAGACTTAGCTTAATAGCAACTTAGGTTGACTCAGCCCTTCATACTAGAAGCCTGTCAGGAAAAGGTCTGTGTCTTTTCTGGAATATATATTATTTTCTTCAACCTCTAATTTTCATACACGCTGTCCGGCATAATATCAAATTATGATACATGCAAAAAAGCAAGGATCTATAATTAAGAGAGAAAAAAGAATTAATAGAAAGAGACCCGGAGATCTGTAGGTGTTGGGATAAATAGACAAGAACTTTACTGTAAATAAGATAAATACGTTAAAGGATCTAGTGGAAGATTCGGCATCGTGTTTGAATAAATGAGAAATTCCTACAGATAAACAGAAACTGTGGTAAAGTGTGGAGGAAAATAGTTCTTTTTCTATTTTAGGGCAATGATTTCCTTAGATATAACAACACTAATTTCTGGCAAAATACAAAAGTTAATTATTGGAGTGCTCTAGGAAGTGTTTAATGCATGTAGATTTTGGGAAAGAGTCAAAAAATAGACAGCGAAAAAAACATGGTGAGTTATTTGTTTCTGTGGACCTTTGCAGACAGTAGCTGCAATTGTGGTGATGGCAAAGGGAAGTTAAAACTCTAATAAGAAGTTCAACATATTTCTGTGTGTAAGATCTAGGGGAAAATTACCAGATAGTGAGGAGACACTGGAAAGGTGAAAGCCAAAAAGAAAAACCCAGATTCTGTGTATAAACAATGCTCATTTCTCTCCCTGACTCCTGGACCCTGCAAGAGTGAGACAGATGAAAACATTCTTAATTGAGATATGAACTACCCATCAAAATCAGAATGACAGAACTTGAAGTTTAAGCCTAGGCAAGTTAACTTCCTACTAAATTTAAATATCAACACTCATTGGAAGAATGCTACAAAATTCAGAGTATGTACAACTTGATATTCATAATGTAAATCCAAAATTATCCAACATGCAAAAATTCAAGAAAATGTGAACCATGCTAAAGGAAAAGACAATTAACAAATATCAACCCAAGATAATCCAAATGTTTGAATTATCATTAAAGGACTTTAAAGGAGCAATAAAACTATTCTCCATGAAGTTAAAGATAAAATACTCATAATGAATGAAAAGAGAGGATGTTAGTAAAGAAACAGAAAATATTTTTTAAATGGAATCTTTGGATTTGAAAAATACAATATCTGAAATAAAAAACCCACTAGGTAAACCTAACAGGAGAATGAAAATTACAAATAAGTGTGAAATTAATAATAGATTCAAAGACATTATTTAGTAAAAAGAAGAGAGTGAAAAGAATTTTCAAAAATTAACATGACCTCAGAGATTGAAAAACAATCTTAACAAAAGTTACGTAAGAGTACTTGCAAGCTACAGGAAAAGAGAAAAGAATTACTATTTGAAGAACTAATGTTAAAAGTCAGTACCAAAACAAACAAAAATTTGGTTAAAAACTGAAATTTACGAATTTAAAAACTCAGTGAACCCGAAACATTATAAACTTAAATTAAATATTGCCTAAGCACATCATACCAAACTGCTGATCGCCAAAAATAAAGAATGCATTTGAAAGTATCCAGAAAAGAATGACACATTATATATATGAGGACAATGATTTAAGTGACTGAAAAGTGCTCATTAGATATGTAAAAGACAGATATCAATGGAACAGTATCTTTAAAGTGCTAAAGAACTTTAAATTTAAGTCATCACCTGTATCAAAATGCAAAAAACAAACAAAAAACACTATAATTTTCAGAGGTGTTTGGCTTAGTATCTTACCCACGTTGCATGCAAAGCTTCTGAATATAAGTGTAGTAATAGAAATTTACATAATAACTGGAATCGGTTTTCCAATTTCTATCTCTTATGTTGGCATTTTTTCCCTGATCCCATGAGACTTACTATACTTGCCATTCATTTCTTTGTCCTTTTAATTAGCTGTCTTCCTGAATTTCTTATAAAATGTTGGTTCACCACACCCTCACAGTTGTTCCTTTACAGATTTCTTCCCCCTTAATTCTTGATTTACTTGATAGAATTCCATGTCTCCTTTTTTTTAAAAAAAAACTTATTTAAACCACTTTTCTAGATGCTCTCAGTGAAAACATTGGACTGTTCAAGTTAATCATTCTTAGAATTTTTATAAAATCAAAATAATTTATTCAGTAAAATTTAAGAAAAACTACAAAAATGAAGATGTATGCCATAATTATAGCTTTAAAAATTCAATATTATAAAGATATCAGCTCCCCTCAAAATCATATTGAGATCTCTCAAATATATGTGAACACTGTTGAAGAAATAGGAAAAGATGAATGATACCTTAGCTGGCATCAGGACACAACATAATATGAGCTATAGTTATGAGGACAGTACAGTATTTGCAAATAAATCTGTGAACTTAAATATTAACTCTAAACACCCTTTTACATATATATATGGGAACTTATTATGACAGAGGCCTTATTTCAAGATCAGTAAAAAAGAGTGAACTTTTCAGTAAATTAAGTTAACAAAATTGGCTATCTGAATGCAAAAAATGAGATTTGAATCTTGCATCATTCCATACATAAAAAGCAAATCCAGGTGAGTTGATGGACAAAAAATTTTATTAAATATATACAGAAGGTACATTCTTAGTAAACATGTGAAAACTACTTGAACTCATTCAGAAATGCCAATTAAAATCACAAGTAGAATTTATTTCACATCTATGAGAATGGCATATAGTTGTGACTTTGTTAAATTAATTCTTGTTAAGTAGAGCTCTGTAGTGCCAGATAGCAAGCCAAGGTTCAACAAAAGACCACAAGAGGAATTGAAATAGAGAAGTTTATTACTCACAGGTCCTGGAAGAGGTACACAATAGGCCTCAAGGGGCCACACAGGGAGGTCAAGACAGGCTGTAGACAGAGAGAGAGGCAGGACCTGGGCACATGCCTTTATTATAGTTTGTGGGAATGTTTGGGGCTCTTGGGCTAAGGCTGGGATGGTCAATTCAAACCAAAATGAGTGGGGTTTGGTATGCTTCATAGGGATCTTATCTAAAGGCGCAAGGGGAGGCCCTGGGAGGTGGGGAGAATGCTTATCACAAGGGTGGTTAGGGAAGTCGTATTAGGAACTTATATTTACTTGTGGCTCTACAGGCTGTTTTCTAGGGCAGGGCTAGTGTCAGTCCAAAGCCCCTGCAGGCCACTTGGCCACAAAGAATGGATGCCAAGGCAGCAATATTATGGAGTAGTTTAGATAACTCTCAACAGTTCATCCTGTGATGATACCTCGAAATCAAGTATAGCAATCACCTGTGTAGCAGATATGTTAAAGGACCTAGGTATTGTTTTCTGAAGCCACTGCACAGTTCATTTAATCAAGGCAATAAATGATGCTACTGTTCAAAATCCCTTTCTCAGCCATTGTTCTCCAGAAGATGGTGAGAGCCATGGGAATAAATCAGGGACCTTAAGGTGTGTGGGAGTCAGGGTCATGGAGCATAACTGAGCTTATGAATAAGATGTGGAGAGGAGTGGAGGTGGCAATTTTGGATATCTGCTACACCCACTGGCAGAGCAGACCCACACACATAGGGAGTGATCGCACTCACTGGGCATACAGCTTCAACATTCCCCTCATCCAGGCTCTATCCAAAGTGGTAAATAATTGCCCCCTTTACTCCCAAACAAAATTCTGGAATGTGCCCAGTAGGGAGATGTGTCCCAGGGAGAGAGACCTTATATGGGATGGCCAATTGATTTTACTTGATCATTGCCACCCTCTGCTGGAGCTAATAAGTATGCAACCATCATCACAGACACTTTTACTGGATTCCTGCTGGCTGTTCCCTCCAGAAATGCTGATTCCCATCATGTAATCTCCTCAACCAGGTATGTGTTCATCCCCTTTAGCCCCCTACACATTACAGATTCAGATCAAGGTACCCATTTCAGCTCTCTAGTTGTTCAGTCATGGGTTCTAGAATATAGACTCTTGTGGAATTTCTATCTGACTTACTAGCCCCAGGCTTCTGGACCTACAGAAAAGCACAATGGCCTAAGCAAAGATATGCTCCAAGCTTTTAAATAATAGGTGGTCCTCCAAATTGTCAAATATTTCACCCCAGGCTCTAATACTGCTTTATTCCTGGCTCTCAGGTATCCAAATCCCCCACACCAACTATCAGTCTTTTCCAAAGGCTCCTCTGTTAGTACTGACAAGGAACTCCTATTCCTGAGATATTAGAGAAGTCAGAATTCACATAAGTCACCAGATAAATGCTCCCCTTACCATTTTTTTAAAAAAATATATCTTTATTGATTTCAGAGAGAAGAAAGGAGAGGGAGAGAGAGAGATAGAAACATCAATGATGAGTCTTTGATCTGCTGCAGCCCGCAACCCGGGCATGTGCCCTGCCTGGGAATCGAACCCCGATCGCCTGGATCCTAGGTCGATGCTCAACTGCTGAGCCACACCTGGCCGGGCCCCTTACCATTTTGATTTTTATTGCCTGGCCATATTCCATACACTGATGACCCAATTGAGGGCAGACTGTGCAACATGACCTTCTTATAACAGAGAACCCAAGGGCACACACCCTACTAGCTTGCTTAGAGATCATGATTATACAGATTTAACGGGCCCGGGTATGTTTTAGAAGTATGGTGCCGATAGACATATCCAGCTAAATTGGTACTCCCTTTACAGTTTTACCTGCTATACTTTGTAGGCTGAATGAGGTTCCTTTGGAGAATTTAGAGATGTTGCCTGGAATTGCCATGACTTGTGCTCTTGTGTCTAAAATAGCCAAAACTGTGTAGTTCATTTCCTTTGCTTCTGGAGTCATAACTAAACTATTTCCCCCAGGAGTTGGGACAAGCTCTGGGGAGCTGTGAGTTCCTCGAGTAACCTCTCTGGATGTCTTTTAAAATGTTTTGTACTTGGGGTTCTTGGACAGCTGGTCAAGTTGCCTTATTTCTGCGATGGTGAGCAGTACCTCAGAGCCAGTATTAAATACTCTCAACAGCCAGTTTTCTTTTTCTCCCTCCTGCTGCACAGTCTTTTAAAATATTTTGAATCTCCAGACATGTAAAGTTTTTGAGTTTCAGTTCCTAATTCTCTATTACACTCCTCCCCCCCACTTGACCCCATGAATTGTCACTGGAAAGATCTACAGCGGATATCCCCAGTGGCCAAACTCCTAGAAGGCTGCTTCCCCCTCTAGTGTATCCCAACCAACCTCACTGAGATTGGGGGCAGCCTCCACCAGCGCCGTGGCGGCAGGATCGCTAGGGCTGGCTCCTCCACCCAGAGAGTGTAGGACCAGTGCCTTGGCCTGATGGCACATCCGGCCCTGAGCAGTTCCTAGGGCGCTCCTATGGGTAACTTATATTTAGTGCGGAGCTTGAGAATTTCCACACAAAATGGATGTTGAAGCAGCAGTATTATGAGTTAATATAAGTAAGACAATAACATTATCAAGTATCAACAAGCATAGAGCAATAGAAATACTTTAACATTGACTGAAGAAGCATAAATTATAAAAGTCTTGGAAAATTATGTAATAAATTTAAAATCAACATATTTATGCCTGGCAATTCTCTCATACATATGACTCAGAAAAATGTGTTGCCCTTGTTTTTCCTTAGACATTTGCAAGATTTTTCACATTAACATGTTTATAGTAGGAAAAAAAACCTAAAAAGTCTAAGTCATGACTAAATGCCACAAAATGGACTAATCTCATCAACAAGTTGAGTGAAAACAGATTACAAAAAAAGGCACACAAAATGAATGATTAAACTTATATGAAGTTTAAAATATATAAACACAATTATCAATAACTATAAAGAAATAAGCATTACAAAAATCAAGATGGCAGTTAACCTTTATGGGAATGGGAGAGGGGCAAAATGGATACTTCTTCATCCAGCATTATTCTTTTTTTTAATGTGACTATTGATTAAATGAATATTAACTTAAAATTTTGCATATAGGCCCAGCCAGCATGGCTCAGTGGCTGAGCATCGACCTATGAACCAGGAGGTCACGGTTCCATTCCTAGTTGGGCCACATGCCCAGGTTTCAGGATTGATCCCTAGTAAGGGACCTAGAGGAGGCAGCTGATCAATGACTCTCTCTCATCATTGCTGTTTCTATCTCTAGCTCCCTCTCCCTTCTTCTATCTGAAATCAATAAAAAAGATATTTTTAAAAAAAGAAAGAAAATTTTGCATATCTGTTAAATGTATTTTCTGTGTGTATGACATCTTTTATACTGAATACATTTTTTTCAAAAAGTTAAGGTACTTTTCCTTTGAACAAAAAAACTTCATATCTAGTAATTCAGCTTACAGGCATAGTCACAAGAGTTAAAAATGTATGTACAATTATTACAGCAGTTTTTGTTAATGACAAAAAGTTGGAAAAACCTAGAATCTATCTACAAAGAATAGGTCATATTGAATATTTCATGGTAAAGCTGTATTTATGCTGGTAGTAAAAAAGAAAGTTTATCTGTGCTGATGTAGAAAGATTTCTAGATATCAAAAAAATATTGTGTAGAAGTTAACAAGTGTGAAGGTATATATATGTACAAGATGTTTCACTGAAATTTTTCTGGAAACATATATTATAATCTGCTATTTCTTCTTCCATTCTTCATCCTTCTAGCTGCCCTTGGAGGCTGGCCAGAATAGATGAAATCATTGAATTTCCTTTTCACTTTGGCTTCTTATTGAGTTTGATCAAAGGGGATCTTGGTTGAAGATCCAAGAAAGAAAGGAAAGTTAGGTCAAGATGCGAGTTCCCTGGCTCCTTCCTCATCTCAGGCTCCCTGAATTTTGCAAACTCCTACCCCTCCTCTTCAGAATTCTGTACTATCTTTTCTGGTTCCCCAATAATTTAGTTAGACTCTTGTAAATGGACCTTTTATTAAATTCTCAAATTATCATAATTTGATTGTGTAATTTTTTTGTGTTACAACCATAATATATATTTAGTATAATATGCTAAGAATCATGGCATTATTCAAGAGAATAAGCTAAGAGCACTAATTCTACTAAGGTGCACTTTCACAAGTTTATTATTAAGTGGGGGGAAAAGGCAAGTGAGGAGTGGTTTAATTCCAGTCATATTAAAGTATTATATATTCATATCCAACTATGTAAATAGAAGAATATCCTAACTGGTAGGTTTTATTGTTTATTTCTGTTATTTTATGCTATACTGAGATACTTCCCCAAGGGTGGCTAGGGACTTCAATGTTTTTTCATTAATTTATTCATTTATTCAAAATGCTTGACATAGCAAAATTTTTTCTGAATAGAAGAGTCAGTCATGGCTCTTGAATTTGAAAATTGTGTGTCTCTACAGCACTCATGAGCAAAATAACTCAGGCTTTTACCATCCTCTTTTATGAAAATATTCCAGGAACTGGGAAAAGATTGGAAGTGAGGATAATTTGGGTAGCAAAAGCTTCCTGAACTAGGGCTCAGTAATTATTGTACATGTTTAGCAAGTCTTAGGATGGAAGTGATCTTTAGCCATTTCCAGGAATGTTCCCAAAAGAAGCAAGGTCTTAATTAACTTCTGCTCAACAGAGTGTAACAGTAAAGAAAATACCTATCTAGTAAAAAACAGGTCTGAGAAAAACGAGCATTTTTTATGGTCTCAAGATAAAGTAGGAGCAGTTGCAAGTTCCCCATCATTCATTCATTCATTCATTCAAAGTATATTTATTAAAGGCCTTCTATATGTTAAACACATTACTAGATACTTGAACAATAGTAATGTCAACCCCCACAAAGAAGTGACCTATCAAGGAGGGTTAGTGGTGGCTAGCTGGGCTCAAATTTATAAACAGGACATAACAGCCATTATTAAATAGGGGTCTCTCATGCAAACCACACTTCCCAGAGAAGTCTGAACCAAGCTGCCTTACTCACCAATGAACTGTCTGCTTGCACTTTCTGCCATCTGAGCCAACTCTTATAAAGGATTTCCTGAAATCCTATTTCAACCAATAAGACTGAGACTTTGCTAGTCTAATGGGAGCTATGCAGCTATATCCTCATTAGCATCTTCCTTTACCAATCAGAGCAGCTCCATTCTAAACAATCAGGACAGTACATTTTGGATCAAACTGGGAGGATTTGGAGTCCTCATTGCCTGAGGATGGACCAGTCAGGGACCAGGCCCAGAACTTCTCTCTATGGTGAACTCCCCTCCGGCTCAGGGAGCTAACTTTCCTTTCCACTGAAGACTGCATTTCCCTGGCTGGAGCTAAAATGTGGAAGATGTCTCACTGGAGTGGAGCAAGCCAGAGTCCAGTGTGTCAGAGCAGAATTGTTTAGCCAAAGAAGGACCTCACCCCCTGGGCTCAATCCAGGCCCACCTCACACCAGAGTCACCTCTCACAGCTGTACATTTCCACGGCTGTGCTGCTTCACAATTGAGCTGTTTGCACTGAATAGTTTCCTTTTGCACTGCACCCCAAATTGCAGATTCCTGTTGGCATTGAATTGGCACTAATCATTGGTTAACAGTGATGAGTAAAATTACTTGCCTTCATGGAGTTTACACTGCAGAGTTGGAAACAGAGAGTGAACACAGTAAAAAGTAAAATACATGTTACGTTATATGAAACTTCTAAGGGAAAGATGAAGTTTAGAAAGACAACATTTTAGATGGGGCAGCTATGGCTCACCTCATTGAAAAAGTGACTTTAGAATGAACACTTAATAGAGATCTGTGTGAACAACATTGTAAACAGAAGGAATAGATAGTAGAAAGACCTTAAGGTGAAAGCAAACCTAGTAGGTTCACGGAACAAGGAGACTGTGTCTGGAGCAGAGTGAGCAGGGGGAGAGGAAGGGGGGGAGTCCTACAGGTAAAGGGGCCAGGTCATAAGGACCTTGTAGATCATCATAAGGACTTTAGTTGTACTCAGGGTGAAGTAGAAATTCATTGGAAGAGATTAAGCAGAGGATTCACATAATTTGGCCCATGCTTTAACAATCACTTGGACTGATATATAAAATACAACGCAGGGAAAAGAAAGGTAGTAGGTAAATGACTAAGAAATTATGGTACTTATTTAGGTGAGATATGGACTCCAAACCAGGAGAGCTATGACATAGAAAACAAGTGGAAGTAGAAAGAACTTGGAATTGAAAATGAGAGAAGTCATGGGAAAGATCTCAGTAAAATAAAGGTCTAAGACTGAATGAGAATTAGGGTTCTTTGGTGGATGCAGGCATGCTCAGATGATAGCACTCATGCCCACTCCTGACACCTTGCTGCTACAGAAGTCTCTGAGACCTAGGACACTACCCCAGGCAAAGGGGTAAGATAGCCGGAACAAATGGAGGTTAAGTCTCTAATTGGGGCACCTTATACAATTTCAGTTCGATTATAGAAAATGAAAGTTACTTTTCTTTTACACCTGTATTTTTGAATGGAAATTTATATCTGATATCTGCATATATTGATGGTGTGTACCTAAGACATCAAAAGAAATCTAGAAGTATAATCACTAATCTGTCAATAATGGTTACCTAAGGATTAAACAGTAGAATTGTTTAGGGAGTGAAAAGAGCTGAAGGAAGTTAGATAATAAAAAAGACTTATTATTTTATACTATACTTTCACAAGGCTCCTGTAAAAGTTTTGTAATTTAAAAAGAAAAAAGAGTTAAAAAAAATTAACTCTAGCTTTATAGAATGTGTTATAATGGTTCTCTTGCTAGATTTACCTTTTTAAACATTAGTATTCTACAGCAGATATCATATAACTGGAGATTTGAATGCATTCCAAGTTACTTAGATTTTTTTTTTAACTAAATATGATTCAAATTTTGCCCAGTTACATGTTTTTCTCATTAACTCTTATTGCCCTCAGCATCCTGTTCCTATTATAATTGTTGTCAATGACTGAGGTAAAGTAGCTATTAAGAAATTCAACCCTCACCTTGACGCATTCTGCTTATTCTCCTGTCCCTGGAAAGTAGGGAGCCCACCCTTCCTGTTGCGTGCTTTGACTTTGTAATCACTCCTAATCTCTGACACGTTTCCCTTTATATCCTTTGCTAATGGTAACCTGTTATAGCTCTGCTGTTTTATATGTCCCCTGGATGCCCTTACTAATTATTTTTTCTCTGAGCATCATTTTTTAAAACTCACACTTATTCTCTTCAGATGATCACCCTCCTTCTTTTATTCTTTTGCTTTTTTTTAAATCTATTCCTTAAGAAGGGAGGAAATCTTAAAAAGAACAAAAATAAGACATCTTCCAAGGACAAATTTCTTTCTTCTCTGTTTTTCAGGGAATAAAATGTAGGTCTATTTTGTTTTCTTGAAGGGGTAGTCTGTCTTTAGTACGCATTCTTTCAAGTCAGTAACATGAGTTTTTCTCATTTTGTACCTCACACTATCCTTGTGACTTAAAAAAACCAATAGGAAATGCTCATACAGTTGTCAGGGAACTCAAATTTTGTTGTGAATAAAAAAATAACAATAAAGCTATACAAAATGTTTTTTTTGAGCTGCCTGTAAGTTAGTAGAGTGTGAAGTTTGGTTTCCCACTCAAAATGTCTTTTAGGTTCTTGTAATTTTTTAGGAAGAAGGAAAAGAAGGGGTGAACCTAACTCTAACCCTAACCCTATAACCCTAATCCTGGCTCTATCACTCACCCTATAACCTTAACCTTACACTTACCCTTAAAAAAAAAAAAAGTGGCCCGGCCGGGCATGGCTCAGTGGTTGAGCATTGACCTAGGATCCAGGCGATCGGGGTTCGATTCCCGGTCAGGGCACATGCCCGGGTTGCGGGCTAGGCAGTCAATCAATGACTCTCTCATCATTGATGTTTCTATCTCTCTCTCTCCCCCTTCCTTTCCTCTCTCTGAAATCAATAAAGATATGTTAAAAAAAAAAAAAGTGAACCTGGATTAGCCTGGTAGATGAAGGGCATTCTATCTTCTATCCACAATGTACAAAACATAGCAAGGTTTGAGAAATTGAAAGAATCCAAGTAAATAGATTAAAAATGAGGGGATTTGAAATCTTTCCTATGTAACTGGCAATGTATGTAACCTTATCTGTATAAAATGTTCTACTTGTTATTTTTTTCTAATCCTCTCTATGGTTACTTTCATTTGGAAGCTTCTGGAAAAGCTATGCTTTAACTTTAATAAATAATATTTAATAGTGAAATTGCAAATACTGTAGAAGGCCAGGTAAGAAAGCATATGTATTTTTAAAAACAGACTTTAACTTTTAGAGCCGTTTTAAGTTTATAGCAAATTTGAAAGGAGGTGCAAATAATTTCCATGTAAATCCTTCCCCCATGCACAGCCTTCCTCACTATCAATGTCATACACCAAAGTGGTACATTTGTTACAATCAGTAAACCTATGCTGACACATCCTTATTATTTGAAGTCCATAGTTTACGTTATGGTGCACATCCTATGGGTTTGAACAAATGTATAACAACATGTATCTACAATTTTAGTTTCATATAGAATAATTTTGCTGCTCTAAAACTCTGTCCTCTGCCTATTCATCCCTCCCTCCTAAATCCTCTCAACCATTAATCTTTTTACTGTATCCATAATTTTGTTTTTTTCCCCCAGAATGTCACATGCTCGAAATCATATAGTATGTAGCCTTTTCATATTGGCTTCATTTATTTAAGGTTTCTCCATGTCTTTTTATGGCTTGATAATTCATTTCTTTTTAGCATTAAATTCCATTGTCTGGATATACCATAGTGTATTTATCCATTCACCTACTGAGGGACATCTCAATTGCTTCCAGATTTTGTTAATTACAAATAAAGTTGTTATACTGTGTCAAAATAATTTATCAGTTCTTTTGGGTAAACACCACAGAGTGTGATTGCTGCATCAGAGAGTCAGTCTGTTTAGTTTTGCAAGAAACTGCCAAACTGTCTTCTAAAGTGACTGCTCCATTTTACATTCCCATCAGCAATGAATTAATTCCTGTTGCTCCATACCTATGTCAACATTTGGTGTTGTCAGAATGTTTCTATTAGAGTTCCTTAAACTGCATTGTTTTTCTTTCCTCAGTGTTAAGAGTGTTACCCTCTAGCAGCAGACATATCAGTCAGTGTGGAGGAGGGAGGGGAGTCAAGGCAGTGTGACCAGTGCTTGTGCTGGTGAAGAAGCTGCGGCCTCAGTTAACAATGTCAAATAATAAAATGCACCTGAATATCTAAATTTGACCTAGAAAAAACACTCACCGACACTGACTAGTCTTCTTTAAATTCATTACCACACACTTCCCGTGGGACCATGGTGCTTCAGAAATCATCCCAGCACAATTCTCTGAAAAAAAGGAAAGTCTCTCCCTCTCCTAGGTAAATACATTAACCTCTCCTCTCTCCTCAGACATCCAACACCATTTTCTGTTTCTCTTAGTTGAGGACAGTGCATCTTAATTTTCTGATTTTTTTAGAAGCAATCAGGAGATAAATTTTACATTTAAAATTTTAAATTTTACCAGATGTACCACCAATCCTCAGTTGAATGTATATACCTAAATTCCTGTCAGTTTTTCTAGGTGAATTTTATATGCTTGAATACAAGGCCACCTTCTCTTTGGGGCACTAAAGTCCCTTTCACATAGGTAAGAATTTTAAATCTACATGTGTCACTGTTCTTTCTCTTCTGAATCAGATTTTCCTATTCTAATAAGTCTTTACAAGTCACATATATCTATATTACTTAAGTATATATATATATATTATATATGTGTGTATATGTCTTTACAAGTAGTACTATATATTTTTTCACCTTAAAACAAAACAAAGCAAAGTTCCTTAACCCCCACATACCATTTCAGCTACTGCTCCTTTTTATAGAAAAATTTTAAGGTAACTGTAAATAGTGATGGTCAATCTTCAATTCCTCTTCTTTCATTCTCTCTTGAACCTACTCCACCCCAAGTGTCTGGCCCTATAACTTCACTAAAAATGTTTTTAAGGTCAGTGACCTCTACAATGATGAACCCAGTTCTCTTTTTCTGTAAACTATAATCAACATTTGACACAATTAATCCAACTTTCATGAGGTGCTTTCAGCACTTTGCTTCTGCATCTTAACTTTCTCTTGGTTTTCTTCTTACCTTATTGGCCACTCCTCTTGAGCCACCTTTGCTGGTTATGCCATATCTGTCAGACTTCTAAACATTAGAATTTCCCAGATCTAAGATCAATTCCCTTTCCAATCAATACTCAGTTTTTGGGTGGCCTCATCCATTTTCATGCTTTGAAGTTCTCTCTGTATTAAGAGGACTATTGAATTTATATCTTGAACTTGGACCTCAGGTCAAAACTCTGTTTCTTTATGCAACTGCTTACTTTACATCTCCACATGGATGTCTAACAGGCATCTCCAACTTAACATGTCTAGAGGAGAAATGTTTATTCTCTCCTTACTTATTCCAGCTGTTTATCTCCTAGTCCCAACTATCACATTAAATAATAACTCTATTTTCCAAAAGCTCAAGGAAAAAAAATCTTGGAATTATCTTTGGCTTATCCATTTTTCTCAAACACCCTTTTATCCAATCTGTGAGACAATCATATCAATCATTTTTGAAGTGTATTTTAAACTTAACCACTCCTCACCACCTACCAACCCCTTTCTAATAACAATAGCTGATATTTATTGAGCCCTTACTGTGATCCAGACATTTGTCTAAGTGTTTTTTACATGAATTGCCTCATTTAATTCTCATAACAAACCTATAAAGTATGTACCATTATTATCATCAGCACAGCATAGATGAGAAAATGGAAGTACAGAGAAATTAAAATATTTGACCTAAGTCACATGGGCAGAGAGTAAAAGAGCCTCAGAGACCTTGCTCATACACCTCCACTTGGAAAAGCACCTCAAACTGGAACTGTCTAAACCTAAGCTCTGGGTTTCTCACTTGCTTCTCCTGGGATCTTCCCCATCCCAATAACTAGGAATTCAACTCTTCTAGTAGTTCAGGTCCTAACACTTGTAAAAACCCTTAACTCCTTTTCTTTATCTCACGTATAACATTAATCCGTCAGTAAATATTGTCAGCTATACCTTCAAATTATATCTTATCTTTTTTTTTAATCCTTGCTTGAGGATATTTTTTCCATTGCTTTTCGGAGAGAGTAGAAGGGGGTAAGGGGGGGAGAGAGAGAGAGAGTGAGAGGGAGAGAAAGAAAGAGAGAAAAAGAGGGAGAAACATCCATGTGAGAGAGACACATCGATTGGTTGCCTTCCACACGCACCCTGACCAGGGTGGAGTCTGCAACCAAGGTATATGTCCTTGGCCAGAATCGAACCCAGAACCCTTCATTCCTCAGGCCAATGCTCTAACTACTGAGAAAACCGGCTAGGGCTATATCTTATCTTTATTGCTAAATTCATTCTACCATTCTGGCTCAAGTCAGACAATTGGAGTAGTTTTTAACTAGTCCCAATGCTTTTATTATCAGTTCCTTTAGTTTATTCTCATTAGAACATCCTAGGTGATCCTTGAAAATGTAAGTCACATCATGTGATTTCTTTGCTTAAAACTTTCCAAAGTTTTTCATCTCACTAAGAAAATCAACTAAAATCTATCAACACTAACAAAGCTCTACATTGTCTAACTTATTTCTACCCCCTCTGACCATATTTTCCTGCTCTGCCTCACTCTCTCTTCTCCAGCCACACCAACATTCTCTATGTTCATCACTCCCCTCCATGATTTCTGTAACCTCTCTGAAATCATCTTCCCCTACATACTTCTTTGGTTAATACCCTGACTACCTCCATACCTCTACCAGATGGCTATTAGATTATTAGACAGCTTGTCTCCAACACACTGTGTAAAATAGACTTGTATATCACAGCATTGTGATAATTAGTTCCCTTACCACCTTTAGTTTTTCTTAACTACTTTATTTTTCATCTTAGAACTCACCACCATCTTGATAGTATATATTAGTGAGACACTCCCTAAAATATAAACTCATAAGAGCTATTATTTACTGTTGAGTCATTTGATTTTTTAGCTATTCCCTGGCCTATTATTGTCATGCAATAGCCAGACAGATGTCAGTGTAGGAGATGAGTAGAAAAAGTTGGATTCAAATCCTGACCCACGTCCACATGGATATCCAAGTGTTTGATTCTCTAATAATGTGTCCAGGAGACTCAGTCTTTACAGGACAGCATAGTTATATATGTATTCATTGCCTAGAATGGCAATAGGATGACTGAGAAGATAAAGGTGGAATGTAGAAGGAAATAATTCAAGAGCTACAGATCCATTTATTACAGAGTTCTTGGAACAACTGAAGAGTACTGGGAACTTTATTTCTCCTCACTAATTCCAAGATTTGTTTATTCATTCATTCAACACATATGTGCTGTTCACCTATAATTTTTCCTGGAATTCTTTTAGGCACTGGGGATAGAGAAAATAAAATAAGAACAAAAGTTTTCTGATTTTCTGAAACTTACTTTCTACTAAGAAGAAAGAAAATTTAAAATAATTATTTATGTAATATTCTAGATGATGATACATGCTAAGAAATAAAACAAAGTGGATGGAGGATGGGAGTGTGTGAGGAAAGGCCTCCTAACAGCTGATATTTGAGTAGAGACCTGAAGGAAGGGAGTGACTAGAAAGTGTGAATAGATGACTCAATAGGATTACTACAGGTAGCTCTCCGGCAGCTTGACCCATTTCTCACTGACTTGTAATTTTCCTATTTCTAGTCACACAGTAAGTTCTATATTGTGATAGTTCTTTAATAAAATGTGCTGGAAAAAAATAGAAGTTTTACTTTCATTGTTCTTGACAACAGAATCTTTTGATTGTTACATGTGGAAAATGTTCGTTTCTGGAGACTCTTTAGATGCAGAGAACCATGGTGTAAAGTAATATATTTATGGATCATTTTCTTTGTTAAATTTCCATAAAATGAGCTTTTAATCATTGTCAAGCTGAAATAAGGCTTTGTTTCACGGCTGACATATGACTGTATTACTTGAAGTTAGGTTTGTATATTTTCAGTTATATATATTTCTGCTTGTAAAATAAAAGTGAACATTTAGGGAATACATTAAAAGCACTAAATAATGTGTATCTATATCTATAAATCCAAAAGTTTAAATTATATCATCATGTATGTTCACGAGGCTTTTCTTTCCTATATGGTAGCTCTATTTTCAGGCAGACTATTTCAATATGGCAAAATAGATGCCATCCGCTAACTCTAGCCGTATATCTTACTTGTTAGCATGCTCAGAAAACTAAAAGGAACATTTTGTCCCCTATTAGCTCCAACAAAATTTAAGAATTAAGTCCCAGGTTTTGATTGCTCTGGCTTAGATTTTGTACCCATCTCTGAAGCAATCACTGTGGTAAGGACTTGCAATGCTTCAAAATGGCTGGAAATATGTGCTCTTAAAATAAGCTACATCAAAATTCATAGACTGAGAATGAATGACTTTTGGTCTCAAGAGAAACCAGATGCTTTTCCAGAAGGGGCAATGTGTGCAAATAAACAGACACTCATACACTTACCCTTAGTACATTATGTACAGAACACTATTTCCCAGAATGTAACGGACCCAATAGAATGATTTCTCTGCTCTCCATCTCCCTCTCCCTCTCCTTCTCTCTCTCTCTCCCTCCCTCTCTCTCTCTCTCTCTCTCTCTCACACACACACACACACACACATACCACCTCCATCACATCCCTTTATTATATCACTATTTGTTTCTGGGAATGGATGCATGTCAAAAAAAATCTAATACAAAGCTGAGTGAGGATGGAGAAAGGAGAGAATTATTGTTATGGGATTGCTATTTCAGCCCCTGAGTAGTACAGGAACCATGACCATAATTTTTGCTAGTTATAGTTATGTCTAAATTAAGAGCATAGAGTGAGGGACTAAATGTTTTTAAAATTACTTTTACACCAAAAATTTAGATAATGAGAATTTTACTCTGAACCACAGATTGATATTACCCAACAATTGAATTTAACCATTGCTGTGCTTGCTCAGCAGACTAATAGATGCTAACAATCTAACAGAAGTATATTGCTTCCTTTCTCTGCCTTTTCTGCCTCTTATTTCCCTTCCCTCCACTCTCTAAAAAATGTAGTCCTAAAGCCATTAAGTGGGGTAGAAAAACATAGGTGTTCGGGTTGTGGGCCAGGGAGGAAGGAGAAGGCACAGTAACCAAGAGAAGAATATCAGATCCCAATCAGCATAGGGAGGGTATCCACAAGGGGGAGAAGGCAAAGGCCAACCTGGGAGATTGATGGACCAAGTAAATAAATATAAATGGAAACCAGCTTTTTTACTATCAGAGAAAGGTGAACAAGTATCTAGAGGAAGAAAACAAAAATGAACCTTGTGGTGTTAGATTGGACATGAAAATATTAGAATATCCATTTCCATGGTTCTTTAGATACATAGATAGAATCGATGTAATTGTGTGTATTCATGTGTGATTGTGTGTATGTGTACATGTGCACATACTTACTTCCCAACTTCTGTGTACTGACAGGTAACCAGTACAAGAAGTGCATGTTGACTTTCCCTTGTCTCCTTGAATGTGGGAAATAAATGGCCCCTGTGAAAGGTGCTCTCCTTGTACCAGGGGCCTGAGAGAGAGACCCTTGTCACCAAAGTTAAAAAATCAGAGCTTAAAAATATGTATTAACAAAACTTGTCACTTCTTACTAATTTACTACCCAAGCCCCAAATTTGTTTATATTCTTCACAAATTAGCACCCAAACCCAACTTTTTTTGTCCTGTCAAATCTTTACAAATTTATTTTTTCTTTGTCTAAAAAGTATAAAAAGCTGAGATGATTCATCATTTTTTTGGCCATCAATTATTATCTCCATGTTCATGCAGATATTTTAAATTGATTTTGCTCCTGTTAATCTGGTCTTACGTCAATTTTATTACTGGTCTATCCATAAGAGCTCAACAAGGGTAGAGGGATGAATTTCCCTGTTCCCTGACATATTCTATGGGCTTCTGCTTAAATATTATTCCTTAAATATTATTATTATTAAATTAGATAATTTACTATTATATACTTCCCTCATCCTTTTATCTCTCTTTTAAAATATGTAAATTCCATGGAGGCATGAATAAGGACTGAGATGTTCACTTCAGTATTATTCACCTCAGTGGCTTAATCAAAACTAATGGAATAAAAGTTTAAAAAATAATATGTTCAAGAATCAAATATACAATTGTTTGACTTTGCCACAGACTACCACACGGTTTCAACATTATAAGGGTCATTTGTGCTGAACCAGTGATGTTGGGCAACATCATGCCCAACCGTTGTTCCAAAGAGCTGTAGCAACTGGATGACAAAGTGTGGGAAAGAGTCTCTGACGGCACATCAACTGCAGTAGACCAGATATCTCAGGTGCAGTCCCAGGCAATGGGGAAATGGGATGAGCATGGGGCAAGCGAGTAGGAGCAGGAACTGGCATGTGCCGTCATAGCTGGTATAGAATGACGTCATGCCAGGGTGCATGACTGAGGAGATGTGTGAATTTTGTGAATACTCAGGTCATAATTTTTAAGTCATTTGAAAGGACTGCAGTATCTTTGAACACACAGACATAAGAACCAGCACTGTCTGAGTTATTACTCACAATATGCCTTCATGTGAGGGCAGGGAAAATCTGAGTTACATTTCTTTCTGGTTTTGGCATTATAAACTGGGAGAACCAATTTTTGTTCTAATGTCACTCTCCTTACTGTAGTTACTGGAAATAACATTTCTCCCAGATTCTGACAATAGGTTGGCTGTCATTTCTAGTTCCTAGTTTTTGGGGTGTTGTGGTTTTTCCCCTTTTTTCCCCTATCATTGTCAATTTTGGTGAAAGTTAAGTGAAACTGCATTTGGTAGACTTAATGTTTATTGTTTTCATTTTACGCGTTATAAAAAATATAAGTCCACTGTAGAAATTTTGGAAATGAAATAAATGAAAGATAAGAGTCATCTCTAATCCCATCACCTACTATTACAATTTTTGACATTTTAATTCATCCCTTTGTACATAGGTAATGCAATCAGGCTGGTAGAAAATATTTGCAAAAGTCATGTATGAGACTGTTATACAAAATATGCAAAGAACTCTTAAAATTCAACAATAAGTAAAAAAAACAATTTAAAAAATGGACCAAAGACCTGAACAGCCACCTCACCATAGAAGATATACAGATTGCAAATAAACATGAAAAGATATTCATCATCACATATCATTAGGAAACTGTGAATTAAAACAACAATTAACCAAATAATTTATATGTATATATGCGTAACCCATGGACACAGACCATAGCGTGGTGAACGCTTGGGGCAGGGTAGAAGGGGTCAATGGGGGAAAAAGGAGACATCTGTAATACCTTCAACAATAAAGATAAATAGAAAAATAAAAAATGATAATAAAAAACAACAATGAGACACCACTACATACCTATTAAAATAACCAAAATCCTGAACAGTGACAATAATGAATACTGACAAAGATATGGAGTAATAAGAATTTTCATTTCTTATTAGTGTTAAAGGATTTCAATTTAAAATGGAACAGAAAAATATGAAATGGAAAATCTCGCACTTGTACCCTTAGAATAATAGAACTTAAGAAGTGAGACTGATTTCCATTAAATGCCTGATTTACAGAAGACTGAGACTTATCTCCTGACCAATGAACACTGGCTAAAAATCTTTACCCATCCTCAAGCCAATGAACAGACTGCTTACACTCTGGCTGTACCTCTCCCTCTTCATACTCTTTGCCTATAAATACAGCCTGCCCCAAGCCCTCAATGGATTTGCTTATAGTTGCTACAGCATGTACTTGTTGAATCACAGTCCACCTGCTAGTCCCAAATAAACTAAATTTCTAGTAATTTGAGTTCATCTCAGTTTACCTCTTTATTTAGGTTGACATTGGTAAGAATGCAAGGTGGTACAGTCACTTTGGAAGAGAGTTACCAGTTTCTTACAAAACTGAACATATTCATCCTATATGATCCAGCCCTCACACCTTGGTATTTACCCAAATGAATTGAAAACTTATGTCCACACAAAAACCAGCACATGGATATTCATAGAAGTTATATGTATAACTGCCAAAAGTTTGAAGCAATCAAAATGTCTTTCAGGAGGTGACTGGATAAATAAACTGTGGTACATGAAGACAATGAAATGTTATTCAATGTTAAAAGAAATTATTATCAAGCCATGAAAATGCATGAGAAAAATTAAATGCATATTACTAAGTAAAAGAAGTTAATCTGAAAAGACTACAAACTGTGATTCTAACTATATAATATTCAGAAAAAGGCAAAACTACAGAGAGAATAAAAAGGTTGTCAGGGGTTGGGGGGAGAGAGATGTGTAGTTGGAGCACAGAGGATTTTAGAACAGTAAAGCTATTCTACATGATACCATAATGGTGAATGCATGTTAATGAATGTTATTACACATTTGTCCAAACCCATAGGGTGTATACTACCAGGAGTGAACCCTAATGTAAACGATGGGCTTTGGGTGATAATGATGTGTTAATGTAAGTTCATCAGTGTAATAAATTTACCACTGTGGTGTGGGGTATTGATAGCAGGGGAGGTTGCACATGAGTAGGAACAAGGGATATATAGGCAATTTTTTACCTTCCATTCAATTTTGCTGTGAACCTAAAACTATTCTTAAAAAAATAAAATGTATTTTAAAAAATGAAGTTCTAAATGTGCAAAAGATGGATAAACCTTGAAAACATTATACTAAGTAAGTAAAAAGGGATGCAAAAGGACAAATATTGTATAATTCCACTTACATGAAATATCTAGAATAAGAAAATTTATATTTTTATAGTGGCAGAAAGTAGATCAGAGGGTACCAGGGATTAAGGGGAGGAGGGAATGGGAAGTTATTGCTTAATGGGTGGTTTTGGTTCAGAGTTATGGAAAAGTTTGGAAATTGAAAGTGATGATGGTTGCAGAACATTGTGAATGTAATTAATGCCATTATATTGTACACTTATCAATGGTTAAAATACAGATTTTATGTCATATATATATATATAGACTTTTGAAGGACCAATAGAGGGTCAATTCTAAGTCTGACATGCAATACAGAATTACTCACCAAGATAACAACATAAAGACAGTGCCTTCTTCAGAGAGGATTTTAATTTTTTTTTCTTATATGTATTTTTATTGTGGCATAACATTTTAAGTGTAAAGTTTCATCAACTTTGACAAACATATGCACTCTGTAACCATCACCCAATCAAACTACATAGTATTTATGCTAAACATTTCTATTAGAATTTCCTTTCTAAAACTTTCCAGCCAAACATCACCACCACCAGAAGCAAAAGCTGTTCTGATTTTTATCAGAAGATCCCTGCTTTATTTCCTTTTAACATCCTCATTAGCACATCAGCAAAAAGCTGGATTTTAAAACCATTAAGGCAATATTGAGTCAGGAATAACAAAAAGATAAGCCATAGAGAAGTTAAAGAAAAGCCAATCTACCTCTGGGTAGTCCTGGAGCAATATCAGCCTGGGTTGTGGCACATTAAAATAAATTTGGTTGGAGAATGAGGCCAAGAGGAGAAAAGCAATGAAGTTACCTTTCCTTATCTACTGTGATATATGACTACAAGTCACATGAATGACCCAAAATAGCTCAGAGTCTGGCTAGCTTGTCAAATGCAGGATAATGGAATAAAGTGTATCTATATAAAAGGCGACTGAAAGAACTGCCAAAGCTAAGGCAGAAATGTGAGTGTTGTGTGACCTGAGGGGATCTAAATTGTTATCTGGAGCCAATGTGAAGCCCAGTAAGGAGGACCAGAGAAAATACCACTCAAGCCAAGAGAAACCAAAATGCAAGTTATAGAGCTGCACACTTCAACAATGAAAGGCAATACAGCAGACTGTCCCATTGAGCAAGGGACCACTGTCCTTGAGAAGAACAGTTGTCAGCCAACATATATCCAAAGAAGAGCATGAGGACTTTGGGAAAGGGATGCTTCTGCTTTGTGCCACAAATGCATGGTAAGTATTTCTCTCCCTCCAATCGCTTAAATATCTTTTAGGATAAGAAGCTGCCACAAGACATCCACCTGAGACACTGTCTAAAGTGTTGTTTAAATCATTGGCTGCAGACTAGATGGTTATTTTAATTATCTCTCCTGCTAACCAGTGATATGGGTGGCTTAGAAGGAAGGCCAGATTAGTTATTGACAAAAAATAAAATAGGTATATTTGCTGTGAACATCTGAGTAGCTGTGTGAGTTAAATTTGTGGCCGGCTGCCATTGCATTTAAGGGTTAGCTTGAATAAAAATTATGAACTATAGCTTTAAAAATTGTCATTATTTTTAGCAAAAATAGCATCACCAAAGTAAATTGTTCTTAAGCTTTTTGCTGGACTAATGCTTATACTAGAAGTGTTGTGCATTCATACCATTCTTAAGCTTATACCCTGGTTATTTTCATTTAACATTATGCAATCACAATTTTTCATATTAAACATTCTCTAAAAATATATTTTAATATCTGTACAATATTCAAATGGATTTACTAAAATGTGTTTACATATTCTGTATTTGGATATAAAGTCAAGTTTTGCAATTATAAGGGTAATACAAATATATAGCCAGTTTGTACTATATCTATAAATGTTAATTTAGTATGTTTTCCTAAAATTGGAATTTGTGAGTCAAAATAGATGAAGATTTTAAAAGTTAGCATATACTGCCAAATTGCTTCCCAAACGCTCTGTGAAAATTGACACAGCTAGTAGTAGGAGAGAAAGTGCCAATCATAAAGAGCACTCTTGCCAGGACTGTAGAATATCACTGTGAATCTTTTCTAATTTGACAGGTCAAACATTGTATCATCTTTAATCAGAACTTTTAATATCACTGAGCAGTAAGATGATATATAGTTACTGGAAGGCACCAGTAAAGATCTACTTCCCGAACCTGAAAACCCTATGGATATCATTTGAAACTGGATTACAGGTCTAGATTTTAATATTGTTCTAGGGCTCTCTCTTTATCTAGATGAATATGCCATGGTCAAATTTTATAAAATAGACCATTTTTTTCTTTTGAAAGTCTAACATTCATTGTCTCAGGTTCTAGTTCCTTTAATAATACATATTTTAAAAACGGGGAAGAGCGAACAAGCTGGTGGCGTAGGTAACAGCTGCACCTGCCGCCTCCCGCAACACATCAAAATTACAACTAAAATACAGAACCACCATCACTCAGAGCTTCCTAAAACCTGGCTGAACAGAAGCCCTAAACCAGGGAGCTGAAGAAGCACCGAGACCGGTAGGAGGGGCGGTGAGGTGGGCAGATTGGGGCTGGATCCTGGAGATGCGGCTGACAGGCCCACACCCGGTACCAAGGTTGAAACCCCAGAGGGAATCTCGGCGGTGGGGGTTTCCCGGAGGAGGGAGGGGTCCCAGCCCCACAGCAGGCCCCCAGCCCAGGGCTCCAGGGCCGGGAAGAGACGTCCCCATAACTCTGTGCTGTGAAATCAGCGGGGACTGTCGCTGAGGGTCTCGGAGGCTGCGGGAGCCCCAGCAGCTCCTCTAAAGGGCCCGCACACGGACTCAGACGCGCTCCCTCTGAGCCCAGCACCCGGCAGCAGCCTGAAAGGACCTGGGACACTCGGGGAGGAACTAACCTGCCTGAAATCCGGGCGAGAGGTGGAGAGGCAGCTTCCTCCCAGGCAGAAGGGCTGGCAGAGGCCGTTGCTCCTTTGGCGAGTCCTCCCCGCACACAGCTGAGAGGCAGGCACCATATTTGAATCGCCAGCATCTGACTCACAACTTTGGCCCTTCCCTGTGATTCCCCGAGGCCCCGCGCCTCCCCACCTGCAGGCTCATCCAGGCCATTTCCAGGAGCTTTTCTGTGCAAGTGGCCTCTCAAGCCTCATGCTTAGGACTTTCCTAAAATCTCTCAAACAAGCAGCAGCGGGCCCCATACAGCTTGATAAGTGGCCCCAGGCCCAGCACTACCGGCAGCTGCATTGGCTCATAGCTTGGCCTCTCCTGGACAGCTCCAAGCCCAGCACAAGTAGCAGCCAACTACAGTTTGCTGTGTAGCTCATGCTGGGTGACCCTGGGCAAGGCACTGGCACAGGCTGACTTTGCATCTCCAGGGAGGCCCCAGAGACAGTGCACCTGGTGCTCAGACTCGACCACGCTTGATTACAATCCTACCATAGCCACGAGTGACACACTCAAGGGGCACACTTGGTGAACACCAAAGCTCCACTGAAGTAAATCCTGCTCCATAGGGGTGTCTCCAGCACAGCAGCTCTGGCTGTAGTTGCAGTGGGTCTTCACAGCCAATTGGCCTGGGGGTCAATTCCTCCCCTCCCAGAGACACCAACAACAACCAAGGCTCAACTACAATAAGACAGTGCACACAGCCCAAACAGGGGAGTATCTAGAAGGTCTAGCTCAGGTGACTTGGGGAGGCTGAGCCACTGGACCCTACAGGACACCTACTACACAAAGCCACTCTACAAATTCCAGGAGACATAGCAGCTCTCCCTAATACATAGAAACAAACACCTGGGAGCAGCCAAAATGTGGAGGCAAAGAAACATGTCACAAAGGAAAGAACAGAAGAAATCTCCAGAAAAGGAATTAAATGAAATAGAACCAAGCAAGCTACTAGATACAGAGTTCAGAATTTTGGTTATAAGGATGCTCAAGGATATTAGTAAGACTATTACGAAAACAAGTAAGACCATCAATGACCTAATAAAATACCTATCAGAAATGAAGGCTACATGAACTGAAATGAAGAATAATTTACAGGGAATCAACAGTAGAGTACAGGACGCTGAGAATCAAATATCAATTTGGAACATGAGGAAACAAAAAACACCCACCTAGAAGATCAAAAACTAAAAAGAATCCAGAAATATGAAGATAGTATAGGGAGCCTCTGGGACAACTTCAAGAGGCCCAACATTCATATTATTGGGGTGCCAGAAGGAGAAGGAAGAGAGCAAGAAATTGAAAGCCTATTTGAAAAAATAATTACAGAAAACTTCCCCTACCTGGGGAAAGAAACAGACTTACAAGTCCAGGAAGCACAGAGGGTCTCAAACAAGAGGAACCCAAAGAGGCCCACAGCAAGACACAGCATCATTAAAATGCCAAAGGTTAAAGACAAAGAGAGAATCTTAAAAGCTGCAAGAGAAAAGCAGTTAGGTACCTTCAATGGAGCACCCATACGACTGTCAACAGAAACCTTGCAGGCCAGAAGGGAGTGGCAAGAAATATTCAAAGTGATGAAAAACATGGAACTACAACCAAGATTGCTCTACCCAGCAAAGCTATCATTTAGAATTGAAGGTCAGATAAAGAGCTTCTCAGACAAGGAAAAGCTAAAAGAGTTCTTCACCACCAGACCAGCACTGCAGGAAACATTGAAGGGTCTTCTTTAAGAAGAAGCTAATGAACAATAGAATCTGACAAACTAAATGGATCCAGAGACATTGACACATGCAACAGACAATCATATTTCAGAGGGAAAGGAGTGGAGCGTGGGAAGAGATTAATCAAAGAAGTTATATGCATATATGCATAACCCATGGTCACAGATAATGATGGGGTGAAGACCTGGGGAGGGGGTGGGAGTGAGGTGAAGGGGCTAAATTGGGGGGGGGGGAGGAATGGGACACCTGTAGTGCTTTCAACAATAAAGATAAATTTTTTAAAAATTAAAAAAAAATAAAATAAAAATGGGGACTGATTTATTTAAATTAAATGTCTTTTAAAATAGTTGAACATTATTTTTTTATTCAGGGAATATTTGTTTTAAATGTCATCTGTATCAGGCACTATGTTATATGCTGAAATACCAGAAAAGGCCTGTTTCAATAAATTCACAATCTTGGGGGGGGTAAGAGCAGGCAAAAGACCTAAGAATATGCAGTCAATTGAAATATAATTCTCTTAATATTCATTAAAAGTAAAAAGAGTTATGCAAAAGAAGTTAATAGGACAATGAACTTTGAACCTCAAGAGGGCAGTTTACCTCTATGTCCCCAGAACCCAGTAAATTTCTTGGTACAAAGATTACATTAGGCATGGTATAAAGCTCCTTATCAGCATTTGCTGATAATGGGGACAAATATCAAGCATTTGTTAGCATGTTTATGAATAATAATATGTGTATATTGTTGACATATACACAATAATTTCTGTAAGTATGCACAAGTATCAATTGATTATTAACGTGCATACACATAATTGTGTTTGCTATCACATAAGCACAATTATCAGTGGGCCTCCTTCACTTCACAATTGACCATTGAGAAAATACAAACATAATTATTTGAAGAACAAGTTAAGTTTATCAGATATTTAGGATTATTTACATGGAGAGTGATTTAAAAAATCACAAATTTTAAAAATCAGCCTGGCCAGGCATGGCTCAGCAGTTGAGAATTGACCTAGAATCCAGGTGATCGGGGTTTGATTCCTGGTCATGGCACATGCCTGGGTTGTGGGCTTGATCCCCAGTCTGGGGCCTGCAGGAGGAGGCTGATCAATGACTCTCTCATCATTGATGTTTCTATCTCTCTCTCCCCCTCTCCTTTCCTCTCTCTGAAATCAATAAAGATATATATATATTTTTTTAAATCATACCTGTATTTACAAACATTGCTTTTCTCCTTTTATATTTTATGAAACTAACTTATTCAGCCCTTCACAAGAATCTTTGATATTGGTACCTTTTTTTTTTTTTTTTTTATAACCAAGGCCCTGTTTGATGGTATATTATCCAGAGCACTTTGCCTTCACTTCAACTTCACTTGGATTTGAGCAATTTTCTTCTACTTTGCTTGGATTTGAAACTCAAAGACAAATTCTTAGAGTCTGCCCGTACTTTTATCCTGGAAATTTTACTCTAGGCCACAGGAATCCATTCTCATTGTTTTATGTGAGTTGGCTATGCTTTTGTCCTATAGCAGCTTGACTACTTATTGCATCACTTACTTCACCTTTTTTAAGAAAGGTATCTAATTCTTATGGCTTAAGGTCATATCTCACGAATAAAATGAATAATAACTAAATTCACGTTAAATTTATTTTCTTCCTCCCCCACATTTTTTAACCAATTCCATCAGGGCACCTCTATAAGCATCCAACACTGTCATTGATTAAACAATTTTCAAGCTAAGTTGTCATCAATAGGAAGGACTTAATTTTTTAAATAAAGTACAAAAGAGAATAGCCTGTAATACTAAAGGCTTCATGTGGATTTCAGTATCAAATGATTTCCTCTTTACGACAGTAATTTGAGGAAAATTTTGACTTGCATTAAGATTGAAAACATTGTTCTGCTTGGGGAAGATGAAAATTGAAACTGGCCTTAAAGTGCAGTTTAAGCAAGAATTTTTCAGATAGATAATAGGCAGTTCAGAAAGAGGTTTATGAGTTCTTGTTCTGTTAAGGTACTGAAACTAGTCAAACAGGGAGGAGGCATGGGCACTGTATCAAACTTAAGGTATTGTTAGGAACAAAGTGAAGGATTTCAAAGTTTATAATAATCGACTAGCTTTTCTCAAAAAATGTCAAGTATAAACAGTGGAAATTATGTAGGATATCGTTACAAACCTTAGACTTGTACACTTGAAGGAAGGACATTCTCTTACGTGTCTGTGAATTAACTAGATACATTTGTGTCATCCTTTTTTGTTCCTTTTTAGCTTCCCTGAGAAAGTCCTGAATATGACAGACATATATTTCCCCCACACGTTGAACCTCCCACACTCACATGGATGGAAGCGAAAGCGCCGCCTTCTGCTATTCATTTTAAAGCCTTTAAGCCCAAAACCTGTGTGCTCAATCAGGGTGTTAATTGCATGAGAAGAGGAAAATGGCATTTTCCTGAGCTGATATTCTATTAGATCTTAGTGAGAGTGAATGGAAAGGGTGGAGAATGACCTAAATATGTAGATTAGATTTGTCTGGAAAGGTAATGAACTGCTAAGTGAACATAAGCTAAAATCAGATTCCTAATAGAACTGGAAATAAGCCAGTCTTCAGCTCTCATTACCAATATTTTGTGTGGTTTCAGTCTTTACTAATTTACTGATGCAAGATGTTTATTCTGACATATCTTGGTGTATTCTGGTTTAAAAACAAATAAAGTCCTCTAAGTTTTATATTCTGTCATAGGAAACTTAGAAAAGAGTATCATTATCATATCTTAATTATGCCTAACTTGTGTTTATATTACCAAAATCTAGTTCTATAACTCATAGTGGGTGGTGAATGTATATATTTTAGAAAAAATAAATAACTGTGTTTATGACTTTAATATGTATATTATTATTCTAGTGAAATAATTTAGTTTTTAAACAGTTAAGGACACTAATAAGAATAAAACTTAATTAGAAGTTCAGATTACCAATGTCACCCCCAAAAATAAAAGAAACATTTTTTAAAAGTTCAGACTAATGTTGGTCAGCAAAAAAATCAATACACTTCCAAATGGATTTTAATAGACCTATATATTATCTTTGAAGAATACATGAAAAATGCTGCAGTACATATTAACAAAAATGATTAAATAGAACTACCATTAACAGCTTATATTTACTTAAATAATACTTAATTCAGGATTCAAAAAGTTCTAGTAAAACCATATAATTTGGACAGGCTTATAGTATACTGTTGGTGAGATTAAAATAAAGTTTTGCACATAAGACCTAAAGGTTAAGATCAAGATTTATTTTATAATAATTGACTTAGTAATTAGGGTGATTTCCCCTTAGGGCTCTTGAAGGTAGGTGGTGCATTAATATAGACCTGGTTAGAGGGGGACTGTGAAAGCAAATTGTTGTCTGTTCCTTATGAATGAGACCGGTTTATTTTTAATATGTTTTTATTGACTTTTTAGAGAGAGAGGAAGGGAGAAAGAGAGAGAGAAACATTCATGTAAGAGAGAAACATCAATCAGCTGCCTCCTGCTTGCACCCAGAGTGGGGATTTAACCCACAAACTGGGGATATGCCCTCACCGGGAATGGAACCAGCAACTTTTTGGTGCACAGGACGACACTCAACCAGCTGAGCCACATGAACCAGGGTGTGACTGGTTTCTTATTCTCTTTTTTGATAGGAATATAAAAGATTCATTCACAAAATCAATGACTATGCTCAGGGTAATAATGGATTTCTACTGCACCTAAAGCTTAATGTATGGCCTGGTCACTCTGGACTCCTCAGCATAAGTGAATGATCTTCATTGTCATATGAAGCTAGGGTTGCTGCTATAAAGTGACAGCGGAGAGGAGTGTGTCTGGGAATTCACAGCAGCCTCTCTTGCTGTGTCTATGCCTAGGGATTAACATAGAAAGAGCAATTATAGCAACCATGGCTTTTTACGGGTGAGGCAATCAAGATCTCAGACAGACCTTCGGGGATGAAGATCTGCCTCATCACACCATGAAAGCAACCTTGACCAGCC
The DNA here is from genome assembly GCF_964146895.1 of Miniopterus schreibersii. NCBI lineage: Eukaryota > Metazoa > Chordata > Mammalia > Chiroptera > Miniopteridae > Miniopterus > Miniopterus schreibersii. The sequence goes on along the minus strand of NC_138101.1, from coordinate 63,915,396 downwards.
CAAGGGCTGGCTGAGTGGTAAATCTGATTGCATGGTGGAGAGAGGGGGTAATAAATATCAATTATGGCCTCAGGAACCAGTTGCCAGAACAGAGACTATAACTTTTAAACAACAGAATGATTCTCCCTTTGTCACTCTGCTTAAAAATAGTATATCTTTTTTTTATGACAATCAATGCATAATGTATTCCTGAATCCAAATTTGTTTCTAAAAATCAACAAAATACAGCCAAAACACAAAAAGGAAAGGAAAGAAACTCACCAAGAAGCAACAGATAGAAAAACTTAAAGTTGGCATAGCGAATTTTTACCAGTTCGAGGGCAAGAATAACTTGCTAAAAATGCAGAAGTCTTTATTTATTTTACAAACAGTATTGAGATTGAGGTAGATGAAGAGAGAAAGAAAGCAAAATCAGGCCGAACGCTGCTTTCAGCCTGACAAGCTTGTTGCAAGGTGTGGGGCAGAATTTGACTTACTTAAATTGCAGGGTAAATGGCTCTGAGGATGATCTATGATGCGTAATGTGTTGTATATCATCCACCTACTGCTTAGAAAAATATAACCTAATAAAAACTGCTTGATCTGTAATTTGGCACCCCATTGTTTAATCACAGAGGATAAGTGAATAAGAGCATTACTATTATTTAACATGTATCAAGCACCCCTCGATGTACCTGGTATTCTATAAAACACAGATGAATCCATTCCTTCTTGCTATCAAACTTTGGTTTCAAGCTAAATTATGTGCACACACAAATAAAATACTTTTAAGAAAAATCATTCACTCTACATGCTTAAGCCCCTTATGTATAAATACATTTTATGCCTCTTATATTTGTATGTATAAAAAAAGTATCAACTTAAAAATATAAAATCATGCTATATGCTTTAGGCCCTTTTAACACACACACTCACACACACACACACATACACACACACTTTTGCTTTGATAAAGATTAAGGCAAAAATAAGTGGTCGTGTATGTAAAACTGAGAATACCAAGAGAGCGAAGTAGCTGAAATTGGGAAGAGAGGAAGGAGCACATGAAAGCTGTTTCTTTCCAAACATCTATAATTAAATAATATTAATTCTTCTAGTTTCCAAGGGATTTTTGTTTCAGGCTGTATATATGTGAATGCATATGTAATCTTTCGTTTTGTGTTGGGAAAATGTAGAGTATTGTAGAACGAACAAAATGATTTAAAGGGACAGGACTGAAGAGTGAGCATTTATTCAGTAGTTTGGGTAACAGGAAAGGGATGAGGTGATTGGAGTGAATTGAATTGATAACAATTCAAATGGGGAGGGGTGTTAAAATGATAAAAGCTTACTTTATGGCAACGTGTTATAACATTAGTGAAAACCCTTCTCTGCTATCATATTTTTGGTGTGTGAATTCTGCTCCTATTATCTAAGCTTCTGTTGTGCCTTATTATCATCACAATTGCTATAACCAAATAATGGCTGTACTTGCAGGACTGTGTGGTCTGTTATTGGTCACCACACACTGTCAAAAAAACACACATGTTAATACAAATAAACACACTCACAACCAGGCATGGGCACAGTTATTGCGTCAATTTTCAGTACTTTATTTCCCCTGAAGGAACTTTTCCATCCACATTAATTACAGCAAAGTCGGTTCAATATTTGCTGAGCACCTACACTGTACCACCTGTTAATTAGGGGTTTGGGATAGAAGGGAGAATATTAAAAAAAAAAAGAAAAACACACAAAGACCCTGCCTGCTCAGAATTCATAAACTAAGAGAGGACAGAAATATTAATGAGAGATTTGAGGAGTATGGTTATTAGAGTATCTATAAAGTGCCTTGGGGGACCCAAATGAACACTTGATTTTACCCAGCTTTTGGAATGACTCTCCTCTGCTTATAGAAATCAAATCTATTCTCAATGAGCACTGTAAGAAGCAACAAATGAAGCCCTCTTTAATAATATGGGTGTTTAAACTATTTATTTAGCAACTAATCATGGATTTATGCTTTACTTCCCCAACTGTATAGCAAGCTCTTTATGCCCAGAACACAACCATTTATCTACTGACTTTATTTCAGTTATAAAATAGAAGGACATTGGTATAAAGCCAGTGTCCTCATTGCTCCCATTTTAGTTAGGCAAATCCTGTCTGAAATTTCACCTATAATACCTTTAAGAAAAACTTACCTTTTTTTCTTTTTTTTTAATTGAGGTTTGCATACCTGACTCCTCCAGACTGGAATTCTTGAAGCCAGTGACAGTGTTATGCCTGGCATATAGATAGGGTTGCCAAGTTTAGCAAATCAAATACAGGCTGATAAAATTTGAATTTCAAATATATACCAATTTTTAACATAAGTATATACCTAATATTGCATGGACATACTTATATAGTTATACTAATATTCATATTAATACTTATATATTATAATTATAATACTTATACACATATTTAAAAATTATTCATTACTTATCTGAAATTCAAATTTATCTGGGTGTCCTATATTTTTATTTGGCAACCAAATATGGAGTCACCCAAAAAGTATCACTGTGGCAAACGAAAAATTTTCTTTCTTTCTTTTATGTGGTTTATTCAAGCTGCTCATCACAGGTCTGCTGAAGTAGATCATATTGACACTCTGCTAATGAAAGAGATCTTGAACCTACAGCTATGCAAATGCCTCCAGATAGGACCAATGGGAAGCTTGGGGTTTTCTCCGCAGCAGGCCACAGGGCTGGTGCACTGAATGCATGCTTCTTGTAGTATTATGGGTTCAGTGTGACCATCAGCTCAGAGCCATGTGGCAAGTTTAGGAGACCATGGGAGGCAGTGGACTGGTGATAATCTTCAGTTTTGGAGAGCAATAGAGAGTTTTCAGACTAACAAAACAATTTGGTATTTGTCTTCCTTTTTTAGGAGAGAGGCTTTTATAACTAAGCTTTACTCTTTAGAAACTACTCAGAGTTCAATTTTAATGTGATGTGGAATCTGACAGCTTAGGAGGCAGTGATACAGTGTACAACAAACACAGTACTGGAGTCAGACAGAATGGTTGTGATTCCCACACTGCTCCAACCAGCTGTGCTGGCAACCTCAAGAAGGCACAGGGTGGCTTCAGCTTGACCCCTCACATCATTGCATTTGCCCTTCCCTCAGTCTTTAATATTACCTAGAGAATTATATAAAAGGCAGTTTCAAGCCCAGCCTTCCAACTGTCTTGACACTTTTAATGCCTTCCCATAAAGAATTCTGAAACCACCCCTGCGGTTGTGAGTTCCTGTTGCACAGTCACCTTGTTTGCAACTCATTTTCCACTTCTATGCAGTGAAAACACTATCACATGCAATGTAGGGTTATTGTACAGTTTCAAGATAATAGGTGTGATGAGCCTGCCACATATCAGGCATTGGGGAAATATTAATTCTTACAAATATTATGTTTGGCCCAAATACAGCTTATATGTGTTACTTTGTCTCTTCTCCATGTATGAGAGCTTCTGTTAATTATAAATTCCTCTGTCTTTACAGCCCAGTGTGCCCCAAAGATTCTTCCCCTCTCTTTGAGGATTCACTTTAAGTCATCCTTGGGATGCCTAGTGTATATCTCCCTTATGTAAGCAGAGATCCTCTCATTTTAGACAGAAAAAAGAGATTAGTGTTGGGGACTCTAACTCCTTGAATTCAGAGAGCAGTGCAAACTGAATAATTTTGTATGTATTTTTAACATTTGAGGAATTGTGATAACTGTGACTTTGGCCACACACACACACACACACACACACACACAGAGGTAAATGCTATCAGTACATGCCATGGGAGCCATATTTACATCTCTTGAATGGGAATCCTCTAGAATATAGTTTCACAAAGATGACTCTAATATGTAATTGTTATGAACGTTTATTTCATGTAGAGTGTTGTCAGACAGGGTGTCAACATCAGAGATAAAAATCAGACAATTACACAAAGGAGAAAATGGCCATTGTTTTATAAATGCCCTTGTGATAATCATCTCTGTGTGTGAGGTGCTTCTAGGTTTCTCATCCTATTTCATGATCCACGATGACACTCCAGCTTTGGAGCTGTTTCTGAAATCAGAGGGCGTTTCAAACGGATCTGATTTGCAAGAGATAGAAACCCTGGGTTTAAACATCATATCAATTGTGAACTGACTTCAGGGAGTAAATAATCCATCTTACATTTTCATTACTGTGCAGTGACCATACTGGAATGTAACATGGGACAAGCTACTTAACCTTTTTATTGAAGGAGACTTATTACCTATGAATAAACAGGGAAATTGATATTGTTGATTTCACAGCAGTGATAACTTTTGCTATCTCCAAACATTCAAATTTTTAGAATGATTCAATATAAAGAATTTATTACTCTCTTCACTTCTTTAGTCTTAGCCATGAAGAAGTATATACTCTAACATACTCTAACATGTAGTTAACCGATGTCATCTGTTTTTAAATATATTTTTATTGATTTGAGAGAGAGGAAGGGAGAGGGAGAAAGAGAAAGAAACATTCATGTGAGAAAGAAACTTCGATTGGCTGCCCCCTGCATGTCCCCTACTGGTGACTGAGCCTGCAGCCTGGGCCTGGGCCTGACCACGAATGCCACCAGTGGCCTCTTGGTGCCTGGGAGGAGAGGACAATAAACCAACGAAGCCACTCCGTTCAGGCCAAATGTCATCTATTTCTAAAGCGTCCACATTTTTTAATTAGCCCCTCTTGAAAAATATATTCATCCCCACATCATTAATTAGAAAGCAACATTTGAACCCAACAGATGAATAATTTATTATGATTATTTAATTAATATTAAATATTACCAAATGAAAATTAATTTTATGAAACTTCCAAAAAGTAAAACTTTATGTTGGAAAAAAATTTGCATTTTTAGTTACTTATATTACTTAATACATTTAAATGATTACATAACAATTTATTTGACTTAATAGGTATTTATACCTCAACCTCCTCATCATATGTTGTCTTCCTTCTTGGAGAAATTTACATCTATATCTTCTCTGAAAGTGGAGAACCATTCTGTGCCTCATTTTTCTCATCTTTAATTGAGTATAATAGTAGCAACTATCATATTAAATAAATGTAAGTGAAAATTAATACAAGCAAAGGGCATAGAATAGTGTGCATGGCACGTATTAAAACAGTACAGTTTTAGCTGTTATTATTATTGTCACCTTGTGAAATTCTGCTCAGTTCTTGGCATTCAGCTCACACGCTGGCTTTTCCTTTAACATGGCATTGGTTGCTCTGGTTGCCACAGGGTTCTTTCCACTAGTCACATGGCACTCATAATGATTTTTTATGTTGTAAGTTGTATACATGTTCTGTCATATGTGTCTTGCTAGAGAATCTGACCTCTGTGATTGCAGGTCTATTTCTTATTCATTTCAATATTCTTTAAAGGCACTGCTGAGCAAAATATCTTGTATAATTACATATGTTGAATAAATTAACAAAATCCAAGGTAAGACATGTTTGCCAGAAGTTCAGTCTGGAAAACCTTCAATCCAATAAGTATGTTGAAAGCAAGTTTATGCTTATTTGGCTATGTCATATCTTAGGAAGAAATTTAAGTAAAGCTTAGTTAAGTTTTCTAACCTGACTTAAGGACTAGTTCATATAAACATTGAATAAAATATTATAAATACATACCATAACTAGTATAAATATGTCTCTATACATTTTAAAACTAAATCTGACAAGCCTAATGATAGAGCAAGTAAAACTATGCAAAACCTCTTAAGGCATACTTTCACTTTTATCTCATTTCTATTGGCCAAGGAAGGTCACATGGGTGAGCCCATGCTTAGGAACAGGAATACACATGTATGCGTGTGTGTGTTATAGATATATCTCCATTGCTTTAATGAAAAAACTGAAAAGTCACAACATTAAGGGCATAGGTTCAGAGGGAGTGAAGACTTGGAGCAAACAATACAATCAACCACATACTATATTAAACAAAAATGGGATTTAATGTAAAAATACAAACATTTAAATAATTAAAACATAACATAAAATTGAAAAAACAATGTGAATGCTTACTGTGTGCCAGATGCTTTCATGTGGGTTCTCTATTTAATCATTCCAATGGCACCTTAATGAAGATACTATTTTTAGATAAACACAGGGTATTGGAGATATAGTGGCTTGTTCAAGGTTAAATAACTTTTACAAGGAAAAGTGGTCCTATTGTCTCTGAGTCCAGATTCAACGTCTTTCCTACTTACATCTCTACTTTAAAAGTAAACAAGAATTTGTGGAGTTCATTGGTAACAAAAAATCTCCAACTAAGTATTAAAGAATAATATTTGTTAAAAGGTGGATAATAGCTTTTCCAGTGGGCAAAACAGATATAATAGTAAGGTATTTATGTCAAAAGAAGAAAGTGAAACCTTTGCTCTGTAGATTTAACACATTAAATATCCAAATATTTCAAACAAGGTCTATCTATCTATCTATCTATCTATCTATCTATCTATCTATCTATCTATCTATCATCTATCTATCTGTCTATTTATTTATTTATTTATTTATTTATTTAATTTTACAGAAGTGCCACTCATTGGTCTATGTAGCAAACCTCACTCTTAAATTCATAAGACACCACTTTTACTTAAAAGGCTTCACCTTTAAAGATAAATTCTCAGATTCACTGAGTATATATTACCTATGAAACCACTGTTTCCAAAATCGGTAGACTTTTCCTTGAGATTTTATAGAGCTCTATTGTTTTGTGAGCTTATTATTAAAGAGTTTTGATGCCTGTGCATTTTGATAATAATTGATTCCTTCCAGGCCTACATAGACAGTAATATAAATAACTATTTCACAATTGTTTACACACTTTACCCATCTAATATATAGCACTTCACATTATATTTGGACTGATAAAATAAATAAAAATTAGCAGAGAAGAAACATGAGGGGAAAATAGCTTCATGTTAAGTAACTTCATCAGATATGGGTGTTGAAACTGTACTTGACTGTTCAAGTATCTGAAAACATGCAAGACCATTAAAGTCATAGGATCTAAAATTGATTAAGCAATAAGTAGTTTTACCCTTATTAATATTTCAAAACTCACACATGGATAAAAAATTATTTAATCACCAGGTCAAAATGAATATATTCTTCATTTTAAAAATGTGTTCATAAATGATTCTGTGACCAGATTATATAAGCTCTAGATTCTATAAATAGCCTGAGGGAAGAGTGAATTATTGTTTTGTATAATAAGAACTATGGCAAAAGTTCAATTCTGAGAATAATCAAAATATGATTTATCAAGGCAGGAAAAGACAGGGTATCTAAACTTCCCAAGGAAGCTATGTCCATTTGGTATGTCATGTCACTGTTCTAGGCATAAACTGTTGAGCTGTCATAAAACTAACGAAGAATGCCAAAATATCACTCAGACAATGTTATAACAATACTATAGTAACAACAATGGCATTGAATTTTGATTAGCTGGCCATTGTCCAATGTTTAATATACCATATTTCATTAATTTTGTGATAGACATTTTTACATTTTAATAGCTATTGACATAGATTCTTCTTAAAATAGGCAATCTCTTACAGTCTTCTTATGCAAGACAATTGTCTACTTGACATTGCCCACAAATGTATAAACTTGGTCATTACTGTTCAAATTGTTCCCAGTTCAGCCCACTTGGTACTACCACACACGTTAACTGCTGTTTTTAATGAGTTAAAATATATTACACTGGGTCATGATATTGAAAAGAATTGTTTCATATGCAAAAAGACAGAGATGTAAAACAGTATATACAGATAAACATGGAAATGAACTCTAAATCTAATATTTGTGAATGAAACATTCATCAGAAGCATGAGCATAATTTCACATTTTCCTGAAAAGCCACAACCAAATTCTTTTAGGTTCTAAGAAAGAAAGTACCCATAACAGCAATAATATCTGTTATACATTGTTTCTGAACTGTGCAAGAAAGCATTGTTTATTATAAACAAAGCCCTACAACTAAAAGGCAGGAGTATGATTGGATTTCTTAAAACAGTTGAAGGAAACTTCAAAGAAATTAAGGGCAGATCTAATTGGTTTTTCCACGGAGCAATACCATCATTAAGATACTGAACATCAATTTGTCAAAAACTTTCTATTGACTTTGAACAAAAGTTGCTCAGATTTCCAGCAATCTGTGATTGAAATGAAAGGGAAAAAAATATGTTTCAATAAATAATAAATTGTCAGCTTCAACAGTTCCAAGATGAGTGTTAATATGGTAGAAAGCCCCAGATCATCCTTTTCAGTAATGCTTCAGCATCAGTGCTTTGTTGCACAGAGAATGACACTGTTACTTAAAAAACAAAAACAAAACAAAAGGTAACAGTATGAACATTGACCAATCTGAGTTTCAAATTAACATAGTCAGGTTTTGAAAATGGTAAGTTTTGGGAATACTTAAACCAATGAATTTTTCTTATACTTTAATTTTAATATTTAAATAAATCTTAAAAACCTCCTTACATAAGTATAAAATAAAATAAATCCTAAGGAAAAAGAATTTGTTTTTTTCTTAGTGATACAAAAAAATCAAGGTGACAATTAGAATAAATAATGTATTATATTTGGTAAAATGTTATTCAAATTATTCCTCAAAATTTTAGTTATACATATTAATATTTTCAGTTTACATGTGAAAAAATTGAGTCTTAGAGAGTCAGAGAATGAGGTGTGGTAGAAAGCTTTACTTCTGCAGAATTACATCCCTTCAGTAAAGCTAGAAGTAGTGTCCAAAGTTTCCTGTCCGTGTTGGAATCAGGTCCAGTTACAGCATCAGGCGAGCTGTGGTCCATTAGTCCATTGTGTCTGTATGTGACAGCCTAAAATTAGAAACAACACCGATGTCCATCTACTGGTGAATAGATAAACAAAACATGGTATATCTGCCTGATGGAATACTACTCAAAAATAAATGGATTATTGATACAAAAACATAAGTAAATCACTGGAATAATTATGCTGGATGAAAGAAGCAGGGCACCCCTCCCCTTAAAGAAAGAGTGCACGCTGACAGGTTCCACTTAGTGGAATCCCGCAGGTGCGTGCAAAAACACAGGGACATAAGGCTGATCAGTTGTGTCTGGGGCATGGGGGCTGGGAAGGGAGTGGGAATATCAGAAAAATTTGGAAGATAATGGGTATCTTCACTATCTTGATTCTAATGGTGGTTTCACAGTATATGCATAACCTATCAAACTGTACATGTTAAATAGGTGCAGTTTCTTGTACCTTGATTAGACCTTAATATTACTTTTCTTTTAAATGGGTGTGCTACACAGAACGTAGTCTTCTCTCGCAAACAAGTGTTTTGAGTCCCTGTCTTTATAACTAACAAAAACTGAAGCATAGACACACAATTAGAAAAATTATGTTTACTGGATTATATCAGATCCTTTATCTAAAAATTAAAAGTATTATTTCACTTTATTATCTTTATAATATCTAAAGTAGGTCAGGTTTACTTTCCTTATATATATATTTTTTAATTTTTTAATTTATTGATTGATTTTAGGGAGAGAGAGAAAAAAACGATAGAAATATCGATTTGCTCTTCCTCATATTTATGCGTTCATTAGTTGATTCTTATATGTGCCTGATCAGGGATTGAACCCACAACCTTGGTGTATCAGGATGACACTCTAACCAACCGAGCTACCTGGACAGGTTACTTTCCTTATATTTTATAATAAGATACTGTCTCAGGAAATAAATGAAAAGTATTTTAGTATATGGTTCTTAGTGTTCTTCCTCCAATTTCTGTATTGGACTGTGTCTAACTAGGCAACTTAATCCCTATGAAGTATAGTAAGGAACCTATTTTGGGAGAACGTAGCCAGGCAGTCAACAGATTTTCTAGTAGCAAGAACCATTCTATGAAAGAAAACAATGCCTGAAGTTAACTGGGGGGGAAAATGTGCTCCTTAAAGTGCACTCGAGAGATTAAAAAAAGACATAAGGGCTTTACCTTTGATAAAAAAACAAAAATAAAAACAAAACAAAACAAAAACAGACTGTAAATAATGCAGATGATCACAGTCTTTTAGTTTCTTGTCTGGCCCATTTTTCTATACAAACAAGATAAGACTCAGTTACAGCTGTTTTTGATAATGTTCTAGACTCTTGGATTTCTGTTAAAAGCCTAACCAAATACACTTAAAAGACTGAACAAAATGTGTTCTCCTTTATGAAAATTAAGAAACCTACACAAATAAGGTTCAAGCAAAGTTTCTTTAAAATGAAAACCATAGGAATGAACAATACTGTCATAGAGAAATTTCATTCTAAATAAGTGAATTGCTATGAATCAAATTTCCATCTTACAGAGCAAATACTCAGCTTCCCATCTTTCCTTATTAAAGCTGCCAAGTGTCAGGCAGGGAATTAGTATGTGAAGAGAAATATTTCATATAAGGCAGGTGTTCTGTGAATGTCTTTGACTGACAAGAATCCTGCTAAAACCTGGACTGAAGAAATTAAACCCTGCTGTTTGTTGTCATTTAAATTTGAGGGATGGTGAGAAGCTCCTCACTCTCAGAATATCTCTCCACTGGCCTGTCAAAATGCCTATAATTTCACCATTAGAAATTCACTCCTTTCAACCAGCCGAGGCTGTGAATGAGGAGAGGCACAGAAGAGACAAATACATGGATGTATGCTCTGATCTGGGAACTGAGGATGTGCCTGAATGCTGGACAAAAGCAAACAAACAAACAGGCAAAAAACATCATTGCCACATTGTGGAGCCTTTCAGCTCTCAAAATTGTTCAGTTAGTCCATTTAGGATAAAACATTTATCAGATAAATCAAACAGTATATCCATTATTATGACATTATCAAAAGTTTCAAAGTGATACAAGTTCAATCATTTAGTATTAGTATTATTTCAACCTATTTCATTAAAGTGTAAAAAGGGATTTTTTTAGATATGCAGAATCAGTGATAATTTAAAGCAGCATAGAGTTTAACTGAGGTTATTAAGAATGAGTGAGTCAGATACATTAGTGAGAACATTTGTGTGTATGTGCACATATGTGAGAGGTGGGACTAATTCCAGTGTCCAGTTTTAAGAGATACTCAGAAGAGGCTGTTATTTGTATATCATAGCTTACACTCATAGAGAGCCAAGTTTTAATTATTCATAACTTAAGGCTCTTGAGTCACGTAACAGCAGCAAACACACAGTGATTAATAAACAGCCAAAAGCCAGAGCCTCTGTCGCTGGAGCTCTGACTCCCAGGAATGACGCAGAGGGAGCTAAGAGGCCTGCCCAGGAAAGCAGCTTTAAACGCCTCGCCTAAATCTCAGGGGTGTGTGCTTGGCCTGGCCTCTCCATAAACAGTTCTGCCTGTAATTCCAGGCAAATTCTGTGAAGGGTCATGCTCTGAATTATTGTTCTTCTTGCTCGAACTCTCCTGACATTTGCTCTCTGCCAGGCATTCTCACTTGCCTGTTCCTGACGCTCGTTGACTCTCATGTGGCTGAAACACACAGGCCGGTGGCCAGGCACCCACAATACAAAAAGCTCATCTCAGCACGTTCTGTGTATTTTGCTATTGAGTAGAGGGCGGGGGGGTGCAGTCTGCAGGGAAAGCGCTCTGTCTTTTATTCTTGGCACATGTGTTACACCTGCGTAACGTCATCTGCTTCGAAAATGCGCCTTCCCTCTTTCCTCTCTACGTCCCTTTGAAATTATTGCCTTCAATTACTTTTCATTCAGAATTCACATTGCTAAAATGGGAATAAACTCAAAAAGCTTTAAAGAGAGAGGGAGAGAGAGGCTCATCACGCATGCGTTTTGTCAACCCTCCTAGTATTTTTTCCCTTCCGTTCAGAGGGCAGCCTCTTCAAATGCATGCCTTGCTTTTGACAGCTCTGCGGCGATTCGGTGCAGCAGGAAATAGAGCCTGACATATAAAACCCACTGACTCAACTAGGCAGTATTTATTTCATAGCCAACATAAATAAAAATAAAATATTTCCTTGAACATTTTGTTCACACACTGCCTGGTTGCACTGCTAGCAATTTCTTAGGTCCTTTCATTAGAAAACTTTTGCTTTCCGCTCTACCGTCAATCATCTGTGATCTGACTCTGATTGGGCTGTCTTTTGTTGAATAATAAAACATAGGTATTGCTTGGGAATGTATTTTGCATATATTGAAGATAATACAATAAAGATGGAATGAGTACATTTTGATGCAGAAGCTATTGAATTCATAAAATAAAGCCTTTCGAGAGAAAAAGAAATATCTGGCCCTAATTACCAATTATTCCCTGGGCCTTTGCAGTGGTGGAACTAAGTAGCTACTATTGCTCAGTGATCTGGGCTTTTAAGTGATTGGTGTAACCGCAACCTTGCTGAATCCAAATCCCCATTATTAGAGTTGGACCAAGGTATTCAGGAAGCTGTAAAAAAAATCAGAGAAATCATCACTTGTAGATTTTAGAGCCTCAAGTGAGTCGAGAGCCGGCTGATTATCACCATCGCGTGAAACCTAATGAGATACTCAGAGGGAGAAAGCTGGGAAATCTCTGTTGCTTGGGAACATTTGTAAGTATGGTAGAAATTTTCCTGAAGTGGCAGGAAATCACTAGGCATAACTGGAAGGAGGCTGTACTGCAAGAAGAGGCCACAGAGGAGGGGTAGATATTAACTTATAGAGGGATATCCTGATGGGGTCATTTCTAGGGAACTTGAATCTCCCAGAATTTGGCAGCACTGAAGAATTTTATCTATTCAGTTAATATGGATTTGGGTTATTTAGTTTTTTGTTTTATTTTTTTCTGTGTTTTTTTTTTTTATTGTTCAAAATATTACAGATGTCCCCTTTTTTCCCCATTGACCCCTTCCACTCCACCACCACGCCCCTCCCCGGTCCCTCACTACGCTATTGTCTGTGTTCATGGGCAATGCATATATGCATACAGATTCTTTGGTTAATCTCTTCCCCTCCACCCACCCACTGCCACCATCCCTCTGGGATTCATCAGTCTGATCCATGCTTCCATGTCACTGAATCTATTTTGTTCATCAGTTTATTAAGTTCTTTAGATTCCACATATAAGTGAGATCATGTGATGTTTGTCTTTCTCTGCCTGGCTTATTTCGCTTAGCATAATATTCTCCAGGTCCATCCACACTGTCCCAAAGGGCACGAGATCCTTCTTCTTTACAGCTGCATAGTATTCCATGGTGTAAATGTCCCACAGCTTTTCTTTTCTTTTTGGTTTATTTTTGTTTAAAATATTACAGATGTCCCTTTTTCTCCCCAATGACCCATTCCACCCCATCCCACAACTTTTCTTTCCACTCATCTACTGATGGGCACTTGGGCTGTTTCCAGATCTTAGCCATTGTAAATTGTGCTGCTAGTTATTTAGAAGCAGCTTTCAAATTTTTTACTCTAAAACCCTTAAAATATTATTTAAGAACTAAATAACCCTTACAAGTTTTTAAGTTGACATCTAAAGGTTTTTCATAATTTAATTGTAGCTTTTAATATAATTTATTTGTATTATAAATATTGACATTTTAAATTCACACTTATACTACCTTCTAAAAGTATACAACTGAGTATAAAGATCACTGCATTTGATATACACTTCAGTCTATTAAAATTATATTATAATAAAATATATTATAGTCATAATTTATATTTTTATTTGTGTATTTCTATTCCACCTTTTCCACATAATTTTATCTTAATATATTTGTAAGTTTCAAAGACTTAATCACAGTTCACAAGTCTCTGCAGTTTATATGTGTGTCTGTGTGTTGATGCATAAGTCTCTAAATTTTGAAACAATCAACAAGATTTAAATCATCATGTTATTTTATTAAACAATTGATTAAAATTTTATGAGTAATTTTGATAATTAATTATCAGATTAGGGATGTAAAGCAACTGTGATTAAGGTGCTAAGAGCTCTAATGGCTAATGGAGGCAGTGTGCAAGAACAGATGGGCAAGGTAAGCAGAGAGATGAAACTCCTAAGAAAGAACTGAAAAGAAATGTTAGAGATTTAAAACAGAAAAATTGTAGCAGAAGTAAAGAATACCTTTAATGAACCTTTAGTAACTAAACATGGCTGAGGAGAAAAATATATAAGCTATAGGACATATCAATAGAATTTTCAAAACACAAAATGTAAAGAGAATAAAAAGATGGAAAAACACAGAACAAGATATCCAAGGGCTGGGGACAACTGAAAAAGCTGATATAGGAATACTAGAAGGAGAAGAAGAAAAGAAGGAAACAGAGGAAATATTTAAAACAATAACTGAGAATTTCCTCAAATTAATGGCAGACACCAAACCACAGATCCAGGAAGTTCATAGAGACTTAGCAGTATAAAAGCCAAAAAATTAAAGTTAAAAAAATGTCCCCTTATGATATCGTTTTCAAACTACAGAAAATCAAAAATAAAGAAAAATTCTGAAACAACACAGAGGAGGGAGTAAAACACCTTATTAATAAAGGAACAGAGATAGGAATTACCTCCTTCTTCTCAGAAACCACACAAGCAGTAAGAGAGTGGAATACAAACTTTAAGGTGTTCAAACAAATAAACCCCACCAATCCCATCAACCTTTGTACCCTTTGAAATTATAATTCAAAAATTTAGGAGAATTAAATACTTTCTCAGCAAAATAAAAAAATAATAATAATTGAGAAAAATTTTGCCAGTAGATGTTTCTTGCAAGAATGTTAAAAGAACTATTTGAGACACTGAAAATAATATACATCAAAAACTTGGATCTATATAAAGAGCTTCAAATAAGGAATAAAGGTAAAATAAAAATATTCCTTCTTATTTGTCATAGATCTAACAGTAAACAGTTTGTTTAGAATAATAGTAACAATGTATTCAATTATGTATACTTATGTATATATAATATACATACTTATATATAGGGAAAATCAGTGACACCAGTGATAAAAGGAACAGGAGGAAGAAGATTAATCCAACTGTATCAATAATCACTATGAATGTCAACAGTCTAAATGCACCAATTGAAAGACAGAGCTTGTCAGAGTGGAAGAAAATACAACCCATCTACAGGCAAGCTTCAGAGATATTGCAAGTTTGGTTGCAGACCACCACAATAAAGTGAATATAGCAATAAAGCAAGTCGCACAAAGTTTTTTATTTCCTAGTGCATATAAAAGTTACATTGACACTATGCTATAGTCTATTAAGTGTGCAATAGCATTATGTCTAAAAACAACGTACATACTTTAATTTAAAAAATGTCATTGCTAAAAATTTCTAACTGTCATCTGACTCTCCAGCAAGTCCTAATCTGTTTGCTGGTGAAGGGTCTTACTTTCAATTTGTAAAAAGCACAATATCTGTGAAGTGCAATAAACAAAGTGCAATAAAATGAGGTGTGCCTATATATGTTGCTTAAGAGAAATCCACTTTATATATAAAGACAAATATAAATGAAAAGTAAATGGGTGGAGGAAAATATACTAACACTAACTAAGAATAGTTAAATGAATTTCATACAGAGACGACTTCAAAATGAGGAATGTTATCAGGAATAAACAAAAGCACCACATAATATCAATGGGTCAATTCTCTAAGAAGACATAACAATCCTTAATGTGTATATACCTAACAACAGAAAATCAAACTATATGAAGCAAAAACATATATAACTATAAAGAAAATAGGTGAGTCCACTATCATGGCTGGAGACCTCAAACCCCCATATCAGAAATGAATAGATTCGGCAGTCAAAAAATCAGTAATGACATAGTTGAACCCATAGACACCATCAATCACCTTGATATAATGGACATCTATAAACTTCTTTATCTATCCATAGCAGAATACACATTTTTCTCAAGGTCACATGGAACACTCACCAAAATAAATCACATTATGGGACATACAAAAACAAGCCTTACCAAATTAAAAATAAATAAATAAAAATTATCCAATCTGTTCTCAGACCACAATGGAACCAAACTAGAAATCAATAACAGAAAGGTAAATGGAAAACCTCCCAGTATATGGACATTAAACAACACACTTCTAAATAACACATGGGTCAAAGAAGTAATCTCAAGAAAAAATTTTAAATATTTTGAATTAAATGAAAATGAAACAAAACGTATCCTAATTAGTGGGATTCAATGAATGCAGGGAAATTTATAGCATTGAATAAATGCATATGTTAGAAAAGAAGAAAAAATCTAAAATTAACAATCTAAGTTTCTACCTGAGGAAGCAAAATTAAAAGTACAAATTAAATATAAAGTAAACAAGAGAAAAGAAATAAGAAATTGAAATCAGGAAATCAATAGAGGAAAATCAATAAAACTAAAAGCTGCTCCTTTGAGAAGATCAATAAAATCTATTAGCCTCTATAATATCAGGAATGAAAGAATAGATATCACTGAAGATTCCGTGAACATTAAAAAAGATAATAAAGGTACACTGTGAACAACTCTGTGACCACAAATTTGATAACCTAAATGAAATGGACCAATTCCTTTAAAGACAAAACTCATGCAAGAAGAAATAGACAGCCCTACCCTGTTGGCTCAGTGGTTAGAGTGCTGGCCAGTGGACTGAAAGGTCCTGGGTTCAATTCCAGTCAAGGGCACAAACCTCGGTTGCAGGCTCAGTGCCAGCCCTGGTCAGGGAGGCAACCAATCAATGTATGTGTGTCTCTCTCTCCCTTCTACTCTCTCTGAAAAGCAATGGAAAAAAGAGCATATCTATCTATCCATCTATCATCTATCTATCTACCTATAGATGTAGATACAATGTGCATATATATATTTTATATATATATATATATATATAATCTCAGGTGAGGATTTAAAAAAAAAAGAAGAAATACACAACCTGGGTAGGCCTAGATCTATTAAAGGAATTGAATCAATAAATAATAACTTTCCAACACAGAAAGGACCAGGCTCATAAGGATTCACTGGCAAGTTCTACCAAACATTAAGGAAGGAATTATACCAATTTTCTACAATCCCTTTTAGAAACTAGAAGCAGGGGGAATACATTCTAATTTATCCTATAATGCCAACATTACCCCAATACAAAAACCAAACAAAAAAATTAAAAGAAATTAAAAACCCTAGACCAGTTACCTCTCACAAGTATAGATTTTAAAATACTTAGTAAAATACTAGCAAATTTAATTCAACAAGTTATAAAAATAATTTTACATCATGTCCAATGGAATTTATCCCACATATGCAAGGCTGATTCAACATTTAAAAATGAATGAACATAATTCATAATATAAACAGTCAAAAAGAAATTAATCACATGATCATATCAATAAATGCTGAAATTCAACAACCCTTCATGATAAAAAACAGAATACAGAAACTTTCTCCACTGTTAAAGAATATCTACAAAAAAGCCTACAGCTAGCACCATACTCAATGGTGAGAAACTACAATCAAGTTCAAGTCAAGGATGTCTCTTCTTACCATTCCTTTTTAAAATAATCTTTTAAGTTCTAGCTATTGCAATAAAGCAAGAAAAGACAAAAAATTTATACATATTTAAAAGGAAGACATAAAACCTTTTTTTCACAGATGACATAACTGTCTATGTAGAAAATCTGAAAAAAAAAAAAAAATTACCTTAAAACTCCTAGAACTAATAAATAATTATAGCAAGGCTGAAAGAACATGTTAATATACAAAAATCAATTGCTTTCCTATATATTAACAATGAACAGATGGAACTTGAAATTGAAAAAAATTAAGATGTGTGACCTAGTGAGATTTTTCTTAGTTATCCAATGTTCAAAAATAGACATTTGATGCACTGTGTTTTTAAGAAATTCAACATATATTCCTAATAAAGATGTTCAATTGGTTAAGAATAGAAATAAATTACCTCAACTTAACTTGTTTAACATATCATACAGCTACATTGACGCTGAATGGTAAAAGAGTTAATGTGTTTCCCTAAGACTGAGAACAAGGCAAGGATATTCACTCTCACCGTTCTCATTCAATATGCTGCTGGAAGTTCTAATCAGTGCAATAAGGCGGTAAAAATATATAAAAGTACATAGATTTAAAAGCAATAAGTAAACTCATGGTTTGCAGATGACAAATAACAATTCTCTACACAGAAAATTCCAAGGAACCTATATTTTAAAAAATCCAAAATTTCTAAAACTGATCAGTGAGTTCAGCAAGGTCAAATAATATACAATCTACTAGTAAAATCAATTGCATGTCCAAACACTAATAATTAACATGTGGAAATCAAAATTAAAAACATTATCCCATTTATAATTCCTCCAGAGAAAATGAAATGATTACTTATACACTAAACAAACGATACACAGGAACTCTGTGCTGGAGGTTACTTAATGCTGATTAAAGAATTTAAACAAAAACTAAATAAATGGAGAGACCTACTGTGTTCTCAGATTGAAAGACTCAGCATGGTAGAGAAATTGATTTTCCCTAATTGATCTATATGTTTAATGCAATTCTTATCTAAATCAAAGTAAGGTGTGTTATTTTATAGATATAGACCAGTTTATTCTACAGTGGAAATGCACAGGCCCTGGGATGTCAAAGCAATCTTGCCAAAGAAGAACAAAGATAGAAGAACCACTTTATCCAATATTAAGGCATGCTGCATAGCTGCAGAAATAAAGACTTGGCAAAAGGACAGACATACAGATCAATGGAACAGAATAAAGAATCCAGGGGTAAAACCACAAAGATGTATTAACGTATTTTTGACAAAAGTACAAAAGTAATTCAATGGAGATAAGATAGCTCATACTGGAGCAAGTGTACATTCATAGGCAAAATAATAAACCTTAAACTAAACGTCACACCTTATAGAAAATTAATTCAAAATAAATCATGGACTTAAAACAAAGATAGGAAACTATATGACTTTTAGAAAAACACATAGGAAAAAATATTCAGTACCTAGAATTAGGCAAAAAGCTCTTAGACTTAATACTAAATGCATTATCAGTGAAATGAAAACTTGATACGTTAGAATTCACCAAATATAAAATGTTTGCTGTTAAAAGTCCATGTAAAAAGAATGAAAAGAAAAGCTTCAGAGTTGAAGAAAATGTCTGCAAACCATCTGTGGTAGTCTGAGAATCTCTCCCACAAAGATCTCTGTGTCCTAATCCCAGGAACCTGTGAATGTTATACGGCAAAAGCGACTTTGCAAATGTGATAAGGAAATTATCTTATATTATGGGAGGGGGATTATGGAGGGCAATGTAATCAATGGTTCTAAGAGGGACACAAGAGGGCCAGACGGGGGGAAGACAATGTGATGATGGAAGTAGACAGGAGTGTTGCAGTCACAATGCAAGAAACGCAGGTGTCCTCTAGAAGTCACAACAGGCAAGGAATAAATCCCCCTCCACCCCACAGACTTTGGAAGGGACCATCCCTGCTGATACTTTGGATTTAGCTTTGTATGCCTCTATTTGGACTCATGACCAAAATGTAATATGAATTTCTATTGTTTTAAATCACTAAGTTTGAGATAATTTGGTACAGCAACAATGAGAAGCTAATACACCACATATCTAACAAAAAATAGTATCTCAATTATATAAATAAATCTGAAATCTTAATAGTAAAATAATCCAACTAGAAAGTGGGCAAAAAACATGAAGAGACATTTTACTAAAGAGAACGTACAAATATCAAATAAGCACATGAAAAGGTGATCAATATCACTGGCCATTAAAGAAATGTAAACTATTACTAACATAATAAAAAAGAAAATAAATAATATAATAGGATATCACTATACATTTATCAGAATGGCTTATTTTTTTTAAAAAAATTACACCACCAAATGCTGGCAAGCATGCACAGGAAATGGATCACTCATACATTGCTGATGGGAATGTAAAATTTCCACTCTGGAAAGATTTTTTTTTCATTTTCTTATAAAAATAAACATGCAGTTACCAAATGACCCAGTAATTGCACCCCTGAACATTTATACCAGAGAATTAAAACTTGCATACACACAAAAACCTGTGCACAAGTATTTATGGCAACTTTATTTGTAATAGCCAAAAGCTGTAATCAGCCCAGATTTCCTTCACCAGATGAAAAGCTAAACAAACTTCAGTACATACAAAATGGAATACTACTGAGCAATTAAAAAAATTAATTAGTGCATGCCACAATTTGGATGCATCTCCACGGAATTAGTTTAGTTTAAAAAAATCTTAAAAGGTTATACATAACTATGTGATTCAGTAATATAACATTTTTGAAATGACTAAATTTCAGAAAAGGATAGATTAGTGCTTGTCAGAGGCTAGGAGGGGGTGGGAAAGGTGGATATGGTTATAAAAATGAAATGCAAGGGATCCTTATGATGATGGAACTGTTCAGGATCTTGATTACTTTGGTAGATACACAAATCTAGTTGTGATTAAAATTGCATAGAACTAAACACACACGCAAGTTAACTGGAGAAATTCAAATAAGATCATTGGACTGTATCAACGTCTACATCCTGGTTGTTATACTCTAGTTTTCCAAAATGTTAACACTGGAAGAGGTGGTTAAGTGTACACATGCATAGAATGTATCTGTATTGGTTCTGACAACTACATGTGAATCTACAGTTATTTCAATAAAATTTTAATTTAAAATGCAACTGTAAAATTGAACATCTTTGATTTATTTCTCCTTTGGGATCTAGAATCTATAATGAGAGTTCTTGTTACATGCCACCGAGTGGGCTCCTGCTCCTGGCAACCCTATGAATGAATGAGCTGTGTCCTCATAGGGTTTTTAAGGTGAGAAAGATAAAGATTGAGAAAAGCAGCAGTGGTTTGCAACTGCCTTCTGCTGCATAGTGTGTGGGTTCAACCACCTGTGCGCAGGCCTGCATGTGGAAAATCACCAAACACCTACAAAATGTAAGCACCCCTGTGGAGATAATGAGAGTACAGGATCCTAATTCCAAGGTTTTGAGAAATACGATTTCTTCCATGGCTGTAATTCTAATTTTTAACTTTTTTGTGTTTGTATATTTTACCTTATTGTTGAAGAAAGTTTGTTTGCCAAGACTTTGTTGATAATTATCAGTAACTGGTTACTATAGCATAGAAAACAAACATGCTGTTAGAGGACAAATTAGTGTGAATATTTTAGGTGGCAATGCCTTAAACTGGGAATCAATCCCGTTTTTGTTGTAAAACTTTATTTTTTCCCATATTGATCAGATTTCTTGAGGATAAACCATGCTTAAGATCATTTTCATATCACACGGTGCTTGGCATAATGCTATCCTTGAACATAGTTAAGTTGTTAAATATATTTACGGACTCTGTTGCTAATTAACTCATCATATAAACTGTATAGCCATAAAAATACAGTGAGGAAATGAAAACACATATAAGCATTCTTTATAGAACATTTTATAAATAGCTGTCTCAAATTATTACTCATAAACACAGACTTCATTTATCATATACATGATATAATAAGAACAGAGTAAAGACATTTTGGAAACAATAACATAAGTCAGACTATGGAAAAATTTGAATAACCCATATTCCCCCCAACAATATACAGTTTGAAACTTAAACGTGAAATAAAATAAGCAATTACATCCATCTTACAATGGAATATGATGCTGTTTTTAAAGAGCTCCATTCTTTCTTTTTCAGTATAGACTATCATATTCAAATTCATTTCTAAGATTCTCATTAATATTTTTGAGCACAGCTTAAAGAAATATTGCATAGTAAACATACTCCACAGAAACACCCCTCCTGATCTATTAACCTATATATTCCATGACTAAAATAGAAATAACCTAGATAATTCACTGTATAACATGCTTGTCTTCTGATGTGAATTGTTGAATAAATAAAAAACTGTGCAAATTATTCTATACAAATATATATACCAACTTCTACATTTAAAAGTTAAAAGATGTAGATTGATTCATAAATTGTCCCTCTGTACAAGAAGGGCAGGAGGGACCGAAGAAATAGGCAGGCTACTCCAGATTGGTAGGTGACAGGTTTAATAAGTGAGGAAACTTACTTATATATGAACATTATCTTGGTGTCCAAAAGATGAGCAGATCTCCATATCCACCCACCAGAATCTTACAAATATATATAGTGATCCTAACAGGGTTTGGCCACTTACACTGTCCAGATGGTCTAAACAATATGTTGGTCTCCCAAGACTCTGTCCTTGAAAATGGCTCCCACTGTGGGAGTGGTGGACAAGCTGTACATTCTAAGGACAGGTGAGTAGGTAAGGAGCTTCCATTTGCCCAAGCTAAGCTCAGAGGTAAACTGGTGGTCACACTCTTCTCAGTGACCTCCTCCAACAGAGTGTTTGACGTGGAGTCCTAGAAACAGCAGATGAGTAACACATGTTGTGCAGTCATTCTAATTTCTTTTTTAATTCTTTCCTGATGATGGTTTACCTTGCTCACAAATTCATGATTGTAAATTCGCTCTTTCCTTTTCTATTACACACACACACACACACACTCGGACATTATATATTGCTCATGATGTGAAAACAAGTCACCTGATAAAGAAGATGCAGAGGAGAAATAAAAGTAAATATGACTAAATGGAAAAGAACCACTGATGCCAACCTGGAGGAACATACCTTTGCAGGCAGACATAGAGATCTCAAGGATTTCTGAATGTAAAGATAGACTTAATCACTAAGGAAAATGTACCCTCTTTCATACTGCTTTCTTGCAAAAAGCAAGATAGAAAAAGTATATACATATATATAGATAGATAGATATATACACACACACCATAAAAAGACCGTAGAATTATTTAGGTAATTTATTTTCAAATCCACAGGATGATTGTTAATGAAACTATATTTTCACAAGATAAAAAATCACATGGCAAAAATGTGGAATCATGAAAATCAATTTCACAAATGAAGTTAAATTTATTAATTTATTAATTTTTTAGTTTTCAGTCTATTTTTTTTAAATGCGTTTTTTTTTAAATATATCTTTATTGATTTCTGAGAGAAGAAGGGAGAGGGAGAGGGAGAGAGAGATAGAAACATCAATGATGAAAGAGTCGTCATTGATGGGCTGCCTCCTGCGCGCCCCCAACTGGGGATCAAACCTGCAACCGGGGCATGTGCCCTGACCAGGAATCAAACTGAGATCTCCTGGATCCTAGGTTGATACTCAACCACTGAGCCACACCTTGCTGGGCTTCAAGTCTATTTTATATTGACCCTGAAAACATATGTTCTGTGTCATAAAACATGCAAAAGAGTATCATTATCTCTACTTGGTATCATAACTGAAAGCTAAAGAAATTATAGTTTCAATGAATGCTTCTCCTTGGAAATAGTAAATACTTAGTAAATCTAGTGATAATGTTATAGGGAAAAAGAGAAATGTTTTTCCAGTAATATTATGAGGAAAGTCAGAATGAATTACTAACTATTGCAAAAACACATTTAACAGTTATTGAACAATAATCTACTATAGCACAGTAATTGAGATTGTGGCTTCTGGGGTCTGGCTGGATTCACATCTCAACTTACCACTTATCAGCTGTGTGATCCTGTATGAGTGCATGACAATTCCATGCCTCGGTTTATTTTGTATAAGACAGGAATAATGCAGTTCCTTTCAACTGATTGGGTTGTCATGAGGATCATGTAAAATAATATGCATTACAAAATTTTAGAATTGTTCTGACAAATAGTAGACTCAATAAGTGATAGTTGTTATGACAGACCATTGTTTGCCAGCAGAGTAAGGCTACATACAGAATGGAAAGGTACAACTTTTAAAAGACAACACCCCAAATACAGTATTGAAGAGGAAGGTATATAAATATCTCCACCAAAAATAAAAAAAGTGCTGGGAAATGATTTGGAAGGAGTTCATTACAATGGAATTATTGAGGCAGATGTTAAAGATGAACACAATTTTAGCTAAAACTTGAAATTTAAATAGGATTTCAATGGTTTACGGAAGTAGGAGGAGGGGGGATGAAAACATTTCCCAAGACAAGACGGGACTAATATCATAGAGACATCTCAGTGAATGGAGCTATTAGGGGGAAAAATAAGTAATGTGGTGAACGAAATTTAAGGATTGTGAACAGATAAATTGAAACTAAAATGTGAGATTGAGAAGACTTTGCTTTTAACACACCACTATGGAATTTTGTTAGTTGTGCTAAAAATGCACACCAAGTGTTCACCAAAGATTTGTAGTCCCATTCTATATGATAGGGTTGATTTGGGGAGGCAGTTGCCAAGGCAGGGGCTCAATATTTTTGCCTGATTTGCATCTCAGTGGGGTCACATGACTAATTCTTCACAACAGAATTTGAGTGGAAGTGATATGTGTCACCTAACAGCAGGGTTAACAACACAAGTGCTTTCTCCACCATGTCTTTCCCAGTTCCTAGGCTGGAAGGGAAAAGCTCTGAAGTCTAGAAGATGAGAGTGCCACAAGGTGAAGATGGAAGAAGTCTGTGTTCCTGTTGGCCACTGTAACCTGTGTGCATGTGCGTGCATGTTTAATAACAGCTAGTGTTACCTTACATAAGAAAAGTAATTTCAACTTTATTCTTATAATTCACTGAATATTTTAGGAGCAGAACTCAAAGTGTTGTAGAAGAAAGCTTGCTCTGATTTTATGAGAGGGAAGGGTGGGTGAGGATAGTGGGGGAGGTGAGAAAAGGGGGAGGGAGAATGGGGACATCTGTAATAGTGTAAACAATAAAAATAAAGTTAAGAAATAAGCTAATAGTTTGGAGGCCACTCAGGAAGCTATTTCAATAATTCTGACAGAGTTGGAAAGTGTACAATAAGGGAGGTGGCATAAGAACCAAAGGATAGAATACATATGAAGACAATCATTGAAGGTAGAACTCATTAGACAGGGTGACTGGACCTGGGGAATGAGTGAGAAGAGAGGGAGAAACACTGGAGAGTTCATGTGTCTATGACCAGTAAATATGTCACGAGATAACAAATTTTACCTTAATTTATGAGTTGGTTAATTATAAGTGCTATCAAAAATGTGATAGGTAGTCTCAAGAGGCAGTGACATCTCCACCACCCAAATATACATGAAGATGGCAAATGACCATTCCCTAAGGATGTTATAAAGATACTCCTTGATAAGTGGATTCTTGTAAAATACAACTTTTTAAGTTTCTTACAACAAACATTTTATAATTCAGCAATGATGGGTACTCAAAATATTTCAATAATTTGTAAGAAAAATTTAAGGCAAATTTCAAAGAACAGAAATTTTTAGACTATAAATACATTTAGGATATTCCTTTTGAAATTAGAATTTTGTTTTTTGTTCAGAATTAGGCAGGAATTAGAAGGATATCTGAAATGCAGAGCACTGAAATAATCTAATCAATAGAGCTCTTATAATGATGATGATTACATGTGGCTATGTATATTTTCTGCTGTTTTTCTTTGAAATTATGACCAAGAAGTATGTTTTGTGATTTCTCTCCAATGACAGGTAGTATTTTAGAATATAATCTCGTACTTACCATTTCTCTTTACAAGCCTGTCCTCATTCTTTACAGGGTCTTTGATTTCCCCACCTGTGATATTTCATCTAAGGCAGAGCAGCATTGTCTCCACATTAAATAGCATCAGGAACTACACAGGTCTGTATGTAATTGTTTCTGCGAGTGCATATTCTATGTCCACATCTGATTTGCATAGCATCTGCTGTCACTTTGTGCTTTCTCTGTGGTTTTTGCGCTTTCTTGACAGCTGCTTCTATAGCACTTTGCCATCGGATTGGCTGTGATGAGGAGAAGATGTGACATGTTCAGATTCTGATGACACAGCAAACTGCAAATTACCCATTGGCAAAATGAAGTCTATCGCTGGCGAATAGTCTCTGGAATTCCGTAATAGGCAATCTGGGCATTGCCGCCCTCCAGCACAGCAGATGCTGTTGTGTGTAACAGTTCCATTTTCTAGTAGTCAGAGTGGTAATCAGCCATAGCAAGGTATTCATGGCTGCCCACTGTAAACAAACACATCCTTCCCTTGCTCCAAGCGACTCTGGCGATTTCTTGAGCATAACAGTGTGATTTGGGTTACTGACTTGAGGTATTGTCATTATCTTTATAAATTTTAAACTTATAATTCTCCAAAACTTAATATTAATTGCTTATCATGGAGTTTCTCTAGCTTTGGCTGTACATTCAGTGAGACAAACCACTTTTGAGCTAATAAAATGATCAACGTTAATGAAATAACCTGTATTTTAAACTACATAATTTTGCTATTGAGATGTAACGGACTGCAATTTACTTCAAAGGCTAGAGATCCTTTAGAGCAATCAAGATGGGATGTGAGAAATCTGTCCTTCTTACACCCTAGGGTGAAAGCTTTAGAGGCTTGATAGAAATAAATTTTACACCCAAATGGTTACATTTTATTGTGTCCTTTTAAATAGCAGCGGTAAACTTCTTGAAGGAAGTTGTCCATCATACCATATTAGATAACTGTACAATATAATACATAAATAGAATATTGATTTTATATAAAAATAAATTACACCAAAATACTCTTTCCTACACAATGACATGTTCTGACCTTAGACAATATTCCAATACTAAGTCAGATAAAAAGCTTTTAAATATATGTATTGAACCTCAGTTACAGTCTTCTTCTACACTAAAACCTTCTTTAAAATTAATAGAGATATGAATAAAATCAATAAAATCTGAAAGGGTGAGATTCAAAACATCAACAGAATCTTTGTGTTTACATAACACATAACATGAGTTTAAAATTTAAGGGAGTGGTTCAATTGAGTGGCTTTAATGATAGCCTTTGTAGGGGGTTATGCAAAATGTCTTGCTCTCAATATATGCAAATACCAGGGATGACATTTTTTCACAATAAGTAGCTAATTTAACAGATTCTCTTATTGTAAAAATTGACTGTTTATACTGTCTTATAAGTCGAACTTTTTATTCTGTTTTAAGGTATACAAATAGAGTGATTTTCTCCTTTTTTAGAACTTCGGGCACCCAAAAGGCCAATTACTTTACTAATCTAATTCGGACCACAATGGTGTAAATATTAATTAAAATCCACAAAGTAAATTTGCAAAAGCAGTCTCTTTTGTTGTTGTTTATGATGTGTGCAAATAAAATTATGCATATGTGTTATGGAGTGCTGGACAGAACTAAGTATATAACTGAGAAGAAAAAATGAGTTTAAAAGCATAAATATACCCCATAGAATCGTTTCAAAAATTTAATATAAGCCAAATAAAGTGAATAGAAAAAGTCAATTGCATTTTTCCAAAGATTCCAAAGATACCAGGAAAATGATTTTGCCTTCTTTGTAGTTTTTTATTTTTATATTTATCCTCACTGATTAGATTTCTGACTGTGTTTGGGGCAGTGAATTTAGTGAATAAATGACTCAATCAAGGTGATAGATTAGTCAATAGCAATTACTCCAGAAATACCAGGTGAGTCTTTGTCGATTAATCCATGTTAGATAAAAAGTATTACAGCTAACTCTCTGGGTTTCTAGGAAGCACTCAGGACTGAATCTTAGAGCTGCAGAACAGAGGAAGAAGAGAGAGAAAGGAGATGGCCCCTGGTGTTTGTAGCCAATGTGTATTGTTACAGGGTTGTGATGGGTTAGCGAAAATTGTGTATTAGGAAAAACTTGGAGATAATGGAAAGTTATGCAGCTTAGCTTCAAGGTCAATGGATAGGAAAAAAATTTAATTACTGTATTGACTTTAGTCAGATATCTATGTTATTTATCTTACTTTGGTGAAACACTAAAATCAAAATATAAAAAATTGAATAAATAAGATAAATCAATAGAAAATATTTATTCAAATTTTATACAATTATAGGACTCTTGAAATTAATTAAAACCATTATTCTTAAATCTAGAATAATGTTCTCTTATAAAGACGTTAGAGGTATTGTCATATATGAGACTATCTTCTGGGCTCAATGAGGGTGCAAGTGGTTAACTGCTTTAGATAAAATAAAAACAAAATGAAAGTGAACAACAATTGAGAGTCTTTTAGTCTGCTTGAAAAACACAAACCAGCCCTGGCCGGTATGGGTCAGTTGTTTGAGTGTTGTCCCATGCACCAAGAGGTTGCCAGTTCGATTCCCTGTCAGGGCACATGCCCATGTTGCACCTCAATCCCCAGTAGGGGGTGTGCAGGAGGCAGCCGATCTATGGTAGTTCTCTCTCATTGATGTTTCTCTCTCTCTCTCCCTCTTGCTTCCTCTCTCTCTCTAAATTCAATTTAAAAAAACACAAAGGAGTTGTCATTTTGGGCAATCAAAAATGGAAGTGCTATGTGACTCCCTACCTCTATACATCAGCCTTCAATTTATTTATTTATTTATATATTTTTTAAATATATCTTTATTGATTTCAGAGAGAAGAAAAGAGGAGGAGAAAGATAGAACCATCAATGATGAGAGAGTCATTGATCGGCTGCCTCCTGCACGCCCCCAACTGGGGACTGGGCCCATAACCCAGGCATGTGCCCTGAGCGGGAATAGAACTGCAATCTCCTGGATCCTAGGTGGATGCTCAACCACTGAGCCACGCCTGGCCGGGCTATACATCAGCGTTTTAAAAGAAATGTCCTTCCAGGATTTTTATGGTACCGTGACTTACATTTAAGTACCCTTTGAGACAGTATGGATGGACCTGGAGGATATTATGCTGAGTGAAATAAGCCAGGCAGAGAAAGACAAACATCACATGATCTCGCTTATACGTGGAATCTAAAGAACATAATAAACTGATGAACAGAATAGATTCAGTGACATGGAAGCATGGATCAGACTGACGAATGTCAGGGATGGAGGAGGGCGGGTGGGTGGAGGGCAGAGAGTAACCAAAGAATTTATATGCAAATATGCACAACCCAAGGACACGGACAATGATGGGGAGAGGGACTTGGGAGGGGGATGGGACGGAGTACAACAGGTCATCAGGGAGAAAAAGGGACATCTGTAATATTTTAAACAAACAAACAAAAGAAATGTCCTTTGAAAATGAAGGAAATATTTCTAAGTGTGCTCAAATATTTTTGAAAAAAAGTTGTGAAATGAGATAAGTTAAAATCATACTTCTTCAAGGAGTATGTAGCACCCCAAATTCCAGCTGAGAGAAGTCGTAGGTGGTTATAATAGAAATTTGCTTTGAATTGCAGGGCAGTACACTAAGCTGTACAGTTGCATATTTTAATTGTCAACTAAATTGTATTTAAATTTGTGAAGTGTTTAAAACTATGAAGTTAGAAAACATAAAGACATGGGTTTAACTTCTCCATAGAGGACACACAGATGTCTAATAAGCATATGAAAAGATGCCCAGTGTCACCAATCATCAGAGAAATTCAAATTGAAACCACAATGTGGTATCACCTCACACCTGTCAGAATGGCTCCATCAATAAATCAACAAACAAGTGCTGGTGAGGGTGTGGAGGAAAGGGGAGCCCTAGTGCACTGTTGGTGGGAACTCAGGTTGGCGCAGCCGCTGTGGAAAGCAGTGTGATGTTACCTCAAAAAATTAAAAATGGAACTTATGACCCAGAAATTTCACTTCTGGGACCTTATCTGAAGAAACCCGAAACACGAACTCAAAATAACATATGCACCCCTATGTTCACAGCAGTGTTATTTACAATAGCCAAGATCTGGAGGCAGCCCAATTCATCAGTAGGTGAGTGGATACAAAAGCCATAGTACATTTACACAATGGAATACTGTTCGGCCATAAAAAAGAGGGAAACTTACCCTTTGCAACATCATGGATGGACCTGCAGAGCATTATGCTAAGTGAAAAAAGCCAGTCAGAGAAAGACAAGTACCATGTGATCTCACTTATAAGTGGGATCTAATAAAATGAACTAAGACAAAATAGTGACGACTCATAGACAGAGAGCGGGCTGACAGCCGTCGAGGAGGGGGCACTGAGCATGAAAGAAAAGAAAAAAGAGAAAAATCTCATGGACAGGAACAATAGTGTGGAGATTGCCACGGGAAGAGTGTGCAGAGAGGTGGGGAGGATATGCGGGGACATAAATGTTGATGGGCAGAGACTTCACTTGGGGTTGTGAACACACAATGCAGTGTAAAGATGTCTTATTGTGCACCTGAAACCTGTGTAACTTTGGTAATCAGTGCCACCACAATAAATTCAGTAAAAAGGGAGAGACAAACATGGGTTTAGAATTATTTCTACAACATAGTACCTGTGTGGATTTCAATGAGTAAATTAGAATTCTAGACCATAACTTCTCAATGCTAAAGTAGGAATAGTTATAGAACTTAAATTTTAGGGTTATTGGGTAAATTAACCCATATAATATACATAAAACATGCAGCACAGTACTGGCATATAAATATATTTAAAAATCATAACCTATTATTATTAATAGTCTCAAAAGCGAATTAATCCTTGTTTAAATTAGAGTAAAATATGCAGCTGTATTATATTGTTTTCTTATGTTGAATTTCCAGACAAATAAAAATAGGTATTTTTTATGTTTTGTTTATATAACTGATGTTCATATCTTAGTTTAATTCTTAGCATCAATTTTAAAATTCAACTATATTTCTCAAACTATAACAACTATTTCAATGTCTTGAAATCATTATTACCCTGGGTCTGTTATCTGATAGACTAACCATTCTAACCTAAGAAGCAAATCTTCCATCCTTAACGATAGAAACATTCAACAAGACAGAGCTCATGAAGGAAACTCTTGCAACTCATCACCAGAGGACTCTCCTTAGATTGGCATGAACCCATTAATCTCTCCATTTTTTTAAGGATTTAAAAAAAGCTTGTTACGAATTTAGGTAATCTATTATCCAGTATTTCTATACCTTTGACATAAGTATAGCTCATTAGATATTTTGCCTTATAAATTGCTGAAATCATTTTTTACATTTCACTCATCATATAACCCTGTGAAACAGGAATGAAGCTACTTCTGCATGGCTTGTCCTCAGTGAATCCTAGTGTTGATGCTTCTATTTTCATATATATATTTACATTTATATGGTTAGCAAATATTTAATTAACAACTGCTATGCTGTGCATTTTACTAAGTGATGCAATGGAAAAATATTTGTGAACAAGAAAAAAAAGCTTCCCTTCTAGAGTTGAGAGTCTAGTCAGGGTTATGGGCAAAAAGACAATTTAAATGTAACTAATTCAACTATGGATCAAATTATGATGGTATAGAACTGAGATTATGTGTGAGGAGGATGGTGAGTTAGAGATTATTTCCTACAAAAATTAAATATTTAAGACAAGACCTGAAGGATAGCTAGGATTAACTTCATTAAGGAAGAAGAATGTTTAGCATAAAGAAAATAACATTTACAAAAATAGAATCAAAGAAAATATGGACTATAATGAGAATGAGTAGATTTGCTCTGGCTGGAGTGAAGAGAAAATATATAGGTGGGGGGAAAAGAGGCTGGAATGGTGAACCAGCCAGAATGTGAAATTCTCTGCAGGACATTGTTGCTCTTCCATCTGTAACTGTTATAATCAACTTTCCTCTCCCGCCTTTGCTTTTGAGTGCTAGAAAAAGATTTAGACATTTCCGTCTCATAGACATATTTACAAATTCCAATTACTTTTCAATTTCGATTAATGATTGAACTTGAAACCATCACAAGTTCAGTACATTGTAATATAAGCTAGTAACTTATTCTTTCATTTGTTTGTTCATGTATCATATGTGTATATATGGCTGAATTATGCCTCCCAAAGTCATACCTTGAAGCCCTAACCCCCCGTACCTCAAATGTAACTCTGTGTGGAGATAAGGCCTTTAAAGAGGCGATTTAGTTAAGATACGGCCTTGAGGTAGAACCTAACCCAATCTGACTAGTGTTTTTGTAAGAAGAGAAGATCAGGACACACAGGAAGACACAGGGATGTAGCACACAGAGGAAAGACCAGCTGAGAACATAATGAGACGGTGGCCATCTGCCAGCCAGAGAGGCTTCAAAAGAAAACAAACCTGCCAACACTTTGATCTGGGACTTCTAACCTCTAGAACTGTGAGAAGATAAAATTCTGTTGCTTAAACCACACAAGTCTGTGATATTTTGTTATGGCAGCCCTGGCAAACAAATACAATGTGTGTGTGTGTGTGTGTGTGTGTGTGTGTGTGTGTGTGTGTGTTTAACTAAGTTCTGTTCCCTGCACTGTTCTGTGGGTTACGGATATAAAGAAAAGAAACATTATTTTCTAAATTCTGAGAATGTAAGAATTGATGGAAAGATTATATTAGTAAAACAAAAAATACAAAAAGGATGCTATAAGGCCAGAATATTACCTCCCCACAATATGCAGAAAGTCTTGGAAATGGTGATGCTTAGGCAAAATCCTAAAGGAGAACCTGGATTTAGGAAAACGAAAGGGCTAGTTCTTGGTAAGAAGATGGCCTCGGCTTTCTGGATGGTGTGAAGGAGTGAGGCAGATTTTATGATTTGCAGTAGCCTCCTGCTGCTCGCACAGGTTTGTGTGTATAAAGGAGTGGCAGGCAGGCACCCCTTCAAGGATCTGGAAGAAGTGAACTCTAATTACGTTGTCTCCTATCTGCGGCTTCATTCCCATGACGCTACTTTTTATCATTTTCAGTATGCTGAAAACTGTTTTCCTTTGCAAAAGAAAGGAAATAAATTAGCAATTAATAAATTTTGCCCATCTCTGTTACCAGTTTGCCTTATATGACCTCTCCTACACAGTGGTTCTAACACTTTTTGCTCTACCTTCTTAATTCCTAAAGCATATTTTAAAATATGGCACGTTTTCAGGCTTCAACCCTCTTCCTGCCCATCAGTTCATGCTGAGGTTCTTCCTCTCAGCTTTTATTTTAATGTTTTAGTTAATGATTAATGCCTACACCAGCTGTTCTATGCTCTCAGCACACACAGTAGCACAAAAACACTTAATAACACTTAGTCATAACACTGTGGGCTATTTACTTACCTTACTTATCCTCGCCACAATGTTTGTCTTTTGAATCTGTTCCTTTAGGCTAAGTTTTAGCTTTTTTCCTCTCGGGCTGATTGTTCTTAAGCTTCAGTGTATCAAAATCGCCTGGATGTTATTGTTAAAAATGCTGATACTCCTCAAATGTTCTAATTAAAAGTATTTGAAGGGATAGCATATGAAATGAGAAATCTCACCTTAGTTATTAACTGATCTGCAGGGCGTTTATTAATAGTGCTCGGCAGTAGGTACACTTGCAACCTTTAATGTGAACACCGTGGCGCATCGTTTTATTTCCTGTGTTCTCGAGTCTGTGATCACAGAGTAACATGGTCCCATTTCCAGACTGATGCCATGAAGAACGTTTAATAGAAAACTCTAGGATTTCTGCCTTTGTAAGCCATGCATGCACAGACACTAACGTCAAGTTTATACACCCTGTATGTTACTTTGCAGCTGGGACAACTTTGATGGCAATCATTGAAACAGTAAATCAATTTCCTATATTGAAAACAGATTTATAATAAGGAATGGGCTCACATGATTACAGAGGCTGGCAAGACCAAATTTTCTGACCCAAAGTCCCAGTTTGAGTCTGAAAGTGACAGGCTGTAGTATAATCAGGAAGATTTAAAGTCCCAGTTTCAAGGCTGTCAGGCAGGGGAATTCCCTTTTATTTGGGGGAGGGTTAGCCTTTGGTTATATTTAGTTCTTCAACTGATTGGATGAGGCCCACCCTCTTGAGGGTGGGGCAATCTTCTTTACTCAGCCTACCAATTTAAATGTTAATCTCATCCCAAAACATAGTCACAGAAACACCTAGAATAACCTTGGACCAAACATCTGGACACTAATGGCCGAGTCAAGTTGACACGTAAAATTAACTATCACAGTTCCCATGGATATAATCTCAAATCCATAGAAGTTGATGGGAGATTAATTTCTGTATGTGGTATGAAATGTGATCTCATTTAACTGTTTTCCTTTATAAATAATCTGGGCACCCCATCTCCCCTTTTGCAATATGGATAACTTATTTTCTCATGATATATCATAAGGGAATTCTAGTAAGGTTACAATATTCCACACATCTGAATTTCCAATTGAAACAAAGGCTATAGAGCCAGATTCTGAGTCAGTTCTAAAACTTTTCAACCTAAGGAGGAGTTCCCAGAACCATCATAGACAGCCATATTGACACTGTCAGACCAACTGACACTGTCAATTTTCCTGCTTAATGAATCCACTCTTTGGCAGTCAAATCAGGCTGAAAATGGATTCCTAGCTGATATGTAGAGTCTTGATTTAAGCCAATATGTGACTTGATATGGTTACAGAATACAGATGATCCTGGACAGGGTTTTATAATAAAATCCAAAATAAACTGTATCCTTCTGCTACTGTCGACCTAAACAAAAGAAGCTGAAGACACTATTTAATATCTTATAGCCTGTCCTCTAATATCCACTAATTTTGCCTGAATTACATCTTCTTCAAATTCTTCTGTACTCCACTGAGTGTGTTCATTTGGCACACATAATAGTACTGACCCATAAATATTGTCACTGATTACACTATACTCACCCACATGGCTCTCAGAGACTTTCTTTGATTTTATAAAACACAAACAAATATTGTTAAGGAATATGCTTACTAAAATTTTGAATAAATGAATCTTTTTTCATAGTATTATAAACCAATTAAACTCTGAGACATCCTTAATGTAAAAAAGAAAAATATCCCTATGCTTTTCCCACAATTTGGATGTTAATGTTCTACTGTGTTATCCGCTCCTTCCATTTCATGGACTCATACAGAACATTTGGATTGTCTCTAGCCCCTGTTACATAATTCATGGTAGCCATGTCTTTTTTTTTTTTAATACTCACTCGAGAATATTTTTTCCACTGCTTTTCAAAGAGAGTGGAAGGGAGAGAGAGAAAGAGATATGAGAGAGACACATCCATTGGTTGCCTCTGGCATGGGCCCCAATCAGGGCTGGGGACTGAGT
Organism: Miniopterus schreibersii; assembly: GCF_964146895.1. Lineage (NCBI taxonomy): Eukaryota > Metazoa > Chordata > Mammalia > Chiroptera > Miniopteridae > Miniopterus > Miniopterus schreibersii. Next base: position 63,880,264 of record NC_138101.1, on the reverse strand, counting down.
TTGAAACCGAGATACGTGCCCTTGGCCAGAATCAAACCCAGGACCCTTCAGTCTGTGGGCCGATGCTCTAACCACTGAGCCAACGGGCTAGGGTGACAGCTTTGATTTTTAAAAAGGATTGTTTTTGTTTTGCCTTCTGATAATTTTCAACAATGTAACATTATGTTTGCATGTTGAACTCTAAGCTACCTAGCCCGTTTCCCCTTCACCTTCATTGGCTGCTTCCATCCTTCCTTTTTTTATTTAGGGAGAAGAGGAAGTTTCTTTCTGTCTTCTTTCTTCCATTATTTTCTCTCTTCCATTTCTATCATCTCTATCTTTCTTCTCTCTTTCCTTCTATCTTCTTTCTTACTTCTGGCCTACATATCTTCTTTCAGCTTCCGTCATTAGGCTTATTTTAAAAGAGGGAGGAAAAAAAAGATTTACTTCTGGCAAGTTAATTGCTAATACCTGTCTGAAGAAAAAAATATTCATCACCTAAATACATAAGTTGACATTTCAGTTCGTAGTCATACACATGTATACTATTATCTTCACATTTCTCACAGATTATAAATCATATTGGCTCTTCCTTTGGATGTGATTTGACTGTAAAATCTCAAATGTTCCAGCAGGGGTTGTGCTTGGAGGTGGGAATAGCTTCTTGCCAAAGTGTCATCCCTTATGAGTTCCAGGATAAAGTTGTTGCATGAAGGCTCTTCCATTCCTTGAGTTATCTGCTAGGTCAGCTCCCCTCATCAAATTTGTCACTGTGAGTAGGTCTTGACTAATGTTATCAGCTTCAATTCTATCCCTTTCATCACCATTTAACATTTCTCTGGCATGATTTAGATGGATATTCACGGTATTCCAATATCAGAGAGCATATTCTGCCAGTATAAAACATGTTCAGTAGCTACAATCACAAAACATTTAAATTTATCCAATTTCATTTTTTGGATGCTTTTTTCCTTCACCCCACATGCCAAAGTAAGTCATTTTTCCTGACTAGTGGTACAAACAGGCCCCAAAGTATCCAATCTGAAAACAAGATTAATTTAATGCTTTCAACTTTTTCCCCATTACTCTTGTAACTCTGCATTTTCAAATATTCGAGGTAATATTTCACTACAATGTGAATGTGGGTTATGATAGGAAAGATTTTTTTAAATATTAGGACTCATGCATACTAACCATTTTTTCAATCACCCAGTCTTACAGATGAAGAGATGTGATACATAAAACATAAGAAATTTGCCCCCAAATCATACTTCTAAAGAGTGGACAAATTAGTTTCAGTCATAAGTTCCAGGCTCTATTAGTCAACATTAGTATACATTTAGGGGAAGGCCATATAGTGTTATAAGGAATAGTGACCATTAATAGATAATACTCATGCTTATAAAGTACTTTATAGCTCAAAAATGAAGCATCTCTTTTACAAATACATATGCTTGATGTTACAATACCTTTGCAACACAGTGTAAGAAATTATGGTACATTTTGCAGTCAATTATTAGATACCTATCATTTCTTGGGGTGTCCTACTATTAATTTGAACCTTATAAAAGTGACTGAACTGTTCATTGATCTAAAAATTATATGTTAATATCTTTTAACCCAATACTTTGATGATGTAGTAAACAGAATCTTGGACTAAAATAATGTCAAAATCTGTGCTTTTTTATTTCCTAGATGGTTAAGTGGAGATAGGGTGGGAGTGGGTGGAGAGAAATACAAATTTTGACCAATTAGAAAAAGAAAAAATAACCCAAAGGGAAACACTCCCGTTGTAAATGTTTCAATAAGATATTGCAACGGATGGAGAATATGTAAGAATTAAAACCTAAACATGCCAAGTACTTGACAATGTTTCCCTAACAGCTTCTGATTGAATCATTGTAGCCTGCATGTCCTGGCTCTTTTATTCCTTCCTCAAATATCTGTAGCTTGACTGACTCCCAGTTCTTGTTGACTCAGCATGTGGGAACTGGTTCCATTATCTTTAGTTTCCAGGACTATAAAATACCTAATAAACTTAGCAACCAGCATGCCAAGTGCATGCAATGCAGGCAGCTGGTGAAGTCTTATTGGGTATTAAAGTGAAACTTCGTGTTCATTTTGAAACATTTTGGAATCCTTTCCTTCAAATACAATGTCTCAGAGTTTTAGAGGCATTCATTTTAACCATGGCTTTTCTGTGTGTCACAAAGAGAGAACACAAGTCAATACAGAAGCAACTCTTATGCTACAAACTATAAAAAATATAGTTTTTTGATGTAGCCCCACTTGTTTATTTTTTCCTTTGTTTCTCTTGGCCTAGGAGAGGTATCTGTGAAAATTCTGCTACATGAGATGTCTGAGATTTTACTGCCTATGTTTTCTTCTAGGATTTTTAAGGTTTTACCATTTACATTTAAGTATTTTATCCATTTTGAGCTTATTCTTGTGTATGGTGTAAGTTGATGACCTAGTTTCATTTTTTTTGTGCGTGTACCTGTCCAATTTTCAAAATGTCATTTATTGAAGAGACTGTCTTTACTCCATTGTATGTTCCTCACTCCTTTGTTTAATTGACCATAATATTAATTGACCATAATTCTGTAGGTCAATTTCTGGGGTCTCTTTTGTGTTCCATTGATCTATATGGCTGTTCTTATGCCAGTCTCTTCTGATTACAGTGGCTTTGCTGTATAGTTTGATATTCAGTATCATGATCCCTCCAACTTTGTTCTTCTTTCTCGAGATTGCTGTAGCTATTAAAGGTCTTTTTTAGTTGCATATAAACTTTTGGAATATTTTTTCTAGATCTGTGAAATATGCTGTTGGTATCTTAATTGGAATTGCATTGAATCTATACATTGCTTTGGGTAGTATGGGCATTTTAATGATGTTAATTCTTCCAATCCATGAACATAGCATATTCTTTCACTTGTTTGTATCTTCCTCTATTTCTTTTTTCAGTGTCTTGTAGTTTTTTGAGTACAGGTCTTTTACCTCCTTGGTTAAGTTTATTCCTAGGTATCTTATTTTTTGTTGTTGTTGAATGGTAAATGAGATTGTATTTTTAGTTTCTTGTTCTGAAAGTTCATTATTGGTATATAAAAATGCTGTTGTTTTTTGGATGTTAATTTTGTATCCTGCTACTTTGCCAAATTCATTTATTAAATCTAATAGTTTTTTTGGTGGAGTTTTTAGGGTTTTCTATGTACGATATCATGTCATCTGCAAATAATGACAGTTTTACTTCCTCCTTTCCAATTTGGATGCCCTTTATTTTTTCTTCTTGTCTGATTACTGTGGCTAAGACTTCTAACATGATGTTGAATAACAGTGGTGAAAGCAGACAACCCTGTCTTGTTCCTGTTCTTAGGGGAAAGCTTCTTCACAGCAAAAGAAACCATTTTCAAAACGCAAAGGGAACCTACTGTATGGGAGAACATGTTAGTCAATGATACATCTGATAAGGGATTGATTTCCAAAATATATTAAGAACACATACAATTCAACAAGAAGAAGACAAATAATCCAATGAAAAAATGGGCGATAGACATGAATAGACATTTTTCCAAAGAGGGTATTTAGATGGCCAATAGACATGAAAAAATGCTCAATGTCAATAATCATCAGAAAGAAGCAAATTTAAACAACAATGAGGTATCACCTCATACCTGCCAGAATGAATACAGTCAACAAACCAGCAAAAGACCAATGCTGGTGAAGATATGGAGAAAAGGGAACCCTAGTACACTGTTGGTGAGAATGCAGACTGGTGTAGTAACTATGGAAAACAGTATGTAAGGTTCCTCAAAAAATTAAAAATGGAACTGCCATTTGACCCAGCAATCTCACTTCTGGGAATATATCCTAAGAATCCTGAAACACCAATCAGAAAAAATATATGCACCCCTATGTTCATAGCAGCTAAGATTTGGAAACAGCTCAAGTACCCATCAGTAGATGAGTGGATAAAAAAAATCTGTGGTATGTTTACACAATGGAATACTATGCAACTGTAAAAAAAGAAGGGTCTCTTACCCTTTGGGACAGTATGGATGGACAGGGAGATTATTATGCTAAGCAAAATAATCCAGTCAGAGAAAGACAAATATTACATGATCTCACTTATATGTGGAATCTAATGAACAAAATAAATTTATGAACAAAATAGGACCATAGACATGGAAGCATGGAACAGCCTGACAGATCTCAGAGGGAAGGTGTAAGGGATGGTGAAAAGAGATTAATCAAAGAACATATATGCATATGTGCATAGCCCATGGACACAAACAAAAGACAGGGGAATGACTGGGGTGGGGTGGGGTGGGAGCTGAGTGGAGGAGAGCAAAGGGGAAATAAGTAGGGGACATCTTTAAAACTCTCAATAATAAAATAAATAAATAAATAAATAAAGACATATTTGTCCTGAGATATGACCATTTCAAGTTTATAAATGTTGAGAAATTACCTATACATTTAGGAAGCATGTCTTATACAAAGGATGTGGAGAGTGTTTGGGATTCAGAACCAAATGCAGAGTATGTTCGCTCAACCATCCCAGTCTCGCCAATGCTCTATTTTTGGCATGGACGCATAGATGTTCAATGTGAATGTATAGTTTACATCACTGCCAAGTTACTCATTGTTTTCCTTCTTTAAATTGGCATCCTGATTTACTCCAAACATTTTCTGAGATGTAGCTAATTAACTTGGTGCTTGGATAGGAGACCAAAATAGGAATAAAATAATTTCTTAATAGGGCTGTGACAATCTGAATTCAAAAATTGAGACGTACAAGGAGACATTTAAATAGCTGTAACGATGAATTAAATATAGGATATTCAGAATCGGCCTACATTTGTGAGAGAGAAAGTGAAGAATAGATTCATAGACAATGAAGGTACATTTGAGATAATATAGTCCAACTTATTTCAATTTTTGGAAATAATAATGAATAAGGAACTTTCTAAAAATTCTAAAGTTAGTTTGTAATAGTCAAGATTGAAATGTATGTTCCCTGATTTCCACTCACTCTGGTGTTTTTCTACAATGCAATAGAGATGTAAAATGGTCAGGGAAAAATTTCCTCTGATTCCCTGAAAGCACAGGAGAAACAAGTGCTGTTCTTTTCCATAGGAAAAGGTTAAGAATGGGGACAACTGCTTTTGCAAATGGCAAATTTTAGAACGCTTTTTGGTGTCCTGGTATTTCCTTCCCCCTTTGAAGGTGCCCAAGAGAGAATGCAACTACAAAAATTGCAGTTAGTAAGTGACAGCGTGTAAATGATGGGCCTGATGCTGGGACATATGGTCTAAAGAAATGAGGGCAATATACTTTTCTGTAGAGTGTGTGACAGTTTAAAGAGAGAAATAGCAGAGAAAATGTGATCATTCTCTGCAGCTGCTGGAAGTTGCATGGACACAAAAACACCGTCTTGCTCATTGGTATAAAATATAGTTATGATTGTTTTAAAGGAAGTGAATCTTCAGGTGTCTGTGTTTACGCTGTGACTGTGGAAAGTTGACTTAATAACCCAACTTTTTCTCAGTCATCACAGGCACTATTTATACTGGGTAAAATGACCATCTAAAATTGATTTTCCTTGAAAATAATTTTTTAAATAAAAACAGGTCATTACAGAGCTAAGAAACCATGTTTACATTTGGTTTGGAAAGAGAGAAATTTATGGTAAAGAGTAATTCAAGTGTGCAGCTCTTAAAAAAGAAAAAAGAAAAAAGATGAGGCAAAATATGATTATTTTTGAAAAGAAAAAAAGAGATAATACTGAAAGTTAGAAAACTGGACATGTGTACTATGTGGAAGTGACCCTGAGGAATGAGTTGAATTGAAGCCATCCAAATTTAAGCTCCTAAAGAAAGAAAAGATTAACTAAAAAATATTTTTTTAATTATTATTTATCGTTATTTTTTATGTATGGACACAAGATGGCTACAGAGATTTGTAATTTGACAGATAGCATGGATCTGATTGCCCCAAAATACTTAAGTATTTTTAAAGTCCACTAAGTGTATGATCTAGTAAGAACAAAATCCTGATTCAGGTTGACCAGAACCCTAAAGGACCTGCCAGATTGCCTTTTATATAATTATGCCGCAGAGAACTGAAGGTGTTTGGTGGCTTTTCTGAATACATGTACATCCTGCAACAGTGGGTATTTTTCTCTAAAGGACCTAAAAGTATCTGTCAGTTAATTCTTTTCCAAGAGTCAAATTAGTGGCTTTTTCTAGTGTACATTTTAAAATGTGCAGCAAAATTGATAGAACAAAGTGGTAAAATTATCTTCTAGGAAATTCACCTTTTCCCCCACATGTTAACTTTGGTTTGTTTATTTCCTCAAACTTTAAGAGCTATGAAATGATTTTTTATTAAGGAATATTTTAAAAATAAATTTTAGCATTTGCTATTAGATATTTGCCAATAGGAACTTTGTTTATTCCCCTCAATAAACAAAGACTCTTGGAAATATTTTTTTTGCCTTTTAAGGTTATATTTAAATCTACAGAGATAAGTGAGGAAGACATGCTCTATTTAGAGATTCCAAGAAGTGATCTCCTCCTCAATTATTTTTATATCATACTTTTACAACTTATAAAACAGACCTCACAGGTCCTAAAGAACACATTAGCATTAGCTGCACACTAGTCCTGCTATCAGTTCATGATCTTCAGGTAAAATGCACCATCCAAGAGATATACTCATTTCCTCATAAGACATTACAAACTGTAATTTGCATGTTTGCACATGGATATCTGTGCACCAGTGAATCTTCACATCTGCAACTCTCTCCCCACCCCTGTCAGATGTGATTTGCACTTTTTTCTGTTTAACCAGCATTTCTCCAGGAATGCATTAAGCACTTGCTCCAGTCTCTCTAGCTCTGAAATCATGCTTCTGAGACTAACCGCACATTTCCCCTGACTGTACCAATCTTACAACATGGCCAGGATGCTTGCTGAAATTCTTACTGTCACATATGAGGTACAGGGAAAGCACAAAGATTTTGACCATTAAGGAGAGAATGAAGCCTGAGGTATTTATAGCAAGACAGGGCTGTATCTGTAACATTAACAGAATACGTTTTAGAATATATTTTATTGGGTATGGCTTTTCAAATTTCTGTCTTTGTGTAATTTTTTCCTAGTTTTATTAGGGTTATTCTGAATGTGTAGATATCATGACTTTGAGCACTTTCCAGCAGAAACCTTGTAATCATGAGGAAGATATCTTTTTGCAATTACCTCGGGTTTTTTTCTATCTCTTTATTGTTGCTGTGCACCGCAACAGTTGCTTCGCTTTTTACCTCTTTCTTGTCATACAGTGGCAGAATTGCTGTGCAATTTTGTAGAACTTTATGATTCTAGCCACACATTTAGGGAGGGAAAAGTTCTTCACTAGAGGTGATGGCATTCCTAGCATTTTATTTATATTTCATTTAAATAATTTTTGACCACTCTTGAGAGAAATTAATCCTTTTTAACATGTGTTTCATTGTGAGGGGCTTTAGGGGATTTAGGATGAGTATTTTCAGGGTAATTTTCATCTAGTAGTGTCTGGATAATTTTTACATCCAAAGCAACTTATGAATTTCAAATTAACTCCTTGATCTTGGCCACACTGTGTTTGACAGTTACATTCAATCTTGCTATTCTAGATATTACTATCTAGATTTTACCTCTATGTAACTAAATCACAAGGGTTGCACTGTTAGATAGTTTTTAATATATAGGGAGTGCATTATGGAAGAGTTCTCATAGCTAAAATTGCTCATACTCTTGGACTAGCATTAACCAAAGTGTGCTCCACTGAATACTTAGCCTGGATAATAGTTACTTGAGGGGGAAAAGAGCTGAGAAGGGCAGCAGAAGAGGCTTTCAGTGGGTGGAGGAGGCTGGTACAATGCAAAACTGATGACTTCTCAGTCCTGAAAATGCTACAATTCATTCTGATCATCTCAAAGGCTTTATGATATGACATGTGTTCCCAAATGAAGAGTATCACCCCCTTTAATTTACAAAAAGAAAAATATATATCATTGTCCTAATATTTGCAGGAATATATTTTGGAAAATAGTTTTAGACAATGTCCTTTCTTAGAACAGAAATCGTCTCTTGCCTAGAGGTTTTTCTCAAAGTATTTTTCTTTTATAACATAAAAGGATACTTTTTTTTTCTAATCCAACTAAAGTTGTCTAATCCAACAAAACTACGAATAACTTCTTTCTTGACTTTTTTCTTTTAATTTCTGCCCTTTTTGCATGTGACACTTCAAGTATCTTTATAAAAAGAAGCCACTGCCTGTGACATTACCTTGTAGTCTGGAGTTATTCTTACCACAGTCCCTTGCCTCTGTCTAAATCAGCGTTCTTTATGCTAGAGAACAACTCTATGCTAACTACTTTAATGGATTTAGAAGCTGGAGACTCACAGAGTTCTCTCTCTTCTTCTGTCATTAATGGATCATCAGACAGGGGCAGTCACTTTCTTTTCTTGACTCAAGGCAATATTTCTAGTTGAAATTTTAAGTCAGATTTTTAAGTTAGATGCTATGCCAGGATGACTGCTGCAATGGGACGTTTGAGATATGAGTTCCAGCTTTGGTCCAGCCAGTAAACCTGTGTATTTGGCTATGTGCAAATCAATGCATCTCTTTAATTTTTTTTCAGGATCTATCTTTATTCAACAAAAGTACACTGGGTACCTAATTTTAGCTATGAGAGTTCTTCTTTAAGCCACTCTTTATATATTAAAAAATATCTAGGCTGGCCAGCATGGCTCAGCAGTTGAGCATCAACCTATGATCCAGGAGATTGAGTTCAATTCCCAGTGAGGGCACATGCCCAGGTTGTGGGCTCGACCCCCAGTGGGGGGCTTGTAGGAGGCAGCCGATCAATGACTCTCTCATCATTGACGTTTCTATCTCTCTCTCTCCCTCTCCCTTCTTCTCTCTGAAGTGAATAAAGATATACTTTTAAAAATATATGTCTAACAGTGCAAAGCCTTGTGATTTAGTTACTTAGTTAGAGATAGCTGTTGTGGATGAAATTATGATGATATTCACTACAGCATCTTAAATTAGCTAATTCCTAAGGAATTGGGATGTACCTTGGGAATTTGAGAGAGAAAGATTTGGGAGAAAGTATGATCTTAAGACAATAATTTCAAAAATGATTTTAGGGAGAAAGAGTTTAGCTAGATCTTCTTGAGAATTGCTTACCATATATAGAGGATTATAGTTTATCCGATAGACAAAGTAAACACAAGTTTAGAAAGTTAGTAAAAAAGTGACACCAAGAAAAGTATTTGAATTTATTTGATGTTTTTAGAGAATCATAATAGTCCTTATGAGAAAGATAAAAATTTAATTTCACATCTGTGGAATCAACCAAATGTAAGTTTAAGACAGTGTTTTTTATCCATGGTTGGCAATCTGCGCATGTGGAGGGTCAACTTAAAGTCATATTCAGACTATCAGCTGCGCAGAGGTCAGTGTTCCCCACAATCCCCACATTGTTCAAGGGTCAGCTGCATTTATTCTATTGTTCACTATTGTTTCGCTTGGAATTACATAGGTGCATTTGTTTGATGGGGCTGCTGTAACAAACTAGGTGGCTTAAAACTATAGAAGTTTATTCTCTCACAATTTTGGAGGCTAGAAACCTGAAATCACAGTGTTAGCAGGACCAGGGTTCCTCCGAGGTTACGGGGAAGAATCTCTTCGATGCCTCTCTCCTAACTGCTGATGACGTCTAACAATACTTGGTGTCCCTCGCCTTAGTTTTGTCACTCCAACCTCTCCCTTCATCCTCAAATGGCCTTCTCTCTTTGCATGTGTGTGTGTGTCCAAATTCCCCTCTTTTTTAAAGGATTTAGGGTCCACTCTATTTTAGTACAACTTCATTTTAACTTGAGTATATCTGTAAAGACTCTATTTTCAAATAAGGTTACAGTCACGGATTTCATGAATTTGGGGCAAGGGGCACTATTCAAAATAGTACAGTGAATGTAGCATGTTTAACCAAAGATCAAAAGGGCCGGTGAAATAAAGAATTAGTAGAAAGGTAGCAGGAGTATTTTGTGTCAATATAATGATACTTCTTGCAATTATCATACCCATAGTTTTGCTTTTGATCCCAATAGGAAGATATTCTTTTTAATAAAATCCTTCATATAACTTATTTGAATTTAACCTTCCACTCTGCCTCTATCCTTAAAGCTCATAACAGTAGGAGTTTTTTCTGTTACAAAAACAAACACAGCAAACCAGAAAGTAATTTACTCATTATATTGACTGAATAAATATTAGCTGTATCAATTAATGACTAAAAATACCAAAGCGATGTTCTAAATATCACTTGAATTTCTGCTTTATTCTTTTTACTCTTCTGTTTCTTTAATGGTGACTTTGTTTTGTATTTTGTCACTTGACACATGTTTTATTTACTTTATCTTCTGTTGTATTTTGGAAAGTAACTTTAAGGCTTCCTTAAAAAAATTAATTGAACTAAATGTTCCAAATGATCACAGTACAGAGTAAAATAATACTTTCCACTATGAAAAAGGAATACTTAATACTCCCTTCTTTCTCTGAATTCTCAGGCTTCATTAGTCTCAGAAAATAAATGTAAATTATTGTTATGACTATACTAGTATAACCTAAGAGATATAATTGTGTTTAAATAATACTCCAGTCTTCTGCATTTAATTTTATAGCCAGAGCTGCAACAATTATTTGGATTTAAGCCTATGAAGTTAAATAGTATTAAAACTCACCAAACACTTCATATTCTCCAGAGCTCCTGCTCTCTTGCGTCCTTAATTTTTATTGACCTCTTAGTATTTTATTCAGAAAAGTGACATGAGGAATCTGCCTTCTGTATTTTACCATATTTGCAAACCCCTTTCTGTAAATTGTGTAGTTATGAATGACAACTTAGCTGGGTATAGAATTTTATGTTCACAGTCCTTCCTTGAGCCTTTGTAAAAATGATTTTATACTAAATCTACTTTTATATGTGAAGTCTAAGAAAATCCTTTTGTGCATGTGTATGGGGAGGGGCTGTAGATTTGTAATTGCTCACTCTGGATATTGGGGTGTTTTTCTTTATATCAAATTAAAAATTATGACTGGAATATGTGTAATTTGATGTCCTTTAATAGTTTTTTTCTCTTTTTCTGGAATATAATAGGCTTAAAAATTCTTACTCAGGAAATATTTCACTCTGACTTTTAATTTCTTTTGAATATAATAATTCTTACATAATTTCTTATAACTTATAATTTCATTCTTTATTCTCTCTATTTATATCCAAGATATCCCTTTTGATTTTTTTTTTTTACATCTAAAATAACTTCCCTTATTAAGAACTTGGTTTTATGTCACTTCTAAAAGAGGCCTTTCCTGATTGTCCTTAATAATAATAAAACAATAGCATCACTATAACAGGGAAACACTATTTTTTCTTCACTATTTATATAAAGAGAACCAAGTCTTTTCATCACTGTAGACAGTGACTCAACATTCACATTGATAGGCTCCCTGGCTAGTGACATTTCTTCTCACTTATTCCATCTCTCCTTTTGTTGTAGATTATTTCTTAAAGTCATTTTTTCCCTACCATGTTAAGTTACTAAAGCAGATACTGCTTTTCCCCCCCTTCCTTTTCAATAAAATCAGATTTTAAAGTGTATATTTTCTGTGGATCTTCTTAGCAAAAGTACCTTCTCTTAAATTTCATTTGGCGTTTGCCTAGTACCCGTTTGTGTGCGTGTGTATGTGCTTCTGAGCATTGACACTAGAGCGAGGCGAGGCTGATCTAGATCCTCCCTGATAGTGTGTGAAATGCCGTCAGTGAACAGAAAGAAACGTCCTTTCAACAGGAAGAAAGGAAGGAAGGAGGGAGAGAAGGTTGAGATTGAATTGTATTGATTTCTAGAGCCATGTAATTCTCATTATACCATGCATCTGTTACAGTGTCTTTAAGAATTAAAACTGCATCCTGTTTGCATGGGAAGAACTCTCAGATTTGACAGGACCATTTTCACCGTATAGAGTCTAGTACCTCTCCTGGGTATCACGAGCTGCTTCTGTTCCTTGTGAGTTAAAAGCGGGACAGGCAAGCCCGTGAGGAGGCGGCTGCCTTCCTCGCCTTCCTGCGCTGACCCTGAACGGGGGCCTTCAGAGGAGCTGCTGCCTGCAGCCCTGCTGTTTGCAGCTTGAAATTTCCAGGTGCTGATTTTCACAGGGCACAGCATTTTCGGTCCGTCTGCCTGCCTTGGGTCGAGTGACTATTAGCCCAGCAGCAAAGAAACACGTAGTCTGCCCAACACTCACTACCTAGCATGATCCAGGCCAAGCAACACTACCTGTTCTTGCAGATGGCCACGCAATTTAAGAAGGGAAAAAATCTTCAAATGGAGGACAGGCTTTTAAAGAAGAATAATCTCCCTATGCGCCAGGCTTCAACTAAGTATTACGTTCAGATTTTAGTGATTCTAACATCAATTTAGTCTTAGCTACTGGAGGAAAAATATAACGGAATTTACCTTAACAAAGTCATCAATGAAGACATTTCTTTCAGATTAATAAATGTAAAAGTGTAAAATAGCAATTACCCTGAAAATATCCAAACTCTCTTACAATAACATGCTAACTTTAAGATGGGTTTGTATGAAAAAGGGCCATGTTTTCAGGGAACTCTCACAAAGAATCTAAATTTAGATATTTAAAGTGGAAACTTCTGAAGAATATTTGATTAGAAATGTACTTTTCCTTGACTGCATGCTTTTTTTCCTTTCCATCGTTAGGAATGATTTGCTTTACCACTGAAGGAAATACATTCCAACTTTAAAATACGGAATTAAATTTAAGGTATAGTGTATATTTTTATTCACAGCCTTCAGAGCTGCCACAGTTGAGCAACGAGAGAAAAGCTGAATATTTCCCACTTCTCACTGCTGGAGCGCTGCTTCACTGTCAATGAATTACCCCAAAATGGAAGAAAGGGGATTAACGTATTAAATTCTTACTGAATACCATGCACTATAGTAGAAAACGTATACGTGCATGTGTATGTTGGAAACCAAAATAACACTGTGAAATTGACAGTGTTATTATTTCCATTCTACAAATACTGAATCGAAAGAAGACAAAGTTGCACAACTGAAAAACTTGACCAAAGCACATCTAGCAGAAAAGTTATAAAATGAAGATATAGACTCTCATCTTTCTAAATGCAATTTAGTCGCCTAAAACAAATAAACTAAATCCAAAAGCAATTTAAAAATAAAACAAAAAAAGAAAAAAAAATACTCCTCTCATTCTTTTCAGGTTATGCTCCTAAGTATATATCTGTAGGCCTTAAAACAGTTTTATACGCTCTCAAGCTACATCTGTAAAAAGTATAACCCCTCATTTTTGCCAGTAATCACAGCAAAAAAAATTAATTAATTTCAATTTAAATAAATAAATAATAATAATAATAGAAAAATGCTGTAAAAACATAAAACAAGAAAGTATTCAAAGAGAGTAGTTTCACCAATGGATCATGGATGTATGACAATATGTGAAAAAAATAAAAAGTAATATATCAAGAGTTGTTTTGTTATACATGGGCTCTTCTTCCTAAGTTCTTTTTCACATAAGATGAAAAGCAAATGTACTTAATTAAGCCATATAAAATTAAATTAGGTATTTCCATAGCAGCTGAATAAGCATATGCAAGTTGGGTACTATATAAGTTCTTGAAAATCAAATTTTAGATGTTTTCATTATTTTGATTTACCTTTCATTTTACTATACTTTGTTAAACCCAAAGATGGAAGGTTTGCATATTTATTTGGACAAATTTCCTGCACATGAAAACAAAAAGTGTCTTGTTTAAAATAAAATAGATACATAATCACACTGCTATAATTAACAATTGAGAAAATAATTTCACAATAAAAAATTGATATTTGAACAACAAAAACTACTATAATTTAGTAAACAAGAAAATGATTTTTTCAGTTAATATACTATTTAATACAAAGGTACTGCTAAAACAAAATCAAAACAAGTATAATTGTTATATCTTTCTGATATATTGACTCTAGTATATGAAATATCTCTTTTCCTCTCTAATAAAATTTATTGTCCCAGTGTCCATTTTGTCTGCTATTTACATAGGCACTCTAGTTTTTTTTATGATTTTGGTTTGCAAGATATCTTTTCCTCCCTCACAATACATTGTTGGATTTTTGCTTTTAAATTCATTCTACAATCTCTGCCTTTTAATTAGGGTATTCAAACTATTTATATTTGATGTAATTTTGTATGGCTGCATTTCCATTTATAATTTTACTACTTGTTTTCTGCATGTTGCCAGTCTTTTTTTGTTTTCTTTTGTTTCTAATTTCTCTAATGTTAGTGAATATTTTTGTGCATTATTTTAATTATCTTTTTTCCCATATTTTTTTTGTTTTTTTCTTCGTAGTTGCTCTAGAAATTAGAATGTATATTCTAATTTCAATATACTTCATAGTAATACTAACTTGATTCTGATAAAAGTTAGTATTACTAATTTCAATAGTTTCATTTCCTCTTTTAAAAATTATAAGATGTAATTATAAAATGCATTTTTAAAATCTTTCTTACAGCCCATACTTACTATTCATGACATCTTCATTTCTTCCAGAGGACTCCAGCGCTCCTCAGGTGTCATTTTCTTTTAGCTTGAAGGGCTTCCTCTAGCACTTACTGTAAGGCCCAGCGCTTACTGTAAGGTCTAGCATTTCCTGTAAGGTAAGCCTTCTAGCAACAAATACCCCCAGGCTTTACTTTCCTGGAATGTCTGTACTTCACCTTATATTGAAAGAATAGATTTATTGATAGAGAATTCTTGGTTAACAGTTTGCTTTTGTTTTTTCACTTTGTTTTCTCTTTTTGGACTTTTAATGTCATTCCACTGCCTTCTGGAGTCCAGTTTGATTTTGACCGTAAACCAGCAATTGATTGCATTGAATCTCCCCTGTATAAAATGAGTCACTTCTGTCTTGCTGCTTTCAAGATTTTCTTTTTGTATTTGTATTTAAACAGATAGGCCATAATGTGGTTTAGTAAAACTACTATTTTGTATTAGTCCTATTTAGACTTGTTGATTAATAGTTTTCATTAAATTTAAGCTGCCTTTTTCCATTACTTTTTCATGGATTCTTCTTTCTGTCATCTAGAGCATGCTGTTGAGTCTCTTTTAATTCTCGCTTTCGTTTCCGTTTTTGTACTCTTTGAATTCAGAATTGTTACTTGGTTATTTTTCATAACTTCTATATCCTTCTTGAGTTTTCTTATTTATTGATCCATTGTTATCAGACTGTCATAGTTTTTCTTTCATTTTTACAATGGTTTCCTTTATTTCTCTGAACATATTTAAAATAGCACATTAAAAGAATTTTTCTGCTAACCTCAACATTCATGCATGTTCAGGAACTGTTTCTATTAACTGTTGTTTTTTTAATTCCCTTTATATGTGTCACAGTTTCCTGTTTGTTTGCATCTCTCATTAATTTTTAATACCATTTTTTTACAAATAACATCTATCTATAGAAAATAATATCTACATCTATATCCATCTATTAGATTACTGTATAAATTGTAGCACCTCTGGGTTTTGATATTTTGCCCCAATGGTAGCTGTCAGGTTTTTGTTGTGTATTTCTTTACTTTTGTTTTTAAAACTTGTCCGGACATAATCTGTGACATCTATCTCCATTGTAGTATGTGGTGACATATGTCTCTGCTCAGATTTTTCTTTTATTCTTTCTGTTTTGTTTTGTTTTAACTTGGCTTCCTCAGAGATGCCCATGTGTCTGCATAATTTAGTGGTCATTGAATATTGCAAGGAAGTTGTTCTTAAACACTTTGAGCAAGTAGAGTTTCTGTCTTCTGCAGATGGATTTGTGTGTGGGTAGGGGAACATGAACAACTGTCAGGCCATTTTCAAGTTGACCAAATTTTACTTTTCCCTATAGTCCTTTTTAAGTCTTCTGTACACGTGCATGCGGTCACAGGATTCACCAGGAATATTTAAATACTTTGGGACTCTTCTAGCCCCAGCTGGATACATGCACATTTCAGCCAGAAATGTGCTTGGCCCACATCTCAGACTAGTAGAGCCAAGGAATTGGCTCTCACCTGTTTGCTTGCCTTCAAGAAGTTACTTCCACTAATAATATGGATGGGTGTCGGTATCACCCAACACTCCAAATAGGCAGGTTGTCCATCCTCATAGCTTTGCAGTCCTGACATAAACACTGCACTGAGCTGGGGTAATGGCACAGACTCCCACTGTTCCCTAAAGTTCATCAGGCATAAACATTTCTATGTCCTTGACTAATTTCCTGAGCAATGAAATGATAGATTTTGTCAATTTGTGACAATATATAGTTGCCTTTTGGAGAGAGGATCTGCCAGTCTTAGTCAAAACAAGAAGTCTTGAATTTTTTTAATGTGTCTATATTTTGCAGCAAAATGAAGAAAAAGAAAAACGAATCCAAATATCCAAATATCTCTTCATGGAGGGAGCTGAGTAGTTGTGAAGAAACATAGAATTATTTTTATAGTATAATGCAGTTTTTTGTTATTGTTCCAACATATTAAACATGGGAATGAATTTTAAATTCTAAATGACCACCTTATAAAAATAGTTTGAATGTAAACTTTGCTGCAAATTTATGACAAATGGAAAGGGACAACTTGGTATATAAAAGAAATATTATGAAAAATGTGGAAAAGTTGAGAATCAATGCTAAATATTAAAAGATTGAACCTAGGTAACTTACATACAAAGAAATGTTGAAGATTCCCTATACTTATAAAAATAGAAATGAATGCATTAGAACACAACAGTGTTGTAAAGATCACTGAAAGATGATAGGAAGTGGGAGCTAAAGGGCAAATAAAGATGAAATGTGGAAATTATTCTCAATAAGCCACTAGTAATAGTGAGTATCCAGGTTTTAAAAAGCAGTGACAGCATATCTCCGAGAAAAAGTATTATTAAAAGCATAAACAGCCATACTTGATTCTGATTGTGCCACAATGACAGACTTTTTAAGAGTTTTGACAATGACTGGGAAAGGATATATAGAAAGCATATAGGAATCAATGTTAAATCTAATGCTATCTAAAATGAATAAATGGCATTGCCCCCAAAGACTCTAATACAGCAGCAATGTTGAAACAAATATATAAAGTGTTCAAAAGAGGGATTGAATTAATGAGAGAGATAGGGAGAGTCTTGTAGAATCTGGCTAAGATAAAATTAATATATGACTTTTTTAGTTTCTAAATAAAAATAAAGATATATATGCATAATAATTTAAAGAAAAGTTATAACAAAATATTTGAAATCTTACTGGAGGGGAAATGACACATACTAAAATGAAGAGAAAGGTTTTGTTTTGTTTTACCTGAATAACTATGCAGGGAAATAAAACAGTATGGCTTTGGGTGTTTTTTCTGCAATTAATGTCCTATGATATGCATAGAGATGGTTAGGAAACTAAACTGTTATGTTACCATTTGAATCAACACAACAAATATTTGTATAGTATACCTTTCTATCTTTTTGAAGGATGCTAACTATTCACTGAAGACAGCCTTACAAAAATTATTGAGGAATTTAAAAACAAAAATAGTTAGGCCTCTAATGACATCAGGTCTGGTGTGTAATATAAATCAACTAAAGGTAATAGGAACTAAACGATAATTTTCTCATGTAACCTGGATGCTACATGAACACCTGTAAAACTCATATTAACTAAACAAATAACAAAAGTGAATAGTGGGTTTCCCTAAACTCTCGGGGCTGTCATTAGTACCATTATCTCTTGAAAATGGCCACAGCCTATTATGAAATTCTCCGTCTCCAGTCCATACTAATAGGCTGTTCGCAGGCTATGGAATTCCAAAAGAGCTGCTAAGTGATAATGGAGCTCAATTTACGTCCCTGCAGCTCCTAACCTTTCTTAGCTCAAATGGAGTGAAATACGTTCGTTCTGCACCACACAAGCTGGCCGCTAATGGCCTCGTGCAGCACTTGGGACTGCTGGCCGCCGAAGCACTTTCGCTTGAGAGCGAGGAAGCGGCCCGGCTGCCTGATGCTCAGTTGTCCTTCTGCTGTGTGGAGGGTGCTCACTTATCATTAGATGAGCTTCCCACTCTGTGACTTCTGGTCAAAGACAAGCACTACATTTTTTGATCTCAGAGAACCAGAAAGACCAACAAGATCCTTTGGAGGAAGGTGATTTGGAGGAAAAGGCATTAGAAACTTGGCCACGAGAACACGTTTTCAAACTGCCCCTTTAATATTTGTTGGTTTTGGTGCCTAAGGGGAAAAAAATATGACTGTTTCTTGATGATAAAAAGTGAAAAATTAAATGAAGAGATGCAAACAGGAGAAGCAAACAAAGAAGAGGACATATTTTCATAATAATGAATACCCATTTTCTTATCTGGTAATTACAGATATCAGTAAACGGTGTGGGTGGTTTAGAATTACTCAGCACAAGTTGGTGGCTAGGACTCCAAATGAGGCTAATGGAATTCACCTAGGGGAAGTAGTATACGATACACTAGGCCATGTAAAGAAAATCTTGAAACTTTTCTTTTTTCCTCCATTTTTATTTTTTTTTTACTTTATTTTCATTTTTGACACTATTACAGATGTCCCCCTTCTTCCCCCACTTTTGCCTACCTCCACCCAGCCCCTGCTCCCTCCTTCCCTCCAGTCATCACCACACTGTTGTGTGTGTCTGTGGGTAATGCATATATGTTCTTTGGCTAATCCCTTCACCTTCTTTCATCGATTTTTTTTTTTAATTTAAGTATAGTTGGTATACAATATTATATTATGTTATTTTCAGGTGTACAATTTAGTGGTTTTCCATTTTTATATGTTACAATGTGATCACTCCACTAATTCTAGAAACTGGGTTTAAAAATCCAGAAAATTTTATAGTTATTTCCAGCAAGAGTAATTATTACTTATATAAAGCTTAATCCTACATAAAATCTTTTGAGGGATTTTAAATTGCTAAAAAAAAAAAATAGGCACCTATGTGTATTGATTAATGTATCTGTACCTTTAATCTGTGAACACTGTTGTGGCAGAGATTACCAATTGCCTTGACCAACATTTTTTCTTCTTTTCACCTATAAAAGTAGGCATTGTGACCGAGTACATGGCCACCCAGCTAACTGTGACATTTCCAAAACCCATCCTCGCCCGGGAGAGTTATGGGACCAATTCTAGCCAATAGCGCACGAGCAGACTTGAAGTATGCAGCCTCCGCCTCATGCCCTTAGAAGTCAAGGAGCATACAAATTATTTCTTTCCTCTCCCAACCTTCTTTAGGGCTATAAGGTAGACACTGTCACTAATTTCAACCAAGCTGATGAGGTAATAGCCTAGGAATGTCAGAAACAAAGAAATAGAAGAGTCTTGTGTCCCTGATACCTCTGGGTACCGTGGCAATCCTAAATAACCTGCCTGGAGAGTTTCCTCGCAGCGAATGAATGTTTATCTTGTTTAAGCCTCACACCTTAGGATGCATTGTCGCCGAAGACTAGCCGGTATCCTGATATAACTTTCAATGCAGGTACTCTAGGAGACAAATAAGAACTGCTTAGTTTCAGTAATATGAAGAGTGCCATTGCTTGCAAAGTAGCTAGGCCATCTGAGCACCGTTACTCTCTTGGTTTTCCGTAGTAGCCAACTAAGGGCCAACAGCATTTTAGAGTTAGGAATTTTGTTCCTGGCTACGTATCTGTTAACTAGATATACCCTAAGTGCAATCATTATTTAATTGAATAGAATAGAAAATGCATGGTGACAATAATGTTTTTTACGCTTGTCCAGAAATGTTTGCCATCCTCTCATTACATTAGACAGTGCTGTTTGAATAAAATATTAATTTAAAGATTGTCTCAGGCATTCTTCCACCATATCTCCTTCTAGATATCTCTCAGCAACTTACTATGTTTTTACCATATATTTATACAATTAAAAAACAAAAACTTTTGACAGTACAGGTGTTGTAGACTTGACTAATAATGTATTCTAAAGATCTTCTTAGGATGTGAAAGCTTAATGGCAAAGCAAGTTTTATCCACTGCTGCTCTACATCTGATGCAGAAACATCTTTGAGACAAAACATTATAAAGTGCTTTATTATCACAAAGTAAACTACAGTATAAGTACATAGTATAAGTATATAGTATAAGTATATAAGTGTATATATATATATTATATGGAGTATAGTGCATTTGATGTAGGACAATTTACTTTGCTTCTGTTTGACTTCCTGATTTCCTATATTGGAGTGGTCTTAAGTTTTCTCTCTCATCTCTAGATTCCAGTAAACTTTTTAAATTATAGTCACTGTTGAATGAGATTTAGCGACATTGAAAAAGTCACTGCTCTCTTTACAATAATCTTTATTTAATAAGTCTCCTTTTCTAGGTTTTCTTTATTTGGATTGTAACTTTCTGGGTTTTTTGTTGAAGTTTTATTTGCAAGATAATGTCAGTTCCTTTCAGGAAATAGTAACAATACTTACAACATTATCCAGCTTAAAGAGGATCTTCATTTTTATTTAGTAGTTTAGCATTGTGTGGCTTTTAAGAACACTCTTCCAGTTGTTGGATACTAAAATTCCTCTAAGATCCACATTGACTTTCCTTCTAGAATTTTCACTGGTACATGTGATGCTGCATAAAACACAAATTTGAGAGAGGACTTCTGATGGGTTAGAATGATGTGTGACAGGGATAGGCGTAGTCTCTGGGAACACTTCTGACAGACAGGCTGCAGGCTCTGAGGCAAATACTGTGCGCATATCACAAGGGAGCTGCCCCCTGGTGGATTCCAGCAGAGAATTTCTGGTTATATCTATCATTTCAAAAATAAAACTCCTTCACTGCCTTGTGTTAGTCAAATTTGAATTCTTGTGTGTTCTGAAGCTGATAACATTAATTGTAACCTACAGCATTGGATCTGGTCCAGACAACTAGAAATTAATTCAGGCATTCCTCCCCATAAAGAAGAGAGGATTTGGCTAGAAAAAAAAATTTTTTTCCAGTCAGGCAGAAAGAAAACCAACATAATCTAGCCCAAGCTATCCCTGCCTAGACATAGGTGTGTCTCAGGCAAGCAAGCCTGTGATCTCATAAAAACTGTCCAGGTTTCCGAATGGAAGTGCTGTGGGTGGCCAGCTAATTCCCCATGGCTGGAGACATCCTCTCATTGATTTATGAGGATTCTGCAGCATCGCCCGCTAAATGGCTGAGGGTGTGCAGTGAACTCTGAGAGCTTAGAGAAACCTGCCTCGTGGACAAACCATAGATCTTTTTAATAAAAATATTTTTCACGCTCAAGATTCTACCTTTTTCTTCCTACCTGATATTAAAATATGTGCCTGCGAGTTTCAGGGGTCCATTGAATCATTCATTATGCACTTTCATGTTCCAAAGCATCAACATTTAAGAGAAATTACTTATCTCCAGGTTGATTTCTTTGGAAAGAGTGATTTTTCCCTTTATCCTTGACTTTTTCTCTTCTACTTATCTCCTTACATTTCTTTATTCTCACTCCAGTGTTTTTATTTGTTTTTGTTTTCCTTTTAGAGAACTAGCCAGATTGCCCTCTGATTTTATGCTGAAGCTCCTTGCCCTTGCATGGCTGGGCCTGGTTTTCCGAATGCCCGCGAAAGTGAACAGACCCATTGCCCCAAGTTCACGGCTGAATGTAATTCTTGTACGCCATACCCAGCCCCCAAATTGACAGCACGTGTGTTATTTTTAACGGATCTGCCAAATTAGTTTGGTTATTGTCCTATGTTTTTATACATTTAGGTCCTGGGAAACTTTGTATTTAACTTAAAGACATACTATGAGCCCCTAAAGCCATGTCTTAATTTTTAAGTTGGATAAGAGCATTTCAAAAATCTGACCCAATGAAATGAAAGCACGGGCTGAAGAAAAGTGTTTGATGATGAAATAACAATGTTTGTTTTTATTCACTAAAGTGGTACAAATTAATAATCTTGTAATGTATAAAAATATTAACATTCTAGCAGTTTTCTTCTGTCTCAGCTATTGTTTATTAAGTATAAAAGTCATATCTATGTTTTTAATTCATCTGTATGTTGTATTTTATTAGTTTGAATGACTATTATCTAGGTGATGAAAATGCAAATTTCACTTTATATACCACCTCTCAGCCTTAGGATCTAAGTGTTGTGGCTGCTTAATGCTTTTTCCACTTAGCTTTGAGCTTTGAATAACATACATGTGAATTCGAAAGTATTCATTTTGCCTTTACCGAACCCTGGAATCCTCCCTAGCAATCACGAGATAGATGCACTCTCTAAGTAATTCCTTGTTTTCTAAAGGAGATACCGCTTCAGCCTGTGGGATCCTCACACTGAACAAGGCACAAAGCGAAGCAGGCCCTACGTCTAGGTCATTCTGTTCAATCATTTTCAAGGACAAAGGAGCCAGGCAGGGGGGAGTGAAACACAAGCAAGTAGAGTACATTTGCTTAATTTTCTCTTTGGGGGCACACACACAGGACTGCTTTCTTAGTACACACCTCCATCTGTGTCAAAACATTTATAAACCATGATAATAAAAAGGAGACAAATTGTGAAGCTTTTATTTTGTCAGTATATTATAATTAACTTAGTCTCCAAAATATAAGAATATATAAACTAACAGGTAAAAAATAATAATTTTTAATTTTCGGTATCATTTGTGTCAATAAGACTTATGTTGTGCAATTTCAAGTATCATTTTACACTAACATAAGATATCAAACACTTTTCAAAATGTTTTTTAAAATATGATTTCTTTAAAAAAGACTGCCCCAAAGACTTCCAGAATATTTTCTTAGATGAGTAGAACACACTAAAATCAGTGGTGGAAGGAAGCTGAAGCATTATTACAAAGTCATGTAAAGTCAAATAATGTTTATTTTAATCATTCAAACATTGACATATCAAAGCTATCCTATTAATATAATGAACATCAAAAACAGCAAGTAAATAGCAAATGTATTATTTCTATCAATATCTATCAATTATGTTACTATCTATATTCAAATTTAATTAATCATGCCTTTAGTATCTTAGAGTGAGAAAACCAAAAATCCCTCAAAATAAATAATTTTTCCCAGATTTCAGATATTTGAGCTATCAAATTGACACATCTCTGTCTTTGCATGATTTACATGTAAAGTGTTACCATAAATTATAATTATGTAACTGAGCAAGATGTAGTTCTTATTCAATATAACTCATTCAAGTAAAAGAAGAAAATAAGGTTCATTCTTCAATGTTAATCATAATTTAAATAATCCTTCCCATTAGAGAGTTTTTAGATTATATCAAATATTGAGTGAGGTAAGCATATCATTTATCTAGAGGTGTCTAACCTTTATTCTGAAAATTATTAACAAGAATATAGTAGACATATATGAGGTCAAGGCTATGTGGAAACCAGAATTATTAGGGCACAAAATATTATATTTCCTCAAAGTGATAACTCATATGCAATCACTTCATGCAAAATCAAGCACGAAAATTATATTTTTCAAACTAATACCTATTAATGTGACCAAAATATAATTAAATTTTTTTAGAGATTATTTACACATCATTTTTCAGGACTGAGCCCATGAAGCTCATTCTTCTAGCATGTTGGGAAATGCTTACCAAATTGTTATGATGTCTTTCTTAATAGGATCATATTCACAAATGGACTTCTAGTAGATACTGAAGGCATTTGAAATTCATTTGAGCACATTAGCAGCAGGAAGGTGATGATATGAAAGGCATTAAATAGAAACTAAAATAATATCAGAAGCCCTATCAATTTAGAGTGGTGTTTTCACTACAAGGGAGAGGGAAAATATAAGGATAGCATAGCTGCCAGAACTACCTGTGCTCAGATCAGAAAGGAAAGGAAGGAGGAGAGAAACATTCCTCCTTGGTAGACTGGTTCTTGAGCACAGTAGGACTCCCAGTGTCCTCGTAGAAGTCTCACTGGACAGCGGCAATAGTAACAAGGCAGCCTTCCCCTTCATGCTCTTCCTCCTGGGAGAAGAGAGACCTTGGAGGTCTGCCTTCCTCACTTGCTCCACCCTTAGTTA
This sequence comes from Miniopterus schreibersii, assembly GCF_964146895.1. NCBI lineage: Eukaryota > Metazoa > Chordata > Mammalia > Chiroptera > Miniopteridae > Miniopterus > Miniopterus schreibersii. The sequence continues at coordinate 63,856,080 of NC_138101.1, read as the reverse complement.
CACAAATACAGTTACGTCATATTTATCTTGGTGATTTGATTTAAATATGTCTTAATTTTAGGACTCTGCTAACAATCTTACTCTTCTAAGCTCCATCCTAAAACTTACGTCGGAAACAATCCTTTTAAATGAAAACACCTCGGTTGATGTTTGCCTCAGACCAAGATGGAATGGAAAGGGTTGATTTTACCTTTCCGTCTGCAGCAAAATACACAAACAATAGTTTGTAAGACACTGGACATCAGAAATAAAGGATGATGATGCCTGAGATATTGGAATTAAATGAACTGAGACCTACAAGTGTTCCAGCTTAAAGCTTTGGAGAGTTTCCAGGCCATAGCACAGGGAGGAGGAGTTGAGATGTACACTGAGTTGAGGAGATGAACCTGAGAGTTTAGTTAAACCAAAGTGCCTAGAGTTTGCAGGACAGAGTGTGGGAGAGGAGAGATCTGCACAGAGAGAGGAATCCAGAAATCTGCAGAGGGACCCCTCAAGTAGTCAGTAGTATACTGATCAGTTGTACATTTGGGGAAACTACTTGTGGCCATGGAAAGAAACAGAGGGAAAGATTAGAGGTGACAGTGCCCATCTCATACCCAGGGAGGAGAATAGTGCCAGCAGCAGAATTAGAAAATCTCAAGTTATATGGGGCGTGGTTGGGTAAAGTACAGAGATGGTCTTGCTTCAGAAATGGGAAATAAGTAGGCCTAGTTTGAGCATTGCTCCACTCTCACCTAACGGCTATTAAAAGCAAGTCCCCAAAAAGGCTCCAACAATTTCTAGGTAATCTGACTACATCCCATAACAAACATCAAGAATATTAAAAAATATATATCCAGAACCCTACAAGGTAAAACTAACAATGTCCACTATCCAATCAATGATTACCAGACACACAAAAGAAGCAGAACAAGATGAGCCATGATAGAAAGTTTCATCACTTGAAACTGACCCAGAACTGACACAGACATGAAATTATCAGACAAAGGCATAAAAAATTATTATAATGTTAGCCCATATGCCCAAAAATTGAAGTAAGGACATTGAAGATATATTTTAAAAAACAAATTGAAATTTTAGAGATGAAAACTACCATGTCTGAGATTAAAACTACACTGGATATAATGACAGACTTTGAAGACTTAAATTATCTGCTCTAATATTCATAAGCTATAATAACTTTTAAATTTCAGTTTACTACTCTACAAAACAAGACTAATAAAAACTAATTAAAGGGATTGTTGCTAAGATTAAAATAAGATAATGATGAAATGAGATGATAATGTAAACCACTTAGCGTGGTATCTGGCACACTGTAGGCATGCAATAATTTTGAATTTCCGTTACTCCCTGCTCAGATTAATTGCTGGTTTCCTAATGCTTGAGGAATAAAGCCCAAACTTTTTATTTTTGATATTCAAAATCTATACAATCTTACTTTAATCTTTTTTGGTCAGCCTGATTTCTACGTTACTTTATGTAACTATATTTTAGTCAAACTGAAATTCACCATTCTTCTTATGTATCCCACAATTCTTTGCCTCACTACCTGTTATAGGCTGAATTATGTCTCCCCCAAAGTTCATAAGTTGAAATCTTAACCTCGTTATCTAAAATATGTTATGGTATTTAGAGATGGGGTCTTTATAGTGATACTTCAGTTGAAATGAGATCATTAAGGTGGGCCCTAGTCCAATAGGACTGATGACCTTAGAATGAGAGGAAACAGACACAGACATGTACAGATGGAGACAATGTGAAGACATAGGGAAAGGACAACCACCCACAAGGAGATCACCCTGGAACAGATCCTCCTCTTGTGGTCGTCAGAAGACCAACCGCCTGACACCTGGGTCTCAGAATTCTAGCCTCCAGAAGAGTGAGAATAAATTCCTATGGTTTCTAAGTCCTCTAGTCTACAGTATTCTGTCGCAGCAGCCCTATCCCAAGCCTTGCCTTATTCACCTTTCCCCTTTCATCTGCATGCCTGGTGCACATAACTAAACTATGAACTTTTATTCCAGATTCAGACAGGTCTGCCAATTCTCCATCTAAATATAGTTATTTCTCCCACTAAAATATAATCTCTTTCTCCTCAGGAATCCTATACATAATCTACATTCCTATGACACATTTTCTACATCTCAAATTACCATTAGTTATATGCCCTGTTGCTCCAATTGGACTGACATTTCCTATAGAGTTGAATCTACTTCTGCTTCATTCTTGTATCCCCCATGGAATCTAGCAGTTACAGGAAACGGTAGAATCTCCATTAAGATGTTCTTGATGAGCTTTTAAAGCATAAGTCACACTTAAAAAAGAGCTCATATAAATCTATATCTGTGTGAATGTATATTTGTATAATTTTAAATTGTGTCTTCTTTATTAATATAGTAAATTCTATGAACACAGGAAATTTTGTTTCTAATGAAAGTGCTCATTCAGCTTTCAAAAAACCCCATGCTCCTAAGTGGTAATGGCTTGGTTTTCTATATGCATTATGGGTAGATAATACATTTTTCTAACAATTGCCAAAGAAAAAATATTTAGCAATTTTATGATTTTTTGGTCCTAATTGTACTTTTATTGTCAGGACTAATAACCTTAGGCATAACTCATCTGCTTTCAGACAGCAATTCTGCCATCTCACTGAGGGGGAGAGTTGTGATGCCTTCTCTGATGTACAATATTTTTTACCTCTTTTCTCAAAGTCTATATTTCGATTCATTACCTCAAACATCACCACCACCCTCATATTTACCCAGTGTTATAACTTACCTTATGTCTTCCTTACCTCTGGAGCTATCTTATTTACATTTCTTCTCCTACAAATCAATGGAAAAAGGCCACAGTAAAAATCCTTCATTACTTTACATAATCAAAAGCTGAGAGGACAGGGAGGAACAGGTTTTCCAAGGTGCACCTTGACTTGCCTACTCTATGGAAACTCTCCTCACTGCGCCACAGGTAGAATCCTTGTCTTCATGCTTCTTGTCTTGTCCCTCTACTGGGGGATAATAAAACAACTGTAACATTTTGTAACAAGTAAGTTTTCACACAATTTCCATCCCTTACTAAACTTTAAACCCAATAATTACAAGAAGTATGTCTTATGAATTTTTTGTATGTGTGTCTCCAGTGCATAGCACACGCTTGACACATAATGGGCTCATCCCATGTGGAAGTGCACTAGCAACTCGTAGGCTAAGGTTCCAACAGAGAAGGCAGGATGCTGCGGGATATAGTTTGTTATTTCTTATTATTATTATTACCACTACTACTATTTATTGTTGTTGTTGCCCTTGTCTTTTGTTTGTTTTTTTTGTTTTTGCTTTTTGGTCAAATGTTCCAAAAGAATATTCCTAAATTGGATGGACCTGGAGAATATTATGCTAAGTGAAATAAGCCAGACAGCGAAAGACAAATATCACATGATCTCGCTTATACGTGGAATCTAAAGAACTTAATAAACTGATGAACAGAATAGATTCAATGACATGGAAGCAAAGATGAGATTCATGAATGTCAGAGGGATGGAGGAGGGCAGGTGGGTGGAGGGGGAGAGAGTAACCAAAGAATTTATGTGCATATATGCACAACCCAAGGACATGGACAATGGTGGGGAGAGGGACCGGGGAGGGGGAAGGAACAGGTCATTGGGGAGAAAAAGGGACATCTGTATTATTTTAAACAATAATAAAATTTAAAATTAAAAAAAAAAAAGAATATTCCTAACTGGTGGTAGTGGCTTCTCCCTCTTCCCCACCTTCATCTTCTTCTTCTCCTTTCCGTCACCATCATTATCATCATCATTATTATTATTTTCTGTTGTCATTGTTATTATTTTCTATTATGGTCTCTAAATGCAGCTTTACATATGAATTTTTAAATATAAATAACCCCAATGTCCTCAGTGTAGGATATTAAAAAGTAAAATATTTATTTTGATAAAATCCATAGCCCCCTAGCTCTCAATGAATTAGAATAATGCTCATCAGTTCCCTGACCTTTTACCATGATTATTTGACCTCCAGGTAAAGGCATTTTCTTGTGGTTCACCCAAACCTCAGATGTCTCCAGAGGTAGTTTCTCATTTCCTAATTTGCAGACTGTGGTTTATTGACATTCATGGGGGTTTCAATGGGCAAGTAAAGAGTCCTCAAGAGGTTTAAAGTTCTAGGATCAACTGTCTCTGTATAATTAAATGCTCTGTATTTCAGAATATTTTATGGCTATTTGCAATTACAAATTAGCATCCTCTCCATAAAGAGGCCACTGTGATTGGGCTTCTGGAAAGAAAGATGCTTTCATCACTGGGAGCTACTGGCTGCAGTACCCAGGAAGCTTGGGCCTCGAGTCTGGCAGATTCAAAGGACTGGATAATGTCTCTGAGACTGAATTTATATAAATCTTAATTATTCACAGGAATATGAATTCTTAAAAAAGAAAATAGTTCAAAGAAGATGTAAGCCTAAGTAGATAAGTTCTAGGCAGAATCCAAAAAGGCAGGGGAAACATTCAGTGAAGATCCAAACAGCAAGACACAAGTGGACTTTCAAAGAGAAAACATGGTTCAGAGGCCCAACAAGTTCAGAATACTGTATAATTCTGGAGGCCAATTATCTGATAATAATAGTGGAAAGGCATAAGCCCAGTGACTGCAACTATGGTATCAAGTTAAAGTAGGACCAACCATAAAATATTCTTGTTGATAATAAAGTGACAATATCTCCTTAATTTCCAGTTTCCTTTATTTTACTCACCTTTGCTCAAAATAAATACCTGATATAAAGGTAGATCTTAGGTTGATACAAGGCTCAGGAAATACGGATGCAAGCTGCTGGAGTAAAATACATGGGAGACAGCAGAAAAATCAAGATTCCATTCAGGCTTACCAACTCCCTTTTGAGAGAGGTTGCCGGTACTTTGCCTAGATTCCCTTCACTGGGTCAAGGTGTCCATCACAGAGGCTGTGAGTGTCAGCTACTATTTGGTACAACAGCACACTTCTGCAGAGATTGGCCTTGGCTCGCAGAAGCTGACTCACTAAAAGATGTCTGAGAACTTAGCAAAAAAAATAGCCGCGGGCTCTGACTGATATGGGGATGCCTACTTGCATCCCTAACCTACTCACTTCAAGGCAGGACAACTCTGTGGTGCCATTCACACTGCAGAGCTACCTATAGAAAAAGGCTCAGTCTAAACTTCAGTGAAAACCACATTTTAGCTCAGCTTCTTGCCCTGCCTCGTCTAGCTTCTGTTTATTCTGAGAGCACTCCATGAGTGCTTGTACCAAAATACTTGTCTTCGGTTCTGTCTCTTGGGCTGCTGACCCAAGACATGCTTTTACTAATATTTATTTATAAAATTTAAAACTCAGATATGGAGTGGGTTCTAAACTTAGAGAGGGATGGAGCAAGCCCTTATTCCACTACTTATTGTTATCTAAACTCTCTGAGCCTCAGTTTTCTTATTACTAAAATGGGAATAAAAGCATTAACCTTACAAGATTTTGGAGAGAAAGGTTAATAATACTTGTGTTAATTATAATAGTTTGCATTTGTGTATCAAAAATAGTTTGCATTTGTGTATCACATTGATCATATTTCATGTATCCATTCATGACCCTATACTAAGTTTCTTCTATATGTGGGGCACTGTCTTATGTTCATAATATAGAGATGAGCAGACAAATGTAATTTTCTTAAGAAATATCTTGGACAATAAGTACTCAAGATAAGAAAATAATACAGTGATTTATATAAACATTATAGAATAATAATGCAGGAAATGTGTGCAGTAATGTGGTTTTAATCCTCACTAAAAACCTATGTGTTTTACAGTTGAGAAAACTGTGGGTTAGAAAGGTTAGCTACATTATTCAATAGCACACAATCAATCAGGAGTAAAAGAGAGTGCAACTCCAGACGTACCTGACTTAATGGTTAAGCTATAATGTCTCACAACATATAAGTACCACCTATAGTAATAACAATATTGAATAACTGAACAACAAACCACCCTACCAACTGAATCTCCAAGACATCTAATATTAAAAAAAGAAATGCAGTTTATCCTTAGAATTTTTATTCAGGATTGCACGAAAGATTCCTGCTATTGTGTTAACCTGCCGGTTTCCTGAAAGAAGAAACAGAAGAGAAAGATCTAAGAATTAGTAAGTATACCTTCAACCTAGGATTAAATGGACAAAAAGGAGGTAGAGATGAAGAAGAAAAAATATGACCATTCATAGTAGGAAATGGCAACATTGTCAGTTCAGGTTAAGATGCCTAAACAACTATATTAATTGTGTTTTCTTGAGAAAATAGTAAAACAAGAACGTAAACCTGACTATGAATGAATGTTGACACTCTGGGTGGGACCCCTGCCTCCACTACGAGAGGTAGAACTGGAGGAAGGGAGGCACAATTATACTATCAGGCTGTTTACCTATCTCTAAATCTTGAGCTCAGGTAATCCAAACAAAGCATGTACTTTGTTCATAGTTGAGTTCAGTTGCCTAAGATCAAGTGAAGTTTATTAACCAATAATAAAGTTGATTATTATAAAATAATAAATGTAGAGAATTCTGAATTATTTTCTCCTGAAAGGTTAAAAATTTTTGGATTTTATTCATACAGATACTTAAGTATTGACATAGATAGAAGCGTGGTATTCTATCTGGCAGCTCCCCCACTGGGTTGTTGGGGGGTGGGGTTGTTGTTTGTGTGTGTGGTTGTTTTTTGGAGGTATCCTCACAAAATATTTTAAAAAGAAATTGTTGACCCTGGTTTGAGGATGGACAAACTAAATCTCAGAAAGATTAAATGTCTTGCTCATGTCATGGTCTTCTTTCGAGAAATATCTATTCAAGCTCTTTGCCCATTTTTAGTCAGGTTATTTGTTATTTTACTATTCAATTGTAAAAGTTTTTTATATATTTTGGAATTCAATCCTTTATCATATATACTATTTGCAAATGTTTCTCCCATTTCATAGGTTGCCTTTTCATTTTGTTGATTTTTTTATTTGTTGTGCAGAAGTTTTTTAGTTTGCTTTGTCCCTCTTGCTCTTTTATTCCAGTGCTTTTGTCGTCATATCCATGAAATCATTGTCAAAACCAACGTCATGGAGGTTTTCCACTATGTTTCCTTCTAGAAGTTTTACAATTTCAGGTCTTATGTTTAAGTCTTTAATCCATTTTGAGTTGATTTTGTGTATGGTGTAAGATAAGAATCCAATTTTATTATTTTAGATATAAATATCCATCTTTCCCAACACCATTTGCTTAAAAGACTATTGCTCCCTCATTGTGTATTCTTCATACTCTTGTTGACATCGGTTGACCACAGACGTGTGACTTTCTTTCTGGCTGTCTATTCTGTTCCATTTGTCTATGTCTGTCTTTATGCCAGTATCACACTGTTTTGATTACTATATCTTTGTAACATGTTTTGAAACCGAGATTGGGTGCCTCAACCTTGTTCTTCTAGCTCAGAATTGATTTGGTTATTTGTCATCTTTTGTGGTTCCATATGAATTATAGAGTTTTTTTCTATAAAAAAATCCATTGTGATTTTGATGGGGATAGCATCGAATACTGTAGATTGCTTTGGGTAGTATGGACATTTTAGTAATAGTCTTCCAATACATAATCATGGGATGCCTTTCAATTTATTTGTTTCTTTTTATATTTCTTTTGTGAATGTTTTGTAATGTCTATACTAGACTACAAGTATTTCACGTCTTTAATTAAATTTATTCATAAGTATTTTGTTCTGTTTGATGCTATTGTACATGGGATTGTTTTTCTCACTTCCTTTTTAGATAATTTGTTGTTAGTGTAATAGAAACACAATTGAATTTTGTATGTTGATTTTGTATCCTACAATTACTGAATTCATTTATTTGTTCTAGTAGTCTTTTTTTATAAAATCTTTTAAATTTTCTGCATATAAGATCCTGTCATCTGCAAAGAGGGTCAATCTTAATACCTTATTTCAGAATGACCACCTTTTAATTATTTTTTTTGCCTAATTGCTCTGGCTAAGACTTCTAGTATTATGTTGGATAGAAGTGGTGAGAGTGGGCACCCTTGCCTTGCTCCTCATGTTACAGAAAAAGCTTTCACTTTTTCAACACTGAAAATGATGTTAGCTATGGGCTTTACATATATGGCCTTCATTATGTTGAGGTACTTTTATTCTATTCTTAGCTTGTTCAGAGATTTTATCATAGGGGTGAGGAATTTCATAAAATACCTTTCTAAGTCTATTGAGATAATTATGTGATTTTTATCCTTTATTCTGTTAATGCTGTGTATAGTAATAGTTGATTTTCATATGTTGAAATATTTTTGCATCCTAGGGACAATTCCCACTTGGTATTGGTGTCTGATCTTATTATATTCTGTTGAATTAGGTTTCGTAGTATTTTTATTGAGAATTTTTGCATGTATATTTATATATATTCCTGTACTTTTATTTTTCTCTGGTGTCTCTGCTTGCCTTTTGATTATGGTAATGCTGGTCTCATAAAGAGTTTGGAAGTATTCTCTTCATTTTATTGAAAAAGTTTAAGAAAGATTGGTGTTAATTCTTTTTTAAATGTTTAATAGAATTGACCAATGAAACTATCTGGTCCTAAGTTCTTTTTTGTTAATAGCTTTTCAGTTACTAATTAATTCAATCTGCTTATTTGTAATTGGTCTTTTCAGATTTTCTTTTCGTTTTCTTATGATTTAGTCTTAGTAGTTTGCATGTCTCTGGGAAGTTATCCATTTCTTCTAGATTATCCAGTTTGTTGGTGTATAATTGTTTATACTAGACTCTTATCTTTTCTTTTTTTAATTTCTGTGGCATCAGTTATAACGTCTCTTCTTTCATTTCAGATTTTATTTATTTGTGTATTCTCTCTTTTATTTTTTATTAATCTAGTAAAATGTTTGTCAATTAAAAATAACAGAATGGAAACACCCAGCCATTACATAGTTGAATGCCAAATTCTGATATAGTGACTCTCTTCTCCCCTTCGTGGTACCCTGTGGTCAAAGGATTATGCCATGAGTTGGTTTGTCTACTGATAAAATATTTTATCTTCTGAGAAAATTATTTTGCCACTATAATGAATAATTTTTCTATTCTGTTGGAAATATGTTACATCTACATAGTTGAAGAGAAGTTACAGAATTATTTTTATTCCTTTCAGTCTAATAAACCCTTTAGGTCACTAGAATATTCAGCTACAGTAAGTTATAATAACATAAGTAAGGAATAAATAATAGCATAAATAAGGAAAACTTAAAGAGAATTATATTTATTGAGGCTAATTCTATTCAAAGATATTCTAACATCTTTACTTGAGATCATTCTATCTCATTTCTTATTATTTTCTTGCTTTAATGGAAAAATGCACTCATCATAAACTCCCAATGCTAATAAAGAAAACAAATAGATGAGTTTTAGCTTCTTTTAAAAACAAATATATGTTAATTGACAATTGAATTCAATGACTTTCCTCTGCTAGATTAGATGAGTATAGAAGGAAGAAACCTGAACCTAAAATTTAGAAACAAAATACTATTTTCACATAGGTCTTAAATCGATATTTTAAATTAGTACCTAATAAATGAATGAGTTACACTACTGAGTAGACAATACTTCAGTAACTTTATTTTATTATAAAATAGTGATCTTAAATAATTATGGATTAATGACAGTCAATTCCATATTTTGTCAAATAAAAGGATAGAAAACTAGGAGAATTCAAATGTATATTACATTGGTTATCTATTGCTGTGTAACCAATTACCTCATAACTTAAAGAACATTTATTATCTCTGAGTCAAGAATCCTGCTGTGGCTTAGTAGGGTGTTCACGGCTTAGTGTCTCTCAGAAGTCTGCAATCAAGGTGTTATCTGGGGCTGCAGTCATCTCAACTGGAGGGAAATCCACTTAAAAGTTCACTCAGGTGGCTATTTACAATTAAGTCTAAGGTTTTTGCTAGCTGAAGGCTGGAAGTATTGGCTCCTTGCCATGTGGCTTTCTCCATAGGGCTTCTCACATCGTGGCAGCTGGTTTTCCCCAGAATACAGATTCTGAGATAAAGAGCCCAAGATGGAAGCCACAATCTTTTTTAAGCCTTGACCTTTAAACTGACATCCCATCTCTCCTGCTGTATTCAATTCATTAGAAGCTAGTCATTGAATCCAGCCATACTCAAGGCAAAGTATTACATATGAGGTGTCAGAGATCATAAGGGCTCATCTTAGACTCTGCCCAGCACAGATAGTATCTACTTATGACCCTCAGTGGTAATAGATATATTTCCCTTTCCTCTGAAACATCTGGAAGCAGCTCATTGTCTTCTCTAGTATTTGGACATCATCAGAGAATATTAAAAAAGTAGAACCCAAGGGTAAGTGATGAATAACTCTAATACTGTGGTTATGTATTTCAAAGCTCAGGACAGACTAAATGGGACATATCCATGTCTTCTTAGAGTGTCATTAATTTCTTAATTTATAATAGCAGGAATCATGTCTTTATTTTTTCCAGGCATCTACAAGACTTTCTCTTTCTTTATTTTCCTTTGTTTTTCTCAGTTATATCTTAATCTTGATTCTTTACTCTTTGACCTTCATTGGAGGTCATTTACCATACATCATCACTATCCAGGCAAATTGGGCAGATGGAAAGCCTTACAAAAGGCAAAAGGTCTTGGTCTCTGCTAGATATGGCTTCTAATGAGAGGAATTAAGGGAGAAATGTTATTCCTTTGTCTGATTTTTTAACCTAGCTAAATATAGCCATATTTGTCTGAGGTCCTTAAAACCTTCCGTAGATTGAATTTCTCTAGGCACACTCTGGGTACACATACTTCAGAAATAAATTTAGCCACAGCAGAACCTAGTGTTATTAAGAGATTAAAATATGTACTTTACATTTTATTCAGGAGACTTGGCTGTTCCCATCAGCTAACCGTAGGTTAATACTGGGGCCTGGTTCTTGTCTTTTCTGCTGTATTTAAATCCTAATTCTAATGACCAGAGTATAAACATAAGCTTTTAATGATCTGAGTAAGGTTGAAAACAAAAAAGTTCTATAGTTAAGTTCTGTAGTTAACTACAATTATTTTGCAGGGCTCAGTCTGCTTAATGTATCGTATTTCTCACATGCAGTTCATAATTATGCTGGGGGGGGGAAGGAAATAGCACTGTCAAATTTTAATAGCATATTTTGCTTTCTCAGTTTTCCTATTTTTTACTCTAAAACATCAAACCTATTTTGTTGCCATATTTTCTTCCTTTAATGACCTTCATTAAATTCTAAAATTCTTACCTCCATTTGTGAAAATACAAGGTTAAAATAAACCAGTAGCAAAGTTGAATGGAATCCATTTCTAAAGTCCCCTGCCTCATTCAGCTGCTTCTTAGATACCTGAAATGTGCTGCTTAATTTAGAAAGAAAAATTGCAGTGAGGCTGCAATCCTGCATTTCAGAGACAAGAGAGCAGGAAATGATTTGCAGGTGACTGATTGAAAGGTGGTGTTTGCACTTAGGATTTCCTGAGCTTTCCAATTTTAACTTTGGAGCTTTACCTATCTTTGATTTTAAGAATTAGATCCAACCCAGATTCTGGATATCTCCCAACTTTAGAGGTGCATCTTGGCTGGGGATGAAAAAAATGAAGGGTACATGTACAGTCCTAAAAGAGGAAAGAGAAAAAAAAAGTAAAGGAAATAAATCCAGGCTACAGTTTAGCTTTCCTCTGAGCCAAGAACAGGAGCTAATTTAACCCTTGGAATGTCACAGAGAAATAAAGAGCTCTGAAGAAGATTCTGTTATATTTGCCATTTTTTTCAAGCAAAAAAAAAAAAAAAAACTCATAAAAAAGCTACATGAGAAAACCTTTTATTTAAAATTTTTATTGAAAATGCTGTGAGGAAATATGGTAGAGTTACATGTAAAATATTTATAATATTTGAATGAGTAAGTGTGTATAAAGTATGAAGAAAGGTGTAAACCTCATTATTTCCCTAAAATGTAGGATGAGTTTGTTTTGGAGATTAACTTATGCTTTGTTTTCTAGAAATAAACTTAATCATTCTTTGTTTAAAGTAACAGTCTGGGGAAATTGACAGGTGCTCAAGAGACTGCTATTGACAAGAAAAACAAACAAGCAAAAACTCATAGACACAGACAACAATATGGTGGTTACCAGAAGGTAAACGGGTTCAATTTTATGGTGATGGAAGAAGATTTGACTTTGGGTGGTGGGCACACAATGTGATATGTAAATCATGTATTATAGAAATGTATACTTGAAACTTATATAATCTTATTAACCAATGTCATCACTATAAATTTAATTAAAAAAATAACTTCTTATTCAGGGTCTCCTGTATCTAAATTCTGATTTAAGTAGCACAATGCAGCTAGCAAGATCTCACTATATATTGGTCAAGTGACTAAATAAAGCAATGAAAGAAATAACAAAGAGAGAGAGAGAAAGATACAAATGACACAGGAAACATTTTTCCAGTGACCATCACATCTTAAAAGCATTTTTCACTTGTCTTCTAGAACTTCTCTTTTTCCTTCTATTTTACTAGTGGTGCCTTTTCAGTCTCCTATGATAGTTTCTTTTCTCTCTAATTTGTAAATGTTTGTGAGCATTAGGGCTTAGTCCTCAATGTTATTGATTTTTCTCTATGTATAGCCAGTTCCTACATAATCTCTTCAAATTTCATAACTTTATTATACCAATACTCCAATCCACCCACCCAATAGTTCTCAAAATCGAGTTATTTCCTTAACTCTGGATTCAAATACTTAACTTTCCACTTGACCCTCCACATAGACTTCAAACAGTCATGTCAATGACAAATTTTACCAAAAAGAACTTTTGAATCATATACCCTCCCTTTTAATCTCTTCCTTCTTCAATCTTCCCCATATCAATCAATGATATTGCTTTTATTATTTTTTCCAAACTAAACCTTGAAGACTGTTATATTTCTTCTTTTTTTTACACTAGTCATTCAATCCTTTCACATCCCCTGTTAGTTCTACATTCAAAAGAGATCCCCAAATCTTATCATTTTCACTTGTTCATGGCTGTTACAGTAACTTGTTTCATTTGTTCTCATGTCCAGACTACTGGAATAGTCCCCTGGCAGTATCCCTGCTTCAATTTTGCTCACTCTAGAGAATTTCCAAGCCATAGGCTGAAGTTTGAAAAGCAGAGTCATAACCAGAGCCCAACAGTACACTCATTGCTGATTCCAGTGGAAGCAGACCACCATAATACACTGTGCTCATAATCAGTGATGAGGCACAGAAAGACAATTTTAAAAATGACCTGACTTCTCTCTTTCCCTTACCTGCCAGTGTCTCATCCAGATGTTTCTTCTTTATGAGCTGTCTCATAAAGAAGCTTAGATAAAACAATATCAAGGAACCATCCCCTTTCTCAAATGATACAGAAAAGAAAGGAGAGAATAGATCTGAAAGTAATTGGGCCAAGGAGCAATGAGCTCTGCCCCTTCTCTCCATCCCACCCATAACTTATTTTCCCCACAAAGTAAGAGTGAACCATACAAAATAGAACACATATCATGCCAAGTGCCTAGTCTCAACCTTCCAATAGCTTTCATCATACTCTAAATAAAAAATAAAGTTCTTACCATGACCTATAAAGCCTCATGTGACCTAGCCACTGTCTACTACTCTAAGTTATTCCTGACACTCTTCTTTCCCTCACCTTATTTCAGCACATAGCATTTCTTCCATTTCTTTGAACATACCCAGCAAAGCTTCTTCCATAAGAGTTATTCCATCTGTTAAATGATACTCCTTGTTTACTAGGTTTGTTTCCCAGCTCCAGTCAGGCCTGTGCTCAAATATTACCTCCCTAGAGAGAATTACTCTGACCACTCATCTAAAAGGTTGATACCCCATCAAATTATGTCTTCTTGCCCTGCTTTATTTTTCTTAGCACTATCACAGCCTCACACTATATGGAATTTATATTTGTTTATTGTTTTCCTTCTTGCTAGACAAGTTTCTTGAGGGTAATGCCTTAACTTGTTTGCTGACATATCACCAGTGCTTTCATCAAGTAGTAGGGAATAAATAGATATTTGTTGAATAAATAGATATTTGTTGAATAGAAATACATCTCTCTTATTATCTCTAAGTGAATTTTTGTCTTAGATTTTGAAATTGGTTATTACCAAACAGTTCCTTTTGAAGTGAATTTTTTGGTACACAGAACACATTTTAATGAACTGGTCTATTGAAGGAAAGGTGGTAGCTAGCTTTTCAGATAATTCCACTCAGGGTGTGGCTACAATATCACCAATTCAAATAAAAATGAATAGAAAGCCAAACAATTGTATTATTGGTACTTGAACAATATAAATTTTTGAATACTGATAATGATGAAAAGTATACTTAATTAAAGAAAATTAATAAAAAATCTCACCATACAGAATTTTGGAGTTAAAAGTAATATATGTTACCTACTCAAAACTCCAAGTCAAAGAGAAAATTTTCTTTTGAAACAAACCTGTGTAAATGTCACCCATTCTGTATGGAAGGTACCATCCCCACCAGGTAAATTTGAGCTAGCTCTACAATGTATTACAATATCCCTCATCATCTAATATCTTCCAACATTTACCATTTTGAATTCTAAATTTATGTTGGGTAAATATAGTCCCTTTTTACATAACATCTCATCAATTATTTTGTGGGAGCCACTTTGTGGAGATCTTAAAATTCTCCCTCTCCATGCAAAATATCCTATTTCTTTCCATTCGTACCCTATAGCTTGATTTTAAGACTTCTTGACAGGTCAATCACCCTTCTCTTTATACACTCCAGCTTGATAATGTCCAGTGCTGGATTTCTATCAGTTAGATATTGGAGTATAACAAACTATCTCAATACCCAGTAACCTGTAAGACAACCCAATATTTATCATTCATGTGTCTATGTATCATATGGTTGTTCTGGTCTCAGCGTGTCTTATTCTTATATCTCTGGACAGCTGTGTTTCAAGCAGGCAGCTCCAATGATGTCAGAGTTGAGCTCTCTCAGATGTTTTGATGTCCACTACCAGTAGACAGGTTTAGCAAACCTCAGCTGGGGCAACTGGTCTCTCTTCCACATGGTATTCATCTCTTACCAGACTAGATGAGGCATGCTCAGACCACTGAGAAACAGAAACAGCACAAGGACAATTGAGTCCCAAGATCAGGACTGGCACCATATTATTCTATTGCATTCTGTTCACCAAAACTTGTTAGCAGTCCAGCCCAGATTAAAGAAATTGGATAAAGTCTCTGCCTCTCTGTGGAAGGAGCTGTAATGTCATATTTTATGGTAGATATTTAGAGAAGAAAAATTAGGACTATTTTTGTAATCAGTCTACTACAATTTCCAATTAGTTCAATTTGCAATCAGTCTACTATAATTCCCATGCTTAGGTAGACTAATTCCCATGCTTAGCGTGTACTTAGTGTAGTAGACAAACAGGAATATCAAAGGAGAGAGAGATGATAGAGCTGATTTGATAGAGTTTGGTATTTGATTTTTTAATTATTGAAATAATTATCTTTAAAATAACTAAAATACAGTTGAGTTTATTATGTTTATTTTACAGGTTATTTTTGATATTTATTTTGAGTGGCATATGAGAAAGAGGACCACCATAGCCTTTCAGTGTTTCTGGCTAAAAAATTTCTTAATTCAAGCTTTTAGCCCATGTCCTTTGCACCAAATTTCACAATCACCTGGCTCCAAAACAAGCCTGAGGAGATGTTTGGTAGTTCACAGTACTGTAGGCTCTACCTCAAGACATCACTAACTACATGCAAAAGCTGCACCACTGCCTGGTGTTCAACTGTGACCTCCAGAATAGAATGACCTTCCAAATCTCAACAATTTCTCTTCTAACCAACCTGTTGTAGCCATAGGTGTCGATGGTGAGCCAGGGTTCAACAAAAGGCCACAAGGAAATATTAATAGAAAAGCTTATTACTCACAGGTCCTGGAAGAGATACACAGCAAGCCTTGAGAGGCCATGCAGGGAAGCAAAACAAAATGCAGGCAGAGAGTGCAGCAGCACTTGGAGTCTATACATGGAGTGCTTTGGAGTTCACAGGCTAAGGTGGAGTTTTGGTAAGCTTCCTGGGGATTTTTATCTAAAGGGTGCATAAGAGGAAACCCCTGGGTGGTATGGAACAGTGTTTATCACAGTGGTAGTTGGGGAGTCATAACAAGACATCAGGATATCAAATGCCATATAGCTACCATCTTAAATAGCTAACTACTATTAATAATAGGAAAGGAGCAAAGGGGATGTCAGACATTATAAACATGGTCATCTGGCAGCTTCACCAGGAAGCTGCAACTTTATACTCCCCAGGGAACCACTGGTCCATTTCCTGCAAATCACTGGGGGAAGGAGCCCAACAAATGGGGAAATGGACGCATGTGTAGTGAAGTAGGGGTATTGACGGGAAGATGCTTGCCTGTCAGTCTAACCTGGGAACAAAGAGCATTGGCTAAGAGGGTGGACCCCAATGCAAGCCCATGAAAATTTGGAAATACATAAGCCCCAGACAAAGAATTATCTCTCATATCTTTTACTTCTCCCCTGCTTCCTTGCACTCACCTGTGCGCTAGCCTGCCATGTGGCCCTAAAAGTCGCATGGTCTCCATGACCATGTGGACCCCACACACAATGGACTGCAGTGGGAACATAAGCTAAGCTAGCCTGATGCTGGACTGTGCTGACTGTGCTGTGCTTCAATATGGAATAGAAACTCTGGGCAGTGGCTTTAATCCTAGTTCTGCTGAAGACAAAAAGGGACTTTTTCCATGGTGGGATGGAGGGAGGTGGAACCTTGGAAACTTAGGGCTTTAATTCCCCAAAAATAAAGTTTTCTACAAATGTCTCATCCTCTCATAGGGGTCTCAGGAAATTCTTATTCCCATGGCACATGAAGAATCCCACTTCCATCAGCAATAGGTTGAAGCACAGAGGATACCCCACCAATAACAATATTATATTTACCTGTGACTATGCTGCCTGTTATCTAGGGCATGTGTTGATGGGGTAAGGGGGGGGGGGCGGTAATTGTCAGTTTAAAGTATCAGCAGGCCACTTGGCCACACAAAATGGATATCAATGCAGCAATATTATGGGATAGTTTAGCTAAACGTTTAATACAACTGTAAACTGAAACCACACAGGAAAAGGAATTCTAAAAAATGTTGCTTAGTTTAGCTAAACGGACAAAATAGGAAAGCAACCTAAGTCACCTTTTGGCAACTTGAAGTACATGTACACATCTCTTAACCATACTCACCCCCCAAAGAAAGGTAGAGCAAAGCCATGCTTCCACCTAAGCTGCTGTAACAGAACTTCATACGACCAAAAACACACTAAGCTTCTCTCTAACAAGGATAAAAGTCCCAAAGTCACTCTACCTCCTTTTCTGGTTAGTGTTCTTTTTTATTTATTTTTTTCTAGCTAAGGCACATTTTAAATGTTGAATGAGGTTAAGTAGTATTAACACACTTTATGTTAAATTACAGGAGTTATAAAATTTTTAAAAAGAAATTGGTGAGTTCAGAGATACTTATAAGTACCACCGTGTAGCTGATATTTATAATTTGACACTTCCACGTTTCCTTTACCTTCAGCAAGCTCCTCTGCAGGTCATGGTTCCTTGCCTAGGAGGATGACACATCCTGCATTTCTGAAAAGTCTGGGCTTTAGCAGTTGTGTGTATTGGATACTGCCAGTAGCCCATTAACTTTTGCACAGAACATAGGGTGCTAAGAGGTATCTCCTTCATTCCAGGCATATGTCTCCTAACCCCATAGGAGCAAATTGATTTCCCCTGAATAGTTAAGATCGATTACCCCAGAGAGGACAGTCATCCCCTTCTTTGCCAGCAAATTTACCATCATGAGAATTACAAAGTGACAAGGTGGCAGTTTCAACTTTTAGTTTAATAAAACAGTTGTGTCTCCTGGTGGGAGTGTTAATTCCTTGGGACCTAAGACATATCAAGCAGCAGAGCCCAAAGACATGAGGACTGGAAACAAAACTTCCACTAATGGTTCATTTACTAGGGGTAAAAATGAGAATTACCCCAAATGTTAACCCCTGTTTCCTGTTTTCTTCACCCTGAAAGGTCCATTTTGACATGTCCCAGACACTTCTATTCGAAATTTTACTGCAGTGTCAAATCACTGAATTTCTGTGGCATTTATCTCCTTTTGTCTGGTACACAACATGTATATTACCAATGTATCTAGCAAAGATGCTCTTTCCTTCTCACTGTGACCAATAATAACTACACCATTAATTGAATGGCTTACTGATGCTCTGGAATGGAGAGGACATCAATGTATCTATGAACAAGATTATGATAATAGGCTAGGAAATCGATATTGCTCTGGTGTAAGGCAATGTAAGTGTATTTCTGGCCCTGCCGCTGAAAGCAAACAGTTCCCAATAAAGAGAGAGCATATATAAATCAAAGCATTCACTTTTACATCAATTGATTTATTCCAGATGCTGGGGAACATGTATATTTGCTCCATATCAAAATCATATCAGAAATGGTGGCTAGAGTTGAAATCAACACCTGATTAAGTTTATGATAATCCACTGTCATTCTGCAACATCCACCTATCTTCTGTACACGTCAAATAGGTGAGTTGAATGGGAATTGGTAAGATTTACTATATCACACATCTTTCAGATCTTTGATGATTGCACTAATCTATGCAAAACTTCCAGAAGGCAACATTCGTTTGGAAGATGGAAGCGGTTCTACTGGTTTCGACGTGGCCTTTCTAACATGATGGCCTCCAAACTCCTTTAAGAAGAAATGAAATGATTCTGGAAGGAAGATCTGTAATGAAAGAAGTAAATGCTGGGATTCTGTCAGTTGCTGAAAATGGCTATTCCAATATGATTTCTAGAACTGATGAAATAACCACAGGGTTAGTTCAGGCACACACCGAGCCCGTGGTGAGATGGACCTTAATTAGAACTTTATTAACCACCTGACCTCCATAAGACCTTACTCAGACTGGATCACACTGGTGGTTTGGGTCTCCAAAGAGAAGTGGCAGTTCTGAGCCACTGTCCAATAATACCCCCAAATATTTTTTATATCCACTTCTCCAATGAATAGTTACCATGGAAAATGCTGCAAATACCTTTGGGAAAGACTATAAGGAAGATTAATAGCATACATATTTAAATGTAAAGAAAGTTCCTTCCTCAAGGGATTCTACCTCTTCTTTGTGCAAGGTACTCTGAATTTTCAAAAGGGCTCAAGTCTGAGAATTGGTCAGTTGTTTGCAACTGTCTAATGTGGTGATTCAGGTCAGGATTCTGTTCACCAGATCCAAAGCTATTTCATTTATACATTGCAAGTAAGACTTTAGTAGGCTGCTCAATTTTGAAAACATCACGAACAAATAGACATGACCATTGATTTTTGAACTCCAAGACATTCTGACAATTGCTTTGGTTCTGTTTACTAACCATTAGAGTAATCTTTACAGTAACCATACCCTAATTGGCTCTGGAAATTAAATACCACAACTTGGACCTGCCACACAAGGATGTATCATCCCCATTCAATCAGTAGTAGTTCGTTTCACAGGTGTTTCCAGTGCCCTGTACCAACCTTCCAAACAGCAGATTTGGCTTCCCTTCCACCTTCCCAATCTCATGTACGTTTTTCTTGTTGCCAACAACAATACAGGGAAAGGAATTTTGAAAAATCTAGTTTTCAAATAGCTGACCATCACAGTAAGCATAACCATAAGAT
This sequence comes from Miniopterus schreibersii, assembly GCF_964146895.1. NCBI lineage: Eukaryota > Metazoa > Chordata > Mammalia > Chiroptera > Miniopteridae > Miniopterus > Miniopterus schreibersii. The sequence continues at coordinate 63,836,206 of NC_138101.1, read as the reverse complement.
GAGAGAAATATTTTTCTACCTTTTTTTTCCTAATGAACTTAATTTTAAAGCTAAAGTTGACTACCCTGGGGCTTGCTGTCAATACACTCTCAGTTGTGGCTGAGAAATCATTTTCCAGATTTTGAGGAAGAATTCCTATGTCTGCAATCATCAGGCAACACTGGTTACTATTAATGGTTCACATTAGTATTTCTCCCATGCATGAAACAAAGGGATCTTAAAGAAGTGTAGCAACCCTAATGAAAAAACTCCAACCTTCAACCTGCAGTCATGCCACTATGACATCCCTAATATTTTTGCATGTGTATTTTACATATCTTTGTTCCTAAATACTCCATTCTGGATACTTTCTTCTGCCCTTCTTTAGTTTATTTCTTCATTTATATATATACCTTCTGTAAACCCATCCACTAAATTTTGCATTGGAATTTCTTTTAAATTATATTTGTATATAAAATATTAAATTTTTCATTATTTGCTTCCAATGCTCTGCAAAATTTCTCTATATTGTCTTACATTTTACTTAATATGCAGTACATTTATTTTAGTATTTGACTTTACTGTATTTATTATCTGAATACCCTGTGGATCTGTTCCTACTGTATGTTTTATTTATTTGTTTTAAATTTTGATTGTATTATTTGAGATTTGTATGCCTGATAATTTTTGGTTAAGTATCTTTCATTCATTATTTAAAAATATAGAAATAGTTTGAGTCTTAGGCAGTTACTGTTTTCCTTCATAAGATATTTTAGTTTCCCTCTGGTAAGTGGCTAAGGAAGGGTACTAGCAATTAGAGATCAGTTAATCCATTATCAGAATTGACATGAATTACAGCAGGACCTTAGTCTCTATAAGAACTCTTCCAGTTCCATTCATTCTTGCTCTAGAGTATAGACTTTCATGGTCTCACCTCAAAGTGTGGGAGATTTGACAGGGTTCCATTTCCTCGCTGAACCCTTGTATAGTAAAGAATTTAGATTTGCACAAAAAGATCCCAGATATTTGTCACCAGCTTCTGGAAGGTATCTATATCATGCTCCCCATAAGTGTCTTTGTTTAGAGCAGTGGCTGGCCACACAGGACCTCAGGGTGAGGTGAGCCATATTCAGTAATCTTAGGGTGGAGCTAGCCAGCCCAGAAAGACCAACCATGTGACTTAAGGTGGGAACTTTCAGGTCATGCAGTATTAATTAACCTGGAGACCGAGTTCAATTATGTCAGCAATTAATCAATTAATCATGCCCATGTAGTAGAGCCCCAATAACTCTAAACACTGAAACTGAACCTAAGATGAGCTTCCCTGGTTAGCATCGCTTCATGCCGATAGCAGTGGAACATGTCCTAACTCCAACGGAGAGGACAGTGGGAGCTTCACATTTGGAACCCTTCCAGACACTGCCCTCTGTGTCTCTTCCTTCAGCTGATTTTAAACTGTATCATGAGCAAACTAGCTTTTAGTGAGTTCTGTGAGTCACTCTAGAGAACTATCAAAAATGAGGGTGGTTTTGGACCCTCTGAACCTGCAGTTGGTGTCTGAAGTGAGAGTGGGCTGACTCCAGGCAGCCCTGGATTCCAATGCTGCTGTTGTTTTCTCTCCTATATATAAAGCTTATCTTTTAGCCACTTAGCTGTCCTTCGGGAATTGGCAGAGGCATCTTGCAGAAAAACTGTTCTCAATGCCTGGGTCTCCCAGCAAGGTTCACCTTTCTTTTAACTGGATCCTGACCTTCTAATTTTCACTGTCTCTTTACCTCAGTGATGCTTTAGAGAAAATGCTTCATATAGTTTCTAAAATTTTACTAACTGTCCTCAGGTAGATATTTCAGTTCATATTGTAACCTACCATATCAGAATGAAAAAAAAAATCAATACTGATTATTTTACACAAAAAAATAAAATTTATATTATAAATGCCAAAATAAATCAGAAGAAAATTATATATTGTAAAAAAACTTAAAAGGACTAATTAAAAGTAAGTAATATCACATAGGCCTTATATATAAAGATAATATTAACAATATGCCAGAAAAAAGGGGGGAAAGATATAAACATATACTTAGTACAAAAATACATGCTCTTAATCCTGAGATATATGAAAGAGGGGCTCAAAATAAGAGAGATCCAAATTAAAAATATTGAAATATCATTTCTTACTATCATATTTAAAAAATGAAATATTGTGAATTCATGAATATTTTGTCCTGAAAACTGTATTTCCAACTATGTCCATTCTAAAACCCAAGTAGTGATGGTCAGCCCTAGTGCCTATAATTTAATCTCAGCCATTTCTCAGTAAAACATAGGGAACTTGGAGAAATCCTTGGTTTCAGATTTGGGTAGTAAATGTACAAGATGAACCTACAGCATTTTGTTATTCCAGAAGTAAGGGGATTCCCAAGAATTAATATGGTCATGTTAGAAGTGTCAATAAGAATTAGCTTTCGTGGGCATCAGATGGAACAATTTAAGCATCATGATGAAAGTACCTACAAAGGATTGAATCATATCACATATGTTAAAGTCATAATAATAATAGAAATACTCTCACTGATCAGCATTGAAGGTTTTCAGAGCTCTGAAACATTCTAAAATTGATTAGTAATATAAAGAATATATATTTATAATTATTTTTACATAAACTGTATTAAAAGCTAACCAAATAGTTGCTAAAATGTTTTCTAAAAGGTAATCATAGCTAACAATTGGAGGGAGAACATTAAAATTGAAATCACAATTTGTAAAATCTAATTAAATATGTTTTTAAATCTTTGATGTTAGAATTATTTGGGTGAAATGCTGATGGGAAAATTTACAATGGAAGGAAAATGTAAAATTTAATTTTTAAGTTTGATAACTAAGGGTATGCATCTCATGAAATCATGTTATGGGAGGTCCATATAACCACCTTTAGAAAGGTATTGCTCCTCCAAATTATTCCTAAATCTAATAAAATCTCTAGATAACATTATTAGTTTCAAGAACCTGCAGGCTAATTTAGCAATCAAATAAATAAAATTGGGAATATTATAGAAAAGAAAAAAGATCAATACAAAAAAGCAAGATAAGGAAATGTTATGAAATAAAAATTTTAAATACTTTTTTTTTTTTTTTGAATATATCTTTATTGATTTCAGAGAGAGGAAAGGAGAGGGAGAGAGAGAGATAGAAACATCCATGATGAGAGAGTCATTGATTGAGCCCGCAACCCGGGCATGTGCCCTGACCGGGAATGGAACCCCGATCACCTGGATCCTACGTCGACGCTCAACCACTGAGCCAGGCCCGGCGGGCAGAAATAAAAATTTTAAAAGTGTAACAACAGGATACATGTGGTAATTTTATTTTAGTAATCTGTACAGACCTGACAAATGTTTTTATGTAGGAGTTATAGGAACGAGTTATATATTTGTATATTTTAGTGTGTGATATATTTTTATGAAGTAGAATAACTAATGACTGTAAATTATAAATCAAATCACATCTCACATTCATTTATTTTATGCAGTTTTATGAATATATCTGATTGAATTTTAAGTTTTAGTTACTCCTAAATTTTTAGTTTCAAATCTCTTTGTCCCTTCTTTACCAATCCTAATAAATTTACATAAATATAAATTATTTGTATTATAAAATTATGTAAATATAAATTATTTACGTAAATATAAATTAATATCAGCAGTTGATGCACAATGTTAATGTGCATCAACTGCTGATATTAAAAGATTTAATGAGTTATATTTTAATCAAAAGTTTCCTATACTTTAATATAAATAAGTCCTATGTTTATTTTTGTAGGTTTATGTTAGAATGTAAACTCCAAAGCAAGGCACACTGGAAATTTTCAAGTTCCTTTTATCCTCAATGGAAATACACTGATGTTACACACTTTAAAAGCAGAAAAGTTCAAAGGAGAGAATTTTATATTGATATATAGAGAATAAAGAGCACCCCTCCCCCCAAAATCTCCTACAGCATCTCTGAAGTCACCAGAGATTTCCTTGAAATGTTACTTCAGTGAGATGAGATTCAGGGAAGTGTTTAGGTGGTGCTGTGCGAGGCTTACACAGGCATTCACTCTATTGCTGCCAGTAACCCTTGAAATACCTTTAGTTATTTCTGCTCATAACCATCATTATAAGGAATGGGTATTTTTAGATGCCTATTCCAATGCAAGAAAATACACTATTCATGGCAGGAAAGTCTAGTTTTTGTGGCCTGAAGCATAAAAGAAATTAGAGTATCCTAAATTTAGAAAATCAGATGAGGCTAAAATAAATACCACACATCACTTGTCTATTTATGTATTCACCTTAAAATGAAACTTTTCTTGATAGACTATGTGTGAAGTAGCTGTGTTAGCTGGGTAGAGGATTTTTATTTAGGTATTCATTTCATTGCTCGCCTAAAAATAAGAGAATGGGGGAATAAGGGTGGATGAAAAACAAGCTTCTTCAAATTTGCACTAATTTTTAAGTAACATCTCACCATTTCTTTCTTAAAGCAATCTAAGGAGGAGAAAACAATAGTAATTATTCTCTAGAGAGAAAAAAATGAAAACACACGGATTACTGAAGACAAAATTGGAGGAGTGGAGTCAAGTTTGCTGGAAAATAACTTTCAATAGCCTAAACATAGCAAAATCTTTACAGAGCCTGTTAATGGCAACCTCCTGCATCCACATGATCTCTGAGCACCTAAGGTGTAGAGAACAAGAAGGGCATTCCCATCATCGGTGCCCAGAGTGCATGAGGCTGGATGTGGCCTGCGCACCTTCACTGGGCTGATGACATCAGGCCACAGAGCTGCTGTTTTCAGATTCCCTGCCCTGTGAGCCACAACTCAAAGGCATCTCCAAATATTGTTTGCTGTTGCTTAGAACAGCAAAAATTTACATCTTAATTTCTAGCTTGTTGTTTGCCATGGGTACTGCCCTCTGATTACAGAAGTTATGTAAGAAAAGTGACTTTTAACATGCTAAGGTTTGGGACTTAGCTAGAAGGTGCTAGGAAAAAATAAAAATACTGTCCTTTTCTCTCATGACTCTTTATTTTGAGGCTACAGGGAAAGGACAAATGGTCTTTCTAAAAAATGAATGCAACATTCTGTGTTCCTCTTTCAAAGTAGACTTAACCAGTATTTATGAAATCGCTATTCATAATAGTTGACCAGGTATATTGCTTCAAAACTTATGAAGTGTGTTCACATTTCTTCTTTTTTCTTTATTTATCTTTATTATTGAAAGTATTACAGGTGTCATATTTTTCCCCCCAATTGACCCCCTCCACCTCGCTCCCACCTCCTACCCAGGCCTTCACCCTGTTATTGACTGTGTCCATGACTTATGCATATATCCTTATAACTTTTTTGGTTAATCTCTTCCCACCCTCCTCTCTCCTTCCCTCTTTCCTCTGAAATATGATCATTTGTTGCATGTGTCAGTGTCTCTGGATCTATTTAGTTCGTCAGATTCTTTTGTTCATTAGCTTCTTCTTAAAGAAGACCCTTCAACTTTTCCTGTAGTGCTGGTCTGGTGGTGATGAACTCCTTTAGCTTTTTCTTATCTGTGAAGCTCTTTATCTGACCTTCAGTTCTAAATGATAGTTTTGCTGAGTAGAGCAATCTTGGTTGTAGTTCCATGTTTTCCATCACTTTGAATATTTCTTGCCACTCCCTTCTGGCCTACAAAGTTTCTGTGGAGAAATCAGCTGACAGTCATATGGGTGCTCCCTTGTATGTAATTAATTGCTTTTCTCTTGCTACTTTTAAGATCCTCTCTTTGTCTTTAACCTTTGGCATTTTAATTATGATGTGTCTTGCTGTGGGCCTCTTTGGGTTCCTCTTGTTTGGGACCCTCTGTGCTTCCTGGACTTGTAAATCTATTTCTTTCCCCAGGTAGGGGAAGTTTTCTGTAATTATTTTTTCAAATAGGTTTTCAATTTCTTGCTCTTTCTTCTCCATCTGACACCCAAATAATATGAATGTTGGGCCCCTTGAAGTTGTCCCAGAGGCTCCTTATGCTATCTTCATATTTCTGGATTCTTTTTTCTTTTTGCTCTTCTGGTTGTGTGTTTTTTATTTCCTCATGTTCCTAATTGCTGATTTGATTCTCAGCGTCCCCTACTCTACTGTTGATTCCCTGTAAATTATTCTTCATTTCAGTTCCTGTAGCCTTCATTTCAAATTGGTACTTTATTATGTCATCAATTTTCTCAGTTGTTTTTGTAATACTCTTACTAATACGGTTGAGCATCCTTATAAAAAAATTCTAAACTCTGTATCTCTAAGCTTGCTTGGATCTATTTCATTTAGTTCCTCTTCTAGAGATTTCTTCTGTTCTTTCCTTTGTGACATGTTTCTTTGCCTCCACATTTTGGCTGCTCCCAGGTGTTTGTTTCTATGTATTAGGGAGAGCTGCTATGTCTCCTGGAATTTGTAGAGTGGCTTTGTGTAGTAGGTGTCCTTTAGGGTCCAGTGGCTCAGTCTCCCCAGTCACCTGAGCTGGGCCTTGTAGGTGCTCCGCTGTGTGGGCTGTGTGCCCTGTCCTGTTGTAGTTGGGCCTTGGTTGCTGTTGGTGTCACTGGGAGGAACTGACCCCCAGACCCATCAGCTATGAGGACCAGCTGCAACTACAGCCAAAGAGCTGCTGTGCTGGAGACACCCCTATGGAGCAGGATTTACTTCAGTGGAGCTTTGGTGTTCACCAAGTGCGCCCCTTGAGTGTTGCTCGGGGATGTGGTAGGGTTGTAATCCAGTGTGGTAGAGTCTGACCACAGGTGCACTGTCTCTGAGGCCTCCCAAGAGGTGCAAAGTCAGCCTGTGTCAGTGCCTTGCCCAGGGCCACCCAGCATGAGCTACACAGCAAACCGTAGTTGGCTGCTACTTGTGCTGGGCTTGGAGGTGCCCAGGAGAGGCCAGGCTATGAGCCAATGCAGCTGCCACTAGTGCCAGGCCTGGGGCCACTTATCAAGCCGTATGGGGCCCACTGCTGCTTGTTTGAGAGATTTTAGGAAAGTCCTAAGCATGAGGCTGGAGAGGCCACTTGCACAGAAAAGGCCCTGGAAATGGCCTGGATGAGCTGCAGGTGGGGAGGGGCGGGGCCTCCGGGAATCACGGGGCGGGGCCAACGGTGTGAGTCAGGTGCTGGAGATTCAAATATGGCGCCTGCCTGCCGGCTGTGTGCGGGGAGGACTCGCCGAAGGACCCATGGCCTCCGCCAGCCCTTCTGCCTGGGAGGAAGCTGCACCCTCCACCCCTCACCCGACTTCATGCAGGTTAGTTCCTCCCCGAGTGTCCCAGGTCCCTTCAGGCTGCTGCCCGGCGCTGGGCTCAGAGGGAGCGTCCGAGTGAGTCCGTGCCAGGCCCTTTAGAGGAGCTGCTGGGGCTCCCGCAGCCTCCGAGACCCTCAGGGACAGTCCCGGCTGGTCTCACAGCCCAAAGGTGTGGGGCCGACTCTTCCTGGCCCTGGAGCCCTGGGCTGGGGGCCTGCTGTGGGGCTAGGACCCCCTCACTCCTCCGGGAAACCTCCACCCCGAGATTCCCTCCCGGGTTTAACCCGCGGCACCGGGTGTAGGCCCACAGCCACGTCTCCCCAATTCAGCCCCGATCCGCCCGCGTCTCCCCCCTCCTACCGGTCTCGACGCTCCTTCAGGTCCCTGGTTGCGGGGCTTCTGTGCAGCCAGATCTCAGGAGGCTCTGAGTGCTGGTGGTTCTGGATTTTAGTTGTGATTTTGATGTGGTTGCGGGAGGCGGTGGGCGCAGCTCTTCCTACACCGCCAGCTTGTTTCCTCCCCCCCCACATTTCTTTATGTTTCAGTTCTGCAATGCAGATATGAGATAAATTATTATTATTCCCATATTTTACAAATGAGCAATTTCAGACTAAGGTAAGTTATTGACTTAACCAAACAGCTGGCCGGGCTTTGGTTGTAGCCTCATCACAAAATGATTTACAATCTAGAGCAGTCGGGTGGGAAATAGTGAGATAAAAGGACCTCCTGCCTGTGAACAGGTTTTTGTTTTTACCACTTTTAGGCCATTTATCAGATGCTGCCTTAACCCAGTAGGTCGGAGGTGGAGGGGGTCAATGGGGGGAAAAAGGGGGCATCTGTAATACTTGCAACAATAAAGGTCAATTTAAATAGAAGGAGGAAGAGAAGGAGGAGGCAGTAGGAGAAAAACAATAACATAATTAACAACTGATTCTATTGCGTTTATGATGTGTTAGGCACTAGGTTAACCCTTTGCGTCTTTCACTTTATTCAACACTTGCAACAACCCCAGGGGAAAGGAGGTATTATTATAGAGATGAGAAAAGTAAGTTCCAGCTCCCAAATTTATGCTGCAAAACACGGACAGCGATAACTCAGTCAAAAAGTGATTCAAAAAAGTCAGTCTCTTATTGGGAAGAAATTAGAAATGCCTTAACCTAGTAATTGTGTTTACGTTCTACTTTTATATATTTCCAAGACTGTTACTTGAGTAAAAATATTTAATCCTAAAACAACTTTTTCAAGAAATATAAACAAATTCTGAGTAATGAGAAAGCACCGTTACAGATGAATGACAATGTCTTATAATTTGTGAGTTTTATATTAGTCAAAAGGAGGTTCATGTAATCTACTAAACTCTTAGTATTTTAACATCAGTAAAGATTTAAAAAATGGATTCAGAAGAAAAATATACTGTTATCTCTTATTCCATTACTTGTTATGTCTAAGTATAATTGGGAGCTTGGCTACTTAAATTTTATAAATTCTAACACTCGAATCCCCAAACAACTTTAGTCAATACATAGATCAGTTAATAGAAGAGAGAAGAAATGCACTTTTTTTTTTAACAAAGGTAATCACCTGGCTGTTGCTTCCAACGAGAATATGAAACACTGGATGCCCAGGGTAGATCCACTTAGGCTTAGAGCACCAGAATTACATGGTGAGTGCCCGTATTTCAACTTGAACAAGAAATCCCAAAGAGTCACTAGAGATTCAAAGATTTAGATTTGCTGCTTCTAAACCACTAGCTCAGTCTCAAGTCTCCTACATCAGGCAGCATCGCAGAGACTAAGAGCAGGGGCTCCACAGTCAGACAGATGAGGTTCAGAGTCTTGATGCTCTCTGACTAGCTGGGGGGACCTTGGGCAAGGATGCCCTTTCTAAACCTCAATTTAATCTCATATCCAATTAAAAATAGAGGTAATTCCCATCCCATGAGAATTCTTAACAGATTCAATTAAATAGCACATATAAAACATTTAGCATAATGTACAATATGTGGTAAGCATTCTATAACTCATAGATATTAGTATTGATATTATTGTTATTATCAGCAGTCAAGGCCCCTACAGAAAACAAGTTCAAATCAAGTGGTTCAAATGAAGAGACGTTCATGTGGCCAAGAGAAGCTACCAAAGCAGGCTGAGCTTAGCAACAGTGGAGAAATGCCATCTCTAGCCCTAAAGGGTCAAGGGGAGAAAGAGTGTTGCGGGAACACTGTAAGGCAGGGCTTGAGTCTGGGCAAAGCTGAGGGCTGGCAGGATCTGTCGTCCTGAAAACACGCAGGTACTGCCAGAGTGAGGCTCCAAAGTCAGAAAGGAGCAAGTAAGAAATCCGCAAACCTCTCTCCTTCCACCCTGCAATATCTTGTCAGGCTTCCCATTAGTTGAAACCAAGTGAGTGACACGATTCAAAGAGAAACCCTCTGGAAAATTAAGTGGGGCAGAAAAAAAAAGATTAATTTAAAAGGGCAGGGGTGGCAAATTAGTACACTCTCCACACCCACATTTGGATATAATAAATTCTTTAATCTGCAAAACTTCCTCCCCTGGGGCAAACCAGCTCCCATATAAATTTGCATGGTTTCCATGAGAATAAATTAATAATTTTTCTCACTACTACAAAGATGAGGCAATTTGATTGAATCTGAAATACTTGAATATATTACGAGGATGCATTTGAAAATGGAATTGGGAAGTAACACTATCGACAACCGGTCTCCGATATAGCCTCCCTTATGTTCTAACAGCAGAGGCCTTGATGGTTTTCTAAAGAAAAATTAAATGAAAAATTCATTGAAGCCAGACTCCAGAGTAAAGAATAGTTCAGTTTATGCTCAGAAATTATATAACATTTCAAACCATGGTGAAGCAGCCCATGTTGAGCTGATAATAAAAGATATTTAAGAAACTCTGACCTTGGTTAATTTCAGATATATAAGAAAAGACATTAATAACAGGATTTAGGGAAGTCTAAAGACGATTTCTTCTTTTTCTGTGTGTCTTTGTAGTTTTCTGGGTTATTTCTTTTTCTCTCCCTCCTTTCCTCCTCACTCTCTCCTCTCTCTCTCTTTTTCTTTCTCTCTCCCTCCCCTCCCCTATAACTAGAGTTCTTAGAATACTGTCTCCCTGAGTTGGGGAATCTTATCTAGAGATTGGTACTTATACACATTTTCAAGATAAATCTGGTTTACCGGTGCACAAGTTTAGTTTAAAGCTACAATTGCTATAATTTAAAAAGCATTCTTGTAAATATTTCCATTCATGAAATTATTGGATTCTCTCTAAAATCTAGTCTTTTTTGTCAAAAAAAAAAAAAAAAAGAACCATCAGACAAATAACTTACCAGAGTTTGCATATGGAGAGAACTACACAAATATCCCAACCACTTTTCCTCTGGAAACTTCACATTATGAAGTCATAAGAGGTTCTGCACATAACAGCATAGCCCCAGCAAAGTATGATTGGCAGTTTTAGTTGGTGAGAAGCTGTCATTTAAAAATCAGACTAAGTAATCTCCTTTAGGCCCTGAGACTGGGCAGGTACCTAGATGTCTCATTAAGATATTAACATTCTCAGAGCTTGAAAGAAAAGGGAAACATGTAATTAGAATGTATAGGTATTTTAATGTTGAAATTATTATTACACATATCCTCAAAAATGCATATTATTTTGGATTTTTGCCTTGAAGAGATGATAAAATAAAATTCCTGTTTTACATTTCACCCACGAATTTCTTTTTGCATCACCTATGTATTTATATTCTAAAGGTTGTCAATCTGAACTCCTTCCAGGTCGTAATACACTTCTGGCTTGGAATTCGATTCATTAAAACAAAACATATAATAAAAACATAGTTGACAGCATTCTATGAGTATAAGAATATAATTATTAATGATCTGGACATATCCATATTGCCTTTAAAAAGCAAATTAGCATTTAATATGTATTATTTAATATTTTCCCTTTAAAAAATTTTTTTATTAAATTTATTGGGGCAACATTAGTTCATAAACATATATGAATCAAATGTACAATTCTATGATATATCATCTTTATATTATGTTGTGTGTTCACCATCCAAAGGTAAATCTCTTTTGATCACCAGGTCACCATTTATCCCTCTTTTAAGCTCTTCTACATCCCTCCACCCCACTTTTTATTTTGTAATGTAATCACTATACTGTTGTTTATGTCTGAGTTGTTTTTTGGGTTTTTTTCTTAGTCCCTTTACCTTTTTCACCCAACTCTAACCTCCTTCCCTTCTGACAGCTGTCAGTCTGGTTTTTTTATCTATGAGTCTGTTTCTATTTTGTGTGTTTGTTGATTTGTTCATTAGAATCCACATGTAAGTGAAATCATTTGGTATTGGTTTTTCTCTGCCTGGCTTATTTCACTTAACATAATACCCTCCAGGTCCATCCATGCTGTCACAAAAGGTAAGATTTCTTTCTTTTGTAATGGCCAAATAGTATGCCATTGTGTAAATGTACCACACTTTTTTATTCACTCATCTATGGATGGACACTTGGGTCACTTCCAAATCTTGACTATTGTAAATAATGCTGCAGTGAACATACAGGTGCATATAGTACTTCAAATCGGTTTCAGGTTATTTCAGATATTTTCCTAGAAGTGGATTGCTGGGTCATAAACCAGTTCAATTTTTAATTTTGAAGGGAAACTCCAAATTGTTTATTACAGTAGCTGTACCAATCTGCAATCTCACTAACAGTGCAAGAGGGTTCCCTTTCCTTCACATCCTTGCCAACACTTGTTATTTGTTGATTTATTGAGGATAGCTATTCTGACAGGTATGAGGCGATGTCTCATTGTGGTTTTAATTTGCATTTCTTTGATGATTAGTGACTCTGAGCATCTTTTTACATGTCTATTGGCATCTATATGTCCTTTTTGAAGAAGTGTCTATTCAGTTCCTTTGCCCATTTTTAAATTCGATTGTTTGTATTTTTGGTGTTGAGTTGTATACATTCTTCATATATTTTTGGATATTAAACCCTTATCAGATGTATCATTGGCGAATATGTTCTCCCATTCAGTGGGTTGTTTTTTCATTTTGTTGATGGTTTTCTTTGCTGTACAAAAACTTTTTAGTTTGATGTAGTCCCATTTGTTTATTTTTTCCTTTGTTTCCATTGCCTGAGGAGATATATCAGAAAAAATATTGCTAATGAGAAATATCTGAGATTTTATTGACTATATATTTTTTTATAGGGTTTTTATGGTTTTGATTCTTAGATTTAACTCTAATCCATTTTGAGTTTACTCTTGTGTGTGGTGTAAGAAGGTGGTCTAGTTTCATTTATTGCACGTATCTGTCTAATTTTCCCAACACCATTACTTCATTGAATGTTCTTGCCTTCTTTGTCAAATATTAATTGACCATAGCCTTGGCCTGGTGGCTTAGTTGGTTGGAGTGTTATCCCATGCACTAAAACGTTGCAAGTTGGATTCCTGGTCAGGGCACATACCTAAGTTGAAGGTTTGAACCTGGATGGAGCACTTACAACTGATTGATCTTTATTTCTGAGTTCTCTGTTTTGTTCCACTTATCTATATATCTGTTTTTATGTCAGTACCATGTTGTTTTGATTACTATGGCCTTGTAGTGTAATTTGATATCAATATTAGATAACGTGATTTCTCCAGTTTTATTCATCTTTTTCAAGACTGCTGTGGTTATTTGTGGTCTTTGTGGGTACATATAAATTTTTGGAATATTTGTGCTAGTTCTGTGAAATATGCCATTGATGTCTTCACAGGAATTGTATTGAATCTATAGATTCCTTTAGGTAGAATGGACATTGTAATGATGTTAATTATTCATATGCATGAACATGGTATATGCGCCCACTTATTTGCATCTTCAGTTTCTTTAGTGTCTTATAATTTTCTGAATACAGTATTTTATGTCCTTGGTTAAATTTATTCCTAGGTATTTTTTTATGCAATTGTAAATGGGATTGTTTTCTTAGTTTTGCTTTCTGATAGCTCATTATTGGTGTGTAGAAATACAACTGATTTCTGGATATTTATTTTGTATCCTGCTACTTTACTGAATTCACTGATCAGTTCTAGCAGTTTTTTGGAGGAATCTTTAGGGTTCTCTATATACTGTATCATGACTTCTGCAAATAGTGACAGTTATACTTCTTCCTTTCCAATTTGGATGCCTTTTATTTCTTCTTCTTGTCTGATTGCTGTGACTAGGACTTTCAGTACTATACACATTCCCATGACCTAGGTTTGTGCCCTCTCCAGGAATTAAACCACAACCTTATGGTGTATGGGATTACTCTCCAACCAAATGAGCCACCCAGTCAGAGCAAGAGGTATAGGATTTGATTTCTTACTACTCTATGAAGTCTCCTCAAACAATAAGAAAATAATAAATATGTCATTTAATGTTTCCAAGGCCACAGTAAAGGAGAGTTGATAGATATAAGATTTATTTTAGCAAATATCACTTGGTCTTATGTATTACTATACATATTGATAACACTTCAAATAGATGCATAAAAATCTACAGAGCCCTATCTGATGCAAACTATGAAAAGTGTTCAGTTCACCTGTTGATTGATGTTTTACAAAAAGGTACCTTTTTGTCATTCTTTATACAAATAGACAAAAGATTAGTGACACTCCAATGATGATCATGCTAAAGAACAAAAAACCAGAGAACCAGGAAAACACCTGTGCATACACAGGGCAAACACACACACACAATATGAATGGCAAAGCCATGAACTGTTACCGAGCATCTAATTAGTACTATGCCTCTCTACTATCATTCCATTCATCTGGGTATGTTGTACTTGTATTTACCTTCTATTTTCATGGGCAGTTAGCTGAGAAATTAGCTGGGTAAAATCTCAAACTGGGAAACAGTATTTGCTGAACAAGTTTCTCAAAGCAGAGGAGTATAAACATTATTTTTGTTTGTTTAAAAAACAGCCACTGAAGGAACACACATTGAGATTTAATTTTATATATGATGCTATGGTCTTAAAAGTCCTCATTTGGTTTCCTTAAATATTTATTGTGATCCTTAAAATATTAATAAAACATTTCTGAAACTTAGTCATTTAAGAGGACAGAGTATTTGGGGGGGCAGTGAGGGGGAGTCAGTTTGTTGTTGTAAGAGATGCTCTTAAAAAATGACCACAATGAGTAAATATCAACTGAGCTTATTAGTTTTAATTTGGAAGTCTTTAAACTCAAGTGTCTCTTTTGACTGCACTCCTGCTCACTACTACTGAAACCACATAGGAGTCTTTCCTTTAATTAATTAGGGTGTAATTAAACAGCAGGTACCCAAGCAGAAGCTGGAGAGTCAGTTCCATCTGTTCTGCTGGGAGGGTCTCATGGTAGTGACAAGAGAATTCCCCACAAATTATACCTTAAGCGATATACATATTTTAATTTACAGCTATCTCTTTTATAAATTGCTCTTAGGATTTCACTTGATAATTTAACACTTCAAAATTGGAGGCCCTTCAGCATTTACCCTGAAAACATACCCCCCCAAAAAAGATTATGAAGGGGAATTTTATTTGCCATAAAATTCATATTGGCAAACACAATTAAAAGAATATATCAAACAGTGAGCAGACACCATTTCATGAAAGCAATCAATTTTAATTTGAAGATACAGGAGATTTCAAACACAGCTAAGATTGACAGTATCCAGAAAGTAGAGGGTGGGTGTGCTTTAGGGGAGGCACATATTAGTATCTTCTTTTTAGTCTGGGAGAACTGAAAGCCAGGAATGCAATTTTTACTAAAAGGAAATTTCTGGAAACACAAAGTAAAAAACAGTAACATTTGGTTCTCAGATATGGGGGCATGTAGCACTTGCTAGCGTATATTTTATTTTTTATGAATCACTCTTATTTCTTCTGCAAAATTGTAATTTTCAAGAGGAAAAGATACCTTTCTGATTCATTTTCTTATACGCACAGAAGATACTGGAATGCTATATTGCTAGTTGCTAAATAGCAACAGTTCATTCAGCTATTTATTTTATGCCCATTGCATGAAACCTACCTTGCCCCTTCACCACAGTATGTTTGTATCTGGAGGAGGCTAGGGCTTTGAATGATTGTGAGGATCACATATTGGTTCTCTCTAAAAATAAAACTGATGCATCAAGTTGTTTTCAGGATGCTTAACTCTTAAATAGAAAAAAAATTAATGACTATTGTGTAATGTGGTACTAACAGGTATGACAAACATAAAAGTAATCAATAAAATGTGAGTGTGTAATAGATGTTTATTTTGTCTGGATATTAGAAAAACAATTAAATTTATTTGCCTATAGTAGTAAATTAAAACAATGCTGTGCTTTAGCTTTGGCATTAGAAGATTAAAGACCAAGACACATATTAACAACTAGAATTTAATTATTAAACTAAACTATCATTTTTTGATTTAATGAGCACGTATTAACTTTATGTGATGAGTAAACACAAACTAATTCCTGCAGGAATGGAGCTTAAAGGCCTTTGATAAAGCAGACAAAATATTTTTGGGGGCAGGTATATTGCAAAAGAGGTAAAAAGCAAAAGGTCCGGTAGTAGAAGCATTTCACCAAGTCAGGAGACCAGAAAATTACCTTTGAGATAAGAACAGTGATTCAGACTTGACCAGATGGAAAAGGAAAGAGTTTCTGAGCACATATAGAACCTATAGATTTTCATAAAACAATTAGAAATCTATGGCATTAGTCCAATGAGGGGTGATGGTAGATCTGGCTAGGGTGGTGGTGGTGGTAGTGATGGAATGACAGAAACAAATTCCAGGCATACATATAAGTATTTTTACAGGACATTGTGATGGTTTGTACACCACTATGAGTTTCATCAGTTTTAAATATACACACAGAACATGACCTGTGAAGGACAAATGACGACTGATATAAATAAGATTTTACATGGCACACATGAAAGAACAATTTCTGTCATGTAAGATTTTCTTGTCATTAGAGGTAAAAATTCTATAGATTTAATGCAAAAGAAAGATTAGAAATCTCTAGGCTGTCAGCAGGTGAGCAGGATAAGCTTTATAACAATTAAGGAGAAGCCAAAGAAGTTATTGATGTCAATATAATTCGTGTGTGCATGAGCAGTGAAACTATAACAATCTAATTAAATGGACATATTTAATATTGGAGACTTTAACATAAACTTTATAGAAACAACATCTATATGCACCTAAAATTGCAAATGAAATATCATTTGCTCAAATTAAAGTGTAATAGAAATGATTGACTTTGAAGATTTGATCTAGTCCAAAGATTAACAGCTATAGGACGTGACATTGTACATTATAGACAGAGGACATTAAAGGTCATCCACACTACTCAGCTGAGAGAAATAAAACAGAAAAAGTGATCAGGAATTTTAAAAGCAATCTAATACAAAATTCAAACTAGAAAAATGATTTCAATTATTCTTAACTATATCTTACCCATTACATAGGATAAAAAGACATTCTAACTACAGTTGATGAACAACATGGGTTTGAACTGTGCTGATCCACTTAAATGAAGGTTTTTAAAAATAAATACCTGTACTGCTTTTTATCTGTCTGGGTGTCTGCAGATGCATTGACATATGCCATTTTATATAGGAAACTTGAGAACCCACAGATTTTATTATTGGTAGAGGTTTCTGGAACTGATCACTCCAGAATACCAAGGGACATATATATTTTGGGGGAGTCTAAATTTATATGTGGATTATTTTCACCTGCATAGGAGTTGGCGCCCCTAACCCCTTTGTTGTTCAAGGGTCAACTGTGTTTCCAAAACTAAGCATTTTATCTAATGCAGATAATGTGTGATAGCAAATGACACAATAAATCGTGTGTGTGTGTGTGTGTGTGTTACTATTGTAATGTA
This sequence comes from Miniopterus schreibersii, assembly GCF_964146895.1. Classification (NCBI taxonomy): domain Eukaryota; kingdom Metazoa; phylum Chordata; class Mammalia; order Chiroptera; family Miniopteridae; genus Miniopterus; species Miniopterus schreibersii. Next base: position 63,819,011 of record NC_138101.1, on the reverse strand, counting down.
ATGTCTATGTGGTACTGAATGATGCAGTAATACTAATAAAATTTTACAGAACAGATTAGGCCTCAGATATTATCTAACTAGTTAGATAGCTATTATTCAGACCCTCATATACATAAAAATATAGAATTACTGAAATGTATCTGCTAGAATGCATTTTGAAACCAAGGCATGATAAAAGACAAACACCTGGCCAACTTGCCAGTTGTTATGCAGAGTATAATTGAAATAAAACAGTAGAAGACATTAATATTTTTAGTACTAGTCATCCCTAGCTTTATTTCTGCTTTCCAAAGGCCAACACTTTCAACTTTTAGTTTTTCACTCTGGTGTTTTTATCCCTTTTTGGACTAATATATTTGTGCCGCTGTACTCATTGCTTCACGGTGATTGGATAGTATCAGCTGACTTCCCATTAAGGCAGAGGACTTAGTTCTTTTGCAATACTATCTCCCCTCACTTTCCCACTCTACTGTCACCTAATCGTAACATTTAATTAATTCAGACAGAATTTATATTGTCATGATTATGCAAGTGTAGTACACCATAAAAGCAAGTAGTGCTTTGTGCTATGTTTTGTTTGTGACTATTTACCGTGAACCTTACATCCAGGAGCTATGGGTTGCCTATGTTTTATCTAATTATTTCCATATGTTTTGATAGCTGTTTTATCCCCACCTATTCCAGCACATTTTTCAAATATCTGTTTTCGAATATGAAATATTTCTAAATGCCTCAATTGCTTTATCAATTCATTATCAGGCTTTATCACTTAGCTATCAGAAACAGCTTTCTTCAAGTCAGATTTTTAATGGGACCATTACTTTTTTTTATGAATTAGTTCTATTTCTCCCACTAAATATCTTTCTGGAAAAACTTCTTTCTCCTATTCTGACCTGAATTCTATGCTGTTTCAAGCTGTCAACCTTGGAACTCATGATTTGGGTGTGTTTCCTGGGTTCCTAATTTTGAGTCTGTTCCCTTGCCCTGAGGGAGTACATTTTGAAGTCTTTATATATTTTTAATTTTCTTTGTTCTACTTCACAATTGATAATGAGTTTTTCTGGGAATAGAATTCTAAATTTTAATACATTTTTATTGCATAATATGTAGGCATTTTTCTAGTATCTTCTAGTGAACGTAAGAATTCTTACTCGTTTTTTGATTCTTGAGCCTGAGATAAGAAGTGGTATTATTTGGGGATCTTTTATTTTACCCCTAATGTTAAAACATTTCACAATGATGTGATTTAACATTAGTGGTATACTTTTAGTAGTATAGGACACTTTCTATTACAGTCATGTTTTCAGTTTTAGAAATGTTTTTGTATTATTTTTTTTTAATTATATTTTTCTTTTACTGTTGATATTATTACAGATGTCTCCCATTTTCTCCCCCTTTGCCCTCTTCACCCAGACCCTGCCCTCCCCTCCCTCTGGCCACCACTGCATTGTTGTCTGGGTCCATGGTCTATGCATATATATTATTTGGCTATTCCCTTAACCTTCTTTCATCCTGTCCACCTCCCCACCTCCCCTCTGACATCTGTCAGTATGTACCATGTATCCACATCTCCGGTTCTATTTTGTTCATCAGTTTATTTTGTTCATTAGATTCCACATATTAGTGAGATCATATGGTATTTGTTTTTCTCTCACTGGTTTATTTCACTTAGCTTTATAATCTCCAGGTCCATCCATGCTGTTGCAAAAGGTAAGAGTTCCTTCTTTTTTACAGCCATATAGTATTCTATTGTGTAAATGTACCACAGCTTTTTATCCACTCATCTACCCATGGCCACTTGGGCTGTTTCCAGATCTTAGCTATTGAAAACAATGCTGCTATGAACATAGAGGTGCATATATTCTTTCTGATTGGTGTTTTGGGTTTCTTAGAATATATTTCTAGAAGTGGAATTGCTGGATCAAAAGGCAGTTACATTTTTAATTTTTCAAGGAAACTCCATACTGTGAATTTCTTTGATACTCCCTGTCTTTCAGTTTCTTCAAACGTATGTGAGACTCCCAGCCAAAATTGATATTCTAATACCCTTAAATATTTTGGCTTTTATTTTCTCTTATTATTTTTTTTCAGTTTTATGGAGATGGAGATATAATTGACATGCAGCACTGTAGAAGTTTAAGATGTATAGCATTAAAATTTTACTTACATATATTGCTAACTTCTATATTGTTTTGTTTTATGCTCAATTAAAGCTTGCAACTTTTCTATTGATCTTTTAAAATTTGCAATATCATCTTTTTAATTTCCAAAATGTACATTAAAATTAAAATTTTCCTCAGCATCCTGAATTTTTATTTGTTAATTCTAGCAACCCTAGTGATAAGTATATTTTACATCATATCCTAGCATACACAAACAGGTAAAACTATAACCGAAAACTAAACATTCACAAAACAACTTTTAACATAATTGTCATTTGTTAAGACATTTTGTGTCTTTTTTATTTTTTTTTAATGTTAATTTAAATAAATGGTTCCATTACTCATCATTGAATTGACCACAGTTTGGTTTGTTTTGGGGAATGGTGCACAAAGATGGAGAAGTTACAGTCCCTGTACTTGGAAAACTCAAAGACTGTCAACAACATTGACAAATGTTTTAATATTCTTTTCTTTAAAAATTGGGTTTTTTACTACTTATCAATAAGTGAGCCATGAATTAAAGAAAATATATCACTTTTTATAAATGTCCATAATATTAAAAATAATTTAAACTAAAATTTACTTTAAAAACTTGCTCCAGAAACTTTGAGGATGCTTCACACATTTCTCCATGGACCACAGTAACTGAGGTACAACAGTATTGCATGAGTTATCCAACTGATATGGCCAGTTTTCAGACAAGGTAGATTCTGGAGCTATATTTTAACCCCTATGCCAGGTAATCAGAAGTAAGTTCATTGTTGTTGAAATTAAACACCAACTACATCGTGCTTGATTCTCTTATTTTTATCCAGGATTTTCAGCACAGCAACTCCCTCAGTTGCATAGAAGAAAGAAGTACTTAGAGAGATTAAGAATTTTAATTTAAGCTTCCAATTAGTCTTAGGTTCCAGGCCTTTTATTTCTTTTTCTAGTTTTGTGACTGTCATCATTTTATTTACATTCATTAAGGTTTAGGTTCACCATTTGTAAAATGGGAATTATATTATTTTCAATACAATTATTATAAGGATCAAATGAAACAATGTACAAGTATTTAATAAAAGCCAGACACTATAATCAATACCTTTTTTTTTCCAAACAGTTCTCTGACTGCCACACATAGTGCACTAAATCTAATAGATCAACAGGTGAACACTTCAATTAAAAAGCACTCCTGCTATTGGAGGGCTTGTATCATGAAAGACATTTGGAGGCCAGGTATCGTGAGATTGCAAAGATTATTTTCTGGATTTTTACCTACTATTGTTTTTATTAATAATTTCCTGATCTCCTATATTTGTGCAGTCTAACTGATCAAATTTTATTGAGTTTCTTATAAAGCATGTATGACTGCTTTTTAAAAAATGCCCTGCCATTCTTCAGCCATATTTCTTCTATATGTAGTATTAGCTTACACTTGTGCCACTTATATTCTGTATTACTTAGAAGAAACAATTTTTCTTATTTATTAAGGTAAAATTATTCATCAATCCACTGTTTTCTTAGAAGTGACTTGTATTCTGAAAGGAAAATATTATAATAACATTATGCCTATAATGTATACCTAATGCAAGAAAAATGTTATTGAAGGATAAGTTTTGAAACTCCAAGACATCCAAATATAAAAGAATTTTTAAGATAATTGAGAGTAAAAGTTAAGCAAGTGATATACTTTTTGATTCAATTAGGTATGGTAATAAATTACCAAAAGGATGACACAGAATTTAAAAATTAATCCATTGACTCCAACATTTGTCATATAGCTTAATAGAATCACTGAGAATGATTATATTTGGCCAAGAAACATATGGTTTTTTTGCCCCCACATCTTATTCAAGTCATTATAAATTACTATCTTCCGCACAATTGATGTTAAAAAACATGCATAATTATGATAATGTGGTTCGAGAATTTTGTTTTTCTTGCCACTCTTATAATATTGGTTAGAGTTCATGATATAGGTATTTCTTATGCAAGAATATTTGTAAATACATTTTTTAAGTTGCAAAATTTTGGTAAATATTAGTAAAATGAGGAAGCTTGAATCAATGCTCATACTTCAAACATACTGTGATAATTGTCACACCTCCTTCCTGGTTGGCACTAAAATTTTCATAGTAATAACTGAAAGAACCTGAAAATTTAGTGTTCTGTTCTCTTAGATGTATTACCACCAATTTCAAAAGGGTAAAAGTAGACCATAGTTTGAAAGAGGGCATCATGTTAGATGACTCAAGTTAGACTAAGTATTCTATTGTAAGTCTTTCATATAAATGATTCATGTGGCTCCAGGGAGCTCTCCTTCTAGTCAGTTGACTCTTTATAAATTCTCTACATAGCATAATTCCATACATATAATCATTATTGCTGATAATTAAGTGAAAACATGTTACAACACTGTTCACCATGGATTGGTTATGACACTGTTCACAAATGACCATTTGAGTCTTTATAAATTCTCTGCCCAATACACAGTCTAACTCCATATATATGTATGTATATATATACACACAAATATATATATATATATATATATATGTTGATTGATAACCCAGATTATTGTCATCATTGTGATAATTAAGTAAAACCATGTTATTACACTGGTCACTATGAATTTGCTATAAATCAAGGCACTATTTTTTATGCTCTCCAAAAAGAGTATCTTTAAGAAAATGTAAAGGGGTCTCATCCTAAGAAATTTAATTTAAAATGCATTCTCTCCTGTGTGACCTTCAGAATGACTTTGAAGTTTCAATGTAGAGCTGACTGTAGGAAAATGTTCTCTTACCTCGCCTTTAATCCTGTTCAGTCTGCTTCTTTATTTCAAACATCACGTTTTTCCCCACTCATGCTGTCCCCTAGCTGCTCAAGTGCGTTTCTCCTGGAGTGATGTTGAAGTCAAGACTGGAGTCCCCAGTCTGTCCAATATCCACATATGAGTTTTTCCTACATGAGTAACAAAACATTCTCCTTCGACGAGCATTTTTAATTTAGCACTGAGGAACAGAAACTGTCGATGCCCACCAAATCTATGCTTTCCTTATCTTTCAAATGGTCAGAGCACTGATTTCCTGCCGGGACCTTGCCACTCAGCTAGAAGACTATGTATATTTCCCATCCTCTCTCTGAGGCCCACGTGATGAAGTTATAGACAAAGAGATACAGGCAGAAGTGCTGTGTGGGCTTTCAGGAAGCCTCCTTCACAGTGACGAGGCACTCCTTTTCTGCTCCCCCTTTTCATCTCACTGCTTGAAACATGGATGTGATGACTGGCGCAGGAAAACCATCTCAAATCGTAAGAACATCATAGTCACAGAACATTGTTTCCACTCCCTTCCCAGTGATGCTCTTATAGATTCTTAAACACAGTGAAACATAAGGCTGTGTATACCCTAATAAACGAACACAGCGCTCAGAGAGGGGCTCAGCACTGTGCAGAGATTAAGAAAGACACAGATTGTTAAGAATTGTTAAAACAACTACTGTGAAAACTTTTCTTTCTAGACTAGTTCATAAAGTATATTAACAAAGTATATTAACAAATAATAAATATTGATCATTTTAATCATATAGTGATTATGGAAAACATAATGATTATAACACATTGTGATCGAATAGTGGTAATATATGTAAAATATATATATATATATATATATATACACACACACATATATGAATGTTACATTATGCCATTAAGTGAGCTTATTTTTACAGATAATTTTTAATATAATAGTAAGCTCATTTGGTAATAATTTTAAAATATTAGTTAGTTAAGGAATATAAAATATAATCAAGGTCGAATTCTGATAACATTTGTGATTTGGTAACTGCTTACATCCCTGATATGCTTAGGTTGGCAACTCTATGTAACCATCTAGACTAGAGCCTCTAAAATGAGACCTTCAGTTTCTTTCTCCACTTTATACTTGCTTTGCATCTCATTTTTTCCTCTTTTGTACCTTTTAACTTAAATCTTCCATGTATGTCTTCATCTTATCCTGAACTTTGTTCCATGCATTACCTCATCCTATTTCATAGGCGTTTTTCTCTTACTCCTGGCACTTCTTCCATGGCCTGGAACATGCTTGTCCTGGTTATTGTTTTGCTTTCTAATTGTCTATTCTGTATTGATTCTGCCTTGATTTATGTTCCAAAAGGCAGATTCCCAAGGATTGCATCCCCACAGCTCAGTGTTGACCAGGTTTATGTTGTGTTATGCCAATGGAAGGCAAGGAAAAGAGACAGGAGGCGGTAGGGAGAGAAGTATAGCTTTTCTGTTATTTCCCTTCTCTGCTGTGGGCCATGTTTCTTAGAGTGGCTGTTCCCCTATGCAACTCCAGTGTTCACTGGGGTCTTCTATTTTATTTTTTTCTCTTCAAATTTATGACTGGCATGATGCTAAACATCTTCTGTTGGTTTCTTTAGCCCTACATAAATCTTTGTAAATGGTTACTTTCTTTTATATTACAGTCATATGTTGCTTAATGACAAGGATACATTCTGAGAAATGCATTCATTGTTGGACTATTTCTGCATTGTGCAAATATCATAGCGTGCCCTTACACAAACCTAGATGGTATAGCCTATTGCACACCTAAACTATATGGTGTAGCCTATTGTCCCTAGGCTGCAAATCTGTGCAGCATGTTACTATACCAAGTACTGTAGGCAATTATAACACAACAGTATTTGTGATCTAAACATAGAAAAGTTAAAGTAAAAATATGATACAAAAGATAAAATATGGTTCATTTGTTTAGGGCACTTACCATGAATGGGGCTTGCAGGACTGGAAGCTGCTCTGGGTGAGTCAATGAGTGAGTGGTGAGTGACTGAAGGCCGAAGACATCAATGCACACTACTGTAGACTTTAAAGACACTGCCCCACAGGCCTCCCCCTGCTCTCTTCCAATAGGGTCAGACATAGAACATCAAAGTTGTCAATGCTGCTCCATAAATAGAGATGTGGGCTGGATTTATTGGAAATATCGAGGAGAAACTGGCTGTAAAAGGTGTAGATCACCATAATAATGACTACCAGCAGGGAGTAAAAGGTGGCCTGAGGATCAGTAAGAATAAGAAATCAGATGGAGAGGTAAATAAACATAGGGGATTGTCATGGCAATGTAATTTTGACTGTTGCATGGTGCCTCAGTGGTCCGATTAAGAAACTTTGTGATAGTCAATAAAAAAAGAGGGTGTTTAAAATTAAAAAGGTGTAAAACAGAGGACTCAATGCATTTACTTTGACTTTGGAAAATTGTTTTTGGTTTTATTGACCCTATCTGGCACAGTAGGCTCTTTCTTTGGCATCAGATTCATGGAAGAAATAAAATGTATCTATGCTGTACATCATTAAACCTGAAAACATGTCCAAAGTACAGGGATAGTCTGGTTCCACACTACCACAGAAAGCTTTTACTAAAATGGCAATGGCACTTAATTCTTGTTAAGGTAGTTCCTGTGGACCTGTGTCCTTGTACAGGATCTTAGGTCCTCAACAAGGGATTTACTCTGAAGACCATCAGGCTAGGTCTGGGAGGGCTGTAGCACCCTCTGAATATGTAGCACTCAAGGGACAGGATCTTCTGTCTGAAACAGGTCAGTGATTTGTCTGATTGTGATATAATCTGTGTACTCAAAATTGAGGTACTGTGAGTGAGAGGAAATCTATTGCCAAGCCCCACAGACATTGCTCCCATCAGAGAAAAAATAATTCCTCCTGAACCACATATTCTTCCATTTCTTACTGGAAATTCGGCCCATTATACATTGGAACCACCATCGTCTATGCAGCACATCGCTGACTGACACGTTGCTGTGCCGCACATGACAGTATTTGATAGAATGCCTTCCCTCACTACCATTTCCACCTAAAAAGCTTCTGTAAATCATTTCCTTAAGTCATCATTACCTCTGAGTGTGTATCTGTCTGCATATCTATCTAGCTAGTTATAAATGCCTTTCTCTTATCTCAAATATCTTTCACTAGCACACTTCCCACCACTTTTAGAAATAAAGTGAATATAATGTGACTTTCAACGCACCTACTCAACTGCAATTATTCCATTGACGTTTCCAAATGACCTGTATTCTTAATCTAATGACATTATTTAAGGTCTCTGTCTTCTTGCTACCTCTTAAGCAGCTAACCTTGATCACCGCTGTCTTATGAATACTTTCTATTTCAATGTGCTCAACTGATTCTCCTATATTTTCCTTTTGTTTTTCTTTTTCCTTGGCTCTTCTCTGTCTCTCCTCTGTCTCTTAGATAGAGGCACTTTTCAAATTTCTATTCATTCTTTCAGTCACTTCCATGGCCTTCAATATGCATATATATATGCATATACATACATACACACACATTATATATACATATATATCTTTCAAACCTGTGCCATATGCTGAATTCTGTTTCTCATTTAATTATATAACATTCCCACAATCACATTTTCTCAAAATCCTAAAATCATTTTTATTTCTTCCTCTTTCTCTTTTTACTTAAAACTAAATGAGTTTTTCACTCCTATTTTAGTATTGCCTCTTGACTGCATACTCCTTTCTTTCCCTCTCCATTTGCCCTAGTGAAGATAATATTTATTTTAAGTTGTATCATTGTAGAAGTTCCCTCCCAGATTTTTCTAACTACACTTTCTCCTGTGCATTATATGCTACCACATTGTCATGACTTTATGGATCAAACTTTTTATTAACTTTCTATGTTGTAAATCTAGATTTTTAAATATGGTGCTAAAGACTCAATTTTATTTAGCTCCAATCTGATGCTCCAATCAGTTTTAGTATTCTCCAATTCCCTAAATCATTTCACTTTTGTTAGTCACTCTGTCTCTCTGCCTGGTACAACCTTCAACTATAATTTCATTGCTCAAAAGCACATCCATGTTTGAGACTTAGCACAAATGACATATTTTTCATGGCCTACTTTCCCTGATCAATGGAAGTAGTTACCCCCTTCCCCAGTACTCTAACACCAAAATTATCTCTTACAAAAAATTACTGGCTGCCTTCCTTTAGAGACATGTATAATGCAAATCTTATTTCATGTATTATTTGTATGGAACAGAGGGCAAGGATTATGTTATAATTGTATCCCTTAAAATGCCTGGCAAAACTCCATTTACATTTTTATGGGTTCAACTCATTATGACTTATTCAAATGTTCCCATGAATATCTCCAGGTTCCCAAAATTCTCAGCATTAAATCAATTAACCAATCTTTTGGTAATGCTGTCTTCTGTTGTAACCTAAAACAGGGTTGGTAGTTGCTCAGTGTAATTGAGTGTGCCAAAAGTTCAGTTGTTCTGACTCTCCAAGGACTTCCTAGACAGATGGCCAACTGGCAGGAGCCCAGACATGCTAGTTCTACCCATTAAGGACCATCAGAACAACTAAATCTTACAGATGCTGACACAACTAATACATTTTTATTTCGCTGATTTGCTGATAAATGCAATTATATGCAAATAACTCTATTTCTTAAGGAAATATACTTGGGTAAATAAAAATATTTTAGAACTTGAATTTTGAGAATCACAATGTTACAATTCCTTCTTAAATTGTGCTTCCTAGCTTTATTATTTTTACTTTGAAAATGTTAGTTAAGTACTTCATTATATGGGAGGAGACACTATACCTTGAACTGTTTCAATTTAGTCTTGATTTTAAAAATACTAAATTGGAAACTGTGCCAATAAAGAACATTTACATCATACCAAAGTTAAAATAATTCAGTCAGTCAGCAAATAAGTGTGCAATACCAGAGGCAGGGAATACAAGAATCCAAAATGAATTCTATTCTCAGAGGTGATTCTCCAGCGTGCTTCGAGGAGGCCCTGAGGTTACATCAACTTGGGTGGAATTTCCTGTTTTGCTGCATGAAATTTCCATGATAAAAAATGGAAGATGGAGGAGAAAGAGAGAAGAAAAGTAAAAACAAAACAAACACAAAAAAATTGCATGGTTTCCAGTTCTATATATAGAGTTTTAAATAGAAATAAGTACAACTACATTAACTTTGGATATTTATTACAATTGGGGCTTTATTTTCACTATGGTGAGCATACTCACAGCTGCATTAAAAAACTGAAGCAACAAACAGATTCAAAAGGCTACTAAAATGACCATTCATTGCTAAGGCACCAGATGTTTGAGATCAAGACCATTTTCAAAAGAACACGTAAATTCTAAAATGTGACTAGTCTGACTGTACCAACTCAATTTATGCAGAAACAATAGTACTGGTGTTTCTGAGACCACTGGAAGCAGTTATAACAGTTGCATAAAGAATTATATAGATTTTTTTACATTTTTGTTTCAGGCCTTCTGTCTTGCAGTTGACTTGTGAAGGCTCAATTAATGTCATTAAGTCTGAAAATGTCTTTACACGTACTTTGAATGGGATTGCCTATATTTTGTTACTTCAGCAGCATAGCAATAAATGCACAGATCCACAGTTTATGGAGGAATAAATAAATTTCCTTATAAGTATTGAATTCCTACTAGCAAATATTGAATGCATTATTTTCAAGTTTATTTGAAAAATATTTTAAAATAATATAATGATATTGAGGAACTATCCAATGGTAATTGTGTGAGAGTTTTAAAAGATTAGAATTAAACAAATAAAAAATAATATCACAGGAAACTACATCCTCTAATATCTACATTATTTTTTAGAAATAACAGAGAGTAGGAAAAAGAAAACAATACCCCCCCCCCCCAAAAAAAAAGAATGTCAACTTTTCCAATAGCAAATTATAAACCACAGGGTAAAAAACTCATAGCTGTAAGTTTTTGAAGGTTTTTTTAATTCTTAGAAGATATAAGTCATGATTATTATTAGATCAAGAGCATTAACTAGAATTTTTAAAAAGGCATTAGAGGGGTTATAACTGGAAAAGTTTTGTATCTGTAACCTAAAGACAAATTAACTTTACCTTTTCCAACATCAAATGTATCCCTAGGGTTAGAAAAAAATTATGATTTTCTTGCTTTCATTTTTCTTTCTCAATAACAAATAGTAAAATCATCCACCACCTTCATGAAGGATTTTGTCTAACAAATACTTTTGAGCTCTTAACATGCATTTTAGGTAGCAAAGTTTTCTCAAACTTTATGATTGGTCCTGGTGCTAATCTTTTTCTCATCATAATATTCTCACAGAGGTTGTGTGTGTGTGTGTGTGTGTGTGTGTAATAGTGTGGCACCACATGTGTTTCATGTCACTTGAAATGCTTTTTTAGAAAACACACACACACACACACCTGAGGCAGGAAAAATATCAAAAAATCAATGAGCTTGCAATACAAGGGCAGTTTGAGAAGGGCAGTGGGAAGAACAGAAAGAAGTTACTGGACTTTGACAAACTAATATTGTCAGATGAAAATCTTCCTCATATGGCTGAAAAGACGAACTTAAAGCCTGGAGAAACCACTCGGCTTACTCCAGCCTGTCCTCTCGATAGAGCTGCACGTACAAGTCAAGTCAACCATCCAGTGACCTGTATTGATCATCAAGGCGGCTAAACTAAATGTCTCCTCTGAGCCGTGAGACTCTGTTTGCTTGGACACAGATAGTCACAGCAAGATATGCACAGGAATATTAATTATGGAGACTGGCAAGATGCAGGGGAATGCGTGCAAAACCCCCGAGGAAGCAGCAGGCTCATTTCACGCAGAGCTCTACAGCACACACAGCCGCTCTCCTGCTCGCCGAGCACAGGCGGGGTTGTTGTCCTGCTGCTTTATGTTAATTAGAGAATAAATAAGTGGCCAACTGCAGTCTGTGGGCATATGTTGGTCAACTGTCTCTGTCTAATTAGGTTGTAAGCCCACTGGGCAGGGGCCTCATTTAAATCTATGTTCTGGAAAGCACTTAGTGCCTTCGTCGAGGCCCAGTGAATGTGAGAGACGACAGCAAATGGCTGAGGTTTAATAAGCAAGAAAAAAAATTTAAGAATTTGTTTGTGTGTGTGTTCAGTGTCTTGCAGAAAGCTAACTAAATCTTTTGAGCGAAGCATGGACGTTTATTTTTGATAGGCTATGTTGCTCTATATAATATAATAGGCACATATGGAATGTATGTAAAATTGTACATAATTTAATAAAATAAATTCTATACATGCTTATATGTATAATTTAGAAATTATAGAGTATTTACAAATGTAATAACATAAACATCAAATGGAATATATACTAGTTTAAGTTGAGTTCCAGAATATAGTGTATGTGTGAGTGTGTCCTATACATGTAAGTGTGAGGTTCTGCAGCTGTATATATATAATGCAATAATATAATAATGCATCTCATTACACACCTAGGTGACTAAGTATTCAGACATTCATTAAAATGTCTAAGCAGTAGATATTCTCTACTTTATATTTTTGTTTGCATAGCTCAGGAAAGGCTTTTCTCTTCCTCTGTCCTCTGCTAGCTGTCACTCCATCACGTCTGTTACTCTGAGCTTCAGAAAGGTGGAGATAACTGCCAGCAGCAAAGAGCGAGAAAGTAGAAACTAAAATAAACACATTCATATATGTGTGGTAATGATTCTTGTGTTTAAATACTACTTCTTATCTGTGTAGATTCAATCGTTCACTTCTTTGAACTCCAACCGCATTAAATTATGTACTGTCTTCCAGTTACATGTGTGTACATGTGCCTGCGTCTGTCTGTGATACATCTTTTCCCCCTGGAGGCCTAAGCTATGCAAGGTCAAACCCTATTTTATTTTATGTTTCTAGTGTTTCCCTCTCAGTGCTAGCCAAAGTAATTTCCAACAAATGTTTGATGGTTGATTGAAACTGTTTATTTACTATATATTTTATAATTGCTATAGTAAGACAAAGTTGATTATTGCATGAAGGCTTAAACTGCTTTGTACTTTATTATAAGTGTTAGTATATACATAATAGAGGAGGAATAGACAGTGGTTCTGGCAAGAAGTAGCTGGTTTAAAGTATTTGCTCATGTTCATTTATCATAGAGTGTAGAGGGACATTTTTTAAAAAAATCTGAAACCATGTTTTGGTGACTTTCTAAATACAATCATCACTTCTTACAACTAGAAACTTATATTGCCCCTGTTGACCTGCTATCAAAGGTTATAGAATAGTAACTGCCCGCAACTCGGTGACTGGAATAGAAGGTTCATTGATGGAGCACCTGCCATCAGCTGCGATCCTACTGGTATTGACTAGCTTAGGCTTCTCTGGTAACCCTAATATTATATGTATTTACTACTTTGTCTCAAGCTTTGTCTGTTCTTTATTTTCCTTTCTCCTCTATAAGTAAACCTCTGTTACCAATTCTTGTTTTAATGTCTCTTTGGATGACATACTTTCCTAGTAGATGTGTCTTTTTTCTTAATCAACCAAAATATCAAGTTGGTCTAGTGCCTAGTCCTGGATGTTGCCTACCTGTCTTTCCTATGATGTCTATGCCTTCAAAGATTTTCTTAGAAATCCTTTGCTCACACCATTTTTTCATGTATGTAATTCCCCTTTACCTATGATTTTTGTCAATGTTCTCCTCAAAAAACCTTTGTAGAATCTAATTTAAAGCCCACAATACCCATGAATCAGCTCAGTTAAATCCATCTTCATCTCTTCTCTTTGAAAACTCTATCAATCAGTTTTTGGAAACTTATATGCTACCCATTTTCTAGACATTGATAGCTTTAATCTAGATGTGACTATATACCAAGCACTTAGATAAGCCTTTGTACGCATTATCTCATTTGCATCTTATGATACCCATTTGTACTAAGCATTAGGTTCATTTTAATGCAGAAAATGAGCATTAGAGAAAATAAGTTCCTTGACCAATGTCATCCATCTATCAACTATAGAGCCAAACAATATAACTTTTTTACTTTCTTGCTTACCATTTGATAACATATATTTATGTTGTTGTCTCCCCCTCCATTAGAATGTAAACCTTTAAAGTCCAAGATTTCCTTCTGTTTTGTTCACTGTTGAACAATACTTGACCCCTAGTAAGTTCAGTCTCTTGGTCTCTCAGCCTGTCTGTCTGTCTGACTATCTATCTATCATCTATCTATCTATCTATCTATCTATCTATCTATCTATCTATCTATCTATCATCATCTATCTATCTATCTATCTATATCTATCATCTATCTATCTATCATCTATCATCTATCATCTATCTATCATCTATCATCATCTATCATCTATCTATCTATCTATCGAAAACAATTCATGATAAAATAAGGAAGTAAATTAAATAAGCTCCTCCTAAGTGTGAAATACAAACTTTGTTTATCCTTTAAGGCCTGCCACAGATGCCACAGCTGTGAATCTTCCCTTGCTTGATCTTCCACCCACTTTTCCAAACTGGAAGTGATCTTCCCTTCCATATACTCTAGCCCTTTCATGGCACTCACCAGTCTTACAGATTCATCATTTACCTGTTGGCCTAAGTGCAAATGAACATAAAGCACTTTCGACATTAAGAAAAACTCCAAGTTAACATTTTTTGTTTGTTTTAAATATATATTTTGATTTTCTTCAACCTGCCCACTCAAAGAAGAAAATAAGGGAAAAGGTGCTAACTGGACAGCCTTACATGCACCTGGGGAGGGGGCTGGAGTGAGGAGGAGGGGGTCAATGGAGAGGCACTGAATGGGGGGACATCTGTAATCCTTTCAACAATAAAAAATTTTTAAGTCACTTTTCAAAGAAGGAAAAGGCACCAGTGGCCAACTGGAACATGGCTTTGCTTTCTGTGACTTCACTGTCACCTCATAGGCATGACTAAGCCAATGCCAGACACATTCCTGTCTCCAGAAAGGTGTAGTTAAGTGTGATTAGTAAAAGGAGGGAAACCACTGTTCAGTGGAGCAAAGCAACATGAGACTGATTGTCTAGGTTGGAAGCTCCAACATCAGCCAGGCACAGCTGGACACCACTACATATATATATTTGTATATTGTATATATACCCAATAATATGTTTTCTACTTTCTTGCTTACCATTTGGTAACATATATTCCTCCCCCTCCACTAGAATATAAACCTTTAAGGTCAGAGATTTTCCTCTGTTTTTCATCTGTTTATATATAATATTATATATACATATAATATTACAATATATATTATTATATTATATATAAAGTATATATTATATTATATATAATCATTTAATCAGTGAATAAGGAAAGGGGTAAACATGGAATTTATAATCTTAACATCTCTTTTATATAAAAAAGACAATATTCAAACCATATTTTATCATTGCTTTTGAATTGTTTCAAAAATTTTTAAATATAAATAAAAAATATCTATTTGTGAGGTACCTAAATAAATTCTTCTTTGCTGATAGTGATTGAATAGAGCAGAGATCTGCTAGATCTTTAAAACATAACTGAAATCTTAAAAAAGAGGAATTCAAATACTGAGAATGTAAAGGTGGAGCCATTTTTTGTTTATGGGCACTAATGTCTACAGCCTCTAGAGCACATGTGAGTTCTTAATAATTTTTTTGATTAAACAAAACTGGACAGATGCCTTCTTTATTATATTTTCAAAGGATTCATTAAGGGAGATACAACTCTGAAGTTAAATTGTAAAACTTATGTAGTTAAATAAGAAATAAGCTTGACAACAACTTTTCAGAATCTTCTTGGAATTTTGAACTTTCTATTGAGAAGTCTGGATTTTTCAAATTATTTTTAAACAGTCTGATTATTAACTAAAATATACATTTATGTCAGTTATATCAGTTTTGGTGTATATTTAGTGATGACATATTCTTTCCCTTGGAGAGTTTTTATTTTAAAAATACTGATTAAAAATGACACAATCATAAATCTTAAAAACCACATTCATGTTTAACAAGAAATAATTTTCCAATGATTTGGTTAGCAAAAAATAGAACAATACAGTAAACTGTCAAAAAAGAAAACAGTAACATTTCCATTGGGAAACAGAAATGAGTATCTTCTCTAATTATTAAGGCAATAGCCATACAATATCAAATGCATTTCTAAGGCTAATCAGACAGATGTCATGATGGGGAAAGAACGGGCTGTTTTCCACCTTTCAAAATCCTGGTGAAGCTGCAGTTGAAAGGAAGTGAGTTTGCAAGTATAAAAATGATTAAATCATTTCTTTACATCCTGTTCATTTTTTTTTAATTAGCTACGTTTTTTCTTTTTCTTTTTTTTAAATATATCTTTATTGATTTCAGAGAGAGGAAGGGAGAGGGAGAGAGAGAGATAGAAACATCAATGATGAGAGAGTCATTGATCGGCTGCCTCCTGCACGCCCCCCACTGGGGATCGAGCCACATGTGCCCTGACTGGGAATCGAACTGGGAATCACTTGGATCCTAAGTCGATGCTCAACTGCTGAGCCATGCCTAACTGGGCTTCTGTTCATTTTTTTTAAAAAATATGTATTATGTAATAATTAGTATGTCTAAAAACACAAGATATTTATAAAGATGTAATGAAACAAACACCATGACCCCAGGTCCTGATTTCAAGTGCACTGGAACAGCACTGCTACTTAATACTATTTGTGGAATTTCATTCTTTTTACTTTTTATTTATTTATTTAGTGATGGCATTTTAGGATTAGAGACAGATCACTGGTTTTCTGAAAGAAGAATCATCCCTCCCCCCCCCCTTGGGTAACATATCCTATATGTAATATGTCAAAGAGAGTGAGCTTCATGCTCTAAGGTCCAAGAAGGTATAATGGGGTGAATGACTGAAAAATGACTTGCCAGATTATTTTAAATTTCTGAATGGCCTGAGATTGAGACTCATTCACTCTGCCAAATTTCACTGTTCTCTCCTATTGATTTAGCCTGGAAAATGGGCTCATAATCACATTTATTCAGTCCTTAAATATTAAGGAATATTAAATGAATTATTTTCATAGTCCAGGCACTTATATAAACAGTAGTAAACAAGAAAAATAAAACCCCTATCCTCATAGTGCTTACATTCCAGTAGGAGAAAGCACTTGGATAAAATCCTGAAGAAATGATGATATTTGAAAGAAAATAAAGAATCGAATGATATGTTTTTATATTGGTAGAGTTTGCAAAGTAAAATATAAAACACAATGACATCTATTTAATTAATAATTTTGCCTTCTAACTTTTGCTCTTTCCCTTTTTTTCATACATAGTATTTTTCATATTTACTCATAAAGAACAAATTCAACATACTTCATAGGTGAAAGAGCCCTTTTCCCTCAAAAACAAATTATATAATCTGTAAATAACCTCAAAACTTTCAGAAAATTTGTTACAGGTAAATTGAATATGAGTATCAACAGTTCTTTCACACTGAATTTTAGAAAAGTTGGTAAAGTTATCTAAATGGAACAATATTTTAAATGACATGTAAGGACTATCTGGAGGAAAATAAACAGCCTCATTTACCATGGATGCTGATGAATCAATTTATCCCCGAGGCAATGATATTGGTATGTCACCTCTATAGATCTTCCTACGTGATTTGGCATACATAAAAAACAGTATGCACTTTCTTTATTGATCAGACTAAGCTATATTAAAATTAGCATCTCTAATCAATTGTTTAATCCAGCAAAAAATAATGAGAAACATACTAAAATATTATCTCTGTTTTTAAAAAATCAGGAGTAGTTAATCCTCAACAACCACTTCTCTTTATACAGAATAGTTTCGATGCCTGGTGAATGATGGAATAATTAGGCCATCTGCTGGCAAGTGGCAAATAGACAACCTTTATTCATCTAAACTCAACTAAAACCTCCTCAGTGGCAAGTAAATCAGGCACTTAAAAGAGTTGATTAGCAGAGGAGGTTTGGGGGTTTTTATTGCCTTGACCACATTAATTGATAATCTTTCACTTTATTTTTTTTAAGTGTGTCTTTATTGATTTCAGAGAGAGAAAAGGAGAGAGAGAGAGATAGAAACATCAATGATGAGAGAGTCATTGATCAGCTGCCTCCTGAGCACCCCTGCTGGGGATCGCATGTGCCCTGACAGGGAATCGAACCTTGATTTCCTGGATCATAGGTCAATACTCAACCACTGAGCCATGATGGCCAGGCAATAATATTTCACTATAAACATTTTCAATCACAGTAATTTAACTTCATCACTTTAAACCCTTCTAATTGAGGTAGGGGGGTTACACCAGTAGGTAATTGTAACTCTACTGCTTGCACCATTTATGTATTTGACTAATATTTATTGATGGTCAGTTATGTACAAAGCAGTGCTTTAGACACTAGATTCAGCAATATATACAAATTTCCTACTTTCACAGAACAAATATTCTAGATGGGCAGGTGTTGAATTAACTAGTAAAATTTTAATGAAAAATATTTTCTCCTAAAGAATGAATACACCAAGCCACAACTTTATAGTTTCTAGTAGGTGCTAAAGTGTTTCAAATTGTATTTTAAGAGAAAAGCACAAGAATTCTTGAATCTTTATTCTGGAAAATACTAACTTATTTTGTCAACCAATGCCGACTCAATTGAGATGGTGCTAAAAAGCACTCGTTAGGATTCTTGACCCTTCTAAATTTAACTGACTCTTATTCCAGTGATCTTCCCAAATTTCAGTAGTCCATGGAAATTGTAAATCCCTGTAACTAGGGATTTTTTTAAAGCAGACTTTCCTTAAAGCAATAACAACATTCTTCTTTCAATGTGAAGGACAGAACAGGACATTCCAGCCTTGAGATAACCTGCATCAGGTCATGCTGAATAGAATTCGTTAATGTAACTGCTACAGCTTCTGCTAACACACTGAATTTGTTCTCCAGGTAACTTGAAAACTTCAATTTTCTGGGGCTTCAATTTGGCACCATTCCCAGTATTACACACACACACACACACACACACACACACACACACGCAACCACCCTTATAGGTTCATTGCTAGTTCATGGGATTTTGCAGCAGAAACAAATTATCTAATTAATACTCGCATTGCCTAATTAATACTCTAATCATCCAGTTCATATCAATTCTAAAACAGTTTCATTTAGTTGCTGTCAACATCTTTCTTCACAGGATTCTTTAAACTGTAGTCCTTACTCCCATCTTTCTCTATAGGTTTCATTCACAAACTGTTCACGTTTCAGCCATATAAGTTAATAAATCTTTTTTACTCATTCATTTAAATAGCATTAAACTTGCTGCAAATCTTTATTGTTTGACTGCAATGGGCTTGACTCTCTTTGGGCTTCTGTAGCCCCACAATGTGCACCCTGAGAGGAGAGAAAGAAGGAGATAGGACTCCCCAGGAGAATGTGTCCCTCTCTTCACATTTACATATTTAAAGGAGAAATATTTTCTAAAAGGTGGTACCTTCAAATATGTCCTGCATTCTACCGAAATCAAGAAATTAAACTTAGGGTGGTTTTATTTTTAGTGAGTAAGCTACTGAAGCAGAAAAGATAACAGCCACCAGGGTTACCTCCTTCAAACTGATACGTGGGAGTTTCAAGGTCCCTCCATGGCTTCTAAGAATGCAGGCAGCCTTCTGTCGCAGCCTGCATGCATCCCGCCTGTCCTGCTAGCTGGTCAAGGCATGGAAATTGGGACAGTGTTCACGGCCAACACCTTAGACTCAAAAAGAAGCCTTTAAGACAAAACCACATGCCAAGGCAAGAGCATCTGGCCAGGTGCTTTTGGCTGCAGTGGTGAGGAGTGGGGGATGGTGGAAGAATTGCTTCATGGGAAGAGCACACAGCACTTCAAAACACCTAGAGAAAGTAGTGCCAGAATCCACCCAGGTCAGTGCAGGACAACAGAGGAGCAGGAGCGCTCGCGTTCCAGGAACTAGGGACAGCGATGCTGCTCTGGGTTGCCATTTGGAGAACTGACATGGTTAGAGTGCGACTTCTATTGGCTTTGAGGTTACCGGTCAATCTAAACTATGGGAAGAGGAGTTCAGTGTTTGAGAGCAATGGTCTACATCTTACGTATTTTCCAGTGCTTTGGACTGCTCTTCACATACATGCATTCTGGTGTTAAATCATTGTATGACTGGATAAAACATTGCTCCTCTCGGAGCCTCACTTTTTCTATCGGAGAGAGATGATGGCATATGGATACATTTTGTGTTCTTTAAGCATTATATAAATGTAAACTACCAAACATAAGAAAGCTATTTTGCACTGTTGTTTCACAAATGTGTCCATATATTAACATTTTAATGACTCAAATGGAATGCTTATATTCAACAAAATAAGTAACATAACTTGCAAATATACACATGCGCTCACACACACACACACACACACACACACATACACACATACACACCACCTCCATAAGACCCAAAGTTCTTTTGTTTGAATCGGAAAAAAAATGTGGCCTGTAAATATTTGAAGTTTTCTGACTTTACCCACTTGCATAAGAGTTGCCTACTACTCATCTATAAGAATAAGCTAAAGCCATTAGTAAGTCATACAAGATAATTACAAGTTAACATGCTTTTCTAGTTTTGTTTTGCTAAGTTACCCTCCCCATATCTTACTCAGGTGCAGGTATTTACTGAAGACACACTCAGGAGGAAAAGCACTGGGAAGGATTACACAGATCAGGGAGAGGGAAGGGGCTGAGGAAGGACGTGGTCTTTCATAAAGTCTGGACTTGGCCTGATCTACTGGGGAGAGTGGGAGTCCTGATATATACTTTGCAGTTTACCCAGTAGAGTTGCCAGGCCTTGAGAAAAAGGAGCTGGAACTTTTTCTGTCCCTTGTGCCCCACATATGCCAGTCACTGGTCTTGTGAGAGGAAGAATGTCGTGATCTCCCAATCATATTTAGGCCAAGGGCATTTCTCTGGAGACAGAAGCCTGCTGAAGCATACCTGCAGCACCTGTGGCTTGAGTGCAGTAACCCAGTGAAGAGAACCTGGGCCGAGCATCCCAAAGCATCCACGACCAAAAACCAATGTATGAACATCAACCTTGAAGAGACGTTTCTAGTAAATGTACTAACATTTAACCCCTATGTAGTGACACTATCATAATTTGCTTTTAATTTATTTATTCAATAAATACAGGGGTGGCCAAAAGTAGGTTTACAGCTGTGAGTACATGAAAGAGTTTATTCTTGAATTGATATTTATTAATTATTGGATTTTTTTTCATTTCAACAACTGTAAACCTACTTTTCCCCACACCATATATATGTGAGAAATAGATATGTAGAAACACCTACTGTGGCTATAAGTGGTAATATTTCACCATTTCAATTATGTTGTTATAATGTCCTGACCTGGTTCTCAGCTTAGCAAAATTACTAATATATAGGATCGTTGTCTCTTTTGGTTAGACTTAATGCATTTCTTCTTTCTGTAATGTGAAGATAACTGTGCCCAAAAGAAAACAAACAAGATAGAATATTTTAAAAAGTGTTTAAAGTGTTAAAAATAAATATCAGTTTATTTTGTTCTTTAGATTCCACATATAAGTGAGATCATGTGATGAACAAATTAGATCCAGTGACATAACAGCATGGAACAGACTGACAAATCTCAGAGGGAAGGCAGGGGTAGAGGGTTGGATGGGAGAGATTAATCAAAGAATTTATATGCATCAATGCATAACCCATGGACACAGACAAAAGTGTGGTGAAGGCCTCAGGGGGGAGGGTGCAGGGTAGAAGGGGTCATTGGGGGGAAAAAGGGGACATCTGTAATTTTGTCAACAATAAAGATACATTTTTTAAAAAATCTTTCATCAAATAAATATCAAAGAAACACAAACATGGTTTGTGATTTTGATAGTCTTCTGTCCACTATTACTGTCACTAAATTATGTAATTGGGAGGCAGGAAATGTCTTCTGTGCCACTCTAGCCCTTCTTACTAAAATGTCTTATGATAAATGTCTCTTAAGAATTAGAGTTAAGGATTCATAAATTGATAACTCTGTACTTTATTTTAGCAGATGAACTTTACAAACCATCTAATTTCCATTGTTGTTGGTGCAAGAAATGTAAACTAAAATTATTGGAAGAACTCTTTTCCCAAGTTAAATGATCTGTGATGTTCTTTTTTAGCTTTATTTGGTTCTATTAAGCATGTTTTTATTTTAAGAAACCTCAAAATTCATATTCTGAAAGTAGGCAGGGTATAAATTATAAATAAAATATCACAAGATAGAATGAGGCTAGCTGAAGCCTCATACCTTTTATTCTTTGGCCTCTGTAGAACTCTGAAAAATACTAGCTACCCACATTGAAAATTAAGTATCTTAAACATCTTCTACTGTGTTCTGTGCCAATGCTTACTTATTTTTCTGACTTCACAATCGTGTTTGTTAAGATAACCCACCTAGCTTTGCAAAAGCAAAATGAAATATTGGTCATAATGATGAAAGAATTAGATATGTTTACTTTATATATTAGTGTCTGATTTCAGTTTAAGAAACAGTCTGGGAAAATAGTTGCCTGTCATGGGAGTCACACAATTCACATACTCATTCCACCAAAAACAAAACAAAAACAACAACAACAACGAAGTTGAGAATTTTTATAGATGCCATCATTTGCATTAAGCATTAAAGTATGAGGTGATGAAGAAAAGGTCTAATAAGTAGAATGGGTGAAAAGGTTGCAGGCATCAGAAATAATTTTATATATTGCTGATATTGAGTGACCCAAGAAGTTGAAGCATCAAGTTTGAAAGTACAGGGGCCAAAGCATTTCCTGAGATATAAATACCAGAAACTAGTGAACAGTTTCTTTTTCTCAATATTCTGTCATAAAAATGAATTTGCTTGGACTATTTTCAGACCTTGAATTATGATTTACACAGTTTAAAATTCTAGAAGTTGTGTATGACTGACCTACATTGGGGAAAGATATGTGTCCCTGATAAAAAGTACTGTTGAGACTACATCCAGTGGAGAATAAAAAGACTTCCAAAGGCAATTGGATGTGCACTCTCTAGACGAACATGTAATCAATAATTAGGATAAAGACACATATATCCAATCCCCTGCAAGGAGGAACAAGTCAGTGCAAATGTTCTCTTGTCTTATATCTGTCCCATGTCACATCTTAGGAATGTGAAAAAATGCTAAGATAGGTAAGTAGAGTATTTCATCTTTATTGTCTGCAATTCCCCACCTTGAGACACACTGATTGAAAGTGTGTTAGCTTCTACAATGGGAGAAAGTCAGCAAAGGGTGGGAGCTACAGAGGCGTTTCTCAACCACTGAGATCTAGAGTGGTTCTCTCCCTTTCGTTCCTTGGTGTATTGCTAGTGGGAAGGAAAGAAAAGACATGATAGGTTATGATAAACTATATCGATACATGCCAAACATTGCTGGCATTCTGATTTCTTCTTGCAATTAATTTTCCATCAGCACTCCATGGAAATGAGTGACTATTAAACCAGCGGATTTGCCAAGCTTTTTATTTCTCTCTTCCCTCTCACAATTTTGAAAGAAGTTTCTTCCTCCAGGTAGTTTTACCATCTCCCGAAGCCTGGTAGAACATTTTAAATAAATTAAGTTATAGACGTAGTAGCAAATAGAAGAATTGTTTTCAGTATTCTTCATTTGTCAAACACCATGTCAACTGACAACGAAACTATCAACCATCAGTCCTAAGCTGCACAGGCTAGAAGATGATGGTAGAACTTACATGTATAATAAACTTAACAGTGACAATCACCTATTGAAAAAAAACCTGAAATAGCCCCAATCTTAATAACAGAATAAATTGTAAGAGAAACTCAACCAATTAGCTTATAACAATCAAATAAGGCATCTCGATAAGGCAAGGTGGTTCATAATATCTATGAGAAAGGAAGAGAAAATAGAAGAGTAAGTAATGGGCCCATTATTAATTTATTAACAGTTGGAAATAAAAGAGTAAAGGCCATTCTCTGTGTTTATGAACCCAGGTGTCTTTTTTAGATACTTGTACCTATCATCTGTCAGTTTCCTAAAATATGCATTTTACTACCCACAATGTTGCTTTAGAATATCCCAAGGAAAGAGAGCATGGCCATGGGTATCCCCATCATTTATTTTTTAAAACTCTTTCAAAAAGGAGGAGATGATCAAAATAATAGTCAACATTGCTTGTTAACAAGATGGAAATTGATTGATTTGAACTTCATATTGTCTCTTGCTATCCCCTATTTTATAATAACATAAAGAATTATTTTTAAACTCATTACTTTAGCAGTTATTTAATAGTATTGAATTCTAGTGAGGCTAGACATTGGAGAGATTGTAGTAGTGAAAAAAGCATAGATACTTCCTTCAAGATGCTCTTAATGATATAGAGGGTTAAGTTCACAATCAACTCTAATATAAGGCATTGGACAATACAAAGATCCAAATACGGAAATTAAAAGGCTGCATGGCTTTAAAAACATTAACATTAGAGTGAAGATCATTTAAAAGTTTCATATCAGGTCTACCACACACTCAATAGTAATAAACCATGTAGGGGACATTTGTGGGTTTTGACTGCTTGGAATCTACTTCTGCTATTTATAGTGACAGTACTGTGGTTTTCCACTTGGCATCTACTTTATCCCTCTTTTAATCCATATGCTTCTTGTGGGGCTGGGTCATGTATTATGGAATGATTGGTCCAAGAAGAGACATGTAACAAACCAGAGCAAATGAGATCCAGTTCCACATATTTCACGTGGAAATCTAGGGGAGGGAAAATCCTTCTCCTCACTAATAGTACAAGCATCACAATGACATAATCTGGAGCTTCTGGAAGTCACCATTCAGAGCCTTGGAATGTTTACCACAAAGAAATAAGCAGAGTTGAGAGATAGAGCAGGTCTTAACTACATCATTTGAGCTGCTGGTTTCGGTCATTCTTGTCTCTTCCAGTTAGGTCATCCACTATATTCTCTTTTGCTTCAGCCATTTTTAACTGGGTTTCTGCCATTTGCAACCAAAATGTTGCTGGTAAAGACATGTGTTTTGAATGTGTTTGGGAGTAGATTAAGCCAGAAAGAAAGGGATGTCTTATAAGGCAGAGAAAAAGAAAGAGAAAAAAGTGAAGTGAAATCATTCACTCTGTGGCCAGTCCGTAAACAGCACAGAATTGGAATTCTGGAAACCATATTTGGGCCAAAATATTTGGTCAGATTCATAATAGAATTTCCCAGTCTGTTGGTTCAGAGCACTGTCCAATTAACAGTATTCGATGTTTCTGAGCACATAATAGTTAGACTACAACGTGACTGAGTAATTATAGCTTCAATCAGGACACCATTTCTAATGCTATCACGGGAGTTTAGGTTACTGTGGGCCAACCTTTTGAATTTTTACCCCTTGACTTTTCAAATCCATAATTTTGGACTCAGTGGAACAAATCAAAGGCAAATAATGCTGGGAGGTCATGTCATCTGCCTGCTCTTTAACAATTCTTTCATAAATGCTAATTTTCAAAGAATCTTTCTTCTTTTATATGGTTCAAACATTCACTGAGTAAAATTAATGCTATGCTTATAAGGAAAAATTTTTAAATAGAGAGTAAAAGTAATGATTAAATTCTTTTTGTGTGATTACTAAGAAAAATGAGACTTGTTATAATTTTCAATTAAGTACTGGGCCTGCTGTGAAATCAGATGTGAACTTCCTATTGCAGTCATTTACAAATCCACATATACTAAAATCATCAGAATTATTACATGTTCTACTGCTTTTAAAATACGGGCTTTTTCCCACCTATATTTCAAAGTTTTCTGGAACATTTGAAAAACTTTTATAAACTTTTATAAACATTTGAAAAGGTGATTTGTTTTAAATGTGTATTATATACAACATTTCTTGAAGCTTAAAACAGAAATCATTTTGTCAAATATTTCTGAAATCAGGTATTTTGAATCTTATGAGTGATGCAACTTATTTTGACAATTATTTATTGAATGCTTGCTATATGCCATCACTGATCTAGATATTGGGTATAGAATTGTGAACAAATTCCACAGAGCCTCTGTCCTCTTGTAAAAGAGACAGAATAAACAAGCAATTAGATACAAACACAAGATAATTTCAGTGCTGTGAGGAAATTAAAAGTTGATTAAATAGAAAATCAAGTAAAAGTGTCTTTTTGAGGAGGTGTCATTTTATCTAAGTTTTGAATCTGCTTTATGCCATAGTATGGGCTAAACTGTATACCAACAAAATTCATATGTTGAAACCCTAATGCTATTACCTCAGAATGTGACTATATTTGGAGGTAGGATCCCTAAAGAGAAAATTAAGTTAAAACAAGTCCATTAGAGTGGGCCCTAAGCCAATATAACTGGTGTTTTTATAAGAGGATGAGATTAGAACACAGACATGCACAGAGCAAAGATCATATAAAGACACAGGGAGGAGAAGATGGCCATCTACAAGCCAAGGAGATGGGTCTCAGAAAAAATAACCCTGCTGACACCTTGATCTTGAATTTCTAGGCTCCAGAATTGTGATAAAATAAATTTCTATTGTTTAACCCACCAGTCTGTGGTATTTTGTTATAGCAGCATCAGTGAACTCATGCATACTACTATATAAGCATTCAATATCTTGGTAATAGAGATATCTGTCATTACAACCTATGATTCTAAATTTCTGTCTACCTTAAATTTCAAATTCTAATCAGGTACATGAAAAATAGAAATACATAGTTTTTCACAAACATTCATTGATTTAATAGCCTCAAGTTCCAAATCTTTCATTGGACCTTATTGTAAGTAATAAAGGAACCAAAACAGAGCTGTATCTCTTTTCAGTATCATACCCACCCTTTGGTGGAAATATTAATGAATGAAGAGGTAAAAATAAAAGTCAGGGATCATGCAGTAAAAGAAAATATAAAAGTCAAGGTATACTTCTTAAATTTTTACAAAATTTACAAAAATATCAAACTACAATGCAATATTAATTGTTGATACTAAACATTATCTTTATGTCATGTTTGAAGTATTAGGTTCAACAAAGGTTTTAAGGTACATGTTACTGATCTGTGGAGAAATAAAAGGAAAATAACTTCAGTGAGAAAAATAAGAAAGAAATCCTCTTTTTTCATTCTTACACATATATATAGCTGTGCTTGAGGATATGAGATGCACTTTCTATTTTTCTTGTAATACAATCATGTATTTATTTGTTTTAATGAGTCAGAAATTTGCAAGTGATAGAATCTTAAATTGATTTAATTTAAGCAAATCAATTGATGATATTTTGACTAAAATAATGATGAAGAACAGAGGAAGAAATGAGTTTTCCCAAATAAGAACCCAGGACTCAAATGCCATCATAGAGCCTCTGTCCATCCATCCCTCATATTTGAATGGGGGCTTTTATTGAGGACCAACTTTTTCATATAGCAGGGAGCTTGACTGAAGAAAGATTTGGGCTTACTCCATATGTCTTCATAACCAGAGATTAAAAGGTTCTTTCCCACCAGTTCTCATTATAAATAGTGTAGGGAATGACTCATATTAGAGTGACTTGGTCATGTTCCCATTCTTGAACCAATCATTGATGGATGAGATACCATTGGCTTACTCTTAAACCTTAGCTTACCCTTGGATTCAAGAGGGCAATCTACCAGAGGGGGAATTGGGAGGGGGCTGAGCAGACAAAAACTGTATTAGCTCTACCTGACCAGCAGATGTAAACAACCTGGAGACATTCACTCCAGTCTTCATCATATTCATACCCTGGTAAAGACCCAAAAAGGTGAAAATCTTACACATATTGGTCTGTTAATAATTGTTCAACAATAAATTTGTAAGTATATTTTGAAAAAATAATTAAGAGTTAGAGTTGGATAAAAGAGTACCAACACAGAGTGGTGCAGATTGAAGTTTAGAAACTCAATTTTTTCCAATTTAACTACTTGAATGAAAATCATTTGAAGAGTATTATTATAAGACAGGTTTTTGTTGTTATTGTTTTGAACCCTCACCCTAGGACATATTCATTGATTTTAGAAAGAGAAACATTGATGTGAGAGAGAAGCATCAATCTATCGGTTGCCTCCCCCATGTGCCTTCACCAGGGATGAAACCAGCAACTAAATGTAGAGAAAGGTTGAAAATTAAAATTTTTAACTCCCAAATAAATGCTAAGACCACTTACCCCAGCATGCTGACATAGATACTGGTGGATTTTGAGCTTTGTTTTTCTCAAAGATGAAAAATAAAGCCTTTCTTATGAAAAGTTTAATGTTACTGAAGTACATAAGCATTTGTAAGGACAAAGCAAATTTAATGCACGTAATTTAACTGGTGAGGACATTCAAAATAAGTCAAAGGTCATCATGCTAACAACATAGTTGCAGAAGGTTCACAAAAAGCCAAATCCTTAACTAGCTAGATAAGAAAAAGGGGGGCAAGGCAAAAGGAAGAGAAATCGTCAGGGTTGGGGACACTGCAATCATTTTTAATAATGAACATTCACCTGAATAAGTCCTCTTAACAGAATTTTCTCTTCCCCACAAATACTTTGTACTATAATTGTTTGTTTTAACTTAATCCACATATTTCTATTTGACAAAATATTTTTAAAAGAAAACAGATATTATTGAAAAACAGAAATGGTAAAATAACTTATAAATATAATCTTCCCTTGCTTTTATTCTTTGTCTTGCACTAGACTCTTCAAGAATCTATTTCTATTTTTAAATATCCTAATGATGAGGTCCTGAGTTCCTGCCCTAGACTGCATTTATTTTAACTAACTTTCAGCTAAATATAGCATTTCGCTGACAGTCCATGGCTGTCAGTCCACTAGACAAGTTCCCTACACCCAGCTGGCCTTTGACAAGGCACAAACCCGTGAAGACTCTTCACGCTGCCCTCCTTATGGCCCGATGACCCACAGGCACTGAGGAAGTATTTTGCTAGATTACATAGATTTTTTTCACTAAAATCATTCCAATCTAATACATTCCCATCTTCCCTGAATTTTAGATAGCCTTCATATAAATATGGTAGCTCCAACAGTAAACTTAAAATATACATATCTTAATAATGAAAGCTGACATATACAGTGGTACCTCAGTTTTGGAACGTCTCCGTTGATGATCATTTCGGTTTAGGAACGCTGAACCAGAAGGAAATGCTTCGGTTTTTGAACATGCCTCGGAAGTCGAACATGCCACACAACTTCCTCTGAGGGCAAGATCCTGAGGCCCAGCTGCCAGCTGCTGATCCCTCGGTTTCCGAACATTTCAGAGCTCCAACGGTCTTCCGGAACGGATCACATTTGAAAACCGAGGTACCACTGTACTTTATTTAGTCAGTTTGACAGGTCTTGTTCTAAATGTTTAAAATGTTTGACTCATTCGGGGCAAGCATAGTATGAGACTCAAGAGTCTGGCTTCTGTAGCCAGAACGCCTGAGTTCAAATGTATGGCAGCCATGTGCTAATAGCATGGCCTTGGATAAGTTCCCCCAGTTATTAAATGGGATTAGTAATAGTTATATTTACCATAGGGTTGTTATGAAGATTAACCTTAATACTCATGAAGAATTTTGAGCATCCCTTCAGCCATACTAAGTTCTATATGAGTAAGTTAAAAAAATTTCAATTTTAATTCAATAAGTTTGCTATTTTAACCATTTTATAGATGAGGACTCTGATGTAAACATAGTCCAATAACTTGTTCAAGCTCCATAGCTGGAAAGTGGTGGAGTGACAGTTCTCAGAATACGCTGTTCTATTTTGTTTGTGTGTGAGCTCAGAAGTGGTGAAGTAAAGTAAATAATTTTTGAAAATAGCAAAGAAATTTTCCAAATATTTTGAATAATTGGACAGCTAGTTAGCTGGATGTCAACTAGAGAGAAAGTTAAACAAGCTGAAACAAATCAGTTAAATTACCAAAAATAAAAACTAAAGAAAACAACATTAGAAGAACATGAAGAAAAATGATGTATATATATGAAAACAATGATAAAGATAACCACTAAATTCTCATTGAGATAATTCAAGTGATATAAAAGTAAAAAGATATGTATAAACTGTGAAAAGATACAAGTTGATAAAGAATTTTCTTTTTTTTAATCTTCACCTGAGGATATTTTTTCTTTTGCTTTTTTAGAGAAAGTGGAAGGGAGAGAGAGAAACATCAATGTGAGAGAGACACATCGATTGATTGCCCTTAGACAGAATCAAACCCAAGACCCTTCAGTCCTTGGGCTGACGCTCTAACCACTATGCTAAACCGGCTAGGGCAAGAATTTTATATTCAGTGAAAATATCCTTTATATAGAAAAGCAAAATATCTACATTCTCAGATAAAAAAGTAAGAATGCTTGCCAGAAAAATTACACCTCAAAAAAATGTTAAAAGATGTTCTCTTCAGCCCAGCCTGGCATGGCTCAGTGGTTGAGCATCAACCTAGGATCCAGGAGATCGGGGTTCGATTCCCAGTCAGGGCACATGCCTGGGTTGTGGGCTCGATCCCCAGTTGGGGCCGTGCAGGGGGCAGCTGATCAATGACTCTCTAATTGTTGATGTTTCTGTCTCTCTTCTCTCCCTCTCCTTTCCTCTCTCTGAGATCAATAAAGATATATTAAAAAAAAAAAAAAAGTTCTCTTCAGAGTGGAAAAAAAAGTGATACTATATAAAAACTAAAAGGAATAAAAGAATTTAGCAAAAGAATAAAGATCACCAAAAATGGAAATCTGTGGGGAACTATAATAGATTTTTTTCCCTTAAAATCAAGAAAGGGCATTCAGTTTTTTCAATATTTTAGTGGCAAAACAACCTTGTCCTACCTAAAGAATACCAGTGTTCTGCAGAACAATTAAAATATTAAAATTAAAACTTAGGTTGCCAAAAGATTATCTGCACATAAAATAATAGTTTTATACCAAGCATTATCCTTTCTAATTGCCATTTTAGTTTATAAGCTAAAATATGATTTATATATGTTATAATTTCACTATTAAGTATCACAGCAAAAAAATAAAATCTCACATTATAAATTCTCTCCTGGAAATTAGTTGTATTATTTTTTCCATAGCCCTATTACTCCAGCTAAAAGTGCATTGTGGCATAAAAAATAATTTAAAATAAATAAATAAAATAGAAATGAAAATGCCTAGGATACATAAAAATCTTGAAAAATCCCTGGCCAGTGTGACTCAGTTGGTTGGAGCATCATCTCGTATAACGAAAGGTTGTTGGTTCAATTTCTGGTCAGGGAGCATACTTCAGTTTGGGGTTCAATTCCTGGTTGGGGCATGTACACAAGGTAGCCGATCAATGTTCTCTCTCACTCTCCCCCTTCCCCTTTCTCTAAAAAAGAAAAATCAATAAGCAAACCCTCCAGTGAGGATTAAAAATATATGTGTGTGTGTGTGTGTGTGTGTGTGTGTATAATTACATATATATGAAGTCTTAGCTAATATGCCCATGAATACTTACCCAAGCCCAAAGGTCTCATTTACTCTTGCCTTGATATTTTAGCAGAATAATCTGGAAAGTCTTCAGAAAGTCCCCATTTGCCACACCTGTTGACTTATCCAAAATAGAGCTCTAACATTGGAAGAGCAGCTCTTAATGCGTCTAAAGCTAAGCTGATGATTCTGCAGGCTCCATAAAATGCAGAAAGGATTCTTCCTCTTCAATGTAATGCTCATTCCTGTGAAATAAATGCCAAAGTGGGCCTGGGCTGCTAAATATATGGTCCTTGAGAGACACATCTGTTTCAATTCACTTACATAGAACTCTTTTTTTAGCAAAAATCTGCTATAGGAATGGCTCTGTAAAAGCACAGTGTAGTGTCATCTGCCTTGAGTTTGCCTCTCAGTTGAACTGTCATTCCATTGCTCTTGCCTCATACAACTCCTGTGATAAATTATACATGAAAATCCTACTTTCTTTTCTTACCACATGGCCTTGATCATAATTGTTCCAGTCAATGTCCTCATAAATGCTGATGGCTTACATTACCACCAGTATGATATTGTCTTATAAATTTATATCTCCAGTCTAGACTTCTATGCTAATGTATAAGACCAAATATCCAGTAACTCACTCAACTTTTGTACCTAAAAGTCTTAACTTAGCTGAACACCCAACATGTACCATAATCACTACTTGCATCATGTCATAATCTCCTTCACTTCATGTCTTGTTAATTTTATCTTTTAAAAAGAAATTTACTGTTTTAGTGTTGCAACCATCAACCTAGTCCAATTACAAATATTTTTTTACCTGGAAATTTGGGGTGTCTTCCTAACTGTCTTTCAAGAAATTATCTTTCAATTATCACTCCATATTTTTTTTTTAATTTATCTTTATTGTTGAGAGTATTACAGGTGTCCCATTTTTCCCCCCAGTTAACACCCTCCACCTCACACCCACCCCCTCCCCAGGCCTTCACTCCATTATTGACTGTGTCCATGGGTTATGCATATATGCATATAACTTTTTTGGTTAATCTCTTCCCACCTTCCATCCCCCTTCCCTCTTTCCTTTGAAATATGATCGTCTGTTGCATGCATCAATGTCTCTGGATCTATTTAGTTTGTCAGATTCTTTTGTTCACTTGCTTCTTCTTAAAGAAGACCCTTCAACTTTTCCTGTAGTGCTGGTCTGGTGGTGATGAACTCCTTTAGCTTTTTCTTATCTGTGAAGCTCTTTATCTGACCTTCAGTTCTAAATGATAGCTTTTCTGGGTAGAGTAATCTTGGTTGTAGCTCCATGTTTTTCATCACTTTGAATATTTCTTGCCACTCCCTTCTGGCCTGCAAGGTTTCTGTTGAGAAATCAACTGACAGTCCTATGGGTGCTCCCTTGTAAGTAACTAACTCCTTTTTTCTTACTGCTTTTAAGATTCTGTCTTTGTCTTTAACCTTTGGCATTTTAAATATGATGTGTCTTGGTGTGGGCTTCTGTGGGTTCCTCTTGTTTGGGACTCTCTGTGCTTCCTGGACTTGAAAGTCTATTTCTTTCCCCAGGTACGGGAAGTTTTCTGTAATTATTTTTTCAAATAGGTTTTCAATTTCTTGCTCTCTTTCTTCCCCTTCTGGCACCCGAATAATATGAATGTAGCCCACACAGGGGAGCACCTAGAAGGCCCAGCTCAGGTAACTGGGGAGGCTGAGCCACTAAACCCTACAGGACACCTACTACACAAAGCCACTCTACCAATTCCAGGAGACATGGCAGCTCTACCTAATACATAGAAACAAATACCTGGAAGCAGCCAAAATGTGGAGGCAAAGAAACACGTCACAAAGGAAAGAACAGAAGAAATCTCTAGAAGAGGAACTAAATGAAATAGATCCAAGCAAGCTAACATATAGAGAGTTCAGAATTTTGTTTATAAGGATATTTAAGCAGATGGTTAGGGAAATAAGTGAGAAAATCGATAACATAATAAAGTACCAATTTGAAATGAAGGCTACACAAACTGAAATGAAGAATAATTTACAGAGAATCAACAGTAGAGTAGAGGACGCTGAGAATCAAACCACTCCATATTTCAATAAAAAATAATTTAAAATTAATTCTAATTATTCCAATCTCATGTTTAAAATCTGATGAGTAGAGTCTTATCAGTTTTCATGTAAATATAAAATTATAAGCATTCTTTATGAAGGCCTGCACTATATATACACATACATATATATATGTGCATATATATAAGAAAGAGAGAGAGTGTTTGGAATACAACTAGGGAATACAGAAAAATATGTGGCCAAATCTTCAAGAAGAAAATAAGAATTCCAAAATGCTTATGAACTGTATATGAGAAAAAGAAAGGAAGGAAGGAAGGAAGGAAGGAAGGAAGGAAGGAAGGAAGGAAGGAAGGAAGGAAGGAAGGAAAGAAATCATAGAAACAAAGCAAGAAAGGAAAGAGAGGAAAGGAGGAAAAGATAATAGGGGAAAAAAGAAAGGAGAGCTGTGAAGAAAGGACGAGAGGGAG
The DNA here is from genome assembly GCF_964146895.1 of Miniopterus schreibersii. NCBI lineage: Eukaryota > Metazoa > Chordata > Mammalia > Chiroptera > Miniopteridae > Miniopterus > Miniopterus schreibersii. The sequence goes on along the minus strand of NC_138101.1, from coordinate 63,784,922 downwards.
TGGATGATGAAGGACAGAAGAAAAAAGATACTTTCAGTTCACATTTTTTGTTTCTGTAACAATGATCCATGATGTTTCCTGGTAATAAAAATTCTTTAACATCACATGTGTAACCAAATTTTACATTTAGATAGGTCATTCTTCTCTTGGTCACTGACAAAGGAGAAGAAAAATAAAATAAGAGAAAACAAATTCTCTCAGTGAGAAAATAAACCTGAAATATCCGACACTATTTCTGAGTTATTAAACATTTTAAAATATAGTACCTGATTCCAGATTCAATAAAAATTTATCTTTAGAACTGATGATTTAAAAAAAGTTCTTACCATTGAGAATATAGTTTTGGAAATGCAATGCTTCTTTAAGTATATTTTTACAGAAAACTGAGCTGGATTTTTTTTTAAGACCCTTCTTAGAGGCTAGCTGGAAGGAGAAACAATAACCACCGATTTGCTCCAAACATCCACGTATCGTTCCCCTCTCCTGATTCTGGAAATAGTTTTATGGCCTTGAAAAAAAATGTCAGAAACGTCTTCTGTTGGATTTAAAGGCAGTCTTTGTGGTCACGTGAAAGTGGATTAGGAAGGCTATGGGGAAAAGCAGAGCTGGCACATGCTTTAAAGCTGCAACTGTTACAATGAGTCATGGCTGCGGGATTAGTCGGGCTGGGCAAGGCGAGTTCTGTGCAGGCCAGGCTCAGCTTTGAAGGGTCTACAAAATAAAAAATGAATTAAATCTGTTGTAAAATAGACCCCATTTTAGGTTTAAAGAAAGAAAAAAATGGTTTAATATCTTTGTGTTGGCTTTGTTGAGAAAAAAATAGAAAAATGTGTGTTTCTTGAGTGATTTGGGGTTATCTGTGGAAAAAAATTTGTAATAATTATCATAATGACAAATACATTCATTGAGCTTTGTCTAAACAGCAAGACCTCAATTACCAGTAGCAGCAAATGAAATAGCAGAAACCCCTGGTGAAAGTCAGGGTGGAACTTCCTTTATTTTTTATTCAAACTATTGGGACAGTTAATGTTGTGGCTTGAGCAGAAGAATCTTTGTAGTAAATTGGCCATGTACTTTCCCCTCCAACATATTCTAGGATTCCTTCCAGAAACATAGGCAAGGGAGTTAGTGTCCCACCACTGCCGCTGTGATTCTCTCTCAACTCCCTGACAGTCCCCACTCCGCGCAGTCCTCCCTTCAAAAGTATTATGGGGATTGAAGGAGGAAAGCCACAGATTTACTTCACAGACTTATGGTCTTCTAGTGCCATCTATCTCTGCTCTTACTTCTGACTTTCAGAGTCTTTTTTTTTTTTTTTTTAAGCCTAAGCAATTCAGAGCTCTTCATCTTGATTAATTAAAGCATTAAAGAGCACAGAGCCAGTTGAATTCTCATTTCATATATAGTGACTTTCACCAATGATTTTCTGCTAATTAAATGAAGGAAATAATACCTATTTGTGATCTTGGTTTGTAGTAGAACTAAAAGGTAATCCCAGTCTGTTCTGTTTTGTTTTATTTCTGAAAAGCCCTCCCTTTACACCTGAGTTATCAGGATAATTACCTCAATTTTCTAACCTGAGAGAATAAATCAGTATTTAATAATTTCATCAAAATTGGCTCAAAGGACATTGATGAGTAAAAATATGGAAGTTGTAGTTTCTTGTTCATTAAAATTGAATTTTTAACCAAATTACCTAAAATTGTGTTGCAAATAAATCCCTCTCTTCCATCTTGACTATACAGGTTCTGCTAGCACTAATATTTTCTTTATATGAGCAAAGAGAAAACTGGAAATGTGAAACCATCTGATGGATTTTATTGCTGTGGTTGATGATTTTGCTGGGCAAGAAACCCCACCCCACTATAGTGTGATAATACTTTCTATTTTGAATTATAAAATAATTTTACCTGCACAGACACACAAACCACTGATTTACATTTTTAAATTTTAGATATTAGAGCTAAACTTGGAAATTTTATTTACTTTCTGGCTTGACCTGCTAATTAAACATTAAAATAAAATGAGCCTTTCGTGTGAAATGCATGTGTTCAAAAGAAGTCTTGCTAAAATTGTAAACCTTACCTCCTATTGGGCAATGTTTTGACAACATACTCCGATCATATCAAAACTGGTCGTCAATCTGACTGCTGATCAACTGCAAACAACTGAGGAGGGATCCATGGCTATTCTAACAATGATGAGAGAAGTAAACGCTTCTTTATTTTTAAAATATTATTCTCTCACCATCTATATGTTTGGTTTGCTTTTGTGGGTGTGTGTGTTTTCCTTCTTTTCTTTAAATGCCAACTGAGGGAGGTGAAGTCAAGATGATCATGGCAAAGAACATATTGAGTAAAATAGGTGAATGAATCACTGGTCAAAAATATACTGGCCTGGCTGGTGTGGCTCAGCAGTTGAGCATCGACCTAGGATCCAGGTGATCGGGGTTCGATTCCCAGTCAGGGCACATGCCCGGGTTGCGGGCTCGATCCCCAGTTGGGGGCGTGCAGGAGGCAGCCGATCAATGATTCTCTCATCATTGATGTTTCTATCTCTCTCTCTCTCTCTCCCTTCCTCTTTCTCTGAAATCAATAAAGATATATATTTTTTTACATCTAAAATATATATACTGAGTAAAATAGGTGAAAAAAATCACTGGTCAAAAATAATTATTTTTAGGCATCTGATAGGAGAGAGAGAGAGAAAGACAGAGAGAGAGGTGAGAAGGCATGTTCTCGGTGCCCTTCTCTAGCCTCCAAGTAATTAAAACTACCTTAAGTTGTCAAGTTTAGCAACCTTCCCTCCTTCACCATCTTTTCTTCTTCTTCCTTCAAACTAATTGGTAAATAATTTACATTCTTGCCCAGAACCTGATACTTGAACCATGTTTCCCTAAACCAAGGAACAAAAACATCAGAGACAAACTTTTTTGTACTGTGCCCTTGGAAAAAGACTAACAAGATTAAGACAAGAAGTGGAAATTGTCTAGAAGCAAAGGCCATCTACTATGCTGCTGTGGCAAAGGGCGAAGCAGAAGAAAACTCGAATAATTATATTAAGTACCTCTGACCACAAAGGGAAACTAATTACAACACAAAGGGAAATGAATCAGCTGGAGAAAAATTATTTCATCAGTTTTATTACAGAACCAGAAGAGGGCGCTCATCTCCTACAGTTGATTTCAAACTTAAACAGAAATGGCAATTGACTGGGTTTCTTGGAATAAATGAAAATAAGGGACTCATTTCTAAGTATCATAATAAAGAGTTATCCTGCATATTTTAAAAATAAATGAACTGATAACTTTATAATATCAAATAAACCCCAAAATGTACAATTACACTTGTATTATGTTAGTAGTAGCTTAAGACATTAAGCTAATTTTTTTTTAAATAAATTGCCAGCCTTTTCCATGGCTTTATATTGAATAATATAGAAATGAAATAATTTTCTTGTATATATATTTTTTCTCACTTTATTAATAGTAAAAGAAAAGCTATGATTAATTTCCAAAGTTGACTAGCATGATAAACAAGTTTAAAATAGTTTTTTAGGATGTAAAAAGTGATATAAATGAAGCCATTTCAAAATGAAGTCAGAGCAGCCATCCAAGAAGAACTGCTTTGTGTATCTTACTCTTCAAACCTTTAGACAGTTTTAACTGGATAAAAGTAACCTTTGGACTGGGCCATACCAACATTTTATTCCAAACAACTGTTTGAAAAGCTAATAAGAAAGCAGATATCCTGAATATGAAGACCAAATATTAAGGAAATTCTCTAGAATTAATAATGTATACCTAAAGAGTATTTGCTTGCACCTATAGAAATGCCCTTCTTGACTTATTACTGCCAGTAGAAATTCCTCCCATCGATATAAGCGTTTCCCTTCCCTTTCTCATAAATACTCCCTGCCTCCACCTCATAATCAGAACTCCATTTAGGTTTCTGACTGAATCAGTGCTTCCCAGATTGCAATTCTCTTTAATATCAAATAAATGCTTGTCGCCTCTCACTTTGGCTTTTATAACTTTTTTTTTTAATTTAAATTAAATTTTTGGGGGTGACAATGGTTAATAAAATCATGTAGCTTTCAAATGTACAATTCTATGATACATCATCTACTTACTGCATTGTGTGCCCACCACCCAAGTTAGATCTCCTTCCATCACCATACATTTGACCCCCTTTACCCTTTACTACCCCCCCATACTCCCCTTTCCCTCTGGAACCTCCCCGCTACTGTCTGTGTCTATGAGTTTATGTTTGTTTATTTGTTTGTTCATTTGTTGCTTTCAGTTTTACATCGCACATATGAGTGAAATCATATGGTTCTTGACTTTTTGTGTCTGACTTGTTTCTCTTAGTATGATATTCTCAGGGTCCACCCATGTTGTCACAAATGGCAGCATTTCATTTTTTTGTATGGCTGAGTTCTATTCCTTTGTTTAGATGTCCCACAAGAACATCCTCCAAGGATTCTCTCTCTTTTATTAGTTACATAGTTGGATACATAGGTACATACATACATGTATGCACGTATAAATATATATGCATATACACACATGTGTGTAAGCAGGTGTATCTTTTTATAGATTATAAATTGTTATTAAGACATAATGTTTTAGATTCCTCTCCCAAAATAAAATTATTCTAATTTTTTACCAGATAACACATATTTTATCTACATTATATGCCTTTTGGTCCTCATAATAATTCTTGGAACTAGGATTTTAATTACTCCTAATTTATAAGTAAGGAACCTGACTATTAAATTAACAGTCTCAATCTATAATAGAAGCTACTTTGAGGGATCATGATACTTTCAGGAAGAGAAACAAAATAGAATAAATATCCTGGTTCACTTATTTGCCTCCTTCTGATCTCCTTAAACTTCCCAATATCAGCCTAACTCAAGAATTGATTGTGTGTGTGTGTGTGTGTGTGCGTGCGTGCGTGTGGTGTTTTTTTGTTGTTGTTGTTTTTATTTTAGAGAGAGGAAGGGAGAGGGATAGATAGAAATATCAATAAGAGAGAACCATCAGGTGACTGCCTCTTGCACACCCCCTACTGGGGATCGAGACCGCAACCAGGGCATGTGCCTTGACTGGGAATCTAACTGGTGACCTCTTGGTTCATGGGTCAACATTCAACCACTGAGCAACACTGGCTGAGCTCAAGCACTGATTTTTTAAGAGACATCAGGCTCTAGACTTGAGAGCAGAAGAATGGAGGGTCGATTTGAGAAACAAAAGACATCCGGCACAATGTTGTTTATCCAGTGCCTACAGTGTGCCAGAAATATTGCTAGACACTTTCATTTAATGCTATCTTATTTAATCCTTAAAACAACCCTGCTAGGCTAATACTATTACTGCCATTTTTTTGCGGAAGTGGAAACTGACTTCAATACATTCTTTTGTTCAGAATCACATTCTACTGAGTGGCAGAAGAGGCACTTTAAATTAGACCTGTTTGACTAAAAGCCCTTTTTAAAAAAAATTTTGTTCAAAATATTACAGATGTCCTTTTTCTCCCCAATGACCCGCTCCACCCCTCCCTATCCCCCTCCCCAGTCCCTCTCCACACCATTGTCCGTGTCCTTGGGTTGTGCGTATGTGCATATAAATTCTTTGGTTACTCTCTTTCCCTCCACCCCCCCGCCCCCCTCCATCCCTCTGACATTCGTCAGTCTCATCTATGCTTCCATGTCATTGAATCTATTCTGTTCATGTTTATTAAGTTCTTTAGATTCCACATGTAAGTGAGATTGTGTGATGTTTGTCTTTCTCTGCCTGGCTTATTTCACTTAGCATAATATTCTCCGGGTCCATCCATACTGTCCCAAATGGTATGAGATCCTTCTTTATAGCCGCATAGTATCCCATGGTGTAAATGTCCCACAGCTTTTTTATCCACCATCTACTGATGGGCACTTGGGCTGTTTCCAGATCTTAGCTGTTGTAAGTTGTGCTGCTATGAACATCGGGGTGCATATATTCTTTCTGATTAGTGTTTCAGGATTCTTAGGATACATTCCTAGGAGTGGGATCACTGGGTCAAAAGGCAGCTCCATTTCTAACTTTTTGAGGAAACTCCACACTGTTTCCCATAGTGGCTGCACCAGTCTGCATTCCCACCAGCAGTGCACTAGGGCTCCCCTTTCTCCACACCCTCGCCAGCACTTGTTTGTTGATTTGTTGATGGAGCCATTCTGGCAGGTGTGAAGTGATACCTCATTGTGGTTTTAATTTGCATCTCTCTGATGATTAGCTATGTTGAGCATTTTTCATATGTCTCATGTAAAAGCCCTTTTTAAAATTGTTATTATGGATCAAGACTTGGAATTAGAACCCTTTGGATAAATTCTGCCTCAATTATTGAATAATTGTATGAACTTGAGCAAGCCACCTAACTTCTGAAAGTCTTGTCTTTATTTGTGCAGTGGAGTCATTATTGCGTACCTTACAGAATTTTTTGTGAGGTTTAATTTAAACATATTATAGACAACTATAATGTTATGCAAGCTGATAATTAATAAGGATGATTTATAGTTGTAAGAAATGTAAAGCATTATGACTTTATCCCATTTCAATTCAAAGACAGTAATAATTTTAGTTAATGTTATTATTATAGGAATGGAGTCAGTGAGAAACCCATCCTAGGAGCAACTGATAACATAGCAGATTGAGAGAGGAAAAATTAGAGAGTTTAATGAGGCTAAGTTATTGAACGATTCGCAGATCTACTTCACTCCATGGGATCTTGGTGTATATTCAAATAATCCATAATTGTGATCTAAAGGAACATTGATTTTATTATTTTTATTTATTGTATTATTTAATGACATGAAAAAGCTAATGAGAACACAATGAACTATCTGTTACTATTTAAGAAGAATAAATCATTCTCATGATGATATTTTACGATGGGGAAAGGGAGTATTAATAGAACTAGATGATTATTAAGCAGAGAGAAGTGAGAAAGACACATTTAAAATATATAGACTTCTGTTTCCAACCATGTTAGAGTAAAAAGATCCAGACATAACCTCTCGCAAAAAAATTTGTATATTTGACAAATGTGTTTATAGACATTAGATGAAGTTAAACAAAACCTTTCACAGGGAAAAGCTCTTCTAAAACAAGGGGCTTACTGAGTCGTATGCTAGCCAGAAAGGGGACCAGGTACCAGGGATTCGGTCTAAACCACCAGCAGCAAGGCTCACAGAGAAAACAAGCGTGTCTGATGTCCTGGAGTTGACAAGTTCTTTATACATTATGTTTTTAAGAAGAAAGATGTAAGCTGTTTTGAAGGAATTTACATTGGCTGCAGGTAAGAGGCAAGGAAAGGAGCTGTGGCGGCATTTCTAGGGCAGGTGCCCAGGCCCCAGGCAGGAACATTCGCTCGTCCTGATTGGCTGTGGGCAGCAGTCCTGGAAGCGCAGGCTTAGGCGGGATGTGGTGGCATCTGGAAATGGGATACTTCTTTTTTTTTTTTTCTAAATTTATCTTTATTGTTGAAAGTATTACAGATATCCACTTTTTTCCCCACGTTGACCCCGTCCACCCCACTCCTGCCCCTCCCCAAGTCTTCCCCCACCTGTTGTCTGTCATGGGCTATGCACATACGCACATAAGTTCATTGGTTAATCTCTCCCCACCCACCCCTCCCCTCCGGCATACGTCAGTCTATTGCATGCTTCATTGTCTCTGGATCTTTTTTGTTCCTCACATTGGTTAATTAGATTCCACATATAAGTGAGATCATGTGATACTTTTCTTTCTGACTGGTTTATTTCACTTAGCATAATACTGTCCAGGTCCCTTCGTGCTGTTTTAAAGGGTAAGAGATCCTTCTTTTTCACAGCTGCATAGTATTCCGTGGTGTAAATGTACCACTGTTTTTTAATCCATTCATGTGCCGGTGGGCACTTGGGCAGTTTCCAGATCTTAGCTATTGTAAATAACATTACTATGAACATAGGGGTGCATATATTCTTTCTAATTGGTGTTTCTGGCTTCTTAGGATATATTCCTATAAGTGGGATCACTGGGTCAAATGGGAGTTCTATTTTTAATTTTTTGAGAAAACTCCACACTGCTTTCCACAGGACCTGAATAGATACTTGAATAGATACTTCTGAATAGATACTTCTCCAAAGAGGACAGACAAATGACCAAGAGACATATGAAAAAATGCTCAACATCACTAATCATCAGAGAGATGCAAATTAAAACAACAATGAGGTCCCACCTCACACCTGTCAGAATGGCTCCATCAACAAGTCAACAAACGACAAGTGCTGCCCAGGCTGTGGAGGGAAAGGAATCCTGGTGCACTATTGGTAAGAATGCAGATTGATACTTCTTTTTAGATCACCACCTGGAAGTTGATTCAAAACTCCAACACACATTCAGGATGTGAGCAGTTTATTGTTAGTTGGCTCATAGTTACTAACTAGTTAATTATCCTTGTGTTTTTTCCTCACTCTCCTGCCATGGTAATTTAAGACATCTCAGAAATTTCCTCCTGTCAAAAATAACTAGAACTTTCCATTTAAATGACTATTTGTTATATGTAAGATTTCTAATTGATAATTATGTTAAACACTTAACCTCTCTTCATTTTTGCCTGGTTTTGTTTAGTAATCCTTTTTAAAATAAATTTTATCTTTATTTAGCCTTCTAAATATTCTCTAAATATTATCTTCAAGATTCTTTTCATAAAATAAATTGTATATGGAATAATTATTCAGAATGTTCAATTTATCATCTGAAGAAGCAGGGTTTGATTTTTTTTTTTTTTTCATGGAGATTTGTATTGCAGCCTTATTTTGAGCAAAAGATTTATTTTTGGTCACTCCCTCCCTAATGATCAAATTTAATTGCCCAAAGGTTTTGTGATTACCTCTTTCTAGATCTCTAGATTTCTGAGTCAGAATCAGTTCTAATAATTATTCCAGGGTGTTATTGTCCCACGGGAACATGGCAGATCCAATTATAGAACCAGTAGGTGATTGACTCATTTCCTGATGTCCTGTGTCTGGCCAATGCTTCTCCTGGGTCGAAGCTTCTGATAAAGGTAGAACTCTTACTGGTGGTCAAATCTATTCTCTCACATTCTTTGCATGTATGGAGAGAGCTGCACCCCAAGCCTTTGAATTAAAACATTAAACACGGCCCTCTGTCCCAGATTCACACAGAGCAAACTGGTTAATTTTAACCCACAATAACTGAACTGTGGTAGCTCATTATTTGCTTCTAGACACAGATATGAAGGGGCCGGTAGCTTTAGGATCCACATACAATTCTGTTTCTATATAGTTTCGGGTTCACAGAGATGTTCTTATATTATTAAAATAATATAAGAATCTGGCTGTGATGTTTGTTTTACTCTCTTTATAATATATCCATTATTTAAATAAGCTTATGGAAGAAATTGCTATCAAATTTTTAAATGAGTGTGTCATTTTAATCCATATAAGCAATATTTTTGTTTTCTTTGTGTTTTTGTGTTAATAACTTGGCACATTTCTGGAGCCAACTGCAGGACCTCTGGGACAAGGTCCTACAAATAGCAGAAGAAGGGGAGAAATGACACAACTTTGAAAAGTTAAGGATTTTTTAAGTAAACTTTTTGAAGAATAATATACAAGCATAAAAGTACTTAACAAATAAAAATATAACTCAATGAGTTTTCACAAAGCTAACATAACTAGCACAGAGACCAAGAAATTGAATAGTACTATTGTAGGTAACCCTTTTCATATTTCAGTCTGTTCATTACGTCACCCCAATAACCACTAATTTGACTTCTACCACCATGAATAGGTTTCATCTCTTTTTGAATTTAATAAAGATGGAATTAAATAGTATGCATTATTTTTGGTTTGACTTCTTCCATTCAACATAATATTGTAAGGTGCAGGCATTTATTTGCAAATAGTTGTGGTTTGTTCATGCTCATTACAGAAATTTTATTGTACACATAACTACAATTTATGTCTCTATTTTTTCTAATGAAAATGTAGATTTTTCTAGTTTTAGCTACCATGAATAGTGCCAGTAAAAACATTCTTACGCAAGTGTTCATGTTAAGATGGGTGTTTTTAAGTTATATTATACATAGAAATATAATTTTGATCATTAACTAAGCAAATATTCAGGTTCAATAAGTAGTGTGAAGTTATCTAAAGTGGCTATTCCAAATCACACCCCAAACATCAGTGAGCTCCAATTATCACACCTTATCACCAGCATTTAATACTGTCTGTTGTTTTTTTTCCATTTTAGTTATTGAGGTTAATGTAGTGGTACTTCAATGTGTGTGTGTGTGTGTGTGTGTGTGTGTGTGTTTTAATCAATGTAAAATTTAATAGAGTGAAATGTAAACTTCTTAAGTATATAATTCTATGAGTTTTATAAATATATATTCCTATGCAATCATCATCCTAATCAAGATATAGAACTTTTCCATTACCTCAGAAAGTTCCTCCTTACCTCCTTCCAAACTACCTACCCCTTCTGAAACAGCACTTTTAAAAGTATTCTTTTACCATAGGTTAATTTTACTTATTCCAAAATGCCATTTAAATAAAAACATAAAGCATATTCTCTTTTATACCTAGATATCTTTTCGCTCATGATGATGATTGGAGACTCGCCCATGATGTTGTCTACATCAGTTATTCATTCCTTTTACTACTCAGTAGTGTTCCATTCATAAACATGTTTTATACATTTTCCATTCAGCTGTTTGTAGTCATTTGGGTTCTTCCTTGCTTGGGGATTATGAATATGCTTCTGTAAATGTTCTTATACAAGTCATTTTGTGAACAAATGCTTTCATTTTTCTTGTATAATATCTGGGGGTAGAATTGTTGTATCATAAATATATATCTAACTTTGTAAGAAACTGCAGGACAGTTTTCTAAATAGGTTGTGCCACTTCACACTCCCACCGTCAGTACGTGAGAGCTCAGTAACGCTTCTAGGTGCTCCAAATCCTTGACTATGTTCAGTTTTGTCAGTCTTTTTCAGTTAGTCATTCTTGTAGGAGTAAAAACACATGCCATTGAGGAATTAATTTACATTTCCCTGATGATTAATAATGTTCAGCATATTTTCACACTTTTGTAGTCAGTCTTTATTTTCATTAAAGTGTCTGTTCAAGTCTTTCCCCCCTTTTTAATGGAATTGTTTATCTTTGTAATATGATCTGTGGAGATTCTATGCATATTCTGGGCACAAGATTTGTGTCAGATGAGGTTATTAGAAATATTTTCTCCCTTTTGAATGTGTTAACAGTGTCTTTGGTGAGTAAGAGTTTTAGTTTTTAGTTTTAGTTCTAAATTTTGTTCTAAATTCCAGTTTGTTTTTTAAGGAGTATGCCTTTTACATATTATGAGCAAAGTCCTTGATCACGCCTATGGTCAACAAGATATTATTCCTTTTTTCTTTTAGAAGCATTACAGTTCTAACTCTTACATGTAAGTTTAGGGCACATATTATGATTTGATTTTGTGTAATGTATGAGGTAATGAAGTTAATATTTTTCACTTTATAGTTACTTTAGCACTATTTGTTGGAAAGACTTTCAAAATCCCACTGAATTCTAGGATATCTTTGTTAAAATCAATTGTCTACTTAAATGTGAGGTGTTGGAGCCTGGATGAAATGAGGAAAGTGTAAGTCTGGGAGGGTCACCCTGCACAGTGTTGGAGCTCAAGTGAGAGCATCCCTGAGGGGTGAAAGACAGGATGAGGAATCGAAGCCCGAACAAGGTCAGGAGGCACCCACACAGGAGCAGGACGTCCAGCTTTGGTTTTCAGAACCTGATGGGTTAAATCATCTGCAGAAGAGGTAGCCTGGCGCAGGTGCCTGAGAAAGGATGGGGTGAAGAGGGCATACACTTGGGACAGCGGTGGAGGCAGCCCAGGGTGGAACGTTGGAATCCAAGTGGGAGTGAGGAGGACATGTGGGTAGGGGCAGGGGAGACAGAGGCTGGTTGCAGACAAGAAGATTGAACAAATAACTGATGATGGGAACCAGCTTCCTGTCAGAAAGGGCGTTAAAAATCAAAAGGGAGAAACTGGAGTGAACCATGTGGGATTGGATTGAAATGGAAGTATTGGTAAGAACTCCTGATTTTTTAATATATTTTTTTGCAGAACTACAAATTCATGTGCATGTATGTATGTGTCTATATGTATACACACGATTCCCTGCTGCTCACTGGGGGAGCCTATGAGCAATGACAACCCCAATAGCAATATGCACCTACCACGGCTAGTGCCCAAATCTTAGTTTCTAACCATCACTCACCCCTAAAGGAGAATCGGGCTTTTATGAAAAATGGCTGATCCTAGGGCTGGGGCAGAAAACTGAGCTTGGAACATCTTGTCCAGAGAGCAAGGAAGTGCTCAAGGTATCGTGGGGACAAGTCAAAAGGACACGCAGTCGCTTGAAATGGCTACTGCTGGCCAAATCTGGGGGAAAGTAGGCACCAAAATAATAAACGTTCCTTTCTCCCTCACTTGTTTGTTTGTTGGGTTTGGCTTTATGTATCTATCAATGTAGAAGGAATGACAGAGTAAGAATATAATTTGGCCACCAACATCGTAATAATTGATTCATTCAGGAATCATCAATGGATGCTAAATTTACGGGGAGAAATTTTGAGATTTCGCCAAATATCTACAGAAACTCAAAGGACTTCCATGCAAAATATGTGTTAAATACAAAAGGGAAACAGTGGTTTACTGTGGGCAAACCTGGCAGACAGATCTCAAGCACATGGTCAAGCCAGCATTGCCGGGACCGGAGCCGAGCGTGTGCGGGGAGAGCGCCGCTCCGCGTGTGACCCGCTGCCCCGCGTGAGGAAACGCCAAGCAAAACCGGCCTGAGCGCGCCCGCGGGTAGCTCACTCACACCCTTCGAAAGGCCACTGTCAGGAAAAGCAAAGGGAGCCTACAGAATGTCCCGGATCAAAGGAGACTAAAAGGACAACTGGACACAACATCATCTTGCATTTTCTTTGACTATAAAGGATATTATTGAATCAACAGGAAAAATCTGAATAAGACCCAAGATTAAATATTAATACTGAACCAATTTTAATTCCCTGATTTTGATGATTATACTACAGTTATGTAAGATAATTCCTTTTTCTTTGGAGAAGCCTGCTGAAGTATTTAAAGAGGCATCATGTCTGCAACTTACCAATAGTGCATATGTGATATGTAACTACCCTGAGTTTATATTTAACTAGGTAATAGAGAAAGAGGGAGAAAGAATAAAGCAAATATAGTAAAGTGTTAACATTCGGGGAATGGTTTCCAGGACTTCTTTGTACTATTCTTGTAACTTTTCTATAAGACTGAGGCTGCCAATACAGCATATTTCTAAGAGAAAAATAAATTTTACAAAATGATGTTAATAAATTATAACCCACTGAATAAAATACTGATAAGTGAATAAATCAGAAGTTTAATGAAGAAGAGCTATTTGCATAGTCTCTATAAAACCTCCCTATGGAACAGTTGATTGTGAAATGAAAAAGGCAACGTTACAGAGGAGAATCCCAGCAGACCCTGCCTTCAGTGATCAACACTAACATCACCAAGAACAGCACAAATCAGAATTGTAGAGCGCATCGCAGGATAGATGAGAAGAGCACAGGACCAGTTCTGCAATGCTCTTGCTAAAAGAGTACAATATAAGTCTTATCATAAGGAAACATCGGCAAATCCACATTGAAGGACACTCTATTACTGGAACTTACCCTTGAAGAGAGTCAAGGTCGTGAAAGTCAAGGGAAGACCAAGGACCTGTTCCAGACTGAAGGAGACAAATGGACACTACAGCTAAATGTAACCCAGGGATCTGAACAGGACCTTTTTGCTATAATAGATACTCCAGACAAGTGGTAAAATTGAAAAGAATATGAGGGTCAAGTAAGAGAATGCACGAGTGTTAGTTTTCTGGCTGTGAAGGTGGTATGGTAGGCAAGAGGGATGTACTAAAGGAATAGGGATAGTGGCTTAATGTCAGCAATTTACTCCCAAATGGGTCAAGGCAAAGAATTCTTTGTACTAAAACTTGAAACTTTCTCTAATTTTAAGACTGCTTCTAAAAAATAAGTCAAAAACCTCTATCTAAATCAATAGAAAAGTGGAAAAGCCTTAAGCAAACTTTATTTCCCCACGAGGAAAGCTTTATGAATCAGTGTTTAAAATTACATATTATAAGTCTAATGGTACTATAACAATTTTAATACATCCGATTGTTACACAGTACACCCAATTAGTAACCATAGCAGCAGATATCAAAATGATCTCTGTCTAAATCTTTAAGGCCAAATATAGTGATAAAATTGGAATATATAAAACATCTATCAATTAGCACCGCTAAAGTATGAATGACAAGTTGGTTGTTCGGCTGTGGTTTAAACAGCTGGTATTTAGGGAGTTTGACCACAGATAACTCAATAGTGCCGGCTTTCATTTACAAAATCTGTCTAAAACTTAGATGCCAAAAAAAAAAAAAACCCACCCAGTTTAAAATACTATGTAAATTTTCATCATACACATATGATCCAAAAAAATTCTTTAATAAAGATTTCATGCCATGCATTTAATGGGAAGCAAATGTTATGTAAACAGTTCAGTAAATAAATTTTTACTATTTATGTTTCAGATCATGTAATTTCTCTTCAGAATCTCTGTATATTCTTGTGATGTTTTCAAAAGTAGATCTTGACGGGAAGTTGACTGATCAATTGATTCTACAGGGCAAGCTCTATAGAATTCAGATTCAAATTTAGCAGCATCTGGAAAGAAAAACAATTACATTTTTTATCTAAACTACAACTAAGTATAAGTTTAAGAAGAATGAAGACATCTATACATGACTACAATACACAGCGCAAGAATCCTATGAAATATCATTGGCCCGTGGCTGCACACTGGATTTAGTGGTATTGTGGCTAAGTATCAGAGCTTCTGCTTTTCTTGTCCTTCATTCGTTTACCCAACACCATGCCTAAGGTGTATGACACGCACTGGAGTTACAAGGTGAAGATGACACAGCCCACCCCTGAACAATCATACACTAGAAACCGAAAAAAACAAGTGAACAGGCAATTTCTACTCAGAGCCACATACACGAGGACACACAGAACACAGGGCACTGTCAGAGCACACAGAGGGGATATCCCAGCTTTGTGCCAATATTGTCAGCTTTTTGGTGGAAGTGATAGGTAAATTGATACCCGAAGGACACACACACAAACAACAGAATGCCAGAAAGAGAAATGAAGCAGATGCCAGGACTAGAGGCGAGGAAGAGCATGTGTGGAGCTAGATACAGTCTAGTTTGGCTAGATGCTAGAGCAAAGGGGCAGAGGAGGGCAAGGAGCTAAGACAAGGCTGAATTATTTGGTAAGAACTAAGTGCATTTCAGTGTTTTTGCTCCATGCAAAGGAATTTGGAGTTTTTCCTGGGGGTAAAAAGTAGAAGAATGACAAAGTCAATGGCCGGAGTTTTAAATATCACCCGTCAGGTGACAGCTCTACGAACTGAGTATTCCGAGCGGAGACCGCTTCTTCGGCCTTGGTCACTAGCAGAAGCAGGAGCGGGTGAAGCCCAGTGTCCTGCCAACAGCTTCAGCGCGCAGGCTGCCAGTTTCACAGGCACCGCAGAAGGAAGGAAGGGAACAGCCAGAAATAAAAAGGAAACATGGGCCTCTGAGATCTTAAAAAGCTATGGGACGTGATGATGATTACATGCAGAATAAGCATGTTCTTCCTTATGTTTACACTTTCACATTTTTCATTCACTATGTAAAGAAAATATTTAATGCAGTATATATTATCCAAACATGGAAACGGATGTCATTTACTATTTACAGTTTACTTCAAAAATCAATGATACCTAAAGTTATTAATAAATTTTGGCAACATACCTTCTTTTAGTTCTCTAGTTAGTGTTTCTTCAAACTCCTGCCGCATCTGAAACAGGTCAAATATTATTTTTAGTATTTAAGTTAAATAAGAGACATTATTATAGGAATGGTATGTAGCTTATGAAATATGTCCTTTAAGTAATACTTTTAGAAACTAGAGCTAACTTGGGGATTGTGTAAATAGAAAAATAATCACGTAAATAAAATTAATTCATACTTTAAAAATTTTAGATAATAGGCAATATGCATGTGTAATGCTATTTAGATTAATCTGATAAAAATACAATTAATATTGGTCTATTGAATAAACATAACTTCAGAAAAGTGGTATTTGATCCCATTGGTTCAAAGAAGTTTAAACAAGTCAAGTCATATTTCACTCTGGGTGCTTTACTTTGCAGTTCTAAGAAAAACTGCCATTTATAAAAGTTTAGGGTTTGGGGTTTTTTTACCTAAATAGATTTTTTTCTTAAAATGAGCTTTCTATACTTATACTTTTAGAAAATTAAAATCTTAAGGTACATTCTATGCTATTAATTTTTCATCCTATAATGACAAAAGTGCTACTGTCCTAAGGTCATTTAAAAATCCACTGGAGCCTGGACAGTGTGGCTCAGCGGTTGAGCATCGACCTATGATCCAGGCGGTCAGGGTTTGACTCCCGGTCAGGAGGTGTGCAGGAAGCAGCCGATCAATGACTCTCTCATCATTGATGTTTCCATCTCTCCCTCTCCCTTCCTGTCTCTGAAATCAATTTAAAAAACAAAACAAAAAAACATATCAAAAAACTCTACTGGGGAAAAATAAGTAAATCTATTTTACTGTCTGTATTATTACTGAAACACTTCTTTATTCATATGGACACAAAGATTTCAGAAAATACTTGATCTGAGAAACAAAACAATTTAATATATAATTCTTTAATTGTAACTTTGTTTCCTTTCTAGAAATTAGGGCTAAATTTGGAAACATTCAACCAATTATAATTATAGTCTACTTAATTATGAAATGTGTGGGTATATTTCAAATTATATTAGAAGTGTCCTGATCTAGAGTGGTGTTACTTAAACCTTTCTTATAATAAGTATTCTCTCACTAAATGCCCAAAACATGGTTTAAAATACTATGCTGAACATAAAACACTGCGGTGATCATGATAATGTGATTCCCAATGCCTTTACAAATTATAGGCATGAAGACTAATTTTGTTGACCAACATGTTCCCCAGTGTTTTCAGAGGCTGTTTTCCATAACACTTTTTTGACAATGGCATGATAGGCAGGCTTATTAAATGAATAATGTGACAACATTAATAGACAGACCTTGTAAAATAAATAAGTACCAGATAAAAAAAAGAGGCCTTTATTGAATCAATTTCATGTTACCCTTAGTAAAATATATATTATGTAAATCACTTTTTTATCCAACTTGAATTAAGAAATTACCAATGTAACATTATTATCTTTCCCTCCCAAAGGCTCTTTTTCTAAATATTTACTTCTGTGATGTTTATGCTTATTTCTAGGTGAGGATTGTGTTCAGACGGTAGAAGTAGCTTGAAGCCCAACGTTAATATGGAGAACACATCTGCAATTTTATTTATATTGTACCATTTTCAAAATATAGAAAGGTGGGAAAACTATGCACATAAAAACAATGTATCAGCAACTTTCAATTCAAAGGATTTGTAATTACAGGGATTTTCTCAAAACTGGTAGTTCTCAAAGTATGTGCCATAAGAATCTGTTTCCACTGGGGGCACTTGCAGGATTGCAGAGCTTCAGAGTCTCCATCCCTCCTTTAGCTAGACAGCTTTATTTGTCTGTCTTATATAAAATAGTTTCAAGCAAAATTTAAAAATAAAAGTTCTAGTCTTTGAAAAAAAATTTAAGGTGTGAAAATCACTGATTTAGTCCAAGTTCCTAATGGTATCTAAGAGGCCACAAAGGCTCAGAGAGATTATAAATTGCCTGAGGTCAATCTATAAAACCAATGAGCTGCAGGCCAAAAATGGGCCGTAAGTCTTCTTACTGAGGGTAGGGTTTTATGCCAGCTACTTCCTCATATTCAGGATAAATACATAGATTTTTAATTGTAACTCAGGGAAAATCAATATGTAACACTGTCATATAGCTCAATAATGTTTTGGCATGAGACACAAAATAGTAGTTTTCTAACTAAATTATAAGTTTTAAAGTCATGAATAAAAATAAAGGAACAGAAATTAATGTAAGTCCTATTACTAGCAGTCAATATGCTCAATTTATAAAGTGCAAATTTTTTTTAAGCACAGGACAAGAAACTTGAAGGAGAAAACCTTAAGTTAAACTGAGCAAGCTGAAACTGAGGAAATTCTTTCTTAAAAGAACTGTTCATTCCCTCCAAATAAAACTTGGTTTACCAAAATCAATCAATAAATGAATTATCTGTGTTGGGGGTTATCTATAGCAAAATTAAAACCCAAAACAGTTTCCTCTTTATCATCTAGCATACTTCTGTCCCACCTCTCTCATCCTTAGTTGGTATGTACAAAAGACATGAGCTTAATTTCAATTGTGATTTAACCCCATCAGAAATTATAGGAGCACCTTCATTTCTCCGTCCCCCAGTCTCCACATGAGGACTTAGACTCTCTCTACCTTCCTTATGAGAGGAGGGGCGATTTACCTAATGCGTGCACTTGAGGAAAGGAGCTGAGAATGCTTGCTGGTTTCCAAAGCTCTTCTTTGAGATGTGTCTGCCCACAGTAACATGAGTTCCTGCCAGCTCCCATCTCTGCAGGAAGCAGCCTGCCCAGGGACAGGCGTCAAGCATTTCTTTCCTCCACTTACAACTGGGTGTGAAGCTGCCTAATTTGGGATATGCATTCAGAAGCCCACTGTGGCCACACATCTAAACCACATCTTCTGAGCCCTACTATGCGTCAGGAACCAAGCCAGTAAGTTCATCTCCACCTGCCTGACTGCGTGTTCTGATCTCAGAGGGGAGAGGGCTGTCACTGGCGCCTACCCCACCGCAGCTCCAACAAGAAAGATGACTCCGCAACACTTACAGAAATGTTTTCTTCTTCCCTGACTTTATACTTAATGTCCAAAACAACCCCCCCTTTAAAGAGGGGAAAGTTATATTTTAGAAAGAGAAATGTAGAGAAGCCAAGAAAATAGCAAAGCACAACAAATACAAATGTATGTTCATTCATTTAACACTAATTTATTGACAGGCTACTATTAAATTATATTTGAGATTTCAGGTTGAAAAATAATGTTGTACTCTCTTTTTGAGACCAATTTGATAAACACATA
Organism: Miniopterus schreibersii; assembly: GCF_964146895.1. NCBI lineage: Eukaryota > Metazoa > Chordata > Mammalia > Chiroptera > Miniopteridae > Miniopterus > Miniopterus schreibersii. The sequence goes on along the minus strand of NC_138101.1, from coordinate 63,765,653 downwards.
CAAACTGCATGCACATACACATTTCCAAATTTAATATATATTTGGTAACTATTGATACTTTTAATTTAAAATTTGATATCCTTAAGTGTTATGGAAATAAATATAATATAAAATGCAATAAAATCAAGTACATTTGCCCATTTAAACCATTGCAATTCATTATCCAACTGTAAACAGGTTAACGTACAAAGTGAATACAGTTACCAGTTTATAAATACTAAAAACATGTATTTTGCTGCAGAGAAAAGAACTGAGGAAAAGTTTGTTGGCCAAGGAACTAAAAAGTTAAGTGCAAAGAAAAAAAAATGAATTAAAAATAGAATAGGAAGAAGTTGAGCAATTATCTGTATCCTTCAAAAAATATGACTACGGGGCAATTGTCTAAATGGACAAAATAAAGTGAAGAAATGAGGAATTATATAGAGCATATAATTGATACAATAAGCAAGTTTATTAAACTTGGCTCTGCCTTATGAGAAACTAGCATAACCGCTGTGATAGTTTGAGTACAGTTAAAATTCAGAGTAGAAAAGCACTGCCTTGGTGATGTAAACATGAGGCCTGTTTTTAGTCGGAAAGAACTCAACGTTCTGTAGACACACAATGCTCTGTGTGCCATGTACAAAGTTAAAGTCTTAGGAATATGAACTGTTTTGGCTTTCATGTATTTGTATAGAAACAGTTGCTAAACTGAATACACACTTGAGAAATGTCAAAAAAAATAATCATTAGAAATTTTCTGACTGTCGGGAATAGAACAAAACTCCAAAATCAGTGTAAAATTACATCTTCCTACTTATTTAACACAGAGTTAATGGACACTGAGGGACTGTCATGATGTGCATTGTGTTAGGAACAACACAAATACTGAAAAACACTTAAACATAAAAACTTTTGAAGCCAGAGAAATTCCATCTGTTATAAAATTGTCTGGAATAAAATTTTAAGTTTTCAGTTCTAAGAAAAAAATTCTAGCCCAGCCTGTGTGGCTCAGTGGCTGAGTGTCAACCCAGGAACCAAGTGATCACAGTTCAATTCCTGGTCAGGGCACATGCCCAGGTTTCTGGCTCCATCCCCAGTGAGGGGCGTGCAGGAGGCAGTTGATCAATGACTCTCTCATTGATGTTTCTCTCTCTCTATTCCTCTCCCTGTCTCTAAAAATCAATAAAACCATATTAAAAAAAGGAAAAAAATTACATGCAAGAAAATCTAGTGATTTATCTGTTCAAACTAATTTTAACTTTTGCATTTTATCATAATATCACTAAATAACAAGTTGAATAAAACTGTAAAATTACTTTTGATGTATTGGAAAAATATCTCAGAATTAAACTAGAATGTGAAAACTAAAGGTAAGAATTAGCAAAACAGATATGTAGTGACATGTACCAGTACAAAGAATCAACCGGGCACGGCTAACCTTCATGTAATGGTGAGAGGCGGCAAGCCTAATGATCACTAATGTGGGGAGAGTGGAAATCACATATTAGAGCCGTATTTATTATTGTCCTTATTGTGTTAGAAGAACAATGCTGAACAAGGCCGAACTTCACAGTGGGAACAGTCCAAATGTTAAGACCTTGCAAATAAAGGGGACTGATAAACTCAGTATTGATGCTGTTTTTCACATTTTACTCTCTAGAATCACAGCTTAAAAATCTTGAGAAGTCTGTTGTTTTATAATACCCCTTCCCAAAACCCACCCTTTTCTTTCAATTTAGACAGCATGTTACCACCTCTCATAGAATTAGTTGTTTTCCTAGTGGCAATAATTAAATTCCCAGCAACTCTAGAAGGCCCCTCCTTTCCGCAAGTCTAAGAATTCCATGAATAACTCTATATTGAGTCTTCCCAGGCATTCTGCAGAAATTTTGGCTACCTATCTCTGTATCTTGATAGATTGGTGCTTCTTTCTCTTATGAAGTCTAGCATGATTTGGTGAACCCATGCCACACAAGGGAACTAGGTATACCTTGGAATCACAATGCTAAGTTTAAAATAAATGATTTTTTTCAACTTATCTAGAAATACTAAAAAATAAAAACCTCTTTCCTCCAAAAATATTAACAGAAAATTTTCCTACAAAAATCTCTTGTGTTGCTTCTTCTCTTGTGTTCATAGACTTTCATCTTCATCTTGTAAAATGAGACATTATCTGATTTTTTTCTAGTGAGAACTAATGAGAATCTTTCAAGTTTGCATCAGAAGCTTAGTTAAGAGTTTACAGAAGTATGTCACATTTTCTTTTTGTGCCCAATAGTCTAGTTTCACAAATCTGAAGCACTTAGAGCCTATTTGGCCAAAAGGCTATCTAAAATCCCTTAGCTTTGCTCTTCTATAATGTGTTATGATTAAGCCAAATGAACAAAGTTGAAGCCTCACTTAGCACAGGCCTACGCTATTTTTCTCTGCATTAAGAAGAATATAAAAACATCATGAAAACCATAAGCCAATGTGCACAGAGTGTGACATCAGCATCATGGCCAAGTGAGACACCCTTTTTGTATCTCCCCTTAAATCTACAACTAGTCAGATATCTAGAACCCAACAAAGTTTCCTCTGCCCAGCACAGTGATAGGTCCACACACCAGTACCTTGAAAGTGGAAGTACTGGAATGTGTCGGGGAGGCAGGATTTGGGGAAGAACAGGGGCAGACCCAAACTGCAGTTTTCCAAGGACAAGGCTGAACCTACAGCCCCAGCAAACACAGAGTAGGGGTGCAGCCCCCACACCACAGACCAGCAGAGGGCAACAGTCCAGCAGCACCCCCCCCTCCCCACAAATCGAGATCCCTTCCCAGTTGCAGCAGTGCTCACACCACCACCGACCAGTAGCAGCAGCAGAGCCAAGTCTCCAGCCTCCAGGCCACAGCACAGTGCTGCCAGTGGCCAGAGGGCATGAGGTAACAGCTCAGTGGGCTCAGGAGCTGACTCCCCTCAACTAGCCACACACCCCTACCACGGTAGGGGTGAGACCCAGGCAACCCGGATACAGCACTGGCACCGCCACCCTGGTCACTCGGTCTGCCACTGCCATGCCCAAGGCTAAGGCGCCCACACCTTGACTCACTCCCCCCGCCCTCCTTACCCCCACCAGTTCGGGTAAGGGAAAACAAAGATAGCACCACCTACTGGAAAACAAAAGAAAGACCTCAAATTATCAACCTGCTGAATTGTGGAAACCAAATGTCCCCAAATAAGAAAAGTGTTCACTGCTTCAAATTTGTTTGGTGGTTGGAGGAACAACCTTTTAGGGCCACAAGTTTATTTAATTCATAAAAAGGATTTATCTCCTTTTCATTTAAATAGCAAATATCCACATATGATTAAGTGTTTAGATGTTAATCATTTGCTTATGCTTAAGGGTAGAAAAACTGGGGTGCAGCAAAACTTAAAAGTTGTTATGAACCATCACCAAACTAAAATCCATTAGAAAGTAAGCCAAAGCATCTCCAAGTATGCCATTGGTTATCAGGCAATAATATTTATTTTCTAAAATCAAATTTAAATGCAGCTTTTCAAGAAATTTAAAATGTGTCATTTTAGCCATATTTATTGAATAAAGTTAATGATAGGTATCTCTTGAAAATAAAAAGATCCAGGGACTTAAAAAAGATTGTAAAATCTTTTTACAGTCTGTCTTCTTTCTGAATTAACACAAAAAATTAAGACTTTCGTTAGTGTGCACTAGTCAATTAAGCAACTCAGAATTTCATCAAAGAATTATTTCAGAAATCTGAAACCCAAGGGAAAAAAAGATAATATAACTAACCTTGATCACATAAGTTGAAGTGTGTGGACTCAAGATAGGAATCTTCAAGTTTTCTCTTGGAGTAGAATTTCTATTGGGCACAAAACTATTAAGATCTCTAACAGAAGGTATCTCCAGGGCTGGTCTCATATTAAGAGTGTTGATCACAGATCTGTCCTTCTGTTTCTGCAGTAGAAGTTCAGTTCTGACTTCTGCTAGCCTCTCGTTAGTCCTGTGAAGATTGTAAAACACAAGTGTTTAGTTTTTCATTTTTCCCTAAGTGACTTGCTTTTTTTTTTTTTAAGTTGCCATAATAGTACATGGAATTTCCCACTAAACAGCATTTTAACACCAAAAATGTGTCGAAGCAGACCTACTATATTCAAGTATAGGTTCTAAATTGTTCTAAAGAAGTACTGAAGTTTCCAGGGAGTGGGGGAGGGGGCTCCTAACTAACAAGTAATTCCAAGTAGGGAGGAGAGGGGCATGGCTATCAGGGATGTAGACAGCTTATCGGGTGATACTTGCGGCCTTCTGGTAGGGCCATACCTACAGGATTCTAGAGCATGCCCTTGGACACGTTTACTAAACCAGTTTCGAGATTAAAAAAGGAAAAGAAAAATCCCCTTAAAGACATTGTCAAGCATTTACTTTCACCACCCTCGTACAATACACTCATTACCTTGGAGATTTTAACCATTCGTCACCAAGGCATAATTTACAGCAACAACCTCTAAGTGAGAACAAGACAGCCTTGCTGGTGATCAGAATGAATGAAAAAAGCTCCCGAGGCGATCAGCTTATAACACTGTCGCCAAGGCACTGGCGGTGGGCTCTGCCCTTTCTGGCTTCCACACGCGCCTTCAGGCAGACCACCTTACTATTCTTAGCCACTTTGTCAATTATATTGCCCTTCATTCCTATGTTAATCTTTCCCTATTTAACATGTATGCCTTTATGCAGGGTAGAAAAACTTGGTATCAAGGAGAGTTTGTCTCAAGGCGCCTTCCGTGATAATAACAAAGATCACAAGTAAGAAGGTAAATTTACCAAGTGCCAGAATGTGTGGGAGTAACTTAACCCGTTGTGTTTAAGTTGTTATCTTAAATATTTCTATTTAGGGGAATTCTGACATGCAATTTTATAATAATATCAATGTTTAAATTATAGAGCTTCAAAAACACTCAGCTTAAAGACTAGTAGATCAGGTTAACTACATCAAAGCATTAAGGGGGAAAATAAAGACACGTAAAACCAAAAAAAAAGGAGAGATGCAAACTGTCCTGGAAGAACATTTGAAAGGTAAGTTTATTTGCTAACATGATTTTCCAAAGTTATCCTATTTAGTTAGCTTTCAAATCCTACTAACCTCATGAACCTGGCTAGGTAAAAATTATGCTTTAGAGGCTAATCAATGAATTAAATTTATTTTGTCTGATTCTGCTTTTTAACTTACTCATTGAGTTTACTTTCCAATGACTTTCTGCCTTCCAATTCTTCTAGATAGAGGCTCTCATATCTTTCCAGTTCTCTTCTGTTATAATCTAGAGAAGTTTGCATTTTTGAGAGTTCTGATTCCAGATCTTTATTTCTGAGTTCCAAATGACTTCTTATGGAAGCATTATGATACTCTATTAAACGCTCTGAGACTTCTTTAGATGCTCTTTGTGTCTAAAGCAAATAAAAAGGATACATTTTTAAAGTAATTATAACCAGGGCAATTATAGTATATTCCCTTTCTTTAGTCTTGAGTCAATGACTCAGAAATCAACTTTAAATGTGAAGAAGAGCTGAAGTTTAAAATATTTACCATCAATGCCCACTGAATTAAATCTGAGTTATAAAGCTGAATTATTCATCTATTAGTACTCATGTAATCTGATCATTCAAAGAAAAATAGAATCAGTTAAAATTTTAAAAGTTGAACAATATAACTTAATTCAAGAGTATGGTATAAATTTTAAGTCACATTTTTTCTTTTCTTCCTAATAGTCTTGTTTTACATCAACTGGTCTTAAAAATAAAATGATCCTGTAGTAAGAATCATTCTGACATGTCAATTTAGTGATAATAATGATAGAAACTGAAATACTGAAAGGGAAAAACAAATGCTACCTTCCTTCCAGAAATCTACAAAATAAAGTACTATTAAAAGTAGTAGAGGAAACACAAACACTGTCTATATCCAAAATGTAATTTTCAGTGAGATGAATTAATGCACATTAAAGATCAATGAGTTAACCTGTAAAAATGAATTGACTTGTTTCAATTTGTCAGCTACGTCCTGTCTCGCTTGCTCTTCAATCTTCTGTTTATACTGTCCTACTTCACTGTACTCTATCATGTTCATTTCCATATGTCTTTTGAGCTTTACTACTTCTTGTTTCAACTTCTTGTTTTTATTGTCTAGTTTTTCACATTTCTTTTCTATTGCTTTCATAGATAATAACTCCTGTTGAAGAAGTTTATTTTTTTCATCCAGACGTATACATTTTGAAGATACAGTTTCCAGTTTTGCTGTAAGATTATCATTCTGCATGAATAAAATAATACAGTTTCATTATGAAGGAAGCAGATTGAGAATAGTCTAACTCAACACCAGTATAAAATTTTGAAATGAATTCAGTTGCAATAAAATATTATCTGTACTCTAGTAGAGAGAGGGCTAGAATGTGGAACACTGAATTTTTCAGAATCAAGAACAGAAGTCACCAGGAGTATATTCTCTGCTGTTGTAGTCTTTGCCACACAACATATGCACTTAATTTTATAATCTTTTTTCTATGATTGTTTCATGTCTTCCTCCACAAAATAACTATAAGTCACCTTTTAGTATAAAGTCTCTTACCTCTTCCCCCCTCTAAACTCTTCATAATCTTAAACAAGTTTTATGGACATTATATTGAGGTGTTTAGGCCTTAGTCAACAAATGACTCCCAAAATAAGACTTTCAAAATGAGACTCTAATTAATGAATCTTATAAATATGGATTCTAATGCCACAAGCCTATTATTGTACTACAAAAGTTTGATGCTAATTTGAATTGCATTCCAAGAGGAAATGATTCCCAGGATTAAGGAGAAATCACATCTCTCACTGTAAAAGTTTAGTGAGATGAGGTCTACATTTTTTAGGAAAAAAACAAACAAAAAAACAATCACTGCTTTGCCAACAATGTGACTCAGGAGTTGAGCACCCACCTATGAACTAAGAGGTCCCCTGTTCCACTCCCCAGCAGGGGGCGTGCAGGAGGCAGCTGATCAATGGTTCTCTCTCATTGATGTTTTTATCTCTCTCTCTCCCTTCCTCTCTAAAACCAATTAAAAATTTTTTTTAAAAAAACAACACAGCTTACTTCATTAGTGCTATCTTGTAATTCTTGTACTGCCCAGAAAATAACAGAACATACTAAACAACAACAACAGGAACAAACCAGCTGGAATTTCAGTGATAACGACACGGGAAGAACTACTTTCCTGTAGATATAATGATTATTTGCTAAGACAAGGTGAATGATGCCGAGTTTTTGAAACACGTCTACAAATTCTTTGGTACTTCTCCAAGAAATAGTGCTGGCTTCAGTATGTATCTAGTTTCTATTGAGTAGAATGCGGTGGAACTGCTATGTGACTTCTGTGAGTGATACAGCTCCCATCCGACTCCTCCCTCTAGGGAAGCTCACCCTGAGGACCCAGCCACCACGCTGTGAAGAATGAAGCAGCCCAGGCCGCACAGAGCTGACACGGCCTAGCTAACGTCCCAGCCAAAAGCCTGTTGCAACTGACAGACACATGAATGAACAAGCCTTTAGGTGACTGTAGTTCCCAGCTTCAAGTAATCCCAGCTGATGGCAAGTGGAAAAGACCTGAGCTGGCCTCACTGAGCCTGGCCTCACTGCAGATTTGTGAACGAAAGAAATGCTGTTTTGAGCCAGTGGGTTAGGAGGTGGTTCATTAAGGAACAATAAATAACTGGCACAGATAATAATATTAAAAATAGTGCTGCCCACCCCCCCCCAAAAAAACTGCACGTGTAAGAGTGCCTTTGAAACAGGAGGTAGGTGGGACCTGAAATAATGTAGAGAAGCACAAGAATGAAAACCAAAAGGGCTTCCGAGGGACGGTGCGCGGAGGCCTGATGGCCCCGAGGAGGCTGACAGCAAAGGCTCCTGGGCAAGTGAACAAATGACACTGAAACGAGGATGACAGGGGGGTTTCCCTAAGAAGCAGCTAAAAGTAAAATCTGTTTCAAATATCTGTTCCCCATTTATAGCCTCCCCCACATATATGCCCAATTGTCAAATAATGCTAAAATGAAGCAATGGCTTCTGGGCTAAGAGCAAATCCATGGTGCTCCAGGAAAACAGGGTCTAAGCATGAAGCTCAGACTGTAAAACCCTTAAGACCTTGGAAAGATTTAGGCGGTGCCTCAAATTCCTTCAAGTAAAAAAGTAGATACAAGGAACTGTAGTTTCTGAAAATATAGGATCTATGCCAGGAATGAGACTGGTACCAGTGCGATACAAAAGAACAAGGTCAAAAGAGGATCTCCTTATATACATGGCAAGATGATGGATTAGAGAGATTTCCAAAGAGGAAAGCGGACAGTCCAGATTTCATCTTCTCCTTCCTAGAGAGTGAAATCTATGGATGAGTCTATGAAATACGAGTTAAACATAATGAAGTAAACGGTGACTAAGTCAGCAACCAAGATTTGCTGGAAATAGAAGTGAAGTGGGAGGAGGCACAGGGCTTGAGTTTAAAGGTCTGAATGGAGAGAGAGAAAGAAAAAAGGAACAGACGTTACCATTGTAAGCCTACTTTCCCGTCATGCCTCGGAGTCTCAAGGTATAAGTTGGCCTCAGGATCCTTCAAGAAGCAAAAGATATAGAGATAGACTTTCTACTACCCTGGCTTTTTGTTACATGAAACAACTTGTAATATGGAAGATGACTGGGAAAGAGGTCTCATAAAATTTGATTACTGCCATAAGGGCAGACATATAGATCAATGAATCAGAAGAGGGAATCCAGAAATCAACCCTCACGTTCATGACCAAGTGCTTTTCGACAAGGGGGCCAAACAATTAAATCCTATACAAGTCGCACTGAAATCATTCTTCACACCATTGACAATGGCAGCAAATGGGGAGCATAAAGCCAGAATACACCCTCACTCAGTGCTTCAAAAAGCTTCCACCAATTCCGCTAGCCAACAGTACTTTTCTGCTTTCAACAATGTATAACTTCCCTTCTGTATTGCTCAGTGGGCAACAATCATGAGCTGTAATGCAAATAGCACCACCCGGATTGAGTACATCACTTACAGGACCTGACGGTAGGGGAAAGCCACTGACATGGATATAACGGACTCTATTGCTAAATCAAAGCTCCCAGTCCCTCCATTCCCAGCAACTGTTTACGTCAGGCTGCTCTAGCAAGTCCTCTGATGAGTAGATTAAGGAGGTTGTGGTATGGCAGATCAGAAAGGCCGTTCCAGAGCTCTACGGTTGGTAAAGTGCTATAAATCTGTAAATCTCAGTTCTGGCTGCATAATGAAGGAAGGCTAATTTCTTTTTTTTTTAAGGGAGGGTAAAAAAAAGTGAGCTTCTGATTAAACAATCCTCTGTTTTATTTATATTAAATTGCTTAAGCTGCATTGAGAATAAAAGCTTAATTACATATGTCAATGTCTCTAAGAAAAAAGTATTGGTGTGGTATAAAGTATTTAGTTTTATCCTACCAATAGTTAAGCTAAAATATTTTCAACTTGTACAAGGATAGGTACCATCATAGCAAATAATATACCCCATAGACAAATTTATACTTAGACAAGATTATCTCTCATGAAAAAAATTAAAACAATGCAAAATTAAGGCCTAAATTTTCCGTACAGACAAGATGACAAGTGCTGAAAAGAAAGAGGACAATGAGAGTTAGAACAGTCAGAGACTGCTTCATGGGAAGGGGCGAGTGGGAGCCAGGTCCAAACAGGTGCAGGATTAGGCAACAGTCATAGCTATGAAAACACAGAATGGGCAGCATGAGTAAAGGCCAAGAGATGCTGAAGTCAACCCAATTTAATTCATTGGCAGGAAAATAAAAACATATGTTCACACAATCACTCATACACTAATGTTCATGCTGAAATTATTAACAGCCAAAAAGTGAAAACAACACAGAGTTCCATCAACTGATTAATGGTCCAGTGGTTTAGCCACACAATGAAGCATTCTTCTATAGTATTGGTTGAACCTTGAAAACATGATGTTATGTTCAAGAAGCCAGTCAGAGCTCACTGCACACTGTGTGAGTCCATTTATAGGAAACATCCAGAACAGGCAAATCTGTAGAGACAGAAAGTGGACTGGATGTTGCCCGAGGCAGGGGGAGATTAGAAGCTGAGGGTGACAGCTAAGAGATGTGCAGTTTTTTTGGGGGGGTGATGAAAAGTTTCTATAATTGATTGAGGTGGTAGTTACACAACTCTCCGAATATATTGAGATACTGAATTGTACATTTTAAAAGGGTAAATTATATGATGTGAATTGTATCTCAGTAAAGTTTTTTCGAAAAAATCCAATGGTGGTTCTCAGTAAGTTTCTTAGTTCTCCATGGTGGGTATGCATACCATAATGATCTGAATACTGCCACACTTTGACAATATTTCTAAAGTTAAGAGAAAATGAAGAAATACCTACACTGATGCCTTTGTATAATGACCTTCCATACAAGTTATTCCAAAATCCATGAAATATATATAAATTCTATATTCAGTCACAAAAGTGAAGATAAAAAATAAGGTAACTTCCTAATACAGTCCATAAAACATTATCCTTTGATTTTTATCTGGCTGCCTCATTACGGTAATGGAGATATCATTTAAAAAATGTGGTTTAGTAGGAAAAAAAGTCTCTTGAATTCTATGAGAAATTATGTGTAATTCTCAACTTTTCTAAGGGAAATGGCAGAATGGAAGCCAGAGTGTAAAAAGTAAATGCATTATAAAGATAATAAAATCATAATAAATTAATTATAATGAAAATACAAAAGAAAGCTGCCCATGAAAATTAGTACTCTAAAAAACTATTTATGTTTATATTTATATTATTTATATTATCTGATACATCTCCTCTGGGAAGGGAAACAAAAGAAAAAATAAATGAGATTACATGAAACTAAAAAGTTTTTGTACAGCAAAGGAAACCATCAACAAAATGAAGAGACAACCTGTTACATAAGAGAACATATTCACCAATCATACATCTGATAAGGGGTTAATACCTAAAATTTATAAAGAAATACTACTCAACACCAAAAAAACAATCCAATTAAAAAATGGGCAGAGGACCTGAATAAACACTTCTGCAAAGAGGACATACAGATGGCCAAGAGACATATAAAAAGATGCTCAGTGTCACTAATCATCAGAGAAACACAAATTAAAACCACAATGAGGTATCACCTCGCACCTGTCCGGATGGCTGTCACCAATAAACCACAAACAACAAGTGCGGGTGAGGGTGCGGAGGAAAGGGCGCCCTCCTGCGCTGCGGGTGGAACGCGGACTGGGGCAGCCGCTGCGGAAAGCACGACGGAGGCTCCAGAAAGAATTAAAAATGGAGCTTCCTTATGCCCCAGCAATTCCACTTCTAGCTATATATTAAAAGAAGCTCAAAACACAAGTTTAAAAGATTATATGCACCCCTATGTTCATTGCAGCATTATTTATAATACATGAATGGATAAAGCTGCGTATTAGTTGGCCATAGAAAAGAGTGAAACGTTACCTCACGCAACAATATGAGTAGACCTAGAAGTTATCATACTTAGTGAAATTAGGCAGAGAAAGACAAATACCATTAATTTCACTTATATGTAAAATCTAAAGAACAGTATAAAAGAAACAAACCAAAAAAAAAGATAAAAAACTAAGACAGACTCACAGATACAAAGAACAGACTGGTGGTTGCCGGAGGAAAGCAGGGTTGAGGGGCTGGGTGAGAAGGTGAAGGGATTGGAAAGTACAGATTGATGGCTACAAAGTAGTCATGAGGATGAAAGTACAGCATAGGGAATATAGTCAATAATAAAGTAATAACTATGTGTGGAACCAGGTGTGTGCTGGAAATACTGGCGGGGGGACACTGTGTAAAGCGTATGATTGTCTAACCACTATGTTGTACACCTGAAACTAATACAAAATAATAATGAATGTAAACTGTAATTGAAACAAAGTTTTTAAATAAAAAGAAAACTAAATAAAACAAAAAGACTTGTAGCTAGCACTCAATGAAATGACATGTCATGATATCCTTGAAATTAAAGAATAATCTATATGCTTTCATAATAAAAAGGTTGCAATAAGTGGACATCCTTCTGAAAGAAAATAAAGTTGGATCTAAGCCTCTACTTTATGCAAGCATAAATTCCCAAAATTTCAAAAATTTAATATAAGATGAATTCTTGAAAGTAAGAAAGAAATCATGAGAATTTTTAAGCGTCTCAGAATTAGAAAGGCCTTTCTCTGAATCACCACAAACCCAGAATGCATTAAATAAAAGATTAATAACTCTGACTACACTTAAAAATTGAGTTTACAGTATGAATATAGAGTTACCCCACACTGAGAGTATTAACTCTCCCTGCATATATTAGGATAAATTAAATTTCTTATTCTTTTTTCCTGAGAATATTCCCTAGATGTTCTACTTTTCTAAAACTTTTATAGTCAGTTATAAAAACTACCTCTACTACTAACTGATAGCCTAGGCATTGTCCTAAGCACTTCTACATCCATCAATGGACTCAGTTATCACCCTCTGGAATGGAGAGGTTAAAAAGACAAGTTCAGGGTTTTCCCCAGGTCACCTGACTCCACAATTAGTGCTCTTGCACCAATCCACAGCTATGTCTCCAGTGTGAGTGTATAAACACAAAAGAAGCCTTATATTTCAAAATACAAATGGTAAATAAGATAAAATGTATAGAGGTCTTCTTAGAAAATCATGAAATTATTTGTTGCTACAATAACGTTTATTTTCTCTTCATGACGTTTAAAGGAGTAATAAATATGAAATGGGGGAAAATACACTGACTTATTTTGGTAGGAATAAAATACTTATCAATAACTTACCACTAAGTATATATGATGGCATATCACTATCTTCATAAGCTCCTTGTATTAAAATGGGGTGCTACTTAGAACAAATTGTTCCTTTTCTCAAAAGCAGAAGAATGACATCTAAAATATGATCTCTGAGCCGGCTATACTTTCTTCCTTACCATCAGTGGAAGAAATAACTAACCTCTCTATTAATATATCAAGGAAATTAAATCACTGCCAAAAACTGGAACATTTGTTGTTCCTAGCAATAGTTTTGAGATCATGGGAAGCTCATCAGTTCCTATGGAAAATATTAAAAGCCTCCCCCTTTGTGAACGTCACTACTTCACTGTTGAAGACAAATGGATTTGAATTAAGAATTTCATTTTAACCAATGGACCAAAAATGCCACCCCCACCCCCCACCCACATACAGATATGCTTTTAAAATCCTCCATACTTTCCATATGTACAGTATTGGTTTTTAAATATATATACACACAAATACATACACATATGCATTTGAAAATGACTAAATAAAATACCTCAGAATTTATTTCCTTACAAGCTGTTTCTGTCTCTTTTTGTGTGCAAAGGAGATGAGACAGATTTTCATCTTGCAATTTTCTGGCATTCTGTTCTTGAGATAGTAGCCTCTGAGTTTCATTTCTCTCTTCTACAACCTAGAGACACATTTCATTTAGTTTTCGGTGTCATACCATTAAAAAAAAGAAGAAGAAAAAAAGTCCTAAGCTTATGAACATAATCTTTTAAAACTGTTAAAAGAAAGTAGTCTTTTTGGACACAGGGATCTTTATCTTCCTTGAAAACCTCAAATTTTAATTTAAATGGTAGCTAAATTCGTTCATAGAGCACAAATACATTATTGTGAAATAAAATTTCTTTAAGAACATTTGGCTAGTTTCATCACAGTCTCGAGGCAATTTAGCTTGTATGTTAACATTAAAAAAGCCAAAATCAACATTTATGTCAATAGTTAAGCTCAATTTATTTTCTGCTTTTTCATTTAGAAAATTTATAGAGAGCATCTATTAGATGTCAAGAATAGTAATAAATAATTTTAGTCATAAATGCCACAGTTTGTATTTTGAATGAGATCACATTTTTTAGTTTGTTTTAAACCTAGCGATGTAAATCAAAGGGATATTACAAATATTGATAAAATACTGTTAGAAATAAGAAATTTTTACCAAAGATAAATTTACCTGACTTAAAGTATTTCTTACAATTTGCAATTCCATCTCTAATGTTCTAAGAGTGGTTTCAAGTTCTCTATTCATTTCAGTCTCTTTAATATATTGCTCTTCTTTTTTTATTAATTGCTCCCTAATTTTTTCATATAATAGATCAGCTCTTTGTCTCTTCTCTTTTTCTTCTTTTATAGTAAATCTGCAGATAAATATAATTATCTTATTCATTTTTTTAGAATATAAGAAGTTCATTTTATTATCTGTTTTTACACATTGTTGGTGCATTATCCTTATAAAAATTTCTATGTTCTCCAATTTTTTTTTTCTTTTTAGGTCTCAGGTTTTTATTTCTTTCTTTGATCTCTTCCAAAAATTATATATTCCTTAAAGGAAAAAAAAACAAAAAACAAAACAAAAACAAAACAAACGAACAAAAAAACCATGCTGATACTTTGTAAATTTTACTCAATAGTAGCTCTGATAAATATTGTTGGAAAGAAATTTTGAAATTATTCGGTAAAGGTAGAGTTGAAATAATCCATTTTTTTTCACAGTCCTAATTATTCCTCCATTAGGACAGATGATTTAGTTACTAATTAGAAAGAGCAGTTGTTGTTTATAGACAAGTTTATATATTCACTAGAAATAAAATTTTAGCTTCACAAAATATTACAGGTACTCCTAAAGTTATTTACAGTGTAAGCCAGCATCTGCAGACGTCTTTACACAAGACATATCTGCTGACTACTGTAATCCAAGACTCGTCTGGGGTGTCTAATATCTGTTGCCCTACACTTGTTATGTTTCTTCTTTTGTAACACTTTCAACTTATCCTGTTCATTACTATACATTTTATAAATCTGTAAAATCTCTTTGCGAAATTTCACCCATATGTGGAATCTAAGGAACAAAATAAACTAACAAAATAGAAACAGACTCATAGATACAGAGAACAGACTGACAGCTGTCAGAAGGGAGGGGCGGTGCGGGGCTGGATGAAAAAGATGAAGGGATTAAGCAAAGAAAAAACACAAAAAATCTCATAGACACAGACAACAGAATGGTGATTACCAGAGGAGAAAGGATTAGGGGGAGGTAGAAGAGGGAAAAAGGGAAATAAATGGTGATGGGAAAAGACTTAACTTGGGGTGGTGAACACACAATACAATACACAGTTGGTGTATTATAGAATTGTACACCTGAAACCTATATGATTTTATTAACCAATGTCACCCCAATAAATCCAATTTTTAAAAAAATCCCTTTTGGAACAAAACAAGATCCATATTTAAGTCAATAATAAAGATTAAAATGTGCTTTCAGTACAGACCTTGGAATTCATTTTATCTGTTGATAAGAAAGGTGCTGAATAAACTAATAATTATCACTTTCTGTTTTACTTTCATTCTATAAAACTAAAGCTGCACAATTTTTTTAATTTTTCTGTCTTCATAAAAATGGCTATTTCATTTTGTGTTGGTGGGAATGTAGATTAATATGAACTTTCTTGAGAACAATTTATAAATATAGATGAAAGTCTTTTTCAAAAAGTTCTTATACTTTAACCAAATAATACTTTGGTAAAGAATTTATTCATAAAGTACAGTAGAAGAAATATGGTCAATAATATTGTAAAGACTATGTATGGAGCCAGGTAGGTACTGGGAATATCAGGGGGGAACACTTTGTAAAGTATATAATTCTTTAACCACTATGCTATACACCTGAAACTAATAAAAATAATATTGAATGTAACTGAAAAAAAAATAATTTATTCAGAGTACATAATCAGAAATGTAGAAACAGATTTATATGAGACATTCCCGGCACCCTTAAACATAATACAGAATGAAAAACAACCAAAATTCAATTTGTTAAATAAATAATGAGGTATTCATATGGTGGACTGCTATATAATCATTCAAATGGTGATTTGAAAGAATTTACATTAACTTATTACTAGAAGTATGCACTGTTAAGGACTTGGTATATTATTTACAAGGATTTCATACTCCACAATACTAAAGAAGTGGTCTTCCTTATAAAACCCCCAAAGGTAAATTAGCAATTAAAAAACTTCTACATATCTGTAGGATAAAATATTCAAATATTTTCTTAAAACCAAGTTGTTCAATACCTTAAATTGCAAAGTTCTTGTTCCAATTCCACTTTTTGATGTTCTAACTCTGATTTTATTTCTCTTGTTTCTGATAGCTTCTTGTGTAATCCACTAACTCTATTTTCCATTGTTTTCACTTTTTTTGTAAGTACTTCACACTGATTTTTCCCAAGTTTTATTGATCTTTCATATGAAAGAACTGCATTCTGGATTTTATATAAGCTATCTGAATCTGCATCAGAGAGAAAACGAAAATAGAAATGAAATATATGAGTACTTTTTGTATATAAAGAGGACTGTGCTTTTTCATACTCATTCATACATTGAACAAACAAATATTGAGTGTGGAAAACATTACACTGAGCTCTGCAGATAAAACAGATAAGACTCCTGGCTCTAATTTCACTTAACGTTTAGTTGAGGAAAAGGACAAGTAAAATGTCAATTATAAACTCAGACGGATATTATAAGAAAACAGAATTCTATGATCACGTAACAGAACTTGATCAACACTGGTCCCAGGGAACATTTCCCTGAAGAGATGGCCACAGCACCACATGCAGATTGAGCAGGACGCAGTTAGACAAAGGAGGGAGGAGGCCTCCCAGACCCTCCATGGCACAGGCCAAGCCAACTTCCACTGCAGTCTGCTTCTGGCACGATGGAGCAAGGGTAAGGCCTGAATCTGCAAGAAGGGTGGAAATCAGATGCACTCAAAAGACAAAGGAATATTGTATATATCAAACCTTCTTTTTCGTAAACCTAGTGGTAACCACACACACACACAAAATAAACTGAGGCACATAACAAAAAAACAAAAAAAAAGGATGTAGTAGCAGGTCCTGATTTACCTTCCTACCTGAAACAAGCAAAAACAAAGCAGACAAAAAACATTAAAAACTTATTTTCAAGACAACGGACTTTAGGCATTGAAGGACAGTGATTCCTGAAACAAATAAAGTTGCCTTGATGTATGTCCCAGTTCACCGCCTTGAGAGGATTTCCAGGCCACAACACAGGGAGAAGGAACTGAGGTAGAGTCCATCAGACTCCCTGAGTTAGGTGATGAAGCTGAGGGTCTGGTGAAACCAAGCCAGGTAGCTATCACAGGTCAAAACACTGGAGAGGAGGGAGTGGAACAGAAAAGAACCCTGGAGACCTGCAGAGGGGACTCAGCTGAGAGAGGAGCAGTACCCACGTGGAGGAAACCACCAGAGATCAGGGGAAAAGCACATCTGAAAAAAGCAGAGGGAAGCAGTGCCTGGTGCTCATGTAGCACCAGGAACCGTGTCTATTCCCATTAGCCGGGCTGAAAAATCTCATCACTCACAGGACACTGAACAGAGTGGGCAGAAAGTTCTTGCCTCAACAGTGGGGAATAATTAGCCCTCCGCCAAGCACGGCTGTGGATTCACCTAAAAAATAATTACAACAAGACAGAGAAGGATCAAACTGTTTATAAGTAACCCAACTATCCCCAACAAAGCTCAAAAAGATACCTAGAGGCATGAAAGTTATTTTTTAAACCAAACAGCACTTATAGAGATGCAAATTATGTCAGACATGAAAAATACACCGGATAAGAAATAAAGGCATATTAGACATCACAGAATAGAATGATTAGCAAGTTGGACAGCAGTGACTTGTGAGAAAACTTCCAATGGCTAATGCATAAGTTCCCAAAGAAACAGAAGGAAGGGACAGAAAAAATATATTTGAAGCAACAATGGTCAAAAACTTTCTACAACTTAATGAAACTATAGTCCCACAGATTGAAGGAGGATCTGCTAGGAAAGAAGAAATGGAAGTAAACTATTGTAAATTTGTTATATTACATATGATGTGATATCATATTACTTCAAGGTGCACTGTGATGACTTAAAGGCATTTACCATAAACCAACCCTGAAGCAACCACTAAAATAGCAAAAGTTATAGCTAATAAGCCAAAAAAAAGTACAATTAAATCATAAAAATTAGTTGATTAATCTAAAAGAAGACAGAAGCCCGGCCAGGCATGGCTCAGCGGTTGAGCATCAACCTAGGATCCAGGAGATCGCGGTTCGATTACCGTCAGGGCACATGCCGGGGTTGCGGGATCGCAGCCCATCAGTGACTCTCTCATCATTGATGTTTCAACTCTCTCTCTCTTCCTCTCTCTGAAATCAATAAAGATATATTTTTTAAAAATTAAATTAAATTTTAAAAAATAATAAAAGAAGACAGAAAAAAGGGGGGGACAAAGCAGATGGGACAAAGAGAAATCAAATGGCATGATGACAGATTCAAAAATATATCAATAATCACATTAAATGAAAATGGTCTAAAAACGTAAAGTGAAAAACAGATTATCCACCGGGATAAAAAAGCAAGATGCAACTATATGCCACCTGTAAGAAATGCACTTTAAAAGTAGCCCTGGCTGGTGTTGTTCAGTGGTTAGAGCATCGGCCCGTGGACCAAAGGATCGCAGGTTCGATTCCAGGCCCCAGTTGGCAACCTATCGATGTGTCTTTCTTCTCTCTCTCTTTTTCTCTCTCTCTCTTCTCCTTCCTCCCTCTTTCCCACTCTCTCTAAAAAAATAATGGAAAAAATATCCTCAGGTGAGGATTAACCAAACCAAAAAAAAAAAAAGTAAATAAAGACAATATTTTTAAAGCATAGAAATAGATATACAACACTCCCACCTGACAAAAGAAAGCTGCGCTACAGTGGCTATATTAATTCCAAAGTAGATTTCAGAGTAAAAAATACTATCAGCAATTTGCAAGGTCACTGCATAATTAAAAATTAATAAGCAGCATAAGAATCCTAACTGATCATGCAATCTAATAGCAGCTTCAAAATACATGAAGAAAAATTGATAGAACTGCAAAGAGAAATAGAGAAATTCACAATGAAGGTCTGAGATTTCAATACCACTAATCAGTAGGTGCCAGAACAAGTAGCCAGAAAATCACCCAGGATATAGTAGACTTGAACACCACCATTTTCTCAAGTACCCATGAAGCAAAGAGAAGCAATAGCTGGGTTTTAAACATGATGAGGTCTGAACTTTTCAAATATATAATAATTATGGTTGCAATGCAGACTAAGATTCCAGGAGATGAAATAACAGTAAAAGCAGTTCTGAGCTTATTTCAATATTCTAGGAGGGAAATCTTCATAACCTGACCACGCTGAAGGCATTGGAGAGAAGCAGTCAATAAACACGCTGTTGCTATTCTCACTGAGAAAAGAACAGTGGAAATTACCATAGCTCTTCGGCTGAGAGTATACACTCGCTCTCATTTTATTTTAATATAAAACGTATTTCCCAGATAAATACCTCAACAACATATCCCCTGTGGTTCAGACACAAGGTGGCCATACATTACTACAGTATATAAAAAAAGGCTTTATATTTATATAACGGTGTTACCTTTACAATCCTTGCAAAGTTGTTTAATTAGCAGCATGAAATTCTCATAATTGGAGTAAGGTGACGGGCCATGTTCTGAAACTGTTTCAGTTGACTGAGTTAAGTCACTAAGGTCATCCATGGAATTAAATTTCTCTTTGACCTAAAAACAAATAATACTGTTTTTCAAAATGTCCCCCAAATATTATAATATATACTAAGTGTACAGAGGTGATAAATATCCACCTTTTCATAAAAGCAAAAACATAGCTATTCTTAAAAGAACTAATTTTATCAAAGAAGTACTTCTATCAATAACTAGTGTTTTTAAATTTTTTTTTCAAAGTAAATGTCTCTACAACAAGATTTTCTATTTTTTCACTGTATCTTTTATAATGTATTTTTACTACAGATAATATTTTTGATAATACATTTTTTACAATACCTTATACTCGTCATGAGATATTTCCTTTGAAGACCTAAAAAAAAAAAAAAAAACTAACAATCTTTTCAGGTAAATATTACATACATACTTAAACTATAAAGAATATTTAAAGCTATTGCTCCTTCCATAGAATCTCTGAATTTATAATTAATTTCCTACAAAGGAAATTAAACAATAAATAAAATAAATAACATTAAGGGAGAAAGAAAATAAATTACTAATAATATTAACACAAAATTTTTAATTTAGATCAAGCTGACAGTCAAAGCAAAAGGAAAAGTACAATGTTTATTATTTGCATTGCTTTTTAGGAAAAAATAATGCACGAGGTTTTTGTTTTGTTTTGTTTTTTGTTGTTTTCAATGAAAACAAACTTATACCGACACTAAGACCTATTTGTAAAGTATGACTTAAGTCCTAAAGTGAAGAAAACCCTTTCTTTAATAATCATGATACTGATTTTCTGAGGACTTACCATGTAAGTACTATGCATTATTAAAAGCACTTTACAGGTCTTAAGAGCATTTAAATCCTCCCACAAATTCTGGGAGGTAGGCAATATATTCAGTATTTTACAAAGCAAGGAAATGAAGCACGGAAAGACTCAGAAACTTGCCCAACCCCATACAGCTGGTCAAAAGCAGACCCAAAATTTACAACCAGGAAATCTGGCTTCAAAACATGTGTTTCACAATATGCCTTGAAAATAATATTTATTTTTAAGTGTTTTTAAGTACTAGAATAGCAAATAAATCTATATTATTATTCCATTTCTCATTATAAATATTAATTTCTGAAAATTACACATTTAAAAATAAAAATAAAAACCTTTATACCTAGGCAATATTAGAAGATTCCTTCAATAAAGTAAAGATTTGTTTTTTCTAAACAAATTCATCAACAGGCATTCATTCATCCATGCAACTGTTTATTCATGCATTGGAGATATATGTATTGAGCACACAGTATGTGTCAATGACACCTTTGTTAGAAGGCATTGTTTTTATACTTTAGAACATTATAATACAAAAGTAATTATCTGTGATGGATTGTTACTAGTTTACTTTTCTATTACACATAAATAAAATCTTCCCTTTTTCCCCAGAATCTATAAAACTATTAAGTTAATAAAACCCAATACTTTAGAGTACCTTACAAAATCATAGCTATTCATGATGATACTGTCAAAGGCACTAAAATATCTAGAATCATTAAGGAATGACTAACTTTTATTCAGTATGCTTTCAATGTTTGTATATTATTATATAATTTTAAAAAATCTGTTTAGGATAGTATAACTTTTAAGTAATTATCTGCACATTCAGTACATGATAATATTCATTCTGGAACTAATTTTGAATGAACAACCTAGTACCATAAAACTGAACATTATAGAAGTGCTATGGACAATTAGCTTACTCTAATCTTTAAAATATAATACATTCAACTAGCTCTCTAATAATTGAAAATGCAAGCAAACTTAAATTCAATAAACATGTCCTTCTCTACTGGATCTTTTCCAACAATATATGGACACACTCTAGAAGGTGCCATCTTCAAATAAGAACGGGAAGAAGACTCCCTTGAACGCCACACTTGTCTTGCTTCATCATCCATTTCTCTATTGCCTTTCCCAGTAAAAATTCTCTAAGGAGTTGTTTACACTTATTTCACTACAGTCTGGCCTCCATGGCAACTATTTATTTAAAAAGCTCTTTGTCAGAGTCACTTGTCCTCATCTTAACCTTCCAACAGCATTCGATAGAGTTGCGAATTCTCCTGGCTTGGGCCTGCACACCACATTATGCAATTTTATTTCCGGTAAAAGTAATCACTGCTAATATCCCGTTACCTAGAAATAAAAACTGCAAGAAGCCGTTCCCTCCTTGCTGCTTGACACAGTCCTTCAAGGAGACATTTGCACGGCCAGTGCTCCCTGGGACTTGGCATGTGGCATGTCCCTCTTCCAGCGCTTGTCCCCCTTTCTAACGCTCTGTGTCCTTACCTGAGTCACTGCACCAGAAGAGGGCATCGCCCCAGCTGGAAACTTTTCCCTAGCAGGGGAGTCGGAGGGGACTGGAAAAGACAATGATTCAGTAAAGGCCCCAAGGAGTAGGGGAAAATCATGTGCCGCTCATGAGGAACTCAGGCTGTCAGCAGAAAGCTTAGGACTTGTCAGGCCCATTACCACAGGGAGTTCCCCCCAGGGAAAGGCCTGGGTCCGGGCCCTGGGCCCTGCTGACTCGGGGCGCAGGGCAACCCACAGGGAGGCCACCAGGGAGTTCCCACAAGGAATGTATTGCTGGGGGATGTTTATATTCATGGAAAACTCTGGGAATCCCCACAGGGAAAGAGCAGTCTAGGAAAGAGATGATTTCAATCTACACCTGGACCCTTATCACACACAGAATAACCATACACAGAATAATCATACACAGAATAGTCATACACAGAATAGTCATACACAGAATAATCATACACAGGATATCACAGTGAGGACCGGCTGCTGTGGGGAATGTCAGCGGAGAGACCGAGGCCAGGTGCCAGGGCCAGTCACCACAGCTAAAAACAACCACAGAGCCCTCACTCAGGACTCCATCACCTTCACAGAAGAAAGCTGGCTGAGTTATTCTCCTTGTAGCTCTGTGGTAGAGCAATAAAATAGTAACTTCAGAATATAAATAACAAACTAGAGGTTAACCTGTAGAATAGCCTATAGAAATATAAACAATAGGTAAGACTAAAATTAACATGCCTAAACAGATGCAAATTCTTTAGCAAAGGTCAGATAAGAAGGTATATTCATTAACTGTGAGAGGCCAAAACAGAAACCGGAACAAAGCATGATGTCATGTTGTTTAACCAGCAATAAAATCAAATAGTATAAATACAGTTGTAACAAGGCAATAAAGAGAGAAGCTGATTGTCCTGATGCTCTGAAGGCTGTCTCCGTGTCTTTCATTCTTCGACGACGCTGTCCACACCTTTGGGAACCCCTGGGCCGCTGGGGCTGGACCCCGGCAAAAAACCACATAGATTTCACCCTCTACCATCTTGATTTATTCACTGAAACTGCCATCACTCACTGGGAGCAGAAATGGTGATTATACTTAACAATGCTGCATTATGTATCTGAAACTTGCTATGAGAGTGGATCTAAATATTCTCATCAGAAAAAGAAATGGTAATTATGTGAGGTAATGGAAATGTGAACAAACGCTCTTGTGGTAATCATTTAACAACATAAAAACATACAAATGAACACACTGTAGGCCTTCAACATATGCAATGTTATATATGTCAACTATATCTCAGGAAAGCTGGAAAAATTTTAGAAATTCAAAAAAACCCACATGCCATTACACACACGCGTGTGCACACACACACTCATTCATATATATATATATATATATACACACACACACACACACACACACACTCATTTCAAAAATGGTAACAATACAATTAGTTATAATTTTCTTTGAAAATAAAATTGTTTGGTAATTTTTGTATCATTTTAGCCTAGTACCTAATCTTAATATAAAAAGCTAGATTTACCAATGGAAAAGTATAATTTCTTTTTGACAGAGTAAATGCATGCACACAACTATCATTATTATATACCTTCAAAAATGTAAGAAAAGTCTTAAATTTCCCCTGAGAGATTATTATTTTAGGTGTTGAGTCTGCACCCCTAAGAGTACCAAAACTAAAAACAATACTAATAATTATTTTTTTTAAAATATAGTTATGCAAATAACTCTCTGGTTAACACTAAGCATCTAAAAAGAAGGGGGAATCTTCCTGAGAGCAATTACTAAACAATTCCTCTTGGCCCAAGCCTCAAAAATAAGTCTTTAATTATAGAATATAAAATAGTTTTCATTACAGTTGTTTCAACTTAGTAAAGGACTAACAAGTAGCCACGGGAACAAGAAGCCATCAGAACTAATTTTAAATGTGTTTAAAATTGATCACAGGCCTCAATCACCAATCAAGCAATGTCAGCTGCTTCCTTCTGAAGGAAAGCCAGTCAGAGACAAGCCTATCTGAATAAACATACCTCAGAGTGCTAACCAATAAACACCCATCTCACCCGATTAACCGTGATGTTTCAGATGAAGTCAACCCACTTATGTTTCTGAAAGTCCACTGGTCTTTAAATCCTATTTGACCAAAAACCATATGTAAGAAGAGCAGGCCACTCTGTTAGAGCACAAAATTCCAACTTTGTCTTTTTATTTCACATATTGAGGGTTCATTAACCTTTGGCAAACATTTGTTAAAGTCCTAGAATAATTTACCACTATTCTATTTTCCATTTCTTAATAAAATATAAATGAAGCTTGCCAATTCTTTGACCAATTTTACCATAATTAAAACTACTATAAATATCAATTATAAAATGGTGAGTAACCACAATATTGGGCTTCACTCCCTAAATAGAAAAACACTCATAGAGAAAACAAAGCTTATTAGAAAAAGCCAAAAAGAATATTTTAAATGCACACAATTGACAGGTAAAATTGTCCAAATGATTCCACATCAAACTTGTTTCTGGTTTAAGTGAGAATTAGGATAATATTTAGAACAATAAATAGGTCAAACTCCATTTACTCAGTAAATATCTGTGTAGTACTGTATCCCAGGCCATTTTCTAAGCACTAAGGCTGTATGGCAGTGAACAGACAAAAATCTTAGTCATAAGAGTGAAGTGAACACACAATAACAATAAACTCGATGGGCAAAATACATAGCATGTAAGAGGAGAAAAGTTAAAGCAAAGAGATAAAATTTTGCTGTGTCGTTGGGGGAGAAGTGAGCAAAATATTAGGCTGGCCAAAAGTGGCTTTTAAGTAAAGAGCTAAAGGGATGGGAAGAGCGTGCCATGAGGATATCTGAGGGAGAGGCATTCCAGATCAGATCAGCAGCAAGCACGGGGGCAGGCCTGGAGTGTTTCAGCAACAGTGAGAAATTCCGTGCGGTTGGAGCAGTGTGACGGGGATAGATAATAGAAGTTCAAATCAGAGACAGAGACAGGTTTCAAATGAACAGTTTATGTAAAGCCTTCTGGGTATTAGGAAGAATCTGTCATGCACTCTGAGTGAAATAAGAGGCAATTAGAAGGTTTTGAGCAGAGGAACGATATAATCTGACTTATCTTTTAACAATCAATTCTAAACAGAATTGATTAAAAGAGTGGAGTTGATGGAAAGTAAGTAAAAAAAAGAGAAAGGGAGGGAGGGAGAGAGGGAAAAAGAAGGAAGGAAGGAAGGAAGGAAGGAAGGAAGGAAGGAAGGAAGGAAGGAAGGAGGGAGGGAGGGAGGGAGGGAGGGAGGGAGGGAGGGAGGGAGGGAGGGAGGGAGGGAGGGAGGGAGGGAGGGAGGGAGGGAGGGAGGGAGGGAGGGAGGGAGGGAGGGAGGGAGGCTGGAAGGGAGGCTGGAAGGGAGGGGAGGAAGGGGGGGAAACCAATTGTTCTGGTATTCACTAATCTACACAGGAGATGATGGTGGCTTGGTCCTGGAAGATGTGATTGGCTTCTGGATATATTTTGAAGGTAATCTGACAAGATTTGCTGACAGATTCGATGTGAAGTGTAAGAGAAAGAGAAACACAGTAGTGGAAGTTGACACCAAGTTTTTGGTAAAGTAACTGGAAGAGCTGTCATTAACTCAAACAGAAAAAACTACGTGAAAGACATGTATGAAAAAGAATATAGTAATTCAGTTTTGGACATCTTAAGTCCACAGTACGCAGGAGCTACTGAAAAAGGGATATCGGGTAGGCAGTCTGGTGCATAGGTCTGAAATTAAGGAGAGAGACCGGGGCTGGAGAGAGAAACCTGAAGGTCACTAGCATATACAAAGTAGTAAAAGGCATGAGGAAAAGAGCACGAACGGAATCCCGGGCGCTCACATGTGTCAAAGGTGGGGGCGAGGACAGACAAAGCTGACTGAAAGGACAAACGAGGTACGCAAAGGGGGAACCAGGTTAAGCGCGTTTTCTCCCCTGAAAACCAATGAAAAAAGAGGGTTTTACATTGCATCAAATATTGCTGATAGCTTATGCAAAACAAGGCCCAAGAAATTATGCCTAGATTTATTAAAGTGAAAGACAGTAGTAACCATGAGAAAACCAATTTTGGAGAAGAGGTGGGATTGAGAATTACTAGAGTGGGTTCAAGAGTGCCTGGAAGGGACATCAGAATCAGTGAGTATACATAGTGCCTTTTTTTTTTTGAGAATTGACTGTCAGTTTATTATACAGTTAATATAATGTAATATTACAGTTAATATTCTTTTTTAAAATTTATCTTTATTGTTGAAAGTATTACAGATGTCCCCCTTTTCCCCACTGATCCCCTCCACCCTGCTCTCCCCCTCCCCAGGCCTTCACAGCACTATTGTCTGTGCCCACGGGTTATGCATATATGCATATAAATTCCTTGGTTAATCTCTTCCCATTCCCCCCCCCTTCCGTCTGAGATCCCTCAGTCTGTTCTATGCTTCCATGGATCTATTTTGTTCGTCAGCTTATTTTGTTCATTAGAGTCCTCATATATGTGAGATCGTGTGATGCTTGTCTAGATAGTTCTTTTAAGGATTTGGTAGCTAAATGGCATGATCGTGGGTGATCTAATTTTCTTGTTTAGTTGTAGTTTTCAAATCTTTCATAATGATTATGAAGTATTTTTGTAATACTTAAAAGTTTTTTTAAATTATGTGCCTGTGGCACTACATGGTTTTAAAAATGCCAGATCAGATATTAAATAATAAATTACCAAATTATACAACTAAAAGACCCCATGACATTTTTCTAGATATATAATATTATATACCCTGATTATCATTTTTCTCATGCTTACTAAGACCACAGAAGGATTTCTTGCTTAATGAAAATCATCCGACTCTAGAGTATTTTACACTGCTACTCAAATATACAAAGTGCTTGGTCATATAAAAATTGTGTAACAGTAATAAAGAGAGAAGCTTGCAGATGATATTCTTACTTTGTAAACTGAATTTTCATAAATTGTATAATATGAAGTCCTTGTTGAAAAATTTGGGGTGGTGCGTACTGAAATATATTCTCTTTAAAAAGAAAGGACAAAGGCATGTGCTCAGGGTACCTTTAAAAAGAAGATTCACTGGATTAGGAGCACCCTGATTTATAGTGCAGGGGTCAGCAAACATCTGCCTGCAGGCCAAATCTAGCCCATGCCTGTTTTTGTAAATAAAGTTTTATTGGAGTACAGCCATACCCATTCATTTACCTATTGTCTGTGACAGATTTCAGAGACGTGATGGTCCACAAAGCCTAAACTATTGACTCTCTGGCCCTTTGTAGAAAAGGTCTGTCAACACCTAATTTAGCAGATTGATGCCTTGATGTGTTTTAATAGGTTTTACTCAATATATTAAAATTTTCTATAGAACATGTGGAACAAATTGCCTTGTGAAATCCCTTGGGTTTCCGATTAATTTGAGGATTCAATATTTGAGCAGTCACGTTTAGGAACAAAACACAAAAATCAAATAACTAGTAATTTTGATGGTAGCAAAGTACAGTGCCAGTGTAGCATACAACTTCCTTTTGTAACTCAGCAGAGATTAAAAGTATTCTAACAAAATTTATTTAAAACATGTCAAACCAAATGCTTTAAATACAGGTCAATAGTGAAACAATCAATATACTGTAGACAAGACTTAACTTCATTTTTCCCAGTGGCTGTATACTACATTATTTTATGAGATAACTATTTTCTTATTGATAGGTATTTAGACTACCTCCAAATTTTTGGTATGCAGTGCTGTAATAAATATCCTTAGCATACATATGTATATATGTAACATATTGATATAAATATCCTTAATGCATATATGTGTATTATATATCCTTTACATCTATGTCATATTACCTATATAACACATATAGTGACCTGTTGTAAGTTTTATATACATAATAATATATAATAAATGTCTTTAGAATGTGTGTGTGTTTATACAAGTCATGTTTCCCTATAGGATCTAGTTCCAGACGTGAAGCTACTGGGATAAAGGAATAACACATCTGACACTTTGGAACATGCTCAATTACCCTTTGAAAAAGGTGTGCCAATTTCATCTACCAATAGTGCATGAGAATGCCTTTTTCCTCCCATTTGCCAATTCTGTTTATTTTTTAAATAAAACATTTATCATTATAATTTCAAAGTATCTGGTTTTTAGTTTTCATTTTTCTGATTACCAGGTACGTTCAATCTCCCTAGTAAAAATATAAAATTTGTTAATCATAAATATTAGCTCAAATTTAAAATTTTTTATAGAAAATAACAATTACCTACAGTTAAATATTGCCATGGGCTTACCCATCAGAATCTTCATTTTCCATAATAGGAAATTGCTGGTTATGAGTTTGTTCACAATCTCTTTGCTGAATTAATCCATTGCCATCATCACCAGCAGCTTTATATGTGTTTTTGGTTACTTTAATTTTACTAATTTTCTGCTCCTTTTTTTCTTCTTCAACCTTTGATGAAAGTTTGATATTAAAAATATTGTTATTACTTTATTCATCAAAGAGACTTTTGTGTTTCCATTAATTTTATCATTTGGCTCTTAGTTTAATTTCCATGAGTTTAACAAAAATATTTTTGTGCTTACTTTAATTTTATTATGACAGGTTATTGAAATTGTTGTAAATTAAGCTTCATTTCTGTTTCAGTAAAGAAGCAGAATTTGCCAAGATTTCAAAAGGGAGTTTCTCAATTTCATGCTTTCATTCACATCACACCCACTCTTTGCTACCCAACATTCCCCTTATGGCCCTCCCCCACTTGTCCAGCAGAGACGGAGAAATAAAAAGACACAGGCACACTTGTCCTCTTTGTCTTTCCCACCTCCGTTTTGCATTACACAGCCAGATTTAGGGGGTGTGACATTGTGTTTCAGTAACAAATGGGGAGCTTTCCTCTCTTTCTGCATGAAGCTAGTCTTTCCCCCATTGCCTTTTACAATTCCTTTTTCTTCAAGATCTTTGAGGGTATCAACAAAGTGGTGGTATTCTTAAAATATATGAACCAAAGTTTACCACAACACTGGAGCAGAGTGTAAGCGATGAATTGTTAATGTACAATTCTGGAAAATGAGTAATGCTCCCCAAATTTCCCATACAATAACTATAAAATCTTATAGCTAGAGGATCTAGAAGTAATTATTGACTTTAGCCCCATATTTACTGATAGTGGAAATAAAACCAAGGTTAAATGATCTGTCTAAATTTCCTAAAGAGGCATTACCTAGCATTTTATGGCACCAAAAGAGACAACACAATTCTATAATGCTGAATCAGATAAATGAACAGAAAAAAATCATCAATCAGATAAATTAAGAAAGACTTTTGCAAAGTAATTTGATGCTTTAGTTTAATGGGAGGGCTCAGTGACTTTTTTAGAGGAGAATAATATCTCATTCTTTTTCTATCTTTATGAGTCAATACACCTCAAAACTCAGTTTTCACCTTTAGAGATACTGATTTTATCGCAAATAATTTATGCAACCTATATGATAAAAATTGTACATGTCAAATTTTAACATGCTTTTATTTTTGGAAGGTATTCCATCTTTTTAAATGTTTTTAAAATTTTTCAATTACAGTTTACATTTAATATTATTCCGTATTAGTTTCAGTTGTGCAGCATAATGGTTAGGCAATGATATACTTTACAGAGTGATACCCCCGATATTTCAAGTGCTCATCTGTCACCATATATAAGGTATCCTAAAAAATGTATGCACACACTTGGAACAATTATAAAGGCAGTGTTTATTAAAATACATTTTGTTTTCAAAATTGAGCTGTCAGCTATTAAAGTCTATATACATTTTTGGGGACATGCTGTATATTTATTACAATACTATTGACTATATATCCTATGCTTTACTTTATATTCGCATGACTATTTTGTGACTCCCAATTTGTACTTCTTAATCCCTTTACCTTTTTAAGCAGTCCTCCAAACTTACTTCCCACTGGTAACCATCAGTCTGATCTCTGTTATCTATGAGTCTGTTTTAATTTTGTTTGTTAACGTGTTTTGCTCTTTACATTCCACATATAAGTAAAATCATATGGTATTTATCTTTCTCTAACTTATTTCACTTAGCATAATACCCTGTAGGTCCATCCATGCTGTTGTAAATGGTAAGATTTCATTCTTTTCTATGGCCATACCATACTTTGTTGAACAACATAATATAAAAATTTGACTCAGCAAAAACATCTTAGAGTAGTGATAAGAATATATGTGAAAGTATATATGTTTATTATTTAAAATATCTCAATAATATTTTAATAATTATGTACAGTGCCATGTGGGTACTTGAAATATTAGGGGAACTACTTTGTAAAGTATATGATTAACCACTATGTTATACACACGAAACTAATACAATATTTAATGTAAACTAATCGAAAAGTAAAATAAAATAAATAAAATATCTCAAAGTGATCACGTTGGAATTCTAAGTTCCAAGGCTTTGAGGAAACCACAGAAGACTGCACACACTAAAGCCCACAAATAGGTGAGTTTAGCTGGGGATATTTGTTTATATCTATTCTCTCGGTCATGGAATGTAATTTATATTTAAGCCAATAGACTTTTATCATTTCCCAATTCATAGGGAACACTGACAGAGAGACTTTAAGTTACTAAAGAAGAAACATGAAAATGTTTTCCTAAATTCCTATTATTTAGATGACAGAAATAATCTATTTATACTCACAATTACTTATTTAGACAACCTCATTTTACACTCAAACATTTTTCAGAAGTGGAAAATCAGAATGAATTAGGTAACTGATAAAGAGAAAAAACAAAGAGGAGCAGCAAGTGTACCTCTACCTCTTTTTGAAGTTGAACTTTCTCTTTTTTCAAAGCCAGAAGCTCTACTTTGAACGTGTCTATGTCATTCTTAAGCGCTTGCAGATCTTGCTGTAATTCTTCATTTACATATACTTTAGGTGTACTGTCAGTATATGATGAAGAGGAATTTGAATTTTCTAATTCAGATTTCATGTTTTTACAGTTACCAGCACTGCAATTATCTGCATATAATGGCTTCTGGAACAAGTCTTGATTTGGCTTTGTTTCCTTATAAGTATGTGCAACTGTAGAAATATCATGCCTTTTTCCTTGAATTGTGTGTTTTATATCATTGCAGTGTCCAAGCCACAAATCAAAATGGCTTTTCAGATGACTAGACTGAGGTGTTTGTGTGATGCCTCGTTTCCAATTAGTGATATTTAGGTTCACATTTTTTGTCTTCTGCATATCAAACTCTTGGTCTTCTTTCACTTCAAACATAACCATTGGGTTCCTTACTTTCTTAGTTTTTGTATAATGATAAAAACTCTCCTCATTTTTGTTAAAAACATGTCCAGTGTCTGGTTTGTGATCATTTTCAGAGTGTAATTTCTTTTCAGTTAAACAAAACTTGGAAGATGATGACCAGGAAGAGTCTTCTGGGGACCCAAAGTATGAATACGATGGAAACACATTTTCAAGAGTGGGTTCTTTTCTTTCAAGAAATGTTTGGAATGGTGCAGAGACAGACGTTCCAAATGCATCTTTTTCCTCACAATCAAGTACATTATTTGCCAAATTAGAAGGCATTTGTCTTAAGCTTGCTCCTTCTTTAGAGTTATGTAGTGGCTCTTCCTCAGGACAAACAGTGATGTTGTATTTTTCACCAAACTTCTGCTTTAATTCATTTGTGACAAGTTGTAAATTATTCCTCCATTCTAATTCACCTTGTTTGATCCACATTTCCTCATACTTCTGCATAAAATGATGTCCTAAGTATGTAATATCATCTCTGTTACATTCCCTATTTATTTCTGGATCTTGAGACATTTTTTCCAGATGCAAAAGTGGAAGGTTAGTTTGTTTGCTTTGGTTTTCAGATGTCTTTTCTGTAGAGGTACATGTTTGTGAAATAACTTTACCCTTAAGTAATCAAGTATGGACAAAGAAAAATTAGAATATAATCAAAATTTAACTGTTAGACTTCTTACCTATGTTTAGCTATTCCCAAATAACTAGATTGTAATTAAGAAGTAAAAAATAACTTGCCTTGGTCTAAATTAAAAGAAAAACATGACCCCTCAAACCTAATTCTTTCACTGTCTGAACTGAACAATTTATTAGATGTTAAATCTACCAAAAATAAATTAGTAGATGAATTTTAATGTTATAAAGGCTTCCTCACTTAAAATATTTCACCTCACCATGTCTTAAATAGTGAGTCCCTACAGTGCATTAAAAAAAATTTGGGGGGGTCAGGAGGGAACCCAAGATGGAAGCAAAGGAGGTGAAAGTTACACTCACCTCCTCCCAGAACCAAACTGAAAATACAACTAAATTGTGTAACTTCCAACCTGAATAACCAACTGAAGACTAGATGAACAGAAGTTTTATATCCAAGGATTTACAGAAGAAGCCACAGCTAGACTGGTAGGAAGGGCAGCGATGCAAAAAGGGCCAGCCCCACACCCACATGTGGTGGTTGAGAATCCTGAGGGATATCTCAACTGAAGAAGTTCCCCCTGAGGAGTGTGGGTCTCAATCCCATGCTGGGCTCCCCAGCCCCAGAGCACCAGAGCCAGGGAGAGGAGTTCACATAACATCTGGCCGTGAACACCAGCAGGGATTCTATCTTCCAGGAAGAGATGAGAGTCCACTAGAAAACCAGGAGCCCTCTTAAAGGGCCAGCATGCATGTCTCATTCCCATCACTCACTCTGGGCTCATGAAAAAAGGGCAGTTCAGAACAAACCGGAGTCCTGTGACAAGAGACAGTTCTCTTTGGTTCTGGGAAAAGAGTTGAAGGGACGGCCCCCCAGGGTCTCCTCCCTGTACTGAGTCTCTCTCCCACACTGCCAACAGACACTATCATTCCTGGGTTGAGCACTCCCCTCATTAGGGCATCAACCTGGAGCATACACTAGCCCCACCATCCTGACTCCATGTTACATGTCCTGCCAGATCACACTTGCAAAGGAGTCATCTGCCTGGATGTAGGCTTTCTTAAAGTTCTCTTGAGACGGTCCAGGCAGACTCAGTGAGTGTCAGAGACTGAATGTGTGGCTTTGGGGTGCGGACCATTTTTCCCTCGCAGGCCAGACTAGGGCTACCATCCTTGAGCATAGAGCTGTCATCACGTGGCCAAATCTTGGTCTTTTGAGGCCTGATGAATTCTGCTGGCCTTATCCAGATGAGTCCCTGAGGCTCCACCCAACCAAAGGTCCATGGGTACCCAGAGGGTGATGGCTAACATTGGTGTACCCTGGGACTTTTGCTGAGTGGCCTCACACCCAGCAATAAAGCTGAGTTTGAATCTGTATCAATGTGGTAAATACCACTTGCACCTACCTGGTGACTCACTGGGAAATTACCTCATGCACCTTCCATATTGCCAGAAGTTTTTTCAGTGATT
The DNA here is from genome assembly GCF_964146895.1 of Miniopterus schreibersii. Lineage (NCBI taxonomy): Eukaryota > Metazoa > Chordata > Mammalia > Chiroptera > Miniopteridae > Miniopterus > Miniopterus schreibersii. The sequence goes on along the minus strand of NC_138101.1, from coordinate 63,732,130 downwards.
GAGCCCAACAGAAAGCTGGCAGGTAAAGGTGGATCTCTGAGTGACTTGGGTCTTTTGCTCACCTGCCCCTGGGCTCAGTGCTGGTGGAAGGCGGCATTGGTGTATAACTTGGCCCTTCCCAGGCACACCTGGGCCCAGCAAAGGCAGCCACTGGATCACTTTGCAGCTCCACACAGGTAGCCTAGGACAAGCCACAGGCAGCGCCTGACATTGACTTGCACCAGAGTCCCTCCCAAGAAGCTTCACAACCAACACACCCAGCGGGATTCTTCAGAGCATGACCCAATTAGCTTTACAAGCAGAACACTCAAATGGAGATCTTGGCAGGAACCAGACCATGCTGGTGTAAATTACCCAGCATGTGGTCAGCCTTCATATAGCAGCTGGTACACTGTGGTCAGGGTAGATCCTCATAGCATGAAGGTCTACCCCAGTCGTGAACAGGCCAACAACAATCAAGATTCTACAAAAGGAGGGCTCACATAACACACACAAGTAGCATGTTATGTGAACCCTTCTCGAGCACCTAGCTTAGGTGATCAGAAAGACTGTGCCACTGAGCCCCACAAGACACCTACTACATATGGCCATCATACCAAGACTGGAAGGCATAGCAGATCTACCTAACACTAGAAAAAAATACAGAGAAGCAGCCAAAATTTGGAGACAAAGAATCATGCCTTAAGTGAAAAAAGAGGAGAAATCCCCAGAAAAAGAGCTAAATGAAATGGAGGCAAGATATCTCTACCAGATACAGAATTCAAGACAATGGTTACAAGGATGCTCAAGGAACACAGAACTTCAACAAAGAGACAGCAAGCATGAAAAGGGACAAAGAAACCACAAAACAGAACCAGTCAGAAATAAAGGTTGCAATTCTGAAATGAAGAAAACACACAAGAAGGAATCAACAGCAGATCAGATGAAGCAGAGAATCGAATCATTGATTTAGAAGACAAAGTAGCAGGAAACACCCAATAAGAGCAGCAAAAAGAAAAAAGAATTTTTTAAAAAAAAGAGAGATAGTTTAAGAGGCTTCTAGGACAACATAAGTTGTAGCAACATCCGCATCATTATAAACTTATTTGAAGTAATTATAACTTTATAAACTTATTTGAAGTAATAATGACTGAAAACTCCCCTGACCTGGTGAAGAAAAAAGACACACAAGTGAGAGGTGCAAAGAAATTCCCAAACAAGGTGAACCCAGAGCCTCACACCAAGATGTTTCATAATTAAAATGGCAAAGGTTAAAGACAAAGAAAGAATCTTAGAAGCAGCAAGAGAAAAACAGATAGTTACCTACAAGGAGGCCCCATAGACTTCCAGATGCTTTCTCAATAGAAACATTTCAGGCTCATAGGGATTGGCCCAAAATATTCAAAGTGATGAAAAGGAAAGACCTACAACCAAGACTACTCTACCCAGCAAGGGCTATCGTTTAAAATTGAAGGAGAAATAAAGAGCTTCCCAGGTAAGCTAAAGGAGTTTATCACCAACAAACTAGTATTAGAGGAAATGTTAAAGAGACTTCTATATAAAGAAAAAGAAAAAAGGCAGGGGACATAATAATTAAGAATAAATGGCAATAAGTGGGTACCTATCAATAATCACTTTAAATGTAAATGGCTTAAAATACATAGGGTAGAGAATGGATATGAAAACAAGACCCTTACATGTGCTATCTACAAGAGACCTATCTCAGAATGAAAGATACACACAGACTGAAAATAAAGGGATGCAAATGATATTTCATGCATATGCAAACAAAGAGAAAGCCATGGTAGCGATATTTATATCTGACAAAATAAAATTTAAAACAAAGGCTATAACAAGAAACAAAGTATGTAATTACATTATAATGAGATCAATCCAACAAGAGGAAATAATCCTTATAAACATTTACGCACCCAACATAGGGGCATCTAAATATATAAAGCAAATACTGAAACAATCATAATAGGAGACTTTGCTACCCCATTGACACCAGTGGATAGATCTTCAAAAAAAAAAAAAAAAAAAATCAAGAAGAAAACAGCAGCCTTAAATAAATTCACCTGGAAAAATTCACATTTTGTAATGTTATACTTTGGTATAACTTTCACTAAAAGACATATTTTAAATGGGCATTGGATTGTTTTAAAATGTGTAACATGATCTTAATTCTATTGATTGATTATTGTTATCACAGTATTCTTTTGTTTGGTGAGCAAAGTTCACCAACATAAAATTAACCATTTTAAAGTGAAAATTTCAATAGAATTTGTTTGGTACATTTACACTGTTGTGCAATGATCACCTTTATCTAGTTCCAAAATATTTCATCACCCCAAAAGGCAACCCCATTCCCATGAAATAGTCGCTCCCTATTCCCCCTACCATAGTTTCTGGTAACCACTTATCTAATATCTGTCTCTAGAGATTCAATTATTTTGGAAATGTCATATAAAAAAGATGATACAATAAAAAAGACAAATTTCCCATTACATACATAAAACAATGATAAGACCCAGCTGGAGTGGCTGAGTTGGTTAAAGGTCATCCCATGCACTGAGAAGCAGCATGTTTGATTCCCAGTCAGGGTACATACCCAGGTTGCAGGCTTGATTCCCAGTAGGGGGTGTGCAGGAGGCAACCAACTGATGTTTCTCTCTCATCGATGTTTCTACCTCTCTTTCCCTCTCCCTTCATCTCTCTCTAAAATATCAATAAAAACATAATAAAAAACAATGATAGGTAGACCACTATTAAATTTTAAGAGTGAGTGCTACACAAAACTAAATTCAGAGCAGAAAAATGAATTTCACAAGAGAGTACTTTACCTTGAAGTCTTCATCACCTGATGAACGCCTTTAAAGTAAAAACATACAACAAAAATGAGTGAGTTCATTTCTTTAAAAAAGAAACAAAAAAATTAAGTGAAAGATCAGCTAACTATATATTAAATGAAGCTTCTTGATATAATTAAATGTGGCTCTGTTTAATAAAAGCTTTTAGTTATCTATTTCTGCCTCCAACCTCTCCCAACCTGGGAACTATTTAATGAAGACACATTCTAAGTTCCAATATGAAAGTGACAACCAAAATATTGGCACAGCCTGAGATTAATTTGTTTTCACTAAAAGTCCTGAAGCCTTAACTGAAAATCCAATTAATCACTGGCATAACTTTTGTTACCTGAACTGGAACAAATCTGATGACCTAAATCAAGGTAGAAAGACACACTGTCCCTTTTCCATCATCTGACCCTGGTTCAAAGACTAATCTATGTCAGTCAAAAATGGCAGTCTTTATTCTTTAGCATGGAAATTACTTATTTAGGCAAATCCATTTTTCCTTTTTACCCTAAAACTGTACAGAAAGTTCCCTGAAATGTTTGAAAGTTAAATGTCCAATGTCAAAGAACATATTTATATGTTGTTAGCATTCCCACTCCCAGATCACTCTTCTGCAGGCTCCATGGCAGACTCCAACCTTCAAATCTTCAGCCTATGAAGGCACAGACAAGAATGGGCTCAAATGACCAAGAGTAGGAGCTCTTGAGTACTTCCCTGCACCTAGAAAACAAGCTAAATAAAGTATCAGTCATCCACTCCTAACATAGGCATGTTACAAATTATCCAACTTCTATATTAACTTGACAGCTCAGCCCTCCAAGTATATGGGAAGGACATCATCTAACTGGCAGAAGACGTAGAGTTGAGGAGCCACCTGTCTTGGGCTATAGAGCTATGCAGTTCAGCAATCTCCAGTCCCCTAGGACTCGAGAAGATCTAAGCCCTACCCTCTCAGTTGTGGTCCAGGTAGATAATACCACAGTCTTGTTTGCGAAAAAAAGAATCTTTCCAGTGGCTCAAATTATTTTAGTATCTTTCTACAGAAACCTTGAATTTTTGCTAGTTCCTCCAATTCAATGAAGAGCATCAACCACTTCAGGATTCCCTTGAACCCTTTATTTAAATCTTTCTTTCTAGACAACTCCCAACATCCTGTGGCTTTCCTTTGTATAACTTATCTTTAACTTGTCATAAACCCCAATATTGTGATCTTTTTCCTAAAACTCTCATTTCTATCCCAAACCAGTGTTATTTCTCATAAAACTTGGGATTCACCTGCGAATTCCATTCTTGTCCTCTTTCCACTGCACTCACAGGGCCCACTCCTCATTTGTCTATTATTAAAACACTCATGTGCAGGATGATAAAGAAGGAAATGTGTTAGGCTTAGAAATCTGAATTTACAGCTCATTTCCACCACTTACTATATCCAAATGAGTCACTTTAATTTGATTTTCAGATTCTCTATGTGAACAACCACTTAGCCAGGACTTTAAACTGGGTTGAAGTATGAGAGGGTGTTCTGATTAATTAATTGTTTGGATTCCTTAAACTCCTGAAATTCTATGTGCCTTTGATTCTGTCTATGGAAAAATGGAGAATACATAACTGGCAGATGTGGAAAAAAATAACACAATGAGAGAAACACCAAAAAAAGCAGAGAAGTAAAAAATCTAGAAAAGTCATGGAAGAAGAAAAAAAGAGTCTAAGGGTAAAAAGAAAAAACTTAGTACAATTAGGCAAAAGTACTAGTCTGAAGGAACAACCAGACTGCAAAGTCAGTAAATATAGAAATCAATTAGAAACATCCTCTAATACATACTGAATTTAACTAACATTACATGGTCTATACATAGATATTCTTTACTTACAGATAAATAATTCATCTGAAGAGTAGATATCAGCATATCGAAAACACTTGCCTGATTAGGTATTGCTTAGGTAAAACCTTTGGTTCTGTGGCCATAGCTAACTGAAATGTGCCCTAAAATCTTTGATGGGAAAAACAAGTACTATTTGCCACTGCAATTGTCAAGTATATTAGACAAATGTTTGGACTAACTGGGCTTCTTAAGAAAACTCTAAATTAGAATAGCACACAGTTAGATTTGACCTTCTGAGTTGATCTGACCTGCATCTGTATCTCAATGCCCGTGCTACACAGGAACTTATTAGTGTATGTTGAGGGACAACAGAATGGATTTGGGAGCCAAGCAGGTTCATGGTCACATCATGGGTCAACCACTTTTTAACTATGGCATCTTAGATCAATTAATCAACCTCCCCAAACCATAGTTGCCTTGTGGTATAGATCTAGTAAGAACGGAGAAAGGAAAGTCTGATCTTTTCCTGCAGCATTATTTGAACCTGGTTCCACTAACATCTGCTAGCAAAAAAAACCAATGAAACAAAACAAGATGTTCAACGGTTAACATACAATATCCTTTTTACCTCTCCATCTGACTTGAGAAAGAGGGTTGTTTCCCTTGGACTTAGGGAAGGCTTTAGGTTCTTGAAAAATTCAAGGGGGAAGAATCTAGGAGCTAACCCCTAGAAAATACAGATTTTTCTGCTAAATTAAACACTTCAAGATTTCAAATAATTAGTTAGAAAAATTAAAGATACGATTTTATTCTCACTCCATGCACAGGTGTTCTACTTGGAATAAAAAGGTTAAGATTAGGATCCCTAATGATAAAGATCTTAAAAATTCTGAGATATCTGGTCCATTGTTACTTCTAACTAATCTAGCCTTTTGCTTGGTTTCTGGCTGACGACATAGACTCACTGCCATTCCCAAACTGCCTGAACCAAACTATGAAATCTCAGGTGTTAGATAAAAAGTAACAATGAAATAATTTTAAACCTCAGTTTAGTGATAACTAGCATTTTAAAGTAAACACAAATTAAAACCACTAACAAAAGCATCTTCTTCTGCAGCCCACCCATAGTTATCTTGAGAAACACATCAATAGCTTGCTGAAGAAGAAGACTGTCTGTATTTGTGGACTCATCATTTACAGCAAATCTGAAGACTGCATATACAACACAGAGATCACTTCACCCTCAGGAACTTCAATCACATTATTTAAACAGCTAATTTGATATACATTACCAAGTTAATACCCTATCTGTCCGTGGAGAATTGACCACTTACACACTGAAGTGTTCATCTTTGTATATTACTTGCACAGCTAAAATGAAGCAACTAACAGGAAGCCTCTTGTCCCTCTTGAAGAGTAAGTACATAGCAGAAGTTGCTCATTCAAAGTCCTCTAACAGATAAAAAACTGTGCTGAGGTCACTAACCTGAAGTAGGTGAAGATTTAAATGAAGAATTTCCTGTTTTATTCCTAGTCTGACATAGTGCACTTCAAAGTCAGCTAGAGGTCAGGTAAGTAAAAGCTATTTGGCAGGCTTAAAACAATAATATGAATAATTATTATGATAATAGTATTCATAGTGTTATTGATGCTGATAAGCATATGCTAGGCACTAAATTAAATGCCAGGTATTCTTCCACACAGCCACCCTTGAAGGGTGTATTATTAGCTTCCTTTTCATATCAGCAAAGATGTTTGGGGGATGATAAAAAATGTCCCCAAGGTCACATACCTGGCAAGCAGGAAAGCTGGGCGTTAAACCAGTCTCGTGGGAAATGAGAGCCCATCTCCTTTTTCTTTATCACCTACTTATGACTTGTCTTCATTAAAGAAAAAGTTTCTGGGTTGTGTCTGGGTTGTGGGCTCGATCCTCAGTCAGGGGCATGCAGGAGGCAGCCGATCAATGACTTTCTCTCATCATTGATGTTTCTATCTCTCTCTCCCTCTCCCCCTTCCTCTCTCTGAAATCAATAAAGACATATTTAAAATAAAATAAATTTACTCAATTAAGTTATCTTTCTTCCTTCCACCCATGCCAATTAAAATAAAAACACCAAAATACACTAGCAATGAAAGGATAAAGACTGACCAGCGCCTTCTGTCTGGTAACAGTGACTCACAGTCACTTAGGGAAACTCATCAAAGAAAGCAATTTAGACCAAAGAGTCATCCAAAAGACAAAGTCAACTTCTATTTATGGTTAACATGCATCTCTTAAAGAAAACTATACACCAAGTAAAGGTTAAAAAAAACCTGTAAGAGAGACTAATCCACTATTGTATCATAAAGTAAACTAACAGAGTCTATACTTTATAAAACTAATATGAAATCCCTCTAGCTAATATAAAATCATATGACCAAAAAGACCAGATCGCAAACGCCATCAGCCGATGTTATAAATGGCTATGAATCCTGAGGTTTACTGTTCTTCCAGTTGCCCAGTCAGAAGAGCTGCTTTTCTACCTGAGGACGTGTTGATGTTTCACTGTATCATTATAAGTTAACCCTTTTCTTATTAATTTAATCTTTCTGACTTGAATGAGTACTACCACTCTAGAACAATATCAAGGTTAAAAAAAAAGGCGCAATGACTGTACCTGCCCATCTGACTGGCTGCATGCATACTTGCACTTCTATTTAATAACAATTCCACCATTTGCTCTTTGTTTCTGCTTTTAGCAAGTGAAAGTGGTGTGAGGTCATCCTGTAAAGCAGCAAAAACAATTTATAGTTTATAAAATTACATATATCCAAACTGAATTTTAAAACTTATAAAAGATCCTCTGAACTTAAACATATAATATAGAAAGTAAATAAAAAGCTATCACTGGCTGCTCCTTCCCTTTAAAATGCCCTCCTCTCCGTCTTCAACAGATCAACTGCAGCATCATTCTCCAAAACTTACTTCAAACATGTACAGTACTAGTTCCAATAGTCTTTGTTCCTATCACAGTATCTATCGTGCTATTCTGTCTTTATTTTATGGCCTGTGGGCTGCTGCTTCCCCTTCAGACTTACACTCACCCAGCTCCCCCTGCTGGGTACCAGGTCTCCTCCTGCCACCTGTCGCCTGTAGCACCCAGTTCCTAGCCCCAGCCCACATAGCAGCCAGTCCATTACAGCATAGTAAAAGTTAAGAAAGTTCCAGGACAAACAGAACAGGGAAAGTGAGACAGATAAACAGCAGTTTGCAGCCACCTAATAAATCCTATCTTCCCTAAACCAAGGACACTTGAAAGTAAATGGTTTGTGTTAGATGGGCCAGGTACAGAAACTCACCAGGGCACAAAGCCCCGGATGCCTAGCAAGGGATGAAACTGGGAAAACAAGAACTTTGTCCCCAGGGTGACCTATCCTCCCCTAGCATGTAGCTGGTCATATGGTTTAGACTCCCTGAGTGTTTCTCCCTAAAGATAACATCTAGGCCACAGTTGTATTTCAGCTCCAGGCCCACATAAGCAGTGAGACCAGACCGGTGGCACCCTGGCTACCTCAGGGCCAGCTGCATTGGTTAATGAACCCGACCCTGGCACTGACCAATCCGTGGAGACCACGACCCTGAAAGAGCCCACATGGAAAGCTGATGAATATTCTATTGAAACACCCCCCTGAGACCTCTCCTAAGATTTCTGGCCTGCAAGAAAGAGATAAATACACTCAGGACAAATGACCCAGCACGCTCGCCCCCACCCCAGAGGAATATGCCAGCACCTTTTCCTTCTCCTCTCCTAGGGAACCCCACGAGACTTGCAACTACCCCATGAGAGGAGCAATGGGCAGCTGCAACTCGTCCCGGATTTACCCCCTGAACCTGTCTCCAAGGCCCCCAAACCTGTCCCCTTCTCTCTCTGACTTCTCAGTGAGCCAAAGCAGCCCAGCCTAGGCTCTCCTGTTCTTTTATGCACCTTCTTTATTTCACCATTCTAAGTAAGTATATTTTTGCTGTGGCCAATAAATTGTTGCTTTTCTACACTTTGTCTCTTGATTGAAATCTTTCCTTCAAGAAGACAAGAACTGAGGTCTCCTCATCGTCTCTTTGGTAACGACCCCCACCATCACTTCACTACCCCAGTCCTTCAGCCCTTTGTTGGCTCTGAGCCTATTACCCACTCCAAGGCACTAATAGAAAGTTCCTCCTTCTGGGGTGGGAGGGCAGCTGGGAGACAGAACTTTGCTTTTTCCATGGATTCCACATTTCTCCAGCCTTCCTTGAATGGCTTTGGAGTTGATTCCATGATGACAGGGCCTGATATACCGCATTCAGTATATGTATGTGAGAAAGAAAATGCTTGTGGCTAAAGTAAAAACATGTATTTCAAATATTTTGTAAACAAAGTCAGTTGATCTATACCTTGTTTTTTGCCTCAACGGTTGCCTTGTATGAAAGCAGCTTTGCTATTATACCAATATTTTCACCAAGGACAGCGTAGTGGAGAGCAGTGTTGCCATCGATGTCCATTACATTTGGATCGGCACCATGCTCTAGCAGAATAGCCGCACACTCCTCTTGCTGGCATTGCACAGCCTGTCAGAATCATGCCAAGAAAGAGATTGTAAATTCTAGGAATTCAAAGTAAGCAGTCCATGAGTTTCATCAATGACTTATAGTTAAATGAGATAAATTCACTTTTATTCTAAGTAATTAAACCAAATCTATCTCATGTTGACATAGTTGGCTACTACATACCTTCACTAGAGCTGTCCTGTTTTCAGTGTCACAGAGGTTCAACTGGCATTTGCTGTCTGCTAGGAGAGTCACCACTTCTGGATGGCCATTGGCACAGGCCAAATGCAAAGCAGTCCTATGAAAGCGAGAGGACTCTTTAGGAACTCGCACTATCTCAAAACCTATCATTACGCATGTAATTGTAAACATTAAGTGTGATCTCTATGCCTCCAAAGCAAATATTTAGTTTTCTTCTGGAGACAGTGTAATATTTATTAGTTCTTGTTACTCCCCACATTAATGGAGAAGCCTATTTGAATAGAGAAGCCTATTTGAATAGAGAGAGAATAACCTGGAATTCAGTTTAACTTGAATCTGATCCTATTTTAACTCTGCGTTGCATTAGCTATCACTTAGCCTTTCTGTGCCTCAATTTCTTCATCAACAAAATGGGAATAAAAATAGCAGTTTTCTCACAGGACACCATTGTTTGCTTGAATGAGAATCTATGCAAAGTGTTTACTACAGTTCCTAGCACACACACACACACACAAACAGCTCAATAATTGTTAGATAGCATTATCATCATTATTACTATTACTATGACTTTACAAACACAATATTTCAATTAAGTAAAATGATGTCATTATAGTGACTTTGCAGATCTATTTTAAGGATCATAAAACACCTGGTATTTCAATAATTCTAAGGTGCTTACTCTCTCAGCTTTTACATCTCTGACACTAGAATGCAATCTACAATTCAGAATGTCATAACTATATGGGCAGCATTTTTTTAAAAATTTCTTATTAATACATAAAATACTGGGCATCATACCCTCCATGGTGTCTTACATTAAGTGAAAAATGGTAAATACAACAACAGATCTCTTGTAGTTCTAGCTATGTGGTTGGCATTTACATAAATTTTAGTTCCTAATAGCCTTATGGGGAAAAGAGGACTGAAAGAGCAAAACAATAATTTTTTCAAAATAGTAATTCTCATGCTGATTTTCAAAAAACTTTAAGCCAAAGGAAACTCGGGATTCAAGTGACTAGAGATGGCTCATTTTGTTCAATATTTAGATGGATAGGTTGTATGGAAATCAGATATTTCTAATGACCAATATTAGTATTTAACACTATTATACATTTTCAAAAGGCCAGGTAAAGGTTATCTTTTACTATTTTCTACCTTCAAAAAAATTTTTGTTTGAAGAGAGGGAGAAAAAACTTCAACTGTGATTAGGTCTTAATACTTCCATTTTAAATTTCTCTTTGTTCATACTGGGGAACATTAAGACTTTAAGGATAAAAAGGGCATTAGAGATAGATTGAAAGGGTCCTGAATAGAATATATCTGCTGCATAATAGGTATCCAGGTTATATTTCATGTATAAGTGGATTGAAAGAATAGATGAACATAGTGAGAGTTCACTGTTTTTTAAAGAAAACTTTTATAAAGTGATACTTCTGCAACAGTAATAATCACTTATATTTTAGACCTTCATAAGCACACAACTACAATGATTAATCTATAATAGTTTACATATTATATGTAATAAAGATATATAAAGTAAAAAAAAAAAGTGTACAATTAGATATATACATACACTCTACAAGCACAGATTAAAAGATTCCCTTTACTTCTAAAGAGGCTAAAAGTTGTCAGAAGATACCAATCCTCAAAAACAGAAAGTGAGAAATTATTTTTATCTGTGCAAGATTCATATTGCTGCCATTCCCCAGGATTATTTAATTCATAATAATATTATATTTACTAGAATTTCTGTACATGTACATTGTAGAAATTAGATTTTTATTGTTTGCCTCACAATGGTGCTTTATTTTTTATAATCCTCACCTGAGGATATGTTTTTATTGATTTTAGGGAAAGAGGAAGGGAGATGGAGAGAGAGAAATGTGGATGTGAGAGAGAAACATCAAGTGGTTGCCTCCAGAATACGCCCCAACCAAGTATTGAACCTGCAACCTGGGAATCAAACACACGGCCATTTGGTGCATAAGACGACACTCCAACCAACTGAGCAACCCAGGCCAGGGCAGAAACCAGCTTTTTAAGAAAGAAACTTTTCACTTATAATACAAATGCTCAGAAAGAAATTTATCACATTTTTCATATATTTTCAGCTAATATAGCACCATAGTCTGTGTGTATAATCACACTTATTTTTTCTTATTAATATATTGCTACTTTAAGCAGTTCTGAGAAAAAACAAATTGTATGTAATTTATCTAATTATTTTATAAAGATATTTTAGTATAAATAGAAGTGATGGGTACAGGGAAAATATATACATATTTATATACACACACATACATATATGTATGTGGTATTTATATATATGTGGTAGTTAGCACCAAATTGCTAAATTTTCAAAAGCCAAAAGTAATTTAAACTTTAAGCAGCAGCATAAAGACATCTTCACAAACTTTGTGGGTGGAAAATATTTCACTCCTTTTTTAACTTTTCTTACCAGGGACACTAAATATTTTTTCCTTTGTCCATTGGTCAACAGTAGATATGCAAAAAGGACTCTTTCCACTTTCAAATTAGAGGGTTTTTTCTTGTTGATTTCAAAAACTTCTCTGTAAATGACATTTTTTTCTCTGCTACACATATATTGTAAATATTTTACAAGTACATTTTCTTAATACTATTTTTTGATAGACAGAGGGTTTTAATTTTTATATTGCTCAATCAACCACAAGAAATCTTGCTTCAAAGTCTTTGTTAACATTTGAAAATGTATAAATAGGCATTTGTGTTTTCTTCTGGTACTTTTCTCACTTTGTATATTTAAAATTTTAATCTGGAACTTTTGGGGGGAAACAGAAATCTAGCTAGTTTTCTCCAAATATTTAACAGGTATTTCTCCACCATTTGTATGCAATTCACCTTTTCCTACAAAAAAAAAAAAAATGAAATATCACCAGTATCAAGTTCTAAAGTCTTGCACATATTTGGGTGTTTGGTCATTTTCTACTCTGTTCCAATCATTTATCTGCCTTTTCAGCTATTAGTAAACAGATAATTTGTGGAAATTTATAGCACTTGTTGATATCTAGAAGGGTAAACCTTTTTCTACTATACGAAAATGTTCTTAATTTCATTACAACAATAAAAGATAACGTGTAACTCAGAAAATGTAAAATCATATTTTATATGATTTGTAAAACTGATAATTATAGGAAGAGCACACATTTTGAGAAAATGAGTCTTCCTATTCAAGGCCACAGACATCTTTCCACTTCAAAGTTCCCCTCTGAGCCCAGCCAGTGGTGCTCAGTGGTTGAGCGTTGACACCCCTGAACCAAGAGGTGACTGGTCAGGGCCCATGCCCGGGTTGCAGGCTCCATCCCCAGTTAGGGGGCGCGCAGGAGGCAGCTGATCAATGACTCTCATCATTGGTGTTTCTATTTCTCTATCCCTCTCCCTCTCTCTGAAATCAATAAAAACTTAAAAAGAAAAAAAAGTTCACCTCTGAGGTCCCTCAATAAAGAACATAGGTACATCAGTGTATCCTGATATAATAAAATGTTCATTGGATTTTTCTCCAAAGAACTTTTAGCCCCGAAGTTTACCTATGATGGGAATTATTTCTCTCATTATGCACTTTTCTATAGTATATAACATTAAGGTATAAATAGTGAACAGCAAAAATAAAATGCTGACTATACTTCATTTCGTTTCTAACATTTGTATTTAGTTAAATCAATTTGAAGTCGTCGGTAAAGTGCTCTGTCAGGGGAGTTACGAGTGGATCCTAAAGTTTTCGTTTTGCTGCTTCTAAAGTTGACTTGAGCGCCGGACCCCGCCGAGGTGCCCACCCCGGAGGCGCCCGAGCGGCCGCGGGAGGACCTGGGGGGGCTGCGCCCGCCCCGCGCCCGCCCCGCGCCAACCCTCCCCCCTCCCCCCACCGCAGCCTGCGGGCCCCGGACCGGCTCATCTGGTCTCTCTCATCCGCGCCATTCGTCCGGAGCAGCAGAATCGCCTTCACTTTCGCGGCGTCGCCCTCGCTGGCGGCCCTGTGGATCTTCCCCAGGTCTCCGCGTCGCGCGCGGTCCCCGGGCCCTCGGGCCCCGTCGCGGCTCCGCCCCGCGCTGCCGGGGGAGCCCGGGGACGCCGCCTCCTGCCTCCTCCGGAAGGGAAACAGCTTCTTCATGGCGGGAGCCCGGGGCTCCGGAGAGCGCGGTCCCCTCCCGCGCAGCGCTCGCTCTGGGTCGGCCGGCGGGGCCGCGGGGCGGTTTAGAACCTCGCGCCGCATCGCAGAACCGAGCGACGCCGGCGGCGCCCAGCGTGCGCACAGCGCGCTCCGCCCAGGGCACCCAGAGACGCTCTGCAGGGTGCAGAGTGGCCTTGGGGTGCCTATCTGACCACACAGGGGAAAGTCTGATCTTGTCCTGCAGCATTATTTGAACCTCTCTGACAGCTTAGAATGGTCCCCACTAACACCTGCTTGCAGAAAAAAGAAACCAAACCAAACCAAAAAACAAGATGCTCAAAGGATAACTCTTCGGTGAGGGTCTGGGCTAAGGTGTGAGCTCCACATAGGTTTATCAGTGTTGGGGGAAGGCTGTGGGTTACGAAAGCCAGGCGGCCCAGCTGCCAGAGCAGGTTGCTGATCATCATCGGAATCGTGGCTGAGCATCCAAGCCTATGTATCTAAACTAAAAATAAATAAAAATTAAAATTAAATGTACCTTTCAAGTCCAAGTGTAAATCGACATGAAAACTCGGCAATCTGGGTCAGCAAGGGCAGCCTAGGAGCAAAGTAAATAATGACTATAGGACCAGCAGGCCCAGTTTCGATGGCAGCTCTGCAACAATAGAATCAATGGACACAACAGAAAGATTAAAATGTCCTTTTTACCTCTCCATCTGACCTGTGAAAAAGGATTGTCTCCCTTGATCTTAGGGAAAGCTTTAGGTTTCCAAAAAATTCAAGGGGGAAAGTATAGGAGATAGTTGCCAGAAAATACAGGTTTTCCTGCTAGATTGAACACTTCAAGATCCCAAATAACTATTTAGAAAAATCAGAAATGTGACTTTATTTGTACCCAACGCATAACAGTTCTACTTGGAATTAAGTGGATAACATTAGGATCCCTGATGATAAAGATCTTAAAAGTTCTGAAATAAAGAATCTGGTCCATTGCTACTCCTCACTAGTCTAGCCTTTTGCTTGGTTTCTGGCTGATGACACAGATTAACTCACTGCCATTCCCAAATTGCCTGAACCAAACTATGAAATCTCACCTAGTATATAGGAAGTAACAGTTAAATTATTTTAAACCTTAGTTTACTGATAACTAGCATTTTAATGTAAACACTGACAAATTAAAACCACTAACAAAAGCATATTTTTCTGCAGTCTACCCATAGTTATCTTGAGAAAGACATCAATAACTTCACTGGAGAAGAAACCTGCCTATATTTGTGGTCTCATCATTTACAGCAAACCTGAGGGCCGTTCTAATATAGCACAAACATGACTTCACCCTCAGGAGCTTCAATCACATTATTTAAACAGCTAATTTGATGTTACCAAGTTAATACCCTGTTTGTCTGTGGAGAATTGACCATTTACATGCTGAAGTGTTCATCTTTCTAAATTACTTCCACAGCTAAAATGAAGGAACTAACTGGAAGCCTCTTGTTCCACTTGGATAGTAAGTACATAGTAGAAGTTGCTCATTTAAAGTCCTCTTTAAGGTCACTAATCTGAAGTAGGTGAAGATTTAAATGAAGAATTTCCTGTTTTATCCTTAGTCTCACATAGTGCACTTCAAAGTCAGCTAGAGGTCAGGTAAGTAAAAGCTAGTTGTCAGGCTAAAACAATAATATGAATAATTATTATGATAATAGTAGTCATAGTTAGTGTTATTGATGCTGATAAGCATGTGCTAGGCACTAAATTAAATGCCAGGTATTCTTCCACACAGCCACCCTTGAAGGGTATATTATTAGCTTCCTTTTCATATCAGCAAAGATGTTTGGGGATGATAAAAAATGTCCCCAAGGTCACATACCTGGCAAGCAGGAAAGCTGGGCGTTAAACCAGTCTCGTGGGAATTGAGAGCCCATCTCCTTTTTCTTTACCACCCACCTATGACTTGTTTTCATTAAAGAAAAAGTTTACTCAATTAAGTTACCTTCCTTCCTTCCACCCATGCCAATTAAAATAAAAACACCAAAATACACTAGCAATGAAAGGATAAAGACTGACCAGCGCCTTCTGTCTAGTAGCAGTGACTCACAGTCACTTAGGGAAACTTATCAAAGAAAGCAATTTAGAGCAAAAAGTCATCCAAAAGACAAAGTCAGCTTCTATTTATGGTTAACATACATCTTTTAAGAAAAACTATATACCAAGTAAAGGTTAAAAAAAACCTGTAAGAGAGACTAAGTCCACTATTGTATCATAAAGTAAACTAACAGTTAGAGTCTATACTTTATAAAACTAATATGAAATCCCTCTAGCTAATATAAAATCACATGACCAAAAAGACCAGATCGCAAACGCCATCAGCCGATGTTATAAATGGCTATGAATCCTGAGGTTTACTGTCCTTCCAGTTGCCCAGTCAGAAGAGCTGCTTTTCTACCTGAGGACGTGCTGGTATGTTTCACTGTATCATAAGTTAACCCTTTTCTTATTAATTTAATCTTTCTGACTTGAATGAGTACTACCACTCTAGAACCATACAAAGATTTTAAAATGAAAATAACGAGGACAAACAACTGTCCGTCTGTCCGATTGACTCCTGCACCTCTTACAACAATTGCACCGCTTGCTCTGTTTTTACCTGTAGCAGCTGCGGCGGTGGAGGCGCCGGGGACGCAGGATTCCCGTGCGCTGCGCGGCTCTGGGGCTTGGAGCTCGGGGCGCCCCTCAGCGGCAGTGCTCGCAGCGGCCCCTGGGGGGCGCTCAGGCCCAGGCTGCGCGGGGGCGTGGGGGGGCTCAGGGCTAGAGAGGCGCAGGGGCCGGGGCTGCCGCCGGGGTGGAGCGGTGAGGGGCGCAAGGGGAGCGCAGCCGAGTACCCAAGGGAACCTGGGCGTGGCTGGCACACCACCCTCCTGCGCGCCAGGCCCGCTGCGCCCCGCCCCCAGCACCTGCAGCGGGGGATGGGGACGGGGACGCGCGGCGTGTCCGGGGTCTCTGGTGCGGTGAGCCCGAGCCTCGGCGTCCGCAGGGGCGCCGGCGCCCCTCCCATCCGGCTTTTCCCCGCGCCCCGCAGCCACCTCCCGGCGCAGACCGACGGCGCTCCCCGCGGGTCAGCGCAGCGGCCGGAGGGAGAGGAACGCCGGGGCCCAGGACCCGAGCCGCGCGGCGCGGAGGCAGCGGCCCCGGGAACACGGGCGCCGGGGTCCTAGCAAGACCATCTCTCTCCGCCTGGGGCTGGAAACAGGCTTTTGCAGGATTTGTTGCTTATTTTCTTCCTATTAGCATTTGGTTTGTATCTTTTTTTGTTTGTTTGTTTAAAAAATTACAGGTGTCCCCTTTTCTCCCCAATGACCCGTCCCACCCCCCGCCCCAGTTCCCCTCCCCACCATTGTCCGTGTCCTTGGGTTGTGCATATATGCATATAAATTCCTTGGTTACTCTCTCCCTCTCCACCCACCTGCCCTCCTCCATCCCTCTGACATTCGTCAGTCTCATCTATGCTTCCATGTCACTGAATCTATTCTGTTCATCAGTTTATTAAGTTCTTTAGATTCCACGGATAAGCGAGATCATGTGATGTTTGTCTTTCTCTGCCTGGCTTATTTCGCTTAGCATAATATTCTCCAGGTCCTTCCATACTGTCCCAAAGGGGCGTAGTATCCCATGGTGTGAATGTCCCACGGCTTTTTTCTCCACTCATCTCCTGATGGGCACTTGGGCTGTTTCCAGATCTTAGCTATTGGAAACTGTGCTGCTATGAACATAGGGGTGCATATATTCTTTCTGGTTAGTGTTTCAGGATTCTTAGAATATATTCCTAGAAGCGTATCTTAATTCTTAATCTTCACTCGTTTTTTGTATGTTCTTCCCATTTACTGCGCAATTCTAGAGTTGACTTTTTTCACCTTCTGAATGAGCTAATCCAATATTAAACTAGGAGTCCGTCCTTGTGGTTTTGAAATCCTGACTCACTGAAGGAGCCACACTAATTATTTTTAAATTCTAATTATTTTCTGTTTCCCAGAAATTTTCTTTCATAGTTTTCATTTATGGTAAGAAAAGCAAGTCAGAACAACACTCACTACTTTTTTTTTCTTTTTCCACTGAATTCTCTGAATTGGTATGTAACAAAACAGTTTCTGTGTCCCACTCCCAGTATCAGCCACCTTTCTCCCTTTCAGTTCTCAGAGTTTCTTATTGCCTTTTCCAACATATTATTTTTAATAGATTATCATTTCTCTGATATTTCCACCAGAAATTCCAGATATCTCAATAATAATGAATACACATTATATAGGTATTAGGTAAACTAAAGTAACCACAGGTTTTCTTAATTGGGATCCACATGAAGAGATACCTGAATAAGTATCATTATTTACGTGTGTATAAAACTGTGAATATAATAATATTATTGAAATATTAAAAACCTTAAAATACTTAATTATATATATTTTAAATCAACTTTATAAATAACCTTTCTAGTTTAAAAATATTAAAACCTTGACTTTAAAAAGTTTGGTATTAAAATGTGTTTTTTCTGTGATTCCTACATCATGGTTTTAACCATCCTGATATAATGTGCTGAATATTATATAACAAAACACATTAGGCTCAATCCAATATTGGAAACTAAGAGTCTTATTATTGGAAGAACTAGTGTTTTCTTCACATTGATATCCATCAGTGTCTTGGATTGAGTACTTCAATTATGTTACATTCTGACAGTTTTATGAACTCAAGTTTTCCTTTATCACTGCTGTTAAAAAAGTCTTTCTTAAAGAAAGGGTTTATTAAGCCATTGCTAGCCAAAAATAAACCAACAAAAACTGGTGGATCTTGGGGCATAGAGTCTAAACCAGCAGCACCATGGCGAGGTAGGAAAAAGACAACATGCCCATCATCCCAGAGTTTTGCAGGCATTTTTATACATCAGATGTGGGTGGATGGAGTGGGGGGAGATGTCAGCTTTCCTGGAAGGATTTACTTTAGCTATAGACAAAAGGGATGGGGAAGGTGAAGCAGGGGGCTCGTTCTGGGATGGGCCAGTGGAGCCCACAAGGATGAAGTGCCCGCTCCTGTGGCTTAGCTGTGGGCAGCAGATTGGAAAATTCATGTTTAAATAAGAAGTGGAGGTGTTAACAATTAAGATCATCCAGGCCCCTACGTGGGGGCCCAGTCCTTTCAAAGGTCCTGTATTGGTTGTAGTCGCTGAGCCAAAAAACAAAGTGGAAGCTGAGCTTTCAGCAGGACATACTGTATTCAACGGACAAGCAAAAAGCGGGAGTTGAACTCACAAATCAACTTCTCCTTCTAAAGAAGTCTGGGGAAAATTATTAGGAAAACAACAGAATGAGGAGGAGTCGTAGGCATTATATTTGGGGGAATGGGCTGATCTCTTGCTGGAATTGGGGCACCACCCCTTTTCTTCCCTTATATGGACACAGCTCTGTCTCGGTGTGTGGGGGGGGGGGGGTTGGTTAGCATGCAGATGTATTATAATGAGGGTGTAATGAGGTTCAGGGTCTCCTGGGGGTCAGATTCAGTGTCACCTTGGTTTAGGCAGGCTCTGGTCAGTTTTTGTTATTCTAGCCCCCTTCCTTCTGTGTTTTCCTTGTAACTACAATGGAAAGATAACACACAAGGTTTCCACAGGGGG
This sequence comes from Miniopterus schreibersii, assembly GCF_964146895.1. Taxonomy (NCBI): domain Eukaryota; kingdom Metazoa; phylum Chordata; class Mammalia; order Chiroptera; family Miniopteridae; genus Miniopterus; species Miniopterus schreibersii. The sequence continues at coordinate 63,712,899 of NC_138101.1, read as the reverse complement.
CAGGGGCAGGGTGGAGCTACAGCGATGGAGCCAGGTGACCGGGGCGCCTGGCTTGTATGGCGCCTGGCTATTCTCCTCCCTTTTGGATAATTTCAGAAATATCCACCAGGACACTAATCCTAAATTCAACAGATACGCAGGAATGTGAGCAGTCTTATAGCTAGCTGGTCCATGGCTATGAACAAGTTAACTCTTCTCTCTTTCTCTCACTCTTTGGCTGGTGTACTTTTAATTTATAACATCTCAGAATTTTTTTATTTTTTGTCATCACAGCGTTGTTCAATTTCTAAACTGAAGGATTCAATACATGCTACTTTGCCAAGTTTTATGAAGTATTATTAAGATTCATATTGAAAATTTTTCTGACCTTGGTAGGTCATTTTCCAATAGCACCTCCCCCTCTAGCAGTTCTCTTCTTGTTAATAAATTAAAAATTAACCCTTTACAATAAAGTTGCCCTTATACATATAGCCTGCTAGTCAGTCAATTAAATAAGAAGAAAGAGGGGGAGGAGAAATTGCATTTCTTATAAGCTCACTGATTACTTTTGGGGATCTTTTATTTAGTATTTAGATTCATCACTTTGTTCTAGTTCTTTAAGCCTCTGGGTAGAATTTCCCTTCATCAGAACTGTATGTGTTACCTAGCCTAGCAGGAGCTCACCAGCCTGCATGCACAGACCTGCAGAAATGTACAAGCAGGAGTTTTCAGTGAGAAACAAATTAATTTATTGGGATTGGCGCCAATCAGGAGAATGGATGAGCTCAAGCTCCAAAATACCTGGCTCACTGATGATTTACAGACAAGAGGCTTTATAGAGCAAAAGTCATAAATCACACCAGTAAAGGATTTAGAGTCCTGGGTGAAACAGATTGATCAAAAGTGAAGTAAGCTAGCCCTGGCCAGGTAGCTCAGTTGGTTGGAATGTCATTCCCATATGCCAAGGTTGTGGGTTCGATCCTCAGTCAGGGCACATACAGGGGTCAACCGATGAATGCATAAATAGGTGGAACAACAAATCGATGTCTCTCTCTCTCTCAATTTAATAAATAAAAATTAAACAAAAAAATAGAGTGAGGTAAGGGCAGTAAATCATGATTTCAGGTCTAGAAGTCAGCTTCCTTGTCCCTCAATCTGGTTTCATGGGGATGTGGCCCGGAGGTGGTTCTGCTTTAGGGTTCAGAAGCGGAAACACAATTTAGGGCGTGAGATTATCCTTAGCTTAACAAAACCCATACCTGACCATTTGTCAGGGCCTGGTCATCGTTTCACGCTGCCTCTGAGAGTAAGGGAAAGAACCCAGGCTTATGGGGCATGCTGTGAATAAAATTGAATTGACTACATGTTAAATCAGAATCATACATTAAATCAGGACTTGCAGTTTCAAATGCACTTATCTAATTTTTCTGTAAATTGTGTGGAGTGGAAATACATATAAGATGTAGACACTAAGATTTCAGTAATTATAAAAGATTTTTGGAGGGGAAGGATGGTGGGGATAATGCCTAGTGAATACTAGGTGTTACCATAAAAGAGACTGCTAACTGCCCACCTACTGATTTCATGAGGTGCATTACGTAAATAATTTTCCGGGTCTATGTATGTATGGGTCAACCTCAGACAGATATATTGATTGGCTTGATCAGCCTCAGAGAAGCCGACTGAGTCTAGTTAAATTTAAAGAGATATAGATATTTATCAGGATCTTTGCTAATTTATACAAAGAAATATAACCATCAAATGGGTCAGATATTTATATCACTAGAGCCATTTTAAGTTTTGTATTTTTTTTTTTAATTATGAAAAAACAAATAATTAGATTATTTGATAAACCAGAAGTTGGCCTAGGTGAATTGGCCTAATAAGCAATGTGATGTTAATACTTACTGACCTTAGGGTATGTGTAGCGTAAGCCCTGAAGTTTTTTGCTGTTGTTGTGTTTTGGTTTTTGTAATGCACGTGCCTAAATTAAACTTCAATTGCTGAGGCTTCCATTTCCAAGAGGCATCCACTTCAAAGGTGGCTATCTCAAATAATAAACACATTGCCAGCCGGGAGACTAGAGTGGACCATTTGGATTGCTTGTTTGTTTACTTTTCCCGAGCTTCCAAAACCCTAGGCTCCCACCCTCCACCCCAATAAAAGTAGAACTCCAGGCCCATGCGCACAGCACCCACACTCTCCTCGCAATCTCGCCACGTGGCCCCAGGGGTGCTGTGTAATTACCAGGTCTTGTAAGTAATAAACTTGTATCTTTTCAAAGTTCCCTGACGGTGATTTCTGATGGGCATCTTGTAGTCATAAGAACCACAAGGGCTGGTCCAGCCACAGAATTGGTTTTCACAGTCTGATGGTCTGGTTCCTCTATATGAATTGGAAAACTATATTGTTAAAAACATAATGAGACTGGATATTTGCATCAGCATTTCAATGTATTCTTACTCCTGAAAATACTAGGAAAGAATTTATGAGAACAGCACTGCCACTATCGTTACTAACTTTACATTTACCTTACCCTAGTTTCTTTATGTGTGTTTTTGAATGTACTTCATTTTAATAGATCTCTTTACTTACTAATACAAATTATTAAAATATAATACCAGTTTCTTTGAGTTTTTGGAATACACGTTATTTTCTGTAAAGTGTTATATCTTTTTTACTTGTCAGTCCCCCCATACAGGCCCATGCTCTAGAACTTGATCCATTGTATGTTATAATTTAACTTTTAAACATTTGGGGTATCTTGCCTGTGTCAATTCTCTAATAACAATAAAAATATTATTTTTAAAATAAGACTGGATCATTATACTGTTAACAGTGACACTCTTGTATGTGCCTGGAGGTTATTTAACGACAGAATTAGAAAAACCCTCCTGCCCAAGACTACCTGCCAGTTGGAAGTCACCGTCACAGGTGAGGCCACACTGACTTTCTTCAATAGCTGGTTCCACCATCAGGAAATCTGGACTCTCACATCAACTCAAGGTCTTTTGAAAGTTGCATAAAGATCTCACATCCTTCCTTGTGACGGGAAAGGACTCTTTTTCCTCCTCACTCTGGATAAAGTCACAGGAGAATTTAGGACTCATTTTTCTTCTCTGGAGAGTAAATGGTAGGGTTTTTCAAAGTGATGATTAGATGAGAAAAGTAATATATTTATTTCTGTCTTTGATTATATATTGAGAGCGAGAAAAATTATGCTATATAAATCTTAAATGAGCCAAATTAAATATTTTTAAATTGAAAATATATTCAGTATTAAAATATTGAAAAACTAATAGAAATCCTTATTTATATTCTGTTACGTGTCAGTCTTCATTCTCAAAATTTTTCCCAGAAGTGGAGTGAAATATCTTCTGTCGACGGACAGTTAAATACACGTGCATACCATATGAGAGTTCACAAATATCTGCAAAATCTGCATGAATATTTTGCCTAGGGAAAAATTAAAATAAATGATGTGAGTTTCTTGCGGGAATGGGGAGTGCTGGGGGCGGGGTGAAAGGCGAGATCTGGTGCATCCAATCTTTACTATTAATCGCAATGCTAAAGAGTAGTGTTGCCACTAGACGGCAGTATTTGATTAGAAATCAAAGATCGGTAAACATACAATTCCTTGCAAAAAAAAACCCACAGGTATTTTACAGACAAGATACATATAGTTATATTGTCAATAAACAACTTGAGTTTCACCTCTGATCTTAATTTTGTCTTTATCTTTGTAAATTTTGTCTGATGCCCATAACATCCAGTAATCCAAAGATCTGGTGCCGTCAACGCCCTGTGACTTTATGAAGCAGGTTCAATTTGTTCAGCAGCCTTATTACTCTTTTCCGTCCGCTGCTTTCTCTGGCTTGGCCTTCTTTGCCTTAAACACTCAGTGACAGTTACGTACAGTAAAGAAATGATGCCTCAGGATGTGACTATGAGCCCTACACTTTGGGATACTGTCCTCTTCAGCTGAATCCTCGCTGTGCCTTCACGGCCTACACACCCTCAGGGCTTCTGTGATAGTCCTGAGAGCCCTACCTTGGTCCTATTATTGTCCATTTCTTCCCCCTGAAACCTATATTTTCTAAGTTTATAGTGTATGTATTGCGAGGAATTGATATGCTAATATACAATTTTAACAAAGAGGGTTAAAATAAAAATACCATATTATCTGATCCTTCTTAAAATGCATTTTCAAATTAGAATTGATTCTGAAGATGACTAATAATACTACTTATTTAATATTTGTATTTTATATGACCATTATTCATTAACCTAATATTTATAAATATTTTTCATATGGCTGGTAGTATAAGTTTAAGGTAATCCTGAATTTAATCACATGATAAGGTACTACAATTACTACAGTTGAGATTTGGGCTAAGGATGTATTTTTAACCATTTAGATGCTTAAGAAATGTGAGGATATAGGCTGTGGCTTATTTGAGATCACCATACATGTAAGTGAGAAAAATAGTTTTTCTGACACTAGAGTTGATAATACCTACCTGTCAGGTTTTTTATAAACACCAACTTAAGTCATCCAAATCAAACTTCAAATTAAAACTGAAGTGCTAAGCAGATTTTATTAGATTTATTAATATTTGAACATAAAGCTCTGTCTTTATATTCTTACGTTCACTAGAACAATTAATTAATCCATCAAATATGTAACATACTGCTAGGACCAGAAGGTACATCCGTGATTAAGACTTGACCCCTCAAGGAGTGTTAATGATCCGTGGAAAGTTAATGTAGAGACTGTCTTTTTTGTGATAATCTTAACTAGAGATAAAACAAAGTAACAGTTATACACATCAAATATCTGTTTCCAGGAGTGCTGACTTAGAAGGCAGAAGTTGTCCTAAGCCCACACCTGGTGCTTTCCAGGCACAAGGCAAAAGCCCATGCAGAACAGTACTTCTGACGACAGAGAGAAAGAAACAACTCTGCAAGTAGTCCCAGCCGTGGGCAAGAGCAGTGGCCACAGTGGGGACACATCTTGTAGTCTAGGGCGTGTGGGAAACCAGACTTAGCTCTCTGATCTTTCCTGCAACAAGCAGATTGAGGACACAACCAGCCTGTCCGCGTTCCCCCGCTTACAGAGGGTACCGTGAGACGTTGACATAAGAGAAAGAAGCGGAGTCCACTGGACCACATTCCTATAGGTTTGGAAGGTTTGGATTATATGCTTGGGATCTAAGCTAATCTATGAGCCACCCAGAAAGACCTGATAGTTTCCAGTCCTCATAGCAGCTGTTCACAGAAGATTCTTTGGATTCTAGGCTGGAAGCAACGTTTCTGAGAAGCAGAAAGTCCACCTTCTGCACTGCCAGTGAGTGAGGTACCTCATGTGTGCCTTTCTGCCTACTCCGGAATTTTTCTTCAAAACCAAGAAAAGTATTTTAATGTCCAGTAATGAAGCAAATCTAGAGGTATTAATAAGTTTTTTCTACACAGAGAAAATCTATTGACTTCAAATATGGTTTAAAGTTATTTTTAGATGGATTTTTTTTGCTTGTTTGCTTATTTGTTTGAGACCTAGCTTTTATATTCCATAAAAATGAAATTAAATAAGTAGATGTCAATAAAAGTCTGGTGAAATGAAAGTAACACTTTGTTTTAAATATTGATATTAGGGAGTTGAGACAGAGGAACCAAAGATTAAATTTGACTTTGAATAATAAGTCATTTATCACAAGCTAAAAAGAAAGTAGATTGTGGTCGGTAACACGGTTGGTATTTCATCTATGGTAAATTTGTATACTTGTCATCAGCAATGAAAATTACACAATTCCACAATTTTAAAATTTTATAATTTTTCCCACAATAAACCTTAAAATTTTTTTCAGTTTTATGGAGGTATAATTGGTTTACCAAAAAATGTGCTTACATAATGTACAAATTTGGTGAGTTTGGATATATGTATGTCTCCATGTTACCACCACCACAAAGGTAATAAAGATTTCCATTACCTCCAGAAGCTTAGCATTTAGATTTAAATATAGTGCCCTAATGTTTAGACAATGCTTGGTTGCTTTTTCTGAGAACACCTGTTTACTTCTGCATATTGCCTCAGCTCATCACAGGATTGAAAACAGGAGAAATCGAGACGGTGCCTGGAGTGCAGTGCCACGAAAAGGCCACCAGAGGGAGCCTGCATCTCACACTGGAAAGTCCACTGGCGGAGCCGGAAGCCTCGGAGGACCGCCTGCAGGCGAGGTCAGGGCCCTCCCGTCCCTTTCCTAAAAGGCTCGTTTTAAAGCGTTTGACCGTGCACTTAGTGTTGAGTGCAGAGTGTGATCTCCGAATGGCCAAATCCACGTCCTTTTCAGTCTGAACTAGCAGCTCTTATGTGCCTTTATGAGAGGACCTCTGCTGCAAATATAGAAGAAAGCTAAGGATTTGCTTTTACAAATTTCTTGAAATCATGAATGTAAAATGGTTTTTAAATAACTGCGTCCCAGAACGACTTTGGATCTGGAAAGTCACAAAGTTTGTTACCCAATGAAATATCACCAAATAGTCAATGAAGAGAATAAATCCGTAAGGAAGAATATCAATCAAAAGGCCCAGAAATTACACAGATGGCAGAATTCTAAATAATGACATTTAAAAAGGTATAATAACTATCCTTCCATATGTTCCAGGGCCAGAGGGAAGCCTGAGGGTTCTAAATAGGGGTATGGAGAATATAAAAGGACTCGACTGTGAGATAAGAGCTATGGAAAGGAGATAGAAGGCTCCGGCCAAACAGATTAGTGAAATGGAAAGCAGAGCAATAGCAACTATCCAAAATGAAAAGTGCGAAAAAAGACTAAAGCAATAAAACTCTGATCACAGCATTAATAAGCTGAGGAGACATTCAAATAGCCTAATAAATGTGCAAACGAGGTTGATATCGGGCAGGGAGAACATAATAGAAAATGTGTTTGAATAAGTAACGGCTGAAAAATTACCCCGACTTGGTAAACACTGCAAATCCACAGATCGAAGCAGATTCATAAACCCCAAGACAGAAGAAATATAAGGAAGAACAAACCAAAGCAAATCATAATCAAAATGCTTAAAACAAATGATAGAGATCATTTTAAAAGCATCCAGTGGAAGATGACACGGTACAAAGGTAAGAAGGCAATACCCCTGACAGCGGGCTTTTTGGTGGAAGCAATGCGCACCAGAAGATATTCTTACCAGTCAAGAAAAATCTTAAAATCCTATAATTTAAAAACAAAACAAGCAAACAATAATATTGTTAACCTGGATTTCTAAGCTAAGTAATGAAGTCTTTCAAACATGAAGGTGAAATAAAGCCTTTTTCAAGCCTAGTATAAAAATCTCTGTCATTTACAACTATGAAAATGCCTAACGCCAATAATGTGTTAACCAAAGAGTTACGCTGCAAAATAAGTTTCATATTATTCTAAGATTATTATTTATGACAAATCTAGTCTTAGATATAGTTAACAAACCTGCATCATTTCACTCTACTAACTATATTTTTTAAATACAAAGCTTACCGACAATTTTTGAGAACACTGGGCTGGCATGATGACCTTAAAAATGTTTCTCATATTTTCCTTCAGTTGGCTGTACCCCAAGGACACAAAGCTGAGTGTTATAGCAGGAGGAGTCATAGTAGAGGAGAGGTGTGAGTAATAAGGCGTATCTTCCTAGAACATTAATATTATTGAAAAAAAAATTTAGAAAAACAACACAAAACAGAGCAGCACCCTATTACATGTATAACAATATTGGGGAGTAGCATTATAAATTCACATTATTTTTAAGACTACACAAGATAAAGATAAGCTTCACTGCAGGTGCCTTACATGTTTCCTCAACCTTCTCATCAGCCCCTTCCCATCCCCACTAAGAATTCACACTTTGCCTCAGGATGAACTTCAATGGAAAAGTTTACAAAGAATATCTGTATTAAAGGCATTTTGTACATAATGTGTGATATGTCCTGCATGTCCACATATGTTGAATGAGCCTGCTCAAGTCATTCAGCATTTTAACTTCTCAGCTACCTCATTGCTTAAATGAGAAAATAGTATGAGGCACAAAATAAGTAAGTCACTAAACTGTTATTAAAATGTATGTAATAAGACTACTGCCTTGGTAACTCATTTATGTCTTACAAAGAAATAGAAATTAGAAGGAAGATTTAAAGAGATCACTTCTTTTGGAGCCCAGTAAGCTGAGAAATTGCAACAAACCAAATGAAAAGGAAAAAAAGACTATAAAGATTATAACATCTCACCAATCTTATATCAGGCTTATGTTATGTGCTCGTGTACCAAAATAAAAATTAGAACAAGTTTGGAACTGAATGAAAGTAAAAACACCACACATCAAAAATTGTAAGATGCTAAACCATTGTATGAGAAAATTTCATAACATTAAATACCTGGATTAGAAACAAACAAACAAAAAACCATAAAATCAATTAATTAATCATCCTTCTCAAGAAACAGGGGCGAAAAAGAACAAGTAAGCCATTAGCAAGCATAAGAAAAGAAATAATGGAAAATCAGTGAAATAGAAAACATAGAAAAAATTAATGAAACCAAGACCTGGTTCTTTGAGAAAAACAATAAAACTGGTAAAACTGTAAGACTGATTTGGAAAAACGGATAGAAAAAACAAATTACCAGGATCAGTAATCCTATAGATTCTAGAGCTATTAAAATAATAACAATGTAATATTATAAAAAAAATTATGCCAATAAATCTGATAGTTAAGGAAAGGGAAAAAATCCTCAAAAGATGCAAATTATCGAAGACCATTAAAGAAGTAGAAAGTTTGATTACTCATATCTAGTTTTAAATCTTTGAATTTTTAAGTTACAAATATTTCCCCTAAAGTCCTTCAGTAACAGATGACTCACTGTATTAGTTTGTTAGGGCCACTGTAATAAGTAATACAGAATGGATGGCTTCAACAACAGGAATTTATTCTTTCACAGTTCTGGAGGTTAATAGTATGAAACCAAGGTGTTAGCATAGATAATACAATAAAAAATGGGCAAAATGTATTAATAGCCATTTTTTCAAAAAGAGTACACAAATGAAATACATGTACAAGAAAAGATGTTCCACATCATTAGTCATTATAGAAATGCTAAATAAAACTGCAATTTAAAATCATTATATATCGCCGGGCCGGGCATGGCTCAGCAGATGAACATTGACCTAGAATCCAGGAGATCAGGGTTCGATTCCCGGTCAGGGCACATGCCTGGGTTGTGGGCTCGATCCCCTGTCAGGGGCGTGCAGGAGGCAGCCGATCAATGACAACTATCTCATCATTGGTGCTGCTGTCTCTCTCTCTCCATCTTCCTTTCTCTCTCTAAAATCAATAAAGACATATTTTTAAAAAATAAATTTAAATTTAAAAAAGTAAAATAAAATCACTATATATCTATCAAATGGCTAAAATAAAATATAGTTACACCACCAAATATTGGCAAGGATACAGAGAAAGGGGTCACTCATACATTGCTGGTGGAAATGTAAAATGGTACAGCCACTCTGGAAGTCAGCTCGGCATTTTCTTAAAAACTAAATATGTAACTAATATATGGCCCAGCAATTGCACTTCTAGGTATTTATCTGTGACTATTGGACACATATACATACAAAAGCCTGTATGCAATTGTCTATAGAAGCTTTGTTCATAATACCCAAAAAGTGGAAAGAACTCTGATGTCTTTCAGTAGGTAAAGGTTAAACAAATTCTAGTTATTCAATAACATAAAATACTAGTTAGCAACTAAAAAGGAACAAAATACTGATACATGCAGCAACCAGGGTGAATCTGTAAGGAGTTATGCTCAATGAAAAAATCCAATCACAAAAGATTACATACAGTATTATTCCATTTCTATAACCTTCTTTAAATAATAAGTTATAGAAATATGGGGATGAAGTTACTGGTTGCCAGGGATTATCAGGGAGATGGGGGTGGATAAGAGAGAAGTAGATGTTACTGTAAAAGGGTCACATGAGGGATACCTGTGGTTGGAAATGTCCAGTATGCTGCCTACATCAATGTCAATATCATGGTTGTCATTTGTACAATTGCTCTGCAAGAAGTTATCACTGAGAGAAACTGAGTAAAGGATACATAGAATCTCTCAGCATTTGTTTCTTACAACTGCATGCAAATCTTCAATTGTCTGAAAATTAAAAAGGTTAATTAAAAATTTAAAAATAGAGTCAGAAAGCCTAAATAGGCCAATAACTGCTGATGAAGTTGAAGCAGTAATCAAAGGGCTCCAAGCACACAGAAGCCCTGGCCTGGATGGCTTCACAGGGGAGTTTTACCAAACATTCAAAGAAGAATTAACACCTATTCTCCTCAAATTATTTCAAAAAATCCAAGAGGAAGGAACACTTCCAAACTTTTTTTATGAGGCCAGTATTAGCCTAATTCCAAAATCAGATAAAGACACTACAAAGAAAGAGAATTACAGGCCAATATCCCTGATGAACATAGATGCTAAAACCCTCAACAAAATATTAGCAAATCAGATCCAGCAATATATTAAAAAGATCATACATCATGACCAAGTGGGATTTATTCCAGGGATGCAAGGCTGGTACAATATTTGCAAATCAATAAACGTGATACATCACAGAAACAAATTGAAAGACAAAAATCACATGATCATATCAATAGATGCAGAAAAAGCATTCGATAAAATCCCAACACCCATTTTTGATAAAAACTCTCAGCAAAGTGGGAATAGAGGGATAATACCTCAACATAATAAAGGCCATATAAGACAAACCTACAGCCAACATCATACTCAATGGGCAAAAACTAAAACCGTTTCCCCTAAGAATAGGAACAAGCCAGGGGTGTCCACTTTCATCACTCTTATTCAACATAGTACTGGAAGTCCTAGCCACAGTGACCAGACAAGAAGAAAACATAAGAGGCATCCAAGTTGGAAAGGAGAAAACAAAACTGTCATTGTTTGCAGGTGACATGATATTGTACATAGACAATCCTAAAGACTCCACCAAAAAATCACTAGATTTAATAAATGAATTCGGCAAGGTAGCAGGATACAAAATTAACACCCAGAAATTGATAGCATTTCTATACACCAATAATGAACTCTCACAAAGAGAAACTAAAAAAAAAAAATCCTATTTATCATTGCACCTAAAAATATAAGATACCTAGGAATAAATTTAACCAAAGATGTAAAAGACCTTTACTTGGAAAACTACAGGACACAGAAAAAAGAAATTGAGAAAGATACAAACAAATGGAAAAATATACCATGTTCATGGATTGGAAGAATTAACATCATTAAAATGTCCATACTACCCAAAGCAATCTATAAATTTAATGCAATCCCTGTTAAAATGCCAACAGCATATTTCACAGATCTAGAACAAACACTGAAAATTTATATGGAACCAAAAAACACCCTGAATAGCCACGGCAATCTTGTAAAAGAAGAACAAGGTTGGAGGGATCACAATACCAAATATCAAGTTATACTACAAAGCCACTGTAATCAAAACAGCCTGGTACTGGCACAAGAACAGACATATTGATCAGTGGAACAGAACAGAGACCCAGAAATTGACCCATGCCATTATGGTCAATTAATATTTGACAAAGGAGGCAAGAACATACAATGGAGTAAAGACAGTCTCTTCAATAAATGGTGTTGGGAAAACTGGACAGGCACATGCAAAAAAATGAAACTAGACTACCAACTTACACCACACACAAAAGTATTTCAAAATGGATAAAAGACTTAAATGTAAGAAATGAAACCATAAGAATCCTAGAGGAAAACACAGGCAGCAAAATCTCAGACATCTCTCATAGCAATATGTTTGCTGATACATCTCCTAGGGCAAGAGAAACTAAGGAGAAAATAAACAAATGGGACTGCATCAAAATAAAAAGCTTCTGCACAGCAAAAGAAACAATCAACAAAATGAAAAGGGAGCCCACTGTATGGGAGAACATATTTGCCAACAACACATTGGATAAAGAGTTAATATCCAAAATATATAAGGAACTCATACAACTTAACAAAAGGAAGACAAATAATCCAATTAAAAAATAGGCAAAGGACCTAAATAGACACTTCTCCAAAGAGGACATACAAATGGCTAAGAGACATATGAAAAAATGCTCAGTGTCACTAATCATCAGAGAGATGTGAATTAAAACCACAATAAGGTATCACTTCATACCTGTCAGAATGGCTACCATCAATAGGTCAACGAACTACAAGTGCTGGCGAGGCTGTGGAGAAAGGGGAGCCCTAGTGCACTGCTGGTGGGAATGCAGACTGGTGCAGCCACTATGGAAAGCAGTATGAAGCTTCCTCAAAAGACTAAAAATTGACCTGCCATTTGACCCAGTGATCCCATTTCTAGGAATATACCCTAAGGAACCCCAAACACCAATTGCAAAGAACTTATGCACCCTTTGTTCATAGCAGCCCAATTTAAAATAGCTAAGATCTGGAAACAGCCCAAGTGCCGTAGATGAGTGGATAAAAAAGCTGCGGGACATTTACACTATGGAATACTATGCAGCTGTAAAAAACAAGGATATTTTATCCTTTAGCACAGCATGGAGAGAACTAGAGAGTATTATGCTAAGTGAAATAAGCCAGTCAGAGAAAGACAAATACCACATGATCTCACTTATATGTGAAATATAATAAACAAAATAAACTGATGAACAAAATAGATCCAGAGACACAGAAGCATGGAACAGACCGAGGGATCTCAGAGGGAAGGTAGGGAGGGGGGTGTGGGTGAGGAGAGATTAATCAAAGAACTTATATGTTTATAAGCATAACCCATGGACACAGACATTGGTATGGGGAAAGCCTGGGAGTGGGATGGATGCAGGGTGAGGGGTATCAATGGGATAAAAAGGGGACATCTGTAATATTTTCAACAATAAAGATAAAGAAACTTTTAAAAAAAATTAAATAAGCTGGTCTGGTTATTCCTTATCAGAACCTTTCCCTTGGGCAAGAGAGGTTATATAGAATATGACATGGAACTTCTCTGAGAAGGAAAAGATGAAGGCAGGAATTGAAGGGAAAACTGTGGAAGGGAGATTTTTAGGGGAATGGAAAGGAAATTATTGTAAATTAAGAATCAAGATAACAGAAGTTTCCAGACTAGACCACACTCCCTCAATGAAGGAGGCAGGACCTCAGACAGCAATGGTGTCCTGATGACCCTAAGGAAGCTCAGCTCAAGGCACTGGCATTAAGGCTCTGGGAGGATTCCTGAGCTTAATGGGGGACAGAGAAGAACCACCAAAAAGCTTGCAAATGGCCATTCTTGATTGGACAATAAGCTCTAGCATGTCAGCAAGTCCTGCTGGTGCCAACAAGCAAAAGAAATTCAAAGTATATCCTGGACTCTTCAAAGGCAAATTGCATACATGTCGGGTGGGGAAGGAGGTAAGGAGAGAGAAATTGGATTTTTCATACTGAATGATAAAAACTAGGAACCTGATTTCAATTGATTTTAGAAAAATAAAGCAAGTTAATATTGTTGTTGCTGTTAAAGTTGTTGCTATCCTCCAGAAACATGGAATAAAATTACATCTGCTGGTAGATGTCACAAAATCTTTTCCTATTGATGGACTGCAGAAGGGAAGATATGGATTTACACAATTTCAGGAATTGTATTTTCTTTATAGTACCTGGAGTAAATAGCCCATATAACTGACAAAATGGCTAGAGGATTTTTGGAGCCAGGACCTGCTTTCTTACTTTTGATGATACCAAGTAGAATATTTTTAAATTCTAGAAAGAGTAAAGGTCTCTATTTACTGTGTGCTTTCCTTTGAATTCCTTTGTAGAGACTGGAATGATCATAAAAGCAGTAGCAATGGGGCTGTCCCTAAATTAATTAAAAAACAGAAGAATTAAAAGAAAATATGTATGTAGATAATGGGCATCCAAACTGTTATGCTTTTCAGAGGTGAATAGGGTACATATAGCTAATTAATTCAATATATTTTAATATTAAACCTCTGCCAGATGCTAACAGAATACAGTTACCCTGCTATGCTTTCAGGCACAAGTGAATATTTCCCATGGCATTGTATTGAAGCTTATTTTTCCCTTTGGTGCTGACTTTACTCCCAACTGGTGGGCACCTTCTCGCACATAGAGAACAAGAACTTCACTGATTATTCTCAGTTCCTTGGGAACCAGATTTATCTTCCTTGGACTTATCCTGAGAACTGTAGTGGGTTAACTATTGTCCCTCCAAAATTAATGTCTATCCAGAACCTCAGAGCATGATCTTACTTAAAAAATAGGGTTTTTGCAGGTTTAGTTCAGCTAAGGTCAGGTCATACAGGATTAATGTGGGCCCTAAATCCAGTAACTGGTGTCCTTATAAGAAGAGGAGAGCAATAGGCAGTCACGCAGGAAGAAGGCCCTGGGAAGAAAAAGGCAGCGATTAAAACGGTGCAGCTACAAGGCAGAGAACAGCAAGGAACGGCAGAAGCTAGAAAGAGGAAGGGAAGGATTCTCCCCTAGAGCCTGTGATAGAGTAAATTTCTTTTGCTTTATATCACTCAGTTTGCAGTAACTTGTTAGGACGGCCCTAGGAAACTAATACAACAGTAGATCCTCAGCAATTTTTACTGGTGGAAAAAATGTTTGGACGTTTGGTTTGAATCAGGATGTTCGTTTCTGTTCCCCATAGAACATCTGGACTTTTCTGGTGTTTTAAGGAATAGCCAAGTGGTACTGCAGCTACTTTTTCAGCTAACTAAAAAAGACATTAAACTAGATGACTATATTTATAAATGAATGCTACAGTACCCTTCCTGTTAGAAAGAAAAATTGATTTCCTCTACTCTGAACAGCAGCTAGCAGTCACTGCTATTGATTAGGAAGAACATGGTAGTGGAAAAAGCGATAGTCAGCTGAGAATTGAATGAAGATCCAATTCTAGCTCAGGCTCCATCTTATTTTCTAGTAATGTGCTCACCTAATTCTTTGGGAAATTAGTAATTCTAACATTTAAAAATATTCTGGCATTTTTATATTTATTCATTTTCTTATACTTTTGTGGTCAGAGTAAAAAGGAAACAGCCAACATATTGAAACACTTGTTTTACCAGGAATAATAAGATTTTATAGATGTTTACTGTGATATTCTAAAAATAATTTTAAAATATAAATAAGATGAACATGGCAATGAAGATGAAAGAGAGACTTTGAGAAAAGATGGAAATAAAATTGGAACCAAGAGGCTCTTTCATTCTTATTTATGTCATTTTCTCTGGTTTGTTTCTAAGTCGGCTTATCGTTGCTGAGAATGAAGGTAGGCAATTGAATATGCTTGGCCCTGACCCTTAAGAAAAGTGAGTCTGGCACACAGACCATTTCTCTTCTGGTAGAAGAGCTGGGGGGCATCGTAGTAATTCTGCTCAACCTAGCAAGGTCACTCCAAAGTGGAAATGGCAGGCAGCTCTCAACTTGTGGGTCTGTCTCTTGGTGGAGAGGGAAGTGGAGAAGAAAACAGGGTTTCTTGACCCCCTTCTTCACCGCCTTTTCTAACTGATGCCCACATCTTTCTCTTCAGGCTGGGGCTTAACACCTCACCAGCCTTCCACAGAAGAACACAGCATCAGCATAGATCAGGAAAACTGTTTTGGTAAGTCTGCTCTAATTGTGAGATTTTTGCATTTGTTTTTCAAGATTTCTGACATGTGTCATTATACAATGTATAACTGACCCACAAAAAATTTATTTCAAAACCCCCCAAAAGTTAGGACAACATAAATTATTAATCTTATCATTATAACAATTCACATTGCTAAAGAATTAAACATGTATTGATTTTGCTGGTGTAACAGTTTGGGTATATATTTTCACAAATGACAAAGGGCTTAAAGCATATCCCTTCAAGAACAAGATGAAATTTGATGACATGGCAATGTTAAGAAAATATAAGAATAATATTCTTGTCTATGACTTTATAAATTGTGATTTACACTTTCAAAGTTGGAACAAGTCACAGAAAATAGTCTACCCGGTCACCTTCTCAATTCACATGCTCCTCTTCTTTCATCCATCACAAAATATTTGTGTTTCCAAGAAGAAATACACTCCAAAGAATCTCAAGGGAAAGTAAGTCACTTAGGAGAGAATTATCCATGGCATGAAGTAGCAGAGGTTGTGTCCCTAGATATCATTATATTTCTGAGGTCCATCAACCAGAATATGATGCCTATCTGAAGACCTGTGAATATGTGCATGCTTGTGTGTTTGTGTGTGTGCATTTGTGTGTGTGCAAAAAAGAGAGAGAATAAAAAATTTAAAAAAGCATTGGTATGGGGGCAATTCCAAGATGGCAGTGGATTGAGGGGAAGCTAGTGATGCTCTCCCAGAACAAAACTGGAATTGCAACTAAAATAGAAAAAAAACATCCTGAATAATCAACTGCAACTGAAG
The DNA here is from genome assembly GCF_964146895.1 of Miniopterus schreibersii. NCBI lineage: Eukaryota > Metazoa > Chordata > Mammalia > Chiroptera > Miniopteridae > Miniopterus > Miniopterus schreibersii. The sequence continues at coordinate 63,696,421 of NC_138101.1, read as the reverse complement.
ATGAGCTAGAGAGCACTCTCATAACCAAGGACATAAAGTGGAGCCCACACAGAGACTGGTAGGAAGTGTGGAGGCACAAGAGGGCTGGCTGGGCTCCCACAGGCAGCTGCTGAAGGTCCGGAGGGAGATCTCAGCTGTGGGGGTTCCCACTGAGAGCTCTGGGGCTTAAACCCCAAGCTGGGCTTCCCAGCCCAGAGCACCAGAACTGAGAAAGGTGCCCACATAACATCTGGCTACGAAAAGCAGCAAGGTTTCTGTCTGCCAGGGAGAGATGGCTAGAAATGCAGGCACCCTCTAAAGGGCCAATGCACAACATTTTGTGTGCAGCCACTCACCTAGGGCTCTGGCAGAAGGAGGGCAGAGTGGACTAGGGTGGTGTGAAAAGAACCTGGGGTCTTGGGCTCTGGAGACAGATGGCACACTAGATCAGATGGATTTAATTGACATTTACTGAACATTTCACCCCAAAGCTGCAGGATATACATTCCTTTCAAGTGCACATGCGTCATTCTCAAAGATAGACCACATGTTAGGACACAAAACAAGGCTACAAGTTCAAGAAGATTGAAATCATATCAAGCATCTCAGATCACAATGGCATGAAATTAGAAATCAACTACAGTAAAAACACTCAAAAACGTTCAAACACATGAAGGCTAAATAGCATGTTATTAAACAATGAATGGGTTTCCAGTAAGATCAAGAAAGAAATAAAAAACTTCCTGGAAACAAATGAAAATGAACACACAATAACTCAAAATCTATGGAACACAGTGAAAACAGTCCTGAGAGGGAAGTTCATAGCACTACAGGCCTACTTCAAAAAGCAAGAAAAATTTTTAGTAAACTATCTAACCCTACAACTTAAAGAATTAGAAAGCTCACATGAAGCCATCTGGACAAGGGCTTCTGTTTGCTGGGAGGTTTTTTTTTTAATTATTGCTTCATTTTATCCCTTGTTATTAGCCTATTCAGGTTTTCTGATTCTTCCTGATTCAGTTTTACATGATCCCGCTCATATGTGGAATCTAATAAATAAAATACACTGAGGAACAAAATAGATCCAGAAACACAGAAGCCATGGAACAGACTGAGGGATCTCAGAGGGAAGGCAAGGGTGGGGGAGTGGGTGGGGAGAGATTAGTCAAAGAACTTATATGCATATATGCATATATACATAACCTATGGACACTGACATTGGTGTGAGGAAGTCCTAGGGGTGGAGTGGATGTGGCTTGGAAGGGATCAATGAGGGAAAAAAGGGAACATCTGTAATACTTTCAACAATAAAGATAAATTTTTTAAAAAGTATTGGTATGAAAAAGAAAATAAAATATAGGCACTTCATTTAATGGTTTATTACATTTTTACATTTTTAATTTATTGATTTTCTTGTCCCATTAGGGTCCAAAGTCCATGAAGAGAGGACTCAATCTGGTATATCACTGCTGTAAGCCCAATGAATAGAATGATAGCTGTCAAATAATAGGTATTGCATAAATATTTGTTTAATTAATGAAATAATAAGGGACAGTCTATATTAAAATGCAACCGAAGATAAGAATAGGGAAACAAATGATATGTAACTGTTAATAAAAGAATATACTGCCCGGCCGGGCGTGGCTCAGCGGCTGAGCGTCGACCTAGGATCCAGGCGATGGGGGTTCGATTCCCGGTCGGGGCACATGCCCGGGTTGCGGGCTCGATCAGTGACTCTCATCATTGATGTTTCTCTCTCTCTCTCCTTCTCCTTTCCTCTCTCTGAAATCAATAAAGACATATATAAAAAAAGAATATGCTAATTATATATTTTCCAAGATTAGAAAAATTACATTTTTTTTACCGAGTTGAAACTCATATAACATAAAAATTATCATGTTAACTACCTTTGGGCCTACAATCCAGTGGCTGTGGGTACATTTAAAATGCTATGTAGCCATCAGCACTGCCTAATTCCAGAACATTTTCACTTATCTCTATGAAATTGCCAGTTTTTGGACATTTAATATAAATGTAATTGTATAGTATGCTGTTGTTTTTTGTGGAAACTAATAGTTTACACTACCAGATAAGTGCTAATTAAAAGGGGGGAAAATCTGAATTTCACTAAGAGAGGTTTGTGAATCATACCATATGTGGCTTCTCAGGGTGGCTCCTTTCACTTAGTAATATGCACTTCAGATTTCTCCACCTCTTTTCATGGCATAATAGTTGTGTGTTTTGTTGTTGTTTGTTTTTTAGCATGGATTAATATTCCATTGTCTGAATGTGCCACAATTTATTTACCCATTTACCTACAGAAGGGACATCTTGGTTGCTTCCACGTTTTGGCAATTATGAACAAAGCTGCTATAAACATCCATGTGCAGGTTTTTGTGTGGCCATAAGTTTTCCACTCATTTGGGCAAATACCAAGCAGTGTGATTGCTGGATCATATGGTAGGAATATGTTTAGTTTTGTCAGAAACTTCCAAACAGACCTCCAAGGAGGTTGCAGCCTTTTGCATTCCCACTTGCATGAACGTTGTCTTTTCTCTGTTGCTCCACAGTCCCACCAGCATTTGATGTTGTCAATGTTTGGGATTTTAGTCATTCTAATGTGTGTGTAGTGGTATCTGATTTTAATTTGCAGTTTTCTAATGATATATGATGTTGAGCATCCTTTTATATGCTTATTTCAAAAATATGGAATGTGTAACAAATGTACGTATCGTTTTTGTACAGAGGACATGCAAATCTACTCTGCATAATTCAAATTTTATTATTTGTGCTTTCAGAATGAGCACTGTCTTTTCTTTTGATTCTCAAGATAAAGGATGCAACAGTTAAACCAGACAGTGTGTAATATTGAGAGCACTGGGAGTGTGCCAATAATAAAAGTGTCATGTCTATTTCTGGAAAATATAAATGAGATCAGATCTGTGAATGAAGAAAACAGAGCAGGAGGCATCTGGGAACACAGAAGAAGAAGAAGAAGGAAAAAAAAAACAAGCAGCAGAAAGAGGGTGTACTTTCAGACAGAACTAAAAAGACACCCAGGCTCAATGTGTGCTGACAGAAACAGGGCAGATTTCGAGAAGGAAATTAAAAAAAGAAAAAAAACCTGGTGGCGGGGGAGTTATTGGAACTTGGGTTGGAAGGCCTGGTGTGCGGCTAGGACCCCTTGCTTCTCAGGGGGTACCCCTGCAGCCAGGATATCTCTCCTGATTTTTGTCCACCACACAAGGGTGTGGGACCAGCCTGTTCCTCATCTCTGCTTCTCCTACCAGTCTTGATGTGGCTGCTTCTTCATATCCTTAGTTGTATGATTTCCGTTCAGCTAGATGTCAGGCAGCTCTGAAGGATGGTTTTTCTGTTGCTTAGTTGTATTTTTGACATGGTTGTGGGAGGATGCAAGTGCCACATTTACCTATGCTGTCATCTTGACCAGAAGCTGTAAATGTTGGGCTGTATAGGGCTTTGAAATAACTAAGTTTTCCAAAGAGTGAGATAGGAAAATGCAATCAGCCAACTCTTCCTAAATGTCATTTACAGCACACTCCATCTAAAGAGAGCAAAATGCATTTATATTCATATGTACAAGATTGACCATATTCTAGACCAACAATATTCAACTCTTTTCATCTCATGACACACATAAACTAATTACTAAAATTCTGTGACACACCAAAAAATATATTTTTTACCAATCTGACAAAAAATACATATATATTTTTTTCATTTATATTGGACAGCTATTGTTGTGTTGACTGTTGTCATTTTTTTTATTTGACAGTTTAAGGGAAAAGAAGTCAGTGCCCTTGATTAAATAGGTATTGCATGTTTTAAAATTTATTGTGGCACACCAGTTGAAAATTGCCATTCTAGACAATAAAACAAATATCATTAAATTTAAAAGTGTTTAAATGAATGAATATGAGAACAACATATCAGAATATGTGAACTGTCACTAAAACAAGAGTAAGGGAAAATTTATAGCACAAAAAGCTTACAATAAAAATGATTAAGAGTCACAAATTAATTACCTCAGCTTTCCTTTTGAGAAACTAGAAACAGACAAGCAAATACAATCTAAGTAAGCAGAAGAAATTAAATAATAAAACAAAGTTAAGAACAATGAAATAGACACCCCAAAAATGTTAGAGAATATCAATAAAATAAAAAAACTGATTCTTTGAAAAAAACACAACATGTAGAACTCCTGACCAAATAAATAAGAAGAGAAGACATGATTACCAGTGACAGAGTAAGAGAGGTAGTATTATTACAGACTCTACAGTTCTTAAGAGGAAAGTGAGAGAGTATTAAGAACAATTTTTGCCCATAAATTCAACAATTTAAATGACATAGACAAATTGCTTTTATGACACAAACTAACATATTGTATTCAACAAGAAATCAACAACTTAATAGCTCTATAACTATTTTAAAAATTGAAATTGTAGATTATTCCTTCCCTGTCCCAGAGTTTTACTGGTGAATTCTACCAAATATTTACAGAAGTAATAATGTTAATCCTATACAGTCTCCCAGAAAATTTAAGTAAAGTGAATACTTCTGCACTCCTTCTATGAGCTCTACCCTGAACCAAAACCTGTATAAAAGTAAACCACAAACCAATATCCTTCATAAACATAGACCCAAATATTCTAAACAAAATATTATCAAATCAAATCTAATGACATATAAAACGGTCTAATGACACCGTTTTCACCTAAAGTTTGTCCTAGAAAAACTTTGGCACTAGAAAGTTTGGCACTAGAAATTTTGGAAGGTGCTGACTATGTTCATTAGTTTGATTATTTTAATGTTTTCACTGGCAGACACTTTGCTGAAACATAAATTTGTACACTTTAAATATTTATTTATTACAATTGAATCAAACTTTATTTAATACATCCTGAATAAATTATTGCTATTTTGAGAATATAAGTTGATTTTAATATTGGAAAAGCTAAACACTAAGTTATCACATATGTAGGGTAAAAAAAAAAAAAAAAAAATCTTTCTCATCTTGAGAGATCCAGAAGCATTTGCCAATATTTAACATACATTCATGATAAAAACTCATCATAACTGTCACACACTGCATGATAAATTATTTCTCATTTGGATAAAAAGCATTTGTCATCATTTTAACCAACATCACAATTAATGACTTTTGAAGTTATATCCCCAGAAATGGAGAATAAGAAGGTAATGCCTAAATCACCACTTCTACTCAGCATTATAGCAGAGATTCTAGCCAGTGCAAGAAAACCAAAAATGAAGAATGAGTGAATGAATGAATGAATGAATGAATGAATGAATGAATGAATGAACGAACGAATGGGTAGATATTTTAAAAGTAAAACAAAATTGTCATTTCTGATAGATGGTATTATTATATCCATAGGAGAGTCTAATAAAACTTACAAGCCTATTTAATAAGTTAATTAGTGAGTTAATAAGTAAATTTTCCACTTCACTTGATGTAAAAAATCAATTATGCATCTATATATAAGGATAAAAAAAGAAAAACTCTAAGTAGAAAAGGAAGATGGCATTTGTCTTAAACATAAAAATGTTAAGGATAAGTCTAACAAAATATCTGCAAGACTTCTACACTAAAACCTATCAACTATTATGTAGTGAAATTAAAGAGACCTAAATAAATTTAAAATGACACTCTTTTGTGGGGGACGGAGGACGGGAAAAGATTAACCAAAGAACTTAATGCATATATGCAGAGCCCGTGGACACAGACAATAGTGAGGGGAAGGCCTCGGATGGGGCGGGAGCCAGGTGAAATGGGGGACATCTGTAATACTCTCAACAATAAAAATAATTGTTTTAAATATGTTTGTACTGATTTTAGAGAGAGAGGGATGGAGAGGGAGAGAGAGAGAAACATCGATGAGAGAGACATTGATCGGCTGCCTCCTGTGCGCCCCCTACTGGGGGTCAAGCCCGAAACCCAGGCATGGGCCCTGACCAGGAATGGAACCGGTGACCTCTTGGTGCATGGGATGATGCTCGACCAACTAAGCCACACAAGCCAGGGCAATAAAAATAAAATTTAAAAAATTAAATAAAAATAAAAGAATAGAAATTTCAGAAAAAGATCTTTGCATACATAGACATATATTATGTGACAAATAAGAAATGTAATGCATTGGAAAGACAGTGGTCCATTGTTATCTCAACATAAGATAATGTTGAGATTATTGTCTATTCATTTTAGGAAAATATAAACCTACTTAATAATATAGACAGAAGTAAATCTTAGAAGAGTTAAAGCTTTGTGGATGACAAGGGGCCACATGCTAACCAGACTAGCTCAGGAAAGGCCTGTGTGGCAGCCTTGCAAATTCAGAGACCTAAAGTTACCACAAAAGGTGGTCTGAAATTAAAACTTTTTAAATTAAAAAGCAGTTTATGGTGGGTAGTCATGTCCTAGGCCAGTATCTTCCCTGAAAAAGGTCAATCTACCTTAACTGAGCCTGTTGACTGTCTTTTTGCATCTACGATAGCATATTGTTGGAGTGGCAAAGTAATTTTCCCTTTTTCTGGACCGTTCAAGGCATAGGCACTGTTCTGCGGAGAACACAAATCCCCTCATTGTTACTGAGTTAACTGTTAGCTGTTAACTATCCAGCACCAACCTAAGTAAAAGAAGTGAGGGTCTATCATTTTATTTTTTATCCAATCCCAGAGATTTCACTACTTTGCTTTCTCCCACTTCCCTAATCTATCACCAATGGATTTCAGGTAATCCACTCAGGTCTTCCAGTTTTATTGTAATGTATAAAACAAGGTGCAAAACTGCCATTCTCCGAGCATTATCTCAATCTGTTGAGATTCTGCTTCCCAGCATATTGACAATTTGGCTCAAATAAATTCACAAAAAATTCTTAACAATTTTGAATGTTTCTTACATTAACAGCTTTAAGCTTAGAACTATAGGCTTCTAATTTCTGATAATGATTGTCTTGATTAATAAGATCAATTTTAGTACTGAAATTAATTAAGCCTGCTGAATAAACTTTAAAAAATCTTAGCACAAAATGGCTGAAATACATACTGAGGTCGAAATGTACTAAGGTCAAAACCAAAGAGCACATGAAACACAACCAAGCACTTAAGCACCGCTTTCTCTTTTAAATGAGCAAATCTCAGTAAATTGGGACTTGTTCTGATTACCGATCAGGGTAGAACGGACCTAAATAAAAAGCCTAGAGCCCATGTTGGGGATTCAACTCATCCCAAAATAAAGGAGTAATGCAGTGATACACACCTCGGTGGAAGCAAGAACCAGAATCCAACCAGCCACCCTGCAAACTTAGAGCTTGTGTTTGTATGTTCTGAAAGGTTCAAAGGAGCACAGCTGTCAAATTATTTTAAAGGAGTTCTGAATTGCTAAGGCCTTGAGGAGCACAGCGGATGGGCTTAAGCAAACCCTATACAAATAGATTTTGAAATGGCCAATACAAGGTCAAAGATATGGGTGCAGAGGAAAACCAGAAACAATGCCTGAGGATAAACCAAAATGACAGCCAGAAGAAACAGGTGAAAACTTCAGATACTGGAATAAATGGACATGGATTATTGATAACATAAAACTATAGTTACTACATATAAAAAAAGTTTTGAAAATTTCTGAAAGGTAAAATTACAGTGTCATGAATATTTGAAGAAGAACCAACCAGTATTTCTAAAACTAAAAACTCATTAGCAGAAATACAAAATATCCCAACTTAAACCTAAATAGATGGGAGTTTTGGTTTCACTATGGTAGTATAAGCTGTCCAAGATACATCTCTCCCCCTTACCACAACTACAATTTGACAAATACATACACAAGATATAAAAATAAAGCTCTCTGAAGAATCTGAAAATTAAAGCAGGTGAATTGTGGAAGGGAGTCAGATGTGGAGAAGCAACCCTCACAAGGATGAGTTTTCTGTTTTTTGTTTTTGTTTTTCCTTCTCGTGCCTGGACTTCCATCTTGTGCTCCGATGGGAGTGGCTTCTGCAGTTAGAATAGTGGCAGACTCACCACCCTGTATATGGCAGGAGAAAACATGGAGAGGGTCTCAGGCAATGTGGAGTGTGAGAAGGAAATGCTGGAGGGGAGAGAATTTACAAAAATATAAAACAATGACACTTTTCTTACTGCATTTAGTTTTGTTTTGAAAAATAGTTACTTTTCATTAAAAAATGTGTTACTTATGTCTACATGTGATGGAATACATATCGAGACAGCCACTCTCATACTTTCAAAATATCAGTTTAATTTAAAATAACCATTGACAGTTTAATCCACATAAGCAAGAGCTTGTTGTACTCTCAATAATGTTTAAGAATCAAAGTAGCCTGAAGACAAAAAGTGTGAGAACCACTGGGCTAGTATATATGTAACTCAAGACATTGAAACGAGGTCCATGAATCCTGGCTAGGTTCTGCCCTTAATAAACCAAGCTGCTTCACTCATATTTTTCATGTATTTTGCTATTCTTATTCCTTTATAAAGCTGGTTAACACTTTAGCTGAGTAAATAAGTTCCACGAAAGTGTGTTGTCTATGATAAAGCCAGAGCTTTGAAAGTCCGGTTTGTAGTGAGAGTTCTACAGTCATATTTGGGATGAAAGAACTTTGGGAAAAGATAAAACTCAGGAGACACATTAGGGGCTGCTTAGTCCAGTTTTCTATCTGCCCAATTAGTTAACTGATTTTGAGATTTTGATCTTAAATAAGGAATCCATGTATAAATACAGCTAATGTTAGTATTTCACTTTTCATGATAACTTTATTAACCTTTAATAAAATACATAAAATATAAATTACATTTTATATATTTTCCAGTAGGTACACACCCCCAACCTCCACCTTGACATTTAATCTGATAACTATTTGCACAGGAATTAGTCCAATAGTTTTTCTTCATTAAAAGGGGAAGCAGCATATTATCAGATAAAAATTTAGCAATAGCTTTCATTGGGGGAGAGCTAGTGCTCTAGGCTAATGTTTCTATTCAGCAGTATACTGCACTATAAGGAACACTATGTCATTTTAAGGCTATTTCTATATATATATACACACACACACATATATATATATATATATATGTATATATATATATATTTCCTGAAGAAGTGTTTATAATTTTCGTTTGCATATAATAAAACCTGAAAACTCTCAAAGAAGAGAATATTTAGAATGTTTAGCATATTCAAAATAAAGTAAATATGACTTTCTGGCAAAAGAAATGACATAAACTTAGGAATCTTCAAATAGTTTTTATCAAAATGTTAAGTTCCCAAAATGCTTTATTCTACTCAAATCTAATCATATTATAGAAGGTAGCTACTGATGAATAAGCATGAGATGCAAAGAGATAGGCCTTGACCTAGTTGACTTATTAATTAGCTTGATTTGGTTAAACACCATCACCCTCAACGAAATTAATGGCAATAACAAATCGAGAGGAAGAGATGAGCAGATGGGAAGCCACCATATGCTCAAGCCGCATTCTTAACTGATAATAATTAAGTAATTATGGGATGAGAGAGGATTTAATTCAAATGTCTATGGCATTTGACATGCCTGCTTATAAAACCGTGTCATTTATAATGGATATTGTTTCACTTGGCCCCTGACTTTGCTGGAAGTATTAAATGCAAAAGAAAGAAATCACTTCAGTGTTGTGTAACCCATCCTTATGCAACAAACATATTTATTAAATATTTTTTTAATATGCAGGCTCAATGGACAAAAAAGGAATTAATAAACATAAACTTTATCTGTATTTTCTTACTCTTGGTCCCAAGACAACAGGGTATGGTCACTGTCATGGGTCATTAACTACTGAGAGGCCATGGATGGTGATGGGCACGGTGTTAACAGCACCTCTTGGAACATGGCTTGATGACTTGGGGTCCTCAGCTTTTAGTTGTAGTTCAAACAGGGAAGCCTAGGGATTTGGTCTGGTTTCAAACCATCATTCAAACTCAAGAAAGATGTGAATGACAGGTTATGGCTGGAGAGTTAGGCTTGTTTCTGTTTTCTCCAGCCCGCTCTTCAATCATCAGATGCACGTTAGAAAACTATTTGCTCTTGATTTAGTCACCCTACAGGCCAAAGATTAAAAATATAAGCCTATGATTGAAAGTATTGCAGGTGTCAACAATAAAGATAAAAACAAAAACAACAAACGAAAAGAACCTTTGCACTCAGAGGGAGAAAAAAATTTAACCCTATTTCTTGTCTCAACTAGTTTACTTCTTTTAGTGAAAACCACATGAAAAAAGAAGACGGTTAGCAATGAAGAATTGCAGTGATCTTTAAAATGTCAAATTTTTACTGTCATTTTACTTTATCATCATAAGTACCTGCCTTGCATAAACAAATTTGACACTGATCTTCCTTAACTAGTTTTATGATGAGATAATAAACTAGATTAGAATTTAGAGAAATTCCTACTCAGATGTGGTATTGATTCTTCAGACTACCTGAAGTAAATGAGTTTCCAGTACTGGAAAAAAATTAATTAAACACCTACTATCAAAGAATAACAATGTTTATTCTCATTAAAGCAGGTAAATAAACCACATTTTCAATACCACAAGATATGACTTTGAAGCATAAAAAAATGATTAACCTCTCTCACTTGAATGTCATTAAGGGATTTGAAACTGTCTGACAGATAACATATTATCTAATAAACAAGTTCAAGAAAATAATTCCTGTATTAGTTTTCCAGAAGTTCCATACAAAGTACTACAGACTTCAGGGTTTAAACAACAGACATTGATTTTCCCCCAGTTCTGGAGCATATAAGTTCTAGATCAAGGTGAGGGATGGCTCTTTCCTAAGGCCTCTCTCTTTGGTTTGTAAATTGCTGTCTTTTCCCTGTGTCTTCTTCACATGGTGTTGGCTCTGTGAGTATATGTCTGTGTCCAAATTTCCTCTTCTTATACGGACATCAACTATATTGGATTAGGGCTCATGCTGATGACCTCTTTTTAAATTAATAACTTCCTTAGAGATCCTGTCTCCAAATGCAATCACATTCTGAGGTACCGGAGGCTAATACTTCTACAAATCAATTAGATTGGGAGCATAATTCAGCCCATAACATATCCTAAGATTAAAACACTTAAGTAAGTTATTTTTATTTTAAAATATTCTTATCTACAATCATTTTTAGGCATATAAAAAAACAAATAAAAAGTAATCTCATTCATTTGAACTGTCACTACGATACACAGGGTAATATAATGTAAAATGTTTACTTACACACACACACACACACACACACACAACACATTTTTTAAATTTCAGCTAAAATTTGAGATAATCTAAACCAAGTATATTTTAAGATATTCATTCAACTAGGGGATAGGTTTGGTGCATGAACAAGGGATGCCCCAAAAATATGACATTATTTCTGCCTTTAAGAAACTCTCATTCTAGTAATAATGATAAGATTATTGGCAGTCACTGAGTGCCTCACAAGTTCCTGGTAACTTACTCTACAACAACTCAATTAACCATTTTACCAAGTCTGTATCTTAAATACTACTATTATCCCTATTTTAAGGAATGGGGACACAGTGGCATAAAGAAATTGAATTGATATAGGGTGCATTTAAATTCAGGGACCCTGATTCCAAGACAGTTCTCTTAACTATTCTGTGCTATTTTATAGTCTACTTGGAACAAAACAGAAATGTAGCATCACTCTAGGGAAAAGACTTGTAAGCATATGTGTTTCAGTAGAAATAATAAGTGCCAAGATAGATGTATGATTGTTGCAGGAATAATTCAGGTAATGAGTCCATATAGATTGGAGAATGAAAGCATCATTTTCCTTTTGTTGATCTCATTAGTTTTTTGTCCTCAGATGCACTCTCATCATGCCTTTACTATAGCACTTCGTACAACATATTACAATTGATTTGTTTACAAGTTTCATCTTCTACACTAGACAATAATTTTTCCCAGAGCAAGAATCTAGTCTCTTTCATGATTGAATGCTTAGCATTTAGCTCTACCAGCACAAAATAAATATTTATGGATAAGCGAGTTCACATTAAGAACACTTCTTTATATTGGGAACAAAAATTTTAACCCACAAAAAAGACATTTGCAACCCTATTTTTTATTTTAATTCAAATAACTCCAAAATAAAGAGTTAATTTAAATAACAAAAAGCTAAGCATAAAACTTTTATTAAATTTAAATATCTAAATTTTCTCTATTTCAAATATAAGTTGGATGCCCTGAGACCAATGAGTTCAATGTTTCCATTACAGCATCCCATTTATAACATACATAACACTACTCATGTATCTCTAAAAATACTATGAAAAATTTATTGACAATATCTAGAGCATTTTATTCCATCCTTAATATGACCATTTACTTTCTTCTATTTATAGCTGCTAAACTTTATTGAGTTAGAAGTAAGTCTTGTGTTCTTTATAATTTCTACATATATGTCACAATATCTTCTTCAGATTGTTATGTGAATTTCTAGGGTCACGTCACTGGACATCTGTATATTTGTTTCCAAGATATTTGTTAAGCAAATAATAAATGAAGCACCTACTATTATTTACATTCACATTTCTGGAGATGCAAATAAAAAAGTTATGATTCAATATTATAGCAGCCATAGTGAAATTAAGGGTGCTACATTGCCTGACTCCCACAAAAGTAAAAGAAAAGGTACAAGCTCAGGTGTTTCACAAGCTGACCAGTTTGGCTGTATAAGATGATGGCAAATGTGGTGAGAAAATATCAGAAAAATAGAAAAGCAGGCTAAAATCTTTCCCAACATAGCAAAAAGTTTGTATTTTAGCCTATTTCCAAAGGAAAGGGAAACATTTTTAAGCAGCAGGTAGATGTAATCTTACTGCATTTTAAAAAAGATAACCATAGTAGAAAGCATGGATTTAGCTTCAAAAGATATAAAATAAACTCATTCTATTGCCACATAGCTACCCAGATTTGTATCTAGATATCAATTCAAAGTAATGTCCTTCATTATGTAATAACATAAACTCAGTATAAATGTTTTAGAAACCTACAGGTAGTGAGTTGATTTCTATGGTCTATAGAACTTCAAAAAAGAAACACATCATTTCTATCAAGAAAAAAGCTCCGCCCACAGGTTGATAAATATAATGGCAATAAGTAAGTTTCTTTTAAAGAGAATGACATTGAGGCGACTGGAGCTATTCAGATATGCATGGCTAGGAAGCATATTTAGCAAGTTTAAGCACTAGAGTTGGTAACTGATTTGACATGAAGCCCAAGAAACCTCACATTACATCTAGTAAACTAGGTAACTGTTGGGCATACAAGTCACTGAAACAGAAAATTCAGGATGAAGTTTGTTTAGGAATGTGAGAGGTGGTTTTGGAACATGATCAGGTTAACTTGCTTATAGGACATTCATATGCAGACAGCGAAGATATCAATCTGGAACTGAGGAACAAATTTGGGGCCAGGATTATCATGACATAGCAAAAAGATGAAAAGAGAGAAACTTAGAGAGTATAAGCAACTGAGGATGTTCAAAATGTAGGGGGTCAAAGATAGAACAAAGGTACCCTGATACTTATGAAAGGAAAAGCAAAACAAAAGAGAAGCTCACAAAGGACACAAAACGTGGTTAAAGGGGAGGATATGCCAAAAGTCCCACAAAGGTCAAAGAAGATGGTGACCTTAACATTCTTATTGGGTTAGGCAATAACAAACAGAAAACAAATAAGAAATAATGAATGTCTCCCTAGAAATTTGTTGGTAAAGGAAAGGGAAAGATTTAGCTACATGTTTAGTAGCTCCAATTTTTCTCCCAATTCTGATGTGTGAGTTCCCCACCACCAAGCAGTGCTCCTCCATTAACTTGGTATCCTACAAATTAACTCAGTTATGACACTATTTATCTGGAGTTAGCATCAGATTTCACAGGCGAAGGGCTCCCACAAGACTCCCCTTGCTTCAACTGCCAATAACAAGCCCAGGTTGTTGCCTGCGTTTCTGACTTAACTGGCTATAACCTCTTCCTCACGTTCAATTAATTTGTTAGGCTCAGAGATCTGATAAACATTTTATTTACTATATTACTTGTTTATTATAAAAGGATATTACTCAGGAACAGACAGACAGAATTGATGCCTAGAAAGGTATGAGGAAGGAGTGTAGAGTTTCCATACTCTCTAAGTATGCCACTCTTAATGAATCTCCAAATGTCCAAAGAACCCAATCGTTTGTTTTGTGGAAATTTCATTACATGGGTACAGCTGATTAAATCATTAGTAAAATGAACCTATATGTTTACTGTAATTCTCCATTTCAGGTAGAGTGGTAATATATAGCTTCAATTAGATTGTGAAAACTTAAGTAATTCCTAGAACAAGTATTAAAAACTTAAAGAATAATAGCTAAATGCCAATAGACAAATTAAAATGTAAATCTAAAATTATATTCAAATAATATTACAGAAGGCAAGAAAGGAGGAAGAATGGGACAAAAAGCCAAGGGGGCAAACAGAAGCAATTTAATCAATGGTAGGCTTAAATCTAACAATCGATTACTTTATTAAATGTTAGTGCACTAACTACTCCAATTAAAAGCCAGACATTTCTTCATGTCAGGTTACCTACTGCTCAATGAACCATAGCTTATAATCAAAGTGGGGAATGCAGATACATAGAAAGGTATATTATTTGAGTTACGGTGCAAGTTGGGTCTTGACATGCAAAGTCAGGGGTTCCGTTACTAAGCTGAGATTTAAGGTTATCTGCAATAAGATATCAACAACTTCTGCTGACACAAAATTATATAATTGAGAAGTTTTAAAGATCTTGTGAGTGACAAACCAAATGAAGATTTGTGTTTTTTGTTTGTTTAAACCTCACCTGAGGATATTTTTTTCCACTGATCCCTAGAGAAAACAGAAAGAAGGACTTGTACTATTTAATAATAGCCCCTATATGAACTAAAAACACATAGTTTTAATAAATAGAGTAACATATTTAATTAATTTGGTAATTATCTATATATTGTGTAGAAGTTGAAGTTCAATTTCTCAAGTAAATATGTCTTTCTAGATCTCACTCATGTTCTCTCTCCTTCCTATCTATTATTTATCAATCTATCTATCTGTCCTTCCATCTAGGTATCTGTTAGGAATCTTCTCAGGCTGCATAGGAGAATATCACATACTTGGTGGCATAAAAAACAGAAATCTATTTTTTCAGCGTTCTGGAGGCAAGAAGTCCAAGATTAAGTTGCTCTCAGGGCTAATTTCTGGTGAAATCTCTCTTTTTGACTTACAGATGGTCACCTTCTCACTGCATTGTCACATGGCCTTACCTCTGCATGCATTCACACAAATAATGACAGCTAAAATGGCAATAGACATTTGGCACTTGGCATCATACCACTGCTATCAGATTAAGACCCCCACCTTTTTCATCTCACTTAACATTGGGGGTTAGGGCTTGAGCACATGAATTTGGGAGGGCACAATTCAGTTCATAACACATATAGACATAAATTAGACTCAAATACACACATACATATAATATTCATTCTTGAAGCAGATAAATTTATAAAATTGTCTATAATTATACATATTTAATGCAAGTAGAAAATAACTGTCAGCTTTAGAAAAGATAATTTTAAAAGACCTACATAAATTAATAATAAAATTTAAATAAAATATAAGATTTTATTCTCACTTATATTACTTGAATATTTTTTAATCCAAGCTTTACAAGAAATTTCAAAAATCACCTTTGAAAACCAGCAGGCTTTGTAAAAAAATTTACATCATAGGTTCACATGGAATGTAAATTGAGCTGATAATAGGTAACTGAAATAAAAAAATAAAAAAACAAAAACAGAACTTAAAAATCAATTTTTGAAAAATCAATATGCACTTGACATTTGTTGGACTTCCTAGGCTAAAAATTATTTCTTAAAAACAAAATTCGATTTCTCCCTCTCTCCCTCTTGTTTTGTTGTTGTTTCTCTCCTCTCTCTCTCTCTCTCCCCGCTTTGCAGGGAAATTTAGGTACTAGATTACCTACAAAATTTTCCAAAGTTATATTTACCTCTGATGGCTATATTTGTGTTTACAAATACTATTTCTAAAGAGAAAACATGGTCAAAGCACATAGTAATTACTTGCCTCAGAAAAACACCAAGACAAGCTGTTGTTTTTATATTGACAAAAATATGTTACTCAAATGTTAGATTTTTAAAAACTTACATTTTGATAATAATTCAGTTGCTACAATATTTCATTCAGTGGTTATGCCCATTGTATCTACATTAAGTAAACTACGTTTTAGAGTAAAAATGTGACCTAAAACTTGAATGTCAATTAATTCTACATCAAAATGGATAGGTATTAAAGACACAGCTCAGTTTTATTGTTGTTTCTTAATTCAAGTTTTCTCCATTTGAATTCAAAATGTTCCTAATGATGCATAAGTACAGCAATTGTGAAAAACAGTGTAAGTAAATCTGTACATATATGTTCCAAATACTGTCTGGGAAATAGCAATTGAAACATATATATACATATATATATATATATGTATATATATTTGGTGTCAAGAATTATCTCATTTTACTTAAAAAAAAATTAAAGTGACTTGAATTTGCAGTTGTGATGATGTAGCTGTTGTATCTTACAGAAACCAAGGTTCTTTGTCAATTGTTTTATGATCAAGTCTATAACCATGTCATTTAAGTTTGTCATCTACAGACTGCCATTGTTTTGCTTTGATGCATTTACAAATATGTTAGTTAAGTCTTTGAAAAGATTTATAACAAGGACTCTGACTTACTCTAAATTACAGGTTTCTAAGCAGGTCATCTCTTAAAGTAAAAATTTATAGAATTCTAAAAACTGACTGAAAACATAAACTACTGGCAAATAATCAGGACAAACAAAATATTAGTTATATAAAAACCTCTCTGTCTTGCAGATATAAGAAAGCTTGTTTTTCCCCCCTAAATTAATTTGGTAAGTTATACCTTTGTAAGTAATATGAAAGCTTTTATATTTTTCTCCCTGATACCTCTAGAATTTGACAACTCTCAGTGAGTATTATTTTCATAACTATAAATTTATTTGCATAAATCTAATAAGAATCTATTATCTTTATAAAACCAGTTTCCAGTTGTGGTTTTATTGACCAAGACTCTGAGAGGGATATACCTGGACTCTGGGAGTCACCAGAAAGCATTCTCAAAACTGATAAAAGCCAATCAAAAGCCACTTGCAAGAAATGGCCTGACACCTTGCTTGGTCAATAGTTCACAGTAATCTTTCCAAGTAAGGAATGAAGGTTGGTTTCCTGAAAGGTGGTGAGGAAAGAACCTTGAAAAATGTCCTAAAATTCTTGAGGTCCCCAAGTAGGGGGCTGAACCTCAAATCCATTTTATACATTATCATCATTGTTTTGCATGGAAGGCCATTCACAGAGGCTGTGAGTGTAAACTCCTGCTAACCAGTTGCCAATGTTATAAACCCATGTTCCATATATTGTCTGGGAAATAGCAATTGAAACATGCTTTTCTCACAAGAGAAACTGATTGTTTTAATGAGTGCACTAAATGAATTTAAACTTTGTTTTTATAAAGGTCTTAAGTCAGGTGCTACAAATTGAAAAGAAGACTTGTGGTATTTTAATTGCCATAGACACCTCTAAGAAATTTAGAACCTATTGTTTACTGCCATGCACATTACAATCTTGAATGAATGTGTTTTTTTAAATAATTAAAATCTTGGAATGTATAATGAAGATGTAAATTTCAAAAAAAGGAAATTCTGCATTAACTGAATTTTACTAAATACGGTTATTATCTGATGAAGCAAATTCACCCATCAAGACCACCTGGTATGTTTTATGTATGTGTTGGTGCTGGAAGATGTCTGTGTGCCTGTATCAACACATGTGACTTCATGTAAAGATTCTTTTTTTTTTTAAAGGGATATCTTTTTTATTTATTTTATTTTATTTTTAAAATTTTATTATTGTTTAAAATAATACAGATGTCCCTTTTTCTCCCCAATGACCCGTTCCACCCCATTCCTTCCCTCTCCCCAGTCCCTCTCCCCATCACTGTCCATGTCCTTGGGTTGTGTATATATGCACATAAATTCTTTGGTTACTCTCTCCCCCTCCACCCACCCGCCCTCCTCCATCCATTAATGTTAATAGTTCTTGGCAAATGCAGTTTCAATCCATATATAACCAGCAGTGGATGTTACTGCCAGAAAATGCAGGATTAAAATCATCCTTGGGTAATCCACCCAAGAACTTGAGGAATCCACCTAAACTCTTTCAGGCAAAGCCAGAAGGCAACTGTGTGGCTCAGCTTCTTTGCCCTGAGGGGTTAATTAAAGCTCAATCATGAGATTCCAGCAAAGCAGATTTTTAAAATCCTATAGAATCAATTGCTATTCTTATTGTGTTCATGCAAACAGTCAGGCCAAATTGAAACTAGACTTAATACAGTAAATAAATTGGTCTTAATTTGGCTCTTTAATAAAAATGAGAGTCATTTTAGGGGGGAAATTGTGTTTCAATAGATTCCATATACACTGTGGATATTAGACTCTAGTTCAGTTCATTATCTTCAAAGTTTTATTTTTCACCCACGAGCTAAACTAAAGTTGATCTTAAATTTTTATAATTTTCTTAAATATTTGACTACAATCCTCCAAACTAATGTTTCGTTTTTCTCTCATCCTTTGACTTGGAATTGTTAACAACTGAAACTTTTTCCTTTTATTGGGCCATTTGTCATAATTCTTGTCATTCTAGCTTTTGCACCGATAATACTGAGATGGGTAACACAGTTTGTCTCCACCAGGTTACAAGCCCTACTTATACTCAGGAAATACCACTCTTAGACGCCATCACAACCTCCTTTTGTACCCAGGCCTCATCATTACTCTGACAGAGAGCAAGGATCTTTTGACTCTGAATAAAAATGTCACCCACTTTCAGCAGGAAGCAGTTACAGAAGAGACCCTGCACCCCTTTTCTCTGAAAGAATTCAGTGCCAAAAATCCTTGAGGGGTATTAGACAGACATGAGTAGAGGTCAGGTACAGAAAACTCAGGTACAGAGACTCACCTGGGCAGAAAGCCCTAGATGCCTCACAAAGGGCAAAACTGAGATAACAAGAACCTTGTCCCCAGGGTAATCAAACCTCCCTTAGCATATCATTTAGTCCCCTTGAACATTTCCTCCCTAAAGATAACATCTAGGCCTCAGTTGTACGTCAGCTCCAGGCCCAGAAGAGCAGCAAAGCCAGAGAAGTGGTGCTGTGTCTGCCTCAAGACCAACTGCATTAACTAATAACCCCCTTCCCTGGCACTGACCAATCAGTAGAGACCACCACCCTGAAAGAGCCCACCTGGAAAGTTGATGAATATTCTTTTGGGACACTCCCCTGAGACTTCCCCTAAGATTTCCACCAGCAACAAAGAGATAAATGCGCTCACAACAAAGGACCCAGTGCACACTACCCAACAAAGGAGCATTCCAGCACCATATCCTTTCCCCTACATTGGAAAGAAAGGCAAGCAAATACAGGAAGCCGTGGCTCACTGGCTTACTGGAACAGACTCACTGGAATAGACCACCATGGGAACCAGCTCCAGGATAGGAAACCTAAACTTTAATTGACAAATCACTGGAGGCTCAGTGCAAACAACTCTGACAATTAAAAAAAAAATCCAGGGCAACCCAGTCATACGGGGAGCTCCACAATATGGTGAGAATTACTTGCAGGAGCCTGCCCAAGTTCCTATAGCAAGAATTGGAGAAAAATCTTGGACTTCTAGCAGGAGAGGGAAGAAAACTATTTGAAATACACCAGAGTGCACTGTTCTTTTCAAGGCCTACCCTCAGGGGAAACTGTTTAATAAGAGTCTAACCTGCAAAAATATTATCAGAGCCAACCTGACCTGGGAAAGGGAAATAAACAGCTCCTGCAACCTCTAGCCTTCTTACCACTTAAAAGGAGATTTTAAAAAATGAGAACACTTGTGAAGTTTGCAGTTCAGAGGCATAAATTCACAAGACTGAAATCTAATCTTAAGAATACAGAGCACTTCCACTCACCCTACAACACCAAAGGCTTTTTTACAGCAATTTCTTTTACCCAGTACAGCATGTCCAGCTATCAAGAAAAAAATTACAAGGCATGCCAAAAGGCAAAAATGCAATTTAAAGAGACAGAGCCAGATGTGACATGGATGTTGAATTACCAAAATAAGAATTTATATTAAATTATGTAATTAATATGCTAAGGGCTTTAACAGAAATATAGAGAACATGCAAGAACAGATGGGTGATGTTAGCAAAGATATTGGAATCCTAAGAAAGAACCAAAAAAGAAATGCTAGAAATTTAAAAAACCACTAAACTACAACAGAAATGAAGAATGCATTTGGTCTATTTATTAATATCCCAGACACAGTTGATGAGAGAGAATCTCTAACCTAGAGGATTTATCAATACAATCCTTGAAAAGCAAAGAGAACAAGTATTGAAAAAACAGAGCAGAATATCTGACAACAAAATATCAGGACTCTGAGATGACTACAAAAGATGTTACACATAGATTATATGAATACCAAAAAGAGAAGTAAGAGAGAGTGAAAAAGAATTATTTGAAACAATAATGACTGAGAATTTCTGCAAATTAATGTCAAATAACAAATCACAGATCTAGGAAGCTCAGAGAACATGAAGCAGGGTAAATTCCAACTGGAAAAGAACACACACAAAAATCCCCCCCTACACCTCAGTGTATCATTTTCAAACTACATAAAATCAAAGGTAAAGAAAAAAAACCTGAAATATTGGAGTGAAAAAATATATCTTACCTACAGAGGAACAAAAATAAGAATTACATCTGACTTCACTTCAAAAAACAAGACAAAAATAAGAATTTCATCTGACTTCTCTTCAGAAACCATGAAAGCAAGAAGAGAGTGGAGTAATATATTTAAAGGGTTGAGAGAAAAACCACCAGCCTGGAATTCTGTGTTCTAAAAAATTATCCTTCAAAGTAAAGGAGAAATAAGACTCTCAAACACAATTTGTGGGAATTTGTTGCTAGTAGACCTGCCTTGCAAGAAGTGTTTTAAAAAGTTCTTTAAAGGGAAGGAAAACAATATAGGTTAGAAACTGGAATCTACATAAAGAAAAGAAGAGCATAGAGAAAGGATTAAGTAAAAATAAATGAAAATCTTTTGCTTATTCTTAATTGATCTAACATATAACAAATTTTTTCAAAATAATAATAACAAAATATATGTATACATATGTTTATGTATGCTTATAAAAGAGAAATGAATAAGAGAAAGGATACAAGATACAGGAGGAAGAAATTAAGATTCTTTTGTTGCGCCCGGCCGGGCATGGCTCAGCGGTTAAGCATCAACCTAGGATCCAGGCGATCAGGGTTCGATTCCCGGTCAGGGCACATGCCCGTGTTGTGGGCTGCAGCCGATCAATGACTCTCTCATCATTGATGTTTCTAGCTCTCTCTCCCTCTCCTTTCCTCTCTCTGAAATCAATAAAGATATATTTTTTAAAAAAAAGAAAAAAAGATTATTTTGTCGCCTGGTTGGGCGTGGCTCAACTGTTCAGCATCGACCTAGGATCCAGGCGATCGGGGTTTGATTCCCGGTCAGGGCACATGCCCGGGTTGCGGGCTCAATCAATGACTCTCTCATCATTGCTGTTTCTACCTCTCTCTCTCCCTCACCTTTCCTCTCTCTGAAATCAATAAAGATATACTTAAAAAAAAGAAAAAAAGATTATTTTGTCATTATAAGGTACTCATGCTACCCGCAAAGTAGTATAGCACTATTTGCGTGAGGACATGAGTTAGCTATAAATGTGCATTGCAAACTCTAGATTAGGGTAACCACTAAAAAGTTTTTTTAAAATGTATCATAACCAATATGCTGAGAAAGAAGATAAAATGGAATATAAAATGCTCAATTAAAACCACAAAAAGTATAAACAAAGTGGAAGACAAAAATAAGAACACAAAGCAAGGGCAACAAATAAAACACAAGAATGAAATGGTAGATATCAATTCAACGATATTAGTAGTCACTTTGAATGTCTGTCATGTCTGTCTTTTAATTAATTAAAAGACAGACATGATATTAAGAAACAAGACCTAATTCTGTGTTTTCTATAAGAAATAAAAACCCCACTTTAAATATAAAGATACATATAGATTAAACATAAATGGGTTGAGGGAAAAGTAAATAAATGAAGAAAACAGAAATCTAAGCTATGTAAGATAACAATTGATAGAATTGTAAGAAAAAGTAGATGAATCCACTATCACAGTTGAAAACTTCAACACTCCTCTCTCAAAAATGGACACATTTAGCACACAGAAAATTAATAAGGACATAGCTGAACTTAACACCATCACTTAACTGGATATAACTGTGGACTACTTCATTCAACAATAGCAGAATACATATTCTTTTCAAGCCCAAGTGCAACATTCACCAAGATAGATCCCATTGTGGGTCATAATAAAATGCACCATAGGAAATTTAAAAGAATAGAAATACAGTATTTGCTCTTAGACCAAAATGGAATTAAACTAGAAATCAATAACAGAAAGGTAACCAGAAAACACCAAAACACAGAAATGAAACAACACATTTATAAATAACACAGTGGTAAAAAAAAAAAAAAAAAATAGAGGTCTATTTCCAGCTCTAAAGAGTAAACAGGTTTTGAAACAAGCAACTTCCCTGAGTCTCTGCAGGTATAACATAGTTTGCTAGGTAAACTGAGATGATTTAAAACAATATTTTAAAAAATCTCTTTTTAGTCTTTGTTCTTTTCTAGTAAGCGATCACTGCCCTGGTAAGGGCAAGCTCCTAAAAAAGGCAAATTAGCAATCTGTTAGTAATATATTGCTTCATTAGTAAGACTAATGAAGAATAAAGATGAGATGGATTTTTAAAAATCTTCTGTGCCTTTAATGGGGCAGGAAGAAAAACAATTTCCTGAGTAGAGGCTATAAACACACCACCTCAAAATATGCCTCTTTGGCATAAGGATGAGCTTCAGCTGGTTATTTTTAAGAAACAACATTCACAGAAACCCTTTTGTAAGGAGCATTTTTTTTATAAAGAAAATCTCCATTTATAAGGATGTCTTCCTCTCTAAACCAGAAAGAGAAATATGACTAAATCTCTAGAAACTCATATCAACAGAGAAGGTAACTGACTTAAACCTTCATAAGAACCTTATCCTTGTTTACAGTGCTTTGTCTGGTAACCTCCCATAGCTGACTTCCCTTCCCCTTCAACATCTTTTTTTTTGTTCTTAAGGTGGTGGCTTGGGCTTTTCCCATAAGTTACTCAGTTTTCCTAGTTATCTCTCATGTATATAGGAGGTATACATGTAATTAAAATTCTTTTTAATTTTTCTCCTGTTAATCTGCCTTTTTATTACAGGAGAGGTCTCAGCCACGAACCTAAAAAGGTAGGAGGAAAATCTGTTTTCCTCCCCCGCAGCACAAAATGAAAAATGTTAGTGTTTCCCACTACACTGTTGGTTTAACAGTGTGCTTTTCAGTACAAAATAATTTGTTAAAATGAATACTGCCTGTTAGCTGGTTGGTCATAGTGTGTGCTGAAGTCAAATATATATTTATTTGCACATAGAAAATCACTAAGTAAACCACAAGTTTCAATATTTTAGGAGTTTCCTCCCAGACATAATTGTAATCCAAATTACTCCAAAGTAGAGGAAAATTACAAGTATTGTGAGAGCATGTGCTGAAGTTGAAAAGCACTTAGTACTGAGTTCAAAATTTCCCTAGGAGAATACAAAAAAATTCACTCCAAGTTGCTAATAAAGAAGAATGTATCTAGTTTTGTTATGCTAATTTAATCTTGGTTTTAACCGTGGATGGAAGAGGTGCAAGGAAATCCATGGTGATTGCTAATTAAATCCCCATGGTCTTTGTTGTTTAGCTGAAACTCACTTTTACTGCATGTGAATCATTTGGATTTAAGAGTAAGGACAAAGATTTGCTGAGAGCCCCATACCCCAAAGGATTGTCCTGAAGAAAACAGAAATCTTCATGTAATTAAAGTAAGCAATTAAACAATCAAAATAAAATACAGTTGACCTGGTATTTTGGGCTGTTTTTCTTTAATTACTACCTCAATGCACATTGAAGTAAAATTTGTTAATGAGTTTAAATACAATGAATGATCAGTCTTTAGTCTTACATAAGAATTATTCAGCAATTATAATTATGGATTATAATATGGCAAACATACTTATTTGTGGCTGTTCTTTTGTGGTAGGCTGTTAGACATAATGAGCAGAGCAAAGATAATGGTCCAGGTACAGAAGGTCACCAAGGCACAAGGCCCTGGGTGTCTAGAAAAGGACAATTATAGGGTACGACCCAGCGTGACCTTTCCTTTCCTAGCATATCACTGGTCATGTAGTTTCCTTTCCTCTCTAGAGATAACATCTAGGCCTCAGTTGTATTTCAGTTCCAAGCCCAGAAAAGCAGCAAAACCAGACAAGTGACCCCACAGCTGACCTCAGGACCAGCTGCATTAGATAATGACCCCCTGTCCTGGCATGAACCAATCAATCAGTGCAGACCCCTACCCTGACAGAACACAGCTGAAAAACTGCTGATATTCTATTGAGCTCTTCCCCTGGGACCTGCCTTAAAATTTCAACCCTTAGGAAGAGGACCCAGTGCATTTTCCCTCCTGGGAGCACACCTACACCTTCCCTTCCCCCTCCCTCTCCTCACGTTACCATTACCTTCCTCATTCCCAAGCTCCAAGTGTCCTTCCTTTACTTCTATAACTTGTTTTCTAAGCGCATTTCTTTTACAAAGTATTTCTTTTACTTCTGTAATTTACCAGATAAATATTCTCTTATTGTTGGAGTCTTGCTCTGAATTCTTTCCTAGCCAGAATTCAAGTACCAAGGTTGCTGAACCCAGGTCTGGTCTGACCTCACTGGTCTAACACCTGGTGCTGTTCCCACCACCTACAACACTTTGAGCTGCAACATTGCTAGACATGAGCTGTAGTAGTTATTGTCCCTGCTCTTAGTAAACTTGCATATCTAATGGGGTAAGCACTTTCCTAAAGAAGTTTAACTTTTGATCCCAAATTTAAATCAATTATAATATGTTTGGAACAAATATTGAGTACCCACTATGAGCTCTACTCTAAGAAAATAACACAATTTTAATTTTTTATTAATTTGTAATGGCTCAATTCCCAAAAAAGATATGAGGCAAGTAAATTGATCCATCACTAATTATTTTAATAAAAAATATACTTCCTGAAACATTAATCAGAAAGAATATATGCACCCCAATGTTCATAGCAGCACAGTTCACAATAGCTAAGATCTGGAAACAGCCCAAGTGCCCATCAGTAAATGAGTGGATAAAAAAGCTGTGGGACATTTACATCAAGAAATACTACGCAGCTGTAAAGAAGAAGAATCTTGTAGCCTTTGGGACAGCATGGATGGACCTGGAGAATATTATGCTAAGTGCAATAAGCCAGGCAGAGAAAGACAAACATCACATGATCTTGCTCATACGTGGAATCTAAAGAACTTCATAAACTGATGAACAGAAATGATTCAATGACATGGAAGCATAGATGAGACTGACGAATGTCAGAGGAATGGAGGAGGGTGGGTGGGTGGAGGGGGAGAGAGTAACCAAAGTATTTATATGCATATATGCACAACCCAAGGACACGGACAATGGTGGGGAGAGGGACTGGGGAGGGGGATGGGACGGAGTGGAATGGGCCATTGGGGAGAAAAAAGGGACATCTGTAATATTTTAAACAAAACAAAACTAAATTAAATTAAATTAAATAAAAAAATAAAAAAATATATATATACTAATAATTATGTTTTCCCCACAAATATACTTCAAGTAATTAGCAAATCATGATGTTAAACTAATAGTCTTAGGGGTAAAAATATTCCTGCAGCCCCATGTTTAATAAGTGCTTTTTTGGTATTATTCATATTTTTTACAAAGCTGCATAATGTGAAACAAGACGTACTTCAGGAAAATTAATCTATGAGTGGTATGATGTATGAATTGGAAGATTATTATATTACTTGCATCATTATATTATTGTTAACAAAACATGTTGCTAGTTAACATT
This sequence comes from Miniopterus schreibersii, assembly GCF_964146895.1. Classification (NCBI taxonomy): domain Eukaryota; kingdom Metazoa; phylum Chordata; class Mammalia; order Chiroptera; family Miniopteridae; genus Miniopterus; species Miniopterus schreibersii. The sequence goes on along the minus strand of NC_138101.1, from coordinate 63,670,174 downwards.
TAGTAATGTTATTGGAGAAAATGGGGGGTCCTCTTCCCCACTGGGTACTGCTAGGGGTGGAGTTCTTACGATATCCTGAGAAAAAGAATTTTCTGAGGCTTGCATAGAAGAATGAGTGATTTTTTTTTTTAGTGGAATTATATCTTTATATTTCCAAAATTCCATCTCCCTTAGTCTAGTCACAAAAGAAGTATAGCTGGGGTTTCAGTAAAGCTAGAAGCAAAGCCAGTGTCCAGAGTTTCCTGTCCATGTTGGAGGTGAGTCCTGTTCAGCATCAAGTTAGTTTCAGTCCATTAGTCCACTGGGGTGGGGGGGGCACATAGTCATGGGCCACACGGGAGAATGCCAGGAAGCCAAGTGTGAGCCATTAGCCAAGCATGCCAAGAGGAACCAAGAGCGTAAGAGCACAAAAGAGCGAGTTTCTTTGTTTAGGGAGTTAAGTAGCCCAAATCTTCTAGCACTTACAGGGGCTACACACATTCTGGCCAGTGACTTCTGTTCCCAGGTGTGACTGACAGCAAGCAGCTTCCCTAGTCATCCCAACCTTACTGGACATGTGTCCATCTTCCCTCAGTTGGACCCCTGGGGAATGTAAAGTTGTAGCTTCCTGGGGAATCTGTCTAAATGACACACTTATAATATCTGGCCTTCCCTTTGCTCCTTTCCTATTATTAATAACTAGCTAATTACAACAGTATCAGTAAGAACTTTACTCTGTGCCTAGTGTTTGTTAAGCACTTTACAAGCCTATCTCAACTAATATTCATATCAATCCTATAAGATGAAATATAATTTTAATCCCATTTTATAGAAATGGCAACTAAAATTCAGAGCATTAGTGATTTATCTAGTCACAGACTAGAAATGTAGGAAGTGAATGTGAAATTAAATCTGTGGAGAGAGAAGGTTTTAAAAAGTCTTGATTTGATTCTGTGAGGATTCAACAAAAGCAAATTAAAATACTGTTGTACATTTGGCCCAAATGATGTGAAAGAGTGTGGATCTTAATGGGCATCCATCAGTCGTTTAAACTTTTAACACCAATATTTTTCTAAAGAAGAAATTGAATTGCCCTTTAAACACCAGGGCGACTGATGTCAGAAAAGAGGCTATAAACATTTTTTAAACATAACAGTATTATAAATAAACTGTTTTTCAGCAGGAAAAAAAAGCACTTTGGAACCATACTAAATGTGACCTATCAATTTGTACTTTTAATTTTTCAAACAACCTGCACTTTCACAAGTTGTATGTATACATGCATAAACTTCTGTATTCCCATAAGAATCGGATCCTTTTGAGCTGTTATACAGTGCAACTTCTTTCTCTGTACAGCAGACCTCGTGAAATTAGTTGAAAATGTTATGGCATCGGCCCTTCTTACTTTATAATGATGTGTTGGTACATGTGATAATCAAAAGCTTGGTTCTCACTGCAGGAATGCAATTAATAAAACCCAGAGTGGAAAACTATAGGATAAATGATGCAGTTACTTCAACAACTAAATTGCAGGGGGAAAATAAAATATGGAAAGAATTTATTGATTTAAAATAACTAAGGTAACCTTTCAAACAAATATAATATGTGAGCATTGTTTCCAAAACTTATTTCAAAAAACCCAACATTACACACACATATTACAAACAGGGAAATTTGATGTATAATTAGAAATATTGTTGATATTTTAGATATGGTTAAGTATTTTATTGAGCTATCAAAGAAGGTTCCTTAGCCTTTAAAGATGCATTCTAAATATTCTGTCCTTTAAGGATGAAATATGATGTGTTGGATTTGATTCAAAATAATCTATGATGAACAATAAAGTTGAGATATAATTAAAATAAGATTGGTGATAAGCGAATGATTTATGTAGCTGGGTAATGGGACATGGAAATGCACTGCAATATGCTCTCCACTTCTTTTGTTTGAATAAAACATTTAAATACATACACATGTACACACAAACTATGTACAGACATATATTTTAAGCCATGTGGGAACTGAAACTCCTTTATAACGTTTGAATTCATTGTTAGTTTATATAATGAGATAAAATGTATAGAGAAATATATAGTGTTACATGTTAAGATAGAGATTACTTTGGGGGACAGTGATGCGAATGGACATAAGGGTCTTCCTAAGGGACATGGATATTTGCTTTGTGATGGTTCATTGAACTGAGCGTATACATTTTGGGCACTTCTCTGAATGTGTTTTACTTCAATTGAAAAATTATTTTAAAAGCATAAGCCTCATAAATTTAACTTCATTTCTAAAATGATGGAGATTATTAGGTATAGTAAAAGCAATGAATCTGGAATTTTAATAAAAATATGAGGTACTTTTCATATCATTCTTCTAAATACTTTACATGGAGTAAAATGTACCATTTTATAAGATGGTATTATTTTCTCCATTTTACAGAGGAAAACTGAGGCATGTCTAGGTGGTTTAACTTGTCTGAGACAGAATATAAACCTCAGGGAGTAGAGGTCAAGATCCTTAACATTTACAGCAACCTTATGCTACAGCTTATAAGGATGAAGAATGAGAGGAAGGGAGGAAAGGACATTTATAATACAGAAAGTATATCAATAAATCATAAATAGGTAATGTCTAAAAAGCACGGTATAACTAGGACTTTATCAAGTTAGAATATACTTTTTAGTTATGTGAGAACTAGTACCACTTTACTACATGCAACTTCTTTGCTCAATTTTTGCACTTAATATTTTCATGCACTTTTATAGATGTGTAAAATAATTCATAAAATATTCTAGTCTGTGTTTAATCTTATTATAATGCAATAGCTGAAACTATTGTATCACCAAAAAAATCTAACATGACAAAGATGAGACGTTATATTAGGTTTCCAAGGCCTAAACTCTTGGAAATGTAATATTGCCACCTTTATCAATGTGGATGGTTCCCCAATCATGTATATTTGCTGACATTCATCTCTCCCCCTGAAAAGTATTCCTATATAGTCTATAGCATAAAAAGAGCACTCTGCATTTCAAGCAACTATCTGTATAATATTATAAGCCAAATAGTCTCCAGAATATATAGGACATAAAATCATCTATCACTGAAATAGAAATTATCTAAAGAATTGCCAACACTCACCTCACTGGGTACCATGTAGATTCATCCTCATATGTGTCTGTATATGAAATATGCATATGACACTCATTTGGCTCAACACACTTCAGTAAGGTAAATAAATACAGGTACTAAATTTTTGACAATTCATATTTTAAACCATCCAAAATGGCATCTTTGGTAATGAAAGTTTGAGACTGAACTATCATATGTCATCTTTCCACAGGCAAAATGATAACTTTTTCCCCAAGTAGGTATGTAACTCAGTTATTTTCTACCATTTGTAAACTGCTATTACCTCCTTCTATCTTTTTTTTTCAAAATACATTTCTCCTGAAAATCTTTAAACATGGTTTTTTGCTTTTAGCAAGGTTAAATTTATGTCTGTTCATCAAACCATGAGGCAGCTGGAACCAACTGATGGACATACACAAGAAAGTTAACCAGTCCCTTTCCTCAAGGAATAGTAGGGTAATTTATATATATATATGGAGCAATGAGAGCTAAAATAAACACATAAGTAACAGTTTAAGTTAAAATGCAACCCATACTTCCGGAGAACAAAAATCTATATTTCAAATATATGTGAAATACATAGAAATATCAAAAATAAGACACTATATTTCATAAGATGATTGTGAGAATTAAATAAAGTACTCCACTTAAGTGACTTAGCACAGTGCTTAACACAAAAAGGGTTCAAAAAATGTTAGTTATATAAAGAATCTGTTTTAAGATATGGTTCTTGTGTTTGAGAAAAAAACAAAAAGAAGAAAAAATTTTTGATAGTAAAGCTTTTTTTTTTTTTTAATATCTTTATTGATTTCAAAGAGAGGAAAGGAGAGGGAGAGAGAGACAGGCAGAAACATCAATGGTGAGAGAGTCATAAGGGATGGAGCCCGCAGCCCAGGCATGTGCCCTGACCGGGAATCGAACCTCGATCTCCTGGATCCTATTCTGTAAGACTGTTATACTCTTACCTTATATATTTGGTCCTAAATATGGAGACCACTTTTTAAAAATCTCCTTCTCAGTTCTGTGTCTCTACCTTGTGGAAACCAAGATGACTTGGGAAGACTCAACCTCACTATCTCCCTCTGGCTGCTCAACTTATGCTTTTCCACCAGATTTACTGCGATGTAGCTGCACGTCTGTTGGTGCAGGGCAGCCGGGGAGAAGCCCCCCACAGGACAGGCCCACACAGGAACTATGAGTAAAATAGGTCTGCTCCAATCCTCAGTTGCTCTTGCTTATATAATGTGCTCCGCAATTCAGGCAAGGCTCAGAGAAGGGAGAACCAGGGCATCATTTGGAAACTGTTTCTCTCCTTCCTCTTTATTCCTGTCTCACATTTTCCTTAGGAATTGAAAAAGAAAACAGTTTCTTCATTTATCCTTCCATCTGGATTTCTGTACATAATGTCATTTCCCCAGACCACTTGAATTTTTAAAAATTAAAGGGGGTAAAAAGAATTTAAATAACTCTTTATTAAAAATATAAAACAAAACAAAACAAAAAGACTGGACTAGACCCATACCTCATACTGAACTCAAATTGACCTTATAATTAGGTTCTAATTAGACTTAATATATGACCTAAAATAAAATTATATCTAATATAAGAATTACAACTATAAAACTCCTACAAGAAAACATAGGAATAAATTGTCTTCACCTTGATTTAGGCAATTTTTTTTTTTTCAAATACGACATCAAAAGTACAAGTAATAAAAAAAAAATCACTAAATTAGACTTAATCAACATTTAAATTTTTGTGCTTCAGAAAATACCTCTTAGGAAAGTGAAGAAAAAGTTAAGCCATAGAATGGGAGAAAATATTTGTAAATGATATATCTGATAAAAAAATTTTTACCTAGGATACATAAAGAACTCATTCAACTCTATAATAAAAGACAACCCAATTTTAAATCTGGGCAAAAGACTTAAATAGATATTTCACTGAAGAAGATATACAAATGGCCAACAAACCCATTTAAGAAATGCTAATGTTATTCAGCATTATGCAAATGCAAAATAAAACCACAATGAGATATCACTTTATACACACACAATGGTTAGAATTAAAAAGCCATACAATTATAAGCACTGATGAATTACAAGCAAGACTGAAACTGTCCTATATATCTAGTGGGAATGTAAAATGATGCAGCCATCTTGGAATATAGTTTGGCAGTTTTCTAAAAAGTTAAACAAAAATTCACCATATGACTGAACAATTCTACTCCTAAGTACCTACCAAAGAGAAAAGAAAAGATACATCCACATAAAGATCTGTGCACAAATATTCATAGCAGTGTTACTCAAAGGTGTGTCTATAACATGGGATGCTATTCAGTACCAGAGAGGGGCAAAGTACTGATACCTGCTACAAGGTGAAGGAACATCCAAAATGTTACGCTAAGTGAAAAAAGCTAGATACAAAAGATCACATGTGTGATTCCATTTATATGAAATCTACAGGAACAAAAAAAAATTAATCATTCCCTAGAGCTAGGGGTAGAAGTGAAGAGTGACTGCAAATGGGCAGGCCTGATCATTTGAGAGTGAGAAAAATGTTCTAAAATTGAACAGTCATCACCAAATGGTACATTTTAAAATGACTGAATTTTGTGATATGTAAATTTTATCTCAGTAAAATTGTTTAAAATAGCTTTACAAGTATTATTCTACTGCAAAGTATTATTTTGATTGTTAAAAATTTTTAAAGATACCTTTATATACTTTTTTGCATACCTTCCACAAAAATTCCAGTCCTACCCCAAACTGTCACCCTGACAAGGCACACGTCTCCCTCATCAGGACAGGAGCAAGAAGCCCATGCTAGGAAAGACAAATATGAAACACACTAAAGCTTCAGAATGTCATTACTACTATACATATAAATAAAAATAATTTTTAAAATGCATTTACTATGTCAACGTGACTGCTTGTAGGGAGAAAATCACGAGATAGGATTAAGCTCATTAAAACCAATTTAAGGTATAAAGAGATTCTGATTTGTTTTTTAAAGTTCCTATAGTAAATTTAAAGACCAATCGACTATTGAAAAAGAGATTTATTCAAAATAAAAACTCTCATTCTAGTCTGGAACTTGTAATGCTTCATAATTCAGTTTTCTTAGTAGAAATGATTTAGATGGTAAAAGGAGAATGTTGTTCTAGATACCTAGACCAGCTAAGAAAATGATATAAAGCAATATCTTATCCTGGGGTCCACAGGTCCCATTATGAATGTAGGTATCAATCACAGTAAGTAGTCAATGCCAGTGACTTTGTCACCAATTGAAATGACTCAGAATTTTCATATCGAACTTTAGTTATTATAGATATCACAAAATATTGTTTATTCTCATTGCTATTTAAAAAGTATAACAATTATCCCCATGTTTATAATTTATTAGTAATTTATCATACAACATATTTACTCTATGACAAAAGCATTCTTTACAGTTTTAACAAGAGGATTTTAATGTAATTTGTTTCTTTTGTAACCCAAAATATTTTATTCTATGTGTTTAAAAACTTTTTTCCTAGGACATCATTTTCTGGTTTCATATGTGAAGGAGCTTAGATGTCATCACTCTGTCCTAACAACAAGTCAAAGGGGAACAGACTGAAAAGGCAAACAAACCAACAACTCTTCTTGAATCCATAAGAGAGAAAAGAATACAGGGTAAATTTCTGCCTCCAAAATTGGAGCAACAACAAGGGAATAAAGGAGTCACTGCTTGCTTCCCAGGGCAGAGATTCACAGACAGAAATTCCATGAGAGCCAGCGCCGGGCAGGGCAGCTTGAACTGTAATTGAAAAATTGCTGAAGGCTCAGGGGGCACAACTCTGGGAATTAAAAACACCAGGGGCCCCAGTCATAAGGGGGGGTGTCCCACGTTACTGTGAAGTTTACCTCCAGGTTCTTACAGTAAATATTGGAGACGAATCCCTTCTTGCTTCGTGCAGCGGGAGGGAGAAAGCAAGCATTTGGATATGCCTCAGAGCGCTCTGACCTTAACGAGGCCTGTCCCCAGCGGGAACTAGTAAACCAGAGCCCAGCCTCCCGGGGCATGAACAGAGCCTAACTGACCCGGGGACGAAAAACACCAACTTCAGCCCCTCTAGCCTTTCACACAGGAGAAAAACACACAGCTCCAGCCCACTCTAGCCATACTGTCCCACTTAAGAGGGAAAAAAGTGAGAAACACTTGCGAAGTTCACAGTCCCTAAGGATGGACATCCGTCATGATACATGTGTCCAAACCCATAGACCGTACACCACCAGAGTGAACCCCGAGGTAAACTGTGGATTTTGGGTGAGTATGATGTGTCACTGTAGGTTCATCAGGGTAACAAATGTACCAGGCTGGTGGGGGATGTTGACAACTGAGTCGTCTCTACAAGGGCAGGGGCAGGGGGTGTATGGGAAATCTCCATACCTTTTTCTTAATTTTGCTGTGAATTTAAAACTGCTCTAAAAAAATAATCAAGATTAAAAAATTATTCTTGGGTAAGATATAAGCTTCCCAGGCTGCCAAAAGGGTCCATAACACAAGAAAGGGTTAAAAATACCTGATATCGAATATGAAAGGGTTATGAAAAGATAATTTTCTTGATAAGAAATAAAATTTTCCTTTCATAAGCAATAATGTAAAGAGTAAAAAAAAATATTACCAAGTAATAAAAGTATTACCACTGAGGTAGAAATGTAAAGGAGTGGACAAATCTGATTTTCCAGACCCCAAGGAGCCAGTGTAGAGTGTTTTCTAAGAGAAGTTCAAGGATAGAAGATCGTTCTAACAGTGGTGGGTTAGACAGCATTGGGAGTTTGGGGAAAACAGCATGGGACATACATTACAGGAAAAGAAAAATGTCTATTTTGGTTTATTTTTCAGTTTGAACATCAACTATGTTTCTTCATAAAATGTAGTTTATGTGATAGTGTTATTTATTTTTGAAGAGTCACCATAAAAAAATTTCCCTGTTTTAAAAGAAAACTGAAATTAAAATGTTATTGTGCTGGGAATGCCAGTAACTTATTCAAAAGATCTGACATAAAGAAAGAAGTTCCTAGCCACATATCCCCTAGGCATTTAGTGTTTTAGCTCTCTAATCCTTGCTTTTATTAGATATTTGAATATCTTAAACAATTATGATATTTGAATATCTTAAACAATTATGTCCACAAATACAAGTCATAGCTTTATATAGACATGGAATTAACAGCTTCACCAGCCTAATTGTTGATAAAGCACATGAAACCAGGTGGCTAGTTGTTTTACTAAGTTTGCTTGACTGGTATCTATATCTTAGTATTCACTAAAAGAGAGTTCTTGTGATGTCACTGATTTAATTTCCAAATTAGTATTTGCTACATTCTTAGAGGAAAAGTAATCTCAAAGGAAGTTATTGTTTCACAAATATAAGTTTGATGATGAAAAACATCTAATAAACAACAAGGAGTGGTAATGGAATTCATTTTTTTAAGCTATGATATCTTTGAGTACAGAATATGAATAATTCAGTCAACTTCTATGGGCAAATGTCCTTCCAAAGTAATCGAGTCCTAAATGTCAAACCAAAATAGTTTGCCATAGCCTCATTGAAAATGTTCTGTTCTAAAGGATGTTCTGACTGATAGTAAATTTAATAAAGTTTAGAAATGTCAAGTTGTGTTTAAATTTCAAGTTTGTATCTACTAGAGTGTAATGTGTTACAAATTCAATATATTCAGACCACCCTTCAGCTTTTTAGATTTTAGCAGTAAGAACTTCAGAGAACAAAATAATCAAGATTCTGTTCTGCTTATGTCCTTCAGAAATTCAAATAATTGACCTGAATTACAAACCTGTCACAAGTTATTTTAAAATAAAAATAATGACAATGGTTAGGTTTATAGTCTACAAATCAGGCTGCTTCTTATGATATCTGATAATTAGGCTTAATTTTTAGCTTCTAAGCTAGACTAATAATATGATAAAAATAAAATTTTAAACATGGTAAAACCATTATCAGTTACACATCTACCTATTCTATAAGAGATATTATTTTTCAGTAAATATTTAATGATCTTACTTGAGAACAAAAGTTATGTATGTAGTTAATACAAATAAATTAATAAATTGATATTTGAATATCTTAAACAATTATGGCCACAAATACAAGTCATAGCTTTATATAGACAAAACAATTGGTCTGACTAATTTAAAAAATTTAAGCAATTGTCTTGGCATCTATGTTAATATAACTTAGCCTTACAAAAAAATCTCATATTTGAACTTATATAGTTATACCCTATAAAAGATAAATCTATAGTCATAAATTACCTTTGGAATGTCTTTTCATTATGCATTATTTACTTAATGTACTATTTAATGGCACTGTTCCAGTCATTTTTGTCAATGGTCCTGTTATTTATTCGGCAATCCCAAGATCCTTAGCGGGATAACAAAATATCCTAACATTCCCTGCTTCCTCCTTAGCATTTCCAAAGAAGATAGGAAGGTTCTTCATGAAATCCAGCCCTTTCTCTTGAGTAACTAAATGGTCTATGCATTTTTGCAAGGAGTTGATTAATTTCTAGAGCTCTGAAAAACTTGATTTTAACACATTTTGCCACTGCTATCATTGCTGTTATTAAAGAGCAGATTTTCAGAAATACTCACTCTGATATTCCAAAAGTGCTTTTCTATACTTGATGCTATTTTAATGATATTTTGATCTAAATTTCTGATTTTTAATTACTAGTATATAGACATGCAACTGTTTTATATATTTAGATTTTTAAAAAGGGGACATGTGTAATACTTTCAACAATAAAGATAAATTAAAAAAAGAAATACAGATTACTTAAACATTCTCGCATAGTACTTTATGTGGTATCATTTAAAGACCTGAAAATAATGTATTTCTCTTTGTCTCTCCCAGTTTTTATGCTATCGTTAACATTTGTTTTACTTCTTTATGTGTTTCTTTGTGAAGAAACAAGACAATTGTGAAAACCTTTTATTCTACAGCAAACTCCTGGAAAAAGAAATAATCTCACAACACAACTATATTTCTCTTTAACAGAAATTACACAATTGCTAAATACAGTTTTGAGAGTAACCAGTCTTTAATATCACTTTCTCTTATTAGTTACATTTGTGATGGAAAGGCAGTATTTGTTTTTCTTATAAAAGTGCTTATTTGACTTTGCTGGTCTTTTCCTAGAATGAAATTTTTGTCTCTCTGCTGGAGGCTCCCAATTAAATGTCAGTTTTTGCAGCATCTTGTTTTCCTTGGAAAATGGGGATATAAGCTCTTGAACTCTACACCATTTATTGTTTTTGCACTTTCTGATGAAGTCTTCCTTCCATGAATGGAGAAGTGCTACCTCTGAATTGTAGAAAGAATAGTCTATACCACATAAAAGAAAAATATACTTTGATTCAGTCAGTTCACTCAAATGCTTATTTCAGTGGAGAAAACATAGTGCTAATGTGGTATTCACTAGATAAGTGCTTTATTTTTTTAAATGTTACTGGCTATATAAGAATATTCACAAAAGCACAAATTTCTTCCTTGACAAGGCAAACTTTTGATTCCCATTTTGATGTTTCCTTTCTTTAAATTTTCTGGCATAATATTTAATATCTATTACAAACTTGAATTATAAGTCATCAAGAAAAAGTATAATTTCTTGTGAAATTATTAATTCATTGGACAGAAATTCTAAAGTGTAATAGAAACTTATTAAATTAAACTCAGCCCATGAGGAAAGATATTGCTTTCTCTCTCTGAGTTTTATTATGTTAATATATACATAATCCATTTGGTAATAAGTTTTTATTAAATTTTCTATTTTCTATAGGAAGGGCAAAATTGTTATTAAGTTTCTCATGGATACTAGATCAAAGGTTATCTCATTCATTTAAGGCTAGTTTTCCTTCAAAGTTATGTCATTATTCCTAAGATTTAGAAAGTATGAATGCATTTTCCAAGTTCACAAAAGCAAATGGCAGAAGTTAAATTCAAATAAAGTATATTCAAATCCAAAGCCTCATGCACTTGCCATTAGTACATGTTTTCATATTTTATCATGTTATATATATATATTTGTACATATATTTTTACTATTAAAATAATAAAAACAGATTTCTCAAAATGTATATTGCTTAATTTAAATTCACCCATATCTCACTAGGACAACATTATGGAGGAAAGGTTACTAAAAGAGCCAAGTGCATTAAGGATGAACAAGACAAGGGTGTCCGTTTTCACCACTCTTATTCAACATAGTGCTAGAAGTGCTAGCCACAGTGAGCAGACACGAAGAAATAAAAGGCATCCAAGTTGAAAATGAGGAAGTAAAACTGTCATTATTTGAAGATGATATGATATTGTATATAGAAAACCCTAAAGAATCCACCAAAAAACTACTAGGCTTAATAAGAGAAATCAGTGGTATTTTTATACACCAATAATGAACTCTCAGAAAGAGAAACCAAGAGAACAATCCCATTTACCACCGGGGGGGGGGGGGGGGGGGCTACCTAAGAATGAACTTAACCAAAGAGCTAAAAGACCTATACTTGGAAAACTATAGGTCACTGAAAAGAAAAAGAAAAATATAGGAAGATACAAACAAGTGGAAGCATATGACATGTTTATGGATTGGAAGAATTAACATCATTGAAATGTGCACAGTACCCAGGCAATCTATAGATTCAATGTAATCCCTATTAAAATACCAATGAAATATTTCACAGATCTAGAACAAATACTCCAAACATTTATATAGAACCAAAAAAGATCCCAAATAGCCTCAGAAAGAAGAATAAAGTTGGAGAGATCACAATACTGAATATTAAATGATACTACAAAGCCATTGTAATCAAATCAGCCTGGTACAGGTACAAGTACAGACATATAGACCAATGGAAGAGAAAAGAGAGCTCAGGAATCAACCCACAACTTTATGGCTAATTAATATTTGACAAAGGAAGCAAGAGCATACACTGGAGTAAAAACGGTCTCTTCAATAAATGGTGTTGGGAAAATTGGACAGTAACATGCAAAAGAATGCAACTAGACCACCAACTTACACCATACACAAGAATAAACTAAAAATGGATAAAAGACAAATGTAAGTTGTGAAACCATAAAAATCCTAGAAGAAAACATAAGCAGTAAAATCACAGACATCTCTCAGAACAATATTTTACCTGCCTATTCAGCTACAGTAAGGATAAATTCTTATAATAAAGCTATTTATTTACATGCAAACTATCTATCATTATCTATATTTATGTATGTTTATTTTTTCTTTTTCTTTTTTTACTATGTTTGCTTAATGTTAGAGTGCCTCAAAGTACAGTCTTTGGATAGTTTTTCTATCTATAGTCACTCCCTTTGTTATATTCAATCCCCAAATCTTAAAAACAATCTATATATGCTGAAAACCTTCAAATTTATAGCTCTAAACCAGGGGTGGGGAACATCTAGCCTGAGGGCTGTATATGGCCCACAAAATCATTTGGTCTGCCCCTGCCAAGGCAACCACAGACAGGACTCAAAATTCAGTAAGTTTAGAAGCTTTTTTCATAGCTAATTTTTAAGTTGATAATTTTGTATGGTCCAAGAAAGATGTTATAAATATCCAAATGGCCCTTGGCAGAAAAAAGTTTCCCCATCCCTGCTCTAAACTTTTTGTCTGTTCTTTACCTTAGACTCCTGTATTCAAAAGCTTACTTGCAATCTACACTTAGATGTCTAAAATGCACTCCAAAAACAATTCTCCTAAAATTTACTACTGACCTAACTTCTTCAAGCCCATTTCCCACAGAGTTCCCCCATCAATTATGATGATTTGATAACTCTGATTGCTCTGACTCAAAACCTGAGTCATCCTTCACTCCCCTCTTTCTATCACACTGCACATACATTCAAATAGGAATTCCTGTTGTGTCTAGAGTTCTACCACTTCTCACTACTTCCTCTGATATCACTCTGGTTAAAGCCACTAATGCATTTTGCCTGATTTATTGAAGAACGATCTGACTACTCATCCTGACCCATCTTTGTCACCCTTTAGTTCATTATCAACACAACAGCCAGAGTAGTTGAGAAATGTGGCAGATTATGTCATTTCCCTGATGCAATCTCTCATCCATCCAAATTCCAGAAAATGGGCAATAAGTTAATTATTAAATTTTGTTCCTAACAGTCCATAAAAAATACAAATTATGGTTCTAGAAGTCACAAAATTTCAGTATAATTTCATATAAAATAAAATTGTTTTGCTATTTTAAAATAGAGAAAATAAACAGAAAGGGGTAAGAGAAACAATTCAGCATATTATATACTTATATGCTTCTTTGTTATATACCTCTTAGCATGAGTATCTCTCAAATGAGATATAAAACTGTAAAACATAAAGATTTAGGTAAATCTCTTAAATATGTGGTTCACATATTTGTCTCTAAGTCTTTTGACAGTTAAAGGAAATGGGAAAGTTGATCCCAACTCACAGAGTCCAAAATACAGACTATAGAAAGAAAGTAAGAGGAAGGGAAAACTAAGGAGAGGGAGGAGGAGAAGCGAGAATAGGAACAAGAGAAAGCACTCAAGACATAATACTTCAGGTGACAATGAACAGTGTGGTCCCTTAGAGATGGAAAAGCAAAAGAGATAAGCTTTAATATTGACCTATCTCTCTACTTGGAGAATGTTTCCAGGCCATGGTTCAGGAAGGGGAACACTAGGCAGTGTTTAGCAGTCTCCCTAAGCTGAAGAGACAGAGCTAAAGAGCAGGAAGCCAAAATGGCCCGAGTTTTCAGGTAAAACGGAAGAGGAAACTATACAGAGAGACAATTCCTGCAGTCTGCAGAGGGTCACTGGGAAGTATTCCCTTGAGTACTGATTGATACATGCATGTGAGAAGTGGAAAAATTACCCCTAGAATAAGCACACCTTTACTACTGCCCAACAGAACTTATAATGTAGAGCCAAAAGAATCAAACTATTTTAAATAACTTTGCTATGTCTCAGAACAAAGCTCTAACAATATTTATAGAAATTAAAAGTATCCAGTACCCAACAAAGTAAAGTTCAGAATGTGTAGCCTAGAATAAAAGTTACCAGGCATGGCCCTGCCAGGTGTGGCTAAACAGTTGAGCATCAACCTAAGATCCAGGAGATCGAGGTTCCATTCCCGGTCAGGGCACATGCCCAGGTTGCAGGCTTGATCCCTAGTCCAGGGCGTGCAGGAGGCAGCTGATCAACGACGACTCTTTCATCATTGATGTTTCTCTCTCTCCCTCTCCTTTCCTCTCTCTGAAATCAATTAAAAGATATATATATATATTACTATTATTTTAAATTTAATTTATTATTATTTTTTAATTTTATATTTGTTTAAAATATTACAGATGTCCCTTTTCTCCTCAATCACCCACTCCACACCATCCCACTCTCCTCCCGGGTCCCTCTCCCCACCATTGTCCATGTCCTTGGGTTGTGCATATATGCATATAAATTCTTTGGTTAATCTCTCCCCCTCCACCCACCCACCCTCTTCCAACCCTCTGACATTTGTCAGTCTGATCTATGCTTCCATGTCATTGAATCTATTCTGTTCATCAGTTTATTATGTTCTTTAGATTCCACGTATAAGCGAGATCATGTGATGTTTGTCTTTCTCTGCCTGGCTTATTTCGCTTAGCATAATATTCTCCAGGTCCATCCATACTGTCCCAAAGGGTACGAGATCCTTCTTCTTTACAGCTGCATAGTATTCCATGGTGTAAATGTCCCACAGCTTTTTTATCTACTCATCTACTGATGGGCACTTGGGCTGTTTCCAGGTCTTAGCTATTGTAAACTGTGCTGCTATGAACACAGGGGTGCATATATTGTTTCTGATTAATGTTTCAGGATTCTTAGGATACATTCCTAGAAGCAGAATCACTGGGTCAAAAGGCAACTCCATTTTCAGCAAGAGGAAGACAAACAACCCAATTAAGAAATGGACAAAGGACCTGAATAGACACTTGTCCAAAGAGGACATACGGATGGCCAAGAGACACATGAGAAAATGCTCAGCGTCGCTAATCATCAGAGAGATGCATATTAAAACCACAATGAGGTATCACTTCACACCTGTCAGAATGGCTACATCAATAAGTCAACAAACAACATGTGCTGGCGAGGGTGTGGAGAAAGGGGAACCCTAGTACACTGCTGGTGGGAACCCAGACTGGTGCAGCCACTATGTAAAACAGTATGGAGGTTCCTCAAAAAATTAAAATTATATATATTTTTTAAATTACCAGGCCTGTAAAGGAGGAAAATACAACCCATAATAAGAAAATTTAATTTAGTGATTACTCAAGTGATACTATGTAAGAATAATAAAACAGTTATGAATGGATTCCATATATTCGAGATCTAAAAGAAAATTTTAATATATTAAGTAGAGTCCTGAAATATATAAAACAAGACCTAATTCAAACTTCTAGAGATGAAAACTATGGTGTCTCAGAAAATTATAGTGGGTGGGTCTGATAAAAGGACATCCACTTTAGTCACCAAGGAGTAAGGCTGGTTAAGGATTCCCTAATGAAATAACTAAGAAGAAAAGAAAAGAAACAGATAAAATAATTGTTTTCAAGACACTGGATATCAAGAAAAATATAAGAAACAAAAAAGGTGAGTCCAACAATGGTCCCAACCTCCGACTTTGGGAGCGTTTGCAGGCAGTGGGTGAAGGAGGAAGAAATTAGGTGGAGCCAAGTGGTCTCCCTGACTAGAGTAGATGGAACTGAGGGTTTGGAAAGACCAAGGGAAGAGAGTTTCACTGGAAGGAAACCCTGCTGGTATGCACAGTATTTTCTGGAAATACTCAGCAGAGGTCTGATCACAATATGGATTTAAGGGACTAAGGCAGGGGAAATATATTCAAAATCATTATTGGAGATTACACCCAACATTCAAAAAGGGTCATGATTATGAGTGTCTGTTCCCATAATTCAGACTTGAAAAACCTCATAATTCAGTTTGTTTGGTGGCAGATTATTCAGAAGGGTGAGTATTGCTTCACAAGTAGGGAAAAACTCATCCCAGATTAAAAGTTGCTCTTGTTCAATATATTAGGCAATTAAAGCATTACTGTAAAGAACAAATTATCTCCAATTTCTTTTCCAAAAAAGCTCAAAAACTGTAGCAAAGCAAAATTATCCACTACATTAATATCCAATCAAAAATTATCAGACATTCAAAACAGCAGGCACATATAACCCCAAATGATAAAAATCAATCAGCCCAATAAACTCAGCACCAATACTGATGTAAGAATTAGAAGGACATTTAAAAGTTATTATAACTGCATTCTATGTGTTTAAAAAGTCAGAGAAAAGATTAAATATTTTAAATAAATGCTCGGAAAGTTGTTTTTAAAATTTGAGATCAAATTACTGAAGATTAAAACTTAATGTCTGAGATTTTAAAATATACTAGATAGGATTAATAACACACTAGATATTGCAGAAAATACAGTAAACTTGAAGACAGAACAATAGAAAATGTCCAAAATGATGCACAGAGAGAAACAAAACTCTTAATCAATGAACTTCTAGAGGCCTAATGTGTGTAATTGCAATCCCTAAAAGAGAGAAAAGAGGAGACAGAAACAAATTTAAAGAAATAATGACCAAAATCTTACCAAATTTAATAAAACTATAATCTTACAGATTCAAAAAGCTTAATGAATTCCAATCACACACACAAAAACAAACAAACAAAAAAAAACTCTGGAAACTCCAAGGTGTACAGAAATCACTTCTCAAAATCAAGGGTAAAGAAAAAATATTTAAAACGAGCATGGAAAAAACAGATGTTACGTAAGGAGGAATAAAGATAGGGAAAGAGTAGAATTCTCATAAAATATGTCAGGCAAAAATATTTTACCAACATCTTTAAAACACTGGAAAACATATCTGTCATCCTAGAAGTATATATCCAGCAAAAATATATTTCCAAAAGAAAGATAAAATAAAGAACTTTTCAGATATACAAAGGCTGAAAGAATTTATCACCAGCAGACTCATATTGCCATAAATATTAAAGGGAGTTCTACAGGCAGAAATAACATCTCAATCTACACAATGGAATAAAGAGTATTAGGAATATTAACACAAAGAGTACAATAAAAATATTTACTGTTTAAACCAAAGCAATTGCAAAGTGTTCTGGCGTTCATAATATATAGCAGTAAAATGTATGGCAAACAGCACAGAGGTCTGAAGGAGAAAAATAGAGTGTTTTAACTTTCTCATAGTAAATCTGAAGTCGTCTACTACCACTTGATGATTATTGTGATAAATCAAAGATGTATTTTATAAACTACAACCCACTAAACTATAAAAATGTATACTGAACTCTATAACCACTTAAATAACAAAAAATGTACAGCTACAAATCCAAAAACACATGAAGAAAAAGAAAACAAATAGCAAGATGATAGATTTATAACTGTATCAATAATCACTTTAAAAGGTAATTAGTTAATACACTCCAGTTGAAAATCTGAGGTTGTCAGAATGAATAAAAAGACATGATATACTGCTTTAAGTATAACGTTTTATAAGTAAAAGAAAAAACTAATGAAGGATTGAATAGAAAAACAATAAGGAAAATCAATGAACTTAAAAGTGAGACATGAAAAGATCCACAGGATGGAAATCCTTTAGATAGACTGACTAAGAAGAGAGAAGACCCAAACTCCCAAAGTCAGAAATGAAAGAGGTGACATTGCTACTACTTTCCAGAAACAGAAAAGATTATAAAGGAAGATTATGGACAACTGTATACAAATAAAATTAGATAACTGAGGTGAAATGGGCAACTTCCTAAAAAGAAATGACCCAAAAAAGAACTAAAACTTTTCAGTAGAACTGTACAAATAAAGGGAGCGAATTACCAATTTAAAAATCGTCTCATAAAGTTGAGTCCAAACCTAAATGATTGCAGTGAGTTCTACCAAATATTTAATTAAGAATTAATGTTAATTATTGAGAAACACTTCCAGAAAACATACTAATAGGTTACACTTAACCACTCATTTGATGAGGCCAGTATTACCCTGAAGCCAAAACATGACAAAAATATAACAATGAAAGGACAGAACAGTATCTGTTATGAATATAGACACAAAAATCTTCAACAGGTGCTTTCTTTCACCATGTACATCTGCGCATTTAGAAAATTAACTCAAATTGTATTTGCTGTGCTGGCAGCCTTCTTTGGCTTCAAAGACAAGTTGCAAGAAAAGGGGATTTTCACTTATACATAAATCATATTACAGATTTGGAACACAAGCTGAGACATGGCCATTGGTAAAATAGACTACATGTTATATAATCAATAGTACTTATATTTTCTGTCAAGAATTAAAGGAATTTTTTATAAGTTTAGGAACATTAATGTATTTAACAAGCAAAGCTAGAAGAAATGTTCTAATGGTTGATTAGATTATCTTTGGACTATTACACGTTAAATAGTTTGGGGAAATGGCCAAAAAATAGAGATAAAGTAGTTTGACAAAAACAACAACAACAAATTATACCTCTTTCTAGAGATATTTAAAGTTTTAAACTTTCACAGGTTCTTCTGTAAGATGGAGAATAGCATCAATCTGTATTACCTATTGACGTATAACAAATTGACATAAAACTTCAAAAAGTAAACATTTATTATCTCACAGAAAAAAAAAATACCAACAAACCAAATTCAGCAACATAGCAAAAGGGTTGTAAACCACTAAGTGAGATTTTCCCCAGAAATGTAAGGTTGATTTAACTTTTGGCCTCTAGAGCTATGCTGTGATTAAATTTGTGTTGCTTTAAGCCACTCTGTAGGAGCTTGTTAAGCCAGCGGTCGGAAACTAACACAGGGTCTCAATGTTACTTTTTTTAAAAATAAATTTCTTGGTTTACACAAACACAGCCATGACCGCTGTAGTACCCGGCTATTGAATAAGTAGTGTTTTTAATTTAATAATATATTTGAAAAATTCTTTTGTTATTAAGTATTTTAGATAATTTCTCTTAACGGCTGCGTGCTAATATTTTGCATGGAAGTACCAAAGCCGTTTAATAGTTTAGTTCAGAGTATTAGTATAATAAATATTGTTATAATGAACATTATCATGTTAATATTTTTTAATGGAATTTCTGATCATTTCCTTAAACTCCTAAAACTGTAATTATTGGATTAAAAAAAGTATCATTTTAGACTTTTTATATGATCCCCCCATTAACACTACCAGAGTCAGAATGAGAGTGCCAATATTCATTCACTCTTTGTGACAATAGAGTTTTCCCTCTCCCCTCCCCAAGTTGTATAAGTAGTCAATAAGTGGGCATCACTATCTTACTCTACGTTTACCAGATTATTAGTGATACAATTTTAATATAGAAGAAAAATTGTAATTTGTTTAAATTTATTAAATGTTGGCTTACTCTTTCTATGCACCAAATGGTCAATCTCACATGGAGCCCTTGCTACATTCACCATTATGTGTGTGCTCATGTCGAGAAGAACTAATGACAAGTCCCTGCCTTTATAGGGCTTACAACCCCACTCTGAATTACAAACTAGTTATTACCTAATAAACAACCATTTCTAGGTTCTATCATAAAAATGTTTATACATATTTTTTCCTTAAAACCTTATAGCAATTTATGGAGAAGTTGTCTGTTTTATAAGTGACAAAATTAAGATTCACAGAGCTTAAAAGTAAGATTTAAACCATTGGGCTGGTATGTACAGCACTGTGCTGGAGACAGAAAGCATGTCAATGGGGTAAAATATAAATAAATTTTAGTGTAATATAAATTTAGCACTGATCAATCGTGGAGCGAATGTAACAGACTTGTGTTCAGGCTTATTTGACTACAGTTGGATCCTTTCCTAATTATATGTCATTGTCTAAGGCGTCTTTTTTCTAAGCCTCTTTTTTTTTTTTTTAAAAAAAAGGAAATCAATAATATCTAACTAAAATTTGGTTTTGATTATATATTATAAACATACATTTCTAAAAGAGACCCACTCCTTTATTTGTTCTCTGAACAGTAAGCTGTAGGAGAGCAGATATTTCACTTAACACTGCTAGAGATTTATCCCCCCTGCCTGTCAAACAGGAAACACTCTGAATACAGGGTGGGGCAAAAGTAGGTTTATAGTTGTGAATACATGAAACACAGAGTTTATACTTGTATTAGTATTATTATTGTGCTTTTTTCCATGTGAACAACTGTAAACCTACTTTTGCCCCACCATGTATTTGTTCCAGTTTCCCTTGTTTGTTTATCACTCGGTGTTAGAATACTCTCATATCTATCCATTAAAATCTACTAATGTGTGTGCTTTTCATTTCATCCTTCAAATAATTCAGAGTATTCTTAATAGATGGAAATATTTCCCAACTTCAATGATGAATTATAACTGAGAGAACAAATTGTGGAAATTGTGTATTAATACGTGATTCGTGATGGCCCAATTGCTTCTACATTTAAGAAAAGTTTCTATTTAGCTGTGATCCTTTGGAAAATGTCAAAAAGCTCTCTGTGTGTAGTCATTTGACCTACTAAGAATACAGGTACATTTAAAATAATGAAAATAAATGTCATTTGTGATAAAAAGTCATTAAGTCAATGAACATGTTATTTTTTTAAGCTCATTTCCTTTCAGATTTATTTGGCTGGAAATGTAGAGTGGTTGAACCAAAAAATACAAAGTGGGCCAAAAGTAGGTTTACAGTTGTGACTAGGTGAAACACAGAATTTATTCTTGTATTATTATTTATTAATTATTGTATTATTTTCCATATGAACAACTGTAAGTCTACCTTTGCCCCACCCTGTATTACAAAACCCCTTAAACATCTTCACCCTTGCCTGTCTCTACCATAAGGCCAACAAAGCTAAAACTCATTTCTGTCTTTTATCAAACCTAAGATTATCTTTGCACAAGAAAAGATTCCAATGAGAGGGCTATTATTTTCATGATAAAAGTATACTGACACTATTGGAAGTGCCCCTGATGGGTTTTTTTGGGGGGGGGTGGGGGGAGGAGATGGCAGTTTTTCTGCCTTCAGTGAGAACCAGAAGTCTACAGCTGTAGCAATCACCTTGGTACTGAACAGAGATCATCATACAAGAATGACAGAGCATAAAGATGGAGATAATCTAGGTCTTTCTATGGAATTATCAAGCAGAAGAACCAACATTAGCTAGTGCCTACTTCTAAATATTTTTCATGTGAAAAAATATAACAGGAACTATTATTTGGGGCTTTATGTTAGTAGAAGCCATATTCCTAACTGATAAACTTGACTTTCCTGACAAGCAAATAGTATAGGTTAAAAGTTATTATGTTTAGAGTTAACATAATATTTAGAATTTTTAGACACTTAAGTATTATTTTTAAAATGAGAAATGAAGCCAGAAATAGTTAATGGTCAGATGGGAACAGTCTAAATGCAGAGAAATTTGGACAAGGTTGGCCTAGTCCTTGTTCTTCAAACTCCCACCTCTATTGGTCTAATTCTTCAGGTAGGTAAAGTGTTCATATGTCAATACATCATCTCAATCATTTAAAAATCCTCTTAGGGTAAATATTTTTATCCCATTTTTAACAGAAGAGAAAATTAATAGCTTTCTAATTCAAGCTGGCCAACTGAAAAAGAAAGTTTTCCTTTTGCTTTTCTGATTCCACAAAACTAAAATTACAGAAATGCAAGTAATAGACTTAGGAAAGATGTTTAGATCAAATAACATTTAAAAAAAACAACATTAATGTTTTATTTAAAGACATAAAAAGAGTCACAAATAAATGTAGAGATTTCTTATGTTTTTCTATGGACAAATTTGATATTCTAAATATAGTATTTCCTCCAAAAACAGTCTATGAATTCAAAGTAATCCCAAATAAAACCTAGAAGGATTCTTTATGAAACTTGAAAATGAACTCTAAAGTAAATTTAGGGGGAAAATGTTCAAGAACAACTGATTTAGAAAATTAATAATAATAAGGCAGTGGAGGAACTATCAGGTTATTAAATATATATACATGTGGTTTTGGTATAGAACTACTAACAGGGTTAATGGATCAGAGTGGTGAACACAGATGCTGAGTTTTGTTAATGGGAGAATTTAATATAAGATAAATGGGGAACTTATTCTAGTGTGGACGAAAATTGGCACTATTTCATAAATGACTATAGGACAAATGGCTGTTCACTTAGGAAAACAATATTATATTTTTATCTCAAATTATTTATTATATATTAGACAAACTACAAATGCACATTAAACACACACACACACGCATAAAAGCATTTTAAAAATATCTTAAAGCAGAAAATGTTTTCCAAAGATAAACTTCTTCATAAGAAAAAAAAGATTGTCAAGTTTGGCTACCTAAATATTAAAACTGTTTTCATAACAAAGACAGTAGAAAGTTAATGAACAAATGAGCACTTTTGAAAATATTTGTTACATAAATTAATATTTATTATTATGAAAATCCCCATATATAAATTGAAAGATAAATACCTAAATAAATAAATTTATAAAGGTGGATAGATAAATACACAAATGTTATAAGTCAGATAATTAATGGAAGAAATATAAATGGCTAATAAAAGATAAAAATTTCAACTTCATTATTTATCAGGAAAATACAAATTAAAAACTATAAGGAGAATCAGATAAAAATACTACTAAAAAAGAAAAAAATTATAAGCCAATATCCCTGACGAACACAGATGCAAAAATCCTCAGCAAAATATTAGCAAACCAGCCCCAGCAATACATTAAAAAGATCACACACCACAGTCAAGTGGATGTACGTCTGGGATGCAAGGTTAGTAAAATATCTTCAAATCAATTAGCATTATACAACACGTAAATGAAATGAAAGATAAAAATCACATAATAATATCAATAGATGCAGAAAAGCATTTGATAAAATTAGCACCCATTTATGATAAAAACTCTCAGCAAAGTGAGAATAGAGGGAAAAGACCTCACCATAATAAAAGCCATATATGACAAACCTACAGCCAACATTTTACTCAATGGGGAAAAACTAAGAGTTTTCCTTAAGATCAGGAAAAGTTAGATATGTCTACCCTCACCATTTTATTCAGCATAGTACTGGAAGTCCTAGCCACAGCCATCAGACAAGAGGAAGAAATAAGAGACATCCAAATTGGAAAGGAAGAAGTAAAGCTCTTATTATTTGCAGATGACACAATACTATATAGAGAGAATCTTAAGGACTCCATCATAAAACTACTACAACTGATAAATAAGTTCAGTAATAGGATATGCAGAAATCAGTGGCATTTTTATATACTTATTTGTATATAAATATACATTATTTTAAACTATCAGAATGGGAAACCAAGAAAACAATCCCATTTACAATTGCACCAAAAATAAAATAAAATAATAAAATAATAAAATTAAATTAAATTAAATTAAAATTAAATAAAATAAAATACCTAGGAATAAATTTAACCAAGGAGGTAAAAAACCTGTACTTGGAAAACTATAAGGCACTGAAGAAAGAAATCAGAGAAGATACAAATGATGGAAACATATACCATATTCATGGGTAGGAACAATGAACATCATTAAAATGTCCATACTTTCCAAAGCAATCTAGAAATTCAATGCAATTCCTGTCAAAATACTAACGGCATACTTCACAGAACAAGAACAAATAATCCAAAAATTTATATGGAACCACAAAAGACCCCAAATAGCCACAGCAATCTCGAGAAAGAACAAAGTTGGGAGTATCATGCTACCCAACATCAATGCCATAGTCATCAAAACAGCATGATACTGGCATAAAAACAGACAGATAGACATATAGATCAATGGAACAGAATAGAGAGCCCATAAATAAACCCACACTTATATGGTCAATTAATATTTGACAAATGAGGCAAGAAAATAGAATAGGAAAAAGACAGTCTATTCAATAAGTGGTGCTGGAAAAATTGGACAGATATGTGCAAAAATATTATACTAGATCACTCCTTATACTTTATACAAGAATAAACTCAAAATGGATTAAAGGCTTAAATGTAAGACACAAAAATCGTAGAAGAAAACACAGGCAGTAAACACTGACATTTCTTTTAGCAATATTTTTTCTGATATAATACCCTCATGCAAGGGAAACAAAAGAAAAAAATAAACAAATGGGATTACATCAAACTAAAAAGTTTTTGTACAACAAAGAAACTATAAAAAAAAACACACCAGAGACAACCTACAAAATGGGAGAACGTATTTGCTAGTGATAAATTTAATAAGGGTTTAATATCCAAAATTTATAAAGAACTCATACTACTCAGGACCAAAAACAAACAATCCAATTAAAAATGGGCAGAAGATCTGAATAGACACTTTTTCAAAGAGGACATACAGAAGGCCAAGAGACTTATGAAAAGATGCTCCATGTCACTAATTGCCAGAGAAATGCAAATTAAAATCACAATGAGATATCACCTCACACTTGTAAGAATGGAGATCATCAATAAATCCACAAATGACAAGTGTTGGTGAAGATGAAAAGGGAACCTCTGTGCACTGTTGGTGGGAATGCAGACTGGTGCAGCCACTGTGGAAAACAGTATGGAGGTTGCTCAAAAAATTAAAAATGGAACTGCTTTATGACCCAGTGATTCCACTTCTGGGGATTTATCCAAAGAATCTCAAAACACTAATTCAAAAGGCTATATACACCCTGTGCTCATTGCTGCATTATTTACAATAGCCAAGCTATGGAAGCAACCAAGTGACCATCAATAAATGAGTGAATAAAAAGCTGTAATATAGCCCTGGCCAGTGTGGCTGAGTGGTTAGAGTGTTGGCCCACATACCAAAGGGTCATGAATTTGATTCCTGGTCAAGAACACTTACCTGGGTTGCAGGTTTAATCCCCAGCCTGGTCCAGTCAGGGCACATGCAGGAGACAACCAATCAATATGTCTCTCTCACATCGATGTTTCTCTCTCTCCCTCTCTCCCTCCCCTCCACTATCTCTAAAATTCAATGGAAAAAATATCCTCGGGTGAGGGTTAACAACAAAAAAGCTGTGGTACATCTATACAATGGAATATTACTCGGCCATAAAATAGAATGAAATCTTACCTTTGCTACAGCATGGATGGACCTAGAGGGTATTATGCTCAGTTAAGTCAGTCAGAGAAAGAGAAATATCATATGATTTCACTTATATGTGGAATCTAAAGAACAAAATAAATGAACAAACAAAACTGAAATAGACTCATAGATACAGAGAGGGAACTGGTGGTTGGAGAGGGAAGGTGGGGTTGGGGCACTGAGTGAAAGAGAAGAAGGGCCTAAGAAGAAGCACAAATGGGTAGTTATAAAATAGTCATGTGAATATAAGAAATATAGTCTATAATATTGTTATAATTATTTATGGTGTCAGGATACTGGAAATATCAAGGGCAACACTATATAAAGTATATGATTGTCTAACCACTAAGTTGTACACCTGAAACCAATATATAATAACAACAACAAAAGTTGAATTGGCTCAAAGGATATGTTCATTTAAAATCTCATTAGACACTTGATAGACATTGAATTCCTAAAAATGCTCCAGTTTTGTTTTCACCAATAGTGTATGAAAGTGCCTGTATCCCATACCCTGATCACCACTAGTTACTGTCAATTAAATTTTTGGCCATCTCAATGGACAAAAAAATATTTTTTTAAAAATATAAAGAGATAATATTAGTCAACCATTAAACTGGTGAAAAAATAAAAGTTTAATAATATCTTACTGCTTGATTGGAAAAATACTCTACAGCACTATTGTTGAGAGTATAAAATAACAACCTTTCTAGACAAAAATTTTGCTTTACATAGTCCTAAAATTCATGTATCCAATACAACCGAGCAAATCCATGTCATACATATCTTCCTAAGAGTATTACTAATATAGGTCTATATAGTTCAACATATAAGAGTGCTTATTTGTAATTGTGAATAAGTGAAAACAATTTAAGTATCCAGGGGGGAAAAAGTGGTTAAATTAATCACAGTACAACCACATTTTTTTAAAAAAAAATTGTTACATATAGTAATTATACATATGTGTAAATTTATCTTTATTGTTGGAAGTATTACAGATGTCCCCTTTTCCCCCCATTGACCCCTCCGCTCCATTCCCTCCTGCCCTGATTATATGAGTGGTATTCATCTATGAGAATTGTTTGATCATTGTATTTTAGAGCTGAGGTGAATTCCAGAAACCTTCTAAGGGGAAAAAATGAGGCCCTTAGAGACCTTCCTCTTTCTCTAAAATCTCAGCTCATGTTTCTACCTGAACTGGGATGAAAACAGGCAACTTTGCTCAATCCAGGAAGGGAGTGTATTTTCTGCTACAAAACTACATTAACTGCTTATGCCATTACACTCTGTTTATTGATATGTTAATTTTCATGAAACATTTTCCACATTTTATTTTTGTCAGTTAATGGATTAGAAATCATTGCCAGGATTTTTACCTGCTGGTAGCAGTAAAAATAATAAACTGACAGTTCAGTGTCCCAAATATTAATTCTTAAATGAATCATTCTAAACACCAAATTCCAGCTTAATTCAATATATATTAAAAGTATTGTATGATTAACCCAATCACATTGACACTGACCCCAGATTTATTTGGTATGGGGAGAGTGAGTATTGATATACAACTTATATGAATTTGTACTGCTCTGTACCATGTCCCTGACATTTTTGCATAGAGCTGATAAAAATATTTGATATCTTATGTAACCTGCTAACAGTCTCATGAGGTCTTAGAGATAGAATAGTGACTTACATTTAATGTATTCTGTAGTTGAGAATGAAGTGCAGCAGGTATATTCACACACAGCTGGTAGATACTAAATTCATGTAAGTTTTCTAGAAAGAAATTTAATAATATACATCAGATCCTTAGAGGTGATCAGAACTTTGACTCAAAATTCTGTGAAAAATAATTAAAGTGAAAGTAAAAACAGAAAAAAAGATAAAGATTTATGTACAAAGATGTTCATCTTAATATGATCCATAATAACTGAGAATATGTATTAAATAGTTGCAAGACAAATATTCAATTTTAGCTTCATAAATTATGAAGAGAATAAAGCAAGGTAAGGAGACGAAGCTAGATAGAAATATACACTAACATATTTGTACATGCGTATAGACATGTAAGAAAATATTACTGTAATTTGTGATGTTAGCAAATTCTTGAAGTAGAGCAGCCAAAGTAAATCTCCAATGGAGAATTATTTCAGGACAAAGATTCTGGGAAATTCTTTGTAACAAAACTTACATTATAATACATACTGAATATATGATAGCTATTCATTTAAAATGTAATATAATTTGTTTTGTTCCCAGTAAAACTACTGATGTTAGTTTTGTTTCCCTTTTTTTCTCCATCATAGAGGAGGTAAGTTTATATTTTTCCTCTTGTGTCACCAGTTTAGCAGGAGTGTGATTTCATCATGATGAATAATAAAAATTTAAAAAAATAGAAAACTAAAATCCTAAGGTTTCATGGTCTAGTGCTTGAAAATTGCTGGTGTTTATCTTAGTGATGAAATTATGTAATACATTCATTGCCAAATATATTGATGTTTCTGTTGTAATGGTGTTTCATTTTCTGAATTTTAAAATGATTTATTAAAGCTCTAATATTTAATTTAGCTTGAAATATGAAAAGTCTATTAAACACTGACCAAATTTTTTATTTTCTAAACTGTTTGAGGGCAGGGCTGGCAGGGAGGTCTCAATTTTTCATGGAGTACACAAAAATGTTAAAGTAACAGTGGAAAGGAAATGCAGAAAGGAAACTATGGCAGAATGTTACAATAAACTTCACATCTATTTTATTTTGTTGACATTATTTTTAAATATTTCTGAAATCTGACAACTTCTCAGCAACTCCACTTCTACCACTATAGTCCAAGCCACCAATAATTTTTCTAGACTTGGTTGTAGTTAGAGTCTCCTTATCTTCACTGTGACTCCTATAATCCCAATAAAATGCAAGTCACATTAAGTTCAGATCATATTCCTTACCGCCTGAAAACCATTCAGTAAATTATAATTGCCTTAGAATAAAATAAAAAGACTTACACAGTCTTGGTTATTTGTCATCCGACTAGGTCTCAAAATTTAATTACCACTTTTATGCTTCACTCAACTTCAGCCAGACTGGCCACCTTGAGATGCTATAAAAACTCCGGAGCTTTTCCCTGCCTCAAGGTCTTTGCCAGTTCCTTCAACTTAGAATGCTCTTCCTCCAAATATTTCCATGATTCACTGACTTTCTTTTGGTTTTAGCCAAATGTCATCTTCTCAGAATAAGCCTCTGTCACCTAACCTGCATTCCTTTTCTTTGCTGAATACCTTAAAATCTAGCTTTAATTTGATATTTATTTATTTTTATCTTTTTTTTTTAATTGGGAAAAAAGTTTTCTCCCACTGAGGCAGAGACTTGTCCATTTTTGTGTTTGCTTTAAACCACTGTATCCAAAATATATAGAATAATGCCTTATACATAGAGTTTTGTTAGTTAAATCAATAAATGAATTTTACAACTACTAGAGTACAATGATTATAAGGGTATAATACCGACTTTACAGGTAAGGACACTGAGCCTAGAGAAGATTTTATGCACTTGGTGAAGTGGAGAAGCCCTGAATCAGAACCCAGAACTATGTCACTCCAAAGGATACATACACTGTGTGCCACAACACTGAATGAATTTATTCCTCTTTATGGACCTGAATCATCTGTGGGTCTTTGTAAAAATATATATACCTGAGCTTCATCCAGGAAATGTTGATTTAGTAGTCTGGATTGAGGCTCCACACATCAATCTGGTAAGCAAAACATGTTATGTTTATACTAGAATAATAGAAGTGTGTCAGAAAGATCATTTTTACTATGTTCTTCTTTCCAAAATCATTTTACTATTACTGTAATGCACCTACTTTGTTGAGATAATTGGTGCATATATCAAAGCCACATTCATTCAGGGAGAAAACTGCTTTGTGTCAACATAGCAACTACAAATATAGTAGTAAAAACATATGCCCACACATACACTATTTTGTATCAGTAATAATATATGTACTATTACATGTATGCATGTAACTAATATATATTATATATACACTATCACATATATGTCAATATAGCAACTATAATTATATATATGATATCATGTATATATATGCATATATGTAATAGTATGTATACAATATATACATATATAATAGTGTATGTTTATAATCATATGTTATATAATTAGATACATAATGTATATTGACATATATATGTAACAGTGTAAATATGTACAATACAGGTTACACATGCACATGTATGTAATCGTGTTAGATATGTAATGTTACATATTACAGATGTAATAGTGTATATACTATATCATATATATGATGCTATGTATATTAATTCATTTAATATTCACAGCAATCTCAATTATATATTCTTGTTGAATTTCTGTTTAAAAGTATGTTTTTACCTGGAAAGAAGGTGGGACATCTAAGAATTCAAATAGAGGTTTTTTTCCAATTCAGAAGAAAAATAACATCTCATTTTGGACATATCAAAAATGAGCTCATCTTGAAAGCGTTTTTAAAAGTCAACAGCTGAAGATAAGCACAAAATAAACATGTAGTTCTAAAGGGAGTTTCAGACCAGAGGCTGGATTCCCGTGGCCAGCCAGCAAACCATGAGAGGCCACCGCTGCCAGGGCTGCTGAGCAGAGGTGTAGATGCCGGCCAAGCAGAGCAGCAGCCAGGCAGAGGCGGGAGATGCTGGCCAAGCAGAGCAGCAGCCAGGCAGAGGCGGGAGATGCTGGCCAAGCAGAGCAGCAGCCAGGCAGAGGCGGGAGATGCTGGCCAAGCAGAGCAGCAGCCAGGCAGAGGCGGAGATGCTGGCCAAGCAGAGCAGCAGCCAGGCAGAGGCGGAGATGCTGGCCAAGCAGAGCAGCAGCCAGGCAGAGGCGGGAGATGCTGGCCAAGCAGAGCAGCAGCCATCACCCTTGGGTAGCAACTCCAGAGAGAATGGGCCAGACAGGAGCAAGGTGAGAGGAGCAAGAAACTAAGACTGCAGGAAAGAGAGGCCCTGTGGGCCCCAGAGCTTCCCTGGACATGAATAGCATCCCAGTCCCAGGACCCTTCCACCAGCGCTTCACTAGAATCCCACTTTTTCTCTGAATGGCCTAAGAAAATGTACCTTTCCTGCACCGAATGAATGCAGAACAAGGAATTGTACAGAACTGGATACAAATTCTACTTTTGCTACTGACTAGATAAGTGTCCTCAGTCAACTTGTTTAACTTCCTAGAATATGGTTTCCTGAATTGTAAAAGAGGGAAAATACCGATTACCTGGTCCCAATATTAAAAAGTTGATGTGAAAAAAAAATAAAATACAGGGAGTTTCAGAAAAAGTTGTATCCACTGGAGACAAAAGTTAATAGGATTAATAGTTTGCTTTCAAACTGAGTGGCTAATCATACTAGAAGTAAACATAGAGGTAGAGAAAGTTCTGCAACTTGGGCAAATTACTCTTCTCCTCTATATCTGAGTTTTTCCTAACTCAGGATTGTTTTGAATAGTAATGATTAACACATGTAAAGTGCTTGGAAAAATGAGTGATGCACAGTAAGCACTATGTGAATATTTGCTATGTTAATTTTTATAAGCTGCATTGCTGAGGAAGTTATATCCCCAGAATAAATTAAGTAAATAAATAAACATTCTTCCTCTGGTAGTATTAATTTCGGCACACCTGCTTTTCTTTATATATCAACTAAGAGCTATTAAAAATATCAGAAGTATTTGAAGCTAAAATGATTATTAAAATCCAGGGAAATATAACAGTGGTAATCATAAATACTTTTGTCTTTTGCTGACTTTAATATGATGTATAGTATTCCCAGTAAGCATAATGTTGGCATTTAGGATGAGGTATGTATATATTTTATGTATTAAAGAAAACATATTACTAAGAGAATTTTCCAAAAATAAATGGTCCACCACGTGCCTTTTAGTGTATGTAAACATGGTTGTGTAAGTTTATATAATTTTTCTCTTTAGGTGTATTGGTATTAGAAATTATGAAACTGCCTTTCCATTTCTGGAATAAATTCCACTTTTTTGAGTTATATTACACTGGATTATGTTGCTAAGATATACATTTGGGATTTTTCTATTAGTATTCATATTGAATCTGATTTGAAATTTTCTTTTTTGAACTGTCTTTTTCAGTCTTTTGTATGAACATTATGTTCCCAAATGAAAATAATGTAGAAGATTTGCTTCTTTTGTTATACTCTATAAAGTATTTTATCACATTGTAGTTGTCAATTTTTAACAGTTTCATAGAATTGCCCCTTGAAGCTTTTTAGGAGATGAGAAAGCTGGATATTTATTTGACAATTTTCTTTACATTTTAAAATTTCTAGAGTCACTGGTAATTGATCCATGTATTTCTTTTATTTTCTGTGATAAGATTCAGTCATTTAAAATGCCCTGATATTTCCTCTATTGAATTCAGTTCTTAAATGTATTGTAATAGAAGTAATTTCATTCTCTACATAGTCCCTTTTGCCATGCCATTCTCATACTGCTCAGCACCCAGTCCCACACACTGCTTTATACACATAACTCAGGAGCCTGAAACCTCCAGAGCTGTGCAGTGTGGTCATCATAATGGATTTTTTTTTTCTCTCATAAGAGCAACCTCTGTAATTTGTGAAATCGTATTTTCCATTTTATTACAAATATATGTGATTAAGCAATGCCAGCATGCACAGCACTTGTTAGATGCTCAAAGGAGTTCATGACCCAAGAAAATTAAGAGCTAAGGGCTTAAATTAGTTAAAATCATGAGTCATTGCACTGGTCTTTTAAGGAAGGCCTTGTGTTCAGCTCATTCTTCCCCAGTTATTCTCCGCTCAGCCACTAGTTTTATCATTACACTCCACTTCTTAATGATTCTCTATTGCTCTGAACTCTTTAGTTTAGCACACAAGATACATACCGATCTGATTCATTCCTACATTTTTCAAGTTCTGATCCTTCACATGCAACCTTCTAAGAGAAACTATTCCATTTATGGACTTCATATATTGTATTTTCTCCTCTTAAATATCTTCCCCACTAACTCATTTTCAAGTTAGTCATTTTCAAGTTAGTACTACTCATCTTTCCCATCTCAAATTCTCTAGAAAGAATTTCCTCTTTCAAGCCTGAATAAAATTCCCTTCCTTAATGTTTTCAAAGAATTCTCTGCATATCCCATACACAACACCTCTCACACTAATGTCGATTTGCTGTTCATTGGGACCATTATACTCTGAGCTCCTCAAGAAATACCATATAATATATTCCACAATCTCTTTCAGGTACAGAGCATGACCTCATTAACTTCGGTTAAGTAAATGAGTAAATGTATTATAAACAACATATCTAATAGGAATTCTGAAGGTCAAGAGAGCTCCGTTGACTGAGGTGACCTGTGAAGATTTCAGGAGACTAGAAAACACAGTGCAGCAATTTTCACTTGTATCTAAGGGCCTGTCTACTACTAATACATTCCCAGTCAGAAGCAATCTGTACCAGAGTTTTAACAATGATAATACTGCTCTCTTCAGTAGCTAATGCCTGGCTATAATGCAATAGGTATGATCTTGCAGAAACCAGAAAAACTGAGTGTATGTCCTATTTTTTTAATATATAGAAGAATATTGACAACATATGCTTCTCCTTGATTCCAATCCTTCAAGTAAGAGTTTATTCCAAAAGTACCCATACTTGGTGGCATTACTGTCATCAACATAGGCTTAATTTTCTTATTGGAGGAAGCATTGGCACAACCCTATGTAAATCAGATTGAATATTCTCTATAATTATTTTTCTCTGCTGTTTTTATTTACATCTGTTTTTATTTACATCTGCTCTATTTTACTTACATCAATATGACCTCTGAATTGAAAATCGGCTCATAGAGAAACAACATTATTATCTTGTAATATATAAGAAACACAGATCTGTTATTTAATGTTTAATGTAAATTAATGCAGCTTATTTTTCTTAAATTGTAATCATATTTGCAGTTATAAATAAGGCCCCTGAGAACATAGAACATAGAATTTATGGTGCTTCATTGTTTATTTAATAACTGCTCATGCAAGTAAAATATTGAAATAATGGCACAGAACTAGTATTCATATCAACCTAGTTGAAGCCCTTTGCAATTTGGGAGGAAAATTAAGTAAATACTCATAATTCAGCCACCATCCATCATATTATAAACTTCAAAAATACCACAGGCGTGGGTTATGGAGACATCATACACTGCAGGTAAATGTTTTCATACCCCCTCTTCATTGGAAAGATACTTGAGGAAACAAAATCTTCAGTTGATAAAGCCACAAATTCAGACAATAAACCATCTTTATCAGTTTTAAAGAATTCAAGAGCTATCTTTTAAGTCTTCCATAGTATTTTATACGTATTACAAAAATATTATTTTCTTATCTTTTTGTTACATCCCTCTTATGTCATTGTTCATTAGGACTTACAGAATCTAAATTAACTAATATTTTTATTTGCATGTGTTAACTATATGATTTAAAGAAAATATCCTAATTTTTCTCCCTCTAATTCCCTTCTACCACTCTCTACCACCCCGCTTACCTCTACTGCAATTATCAGCTTCCTAAAATTATTAAAAACATATATTTTAATAGTGTCACTCCACCTCTTAAGTTCTTCCCCAATGCTTTCAGGATAAAGGTCAAAATTTTTAGCATGAAACTTAAAGCCCTTTATGGATCTGACCTTTGTCTATATAGTCAAACAGATCAAACTACTTTCCATCTCACTCTGTGCTCCGATAATACTCTCTTGCTTCTATGGTTTTGTGTCATCATATTTATTCTGCTGGGAATAATTTTCTTCATTATTTATCCAGGTTAATTCTAGTCCTTTTCAAGCCTCAGCTCCAGTCTTATCTCTCCAAGGAGAACCTCTCTGTTAACCTAAAAATAAAAGGCCAAAATGAGAGGCACAAGCATGTATTTAGGATACAAAAGACTATTCATTCAGGAAGCACTGATTCATGCAGAAACCCAATTACTGTTTGATTAGGAAGTCAAGGCAAGAGGTATTTATGAAAAAGGGAAGAATAATCATGTGAATAGAAGGAAGGGCTTTATAAGGGTGTTAATAAGATAAAGAAGAAGTTTCTATAGGTGCTCATAAGCTAACATAGTGATGCTAATCTAAATAAAGTCTTTAATTTTCATACTTTAGTAATAATAATGTCTGCTTTCCTGTTACCTTTCCAGAGTTATTTGGAATATAATGCTACTTTAGGTCTAGTCCAAAGGTAATTTTACCCAGTTTTAACATTCCAAAAGTTTAAGGAGTAAGATGTGTAAGGCAGTTCCTCGGAGATGGCAGTTCAGACTCTATTTTGAAATGGCTCTGATACTATTGTAATCAACTAGTTATTAATAACAGGAAAGTAGCAAAAGGAAGCCAGACATTATAGGCACGTTCCCTGCAAAACACTGGGGGAAAGGGACTGGACTAAGGTAAGATGGACACATGCCTAGTAAAGTTGGGGTGACATAGGGAAGGTTCTTACTGTCAGTCACACCTGGGAACAGAGGCCATTGGCCAGAATGGGCATGGCTACTGCAAGCCAGTGAAGCCTTCAGATACTTAACCCCTAAACAAAGGAGTTCTCTCTCTCTTGTGCTCTTGGCTCTCTTGGGACTCCTGTGCCTCTGGGCTTGGGGGGCTCCCTCACTCCTGCTCCCTTGCATTCACCCACATGGCCCACAGGCATGCGGACTGATGGACTGCTGCTAACCTGTTGCTGTACCAGACCTGGCTCCAACATGGGAAGAAGACTCTGGACGCTGGCTTTACTTCTAGCTTTATTGAAACCCAAGCTACACTTCTATGACTGGACTAAGGGAAATGGGCCAGGGTTATAATCCCATGGAAATAAAGCTGTCTATTATACATCCTCCTCCTGTGGGGCCTTCAGAAGTGCTTCTTCCATGATAGCCCAAGAATCCTACTTGGAGGAAGATGTGGCACATTTTTCGCTGAAAACACCTCCATTTATATTATATTTTATATCCCCCAAAGTTAGTAATTTCTCATCTTTGTTTTTCCAACTCCCAGTGCAAGCTTCTATTACAATATTTTTCCTGGTGATTTGTAACTTTTATTGGGTCTATGTGCCCTAATAAATCTGAATGTGTTATTAAACAAAAATCTTAACTGCCATGGCTGAAAGCCTCTTTAAAAGAAAGTTTATTGAGCCTCTTGCTGTCCAGAGAAAGACCATGTCCTGAGATATAAAGTCTAAACCACCAGCAGCAGTGCTTGGTGGAGAAGGCAACATGTTTGCCATTCTGGAGTTGACAGGAGCTTTTTATACATTACGTTTGGGGAGGGTGGGGATTGTAAATTGTTTTGAAAAAATTTGCATTGGCTACAGATAAGGGGGATGGGGTGGAAAGATGAAGTGGAGGCAGTTTTATGGTAGGCGCACAGTCTGTAAGAAAGAAATACTTACTACTTTTGACTGGTGTGGCCAATAGTCCTGAAAGTTCATGCATATGCAGGGTGAGGTGGTGTCTAGTAGTCTGCTAATAGATGCCTGGAGGTAGATTCCAAGCCCCAACATACCTTCAGGACTGTGAGCAGTCTTTTGTTAGTTGGTGCACAGCTATTAACTGGTTAATTATCTCTGTCCCTTTTTTTCACTTTCTGGCCACTGTAACTTAATCTAGAACATCTCAGAATTTTTCCCTCATCAGCATTTAAACCAAGTATTTTAGTCTCCACAGTCTAGAGTTGTTTTTGTTTTTGTTTTAAATGTAATAAGCACTGTTAACACACATTGAATTAATTACTCAACCATCACATTTTATTGGTAAAAAGAAAAAAAAAAAACCCTTTGTCTGATTGTTCCTTAAATTTAATAGCAGTAAAGTTCTTTCTCAGTGCCTTATTTTTCTGACCCATCCTATTTGAAGTTAGATTTTTCACTTAGTTAACTTTTAGTAACATATTTTAAGCACAACAGTAATAAAAGTGCTATGTATTATTATATAATGATT
The DNA here is from genome assembly GCF_964146895.1 of Miniopterus schreibersii. Classification (NCBI taxonomy): domain Eukaryota; kingdom Metazoa; phylum Chordata; class Mammalia; order Chiroptera; family Miniopteridae; genus Miniopterus; species Miniopterus schreibersii. Next base: position 63,633,799 of record NC_138101.1, on the reverse strand, counting down.
TTCCTGAAGGCAATATAGTATGGTAGAAAGAAAATGAGAATTTGAATAAAAAATATCATAATAAGGTCATAAATGTACAAATTGTTTTCACTGTTACGTACGAATATATTAATAATTATTCTGTAAATGAAAGGATTCTTTGTCCAAAGATATTATTTTTTTTAACATGTTTTTATTGATTGGAGAGAGATGAAGGGAGAGGGACAGAGAAATGGAAACATCCATTGGCTCCCTCCTGCATGCCCCTACCAGGGATTGAGCTTGGGCATGTGCCCTGACCAGGAGTAGAACCGGTGACCTCTTGGTTCATGAATCAAAGCTCAGTCACTGAACCACACTGGCTGGGCTGGCCAAGAATCTTTTTGAGAACGACTAGAACTTAACATAATGGCTTTGTAGTAACAAAACTCTGTGTTTATTTAGTCATTGCATGAGTTCAGCTGCATTTAAAAGGGACTCAACAACAGTGGCTTTAACCAATACTTTTCACAAACAAGAGTCCCATCTACAGTGGTTTCAGTAGGTCCATAAAGCATTAATGTCCTAGATTCATTCCAGTTCAGCTCTACACCCTCATAATTACCTTATATTACCAAGATGGTCAGTCAGCCGTAGCCTCTCAGAATCTGAGTCCCAGGCAGGAAGAAGAAGGAAATGCCAAAACTTTTTCAAAAGTCACTGGATTCCCACTGAAGTTGCATTGACCAAAACTGATAACTTATCGTAACTATGGAAGGATGAAATATGAGTTTTGGCTGATCATTTTGTTGTTGCAATCAAAACTGTGCTTCTGTTAGTAAGGAATGTAGGCATATTGGAAGCAATTCTTAGAATATTGGTGGTTTTAAAAATAGATTAGTAACTAAACTTTTGTACCTATCTTCTCTCACAAAGCTCTTCCTCCAAAATTATCAGGTATAAAATATTATAAAGCATAATTTATAAATTTCACTATATTAAATCAAAATAAAATTCTTAGAGTGAAATAAAAATTGAAACTTTCCTTGTAGAAAATTTCCTAACAGGAACAAAATTATTATAAAATCAATTGAAATCGTTTATGAATCTTATAAAGTATCTTTTTTAAAAATATATCTTTATCGATTTCAAAGAGAGGAAGGGAGAGGGAGAGAGAGATAGAAACATCAATGATGAGAATCACTGATCAGCTGCCTCCTGCACGCCCCCACCAGGGATGGAGCCTGCAACCGGGGCATGTGCCCTGACCGGGAATCGAACCAAGACCTCCTGGTTCATAGGTAGATGCTCAACCACTAAGCCATGCCAGCCAGGATAAAGTATCTTTTAGAAACAACTTCTGCCTGAGTGCATTGTAAGTTATGCTAAGAATATGGTAATGTCAATTCATGTTTTATTTGGAATTCTGACACTGTATTATAGTATTTAAATAACCTAAAGTTTAAAATATCCTGTTTTTTTAAAAAAATTTTAGAAAAGAATTTTCCCTAAAATCTTTGCCAAGAGTTGTGATATCATGGGATTTGTTTTACTTGCTCTGAGGTAGTCATAGGCTGTCCCCCCATTCAACCTTACCTGCACACTGTGACAATCCTCCCATTTGTGACTACTGCTGATGCTCATCTTTGCTGTGCCTTGTTCACCACTGTGTCTCTACCACAGCACACGAGAGACATTTAATAAATACCAGCTGAATGAATGCAATGCTTCAATTAATGAGTGGTGAGACTCTCACTGGATCAATACAATTAAAAAAAGTTGATTTCTTCATTATTGATTACCTTTTGAAAATTTTGACTATGCTAGGAACAATAAAATCTTGCTCTCAAAAAGCCTGAGATTCACTATTATCAATAGACCAATATTGTGTTGCACTAGAAGGACAAAGACATATTACTCAGTTTATAATTCAGAATCCTTTCACTGGCTTGAGCCCCTTTTTCCTTCACCAGCTATCTCTAATGATCAATAGTAATAATCCTTTGTGTTCATGCTATTAGTCTATAGTCAATACTAAAGAATAATTATGTTCTCCCCTTTTATAGTTGTGCATATAAATAGTACCTGAAATGATTTATTATAATGAGTTATTAATGCAAGTAGAGAGAAAATTATAGTTTAGAGAGCATTAAGAAAATAAAGTTGCGTTGGAGTGGGAAGAGATTGGGGAAGGCGGATGGGCAAGAGTTATCTTTTAATTTTCCAAACACAACTGGAATAAAGCTTTCCACTTTAAAAGTAAGACAATTCTCACATGCATGCCAAGTGATGCAATCATTTCTGAATCACCCACTACCTTGAACTTAAAGTCCAAATGATATCCCTAGTATCAGTTCTAGAGAAAATGGGAACAGACAAGCTAATTTAAAATTGGTTATTCAAACAAATGTTCTTCTTGAAACTTCAAAACTATGGATATCCAGCACCTTTATTTATTGCGTCTCTGGTGGGATTTTAAATTAATAATATCTTTCAATATATGGATTTTTAAAAGTTCTTAAATATGTGGAGCTTAAAATGTAAGCAAATTTATCACTCTACCAAAAATATGTAATTGTGCACCCTGGTGTTTATTATAGAAATGTATATTAATATTGTTTTGAAACTCTGCCTTTGAACATTTTTATATGTAATCTAAAGTTTTCTACTAATAATATTTCTCCTCTTAATTGTGTATGCAATAATCACTTCTCAAATTTTTCTAGAAACCATGTTTTATATTAACAATAAGTCTATTAGGAATACCAATAGTAAAAAATTATAGAGAAATCTTGTAAACATATCCATGTTGTAGAGAAATAATACTAAAGTCTCTCAAAGTCTCTGACACAATATTACTTCATGCTCAGTGACAAATTTAATTAGTTTATGGGATAAATAAACAACATGAAATAAAACAGCCTCTATAATCAGTGGCCAACATATTGAGGCGTGTTGCAATATTTAACATTGAAAAAAGAACCAAAAAATATAATCACATAATATCTTTTCTTTGACACTTCAGCTTAGTCTATCAGAAATTTAATCAGGGCTAACTGTACTATTCAGATGGATGACAATGAATTTGATGTAATGATCTCCTATCTCCAACTCACTGTATCTCTATGTTCCGTGCCTAAATTCCCTTAACTTTGTGCTTGGAATAGATGAGTAAATATTATCTTTATGATGAGGTTAAGTTGACAGCAAATCTTTTTGCTAGGTCAGTAAAAGTTACTAAGACCTGTGAAATGAAACATCAGCTCACACACCACAAGATACAATCAACTAAAAATCAAAAAATTGGACTTACACTTTTAAAAAAAGGTTTTATGTATGCTCTAGTCTAAGTAAACCCCTTTATGTGGTCAAACTCTATATACACTTTGTCCTGAAATTTTTAAATCTGAATTTTCAGTAATAAAAGTACTTCATAAACAAAAATATTGTCTTATTCATGATGCAGTCCTCCAGTGGGATAAGACTCTAGTCACCAGGAATGTGCTTGAAAATGGAAATAAAAGCCCTGGCTGGGTGGTTCCATTGATTTGAGCATCAACTGATACAACAAAAGGTTGCATGCTTGATTCCCAGTCGGGACACATACCTAGGTTGCTGCTGAATCCCCAGTTGGGGCCCTTTAAGGAGGCAGCCAATAGATATTTCTCTCACATCAAAATATCTCTCTCTCTCTCTAAAAAATAAAATAAAATCATGTCCTCCGGTGAGGATTTAAAAAAATAATAATAAATAAATAAAATAAAATCTTCCTGGTCAATCTACTCTCAGTTTCAGCAAAAAGTAGGTTGAGGAAGTAATTTCTCTGGTCAGGCAGTGTGGGTTTATCCTGCTGCTCACTATCTGTGTGACCTAAAACGAATGATTGTTTCTTAGTTTTCTCATGTCTAAAATAGTAATATTCCCTCGAAATATTATGTAATATTTACCTCACAAGTCTGATAGAGCTAATAAAAGACAGAACACATGCAAAAGGTTTAGAACGAGACTGGCACATAGAAAGTTTTCAATAAATTCTAGGTCTCATTTTTGTCATTTTTACCATTTTTTTTTAGTAATACACTTTGGTTTTTGATGATCAACTAATTAAGCAGTATTTTGTGAGTTCTCCTAGAATTTAATGGATCATCTCTGCCCACTCTTGGAAATTAGAATTTGTATGTAGTATTTGACTAAGGCTCCTTAGACTCTGCCACTCATACTTCCTCCTTCAAGAGAGTAAAGCTTTCAAGGGAGCTGAAAGCACTGGATGATGAAAGACAAAAGAAAACAGAGCACAATCTAGTTGGATCTGAGCATCAAACCCTAATCTTAGGAATAATGTAGAGATGGGTTAGAGTATTAGCCTAAATAAGGGATTCTCTCCCTTCTAGGCCTTGACCTGAATCTTTGAAATTTACCAGGACCTTGTCAGTAACTGAATAAGGGAGCAGAAGGTAAGTAAGATGGCCAGATATTATCCTATGTGGAAACAGCCTGGGTACTTCACCACAAAAGAAAGCTCCACACCTCTGTGCATGACCTAATTCAGCAGTTCCACCAACTTACAATCATGGCCTAATCAGAGCCTTCAAAGCTGAACAATTTGTCAAAACTGTTCTTTGGTTGTCAGAAGGACTTGTGAGATGGGTAAAACAAATTTCGTCCCTCATCTGCTGCAGAAGACTACATAGGAATAGAAGAATCATAATATATTTCTCCTTCCCTCCACCGTGTATTATATAATTTACAATTGCATAACAGAGTACCTCAAAATTTCATATATTCTTTTGAATTAGTGTTTTAGGTTTCTTCAGATATATTCCCAAAAGTGGAATCACTGGGTCATAAGGAAGTTCCATTTTTAATTTTTTTTGGTTAACTCCATACTGTTTTCCACAGTGGCTGCATCAATCTGCATTCCCACCAGCACTGCACAAGGGCTCCCTTTCTCCACATCCTGACCAACACTTGTCATTTGTGTATTTCTTGATGAAAGCCATTCTGATAGCTGTGAGGTGATATCTCATTGGGGTTTTAATTTGCATTTCTTTGACGATTATTAATGTTGAGCATTTTTTTCATATATTTATTGGCCATCTGTATGTCCTCTTTGGAGAGGTATCTATTCAGGTCCTTTGTCCATTCTTAATTGGATTATTTGTTTCTTTGGTGTTGAGTTTTATAAGTTCTTTATAAATTTTAAATATTAACCCTTTATCAGATATTGGTGAATATGTTCTCCCAGTCAGTGGGCTGTCTTTTTATTTTATTGATGGTTTCCTTTACTGTGCAAAAACTCTTTATTTTGATGTAGTCCCATTTGTTTATTTTTTTGTTTGTGTCTCTTGCTCAAGGAGATATATCAGAAAAAATATGGCCTCTTTTTGAGGCCTAGACATCCTCACAACAGGACTGCCTTCAAAGTGATCAAAATTCTTAAATAGCGTTTCAGTGCTCCAAAAGCAAATGTCCCAGTGATAAGGTCATCACCTCTTCTGATGTAGCCTCTGTAGTCTACAGAGGAAGGAAACTTTGACAATACTGACAGTGACAAATATAAGAGTAAGAACTTCTAAAATAGCCTAAGAGGTTGCTATTAATATAATAGCAATTTTTCCTAATATAGCTAGTCAAAAATTTTGTTTAATTATGAAAAGAAACAAAGTAATAAGTAGTTACAAAATCCCAGGTTAAAGAAAAAAAGTGGAAACTATAAAGACTCCTCATTGAAAAAACATCAATGAATGGATTTTTCATTTTTATGTTAAATACCTTTTGAACAATACCTTTTGAGTATCTTTAAACAACTTGAAAGACAAGGGGGAAAAATCCTGCCTGCCTGACCTCATTCATAAAAAATAATTCACTTAAAAAGATATTTTCTGGATATCGGTTGTTAGAAATAGAGTTCTTTCTCTGAAAAACTAATTTTACTTTCAAAGATTAAGTTACTTTCAAAAAAACCAATTTATAATAAACTATGTGTGAAAAATTCTGAATATACTTAGTCCAGTGGCTAAGAGTATTATTAATTAGTAGATTAATAGTAAAATAAATATAAAACTGATTATACATAATATAAAAATTGAAATTATATCAAACCTTTCACAATTCAGAATGCCTTACATTATAAATTGATATTTGTTTATTGAATAGTTATGTTGCTTGCTGAACACATCTAAGCCATGGATAAGATGGCTTAGGCAAATAGGCTATTTTTGAAATATTGAATTTCAACAGTCTGGTATTCACTCACCAAGATCTGATATGATTTTCCCTTGACCATTAATACCTTTGTTTATATGGTCAGTCCTGCTTTGCTCTTAATCTTCTTGTTTCTTTGTGCAATTATATCTTGCATTCTTCCACCTGGCATAGTCTTTTCAAAATGTTACCCAAATAATAGTGTTACTAGGAAACCCGGGTGGGGTTCAGGCTGCCTGTTGCTGTATCCAATTCAATGGAGGCTGGGTTGAATCTTATAAGGCGTTTATTGAGAAGGCTGCCAACCAAGAAGACAGGGAGCATACAAGCATCCAAAACCTGTCTTAAGGAGAGGCCTGAGGGATAGGGTTATATGGGCCAACTGAGGCTGGGAATGGAATGCAGCTACATGCAGTCCTGGAGGTCATTCTTTTGATCTTGGTCACCTGGCAATGTCTCAATAAGGGGATATCTTGACTCATTTTGAGGTCTGCCTGGCCATGCATCTTGGTTTTGATTAGGTGATATCTTAACCCATTGTTCACAGCTGTGCCACCTCCTTAATTGCCTCAGTCCGGGATCAGGGTGCAAAGGCCTAGGAAAAAGAAGCTTAAGTAAAAAAAAAACTTAAATCCCTGCTTACATAAGTGTATGTGTTCTACAATTTTATAAGTAATAGAATTACATTGCAGGTTAATTCAGGTGCTTGGTCTTTGGAAATTATAAGTGCCCCTATCATTTCACCCTCTGATTAGGTAAATTAGTTGATATCTATCCATCTTATACTAAACTACATCTTATTCTTAAATCTATCATATTGCTGTAGTGCTAAAATCTTTGCTTCTGCCACACAGCGATTACCTCTTCTAGGTCTTATGAATTGACATACACTAGAAAAGAGAGGCATACACTGAAAACCACAACAAGATATTAGACAAATCATAATAAAGAACAAAAATGAGGAAGTCTTCCTTTATGCCAGCCCAGAAGTAAGAGCAACAAATACTTTAGTAAAGAAACCTTCCCTTTGTTTAACATGGGAAAGAGTATCTTTGACTTTCTGTAACTTGTGCTCTACAAGTTCAGTTATCAGATTGAAATAGCACATACCCTTAAAATCTTCACACCTCTGATTGTGTCTGAGTAATAAGTAATCGGTGGTGGCTTGATTTCCTAGGATGGCTTCTCTTACCTGCCCTAGTTCCTAACCTATAGCTGCTATAGCTCAGGAGGTAGAATTCAGAGCTTTTAGCATAGCACAGGCCAAATTAGTTACTTCAGTACTCAATAATCCTACCAACACTGGAGTGACAAATATAGCCATAGAGATATATTCAGCCTGGCTGAACAGATGTACTTCACCATCGCAGTTTTCATCTCATATGAGCTCAGGGCGCACCCGCTGAGGATGAGGCTTCTGTGGCAATATCACAGTCAAGCGTCCAATTGTGCAAGGGCCCCAGCACTATTCATAGGGACATAAGAATATGCTATTAAACCACAGAGCAGGAACCAACCCGGGGGAAGGCAAACATGCCCATTTCCATAAGATAGAGAGGAATTTTCTTTTGAACAGTCCAATTGCTGCTGATTTTTCAAAGGCAAACAGTTTCCTGGACATCCTGTAAAGTATACACACTCTCCTATGGAACCCTCCTGCTCCTTTAATGGAAAACATAGTAGGATCCCCTTTCAACAACAGGGCAATTGATAGCAGCTGGCATCAATGAATGCAGGTGAGTCTCCTGACACAGTTTTGGCTCTCAACCCTTCCTGAGGCCTAGATGTTTCCTCTAGGGAGGAAAGGTCTGGGGTCCAAACAACACGACCAGTGATATGCTAAGACAGGCCCTCCTTGGGGGAAGGTCCCACCCTACCCTACAATTGTTCCTGGCTGGCACCTGGCGCTTTCCACCCTGATGTCCTTCTGTACCTGGCCCCTTGTCCTTGCTCTGCTCGTGTCTGCCTGACTGCCTACTACATCCCCCTCAAGGATCTTGGCTCTGCATTATTTCAAAGAAAAGGGGCACAGTGTCTCTTCTTACAGCTACTTCCTGCTGAAAGAAGGTGACATTTTCCTTCAGAGCCAAGAGACCCTTGCTCTCTGTCAGAGGGACAGTGAGGCCTGGGCACAAAAGGAGGTGGCGGTGGTACCTAGAGGTGGTTTTCCCTAAGTACGAGTAGGGCTTGTAACCTGGTGGAGACAAACCGTGTTATAAATTTTAGTATTATTGGGGCAAAGCCAGAACAACAAGAATTATGACAAATTGTCTGGTGGAAGGAAAAACAACACAAAACAAGAAACATTTCAGTTCTAATATTTCCCTATTGGAACAATTTTTCCCCTAAAATCACCCTCATTTCATTAAAGAGCCAAATTAAGACCAATCTCTTTACTGTAATATTCAGTTTCAATTTGGCCTGATTGTATGAACCCAATAAAAATAGCACTTGACCATATAGGCTTTTTAAAATGTGCTTTGCTGGAATCTCATGATTAAGCTTTAATTAGCCCCTCAGGACAAAGAAGCTGAGCTACCTAGTTGCCATCAGATTTTGCCTGCAGTACCTATAAGTTTGGGTGAATTCCTCAAGTTCTTGAGGTTCCCAAAATGTCTTGAGGTTCTTTGCTTGCCATCTCCCAGGAAAACCACCTTTGTCCCTTACCTGGAAAGACTGCCGTGAACCATATGACCAAGCAAGGTGCTCTTATTGGCTTCAGAGTCAGCCTTCATTTTCTTGAGGCTTTCTGGTGACATCCAGAGTCCAGGCAAGTCTCTCTCAGACATAGCATTCCAATCTAAGTCTCGGTTAATAAAACCACAATTGAAAACTGGTCTTATTGAATTCATGCAAAGAAACGTATTGCCACAATTCACTCATTAAGAATTGCCAAATTCTGGAGGGATCACGTAGGGAGAAAAATATAATTTACCTAATTGCAAGTTTTCTTATGTCTGAAAAGCAGAAAGATTAGAAATCAGATGTACTTTTAACAAAGTTACAAAAACTATAATTATTTGCAGTTCATTCATCCCATAGTCAACTTCTGTTTCTCCTGATTTTTCTTGCCAGTACTTCTATAAATCCAGATACTTTATAGAGTTCTAATCCAGTTCAAAGGGGATGATCTGAAAATTTATTCTCAGAGATATGTAATTTAAAATAAATCAGAGTCCTTTCTATGGATCCCTCAGAAGATGTGACATTTCTGCAAATGCATTACAACAAAACAGTGACTGTCTCTATATCATAAGAAGAAATTTAAAATGACACAATTATGGATTTAATTATAATGCAATTGACATGGAATCCTATCCTTTCTGCAAAACACAATATTCCAGAATAATAGAGTTACAAATGAAAGTATGTTGGAATTTATAGACTCCTGAAGATTTTTACATCTATTTTAATGACATGTATATGTAAATAGAATATAGTTATTATTTCTTTACTTGACAAAGCTTCCTATGTACCTTAAGATTTTCCTTCATAAGGAGAGAAAACAAAGCCCTTGCGGCATTCCAGGGCCTATTGGTGTGACTTAAAGACAATTCTGGGTCAAGAAAAAGTTTTTTAAAATCCAAACCCTGGGAAGGTTGTCAAATTTATTTGACCAAAAGATCGTATATCATTATTATGGAACAGTATTAAAGTATTTATTTATCCAAAATGACAAGAGATATTAAATACAAACATAGGCTAGTAAAACTTCCGTTCCCATGATCAAGCAGATGGCTTTTTTTTAAGTATTCAAGTATCTGATTAATATCACATAACATATAGCCATTTTAATAATTTATAAAACTTTTGCATCTTAGGCAAATACAGGAAAGACTTTTCCCCTTTTAATAGGATGGAAAGGACTAAATGAATTCTGTATTAGTTCACTTTAGATTTATCTAATTAAATTTATTATTCAGATTACCTATAATTTCCTTTTAAGATTTCTCTTTATAACCCTTCTACAACTTTTACAAACTTTCTTACCTATTCAGAAATAACCAGCTTTAGAGCAACTCACTTTTTTCCCTTCAAAATGCATCTCCATGCCTCATGCCTTCTTTTACCAAAACCACACCATTTCTTTCTAGTTAGAATTCTTAACTCTTAGAAACCTTAATTTTTAGGTGATATGGAATTAATTAACATTCCTCAGGTTAGCAATACATTCACATTTTTTAAAAGATATATTTCAAATAAAATTCAAGACATATTCATTAACAGATCCAAATCCATACAGATTCTCTGTAATAAGAAGCCAAAAGTAGGCAACTCAGATTAACATTTCAGTATCCCGTTATTTCAAAATACCTAGATATTTAATAATTTTTATTATTTAACCCAGCAAAATTCCAATCTTAAGTAAACAAAGACTTTGGGAAACTGTTTAGCTATATATATAAAATTATTACTGTAAAGCCTTATAAAGACCCTTCATTTCAGTTATATCTAATTTATTATGTCTCAACAACCTTGAGATTTTAAAGCCAATTATTTCCCAAGGCATTTTCTTGGCAAAATTTGTAACTCCCGGGCCCCAGACAGCCTTAAAGTGAAAATACCTTTTTTTTCTCTTTACAGAGTGGGTGTGACCCCCTCTGCCTGAAGGCATTTCGACAGCTCTGGCCCTTCAGGGAGAAAACTTAGGGGGTTTAAAAAGGTTTATTTCCCATTTTTTCCTTTCTGAGTAGAATATAATACTATGAAATCTTGTACATAAGAAGAGATCTTTTATACTATTTTAAAACAGAAACAAAACAACTCCTAAAGTAAATGAATGAGTATTCTCAAAAGGAGGGACCTTTTTTTCTTCTTTTTTGAGTTTGTTGGATTTTATTTTTTTATTTTATTTTATTATTAGTTTTTTATTTTTGTTCAAAGTATTACAGATGTCCCCTTTTCTCCCCAGTGACTCATTCCGCCCCTCCCCAGTCCCTCTTTGCGCCACTTAGACGGAAAGTCTTGTGCTGTGCTGGGTTTGTGCGAGATGAAGATGCTAAGGCTGACCCGTGCTTCCATGTCATTGAATCACTCCGGGAAGCATGGGTCAGCCTAGAATCTCGCGGAACCCAGCACAGAAGAAGACCTTCCACCTAAGGGGTGCAAAGCCCAGACAGCAGACAGGATTCCCAGTGTCCACAAATGGCAAAGAGCAGACCAAGTCCCTAAAAAGACAAAAGCAAGCAAAGCACATCTATGACCAAGGTCACATTGCAGACAGACAGACAAAACTCTCACTAGTGAAGCATTTCAGGCCGCTGATGCCTTGAGAGGAGAGCAGAGCGGCAAGTCCCTGCAATCCCCTCCTCCCCCTGGGTTCAGCCCACCACAAGCAGCAAAGTGGGATACGCTCCCATCTTTAAACACATTTTAAGCAAGATTACAGGCAAAGTTACACAAGGCGAAACTACCCTAATATACAATATTTACAAATGCGCACAACAGACAGCCGACATACAGCAGACAGACAACCACTTGCGGCCTCCCTTGCACAGCCAGACGGAACACCAGACCGAATGCCCTGCACCACGCAGGGCTAAGTCCCGACCCGAAGCTGGTCAGGCTGGGTGCGGAGACCAGGCCAGGACCGTGAGAGGCCCCTCGCAACCAGGAGCTGGCCAAGCTCACCCCAGATAGGGGACAACAGACAACAGATGCCCCTCCTTGCAGGGTTACAGAAGCATACGTCAACCAGAATGCAGCCCAGCGGGCTGCCAGGGGGGGTTGCCAGTACACTTCCCACGCTTTTCAAGTTATACAACACCACAGACAACAGAAACAGAAACTGAAGGCACCTTAAATGTGCCACTCCTGGCTTCCAATGGCTGGGAACCTACAGGTCAGACGGGGACAGGCGCGCAAACAGAACCCAGTTCAACCCACAGCGAAGGCGACTGGGAAAGCTGGGAAGCGCTTAAGGAAAGGCCCTGAGTTGAACGACTCGGCAGCTGCTGGGGAGTTTCCACAGGCGCCCACATGAAGCCTCCCAAGTCCAGGCAACCACCAGAGACCTCAGACACCCCCGACGGGGCTCACCTTAGGGCTCAGAGGAGGGTTCCTGCCCAGTCCCAAAAATATGCTGCTGGGACACCCCGATGGGCTTGGGCTGCCTGTTGCTGTATCCAGTTTAATGGAGGCCGGGTTGAATCTTCTAAGGCGTTTATTGAGAAGGCTGCCAACCAAGAAGACAGGGAGCATACGAGCATCCAAAACCTGTCTTAAGGAGCGGCCTAGGGATCGGGTTATATGGGCCAACTGAGGCTGGGAATGGAATGCAGCTACATGCAGTCCTGGAGGTCATTCTTTTGATCTTGGTCACCTGGCGATGTCTCAATATATCAAGATATCACCTGGTGATACCTTGACTCATTTTGAGGTCTGCCTGGCCATGCATCTTGGTCTTGATAAGGTGATATCTTAACCCATTGTTCACAGCTGTGCCACCTCCTTAAATGCTTCAGTCCGGAATCAAGGGGAGTGCAGGGTGCAAAGGCCCAGGAGAAAGAAGCTTAAGTAAAAAAAAACTTAAATCCCTGCTTACATAAGTACGTGTGTTCTACAATTTTATAAGTAATATAATTATATTTCAGATTAATTCAGGTGTTCAATCTTTGGAAATTATAATTACTCTTATCAATAGAACCCCATTTGCTACCTCTGGATGACCCACATCTGCAAACACTCCTTATATTTCTCACTAGCAACCATTTCTCTCATTCCCTTCCTTGCCTAGTAAATACAGTAAAGTATTAAAATACACAGTGCCTTTTCAATTTCCATTCAAATTTATAAAATTCTACATAAACTTTCCGGAAGCTATTTCTTGATTTTTAATAATCCTATACAAAATGTAGTCTATTCTAATTTCACTTAATCATTTAATGCATGACAGTGTTTTGTTGACTGAACTATAAAATACTTCAATATTGATATTTTGCATTCCTTTAAAAACAATACAGAGCAAGAATCATTACTTTGGCAACACACAAAAGCATGGGAGAAATTGATAAAATATACATTATAAAAATTCATTAGAAAGCTTCTAGTTTTAGCTCTGACATATAAAGGTCTTGGAAGTCTTTACTCCTATCCTGACAGTGAAAGAAAGTAGGATACACTGAAAACTGATGACTTTGTTTAGATCCATCAGAGAATTGAGGTCATAGGGAAATTGCCACCCCAAAATCTGGAGAGAGAGGTGCTTCTAGAGATACACAGCAACCAAGATTTGTTTACCTAGAATAGAAGCATATAAAACCATAAAGCTGAAGAAATACATGGTAATTTTGGTGAATTTTGGAAAAATGAGGGTGGACTAGCATGAGAGCAGGCATATCGTCTTAGAGGAACTTATACTTTCATGGGCTTCCCCTCCAAAAAATCCTATCAGGCATTTATTATGAGGACACAAGAAAGATCCTCTTGTGGCTCTGCCAGGGTGAGAGAAAGAGTAACCCTTGTGAAACACTCCTGATGCCTTTTCTAGACAAAGGCGACTCACCAGGGGAAAGTATTCTGCCTGAGCACGATTCTGAAACCCTGTCCCAGCTGGGTGAAAGGGAGTCCTGCCCACCCCAGCCTCTCCTACTTTCCTGTGTCGCTCCCAGGTGAAAACTATAGCAGACACGGTTTTAAAAATATAACTTACAAATGCTGCAGACAAGGAAGGGAGTCAGGGGCAAGGTTAAAAAAAAAAAGCTATAAACTGAAGGAAGGTCATGAACACTTGTGAAGGCCACTGCCTGAGGCAAAGTCCCACTAAAAGACTTAGATTTAATCAAAAGATTATAAAACTTTTTTCCTGTCCTACAGTGCACCAGCACAGCAAATGGGCTCCAGTATAGTAACAGTGATTACAACGGAAAGAGCTGCAAAGCACAGGAACAATACCTAGAGATGCCTGCAGGACAAGAAAAAGAGACATAAACAAGGACAATAGGAATCTGGAGTCTCTAGTGTTTATAGCTACAACAGACACTAAACACAGCCCAACAAAGCAGGTGGACATAAATTCTCACACTAAAGGCTGGTTTATTTCATTCCTATTACCCAACACAACATGTACAAACAACCACAAGGTATACAAAAAGGCAAAAACAAACAGTTGAAAAATACAACATTTACCTAAACTAGATTCAAATATGACACACATATTTGACATCAGAAAGGAAATATCAAATAATTGGATTAATATGTTAAGAGCATGTGATGGAGTCCCCTTGACCATCCTCAGGCTCAATGATTCACTAGAAGGATTCATGGGCCTCAGAAAGATCTGTTATACTCATGATTAAGGTTTATTATAATGAAAGGACACAGATTAAATCAGCAAAAGAAAAGGTACATGAGGCAAAGTTCAGGAGAAAATGTAACCATGCTTCCAGGTGTATGCACCCAGGGAGTCGCACAGAAATGATAGGTGAGAGCACATGACTGTATTGCCAAGCAGTAAATCTTACCTGAGCCTTAATGTCCAGGGTTTTTATTGGAGGTCAGTGACATAAGCAAGCAACACCTATGTGACTTAGCTGCTCAGATTCCAGACCCCCCCTCCCCAAAATGAACCACTACGTACAGGGTGTCCCCCAAAAATGTATACACACTTTAACAGCTGATAGCTTAATTTTGAAAATGAAATGTATTTTAATAAACACTGCCTTTATAATTATTCAAAGTGTGTGTATACATTTTGGGGGGATACCCTTATATATATCAGAACAGCTACAATTAAAAAGTTAACAGGCCGGCCAGTGTGGCTCAGCAGTTGAGCATCAACCTATGATAGAGGAGATCGAGGTTCAATTCCCGGTCAGGGCACATGCCCGGGTTTCGGGCTCCATCCCCAGCAGGGGGCGGGCAGGAGGCAGCCGGTCAATGACTCTCATCACTGATGTTTCTCTCTTTCTCCCTTCTTCTCCCTGAAATCAATAAAGACATATTAAGAAAAAAAAAGCTAATTGACTAATGACCACATTACTTAAATAAAAATAACCACTTGTTCTATGAAATGTCTGAACTGTCTTTCTGCTTCGTAAATTATAGCTCTGTTCGAGGTTCCTTCCATTTGAAATAAATGAGTGCAATAGAAGAGAATATCATTGTCACATTTTGTTAGGCAATTTCACAATAATCATATTGTGGGGTTTTTTAAAGTTGAATATAGCTATTGTCCTCGTTTACCGCATCTCTCCACAAAAGCTAGTCATTAAATAACACCTCTCTTAAGTCACATGGCCCATAATGAATCAATTTTATGATAAAGTAAACAAAAAATGCCCCGAATATAAAACATGTTTTTTTAAACAACTTGTTTTTAAAAGAATGTGAATAGAGGCATTAAAAAAGTATACACTTTGTTATTTGTGTGCATTTGAGTATCATTCAATAATTATTGCCTAAATTAAATATTACTTTGTGAAAAGGGTGATTTTTCTGTTATTCCTTATAACTTGTTGGCATTTTTCTATAAAGGAAAGTCTTCTTTCCCCCACCACTTGTTAGTATCAAAACGGACTCCTGCTTCCAAACACTGCGTTATAATCATTATTATCTTTTTGATGTTGAGTTGGTCCAATTTGATTCCTGAGAACTGGCTTTCTGCCCTTCTGCTATGATTCTATAATCTTTGGACACTTTTCTTTCACCATAATAAGACAGAATAGTTTCACCTTGTACTTTCTCTGTCCCAGTTCTGCAAGCTGTTAATTCTCTATTACCTTCTGGTTTTTGGTGGTTTTTTTGGTTGTTGTTTTTTTGTTTTTTAGTGGAGAACAGTGTTTAGAAACTAAGATTTGACCTCTATTTGTTTGTATTGACAGTGGGGATATCATTGTTTCTAGACTTCTTCAGTGAGCAGGGTTAAAAAATTAAGTCATGAGTTAATACTTATACCACCAATTCAAATCCAACATTATGAGTCCTCCCTAACTTTCTATCCTTTAATATTTGCACTTCCCATCTCCCAACATGAGAACCCTAGTTCTAAATATATTGTCTTACAGTTCTCTTAAAATACAGTTTCATAATTACACAACTAATGCTACTACTAAGAACAAATCTACTCTGTAAAGTTCAAAAATTTTTTTGCAGTTCTTTCAGTCCTTATAGTTTATCTCACAGGGTCTGCAGAGTCCAGACTTGGAATCTTTATTGGTATTGATTCAAAGTTATTGGAGTAATGCAAGGGGAAAATTGATGGTGTGTATTTATTATTGCAGCAAAATCCGGAACATCTAGAGCAGCTCTGATGTTGTTCATGTCTGAGTCTTATTCTCAACCTTTTCTATTACTGTCGTGAACCCCACAGGCTTTCAAAACAAAGAAAGAAAGAAAAGTAAAACAGAAAACCTTGCTTACCTTAGCAAGAATTGGTTTTGTTGCAACCAACGAATTTAAGTTAAGTTGATACAAACCAAGTACCCATAGCAGGAACAGTTAATGTTTCCTAGTTGCTCACATGCTTTTTTCTTGTCCTTGTCACACAGGCTGTTTGGTCCATCGTAAATTTCTTTCTCCCAACATCCAAAGTTAAATGCATGGTTGCTGAAGCCGGACTGCTGAGTTTGGATTCTTCATCCACTTAAATAGCTGTGAGTTATATCATTTAACCTCGTTTAGCCTGAATTTTCTCATCTATAAAATAATGATGCCCGGCTGGGCGTGGCTCAGGGGTTGAATGTCAACCTAGGATCCAGGGGATCGCAGATCCAGGAGATCAAGATTCGATTCCCGGTCAGGGCACATGCCCAGGTTGCGGGCTCGATCCCCAGTAGGGGGCGTGCAGGAGGCAGCCGATCAGTGACTCTCTCATCATTGATGTTTCTGTCTCTCTCTCCCTCTCTCTTCCTCTCTCTGAAATCAATAAAAATGTATATTAAAAAAATGACAAATGTCATCATAAGGTTGTTATGATGATAATAAGTTGATAAATGTAAAGCCTTGGAATAGTACTGACACACAGTGAGTGCTTCCTGAATGTGGCAAAGTATATTGTAAGCAATCAAAATGCATGTGAGTTTCCACTTCCCTGATTCCTATTTTGACCTCTCATTTGGCCTTTTAATATTATACTTCCTAAAACAGTGCCACACAGTGTAGGTACTCAAAAAATATATATTGTAAAAATGAATTAATTTTGTATGTGTTGATATAGTATTTAATTTTTACTTTCCTTAAGGACAGAATCTGTGTAATATGCATAATTATTTTCAATAATACTGTTAAATTTAATGTAACTAATACCTAGAGACACAATAGTGCTGTATATTGCTCTGGTGTTAGCCATTAACATTTTGTATCCTTATAAACAGAAAGAGGTCTCATTTTGACAAAAATCTGGGCATAAATTGCTCACATCATTTAGTCCATTCTAGCCTGAAAATTTTGGCTCTGATAATCAGATAGAGTTCATCCAGTTCAATATCTGATAGATGCCTTATATAGAAAGGGTTAAAAATGGCATAATATTTGTTGAAAATAGCTGAACCAAATCCTAGTGTTTGAGTTATATGGTTTCTTATGTGTGCATAAAAATTAAATTATGCTTGGGTTCTTACATATCCTTTCTCTCATCCCACAAGCAGATAGTAACCCATTATCAATATGTCCTTATTGTTTCTATGTGTAATCAATATAAAATTACCAAGGAGATATTTTTATTTACTTTCTCATAGTAAGTGATTGAAGTCTAGTGTGTATTTTACGCTTACTTCACATTTCAACAACTCACTAGCCATGTGTGAGTAGTGGCTACTATGCTGAGCAGTGCAGACTTAGGATCTTAATACTTGCCTAGCTTCTTGCTCAAAATAAATCTTTAAGTACTGTTTTTTGTTTGCTTGTTCTGCTTATTTATATCTACAAAAATTTTGCTTTAGACTAAGAAACTATTCAATTCAAAATGGTCAACTGCTTGTCAGTTAATGAAATTATTTTTAGTTTGCTGAAGTTCTCTGAATTACTATATCTGAAAGCTCTGTCTTATATCTGTGCTACTCTTTAGTGGATGTTGCATTCTCTGTAATTTTTTTTTTTTATCCTCACCTAGGATATTTTTTTTCCCATTGCTTTTTTTCAGAGAGAGTGGAGGGAAGGATGTTTCTCTCTCACTGTCTCTCCTCCTCCCTTCCACTCTCTAAAAAAAATCAACGGAAAAAAAATCCTCAGGTCAGGATTAACAAAAAAGAATATTGTCAATGGTATCATCCTTTTGTTTTATACTGTTTGGAAAATTTAAATGTATATAATATATTAGTACAATCATGCAATATATATGTACATATAATTTGTAAATAAATAAAGACACATATATTGACAGTACATGCTTTCTTTTCAGCACTTGATCAATAACTTTGTAGAATAGTACACTAGCCAGCATATAATAGTACAAAGACTAGAATGTAATTTGTTCCTCAGAGAACTGGCTATATTTAAATTTTTAATTTAATCTATACTCAAATCACCATGTCAAATGCTGATTTGAGTATAGATTAAGCCACCAAGAACATTTGGAAATAAATCTGCATCCACAAAACTTTTTGCATAATTATGAGCAAATTTTATCTATTTACTATTTAATATACTTTCATTCTTGTGGAGCTTATGCAATGATCATATTTCAAATAAAAAAATTATACCACCCATAAATGAGGCATATATAAATAAAGATATCAGCACCTCCTGTACAACTAATTTTTAATTTCTCCTTTAAATGACAGCAAATTAATGTGTAGCACAGGAATTATATATCAATCATAGAACCCTATAATGTACAGTATTTGCAGATATCAACAGATGTTTGACCTACCACCCCATATTTACTTGAATAGAACCCTTTCTCCTCTTACACAAAAAATAAACAAAAGCTGTTACTAAAATAAATTTTTAACAAATTTGTATGAATACGTTTATGTTTCTTTGGAAAATTGTCTCCAAAATATTTGAGGGTAAAAGTGCGGGTAACAAAATTATCATCACTATATAATTCCATGGAACTACATCAGACATGCGTTTAATTTTCTAAAATTAAACCACCACAATGTAAGTGTTCTTAGGAAATAAAGAAGGAAAGAAAAGGAGTGAGAGGCAGAGAGGAAAAAGAGAAAGTAGGGAGAGAAATAATTTAAGTTGTTTGGATAATACCCTTTCCATTTTCTTGATTGGGCATAGCCCCAGAAGAAGAGATGGAAGACATGAATCTTCAATTCTGTCATTCTCGCCTCTCATCATGAAAAGGTTTTGTACGAATACGTATGACCCTACTGTTTTATTATGCATAAAAATAGGTAAACGCTTCTTGGTTATTAGGAATAAAGAGCAAGCATTTACATAAATGATCATAATGTGTATTATACTTATGCAGTCAAACCAAGATTTAGTCACTGTTATCTAAAACCTTACGCTGTCCCCTAGGGTCCCATGCTTGGCTTCCCTCCCAGCATCCTTAGACATCGGGTGCATGCTCTCCCACACTCCCAGGCTTTAAATGCAAGAGTATAGCTTCCTTCCCTAAGGGGAACCTGGTCTGTTACCATTTCCTCTGCCCCTTTCTTCTCCCCCCAGTGGCCCATGACGAAGGCTTCGGAGTTCTTGTGAGAAGTGAAATACAATGAGGAAGGATAATTAAACCAGCAGAGTGGGCTCAGATAAGCGCAGGACTCAGGTTCTGAAGCCACAATGGGCAGATTATTTCCCAAATCCTCTTACTCAGGAACCCCTTTCCTTAGCCTTCCCTTACCTCCTAAACCTTCCCATTTTTTAAGAGAAGTTGACAGAATCCAGAATCCACTGAGCACAACATCCTTCAACTGAGTCACACGCTCCATTTTTTTCTGTAACTACCTATTTTACTATTCATAATAGTTGCCTGAATGTCAAAAATACTGATAGTCTGTGGGCTGCAGGAGGACAAGCTTCATAGCTGATTGTTTCCTTGTCACATTCCTGGAGAGAACGATACTGAAATCATACCTGAGAAATGACTAAAGCAATGAATGAAAAAGGGCTACTCCTTACGACCACTCTGGGATACCAGGAGAGTCTCTCTCTGTAAGCAAGACCTAGAAGGAAAGGCATGACCTGGATTCCTCTCTTCTTCTGCAAAGAAAGACTTCCTTAAGCCCCTTGCATTGTAACTACTTCTAATTTCATCATTGTCACTTATTATTTGTCATATCATCTCCACTCATATGTAAGTCCAAGGAAACTTAATCACAGACTTACCATATGCTGTATGGGTAAGTAAAGCAGCAGTGTAAACTAAATGGATTTCTACACAACCAAGTGATTTTACAACTTAAAATATTTTATCAAAATATGCACAATTACCAAACCACCACGATGATCCATTTTATAATTTTGAAAAATGATGTGTATCATACAAAGGAATTTTTAAAAAGTCATGATTTCATTAGGGAAGAAAGAAGCTTTCGTTTGTAACTCAAGTAATTTCTAGATGATGAATTGGCAGAAAGAAGTAATTTGCCTTTAAAACATGGTTTAATTTAGAATTAGTAAGCAGGAAATGTGAAATCTCTATTAACGTTACTTATGGTTTATGATATATTTTCACAGACCTCTCTGGGAAATAATAACCCTTGATAATTGTCACTTTCAGTATGCATTTACTTTGAAGCAGGGTTGTGTCAATGCAATGATCAGGTTGCCTCAAACTCATTTCTATCCACTACTGTTTTCATCATAAAAAAATATAAAATGGAAGACACTAGTCATTACCAGTCACCCTACGTCCATTTGTGCAATGATCATTGCAGGATTTTTAAAGAATATATTCTGAACTGGGAAGCTAAATGGTACAGAATATTCACAAATTAGAAGTAAAGAAAATTTACTGTGATTCCTTTTACCTGAAAACATTTAGATGAAATGCACTACAATAACAAGAGGGAAGTAGTTAACATTTATTAAAATCTGCATCTTGCCTGGTGGTGTTGAACGAATTCTGTTGAAACCACTCACCCTCATAATTACCCTGTAAATTAGATATTTTTTCATTTTTAATTTTTAAGTGAGGAAACTGAGGTTCAAAGATTTCAGGTGTTTACAGGAGATTGCTAAATTATGTTTAACACGAAATCCCTGCCCCCAATAAACTAATAAAGGAGGGCATCGCCTCTGGAATATACTAATTGCCTGTAAGACCTATCTAAGCACAGACTACTTTCTCCAGCTCATCTGCTCCAGCCAAAGCTCAGAAGTCAGGCCTGCCCACCGGCCCATGAGACTAAGGATACTGCTGTTCACCTTCATCAGTACATCCTCATGGCCAGGCCCTGAAAACCAAAGAGCCAAATGTGCAAAACTGCATAACCAAGTGTATGTATTTAGATTGCTGGTGGGGTATGTTTATCCCAGAGAAATAAAGAAATCCAATTCTTGTTTTTCAAGAAAATACATCTCGGGGTTTCTGATTTACCCTCTGTGCTGTACGGCCTTCCAGGGAGAGCAGAGTCCTCCAGGAGAAACCATGGCCTCTCCAGGTGACAGAGATTAGAGGGAGGGGGAATGAACTCTGGGGGTGGGAGCTAGAGGAAAGGGGACCTGAGAAGTGATAGCATAAACACACAGGCAGAAAGTTGAGTGAAATTCTGAAAGCCGGTAACACCTAACACCTGGCGTGGCCAGCTGTCCCCACAACCCGCAGCAGGCTACACCCACCCTCTCAGAAAAAATCCCCTGAGAGGCGCTGCTGACTTACCGGTGAATGGTCTCGTTGGTTCCGAAAAGAACAGTCCACAGCAAATGTCTGAGACCAGGGACCTCAGCAAAATATCCTGAGGTTAAAAGAGTTAAAAAACAACCTTGGAGAGATTTTTTAAAATTTATTTTATTGTTGAGAGTATCACAGACGTCCCCTATTTTCTCCCCTTCACCCCCCCCCCCCCCCAGCCCTTCCCCTGCCTGTTGTCTGAGTCCCTGGGCTGCGCGCACCCGCCTGCAAGTTCTCTGCTCCATCTCTCCCGCCCTCCCTGCCGCCTCCCCTCTGAGATCTGTCCGTCTGTCCCACGCTCCCGTGCCTGTGGTCCTATCTTGTTCGTCAGTTTCTTTTCTCCCTTAGATTGCACAGGTGAGCGGCTTCGTGCGGTGTCGGTCTGTCCCGCGGCTCGTTCGCTTGGCTGTGCTTTGCCTCCGAGCCCCGCAGCCCACCCGGGAGCGCGTCCGCCCGCCGAGCTCCAGGTGCCGGGGGCGAAGGAAGGCGCTCCGCAGGGCGGTGGAGGGCCCGAGCGCGCCCGGGCTGCCCAGGGGTTGGTCAGCCCCCACCACGTCACCAAAGCGGGGGCCTCGGCGCCTATAAAGCGCGTCCCGGCGCCGGAGCCTCAGCGCTCCAGCCGGCGCGGGGAGCTCCCGCCGGGCGAACCCGAGATCCCCCCTGGTGACAGCCCCTGACTTAGATCTCTCTCCCCAAGGACTCGCCCTGCCAGCCGGCCAAAGTCGCCCACTCCGGGCGCGGGTGGCCCCCGCGCTCCCCGTCACTTGCGGGCTCGGAGCACCCCTTCACCTGCCCGCGGCGCTGCCAGGGGGGCGGAGGGGAGGGCGCGACCCGGAGGCGAAGAACTTCAGGGGCTCGGCTGGGCCGGCGGCGGGCCGGCGGGGCGGCGGGCCTGCGGCCATGGCCTCTGTGCCCGGCGCGGGGAACTGGACGGCGGGCGCCGCGGGGGGCCTGGGCGAGGCGCGCGGGCCGGGGGCGGGCGCGGGGGCGGCGGCCGAGTGGCTGCAGCTGCTGGCCCAGGCCGGCGGCCTCGCCCCGTCCCCCGCGCCCGCGCCCGAGCCCTCGCAGCCCCGCGCCAACCTCACCAACCAGTTCGTGCAGCCGCCCTGGCGCATCGCGCTCTGGTCCCTCGCCTACGGCGCCGTGGTGGCCGTGGCGGTCTTCGGGAACCTCGTGGTCATCTGGATCATCCTGGCGCACAAGCGCATGAGGACCGTCACCAACTACTTCCTCGTGAACCTGGCTTTCTCCGACGCCTCCATGGCCGCTTTCAACACCTTGGTCAACTTCATCTACGCGCTCCACAGCGAGTGGTACTTCGGCGCCAGCTACTGCCGCTTCCAGAATTTCTTTCCCATCACGGCGGTGTTCGCCAGCATCTACTCCATGACGGCCATCGCGGTGGACAGGTGAGCGCGGGCGGGCGCGGGAGGGCCGGGCGCGGGCCGTCGGAGGAAGGGAGCCGGCGGCGGCCAGGAGCCTTGGGTAGCCCTCCCGGGGCTGCGCCCGGCTGCTTCCGTGGCCTGCCCCCCCAACCCCGACCCCTTGATCCCCACTAAGGGCGTCTGGAGGGACCGAAGGAGGCGAATGCGGGAGATGGGGAGATCTGTCATCCCAGCTGGGATAAAGTCACCTAGAAACTCTTAATACTAGCACATTTCTCAAATGGCTTCCAACAACCGCAGCAAAACTTATGTGTGTGTGAAATGTACTTTTTGGCCTTTCATCTCTCTGTCAGAGAAAGGGGAGAGCGGTCCCCCACCCTTCCTTCTGCTCTCTGGTTTGCTGGGCCACACCCCCACCCATCACCACACTCCCCAAATCCTAATCCCAGGGCCAGCCCTGGTTTGGCCCCCCAGGCATGGAGCATCCATCCATCCATCCATCCATCCATCCATCCATCCTCCATCCATCCATCCATCCATCCATCCATCCATCATCATCCATCCATCTGTCCATCCGTGGCAACAAACTCCCTCCCAAAGGCTGCCACCAGCCAGCAGCTTCCACAGTGTCTCTGGTTCGATTTCTCTCCCTGTAATCTGCGGAGACTGAGCTGGGTGAATCCTGTGCCTTGAACATTGCATCCAAATCTTTCCCATAAGGAGCAACAATGAACTCAAGGAATAAATGGTTAGAGAACAGACTGACAGCCGGCAGACAGAAGGGGGTTGGTGGGCTAGATAGAAAAGGTGAAGGATTAAGCAAAGGAAAAAAAAAAACCAACCTCATAGACACAAGACAACCATGTGGTGATTACCAGAGGGAAAGGCGGGTGGGGGTAGGTGGAAGAAGGTAAATGGGGGGTAAATGGTGACAGAGGGAGACTTGACTTGGGGTGGTGGTGAACACACAATGCAATATACAGATGATGGATTATAGAATTGTACACCTGAAACCTATACAATTTTATTAACCAATAGCACACCAATAAATTCAATAAATATTTTTTTTTAAATGAGACACACTAATTTATAGCTGTTTAAGATAACTTTTTAGGTTGTTCCCTTATCTACAGTGGAGATTCTGAGATATTCAAACAATTTTAAAAAGCTGGGTAGACCTCCAACATTTGTTTTCATATTTAAGTTTTTAAATTTTTTTTGTGTGCATTAGTGTTCTTATATTGAACATTATGAAATATGCATGCTTGTGTTAGGGCAATGGGAAATCCCCACCTGTTATTGAAGCTGGTTACACTTTAATTCAACATCATGCTAAAAAAAAAAAAAAATGAACCACACCAGTTGATGCCAGCCTTGGTTTTGTGATTGGCAGCTGCATGGGGGATACAGCGGAAGATTCACTGTAACTTCAAGTCTCAATATTCTCACCAGTGGAAAGAAAAGAGCACTTTTTTGACATTAAGAAGCCTGTGTCAAAATAAAATGAGGCTTAATAATTTTTACTACATTAAGCCACCATTATAAGAAAAGAACAAGTTCTTTCCGTAAGTCTACCCTTTGTGTTTATTTGAAATAGTGAGCACAGAGGTGCTGCTAACATCTTTAGAAACTTTCAAATGCCAGACCCAGAGGGTTAAACTGAAGGAGCAGTGCTTAGTTGCCACTAACTAGGAGAAATCAGCACAAAATCACATTTTTTTACAGCCTCTGAAACTGTCAATCATCGTTTCTCCTTTATTGCTGCTCTCCCACATGTCTCAACCATTCATTTTTGTAGGGACAGAAATAAAAAGCAACAAAATCAGTCCCCAAAGGGGAGCAGGTAAAATTGTTTCTAACCTTCCTCTACCAAGACAGAAATGAATGTTGCTTTGGTTTGAGTCTTTCTTTCTTTCTTTCTTTCTTTCTTTCTTTCTTTCTTTCTTTCTTTCTTTCTCTTTCTTTCTTTCTTTCTTTCTTTCTTTTTCCTTTATATTTCTTGTATGTACATGGTTTTTAATGTTGTGACCAGGAGGAGAGGCATTAGCACACCATGTTGTGAAATTCTCACTGTATTCTCAACATTTTAATGATGCACTTATGAAATTTGATGAAAATGTAGTATGTGTGAAATTGGTAGTATTTCAAGTAAGAAATACTTTCTGCCAACATTTATACCAAATATGAAATGGCCTTGGAGTTATTTTAATGGCTAGTATAATGCTATGTTATTACACTCACTGGTTTGACATTAATGAATATTGTACTACTTATTCTTTTCTAGAAAACATTCATTCCCTAAAACTATACAAAATTTATGGAGCATACAATTTGCAGCACAGTCCAAAGCACACTCAGTTTGGATACTGAAAATCTTTTTTAAAACTGTTATTTAAAGGAATACTCTTTGAGCACACAAGTAATAAAAAGAAATAGAGAAAAGCCTGTTTAAGATAATTTTTAGAATCAAATATTATACAAATATATCAGTTCTTAGAACTGCCAATAGTTTAGTGCAAGGAATCTCTCTGCATTGGTGTTTTATCAAGCATGAACTGGAAAACTGGTATTTGCAATTATTTGGTAGATTTAAGTTTGTAAGGTTGACCCTTCTGAGGAAGCTCAGGTGAGCTGTGGTGCCTCTGTTTATGGTCACCTGAACTCCCTGCCCTACGTAGAACATAGTTGACAGCCTATGCTCACAGAAATTATATTTTCTTATATAATTAATGCTTTATTGAAATAACCTTAAAAGTTATTTAACCCCTATTTAGTTTTTATTGACAAGGAAAACACCATTTAGACTACAATGTGAACACCTAACTTATTGAATAGTGACTGTTTTCTGTCTCCACTTAATATAAACTGAATTGGGTCCTCGCAGCCCAAATGGAAAACACTTAATTCAATCTGTCCCTCTGCCTAAAGTTAAAAGATCCTCTGAGCTTGGAAACTACTTCCCCTTTGATTCAGGCACATTGGGCTTTCCTTCAGCTGCAGCAAAATGCTTGAGAAGTGCTTATGACCTTAGAAATTTTAGACCTGAGAAGGATTGTAGATATTCCCCTCATGAACACCTGTATTTTACAAGTGGAGAACCTCAAGGCAGTGGTTACACCTTTTGTTGAGAAAAAGACATTGAGTTTTCCTTGAAGTTTTTGGCACTTCATTCTGCATTGGGAGCATTGCTGACTTTTCACTTCCACTTTTTAAAATACATACAATATTAGTAACTCCTAAAGATTTGAATGTGAGGTCACAGGTTCTGGTCTTATCCTGAAACACCTTACCTTCTGCTTTGCTGGAAATTCCTGCAAAACTGTATCTTTATTGGCCAACGAACCATCTTTCAGTTCTGCACAGTTCTTCTTGCCTGGAAGGCTACTTTGCCATCCCCCCTCCCCCCACACACACACACATAGTGGAATTATTTGCCAATAAAGAATCACTTTTTCTTTCCACCATCTTCCCTGAATTTGCCATTTTGAAATGTAACATTTAAATATAACATCTAAAAGATGCTAGGATCATGCAGTAGAGCCAGGATTCAAATCCCCACAGTCTACTCCCAGGCCCATGCTCTCCTAAACTTCTATACTATTATGGCTCCTAAGAAGTTGTGATGACTGCAGGGTTTAATTAGACAAAGTTTTCCTTCAATTAAATTAGAATTTAAGACTTGTTTATGCTTTGTCCCTTATATGTATACATAATACATTTTATATATAGATTACCTATCTTGAGAATGTAGATGTTAGAAAATTATTAATAGAACAGGTAACATAATAAAAATACTGTCATTTTTATTCAATTATCACATGTCCCATTCAGTATATGGGGATATTAGAAAATAGAAAATATTTTCTTACATTTTCTAAGCACATTTTTGAGTTTAAGTTAGAGACTCTAGGAAGACTTATTAACATAGAGGAAAGGACAACTTCTGGGCACATGGTCCAGTATTGATTGGAATATTTAATTACAGAATTTTGAAGATGACATTCGCTATTTTTCACAAAGATAACAAAAAATAATTTACATTCTTCAAACATAAAAACACACCTGACATGAATAATTATTAAAAGAAATATTTAATCTAAATAAACTAAGTTATGTTTTCTAGCCAAATAGATAAAAATTGATTTGATATACTACTCTTTATTTTTTAATTTCTTTAGGAAAATTCATTTTCATAAAGCTAACTGTTATGCAAAGTATTCATAGAATCTATTTCTTTTGAAATTTATTATGGGCAATTTAAAAATACAGTTATGCCTGGCCAGGTGTGGCTCAGCAATTGAGCGTCCACCTAGGATCCAGGAGATCCAGCTTCCATTCCCGGTCAGGGCACATGCCCAGGTTGCGGGCTCGATCCCCAGTCGGGGGCGTGCAGGAGGCAGCCGACCAATGACTCTCTCATCATTGATGTTTCTGTCTCTCCCTCTCCCTTCCTCTCTGAATCGATAAAGATATTTAAAAAAAAAAATACAGTCATAAAAATCATGAAATCTGAATCTCAAAGTTATCTCATCCAAATTCATGGCTTCATCTTTCATTTTTTAATAAAGAGCTCCAATTTTTTCTCATATTTAATTGGTTTTCTTCTAGATTATAAAGACATAACAATTTACATGATAAAAGAGATAAATATAAATGAATAAAATGACTTAAGTGTACTGTGGAAAATGTTACCACATTGCTGTAAATATTATGGATGTAAACACTTTTGTCAATTTTTTAAACTACTTTATCAGTCTTTAATTCTATTGCCCTGAGCCAATCTCCTCATTTCTTCCTACTTTAGAGAAAAACCATTGCCCATGCAGTGAGTGTAAGACTTGACTCATTTTTTAGCCCAGATGATGAACTGGATGAGTTTAGCTTAAGATCAATTACTTTATCTTTGCATTCTTTGCAAAATAGTAACTAAAACCATATTTTAGAAAAGGTTACTTTTAGGAAATTTATTATGACTCACTGGCATTTTCTACAATTTGTAGTTCTTGTTCAAAATTGGAAAAAAATCACATATTTGAATATGTCAATTCTTCAAGTTTCCAGGCACATGCATATAAATGTGGTAACATTCATATGAATATCCAATTTTTTTTAGTCCATAACCTTTACTTATAAACAATTTCTTGGTATTCTCCCAATTACTTCAAAGAGTCCCTAGGGAGGTCTGGGAGGGAGGGAGGGAGGGAGGGAGGGAGGGAGGGAGGGAGGGAGGGAGGGAGGGAGGGAGGGAGGGAAAGAGCAATGTCAACACTTCGGTACAGACCATGACAATTTCTTGGGAGGAAGAAGCCATGCCCTTCTCCAGATAGTTGTTTGGGGCACATTGCATCCAAATCTACAAAACGTGTAAGTTACAAACTTTGTCCTCTGCCTGAAATATTTATGATGTCTAATGTGTTCCAAATAGAACTTGAAAAAATGACCCTGTCCCTTACTTTTGCTCCATTAGCAATTTCTTAATGACTAGTGCTGGGGCTCAGCTCTGAACCATGTGCCCAGGATGATGACCTGTCCATACCTCTTCCTCACTGTGCCTCATCGCTCTGAGCATAAACATAAAGCATTTTTATTGAAGCTGGCTCCCTGGTACATTAAATAAATGCTGCAAAACGGACAGCTGGGGTGTGCAGCCTCACCACTTCATTAGACACAGTCAGGGTCTGAATGCCATTCTAGACTCAGCAGGATCTCTAACACACGAGGAATTTCTGGCCCGCGGATTTAACAGTCAGACAGAATTCTATACGTGCGATAAGGCTGATGTAGATTTGATTTGCTCTGAATGACGAGACTTTGGGTAATTTTATTTTCTCTTATATTTTTCTTTTTATGATTACAACAAAATGCACATTTTTTAAATTAATTAAAGTTCTGAAGATGGATGGTGGTGATGATTGCGCAATGTGAATACTTTATACCACTAAACTTTACACTTAAAAATAGTTAAAATGGTAAATCTTATGTTATATTTGTTTTACCACAATAAAATTTTTAAAATATTAATTAGTTAAATAAATAGTTTTTAAAGTACTTTTATAAAATAAATACTTTTATAAGTACTTATATAATGACTCTGAAGTACATGCGAAACAGGTTGGACTCCATAAGAGAAAAACCTGATAAAAATTTATAAAGATACTTTTGTAGTAGATGTTATGTAGTGACATTTAATTTTTTTTTTTTAAATATATATCTTTATTGATTTCAGAGAGAGGGCAGCAGAGGGAGAGAGAGATAGAAACACCAATGATGAGAGAGTCATTGGGGATCGAGCCCGCAACCCGGGCATGTGCCCTGACTGGGGATCGAACCTCCATCTCCTGGATCCTAGGTCGAAGCTCAACCGCTGAGCCACGCCCGGCCGGGCTGTAGTGACATTTTAAACACATTTGGAGGCTGAATTAGAAATCATGAAGACAATTGTGATAAGAGAGTACATTAACATTATAGTAAATTATTTTATAAGCTGTGAAATTTTCCCCCAGGAATTATATAAAGATATTTCATATATGTGGAGTGATTTAGAAGTCTGCCTAACAGTACAGGAATAAAGAGCTCAGTGTTTCTCTTATTTAGTTTGGTATGTGACATAAGTGTTTAAATATTCACTTAAGTCTCTTATTTTGAACTTGTATTATCATCTATGAGGTGTGTTTTTTTTATTTCACATCCACCCACGTATCAAGATTATTGAAAATTATCTTTTATGTACACCTGTAAGAAAAATATGTATATGATTATATTACTAAACAATAATAGATTCAATTGTGTTTTGGAGCTGATTTTTACTGGCTAGATGGAATCAGGTGTGCACATTTATTTCCAACGTTGCAGCCAGTCATGTTACTTCGGTAGCTTGAAATCATTGTAGGATTATTTACACCACAGAAATGTGGAAACACTAAGAATTAGGAGTTTTGTTTTGTTTTCTGGTGTGAGTTTTTTCCTCAGAGTGCTTGTGGTTCAAACATTTACCAGCATACAACTCACTATATTTGTAGTCACTCACTCAACAAATATTTATTGAAACCCTTTTAAGCACACTGGAATAAATAAAATAGACATGGCCCATACTCTAGTGACACTGTAATTAATGTCTCTAGCTTGACTCCCTCAGCTGTATTCCAGAGTCCTAAATCCAACCACCTACATGACTTCATCCTTTGGAAATCTTTGAGGCATCTCAAACTTTACATGTCCCAAATTGAGTTCCTGACATTCCTCCAAAATTTATTCTTCCTGCAGTGTTCTGGGGTCAAAATCTGAGCCTCAGGTGAAAATTCTTGGAAATATTGACTCATCTCTTTTTTCATACTCCATACCCAATCCATCAGCAAATCTAATCACATCTACTTTCAAAATATATCTAAAAGCTAATCACTTTTTAATATGTCTACTGCTGGCCTAGCTGGTTTGGCTCAGTGGTTAGAGCGACAGCCCCCAGGCTGAAGGGTCCCGGGTTCAGTTCCAGCCAAGGGCAGGTACCCCAGTTCCAAGTTTGATCCCTGACCACAGTCGGGAGGTAACCGATCGATGTGTCTCTCTCCCTCCCTCCCTTCCACTCTCTCTTAAAAACAACAGAAAAAATATCCTCGGGTGAGAATTAAAAAAAAAAATGTCTCCTGCTGTTTCCCTGGTCCAGATCAACATCATTTCTCACCTAACTGGTTGTCCTCCTACTCTTGTTCCTCCTTTGTTTGTTCTCAGTGCAGCAACCAGAGTGATCCTATTAATAATGAGTCAGATCCTATACCCCCTACAAATCTTCCAACGGCTGCGCAGTTCTGTGGGGTAGAAATCAAAGTCCTTACATGGTCTGTGAGAATCTATAGCAACTGGTCACTTGCCGCTCTCCGACCTCCTTGCTCCACCAGCCCTGGCCCCTCCGTTTCATCCACGTGCCCGGCCTGTTCTGCCCCGGATCCTACGCTCTGTGTGAAGCACTGACCTCCATGGCCATTACTCATTCCCTGAACTATTTCTAGACCCTGAGTACTCTATTTTAAACTGCTTTATTTTTTCTTTACCACATGTATCACCTTCTAAAATACTAAATAATTAGCTGATTTGTAATGTTTATTGTTTTTCTGTCTGCTCTCCTGGGTCGGAAGGCCCATGAGAACAAAGAAGAAAGACTATTAAAGT
The DNA here is from genome assembly GCF_964146895.1 of Miniopterus schreibersii. Lineage (NCBI taxonomy): Eukaryota > Metazoa > Chordata > Mammalia > Chiroptera > Miniopteridae > Miniopterus > Miniopterus schreibersii. Next base: position 63,602,359 of record NC_138101.1, on the reverse strand, counting down.
AAAGTTACCACCCTGGCCAGCGTGGCTCAGTTGGTTGGAGTGTTGTCCCGTGTACCAGAAGGTGGTGGATTTGATTCCCGGTCAGGGCACATACGTAGGTTGTGGGTTCAATCCTGGTCAGAGCACGTACTGGAGGCAACCGATTGATGTTTCTCTCTCCTCCCTTTCTCTCTCTCTCTGTCTCCCTCCCTCCCCATACCCCTCTCTCTAAAAGTTAAGTTATAAATAAATAAGTGAATGAAAAACAAAAATATATAAAAATCAATAACATATCCTCGGGTGAAGATTAAAAAGTAATCAAAAAATTATAAAATTATCTTACATTTGTAGGTTTGTTGTAAAGAGACAGAAGCTACTCTTACAAAGAAATGAAGTTACCTTTTCATTTCTCAGCGTATCTCATGTATGAACTGATTACTGTCTAAAACAGTGGCTTCATGTCATTTTCTATCTACTTATTCTGTTTTATTTTTCTTCATTCCATTTACTACTATCTATTTTGTTTACTAATATATTCATAGCACCTAGGATAATGATGCATATATTTGGCACTCAGTACAAGTTGCTTTTCTATCATTTTCTATCATTGAATAATTTGTGCTCAAATTTCCTTATTAAGGTATCATGAAAATATAATTTAAAATTTTAAATTAGATGTAAAAATAGGGTCTATTTTCCATCTTTATTTTTCAAGTTTAGAGGTTATCTATTACCTATTTTCATCCATTAGCACAGTTAAATAAGCATCTACACCATCACAACTTAAATACCCAAAGGTTTGGACATCCTCAGCTTGACGGGCACCATCTCTATGAGTTTAAGGATAATATAATGGAATTTCGACATGCCACTACTTACTTCAGAAAAAAGTTTGATATGATGTAGATCCACATTAGATAAAATTGAAAGCAATTAATTCCTAGTGTAACCAAAGAACTTACAAAGTTTTCAACTGTAACATTAAATATTTTTATTTGATCACTGAATTACTGAGAACAAATTGCCCTAATTTAAGCTGCATAAATCTCATCACTCATTACTTTCATACAGGAAATTGTTTTAAAAGGAGAGATTTAGAAGAGAAATGACCTATAGTCTAGTTCCCTGATGAAATATATTTCTGTTGAAAAGCTAGAAGCAATATCAAAAGAAGCTTTTTAAATCCTTAGATCAGAATTTTGGCATATTTTAACTCTCTTTCCATGCCAATTACAAATACCTAAGAACCACTTATAAGTTATTTTTTGTTTGTTTTTGTCTCAAATGTACTACTACATCTGTTATCTGTTTTTTTGTCCTAAGTATGAATTTCATGTTATTTAACATAGTTTAGGATAATTTAGATTATCTACTTGCCTGACATTATCTCTTTGTACACATTGTGTTATTTAATGTCATTTTAACCCCATAATAATACTCTGTTTTGTTTGTAATTTCCATTTAGCAAAGTTAAGAAAACTATTCTTTCCAAAAAATTCTATATGTGTTGAAATTCTCATTTATAAACAATGATTCACTTGCCGTCTGTACAAACATTCAACAACCATTTGCAGTCACTATTCAACAATCATGTTGACTACTACAGATACTTTTTAGGTGCCACAGAACACAGAGAAGAGTAAAATCACCATCTCCAGTGAGCTAAAAATCAAAGTAAGGGCATAATGTGCTGGAGCTCTAAGGAGGTAAAAACTAACTGGATGGAGAGAAGGGAAAAAATCCACAGTGAACATTCTGCAATCTGAGTGGAACTCAGTTGTAGGGCCCAGTTGCTGAACTTTAGAGTAAGGTATGAGCAAGAGAAAAATCATTTCGGCAAGGAAACCAGCATGTGAAAACCACGAAATTGTGAAAGGATGTTTGAGCTGGGTCATTTTCACCTTTCAGTTCAGATCTGCTAACTATTCCGCTCTTTTTTTCTGTCCCCTCCCCACCGGGCTGACTTCTATGGACTAACTGCGTGGATAGGGTTCCTTGCTGTCTGGCCTCTTCTTGGCTTTGCCTAATCGGAGACACCTGGAGGCGATGGGAGGCAGAGGGGAGAATAACTTTAAGACATATCTACCACATTTTCCTTTCAGAATTGCTGCAAATTTGCAAAGTCCCACTGTAATCATATCTCTTGTCAAGAGCTTCTGTCCTAAGGCTTCACTTCCTCATTTATAATCATAGGATCCTTTCGTCCCCCAGGCCTGGGACAGGGGACACTGGCTCTGCTATTGCTAATCCTAGGAACACTCATCTCAAGTTGGTTTCCTTTAGTCATTTGTAAAATGGGGCTTGTAAATGACCTATTTATTAAACTCTCTTCAGTTTTCTCCTTCGAGTGTACCTTGTTTCTCCTGGAGCTCTGACTGATACAATAGGGTAAGTTTGAGGAGAGGGTAAGATATTTAGTGCCACTGTAGTAAAGGGTGTGCAGAATTGCAGTTAATCCTGTTGGAAGTGAAGAAACAGTGAAATATGTTAGAAAGAGAACTTCGAAGACATTGGGAAGAAAGCTGGAAAAGAGCAGCAGCAGAGAAACCCACTATGATGGTGTTTCAATAGGCCAGGCACTGATAGTTGGAAGGGAAGGAAAGAACGTGTTTGTTGACGTCAGAAATTGGGCTGATAAGATTATGACTGTGCAAAGGAAATGAGGCTCAGAATAATTCATATGTATGTATGAATAATATTCACAATGAGCACACTCAAAGTAGTATTAGTTTATATACGTATTAGTAATATTCATGTTTCTTCCAAAGCCATTCATACTGTAGAAGAGCAGATACAAAATTGTTTCCACTCACTCTCATAAAACTCATTGGTTAAGAAAAATGTCTGACAAAACTATTGATTTGTAGTGCCAGTTATAATATGTAGCTTTATTTAATCACATGTATAAAAGGCATATAAAAAGGGAAGCCAAATAACTATAAGGGGAAGTTAATAGATGGAAGGGAATTTTGGTCCCATACTATTTTATATATGAGTCACATTTATAGTACTCTGCAAATTACACAAAGTTATAACAGTTACTTCAAACATATACAATTTTCTCAACACAATAGCTTGTCCCCAGCAATCTGTTTCCTATCATAATTCTGATTATAATTAGCTTTCAGACAACCTCCCTCTGATTAAATTTGGAATCTCGAAGATGTAAAGGAGCCTACTTTCATCTATTTCAACAATTCATTTGGAAGTTTATAGTTTTTTAATTTACCCAATAAATTGTCACTCATTCTATTCCTGAGTACCTTCAACAACAGAGCCAAAAAAAAAAAAAAGTTTTAACGCCACTGAAGAAAATCCATGTAAATCCACGTACCCCTGGAGAGTTGTGACTCATCTTTCTCCAGAAACTGAGCTCTACCCTCTATAGTGACGTGAAATTGCTCTCGTATCTATTTTATATTATAGCACTCCATATATTTGACTAAACCTAGCAAATGTCCTGAGACTCTTCTGTTTAAAATGTTCAGTTCCTTTGCCCATTTATTATTATGTAACATGACTATTGATCCTACCTAAGGGTTTCTTTAATTGATATTCTCTCTACATCCACTTCAGGCAACCTCTTGAGTTCTCTCTTCATCTAAAATCTCTTCCCCTTATAAAATGAAATAAAACTTTTTTATTGCCCTGAAAAAGGGCTTTGTATACATATTACCTTATATACAAATAGAATATCATGTATAGTTATGTATACTACACACTTTTATATATAGTCATTTATCTCTATTGAATACTTGAAATACTTATAAGGGAATGTGAACTTTAAATATATTTTGATAAAGGCATTGCTTCCACCAAGATAATCTGCCAAGAGTTCAAAAATATTTTCTTAGGGAATTACTGTCTTAACAAAATTAAGTGTTTAATGTATGACTGATAACAGTGACTTTGTGAAAGGAGTGCTTTTCAAATGATACAAGGTTATATAACACATCTTACCATTGACTTCCTTAGACAATATAGACATGACACAGGTAGTAAATTGGACTTCAAAAAAAATGATTTACAACTTTAAAATATCTCATGAATGAAATAATCTAATATGTTCTGATTTTTAATTTATTTATCATCAGAGATAGTAGAAGTAGCAGAAATACTCTTTAGCAGTGTTTTATATTGCCAATATAGAAAAACACTTTTAAATCTGTGTCTAAAATTTTGAGGAGAAATTGTTTCATGTAATATTCACCAATAAAGTAGAATTTTTTTATATAAATCACTTTATAGTTACTATAAATTAGCATTTGAAGATTGATTTCTATATAAAGGTCTTAGATTAGTGTCTGGTTTATAGTAAACATTCAACATGTTAGCAATTATTGCTTTTATTGTTAAAAAAAGAAAATATAAATTTATATTAAATATATTATATTGGTGAAGTCATGCTTAATACCTGCATCTCTAGCTCACTTGATACTTCTGCTTTTTCCTCTCCTCGGTGTTGTAGCGAAACTGGCCTTCTTTAGTTCTTCAAATACTTCATGCTTTCTCCAACCTCATGACTTGCCGTTCCACTTTCTCTTCTAATCCCACTTTCATTCTAATTAATTCTGGGAGGTTACACCCAATGTCTTTCCCATCATTTCTACTTATACCCCAGATTAGGTCAAATTCTTTTATGCTTCATAATTACTAGTCTGTCTTTTTATAACATCACAGTGAACACAATGGAAACAATTTTATTCAGGAAAATTTCCAAAGTATTGGGCTAGACAGACTAGCCTAATGAGGGGAGGAGGAACTGAGCTAAACTTCTCAAGTGTTGTAAGTGACAGGGTCACTCTTGGCGCATGTAGGGTTTTAGAAAAATGATAGAATATAAGATTAACATAACAAAAAGAAGAAAGCCAAGTTTGGAACCATCAGGATGAAAATGATGGTGTATTCTCCCCCCACCACCAAACTTGTAATCCAATAAAATTTTTGAAATCTGAAATGCTTTCTATAATTGGCTTTCTTGTAAAAATCGAGTGACAGTACAATTCTGCATCAAGGTTCACACTGGGTGAGATGAATGTATTTTATACAGATTCAAGAATGAAAGCAGAAGGCACAAAATAAGTCAGGTAGCAATTGTTAGAAATCATGGGGAGTGTGCTGAGCTCACACAGGCCATTACAGTAAAGCTCCAAGGAAAGTCTAACCTAATATTCAAGAGACAATGTTGTCCCAAGCGACATTTAAGTAGTGATGTCTTACATATTTTCTCACTATTTTAATAACATGTTTATTCTACATTAGACTTTGACTCCACAAGATTAGGAAGACCATCTATTTTGTTTATCAATATAGCCAAAGTATGTCACACAATCCTGAAAAATAGTTGGCATTTAACAAATAAATGAAAATAAAAACTTGATATTTAATAAATAAATAAATAAATAAATGGATAAACCTAATTGTTAAATTTAAACTGAAAGCATGAACAATGAAAGTCACATACTTTCACTATTCTGATGCTTTATTCTTGAAATGTAGCTTTCCTCAAATGCCAGCGTATAAATTTTATTTATATAATATATCAAAAAATTTGAGTAAATGATTTTTTTGGGCTGGATAATATTTTGAAATTCCTATTATATGTGTGCATTCATGTGAATGTTTGTATATAGGTTTATTTTCATAAATGCTAATCACTTCAAAATTCACTAAGACAATAATAGTTAATTGATTCATTCTTACATTCATTTAAAACAGTTATGAAAAAGTACACAATAAAATTTGTCTAAAAATTGCAGTTTCAAGAAAGGTTGTATTTCTAGTGATTTGTCAAATTAAAAAAAAAAAAAAAAAGTGCCCTAGTACTATAGGCCAGAAGTTGAAGTTTTATGGGTCATTAGCAGCTGTTGCTATTAATCTTTATTTTGCACAGATAATAGCCAGACAGCATTTTATATTTGTCATTTACAGACTAAAACATTGTCTGCTGTGGCCAGAATCAAACTGAAAAAGAGTAAAATCCATATCATTTCAGACAAATATTCTTTGCATGGTTAATATAATCAAGGAAACATCTGAAGACTGCACTCTTCAGTTTGAAATGTGTAGAAGCAAGTAAAGATCCAGAAAGAGAGCTTAATAAAAATGTTATCAGAAGAGAATTATACCAGATACCAAGAACAATTACAAAATAGAAAGGGCTCACTTACTGAGGGTAAGTAAAGTTATGTGAACAATAGTATTGTGCAAAAGACATCAAAGTAAAAAGAAAAGACTCCCTCAATTATATCAGAAAATACTAAGTGGTAAAGCAAAGTGGTCTAGCATTAAAGTGGAAAGGAAAACTGATTTTTTAAAATGTCATTAAAAATATGATCTTCCAATGGATGCCTCTGAGAATTTCAGTTCTCTGTAAAAGATAATAAAATTTACTTTTAAACTTTTTTAGGTGATGCTCTAGTTGGTACAGTAAGAATCCAGCCTTAGCTGTTATTCATGAAATAATTATATGCAGCAGACTCTAACATATTTGAGAATCTGTTTGGTGAGGGAAAAAATAGTAGTGAGAAGCTTAGAAAAACACCTAGGAAAAGCTAATGTGACCACATCAAAGGTATGTTTCTTTAAAGGAAGAATAAAGTACTGACATTTGAGTGAGTTCATATGTGAGATTCAATCATTTCTTCTCAAGGTCCAGAGGATGTTTATCTGGATGAGTTTAAACAGCTATTTTCTTCATGCCCACTGTTGAGCAACTTATTATTAAGAGAGAGCCATAGAGTAGGAAATATTAATGCCACAATGGATTCCTAATCACCAATTTCAAATTGGTCTTCAGTAGTGTCTGGCAATTCTACCTACTTCTTTGGCCAACTGGGTCTCCCTTTCTGCAATATTTCAACTTTTTTTTTTTTTTACTTTCCTCAGATTATTACCATAATTCAATCTCCAGTAGCAACACTCTATTTCAATTATCAACCATCTCTCACCCAAAGCAAAACAACAGTCAGGTAACTCATTTCCCTACTCCCATTATTTCTGTCCTTCAGTCCATTCCCCAGACTAAAATCGAATTATTCTCCTTCCCTGATTGAATCACTTCAATTACTTTCCATAAGACAATAATCTATAACCTGCATTACAACTTTGTCTCAAACTACTTTCCCCCTTCACTTTCTGCGTTCCAATTACAGTAGCCTTTAATTACTCAAGTGTATAATGCTTCTCTCACCCTGACTCATCATATTGATTTCCTGGGGCTGCTATAGCAAAATATCATAAACCGAGTGACTTAGAACAACAGAAATCTATTGTCTCACAGTTCTGGAAGCTAGAAGTCTGAAATTAAAGTGTTGGTAAGGGTCATGCTCCCTCTGAAGGCTGTCGGGAAAGCCTTCCTTTCCTCTTCCTAGTCTCTGGGGAACTGCTGGCAGTCCTTGGCATTCCTTCATCTGTAATATATCACCCAGTCCTCCATCTTCACATGGCCTTCTCCATATATTTCTGTTTCCACATTTCTCCTTTGTTCCAGTCATTGAATTAGGGCTCACCCTAATGACCTCATTTTAACTTCATTACCTGTATAAAGACTCTATGTCCAAATAAAGTCACATTTTCTGATATTGGGAGTTAGGATTTCAATATATCTTTTTTAAAGGGATACAATTTAACCCATAAAAACCTACCATTAACAAAGGCGTTTTTCACATGTTGTTTGTTCTCCAAGAAATCTTTGCAACTATCACCCTTCTGCCACCTTGCTTAGTGACCCTTCCAACTTTCAACCCAGATGACTTTTCTTAGGGAAGACTTTCACAATCTAAATATGTTTTCTCAGTAAATGCATTCAAGTGACCATATATACCTTGCCTTTGCAACACTTACAGTATCTGTAATTTTACATTTATTGGTTAGATAATTTGATTAATAGCTATCTACTTCACTAGGCTATGAGCTCTGTGAAGGCCATCTTTCCTCACTGTTGTATCAATACAGTGTCTGGAATGCCACAGCAAGCATTCAATAAATGTTTGGCTAAATGAATAAGTAATAGATCAGACCAGAAATGACAAAACTGTCAGTTTGAACTTTCAAAATTTCTACTTTTACTGAAGTGTTAGTGAGAACATAAATTGTTTCCATATAATATTCTACCTACCAGGGAAAAATTTCTCTATCACTAGACTAATTGTCTAAAAAACTATAAGAAATTTGCAGTATATTTTTAATTATCCATGCTATAGTAGCTGTACAAGATTCTAACCCTGCTCATTTCACTCAATTTCTCTTTTTAGTCTCCAAAAAATCAACTGTCTAAACATCAAATTGAGTTCATAAATTCCAGAGAGAGCAAAAAAGCAAAAGCTTATAATAGAGTTTGAGAAATATTCAGTTGCGTAAAATAAACTTGATTGATAAGTACTGTGGCCTCTGGAAACACCCAAAATACAGCAGTTCAATACAGTGAGAACTACTACAGTGAGTTTTAATTAGCAGCAGTGGAAACAGAAATGTCTAACTACAAATATTATCTTTATATGTTTGACTTTTATCTTTAATGTTGTATATACATTATTTTGGATTCATAAGGCAAAAGGCAACTTTTGATTCTTTGGAAGCCATCTACATTAAATATTTTTCTTCTCTTTCACAATTCCTCACATAAATGATTATATTCAAAGCCATAATTTGTATCTATATGGACTTTGAAGACTGCAGAACTGGTTTAGAATTCCAGCTCTCACCATCCTAGTCATTTTGAGAAATTTACTTAATTTCTTTAAGCCTCAGTTTTCTTTTCTGCAAAATAAAGATAACAACATGCTATTGATTGGATCATTAGATTATTCTGGATATTAGATATGCATAGTGTATGTAATAAAGTGCCTGTTAATGAATGGCAGTCATTAATGTTGCTATTATCTTCATCAACATAAGCATGAGAGGGACTTTTAAACAGTCTTCATTTTACATTCTTTCTACGATTTACTTTATTTTCTTAAACCAAGGTACAGTGTTTATAATTATTTTTATATCCAACAGTCACTTTTACTTATTAACTGTCACATATAATAAATTAAGAATATTTCATTCAAGTAAATTACAACCAAAATTAATATTATGACTAGTAATTAAGCAAGTTCCAAAACATCTACTTAAGATCTAATTTTGCCTAATAATTTAAAAAGCCCAGAGCAAAAACCAAACTAATTAATTACCTTTATTTTTATTCTTATTTTGAGGTATTTATTCTTAAGGTTAAAATGTTTTTGGCTTAAGTAATACTCATTCTTTGATAAAAGTGTTGCCTTTGAAAGTTTGCATAAATCAATATATGTTTGAGAAACACAAAATAACCAACAGTAAAAATAAAACAATTAAGATAATGTGATTTATTGCTAGAAATGCAAAAATACTCAATTTAAAACTGGAATTTGATTCTCCCAGACATATTGTTACTATTTTACCAGGTGCATAAAGCTTGACTTGAGTTACCATGCTCAGATAGTTAACAATTTCAAAAAAAAATCTTGTGTGTGTCTTTCAGAGCCTCAAATATATTTTTATAAAAATGATATATTGTTATATAGATAGACACTATGAAGATTTTCATGATGCAGCATGAATTCAATTTTGGAAGAAACAGGAAGGCATAGCCTTTATCACACATGATTTATTCATCTTTATGCGAACCCTGAACTTGTCTCTTCATGCTTTTAGCTGGAAATGTTGATGATGTCCTTCATAGGGCTTCTTCATCTTCATCAATCATGTAGCTATTACCCATATTGTCTCTAGAATTTTCTTTTAAAAACAAACATACAGAAGAAAAAACTGAGGTCTTGAGGTACTGAACTCATATTTTTAAGCACTTATTACTCACCTTTCCAATTCCATTCAACAGGCATTTATGAATTCTGAGAATGTGCGAGGCACAGCACCAAACAATCAAGGCCTTTCACTTACATTATTTTTATTGATCTTGACTTCATCCCTAAGAGGTGGATGTTCTTATTTCTATTTTTAAAATAATAAAGCTGAGGTTCAAAAAGATTTTTTAAAAAGTGACCAAATAGGATTTGAACCTTGATTTTTCTGATTCCAAAGACTATGTTATGATTATCACTTTAAGCTGCCTCTACACAAGCAAAATCCTTATCAATTTGTTTACTGGGAGAGAAAGAACCCTGGCCACTGAAACTCCTTTGAAACTACTTTTTAAACTTCATTAACAAGAGGCTGGCAAAATGATTTTGTTTGTTTTCATACAGGTACATGGCCATTATTGATCCCTTGAAACCCAGACTGTCTGCCACAGCAACCAAGATTGTCATTGGCTGTATTTGGATTCTAGCATTTCTACTTGCCTTCCCTCAGTGTCTTTACTCCAAAATCAAAGTCATGCCAGGTCGTACTCTTTGCTATGTGCAATGGCCAGAAGGTCCCAAACAACATTTCACGTAAGTTAATTCTCTATTATGATTTTCAATTCAATTTATTGAACATTTAAGGAACTGTAGATTGGGAGCATCAATGAAACAAATAGAGACATTTCCCTCAATGTCTCACACATTACTTGGGAAGACAGAGACATACAGATACTATAATATGGTATGATATGGTCAATAAGTTGGTGTAAATTACAAAGATTTATAATTGGGGGGAAAAAATGTGATGACTTCTATGTGGGGCAGCTCTGCAGAATTTCCTAGAGTAGGTGATAAGCTCATTGGAAATAAAAGCAGCATCCAAAGGAGGGGAAAGTTGTTATTGGTTGAGAAATGAGTGAGAAGGGAGGAACTAAAGAGCGAATGTGTGGATTGCTCTTTTAAGAAGCCTGATTGAAGGGAAAGGAGTCCTGGTGGGTTCTTCGTTATGTTCTTTTGTTTTAATACAAAAGAAGTTTAAACACTAGGTTGGAAAGAAAATAGGAATGCTACATGATAGAATTTGATTTTTCATATTTTGGACCCATTTTAAAAAAGAAAAGAAAAGATGAAATATGGCCATTTGCAACAGCATGAATGGATCTTAAGAATATGCTAAACGAAATAAGTCATAGGGGAAAAAGTTAAGAACAATATGATTTAACTCATATGTGGGACATAAAACTGAAAGCAACAAATGAACAAACAAGACAAAGAAACAAAACAAAAACTCATAGACACAGACAGCTATATGGTGACTACCAGAGGGAAAGGAGAGTGGGGAAAGGTAGTAAAGTTAAAGGGGGTCAAATATGTGGTGATGGAAGAAGAGTTGACTTAGGGTGGTGAACACACAGTTCAATATACAGATGATATATTATAGAATTGTACACTTGAAACCTATATAATTTTATTAACCAATGCCACCCCAATTAATTTAATTAAAAATTTCTTTTAAAAGAAAAGCAAATGGAAAAGAATTGTACAATTTATTTGCATTTAGTTTTTTATTCTGATCATTTATATTTTATTTCAATATAATTCTTATTTAGTGACTAATTTTTCCCTTTAAGAATAACAAATAATACAAATATAATGGTTATTTTTTAATGAAGTCATTTGATCAAACTCTGCTCTACCAAGAGTCCAAATTTTTAAGAAACATTAGAAGCTTTTACTGAAGAAAAGCAAGCAGAAATCATTAAACTGTTTTCTATCCATTACTAAAAAATCTTAGTTGTATGATAAAATAAAATTAATAATAATAAAATTTCATTCTTTGTTGACCAAATCACTTCCCATTCCCATTACAAAATTTTTTTTAAATCCCACAGGTATTGAGAATGTTAACATTCCAAACTCTTTAATTACTTTAAAGCCTCTTAAGACCTTAGAAGCCACACTAAAGTTTATACAAACTCCAGTTGGGTTGTTATATTATTGGCTACCTTCTATTCCTCCCTAATTGCCTCCTTATAATTTCCATTGAAAGCTATGAAATCCTAGAATTTAGTTTGATAATTTAGAGCGTCATCACTTTGTTGTGACTGAGACATCTATATATTATTTACCAAATGAATAATGCAATCAAATATTCCCTACGTTTGGAAAAATACAAGTAAATGTCTTTATCTGATATTTAAAATCACAGTGAAATAGCTTGTGAATTCAATGAGGCTCACACTATGTGGTAACATTTTTTTTCATTCAGATGAAAAACAACATTTCAAATATGAGTGATGCCATGGGGATATATAGAATAGTTTTACAAAGGAGAAAACATCTGTCACTTGATTAGTTTTAATCTGTCGCATCTCTTTTCCTCTGATGATACATTTAATTAGGTTAGCTCAACAATTACCAAGCAAAGGGAAAGCATTTATCCTGAACCTCTAGGCAAGGGGGTAGGGAGGGGGAGGGGTGGCTGTAATTTAAATGAACACTGCAGCTCAGCTGTGTTTTTCATGTATAAAGATTGACAAAGATCAACTGGTAGCATTGGGACAACTGTAGATGACAATAACAGTATGTTCATGGATTTGTGAAATGAAGACTTAGAGAAAATGTGGGAACATTCTTTAGCATTTTCAATTGTGATTTAAAATGGAATGAATTCAAATTCCCACTATTTCAACCCAATGCGCTCTTCAGCATGTGTGTTTTTCTTTTTTTTTAATTTCAGGTACCATATTATTGTCATTATCCTGGTGTACTGTTTCCCATTGCTTGTCATGGGCGTCACATACACCATTGTTGGAATCACTCTCTGGGGAGGAGAGATCCCAGGAGATACCTGTGACAAGTATCACGAGCAGCTAAAGGCTAAAAGAAAGGTACTATTCCATGTAATTTACTTAGCATTTCTGTAAGTTGTGGCACATCAGAGAGGAAGAAAACCTGCTTAGGGCAGTTTAATACTGTATAACATGATACGATGCTTTGCTGCTTTTATTTGTCTTGTCTTGTTTTCATCCAATTTTTTTTACTTCTTTTTTGTCTTCTATAAGTTACTGATCATGTGCGATTTCAGTCTGTGATAGAATAGTCACTTCCCTACAGAAAGACTTTGTTTTTAACCTTGTTCAGAGTATTCTCAATTACTCCACAAGAAACTTCTAAAATTTCACTTTAAGTGGGGTGTTAGTTTACTATATTTCTGCAGTTCTAGCTATGTTTGTCCTTTATTGAATAGAGTGCCTTGGATGTGCTCTATAATCTTCCAGAAGCTTCTTTGATTCCAAGAATGGCATCTTTCTTAGAGTGTGTTATAATTTCCTAATATCCATTTATCTATCCCTCCTTCCTTCCCTTCCTGACATCTCTCCTCGCCCTCTCCCTCTCCCCCCATCTGGTTTCTGCATAGCAATCATATATAGCTGATTAAAAGATGAATGTTGCATTAATACCCTTCTACAACTTATTGGTGACATTATAAAACCTATTTCTGAACATTCACATTAAACAAAAAACCCTTTAAAAATGATTATGTTGACAATTTACTAGGATTTTTGTTAAGATTTTATTCAGACTACCATTATGTAACTCAGGGAATGAAATTTTTGATAAATCTGTAGAGTTAAAAAGAATCAGTCATCTATTCCATCTTCCTTTCTCCAATTGATGTGTACCTAATGCAGATCTGAGAGGTCTTTCCAAGGATAAGAGAGTCATGCTAATTATGCCAATTATTATTTATTTTATTTACAGTTCATTTATTTATGTAGAACTACCAACTAATTGGATACTTCCCTTAAAAAACACTCAACAATTTTAAAATCCCTTACCTAAAACACTCACTTAACAACAATCAATTAGGTTTTAAAAACAAACATAGAAAATGGATTCCATTTTCATACTAATATGTTTTTCTTCTGTTATTGACAAACAATGGTAGACAAGGCTTATGTTTGGTTAACAATTTATTGTGATCTCTAGTATAAACACAAAGTACACATGAACTTTTCCACATCAATTTACTCTTTCTGCCTGTAATATATATAATATAGGTAGATGTAGATATAGATGATATAGATATATATAGATGATAGAGATGATAGAGATGATAGAGATAGAGATAGAGATTATAGAGATAGAGACAGAGATAGATAGAGATAGATAGATATAGGATGATACAGATGATAGACAGATATATAGATGATATAGATATAGATGATATAGATAGATATAGATGATAGAGATGATAGAGATAGAGATAGAGACAGAGATAGAGATGATATAGAGATAGAGATAGATAGAGATTATAGAGATAGAGACAGAAATAGATAGAGATTATAGAGATAGAGACAGAGATAGAGACAGATAGATATAGATGATAGAGATGATAGAGATAGAGATAGAGATAGAGACAGAGATAGAGATGATAGAGATAGAGATAGATAGAGATTATAGAGATAGAGATAGATAGAGATTATAGAGATAGAGACAGAGATAGATATAGATATAGGATGATATAGATGATAGACAGATATACAGATGATATAGATATAGATGATATAGATAGATATAGATGATATAGATATATGAGATGATAGAGAGAGATATAGAGATGATAGAGATAGAGATAGAGATGATAGAGAGAGATAGAGATATAGAGATGATAGAGATGATAGACATAGAGATAGAGGTAATAGAGATGATAGAGAGATAGAGATAGAGATATGTATGTATCTATGTATATAATGTTGTTTTCTTTCTCTTTTTAAAAAACACCTTAAAATGAAGTACACAAACAACCAAATTATGCTTTTAGCATTTAAGAAAGAATCCTAAAACTAGGAGAATTTCAATAACTTGGTCGTCTTAGTAAACAGTTTCTCTTTTGTAATTTCAACCCTCATTTTGTAACATGTTACTCATATTGAAAGATGCTCTTTGGGGAGATATTTTCTTATAGCTATATTTTAGGAACCATCACATTAAATAACTTATGTAACGTTCTATGCATTTCAGAATAATTTCTACCTTCCTATTACCCACTTAGTTTCCTGTCTTTTGTTTCTTACTGGTTTAGGCATTTTTTTTTTTTTAACAGTTTTTCCCTGTTCATTCCTAGACAAATTAAAATAAGCCTAGTACTTGTAGATTATAGTTCTTTTATCTTCATATACATGTAATATTTTTCTAGCATAAAAATGAAAATTTAATGAACGTTCCCTTCTATATTTGCACCAAGCCCCAGAGGGAACAAAAACACGAGGGAATAGTTCTGCCTTTGCCTGTGTGTAACTTATGAAAGTAAGGCATAAATATTTCCTTATGATTTCATTACTTTACAATTTTAAAGTATAAATATCAGTTTAAATTGAGAGTGTGACCCTCCTAGAATATTTTTTAAAAGTAACACATTGACATTTTACAGTCTATATGTCTTTCTCTCAGATTGTGTTCTAGATTGAAATAATACAAAATGACACTTATGTTATGGACTTCTTATAATAAATTAACTTGTCCTTAGGGTTCTTTCACAGTCACTTATTGGTATAACTGTGAGTATCTCGGAAGTAACACTTATTTTTTTCCCAAATATTTAAAGTTTCAAAATATAGCTAGCTCTTCTCTTAATTTCTTTTTTTAAAGCTGAAATTTAACTATTGTCTGGTATGGTTTGGAATAGGGTTATTTCTAGTAATCATGCTATATTTATATTTTACTATGCCTACTTAGGTCAAAGATATAAATCCTACCCTGCTGGGCCATTTAATTATGTGCTCTCTCCTAGAAAATACATCTTTGAAATTACAGATTTGACTTCAGAGATAAGAGATTGTTGATTACAGTAATGCAAATTTATTCTGACTGCTGGGAAAAACAATACCTCCATGAACAAGGCTGAACCAGCCTCCAAGCAATAAAGAAGAGTGAATGTTGATTCAGCTCCCAAATACACATGAACTAGAATAAATAAAAATTTAAGTCAAATCACTGAGAAAATCTTTGCAACTATTGAGAAGCATTCCCTCCATTTATCTTTCTCCCACAATCTTTAGGAATTGTGCTTAGTTTCCTTTTCTTTTTTAATATATCTTTGTTAATTTCAGAGTGAGGAAGGGAGAGGGAGAGAGAGAGAGAAACATCAATGATGAGAGAGTCATTGATCGGCTGCTTCCTGCGCCCCCCACTGGGGATTGAGCCCGAAATCCAGGCTTGTGCCCTGACCGGGAATCGAATCTCAATCTCCTGGATCCTAGGTTGATGCTCGACCGCTGAGCCATGCCTGGCCAGGCGGGAATTTTGCTTAATTACAAACTTTGGAGATTAAATTCTTCAAAGAACAGCCAGTAGAAATAAATTACATGTCTGTTATACAGAATCTAGCACATCTAAAAAGTAAACTAATATGAAACTTTCAGATCATTAACCATTCCCACTTGATCTTTGCATATGTCCTGTCTAAGTATGTATTTAATTTGGAAATAATACTAGTGGGTCTAACCAGCACTAAATATAAAAAAAAAAAAAAACTAAATAAATTAATTGAAAAATAAATTAATACCTCTAGAAATATCTTCTTACTATAAAAATTAGACCATTAAACCTGAAAATCAGTATTAAAATTTTATGGTTCCAAACAGCTTACTAAGCTCTAAGAGAGAATTTGTAAGATTGACTAACATTTGAGTCACATGTATAGAACTAGACTTTCAAAAAAATGTTAGCAAGTACATTAATAAACTCTCTTATATAATGTATTTTATAATGTCAAAGCACTTTGAATACCTCATAACATAATGAAAGATATCTTCAATTTATAGCAAATGTTCTAGGTTTTTAAATCCTGTATGTTATGTAGCCATTGGCTTTAAATATGTCTATTTAAATAGGTCTATTGAATTAATAATGTCCCTTTAACATAACAAAGTGGTTAACTTAAGAATCCCTGCACTTTAAATAAGAATACCTTCAGACAGTGGCAAAAATATAAAATATCAACATCACACAATCCCCAAGGCCTTGACTAAGTTAGTGCTACTTTTTTGTGGTAATTGCTTAATATTTTGCCAGCACCCTCCTTCAAGAAATATGTACAGACTACTGTCGGATTGATTTAAAATGCTTTTGAAGTTCAAAAAAAATCTGTTCTAGAATGATAGATCTTATCAGAACCTAAAATTTCATAAGTCCCTTGCCTTATGGCTATTCTGGATTAAAATCAAATGCAATATAAGGAAGAAATAAGTAAAGGGTGCTAACAGATCTCATATTTAGGATGTTTTGGTAAAATAAATCAAATATCTCTTCAGATTTTTTCAGTCTTGACAATATTATCCTAAATATCTGTTTCCTAAATATCTAAAAGTAAACGATAGGTATTAACTTATAAGCCATTGAATGTTTATTTGAATTAGAATCTTATCTGTAATTCATATATCCATACTGCTGCAATGTGAACTCAGGCAATTGAATATATTGACTGGAAACAGTCTCTTAGTAGGTGTGCCAAGTTCAAATGCTCGCTCTGGCACATATCTTGAGCAATATAATATATCTGAGCTCCAGAGAGGCTACAATCCCTATACAGTGAAATGAGAACAATAATGCATTCTCAGGTAGTTGCAAAGAGATGAAATGAGGCAATACATGTCAAGCATTTCAAATAGTGCCCAGCATATAGAACTGCAAAGGACTGGTGACTACCCTTAGCCAATCTCTTATCCATTAAATTTTCCTGCCCATGATTCCATTATACATCCTGACTTCCTCTGGAATAGTGCTGTCTAATGAAGTTTCTGCAACAATGGAAAGATCCACATCTGCACTGTTTCATGTGGCGGCTATTAGCCACATGTAGCTAAATACTGAAATACTATTTCTTTTCTTGAAATTTTTTGATGAAGGTTAATCAAGACAATGTATATGTTGAAGTGCCTTGTGTCTAATGCTCATAAATATGCCATTCCAGTCTGCACCTACTTTTGTATTTACGTGAGACAAAAATAAACCTAGTTATAATCACTAGTAACAAGAATAATGCTTGTGGTAGCTCTATGAAAGCAACTAGCATTTATTGTGCCTATTAATATGACAGATACTTGATTTAGGTGTGTTAAGTAGATCAGTTGAGTTCTGACAAGCGCACAAGGAAGGCACTATTGTTATTTTCATTTTACAGATGAAGAAAGAGTAACTGAATAGGTTAAATAACTGCCTAGTCTATTGAATGATAGCAGGATTTGAACCCAGAACCTCTGATTCTAGAGAATGTGTTTTTAACCTCTATATTACGCTGATCATTTCTGAACTTCACTCAAGGGTAGGTGTGGAGAAGTAAATAAGATAAAGTAATTCCTTAGTTATTTTTCTATTTGTTTAATTACCAGTAGTACAGTTGAATTATATTATTGTATTATTTGTAGATATATTCTGACTTTAAAGGCTTTTGTATATTAAACTAATGAAAATTGGAAAATTTTAAGGAAAAATTATTTTCCAGTACCAGCAATCAACTTAAAATTTATTTCCAGTACCAACAATCAACTTCAAACTTAATCCTTAAAAAATTATTCATCAGGAAACTGGGACTGCATGCAATTACCAAAATGAGGAAAGATCTATTTTAGATATGTAAAAATCTGCACTAATATAAAATCTTTTTTATTATTAAAATTTGTATATCCCTTGATAGTTTGTTTTGTTTTTGTTGAAATGAGTTTTTAACCTAATATAGCTCCCTTTAATACATACTAAATAAAACCAATACACAAAACCCCTTAACAAATTCTCCTTAGTTAATATAACACCCTAAAGCAAATGGATATTAATTAATGGTTTTGCCACCACTAAAATCATTCCATAATCTCTGCATCATCATTGCCAAATATCAGTAGACAAATATAAATCTAATTGGTTTTTTGCGTCTAGAGAAAATCTAGACTTATTAAGACAAATAAGCACAACATGCTGTGTGTGGCTGAGAGAGAGAGAACATCTCTTGTTCAAATCACCACTTTTCTCTGGGTTCAGTCTTATTTGTAAAATGAGAAGATTGAACTAGATTACCTCTAAGTTCCCTTCCAACTATAGATATCCATTATAGAGATTCAACAAATATTTAATTAACATCTAATGTGAATAATATTATGTTTCAAGTAAGTAGAGGAATCTGGTTTGGATCCCAGGCTAACATTAAAGTCAAAGAAATAATCCATTGTCTTTTTATAACCTTTTATACAGTTAAAGTACATTATAGATAATGTCAGTAAAAGAGGTTGGGGGGGATAACTCTTAATACCAACATTCAAACACTTTTTTGCTTTTTATACAATGTATACTCAATACCTAAATTTTAAGAAAATAACTTCCTTTCATAAACTAAGTCCCTCTGATTCTATTGTCCATGTAACTCACAGTACATCCCGCCACCTTTGTTTATCTATGAATAATTCATTCATAATGGAGTAATCTGATTTTATATTTTTATTTAATGCTAAAATGATTTTATATGGAATCTCTTATCTGAAACAGATTGATATTCTTAAATGTATTATTTTCTTTGTTCATGATCTTTCAGTGCAGCTTGTAGACAAGATTTTTGTCAGAATTATTTTGACGTTCCCACTTCTTATCTGATAAAGTAAATTGCCAGAGACTTTTGTCTCTTCCTGGTCCTAAGACTAATGCCCATTTCTACTTGTTATCCTTACTCTCCTATTTTACTTTGAGTAGTTTTTACTGTAAACTTAAATAGTTTTAACTAGGCTTTGTGTAAATACATGGAGTATTTACCATGTCTACAATAACATATTGTCTAATAACCGTTTACAATTCTTTGATTTAAACCCTACAACTTAAAGAATTAGAAAGCTCCCCTGTGAGGCCATCCAGACCAGGGCTTTTGTTTGCTGGGAGTGTTTTTATTATTGCTTCGATTTCATCAGTTGTTATTAGCCTGTTCAGGTTTTCTGATTCTGCCTGATTCAGTTTTACCTAATCTCACGCATATGTAGAATCTAATAGACAAAATAGTCTGAGGAACAAAATAGACCAGAGACACAGAAGCATGGAACAGACTGATGAGTCCCAGTGGGGAGGCAAGGGGGGGGGGAGTGGGTGGGGAGAGATTAATCAAAGAACTTATTTGCATATATGCATAACCCATGGGCACACACAATAGTGTGGGGAAGGCCTGGGGGTGGGGGGGGGGTGCAGGGTGGAGGGGATCAATGGGGGAAAAAGGGGGATATCTGTAATACTTTCAACAATAAAGATAAATTTAAAAAATAAATAAATAAAATGAAACCTTATTTAGCAATGAGTTCAAGTACTGTTAGAGTGTACAAAAAAAAAAGGGAAAAATAAGGTAGTTTAAACTAGGATAAATTAAATGTCCGTAAGAAATGTGGGGCTTTTTATCACAGGTCAGTTCTCAGCTCTATTGTAGAATCCTGAGCAAGAAATGTGCTTTACTCACCATGTGTCCTCAGTGCCTCGCATAATGCCTTCTGGGTGAATAGATGGATGAATGGATAAATGAATGAAAGAATTCGGTTTTATGAATCAGCTACCCTCTCATTTTATACATGAAAAAAAAAAGTGCAGTTATGTGATGTGACTTGCTAAAGGTCAAACATCATTAAAAGGGAGAGCCAGTTCTGGAATTGAAGCTTCCTGAGTTCTGACCTGGTTCTCTGCCCCTCATCCCTGCACACACAGGAATGACTGCAGTGTGAATTTTCAGGTTAAGGTGAACATCTTAAGAAGTATATTAATAATCTGAGGACTAAAAATGAGGTTTACTTATCTATTGCTGAATGAATTAAACTGTTCTTGAAAGTTTTCCTTATTTCACTAAATAAAAAATATTTTTAGCCCTGCCACAAGAAAAATATTTAAGATTTGCCTTACTATATAGATTCTTGACATAGCATTCCAGTAAACAAAAAATTCTAGTAAGTAAAAAATTTATATTATGCATATACTACTCATTTATAAAATTCCAATTTTCCTTAACATTAAATTATGCTGGGGAAAAAATGCCTTCTTTCTTTCATAGAGGAGAAAACTACTTCAGTGTTGTGCAGGACTAACTGTATTAGCATCAAATATAAACAGCCTGGCCAAATAAAACAGATAACTGGTGATAACATCTAATGTACTCCATAGTATACTCTTAGGTTTAAGTGTTCCAAATTCCATAGCATATTTACTAGCCTAACAGATGTTTTCAAAAGCCCTCCATTCTGCGCCAGGCCCTCAGCTGATAACATCTGCTATAAATCTTCATCCTAAAAACAAAAATCCTTCTACCAAAAACCCAAAGAATACACAAAGGACAGGCTTTTCTTTCTCAGTGTCCCTTTGGTTGACAGCTAGGACACAAGGAATGATACATTCAAGGGCTCTCTCTGCTGGAAGTAACCAGTAAAATATACCTGATTAAATTAGCCATTTCAGTTACAGAAGCTGCTATGTGAATTTCGATGGATAAGCATATGGCTCACCACGGTTAAGCAACAGAATACAAATATGTTATACTTCATGGTATCTGCCACATATGACTTAGAAATGGATGAGGTGATGAAGTGGGGGAAGGTGGAAAGAAGAGTCTGTTACTTTGTTAGAGATGCTACAGAAAGTACCACAAACTAAGTACGTTAGAAACAGAAATTTATCTTCCTGCAGTTCTGGAGGATAGGAGATCAAGGTGTCAACTGGGTTGTTTTCTTTTTTTTTATATGTATATCTTTTTGTTGTTGTTATTTAAAATATTACAGATGTCCCTTTTTCTCTCCAATGACCTGTTCCACCCCGTCCCACCCCCCACCCCAGTCCCCCTCCCCACCATTGTCCATGTCCTTAGGTTGTGCATATATGCAGATAAATTCTTTGGTTACTCTCTCCCTCCACCCACCCGCCCTCCTCCATCCCTCTGACATTCATCAGTCTCATCTATGCTCCATGTCATTGAATCTATTTTGTTCATCAGTTTATTAAGTTCTTTAGATTCCACGTATAAGTGAGATCATGTGATGTTTGTCTTTCGCTGCCTGGCTTATTTCACTTAGCATAATATTCTCCAGGTCCCTCCATACTGTCCCAAAGGGTACGAGATTTTTCTTCTTTACAACTGCATAGTATTCCATGGTGTAAATGTCCCACAGCTTTTTTATCCACTCATTCACTGATGGGCACTTGGGCTGTTTCCATATCTTAGCTATTGTAAACTGTGCTGCTATGAACATAGGGGTGCATAGATTCTTTCTGATTAGTGTTTCAGGATTCTTAGGATATATTCCTAGGAGTAGAATCACTAAGTCAAAAGGCAGCTCCATTTCTAATTTTTTGAGGAACCTCCATTCTTTACTGATGTCAGAGAAAGGAAAGGAGAGGGAGAGAGATAGAAACATCAATGATGAGAGAGTCATTGATCGAGCCCACAACCCGGGCATGTGCCCTGACCGGGAATCGAATCCTGATCGCCTGGATCCTAGGTCGATGCTCAATCGCTGAGCCACACCAGTCAGACGGGCTGTTTTCTTCAAGGTCTCTCTCCCTATCTTGTATGGCCGTCTTCTTCCAGGGTCTTCACGTGGTCTCCCCTCACTGTTTGTCTGCATCTTAATCCCTTCTTCCTATTAGGACACCAGTCTTATTAAATTAAGGTCTACCCATATGACTTTGTTGCAACTTAGTCAGCTCCTTAAAGACCTATCTCCAGATACAATCACATTCTGAAGTACTTGGGGGTTAGGACTTTAACATATGAATTTTAGGGGTACACAGTTCAGCCCATAACAAAGTCATTACTTAGGATGTTGGGAAATGGCTCCTATGATTAAATCATTCCCTGGATTCTGGTAGCTTCCTGGAACCAAGGAGGATTTCTGCTCTGCTTTGAAGATGGGAGTTTTTTGGCAAGTGTGAGTGCTACTAATTTAGAAACTAGGGCCCAGCCGGGCGTGGCTCAGTGGTTGAGCGTCTACCTAGGATCCAGGCGATCGGGGTTCGATTCCTGGTCAGGGCACATGCCCTGGTTGTGGGCTTGATCAATGGCTCTCTCATCATTGATGTTTCTATCTCTCTCTCTCCCTCTCCTTTCCTCCCTCTGAAATCAATAAAGATATATTTAAAAAAAAAAAAAGAAAGAAACTAGGGTAGTCTCTCTCTCCACTCCATTCTAACAGCTCATCCCTTAGCTGAAAGGAAATCGAGGAAACTAATTATCTGTTTGACTAGGACATTTTCCTTCTCTTTCTGATCCATAGTTAGCAGTTAGCTATTGAGCCCTTTTCACTTTTACTTTCTACTCTACCTCCTTCTTAGTTCCTGCCTTGGAGGAAACAGTTTCTGTTAAAATCATTGCACCTTCCTACTTTTACATAATCTGTGCAACAGTGGGCTAGCATGACACCTGCCTCCCCCAACACAGTGCCTGTAAATAGCCCTGACTCCCTTGGTTTTCTATGACAGCCAGTCCCCAGTAATCTACTGTTTTGATTTACCATTATTTAGGTGGCCAAGATTTTAGCTAACTTCATGTATATTGCTGTTTTTCATTTTTGTGTGTCCTCGACGGAAAATGTGAACTTCACTGAGGATTCCACAGATTAGTTCAAAGGGAGAATCTGCCTCTCAGAGCACAGACCCCCTTTGGCATTTCTCACCAAGTGTGTGTCTCCTCCCTGGTCTCCTTTCCACCTTTCCTGCTTGCAGCCCCCTCCTTGACACATTTCTCTGCTCCAGAAAGACCACTCACCCACAATTTTTTCTAGGAAAATTTAGTGCCACTCCTACCATTCAAACTGTAGCGCTGTTCTTATAATTCAAATAATTCCAAACTTGCAAATGCCCATCGACATCCATTCCCTTTCTCTGCAAACATATATCCTTCCTCTAGTCACTTCCACTCTCCTTCAAGTCAGCAGGGCTCATAAGGAGAAAACTAATGCTGCTTTCTGACACCCCAATGCTGCACAAACCCTTTAGGTATGTGAGTCTAATTACTCGCTCTAAATCTTTTCAGATATCTTTCTGCCACTGTTTTCATATTTATTTCATTTTTGACAAGGTTTCAGAGATTTTTCTCTCCTACTTGGCTTAGGTAGTAGATCTCAGAAGGACAATGAGCGTATGTACTTCTATATGCTTTACTCGGTGTATTTCCAAATTTATGGATTTTTCAAATCATTCGTCATCCTCCCAAACCTGCCTTTAAGCTGTTTTTTATTTGAAAATATTTAGAACTGGTGAAATAATACCTTGTGAATGCTTCTTACCTTTTTATTCTAAGGTATTATCCTCAGATTAATTCTGCTTCATTATTTCACCATTCTTCAACATGATCTGGCAGCATTTTATAAATCTCTGAAATAGGAATTTCTAAATCCTTTTGCCTCAGCCACCTAAGCCCAGAGGAAAATGATTGTCACTGACACCTCAAAGAAACACAGACATCTCCACATATGAAATCTGTAAAGGAAAAGAGCACCAAAAAAAGAACTGAAAATTATGGACAGAATAGTAGTTGCATAAAAAAGGGACTAGGAGCTCTAATAGTAATTAGAAAAAACAGCAGGTCCTTCAAATGCTACCATGCTGATTAAAAAGCAGAAAATCAATTAGGGGATAGTAATTGTCTTTATATACAGTGCCTCACTGAAAATTGAAAAGTAATTATTGGTGGCCATAGTTTATACGCCACAGTTAATCCAGCTTGAATAAGAATGTTTTATTTTAAAACATAGTTTCATGGAGATCTAGAAGACACTGTTTCATTCACTTGACTGAGAGTCCAAGCCAGGTCTCCATCATCACACCACCAGTCTACGTTCAAGCCATAAAATTTCACAAGGACAGTGGTCAATAAATAGTTTTATATTCCTTTAAAAAAAAAAAAAAGTTTCACAAGGCATCCCCTGGAACACTTCGCTGCAGGACCTTGGGTTTGTCACTAGGAAAGGCTGTACAGCGAGCTCTAACTCCAGGGCTTGGAGCGCTGCTAGGAGAACACTCTTCAGGTGAAGATCATGGCAAACTGGAATACCTACAACTCTCTTAGTAAAAGGATTCAAAATAAATAGATTGGTCCTTTCTCCTAATACAAAAAAGTTAATGAAAAGAATTGTTTTACTATACACTTTTTTTTTTCTACTCAGCTAATATAACCTGATAATTCAGTTAAAAATAATAATTGTGTGCAAAGCAACAGCGACTCTGAAATTATGTAAATATATAATTTCATGTGTTAGGAAATAGTTCCTTTTGCTTATGGCAAAATTTATTTTGGTTTGTCATCACAGAGTATAATAGAACAGCCATTTATGTGCCTTATATGTATTAAAAAATAAAATCACGACAGCAAAATGTTCCTCCTGATCTATGCTTCTGCTCTTAGGCTATGGGGACTTGAGGAAGATGTGTGCAAAAACCTTGATATTTGAATCCTTGGCTCAAATCTGCCTAAACTCTAAGGTGTCTTATAGGAAGGCAGGAGAGCAATAGAAACTGAGTTGTAAGGTGTAGGGTATTCTTATGCAGTGTATTATAGCTGATCCCTAAATAATGTAAGTTGGCTTATTTATTCATGTATTATTTATTCATTTACTCAAAGGAGGGCCATCAAAGGCTGTGTGTATTCTTCTAAGCTCTAGCAAAACGGGGTAAACAAAACTGAAATGTCCAAGGCCCTCCGAGGATTTGCATTCAGGCAGGACACAGAGGTCCTCTAGATTAACAAAATAAGGACCAATTGTGCTGGGAATGCTGAAGGAAATAAAGTAATATGAAAAAGAATGGCTGCAAGGAGGGTCACCTTTAAACAAGGTGGTAGGAAATCTAAGCTTTTATCAGAAGAACTAAGGCTGAAGAGAGCTGGAGGAAGGAGCAAAGGGAGTTTGTAATGGGTGAGGCTGGAGAAGAGGGCAGGAGCTGCATAATCCAGCAGAAGTTTCGAGCAACAGTAAAAAGGTTTGGTTTTATTTCAGAAAGTCACTCTAACTGCTATTTGGAAGCAAAGTCCAACTAGGTGGTTATTGCAACTGTCCCGAGAAAGATCATGATCTTTCTCAGAAGTTCTAGCAAGAGAGATGACAAGCCATGAAAGCACTTAAGACATAGTTTTGGGTCTTGGCCAACAGGATCTGCCTGGGCACTGAATGGGGCAATGACATGAGGGGCTGCAAAGAAACAGGCATGAGTCCTAAGTGCCCAGCCTCGGGCGCCGGGTGGGCGGTGGGGCCCCTGACTGAGATCCTCTTGGCAGAAAGAACAGCTTGGGGGCGCGGACACGGACACGGGAAGGAGCTTGTTTGAAACATGACATTTCGAGGTGTCTTGGAGACATCCGCCTGTCTGGGGGACAGCGGTAACCTAAAGGGGTTCTTTGGAAGTTTTGCCCTCTCATCTGCCACTTGGCTCATTTTCCGCAATGAAGCAGCAGCTGCAATAGGACAGAGGGCAGAGCTCAGAGGGGCGTGTGAAGCACACGGGGTGCTGCAGCCCAGGAGAGAAAGACACTGTGTAAGTTCTCTGATCATTCCTAAGACTGTGGGCGTTTCAGTGCACCACCACCCTCCGAGGACACACAGCTGGCCCGCAGGAGAGGAGACTGCTCTTCCTTTATGATCTGCAGATTTGCAGCACTGAAGACACCACTTTCCGTTTACCTCTACATGCAAGGATGAACAGAGTCCCGAGTTGGAAAAATAAATAAAAACAAACCTTAGGAAAACCAGCTGCTAGAAACAAGACAAAGAAGCAGAGGACCTGAAATAAGCTGTACTTTGTGAACTAAACACAAAAGACGAGATCACTTAATTATGGCATGAGTATCTTGGGACTAAACAAATGATTTTTAAAATTTAAAACTCCGATTGTTGAAAAAGAAGATGTCACTGTTGAGAAGGGAAAAAATATATCAAAACACAAACAAATATACAAGACAGCTAAGGATAATGAGGGGGGAAATAACACAAGGTTAGAGGAGAGGTCTAGAATAGAGATATCAATTCATTCATTTGAATAACCAAGAATTCGCTGTACAGAAGAATGTTTTACTTACATTTACTTTCAGAAGGAGCCTCTTCTACATCTTGACAGCACTGTCATAAGAGAAATAGATACCTATAAGATTTTTAACTGTAACTGAAACATAGCTGGGCACCTCCAAATTGCATTAATTTGTACAAATTGCATTAATTACAGTAAGGTAATACACATAATGCATGTAGCACAGTACCTTGCACATGGCAGGTCTTCAACAAATTTCAGTTTCCCTTTTGCCTTAGGAGGAAACTGTCCCTTGCTTTTACTTTTTAAGGTGCTATTTATTAATTATCTTTTCAGAACAATCTTATTCTTAAAAATATTTTACTTTGCTAGTATGTGGTTAAAATAAGCAGGCCTATAATTTTGACTTAAAAAATACAATGGTCCACTTGAGAACATTTGGGCTGACAAAAGGTATAGAGAAGTGGTAGGGTAGGTGTGGTCCATGGAATGGGTCTTCCAAACATATGCTCTAAGGAGGTGCTAATCAAAACAGAAGTTTCTTCTCAGATAGAATTGACCACTTCCAATTCAGGCATTTAAAAAGAATAAATTCTGCCCTGAAGCCTATGACTTCTAGATTGTTTTCTGGTTGGCAGTATTTTATTTCATTTCCTAGACTGATTTTTTTTTTTTTTTTTACAACCCAAACCTCAAAATCATCTATCCTGCACTAAGTTAACATGGCAGATAAGAACAGCTGCAGGCATTCCAGTCTAACATGTACAGGATACAAAAATCACAGAAAACTCAAAGGTGGGTTTTTTTTCCTTTCAATACATGAAGAAAAGGTGCCCAAAGCTTCTACTCACTAACAGATGACATGCATTTCAGTCTTGCCTGTGTGATTAAAGTGGATTCTTAACTATGAAAAATAGGCAGTATTGCTCTAAGTGCTACCTCACTTGTCCCACTTCTCTTATTCTTCCTACTAATAAGTTTCTGTGCCAAAGATAATGGATGGCTGCAATGTCTGCGTTACCATGGGAAATAAATCCCATTGCCTCAGAAACAGATAAGTCAGCTTCATGAATACCCAATATCAATCTTAAATAAATAAAAAGAAGAAAAGAAAAAGAAAAAAGAAACAAAAGATTTAGAACACTTTTTATTTAAGAGTCAAGGGCCTAGCCCGGCCGGGTGTGGCTCAGTAGTTGAGCATCAACCTAGGATCCAGGAGGTGGGGGTTCGATCTCCGGTCAGGGCACATGCTTGGGTTTTGGGCTGGATCCCCAGCAGGGGGCGTACAGGAGGCAGCCGATCAATGACTCATCATTAATGTTTCTGTCTCTCTCTTTTCCTCTCTCTGAAATCAATAAAACTATATATTTTTTAAAAAATTAAAAAAAGAGTCAAGGGCCTAGGGAAAGGAGAGAATGGGGAGTTATTATTTAATGGGTATAGAGTTTCCTCTTCGCCCAATGTAAAGAGTCCTGGGGATGGATGGTGGTAACGGGTGCACAATATAAATAATATCACTGAACTATACACTTAGAAATAATCAAGATGATAAATTTTATATTATGTATTTTTATCACAATAAAAAAATTGAAAAAAGTCAGGGACTGTTTTATCATATCTCTATGATAAAATAATTTGTACCTAGTTAGATTCAAAGGAAAGTCCCAAAAGTTTACTTTATTTTAGTGTATCTGAAACTATGAAAAACACCAAGTATACTAGATATGAACTACAAAAAAAGAAATCTGACACAGACAGTAGTGTGGAAAGGACCTGGGTGGGGCAGGGGGGATGCTGGGTGGAGGGGATCAATGGGGGGGAAAATGGGACATCTGTAATACTTTCAACAATAAAGATAATTTTTTTTAAAAATCTGAAGTTACAAAAAAGGATTATCATACATATTGCAGATTATTTACCAACCTGGCAACACCACTATTTATCAGCTAATATTGCCTTTGTTTGAATCTGTTTGCTCAAAATGAAAACATCACCTTCTCAACTCCCTGTTTAGCCCTCAGAAAAGTAAGGTTTTATATCTACCACTTAATCTGCATCTTAATTAAACCATTAACTATTATCTTAGTGCATACAGAAATTAGTTGTATCTTTGCCCCTTTTCATTCAAAGATTTCTATCTGAAAATTTTTTAAAATTCCCCTTTTCAAGTAAAGTCTAATAAGTAAATAATAAAAACCAGATTCTGGGATTTATAGATTAACCTTTTTTCTAAAATTTGCCTTTTTTCATTTAGTTTATAAAGTGTTTTTTTATTTCATTATAGTTGGTATACAATATTGTATTAGTTTCAGGTATACAACAAGGCAATTCAATATTTTTATATCTTACAATGTGATCACCCCACTACTTCTAGTAATCATCTGTCACGGTCAATCAATTTTTATATCAAGTTACAATAAAATTTATCAAGACATGGTGACACCTTCTAATCATCTCTATCCCAGTCTCTCATCTTGCCTACAAATCTCAGGAGTTTCAGGAACTCTACCAAGTTTTCTGCTTAGCATTTATAGCCTGTCTGTGCTAGTGCCATTTTCCAGCGTTGGCCCACCCAGGGGAACTGCTCACAGCATTTGCACGTCTATCATTACTCAGGGTTTTTGCTTCAAAATGCTCCTTCCCTTAACATTTTATGAGGGACATGATTACAATTTCAATGTAATGATTTGAGCATTTCACAAAGCAAGAAAATTTCATTCACCCAAGAGCTTGCTTTTGCATTTATAGAAAACCTGGGGTCCTGAGTTCGCTATCTAAAATCATTCCACAAGATTCTGTGAGCAGAGCCTTAAGGTTAAAATGTATTTTATAGAAATAAATAAATAAAATGTATCAATTTTTTCACTATAAAAGATCCTTTCGCTTAGGATCTTTTAGATTTTTTTAAAGGAAATCTTATAACAAGTTACTAAATGTTTTGCAACAAGGTCATTAAAATCATATATGTGTGAATAATAAGGCATCTGATGATACCTCTGTTCCAGATGCATTTTAACTTAATGAAATTCTGTGCATTCACTTTAATGTCCCAGGTTCTGGACTTCCACCTGATGGTTGGACGTCGCTTTAAAAGACTCTGATAACCTATGTAGCCCTTCAGCTATTGTTGGAAAGCAAGTTCATGCATAGGGAGTTTGTGGTCAGTCTGTATAAAAATATTCAAATAAGCTTTTACATACATTTGCTGATACTGTATTTAACATAGTACTCTGCACATTCACATCGTCACAGATAGTAATAATATATGGCTCTTTCTTGTATTCCACAAATATACAAATAAAAAATAGCAGAAATAAAGTGCAGGAATCTGAACACAGTTCTTTAGGGAAAAATGCAATTTAAAGAATCCTGAGAAAATCAAAAGGCTTTACATGGTATAGCCAAGGACAACATTCTGTGAGCTATTGACCTGAATTTTCAGCTCTGGTGGCCAATTTCTATCAGCTCACTATTAGTCACCTGGATGGTACAGTGATTAGGCTCTTAGGAAAGCTTGGCCTTCCGCTCTGATCCATTTCATGCTTTGTCTATTTCTACAATCATGTCTCTTCTGACCCTTAACCTTGCCACCTTTCATTTGAATCTCCAGCTTGCAGTCAAACGGCAAGTCCAATAAACAGATGATGTATTTTCATGCTTCTAAGGTGCTACATAGGCCACTTATGTCAAACTCTCTAGTTTGCGTTCTGATCCGACTGTGAGTAAGCCTCAAAAGTATTTTAAGGTATTCTAAACATTATATTATTTCTAAATTCCCAAAAGAAGTATGAACAAATTTAGTAGACAGACCTATTAAAATAAATTTGTTTCAGTTTGACTTAGTGCCAGCCATTCACTCGGGTTAGGTAGAAAGAATGGTGACACAAGCATGTTTTCTTGAGTCTTACCATAGGCAGCTGTCCCTTTTTTACCTCCCATTTCAAAAAATATATTTATTCCTTAGGCGAGCTATGTGTTTAACTGTACTGTGGGGAAAAGAAGATTTGCAGGAAGCTATTGGAAGTAATATATTTAATGACTTTAAAATTTCCCAAATATGACCTTTTCCTTCTTTCCTTCCAGGTTGTAAAAATGATGATCATTGTTGTGGTGACATTTGCCATCTGCTGGCTGCCCTATCATATTTACTTCATCCTCACTGCGATCTATCAACAGCTAAACCGGTGGAAATACATCCAGCAGGTCTACCTGGCAAGCTTTTGGCTGGCAATGAGCTCGACCATGTACAATCCCATCATCTACTGCTGTCTGAATAAGCGGTAAACACAAAATTACCAAATGTGGGTTTCTCGTCACCCCTGGCTTCACTGGGAGCACGTAGTGTCATTCTGGCTTCTTGGTGCAAATTTAAAACACAAAAGGAAGGAGAAATTGAAAAATTCACTGAGATGAGCACAGAGCTGGATATTTTCCTAGACTCCCCCCATTGTATAAAATACTCCAGCTTAACAATTGCAATCTCAAAACAATGTTCTTAGCAGCTCTAACTGGGCGGTTTTTACATGGCCCAGATCTTCCCTCCAAACCTTTCATAAGTTTATCTGCCAAAGGTAAAGGAGGTGAGTTGAACATGTGCTCAGGTCCTCAAAGAAATGAGGACACTTCACAGACATGCACAGGGGATGACTTATGTGAGCATCATCTACTAAAAAGGATGTTGCTGTGAGTGCAACAGAAGCAACCGTGCAGGCAAAGGGAATTCCAGCCCGCCTTCCTGCAGAATGAGGTCGGTGAGTGAGAGAGGTCGGTGAGTCGGTGCGGCCTCCATGGGACTAGGGTGTGGAGAATCCAGGTGGTCAGGGAAAAGCTATTTTTAAAGTGAAGTTTAAAAAAAAAAAAAAAAAGAGGAATATTTACAGATACATTTAAGACTGGGGAGAAAAGGTAAAATGTGGTTTCCAAGTAAAAGTCGCCTTAGTTGTAAGGTCAGCACATGGACTGGTAGGGAGGATTTCATAGGGTTGATAGTTTCCTTAAACCAATGTGTTCTAAGCTGTTTTGAGCACAAGTGGAAACGGAACTTCATGCAAGTAACTGCGTGAACTCCTGTTCCAACTGGGCCTCCGCCTCCCTGTGCCCTAAGTTTGCTAAATACTTAATTCTTACTTTTTTTATTAGTTGCATAAGCCGTATATTGATTCAAGTCACCCCACAAGCAGTACATCTGTTTTTAGTCAGCTTCATTTAACTGTTCACAAAGACAAGGATTTTACACTTTCACATGTGATTAAATAAAAACCACCGAGATTAGGGAGCATTTGAGACCTTGCTCCCTGGCACGTGTCATCGGTGTGGCTCAGATAAACTCATAAAAATCCAAAGGAAAAGACACCATCAAGCTTAGCAGTGAATTCTAACAATAAGGCTTTGGTTTATAAATGTGTAACTATCACGGAAAAACGCTGCTTTGTAATACATCGTGTTTAAGTGCCTTGAGTGGCCAGCCCGATTCAATCACCTTTGGGCAAATGCATAAAATTAGCAAAGACTTGCACAGCTTCTTTGTCCTATGGACTACCTAACGCTGTGCTTTTACTCTTTAATGACTTGCTTCTCACCGATGACACACTAAGGTTCAAAGCAGACAAGAAAAACTCAAAAAGACCAGTGCCGAGGCGGTGGCCCAAATTCTAAAAGTTTAACTTTAGAAAACCAGGTTCAGAAACTGCCTTGGCCGCAGTGCCCCCAGCAGGGCCTCCTGCGGCAGCTGAAAGAAGCGCCCTTGTGGGGACCTGACTCCCTCTCTCCCTGCGGCCTGCTCCCCAGGTTCCGAGCCGGCTTCAAGAGAGCGTTCCGCTGGTGTCCCTTCATCCAGGTGTCCAGCTACGATGAGCTGGAGCTCAAGGCCACCAGGTTTCACCCGACTCGGCAGAGCAGCCTGTACACTGTCACCAGACTGGAGTCGGTGACCGTGGTGTTCGACCCCAGCGACTCCGACAGCGCCAAGCCGGGTCGGAAGAAGAGGGCGACGCCGCGGGACCCCAGCTTCAACGGCTGCCCCCGCAGGCAGTCCAAGTCCGCCTCCACCGCCTCAAGCTTCATCAGCTCCCCCCACCCCTCGGTGGGTGAGTGTCCCTGAGTCCCTGTCCTGGTGCGTGCCAGCCCCGCCCTGCGTCCTGCCCCCCTGGAGCGCGGCGCCTGGGGGGCTGCGCTGCGGGGAAAGGGCGTCGGTAGGACCGCGACCCTGTGAGGACGCCCGCCGCCCTCGCAAATCAAATGCGCTTTCCAAGCACTCTTGGAAAACTCTAAATTATTATGTGTAACAAACAGAAAACTCTATCTGAGAGATACTTGTAAAGCGCTTTGTTTTTCTCATTAAAAAATTGCAACATACTGTTAGTGAAGCGAAAGTGACACACTGTTTTTCCAAAAGAGTAAAGAAGCTTTAAAATGCAACATTGTGAGTGAATAAAAACAAAATATATCTAAAATAAAACTTCATCTATAGCTGTAAACGGAAAAAAGGCGTTGACTGATTTTCCCACTAGAATGGTGGAAAAATAACCATCACTTTTGCTCCAGAGAACTCCTTTTGTAGAATGATTTAAAAGCTTTAATTTAAAAATTTAATACTTAAAAATGGGCTCCTTGAAACATAACTGAGAACAAAATCGGGTCAAATTATGAAGCAGCTACATGTCGTTCTCTTTATGTTTTTCTGAGAAAATGGCTTCAAAAGAAAAATTATTATTATTTACTTTTTGACCATTACATATTTGAAAGTGCCAAGCTAAGAAACAGTCAAAGTTGGACCTTAAAGCAAATTCCTGTGACCCTCTTTATTTTATTTTTCATAAATATTTAAGAAACAAAAAGTTATTAAATGTATGGGGGTAACATTGGTTAATAAAATTGTATAGGCTTCAGGTGTACAATTCTATAATACATCATCTGTATATTGTATTCTGTGTTCACCACCCCAAGTCAAGTCTCCTTTTATCACCATTTATTCCCTTTACTCTCTTCTACTTCCCCCAAACCCCTCCTTCCCTCGGGCAATCACCATATACTTTTGACTGTGTCCATGTGTAAATTATAAAACACTAAACATGGCTTGTAATGAAGGAGGGAAGAATCTCATTTATCTCTGAAACTGGCTACCAATTTTTAGGCAAGAATGAAAAATACTAATTCATAGTTACGATGGCAGACGGGAGCATCTGCCAACGCCAAAGGAAGGTGTGTTTCTCCGCTGTAACCCAAGGAAAAGGTGTAAGGTGGACATCAGCTTTATAAATTGTACAGAGACCTTTTCCTCTCCTCTCTCCTGATCGAAGAAAAGAGTTAAGGGCTAGGGGAAAATATCAGAAGATATATTTAAAGACAAGTCCTTAGGGAAAAAAGGACTTCTCTTTTTACTGCCCACATGTACTAATATACAGGTGAGTAAATCAGGCAAGGTGTAGAAAGGCGAATCAACTATTACAATAGAAAACCAGAAGATAGTAGGATACATATGAACTAATACCCAGCAGACAAGAGTGTAATACACGCCTTCCCACAGAAGGAGCTTTCCTTTTGTTTGCTTAGGTATTTCAGAAGACTCCCCCAGGAAGAAACGAGCTGATGGTCCTAAAGAAGCATCTGTTTTACAAGAAAAAAAAGTAAACTGACACATTTGTGAGAGCCTTAACAAAACAAGGTTGAATTAGAGATCCTGTCAGTACTGCTCAAGAAAGCAGAAACTTTCTGAGAATGTGGATATGTCGTACAAACTTCTCCTTCAGAATATTCATTTGGGCTTTTAAAGCTCTCCAGCTAAAATAATTACCTGTAACACTTTAAAGGATCGTTATGCCTCCGTCAATATGGCACCGACTATTCGGTTTTTGAAAAACAAGATAAAAGCAGTTGTTCAACAGCAAGTCGTGGCCTTTTGCTGCCAAGACATGAAATTTTCCAATCCTCCTCTTTATTTTGGACCCAAAGTCAGAAACAGCTAATCGTTATTAAGTGTTAAAAGTCTAAACAACCCCACCATGTGTGTTTAAGCTGAATTTCTTCTGATTACACCAATAAGCAGAACACACACACACATTCGAGTGTGCAGACACATCGATTTTAATGTATGTAACAAATTCCAACTGAATGCTGCAATAGTGGATGATCATTACAGAGTGGCCACAACAGCTCAATAAACTATGAGGTTTGTGCACATGCTTGAGATAAGCAAATGTATTACCACTTAGCATCTAATTGTTGAATATAATGTTTTTAAATGTTCACTCCCTAAACCATAAATGCCTATCATACAAGGTGAAAGTGTCAAGAAAAGGCCTATTTTAAAATAAACATTATCTTCTCAAATTTACAAATGACTATGGGACTAGTGTTAATGAATCCTCTCAATACAAAGGGCCATATTCAGCTTGGAATGTAAACGTAAAGCCTGGCCCTCAGATTCAATGTGGTCAGCCACCGCCAAAATACATCTGAAAAACGACTCTTGGCCTTTGCATATATTAGGAAAATTTATTATAATCTGTTAAGACATCTAAGGAAAAAATTGCTCCATTCAGCTGTTTTCTTTCCTTTCTTTTTCTTTTTTTAGTAGATTTGTTATTTTACTTACCAAGTCTCATCCTTCTAGCATAACAGAAATACCTGAAGTCCAGACAATATCTTTTTAATATATTTTAGAAAAAAACTGAAATCACTTAATACTCATGTCATGACTTTTAAACCAAGACTTATAAAATGCAATTTTTTAAATTCAAAATTTGAAAAATAATAACAATAAAATAAGTAACTATAACATGAGATTAGATTTTATCCCTTTGGTATGAATTTTGTCTCTGAGAATTATAGAATAATACACATGGAAATCAGTTTCAATAAGTGTTACTTTACGTAAAGCTATGTGTTTTCATATTTGTCAAGGTTTGCGAGATTTTGCATCCCAAATTCACCGTACCCTCTGATGTTAATGTTCACTGTGAATCTGTTGTTTACAGGAAAACTCTGGCTAGAAACACAGACAGTTAAAATGTTCTAGGATTTTTTGGATTTAGATCAGCAGAAGAAAAATACATACTATTTTGAGGGAAATCCTGAAACAGTCAAAAAGCCTTGCACCATTTTAAATATTCTCTTTTTGAAAGATAAAAATAAATAAATAGTAAACATTGTATTTTCAGTATTTTTTATCAGGACGAAGTGTTTTTGAAATTACCTGCATGGGGAAATAATTAAAGCAAACATAAGTATTATAGAATCCAATCTAGTATCACCTTGTTTTTAGCTAGCATTATTCATTCCATCTCCCAACTTCGTGATGGTGACATTTCTGACCCAGCAGCCAAATTCATATTCTTTTCCAGATCTTGCCAAATCTCTTATAAACAGAGATCCTTGCAGCTTCACAGTGAACTTCACCCTTGCAAAGCAGACAGAAGAATGCTAAAAAGCTTGGTGTCATACCTCTGAAGCACAAAATAAATGTGAAAAATCAATGCTGGCCAGCTCATAATTTGAATTTTATTTTTGTTAATTCAGGATTTCATCAGAAAACTTCTGATTAGCCTTTGATAAAATATTCCAACTACAAAAGCAGGAGAATTGCAGTTGCTTACAGTTTTAACAGTAGCAATCCGAGTTCCCACTCCTTGTTGATATTGTGCCAAAAGTTAAGCAAATCGAGCATGACACTGACCATGTAGAATAATAATGTAATAATTTCCCTTGGGGACAATGGAAAACAACATCCAATAGTTCTGTACAAGGTCAATAATTGTGTGTTGTAAAATAGCTTGGTGAAAATGTTTTGTATATAAGAAATAAATGTACATAAAGTTTGTAGCTAGTAAACAAAGTCTTTTCAAGTTGTGGCAATTCTATTGAATAGGTTTAATACATTCTACCCTTTGTATGTGTGGTATATGTGACAGATTTAGGGGGGCAGATGGTGGTGGAAATGGGGGACATCTGTAATAGTATCAACAATAAAAATAGTAATAATATTAAAAGTAAGAGCATTCTTAATATTTTCCCACTGGCTAGCAAAACATGGTAGGGATGGTCACACTCACTCAACCATCCCCCAAGACGATCGTGCTTTCTTCTTTATTTTTCCTCATAAAAATGTCTAAGTTTCCTAAATTATCTTGATTCAAAAAAAAAAAGCATCTGTGCAGAGCACAGTTATCAAATGTAGAAAAATATTTTGTGCAGAGAGCAAGAGCATGTGAGCTGGAATGCAGAGCTGAAAGTGCACGGAGTGGGCCCAGGGCACAGCACTTTAGAGCTATTGCATCGGGCTATACGTACCCACAGACTAGAGCTTACACCTGAGCCCTGCCACCTGCCTGCTAGGGGACCTGGGCCAAGTGATCCTCTGATCTGGGCCTCTTTTAACTCAGCAATAAAAAGGAGAAAATAATAATTTCTTCAAAGTGCTGACGTGAGGACTGAATGCTCTAATGCATAAATGGGGCCTAGCCAAACATTAAATAAACGTCCAAAAATGTCATTAGTATCATTATGTTCATAGGGAGCACATTAGAGAAACCCCTATTATCCTGCCCCCACTAAAGCTCTTTGAGGGGCATGTGTGGCCTTGCAGCATCCTGTCGCTCAGAGCCCCCACACGGTCTCATGGGTTGTGTACGAGTGCTCTGGGAAGTTGCTGTCTAGCTCTAGAGGATTTCCTGGTGCCCTAAGTAAGAAAAGCTCTACAGGTAAAGAATTAGAAATGGACAATTCATGGGAGTGGCTTTGGACATGCAAAACTAAGGTCACTTCTTAGGAAAGATACAGCCATTTTAAGCTAAAGAGTAATAATATAATAGATAAGAGAGGGAAAGCAGAATTTTTCCTTTTCGGGTTCCCTGGGCAGCAACACTGATGGCTCTCTCCATGCCTCTTCCCCTGAGCTCTGAGGAATAATGAACTGGGACAATTCCATGTCTCATGGCAGCAGTGACTCACACGGCCTTTCCATTTCCACCACTCACAACCCCACTCAGAGACAAGCCAAGCGTCCCCTGCCCTGTCACACCAACTCATCGTAAAGGGGAAAAGAGAGAAAGGAACCGGATCTCTTCACCAGCCCACCAAGCATCCAGAACATCAGGAAATCCTCTAAGCTCCTAAAAGACACCCAGTGTTCTATTGACTCACACTATTCCCACTGCTACTACCCTGGTCCGAGCTGCCATCATCTCCTGCCTGGATTGTTTCAATAGCCGCCACCACACGCCTTCCCTAAAGTTGAGTCTCAACAAAGCAACCAGTGTGATTCATTTAAAATAGCATCAGGTCATCTCACTCGTCTGCTCAGAACCCTCTCATGGGTTCATGATGTGGCCCTTCGTACCGTTTCCGCTGTTCTCTCCCATGCTCACTGAGATCCAGGGAGCCATCAACGTCGCCTTCTTTCTTGGCATCTACATGTAGCCAACGATGCTACAGCCTCAGGACTCTGGTCTGTTCCATTTGTTTAGAATGCAGTCCACCAACATAGTTACACAACAAGCTTTGTTTTCTTCAAATCTTTGCCCAGTGAGGTTGATCCTGATTACCTTATTTAATATCAACAATCCTCACTCCCATCCCAAACTATTCCTCCTAACCCTCCATTCTGCTCTTTATTTTTTCATAGCACTTCTCACTTTCTAGGATACCATATAACTTACCCATTATATTTATTACTTATTCCCCTGAATTGATATATAAGCTCTATTAGGGAATGGGGCCATTACATAATTATTAAGTGAATGAATGAATTAGGTCTTATGTAAGGTATCATGGAAATTGAAGTTCTTCAAATATCTATTATTTCTCACTGTCAGAGTATATCAGATGTTTTCCAACTGCATCACCACCAAGCCCCCTTGTATGCTACCCTTCTCCATGATACCAAGGATGCGACTTTATGAAATACACTCTGCAGACTTCCTTGTTGCCTGGCTTTCTGCTCGGCTTTGTAATTAGAGTCACTAGAAGCAAATCAGAACATAGGAAAGGAAAAATCCTGGTAAGTGACATTCCAGCAAAGAGCAAGCCACTGGCAGCGAAGATGCTACCTCTAGCTTCTTTCAACACTCTAGCCTCGCCTTCCACGAGCCCTCCAAGATCATGGTAATAAATGTACTGTGCCCCTTGAGCAATGAGATTGCCAGCCACATCGAATTTCCTCACCTGAAGGCCTATGACACCTTCACAGAGAGGCAAGCACCAGCCCCCTGGGGTCCCGCCTCTGACTTCTCAGCCTAGCAAAATCTTCTTTTCCTTTTATATATCCCAGAACTCCATATGGTAACTGCTTCCTGCAAGTATGAATGTTTAGATTACCTCAACATGCTGGTATTTTTTGTTCTTCCAGACTTCTAACATTAATAGAACCAAAATCTCTGCTAGAAATACCTAAGATGGTTCACTTTTTTCTAACTAGACCTCTGGCTGATATAATACTTAATACCAGGAGTGGTTACATGGGATTCTGGTTTAGTTTAATTAAGTCTTTGGTCTTGAACACTATATGAGCTCCTAATCAATGGAAAATTAGGCATTAATAATCAATAGTATACAGTGTCATCATAAATGGCTAACTTGTCACCTATGGTTACTTGGAATAAAAGACATACAAAACCAAGACTTTAAGAAATTAAATGGCAGCTGTAAATATCCATTGTGGTATTATTAATTACTACAATGACTGGAGAAGGGGAGGTAGTGATGTCTACAATAAATATCTACACTGAAAAACTTATAAAATGCACATTTAAACTAAATTTAAATCTAAAGAACATAGAGACAAGAAAATAATAAAGAAGAATTAGTTTTCTGAAAGAAACCAGATACCATAAAGAACACCAACATAAAAATAAAGGGAGTACCAGAAGGAGAGAAGAGAGAGAAATAAGTCCAAAAAATGTTTTTTGGAGAAATAATGACTAAAAACATCCTAAATTTATTGAAAAATAAATTAATTACAAATCAGCCAACTCCAAGTAGTATAAACAAAAGGAAATCCACATCCAGACAACTCAGAGTGAAAATATTGAAAACCAAAAATAAAGAAAAAAATCCTAAATACAATGAGAAATGACTCAATAAGAAAAAATATATTTTATGCACATGGTAAGCAAAATTGACTTTAAATTAAAAGCTATTACAAGAGGACAAAAATTGACTTTATACATTGATAAAGCCTCAACTCATCAAGAAGATATCACAATTATAAATGTATAAGCACCTGACAACTGAGTCACGAAACATATGAATTAAAAAATGACTGAAATGAAAGGAGAAATAAACAGCTCTGCAATAATAGTTGAAAATGACAATACCCTAGTTTCAATTATGGGCAGAACATCTAGAGGGATGATTTAAAAAGAAATAGCAAACTTGAAAAACAACTATAAACCAACAAAGACCTAGCATATGTATATAAAATCCCCTATCCAACAACAAGGTACACATTCTTCTCAAGTGTACATAGAACATTCTTCAAGGTAGATTATATGTTATACCACAAAATAAGTCTCAAAATTTAAACAAATTGAAATCATACAAAATATCTTCAACAACAATGGAATGAAGCATGAAATCAATAACAGAAGGAAAACTGGAAAAATCTACAAGCGTGTGTAAATTTAAAAAACAAAAGATCAAAGAAGAAATCACAGGGAGATTAGAAAATAATTGAGATGAATGAAAGAAAAACACCTTCCTAAACTTGATACAGGGAAGACAGAGCTTAGAGGAAAATTTATAGCTATAAATGGCTATATTAAAAAAAGTTTTTAATTTAAATTAATTACCCAAATTTACACACTGAGAAAATAGAAAAGAAGAGCAAACTAAACTTGGAACTACCAAGAGGAAGAAAATAATAAAGATTAGAGCAGAGATACATAAAATAGAGAATAGAAAAATAATAGAATCAACAAAACTAGAAGCTGATTCTTTGAAATGATCAACAAATTTGAAAACTTTTAGCTAGACTGTCAAAGAAAAAAAGAGAAAAGATGCAAATAACTAAAATCAGAAGTGGAAGTGGGGACATTAACACTAAAAATAAATGTATAAGAGAATACTATAGACAATTGTACACTGACAAGTTAAACAATCTAGTAAAAATGACAAATTTCTTAAAATACAAAAATTACTTACACTTATTCAAGAAGAAATAGGAAATCTCAACATACCTACAGGAAGTTAAATGTGGAATCAGTAAAAATAAATAAGAAGACAATGGCTTTAATGGTAAATTCTACTAGACATTTAAAAAATAACAGCAGTCCTTCTCAAACTCTTCCAAAAAATGAAGAGGAAGTAATACTTCTTAACTCATTCAATAAGGCCATCATTAACCTGATAACAACACCAAATAAAGGCATCACAAGAAAAGAAAATTACATACTAGTGTCCCTTAGGAATATAGATAAAAAATTCTCAGTAGAGTCTTAGCAAACTAAATCCAATAGCACTTTAATGAAGAAAGTGAAAACTTTGTACTCTGAAACATATAATACGATGCTAAAAGAAATGAAAAGAAATGAAATAAACGAAAAGACATCTTATGTTCATGGGTTGGAAAATTTAATATTGTTAAGAGGTCAATACTAACCATAGCAGACTAAAGAGTCAATGCACTCTCTATCAAAATTATAAACAGCCTTTTTAGCATAAATGGAAAATCCAATCCTCAAATCCATATGGAATTGCAGGGGACCTATATTGATAAAACAATCTTGAAAAAGGAGAATAACTTTGGAGGGCTCCATTCACACTACCTAATTTCAAAATATAGTTAATAATGTTGTAATATCTACGTATGGTACCAGGTCAGTACTGGAAATATTGGGAGGAACACTTTGTAAATTATGTGATTGTCTTACCGCTATGCTGTACACCTGAAACTAATACAAAATAATATGAATATAAACTGTAATTGAATAATCAAATATAAATTTTAAAAAGAATATACTTTTATATATATATATAAAATAGTACAAATCTATGGCAATCAAAACAATATGGTAGTTGCATAAGAACAGACATATTCTTGGACCAATGGAATAGAATTAATAGTGCAGAAGTAAACACATACATCTATGGCCAAATGATTTTTGACAAAAGTGCTAACACCATTCAATGGGAAAAAATAATCTTTTTAACAAATGGAAATGGGAGCATGGGGTTTCCATGTGCAAAAGAAATAAGTTGAAACTTTACTTCACACCATATACAAATATTAACTCTAAATGCACCAATAACCTAAATATAAGCATTAAAAGCACAAAACTCTTAGAAGAAAATATAGAGCTAAATCTTCATAACATTGGAATTAGGAATGGTTTCTTAGATATGACACCAAACACATGAGCAACAAAGAAAAAACATAGATAAAATAGATTTCAACAGAATTAAAAACTTGTGTACTTCAAAGGACATTATAAAAAAAAATGAAAAGACAGCCACAAAATGTGAGAAAATATTTGAAAATCATATGTCTGATAAGAGTTTAATATCCAGAATATATGAAGAAATCCTACAACTTAATAGCCAAAAGACAAACAACCCAGTTTAAAAATGGACAGAGGGTTTGAATACACATTTCTCCAAAAAAGATATAAAAATGTTCAATAAACATAAAATGGTGTTCAGCATCATTAGTCATTAGGGAAATGCAAATCAAAACCATGCTGAGATTCCACTTCACATCCAGTAGCGTGGAATTTAATGAATTGAATGTGGATAAATTGGAATTGAATCGATTGTAAAATGGTGCAGCTGCTGTGGAAAATCATTTGGTAATTCCTCAAAATACTAAACTTAGGGTTTCATAGGACTCAGCCATTCCACTCCTA
Source organism: Miniopterus schreibersii (assembly GCF_964146895.1). Lineage (NCBI taxonomy): Eukaryota > Metazoa > Chordata > Mammalia > Chiroptera > Miniopteridae > Miniopterus > Miniopterus schreibersii. The sequence goes on along the minus strand of NC_138101.1, from coordinate 63,559,692 downwards.
AGTATCTACCCAAGAAAAATTAAAACATAATCCACACAAAACTTGAACACAGATATTGGTAGCGGCATTATTTATAGTAGCCAAAAAATAGAAAAAACCCAAATGCCTATTGACTGATAAACAAATAAACAAAGCATGGTATGTCAATAAAATGAAATACTATTTGGCAGCCTGTAAAATGAAATGAGTACTGATTTATGTACTCAGGGATGAACATGGATGAACCTCAGTATCCATGGATGAAACCTTCTTTGTGAAAGAAGCCAGTCACAAAACACCACATACTATATGATTTTAATTACATGAAGTAAACAGAACAGGTAAATTTATAGAGAAAGAGAGGAGATGTGCTGTTGTCTGGTTGCCTAGCGCTGAAGGGAAGAGGAAGGGGAAAGGTGTAGTCACTGCTAATGGGTACAAGTTTCTTTGTGGGATGATGAGAATGTTCTAAAATTAGATTATTGCCCAGCCAGCCTCATCCTGTGCATGAAAAGGTTGCTGGTTCACTTCCCAGGCTATGGGTTCCATCCCAGGTCCGGGCACCTACAAAAAGCAACTTATGGATGTTTCTCTCTCACATTAACCTCTCTCTCTCTCATCATTCTCTCTCTTCCTTCTCTCTAAGCATGTTCTTGAGAATTAAAAAAAAAGAAAAAAGATATTGTGTGGGCCACACAACTCTGTAAATATACTAAAAACCATTGAATTGCACATTTTAAACAGGTGTAAATTATACATCAATAAAACTAAAAAACAAAGATTAGGGATTTCATGGGGCAAAAGTTTAATGGGGATATCAATAACCTATAATCATTAAAAGAAAGTTCAGAAAATAAACATTAAATCAGCAAGTCAAACAATTGGGGAGAAAGACCTTAGTAAGGAATTTACAAAATGCTGGAAGGAGACTGGTCCCCCTTCTATAAATGCAACTGAACTTCTTTATAATGTTTGTCCTTATTATGAACATAACCCTGTATAATATCATTATTTATAAGAAATATATATTTAGTCTCAGTTCCCATTTTTGGCACAGAGCTCCTAAAACCCACAAAATTTCCTAAGTTAAGAGAGCAATCAAGATGTCTTATGTTTGTGATGTGACTTTTGGACCCCACCTGAGGATTGGGGCTGGTTGTTAACCCTGTGATTAGAAGGTTAGAACCATCAGTTTCAACCCCTGGCCTCTGGGGAAGGGAGAGGGGCTGGGGGTGGAATCAATTGCCAATGGCCAGTGATTTAATCAGTCATGACCATGCAATGAAGCCTCCATATAAACTCAAAAGTATTGGGTTTGGAGAACTTCTGGGCTGGTGAAGATGTGGAGGTGCTCTCCAGCACCTGTGCACACCTGGAGAGGACATGGAAGCTCCACGCCCCGTCCCTATACCTTGCCCTATGTATGTGTTTCATCTGCTGTTCCTCAGTCATATCCTTTCATAAAAGACTGATGATCTAGTAAGTTAAATGTTCCTCTGAGCTCTGTGAGCAACTCTAGCAAATTAATTGACCCCAAGGAGGAGGTCATGGGAACCTCTGATTTATAACCAGTGGGTCAGAAGCATGGATGACAACCTGAACTTGCCATTGGCATTTGGAGTTGAAAGTGGTGGTTAGAACCCCCAATGTGCAACTAGTGGGTCAAAAGCACAGGTTATAAACTGGGCTTTCAACTGGTGTCTGAAGTGAGGGGTGGGGTGGAATGGCAGTCTTGTAAGACTGAGCCCATTACCTGTGAAATCTGATGCTATCTCTGGGTAGATGATGTCAGAAATGAGTTTACTCAGTTGAATGAGTGGAGTTGGTGTTGTGTGGGAGGCTTCCCCTTCACTCTCCTATAATACACACATGTTGGAATTGGGTCCAGGAACCTAAAAGATCCTGAAATTGAACATAAGAATTTCCTTCAGAAATTTCTAGCCCATGGGTAGGATTTACCCCAGATTCAAAAGAGTGTTGAAATATGATTCTAATCATATAATAAAGAATAATCTACTGACTTTGTGCTTTTAGTTGCAATCAGTAGAAACTAACTCAGGTAATCTAGTCAAAAGGAATTTTATAGAACATAGGTCACTCACAAACTCTCTTTCAGAGCTGGAAGAGCAGGCTTGGGGCCATGCTGTCACCAGCAATATACAAATATACAAATAAAAATATACAAATAAATTCCAGAACCATTAAAGTAGCCACACTGCTACCAGAACTGTTGGGGACAATTATGGTTACTTGCAAAACTTTCATCATCCAAACTAGGCACCCGGTGCTGCTGCTAGAACTGCTGCTGCCAGAGCCTTTGGAAATTGGATGTCAGGGCCACCATTGCACCACTCTCATTGGAAGGGTTCTCCTGCTGTGTTGCTTCACTAGCTTTCAGTCCAAAGCACAGGGTAGTTTGGCTGCATCAGATTGGTGTGCTCTAGGCTGTGTGCTTGCACTTAGCTCCAAGGCCAGCTGAAAATAAGTATTGGATTTTGTGCTTCTAAAATGGGAGGCAGGATCTGCTTCATGAGGTGAAAATTCCCCAAACATGGGTGTTGGGTGTCCAGGAAGAATGGCAGATGTCTGTTTCAGGAGCCTTGAGTATAGGAAATATATCTAAATGTTTTAAAGATGTCTTTGGTTGGTAAAAGCATGGTTTACAATTTCCCTTTTGTGTGTGTGTTAACAGTATATAATGTTAACCATATATAACCATCATAACAAGCATGTACTGCATAAGTAACACAAATTTTAAAGAGCTTTATTCTGAGGAAAAGAGAAGCTTTCTGTTTTACCTGAATTCACAGGAAATATCTCCATTTTTTCAAGGTTATTATTACTATTTTTGCAAACATGAAAAAAAATAACTACAGGTTTTTAAAGGTTAGAGTATTTGGCTATTGTTAGGCAGATGATATCACAATTAGAAGAAATTAACATAATTACTGTCTAGATATAATGTCACATTCATAAAGGCACTGTGTAAATTAAGAAGAAACTCGTGTCTAACAAGCCAAACAAGCAAAGATGAATGGCCTAATCTCCTCTTAAAGAACTTGAACCTCTGCCTGGTCCAAGATTTCAGGAAAAGGTGAAGAACTCTTTTAATTAATTCTATATTTTATTACCAATGAAACATTTTTTTCAGTGTATAACAGGATGCACACAGTTCATTATAAATGTACTGAAAAGGCTATAGAAAAGGATCTTAGTGTATGAATGAAAGGCATCAGAATATTGTACCATGTTCTGCATCAGAATTTTCATCTGCACCAGACACCTCAATCATTGGGTTCCCTCTTCCTCTAACCTCCAAGTATCCTAAGGGTGGATCTGTGTGGGCAGTCTTACAGACCTGAGAGGACAAGTGTTTATGCACCAAGCTAAGGAAAGCACTAAAACATGCACAGCTTGAACTTGGTGTTCCTAAAAGGCAGACCCAGAAAGTATATGACCCTTTACTTAGTGGAGCAACATTAAGATTTAGATATGCAAATACAGTGAGCAGAGACCGTTTGCAGGATGCATGGCTAAATGAAGCGATTGTAAAATATGCAGTCATGACAGCAACAAATTCTGGGCACCCCAGGAGCCACTGAAAACCTGAACTAGGCAAGGAGAAGCCAAGTGGAACAGACCTAGTGAGGGTCTGGGGGTCCTGGAATCAGTGAAGAGTAGTATGAGGGTTTTAAGCAAGATAAGCTGATTCACTAGTGTTGGACACTAGGGAAAGAAGCCAGGCATCTCAAAGACAATTTTCCATACTTAAAATGTGTTTATATACTCAAAGAATTGATGCTAAAATGCAAATCTTAACAAATATGGTTAATTACTAAAAAAAATGAAAGGATCTGGTGGAAATTAAACTTCCTCTGCTTACACAATAAAGACATAAGAAGAGCACACATTCTACAGCCAACATGCTCTACCATTTCATTTCAAGGCCTTGCAAGTACATTGTTACTTTAAAATAATCATCCAGACTAATGTGGTCCAATAACGTGAAACTTGTCTCCCTACTCACCAAAGTAGACCCTGCAAGTACCCAGGAATTCCATCTCATCCCACTTCATCCCTTCACGTCGCCTCTCATCCATCCCATCCATCCAGCAACACCCTGGCCACATCAGGGTCTGCTTTTATCCTACCTTCAGTTATCCCAAGGTGGGTCTGCAAGACTAACAGTGGGAATGGCAAAGAGACAGTTGTCTGCCAACTCAAAGGCTTTAAGAACATGAGGGACAAGTAATTCCCTAGTGCTACAATTTAAAGAACAAGGTGACAGCATGGCAGACATAGATCCATGATGAATTTACTAAAGTTGACAGCTTAACTACCTCAACAAAAAAACTGAGCAGTAGCCCTGACCAGTGTGGTTCAGCCGTTAGATCGTCATCCCTGGGACTGAAGAGTCTCAGGTTCAATTCTGGGCAAGGGCACATACTTCAATTGCAGGCTCAATCCCTGCCCCCATTGGGGTTTGTGCAGGAAGTGACCAATCAATGAGCCTCTCTCACATTGATGTTTCTCTCTCTCTCTCTCTCTCTCCCTTTCACTCTCTCTAAAAAGCAATGGAAAAAATATCCTTTGGTGAGGATTTAAAAAAAAAATTTTTTTAATTGAGCAATTGTTTTAAAAATCAGATGTGCCATTCACTTAAAGACAAAAATTGGAAATAGTCCCCACAAACATATAGTCAAAGTCACCAATAAATAAAAGTTAAGTAATTTCTTTTGAGAATTTGACTTTTAAATATCAAACGCATATTTGCATTAGTTTAAGTGATGATCAATTAAATGTATGATGCCCAAAATGTATAATATCTGAAAAAGTTTATTTTTCACACAAGATCCAAAGATAGAATTTCTGCTTGTGGAGGATGTGGTTCTCCAACTCTGAATCAATAAACAGAGCTCTTTCCCTCGGTAGGGTCGGTATCTTCAAAACCGAGCTTCCAAGGTGACTGTGTTTTCTTGAATCAAGGCATGAGGGGGATAAGTTGGGGTACACTTGATTTCTAATTATATTCCGCTGACAAGAGCTGGACGCATGGTGCACTCTAAATGCAAGGGAGCCAGAGGAATCGAGACCTTGGCTAGGCAGCTACTTCTCAGAAACAACTTTGCACTATGGGAGGGGAGCATACACCCTCACACACCTCTTCATAGACATACGAAATGACCTTCAGTTATCGCATCCAGCTCAAGGATCATGATGTCCAGGTGGTGTACAGCCCTCTCTGTCTCACCTGGATGGGGTTGCTTATGGCTCTGTAATCTGCGATCTAAAATGACAACTCATCTGTCCCACTCCACAACCAATATACAGTGCTGGAGAAGGGACAGAATAAATATAATTACAAGCTCAAATTTAGAAAAGGGGAGAATGGGAAGCACACAGTGGGCACTGATCCTTAGCAATGATGAAATTCTAGGAAAAAAAGTATTGTGTGTACCTCTCTCCTGGCAGTAGAGTGTCTGATTTTAATGACCGTCATATCTGCAAACACATGCATCACCAACATATGGCTACACTCACATGGAAAAATGAGATATCATTAGCTTTCTTTACTATTGACTATGAATATTAAAACATAAAATAAGTGAAAACACTCCTTATGAGTATAAGCATACGAAATAATCATTACACTTATTTTTTTACCAATTATGTAGAAGTTTTTCTTAATATTCTGGTCTGTAATTCAATCACTTGCTCTTACATACTGAAAGGTTCTGTATTTTCTTAGGTGTTTAACAAATATTTAATGTCATATAAATATCAAAGAATGAAACTTTTAAGATAGATAGAAATATTTTAGAAACAATTGTTTTCATATTTTATAAATATGCATACAAGAAAGATTTTATAGGAAGTATCCTTTTTTATCCTTGATTATGGAAACCTTCTTTTAGAGTTGGAGCTCCAAATACATACAGAACCAAAATCAAGCAACAGCTTTGGAAGTTCTTTATGCCCTGAGTATGACAACTAAAGTACACATGCGAGATGTTTTCGGATTGAAATACTTATCACTTCATCTTAAATTCAAAGAGATGCAGCTTCCTCTCTATGGCCTAACCTCTCTCAGATTTCACCTTCTGATTTCTCTCAGGAGCCCAAGGAACTTCTGCAAATGTGAATCAGCCATTTTCCTTTTGTGCCTGTCAAAGTCCATAAAGATCATGGGAAAATATAAAATGTAGCTCACCTAATTCATATAACAGAGAAGCAATCTGTTAAGGGCAGTGCTGTTTATTTATTACTTATTATTATTATTACTTATTTATTTCTCTTCATTGTTGAAAGTATCACAGATGTCCCCCTTTTGCTTTTCAGATAAAGGTGTAAACAACTAAAACTATCTAAACACTATATAATTGCATTGCTAATACTCTATACTGATAACATGAAAGTTAATTATTCAGAATAGGTTTCAGACAATTGTAATGTTTCAAAAGTTATGATCATCCTCAGAGAATGTGATTGTGTATATAGACTCTCATGGCATAGAACATTCACAATTGTCCATAATATTATTATGAGGACATAAGGATTTCCTTGCAAAGTAGACTTAGAGTTTGCTTAATTTATTTCTCTTATTTTTTCTGTTTTCAACAGAAAACATTTGTTTGAAAACAAGAGAAAATCAAGACCAATTTAGCAAGAGGTTTTTTAAAGTTAACATATTTATTTTGGCAAACAAAATTCATCACCATCTTGAATCAGCCCACCCTCTTTATTACCAAAATAAGCACTTAGTCTATAGTTTGAAAGTCATATATGGCTTATTCATTTTTTACACAACCCTATGAAGTAGAGTATTATCACCATATTTGTTATTCTTATAAATTAAATTAATTTAATAAATAAATTAAAACACAAAGATTTTAAGCATTTCGTCCAAATCACACAGTTTGCTTCTAGTGAAACTAATCTTTGAACCCAGGTAGTTTGACTCCAGAAGCTCTCCATGCCTTTGACTAGTATTTGTGAGACTCAGCCACATAAATTTGGTGAAGTAAAGGTTATATATGTTTTTCTCTCTAATTCTAACAATAATCTTCAAAAACAAATGATCCTGACACATCAGATATTTTCATCTTTAAATTGTTGCCATAATACATCTTATGTGTAGTTTTTTGTTTGTTTTTGTTTTTAAATATATCTTTATTGATTTCAGAGAGAGGAAAGGAGAGGGATAGAGAGACAGAAACATTAATGATGAGAGAGTCATTGATCCGCTGCCTCCTGACCTGACCGGGAATCAAACCCTGATCGCCTGGATCCTGGGTTGAAGCTCAACCGCTGAGCCACCCCCGGCCAGGCTCACCTGTAGTTTTTAAGAGGTGAACTACTACCTCCAAACATTCCAAAACATGTAGTATTTTTAGAGAATGTTCTTACCAGTTAGAAGTTAAGATGTTTTATGAGCTCTAGTTATTCTGATGAATTCTTATTATTATTAGAAGTCCTGGTTCTCATTCTAAGCCTGAGGCTGTTCCAGGGTTGATTCCAAATTGGGGCAGTTAAGTAATGTTATTGAAGTTCACAAGAAACTGGAGAAAAGTTCAGGATATTGGAATATTAGCATATTCACTTTCTACATGCTAAAACAATTATTTGAGAAATTGATAAACATATAATCAGAACAAGTATTGTTATATGGTCACTTTCTTTTATTGGTTTTCTCTGTTTCCTTGAACAAAAATTTTTATCTATGATTAATTCAATGTTGATTAATCTAGTATGGATCCTTGTTGAATCTATCTTGTTGAACTTTCAAAATGCTAAGCCCCAGTTACATTTGTAAATAAATAGTTTCACTGCAACATGAACAAATTATTAATAAAGTGCCATGGGAACAGCCTGGGGAGAGCACCTCTGTCTACCTGGAAAAATTAGGAGGAAAAAAGAGGTGATAAAGAATAATGTTCACAGAAGAGATGATGCTTGAGCTGAATCCTGAAGAATAAATAGAAATTTTCCAAAGAGAAGAAAAAGTCAAGCCTAGGAAACAGAGTATACAGGAGCAAGGAGGCCTAAATAATCTATACATTTTCCCAGTAACTGCTGACTTACTTTCAAATTTAAGAGTAGAGAAAGCTAGTGATACATCATTAGTCAACACTAAAGTTATCTTGAGGTTTGACAATGTCAAATAATAAATTACTTCTGCCAGACACAGCCAGTTACCTTTTATAATATCAATTTAGATTCACGCAAACAAGGAACTGCTCACATCCGCCCCACATTCTTCTTAGGTTCTTCTAGCCACACACCAAAGTCATATGAGTGAACATAAATCTGATTACAAATGATCAAGGCCTTTCCTGTCTGTAACATTTCAGATCAAACTCAGTATGAAGTGTGCTTCCTGAATCATGATAAGCAACGAAAAAACTTTTTTTATTATGTTAAACTATTTGTACAACTGCCTGGGTCCAGCCCCAGCGAGGTCCAGGGGTCCCCAAAGGTGTGGATGGTGTCAGCGAAGAATGAAGGACGGACACGGAGACAGCGTTCAGAGCATCAGGACAATCATCTTCTTCCTTTATTCCCTTGTTACAACTGTATTTATACTATTTGATTTTATTGCTGGTTAAACAACATGACATTATGCTTTGTTCCGGCTTCTGTTTTGGCCTCTCACAGTTAATGAATATACCTTCTTATCTGACCTTTGCTAAAGAATTTGCATCTGTTTAGGTATGTTAATTTTAGTCTTACCTATTGTTTATATTTCTATAGGCTATTCTACAGGTTAATCTCTAGTTTGTTATTTATATCCTGAAGTTACTATATTATTGCTCTACGGCAGAGCTAAAAGGAGAATAACTCAGCCAGCTTTCTTCTGTGAAGGTGATGGAGTCCTGAGGGAGGGCTCTGGAGCTGCGCGTGGTTGCTTTTAGCTGTGGCGACTGGCCGCCTGCCTGGCACCTGCCTCAGTCTCTCCGCTGACATTCCCCACAGCAGCCCATCCTCACTGTGATATCCTGTGTCTGACTATTCTGTGTGTGATATTCTGTGTATGACTATTCTGTGTGTGATATTCTGTGTATGACTATTCTGTGTGTGATATTCTGTGTATGACTATTCTGTGTATGACTATTCTGTGTATGGTTATTCTGTGTATGACTATTCTGTGTATGACTATTCTGTGTATGGTTATTCTGTGTATGACTATTCTGTGTATGACTATTCTGTGTATGGTTATTCTGTGTATGACTATTCTGTGTATGACTATTCTGTGTATGGTTATTCTGTGTATGGTTATTCTGTGTATGGTTATTCTGTGTGTGATTATTCTGTGTATGACTATTCTGTGTATGACTATTCTGTGTATGGTTATTCTGTGTATGACTATTCTGTGTATGACTATTCTGTGTATGGTTATTCTGTGTATGGTTATTCTGTGTATGGTTATTCTGTGTATGGTTATTCTGTGTATGACTATTCTGTGTATGACTATTCTGTGTATGGTTATTCTGTGTATGGTTATTCTGTGTATGACTATTCTGTGTATGACTATTCTGTGTATGATTATTCTGTGTATGGTTATTCTGTGTGTGATAAGGGTCCAGGTGCAGATTGAAATCATCTCTTTCCTAGACTGCTCTTTCCCTGTGGGGATTCCCAGAGTTTTCCATTAATATAAACATCCCCCAGCAATACATTCCTTGTGGGAACTCCCTGGTGGCCTCCCTGTGGGTTGCCCTGCGCCCCGAGTCAGCAGGGCCCGGACCCAGGCCTTTCCCTGGGGGGAACTCCCTGTGGTAATGGGCCTGACAAGTCCTAAGCTTTCTGCTGACAGCCTGAGTTCCTCATGAGTGGCACATGATTTTCCCCTACTCCTTGGGGCCTTTACTGAATCATTGTCTTTTCCAATCCCCTCCGGCTCCCCTGCTGGGGTAAAGTTTCCAGCTGGGGCAATGCCCTTTTCTGGTGCAGTGACTCAGGTAAGGACACAGAGAATCAGGAAGGGGAACAAGCTCGGGAAGAGGGACATGCCACACACCAAGTCCCATGGAACACTGGCTGTGCAGGTGTCTCCTCTTTGAAGGACTGTGTCAAGCAACAAGGAGGGAACGGCTTCCAGCATACAACCTTCTGGAGCTATTGGGTACATAACACCTTATTTTGATTCAGTGCCATTAATGCAATCATTTTTATTTCAGGGAGACTTTAAAATAAAATATTCAGCTTTGTTTTATTATTATTTAATGTTTAAAACAGATGTGTTTACTCCACGTCTGAGGCTTACCTCTTAAGGACTGGGATAAAGTTAAGGAAAAGATGAAGGTCAGGTATGAGCAGAGAGATAAAAGGCTTAAGGTGGAGGAAAGAGGTAGAGATCAAGAAGGGAGTAACATCAAGCTCGAAGTGCATTGCAGTTGGAGTGAGGATCATTTTGGAGTAAAGGTAATGGACACATGTCAGAATGCCCTGCTTCAGAACCTTTTCTACTGCTCATGAGTAGAGCACTAATACTTAAATCTGCCGAATAACTGAGGCTTTATTTCATTACTAGCAAAAATCTTCCCATACTGGTCATTTAATAATATTTAACAGATATATGCAATATAAAAATAACAAAAATAGAGATGATAGATAGATGGATGGATATATACATGATAGAATAACTTTGATACATGACAGTATATTAACTAGAGAAGTGCTCCTTGGAATTGTTATTTTTAATTCAATATTACAGTTCAAACTTTGAACATATTTGTTAAAGGGTGAAGTTGAACACAGGAGCAGAAGATAAATTCATCAATGCTAGTATTTTGAAAAAAAGTATCCCAGTAAGTTATCCTAGGAATCAGGTAAAATGAGAAAAAAATAGAATGGGTTTTGTGTTCATCATTATTATTGAATAAATCCTCACCACTTCCACTTATGACTGAGATAAGAGCAAGCAAAGTACTTATTAATCACTCACATTATACCAGGACTTGTGCCAACCACCTGAAATATTTTTAAGAATAAAATAGAAGCCAGGACTTCATAGAATTTATAGTAAGTGAGAAGATAGTACTCAAATAATTACATAAATATGCATTTGATTATTACCATGGAAGAGTCATGAGGGAAAAATTCATGATGAGAATGCATAGCAGGGAAACATAACCTAATTTGAGAGACTGGGGAGGATTTCCTAAGAAAGACATTTAAACAGAAACATTAAAGTGATCCCGGTTAAGTTTACCCAGAAAAAAAAAGATTATTTTTTCAGAGATAAGAGTGAAAGCAATAAGGAAATTGTCTTATGAAACTGAAAGGTTAGCAAGGCCCCAGGGTAGGCATTGAGGGAGTGTAACAGAGGAAGGCGATGCTATATGGGGGTCGCTCTACCTCTGCCTGTTGTGGCTTCTTAGGTGACAAGTACTTACCCTATTAGGTAAGAAACATCACCACGAATTCCTGCATTGGCCTCTGAATGGGAGATAGGCTAACTTCCTATGGAAGGAGAATCCATGCTTACTTACTGCATCCACGGACCTTACATTCTACAGGGGATTCTTGTTGTCACCGTCATCATTAAGCATTAACTAGAAGCTAGAGACCAGCAGACACCACGGGTTTCGTTGAACTATGAATGGGGCCAATAAAGAATGTCCAATCCTCTCTATTCCCTACAACTCCACGGAGACACTCTTATCAAGACTATCATGTTTTAAACCCAATAATCATTTATCTTACAACACGATCCAAGAGCATTTGTCTAGATGATCACTTCCTTCTTGCAATGCTTCTCTTGGCTCCTAACATTTCACCCTCCTGGGTTTTTTTCTATTACACCAGTTAGTCTTCCTATTGTCCTCAATGCCACTTCTCTCAATGTGGAAATGTATCCAAAGCTATGTCTTGGGTCCCTTTCTCTTCTCTATCTATATATTCTCCATCCAGGTCCATGGTTTTAAATATTCATGCCTCCTAAATTGTTACCTCTGTTTCTGAACTCTCGCAGTTCTAGATGTGTATATCCAACTTAAAGTCTCCACTTAGATGAATCTTCACACAGGCATCTCAAACATAATATGGCCAAAGGGAACTTGGTACAATATATGTGATGCTTGACAAAATACAGGGATTCCACCACCACCACCACCACCACCACCACCACCGCCCTCATATATGAGATCTAAAATTTTAAGTGCTGTCTTGACATCTTTGAGCCTCACAGGGTCCCAAAAATCTGGCTGTGAGTTCCACTGCTCTTGCCAGAAATGCTCCTACACAACAGGAAGAGTTTTCAATCTGATAAGTTTTTCTATCAATTTTTCTATCAGGACCCTACCTGGTTCTCAACCTAACAGATTCACCTCCCTGACAAGCCATGAAATTATTCAAACAAGCTACTCATATCCTCTTACAGAAACCAGGGGCACCTCACCCTACTATTACTACAAGGTCTTCCTTGCACAGCCCCTTTTGGTTTACTTTGCTCCCAAATGCAACATTTGTATTCACTTCTTCGGGGCTGTGAGAATAAATGACTAATAAACTGTTGCCCATCTCATCTGTTTAGTGCCAGGTGTTGTGTTTCTGATCATCTCCTATGATTTAGGTAGGGCACAGGATCCCCCCCTCCACCAATGGGATGAATAGGAGGTGGTCATAACACCCCCAAAATTAACTTTTCCTCTGATCTACATTTCAATACATAGTGCTACCATCCAAAAGTTGCTTAAGCCAATAAATTATCTTTGATAATTTCCTTTCCCTCTTACCTCTTCTAATCAGTTTGAAAGTCTTGTCAATTCTGCCTCAAAAACATAACCCAAAACTATCTGCTTCTTTCCATTACCTCCTATGTTTGGCTAAGATGATCTCTCACCTATATTGCCACAGTGATACCCTAGCTGGACTCATAGCCTTTACTCTTACCATGAACAGTTCATTATTTACACAACAGCCAGTTTTTTAAAACTCCAGTAGTTTCCATCACACTTAACCCAAAATATAAATGATTTTCTTGGATTACAAAGTCTTAAATGATTTGATTTTGCCTCTTTAATTTATCTCGCCTTATGCTTCACATCACCACTCTGTTTCAGCCACATTAACTTCTTCTAGTTGAATCAACACCACTTATTGAAAAGACTATCATTCATCCCACTAAATTGAAACGGCATTTTTGTTATAATCAAGTAATATGAGCAGGTGTTTTTCTGGTCTTTATTTTATTTCATTGGTCTATTTGTTTGTTTTCCAATAGTACACTGTCTTAATCGCTGTAACTTTATAGTAAATCGATATGTAGTGAAACCCCTCCAAGTCTTTTTCTTCTTCAAGACTTTCTTGGCTATTCAAGATTTTGAAATTTTGAATTAGTTTTCTGTTTTCAACAAGAAAATTTGTTTAAATGAGTTTGCATTGAATATAAGAATAAATTTGAGGAATATTGATATCGAAATAATATTGAGTTTTTAATGATTCACAAATTCTTTATATTTTCAGACGTATTGATGGTATCAATGTTTAATTTTATTTTGTAATTATCTGTTTCTGGTATATAGGAGTACAACTGATATTTGTATGTTGATCTTGCATCTGGATTATCTTCCTAATTCACTCATATGTTCTAAAAATATATATATAGATATTTTGGATAGTCTACAAGTAGAACCATATTTGCAAACAATGAAAATTTTATTTCTTTTCTCCAATTCTTTAACACTTAATTCATTTTCTTACCTTTCTGTACTTGCTAAGAACTACAGTAAAATATTGAATAGAGGTAATGATAGTGGTCATACTTGTTTGCCTCCCATCTCAAGGGGAATGCTATAATCACCATTGACTATATTGTTTTTTATAGAACTCATGTGATTTCATTCGGCCAATGAGCTAATTAATGAATGGATGGTAGATGGATTTACTGCCATACCAATAAATAGAATTTTATAAATTCCAGAAACAATTAATTTCTCAATAACTATAAAGAAATGTTGGCACAAACATTTTCATCCAGCAAAACTTTTTTTACTTATTTTTTAAAGATATGGCCAATTTAAGAAGACAAATGATCCATTTTACAAATGCGATTAGTAGCTCATCACAGGAATATAAAAAACCCTCGCCTTTGTGGTAGGAGTAGGGACTGTTGTGAGAAAGAAAGAAAACAATCAGCTGTTGAAATTTTTATTTTTACTTTATTCACACATACACTACAATAGTTTTGAAAGATGTTAATTTTCATTTAGACCTGTAATTTCACATCCGAAGAATTATTAAAGAGAATAAACAATGTAAAATATAATATATATTATACAAAGATTTCTATATTCCAAAATCATTAGATATACTTCTGTCCTAGAAGAAAATGCAATTCAGATTAAAATGTCCATACTCCCCAAAGCAATTTATAAATTTAATGCAATTCCTATTAAAATACCAGCAGCATATTTCACAGAGCTAGAGCAAACATTCCAAAAATTTATATGAAACCAAAAAAGATCTCGAATAGCTGCAGCCATCTTGATAAAAAAGAACAGAGTGGGAGGGACCACTTTACTGGGTATCAAACTGTGCTACAAAGCCATTGTAATCAAAACAGCCTGGTACAACACCAGACATATAGATCAATGGAACAGAACAGAGACCCCAGAAATAGACCCACACCATTATGGTCAGTTAATATTTGACAAAGGAGGCAAGAGCACACGATGGAGTAAAGACAGTCTCTTCAATAAATGGTGCTGGGAAAATTGGACAGGTACATGCAAAAAAATGAAACTAGACCACCAACTTTCACCATACACAAGAATAAATTCAAAATGGATAAAAGGCTTAAGTGTAAGTCATAAAATCATAAAAATCCTGAAAGAAAACATAGGCAGTAAAGCCACAGACATCTCACATAGTGGAATTTTCACTGATACATCTCCTAGGGCAAGAGAAACAAAAGAAAAAATAAACATATGGGACTACATCAAACTAAAAAGCTTCTGCGCAACAAAGGAAAACAGCCTCAAAATATAAAGGAACTCCACGGTCTGGGAAAACATATTTGCTAAGGATGTATCTGATAAGGGGCTAATTTCCAAAGTATACAAAGAACTCATAGCACTTAGCAAGAGGAGGACAAACAACCCAATTAAAACATGGGCAAAGGACCTGAATAGACACTTTTCCAAAGAGGACATACAGATGGCCAAGAGACATATGAAAAAATGCTCAAAGTCACTAATCATCAGAGAGATGCAAATTAAAACCACAATGAGGTATCACTTCACACCTGTCAGAATGGCTTCATCAACAAATCAACAAATGACATGTACTGGCGAGGGTGTGGAGACAGGGGAGCCCTGGTACACTGCTGGTGGGAATGCAGACTGGTGCAGCCACTATGGAAAACAGTATGGAGGTTCCTCAAAAAATTAAAAATGGAGCTGCCTTTTGACCCAGTGATTCCACTTCTAGGAATATATCCTAAGAATTCTAAAACACTAATCAGAAAAAATATATGCACCCCTATATTCATAGCAGAACAATTTACAATGTCTAAGATCTAGAAACAGCCAAAGGACCCATCAGTAGATGAGTGGATAAAAAGCTCTGGGACATTTACACCATGGAGTACTACGCAGCTGTAAAGAAGAAGGATCTTGTACCATTTGGAACAGTATGGAGGGACCTGGAGAATATTATGCTAAGCTATATAAGTCAGGCAGAGAAAGACAAATATCACATGATCTCACCTATATGTGGAATCTAAAGAACTTAATAAACTGATGAACAGAAATGATTCAATGACATGGAAGCATGGATCAGACTGACGAATGTCAGAGAGATGGAGGGGGGCGGGTAGGTATAGGGGGAGAGAGTAACCAAATAATTTATATGCGTATATGCAGAACCCAAGGACACGGACAATGGTGTGGTGAGGGACTGGGGCAGGGAGTGGGGCGGGGTGGAAGGGGTCAATGGGGAGAAAAAGGGACATCTGTAATATTTTGAACAAAAATTAAAAAATTTAAAAAAGAAAAAAATCCAATTCAGGAGGTACATATTTGATTTATTTTTTTAATCTGCTAGCCTCTACTAACTTTAAAAAAAAAAACTTTTGATCAAACTTCTGCAAAATCTGTTTTACATGATTGCTCAGGGTGCACATGTGAATGGGTTTATTTTATTTTATTTATTTTAAAAAATATTTTTATTGATTTCAGACAGAGGAAGGGAGAGGGAGAGAGAGAGATAGAAACATCAATGATGAGAGAGTCATTGATCGGCTGCCTCCTGCACGCTCCCGACTGGGGATCGTGCCCGCAACCCGGGCATGTGCTCTGACCGGGAATCAAGCCCCAATCGCCTGGATCCTAGGTCAACGCTCAACCGCTGAGCCACGCCGGGCCGGGCTGAATGGGTTTATTTTAATAGCAGTCCCTCCACAAGTCTCCTGACTTAACCTTATGGAAAAACACTGCTTATCACTAAGGGTATTGTCTTAGTTAAAGCTGCTATAAAAAAGTACTATAGACTAAGTGCTTTATAAACAACCTGAAATTTATTTCTTCCAGTTCTCTAGAGAGGCTGAAAGTCTGAAATCAAGGTGCCAGCTGATCAAGTTCTAATGAGAGCTCTTTTCTGGGTTGCAGACAGCTGACTTCTTGTTGTAGTCTCACAGGGTGGACAGCAGAGAGCGGCTCCCTTATACTATTCCCATTCATTGTGAATCCACCCTCATGACCTCATCTAATCTTAATTACCTCCCAAAGTCCCACCTCTTAACACCATCACCTTGGGGGATAGGGTTTCAACATATGAATTTGGGGGAACACGTTCAGTCCATAAAAGGTATTCATTGTATTACTAGTACTTTGATCATGCAGCTTTGGGTATGTAGCTTTATAAATATTTGGAGGATGATTGTATTTCCAAAATTTAAAAATGATATTGGGGTGCCCAGCTGGGCGTGGCTCAGCAGTTGAGAGTCATCCTAGGATCCAGGAGATCGCGGTTTGATGCCTGGTCAGGGCACATGCCCAGGTTGCGGGCTCGATCCCCAGTTGGGGGCGTGCAGGTAGCAGCCGATCAATAACTCTCTCATCACTGATGTTTCTCTCTCTATATCCCTCTCCTTTACTCTCTCTGAAATCAATAAAGATATATTTTTAAAAAATGATATTGGGGCAAACTGCATAGACATCCAGTAATTCTTCCCCTCCCATCAGAGGGAGAGTCCATTTCTCCGAGTCCTGAGTCTGGGTTAGCCATGTGACTTACTTCACCCAATACATTAGCAAACATTATGTAAGCTTTCCAAGGACTTGGTCTGTTTCCAATGCTTAGAGCAAGAGTAGGGCTTGCCATATTATTGCAATTAGAACCCATGTAGAAAGATATGTGGCCCAGCTGCTCCTCTGTCATTACAGGCAATAGCCAGACTGAATGAGGCCATCTTAACTAGCTAGCCCTGCCACCACACCAGCTGATCCCAGCAAACCAACCCCAGATCAGAACTGCCCAGCAGCAAGAAAAGCGAAATTTTTATTTTAACTACTGTTAAAGATATTGGAGGGTGTATTTTTTTGTGCAGAAAAGTTTACTAGTGGATATAGTGGTGGTTGTTTATCTTTGTCTTATTGATTTTTTTTTTAAAGAAACAAATAACTGTTAAAGAAAAGTATCTGGTCTCTGTTATGTAGAGTTTTTGTGGTCCTTAAATACTGCTGAAGTGAAAGGATATCCAAAATCCTTTCAAAGGAACTCATAGCTTAGCCAGATAAGTATTTTAAGTCAGTTTTTGAATAAGTATGTGATTAAATATTCTAACAGGGGGTCAATACAGTACAATTTTTATCCAAAGTTGGTTCTCGGTGCTTGTATATTTTCTATTAGAGTGAACACAGATAATAATGATGTATATGGCTGTACCTACATTAGAAAAAAATTAAAGTTTTTGGAAATGAGATTAAAAGATATTCATTTCACTACGCAGTTTTCGAATCAAAGAAAAACTCAATTATCAGTATTCACTACTTATTAGAAAGAGTTACTCAGAAAGTCCTTTGAAGTGCTAGTAGCAGTGAAATTATTTGATTATGTTCTTCAGTAAGGAACTTGAATACAATCCTTATTACTTCATCAAAAAATGTTAAAAAAAAATAAGGATCTTAAAGGAACCACACAAATAGGTTTAGGATACCTCTCAGGCCACAAAAAAATGTTCATAAAACCTCACACCACAAAAGTGCAAATTAACATTTCAAATTAGTTATTTCAACAATTCAAGATAAAATGTCTAAAGTCAGAGAAAGACAAATACCGTATGATTTCACTTATATGTGGAGACTGAAGAACAACATAAATGAACAAACAAAACAGAAACAGCCTCACAGATGCAGAGAACAAACTAATGGTTGCCAGACAAGAGGGGTGTTTGAGGTCTGGGTGAAAAAGGTGAAGGAATTAAAAAGTACAAATAGGCAGTAACAAAATAGCCATGGGAATGTAAAGTACAGCACAGGGAATATAGTCAATAATGTTGTAATAACTATGTGTGGTGCCAGGTGGGTACTCGGTTTATGAGAGGATCACTTCATAAATTATATAAATGTATAACCATTATGCTGTACACCTGAAACTAATATAAAATAATATTAAATATCAGTTGTAATGATATTTTTTAAAAAATGTTTAAAGTGATCAAAAAACAAATTAGAAATATTTTTAAAACAAAGTATTCACCTAATTTCCTCAGCTTTTCACTCTTCTGAATAGGATGGCACTTAACATACTATAACATCATTTAGAAAAAAATAAAACTACAATGTTTTCATTATTATGTTTTTCCAAAAAAGCTTACAGAGAAAAATGAAACTATAGCAGAGATGTAAATCAATTTTCTTCTAGATTACCAAATATTTATCAGCCTTATCGTAAGTTAATGTCTGTGCCTTTGTGTTTGTTTCTGATGTTAATTATATGATCTCAGAAATATGATCTCTTATGGGCTTCACTAAAAAAATCTTTAAGATTTAATCATAGAACAAATAAGTTTTAGCATCTAATATTTATATAGTGTTTTATATTTTTCAAAGCATTTTACAAAAGCTATTATTTTGTCTCTTCACAACTATATGTAATAGGTATTAGTGTCTATATTTTACCTTTAAGCAAGTTGGAGGTGATCAAGATTGACTTCTTGAAATGTACAAATAGATACTAATGTCTATTTAAAATACACTTCAAAATATGATCGAGAAAAGGGCTTGGCACTATGAAGTATAGGTGTGATGTCTATTTTATATGTACATTAGGTGTGGGCAGCTGCCCAAGATTAGGAGCAGACAGTTTTCAGGAGTATGATTTCTTAAAAAGTCATGTGGACAGAAAACAGTATGGTGATTACCAGAGGGAAAGAGGTATTGGGGGAGGTGGAAGAGGGGAAAGGGAGAATAAATGGTGATTCAGGAAGACTTGACTTTGGGCCGTGAACACACAATACAATATACAGATGATGTATTATAGAATTGTACACCTG
This sequence comes from Miniopterus schreibersii, assembly GCF_964146895.1. Lineage (NCBI taxonomy): Eukaryota > Metazoa > Chordata > Mammalia > Chiroptera > Miniopteridae > Miniopterus > Miniopterus schreibersii. The sequence goes on along the minus strand of NC_138101.1, from coordinate 63,540,215 downwards.
AAACCTGTATAATTTTATTAACCAATGTCATGTCCAATAAATTCAATGTAAAAATTAAATTAAATTGTTTTAAAGTCATGTGGGAAAAAAAAGATATTGTAACTCACTATACTGGTTAGGATTCTGCTATAAAGATAAAAACCTTATCTACCTAGTTTAAGCAAAAAGCAATTTAATTCCCTTTGCTTTCAAAATCACTGAAACACCGTCAGAACTAGGCCCTGGGCAAGCCTCCAGGAATGACTCCAGGAAGAGAACCACATCCCCCACCTGCCAGAATGCTGCCTGCTCTGGCTCTCAAATGTCATAGCAGCCAGACCACTCTTCTATTATCCAGCCAGAATTCAAGACTCACTGGAACACTCTTCCTCTGAGATTTTCCAGAATCCCCCCTCCAGGTTTATGACTCCTTTGTAATCTATATATTCTATTTATTTGTTTCAATGTGTACCTCTCCTTCTAAACTCAGATCTTCAGGGTGTATTCTCCTTATAGCTATATCCCTAAATGTTTATCATAGGCCCTGAACTATTATAGGTCCTTAATAAATTTTATCAAAATTTATTTCATATCAGTCATAATTCTAAGTACTTTATCTAAGTTAACTTGCTTAGTGTTCATAACTTTCCTGTTAAGAAGGTCCACTTGCTATCCTCATTTGGACCTTGGCACTCTGGATCCAGAGCTCACATCCTGACCACTATGTGGTCTTCCTCATTGTCAAGGTAATGTCTCCCAAAGGAAGCAACTTCAGGAGGTTAGAGAAAAAGCATAAGAAACACAAATGGAATAGGAGTAAATAAAAGAAAGAATGAAGCTCCAAAGATTCAATCAAGCTATAGAGCCTTTGGGATCATTTAATGAAACTTTATGGAAAAGTTTTTTAAGGGCCATGCATATTGAAATAAATAATCATCTATCACAGTTAATTACTTTTTACAATTAAAATTTTTAAAAGTTTTCCAATTCATCTATTGAAGAGCACTTTGACTGTTTCTATGTCTTGGCCACTGTAATAATGCTGCAATGAACATAGGGGTGTGTATACTTGTGAATAAATGTTTTCAAATTTTTTGGGTAGATACCCCAAAAAGGAGTTGCTGGGTCATATGGTAACCCTTAAAACTGAAACTCACAGACACAGACAACAGTGTGGTGGTTACCAGAAGGAAGTAGAGGTGAGGGGGTAGTAAAGGGTAAAGGGGACAAATATATGGTTACTGAAGATGATGTGACTTTGGGTGGTGGGCTCACAATGCAATATATCATGTATCCTAAGATCATGTATCCTAAGAATGTACACTTGAAACCTACATAATCTTACTAACCTTTGTTACCCCAATAAATTTAATTTAAAAAATGAAAGCTTAAAAAAGGTGATTTGAAAAGGTCGAGTCTCCTTATAAACACTTTAAATGTGATATTCTATGAAAGAATTTAGATATAATAAAGCATGATTTAACCAGACTCTTGCTCATCAGTCCCTGACCCAAAGCCTAACAAGAGCAAGTGCAATGCAGATGGAGAGCTTAGTAAGTGGAGCTTTGGAGGAACATGACTAGAAAACACAACCTTTCAAGAGTATGGAAGGAAAGAGCTATTTTAATTTTAAAAAACATATATTTTTCAGTAAACATTGGATATTAAGTGGAGTGACTAAAGATAAAAAGCAACCATAGAGTAACCAGTTTTCTCTTTCTCCACTTAAAGTATTATTTCAGGAAGAAATGTCTGAAAAGATATGCAGCATAAAAAAGAAGGCAAAGTGAAGATCCTACAAAACCTAGAGATTGGTTAGCAGGCCCATGGAGAGCTATAAAACTACTGCTTTGTAATAATTTATATTAATTACAAATTTTAATGGCTTTGTGGGGTAGTTCAATATCCCTGTATTCCATTCTTTATCAACTGGAGGACAGTTAGATGGCTCAAGACTTCTCAGCTTTTTTATCCACTCATCTACTGATGGGCACTTGGGCTGTTTCCAGATCTTAGCTATTGTAAACTGTGCTCCTATGAACATAGGGGTGCATATATCCTTTCTGATGAATGTTTCAGGATTCTTGGGATACATTCCTAGGAGTGGAATCACTGGGTCAAACGGCAGCTCCATTTTTAATTTTTTGAGGAACCTCCATACTGTTTTCCATAGTGGCTGCACCAGTCTGCATTCCCACCAGCAGTGTACTAGAGTTCCCCTTTCTCCACACCCTCTCCAGCACATGTCGTTTGTTGATTTGTTGATGGAGCCATTCTGGCAGGTGTGAAGTGATACCTCGTTGTAGTTTTAATTTGCATCTCTCTGATGATTAGCGATGCTGAGCATTTTCTCATGTGTCTCTTGGCCATCCATATCTCCTCTTTGGAGAAGTGTCTGTTTAAATCCTTTGCCCATTTCTTAATTGCGTTGTTTTTCTTCCTCTTTCTGAGTGCTATGAGTTCTTTGTAGACTTTGGAAATTAGCCCCTTATCAGATTCATCCTTGGCAAATATGTTTTCCCAGACCGTGGGGTTCCTTTGTATTTTGAGGCTGTTTTCTTTTGCTGTGCAGAAACTTCGTGGAATACTATGCAGCTGTAAAGCAGAAGAATCTCGCACCCTTTGGGACAGTATGGATGGACCTGGAGAATATTATGCTAAGTGAAATAAGCCAGGCAGAGAAAGACAAACATCACATGATCTCGCTTATACGTGGAATCTAAAGAACTTAATAAACTGATGAACAGAATAGATTCAATGACATGGAAGCATGGATGAGACTGACGAATGTCAGAGGGATGGAGGAGGGCAGGTGGGTGGAGGGGGAGAGAGTAACCAAAGAATTTATGTGCATATATACACAACCCAAAGACATGGACAATGGTGGGGAGAGGGATTGGGGAGGGGAAGGAACAGGGAGAAAAAGGGACATCTGTAATATTTTAAACAATAATAAAATTAAAAAAAAAAAAAAAAAAAGACTTCTCAGAACAAGACAGTGGCAGCTTTGAGACCATTTCTTTGTGCCTTTTGTCAGTCCTCTGCATGTCTGGTGAGGATTCCTTGTCTTAGGAACAACAAACACCACACATAATCATTTAGCATTCCAAAACCCAAATGAAAGTACTGTGAAAAGAATATCTACTTTCCAAGGATTGTTTTAAACCAGTCCTTTATACTCCATTTCTCATAAATATTTTATTGTATTGTTTCTGTTCAAGGTAACTGCTTTGGTCTTCAGTCACTAGTAGAAAAAAAGATAAATAGCATTTACTCTTTTTTAATTGCACAACTCTGCTAACAAATATATCTTTGTAGAAATACATTCTTAAATATTTTTCTTTATAATATAAGACAATCAACATTATTTGTGTTTAATACAACAAATGTATATATAACCAAAATAATAATAACATAATAACATCAATAATTGTAAGTTATGGGCTACAGAGTCATTCTTACACTTGAGCTTTTGTTTTCATAAGGCATGTGCTTGTTTTGCATGATAGGAATTGTGAAATCTATCTTGAGTCAGAAGAATACACTAATAGTAACCACATATAATTTAAAACTAGATAATGCTTTTAAATTTTATTGTGTATACAACAGATTTAATTATGTCAAAATTGATGCACAGAAGTAACTTGTTTAGCTACCAAGTAAGACAACCAAAATTTCAGCATTCAAATCTTATTACTGTTTAACCATTGTTATTTATCATAACACATTCAGTAACTCTTGGGAATTTAAACTCTACTGAGTCTTACGTGAGAAGCGTGTAAGCTAACATAGTATTCACAAATGTAGAAATCCAACAAGCTCCCAGAACACTTGTTTTAAAGATTCAAGATGACCTTATATCTTAGTTCCCAACTCAGCATAATAGTAGTACCTCTTTCACTCCTGATAGGCTCTGTTTAGATGATAGATTAAATGGCTTTCCTGCTCGTTGGTGACAAGATTTTATCGTATTACCAAATTTTGATAATAAATGTTTATCAAAATGTTCATGGGTATATTCACAAAAACAAATAATGAAATATATAAAGTGGCTTTGACTGTGTCTTGCTATTATTTTAATAAAGACTAAGATGTTTTTGCTTTGCTATAAGTTCCATTACTGAGACACCTAAGTACCTGAGCCTTTAGTTATACTTCCCTATATTTCTCCTTCAATCCAACCTTTCCATGCCTGGTCACAGCTTAATACAGCAGTTTTCAATGTGTAACAGTAGGTACATAACTATTTTCATAATAAATTAAAATGCAATTTGCCATTTTACTCCCATTCTTTCATGAGTGTACTGGAAAGTTTTCCAGAGTTCACATGCTATATGATGAAATCATCACTCTGATAGTATGATTGTGCATTCTGCTGTTTTAGAATTTTCTAAAGTAATTTTAGGGTATAAACGTGTATGTATTCAGAGATTGACTCATTTCTTCTCCGTATCTTTACTGTGTGCTTACTCGGTTCTTTGGTTATATGTGCTATAGTCTCTATAATTCTTTTTTTTTTTTTTATTTATCTTTATATTGTTGAGAGTATTACAAGTGTCCCATCCCCCCCCCAATTGACCCCCTCTACTTCGCTCCCACCCCCTCCCCAGGCCTTCACCCCATTATTGACCGTGTCCATGGGTTATGCATATATACATATAACTTCTTTGGTTAATCTCTTCCCACCCTTCACCCCCTTTCCCTCTTTCCTCTGAAATATGATCGTCTGTTGCATGTTTGAATGTTTCTGGATCTATTTAGTTCATCAGATTCTTTTGTTCATTAGCTTCTTCTTAAAGAAGACCCTTCAACTTTTCCTGTAGTGCTGGTCTGGTGGGGATGAACTCCTTTAGCTTTTTCTTATCTGTGAAGCTCTTTATCTGACCTTCAATTCTAAATGATAGCTTTGCTGGGTAGAGCAATCTTGGTTGTAGTTCCATGGTTTTCATCACTTGAATATTTCTTGCCACTCCCTTCTGGCCTGCAAGGTTTCTGTTGAGAAATCAACTGACAGTCGTATGGGTGCTCCCTTGTAGGTAACTAATTGCTTTTCTCTTGCTGCTTTTAAGATTCTCTCTTTGTCTTTAACTTTTGGCATTTTCATTATGATATGTCTTGTTGTGGGCCTCTTTGGGTTCCTCTTGTTTGGGACCCTCTGTGCTTCCTGGACTTGTAAGTCTATTTCTTTCCCCAGGTAGGGGAAGTTTTCTGTAATTATTTTTTCAAATAGGTTTTCAATTTTTTGCTCTCTTTCTTCCCCTCTGGCATCCCTATAATACAAATGTTGGGCCTCTTGAAGTTGTCCCAGAGGCTCCTTATGCTATCTTCATATTTCTGGATTCTTTTTTCTTTTTGCTCTTCTGGTTGAGTGTTTTCTGTTTCCTCGTGTTCCAAATTGCTGATTTGATTCTCAGCATCCTCTACTCTGCTGTTGATCCCCTGTAAATTATTCTTCATTTCAGTTCGTGTAGCCTTCATTTCAAATTGGTACTTTATTATGCTATCGATTTTCTCAGTTATTTCCCTAATAGTATGCTTAAACATCCTTATAACCAAAATTCTGAACTCTCTATCTGTTAGCTTGCTTGAATCTGTTTCATTTAGTTCCTCTTCTAGAGATTTCTTCTGTTCTTTCCTTTGTGACATGTTTCTTTGCCTCCCCATTTGGCTGCTTCCCCGGTGTTTGTTTCTATGTATTAGGTAGAGCTGCTATGTCTCCTGGAATTTGTAGAGCGGCTTTGTGTAGTAGATGTCCTATAGGGTCCAGTGGCTCAGCCTCCCCAGTCACCTGAGCTGGGCCTTCTGAGCTCCCCTGTGTGGACTGTGTGCACTGACCTGTTGTAGTTGAGCCTTGGTTATTGTTGAAGTCACTGGGAGAAATTGACCCCCTGGCCAATCAGCTGTGAGGACCAATTGCAACTACAGCCAAAGAGCTTCTGTGCTGGAGACACCCCTACAGATCAGGATTTACTTCAGCGGGGCTTTGGTGTTCACCAAGTGTGCCCCTTGAATGTGTCACTCGTGGATGTGGTAGGGTTGTAATCCAGCGTAGTCAAGTCTGACCACCAGGAGCACTGTCTCCCGGGAGGTGCAAAGTCAGCCTCTGCCAGTGGCTTGGCCAGGGCCACCCAGCATGAGCTACACAGCAAACTGTAGTTGGTTGCTACTTGTGCTGGGCTTGGTGTTGTCCAGGAGAGGCCAAGCTATGAGCCAATGCAGGCTGCTGCTAGTGCCAGCCCTGGAGCCGCTTATCAAGCTGTATGGGGCCCGATGCTGCTTGTTTGAGAGATTTTAGGAAAGTCCTAAGTATGAGGCTCGAGAGGTCACTTGCATAGAAAAGCCCCTGGAAATGGCCTGGATGAGCTGCAGGTGGGGAGGGGAGGGGCCTCCGGGAATCATGGGGCGGGGCCAAAGGTGTGAGTCAGGTGCTGGAGATTCAGATATGGTGCCTGCCTGTGGGCTGTGTGTGGGGAGGACTTGCCAAAGGAGCAATGGCCTCTGCCAGCTCTTCTGCCTGGGAGAAAGCTGCCCCTCCACCTCTGGCCCGGATTTCAGGCAGGTTAGTTTCTCCCCGAGTGTCCCAGGTTCCTTTTGAGCTGCTGCCCAGTGCTGGGCTCAGAGGGAGCACGTCCCAGTGAGTCTGTGCGCAGGCCCTTTGAGAGGAGAGCCTGGGGCTCCCGCAGCCTCTGGGACCCTCAGGGACAGTCCCCACTGGTTTCACAGCCCAGAGTTGTGGGGACATCTCTTCCTGGCCCTGGAGCTCTGGGCTGGGGGCTTGCTGTGGGGCTGGGACGTCTCCCTCCTCCAGGAAACCCCCACCACCAAGATTCCCACCTGGGCACCAGGTGTGGGCCCAAGGCCGTGTCTCCACAATCCAGCCCCGATCCACCCACGTCTCCGCCCCTCCTATCGTCTCGGTGCTTCTTCAGCTCCCTGGTTGTGGGGCTTCTGTGCAGCCAGATCTCAGGAGGCTCTGAGTGATGGTGGTTCTGTATTTTAGTTGTAATTTTGATGTGGTTGCGGGAGGCGGAGGGTACAGCTGCTACCTCCGCCATCATCTTGTTTCTCCCTTACACAGTAATTCTTTATTCATGGTTTCACTTTCCATGGCTTCAGTTACCTACGCCCAACTGCAGTCCAAGAATATTAAATGGAAAATTCCATAACTAAGCAATTCATAGGCTTTAAATTTCACATCGTTCTGAGGTGATGAAATCTCACCTGCTCTATCCTGTGAATCGTCTTTGTCTAGTGTATCCACACTGTACGTTCTCCTTGCCAACCAGTCATTTAGTAGTCATTTCAGTTATCAGACTGACTGAATGGTATCTTGTGTTCAAGTGACCTTTATTTTACTTAATAATGGTCCCCAAGCACATGGATAATGATGCTGGCCATCCAGATATGCCAAAGAGAAGCTGTAAAGTGTTTCCTTTAAGTGAAAAGCTGAGGACACTACAATAAGGTACTTATAAGAAGAAATAGAGACCATATGCACATAGCTTTTATTACAGTACATCATAATTGTTCTATTTTATTATTATAATATTTTAATATTGTAATATTTTATTATTAGTTGTTGTTTATCTCTTAGTGTGCCTAATCATATGTATATATAGGAAATCATATGTATATATAGGAAATAACATAGTATATATAAGTACTATCTGTAGCTGCAGACCTCCATTGGGGGTCTTAGAACATATCCCCTGCAGATAAGGGGAGGTTCCTACAACTTTATCATCATGTAATAAATCATTATTTTAAAATCTCAAAGTTTTCCTTATTTCTTACATGGAAGTAAACAAGTTTACTGCATAATCTTATCTTGCAAAAATAGTTTTTAAATTTTTTGAAAATTTTCCAAATTTTAATTTTTTGTAGAGCTGTTATTATTTTAGGATTTAGTAATATTTAATTTCAAAATTAGGAAAAAACATTTTTCTTATGAATCATTAGTTACTATTTTAGGAATTAGAAATATTTAATTCCAAAATTAGGAAAAGACATTTTTCTCATGGATCATCAGTTTAAAAAGAGAGGAGCCCACTCCAAAGAAACTGGATAAAACTGTAAATAAACACAAAAATATGATTAAAGTTACCTTTCCCTTAGCTTTGTAGATATTAACAATTTAGCTTGCTATGTATTATATCATACAATAAAACCATTTTGAATACTATTAAATCAAGTGAGTAGCAGTGTCATTTTGAGGCTAAGGACAGTTTAAAATAAAAAATTTTGACCTGCTTAAAAGTCAATATATCAAATGCTGATATGGAGCAACAAGAATTCTTGTTCATTATTAGTGGAAATGCACTGACTCAGCCAAATTGGGAATCTGTTTGACAGTTTCTTATAGAGGTAAACAAACCATTGTCATACAACCTCAAGTCCCACTCCTAGGCATTTACTCAAGTGAATTGAATGTATGTCCACACAAAAACCTGTACCCAAATGTTCATAGCTTCTTTATTTATAATAGCCCCAAAGTGAAAATAACCAAGATTTCCTTTAACAGGTGAAAAAAATTTTAAATAAATATATGGTATACCTACCTATACAGTGGAATTCTCTACTCAGCAATAAAGTGAAATGAACTATTGATTCATGCAGCAACGTGGATAAATTTTAAATACATTTTTCAAAGTGGAAGCTGGACCCAAAACCTATGTGTTACATTATTCTATGTATATGACATTCTGGAAAAGGCAAAACTATAGGAATGGAAAACAGATCGGTTATTGCTAAAGATTAGGAAATATTTCCACTACAAAAGGGCAGCATGAGGGAAACTTAGGGTGACAGGATTACCCTGTGTGGTACCATGGCAGTGGACACATTTCTTTATGCATTTGTCAAAATCTAAAGAACTATATACCACAAAAAATAAACTTTAATATATATAAATATTTAAAAATTAACTAGATTGTTGGAGAATCCCAGGATGGAATGCAGACTGTGAAAAATTAATGTAACTGCATGACAGATGCGCTGGGGAAATGAAGCTGATCTAAGTAACTTTGAAAAACTGTTTTGACTGGATACTGTAAGACCAAAGACCCTTAAAAAACTACACATAAATACTGTACTCTTGATGACAAATTTAATTCTCACAGGAATACAGTTTAGCAATTCTAGAACTATTATATATAGGTATTATATATATAAATAATAATTTATATTTATATAAAATATACAATCTATAAGTTGTAGATAACGGGACTCATGGTACTCACTGTCAGAAAAAAAATTATCAATAAGCAAGAAGGAAAACTAGAACGAACAATGTGGTACTGGATTAGAGTAGCTATATCATTATAAACACATAATTATTTTATGTATATGCAAATAGACAAACAAGTATAGTTATATGTGTAGAATTAGGCTTGTATACATAAAAATATTTCCTAGCTCTGTTTACTTAGATGCCCTAAAAGCAGTAACACACCAGTAGCAATGAACACACTGAGCATCCAGGTAATGCTTTCTAAATATCATACCTATAAAATGAACCAGAGCTCCCTGGAGAAATAGCTAATGTTAGGGGCAAAGGCCAGAAAAGTTCAATATGAGCTTGGAGAATTTGTCATTACAGAAAGGATACAAAAAGTACCTGAAAAAGCTCCCAGTAGCCAAAATAGAACAATTTAAGCTACAAAATAAACAAGGTTAGTATGGGACTACAACCCAGAGATTAAAATAATTATTCATGCAGGGGAGTGGTTTTATTGAAGAAAAAGAATATTGAAAGATTACCAACATATCAACTAATTTATTCCCCAGAAAAATAAAAAAAATAAAAGTTAGAGCAGGAGGTTTCATAAAAATTGGATCCTCATAAATCACAAAATTATCAGTATGTAAAATTCAGAGCATTGAATTCCACCATGTCTAACTCCAAGGAACTAATATTAATTAATCACAATGATCTTGCTGATGAGGCCTTAAAACTGAATTAAGACTTTATGATCTTTTCAGATTAATTTTATGCCATTTCACCAGATCAGTATCACACTAAATTTGTATTAAAACAATTTCTACTAAAAGAATTATATGACAGCCTCTTAAGCATATGTGGTCAATCATAGTCATACTACATGGAAATTAACATCTAAAATGTTAGTAACCACAAACATAATTATTTCTTTGTATTTAATCAAATTAATTCATTAATTACTTTCTTCATAGAAAGTTGAAAGTTACTACCTTAATTTAGGAAATCAAAACTTTTAGGAAAGTTTATGGGCCTGCATCTTAATTTGAGCTGATATATATTAATATGTGCTTCCCTAGATAAGTTCATTCTGCAAAAGATAAAATTTTGAAATAGGAAGATGATTACTAGGGGAAAAAACTCTTTGTCATTTAAACAATGCTAAAGCAATTGGGTTAAAGATATAGTTTACCAACAGCCTTTGGGAGAGAGTAAAAGGAGGAATGGAGACTAGACAACCGAGGTAGAAAACCTGGAGTTACAATACATTCCAAACACTACCTATGTCATTTCCAGTCAGTATCTTTCTAGAATCTCCATGGATTTTCAAGGATAGAATAGGAATATTTAGGAAGTATAAAAAGTTAAGTTATGGAATGTCATTAAACTTAGATACCCATATCATGCTCTAAAGAGTAAACGTATAACAGACATAAGCCCTATCCCCAACATTTTATCTTTTAGTCAAATTCAACTTACTGTTATTCAAAAAAGAAGGAAGAGCTAAAATTGCCTTGGAATTATTTTTGTTTGTTTGTTTTACATGAATGTAATGGCTAGCTTTTATGTGCTCAATACTACATAGCACCTTAACAATATCTTTCTAACTCATTAAGTAGATATAAAAGTTAGATCAAGTGGTCAGTTCGCAAAATAAATTATTTCTAATATTATTTAGAGGAACTAATGGAAGCTCCATTGTGAAGCTTAACTTGGGCTGTGCTCTCAAACATGGTAAATAAAGATTTAGCCAGAAAGAAGAGGGGAAGGCAGCACTGTGGCAAGAGCAAGGTGATTTGAATCCACAAAAGAATATGGAGAATTTGGAGGAAATGGCAGTAAAAATTTGCTTTCCTTGAATAAAAGGGTTAAGCATGGGGATGGCCTTAAGTTGATGCCTCAAACTCTAATCCGCTGTCTTACATGGGTGACCTTGGTTGGCTCTAGCAGAAATTATCATTCTTTCTCCCTTAAAGATCAAATGAGAACACAACTTGAACAATTGGCACTTTTGTTCTCATTTCTCCAGACCTCATTTTGGCCATCCTAAGATCTCTGGAGCTAAAAGCTTCTCAAGCAGAGGCTACCTTGAGCCAAAATTTTTCTTCTCCTACAATAAGGAAAATAAGAAAATAGCTATTCCCAAGGGTAAAACTGTTTAGCATTATATAGATGTTCACTAAGTCAAGTTAAAGGAGTCCCATGCAATGAACTCCAGTAGAGATAAAGCACACTTACATAATTATGAATTTAACGACAGGGTTCATATCACTAAAATAGTATCTATTCACAAGTTCGCAAATATTTAACGAATTATTTATTTATTTATTTATTTATTTATTTATTTATTTATTCACTTATTTATTTTAATCCTCACCTTGAGGATATATTTCCCATTACTTTCAGAAAGTGGAAGGGAGAGAGAAAATGAGAGAGAAACATCAATGTGAGAAAGACATATTGATTGGTTGCTTCCCTCATGCCCCAAGACTCAGCCTGGGGATTGAGCCTGCAACCCAGGTACATACCCTGGGTCACAGTCTAATTCAGGACCCTTCAGTCTGTGGGCTGACATTCTAACCACTGAGCCAAACCAGCTAGGGCAGTAAATTATTATTTTTTTTTTTAATTTTATTGTTCAAAATATTACAGATGTCTCTTTTTCTCCCCATTGACCCTTCCACCCTACCCCACCCTCCTCTCCAGTCCCTCACCACACTATTGTTTGTGTCCTTGGGATATGCATATATGCATATAAATTCTTTGGTTAATCTCTACCCCCCTCTTTCCCCCTACATCCCTCTGAGATTCATCAGTCTGATCCATGTTTCCATGTCATTGAATCTATTCTGTTCATCAGTTTATTAAGTTCTTTAGTAAATTATTTTTAATTAATGTCTAGTACATACATACATTATCTGAATGAAAAAAATATATTTGGGAAGGAAATTAATATCTTTTGATGAAGATTATCTTAGTAGCAGTTATGAGCTAAAAAAAAAAAAAATCTAAACCACATATTAAAACATGTGTTCTAAGGCAAGAATTCCAAGCAGAAGCTTTTTAATGACCATCTCCTGTCTCACTGAGCACATTTCTTTCTTTTTTTTAGAGAGAAAGGAGAAGGGAGAGGGAGAGAAACAACCATGTGAGAGTAAAACACTGATTGGCTGCCTCCTGCATGCCCCCTACCAAAGATCAAACCCAAAGCCCAAGCATGTGCCCTGATCAGGAATCCAACCAGCCACCTTTCCATGCACTGACGACGCCCAACCAGCTGAGCCACACCAGCCAGGGCAAGCACACTTTTAGTAAGTTTTCTAATACATATTACTCCAACATTTGCTTTTATAAACAAGGCAAAGGCTGTCATAGTTAAGCACTGGCTAAATGCCTGATTTGTCATTTGTGGCAAAGCATAAAGGTGAGAGTCGCTTGCTGAGTGCATTATGCATCCTCAGTGGGGCCCTCTGGCAAATACAACAGACGTCCTCAGAGACCCCATGAGGGAAAGTTTAATCATTACATTAGATGATTCATTAAAAGGTGTGAGGTCAATACTGGTAATACAAAGGGAAACTTTTATTTCTTTTGACTTTGTAAATATTCTGTGGCATTATAATATGCACAGGGGAAAAAATATAATACTTGAATACATACTTCCTTTGTTTTTCTGTGAAAATAGCTTCCAGAAATTTTAGCAGGTTTGGAAACTATTCTCTGAATGATCGAATCTCCTATGATATTTCATTTTTCCCTTGCCCTTGGTCAGAAAAGAGTCTACTTTTGAAAAGTCATTCTTAAGGGAAATGACAGAAAGGACTTATAAGCTACTGTGAAAGCAGAAATTGCAACAGGCAAAGCTAAACAGTTAAGGAAGACTATTCAAGTCTATTACAATAGGGAAGAGAAACCAGAAGCCTGTCTGTGCTCAACTCCCTGAAACTAGGGTAGGACCATTTTCAGCATTTGGGTGAGAGGAAGAACACTGACCATCTGTGTCTGTTAATTGGCCTTATCCAAAGAAAAAGCAAATTTTCTCTTGTATTCATGACATGAGATAGAGCCAAGTAGCCACTGAAATTAGGCTCCTACCCAACCACAAAGGCTAGGAGATAGGGGCACTATCTTCTGTGATGATCATATTTCAAAAAAAAGGCTTCCTTGAAAAAGGAAGGAAACTGTTAAAGATGGCAAAGGACATTTAAAACTATGTACATCTCAAAAGAGCAAAGAAAGAATTTATAATTACAAGTGTTCTAAATTAAATACTCTAAGAAAAGGAAGGGGAAGGGCCTTTGGGGTTAGGCCATGTGTATTCTGTGAGGGCCAGGGCTGAGAGGGAGGGGCCTAGACACAAGAAGAAGCTTATCTAAAGTTTAGTCAAGCTGAGGAGAATATTAAGGCCATCTTAGTCACCACAAAGTCAGTGAGCAACACAAAAGATAATTTTATAAATAAAGAGGCTGTATTATTTTTCTCATTTTTCCCTCAAAATTATCATGCCCTTTTAAAACATATTCCATTTAAACTTTAATTTGGATTTTTATCCAAGTTTCTTCTCACTCCAGTAGCCCTTAATATTATTTCGCTTGGATCTGAATTCGCAGCAGCAACCAAACAACTTGCCATCAAAGCCCCAGCTGGAGACTTGAGCCTCTTAGTTACTTTCAAGTACATCCTACCTGCCTCTGTATTGCTTGTCTTTCTAGTGCCCTTGATCTATAACCTACATTTCAAACCTTCCATCAAATATATATCTTCTCCCCAGAGCTAGCAGACTTTGATTCTACTTCTACCTCTTTTTACTGGAACTATGTAGAACCCCATTCTATTTCTAAAGAACTTTTCTACGATACACAACATCTTGGCTATGCCCTCCACCTCCTGGACCTAACTATAACCTGGCTCAGCCCTAATGAAAAAATTTTTTAAAATAAGCTGTAAATTCTCCCTGTAGTTTCTATTTCCTTCAGTATTTATTCTCATTATAGTTCATTCTCATTGCATTTGATACTCATCCAAAAATCGCTCCTCAGGTGAGGCCCTAAAAATTCAACTGTACCCTCTTCTCCTAATCTTCATCACTGTCATCAACTGACCTCCACTTCCTTACCCCACATTTACTAAGGACTTTGGTATCTGAATTATAGTCTTTCTTTTCACTGATTCCCATCATGATTCTGAAAGACTACATCCGTCCAACAAACTTCACTGGCATTCTCCTCTGACAAAACACTTTTAAGGTCTATATTCTGGACCTTGTCATGTTCAAAAATTTATTTTCTGATCTGAGATTTGAAAATATAATTCACATACCTATTTTTACACCTTTACCACTATCTCTTCCCACTAAATATCCATGAGACCTTATACCTCCTTCATTCAAACTGACTCAAAAGAACACTCTCCCTGCACCATTAACTTCTCATCACATTCACACATCTGCCAGCTTACTTTTTTAATCTCTATCCTGGAAAAGCGAGAGACCTGGGTGCAAATCAAAGCTCCTCTGATTGATAATTGTATGTTCTTAGGCCATTTATTTACATTTTCTGATCTTTAGTTTCCTCATCTATAAAATAAGAGGTTAAAAATATCATACAAAAAATTACATGGAAAGTGCTATGCTTATATCTAAATCAATATATTGTAGGCATTATTAACCATTATCATCTCAAAAATGCTTTTTCTCTGAAACTAAATAATGCTGAAGAAAATCATAGTTATTAGTCACCACTTCAGAGCTGTGGTGTTCAACAACTAAAAATTGTTAGACATTATTTTTCCTTTTCTCATTGATCTCTCTTCATGACTTTTCTTTGTTGCTACTCAAAATTGTACAAATCTTCTCAGGTTTTTTTTGCAACCCTTTACCCTGCTTTTGCAGCTATTATTCTTAGAGAAAACCAAAGGCATCACACTGTGGTTATAACTACTTATGTCCCACTTATTTCTAAGTTTACCCTTATTTGCACTCATTCCATCCATTTATGCATTCAAGAAATATTTACTAAGCTTCTGCCAAATGCCAGATACTGGGGATTTAGTACAGGAGAAGACTGAGAATTCCTTTATTCCTGAACCTTACACTCATGACAGTCATTGAACTAGTTATTACAAGTTTTCCTAGAGTTACAAAGGAGAAAACAACTTTCCCAGGAACATAAAATATTCTTAGTTCTGAATAATAATTTTTAGCTAGTGAAGAAGATGAAAAGCAAGCGAAGCAGAGAAAGTGTCATGTGTAAAACCCTCAGTGAAGGAAGCAACCATCAAGGAACTAAAACTCAATGTCTCTCAACCACAGAGAACAAAGAAGGAAAGAACAACAAGTGGGTCTGAGACTGCTAGTGATTCACCAAATCTCCTTCTATTTCTTCCATAGTCGCTGGACATATGAGTGCCCAACTGTATTACATTTCCCAGCCTCCCTTGCAATAAAGTGTGATACAATAGGCTCCCTTATCTGCAGGGGATATGTTCCAAGACCCCAGTGATGCCTGAAACTGTGGATAATACCAAACACTATATGTACTATGTTTTTTCCTATACATGCATACCTATAATAAACTTGAATTTATAAATTAGGCACAACAATAAGTAATAATCAAATGGAACAATCTTAACCATATACTATTACAGTTACGTGATCTCTCTCAAAATATCTTATTGTACTGTATTCACACTTCTTATGATGTGAGATGGTACAATGCTTACGTGTTGAGATGAATAATGTACATTAGGCTATACTATGAGGGTTATTTGAACACAAGCACTGTGATACACAACAGTGATAACCTAGATGGCTACTAAGTGAGTAATGGGAGAGAAGTGTGTACAGTGTGGATATGCTGGACAAAGGGATGATGGATGCATGTCCAGGGCTGGATGGAGTGGGATGACATGAGATTTCATTACTCTACTTACAACAAAGTACAATTTAAAACTTATGAATTGTTAATTTCTGGAATTTTTCATTTAATATTTCAGACCTCTATTAACTTCAGGTAACTAAAATTATGGAAAGCAAACCTTCAGATAAGAAAGGATTACTGTATGTGGCTAAGTTCTTTCCATTGGTGTGACAGTGAAAATATGTTCCACTTCCATGCCATTCCCATAAAATACCCTATGCACCTTTCTTTATGCTCTCTATTCCTCTTTCAGGCAATATCCAGAACAACCTTGAATTCAAGTATGAGAAATTGCCAAGTTCATCAGCCTGGGTCCCAATGTAGAGCAGAACGTCTGTTCACCTGGAACATCAACCCTGGAGTGCAGAAACTGGGTAATTAATCAGTTAATAGCTGTAGGCCAACTAATAAAAGACTGCTCACATTCCCGGATATATGTTGAAACTTTGAATCAACTTCCAGGTAGCTATCTAAAAAGAAATAGGAAACCACAGACCACCACCGTATCCTGCGTAAGCATGAAATTCCTGGACTGTTGCCTACACCCAATCAAATGTGTAAATATTTCTTCCTTATGGACTGTGCACCTATCTTAGAACTTTCCTTGCTTCACAACTTTTCCTAGCCCCCTTATCCATAGCCAAAGTAAATTCTCTCAAAAACAACTTACATCTTTAAAAGAGACCCAGTGACCCCATTTCTAAGAAAATATCCTAAGAATCCTGAAACACTAATCAGAAAGAATATATGTACCCCCATGTTCATAGCAGCACAGTTTACAATAGCTAAGACCTGGAAACAGCCCAAGTGCCCATCAGTAGATGAGTGGATAAAAAAGCTGTGGGACATTTACCCCATGGAATACTACGCAGCTGTAAAGAAAAAGGATCTCTTACCCTTCAGGACAGTGTGGAGGGACCTGGAGAATATTATGCTAAGTGAAATAAGCCAGGCAAAGAAAGACAAATATCACATGACCTCACTTATATATGGAATCTAAGGAACACAATAAACTGATGAACAAAATAGATTCTGTGACATATAAGCATGGAACAGACTGATGAATCTCAGAGGGAAGGTGGGGGTGGGTGGGTAGGAATAGATTAACCAAAGAATTTATATGCATATATGCATAACCCATGGACACAGACAATAGTGTGGTGAAGGCCTGGGACGGGGAGTGGGGGTGGGGTGGAAGGAGTCAATGGGGAAAAAGACAGACATCTGTAATATTTTCAATAATAAAGATAAATTTAAAAACTAACTAAATAAATAAAAATAAAAGAGCCTCCATCAAATTACTATAAATGCAAAAAAAAAAAAAAAAAAAAAAAGCCCCCTTCAGCTCCAACATGGTGGACATGTTCGTATTTTTCATCTAGCCCTGCTGGTGGTAGTTTAGACTCTATGTCCCAGGACCCAGGACCTCTACTGTCTCCTGGCTAGCAAATGGATCAATAAATCCTTTCAGAAAAGCTTTTGGGCATGAAGGTTTTCGATTAACAAAGACAAAGTAATTTTCAACTCTCTTTTTTATATGTCTTCCCTTGCAGAGGTCCTTCCCTTATAAATTTATGGTATTCTTTTGCCATTAAAGAAGTCAGCAATCTGCTAAAATTTAGGTAAAGATATTGGTGACAATATGTTTATTTTAAGAGTCTCAGGCAAGAGCAAGCCTTCATTCCAAAAAGAGTACACAATGGTGAAATCCTAGGATTTGGGTGATGGAGATATTTTGGAGAGGCCTTTCACACCCTCCAAATGCCTTCCAAATAGAGCAAAGCAAGCCAAAAGCATATATCCCCAAAGACACAACAGAGAATTAAGCCTGCCATGTAATTATAGAAGCATGTAGTTCAGTTAATTCTCTTCTTTATCATTAATTGTTCCTGAGTAGATAATAAATTTGGACTGTCACTTATCTATATATTTGTTGATTTGATAATTTATATATGTGACACACGATACATGCCTATAGGTCAAGATATTTTCTTCTATCTTTAACCAAATTATATATTTCTCCTTAAGTCTTGCTGAGTGCATTGGCAGAAAATGTTTTCCCACTCTGCCTTTCACATCCTCTGCTTTGCAGTTTAGTGCATATTGGAACTTAGTTTTAATGAGAATAGCAAACTTTCACATCTGTTCCTAAATTGCATTCTCTTCTCCAGTGTGTGTGAAAGGACATTGTTCCTCGGTATTGCCCTCATCTGAAGTTGTTTTCTGTAGTGGATTCTTTTAGTTGGATAATTGTACATCTCAGAAACTGATAGAAAATGTTCCTTGTATCGTTAGAAAGGGCACTGGTATTAAATATAAAAATTATATAGATATATAATTTTCATATATTGCATATTTTAAGGCCAAGGCTTAATGTCTTCTCTAAATGTTCCTTTATATAAATGGATAAAATGAAACAAAATGTTCAGAGATAATAAAATTGACACATCCCAGAATGTTCAGTGGACTATAAATTTGTAACCTATGTGACAAAATGTCCAACTGGACATTTTTCATAATCTAGAATTTCCTCTGTGGTAGGTATAATAATGGCTCCCCAAAGATGTCCACAACCTAATCCCTAATACCCGTGAATACATTACTTCACATGGCAAAAGATACTTTGAGATGTAATTAAGGTTAAGAATCTTGAGATAGAGAAATACCATGGATTATCTGGTTGGGCTCAGTCTAATCACGAGTCCCCAAAAACAGTGGACCTTTCTTTAATATAGTTAGAGAAAAAGCTATGTCTACAAGTAATGAACTGATTGTGCCTCCCCAAAATTCATATGTTGAAGCCTTAATCCCCAATGTGACTATATGTGTTGATAGGGCCTTGAGAGCAGTAATTAAGGTTAATGAAGGTTTAAAGGAAGGACCATGTCTTTTAAAAAGAGAAAGATACACCAGAAATATCTACCTCTTCTCTCTCTCTCCCGCTCCCCTTCAGTGTGCAGCTAGAGAAGAAATCATGTGAGGCTATACAAAGAAGTTGGCTGTCTGCAAGCCAGGAAGAGGCCCTAAACCTGAGAGTATCTTGAACTTCTAGCCTCCAAAACTGTGGAAAAATAAATTTCTAATGTTTAAGCAACCCAGTCTGCAGTGTTTTGTTATGCCAGCCTGAATAGACTAATATATTGCAGAAAAGGGGTCAGAGAGATGCCACATTGCTGTCTTTGAAGATGAAGGAAGGGGTATGAGCCAAGGAATCTGAGAAACTTTAGAAACTGGAAAATGCAAGGAAGTGGAATCTCCTTTCCAGCCTCCAGAAAAGAACACAATTCTACCCAAACCTTGATCTTAGCCCACTAAGATATATGTCAGACATCGCACTTAAAGAACAATAAGGCAGTAAATTTGTGTTGTTTGAAGCCATGAAGTTTGTGATAATTTGTTACAGTCACAGTAGAACATGAATATCTCTTCTAAGACTGAAAGATAGACTATTAATGCTGGAATTGCTAAAAAAAAAAAAAAGGGGGGGGGAGCCCATTAGGTTTGTGACCCACCTCATCATCACCCCCCAGCTTCTACTTATGTATGAGAGCTATCATCTGAAGGCATTTCTAGAAGAGAGTTGTAGGCCTCATAGAAATGATTCCCCTTCCCTCCTGGCTTCTAAAGAAGAGGTGCCCTCCGAGCCAGGCAGTGGGCATAAGAGAGCTCTACGAGGTAGAGTGGTGCTTGCCAGAGGAGGAACACATCCACATACTGAATGTTTGCTGAGTGAAGAAGCTAGTAGGCTTGTGTTCTGCTGCTACTGAGGAAACAGTATAAAAGAATCATGAAGAGAGCTGAAGAATGAGCTACAAACATTAGAGCGTGACTTTTGCCTGGAAGACTTGAAAGGCAGTAAGTTGGCAAGAATTACTCCTGGTTGCTGAGCAAGAAAGAGATAAGACTTAAGAAGGAGAGGCTTGAACTTCCAGAGCTTGGCAGAGGGACATGAATGTGCACAATTTCCATAAACTAAGATGAACTTTCTGAAAGTTAGCCAGATTTGACCCATTTTTAAAGGACCTCCTCCCAGGGTAATAACCTCCTGTGGTAATGAGACCACAATGGAAAGAAGCACCATGGCATATTCTATGGCAACAGCTGTTGAGCAAGAGCTGTGAGAAGCTGAAGGTCAATGCATCAAGAAGTAGAATATCAAAGGTCCCAGCTGGGATACAGCTCTTCAAGAATGTGCAAAAAGATCCCATGAAAGAAAGCTAACATTTATGCATCTGCCAGACACAGAGCCTAAAACCAAGTAACAGTATCATTTCCTCTTAGGTGTCTCCCTGCCTTGATGCTAAAGGTAAAGGAATGCAGTGAGGTGAGGGGGGAGTGGGGAAACAGGTGGAAAGAGAGAAAGGAGAGATCACACCCTCTTTCTTTGTTGGACTACAAGGTATGGCCTGTGCTGGGGGTGGAGACATAATGAGAGTTTGAAATGGAAGAGAGAGATTGAAGTCTCAGTTTAGACAGGATTTGTCTTTTTAATACATTAAAATGTGGACTACTGAGTAATACCTGAAGAACAACTAGCAAACAATGTGCCCTACCCTATAGTCCAATCTCAACATGTAAACCCAAGCATTGCTAATAAGACCTGCTTATAGGGTATCACCTTTTAAAACTAGACAATAAAATGACTACATGTGAATTTCAACATGCCTTCTGTTTATGTTTTCTTTGTGTGTGTTTTTTCCCCTTCTGTATTTATAGATCCTGTGTGGGTTAATTTCTATTTATTTTTAATCTTTTTGTCTTTGAATAGGGTTTGCTCCTTCCGAACATCTGGGTATTTTCACAAATGAGTGAGCTACCTGGAAGAGTTCACAACCACAATGCCAATTGTGTAGTTGGGAATGTCCTACAACCAAACCTCTCTTGTCCTTTTCCTAGGGACCCAGCTCACCTTGATTTTCAGAATTTAGGAGATCAAACTCAGAGAAGCTCCTTAAATTGTATTTTCCTAGTGATGCTATTTATTCTCTCTTTCACCACTGCCTTCACCCTCCCAAAACACAGTGTCCTTAAGTATATGACAGCAATGGTGTGTCGGTGACATGGTCCATCCCCTTGGTGTCCCTAGCCATGTTGTGGTTTCTGTGGTATAAAGCTGACTCTATTCAGAGGCATTATTGTTTCCAGAGCCCTTTTATGCCTCAGATCTGTTGCTCTAAGCTAAGAAGAGGAGTGTTAAATCTTTCAGAAGTGTAGCCCTTACTTTTAGAGGCTTAGCATCTGAAGATAATAGTGTATATGTAGTGAATGTTGGCAAGTTCTACCTTTCACGCCTTAATTCTTTTTACAGATGGTCAATGGTTTGGAGTTGAGACCATCTTTGCCTTTATTGTTAATTCTTTTAATGATAAGGTTTAATACTATTTCATTAAATAATAAAATTGTTTTTGCTGTTATTTGTCTTATTGGGAAGACCAAAGAATACATAACCTTATCTCTGACCCTAAGCCATATGAACATTTTGCTCTCATCATAGTTAGCATTTTCTAATTACTTGAGCACAAATAGTTTGCAACCCAGGCCTTTAACCATGCTTCTCCTTTCACCTCATAAACCTCTACCCCTTCAAGACATTTAAAGGGTTACCTCTTTATGACAGCTCCCCTGACTTCCTCAGAAAGAGTTTGTCAGCCAGCCCCTCCTCTCTGCTCCCACAGCATTTTCTCCATGCCCTTGCTCTATCTAGTATCTGACCTTCAAATGGGAAGTTTCTTTTTTCTACCCCTGGAGTCTCCAAGCTTTTGAATCTTTGGCACCTGAATAACACCTTATACACAACAGGCACACAATAAATTAATTTAATAAAATTCATAATAATAAATATCAAATAACCAAGAAAATATCTGAGATAATATATTCAATATCTTGTATTTTACACAGCATGAAAAAATTGACAAAATTATGTAAGTTGTCCACACAAATTTTAAATATGGAAAGAGAATATAATTAATTTAAATGGAAAACTCAAGCAGAATATAGATACTGAAAAAATTAAGCAACATTGCAACATAATTTATTCATTTGTTTTATTTCATTCCCATAGTTTTAATTACTTCCAAAGCATTTTCAAAATATTGTTCCACTAAAACTTTGAATACTGCACATCATTTTTTAGTGCAATGACTACTATTAACACATTTTTTAAAAGATTTGTTTTAGTATATTTGTTAATATATATTTTTGTGCAGTTAACCAAAACGTTTTTTAAAGACAGCTGGAAAAAAATATGGGGTGAGTGAAAACTGAAAATTGAGAATTTGCTCTCTTTCATAATTATCAAAAGTACACACATTGCTAAAATATTTTTTCTGAGAGTTCATATTTAATGATCTCTTGATTCCTTAAATGGAATAAGTACTACCAAAAGTGTATCTGAATTAGTTATTACAAATATTTGTGCTTACTTCATGAATTTTGGCTCTATTTATGACATTTTAATTTATTCTGTCAGTTTGTCAATAAACAACTTCAATGAACATCTATTATTTGAAAGGTATGGTGTCACATGTTGAAATACGAAGAATTACGCATGGTCATGGCTTTCAAGAAGCCCATTGCCTCCCTAGCCCTTTTCGCTCAGTGATTAGAACATGGCCAGGCTTAGTGAAGGGTCCCTGATTCAATCCCAGCCAAGGGCACGTTCATACCTCTGGTGCAGTCTTGATCTACAGCGTAGTCCGGGGGCATTCGGGAGGCAACCAGTGTACGTATCTCTCTCACATCAGTGTTTCTCTTCTCTCTTCCTCTCTCTCTCTCCCTGATGGAAAAAATATCCTTGGATGAGAATTAAAAAAGAAGAAGAGGAAGCCTATTGAAAAGACAGTCCCTTCTGCAAAGAAGTTACTTTAAGTGCTGTAAAAAGACCTGAATATTGTGTCAAAAGAAACTAAAGGACTGGAAACTCTTTTTAATGCTGCTGGGATAGTAAGAAAATGCTAACCTAAATAGCTGATAATTGAACTGAGTCTTTAAAGGTAAAAAGCAGTTTGATATATAAGAAAGAACAAATTTTTCTCCTGTTCCCTCATTTTCCATATCCGATCCATAGATAGGTCTTGATTTTTACCTCCTATGTATTTTTGGAATACTTCACTTCTCTCCGTCTCCAGTCTGACCACGCTCATTTAGGTGGCCCTTATCTCTCACCCAGACCATTGCAATGGTGCACCACTGTATCTCACTACAGTCATTCACTTCCCCCCCCCCCAATCTGTTCTCCACAATACAGCCAGATCTGATCATGTCACATGTACTCCTGCCATGGTTAACTCCCTTTGATGGTTTCCACTGATGTTAGAATTAAGGCCACTGTTCTTAACCTAGGCTTGGACTCTGTGAAGCCTTGGCCTTGCCTACAAGTCCAAGTTCAATGTCTACCACTCATCCTCCCCTTTCTCTCTGCATTCCAACCAAACAGATCTTTGTTTCTCAAAGAAATCATATTCATTCCCAAAACAAGGACTTTGCTCATTTTATTTCCTTTTTCAGAAACACCTATTCCTCAATATTTTTTTTGTAGTAATTCTTATTTATTTTTCATATTTTAACCTTTTCTGACTACCTTCTCCTCCCAGGGTAGATCAGAAATCTTTTCAGGTACTCTTACAATACCATATCCCTTTCCTTCAAAGTATTTATTTCTATTTAAAATTTTTCATTCATTAGGGTGATTATTTAATAGCTGTTCACCTTCCCCGCTATTTTATAAATTCAGTTCAAGAGGAACAATACTTACTTTTGCTCACCATTATATTCCAAGTACTTTATACAGTGACTGTCATATAGCATCATCCAATAATAGTAAATGTGTTGGATTAAGCAATGAATAAATGAGGAATACAACATGTCCACATGAAATGGGGGAAGAAAGAGGAAGTGTGAACAGTTTCAGAATCTTGAAAAATCCTAACAAATATGGGGAATGGTAGACATTCAATGCAGGTTGCAATTAGGCTTCTGGTGGAAAGTCAATCAGGAATAAGAGAAAGGAGTAAAATAATAATAGCTTGAAACATATTATTAAAAGGCTTCACCCGGCCGGGCATGGCTCAGCGGTTGAGCATCGACCTAGGATCCAGGCGATCGGGGTTCAATTTCCGGTCAGGGCACATGCCCAGGTTGTGGGCTCGATCAATGACTCTCTCATCATTGATGTTTCTATCTCTCTCTCCCCCCTCCTTTCCTCTGTCTGAAATCAATAAAGATATATTTAAAAAATAAAAAATAAAAAAATAGGCTTCATGGTCCAGAATGATTTTTGCTTATGTTTTCTAGATAATAAGAATCAACATATGTTTTAACTAAGAAGGAAATACACTCAGTTTTGGTTCTTGGTGTTATAATTCTGGTGGCAGGATAAAGGGTGAACTGGAGTGGGCAGAAGTTAATGAGGTAGAGATAATTTTGAAGGTTATTGCAAAATATGATGTTACGCTGGACAACAGAATGTAACAAAGTGGGAGAAAAGGAACCAGAGGTTATAAATACTTTGGTAAAATCACCATCACTGGACAGCACATTAATTGATGGGTTTGAGAGAGGGAAGATCTCCAGATTAGGATACTGAAGGGATGCCATATCTGCTGGTCAACATATATATTGAAGTAAAAGTCAGTGTACATGTGGTAATAATAAATTTCCATGTATTGATCATTTCTTCTCCTAAATTATACATACCACTGGTCTTGAGGTGATGTAGATGACCTTCTTGCTCCATATCACCACTTCTAAACTATTGTTCTTCTTTCTTCCCTAAAAAGTACCAACTGTAAAGTATCTGGCTGGTTGTTTTTATCTGAATCATTCCTCCTAATGTAACTCTTAATTCAAATCCCCACATAGACAATACTTCCACATCCTGGCTTTAAAGTTATCAATATAAATTCAAAAATTCTGGCAAACTGCATTTCCTTATTTCATGTAGTCTCCCACCATGCCAGGACACTATCACCACCTTCTTTCTCCTCAAATCTCTAATAGATACTTTCCTTACTCTTAGCTACTGATCTTCCTTCTTATATCACAGAGAAATGAGACGCACTAAGAAGAGAACTTCCACAAGCTTCCATGACTTCATCTACTTACCCACTTTTATCTGTACTCATTTGTATTCTACTTTCTCTCCAGTTGCAAAGTCAAACTCTCTGGAATCCTAGCTAAGGCCACTGCTCCACTTGAGCACTGGATCCCACCTCAAGTCACCTCCTCAAAAAACTTATTCTGAAATTATACCCTCTCTCTCATCACTTTTTTTTACACTCTGGCTTATTACTATCATCATACAAATATGCCATAACATTTCCCATTTAAAGACAACCCTGCCTGGATTCCATATGTTGGTCAAACTACCACTCTATTTTTGATCCCCTTTATAACAACACTTCTTGAAAGAATCGTCCAAACTTGCAAACTCTACCTCTCCATTTCCCATATCCTCTGGAACCTGTCAATTAGACTTCCCCTCCAGATATCCACATTGCCAAATCTAATGGTCCATCCCTTCTTACTCAACTCAGTAGTATTGGACATAGCTGATTCCTCCATCCTACTTGAAATACTGTCTTCACTTGACGTCTGGGATGCCACAACACCTGATGTTCTTCCTACCTAACTCATCACTTTTTGTTAGACGCCTTTGCTGCATCTTCTGTCTACACGCTACACTTTGATGGAAACTCAGCCTTTGGAGGCTTTCTAGCCATGTTTATTCCCTCACGTGAAATTTCCACAATAATGACTGTCAGATTTTTATCATCAGCCCACACCTCTCACACCATACTTTTTACTTTTTATCCAATTCTATATCTCCACCTGGATATATAATAAGTGTCTCACACTTAACAAGTCCATGTCAGAATTCTTGACCCCACTCACCGGAGGCTGGTGATCATGGATTTCAAGTGAGATCAATCAGAATAATGTGTGTGTTTTCTGCAAGTTTCAGCTTTAACAATTCAAGCTTGAAGTAGACAGACTTTCGGATTTAACTAGAATGTGATTTTCCAAACAATTACAAAGAAACAAAAGAGGCTACCTGGCTTTGGTCAGCTCATCCCTGGTTGTGTTTCTGACCTCATACCTACCGTTTTCTCTCTGCCCAGTCCTCTCCAGCCATCCTGGCCTCTTTGCACATTCCAGTCTCTGAGGTTTTGGACTTGTTGTGCCTTCTTCCCTTAGAACTCTTATCCTAAATATTCACAGATTTTTTTCCTGTAATTCATCTCAGAAAGAATTTTTCTCATTAACTTATCTGAAGTAACATCTTTCTTCACTCACTGTACCCTCACTTTATTTTCTTTTATAGCATTTATTGTTACCTGTCATGTTATATAGTTATTTATTTCCTGCCTCACCTTCTAGAATATATGGTACATGAAGACAGAGATTTTGTCTCTTCTATTCACCTAGAATTGAAACAGTATGTGTTATATAGCTAACAATATTTGTTGAATAAATAAATAATTACCCAAAATATCTATGTTGGGGGACTATTCAGATATTATCTGTTTGATCATAAGATTAATATTCTTACAGGAATATCTATGGAAGTTTAAGCTAATAACAGAAATTTCAAATGAGAAAATCTACATAGAGCACTTAAAACAGTGCCTGGAAAATAATGATCATTCAATATATTCTAATTATCATCATTAATTATGAATGGAAATAACTCTTGGAAACTTAAAAGTGCTCAAGGTATATATTTGGTTTTACATGTCCTAATATTTTGACTAATTACAAAGAAAAAAAAGATTTAAAATGACCACTTACTCTTTTTCTTTTTGATCATTCTAACTTGTTCCTGCAGTTCTGTCATAAGCATTGTGAAGGACTTTAAAACAAGGGAATTAGACTCAATGATCACTACATCTTTTATATTATAACATATAAGTACATCATGCCACCAACTCCATCCAGTTATGTATATTGTTCTCAAATCACTGCCTTAAATTCTCTCTTTATCTTTGAAGCTGTGAATGCTGAGAAATATATGCTTTCAAATAGATATAGAACAATCAAAACCCCTATGAAAGTAAAAAATGTAATTATTTTCTGAGCTATATATCTAGAGGGAAAAAATATACCTAAAAATGACAATTATGGTCTCCTTAGTTTGAGGATGTAGTATTACAAGACCTTCAGTCTGGACTGCTACAAGTCTGAATCATGAGACCATTAAATTGCCTGTTTTCTGACCACTATGTTGCTCAAAAATACGAAATTTATCATTTTGGACTTTCGCTTATTAAGGAAGCCTGTATATAAATGAAAAATAAATAAACATTTTATTTTTGTCTCTGTTTTTGGTTAATCCTCACCGTAGGATATTTTTTCCATTGCTTTTCAGAGAGTAGAAGGGAGGAAGGAAAGGGGAAGAGAGGGGGGGGAGGGAGGGGGAGGGGGAGGGGGAGGGGGAGGGGGAGGGGGAGAGGGAGAGGGAGAGGGAGAGGGAGAGGGAGAGGGAGAGGGAGAGGGAGAGGGAGAGGGAGAGGGAGAGGGAGAGGGAGAGGGAGAGGGAGAGGGAGAGGGAGAGGGAGAGAAATCGAGAAACATCAGTGTGAGAGAAACACATCGATTTGGTTGCCTCCCACACATGCCCTGCGACCAGGGCCAGGGATTGAACCTGCAACCCAGGTACATGCCCTTGATTGAGAATCGACTCTCTAGCCACTGAGCCACAATGGTCAGGGCTAAATAAACATTTTAATTAATTCTATTTTATCTTGGAATAGTTATGTGGAGCATTATAAGTTGGAAACAGTTTATATTCTAAAACGATATCTATTCCAGTATGTTTTGTTTTTGTAATTGAGCATCAAACACAGGGCTTTCTTAACTATATCATTGTCTCACTAAAAATATTATTTATTATTTAGAGAAAAAATTGATAGCACAGTGAATTACACACAAAAATAGAATACTTCAATTTCTTCAGTATAAACATTTTATTATTAAATTTTTAAAGTAGGGAAACCCAAATATTTGATATTGGTCATTGTGTTCATAGGTATCTAGACTACCATCAGACCCTTAGAATGCACTTTCTAATATTTTCTTTTTAATAAAATTCTCATATCATTTGTAGTACATATTATAGAAAGTAACAGGAAAAGCTAATAGTAGATAACACTAAAATGAGTTAGACTTTAGAAATGACTTTATATTGAGTTTTTCATAAAAGGTAAACTGCAATCAAATAACCAGAGTATAGAGTTCTTGTGACAGATAAAACCCAAGCAATGACATGAGTAAATCTTATAGACATAATCTTTAGGGAAAGAAGCCAAACAGAAGAGTTCATATGGCATAATTTTACTTATCTCAATTAAAAGGGGTTACTTTGAGGTGGTACTCAGTGATTTGACAGTGGCAAGAGCAAATTTTTGAGGTGCCAGAAATCTTTCATACCTTGATCTTGTTAGAGATTATCTGTTATATACTTATTTCTTAAATTTATTGAACTGTATTCTTAAGATATATGTACTTTATATATTTTAAGAAATACACTGAAGTGTACACTAAGATATGTGCATTTTACTTTATGTGTCTATGTCACAATTTAAAAAAAATTAAACCCTCTAAATTACCAACTCTTTATCAGTCCATTACTGGCTCTGAGGTATTTCACATCTAGTACAGACAAATGTCTACTGATCTAACCTTTTATTACAAAATAAAATAAATTTAGTAAATAGTGCCAAGACAGATAAAAATAAATATTTCCCTTGGATAATTGGCATATTTAATTAACAACTAATATGTATGCTCTGCTCATAGGACTATGGATTTGGATACACTTTCAGGGAGACATGGCAACTTTCCCAACCTGCTGCATCTTCTAATAGAACCCATCAAGCTTTCTGGATTTTTTCCTAAGTAATTAGGATAAAAGATAATGTTGTTGTTGTTGTTAAAGTAATCAGTGCATCATGTCGAAAAACAATTCAGGAAACTTAGG
The DNA here is from genome assembly GCF_964146895.1 of Miniopterus schreibersii. Classification (NCBI taxonomy): domain Eukaryota; kingdom Metazoa; phylum Chordata; class Mammalia; order Chiroptera; family Miniopteridae; genus Miniopterus; species Miniopterus schreibersii. Next base: position 63,511,126 of record NC_138101.1, on the reverse strand, counting down.
AATTTTCTCTGAACAAATATTGTTTTAAATATCAGTTTAGAAGGCCTTTTCTTCAAGGTTCATTTTCTATCTTGTTATTACAGATATTGTCTGAAATGGGGATGCCTGAAAAGTATAAAATTTTTTAGTAGAGACACTATGTGTTTGATTAAGTGGCTATTTAGGGTGAAAAGTTGACAGTGGCAGTTTACAAGGACACCTACAATCTTCTTATCAGCCACGTGCAGAACATAAGAGCATGTACTTGTAACTTGGAATAATAGACATTATAAATAATGAAGTAGATTTTAGATGTATTTATCTTGAAAGGTATATTCTTTCTAAAGGTGTATAATAATATGGAGTAAAGAAATAGGAAAAAAATTCCTTATATACTTTTTATATATTTTATTGATATTTTAAAAACAAGCATTCATTTGTACATTATTTTATATTTTTAACTTTACAAATAAAACATTTGATTCCAACTTATATGTAATAATTTATTATTTCTCAGAAAATGAAATTTTCTACTCAAAAGGATTCAAGTTTAGAAAAATGTGGTTATGTGCCATTGCCTGGATCAAGCATAAATAAACTAATTGTTCCTTTATCCTGGAATAAGCCAACTTTCAAAAAAGTCCATCAATGGGTTGCATTCCAATGATCAGAATGGAAAATATTATAGACAGCGTCATCTGACAACCCTGGGTTCAAAAACCCCTATTTTATTATGTGACTTTGGATTTAACCCCTCCATCTCTTGGATTCTTTATAGGTAAATAAAGAATAAAAAACACAAATGAGTAGGTAAGAATAAAGTGCTTAGCAGGTAGTTGCCAAGTGGTTAAGGACAGTCTTTGCAGCTAGCCAGCCTGAGTTCAAATCATAGCTCCGTCACTCATTAGCTGTGTAACCTTGGTTTAAATTACTTAACCTCTCTGTATTTCAGTTATTCCTTTGGAAAATGGGGATAGTAATGGAACAAGACTGTGGGAACATTAAGCAAATGAACATATGCAAAACTCACCAAACAGTGCCTGGACATAGTAAGTGCTATGTAAGTGCCTTCTATAATTCTCACTGCTAAGACTACAGTTCTTCCCATTTTTTCAAGTTCCTTTTTAAAATCATCTTCCACTCAGGCATTGCAGAAGAGCTCATGGCTGATCTAAGATCTTTTCACTGGACTCTGAGGGACTTATGGGGAAACGGGTCTTGGAACCAGGATCTACTAGCCTGGGAAGTCTATTATGGTTGAGGATACTTTTGATTCCTGAATACACTCTACCCCCTAAGTACACTGTGTTGTATATACTCATGATCATGAAGCTGCACCATGAGGTGGTCTCTGGCAAATATCAGACTAGGTTACATGCAGGACTATTTCATCATGTGGATCTAGAAAGACAACTATGCTTCCCTACAGGATCCTCAGTCACTCTGACCTTACCATGTACATCCTGGTGAGGTTTAGGACCAGGTATCCTGTACTTCCCTCTGCCCAGGAGGATGTTGCTGAAAAGTATACTGCCACTTTTCAGCTGAGCTTTCTCTAAATTCTTTAGATAAGTGGACCTTGGTTGTTATACCAAGTAATGTATGCACCTGGTTTTTGCCTTGTATTGATATTTATTGATAAAGTGATACTCTAAGCCCTTAATATGTCTCATTCTTGAATGCCCTCTTTCTCTATACATAAAGATTTTGGCCTGTCATTACAACTTCAGAACCAGTCATAACCAGTATATCTTTCTCCATTATGTCCTACCTTGTCCTTCTCAAGTTCCATTCACAAAATGTGTTCCTTTGATTTTGTTTTATTTTTATTGCTCCTTCCTATGTGAAAGTTATTTTTGTTTTCTCACCATGGACACACATATGGGTGTATTCTGCCTTCCCTATTATCTCTTCTTCAAATTCTATTTTATAGTCTTTGTTTTCTAATTAAGTAAAGAACTAAAATTTCCTAAAATAACTTCCAAGAGGAATTTATTTCATTAAACATAAGCATATTATTCCAAAATTACATTGGAAATCATTATTTTCACCTCTCCTTTACTTTTATTCCATTTACTTTCTGTGACTATATACCATGAAGAAAATAAAACAAGTCTCACCAAGGTGCCACCCACACAGCTGACTGCCCAAGTGGTATGTTGAAGATGCTTTTGATCATTCCTTCTTCCCCTCTTTGTACTATGTGCCCTTTCTATTTCCACACTTAATGGTTCTGTCCCACACTTTAGGATCCAGCCATGCCTTCCCTTGTCATCCTGTTCTCCCCAGGTTCTTGTGATCAGCTCATTCCAGAAGGTAAAAGAAAATCACTCAGTTCTTCCCACAGCTCTTTCTCAAAATTCTCTTCTCTCTCAAAACTGTTCCATATACTCACATTTCTTTTCTCCCCAAATAATATCCAAAACATTGTGAGATATCTCCTGTGAGAGAAATTAGTGTATTTTATCATTACGAAGCTGTATTATTTCATTTACTGAGCACTGAGCTTACTTGTCTAAAATCATAAAAATTCATCAAAGGTAAGGATATGATTAAAAGGAAGCTCCAGTTACAAACACCCCAATACTTTTATCAGTGCCTATATGAGTCTCTTGTTTTGAACATGTAACTATGCCAACCATCTTCTCTGCATTTGACTCAGAGAAAATGGCCTGAACTCATTGTTATGAGTCTCACAAACACAATCCCTTTGGTTTACTTAAGCCTTTTTCTGCAGGTTTAAAGGTGTTTGGCATATGGGGAAGGAAGGAGCATAGCACATTCAAAGCAAAGCAAGAGTTGAGTGTGGGAATGGGGCAGAGGGTAGACAGGCAGAAGGAACCCGAAATGGGAGGTTCATTCATTTGCTCATCAGAACTGCACTGAGCATCCCTAACCATAGTGGCTCAGTTGTTAGAGCATTGGCCCATGCACCAAAGGGTTGTGGGTTTGATTCCCGATCAAGGGCACCTACCTGGGTTACAGGTTTGATCCCAGCCCTGGGGAGATTATTAAAGGCTTTTTTCTACACACTGGAAACCATATAATGGTATGAAAGGAAGAATTGATATGATCCCATTTTTAAAATGACTGATTATATTGTGGATCAGAGATTAGAGCAGAAAAGATTATATAAAAAGATATTAGTGAAGTTACAATTTAGATTATCCAAGAAAAGGATCAGTGAGATGACCAATCTTAGTGGCAGTGGGACTGATCAGGAAATGTCTAAAAGGTACAATAAACAAAACTGCATGGTTAAATGATAGGAAATTATAATACCAACAACTTCTTCAAATTTCCAATATGAAACTAAGAAAATGACTTAATTCTATTGAATTAAAATGTTTTGTTAAATATTTTATAACCATAAGCTAGTAACTATTATAATTTTACAAATACTTTAAATTGAAACAATATGAAAATTTTATTAAGAAGTTCATTGGAGGTTTTTAGTAATATATATCCTATTTTCATAATTAATAATACATAACGATAGAGCAGAAATAAAACCAAGAGTAAAATAAAAGTTCATTAAGATGAGACATTTATTTGGGGGAGAAATGACAATATAATCACTGATGTTATTATATCCTTGTTTAATTATTCTATATAATCAGATCAAGCCTCTTCTACTTTTTTACGAATAATTCATTAGCAGTAAAAACAGTCACTGAGACAAAGTATCTCTAAATATCTTCAATAAATGTAACACTAAATAAATTTCTCCATATTAGTTTAAGAATCATCTAAAATATAATTACTTGGTTTAGCTAATTTAAGCAAATTTGTTTTTTAAAGTTTAAAACATACATACTTCTCTTATCAAAAGTTTACCTGTTGACTTCTAAGTACCAAATAATTCAAGAGTAATGTGCCAGGCAGCTGTGAATACAGATGTTCTACAGACTTAGGCAATTCTTGAAACCTTGCATTGCCTTTCTGATTCCACACTGATGTGATGCTTTGTGCCAGATACTTTCACACACGTTACTTGTTTAATCTTCACAGCTACCCTGAGAATAGGATTTTATAAATGAAGAAATTGAAATTTTTAAAAATAAGCTATTTCTCAGATCACATGATTCATAAATGAAATAACCATTTCAAATCTGGTTCTGCTCTACATTGCTAAGATATCATTGCACATATTCATATTGCCATGTACAGTGATATGGTTACAGGAAAAATTAAGAAGAAAAAGTCTTTCCAAATGAGAAATTTAACAAGTGATTCAGGAGGCAGAATGTTCTTTTTTGAGTGTGAGAAATATTCCACTTTCCTGATACCTAACATGCAGTCACTATGAGGGCCTAAACTGGGTCATTTCTACTGCCAGTTTATAATCATCTAACTTATTACCATGGCCCTCCAGAACCACTTACAGCAGAGCTTCTAGACTATCTTTCAGCAAGATAATAGAAATGTCTCAGGAAACATTTCTTTCTATGCTGTAGAGATATCTCAGAGGATATGGCTGCTCTCTGGCTCAGTTCCAGGTACTTCTTTGCAGTTTAAACCATCCTTTGTAGAATTAATCATCAATATTGTTAAAACTGCAGATGGGGCCCTATAGGATAGAGGAAGCTGAGTAGAGCAGACAAGTTAATAAGCTGGAAAAATACAGGCTGATATTGGTGTCCTTGCATACTGGCAGGCACAGTTTCTTTGAATAATATGATAGGGGAAAACAGTCAAATTGCCAAATGGTTACTAGGGTTATATATTTAATGAATAAAATAACAAAAAAATAAAGGGAAAGTTTAAATGCCTTCTCTTTTCATAACATAAGTAAGGTTGAAAAGAAAAAATAAAATTTTTCCTCTAGAATCTGTATAAAAGGTAAAAAAATTATTTTATTTTCCAATTACATTTTACTTTCAATATTATTTTGTATTAGTTTCAGGTGTACAGCATAGTGGTTAGACAATCATATACTTTACAAAGTGTTCCTCGTGATATTTCCAGTACCCCCCTGCCACCATACATAGTTATTACAATATTATTGACTGTGTTCCCTATGCTGTACTTTACATCCCTGCGACTATTTTGTAACTACCAACTTGTACTTTTTTTAACTGAATTTAAAGATAAAGGGAAAGGGGGCCATTAACACCGATTTGTTGTTTCACTTATTTTTGTACTCTTTGGCTAGTTCTTACATGTGCCCTACAAGGGATGGAACCCAGCCAAGCCCCTTTACCTTTCCATTCTATTCACAGCTGGCAAATTCTCCCAAACGATTAATGTGAAGAAACAAGTACATTGTTGACGTACTTCCATAAAAATAACTTACAGAATATAGGAAAGCAATGTGATCACTTTTACCAGTGTTACAGAGTTTTATGTTATCAACCAACAGCGAGGGAAACCAGTATGAAGAAAGTAAAATGGAGCTACAAGACCTCATGAATAAATAGAGAGAAACCAGCCAGAATGACTTTCCTCTACCCCCAGATATTCTACCCCTTCTTCACATACAATCCCAATTCAATTTGTTGAATTAATATTCTTATAGGAATTGAACTATCAGCCCCAAGTCTTCTAGGCCAGAGAGAAAATCTTGGACAGGAACCACCACAAAACATGTTGAAAAGGGCATCTGGGGTATTCCCAGTTTATTAGTAGATTTGTTCATCACAGTGATGAAACATGAATTAACTCTGATGCGCTCAACAAACATTAACTATTATCATTACTAGGGATTTTCCACAAGGACAGGGAAATAGAATAAGGAAACACCTTGTCTCTGGAGAATTTAAAAGCAATGATAAAGCTGACTTAATCTGCTTTTTATTATCACGGCATGCCAATAATTCTAAACAATGTCAGTGATAAATGCTCCTCTCCTCAAAAAACTTCTGTTGTTCTCAGTTCTAAATAATTGCACAGGTGACTGAGGATTCTTTGAATTAACTTTTAAGTAGAATACAATAATAAAAATTCTACATAAAAGTTCATTTAAAGACTTCTCAGTCATCTAGTCAACCACCAATACATGCAGCCACAGCTACACACTCTCACTTTGAGAGTAAATTCATAACTGTTTGGAATCACTCAAGATATTTTGGATGCTGTTACCAACCCCTGTGAAGCTATATATTCTTGAGTTAAACAGTATATTCAAAATAAACAACGATAGCTCATATGGGAAAGATGGAGGAGCACTTGAGTTGCTTCTGTTCTGTCATCTATAGGACCACCTGAAGTTCTCTTCTGTGTTTAAAATTTCTGAAACTTGTAGTACAATGAGGTTTTTTTATGAATCTCTTCCAAACCTAGGTTGGAGTTTATGATTTTTGTCTAATTTTATATTTGTTGCTTTTTGTGAAAAAACTTTGAAATTAAAGTGAATAAAAAGTATTCTTTACTTATTATGAGCAAAGATAGATTGGCAAATCTGGCTAGACAATCTATTAAGTAAAACTATATAAAGAAAATCAACTTTGACAAAGCTATTGGCAAATTTGCAAAGTTAAGGTTCAATAACAAAATGTAATGTTATATATTTATTACTGTAACAGACCAATATATTGATTGGTGTATTAGCCTTCTTAGGCTGCCATAACAAAATACCACAGACTGGATGGCTTAAGCAACAGAAACTAATTTTCTCACAGTTTTGGAGAGTAGAGTGCAAGATCAAGGCTCTGGCTGATTCAGTTTCTGGACTCTTTCTGGCTTGCAGACAGCTGACTTCTCTGTTTTTATATTTCCTCAGTGGATTCACATGGAAAAAGAGAATGAGACTCTCTGAAGTCTCTTCTTAGGAAGATATTAATCTTATCAGGTGTGGACTCCAATTTATGAACTCTTTTAAATTTAATTACTCCCTACAGCCACACTGGGAGTTAGGGTTTACACATACGAATTTTGAGGGGACTCAAATATTCAGTCCATAACAATCAGCATATGTAAAGCTTATCTACTTTTCTCTTTGTAAAAAATACATTAATGTGTCAACTGTACTTTAATTTAAAAAAAAAAATGAGTATGCAGCCAAACAAAAATATGTTACTATAATTTGAAAACGATTACTTTTTTTGTTTTTGCTCTGTAATATTGAATTTATTTATTATTCTTTTTCACTGGTACAATTATATGTACATCATTTATTAAAAGAAACTGTTTATGCTCAGTCCTTTTTTTCTGACCACTATTTTTATTTGTTTCATTTCATGACTATTACAGGAAGTAATTTTTGATATGGACAAGCTGTACCAAGCATCCAGTATGTTAGGTATGCAACTGATTATTTCTATTATCATAGTCTTCATAATCAACTTTGTAAGGCATAGGTCATATTTGTTTTATTTTAGTCTATAAATTCATGGAATTTTAAAATATTTGACATAATTTAATCCATGGCAATCATTATTCTTTTTGATGCTCTAATTGCCCAATCTATGGTTAGTGGATGCGCTTCAAACAGGTCCCTGCCTCCCTTTGACATGTCCCCAGTAGTCTGGTATCTTCCTCCCTTTCTGACTAACAAGATGTTCCAGATTCACCTGGTGTCTTTCATTTCTCACACCTCGAACCAGCTATTTCTCTAAGAATCTTTCCTCATTTTTATGGAAAATAGTATTTAGAGATCATGGTCTATGCTACTCTTCTGAATTTTTCTTCCCTTTTGGTAGGAGCCAATGCTGGCAGAACTGGTTTGGGGCCCTTCATGTATAAATATGGTTTCCTCAAAGCTAAGAATATCCAAGAAGTTCGGAACAATTGCCCTGGCTATTTCAAAGTCAATCTAAAAATAGGATTTTTTCTATCCGACTAACATACTACTTGTTCCATTTTCTGGACTTATTCTACAAAAAGAACAAGTGAGATTAAAAGTAGGAGAAATTTTTTTTTCTCAGTTCTCTTGTTTTAATGTTTTGTTTTCTGCAGATTCTTTACAATAAACCTAATGATAAAGTGATTTTTGTCATAAACCACTGAGAGTTTCCCAATAAGCACTGATATAATTTATTTTTTATTATTTTTGATAATTTTTGACTACAGTAAATGGGTTACAGTAAAAACTCATATTCCTGATGTAAGAGTTGATAAAAAAGGTAAATATTTATTTATGGAATAATATTTGGTTATTATCTATATTATTATTTTTTACTTTTTTATTGAATTTGTTGGGGTGACATTGGTTAATAAAATTATATAGGATTATACAGGTTTCAGGTGTACAATCTTATAATGCATCATGTGTATATTGTATTGTGTGTTCACCAGGCATAGGTCATATCTTAAAATTTTATGAAGAATTATAACTTGGGGAGAATTAGCTTCTCTGGAACTCGGATTTCTACTCCATAAAATAATGTGTGTGCCTTGCAGGCATGAGAAGAAAAAGAGTAAGTAAATCAGACTTTCCTAAAGTGTGTTCTTTGAAAGATCTGTTGCATAAGATAGTAATGTGTATTCTATGGTCAAGTTTGGGAAATGCTGGTTTCTTTACAGCATGATTGTCAGAGCACCCCTCACCCCTATGGCCTCTCAAACCTCTTTACCCTTCTCTCCTTTTTCTCTATAGCACATATGGCTTTCCTTACACTGTATAATTTACTTTTTGTTATGTTTCTTGCATATTATTTGTCTCATTCACTAGAATATAAACTTTAAAATTTAGGGAATTATATCTGTTTTACTTTTTGACACATCTCAAGCACTTAGAATAATTCTTGGAACATAGCAGGAGCTCAATAATACTAGCTGAGTGAATGAATGTATAAATTTATGAAGCTATAATATGCTACTGTGCATATATATTCCAAAAAAAAGCAATGTAACATACAAAAATGTTTTAAATGTATTTGGCCTTAGAAAATATTGATCATAAGCTTTCCACAAGACTAATGTGCTATTTTGAATAAAGGGTAAAAATGATTTCTCTGCAGAGGATGATAGTTGAGCTAAGACTCAAAGAAAAATAAACTACTATGCAAAAACCTGGAGGGAAAGTGTTTTCAGTGTTGGAAATAGCAAATGAAATGGTTCTAATGTGGAAAAGAGTTTGGCTTATTCAAGGAACAGAAAAAAGAACAGTGTTGGTAAAACAGAATAAGCTAAAAAGAATAGGGTAAGAATATTCCCTCAAAGAGTTATCCTAGGGCCAAACCATGCAGAGCCTTGGCAATAAATATTCTGGACTTTATTCCACATTAAACAGGAAACCACCAAAGTGCTTCAAGCAAGGGAGTGACATAATCTGATGTAAATTTCAATAAATATTACTCTGGCTACTATGTGAGCATGAATCCAGAGAGGAAGCCAAGGTAGTAGTTAAGAAGCTACTACAATTGTCCTGGCAAGATATGATTGTGGTTTAGACCAAGGTAGTGGTAGTGGGAAGGAGCAGACAAATTTAAAGCATATTATGAACATACTGATGGATTCTGTGAGGAGAGATGAAAAATGATAAAATCATACACAGATGACTTCTAAGTTTGAGGCCTGCATAATTGGGTAGATGATGGTATCACTCTACTGCCTGTAAAAGAGGTGATAGGGGGAGCAATCAAGAGTTATGGTTTGAAAATTTAAGATGCCTATTAAAGGTTCAAATGGGCATGCCCAATCAGCAGTTGGATATATAAACCTGGAGCTCAGACTATGAATGGGGACAGATATATTTCGGTTCAAAATTATTAACATTTAAATCACTGTGACTAAATTGTAATAATGTAGCTAGAAGATATTTTTCAGGTAGAGGAGAAGGACCATCAGCACAAGGATACTGAAAAGAGAAACTAGCCTAGAGAGTGAAGTGTTTAAGGAATGAGTGGTAAGTTGTATTGGATGCTGTTGAGTGGTAGAGCAAGATGGGTATAGAAAAGGTTCATTGGATTTGACCATGTGCTTGTTGGTGGTGTACTTGGCAAAATAAGTAAAAGAAGGAAGGGAGGAAGAAAGGAAGGGAAAGGATAATGTTTTCATGAAGTGAAAGAGATGGAAGTCAGGTTGGCCTGGGTTGGTAAGCAAATGCTAGAGAAGAGAGCAAGTGACAACATTCTTATGAAAAACGGAGTAAAATCCTTAGGGGAATGTGGAGTTAAGGAATCACCTATTGAATATAGGTGAAAATAATCCACTAGAAAGAAGCTAATGATACAGTTACTTAAAAATAAAAAGTCTTTAAAAATTTGAGAGAAGCACAAGCAAAAGTAATGGCCCTTGATAGGCTTTAAAGGAAGATGAAAAATATTCTCTTGTGGAGACAGGATCACAGCTATGGAATAAGACAGTGAAAACACGTCTATGTGGTTGTTTCTCTTTTCTCAGTGAAGAATGACCAGTTCTTCAGCTGAAAGCTAGAGTGACAGTTGAAAGGAGGTGTTACATAGGTTCCAAGACAGTAAGTAGGGCTGGAAAACAGACAGAGGCCAGAATGTGAATGAAGTCATAAAGCAGATGATAGAGAATCAAAAGATTTACAAGCAGAGGAATGCAATGATTAGCTCTGTTTTAGGAAGATAACTGTGGCAGTGTGGATGATGGAGTTGAGACCAGTTGATATATAATTACCCAGGCTTGAAAAGGGCTCCACACTAGAGCACAGGTAGGAAAGTGTTTACTGAGGTGGGGGGAGTGGGGGAGCAGGCTGAAAGAGCTAGGAAGTGAGAGGGGGCTTGGATGTGTGTGCCTGTGTGTGTTCACTTACTTATCTGTCTCCTCCACAAGAATGTAAATTCCATAAGGGCAGGAACTTTATTTTGCTTACTGTTTTTTCCTAGTGCCTAGGAGAGTCTCAAGAAATATTTGTAAAATGAATGAATACAAAAATAGTTGGCTTCTAATAAACATTTAATTAAATTTCCCTAGGTTCAAGTTATTTTTTCTTTGAATAACAAAATTTTTTTTCTGGTCCTTTCAGTCCACTGTAATTTTTATGATGATACTACTCATTTATTGATACTTTTCACATCCAGATTTTTTTACTCTTACTTTTAAATAATTATTCATGACAAAAATAATCTAAGGCAAATCATAATAATGTAACATAAAACAAAACATAATAACAGAACATAATATTTCTCTGGATTAAATTATGTATTTACTTATAAGTTTGTCTCCTCCCATTAGAAATAAATGCTATGAGGACAGATCATCTTTGTGTTGTTGTTCATTTCTTTTCACTGATGTATCCCCTAGTTCCCAGAACAGTGTCTGGTGCATAGTAGACTGAATTAATGATTTTAATGTTGAACGAGGGAGTGGAAAAGAGTGACATTCAATAGCATTACAGAGATTTATGGCATTGAAAGGTTCATAGTAATAATATTAATCGAGAATGAAGGAAACAATTTGGGAGGAATAATGAGTTGATTTCAGGATACATATTTGAGATAAACACATATCATATCAGGACATGCTTTACAAAATAAGAAGTACCTGGAGATATGACTTCCAAAGTAGGTTGCCTAAATCCCCCTGGCCCACCAGCATGGTGCAACCCAGTTGATATCCTTCAAGCTAGGCACATTGGTTATAGTAAATTTTTAAAATAAAAGTGGAAAGAGTCACCCCTCTATTCTTCTATCCCTGACCCTAAGATAAGAGATTATCATAATTCTCTGTCTAAACATTTTTCCTTGGGACTGAAATTACTAGACATATTTGTAATATTAATACCCCCTTTAAAACCCTCAGTGACCCTTCCTAGGCCCCCATCTGTTTCTCAATAGAGGAAATGATTAAGGGCAAGCCAGATCTCAAAACACAGTGATCTGACATATACAATACAGAAATCAAAGTAGAAATTCTGTGTTTCAAAGACAAACTACAGATTTTTATATTTTAAAAAAAGATTTTTTAAAGTTTTACCTCCCCCCAAAAAATTAAACAAAATAAAGAGGTTTAAATATCAAAGGTTAGCAAGGTAAATGTCACAAAGAACTATAAAATTAAATCTAAAATGTGCAATGCTTGATAATACAGTTCCAGGTTATGCTGTAATATTTGAAAATATTAAACATTTTCAACAATGTGTATGATAATATTTGCTAGTTACAACCTAACTTAAACACTTTTTAATAGTCAAACCACCTGAGAAAGCAATTCTGTACTTTAATATCATCATTGCTAGTTCAGAAACACTAAAATCTCAAATGCATTCACAATAATAAAAAATTTTGGAATTTACATATTATTTCTGTACTGAGACTGTACTAAAGCTGTTTACTTAGCATTACCTAAATTGGACTACTTAGCATTACTATTTTATGTTGTAGAACAAAAAGTCTACTCGTTGCTCAGTCCAAAAATACTAAGGAAACAGTACTATGAATCCATCTGAGTAAAATATTTGCTCTTCATTTAAATTTAGGTTGAAAATAATCCAAAGGAGCCCATTAATCCTCCAGACCAACTTCAAGTACAACTAAAGAAGGTTGCATGAGATTATGTGTGATTTAGGGTCACAGCAGCACAGACATGCAAAAATATCCCACAGGCTCCTAGAAGGGCCTGCAGGACAGCAGCAAGAATTCTGCAGGGTATAAAGTCCTGCCTTCTCCAGCCCTTTCAGAGGGCATCACTGAAGATCTGCCTGCTGAATCAGATCCCCCTTTCCTCAGCCAGTCTTTAATTCAGGAATAGAAGTACAATAACAACCTCAGTCCCACCAATCTAATGGGATTTTCATTGTGCCAGACATGAGACCTCTCCAGTTGTTTTCCAGCTGCAAATTTCCCGACTTTTCATCTTTCTCCATCTTAAGAATCTATTGATTCCATCTCTGGGACTCAGTTTTGTGTCGGTTTCCCTATCTAGTGGAAGTGTTCGCTGCTGGAAAATGGTACCAGGTGTTAACCTTGGTTCAGCAACCTCAGTTCTTGAGTTCTGGCTAAGAAGAGAATTCAGAGCCTAGACTCAAATTATAAAAGAAGGTTTATTTAGAAAGTCACAGAGGTAGAAGAAGTGAGCTGTAGAAGAAATGGGCTCAGAAAACAAGTTATAGCAAAAGAAGGGCCCTTGGAGCTTAGGAGAGAGAGAGAGAGACAAAGAGAGAGGAGATGAGCAGTGAGAGACAAAAGAGGGAGGAGAGGTTCTGGCATGTTTGGTGGAGGGGGAGGGGGCATGTGTATGCTCCATAGAGAGAGCATTGCTGGGTCCTCCATCCTAAGGGCTTTTAACTGAGGTCTCAGGGGAGGCTCACAATAGAATATTCATCAGCTATCATGGTGTGTCTCCTCAGGGTCGTGGCCTCCACTGATTGTTCTACACCAGGGAAGGAGTGTCATTAGTCATTGCAGCTGGTCCTGATGTCAGCCATGGCATCGCCCCTCCTGGTTTTGCTGCTTTTCTGGGCCTGGAACTAAAACACAGCTGAAGCCTAGATGTCATCTCCAGGGGTTAATGCTTAAAGGAATGGTCATGCAAGGGCTTGTAGTTTTGCCTGTTGCTAGGTGCCCAGGGCTCTTTGCCCTAGTGACCCTCTGCACCTGGCCCATTGCTCCTGCAGAGCTCATGCTTATCTAACTGCCTACTACAGAAGCAATTATGCAGCTAATATTTGTTAAATGTCAACTATATGCTGGGCATTTTTCACAGTACTTAACATTCGTTATTCTCTTACATTTCAACATATTAACTCTCCACTTAGAACAAATGTCCATACCACAGTTGAGCTTGCCTCTCTCATTGGATAGTGTATTGTATAACCCTCAGCTGACTCAGGGTTCAGCTGGTATAACCCGTTTAATTTCTCCAACCACAATTCTACTCAGTCTGGCTTTCATCCCACTCCCCTCTCACCTATTTGGTCATTTGAGTTACATGACAGGGTGGACTTGTACATGAGGATTCAGACTTCCACAAAAGAATGCAAATAGAAGAATTATAACACCAAAGGAAATAGCCCTAAGAGAGAAAACAGCCCAATGAGAGAGTATGCAGCAACAGGCTGGGACAGTAGTCTATATGTATCAAGCAGTCATATGTTCCAGACATTATTCTAGTTGGAGTTATGTCAATGATCTCTTTTACCTGTTACCCTCGAGAACTTTGGGGAAGCAAGAGCTTTGGGTAACAGGATTGTAGTCAGCTTCTATAGGTAGAACAGATTGAAAGTGGCAATGGAACTCAAGGAGGCTCATGATCAGGACTAAGATAGTAAAAAAAGTGGTTACTATATGCCATGCTTTATACATGCAAACAGTATGTTAAGCATATTAATTACATTAAGTCATTGGACAACCCTATACAGTAGGTAGTATTATCCTAATTTTAAGGATAAAGAAACTAAGAGTTTGAGTAACTTACCCAAAGTGTCACAAAATTAGTAAGTGGCAGAGTTAAGAATGAAAACTCAATTTCATTGGTTAAAGAGCGTATTAGTTTTCCTATAGTCCATGTTCATCATAAAACAAGATCAAGGCCAGCTACAATAGCTGCAGCTGATGAGAGGGGACCTTTAAACATGAAAGGGGCAGCAGCCCTGGAAAATCCTGGGACTGCCCGTGGCCATGGCGGCAGTGGAGCCAGCAAAAGCAGCAACAATGACAATAGTGTTGGACCAGCAGAATAGCCACAAAAATGAGACCAAGAGAAGAGGCAAGAGCAGCTAAGGCCAGAAATGGGATTTTCGCTACACTGGTGATACTGACGAGAACAGCAGTGTGGGAAGGGAGATAGTCAGCACCAGGTGGAGGTAGGGGCCCTAAAGCACCCCCACGTCAGCGAAAGTCAAGCATGTGTGCTTGGGAATCAGCCTCGGTTTCCCACAGGAAAATATGGCCTGGGAAATGAAATATAATTATTGTAGATTTAACTGGTGGTCGAATTGTACCCATTCTCTCTTTCTGGTACCTGATAACTATCTTCATCCTCACTTCTGCTCAGGAAGTGTTTCCTTGGAATTATCGCAGTAACACCCTAAAATCTTCATGCCACTCCTGATCCATCTTTTATACTATTGCCAGCGGTGGCCTGATCATGTCACTCCCCCACTGAAAACACACAATCATCATGATAATGTCCAAAAGCTTCAGTGAAGCCTTCTCTCCTTCTAACCATGCCACTACATACTGCCATGTTATTTCTTGTTTCTGCTCTTTGTCATTCTGCGCCCTCTACCCCTTTCCTCCTTACCCATCTTACTCCCCACTCCACTGGGGAGCACACAGTCACGGCTTAGCTTAAGCATTA